>NC_055991.1:94843711-97343711 GCF_018446385.1 Zingiber officinale
ATAAAGATAGCTAAGTTTGAGGGTTGCTATATGAGTCAGTTAGCCAAATCTTTTGCAAACATTAAATTTTGAAAATATAACTTAAGTGAAAAGATACTTAGCTTAATTTGAATAAAATAATATTTATTTTTGAAAAAATTAGGAGTAAGAATTTATGAAACTATAGGACGCAGAGGGAGCAGCTAAAAGTTTAGGTTTTTTATTCAGTTGGTCCTTAAGTCCAAGCATGAGTCAAGTTAAAAAGTTGTTAACTTATTAATTTGTTTTGATCAGGTATCAGAGCCCTAAAGTACAAGCATGCTTAAGCTTAATATTTCCATTTTCTTCACCAACTGTCTAACCTTTAGCTACTTGCTGATTGCCTAGAGGGCAGCAGCTTTCACCTGGTTAGTCAAGTTTAGTCATTTAGTCCAGTTAGATTTGACTAAGGCTGGAAGACTTGACTTGATTACTGTTAATAAAGTATTTAACGCCCAGACTCATATTGATGCACAAAAATAAGCATTCTTGAGTCCAGGCTGTACCCTATGCATCTCACACCATTCTATGTTTTTCAAACACAAGCAAGGTATACCTAGGTGTTTGTGAGATGCTCTGGCTTAAATATAGGGGAACAAGATTTCTAGGGGGAAAGCCTAAGCTAATTCCATATTTTGAAAATCTAGGAAAATGAGATTTTTAAAATTATTATTTTTCCTAGAATATTTAAGAACAATTTAAAAGTGGTTTTGAAATTATACTAACAAAAAAGTGACAAATAATACTGAATTAAAACATAAGTCAGCTAAACATAAGATAATCAACTCCAAGATACAACCAAAAGGTGAGTGAAATATCCAGATCCAAAAGTGGATGACATATCCGGACAATCTAAAAGATAGAGTCAAGGTGGATCGCCACCGAGGATCGCTAGAGGTTGCTTGGTGTCGATCGAGGTCGCCCCGACCAGGTATTCGCCTCAGAGGCATCGCCAAGACCATCTCGGATCATGATCGAAGGAAGCGATGGATGGCTATCTACGGTCAAGGCGTCCGAGAGGACCTGGATATCGAGCCAGTGAGTCATCTCGACGGAAAGTGGTGCCAACGTCAAGGACCCAGGATGTAGAGGGTCTACAGGTGGAAGGATCCGAGAAAGTCCTCGGCTGAAGTCGCCCCTCCTCTCCCTACTGTATATCCTCGGCCTGGATCGATAGGGGCAGCTACCGTGGTCGACATGCCCGTGCTAGAACTCCATCGTTGACCTCAAGACGGGCTAGTCTACAATGCGTGACCCTAGTTCGTCAGATATGGTTAAAGGGATAACTGTCATCCGGTCACATCTATACCCTCGATGGTCGAAAGACGGAAGTCAAAATATATGATGGGGCATATGCATTATACGGAAGTGACTATATATGTCTTTGAGATGATGTTCGGAACATGTGTAGCTATATCAATGCCCAACCATGACTCAAGGCATATAGAAAAATTGACCGTGAAGATCCCATCTTCGGGACATCTCGAGATGAGATGGGCAATATGAGTTGTCAGGACCTATACATGACATAGTCCGGACTCTAAGAGAAATTGACTGACTCGTCAGCCAGCCAAGTGGTCCCCAAAATACGTAGATAGATAGTGTGTCTAATATGAGAGTAGGGATCGCCAAATGGCGATCTCTGCGTAACAAAGGAAGGTACACTCACGCCTAAGGCCTAAAAGATGCGTAACAAAGTGGGGGTGAATGTCGTGCTACCAACTCTAGAGGAGTATGTTCTATCATCAACCCTTTCAAAGTTGTGATAGAACTGTGCACATAAATCATGATTTATTGCATTACTGCAATAAACCAATTTGTCCAGCTGATAGTATTCTATCATCTGGACCGATGGGTGATAGAATTGACTAAAAAAGGGCCTATTTATGTATCTAGGTTTGATAGGGTTAAATTTAAAGCTAGCAAATGTAGCCCTAAGTTGGTCGGTTGGGAATCTGAAGTCGGCTGATGGGAGTCTAGCCGGATTGGGATCGACTTGACATCGTTTCCTATTTTCAACATTTTTACACAAAAATTGGCAAAATAAGCACAAAGATTATGTAAAATTGACTGGGTAGTGTTTAGAGTTTACCTAGGAGGCATTGTGGGGTGTAGAAGGGGAAGAACAGGTTGAAGGCACCTTAGATCGTGAAGAAATCGCACACGAGCTTGGGTTGTGTTTCGGTAGAACACGAACAGAATAAGCTTCTGTTCGTGGCAATATGAAGAATTGAAGGCGCCTTAAACATGAGTTTAAGGCACCTTATAAAGGCATTGGAGGTGCCTCGGACATGATCTGAGGTGCCTTAGTCTCAGGCGGTGGGAGTTTTCCCGCCGCTTTTTAGGGTGCCTCCCGTGTATGGGAGGCGCCTCCAACAGGCAGTAACAACTCAAATTTCCTATTTAGAGTCCTAAAAGTAATTTAAAAATATTATAGAAATATTCTAGGGATTTTTAGAAATTTTTAGATTATTTTTATGAAATTTTTGGAGGTCGTTTGGTATTTTTACTAGACGAAAGAAGTTTCAACAAAAAAATGTCCAAGCCGAGATTCGAACCCGAGACCTCCGGCCGAACCAATGTCTTAAGCAAATCCGGCTGACCAAGTGGGCAAGCGGATGTTGCTAATTAAGAAAGGAGCGACTTTTATTTAAGAAGTAATTAGTAATAGGGTATGAGAGTTATTAAGGGGAGCTTAGTTTTTTTTCCCGTGACCTAAATTACTCACCTTTCCCTCTCGCGTCGGTGCTTCTGGTCTCGGGCGAAACCGCAGCAACAAGAAAGGGTTTCTCTAGCGGCCGTCCAAAGAGGATTTCCGCGAGCTCTTCTCGGACCCGAGTTCCTCTCGTCAAGAAGGAAGCCGTGAGCACGAGGAAGAGGCCACGATCTCAAGCTCACCCGAACCCTAGAAAGTCTTTCTCTTCGGTTGTAAGTCCTAGAACGAGGTAAGTTGCTACTCACCTGTGGTAAGAGTAGTTCCGAATTTGATTTGAGTTTTCCTTGTGTCTCTTGATCTTTTTGGATCATGCTGTGAAGTTGGTTGCTAGTGAAGCTTGCTGCCGTGAATTGAGGATTTGAATTCTTGTTTTCTCCTTGATTTTACTTCGAAGTATGCTGTAAGGGAATAGGGTTTTCAAAGTGTGCCGCCATGTGTAGGAAAGACCCTCTAGATGAGGATGCAGTAAAATGTTTTTGTTAGACCGTATGAGTTGTTGTAGGTAAATGCTGTGAAGTTGTTGTTTTTATGGAATTCTAGTAGATTTCAGTAGCTTGCTGGACCTTTGGTTTAATTTCGTTGAGTTTCCATGCATAGGAAAAGTTTGAGTTAAGTGATATGTTGTTGCTCATCATCTTGTGTAGTTAGTATAGATTCTGTTCCTAGTTTGTATGTGGAGCTTAATTAACTTGATGCCAGGCTTTACATTTCTTTTGTAAATGGCTAACAGTGTGAGAGATGTCAATGAGAATTAGTTTATTGAGCAGTACTTCATTCTTTTAGAATTAGTTTCATGTCAAGTTTAGTTTTTATTCTAACATGTTGTTTAGACTTTTTCCTTTGCTGTATAATTTCCCTTTCTGCTGTTTAACTTTCCTTACTGTTTGCGAGCATGAGCAGTTCCTCTTTGCATTTTTGTTGTGTAGCAATAGATGTACATGAGCAGATTTTCTAGTTTTCATTTGCTATTATTGAGCATGTGTAGCTTTTATTTGCCATGAGTTGAGCATTATCAGTTTTCTTTACTACTAGATACACATGAGCAGTTTCTTTAGTTTTCATTTGCTATTATAACAATCATGAGCAAACATGTATTTTAGTGGAAAAATAAGAGTTCTATTAAATTATTTAGAGGTTTATAAGTAGCTATAAGAAAGAGAGACCAAGGTCTTAACAGGATCCCTAAGTTTAAGAATTGGGATCAGTGGCACACCAAGTGCTCAAAGAAATGCCAAGGCATTCTATTATAAGAATATTAAGATAACAAGTATAAGAAAGATAAAGAAAAGAAAGAAAAAGGCCAAGACCTTAAGTAGATCCCAAAGTCAAGACTTTAGGGATTTTGGCACATAAGGAACTTGTTAAAATGTCAAGACATTTAAAGAAGAAGTAATTAAGATATTTTACTTTGAAGAGGCTAGTACCCGACTTCCGAGGTTGTCGTTAAACAAATCCAGGTGTCCAATTCCGAGGTCTTGGCCCTGGTAGACCGAGGTCTTCTCTTTTAGGATTGGTGGCTCGCTACTCCAACCTATTAGGGAACGCGCATAAGATGGTACTACGCCTGGGCCCAAGAGAAGTTGATAATTATTTTGAAGTATTATAAGTATAAGCTTTTGAACAAGTAAAATAAGTTTCACATAAGTATAAAAGTATTAAAGTATAAGTTTTAAACAAGTGGAATAAAAGAATAAGTTTAGAACAAATGAAATAAGTTTCATTTTATTTTGAATCAGCAAGTTTAGTTTTCTTTTATGCTAGCATGTTATTTAGATTAGCTTACTGTTCTTTGCTATTAGAAGAGCATGAGTAGATTTACATGTTTAGCATTCCAGTATGCATTGTTCTTTTGCTATTAGATGAGCATGTGTAGTATTTTCTTTAGAGCTTTCAGTTCTTGGATTTCAGTATATTTACATGCATATTCGAGTTTTTGTAAGTTAGATAGCGCTTACTAAGCAATTTTGCTTATAGTTTGCATTTGCTCTTACTGCAGATAAAGGAAGGTGACAAAGAGGTGCGGATGGTGTGTGATGCCAGGACTATGTGAGAGACTTGGGATGTAATTGAGTTTCCGCATTTTAGTGATTAATAAATATTTGAGATTGTATCTTACATTTCTTGTCATTGGAGATTATTTTGTTTTAGATTGTATGCTGAGATGAGTTTGACACTTATTTAACTGTATGGTTGTTCGATATATGTTCCAGCCGCCTGTGGCTGATGTATACTATGTATGTATCTCAGTGTATGGTCATCGGTATAGGGGAGATGCTGCCGAAATTTTTCGGTAGAGACTCCTCGTCGTTTCAATCTTACCGGTTAAGTAGAGTTAGTAGTTAAGTAACGGTCACCCTTAGAGAGTAGTAGTAGTAAGAAGGGTGGTCGTTACAGTTGGTATTAGAGCAGTTCCTATTCTCCAGCATCACACATCAGCACCAGCCTTACCGTCTTCATGTAAGAATGTATTTATACTTTCTTTTATGCTTTTCCTTTAGTGCTTGCAGTATAGAGAAATGTTTAGAAGTATCTGCTCATATGTGTTTAAAGACAAGAATCATGCTTAAGTAAGATATATCTATAAAGCATAGTGATGATTTCAAGTTTTCCCTCTGCATGACGAGATGTTAAGAAGAGGGCGTCCCCGTACCACTCGTACTGAGGACCCAGCTCAGGAGAACATAGAGCCCAGAACAACTGAGCCTAATCTCTCTGAAGTTGTTGCTCAACTCCAGAGACAAGTGGCAGAGCAGCAACAAGTGATCGTCAATCTGATGGCGAATCGGCAGCCAGTCCCTCCCACTCCTCCAACTATCAATGTGGAGACTCCAGTGGTGACAGAGGTTCCACCAGTCGCCTTGGAAGTCGCCACAGCACCAAGAAGACAAGAAGCATACCTCATCTAGTGGCTGAAGCTGAAACCAGAAAACTTTTCAGGCACGACTGAGCCTTGGGATGCTCAGGCTTGGTTCAAGACACTGGAGAGCACCATGGAGCTTCTTGATTGGCCAGAAATCGAGAGGGTTAAGTGTGTCTCTTTCTGCTTATCTGGAGATGCTCATATGTGGTGGGAGAGAGTTAAAAGCAAGAGAGCAGTCAATCAGATGAGCTGGGATGACTATGAGGCAGGGTTTCACGAAGAATTCTTCCGCCAATGGATCACCAATAAACATTATGAAGAGTTTATAGAATTCAGACAAGGTGACCTGACAGTGGAAGAAGCAGTCAAAAGGTTCAATAGGCTAGCTCGTCTCTGCTCAGAGCTAGTAAGTACAGAGAAAGAACGAGTCAGACCCTCCCATCCTTTGAGTTTACGGGAGTGTCGAAGAGGAAGACCCAGAAATTCCTCTCTTCCCTCATAGCTCACCAGATGTTAGCTAAAGGGTGTACTAGTTTTCTTGCATTCATTGTGAGTACAGAAGAACTAGAAAGACCCAAGCAGGAGAAAGTTCGGATAGTCTGCGAGTATCCAGAGGTATTTCCAGAAGAGCTACCTGGACTACTTCCCAATAGAGAAGTGGAGTTTGAGATTGAATTGGTTCCTGGTACTGGTCCAATTTTAAAAGCTCCTTACCGAATATCTCCAGCAGAGCTGAAAGAGCTACAAGAATAACTCCAGGAGCTGCTTGACAAGGGTTTCATACGCCCTAGTCATTCACCATGGGGAGCTCCGGTGTTGTTCGTCAAGAAGAAAGATGGATTTATGTGGATGTGCATAGATTATAGAGCACTAAAAAAAGTAACAATTAAGAACAAGTACCCTCTTCCCAGAATAGATGATCTATTTGATTAGTTAAAGGGGGCAACAGTGTTCTCTAAGATAGATCTGCGCTCTGGGTGCCATCAGTTGAAAGTGAAGGAAAGTGATATACCCAGAACAGCTTTCAGGACTAGATACGGACACTATGAGTTCGTAGTCATGCCTTTTGGTGTGACTAATGCACCTGCAGTCTTCATGGAGTTGATGAACAGAGTGTTCAGAGAATACCTTGACAAATTTGTCATCGTGTTCATCGACGACATTCTAGTCTATTCCAGAACCCCAGAGGAGCATGACACGCACTTGAGAATAGTCCTGTAGACCCTTCAGCAAAAGCAGCTTTATGCTAAATTCTCAAAGTGCGAGTTCTAGTTACAGCAGGTGACGTTTCTAGGTCACATCATTTCTAAAGAAGGTATTCAAGTGGATCCTGCCAAGATAGAAGCAGTCAATAATTGGCATAGGCCCTAGAACGCCAAGGAGATCAGAAGCTTCCTTGGTTTAGCTGGGTACTACAGGAAATTCGTGGAGTACTTTTCCAGGATAGCTTCTTCACTAACGGCCTTAACCAGGGAGAACAAGAAGTTTGAATGGTCAGACAAATGTGAGCAAAGTTTCCAAGCATTGAAGAAGAGATTGACCAGTGCTCCTATCCTGACTGTTCCAGAGACCGACAAGAGTTTTGACATCTACAGTGATGCTTCCAAGATGGGCCTAGGAGCTGTACTCATGCAAGAAGAAAAGGTTATAGCTTATGCTTCCAGACAACTCAAAGACTATGAGAAGAACCACCCCACTCATGATCTTGAGCTGGCAGCTGTGGTCTTTGCACTGAAACTTTGGTGACACTACTTGTATGGAGTCCAGTGCAGGATCTTCACAGACCATTAGAGTTTAAAGTATTTCTTCACCCAGAAAGACTTAAACATGAGTCACCGCAGGTGGCTAGAGTTGGTCAAAGACTATGACTGTAAAATCCTCTACCACCCAGGCAAAGCTAACAAAGTGGCAGATGCACTAAGCAGAAAATCCAGTGCATCCCTGATGTCTTTGCCATCATTAGCCCTGTCACTGTAGAAGGAGTTGTTAGATTTAGAATTTGAAGTTATTTATGGGCAACTCTCTGCATTGACCTTAGAGTCAACCCTGCCTGAGGATATACAGAGAAAGCAAAGTGAAGATCCAGACATCCAGAAGATCAAGCAAGGGATACAAAAAGAAGAAAATTCGGAGTTTCGAGTATCAGACGGTGGAATTCTTTATTAGGGGAGCCGCCTTTGTGTCCACAATGATGAAGAACTGAGAAAGAGAATTTTAGAAGAAGCTCATAGTACACCTTACTCTATGCATCCTAGTTCTACCAAGATGTACCAAGATGTGAAACAGAGGTTCTGGTGGTCTGGACTCAAAAGAGATGTCGCTAAATATGTCAATACCTGCCTGACATGTCAGAGGGTCGAAGCAGAACACTAGAGACCAGGATGAGTTCTACAGCCTCTCCCAATACCAGAGTGGAAGTGGGAAGACATATCCATGGACTTTATAACAGATCTTCCAAGAACCACGAATGGATATGATGCGATATGGGTAATAGTGGACCGATTGACCAAGTCTGATCATTTTCTAGCCATCAAGGTGTCCAACTCTATAGAACAGTTGGCACAGCTATATGTTAAGGAGGTGATCAGACTTCACGGAGTTCCTAAATCTATTGTTTCTGATAGAGATGGGCGTTTCACCTCTCACTTTTGGGAGTGTGTTCAGAATGCACTAGGTACCAAACTCAAATTCAGCACAGCCTTCCATCCTCAGACTGATGGACAGACAGAGCGAGTAAATCAGATTTTAGAAGATATGCTTAGAGCTTGTGCACTAGATTTCAAGGGAAGTTGGTGCAAGTATCTATGCTTGGCTGAGTTTGCCTACAACAATAGTTATCAGGCCACTATCAAGATGACACCTTATGAGGCGTTGTATGGCAGGAAGTGCAGATCACCCATTTGCTGGCAAAAAGCAGGTGAAAGAAAAGAAATGGAAGTAGAGCTGGGCATTCAGACTGAGATGATAGATGAGACCACTCAGGCTATCCAGAAGATCAGATAGAGAATTGAGACTGCCCAAAGTAGACAGAAAAGTTATGCTGAGACACGTCGTAGGCCACTTGAATTCTAAGTAGGGGATTCAATTTTTCTCAAGGTCACTCCTATGATGGGATTGATGAGGTTTGGCAAAAAGGGCAAGTTAAGCCCTCGCTATGTAGGACCCTACCTGATTACAGAAAGGATTGGGAAAGTAGCTTACAAGCTGGACTTACCACAGGACATGTCGACAATACATAACGTATTTCATGTCTCCATGCTAAAGAAGTATCTCCACGACCCTAGTCAAGTGATTCAGCCTCAGTCAGTGCAGATCCAGGAAGATCTTAGCTATGAGAGTAGACCTGCACAAATAGTCGACAGAGAAGTCTAGAGACTAAGAAACAAAGAAGTGCCACTAGTGAAGGTCATCTGGCAGAATCAGAAGCACGAGGAAGTCACTTGGGAGAGTAAGGACAGTATGAGATAGAAATATCCAGAATTATTCTAAGTTCGAGGATGAACTTTTTATTAGGTATGGGGAATTGTAACAACTCAAATTTCCTCAATTAGAGTCCTAAAAGTAATTTAAAAATATTTAAAAATATTTAAAAATATTATATAAATATTCTAGGGATTTTTAGAAATTTTTAGAGTATTTTTATGTAATTTTTGGAGGTCGTTTGGTATTTTTACTAGACGAAAGAAGTTTCGACAAAAAAATGTCCAAGCCGAGATTCGAACCCGAGACCTCCGGCGAAACCAATGTCTTAAGCGAATCTGACTGACCAAGTGGGCAAGCAGATGTTGCTGATTAAGAAAGGAGCGACTTTTATTTAAGAAGTAATTGGTAATAGGGTATGAGAGTTATTAAGGGGAGCTTATTTTTTTTTCACGTGACCTAAATTACTCACCTTTCCATCTCGCGTCGGCGCTTCTCGTCTCGGGCAAAACCGCAGCAACAAGCAAGGGTTTCTCCGGCACCCGGCCAAAGAGTATTTCCGCGAGCTCTTCTCGGACCCGAGTTCCTCCCGTCAAGAAGGAAGCTATGAGCACGAGGAAGAGGCCACGATCTCAAGCTCACCCGAACCCTAGAATGTCTTTCTCTTCGGTTCTAAGTCCTAGAACGAGGTAAGTTGCTACTCACCTGTGATAAGAGTAGTTCCGAATTTGATTTGAGTTTTCCTTCTGTCTCTTTATCTTTTTGGAGCATGCTGTGAAGTTGGTTGCTTGTGAAGCTTGCTGCCGTGAATTGTGGATTTGGATTCTTGTTTTCTCCTTGATTTTACTTCGAAGTATGCTATAAGGGAATAGGGTTTTTAAAGTGTGCCGCCATGTGTAGGAAAGACCCTCTAGATGAGGATGCAGTAAAATGTTTCTGTTAGACCTTATGAGTTGTTGTAGGTAAATGCTGTGAAGTTGTTGTTTTTATGGAATTCTAGTAGATTTCAGTAGCTTGCTGGACATTTGGTTTAATTTCATTGAGTTTCCATGCATAGGAAAAGTTCGAGTTAAGTGATATGTTGTTGCTCATTATCTTGTGTAGTTAGTACAGATTCTGTTTGTAGTTTGTATGTGGAGCTTAATTAACTTAATGCCAGGCTTTACATTTCTTTTGTAAATGGCTAACAATGTGAGAGATGTCAATGAGAATTAGTTTATTGAGCGATACTTCATTCTTTTAGAATTAGTTTCTTGTCAAGTTTAGTTTTTATTCTAACATGTTGTTTAGACTTTTTCCTTTGCTGTATAATTTCCCTTTTTGCTGTTTAATTTTCCTTGCTGTTTGCGAGCATGAGCAGTTCCTCTTTGCATTTTTGTTGTGTAGCAATAGATGTACATGAGCAGATTTTCTAGTTTTCATTTGCTATTATTGAGCATGTGTAGCTTTTATTTGCCATGAGTTGAGCATTATCAATTTTCTTTACTACTAGATACACATGAGCAGTTTCTTTAGTTTTCATTTGCTATTATAACAAGCATGAGCAACCATGTATTTTAGTGGAAAAATAAGAGTTCTAATAAATTATTTAGAGGTTTATAAGTAGCTATAAGCAAGAGAGACCAAGGTCTTAACAGGATCCCTAAGTTTAAGAATTGGGATCAGTAGCACACCAAGTGCTCAATGAAATTCCAAGGCATTTTATTATAAGAATATTAAGAAAACAAGTATAAGATAGATAAAGAAAAAAAAAGAAAAAGACCAAGGCCATAAGTAGATCCCAAAGTCAAGACTTTAGGGATTTTGGCACACAAGGTACTTTTTACAATGTCAAGACATTTAAAAAAGAAATAATTAAGATATTTTACTTTGAAGATGCTAGTACCCGACTTCCGAGGTTGTCGTTAAATAAATCAAGGTGTCCAATTCCGAGGTCTTGGCCTTGGTAGACCGAGGTATGCTCTTTTAGGATTGGTGGCTCGCTACCCCAACCTATGAGGGAACGTGCATAAGATGGTACTACGCCTGGGCCCAAGAGAAGTTGATTATTATTTTGAAGTATTATAAGTATAAGCTTATGAACAAGTACAATAAGTTTCACATAAGTATAAAAGTATTAAAGTATAAGTTTTAAACAAGTGGAATAAAAGAATAAGTTTAGAACAAATGAAATAAGTTTCATTTTGTTTTAAATCAGCAATTTTAGTTTTCTTTTATGCTAGCATGTTATTTAGATTAGCTTACTATTCTTTGCTATTAGAAGAGCATGAGTAGCTTTACATGTTTAGCATTCCAGTATGCATTGTTCTTTTGCTATTAGATGAGCATGTGTAGTATTTTCTTTAGAACTTTCAGTTCTTCGATTTCAGTATATTTACATGCATATTCGAGTTTTTGTGAGTTAGATAGCGCTTACTAAGTAATTTTGCTTATAGTTTGCATTTCCTCTTACTGCAGATAAAGGAAGGTGACAAGGAGGTGCGGATGGTGTGTGATTCCAGAACTATGGGAGAGACTTGGGATGTTATTAAGTTTCCGCATTTTAGTGATTAATAAATATTTGAGATTGTATCTTACATTTCTTGTCATTGGAGATTATTTTGTTTTAGATTGTATGCTGAGATGAGTTTGACACTTATTTAAATGCGTGGTTGTTAGTTATATGTTCCTGCCGCTTGTGGCTGATGTATACTATGTATGTATCTCAGTTTATGGTCACTGGTACAGGGGAGATGTTGCCGGAATTTTTCGGTAGAGACTCCTCGTGGTTTTGATCTTACCGGTTAAGTCGAATTTGTAGTTAAGTAACAGTCACCCTTAGAGAGTAGTAGTAAGAAGGGTGATCGTTACAGTTGGTATCAAAGCAGTTCCTATTCTCCAGTATCACACATCAGCACCAGCCTTGCCGTCTTAAAGTTAGAATGTATTTATACTTTCTTTTATGCTTTTCCTTTGGTGCTTGCAGTATAGAGAAATGTTTAGAAGTATCTGCTCATATGTGTTTAAAGTCAAGAATCATGCTTAAGTAAGATATATCTAGAAAGTATAGTGATGATTTCAAGTTTTCCCACTGCTTGACGAGATGTCAAGAAGAGGGTGTTCCCGTACCACTCGTACTGAGGACCCAGCTCAGGAGAACGTAGAGCCCAGAACAACTAAGCCTAATCTCTCTGAAGTTGTTGCTCAACTCCAGAGACAAGTGGCAGAGCAGCAACAAGTGATCGTCAATCTGATGGCAAATCGGCAGCCAGTCCCTCCCACTCCTCCAACTATCAATGTGGAGACTCCAGTGGTGACTGAGGTTCCACCAGCTGTTCTGGAAGTCACCACAGCACCTAGAAGACAAGAAGCATACCTCATCCAGTGGCTGAAGCTGAAACCAGAAAACTTTTCAGGCACGACTGAGCCTTGGGATGCTCAGGCTTGGTTCAAGATATTGGAGAGCACCATGGAACTTCTTGACTGGCCAGAAATCGAGAAGGTTAAGTTTGCCTCTTTCTGCTTATCTGGAGATGCTCGTATGTGTTGGGAGAGAGTTAAAAGCAAGAGAGCAGTCAATCAGATGAGTTGGGCTGACTATGAGACAAGGTTTCATGAAGAATTCTTCCGCTAACAGATCACCAATAAACATTATGAAGAGTTTATAGAATTCAGACAAGGTGACCTGACAGTGGAAGAAGCAGTCAAAAGGTTCAATAGGCTAGCTCGTCTCTGCTCAGAGCTAGTAAGTACAGAGAAAGAACGAGTCAGACCCTCCCATCCTTTGAGTTTACGGGAGTGTCGAAGAGGAAGACCCAGAAATTCCTCTCTTCCCTCATAGCTCACCAGATGTTAGCTAAAGGGTGTACTAGTTTTCTTGCATTCATTGTGAGTACAGAAGAACTAGAAAGACCCAAGCAGGAGAAAGTTCGGATAGTCTGCGAGTATCCAGAGGTATTTCCAGAAGAGCTACCTGGACTACTTCCCACTAGAGAAGTGGAGTTTGAGATTGAATTGGTTCCTGGTACTGGTCCAATTTCAAAAGCTCCTTACCGAATGTCTCCAGCAGAGCTGAAAGAGCTACAAGAACAACTCCAGGAGCTGCTTGACAAGGGTTTCATCCGCCCTAGTCATTCACCATGGGGAGCTCCGGTGTTGTTCGTCAAGAAGAAAGATGGATCTATGCGGATGCGCATATATTATAGAGCACTAAACAAAGTAACAATTAAGAACAAGTACCCTCTTCCCAGAATAGATGATCTATTTGATTAGTTAAAGGGGGCAACAGTGTTTTCTAAGATAGATCTGCGCTCTGGGTACCATCAGTTGAAAGTGAAGGAAAGTGATATACCCAGAACAGCTTTCAGGACTAGATACGGACACTATGAGTTCGTAGTCATGCCTTTTGGTGTGACTAATGCACCTGCAGTCTTCATGGAGTTGATGAACAGAGTGTTCAGAGAATACCTTGACAAATTTGTCATCATGTTCATCGACGACATTCTAGTCTATCCAGAACCCCAGAGGAGCATGACAAGCACTTGAGAATAGTTCTGCAGACCCTTCAGCAAAAGCAGCTTTATGCTAAATTCTCAAAGTGCGAGTTCTGGTTAGAGCAGGTGGCGTTTCTAGGTCACATCATTTCTAAAGAAGGTATTCAAGTGGATCCTGCCAAGATAGAAGCAGTCAATAATTGGCATAGTCCCAAGAACGCCTGAGAGATCAGAAGCTTCCTTAGTTTAGTTGGGTACTACAGGAAATTTGTGGAGGACTTTTCCAGGATAGCTTCTCCACTAACGACCTTAACCAGGGAGAACAAGAAGTTTGAATAGTCAGACAAATGTGAGTAAAGTTTCCAAGCATTGAAGAAGAGATTGACCAGTGCTCCTATCCTGACTGTTCCAGAGAGTGACAAGAGTTTTGACATCTACAGTGATGCTTCCAAGATGGGCCTAGGAGCTGTACTCATGCAAGAAGGAAAAGTTATAGCTTATGCTTCCAGACAACTCAAAGACTATGAGAAGAACTACCCCACTCATGATCTTAAGCTGACAGCTGTGGTCTTTGCACTGAAACTCAAGCGACACTACTTGTATGGAGTCCAGTGCATGATCTTCACAGACCATCACAATTTAAAGTATTTCTTCACCCAGAAAGACTTAAACATGAGACAACGCAGGTGGCTAGAGTTGGTCAAAGACTATGACTGTAAAATCCTCTACCACCCAGGCAAAGCTAACAAAGTGGCAGATGTACTAAGCAGAAAATCCAGTGCATCCCTGATGTCTTTGCCATCATTAGCCCTGCCACTGCAGAAGGAGTTGTCAGATTTCAGATTTGAAGTTATTTATGGGCAAATCTCTGCATTGACCTTAGAGTCAACCCTGCTTGAGGATATACAGAGAAAGCAAAGTGAAGATCTAGACATCCAGAAGATCAAGCAAGGGATACAAAAAGAAGAAAATTCGGAGTTTCGAGTATCATACGGAGTAATTTTTTATCAGGGGAGCCGCTTTTGTGTCCCTAATGATGAAGAACTGAGAAAGAGAATTTTAGAAGAAGCTCATAGTACACCTTACACTATGCATCCTGGTGTTGGTTGCTACTCGGAAAACCCAATGGCTCCACTGTACAAAAATTTTGTACGTGATCTGAACCTTTCCTAGCTACTATGTGTTCTTTTAGGTTAAACTTGTATCTCCTGCGGAACTTAACACGTTTGATCCAAATCACCTAGGTTATAAATTTAATTAAATATTAGTTTCCAAAATTGGCTTCCAGTACTGCATGACTAGGCACTTGGCCTTCTTGGATATGGGAGTAACCACCACCGACTAGACAAAGCCTTTTATGGAAAGTTAATATTTAATTTCCTTATATAACTCTAGGTTAACCAAAAGGAACAATCAAATCACAAGGAAAAAAGAAAAAGAACACAACATCGAAATTAAATTCGAAAAACAAGAATCGAATGTCTCTTGTATTTGGTATTTATACAAAGAAAAAATAACTAGTATGATGCGGAAATTAAATACCAGTTATACCTCTTCCTTGTATGCTAAAAACCTCGAAATCTTCTGCCGTATCCCTCGCCTCCTCTTGGACGTCGTGTGGGCGACGATCCTCCAAGACGAACACCACCCGGAGAGCTTCTCCTCCTTCTCTAGAATTCGGCCACCACCACCACAAAGAAGCAAAAGAGAGCAAAGGGAAGAGAGGGAGAGGGGCCGGCCACTTGATGATCTCCAACAACACAATATCAATTGTTATGTTTTTCAAGGCCTCCCCTTCCCCCCCTTTTTATATTAGTTTCCCAACGGAAAATTATGGAAAGAGTTTTATAAAAAATTAGACTCATTCCTATTTCCTTTTAATTTTTTCTTTTTCTTTCCTTTTAATTAATCAATCCTAGATTGATTTATTAATTAAACAACTATTTGTTGATGTTTAATTATTTGACCAGCCTCTTGCTTGGGCACCAAGCAAGGTGGTCGGCCACTTATTAAAAGGGAAAGAAAGAAAAAAATTTTATAAAATTTTAAAAGAAGAAAACTTCTAATAAAATTTTACAAACTCTCCTTTTTTTTTTCTAATGTGGATATTAAAAGGAAAGTTTTAAAATTTAAAACCAAGTTTTAAAATTTAAAACATCTCTAATAATATTTCTTTTAAAAGAAAGTTTTATAAATTTTACAACTCTCTTTTAAAACCTTGTGGCCTAATTTAAATTAGGAAAATTTTAAAATCTCTCTTTTTACAAATTGTAAATATCTGAGAAAATTTTAAAAATACAAAAACAACCTTCCTAATTTAAATATTGCGGCTGGCCCCTTTGCCCAAGGCAAGGGCCGGCCACTTCTAGAGAATATGTGGCCGACCATTGCTTGGTCACCAAGCAATGAACCGGCCCCTTCTTGGACACCAAGATAGGCTTTTCTTTGGATGGACTTGAGGCTTTATTGAGGCTACAATAGGACCTAGAGGAGAAATTGATTTTGGCCTTCCGATGAGCTTGAGTATCCCGTGCTCGCCCTGAACACACAACTCAAGTTCATCAATAATAACTCATTTCACTAGAGAGTTATTACCGCACTACCGCACCAATCCCAAATTACATTATGGGCTCCTTCTTATCATGAGTGTGTTAGTCTCCCTGTGTTTAAGATTACGAATGCCCACTAATTAAGTGAGTTACTGACAACTCATTTAATTAATATCTAGCTCCAAGAGTAGTACCACTCAACTTTATTGTCATGTTGGACTAGGTCCACCTGTAGGGTTTAACATGACAATCCTTATGAGCTCCTCTTGGGGACATTCTCAACCTAGATATCTAGGACACAGATTCCTTCTATAATCAACAACACATACTATAAGTAATATCATTTCCCAACTTATCGGGCATATTGATTTATCGAGCTAAACCTCACCCTTTGATAAGTCAAAGAAATAAATATTAAATATACATGCCTGTTATTATATTAGGATTAAGAGCACTCACTTCCATAATAACTAAGGTCTAGTTCTTTTACTAAGTCAGTACAAAAAGAACTTACCTAAATGATCCTACTCAATACACTTAAAGTGTATCAGTGTAATTTATTAGTCAAGATAAACTAATACTTAATTACACTACATCTATTCTGATGATTTGTTCATTTCCATCTTAGTCATGAGCAATTGTTTATAATTTATAGAGAACTGACAACATAGTCTTCTAAGTGTGACTCCACACTTCATGTTATCTACTATATAAATTAATTGAACAATTACATTTAACAAATAAATGTAAACATTTGACCAATGTGATTCTTTATTTCAAAATAAATGTGTACAAAAGCTAAACTTTTAAGTATACACTCCAACACCTGATTCTACCAAGATGTACCAAGATGTGAAACAGAGGTTCTGGTGGTCTGGACTCAAAAGAGATGTTGCTAAATATGTCAGTACCTGCCTGACATGTCAGAAGGTCGAAGTAGAACACCAGAGACCAGGAGGAGTTCAACAGCCTCTCCCAATACCAGAGTGGAAGTGGGAAGACATATCCATGGACTTTATAATAGGTCTTCCAAGAACCACGAATGGATATGATGCGATATGGGTAATAGTGGACCGATTGACCAAGTCTGCTCATTTTCTAGCCATCAAGGTGTCCCACTCTATAGAACAGTTGGCACAGCTATATGTTAAGGATGTGATCAGACTTCACGGAGTTCCTAAATCTATTGTTTCTGATAGAGATGGGTGTTTCACCTCTCACTTTTGGGAGTGTGTTCAGAATGCACTAGGCACCAAACTCAAGTTCAGCACAGCCTTCCGTCCTCAGACTGATGGACAGACAGAGCGAGTAAATCAGATTTTAGAAGATATGCTCAGAGCTTGTGCATTAGATTTCAAGGGAAGTTGGTGCAAGTATCTATGCTTAGCTGAGTTTGCCTACAACAATAGTTATCAGGCCACTATCAAGATGGCATCTTATGAGGCGTTGTATGGCAGGAAGTGCAAATCACCCATTTGCTGGCAAGAAGCAGGTGAAAGAAAAGAAATGGAAGTAGAGCTGGGCATTCAGACTGAGATGATAGATGAGACCACTCAGGCTATCCAGAAGATCAGACAGAGAATTGAGACTGCCCAGAGTAGACAGAAAAGTTATGCTGAGACACATCGTATGCCACTTGAATTCCAAGTAGGGGATTCAGATTTTCTCAAGGTCACTCCTATGAAGGGAGTTATGATGTTTGGCAAAAAGGGAAAGTTAAGCCCTCGCTATGTAGGACCCTACCTGATTACAGAAAGGATTGGGAAAGTAGCTTACAAGCTGGACTTACCACAGGACATGTCGGCAATACATATTGTATTTCATGTCTCCATGCTAAAGAAGTGTCTCCACGACCCTAGTCAAGTGATTCAGCCTCAGTCAGTGCAGATCCAGGAGGATCTCAGCTAAGAGAGCAGACCTGCACAGATAGTGGACAGAGAAGTCAAGAGACTAAGAAACAAAGAAGTGCCACTAGTGAAGGTCATCTGGCAGAACCAGAAGCACAAGGAAGTCACTTGGGAGCGTGAGGACAGTATGAGACAGAAATATCCAGAATTATTCTAAGTTCAAGGACGTACTTTTTATAATGTATGGGGAATTGTAACAACCCAAATTTCCTCAATTATAGTCCGAAAAGTAATTTAAACATATTTAAAAATATTATAGAAATATTCTAGAAATTTTTAGAGTATTTTTATGTAATTTTTGGAGGTCATTTGGTATTTTTACTAGACGAAAGAAGTTTCGACAAAAAAATGTCCAAGCCGAGATTCGAACCCGAGACCTCCGGCCGAACCAATGTCTTAAGCGAATCCGGCTGACCAAGTGGGCAAGCGGATGTTGCTGATTAAGAAAGGAGCGACTTTTATTTAAGAAGAAATTGGTAATAGGGTATGAAAGTTATTAAGGGGAGCTTAGTTTTTTTTCCCGTGACCTAAATTACTCACCTTTCCCTCTCACGTCAGCACTTCTCGTCTTGGGCGAAACCGCAGCAACAAGCAAGGGTTTCTCCGGCGGCCGGCCAAAGAGGATTTCCGCGAGCTCTTCTTGGACCCGAGTTCCCCTCGTCAAGAAGGAAGCCGTGAGCACGAGGAAGAGGCCACGATCTCAAGCTTACCCGAACCCTAGAAAGTCTTTCTCTTCGGCTGTAAGTCCTAGAACGAGGTAAGTTGCTACTCACCTGTGGTAAGAGTAGTTCAATTTGATTTGAGTTTTCCTTTCTTGATCTTTGGAGCATCTGTGAAGTTGGTTGCTTGTGAAGCTTACTGCCGTGAATTGAGGATTTGGATTCTTGTTTTCTCCCTGATTTTACTTCGAAGTATGCTGTAAGGGAATAGGGTTTTCAAAGTGTGCCGCCATGTGTAGGAAAGACCCTCTAGATGAGGATGCAGTAAAATGTTTTTGTTAGACCTTATGAGTTATTGTAGGTAAATGCTGTGAAGTTGTTGTTTTTATGGAATTCTAGTAGATTTCAGTTGCTTGTTGGACCTTTGGTTTAATTTCGTTGAGTTTCCATGCATAGGAAAAGTTTGAGTTAAGTGATATGTTGTTGCTCATCATCTTGTGTAGTTAGTACAGATTCTATTCATAGTTTGTATGTGGAGCTTAATTAACTTGATGCCAGGCTTTACATTTATTTTGTAAATGGCTAACAGTGTGCGAGATGTCAATGAGAATTAGTTTATTGAGCAGTACTTCATTCTTTTAGAATTAGTTTCATGTCAAGTTTAGTTTTTATTCTAACATGTTGTTTAGACTTTTTCCTTTGCTGTTTAATTTTCCTTGCTGTTTGCGAGCATGAGCAGTTCCTCTTTGCATTTTTGTTGTGTAGCAATAGATGTACATGAGCAGATTTTCTAGTTTTCATTTGCTATTATTGTGCATGTGTAGCTTTTATTTGTCATGAGTTGAGCATTATCAGTTTTCTTTACTACTAGATACACATGAGCAGTTTCTTTAGTTTTCATTTGCTATTATAACAAGCATGAGCAACCATGTATTTTAGTGGAAAAATAAGAGTTCTATTAAATTATTTAGAGGTTTATAAGTAGCTATAAGAAAGAGAGACCAAGGTCTTAACAGGATCCCTAAGTTTAAGAATTGGGATCAGTAACACACCAAGTGTTCAAAGAAATGTCAAGGCATTCTATTATAAGAATATTAAGATAACAAGTATAAGAAAGATAAAGAAAAGAAAGAAAAAGGCCAAGGCCTTAAGTAGATCCCAAAGTCAAGACTTTAGGGATTTTGGCACACAAGGTGCTTGTTAAAATGTCAAGACATTTAAAGAAGAAGTAATTAAGATATTTTTCTTTGAAGAGGCTAGTACCCGACTTCCGGGGTTGTCGTTAAACAAATCCAGGTGTCCAATTCCGAGGTTTTTGCCCTGGTAGACCGAGGTCTGCTCTTTTAGGATTGGTGGCTCGCAACCCCAACCTATTAGGGAACGCGCATAAGATGGTACTACGCCTGGGCCCAAGAGAAGTTGATTATTATTTTGAAGTATTATAAGTATAAGCTTTTGAACAAGTAAAATAAGTTTCACATAAGGATAAAAGTATTAAAGTATAAGTTTTAAACAAGTGGAATAAAAGAATAAGTTTAGAACAAATGAAATAAGTTTCATTTTGTTTTAAATCAGCAAGTTTAGTTTTCTTTTATGCTAGCATGTTATTTAGATTAGCTTACTGTTCTTTGCTATTAGAAGAGCATGAGTAGATTTACATGTTTAGCATTCCAGTATGCATTGTTCTTTTGCTATTAGATGAGCATGTGTAGTATTTTCTTTAGAGCTTTCAGTTCTTGGATTTTAGTATATTTACATGCATATTCGAGTTTTTGTGAGTTAGATAGCGCTTCAAAGTAATTTTGCTTATAGTTTGCATTTCCTCTTACTACAAATAAAGGAAGGCGACAAGGAGGTGCGGATGGTGTGTGATGCCAGGACTATGAGAGAGACTTGGGATGTTATTGAGTTTTCACATTTTAGTGATTAATAAATATTTGAGATTGTATCTTACATTTCTTGTCATTGGAGATTATTTTGTTTTAGATTGTATGCTCAGATGAGTTTGACACTTATTTAACTGCGTGGTTTTTTGATATATGTTCCAGCCGCCTGTGGCTGATGTATACTATGTATGTATCTCAGTTTATGGTCACCGGTATAGGGGAGATGCTGCCAGAATTTTTCGGTAGAGACTCCTCGTGGTTTCGATCTTACCAGTTAAGTAGAGTTAGTAGTTAAGTAACAGTCACCCTTAGAGAGTAGTAGTGAGAAGGGTGGTCGTTACACAGGCGCTACGTGTCTTTTTTTTTTTATGAGTTTAATTAATTTTAAGTTAACACATATTTTAGGTTAATTTAAGTTTTGACAAAAATAATTTTAAGTTAATTTTTGAAAAAATAATTTTAATTAAATTAATTTTGAAAAATAAGTTAATTAATTTTGAAATAATTTTGAAATAATTTTGAAATTATTTTGAAAAGATTTTTAAATAATTTTGAAATTGATTTTAAATAATTTTGAAATTTAGTTTTAAAAGATTTTTAAAATGATTTTGAAATTAAGTTTAAAAATATTTTTAAATGATTTTTTCAAATAATTTTGAAATTAAGTTTTAAAAGATTTTTAAAATGATTTTTAAAAGATTTTTTCAAATAATTTTAAAATTAAGTTTTATAAGATTTTTAAAATGATTTTAAAAAGATTTTTTCAAATAATTTTGAAATTAAGTTTTAAAAGATTTTTAAAATGATTTTTAAAAGATTTTTCAAATAATTTTGAAATTAAATTTTAAAAGTTTTTAAAATAATTTTAAAAGATTTTTCAAATAATTTTGAAATTAAATTTTATTTGAAAAAGTAATATTAATTAAGAATTTAATTATAGAATTTGAGTTAATTATAGTAACGAATTTGAATTAATTATAGTTACAATTTTAATTTTGAATTTTTAACTTTCTTAGTCATCTCACCCGATCTAAATTTTCAATCAGGTACTCCTATGATTGTTGTGAGATGAATTGAGGTTCAATTTAAGGGTTTGGTTTAATTTTGTGTTAGATTTAGGTTTAGCTTTAGGTTCAACAAGTAGGCATTCTTTGGATAAACTTCCGGGCTATGGTGAGTCTCAAGGACATCATTAAAGTAATCATGCCTTTGAGGTTTTCCAAATAGTCCTACTCATTGAACTTAGTACAAAACCTTGGTCTAACTAGTTAGGATCCATTTAAGGATAGCTTCGGTCAGTTCCACTTGGCCAAATGCACCAGGTCGAAGCCATATCTTCCTAGACATGCGATGCCCAAGCTTCCTGTAACGCCCGAAAATTCTCAAACTTGCATTAGAATTATCCTATGATTTTTCTGGAATTTTTAGATATTTTTCCGGAATTTTCCGAGTAGCGGAAGTAGCAAAAATAATTAGAAGAATAAAAAGGCTTAAGCGGGAATCAAACTCGAGACCTCTCGGGTCCGCTAAACCTTTAGTTAGCCTTGGTAACCGGTGAACCCAGCAGGGCCGTGCTGAAAGAAAGAGGAACCAATTATATTTATATTAGAGTTGGGTTCAATAATCCACTTAATATAAATTAAGAACTTAAGTTGGGTTTGGTTTAATTTGGTTCGGCAGCCCTCTCCTCACAAAACCTCACGCCACTTTCTCCTCTCAAACCCTCACGCCGGCGCCCCTCTTTTCCTCCTCCTTCACACGGCACACCAAGCCCCAAGGGCCAAGGGAACTTCTTCCGGCAAGATCTTCGATACGAGGACGTTCCCCTTCGCGAGAAGAACACGTAGACGCGAGCGGATCGTCGAGAAGATCATCTCCACCGGAGTTCTAGCGAATAGAATCGTAAGAAATTATGAATAGGAGGTAAGAAACCCCTCACCTGCAGTATAATAGCTTCCGTTTGAGTTTGTATGCTTTAGTTTGGATGTATGCGGTTTTTATCGATATCTAGGGTGTATTTAACTCTCTTCGCAGATTAGGGACTTAGTTGAGCACCTTTAGATGGGCCGGGCATGCCTTCCCTCTTCAGATAGGAGGTTAGATGTCGTCGGGTGCCTAGAGGTGGTCTCCCTAATAAGGAAAAGAGTTAGAGCATCCCAGGTGTTCGATAAAATAGCTAGTTTAGTAAATATGCACCATAGGCATTTTAACAGCTCAGTTAGATACTTTAGAGGTATCTATTCAGTATTCTCAGTTTATTACAGCTTATATGGATCAGATATCCAATGGGTGGGCTCCCACAGTCGCCTCTAGGTTTAGATAACCTAGCTTTAGGTTCAGATAACCTAGAAACAATAGAATAAGCAGGTATTAGCTATTTCAGTATTTTATTTTCAGTGGCACTGTACTGGATCAGATATCCATTGGGTTGGACTCCCACAGTCGTCCCTAGGTTTAGATAACCTAGTTAGCCCTACTAAATTCGGGACTTGCAAACCCGGGTCTAGTTAGGGATGCGCGCACAGCAAGTACAGTTGCCGGGCCCAAACAGCACGATTATGTATTTTCACTTATTATGAATTTGTTTTCAAAACTCAAAATTAGTTATGTTAGTTGAGTTTGAATTCGGTATCAGTTTAGCTTCAGTTTAGCTTATTATATGTTCAGCCAGTTTTTCTATGATTGGGTATGATAGCTCTATGTTCAGTTCATGTACACATGCTTTAGATGATAGTATGCCATGACTAGCTTTGATTGCTATGTATTGTATGATAGTATGCCATGTTTTAGTTCAATCATCACATATTTCAAACAGCATGTTTTAAAAGCATAGTGCATCGAATGCATGTTTTTGTGAGGTAGATGGTTTCTTACTAAGCTTTAAGCTTACAGATTCTACTTTTCCTTATACTGCAGATAAAGGTAAAGGAAAGATGGACTAATAGAGGAAGCTGGAGGGCAATGCAAAGATGGTGTGTGTGGCAGGAACTGGAATCAAAGATCTTTAGGGGACTTAAACATTCTAGCTTAGAAATATGAACTTTTAGTATTTTACTTTTCATGCATTTTAAGTTGTTCAATGCTAGAAATTAAAGAACCATGCACTATAACAAGTTAGATTGCTAGTCCCATGTTGTTAGAATGTTTATTATGCATTAGATAGTTGTAGTGTGAGGTTTTGGCACGAACCAGTGCTGAAATCAGAGTTTCAGTGCGAAATCAGACACCCCAATCGATCGGTGGATCGATTGGGGGGTCCCAATCGATCAGCTGATCGATCTGGCAACTTGCTCCACGAACAGTAGGTTTCTGGATCGATCATCCGATCAATCCAGCAATTTCTGTCGCGAACAGAAGGTTCGGGGATCGATCACTGGATCGATTGGTGAGTCTGGATCGATCAGCCGATCGATCCAGATTATCGTCCCGAGCACAGTAGCGTGCTGGATCGATCACTGGATCGATCCAACTTATGTCCCGAGTACAGTAGCCGGCTGAATCGATCCCTGGATCGATCCGACGTTCCAATCGATCAACGGATCGATTGGGAGATCTGATAACAGCTAGAGAACGTTTATTTCAGCTCCTTGACCATAGGGGATGTAGTATATGTTAGGTATACTTTAGATTACATCCTTCAGTACATGTAGAACCAAGAATAGTTATCAGTTAGCAACTAAAATTTAAATTAGATCAGCTTTCCGCACAGTTAGCTCAGCATAACTGTAGCGATCGGCCTTACAACCTAGTAGTAGAAGGCGGGTCGTTACACTTCTCTAACGTACTATCATCCAAACACTTCACTAGTACCGTGGTTTAAGTTAAACCTAGCCCATTTTATCTAACCTTAATTACCCTGCCGGGTAGTCTACTTTTGTTTACCCATTTCGGGTAGATTAATTTCGGTTACCCAGTCGGGTAGTTTAGTTGGGGGTGCCAGCTATTTTGGGTCCTCCTTCTATATTTTTTATTTGATTAATGCTGAATTTGAATTAATTTGGAATTGAATTTTGAATTTTTTAATTGAATTTTGAATTTTGAATTTTGAATTTTAATTTAATTTTTATTTTTTTTAATTGAATTTTTAATTTTTTAATTTAATTTCGAAATTTTGAATTTTTATTTGTATTTTGAATTTTTTTTAATGAATTTTTAATTTTTTAATTTAAATTCGAATTTTTATATTTTAATTTTATTTTGAATTTTTAATGATTTTTTTAATTTAATTTTGAATTTTTGAATTTTAATTTAATTTTGAATTTTTAATGAATTTTTTAATTTAATTTAATTTTGAATTTTTTAATTTTAATTTAATTTTGAATTAAGTTCGTTTTATTAATATCGTTTTTCTTTTTGCTCCCCCTGGATCATAGCCTCGATATGGTCTATCTGTTGGTGCAACCTTAGGTCAAGGTTGACCTGGTTGACCCGACTCGAGGTGACGTGACTCGAGTTGTATTTTGATGTTTGACTTGGAAAGATTGTCGGTGCAACCTTAGGTCAAGGTTGACCTAGTTGAGTTGCATGTTGATGTTTGACACTCGTGAGAGAGTTCTATTCTTGATATGAGACAAGAATAGATGTTTGGGAGATTATTGGTGCAACCGTAGGTCAAGGTTGACCTGATTCGGGAAAAAGTCCAAGTATAGAGACTTGGCACGGAGAAGTCCAAGCAGGGAGCTTGGCACGCGAAAAGTCCAAGTGTGGAGACTTGGCACGGGAAAAGTCCAAGTATGGAGACTTGGCACTGGAAAAGTCCAAGTATGGAGACTTGGCACGGAGAAGTCCAAGAAGGGAGCTTGGCACGTAGGGAAAGTCATAACTGGGATGTTAGGCAGTGTGGAAAGTCCTGGTGAGTGAAGCCAGGCAGCGGGAAAGTCCTAACTGGGATGTTAGGCAGTTGGAAAGTCCTGGTGAGTGAAGCCAGGCAGTGAGAAAGTCCTAACTGGGATGTTAGGCAGTGTGGAAATCCTGGTGAGTGAAGCCAGGTGGAAAGTCCTGGTGAGTGAAGCCGGGCAAGGGAAAATCCAGATAGATCAAGGGTGATCGGACATCTGGTGTTGAGAAGTCCAAGTGAGTGAAGCTTGGCATATGGAGTCGGAGAGGGCTCGGTAGCTCGTTCTCCGAACTAGGTTAGAGAGGGCACTCTAAACCTAGGGGTTGGATTGGTCTGCAGACCGATCCAGTGATACTCAGTGTTTCCTGATCGGTCTGGTGACCGATCAGATTCCACTCAGTAGCATACTGTGGAGTTCCTGATAGGTCCACAGACCGATCAGTCGACGATCAGAAGTGAAGAAAGAAGCTCCTGATCGGTCCAGGGACCGATCAGGTGTATGCCTGATCGGTCTCCACGACCGATCTGGGAGAGCTGGGATCGGTCCGGGGACCGATCAGATTCCACACAGAGAGTTGGGCAACTCTCTGTGAAGCCTTCTGATCGGTCTGGGGACCGATCAGCACAGGGCCTGATCGGTCCCCACGACCGATCAGGCAAGCCCCAGACCGATCAGGCTGAAGCCTGATCGGTCCAGGTTCTAGCCGTTGCGTAGCAACGGCTAGTTTCTTCGCTGTCTTCTTCGCAGGTATAAAGGGGTCGAGGGCTGCTGCTGCACACAATCTTCCTCTTCTTCTTTTCTTCAAGAACTTCTGTTCTTCTGCTGCTGAAGCTTCTGCTTCAACTGAGCTTTGATTGAGCTCGCCTCCGAAGCTTCGCGTGAGCTTCCAGTCGTCGACCAGCCGCTGCGTTTGGGTTGTGAAGTTGCTGCTTCACCTCCAGTCGACAAGAAAGCAAGCAATTGGTAGAGTGCTATTGTATTCATATTGTATTGCTTCTCTTACTGTTCTTGTACTCTTTGTTTGCTGTTGCAAACGTTTGTGGCGAGGTTTCTCCACCCACAAGGAGTATATTGTATTAGCCGGTTCTCCGGGGACTCATCCACCGACGGATTGACTGGACTCGTCCACCTTACGGACACGCCGAGGAGTAGGAGCCCTAATCTCCGAACCTCGTTACATCCTTGTGTTAAGGTTTGGTTTTCTTCTCTTTCGTTTCTTTGTATTTTCCGCTGCGCTAACACATTTTGTAGAAAGAAACGACGATTTGGGTCGGCTATTCACACCCCCCTCTCTAGCCGAGTACGAACAATCCTAACAAGTGGTATCAGAGCAAGGCCGCTCTTCGACGGATCAACACCCGGGGGAGCACAAGCTAGAGATGGATCAATTCGGAGAAGACATCACCATTCCACCCTTCTACAACGACAACTTCGCATATTGAAAGGTAAGGATGATGTATTTTCTTAGGACTAATATGTGGAATTGGTTTTGTGTACAAGAAGGGTTTACTCCTCCAATGGATAAAGAAGGAGAGCCTCTAGAGAAGAACAAGTGGACGAAGGAACAAGTCCACCAATCCACGATCAACAATGAGGTAACTAAAACAATTGAATTTTCATTACCTACTAATGTTTTGTGTAAGATAGGTAAATACAACAATGCCAAGGAGTTGTGGGATAACTTGGCCAAGTACCATGAGGAGAGCTCCACTTCAAGCCATGAAGAGGAGCCTAGTGAGCCAAGTAGCTCACATCATGGAGGGAGCGAATTGGGAGTTGAGGGCTACTCAACATCCAAGGAAGAAGAGGAGGAGAGCTCCTCTTGTTCAAGTTCGGAGCAAGAAGAAGAAGTTCCCACCTCCGGAAGGGTTGAAAAAGAAAGCTCATCTCCATCCACAACCCTAGGTAACTCAAACACTGTGATTTCAAGCAAATTACACATAATGTGTTTTGAGTGTGGGAAACATGGATATTACAAGAGCAAATGTCCAAAGAAGGTTAGGAAGACTCCACCGGCACCAAAGGTCAAGGAAGCCGGAGTCCCAACACGCAAAGGCAAGAAGCACGTGGTGTGCTTTCAATGCAAGCAACGGGGACACTATAGGACCCAATGTCCGAAGGGGAGGAAACCTCACAAGGACAAGGGATGCACATCGATAGGGGGAGCTAAGGCAAACCCTAAGGTATCTTTTAAGGCTCATTCGAGCAATTCTAGTAGGATACATACTAGTAATTTTATTGCATTAGTCAATAATGATAAGCATGTTAACACTAAAAATCAATACATGTGCTTAGGTGCTAAACATGTCAACCTAGATAGGGATACTACTAGGAATGCTAACCCTAGGATTAACACTTCTAAGGTTAAGGAAAACCTAGGTAGAAACCCTAAATCAACTAGACACATGCCTAGGAACACCTCAAGAAAGAATGATAAATCAAAACTTGAGGTATTAGAGAAAGAAAATCAAGTCTTGAGGTCAAGACTTGACTCTCTAGAAAAGGCTCTTAAGGATTTGACTCTAGGGTCTAGGGGTCAAAAACCCAAGTCCAAGGACCAGAAAGGTTTGGGTCACAAACCTAAGTCCCAATTGGTCAAGCCCACTTATCATAATGTTTCATTCGATTATGAAACAAAACCTAGGGCTAGGAAGACCATTACCAAGGTCACAAGGGAAGTCACCCCTATAGTTGACCTTGATGAGACCCAAATGACCAAGACTTTAAAGCCTAAGAGGGTCATTAGGAGGGTTGCTAGGGAAGTTATCCCTAGTGAATATTTAGTGGACCCAATGAGCTCTAATAGGTATTGGGTTCCTAGGAGCATCTTCTCTACCCCATAGATGGGTTAGAGAGTGTCAACTCCGATTAGAAGGGTAGTTAACCCAACTTTGAGGAAATTGACACTCAAGGAGCATTTTCAAGATTTTGAGAACTTCTGAAAATGAAATGGAATTATCATTTACTCCTTTGAAGAGTTAAATGTGCCTAAAGATTGGAAATTTTATTTTTAATCTCAATTGTCACAATTTGGGAAAATCTAGAGAACTCTCGAGGAAAAATGAAACATGCCAAGTTTTGAGGATAAATTTGATCTTTAAGTGGCATGAATTAGTCTAGAGTTCAAGAAGTGTCAAAATTAGGATTTTGGCATTTTTGGGCAATCTAGGATTAAATTTTAGGTTAGCAAAGTGGTTAAGAATACTTAGATAGGTAATCTAGGTATATTTATTTATGCTAAATCTTGCCATGATTGTTTGCCCTCACATGTCATGACATCATGTTTAGTTTCATTATCATTTGAAATGTCATGATAATGCTTAGGCTAGTTTATATGTCATGCTTTATTTAAGTTTTCAAACTTTATGCCATGACATCATGACATTGGCACATGTTTTTACTTATGATATCATTATATGTCATGTCATCATCTCTTGCATTAATAATCAATTGAATTGATTTAAGGATGAAAAACACATTTTGATATTGAGATCAAATTTGTGTTTAGAAAATGCATGAGAACTTAGCCTAAGTTGACCTTAATCCATATCTCACATCAAATTGACTTGAATGTGGTTTGATACACCTTAGATGTGTGTGAGATATTAGGATCATGAGTTAGGATCAAGGTGCATAGTCCTTGTACCTAGATGACCCTAATTCAAGAAATTAAGGATCATAGGGAAAGCTTGTGTACAAGTCATGTACATCTAGCCCTAAGATTATGGTCCTAAATTCAAATGGTTTTAAAAGCATTTTAAAATTGATTTGAAAAACCTTGATGAAGCTTTCCTAGTGATAGCATTCATCATTGAACATTGTGATACAAAGTTGAGTTAAACTTGAACTATTTCAAAGTTTTTGAACTTTGTATCAAGATTTGAAAATGGAAGTTATTTTCATCGAAAATTATTTTTCCATGATAATGTATGTTATGAGGAATGTATCCTCAAAATTTTACAATTTTTGAAATTTTCTGTGATTTTCTAGAGGTTTCTGAATTTCGGGAGAAGAAATCAGAAATCTGATATCAGACTTGTGGACCGATCAGGAGGTTGCCTGATCGGTCCAGGGGATGCTGGATCAGTCACTGTGACCGATCCAGGGAATCCCTGATCGGTCTGGTGACCGATCAGGGCGTGCCAAATGCTGATTTTTCGACTGTTTTGTCTGAAATTTCAGCTGGGAGTTGGTGTTTTGGATTTCTAAAGGTTTGAAACTCACCAAGACATTGTTGGTGCAATGGTCAAGGGGGAGTTAACCTTTAGGGAGAGTTTTACCTATTAGTCAAGGGGGAGTTGACTTTGAGAGGGAGTTTTTTTACTCCTTAAAGACTTTTGAGGATTAGTGACATAGGATTGTCACTAAGTTGATTGTTGAGTTTAGTATCAAGGGGGAAATTAAGAGTTTCAATGAAAGGTATGGGACTTTCATTAGGAGGAAACTCTTGACCTTGATTCTCTCTTTTTGATGTGTGTCAAAAAGGGGAGAGTGTTCATTGGAGAATTATTGGAGAACCCAAGTTAGGTTATCGGGTTAACCTAAGCTAGGGGAAGAATGTCAAGGAATGTTCGAGGAAGAACATTGGAATTCTTTTTGATGTGTGTCAAAAAGGGAGAGAATTATTGGAGAACCCAAGTTAGGTTATCGGGTTAACCTAAGGGGAGAATGTCCAGAGAGGTTATCGGGTTAACCTAAGGGGAGAATGTCCAGAGAATGTTCAAGGAAAGAACATTGGACATTGGAAGATGGTTGGAAAACCTAAGTTAGGTTATCGGGTTAACCTAACTTGATTATGGGTTTTGTCAAACATCAAAAAGGGGGAGATTGTTGGTGCAACCTTAGGTCAAGGTTGACCTGGTTGACCCGACTCGAGGTGACGTGACTCGAGTTGTATTTTGATGTTTGACTTGGAAAGATTGTCGGTGCAACCTTAGGTCAAGGTTGACCTAGTTGAGTTGCATGTTGATGTTTGACACTCGTGAGAGAGTTCTATTCTTGATATGAGACAAGAATTGATGTTTGGGAGATTATTGGTGCAACCGTAGGTCAAGGTTGACCTGATTCGGGAAAAAGTCCAAGTATGGAGACTTGGCACGGAGAAGTCCAAGCAGGGAGCTTGGCACGCGAAAAGTCCAAGTGTGGAGACTTGGCACGGGAAAAGTCCAAGTATGGAGACTTGGCACTGGAAAAGTCCAAGTATGGAGACTTGGCACGGAGAAGTCCAAGTAGGGAGCTTGGCACGTAGGGAAAGTCCTAACTGGGATGTTAGGCAGTGTGGAAAGTCCTGGTGAGTGAAGTCAGGCAGTGGGAAAGTCCTAACTGGGATGTTAGGCAGTTGGAAAGTCCTGGTGAGTGAAGCCAGGCAGTGAGAAAGTCCTAACTGGGATGTTAGGCGGTTGGAAATCCTGGTGAGTGAAGTCGTGGAAAGGCCTGGTGAGTGAAGCCGGGCAAGGGAAAATCCAGATAGATTAAGGGTGATCGGACATCTGGTGTTGAGAAGTCCAAGTGAGTGAAGCTTGGCATATGGAGTCGGAGAGGGCTCGGTAGCTTGTTCTCCGAACTAGGTTAGAGAGGGCACTCTAAACCTAGGAGTTGGATCGGTCTGCAGACCGATCCAGTGATACTTCGTGTTTCTGATCGATCCGGTGACCGATCATTCCACTGATATCGGAGTTCTGATCGGTCCACGGACCGATCAGGCGACGATCAGTGAAGAAGCTCTGATCGGTCCGGGGACCGATCGGTGTATCTGATCGGTCTCCACGACCGATCTGGGAGAGCTGGATCGGTCCGGGACCGATCGGAATCCACACGAGTTGGGCAACTCTGCGGAAGCCTCGATCGGTCCGGGGACCGATCGCCTGATCGGTCCCCACGGCCGATCAGGCAAGGCCCAGACCGGAAGCCTGATCGGTCCAGGTTCTAGCCGTTGCGTAGCAACGGCTAGTTTCTTCGCTGTTTTCTTCGCAGGTATAAAGGGGTCGAGGGCTGCTGCTGCACACAATCTTCCTCTTCTTCTTTTCTTCAAGAACTTCTGTTCTTCTGCTGCTGAAGCTTCTGCTTCAACTGAGCTTTGATTGAGCTCGCCTCCGAAGCTTCGCGTGAGCTTCCAGTCGTCGACCAGCCGCTGCGTTTGGGTTGTGAAGTTGCTGCTTCACCTCCAGTCGACAAGAAAGCAAGCAATTGGTAGAGTGCTATTGTATTCATATTGTATTGCTTCTCTTACTGTTCTTGTACTCTTTGTTTGCTGTTGCAAACGTTTGTGGTGAGGTTTCTCCACCCACAAGGAGTATATTGTATTAGCCGGTTCTCCGGGGACTCATCCACCGACGGATTGACTGGACTCGTCCACCTTACGGACACGCCGAGGAGTAGGAGCCCTAATCTCCGAACCTCGTTACATCCTTGTGTTAAGGTTTGGTTTTCTTCTCTTTCGTTTCTTTGTATTTTCCGCTGCGCTAACACATTTTGTAGAAAGAAACGACGATTTGGGGTCGGCTATTCACACCCCCCTCTCTAGCCGAGTACGAACAATCCTAACACTATCGAGGTAGTGTATTTGATCCTTCGGGATCCAATATTGAGCAAGTCCAACTTGATTAATCAATTTGGACTTGGGGACCCATGCTTGGACTGTTTTTCTAATTGATTTTTGTACAAGAGATAAATAAGATTTGTATTTTTTTCTTTGGTTTAAATCCTATACCAGTTCTATTGTAAACGGCTCTTTGTGTCCCAAGAATTAGGTCAAGATTCTTGGAACCTAAAGAAAACCGTTCTAGTGTTTTCTCCAGATCCTTGACTTGAGTTTTCAGACTGGAGTTCTCTTCTTCAAGTTTTTGAACTTGAGTTGAGTTTCCAGTCTGAACTGGTTCAGTCAAAGATTTGGAGTCAGTCACTTCTTTAAGGACAGCTACTTCCTTTAGAAGTGACTTAATTCTAAGGTTTGACTTAGCTAATTTTCGCAATAAATAATTAACTAAGTTATTGAGTCGAGGGATACTTACAGAGGATCAGTCCCTTCGGAAACGGATACGGATCCGTGGCTTTGCTCGGACTCGGCCTCCAACTCGATCTTGCTCTCGGATTCGTCGATCTGGTCCCGGGCCATTAGCGCAAGTAAACTTGTCTGATCAAGTTCGTCGTCGTCGTCTTCTGAGGAAGATTCGTCCAATGTCGCCGTTAAGGCCTTCTTCCTTCTTTGCTTCTTTGCATCCTTTTGATTAGGGCAGTTGGCCTTGATGTGCCCCTTCTGGTTGCACCCGTAGCAGATCACTTCGAACTTTACCTTAGAACTTGGTTGAGCCTCCTTGGATTGGACTGCCTTCTTTAGGTTCTTCTTGTTGAAGCCTTTCTTCTTCTTGTAGAGTCTCTTCACAAGGTTCATGAGTTCGGTTGTTAGTTCTTCATCTTCATCATCTGAGTCTGTTTCTTCTTCTGACTCTGGTTTAGTTCTTTGTCATGATCTCGGTTCGCGCGTTCGACTGGTACCTGCAACCAAAGCAACCCCCTTCTCGGTTGACTGTGCATTAGTCTGCTCATGTAATTCAAACTCACAGAATAATTCATCTAACTTTATTGAAGATAAATCCTTAGAGACTTTGTAGGCATCTACCATTGATGCCCACAATGTGCTCCTCAGAAACGAGTTTAGTGCGTACCTTTTGACGTCCCGATTCTCTATCTTTTGCCCGATTCCGTGGAGAGAATTGAGGATGTCTTGAATTCTTGCGTGTAGTTGGCTTGCCGTCTCATTTTCCTGCATTTTCAGATTATATAATTTATTAAGTAAAAGATCTCTTTTACTTACCTTGGTATCGGAAGTCCCTTCGTGAAGCTCGATCAGCTTCTCCCATAGCTCCTTGGCGTTTGAGAATGGACCTACGCGGTTTAATTCCTCCTTTGTTAGTCCGCACTGGAGGGTACACGTTGCTCTGGCATTTGCCTCCACCTTCTTGATTAATGCAGGTTCCCAATGCTCGCAGGGTGTAGGATTTCCGTCTTTATCCGTTGGCAGATCCAAACCAGTCTTGACAATCATCCACATCTCGAACTGGATCTTCAGGAAGTTCTCCATTCTACCCTTCCAATAACCAAAGTCCTCTCCGGTGAAGAGCGGGGGACGGACAATGCTATAACCCTCTTGTTGGGCCATTTTAGGTCAACTATGAAGAAAAATAAACGACAAGAAAAATTCCAGGACTTGGTCCTGGATTAGTAGTGTGGGAAGTATTTAAAAAAAATGATCTCGAGTGGTGTTGCACCAACTTCGAGCAAAAACCGATTCGAGAAAAGAATTAGAATATAGCTATAAAGCTAAATTCTAATTGACTCCGAAAATCTGAAAATTACCATGAAAAAATTGTTTTGAATGGTAGTTGCACCAATTCAAAACGACTCCGCTCTGATACCAATTGTTGGATCGAGACGCGCTAGAGGGGGGGTGAATAACGCTCGTGGCTATTTCGTTCGATTTGTAAAACTATCGGAGTTAAAACACGCAGCGAAATAAAGAAACAAACACAGAGACACAGGGGAATTTACTTCGTTCGGAGCCTAAATCGACTCCTACTCGAAGGCCCGCGATCCTTGATCGCTTTCCGTGGGCAACAACTATAAGCTCGAATAGAATTACAAGTGAAGTACAATAATCAATAAGAAATAATTAAATTATAGTGACGACAATATGAATAACTGAATATTCGGAGCTCCAGGTCGTCGGGGGGTCGTCGCAACACTTCGGGATCGTGTCGTTAGCAGCTAGTCGCAGAAGGATTACTTGGAGTGAGTTGTCTTGAGCTGCTGGTTGAAACCCTCATTTATACTGTGTTCAAGGTGCCTTCAAACCCTCTCAAGGTGCCTCCAGCCCGTCGAGTCGCACACGTGGATCAGCACAGACCTGGTCGAACTCTATCTGGTTCAAGGCGCCTTCAGCCTCTCCAAGGCGCTTTCAGCCTTCGGTCCAAGGCGCCTTGAGCTTCATTCAAGGCGCCTCCAGTCTGCTGCGCTGGCTTTTCCTGGCTCGCACCCGAGGCGCCTCCAAGCTCCATGGAGACGCCTCAGACACTGTTCATCCGAGACTATTCTTTGAACTTTGGTCCCTGCAAGATACATTAATCCCAAATATACCCTCCAGCACAAAGTTAGCACGTAAAACATAATAGATATGATAATGACAGTCTTCGGACTGTCCGGGTCTGACTTCGGGTTTCCAACCGAAAACCCTAGGTCGATCCGATGCCTATTGTTCCCTCTACGGGGAACACGTCCTCACCTACTCCACTTAGGAGATTTACTTGATGCCAGTGCGATCCTCCAGATCGACTGGACTTTTGCTGGGTGCTCGATGCTTGATGCTTCCGGACTTTCTGCTGGACTTCCGCTTCCCGGCTAGTCCAGTCTTTCACCTAGTTCGCGACACTAGGACTTTCCACCTAGGGTTACCCCCCTAGGACTTTTGCCTGAAGCACTCGACCCACCAAGACTTTCCGCATAGGGTTACCACCCCCTATGACCTAGGGTTACCACCCCCTAGGGTTTTCACCTGCCTAACCACAGTTAGGACTTTCCTGAAATACTTAGTCAAGCACGTTAGATCACAACACACCTTAACTTTGAATCCTTTGCTATTATCAAAACTCAGGTTCGATTGTCGGATGCTTCCCGCACCAACAAACTTATGGTGTGGTAGGACGCAAGGAAGAAGATGAAGGCACAAGATGCAAAAGGCCAAAAGAAACGGACAGATGGACGGGGCACCACTTTCTATTAACTTAATATACGTTGGCGGCGGCACAGTAGAAATGTCGCATCGATTCATCAAACCACTAGATGATGAGATCTATTCTCCACCATCAGATCGAGTCATCATGATCATGAACTAATTTTTGTCATTAACAAGTAGTAAATCTAGGTTATGATGTGGTGTATCAATTCCTAAAGAAGTTTAAATGTCGCTATCAGATAGGGAGACTAAGTACATGCCAATGCACTCCCATCGTCTGATAAAGGGTGACATCAACGCACTTCACTGTATTTATTGTGGTAACATACTCACGTAACCTGAAGCAGGTAAGTCACCTCATCCTTTAATGCCACATCCCAAGACACTAATCATCAGAACGATATGTTATCTCGCGTATCACATTTATTAAATGAAAGGATTTATTCTTCCCAAGTACCAATATTCAGATGTTTACTCTGGTTAAGATAACTATTTCATCTCAACACTCCAAGAAAATAACCTTTGAGAGCAAATGATAACCCATCCTAATCTAGTCAATCGAACTATACCTCTTTCAATTTTACTTGAAGGGAAGGCTTGTGATACAGTGGTTTCCTTCAGCCCTTACATGTCATGGAGGTCAAGAATCCTGTTGATCTATTAGTCAAAGTCACAACAAGTCAAATTTGACCCAAGGGAGGGCTAACTCTATTCAGGTGGGACTCAGATCTAATTGAACTTGCTCAGTACCATCATCTCCCCCATCCAATCCTCACGAATCTCATCTTAGTCTCAGACTCCCTCTCATTCTCAAAGTCCGTCTCTATTTCAAACTCTATCTCAATCTCAGACTCTTCTCAGTTTTAGATTTTATCTCAGTTTTGGACTCCACCTCAACAACAGACATCACCCCAAAAAGGATTAACTCCGTTCAAGTGAGACAGACTCTATCTCTATCTCAGTTTCCATTTCAATTTTAAACTACATCTTTATCTCGGATTCTATCTCTGTCTCAGACTCTGTTTTAATCTCGAACCTCATCTTAGTCTCAAACTTCATCTTAGTCTTGGGCTTCATCTCAGTCTCAGTCTTGGACCCCATCTCAGTATCAAATTCTATCTTAGTCTCAGACTCGATCTCTGTCTTGAACTCTATCTCAGTCTCAGACTCCGTATTGTCTCAAACTGTAACGACCACCCAATTTTCTTTACTACTACTCTTTAAGGTGAACGTTACTTAACCACTAAATTTTTTTTTTTTTCGAGTCAAACATGCAATTAAGGGAGACAACAAGCATAGCATACAGACATATGTAGCTTAAACACTCTCACTGCTTGCTACATCTTTCCTAACTTGCATCTATTAAAGGAATGTAGTTTTCATTCTGCAATTTAATTCTACTGTTCGTATGTTTCAAACAACTGAACATTATACACAATGCTTCCATGAGACAAAACTCATATAATAATACTAACATGCAAAGCAAATATTGAAAAAAGTTCCAAAATCTGCAAAACCTTTATCATGCTGCATTTATCACCCAAAGGTAGCTCACGCATGTGTACAATATTCATAAATTGTTGGTATTAAAATGAAGTAAGCACCTTTTGACTCCAACCGGCATACTACCGTCCATCACAACATCCTTCTACAACAAGGATAAACTCTAACATCCTGTAACGATGCTAACATCTCAATGGTTGTAGGAGAACAGATTACAAACCAGCTAACAGCAAATTCCATCTCCTACTCATATTAAGAATTTAAAGCAACTTAAACATGTTAAATCTGAACAGTCCGAAAGAAGCACCTACTGCAGAAATTTCAAGCAGTACTTAACCATAACAAAAGAACCATTAAAACCAAACCAGCTACTGCAATTGAATCAAATCCAGAAACATGAATTTTACACACTTCCAGATACATTAAGTGATAAGGTGAATCATGCGGCAGTTCTTTTATTGAAGCAAAACTCACTTCACAAACTTGAAAACTAAGCCAGAATAAGGAAAAAGGAACATGTTTTCAGCTTAACAGTTATTCCAACTAAATGACAGGAAGATAACGAAATTAGTAATGCAAGGAAACTACTCTACAACAACTTCCAATTATTTGTTCTAACACTTAAAAGAAGCAATCTAAAACAATCCTTAGCAATGCAAAATAAATTCTACTCTAACAATAACATAAACACAAGCAAATATGATTTCTAAACTCTTCTAGTAAGGTCCCAAGCTTCCATATCAGCCACCACACACACACCATCGACGTCTCCTTGTCGCCTTCCTCTATAACACTTTAGCTTTTCCTTTACTTTTATCTATATCTGCAGTAGGAGGAAAGTAGTATCTATAAGCTAAAAGCTTAGTAAGTGCTTTCTACTCACAAAAATTCGATAAGAAATGCATGTGCATAAAAGAAAGCAGGAAATACATGCTCCACATGAAAATAGAAACTAAAACTAAATCATGCATCTCTAAAAGGAACAACAGATTTAACTTGCTAAAATTTGCAACTTAGATAAAAGAACTTGTTCCATTTGTTCCCCAACTTATACTCTTATACTTTAAAATAATATTCAACTTTTCTTGGGCCCGGCATTGTACCACTTTGCGCGCATTCTTAGTAAGAATCGAGGTAGCTAATCCCAAAACTACTAAGATACTTCTAGGCCTTGTGCCTAGGGCATCTTGGAGCCCATCCCTTGGACCTTGTGTCCGGTACATACCCTTTAAAAATAAAATACTTTTTTTTTCTTTAAATACTTCTTATAATAAAATGCCTTGGCATTTATCTAAGCACTCAGTGTGCTTTGATTCTAAATCCTGGAATTCACGATCAAATCGTGACTTTATTCTTGCTTTACTTGTACTTCTCTCATATATACATTATATAAGAGATTCTAAAACCATTTGCCAACTGATATAAACCAGTACATATGCAAAACCGAACTCCACAGTAATTAAAAAGAACTATACCACTGGTATGTATCAGTATATGCTCAAAACAGAACTCAACAGCCAATAAAAACTACATGATCATAGGGAATAAATTTAGTCAGGCTCACGGCAGCAGAAATTTCCAAATAACAAGCTTGTAAAACTAATTTATTGTTGAATCTTAACAATCTTTTAGGCATGCTGTAACTTGAAGGAAATATACTACTTAGACATGCATACAATGTAGGGTAAATACATCTAAGTAGGCATGCTGTGACAATCAAAGGAGACCATCAAAATTCTGTCCGTGCACTAAAAACAACAAAGGATTGGAACCAAAGCTTAAACTAAATTGCTAGAGCAAAGGCCAAAATCCAAAACCATATGCTAGAATGAAAGCTGCTATTGTTCGACAAAATGCAAAACAAAACCCCGAGAGCTACTCCTACCGTAGGTGAGAAGCACTTACAATGGGTTCTTGGACTTACAACCGGAGAAAGAGATCTAGGGTTCGGATGAGGTGAAGGTTTCGGCGATCCCTTCCTATCCGCGTGTTCTCCTTGACGAGGAGACCACGAATCCGCGAACAACTCCCGAAAAGAAGTCCTCGTCGGCCGCCGGAAACGAGCCCTAGCGTCGTCGCCCCCTTTTCGCCCGAGAGAGAAGAATCGCGCCGTCGGGAGAGAAAAGGAGAGGAAAGGTTTTGGTTTAGGTCACGGGAAAAACACTTAACCCTTTATAACCTAGTTTTAATCCGATTCCAACTATGCTTTAATTTATTTCTCCCCATACTTAGTTAACAAAGCCCATATAGCTCAGCTGGTTGAGTCGTGTCCGGTTGGGTCAGTCCAACCCGAGGTCGTGGGTTCGAGCTTCGGTTTTGACAAATTTTTTGTCAACTTCCTTTCGTTTTGTAAAAATATCAAACGACCTCCAAAAATTACGTAAAAATACTCTAAAAATTCCTAAAAATCTCTAGAATATTTTAAAATTATTTTCAAATATTTTTATGGACATTTGGAACTCGAAATAAGGAAAATTGGGTCGTTACACAAACTCTGTCTCAATCTTGGACTCCACTTCGGCAGTAGATGTCACCCTAGTCTTCCCTATCATCCCTGATGATATCTTCGTCTCAGCTCTAGTCATTGGCATTCTCCTCCAAAGGTGAATTCCAACATCGTCTCTCTCAAGGCCACTTTGTACTGATATCATCTCTATCCTTAAAACAAGTTTATGCCCTACATGGGCTTGATGGCGGTAACTACAAATATTCCAAGACACTTGGCATCTTGAGAATGGCGAGATAGTTATGAGGTTATCAAATTTGATTTCCTAGATACTCCTCTTTCTAACATGTGTCACTAGGTGAATGGAAAGAAAACAATGGCTATTGGATCTGGTCCCTTCTTCAGCTCTGCGATGATAATATTCCAACTAATGTGGAGATCTCTTTAGAAAACCATATAAGCACCCATGGAGGTAAAGAAATTAAAAGAGGTATGATTCTTCACTAATTCCACTAGGTTTTATCTTCCTCCTATTTCATTTTTCCAAACATCACCTCAAGTAGACCTTAAATTGAACGTCGGAATGGTCTCGATCGGGATCCATCCCACGATCAGTCTAATCCTCCATTTAAGTATGTCCTAGGTTCTTTAATTTCACCCCTTTTATCAATGATCATCGGAACACGCGCACATCAACTAATTTATTAACGGATGACTTGACCATGCACAATATTTTAACTGGAACAATCACTATTAACATCATATATAAAATCCTTGTTAATTCCTTCTTTCTACTAGCTGTTCTATATTATCTTTCACACTCCTGTGGGTTTATAAACATCCACCGTATTTCACAAGTTTGGTATTACATCCCACAAATATATCTATTTATATATTTAATTTACATATGAATTATATTTAAAACAAGTTTATGCCCTACATGGGCTTGATGGTGGTAACTACAAATATTCCAAGACACCTGGTATATCTTGAGAATGGCGAGGTAGCTATGAGTTTGTCAAATCTGATTTCCTAGATACTCCTCTTAGTAACATGTGTTGCTAGGTGAATGGGAAGACAACAACGGCTATCGGATCTTGTCTCTTCTTCAGCCCCTGCGATGATAATATTCTAACTAATGTATAGATACTCTTTAGAGAACCATATTATCGCCCATGGAGGTAAAGAAATTAAAAGATGTCTGATTCTTCACAATTCCACTAGGTTTTATCTTCCTCCTACTTCATTTTTCCAAACATCATCTCAAGTAGACCTTAAATTGAAGGTCGGAGGGATCCATACCATGATTAATTTAATCCTCCATTTGAGTGTGTCCCAAATTCTTTCACCCCTTTTATCAATGATCATCGGAACACGCACACATCAACTAATTTATTAACGAATGACTTGACCATGCACAATATTTTAACCAGAACAATCACTATTAACGTCATATATAAAATCCTTGTTCATTCCTTCTTTCTACTAGCTAGCTGTTCTATATTATCTTTCACACTCCAGTGGGTTTATAAACATCCACCGTATTTCACAAGTTTGGTATTACATCCCACAAATATATATATATATATATATATATATATATATATATATATAGAGAGAGAGAGAGAGAGAGAGAGAGAAATTTTATGCTGCGGTACCATTCTTGCGGTTTTGCTGCGGTAGAGATGAGTTGGCATTCCACGTCAAAGCCAAAAAAAAAAACGCGGCATCATCTCTCTTCTCGTCTTCTTTGCCGACCTCGCCACAACGCTGCCGATTCTGGCCGCGATCCGGCCGGAATCCGGTCGCGACCGGATTCCGGCCGGATCGCGGCCAGAATCGGCAGCGTTGCGTCTGCTAGTGTTGCGGCGCAGACGGCCTGATTCTGGCAGCCATCTGGCCGGAATCCGGCCGCGATTCGGCCGGAATCCGGTTGTGATCCGGCCGCCAGCGTCAAACGTCGATCACCGGCAAACGCCGGGAGAAGCGTTCCCTGATCGGTCCAGAGACCGATCAGGAGGTTCCCTGATCGGTCACCAGACCGATCAGGAAGGCAAGTCCGCAGCGTGCGTTTTTTTATTTTTTTTGGCTTTGACGTGGAATGCCAAATCACTTCTACCGCACCAAACCGCAAGAAATACACCGCAGGAGAACATTTCTCTCTCTCTCTCTATACTAGTGATCATACACACGTCGTGTGTATAATAAAATACATTGACCATTTATAATAAAATTATATTAATTAAAGCATTTTAGCATTAAAATACTAAAATAGAGTCATTGGGATAAAGTACCTGACTTTTGAAAATCTAAATTATTTGGGTCTTTGAAAATGAATTTTCGAGTATCACCCTTACGACTCCTCTATGAAAAAAATTAATTTAATTTAATATTATACTTATCTTAGTAAAAAAAACTAAGAAAAGTATATTTTTTAACATTGTCGACCTAAAATATTTATAGAAGTTTCTTTGATCATAGTGTTGTCAATTTTAAGATGTGGGACTAAAAATAACTATATTTTTTTAATTTATATAAAACAACCATAGAAAATTAATGATGAGAAAAATTCATAATAATATGCCACATCTGAGTCTCGAACTCTAGATCATTGATTGTTTCACTTGTGAAATTACTAATAAACTTTAGAATTATTTTTAGTGTGAATAGGAAAAAAATTATTAACTTAAATTCATTTTAGGCTTCACCAAAGTTAGTTAGTAAAGGGGGGATATTTTTAATAAAATAGTAAGATATATATATATATATAAAATTTACATATGAATTATATTTACTTTTATTAGGACACAATCACATGCTAAAGAGGCCTTGGTAGTTGCATCCCATGAAGCCATTATTGCAATTTAATTACTTCATTATTTTGGTTAGATGTATTAATTAAGTGGCGCTAAAAAAAATTGAATTTTTATTGTTTATTTATTTATGGAATTCTACGAAGAAGTGGGGACGGGAGTTGGCATATTAAGGCTCGGTGGACGTTCGTGGTCGTTGATGAGGTAGAGGTGCACATCAAGTATATATGGTTGCAAGTTGGTTGGTGAGAAACCAGCTGGGATTTTTTGTTAAAAATATATAATGAAATAAGATTCAGTTAAATAAACATAATTAAAAATGGACAAATAAATTAAAAAATTTGACTTGATAAAAGTATTTGCTATTATCAAAGAAATAATCTAATCACCACTATGCTCAATTTGTTATCATTTAATAAATACATTTGATAAATTTTAGAGTGTCATACGTATTTAGTTGCAAACCATGGCTTGTTTGTATCATGATGTCATCTTCTCTACCCTTTTGGTTTTAGACCAACATCTGAAGGATCCAATGCATAAATCAGCAATGACAAACCTTGTTTGCCAAATTAAAGTTACAGAACAAAAATGGAAGAACAACTCATTGAAGTCTTCTTCAGTACTTAAAATTAGAGAATCAATTCAACCTTGTCTTTTCCATTACATGGTTTGCTTTTTTATTTTCCTTGGTATTTTGAGCTTATAGAACTATCCTGAAGAACCCAAATTTATGCAGTTAACCAAAGAATAGCCATGTCGTTGTATCTTCAGTTTAGATGCATGCTAATTATCATGCACTTAATTGAATTATTGTTTAAGATAAAATCTTTAAGTGCGCTTGTATCTTCTCATAGATAATCAAAGCTTACAAATAATAAATTTTTTATAGAACAGATACAAAAATGTACAAGATTTTTTAGTTGGCGGTGATATATGAAGAGGAAGGATTGCACATCTTCCTACGATACTTAATTCATGCCGTTGTTCCTACGATACAAAAATGTACAACCTTGTCTTTATCTATATCTTATACCCTTGTGTGTGCCATGTATGAAGTTGACCTTGATCTCGGCCTTACACCGATAATACTATTGATATTTTTCTTTTTTTAAAAAGTGACATAGGCTAGAAATTAGAGAATAATATTGGTTGATTTTAAAATTCGAAATAAATGATATAAAAGTTAGACTTCAAGAAAATTAAAGAGATATTTTAAATTGAAAATCAATTCATTGAATTCTTGAATTTTTATCATTAGCTTGAAATTTTTATCCTTAAAAATTGGTCCAAGCTCTCTTTTATACTCATCCATTTAACTCTTACAATGTTTATCTAGTAATTACGTCCCTATATATAGGTATCACTTGCTTCTTATTTTCTTCACTAATTCTAGTGTTTCTATATCTCTTCTACAATGAACCTTAAAGGGTCATTCGCATTTTTCTTTTTATTTATTTTACTTCTCGTAGCCCAATGTGCATATGGTTATAAAACGAACAATGCGAAATTAGTTTCAAAAGTGCACAAGTTAAGTCGTGATGTCTTCCCTCTTGGCTTTGTATTTGGCACTGCTTCATCGGCTTATCAAGTTGAGGGAGAGGCACTCAAGGGTGGTCGAGGACCAAGCATTTGGGATGCATTTGTAAAAAATCCAGGTAACATACTAAACTTTAAATTTTATAGTTTTACTTATTTCTTTCTAGAATGAAAGTTATACAATAGAGTAAATTTAATTTGAATTTGATTTGTTTGTTGTGGTGTAGGTTTCATTCCAAATAACGCAACGGGTGATGTAACAGACGATGAGTATCATCATTATAAGGTCAAATGGATATTTTTGTGTTATTGTTGACTATTTAATAATTTTAAATTTAATAAAAAAGAAAAAATTTAATTTTTATGAAGAATCAAATATTAAATTCTATTTTTAAAATCATTACTCTATTGGTTCAAGATTTTTTTTATAATTTTAAAAAATCTTATTTAATATAATTTTATATTTGATAATTAAGTTCAAACAAATAAATTTTTGATATTCTCATTGTTGATATTTGGAGACAATTAAAATGAAAATAAATTGGATTTTATCTTTTTCTTAAATATGTTAAAATTTTATTTTTGTCTTCTAGGAAGATATTGACATCATGAAGGAGCACAATTTTGATGCTTATAGATTTTCGATCTCTTGGAGTAGAATTTTCCCAAGTAATTGAAGCTATCATTCTTTTTCGTAATATTATATACATCATCATCTTACCGTTTTAAATTACTAAGAATTTGTTATTTATCTTGTAGATGGAACTGGAACCATTAATTGGGAAGGTGTTGATTATTATGATAGGTTAATTGATAATTTAATACTCAAAGGTAATTTATTTTTATTTGCTAAACAAATAAGTTTGGCATGTTTTCATATTTTCTAACCTTTCTATCTTCACATTAGGTATTATTCCATATGTCAATCTCTATCACTACGATCTTCCATTGGCACTCCAAAATGAGTACTTGGGTTGGTTGAGTCCGAAGATAGTGTAAGTAGTAAAATAGAATAATTACTTATATTGTTTAATTTAATTATGCTTATTGTATAGTTAAGAATTTATAATCTAACTCATTAAAAGATGTCATAAATATTTGATTTAGTTTATAATCATTTTGTTTAGGGATGCATTTGCGGATTATGCTGATTTTTGCTTTAAGAGATACGGTGATAGAGTGAAAAATTGGTTCACATTTAATGAGCCAAGAGTGGTGGCAGCTCTAGGTTATGATACTGGTTCTCATGCCCCTGGAAGAGCTACTGGTAGCAAATTTGGAGGAAACTCATCTACGGAGCCTTATATTGTTGCTCATAATCTCATCTTATCTCATGCTGCAGCAGTTAATAGATATCGTGAGAAGTACCAAGTAATATGTCTTTAACAAAATTTATGTATTGATAGTAAATTCATTCTTAGCTAATTCATAAAATCTCTTGTTATCAAATATAACAAACTCATTTGAAAATTGTAAGTTTACAAATATACATAATACTAAAAGCATTTTCTTTTCTTATTTAGAAAGAGCAACAAGGAAAAATTGGAATTCTTCTGGATTTTGTTTGGTACGAGCCTCACACGTACTCTGACAATGATAAAGCTGCTGCTCAAAGAGCTAATGATTTTCATGTGGGATGGTAAGTAATTGTGCATCTTTGGTTTCAACATCTAACTATGGTTATCCTTTTCAATGTAACCTAATTTTGTTTACTTTTCTTAGGTTCATTCACCCTCTAACATATGGATACTATCCTCAATCCATTCAAGACATTGTTAAAGAAAGATTACCAAAATTTACTAATGATGAAGTGGAGCTAGTCAGAGGTTCATACGACTATTTGGGAATTAATCAATACACAACCTATTATGTTAAGGATAATAGTACAACGAATCCTAAACCTATTAGTTATCAAGATGATTGGCTCGTTGAATTTAAATGTAAGATATATACAATATTTTTTTTTTGATAATGTTAAACTAAATAAAATGATATGCTAATAATATTGTTCTACTAATAATTTCAGATGATCGAAATGGGGTACCAATTGGACCAAGGGTAAGAGATAACCTTCTTATAACTTTTTTGATTATATTATAGATTTTTGTTTTTAAAAACCAAATGTAGGCCTATAATTAATCGAATTCAATTGTTTATATGTCATTAGGCTCATTCTGATTGGCTCTACATAGTTCCGTGGGGATTGTATAAGGCAGTGACATATGTTAAGGAAAACTATGGCAATCCAATTATCTTTCTATCTGAAAATGGTAAATATTTAGCATTTTTTTAATATATCTTTTATTTAAGAAATTACATTTATTCTCTAACCATATAATTAATTGATTGTAATTATAGGCATGGATCAGCCAGGCAATGTCACACTTCCAAAAGGCTTACAAGATACTCAAAGGAGACATTTTTATCATAACTACATTACTGAACTAAAGAGAGCTATCGATGATGGGGCTTCAGTGATTGGGTACTTTGTATGGTCTCTTCTTGATAACTTTGAATGGAGACTAGGATACACATCAAGATTTGGTATTGTCTATGTTGACTTTAAGAATAATAAGCGCTTCCCAAAGGAATCAGCTCGTTGGTTTAAGAAGATTCTTCAGCGGGGTTAATAATTTTTTTCTTTTATAAATTTTTATAGCCTTAGGTTTTTTTTTTTGTCTTTGCTACTTTTATCATGAAATAATCACTCTTTGTTCTTTGAGGCACTATAAATAAATAAAATTACATTTCAATATGAATGTGTTTCATTTTGGTATTTTTATTTGTGTCTCATTCATTTTGTATTTTCAACATACGACAAGCCTAATTAGTCTCATAAATCAATCTAGTTTCTATCAAAATTGAATTGTATGGAACATGTTTAAAAAGATTTGTATGACCAACTAATCAATTATATGAGTTTGTGATTAATATTAAAGCTATATATATATATATATATATAACACCTGGTGGAATGAAAAAAATGACAAGTCCCTAAATATATATTTTCAATATATATTTATTTTAAAAGAAGCAAATGTTAATTAATATACATACTTTAAACAAGTATAATATTTTTACATACTTTTAGTATTTTAAACAAGTATAATATTTTTTCCTGATAATTTTAAAAGAAGAGTTTAATAGTCAGCCACTAAAAATTGGTTTAGAATCTGAGTTAATTTAAAAAATAAATTAATAATAAAAATAAATGTAAAAAATAAATAGGGATTGGTCTATAATTTATGAGGAAACCAATAGAAATTTATTAATCATAAGATATAAATTCAAGTTTTTTTTTAATTGTCAAACTTTTTACAGCTAAGCTTAAAACATTTCTTCAATTGAAATTAAGTGAATAATCCAAATAAATTTAATTTTACCTTTCTTATCTCTAAAGTAACTTTCACTAACTAACACCACTAACTAATAGTAATGTTATGTGAAACATCGATAATAATTAGTTAGTTATGTTGACTTTTCATTTTTTTATATTCGTTAACTTATTTTGAACCAGTTATTATATATATATATATATATATATATATATATATATATGTTGATATCCTGCGCGCCGCACAGTAGCGACTGTGCGCGCGCGCAGGATTCAACACTGTATATGAGTTTTTTTTAATTGTTTTTGTTTTTTTTAATTATTTGTTTATGAATTAAAAAATAATTAAAAAAAATAAAAAATAAAATATTTTTTTAAGAGTTTATTTCTAGGGTTCAGGCTTTGGTTATAGTGTTAAAGCTATTTTTTTTTTTAGATTTTACCTCTGGGGTTTAGGCTTTCCAATTAAGTTATAGTGTTTGGTTTTAAAAAAAAATTAAAATAAAATTAATTTAAGTATTTATTGAGTATTGTAATATGTTAAGGGGATATATTAAGGTATTAAAAATTTATATAAGAAAATGTTAAATTTTTTAATTGATTTTTTAAATTTAAAATATTAAAAAAATCAAAAAAATAAAAAAAAACTGAGCGATCTCCTGCGCGCGCGTGCGCACTGTGCGAGCACGCAGGAGATCAAAACTATATATATATATATATATATATATATATATATATATATATATATAGATAGATTTGATACTGCACGCGACGGCACAGTGCGCGACTGTGCGCGTCGCGTGCAGTATCAAATTTTTTTTGTTTTTTTAAATTTTTTTTTAATTTTTTAATTAAAAAATTTCTTTACGATTTTATTTATAGGGTTCAGGCTTTGGGTATAGTGTTAAAACTATTTTTTTTTAGATTTTAACTATAGGGTTTAGGCTTTCTAATTAGGTTATAGTGTTTGGTTTAAAAAAAAAAATTAAAATAAAATTAATTTAAGTATTTATTGAATATTGTAATGTGTTTAGGGGATATATCTATATATTAAATTTTAAATAAGGAAATGTTGAATTTTTAAAATTCAAAAAACAAAAAAAAATAAAAAAAAAAACAAAAAAAGCGCTGTTACTGTGCGCGACGCGCACAGTCGTGCACAGTAACAAAACTCTATATATATATATATATATATATATATATATATATATATATTTATTTATTTATTTATTTATTTGACATGTAGAAATAAATAAACTATTCTAATTGATAAAAATAAAGAAACCATTGAAATCACCATACGCATAGTAGAGGAGCTTCACTATAAAGAATTTGTAGAAGAGAGAGAAGGGGAGAAAAAAGAAGTTGAAATCAATACTAATCCCATGTCTGTAGCTGAAGTGCGAGTTCTGAAAGAGAGCCGTTGAGTTACATATTTTAGTTGCTTTCATCTTGAGAACCCTTATTTTTATAAATAGAACTACCGAGAATTTCAAAATCTGAGTCTTGCATTATCAATTCTAGTATCGTTGTAACGACCACCCTTCTTATTATACTATAATACTCTCTAAGCATGACCGTTACTAAACTACTAACTCTACTTAACCGGTATGATCGAAACCACAAGGAGTCCTTACCGAAAAATTTCGGCAGAGTCTCCCCTGTACCGGTGACAATAATCTGAGATACATAAATATATACTTCAGCCACAGGCGGCTGGAACATGTATCAAACACTCATGCAGTTTAATAAGTGTCAAATACTAAAATAACTACTTATTATACAGAGACTCATCACAGCATGCAATCTAAAACACGAATAAACTCAATAAAACAAGGAATAAAAATACAATCTCAAATGACATAAATCATAAAGTACAACTCAACTATTTCTTATCCACTAAACATGAATACTCAAAACTTCCCATATCTCTCCATAGTCCTGGCAACACACACATCCATCACGCATCCTCCTTGTCGCCTTCCTCTTTACACTTTAACTTTTCCTTTATCTGTAGTAGGAGGAAAATAAATCTATAAGCAAAACGCTTAGTAAGTACTAAACTATCTCACAAAAACTCGAAAGTGCAAAAGATGCAAAGGATGCTGAAACTGAAATGCTAAAAAGAAAAGCTACTTGATCCTATCTGAGAAGCTGGACACGACGGAGATCCGGAAGAAAGAAACCCACCGTGCAGGTGAAGAATGACGTACGCCGAATACCGATCCGAGAAACCCAAAGCAGATCGAGAAGAAGTAGAGTCACCTGAGGTTTCTTCGTATGGAGCCCTGATGATGAAGAAGAAAACCAAATCTGAAGAGAAGAAACCCAGATCCAAAGCTTCCAGGACTTCCTGCGCACAAGAGACCAACCAATACTATCGTCAGTGACCTAAGACCGGGGTGGGAATCCCTGGATAGGCCCTCCGACGCTCAAGTCAGTGATCTCTCTTGGTGTGGAAGAAAGAGGAAGAAGATGAACAGTAGTTGAAAATTAGGGTTATGGATGTGCGCGATGATGTGAACTTGTGAACTTACCTTGCCAACGGAGAGGATTCCCCCTTTTATACCACTTCATATAACCTCCGTAGTCATGAAGTGGACCCCGGTTTGTTAGAGTTTGTTATGAGATGACGTCATCTGTGTACTTGTGATGAATTACTTTTTAAGGAATCTTTTTTGTACCCCAGATGTACCTTCTTTGTCGTTTAGCACCTGCAAAATAATATAAAAACACATTTCCAGCCAAAATATATTTTCTGTCATATATTTACATATTATAAATATCTCTATCATTTCACCCTTTCTGCTGTAATTAATTCCATGTACCAATATTCCTTATATCTATCGAAGTCAATATATTCTATCAAGTGTTTTTCTCAGTCGCAGGTCAATCGACCGGTCTTGGTTTTCTTTCTGGGAGGTATATTTCGGTCGATATAGACTTATCTCTTATGTACCGATCGATATTAATCTAGCTCTGCATAGGAAGTATGTCTCATCCGACATTAGCCTAACTCCATCCCAGCGGTATGTCCCGGTGGATATTAGCCTAGCTTTGCTTAGGAGGTATGTCTCGGCCGATATTAGCCTAATTCCGCCCCAGCGATATGTCCCGGCCGATATTAGCCTAGCTCTGCTTAGGAAGTATGTCTCGGCCGATATTAACCTAGCTCTGCTTAGGAGGTATGTCTCGGCCGATATTAATCTAACTCTGCCTAGGAAGTATGCCTCACCCAATATTAGCCTAGCTCCGCCCCAGCGATATGTCCGGGCAGATATTAACCTAGCTCTGCTTAGGAGGTATGTCTCGACCGATATTAGCCTAATTCCGCCCCAGCGATATGTCCCGACGGATATTAGCCTAGCTTTGCTTAGGAGGTATGTCTCGACCGATATTAGCCTAATTCCGCCCCAGCGATATGTCCCGACCAATATTAGCCTAGCTCTGCTTAGGAAGTATGTCTCGGTCGATATTAACCTAGCTCTGCTTAGGAGGTATGTCTCGGCCAATATTAACCTAGCTCTGCTTAGGAGATATGTCTCGACCGATATTAATCTAACTCTGCCTAGGAAGTATGTCTCACCCAATATTAGCCTAGCTCCGCCCCAGCGATATGTCCGAGCCGATATTAACCTAGCTCTGCTTAGGAGGTATGTCTCGACCGATATTAGCCTAATTCCGCCCCAGCGATATGTCCCGGCGGATATTAGCCTAGCTTTGCTTAGGAGGTATGTCTCGACCGATATTAGCCTAATTCCGCCCCAGCGATATGTCCCGGCCGATATTAGCCTAGCTCTGCTTAGGAAGTATGTCTCGGCCGATATTAACCTAGCTCTGCTTAGGAGGTATGTCTCGGCCGATATTAACCTAGCTCTGCTTAGGAGGTATGTCTCGGCCGATAATAGTCTAACTCTGCCTAGGAAGTATATCTCGGCCGATATTGGCCTATCTTCTTGGTTTCTTTACCCCCTTTTCTCTCCTTATCAGGGACCTATGAAACCTTACCCATATCACTAGCCTTCCCTTCAAGTCTAGTCGAAGGAGGTTGTAACGACCCGCCTTCTGGGTACTAGGCTGTAAGGCCGACCGCTACAGTTATGCTGAGCTAACTGTGCGGAAAGCTGGGCTAATTAAAATTTTACTCTACTAATGACGGATACAACTGATAAGAAAGGTCTAAAGACCTTCTTTGCTGGTATACATATGCTAAGGAGGGGAAACTGAACATCCCAACTGAGCTAGGGACTAGAAACTGAACTTCCCAACTACCTACTGACCTGCCGATCGATCCACAGATCGATCGGAGCTGCGGTCGTTCGGTTCCCAACTAGATCGGTCGGCTGACCGATCCAGGTGTGGCTGGATCGGTCGGCAGACCGATCCAGGTATGTCTGGATCGGTCGACTGACCGATCCGAGCACCAGCTCTCGAACGCTCATCGTCGGATCGGTCGGTGGCCGATCGAGGACATGAGCATATCAGATCTGCGGATCGGTCGGTGACCGATCCGGCATCACAGCTCTCGATCGGTCCGAGACCGATCGAGTTCATTTCGCCGAACTCGATTTCAGACACTTTGGCGTGCCAAAATCTCACACAACAATTCTAAAATCATTGGAAATACATTCTAACAACTATTAACCAGCATTCTAACATAATTACTAACAAACTAAATAAATCTCCCATGATTTAAACACTCTAAGGTTCAAAATTGCATAAAAGAAGAAATACTAAGACTCCTACTGTTTAAGCTTGCTAAAACCCCTGAGGATCTTTTATTCCAGTTCCTTCCACACACATCTTGATCTGCATTGACCTCCAGCCTCCACTGCTAGTCCACTTTTCCTTTACCTTTATCTGCAGTATAAGAAAATAGTATCTATAAGCTAAAAAGCTTAGTAAGAAACCATCTACCTCACAAAAACATGCAACGATGCAAATATGATTTTAAATCATGTTGTTTAAAACATATGCTGGATATACTGAATAAACTAAGCATGGCATAGCATATAAGCATACAATCATGGCATATCTAAAGCTGAGCATAAAGTCATCATGCATATTCAAAGGGAAAAGCTAAGCTGATACTAAGAACTGAGCTACGCTAATACTAAGCTACTGCAAGAACTGTACTGAATTCACGAACTACTTTATGAAAGGTTGAAAATCATATACATATAGTAAGTGAAAATACTAAACATGCTTCTGATGGGCCCGGCAACTGTACGTGCTATGCGCGCATCTCTAACTAGACCCGGGGGTTGCAAGTCCCGAATTTAGTAGAGCTACTAGGTTATCTAAACCTAGGGACCGACTATGGGAGCCCAGCCCAATGGATATCTAATCCAGTACAGTGCCAACTGAAAAGTAAAATACTGAGTATAGCTAAACTGTTCTAAATTGCTGTTTCTAGGTTATCTGAACCTAGAACTAGGTTGTCTGAACCTAGAGGCGACTATGGGAGCCCACCCATTGGACCGGAGTCCCATGTAAGCTAGAATAAACTGATTTACTAATTTAGATGCTTCTAATGCATTCAACTGTGCTATTAAAAATGCCTAGGTTGCATTTTTCTAAGCTGGTTATTTAATCGAACACCTAGTGTGCTTTAACTCCCTTCTCTATTAGGGAGACTACCTTTAGGCACCCAACAGCATCTAAACCTCCAACTGAAGGAGAAAAGACGTGTCCGACCCATCTAAAGGTACTCACTAAATCCCTAAACCTGCGAGGAGGGTTAAATACACCCTATGTGTCGAAAACATACGCATATAACTAAACTAATGCACAGAAAATCAAACGGTAGCTATTATACTGCAGGTGTGGGGTTTCTTACCTCATGTTCGTAATTTCTTACGATTCTATTCGCTAGAATTCCGGTGGAGATGATCTTCTCGACGATCCGCTCGCGTCTTCGCGTTCCTCTCGCGGAGAAGAACCTTTTTCGTGTTGGAGTCGTCGCCGGAAGGTGATCCGAGAGCCCTTGGGGCTTGGGCGCCGAGAGAGGAGGAGGAAGAGGAGTGGCGACGGTGAAGGTTTTTGGGAGAGGGATAGGTCACGGTGAAATTTGATGTTGCCGAACCAAGTTATCAAAATAAACCAACCCCCAACTTAACCTTCCTATTTATACTAAGTAACTAATTCGGCCAACCCAATTATAAATATAATTGGTCCCCTTTCCTTTCAGCACGGCCCTGTTGGGTTCAACTAGTTCCCAACATTATCCCTAAGCCATAGGTCTCGGGTTCGATTCCCGCCTAAGCTATTTTGCGGTTCTAATTATTTTTGTTGCTTCCGCTACTCGGAAAATTCCGGAAAAATATCTAAAAATTCCAGAAAAATCATAGAATATTTATAATGCAGTTTCGAGAATTTTCGGGCATTACAATCCCCCATACCTTATAAAAAGTTCATCCTCGAACTTAAAAAATTCTGGGTACTTCTGTCTCATGCTGGCTTCTGTCTCCCAAGTTGCCTCCTCTGCGGTGTGACTGTGCCAAATGACTTTGACTAATGGTACTTCCTTGTTCCGCAATTTCCTAACTGCTCGGTCTATTATCTGAATAGCTGAGGTCTTCGCGAATCTGTACCGACTGGGGCTCAATCACCTGGGTGGCATCTGGGGTATGCTTCTTCAGCATAGAGACATGAAATACGTTGTGGACAGCTGACATTTCCTGGGGTAGCTCTAGCTCATATGCTACCTTGCCCACTCTTCTGCTGATAAGGTATGGTCCCACATATCTGGGACTAAGCTTGCCCTTCTTCCCAAAACGCATCACTCCCTTCATGGGAGCTACTATGAGGAACACTGTGTCCCCAACTGAAAACTCTAAGGGTCTGCGTCGTGTATCAGCATAGCTGTCTCTATCCTCTGGCGGATCTGCTGTATGGCTGCTGTGGTATCTGCGACTAGATCTGTCTGAAGCTCTAGTTCCTTATGTTCACCACTCTCATACCAGCAGATTGGAGATCTACACCTCCGCCCATAGAGAGCCTCGTAAGGTGCCATGCCGATAGTGGCCTGATAGCTGTTGTTGTATGCAAATTCTGCTAGACTCAGATATTTGCACCAACTTCCTTTGAAATCCAGGGCACATGCTCAGAGCATATCTTCGAGTACCTGATTTACTCGCTCTGTCTGACCATCTGTCTGAGGATGGAATGCTGTGCTGAACTTTAACTTAGTGCCCAACGCTGACTGTACACACTCCCAAAAGTGTGATGTGAATCTGCTGTCTCTGTCTGAAATGATGGTTCGTGGGACTCCATGTAGTATGGCGATCTCCTGGAGATACAACTGAGCTAGCTTCTCCATGGAGTAGGATATCTTGATAGCTAAGAAGTGGGCTGATTTAGTCAACCTGTCGACTATTACCCAGATGGCGTCAAAATCATTCGTGGTTCTGGGCAGTCCCACTATGAAATCCATAGAGATATCCTCCCACTTCCACTCTGGAATCTGTATAGGCTGCAGAACTCCTCCTGGTCGCTGATGTTCTGCCTTGACCCTCTGACAGGTGAGGCAGATGCTAACATATCTGGCGATGTCTCGCTTCATCCCGGGCCACCAAAAATGGTTCTTCAGGTCTTGGTACATTTTGGTGGAACCTGGATGCATCGCATAGGGAGTCTTGTGAGCCTTATCTAAAATCTATCTCCGTAGCTCCTCCTGATCTGGAACACAGAGTCTGTCACCGAAATACAACACCCCGCTATCGGACACTCTGAATTCTCTACTTTCTGATTCTGCTAGCCCTTGCTTGATTTTCTGAATTCCAAGGTCCTGCTCCTGAGCTGACTGAATATCACCAAGCAAGGTAGACTCTAAGGTCATAGTAGAGAGCTGTCCAACGATGAGTTCGAGACCGAAATCTACGATCTCCTTCAGGGGGTGACATGGTCAAGAGATAATAAGGTAGGATTTTCTCGCTAAGTGCGTCGCCTACCTTATTGGCTTTCCGGATGGTAGAGGATGTCTATATCGTAGTCTTTGACCAGCTCAAGCCATCTGCGTTGTCGCATGTTCAGATCCTTCGAGTGAAGAAGTACTTGACTCGATGATCCAGTATACACTCTGAGCTCCATATAAGTAATGTCTCCAAATTTTGAGAGCGAACACTCATGTTGCAAGCTCAAGGTCATGAGTAGGTAATTCTTCTCATAATCCTTGAGTTGTCTGGAGGCATAAGCGATCACCTTGCCTTGCATCATCACTCCTCCTAGTCCCAACTTAGAGGCATCACTATAGATGTCAAAGTTGCTAGTGTTGTCTGGTAGATCCAAAATGGGAGCACCGGGTCAATCTCCTTTTAGCTCAAGTTCTCACGATCCTCATCACCGAAATTTCTGTTCTTTCGGTAAGAGCCGGGGAGACTATCCTGGAGAAGTCCTCTACAAACTTCATGTAATATCCTGCTAATCCCGAAAGCTCCTTTGGCGTTCTTAGGTCTCTTCCAGTTACTTACTGCTTCTATCTTGCTGGGATCTACACTAATACCATCCTTTGAGATGATGTGACCCAGGAAGGACACCTGATCTAGCCAAAATTCACATTTCGTGAACTTGGCATATAGCTGATTCTGCTGAAGGGTCTGCAATACTAGTTTCAGGTGCTCTGCGTGTTCTTCCTGAGTTCCTGAGTAGATAAGAATGTCATCGATAAACACAATAACAAACTTATCTAAATACTCCCTGAATACTCTGTTCATGAGATCCATGAATGTAGCTGGAGCATTGGTCACGCCAAAGGGCATGACTACGAACTCGTAGTGTCCGTATCTGGTTCTGAACGCTGTCTTGGGTATATCCCCTTCTTTAACTTTGACCTGATGATAACCTGATCTGAGATCTATCTTGGAGAACACTGCTTCCTTTCGGTGATCGAGCAGTCATCGATTCGGGAAGGGATACCGTTTTGATTGTGACTTGATTCGGTGATCGTAGTCTATGACGCATGCTTCCATCCTTCTTCTTCACGAACAATATAGGCGCCCCCATGGTGAGTGACTCGGGCGAATGAAACCTTTGTGAAGCTCCTGTAGTTGCTCACGAAGTTCCTTCACTTGAGCCATGCGATAAGGCGCTTTGGAGATAGGATTTGTACCGGGAATGAGCTCTATCTCAAAGTCAATCTCCTGTATGGTGCTAAGCCCGTAACTCTTCAGGGAAGACTGCTGGTAGTCACATACGACTCGAACCTTTGCTAGCTGTTGGTTTTGTCCTGGCCGGCGTTGACTACGTGTGCTAGGAATCCTGTACATCCCGAATCCAGTAGTCTATGCTTTCATAGGTGAGAGAAACTTCTTGGCCTTTCTCATTGGTTTCCCGTGTATTCAAATTGCACCGCCGCTTGAGGATGACCTTCTGTTTATGGCACTCTATGGTAGCACCGTATCTGATCAAAAAGTCCATTCCGAAGATAACGTCTTAGTCGGACATTTCTAGCACTATCGGATCACAAAAGAGCTCTGCTATAATGACTGCACTGCTCTGAGCCATGCGTGGATGCCATGATCTCTCCCGAAGGTAGTGTCGTCATGACCACCGAGTACCTCCGAGGGTATTTCTAATTTTTCGGAGAACACCCGGCTATATATGAATGGGTTGCCCCAAGATATCAAATAGAACGGTAGCACTATACTGAAAAATGCTAATCGACCTGTGACAACCGTCGAGGCATTGGCTACGTCCTCTCCGGTGAGTGAGTAGATCCTCGATTCGCCATAGCCGGAGGGGCTTCTAATCTACCCGGCTGATAAGTGGACCTTCTAGAGCGGCCTGCATCTGATATAACTGAGCCGGCCTGCATACTAAATCTGCTGTGGCCGAGGAAGACCGGTCTTGTTCGGCCATTGCTTGGCCATGTGCCCTTCTTGTCCACATTCAAAGCATCCTCGTGTGCCCTTGCGACAAACCCCTGGGTGGAATTTCCCACAAGTAGCACACTTTGGATAACTGGGTCGCTTGCTAGATGGTCCTCCTTTTGGGTCACTCCCTGATTTGCGCTTGCTGTTGGAGTTCCCTTTCCAGTTAGAGCTGTAGCCTTGCTGTTTCTATGTGTGAGAGTTTCCTTGGCCTTTGGACTCTGAGGAGACCTGCTTCTGCTGCTTTATGCTGTTCTGGTAATGCTCTGTGGTCAAGGCACTGCTCACCAACTCCTCTGTGGTTTGTGGCCTATGTATACCACCAGCCACGTTCACTGCTATCTCTGGCCTCAGCATCTTGAGCATCGACCGGATCCGTTCCTTCTCTGTGCTAACTAGCTCTGGGCATAGACGAGCCAACCTGTTGAATTTCTTCACGGCTTCCTCAACTGAAAGGTTGCCCTGACGAAACTCAGTGAACTCATCGTAGTGGCGGTTTGTAACCCGTATGTGAAAGAACTCCTCGAAGAATTCTTTCTCGAAGTCCGCCCATGACATCTGGTTCACTGGGCGCTTCGTTCTGATCCTTTCCCACCACATGCGTGTGTCTCCTGTCAGGCAAAAGGAGGCACACTTCACCTTCTCGTGTTCTGGCCAGTCCAGAAGCTCCATCGTGCTCTCCAGTGTTTTGAACCAGGCTTGAGCATCCCATGGTTCACTAGTACCTGAGAAGCTCTCTGACTTGACCCGCTGCCACTGGATCAGATAGGCTTCCTTTCTTGGCTCAGTTGCTGGGGTTGCTGGTACTGGTGCTGGTGCTGTAGGCTGAGCTGGTGGAACCTCTAAGACTACCGGAGTCGTCAAATTCGGTTCCGGGGTGACTGTGGGGGTATTCTGCTGATTAGCCTTTAAGGTGGCTATTTCCTGTTGCTGTTCAGCTAGCTGCTGCTGTAACTGAGCCACTAACGTTGTAAGGTCGGGAGGAGGCACTGAACTGCCTGCCTCTTGCTGGGGCTCAGTAGCTAGTGCCCTTCTAGCTGGGCGTCCTCGTGTCATTTCTAAAGACATAGAGAACATAACATAACTAATACTATCACAGTTATATAATTAATGATATCATGTTTAAAGACTATCACATGCTAACAGGCAGTAGGCATAAAAACATGAACTGTAACTAGAAAACAAGAACAATAAAGAGAGTAGAGGTATTCTTACTTGGAAGCTGTAGGTACAATGCTGATGTGTGTGTAGGAAGTATGGAACACTGCTCTGATATCACTCTGTAACGACCCGCCATCTGGGTACTAGGCTGTAAGGTCGACCGCTACAGTTATGCTGAGCTAACTGTGCGGAAAGCTGGGCTAATTAAAATTTTACTCTACTAATGACGGATACAACTGATAAGAAAGGTCTAAAGACCTTATTTGCTGGTATACATATGCTAAGGAGGGGAAACTGAACATCCCAACTGAGCTAGGGACTAGAAACTGAACTTCCCAACTACCTACGGACCTGCCGATCGATCCACAGATCGATCGGAGCTGCGGTCGTTCGGTTCCCAACTGGATCGGTCGGCAGACCGATCCAGGTATGTCTGGATCGGTCGACTGACCGATCCAGGCACCCGAAGCTCTCCTGGAACGCTACTGTATCGTGCTGGATCGGTCGGCTGACCGATCCAGGAGGATACAGGATCGGTCGGCCGACCGATCCAGTTCCCAGGCTCTGATTTCGCCCGGGAACTCTGATTTCAGCACTTTGGCGTGCCAAAATCTCACACAACAATTCTAAAATCAATGGAAATACATTCTAACAACTATTAACCAGCATTCTAACATAATTACTAACAAACTAAATAAATCTCCCATGATTTAAACACTCTAAGGTTCAAAATTGCATAAAAGAAGAAATACTAAGACTCCTACTGTTTAAGCTTGCTAAAACCCCTGAGGATCTTTTATTCCAGTTCCTTCCACACACATCTTGATCTGCATTGACCTCCAGCCTCCACTGCTAGTCCACTTTTCCTTTACCTTTATCTGCAGTATAAGAAAAGTAGTATCTATAAGCTAAAAAGCTTAGTAAGAAACCATCTACCTCACAAAAACATGCAACGATGCAAATATGATTTTAAATCATGATGTTTAAAACATATGCTGGATATACTGAATAAACTAAGCATGGCATAGCATATAAGCATACAATCATGGCATATCTAAAGCTGAGCATAAAGTCATCATGCATATTCACAGGGAAAGCTAAGCTGATACTAAGAACTGAGCTACGCTAATACTAAGCTACTGCTAGAACTGTACTGAATTCACGAACTACTTTATGAAAGGTTGAAAACCATATACATATAGTAAGTGAAAATACTAAACATGCTGCTGATGGGCCCGGCAACTGTACGTGCTATGCGCGCATCTCTAACTAGACCCGGGGTTGCAAGTCCCGAATTTAGTAGAGCTACTAGGTTATCTAAACCTAGGGACCGACTATGGGAGCCCAGCCCAATGGATATCTAATCCAGTACAGTGCCAACTGAAAAGTAAAATACTGAGTATAGCTAAACTGTTCTAAATTGCTGTTTCTAGGTTATCTGAACCTAGAACTAGGTTGTCTGAACCTAGAGGCAACTATGGGAGCCCACCCATTGGACCGGAGTCCCATGTAAGCTAGAATAAACTGATTTACTAATTTAGATGCTTCTAATGCATTCAACTGTGCTAATAAAAATGCCTAGGTTGCATTTTTCTAAGCTGGTTATTTAATCGAACACCTAGTGTGCTTTAACTCCCTTCTCTATTAGGGAGACTACCTTTAGGCACCCAACAGCATCTAAACCTCCAACTGAAGGAGAAAAGACGTGTCAGGTCCATCTAAAGGTACTCACTAAATCCCTAAACCTGCGAGGAGGGTTAAATACACCCTATGTGTCGAAAACATACGCATATAACTAAACTAATGCACAGAAAATCAAACGGTAGCTATTATACTGCAGGTGAGGGGTTTCTTACCTCCTGTTCGTAATTTCTTACGATTCTATTCGCTAGAATTCCGGTGGAGATGATCTTCTCGACGATCCACTCGCGTCTTCGCATTCCTCTCGCGGAGAAGAACCTTTTTCGTGTTGGAGTCGTCGCCGGAAGGTGATCCGAGAGCCCTTGGGGCTTGGGCGCTGAGAGAGGAGGAGGAAGAGGAGTGGCGACGGTGAAGGTTTTTGGGAGAGGGATAGGTCACGGTGAAATTTGATGTTGCCGAACCAAGTTCTCAAAATAAACCAACCCCCAACTTAACCTTCCTATTTATACTAAGTAACTAATTTGGCCAACCCAATTATAAATATAATTGGTCCCCTTTCCTTTCAGCATGACCCTGCTGGGTTCAACTGGTTCCCAACATTATCCCTAAGCCATAGGTCTCGGGTTCGATTCCCGCCTAAGCTATTTTGCGGTTCTAATTATTTTTGTTGCTTCCGCTACTCGAAAAATTCCGAAAAAATATCTAAAAATTCCAGAAAAATCATAGAATATTTATAATGCAGTTTCAAGAATTTTCGGGCGTTACAGAGGTGTAGATAACTGACTAGACATAAGTCTGGTTTTATCTTTTCTTACCTGTGACTCTGCTCCAGATATTGAAATGACCTCACAGATTTTGTGTACCACTGTCTCAGTAAATTAAATATATAGTGATCCTGTGAGCCTTTTGCTCATTTAAATAGGGCTATAACCTTCTCTTCATCCTCAACCCATCTCAGTTCTTTTCCTTTCTTGCCACCTTTTATTACTAAGGCCATGGTCGTGGATCCTCCTCTTTGGGGGCAACTTTTGTCGGCCAAGGTGAGATCTATACATGAGTTTATTGTGATTTCTGCTCCAGCTACCTCAGGGGTTCAAGGGATCATCTTAAGAGAGGAAGCTTCACAGTTCAGATTTTTCATCCAAAGATACGGATGCTCTGAAGGACTCAAGGGACTTCAGAGAGATTTTTGCTACTCATAGAGGGGCAACCAAATGACCCAGGGGTGCTGTGTGAAGGGCACAACACATGTTACCCTTGGGTTATACTTGGTCGCTTCACTCGCCGAGCTCTAGGGCTTGAGAGGGGAAGTGGTTTTTACATTTATTTTTCCATTATGGAATGAATCAATGTTCCCCTGTCTCGTCGCCCTTGAGCTTTTCTATTTTTGTTGCTTTCTTCGTCCCAAGCAAAATATTGCCACTTATGTGCCTTGGCAAGCCTGGTCGAAGTGAGATATTTCCATCTCTGCTCCATGGTAAGTTTGAATCCGGTGGGACTGAGATTTTCTAAGTGTTGTGAGAGCTTGTGTTTGTGAACTTTGTTATTTGTCTGAGGTTTACTGTTTTGAGGGAAAATGCATCGTTATGTATTTGATCAGATTCTAAGTGTAACAACAGACTCTTGTATTGAAATAAATGGTTCTATGGAATCCTTCTGTAATTTACAAGAGTAAATATAATGCTGTATCCTACATATGTATCATTTATCATGACCGAAGTTGTCTTAACTATTGACATACTCCTATATCACGATTAATATTATAATCACAGTCACATCGGCTAATATAAAATTATTTCGATCAATATTAGTTTGTATTTCATAAGGATGTTAATTCAAAATCTGTAGTTCGCCTAAATCTTCATCCTTAAATGTTTTTGTCCTTACCTTGGATTTTAGTCAAGAAAACCAACCCTTTTTCGCTTTTTCATGTCCAGTTAATCATGTCTTTTTTCGAAGCTTCTTAACTGGTGATTGGCTATTCTTTAGGTGAGAGAGTGTTAGAAGCATTTCCCAAGACATTACCAACTCTAGCGTGATCCGACCCATCACATCCAATATAAATATTTTTATGATGGTATGACACACACTTTATTTGACCGCCACGTCACGTGGGTCTTTTTGCCTTTCTATTGTGATCCTCAGCGTCTGCTGCAATAAAAGTGTTTTGATCTGACGACGGTTGTGTGCTTTTCAAACCCTAAACCCTTCATCTCCTTTTAAACTTTGTCCCTTTTTTCTTTTCTTCTCTAGAGTTCCTTTCGTGTTGCTGCCTTCAACCAGACCTCGTGCTCACCATTTCTCGACGATCCCCTTTCTTGTCTTCAGTAAGTAATCTATTGTTTCAATAGCCTATACTTTTGTCCATGGCTGAGGAAGCAATTGCTCCTTGGTATGTCCATATGTCTTCTACCTTTGATAAGAATGCTAGATTATCCATCCGTCGTCAATATGAAATTCCTAGGGAATATAGAATCATAATTCCAACACCGAATGATCGACCTCATCATCCTCCTGATAACTGCGTGTCTTTTTTCAAGGACCAGTTGATAGGGGGCTTAAGGTTTCCTATCCCCCCTTTCTTGATCGAAATAAGTCAATATTTTGATATTCCTCTGCAGCAATTTTCCCCCAATGCCTTTCGTTATCTATGTGGTACTTACATGCTATTTCGCTTACGAGATATTCCTCCTACTCCTCAAAATTTCTTCATGTTTTCTTATCCCAAGTGCTCGGAACCTGGTGTTTTCTTATTCCAATCGCGGACTAAAATGGTCCTTTTTGGGGATATGCCTTCGTCTCTCAAAGCTTGGAAATCCCATTTTTTCTTCTTGAAGTTTCCAGGACCCATTCCTTGGTCTCATGCCTGGAAATCCTTCTTACCTCCTTTACCTGACGTTAAAGAGTTTCATCTTCTTCCCTCTTTTCCTATCTATTGTGAGAAATTATTAGGCCACCGACTTTCTATCCCTAAATGGTTGAGGGTCGATCTTCTATACCTATTTGGTTTAAGCCCCGTCAAACCTGATACTCCAATTACTTTAGGTAACACCTTGTTTCTTTATTCTTGCTTTTAACTGCCTAAACCATTCTTCTTTTCTGTGCAGTGGAGAACTTTTATGATGCTCTGATTGATGAAGAACTACGTGTGGAAGAGGACATACTTCGCGCTAAGGAAGCCGAACTTCTGGCTGCCATTACTCCCCTACCTTCAATCGGAGAGCCAGCTCCTTTAGCTGAAGTGCCCAGCTCTTCGGGTGCTCTTGAAACTCTTGTTGCTTCTGAAGGTCCTTCTACGGAAATTCTTGTTGTTTCCTTACCTACTGTCACTTCACCCGCGGTTGCTACTGTTTCCTCCTCTGCTACTCTCCCTGTCATTGAGCTCACTTCTCCTGATAGCCCCAACAAATTGATAACTGAAATTTCCACGGGCAAGTGTCCAGGACGCAAGCTTACTAGGGCTCCTCCTTCAAAAAGGAGGCTCATCCTTCCTGCTGATGAGCTAGTTTCAGAAGGTCTTGATTCGGTGGACCTCCCTTCTGATGAGCCGACATTGGCGGAGCTCTACCCTTCTCTTAATTTTCCTGCCTCGCCTTTTTCTAATGTCAGCGCCTCTGGTGATGTCTCTTTTACTTTTCCTCTATCTATTCCAACTTCTGGATCTTTGCCTTCCTCACCTTCTTCTTACTTAGTCTTTGCTCCCCCGTCTATTCCTACTTCTTCCTTCTCGACTGGTTCCTCAGCCATTCCTATTCTCCCCATATTACTAGGGGGTTCTTTTACCAGCTCTTGGGATGAAGTTCGTTCCCTTTTTGAGAAGCTCTCTATTTCTGAGACAATTGATCGCTTCTCCCATAAGGAGAATAAGGTGTGTTTACTGACGCCCACTTTCTATTTCTTAACTATTATCTTATGGCTTGTTGCTATACTTCCAGCGATGGATGGAAAATATGGGTTTTTCTAGACTGATGCACAACTTACACACTGAGAACAAGAAATTGAAATCTGAGAATGATAGGCTAAAGCGAGAGGTTGCTGAATTATCTTCTGCCACGTTTTCTGTTGCCGCCAAGGAACAACTCGAAGCACAAATTGAAAGTCTTCAGACAAAATTTAAATCGGTTACGGACCTTAACCTAGAACTAACTTCCAAACTTAGCGAATTGAAGGATAACTATGAAGCGGAATTGACTGAGAAGCTAAAAGCCCTGTAATTGAAGGAAGATGAAATATCTTCCTTGAACACTTCCCTAAACTCAGTCAAGACCGAGGTTTCTGAAAAAGAAGTTGAATTGAAGACTTCTCAAATGGCTTTGGTGGTTTACAAGGGTGGCGAAGATATCCGTTACAGGGAGCTGGCCACCGCTATGATTGAATCTAATGAATTCAACAGACCGATCGTGAGATCCATCCTATCCGCTTTTACTGCAGGAGCAAAAGGAGCAATTCAACAATTAGAAGAGGAGGGCTACTTAGCTCGTCTTCCTCCTCCTAATTTCTTGAACCGTCGCAGACTTATTGAGGAGAGACCTCCTGATCTGTACCCTAAACTGACTCTTACTTAAATTCAAGTTATCGTAAAGAGGGGGATCGAGGCTTTGTAATGATAATCCGATAAACTCATGTGACTATGATTATTCCCTTTTGGTTGTTAATCTTACTCTTTCTCAGGATAACTGTCGGTTTTATGTACATGTATCAAATGCTGTTTGGTTTGTCATCACGCGACATTTCCCCACGGGTCATTTTTTGATGATCGATCGGTATATATCAAGATTGATAAATACCGCCCGATATTTTATAGCTTAGTTATGTCTCACCCGATTAGACATATTTCTATCATGGTACTCCTAATATTGGTCGATCTATTTTAATTGATCGGCTTACCCTCGCTGTATGAATGTGTCCAATGTTGCTTGGTCTGTCATCATACCATCTTTCCCAACAGCTCGTTTCTTGATGACTGGTCGATATATATTAGGATCGATAAATATCGCCCGATATTTCATAGTTTAGTCATATCTCGCCCGATTTAACACAGCTTTATTATGCTATCCTTAATATTGATCGATTTATTTTACTCGACCGGTTTACCCTTGTGTCTTCATATGTCTTTTTTCACATATTAATCAAGTCTCATGGGGTTTTATTATAGTGTATATTATTTGCCTTATTATAATAAGCCTTTGGTCAATATATTTTGAGTGATCTTTATCTCGGTCGATTTATCAGAACCGTCCGATTTCTATCTACGGACCTCGTCTATTAACTAATATCTGATGCTCAACTTCTATTTTATTACACCCACGCCTTAAACTTATAGTTACTGTACTAATTTTTCTCTGTCCTCGTCAGGGTTTCCTAAGAATACTTCTAGGGAAACTCACACCTTTTCCGAGGTAGTTTTTTTAACTTTACTTCTTTCTCTTGATTTTATTCTTTAATATTATTACCCATTTATGACGATTGATATTCCAAGCACTTTTTACTCTCCTTTTTCCCTTTTTCTGTTTCAGCTTAGGGGTTTTAGCACAGGGCCAAAAGAGAGATAAGGGTTTACGAAGTTTTCTCCTGCTTTTCTCCATCTCTCATCTTCTTTCTTGACTCCTCTTTCTGTGACTGCTTCTCCCTATGGCGGTTTCTTCTCCTGCTTGGTTTCTCTCATGCTCTTCCAACCTCATAGATACAGAAGAAGTGGACTTACAGACAACCTATGGTTTTCCTTCCTATATCATCCGTCCTGCTCCTCATGAGGGTCCACATCTTCCTCCCTTAGGATGTATCTCTATCTTCAGGGACCAAGTCTTACAGGATTTTAGATTTCCCCTTCACCCTTTTTTCTGCAATGTCAGCCGTTATTTTGATATCCCACTCAACCAGTTTGTCCCTCAATCTTTTTCTATTCTAATGGGTTTCATTGGGGTATCAAAACTGTTAGATTTCCCCTTGTCTCCCCATCTTTTTCATCACTTCTTCACTCCTCGCTGAGTAGATGTTGGCGTTTTCAAGTTCCAGTCTTGTCCCAAGGCCATTCTGTTTAACCACATTCCTCCTCAAGGTGAATGGTATCGTAAATTTTTCTACATGCGTCTCCCTTCTCCCCCTCCGTTTCCTATCCAATGGATACATGATTTACCCCTGCTTCCTGACACCCATGATCTTCTTAACGATCCCTCTGTTGCTTCTGCTCTACCCAAACTGCGAGGAGCAAAATTTAGTTTGCCGCATCTAATCAAAGAGGGCTTGATGTTTCCCTTCGGGATAGGCAACATTGACACTCCTTTGGATAGTTCCTTTGGTGGGTGTAATTATTTCACTTCGCCTTTACTGATTAGCATACCTCTTTGATAATGGTGTTTATCCTCTGTATTTCAGCTGATGCTCTTCTTCCAGCTTTTATGTACAAGAATTCTTCTATGACTAAGTCTTTTGTCAATAATCTTGGAGAAAAATGGTTGCTTGCTCGCCGATCCGATCCTAATCCCTCTACTTTGGGCTTGCTTTCCGAAGAAGAACGACGGGCAGAGGGTGTCGCACTCATGGAAGAGGAGAAAGAAGAGCCTTTTGTTACCTTAGTTAAAAAGCCAAATCTCACTAAGGACTCTCCCTTCGGCGATTTCTTTGGCACTTTTGTGCAAGCTCCTCTTGTCCCGGCACCTATTTCTTTTGAGAGAGGTAAGACACCGATAACTCCCACCCATATTATCTCCAATCCTGCTCTTAGGATGATGAGGCCTGGTCTACTTATCCCTTCTTCTTCTATTATTTCAGCTCCTCCTACTTCTGCTTCTGAGATGGCCGTTATCCCTCCTGTGTCTTCTGCATCCTTGGCATTGGCCTTGCCTCCCTTGGCTTCTAGGCCTCGAGCAAAATGGACACCCTGTCGGCGATCTTCTCCAAGTGTCAGTCCTCCAACTGTTAGCGTTCCCACAATTGCAACAATCCCTCCTACACTGCTATCTTCTACTCCATCTAGTTCCTCCCCTGCTCCTCTTGTTTCTACTATCCCTTTTCCTTCTATTGCATCCTCTTCTTCTCTGCCTCCTGCTTCCTCTCTTCCCCGTCCTTTATTTAAGCTGGCCGCGGACTTACCTTCTTAATTGGGACAACCCTCTAGTCCACCCAGCTATGGCACTTTGCAACTACAAGGTTTATTGGCTGAATCTTGGATGCAGGGTTATGAGCAACTAAGAGGCCTTAGTCTCCCACATCGAGCTGATCGCCATAGTCGTCAGGCAGTGGCTGTAAGTATTCCTAGTTATATGTTATCAACTTTATATCTTCATCTTTAACTTACATTATCCTTTTGTTTAGTTTCTTGCTACAAGTCTACATATCGACCAACTACTTACAGCTAAGGATCATGAGAACAATAAGTTGAAAACTCAACTGGAGACATTGAAGGCTGCTTCGCCTTCTCCTAACAATGATATGGCTCAGTTGCAAGAAAAAGGTGGCCTTGCAAAATCAACAATTGGGAACCTTGAAACAAGAATTGGAGGAATGCCAACAACTGTTGAAAGATAAAGAGCTTGCCAGAAAGACGTTAGAATTACAGGTGGATAGGCTACACTCTAGTCTTCGACTAGAGATGGCTTTAAAAGAGAAAGCTCTCTCAGATGCTTCCCAGAAAAGTATTATTTTACAGAAAGTAGAGAAGCTCCATAATGCCTGTCTTTCTGACCAAGCTCAAGACTTAGCCTCTCATGATTTCATTCTCCTACAGGAACAAGAGCAGAGGAAAGCTCAAGATGTTGAATTATCATTGCTCCAGAAGGAATTGGAGCAGCTCAAATCAGAGAAGGATGCTTTGAAAGATCAGAACGCAAAACTACAATATGATTTTCAAAGTTACAAGGAGCAAGAGAAGAGCCAGTGGGAAGAGTGGTGTCAAACTTATTTAAAGTCTTCAGCCTTTGCTCGGGAATTCGTTCGCAGGATAGTAGGTGCTCTAAATCATTCCGTATCGGGAGTACTTCAACAATTAAAAGAGGGTGGTTACTGTTGGTGCAACCTTAGGTCAAGGTTGACCTGGTTGACCCGACTCGAGGTGACGTGACTCGAGTTGTATTTTGATGTTTGACTTGGAAAGATTGTCGGTGCAACCTTAGGTCAAGGTTGATCTAGTTGAGTTGCATGTTGATGTTTGACACTCGTGAGAGAGTTCTATTCTTGATGTTTGACAAGAATAGGTGTTTGGGAGATTGTAGGTGCAACCGTAGGTCGAGGTTGACCTGGTTGACCTGATTCGGGAAAAAGTCCAAGCATGGAGACTTGGCAACGGAAAAGTCCAAGCAGGGAGCTTGGCACGGGAAAAGTCCAAGTAGGGAGACTTGGCACTGGAAAAGTCTAAGCAGGGAGCTTGGCACGCGAAAAGTCCAAGTATGAAAACTTGGCACGGGAAAAGTCCAAGTATGGAACTTGGGAAAAGTCCAAGTATGGAGACTTGGCACGGAAAAGTCCTAACTGGGATGTTAGGCAGTTGGAAAGTCCTGGTGAGTGAAGCCAGGCAGTGAGAAAGTCCTAACTGGGATGTTAGGCAGGTGGAAAGTCCTGGTGAGTGAAGCCAGGCAGTGAGAAAGTCCTAACTAGGATGTTAGGCAGTGTGGAAAGTCCTGGTGAGTGAAGCCGAGCGGGAGAGTCCTAACTGGATGTTAGGCAATTGGAAAGTCCCGTGAGTGAAGCAGGCGGTGTGGAAATCACGGTGAGTGAAGCGGTGAAAGTCCGTGAGTGAAGCGCAGGGAAAATCCAGATGGATCGAGGATGATCGGGCATCCGTGTGGAATAAGTCCAAGTAGGTCAAAGTTGACCGGACACTTGGCGAGGATTTCTAGCAGGTCAAGGGTGACCGATGCTAGGGATGAAGTACCAATAGGTCAAGGTTGACCGGATATTGGTTTGGAAGGTTTGAGACTTGGTTTGGGCAAAAATCAAGCTGGATCGGCTGCACCGATCCGGATACGTTGTGGGCTTCGGTTACCGATCGGGGGACCGATCAGATGGAGCCCGGTCCCCGGACCGATCAGACGCCGGATCAGTCCAAGGACCGATCAGATTCCACGCAGAGTTGGGCAACTCTTCAGAAGTTTTCCGATCGGCCGGGACCGATCGACAGTGTCGATCGGTCCCGCGACCGATCGAGGCAAACGATCGGTGGCTTTGATCGGTCAGTTCTAGTTGCTACGCAACGGCTAGTTCTCTACTCTTCTTCTTCGCGTATAAAAGAGGGCTACGGGACTTCGTGAATTCTCTCCTTGCTACTTCTTCTTCCTTCCGAAGTTCTCTCCAAGCTTCGCTTCTTCTTCCCGCCGAGCTTTGTTGAGCTCGTTGGGTGCTAAAGCTTCGTGTGAGCTTCTTCTGTTGCTGGTTTTCTAGCTAGGCTTGGATCCGAGAAGCTGCTGCTTCACCAGGGTTCCTGCTGACTTCAAGAAGGCAAGCAAGTGTTGTTTACATTTCTGTTCTTGTTTTCTTGTTCCTATTTGTACTCCTATTGCTGTTGCAAAGATTGTGGTGAGGTTTCTCCACCCACAAGGAGTATCTATTAGCCGGGTTTCCGGGAACTCATCCACCGACGGATTGGTAGGCTTCGTCCACCTTACGGACACGCCGAGGAGTAGGAGTTCATCTCCGAACCTCGTTATATGGTTTGTCTTCCTTCTCCTGTTTTCTTTCTACGTTGTATTTCCGCTGCACTAACCTAATCGTAGGAAGAAACGCGAAAGATTGGGGTCGGCTATTCACACCCCCCTCTCTAGCCGTACGAAGGATCCTAACAGTTACCTACTTAAGGAGCCTCCCCTTTCTTTTATAAACCGTCGCAGGCTTAATGAAGAGCTACCCGCAGACTTAAAAGGCCCTTTTCCGAATGTTTAAGGAGATTATTCATAAAAGACTTGTACTATAAGAATTGATAGTGAAAAGAAGTGCAATTAATACTGAGTAATTAAATACTTGCAATGTATAATAAATTTTTGATACTTACCTGCTTCTTTTTTATGCTGACTTGAGAATATCCCCCTTTTTTTTTTTAAAATGCTTCCGATCATTGAGTATGGATTTTATTCGAGAATCCCTTGTTCACCTTTTGAAGTTGAGCCTGGTCTTGACGAGTCCTCTAATCTCCAATGTGCTTCGTATTCCCAAAAGAATAAATAAGCCTGTATGACTTCAGGTGAGAAACTATATAAGACTTCTGAGTCTCGGGCTAAGCATAATATCTTGCGTGAATTTTAAAAGATCTCCATATAAATGGGCTTCCAAATGAGTCACATGTCATGTGTATGGAGTCTTCCTTGACTCTCGGCTGATTAGGCTTTGAAATCAGGAGATTCCCTGATTGATTATGTTCGATGATGGTTTAGAGTCTCCGGTGCCTCCTATGAAGATCCATCCGAGTTACTTCATAAGATTCCCCGATTGACTTTTGATTTCTGATGGTTTAGAGTCTCCGGTTCCTCCTATAAAGACCCATCCGAGTTACTTCATAAAATTTCCCGATCGACTTTTGATTTCTGATGATTTAGAGTCTCCGGTTCCTCCTATGAAGACCCACCCGAGTTACTTCATAAGATTTCCCGATCGACTTTTGATTTCTGATGGTTTAGAGTCTCCGGTTCCTCCTATGAAGACCCGTCCAAGTTACTTCATAAGATTTCCCGATCGACTTTTGATTTCTGATGGTTTAGAATCTCCGATTCCTCCTATGAAGACCTGTCCGAGTTACTTCATAAGATTTCCCGATCGACTTTTGATTTCTGATGGTTTAGAGTCTCCGGTTCCTCCTATGAAGACCCGTCCGAGTTACTTCATAAGATTTCCCGATCGACTTTTGATTTCTGATGGTTTAGAGTCTCCGGTTCCTCCTATGAAGACCCGTCCGAGTTACTTCATAAGATTTCCGGATCGACTTTTGATTTCTAATGGTTTAGAGTTTCCGGTTCCTCCTATGAAGACCCGTCCGAGTTACTTCATAAGATTCCCCGATCGACTTTTGATTTCTGATGGTTTAGAGTCTCCGGTTCCTCCTATGAAGACCCGTCCGAGTTACTTCATAAGATTTCCCGATCGACTTTTGATTTCTGATGGTTTAGAGTCTCCGGTTCCTCCTATGAAGACCCGTCCGAGTTACTTCATAAGATTTCCCGATCGACTTTTGATTTCTGACGGTTTAGAGTCTCCAGTTCCTCCTATGAAGACCCGTCCGAGTTACTTCATAAGATTTCCCGATCGACTTTTGATTTCTGATGGTTTAGAATCTCCGATTCCTCCTATGAAGACCTGTCCGAGTTACTTCATAAGATTTCCCGATCGACTTTTGATTTCTGATGGTTTAGAGTCTCCGGTTCCTCCTATGAAGACCCGTCCGAGTTAGTTCATAAGATTTCCCGATCGACTTTTGATTTCGATGGTTTAGAGTCTCGGTTCCTCCTATGAAGACCCGTCAGTTAGTTCATAAGATTCCCCGATCGACTTTTGATTTCTGATGGTTTAGAGTCTCCGGTTCCTCCTATGAAGACCCGTCCGAGTTACTTCATAAGATTTCCCGATCGACTTTTGATTTCTGATGGTTTAGAGTCTCCGGTTCCTCCTATGAAGACCCGTCCGAGTTACTTCATAAGATTTCCCGATCGACTTTTGATTTCTGATGGTTTAGAGTCTCCGGTTCCTCCTATGAAGATCCGTCCGAGTTAGTTCATAAGATTCCCCGATCGACTTTTGATTTTTGATGGTTTAGAGTCTCCGGTTCCTCCTATGAAGACCCGTCCGAGTTACTTCATAAAATTTCCCGATCGACTTTTGATTTCTGATGGTTTAGAGTCTCCGGTTCCTCCTATGAAGACCCGTCCGAGTTACTTCATAAAATTTCTCGATTGACTTTTGATTTCTGATGGTTTAGAGTCTCCGGTTCCTCCTATGAAGACCCGTCCGAGTTACTTCATAAGATTTCCCGATCGACTTTTGATTTCTGATGGTTTAGAGTCTCCGGTTCCTCCTATGAAGACCCGTCCGAGTTACTTCATAAGATTTCCCGATCGACTTTTGATTTCTGATGGTTTAGAGTCTCCGGTTCCTCCTATGAAGACCCGTCCGAGTTACTTCATAAGATTTCCTGATCGACTTTTGATTTCTGACGGTTTAGAGTCTCCAGTTCCTCCTATGAAGACCCGTCCGAGTTACTTCATAAGATTTCCCGATCAACTTTTGATTTCTGATGGTTTAGAGTCTCTAGTTCCTCCTATGAAGACCCGTCCGAGTTACTTCATAAGATTTCCTAATCGACTTTTGATTTCTGACGGTTTAGAGTCTTCAGTTCTTCCTATGAAGACCCGTCCGAGTTACTTCATAAGATTTCTCGATCGACTTTATTCTACGTAAAAATATGATATTTGTACTAACCTTGTGATGGCTTTTAATGTTTCTTGGCTTTTCTTGAGGGGAGCTGAATAGGCCTTTAAGATTTCCCCTTGTTGATTGCTCGAAATAGGAAATGAAGGTTCTCTTGATATTTATCAATCTGCATGAATCATATTCATTTCCAGTGGTGATATTTGTCCTGCCTGGTTTTCATTAAAAGAAGTAAAGTACATAATCTGTAGGTAGACTTGTCCTCAGTTCACCAGGGACTTCAAATATTTGTGAACACATTCTTAAATAGTATGATCTAATCAGATTCGATAAGGCTGTAAATGATTAGCGCTCCAAGGGCGCTCCAAAATTCTCCCCTCAGCATCTTGGAGATAGTATAAGCCTGATGTGAGCTTTTCTACCACTTTGTAAGGTCCTCCCCATTGTGGCACCAACTTACTGACATCTCCGACAGGTTTAATTCGCTTCCACACCAAATCCCCTACTTGGAAAAATCTGGGGATGACTCTTTTGTTATAGTTCTGTCTCATCCGCTGTCAATATGATACAAGACGAGTAGCAACTTTATCTCTAACTTCTTCTATCAAATCTAGCTCCATGAGTCGTCGACCCTCATTGTCCCCATCATATAATTGTCTTCTGTCGGATTCTACTCCCACCTCGATGGGAACTACTGCTTCTCCCCCGTAGACTAATTGAAAAGGAGTGATGCCTGTAGCTTCTCGAGGCGTTGTACAATATGCCCAAAGAACACTGGGTAATTCATCTACCCAGCTACTTCCGACATGATCCAATTTGGTCTTTAAACCTCTTAGGATTTCCCTATTGGTTACTTCTGCTTGACCATTACTTTGTGGATAAGCCACAGAGGTGAAGGCTTGGATAATGTCGTAGCTGTTGCACCAGTCTAAAATCCTATCCCCTTGGAATTGCCTTCCATTATCAGAGACCAATTTATGAGGAATGCCAAATCTGCAAATTATATTTTTCCATAAGCATTTAATGACTGCATCTTCAGTAATCCGAGCAAGTGGTTCTGCCTCCATCCATTTAGAAAAATAGTCCACTGCTACCAATAAGAACCTTCTTTAGGCAGCTGCCATAGGAAACAGACCTACTATGTCCATGCCCCATTGATCGAAGGGACATGAAACTATAGAGGTTCTTAATAACTGTGTGGGATGATGTGATATATTTTGATGTTTTTGACAAGAAATACAAGTTCTTACCAGCTGGTTGGCATCTTCATGTAGAGTGGGCCAAAAATAACCTGCTAACAGAATTTTGTGAGCCAGAGATCTCCCTCCTATATGACTACCACATGAACCTTGATGAACTTCTTGTAAAATAAACTGTATATCTTCTGTGCCAATACACTTGAGTAAAGGTCTGGAAAAAGCTCTTTTATATAATTGTTCTCCTATCATAGTATACTGGGCAGCTCTTTTCTTAAATACCTTGGCTTGTTCTGTACTGCTGGGAAGAATACCTTGTTGTAGATATAATATGATCTGAGCCCTCCGATCACTTTGAATTTCTGCTTCAGCATGTCTTTCAATACAAGAGACCAACATAGTTTGTTCTACGGGCCTATCTAAACTCCATGGCACTATAGTAAAGGCCAATTTAGCCAATTCATCTGCTACTTGATTTTCAGATCTAGGAACCTTTTGTAATTTACTTCTTGAAATTGGGACTTCAACCTATCAAATGCTTCGGCATATAACTTAAGCCTATCATTATTGATTTCAAAATTACCTGATAGTTGTTGAGCTGCTAACTGAGAATCAGAATAGATAAGGACTCGAGCCGCTCCTATATGCCGAGCAGCTTGCAAGCCGGCTATTAGGGCTTCATATTCTGCTTCATTGTTGGTAGCTCTGTAATTCAACCTGATGGAGAGTTGAAGTCTGTCTTCCCTTGGAGATATAAGAAGAATACCGATTCTGTTGCCCTGTCTAGTTGAAGAGCCATCCACATAAACTTTCCAGGTGTTTTCTTCCTCAGGGCGTTGAACTTCTATAATGAAGTCTGCTAGAGCTTGTGCCTTGATGGTCGAGCGAGGTTGATATTGGATATCATATTCCCCAAGTTCAGTTGTCCATTTGATCAATCGTCCTGATGCCTCTGGGTTGAGTAATACCCGTCCGAGAGTACTGTTAGTTAATACAATAATCTCATGTGCTAAGAAATATGGGCGCAACCTCTGAGCAGTCAATACTAGGGCGTAAGCTAATTTTTCTAGTGTAGTGTATCTATACTCAGCTCCTTTTAATAAATGACTAGAAAAATATACAGGTTGTTGCTCCTTTCCCTCTTGTCTAACTAGTACAGAGCCTACGGCGTTTTCATTAGCCGACAAGTATACCCACAGAGTTTCTCCTACTATAGGTTTAGCCAACACAGGGAGAGTGACCAAATAATCTTTCAATTCTTGGAAAGCCATATCACATTCCTCATTCCACTGAAACTTATTAGCCTTTCTGAGTATTTTAAAGAAATGAAAACTACGATCAGCCGATCTAGAAATAAATCTAGACAAGGCTGTGATTCGGCCTGTCAATCTTTGAGCTTCCCTCATATTGCGCGGTGGTTCCATGTTCTGCAGTGCCTTGACCTTGCTCGGGTTGGCCTCTATCCCCCATTCGGACACTATATATCCCAGGAATTTTCCTCCCTTCACGCCGAACAAGCATTTGCTTAGATTTAACTTGAGCCCGTATTGTCTTAAGGTCTCGCAAGTTTCCTCTACATCCCTGCACAGATCAGCAGCTTGAAGAGACTTAATTAAGATGTCATCAACATATACTTCCATATTTCTACCAATCTGCTTCTGGAAAACCTTATTCATAAGCCTTTGATAAGTTGCTCCTGCATTTTTTAGTCCGAAGGGCATAACATTATAATAATAAGTACCTTCAGATGTTATAAAACTGACCTTTTCCTGATCCTCTTTAGCCAAAGGAACTTGATGATAGCCTTGATAAGCGTCCAACATAGAGATATATTTGCATCCAGCGGTGGAGTCAACAAGCTGATCAATCCTGGGTAATGGATAATAGTCCTTCGGGCAAGCTTTGTTGAGATCCCGTAAGTCAATGCACACTCGCCATTTATTTCTTGATTTAGAGACTAATACCACATTAGCCAACCAGCTTGGAAACTGTACTTCCCTAATGTATCCTGCCTCCATAAGTTTGGTTATTTCTTCTTTGATGATTTGATTTTGTTCCGCGCTAAAACTTCTTTTTCTTTGCATAACCGGGCGGGCATCTGGGAAGACATGCAAGGAATGTTCCATGACGGTAGGAGAAACGCCCGAGACTTCTTTGGGAGTCCAGGCAAATACATCATTATTCTTCTTCAAACATTGTACTAATTCAGCCTTCAGAGTAGGCTCAAGATCGGCCGCGATATACGTAGTAGCTTCAGGTCGACCGGCCTGGATATGAACTTCTTCTTTCTCTTCATAAACCAGGACGGGCCATTTTTCCCTAATGGCGTTAACCTCCATTGTTTGAATCTTTCGGGCGGTGTTAGCTTCAGCTCGAATTATCTCTACATAACATTTTCGGGCTGTCTTCTGATCGCCTCTCACTTCAGGAAACTTGATCTTCTGACAAAAAGTAGAAACGACCGCCTTAAACTCGTTTAAGGCAGGTCGACCCAATATCACATTGTAAGAGGATGGAGCGTCTACCACCATAAAATAAGATCTCCTGGTTCTCATCAGAGGCTCTTCTCCCAGTGAAATGACCAACTTTATTTGACCTAAAGGTTGTACTTCATTGCCCGTGAATCCATACAGCGGAGTAACGATTTGTTGAAGTTCACTTGGGTCAATTTGTAGCTGATCGAAAGCCTTCTTGAATATAATATTGTCGGAACTACCCGTGTCTATGAAGGTACGAGCAATGGCGTAGTTGGCTATCACAGCTTTGATGATCAAGGCATCATCATGAGGTATTTCTACCCCCTCAAGATCTCTGGGCCCGAAACTTATTTCAGGGTCGGCTGCTCGTTCTATGCTGCACCCTACTGCATGAATCTCCAATCTTCGGGCATGTGCTTTTCTGGCTCTATTAGAATCCCCATCAGTGGGTCCGCCCGCAATCATATTGATATTGCCTCGAGCAGCATTGTTTCTGTTTTCTTCCTGTCGAGTCACCACAGCTTCAGAAGGTGCTTTTTCTGATACTTGACTGGTACCGGCCGTGACTGGTATTGCCTATTGCCGAGGTTCGACCGGGCGATATTCCAGTTTGAGTGGACTTTGTTGCCTGGGGTATTGCTGTCGATAATAGTTCTGCCTCTGATACCACTCCCTATTGGCTCGTCTATTTCTTAAAACAAAACAATCTTCAGTATGATGACTGTTAGTTTTATGATAAGTGCATCATCTCCTTGGTGCCTCTGGCTGTATCTCCACATGTTGTACAACTTATGGACGATGAGGTGGATGAGTTACTCTAGGCCCTCTTGGTGGAGGCACGGGGGCCGGAGCTTTCTCCTTGACCTGTGTAGGGGAAGAGGTAGGACCTTCCTTCCTACGAGCAGCTTGAGCTTCTTCTACATTAATAAACTCAGTAGCCCGCTCAATCAGGGAATCAAAATTAACATGGGGATTTCTTACCAAATCTTTAAAGAAATCATTATCATTTAAACCTTGAGAGAAAGCGCTTACTAATATTTCAGTAGTAGCATTAGGTACATCAATAGCTACCTGATTGAACCTTTTGATGTATGCTCGGATAGACTCTTTAGACGCTTGCTTGATTGAAAACAAACTCCAAGGAGTCTTATGATACCTTTTGTTGCTGGAGAAATGGTGTAGAAAGACTTTCTTGAAATCTTTAAATTTCCGAATAGATTTTTCTGGTAATCTTTTGAACCAGCGTTGTGCAGCTCCTCCGAGGGTAGTGAGAAACATCCGACACTTCACTTCATCAGAGAATTGTTGTAATAATGCTACATTCTTGAATTTCAACAGATGATCTTCTGGATCTGTCATTCTAGTATATTCTCCGATCTGCAGATTTTGATACGGCTTAGGAAGCGGATCATCCAGTACACTTTGAGAGAATGGGGAGATGACCTTCTCTGGTGAGCTGTCACTAGTTATCATTTTGAGCTTACGCTTTTCTCTATCTGGTGCTTCGCCAGAGGACTCTTGGAACACGGGCCTCTTGCCCCCTTGATCCATGGGAGTGCGAAGAAAGGCTCGTGGCCGTCTTGACGGAGAAACAGCAGTTGGAGGAAAATACGCATGTTCTTCTTCTTCCAGCTCTTTTCCTTTCCGATGCTCGGTGGTCGATATTGTCGGATGATGAACCGTTGGTAGAGTAGCTCCAGTGTGGGCTTGCAGTTGTTGTTGTTGCTGTTGTAAGGCTTTCTGAACATGAGAATCGATGAGGAAATCCAAATCCTCACGACTGATAGTGAGTAGGTTTGATTTTCCGGCTTCTTCCATCCTGTAGTCTCAGATTCAGGTGAAGTTTCCCACAGACGACGCCAAATTTGATCCTGTCTGAGAAGCTGGACACGACGGAGATTCGGAAGAAAGAAACCCACCGTGCAGGTGAAGAATGACGTACGCCAAATACCGATCCGAGAAACCCAAAGCGGATCGAGAAGAAGTAGAGTCACCCGAGGTTTCTTCGTATGGAGACCTGATGATGAAGAAGAAAACCAAATCTGAAGAGAAGAAACCCAGATCCAAAGCTTCCAGGACTTCCTGCGCACAAGAGACCAACCAATACTATCGTCAGTGACCTAAGACCGGGGTGGGAATCCCTGGCTAGGCCCTCCGACTCTCAAGTCAGTGATCTCTCTTGGTGTGGAAGAAAGAGGAAGAAGATGAACAGTAGTTGAAAATTAGGGTTATGGATGTGCGCGATGATGTGAACTTGTGAACTTACCTTGCCAACGGAGAGGATTTCCCCTTTTATACAACTTCATATAACCTCCGTAGTCATGAAGTGGACCCCGGTTTGTTAGAGTTTGTTATGAGATGACGTCATCTGTGTACTTGTGATGAATTACTTTTTAAGGAATCTTTTTTTACCCCAGATGTACCTTCTTTGTCGTTTAGCACCTGCAAAATAATATAAAAATACATTTCCCACCAAAATATATTTTCTGTCATATATTTGCATATTATAAATATCTCTATCATTTCACCCTTTCTGCTGTAATTAATTCCATGTACCAATATTCCTTATATCTATCGAAGTCAATATATTCTATCAAGTGTTTTTCTCAGTCGCGGGTCAATCGATCGGTCTTGGTTTTCTTTCTGGGAGGTATATTTCGGTCAATATAGACTTATCTCTTATGTACCGGTCGATATTAACCTAGCTCTGCATAGGAAGTATGTCTCATCCGACATTAGCCTAACTCCATCCCAGCGGTATGTCACGGCGGATATTAGCCTAGCTTTGCTTAGGAGGTATGTCTCGGCCGATATTAGCCTAATTCCGCCCCAGCGATATGTCCCGGCCGATATTAGCCTAGCTCTGCTTAGGAAGTATGTCTCGGCCGATATTAACCTAGCTCTGCTTAGGAGGTATGTCTCGGCCGATATTAATCTAACTCTGCCTAGGAAGTATGTCTCACCCAATATTAGCCTAGCACCACCCCAGCGATATGTCCGGGCCGATATTAACCTAGCTCTGCTTAGGAGGTATGTCTCGGCCGATATTAGCCTAATTCTGCCCCAGCGATATGTCCCGGCGGATATTAGCCTAGCTTTGCTTAGGAGGTATGTCTCGACCGATATTAACCTAATTCTGCCCCAGCGATATGTCCCGCCCGATATTAGCCTAGCTCTGCTTAGGAAGTATGTCTCGGCCGATATTAAACTAGCTCTGCTTAGGAGGTATGTCTCGGCCGATATTAACCTAGCTCTGCCTAGGATGTATGATTAACTCTGCCTAGGAAGTATGTCTCACCCAATATTAGCCTAGCTCCGCCCCAGCGATATATCCCGGCCGATATTAACCTAGCTCTACTTAGGAGGTATGTCTCGGCCGATATTAGCCTAATTCCGCCCCAGCGATATGTCCCGGCGGATATTAGTCTAACTTTGCTTAGGAGGTATGTCTCGATCGATATTAGCCTAATTCTGCCCCAGCGATATGTCCCGGCCGATATTAGCCTAGCTCTGCTTAGGAAGTATGTCTCAGCCGATATTAACCTAGCTCTGCTTAGGAGGTATGTCTCGGCCGATATTAACCAAGCTTTGCTTAGGAGGTATGTCTCGGCCGATATTAGTCTAACTCTTCCTAGGAAGTATGTCTCGGCTGATATTGGCCTATGAAACCTTACCCATATCACTACTCATGCTCATCTAATAGCAAAACACTAAAATAATCTGCATACTCATGATATACAAGAATAAATCTGTATGCTGGAAATAAAACTAAACATGTGAAAGCTGCTCATCTAATAGGTAAACATGAAAAACTACTTATCTACTAGATAAACATGATAGAATAAAGAACTAAACTTGCTGTTTTTTAGAACTATATGAAACTTATTTCATTTGTTCAAAACTTATACTTATATACTTCAAAATAATAATCAACTTCTCTTGGGCCCAGGCGTAGTACCATCTTATACACGTTCCCTAATAGGTTGGGGTAGCGAGCCACCAATCCTAAAAGAGTAGACCTTGGTCTACCATGGCCAAGACCTTGGAATTGGACACCTGCATTTTATTTAACGACAACCTTGGAAGTCAGGTACTAGCATCTTAAAAGTAAAATACTTATTATCTTTTATTACTTCTTCTTTAAATGCCTTGGCATTTTAATAAGCACCTTGTGTGCCAAAATCCCTAAAGTCTTGACTTTGGGATCTACTTAAGGCCTTAGACTTTTTCTTTCTTTTCTTTATCTTTCTTATACTTTTCTTAAACTAAAAATACTGTATTACTTAACAAGATTTGTACTATGATACTTAACAAAAATCTACATACTATGCTAATCAAAATTCTGCATACTATACAAAAGAAACTAGAAACTAATTGCTTTAAAAGGAAAGCAAATCTGAACTCTCTAAGCATGCTACAATAAAAATAAGTCAAAGGAAAGCAAATCTGAACTCTCTAAGCATGCTACAATAAACATAAATCTAAGAGGACTGCCCATGCAAAGCTAAAGAAAAATGAACACAAATCATGCTCAGCTAAGGGTAAAATGACAACAAAACAAAGGAATCGATGTTGCATAGCTAAAGGGCCGACTGGTTATACCTGTCGAACTAGCAGGGAAATCAAAACAACCTAGGATGCATAGTAGGGAAATATCTAAATCTGCAATACTTAGAAAGAATCTGTTCATGTTCAAGAAACCAAGAAACTAACACTACATGCTTTAAATAAAGGTTGTTCTTGCCTTTTTGAGTAGCAAGGAAAATGCTAAATCCATTCTAACTAAATAAAGGGCTGTTCTTGGATAAGGAACTACTCATGCTTATTTAAAAAACTTTCCTGCTTAAAAACAAAACTGTGAAATTCTGAAACTGAATTGCATATTGAAATGCAAAGGAAACTAAGCAACTGAAATGCAAAGAAACCAAGCACTGGAATGCTAGATAAGGTAGCAAAATAAGCTAACTCCGAATTATTATAACAAGGTTGTTCATGCTAACCAAGGAAAACAAGGAACTCAGAACTGAAATGCTGGAAATTTGGACTGATCGACCTTATTGAGTTAACACAGGAAGGTCTAAACAGTAAGCTCAAGGAGGGATGTTCATATTCAAGAATAGCACCAAAAACTAATATTGCCACTTAAATAACCTGCAGATCATGCCTACTAATTAACCAAGATTACCTAAACTTAAAATGCTAAAGATCAAGGGCTGTTTATGCCCATCTGCACGGCCCAAAAGAAAGCAAACTTGCTGGAATTTATGGGCAGTAGGTGGATATGCAGGGATACAACACTGAAGATCTACAGACATGCTTAAAACATGAACTACATGCTAGAATTAGAGGGTTGTTCGTGGTTGCAGAAATGCAAATAAAACTGGGAAAATACACCTAACTTTACCAGTCATAAGAATCCAGAACTATACAAGATATAGAAGAACATGATAGCATAACAAGAACAAAATCTGAACCTTACCAGCTTCATTAATCCGAACAATACAAGGCTACATAGACTAAACTAAGGCACTTCCATAATTGCAAACATGCACTGTTCATATTAATTGAAGCAAGGAAACAAACCAACCTTAGCAATTCGGCTAGATAATCAGAGCATAGAAAGAAAAGCCCTAGCATATAGTTCTACTCGGCACAGAAAAATCCGAAAGCAAGGAAATGAAAACCGAAAGTTCGGAGCAACTCCTACCACAGGTGAGTAGTACTTACCCTTGTTCTTGCACTTATAGCCGACGGAATGTTCTAGGGTTCGGAGGAGGTGAAAATCTCAACGATCCCTTCCTGTCCGCATGCCCTCCTCGACGGGATGACCTTGCTTCTTCGTTGCCATCGCCCGAGAGGAGGATCCCTAACCTTGGCTACGCCTTCGCCCAAGAAGAATCGCTTAAAGAAGGGAAACGACACCGTCGCAGGAGGAAGAAAGGGAAAACGGGATTTAGGGTTTGCATCGGGCGCAGGAAAAGGATTAAATCCTTATACTTAGGGTTTTTTATTACTTACTATACCTTTAATATTTGTCGCTCTTTCCTTAGTCAACAATGGCTGCGTGAACACTTGGTTGCCTGCGTTCTGCTTAAAGCTCGGCTCGTGGGTTCAAATCTCGACTGCAACCCTTTTCTTCCTATTATTTCCTGTTATTAACTTCTACTACTTATATAAATTTTGTTCTCTATATGTTAACAAAAAGGTCGCGGAACAATTGACTGGCTGGATTCGGTTAAGGTCGGGTTCGGTCCGAGGTCCACGGTTCGAATCTCGGCTTCAACATTATTTTTGTCGGACCTTCTTTCGTTTAGTAAAAATACCTAACGACATCCAAAAATTACATAAAACTACTCTAAAAATTTCTAAAAATCTCTAGAATATTTTAAAAGTATTTTCAAATATTTTTAAGGACATTTAGAACTCGAAATAGGAAAAGTTGGGTCGTTACAATCCCTCATATCTTATAAAAAGTTTATCCTCGAACTTAGAATAGTTCTTGATATTTCTGTCTCATACTGTCCTCACGTTCCCAAGTGACTTCCTCGTACTTCTGGTTCTTCCAGATGACCTTCACTAGTGGCACTTCTTTAATCCTTAGTCTCTTAACTTCTCTGTCCACTATCTGTGTAGGTCTGCTCTCGTAGCTAAGATCCTCTTGAATCTGCACTGTCTGAGGCTGAATCACTTTACTAGGGTCGTGAATACACTTCTTAGCATAGAAACATGAAATACATTATGTATTGCTGACATGTCCTGTGGTAAGTCCAGCTTGTAAGCTACTTTCCCAATCCTTTCTGTGATCAGGTAAGGTCCTACATAACGAGGACTTAATTTGCCCTTCTTGCCAAATCTCATCACTCCCTTCATAGGAGCGACCTTGAGAAAGACTAGATCTCCTACTTGGAATTCAAGTGGTCTACGACGTGTGTCAGCATAACTCTTTTGTCTACTACTCTGGGCAGTCTCAATCCTTTGTCTGATCTTCTGGATAGCCTGAGTGGTTTCTTCTATCATCTCTGTCTGGATGCCCAGCTCTACTTCCATTTCTTTTCTCTCACCTGCTTCTTGCCAGTAAATAGGTGATCTGCACTTCCTGTCATACAACGCCTCGTATGGTGCCATCTTGATGGTGGCCTGATAGCTGTTGTTGTAGGCAAATTCGGCTAAGCACAGATACTTGCACCAACTTCCCTTAAAATCTAGTGTATAAGCCTTGAGCATATCTTCTAAGATCTAATTTACTCGCTCTGTCTGTCCATCAGTCTGAGGATGGAAGGCTGTGCTGAACTTGAGTTTGGTGCCTAGTGCAGTCTGAACACACTCCCAAAAGTGAGAGGTGAAGCACCCATCTCTATCAAAAACAATAGATTTAGGAACTCCATGAAGTCTGATCACTTCCTTGACGTACAGTTGTGCCAACTGCTCTATAGAGTGGGACACTTTGATGGCTAGAAAATGAGAAGACTTAGTCAATCTGTCCACTACTACCCATATAGCGTCATATCCATTTGTAGTTCTTGGAAGACCTGTTATGAAGTCCATGGATATGTCTTCCCACTTCCACTCTGGTATTGGAAGAGGTTGTAGAAATCCTCCTGGTCTCTGGTGTTCTGCTTTGACCCTCTGACATGTCAGGCAGATACTGACATATTTAGCTACATCTCTTTTGAGTCCAGACCACCAGAACCTCTGTTTCACGTCCTGGTACATCTTGGTAGAACCAGGATGCATGGAGTAAGGTGTACTATGAGCTTCTTCTAGAATCTTCCTCCTTAATTCCTCATCATTGGGAACACAAAGACGGTTCCCCTGATAAAGAACTCCACTGTCTGATACTTGAAACTCTGTATCTTCTTCTTTTTGCATCCCTTGCTTGATCTTCTGGATATCCAGATCTTCCCTTTGCTTTCTCTGTATGTCCTCAAGAAGGGTTGACTCTAAGGTCAATACAGAGAGTTGCCCATAAATAACTTCAAGTCCGAAATCTGACAACTCCTTCTGCAGTGGCAGGGCTAATGATGACAAAGACGTCAGGGATGCACTGGATTTTATGCTTAGTGCATCTGCCACTTTGTTAGCTATGCCTGGGTGGTAGAGAATTTCACAGTCATAGTCCTTGACCAACTCTAGCCACCTGCGCTGTCTCATGTTTAAGTCTTTCTGGGTGAAGAAATACTTTAAACTATGATGGTCTGTGAAGATTCTGCACTGGACTCTATACAAGTAGTGTCACCAGAGTTTCAGTGTAAAGACCACAGCTGCCAGCTCAAGATCATGAGTGGGGTAATTCTTCTCATAATCCTTGAGTTGTCTGGAAGCATAAGCTATAACTTTTCCTTCTTGCATGAGAATAGCTCCTAGACCCATCTTGGAGGCATCACTGTAGATGTCAAAACTCTTGTCACTAGCTGGAACTATCAGGATGGGGGCACTGGTCAGTCTCTTCTTTAGCTCTTAGAAACTCTGCTCACATTTGTCTGACCATTCAAACTTCTTGTTCTTCCTGGTTAAGGTCGTTAGTGGAGAAGCTATCCTGGAAAAATCCTCCACAAATTTCCTGTAGTACCCAGCTAAACCAAAGAAACTTCTTATCTCTCTAGCATTCTTGGGTCTACTCCAGTTGTTGACCGCTTCTATTTTGGCTTGATCCACTTGAATACCTTCTTTATAAATTATGTGACCTATAAACGCCACCTGATCTAACCAGAATTCAAACTTTGAGGATTTAGCATACAGCTGCTTTTGCTGAAGGGTCTGCAATACTATCCTCAAGTGCGTGTCATGCTCCTCTGGGGTTCTTGAATAGACTAGAATGTCGTCGATGAATACGATGACAAATTTGTCAAGGTATTCTCTGAACACTCTGTTCATTAAGTCCATGAAGACCTCTGGTGCATTAGTCACACCAAAAGGCATGACTACAAACTCGTAGTGTCTGTATTTGGTCCTGAAAGTCGTTCTAGGTATATCCCTTTCTTTCACTTTCAGCTGATGGTACCCAGAGTGCAGGTCTATCTTTGAGAATACTGTTGCCCCTCTCAACTGATCAAATGAGTCGTCGATCCTGGGAAGAGGGTACTTGTTCTTGATTGTCACTTGATTCAGAGCTCTATAATCCATGCACATCCGCATAGATCCGTCCTTCTTCTTGACAAACAACACAGGAGCTCCCCAAGGTGAGTGACTAGGGTGGATGAAGCCTTTGTCAAGTAGCTCCTGAAGTTCCTCTTGTAACTCTTTCAGCTCTGCTGGAAACATTCGGTACGGAGTTTTTGAAATTGGACCAGTACCAGGAACCAATTCAATTTCAAACTCCACTTCTCTGTTAGGAGGTAGTCCAGGTAGTTTTTCTGGATATACCTCTAGATACTCGCAGACTACCCGAACATCTTCCTGCTTGGGTCTTTCTTGTTCTTCTGCATTCACAATGTATGCAAGAAAACCAGTACATCCTTTAGCTAACATCAGGTGAGCCGTTAGGGAGGAGAGGAATTTCTGGGTCTTCCTCTTCGGCACTCTCGTGGACTCAAAGGATGGTTCACCTTCTGAATTCTATAAACTCTTCATAATGTTTATTGGTGATCCGTTGGCGGAAGAATTCTTCGTGAAACTCTATCTCGGAGTCAGTCCAACTCATCTGATTGACTACTCTCTTGCTCTTAACTCTCTCTCCCACCACATACGAGCATTTCCTGATAGGCAGAAAGAGGCACACTTGACCTTCTCGACTTATGTCCAGTCAAGAAGCTCCATGGTGCTCTCCAGTATATTGAACCAAGCCTGAGCATCCCAGGGCTCAGTCGTGCCTGAGAAACTTTCTGGCTTCAGCTTCAGCCACTGCATCAGGTATGCTTCTTGTCTTCTAGGTGTTGTGGCGACTTCCAGGGCAGCTGGTGGAACTTCAGTTACCACTGGAGTCTCCACATTAATGGTTGGAGAAGTGGGAGGAACTGGCTGCTGATTGGCCATCAGATTGGCAATCACTTGTTGCTACTCTACTACTTGTCTCTGGAGTTGGGCAACAATTTCAGAGAGATTGGGCTTAGTTAATCTAAGCTCTTCATTCTCCTAATCTTGGTTCTTCGTACGAACAGTACAAGGACGCCCTTTCCTTGAAATCTAATTATGCAAAGAAAAAGACTTGGTATCTTCTCCATCCTTTCTAAACAAACATATGTATAAATAAAGAAAACCAAACTTCTATATTACTAAAGCGCATACATATAAGTAATTACTCTCTACTGCAAATAATAAAGAAAGCATAAAAGGAAAAACTTAAATGCTTTCTTACTTGAAGACGGCAAGGCTGGTGCTGATGTGTGTGTGATGCTGGAGAATGGGAACTGCTCTGATACCAACTGTAACAACCACCCTTCTTACTATACTATATTACTCTCTAAGGATGACCGTTACTTAACTACTAACTCTACTTAACTGGTATGATCGAAACCACGAGGAGTCCTTATCGAAAAATTTTGGCAGAGTCTCCCCTGTACCAGTGACAATAATCTGAGATACATAAATATATACTTCAGCCACAGGCGGCTGGAACATGTATCAAACACTCATGCAGTTTAATAAGTGTCAAACACTAAAATAACTACTTATTACATAGAGACTCATCACAGCATGCAATCTAAAATACGAACAAACTCAATAAAACAAGGAATAAAAATACAATCTCAAATGACATAAACCATAAAGTATAACTCAACTATTTCTTATCCACTAAACATGAAAACTCAAAACTTCCCAGATCTCTCCATAGTCCTGGCATCACACACATCCATCACGCATCCTCCTTGTCGCCATCCTCTTTACACTTTAACTTTTCCTTTATCTGCAGTAGGAGGAAAATAAATCTATAAGCAAAACGCTTAGTAAGTACTATACTATCTCACAAAAACTCGAAAGTACATAAGATGCAAAGGATGCTGAAACTGAAATGCTAAAAAGAAAAGCTACTCATGCTCATCTAATAGCAAAGCACTAAAATAATCTACATACTCATGATATACAAGAATAAATCTGCATGCTGGAAATAAAACTAAACATGTGAAAGCTGCTCATCTAATAGGTAAACATGAAAAACTACTCATCTACTAGATAAACATGGTAGAATAAAGAACTAAACTTGCTGATTTTTAGAACTATATGAAACTTATTTCATTTGTTCAAAACTTATACTTATATACTTCAAAATAATAATCAACTTCTTTGGGCTCATGCGTAGTACCATCTTATGCGCGTTCCCTAATAGGTTGGGGTAGCAAGCCACCAATCATAAAAGAGCAGACCTTGGTCTACCAGGGCCAAGACCTTGGAATTGGACACCTGGATTTTATTTAACGATAACCTTGGAAGTCGGGTACTAGCCTCTTAAAAGTAAAATACTTATTATCTTTTATTACTTCTTCTTTAAATGCCTTGGCATTTTAATAAGCACCTTATGTGCCAAAATCCCTAAAATCTTGACTTTGAGATCTACTTAAGGTCTTGGCCTTTTTCTTTCTTTTATTTATCTTTCTTATACTTTTATTAAACTAAAAATACTGTATTACTTAACAAGATTTGTACTATGATACTTAACAAAAATCTGCATACTATGCTAATCAAAATTCTGCATACTATACAAAAGAAACTAGAAACTGATTGCTTTAAAAGGAAAGCAAATCTGAACTCTCTAAGCATGCTACAATAAACATAAGTCAAAGGAAAGCAAATCTGAACTCTCTAAGCATGCTACAATAAACATAAATCTAAGAGGACTGCCCATGCTCAGCTAAAGAAAAATGAACACAAACCATGCTCAGCTAAGGGTAAAATGACAACAAAACAAAGGAATCGATGTTGCACAGCTAAAGGGCCGGCTGGTTTTACCTGTTGAACTAGCAGGGAAATCAAAACAGCCTAGGATGCATAGTAGGGAAATATCTAAATCTGCAATACTTAGAAAGAATCTGTTCATGTTCAAGAAATCAAGAAACTAACACTACATGCTTTAAATAAAGGCTATTCTTGCCTTTTTGAGTAGCAAGGAAAATGATAAATCTATTCTAACTAAATAAAGGGTTGTTCTTGGATAAGGAACTACTCATGCTTATTTAAGAAACTTTCCTGCTTAAAACAAAACTGAAACTGAATTGCATGTTGAAATGCAAAGGAAACTAAGCAACTGAAATGCAAAGAAACCAAACACTGGAATGCTAGATAAGGTAAAAAAATAAGCTAACTCCGAATTATTATAACAAGGTTGTTCATGCTAACCAAGGAAAACAAGGAACTCAGAACTGAAATGCCGGAAATTAGGACTGATCAACCTTATTGAGTTAACACAGGAAGGTCTAAACAGTAAGCTCAAGGAGGGATGTTCATATTCAAGAATAGCACCAAAAACTAATATTGCCACTTAAATAACCTGCAGATCATGCCTACTAATTAACCAAGATTACCTAAACTTGAAATGCTAAAGATCAAGGGCTGTTTATGCCCATCTGCACGGGCCAAAAGAAAGCAAACTTGCTGGAATTTATGGGCAGTAGGTGGATATGCAGGGATACAAAACTGAAGATCTACAGACATGCTTAAAACATGAACTACATGCTAGAATTAGAGGGTTGTTCGTGGTTGCAGAAATGCAAATAAAACTGGGAAAATACACCTAACTTTACCAGTCATAAGAATCCAGAACTATACAAGATATAGAAGAACATGATAGCATAACAAGAACAAAATCTGAACCTTACCAGCTTCATTAATCCGAACAATACAAGGCTACATAGACTAAACTAAGGCACTTCCATAATTGCAAACATGCACCGTTCATATTAATTGAAGCAAGGAAACAAACCAACCTTAGCAATTCGGCTAGATAATCAGAGCATAGAGAGAAAAGCCCTAGCTTATAGTTCTACTCGGCACAGAAAAATCCAAAAGCAAGGAAATGAAAACCGAAAGTTCGGAGCAACTCCTACCACAGGTGAGTAGTACTTACCCTTGTTCTTGCACTTTTAGCCGACGGAATGTTCTAGGGTTTGGAGGAGGTGAAAATCTCAACGATCCCTTCCTGTCCGCATCCCCTCCTCGACGGGATGACCTTGCTTCTTCGTTGCTGTCGCCCGAGAGGAGGATCCCTAACCTTGGCTACGCCATCGCCCAAGAAGAATCGCTCAAAGAAGGGAAACGACACCGTCGCAGGAGGAAGAAAGGGAAAACGGGATTTAGGGTTCGCATCGGGCGCAGGAAAAGGATTAAATCCTTATACTTAGGGTTTTTTATTACTTACTATACCTTTAATATTTGTCGCTCTTTCCTTATTCAACAATGGCTGCGTGAACACTTGGTTGCCTGCGTTCTGCTTAAGGCTTGGCTCGTGGGTTCAAATCTCGGCTGCAACCCTTTTCTTCCTATTATTTCCTGTTATTAACTTCTACTACTTATATAAATTTTGTTCTCTATATGTTAACAAAAAGGTCATGGAACAATTGACTGGTTGGATTCGGTTAAGGTCGGGTTCGGTCCGAGGTCCACGGTTTGAATCTCGGCTTCAACATTATTTTTGTCGGACCTTCTTTCGTTTAGTAAAAATACCAAACGACCTTCAAAAATTATATAAAACTACTCTAAAAATTTCTAAAAGTCTCTAGAATATTTTAAAAGTATTTTCAAATATTTTTAAGGACATTTAGAACTCGAAATAGGAAAAGTTGGGTCGTTACAATCGTTATGGCTCTGGTAGATGTCTGTTAATTACTAACATGATCTCAAAGTTATCTCAATTTAGAAGTGTAAGCATTTAAAAAATATATTTGGATGGAATGACTTTTTGTTTAAGTTATAATTCACTTATAAAAATTGTAAGTGTATTTGGATGAAAATGGGTATTGTTCAAGATGGTTCCAATCACTCATAAAAAATTTATACGATTTAGTCAATTTAAAGTCATTTAATAAATTTTTATAGGTTTTGATTTAAAGCTGATACAGTCTTTAAGTGAGAAATATTTAATCAATTTTTATTATGATTTCACAACAAGTGAATCAAAGTAATCATGGAATCTCGATGTACCACATGGGTTAAATAAGTGAATGATACAAATTACATTCTTTGTATTTCTAAATTTTATTTAAATAAAAATGAAAAGTAAAACTAGATTTTTTTTTTTTTGATAATTCAAGTTGTTACGGTCACTATTGTAGATTTATCAATATATTTTTGATTGTTTGATCTACCATTCATTTCTACTAAATATATTTTTTTTAGAATAACAATGGATTCATCAAATGTGAATACAACATATAAGGGTGTGTTTGGTTAGGGTTTATCCTTGCTAATCTTAGTTATCCATCTAAGTTTATCAATAAAAATCTTATTTGATTTAGGTAATCGACTATTCCTGAGTAATGATCCATGGTCGATACATCATCAAAAAGGCATGCAACCTGGAATCAGAAAACTTTAAAAAAGTGAGGTTTTTCTTAATTATGGGTTAATGGAATTTTTTGACCAAAAAATATTATTTATACTTTGGGATAAAAATACCCTTAAATTTTTTATAACAAATTTTTTATTTTAAAATATAAAAAATAAATAAATAAAATAAAAATATGTGATATTATATATATATATAGGAAAGTAAAAAAATATTAAAAACTCATAAAGTTCAAAAAAAAATTAAAAAAAAAAGAGAAAAAAATGTAAGATTTAAAAAAGAAAAAAACCATAAAGTAAAAAGAAATACGTAATATTAAAAAAAAAGGAAAAAATATATGAAATTAAAAAAACATAAATTTAAATAATAATAATAATAATATTTGATTTTGTAACGTAAGGTAATATAGTAAAATATTAAATTAGGTTATATATTAAAATATCTAAATAAATAAATTTTTATTACATTATCTAGGTTGAATCAAACAATATTAGGGTTTTGGGTGAGTATATAATTTTACACAATTTTTTATAAATTATAAATTAAAGTCACTTAATTTTCATTTATTTATATTATCATTTTTATTTAATATGTCAATCTAAAAATATATATTAACAATCGATATATGGATATATACTTATTATATTATTAATTTTGTTTTAAATTTTAAAATAATGAATGATATATTTTTAAATAATTCTAAAGATAAGAACAAGTCAAATGAAAAATAAGTGATCAATCTCTAAATATTTATATATGATATGTTAGATATGGATGATAAAGTTACACAAATCATTCTCTTCTATGTCTATTAAAAAATTTAAATGATATTTTAGATGTAGATGAAAATCTCAAACAAATTAATCTTTTTTGCTTAAACATTGCATGATATTTTAGATTTAGATAATATTGTTATAGTGCACACACTCATTTCCTCTTCTTTACTAATCATAGTGCACACACTCATCTCCACATTGAATCAGAAAGTCTTCCTCATTATTTTTCTTTGCATTCATTTTACTTCTCAATTCTCATAGTCCATTGTATGTATGGATATGGCATAAACAATATGAAATCGACTTCAAGTGTACATAAACTAAGCCATAGTATCTTTTCTGATGGTTTTGTATTTCGTGCTACATATCTGCTTATCAAGTTGAGAGGGAGGCATTCAAAGGTGGTCAGGGACCTAGCATCTAGGAAGAATTTGTAAAAATTCTAGGCACTCAATGTATAACTTTACTTATTTATTTCTAAAATTGAAGTTATATTGTGAAATGGATTTGATTTGTTTGTTGTAAGTGTAGCTATAATTCCAGGTAATGCAACTAGTGATGTTACAGTGATGAGTATCATCATTTCAAGGTAAATATTGACTTATTTTTTTGGAAAAAATTAAAATTATTGTTATCCAAGACAACTAAAATGCAAATAGATTTTATCTTTTCCTTAAGTGTTTCTTGAGTTTTATCGTATAAGAAGATATTGACATCATGAAGGAGCACAATTTTGATGCTTATTGATTCTCAATCTCTAGGAGTAGAATTTTACTAAGTAATGGAAAGATATAATTCTTTTTCAATATCTTACATTAGGTTACCTTTTTAAATATACTAATAATTTGTTATTCCTTTTATTTTGTAATTGGAACGGGAGGTATGAACTGGAAAGGTGTAGATTATTATGATAGGTTAATTGATAATTTAATACTAAAAGATAATTTTAGAAATTAACCATGATATATATGTTTGGTCTTTTTTCTTTTAACTAATAGATAATATTTTCATTTTACATATTTTATATTTTTTAAATATTTTATTTTTATTTTTTATTAGGTATTACTCCATATGTATATCTCTATCACTACGTGTAACGACCCGACCACTCGGCCCCTCGGGCGGCTCAACTGATGACCCATTTGGCGGCCCCTTGGGCGGCCCAACTGGCGACCTTTTATGAGCCAAAGAGTCGTCAGTAGACGACATAAGGGACCACCCAAGGGACCGCCAAGGGGCCGCTAGTTGAACCGCCCAAGGGGCCGAGGGACCAGGTCGTTACACTACGATCTTCTATTGACACATAAATATTTTATTTTTATTTTTCCAAAGATAGTGAAAGTAGTAGAGTAGAATAATTACTCATAGTATTGAAATTGATTATGATTATTGTAATCTAAGAATTTCTAATGTCACATATCCAAAGATCTTATGTATATTTGATTTAGTATTTAATCATTTTGTTTAGGGATGTGTTTGTAGATTATGTTGAGTTTTGTTTTGAGAGATATCGTGATAGGGTGAAAAATTGATTCACATTCAATGAGCCAAGAATCGTGACAACTCTAGGTTATGATACTGGCTTTCATGCCCCTGAAGGACCTATTGGTAGTAAATTTGGAGAGAACTCAACTACATAACCTTACGTTGTAGCTTATAATCTAATCTTACCTCATGCTACAACAGTGAATAGATATCGTGAAAAGTATCAAGTAATGTATTCTCAACATGTTTTATATAGTAATGCATTGTCAACAAGTTTTATAATAATGTATTTCATTATCACATTATACATAATTTGAAAATTCTCTTTTCGTCAAATTACCAAACTCATTTAGGCTGCGTTTGGTAGGGTGTAATCTGCCTTGTAATGTAATCCAGATTACATTACTAGGCTGATTATTTTGTTTGGTTTCATTTTTAACTTGTAATATAATGTAATCTGGATTACAAAATGCAATGAAGTTTTGTAATCTGGATTACAAAACAAACACATTGTAATCCGATTACATTACAAGGTCATCTTTTAACAAAAATTTGAATGTCAAATATACCTCTAGTCTGTCGCCACCCATCTTCGCCCACCGCCACTGCCACCGCCCACCACGGCCCCCCCGGCGGCTGACTACCAGCAGGCGCCGGCGACCGGCGGCGGCCGACGATCGATGACCACCGGCGACCGGCTGCGGCCGACGATCGATGACCACCGGCGACCGGCGATCGACGACCGCCGACGGCCGGCGACCGGCGATCGACGACCGCCGACGGCCGGCGACCGCCGGGCGGCCAGCGATCGCCGGGCGGCCAGCGACCGCCGACAACCAGCGCCGGCCGGCGACTCCGACGACCGATGGCGGCCGGCGACGGCCGACGACGCCCCGACGATGGCCGGCGACTGGTGGCAGCGGCCACCGCAAGCTCCGACAGAGATGTAGCACCCACCGATAGAAGTCGTAGGATATTTTTGTCATTTTATAATAATACGAATTACATTACTTATAAAAATAATGGATACCAAACAAAAGAATGTAATCATCTTTGTAATCAAAGATTACATACATTTCATTACCAAACGTAGTAATGTAATCAAGATTACATTACATTATATTACAAATTTGATTATATTACAAGCTCAATTACATTACGCCCAACCAAACGTAACCTTAAAAATTGCAATATCATTGCTTTTATAATGAATTAGGAAAACTTATCTCTAGATTTTGGTACATGTAAGCTACAAATGCAAACAATAATAAAAATATTTTATTTTCTTATTCAGAAGGAGCAACAAGGAAAAATTAGAATTCTTCTAGATTTTGTTTGGTACGAACCTCACACGTACTCTGATAATGATACAACTATGACTCAAAGAGCTATCGATTTTCACATCGGATGGTAATACTGATTGCAAGCTTGATTTCCAAAACCTACCTATTAATTATGATTACCCTTTTCGACATACTCTAATTTTTCGTTTTCAAATTCCTTCACCCTCTGATATATGGATACTATCTTGGATCCATTCAAGACATAGTTAAAGAAAGAGTGTCAGAATTTCCTAATGATGAAGTGGAGTTGATTAAAGGCTCATATGATTATTTGGGAGTCAATCAATACAAAACCTATTATGTTAAGGATAATGGTACAATCAATCCTAAACCTATTAGCTATCATAATGATTGGTACGTCGAATTTAAATGTGAGACATATTCAACCATTTATTTCTTGTCAATGTTTAACTTAATTAATAAAATGATCTATTAGTAATATAATTTCTTCTACTATTTCTTTTTTTAGATATTGAAATAGCGTGCCAATTGGACCAAGAGTAAGAAATTACCTTATATTTTTTCCCCATGTGGTTATGCCATGAAATTTTGGATTTTGATTTAACGTTGGCTTATAATTGATAAAAAGTAATTTTTTATATGCTATTAGACCCATTCAAATTGGCTTTACATAGTTCCATAGGGTTTATATAAGGTAGGTACATATGTTAAGGAAAATTATGACAACCCAATTATCTTTCTATCAGAAAATGATAAATATTTGTATAAGAAATTATATATATTCTCTAAATTCAAACTTAATTGATTATAATCTTAGGTATGGATCAACTTGGCAATGTCACATTTCCATGAAGCTTCCAAGATACTCAATGGAGACATTATTATAAGAATTATATTACTGAACTAAATAGGGCAATAGATGATGATGCTTTAGCATTGGATACTTTGTATGATCTTTTCTTGATAATTTTGAATGGACACATCAAGGTTGTCTATGTTAGCTTCAAGAATAATAAGTGTTATCCAAAGGAATCAACACGTTGGATCAAGAAGATTCATGAGAGGAGTCAATAAATTAGGTTTTTGTTTAAAAAAATATTTATTATTGTCTTTAGTCCCCCGTTTAATTGATTTGATCATGAAATAAACACAATTTGTTGTTTTGATGTCTCTGAAAATAAATAAAATTATATTTCAATCACGACACTATTTCATTTTGGCACTTTTAATGACCTGACAAATTAGTTGTAAAATATCGAAAATGGACATAACTAAATGTAGTTCAAAACTAAATCATCTTGATTCATAATTAAACCAAATCCTTTTAATTTATTATTAAACCATCATGGATCATAATTAAACTAAATGCTTTTGGAATGTAAACTTGTCTATAAGAGGCATGCCCCACTATTGTTTCTGTTTTGCCAAACACCTTCCATATTTGCTCCTCATCTAGTTCTACTAGACTTAGTCTCTTTTAATCTGATAATCTAATTCTCAATATTATTTTATATCTTTTGAATATACTTGTAATATGTATAATCCAATAGGTTTCCGGTTTATGTTGGTCATTCATAATTAATCATTAATTATGAATCGAGCATGAGTGACACCTAGTAGTGCATTATATATGATCCCCAATTAATTGAAAAATTACAATTGATTCTAAAACCACTTTTGAACATTTCAGTAATTACAGTAAGTCATGCCTCGTTCCTTTCATTTGTCTTATACCCACTTAGTTTATGACATATTTTATGTATCAGTTTCCACTAAACTGACTATGTCACACCTAGCCCAAGTACTAGTTCCTTGTTTTATGGATTTAAATTACTCAATCATGTGTCCAAGAAGACCATCCTCTTGATGTGTAATTCTTTAGCCACAGATTTACGAGTAATAATGGTGACAAGAGACCATAGAATATACTTCTCCTAATAAAGAAGTGGTGAATCTTCTATGAGTTATTCAATCACTTTCGTGTACTTTGACTTATACCCAATCATCCCGAATCTATACCTCAAAGGAGATGTTTGCTTAAGATGTTAAAGCATAAGTCTCTATGATCAAGATGACTTGAATACCTCAAGTCAAAGGAAACTTGCACTTGAACTGCACTAAAATTATTATTGAAATATTCATATATGTATAAAATCATATGAAGTCTCATGGCGGGTCATTCTAATGAACTAGTTACCTTTAATTAGTATTCACGTTTAACTCTCAACATACCAATGTCTCCAGCCAATGAGAAGCAACTGCATGGATAAACCAAGGAGTATAACACATTCTAATATCTCGAAATCGATAATATCAGAACTCATCAATTCATTGACTATGAAATATTTCAATACATCCAAAATTACATACGTAAAGATATTCACTAGTTATGATCTAATCATAAGTTTTCTCATACTATAAATCATATTGTAGACTTTATTAATTAAGTTTAAGATCGATATTAAATACATAAAGAATGCATACTTAAATAGTGAATTAATTTATCCAATAAATAATATAATATCTAAAATGATTTTCTTAGGACACTTTTCAAATATAACATTAAAATGGAAAGGTCTGCTCCTCTAGTTAGTAGCATTTTTTCAACACATTGGTGGAGGGCACCCTCAAATTCATATCATAGCATGTCACTAGTCATGTTGATAGTTTTTCATAAAATTTAACGGAGGTTAGAAAAGTCTTCTTTTGCTCTGCTCATCGATTCCTCATCTGCTTTGTAGTCACTCAAATCTTTTGAGCAACCTCCTATTGGGCATTCATGGCCTTCTCTTTCTCAATGGTGATTCCCGACTCTAATGCTACCTGGATCCTAAGAGCTTCTAGTTTAGAAGTCATGTTCATATCCTGTCTTTTGGGTTTAGCTATTTCTAGCGCCCATTTCTTCTTGATTGAAGTCTCGACACGAATGTCACTTTAGAGATTTAGTCTTCAAGTTTCTGTAGCGATAGACCTCACCATTTTGGTTAGAAAATCATGTTGAACTTGAAATTACTCTTCTTGATCCTTTTTGGCCAATGCTTTAGAGACCCTTAAAGCAGCTAAGCTTCAATAAGCTCTTGCTGCAGTCTTTGAGTTTTGTCAGAATAGCCCTTGGCTTTCTTGCTCTAATACACAACCGATGTCTCATTTTTAGGTTTTTCTTTTGTTGTCTTAGCCAAAGCCTCCTCCAATTAAGTTTTTGCTGCTATTGTTTTAGTCGAAGTCTCCTCCAGTTGGGTTCTCTCTACTATTTTCTAAGCCGAATTCTTCCCAAGCTAAGTTTCCTTGGCGGTTGATGAAGTCCTGATTGAAGTTTGTCTCAGTTTATCTATTTGACTCCTTAGTTCTATTATTGTATCCTTCCTCTACTAGAAATCTTTGCTAATAGACTACACAAGCAAAGTTAATAGTCACATATAATTTATGGATTTTTTCTTAACTAAAGACCCTACCCTCTGAATGGACTAGAGCAAGCTTCTACTTAGTGTCAAGAAACCATATTTGGTATGGTCCCCTTAGCATAGATGGAAAGTTTCTCTAGTAGAGAGGTGCCTAGCGGAGGGGGCTCAATTGGGATTTGGGGTGCTTCAGCAAAGGAAGTGTTGGGTTTTTCGGGCCGCGAAAACAGCTTTTTCGCGTCGCGGAAACCCCGAAAGCCCCAGCCACCGGATCCGTGCGAAGTAAAAATTTTCGAAAAACTTACGAGTACGAGTTTTATGCTAGTTCTAAACTAGGAGAAGGAATTACCCTTGATGCGTGCCCTTTACGAATCCCGCTCGTCCAAGGAAGTGTCGGATCTCAAGTTGTCAAGGTAGACAACTCTCTATGCATATCCACACGAACACAAGAAGGAGATAACCAAACTATAGGAGTGCTAGCACCTTAGTAGGTCTCGGCAAGATGAGGAGAGGGAGAGCAAGAAGAGAACTCAAGGAGGAAGAAGAAGTGAATAGTCTTGAATGAGAAAAATGAATTCCCTTCATTTTTGTGTGTGGCCGGCCATAATTGTAACTCCATTACAATTAATGTGGCTGGCCACATTAAATGGAATGGAGGTTTGTAACCTCTATGATGTGGCACATACTTAAGTAGCCATGATGATGTGGAGCATCATCATTGGTCCACATCTTGCCAACTCACTAATGATGTGGCATAAAGTCAAGTTAAACTTGACTCTTCCTCTTCCTCTCAAGTCAAGTCAAACTTGACTTAATCTCTCTCATGGTTGATCTAATCCAACCATTTAATTCAAGCTAATTTAATATAATGAATCTAATTCATTTAATTAAATTGATTCAATGAGTCATAATCTAAATTAGACTCATTGAACACATGAATCAATTTGAGTCCAACTCAATTAGCCCAATTAGGATTACTCTTAATCCAATTTGATTCATCAAATGAATCTAATCATCTTGGTTCATCATATGAACTTAATCTCCATCTAATTATCCTTAGTGTGTGACCCTATCGGTTCTTATAACGTTGGCAATGCCCCTAAACCCATTTAGGAGCATAAGTAATGAGCGGTATCTAGCAACACATCATTACTACCCAAGTTACAAGAATGTCGAGATCCAACATCACCTTTGTGACTACTAATTGTGACTCCTCACAATATATGACAAGTGTCCTTCTATCTTAGACATCTAGATTGATCAATATGAGGCATAGACCATGTCATCCTCTGATCAAACTAAATCTTGAACTCCAAGTAGACTCACGAAATCAAATGAGCTCAATATCTCATATTGACTCATTTGGGCATGGTCATGCACTTCGTGGTCTCACTCTATCAAGAATATCGATGTCTCTCCCATCATATAGGAGGGATAGATCCCATCTACATCACTCACATCCCTCTGGATAATTCGTTACATACCCAGTAATCGCCTTTATAGTCCACCCAGTTATGGGTGACGTTTGACGAAACCAAAGTATATAACTCCTTATGTAGGGAACCATGGTGACTTCAGGTCTAAGGACTAGTAGTCATACTAATAGCCACATGAGAAAGTATATGACACTAATATAATGATCCATGATACTTTCTCATAGCGGATCATTCAGTATACATTCTCCAATGCATACCCATGTGTCAACTTAATATCTCTATATCCATGACTTGTGAGATCAAGTCATCGAGTTGACCTACATGCTAGTCTTATTGCATTAACATTGTCCCTTAATGTTAATACTCGACTAGGAATGATTAAGAGTAGTGTTCCCTATATCATCTCACTATCGGTTCAACTAACTGATTGATATAGGTGAGAATCTTCTACTCAATGACGCTATTATACTTAGTTTATTTGGCACCAATACAAGTAAGTATAATAACCAAAAATAAATGCCTTTATTTATATAAGAATATGATACAACAAGTCCATAATACAATTATCAAATGATTGGCTCTAGGACTTTAACTAACAATCTCCCACTAGCACTAGTGCCAATCAGTGTAGGCTCTAAGCCCCAAGACCTAGTGTGATCATCATGCTTCCTCTGTGCCAAAGCCTTGGTCAAGGGATCTGCGATGTTAGCCTCTGTAGGTACTCTGCATATCTTCACATCTCCTCTATCGATAATCTTTCGAGTGAGATGGAAGCGCCGTAGTATGTGTTTGGTCCGCTGGTGTGAGCGAGGTTCCTTCGCCTGTGCTATAGCTCCATTGTTGTCACAATAGAGCTCAATACGGTCAACGATACTGGGAACTACCCCAAGTTCAGTGATGAACTTGCGGATCCAAACTGCCTCCTTTGCTGCCTCTAATGCAGCAATGTACTCGGCCTCTGTCGTAGAATCAGCTACTGTGTCCTGCTTCGAACTCTTCCAGCTCACAACACCACCATTTATGCAAAATACGAACCCTAACTGCGATCGATAATTATCCTGATCGGTCTGGAAGCTAGCATCACTGTAACCCTTTACAGCTAGCTCATCATTGCCTCCATATATCAAGAAATATTCTTTAGTCCTTCTTAAGTACTTAAGAATATTCTTTACCGCTATCTAGTGACTTTCACCTGGATCTGACTGGTATCTGCTCGTCATGCTCAAAGCATATGAGACATCAGGTCGAGTACATAGCATGACGTACATGATAGATCCTATGGCTGAGGCATAAGGGATCTGATCCATGCGGTCTCTCTCCTCTCTAGAAGAGGGACCTTGAGTTTTCGAAAGACTCGCGCCATATGACATCGGCAGAAACCCCTTCTTGGAGTTCTGCATGGCAAACCGTAGGAGTACCTTATCAATATATGTACTCTGACTTAGGCCAAGCAATCTCTTAGATCTATCTCTACAGATCTGTATCCCTAGAATGCGGGATGCCTCACCTAAGTCCTTCATTGAGAAGCAACTCCCTAGCCAGGTCTTGACAGACTGAAGCAAAGGGATGTCCTTCCCAATGAGTAGTATGTCATCCACATACAATATGAGGAAGACAACTATATCCCCTACAACCTTCTTATAGACACAAGGCTCATCTTCGTTCTTGATGAAACCAAACTGTTTGATTGCATCATCGAATCGAAGATTCCAGCTCTGAGAAGCTTGCTTTAGTCCATAAATGGACCTATGCAGCTTGCATACTCTGCTAGTATGCTGTGGATCTACAAAACCCTCAGGTTGTGTCATGTACACATCCTCGAGTAGGTTTCCATTCAGAAACACGGTTTTGACATCCATCTGCCATATCTTATAGTCATGGTAAGCTGCAATAGCAAGCATGATCCGAATAGACTTAAACATCGCTACTGGAGAAAAGATTTCATCATAGTCAATACCATGAATCTGCTTGAAACCTTTAGCTACCAAGCGACCCTTATAGATAAGTCCATCCATGTCAGTCTTTCTCTTAAAGACCCACTTACACCCTATGGGTTTTACCCCTTCAGGTGGATCAACCAAAGTCCATACTTGGTTGGTGTACATGGATTCCATTTCGGATCTCATGGCCTCTAGCCATTTCTCAGAATCTGGTCTCATCACAGCTTCCTGATAGGTGGTAGGCTCATCATCTATGAGCACAACGTCATCATGGTTAGATAAGAGAAATGAGTATCTCTCAGGCTGACGACGTATCCTATCAGACCTGCGAAGAGGTATGTCTACTTGAACTGGTTATTGTTCCTCAACTCTTTGTGGAACAACATCATCCACAACACTTTGTGGTTCCAGTTCAACTTCCATCGAGGCTTCAGTGTATGGTCCGCATCTTGAACTTCTTCAAGATCGAACGTACTCCAACTAGTCTTTCTAGAAACAAAGTCCCTTTCTAGAAAGACCCCAGTTTTTGCCACAACTACCTTGTGCTGACTGGGAATGTAGAAGTAATATCCCTTAGTTTTCTTGGGATATCCAATAAAATAGCACTTGTCGGATTTGGGTCCCAATTTGTCTGAGACTTAACGTTGAACGTAAGCCTCACAACCCCAAATCCTCATGAAAGACACCTGGGCATCTCTCCCAGTCCATATTCTATATGGTGTCTTTATCACGGCCTTGGATGGAACTCGGTTGAGTATAAAAGCTGTCGTGTCTAGAGCATAGCCCCAAAGGTATGTCGGAAGATCTGTGTGACTCATCATAGATCGTACCATATCTAATAGGGTACGATTCCTCATTTCGGATACACCATTCCACTGTGGTGTTCCAGGAGGAGTGAGTTGGGATAGAATCCCACACTCAGCTAGGTAGTCACGAAACTCATGGCTAAGGTATTCTCCACCTCGATCGGATCGAAGTATCTTAATACTCTTGCCAAGCTGGTTCTGTACTTCATTCTTGAATTCCTTGAACTTTTCAAAGGATTCTGACTTATGTGTCATCAAGTACACATAACCATATCTACTGAAGTCATCAGAAAATGTGATGAAGTACCTATAACCGCCTCTAGCAGTAACATTGAAAGGGTCACATACATCACTATGTATAAGACCTAACAAGTCAGTCGCTCTCTCACTGTGCCCACTAAAGGGAGTCTTGGTTATCTTGCCTAGTAGGCATGACTCGCACATCTCATAAGATTCAAAATCAAATGAGTCCAGCAAACCATCCTTATGGAGCTGGGATAAGTGTTTGTCATTTATATGACCTAAGCGACAGTGCTAGAGATAAGTTTGGTTCAGGTCATTTGACTTGAACCTTTCGGTATTTATGTTATAGATAGATCTTTCAAGATCTAGAATGTAGAGTCCGTTCATCAGAGGTGCACTACAATAGAACATATCTTTTAAATAAACAGAACAACATTTGTCCTTTATAATAAAAGAGAAACCTTTCTTGTCAAACCAGAAACTGAAATTATGTTCTTAGTTAATGCAGACACATAACAACAATCATCCAACTCTAATACAAGCCCAGAGGGCAGAGATAGAAAATAAGTCCCTACAGCAACAGCAGCAACCCGTGCTCCATTGCCTACGCGTAGGTCCACCTCGCCCTTCGCCAATGCCCTTCTATTTCTCAGCGCCTGCACATTAGTACAAATGTGAGATGCACATCCGGTATCTAATACCCATGATGAAGAAATAGATAGATTGACTTCTATAACATATATACCTGAAGTGGAAGTCTCACTTCGCTTCTTCTTAAGATCTTCCAGGTACACCTTGCAGTTCCTCTTCCAATGATCGGTCTGACCGCAGTGGAAGCAGGTAGCATCCTTGGCGACCCCTCCTTTAGCTTCAGTGTCTTGCCTTTGCCCTTGGCTTGGGACTTTCCTTTGCCTTTGGGCTTGCCCTTGCCCTTGTGTTGCTGAACCATCATAACAGAGTAGGGCTTTGCCTTCTTAAGGTTCAGCTCAACAGTTCTTAACATGCTAAGCAGCTCGGGCAGTGACTTGTCAATTTCGTTCATATATAAGTTTAGAACGAACTGACTATAGCTATCCGGCAAGGAATGCAAGATCAGGTCAGTGGCTAGCTCTTGGTCAAGCGGGAATCTCAACCTCTATAAGTTTTCTATGTACCCAATCATTTTGAGTACATATGGGCCTACCGGAGTGTAAAATACGGTGCCCAAATAATAATTAAATAATAAGGTTTAATGGACGAATAATTTTATTAGAATTTTTAGAAAATTTTAGGAACTTTCTAGAATTTAATTGGAGCTCGTATGATGTATTTAAAGGGGATGCACTAATGGGGCCGATAAAAGCCTGTTTGGAATACCCGGGGTGGGAGTTGATTGAGAAATCGATCTAGGGTTTGATTTTACAAATCCCTAGGTTATAAATATAATCTTCCCGTGCCCTAACTCCCACACCCGCCGAACTCCTCATCCTCCTCGAGCCCTCTCCCGCTCGCGATCCCCTGCCCAAAACATCGCCGACCCCTCTTCCCTCTTCGTTGAGCTTGCGACGTCGTGCCCTAGCCAACTCGGCGCCGCTTCCTTCCTCCGTAGCTTCTTCCCTTCTCTCCCGAGCCACCGCCGAGCCTCTTCCTCTCCTCGCACGCAAACACCACAGCAGCCGGCAACCCTTCTCCTCTCTTGAGCCATCACCGCTGGTGATCTTTCCCCTAGTAGGTATGGAAGTTTGTCTCCCTTGGTAGCTAAGCGTAGGGATTAGAGGATGGTCCGAATTTTTGTGGCATTGCTTGATTTACTGCTCTAGAGAGATTTGAAGTTTCAAATAGATATTGCTTAATGAGGTTCTGGCTTTTCAAGAGGGTTCTTGTTTATTCATTGAGTTTTTGTTTTCTTGTGTTGGTTGTATTCTATTTGAAAAGGGTTCGGGATGTATAGATGGGCGTTTCCTCATGTAGGTTTGTAAATGATTCAAATGATGTCTTTATCTTAGATCCATGTTTTTCCTCCTATTACTGCTCTAGATTTTTTGAGATGTTGAGTTGGTTTATGATATTTGCATTTTCTCCTCGCAATGGATTTGATTCATCAGGATAGACTTGAGGGTTTGTAATTGGATTTGGTTTTCTTTCAATGCCTTGGGAAGGATTTCTAATTACGAATCAGAATAAAAGGGTGTGCTTTAGGTTTATTGTTGCTCTTGCTTTTCCTCATGTTATCTATTATTTAGGGGATAAAAGTAGTAGGTCGTAATCTGATTCGAGGTTGTTTTTACTTTCATGTTGATCTCGGATTTCTGGAACAGAATTGCTGGGTGGTAGTTGGATTACGATGTCACTCTTTCATGTCTTCAAAATAGCCTTGGTTTCTAGAATGGTTTTCAATGAAGTTCCTCTCCTTCATGATGCTTTTCGGGTCTTCTTGGCAGATTTAGTATTCTTTGGGTTCCTTGGGAAGATTTTCATTGGTGGTGTTCTAAAGTTGATTTGTGTCCAGGTTTGGTTATGATTTCGGTTTGTTTCCTTTCCGGATGGGATAGATTTAGATAGTGTGGATTTTAATTAAGGATTTATTCATTGTATCTGAGTGAATCGAGGTTCATAGTTGAATTAGGGTTTTTCCCTAATTAAGTTAGGTTTCGGTTTAGCTAGTGTCGTTTATGAAATTAGCTAAATTGTACATCACGTGATTTGGAGGACGTTGATTGAAGACGGTTGACACGATCTACATATAAAGGCGGGTACTTCTTGCTTTGTTTTCTTTTAGTAATTTGACCTTAGTGCATGAATTATTTTGGATAAGGACTGTTTACCTTGACTCCACTCTTACTTTCCTGCGCTTGATACTTCCACGCAATCTTTGAGAAATTCGTTCCATATCTATACAGTCTCTTGTTGTTGTCCATGATCAGTAGCAGATACTAGATACCATGTTTGTATGCTTTGACTGTTGGTTATTTATGTACTATATTGAGCATGTTAGCTTCATGTAGCATACCTGTTTCTGCTTATATATATATATATATATATATATATATATATATATGATGACTGTTGCATTGTTCGCATCATGTCATTGCATGCATGCCGCACCCTCTACCACTCGTGAGAGTGGTAGCTGGAGTTGATGCTGCTTGTCCTGTCGTGCCGCACTCGACCACTTGTGTGAGTGGTAGCTGGAGTACGAGCAGCAGGGACCCCATCGCAGATGTAGCTAGTTAGCTACTATGCAACTGTCCCCTCGGCCACTTGTGTGAGTGGTAGCTGGTGTGGTGTACAGTCTGTCACTGGCCCGGCCTCTCGACCATACAGGGGTCATGGTGCAAAGAGGTGGGCGGGAGTGACCATCCGTGCATACGCTGTTATTATGATATTTGTTTTGGCTGCTGCTGTTTATATATGCTGTTGTTGCTTACTTACTGCTGTTGTTCACATATGCTGATGCACTTACTTATGTTGAGATATATTCTCATTATGGATGTTTAGTCATTGGAAAGTTGTGTATGCCTTGCTTATTACCTCTGTATTTATGAGCAGTACTGTAGCAGATTAGTACCAGTTCTGACCTAATATACCTAGCCTAGGATATGGTTTCAGGTATGAGCATTTATTTTGATTCTATTGTAGTATCTGCTATTCTTTTTACGAGACTGTATTCCTTTTGACATTCGTTATTGGATTATTTTGTTCATGCGCTATCTTTTCCGTACCCGCTGAGTTCCAATACTCACCACCCCGTAAAAATGGTTTTCTTTCGCCAGGTAGCAGTAGATGATTCATGGATGCTTGGAGAGATGCCGACTGCCAGTCCTGGGTCCCGCATCATATTCGAAAATTGATTTTTGGTTCTGTTTCTCTTTACTTGCATTTCGTGTTCGTTGGATTTGGTGTTGTGAGAACTATGTTTTGATACTTCTTGTGTGGACTTGGTATTTGTGATGTTTTGATAACTTTGCAAATTGTGGGTTTTCTCTTCGTTCTCTTTCCGCTGTGCTTATTTTATTATATTTTCCTGCCGAGTAGGCTGAGTATATTAAACTGCGTGGTTGTGTTGTTTCCATCTTCTATGGTATATATATTCCAGCCGAGTGTGGCTGATGTATATTTTGTATGTAGTAATGTTTCATATTGTCCGCCGTACAGGGGAGGTGCTGCCGAAATTTCTTCGGACAGAGACCCCCCTCCCGGGGCATGACAATTTTAGTGGTATCAGAGCCCAGGTTGCGAAGCCTATTTATGTGTTTCAGATTGTGCGAATTGTTTTTCGTGTTGGGTATTTTCGAGTTAATCTGATACCAATTTAGCGGTATCAGAGCAGTTTCGATCTTGTTTCGGTTTATGATTATTTTCGAGTTAATCTGATACCAATTTTATGGTATCAGAGCATGGTTCGAGCCAAATGTAGGTTGTGTGTTTTTTTGAATTTTGATCTTGTTTCGATTTATGATTTTTGGTGTTCCGATTATTTTGTTTTCCCCTTGGTAAGTTGATCCCTTGATGTGACTCTCGAGTTTTGGGACCAGGTAGCGGCAGGATATCTCCAAGCTATAGGATGTAAGTTGTCTACCGTTAAATCATTTTTCTCACATACTTATTATTAACAGGAATGGCACGAAAAGGGTCGACTGCTATGCATCACCGTGGGCAAGGTCGACCACGAAAACAACCCACAGTATCGATGGGTCCCGAACCTACTGGCCAAGAGACGGAGTTTACAGGAAACCCGAATGAGGCTGATTCAGGTAGTAGTGATCGGAATCCTCCAACCTCTACTAGGGAGCCTGAGTTACGGACGCCGGGAGTACCACCTTCTATTCCTGCTCCAGACACTACTGGTTGGGTGATGGATAAAGCCCGAATACCCTTGTTGGCGAAGTCTGTGAAAGATCGGACTACTCTGTTCCATGGGGGTGCTGACCCTTGGGCGGCTCGTAGCTGGTTGAAGAACTTGGAGAGCACATTTTGGTACATGAAGTGTACAGATGAAGAGAAGGTGGAGTTGGCGGCATATCATCTTCGGGATCAAGCCGTCACTTGGTGGGACATGCAGAAGACGATCTTTGGGGAACAACATATCACGTGGCAGATGTACCGGGAGGCATTTGAGAGACAGTATTTTCCGGTTACATTTTGTCTAGCCCGTCGTCAGGAGTTCCTAAACCTCAAGCAAGGCGACCGTTCTGTGATGGAGTATAATGCAGAATTCAGTAGATTGACCGAGTTTTATCCTCATCTGGTGGCTCAGGATTATGATCGGATGCAACAATTTACGCAGGGACTAGCGGCATACATACGACTCAAGATGTCCGGATTTCCCGGTAGTTCTTATCGAGAGGTCTTAGATCGGGCGTTATTCATTGAGATGACTCAGCAACAGGTGAATCTGGAAAAAAGTAATAATAAACAAGTGACACAGAAGAAAGAGAAAAGAGGTCAAAGCTCACAGGTTACTTCAGGAGGGTCCTCTCCACCTCAGAAGACAAGGCGAACCTCGGATGGGGGTTCTCGTTCCTCTCAACGAGACCAGAAGAACAACTTTGGAGGGATCATGTGTTTTCAGTGTGGCTCCAAAAGTCATACCAGGAGTGATTGCCCGTTGGATCATGCTATATGCTTTTATTGTAAGCTTCCAGGGCATGAGAGTCGAAATTGCACTCTGAAGGCTCGATTAGAGACGACCAAAGATACCACTCAGGGAGGGCGACCCACCCAGCCACGATAGCAGAAAGGACCTCAGAGGACTCAGAACGCTTCATATCAGCCGCAACTGCCGGGACCCCAGGGAAAGGTATATCATATCCAGAGTCAGGAGTATCCAGTGATGCCAGCGACCACGCAGTACTCTATTGCGGCGTCCCCTTATCAGACATATCCGGTACAGCAAGACCCTGCACTTCCATCTCAGCCTTATTCGGCATTCCAGCCGCAGACTCAGCCTCAGTACCCGCAGCAGCAGCAGGGTGACGCTCCTCCGATTCCACGTCAGCCTACCTTAAGGATGCCACCATCAAGTGCAGAGGTGGGACGGGGTTATGCCGTCACACGGGAGGAGGCACAGCGAGCTGAGGGATTGGACTTCCGAGGTACTGGTTCACTTTATACATTGATGTAGATCTAGTGATAGATACTGGTAGTTCTCGTTCGTTTGTGTCTTGGGTACCTTTGGATAAGATCGGGGGGTTACCTACATGTCAAACGCATGAGTTAACCGTATCTGTACCATTTAAAGGGGTATTTATTAGTAGTCAAGAAGTCAAAGAATGTTCTTTGGACTTAGTTGGTCAGACACTGGTGATGGATCTATAGGCGTGGGAAAAAGGTGGGGTTGACCTCATACTAAGCTTAGAGTGGATGGCTATAAAACATGTCATTTGTGGTCTAACGTGGTTAGGTAGTAAATTTGGGGACCAAATTTTTATTAGTGGGGGAGAATGTAAAATACGGTGCCCAAATAATAATTAAATAATAAGGTTTAATGGACGAATAATTTTATTAGAATTTTTAGAAAATTTCAGGAACTTTCTAGGATTTAATTGGAGCTCGTATGATGTATTTAAAGGGGATGCACTAATGGGGCCGATAAAAGCCTGTTTGGAAATCCCGGGGTGGGAGTTGATTGAGAAATCGATCTAGGATTTGATTTTACAAATCCCTAAGTTATAAATATAATCTTCCCATGCCCTAACTCCCACACCCGCCGAACTCCTCATCCTCCTTTAGCCCTCTCCCGCTCGCGATCCCCTGCCCAAAACATCACCGACCCCTCTTCCCTCTTCGTTGAGCTTGCGACGCCATGCCCTAGCCAACTCGGCGCCGCTTCCTTCCTCCGTAGCTTCTTCCCTTCTCTCCCGAGCCACCGCCGAGCCTCTTCCTCTCCTCGCACGCAAACACCACAGCAGCCGGCAACCCTTCTCCTCTCTTGAGCCATCACCGCTGGTGATCTTTCCCCTAGTAGGTATGGAAGTTTGTCTCCCTTGGTAGCTAAGCGTAGGGTTTAGAGGATGGTCCGAATTTTTGTGGCATTGCTTGATTTACTGCTCTAGAGAGATTTGAAGTTTCAAATAGATATTGCTTAATGAGGTTCTGGCTTTTCAAGAGGGTTCTTGTTTATTCATTGAGTTTTTGTTTTCTTGTGTTGGTTGTATTCTATTTGAAAAGGGTTCGGGATGTATAGATGGGTGTTTCCTCATGTAGGTTTGTAAATGATTCAAATGATGTCTTTATCTTAGATCCATGTTTTTCCTCCAATTACTACTCTAGATTTTTTGAGATGTTGAGTTGGTTTATGGTATTTGCATTTTCTCCTCGCAATGGATTTGATTCATCAGGATAGACTTGAGGGTTTGTAATTGGATTTGGTTTTCTTTCAATGCCTTGGGAAGGATTTCTAATTACGAATCAGAATAAAAGGGTGTGCTTTAGGTTTATTGTTGCTCTTGCTTTTCCTCATGTTATCTATTATTTAGGGGATAAAAGTAGTAGGTCGTAATCTGATTCGAGGTTGTTTTTACTTTCATGTTGATCTTGGATTTCTGGAACAGAATTGTTGGGTGGTAGTTGGATTACGATGTCACTCTTTCGTTTCTTCAAAATAGCCTTGGTTTCTAGAATGGTTTTCAATGAAGTTCCTCTCCTTCATGATGCTTTTCGGGTCTTCTTGGCAGATTTAGTATTCTTTGGGTTCCTTGGGAAGATTTTCATTGGTGGTGTTCTAAAGTTGATTTGTGTCCAGGTTTGGTTATGATTTCGGTTTGTTTCCTTTCCGGATGGGATAGATTTAGATAGTGTGGATTTTAATTAAGGATTTATTCATTGTATCTGAGTGAATCGAGGTTCATAGTTGAATTAGGGTTTTTCCCTAATTAAGTTAGGTTTCGGTTTAGCTAGTGTCGTTTATGAAATTAGCTAAATTGTACATCTCGTGATTTGTAGGACGTTGATTGAAGACGGTTGACACGATCTACATATAAAGGCGGATACTTCTTTCTTTGTTTTCTTTTAGTAATTTGACCTTAGTGCATGAATTATTTTGGATAAGGACTGTTTACCTTGACTCCACCCTTACTTTCCTGCGCTTGATACTCCCACGCAATCTTTGAGAAATTCGTTTCATATCTATACAGTCTCTTGTTGTTGTCCATGATCAGTAGCAGATACTAGATACCATGTTTGTATGCTTTGATTGTTGCTTATTTATGTACTATATTGAGCATGTTGGCTTCATGTAGCATACCTGTTTCTGCTTATATATATATATATATATATATATATATATATATATATATATATGATGACTGTTGCATTGTTCGCATCATATCATTGCATGCATGCCGCACCCTCTACCACTCGTGAGAGTGGTAGCTGGAGTTGATGTCGCTTGTCCTGTCGTGCCGCACTCGGCCACTTGTGTGAGTGGTAGCTGGAGTACGAGCAGCAGGGACCCCATCGCAGATGTAGCTAGTTAGCTACTATGCAACTGTCCCCTCGGCCACTTGTGTGAGTGGTAGCTAGAGTGGTGTACAGTCTGTCACTGACCCGGTCTCTCGACCATACAGGGGTCATGGTGCAGAGAGGTGGGTGGGAGTGACCATCCGTGCATACGCTGTTATTATGATATTTGTTTTGGCTGCTGCTATCTATATATGCTGTTGTTGCTTACTTACTGCTGTTGTTCACATATGCTGATGCGCTTACTTGTGTTGAGATATATTCTCATTATGGATGTTTAGCCATTGGAAAGTTGTGTATGCCTTGCTTATTACCTCTGTATTTATGAGCAGTACTGTAGCAGATTAGTACTAGTTCTGACCTAATATATCTAGCCTAGGATATGGTTTCAGGTATGAGCATTTATTTTGATTCTATTGTAGTATCTGCTATTCTTTTTATGAGACTGTATTCCTTTTAACATTCGTTATTGGATTATTTTGTTCATGCACTATCTTTTCCGTACCCGCTGAGTTCCAATACTCACCACCCCGTAAAAATGGTTTTCTTTCGCCAGGTATCAGTAGATGATTCATGGATGCTTGGAGAGATGCCGACTGCCAGTCCTGGGTCCCGCGTCATATTCGAAAATTGATTTTTGGTTCTGTTTCACTTTACTTGCATTTCGTGTTCGTTGGATTTGGTGTTGTGAGAACTATGTTTTGATACTTCTTGTGTGGACTTGGTATTTGTGATGTTTTGATAATTTTGCAAATTGTGGGTTTTCTCTTTGTTCTCTTTCCGCTGTGCTTATTTTATTTTTTTTCCAGCCGAGTAGGCTGAGTATATTAACTGCGTGGTTGTGTTGTTTCCATCTTCTATGGTATATATATTCCAGTTGAGTGTGACTGATGTATATTTTGTATGTAGTAATGTTTCATATTGTCCGCCGTACAGGGGAGGTCCTGCCGAAATTTCTTCGGACAGAGCCCCCCCCCCCCCCCCCCGCGGCGTGACATATGGGCCTACCGGAGCCCCATCTGACATCTTGCACTGAAATAGTGCCCTTGAGATCTCAAATCTCTCATGCCTCGCTTGTCCTTGATATAGTTGACGAAGATGTTCAACCATATCGTAAGCGCCCATCAACTCGTGTTACTTCTGAAGCTCAGAGTTCATGGTCGCGAGCATTAGATAGGACACATCTAATGCGTCATCTTGATGCTTCTTGTAAGCTTCTTTGTTTGCTCGTGGGGCATTGGCAGGAGGAGCCTCCAGAATGGGCTGCTCCAGAACGTACAGTTTACGTTCCTAGGTGAGAACTATTCTCAAGTTCCTGTACCAGTCCAGGAAATTTGCTCCATTGAGCTTGTCCTTCTCAAGGACAGAACGTAGGGAGAAGGAGTTTGTATTCGACGTCATGGTTATCTACAACAGAAAATGTAGAAATAAATATCATATTCTTTTAAATCATTTAATTAGGCCTTTAACTAAATGATGCTCCCACTGAATTCTATAATTCATGTGGGACAAGATCCACATCATACTACGCCTTGAGTTAGCTTTGGCTAAATCACCCAAGACTTAGTATGATCGATAGGTAACAATTTACCAATTACATCTCTATGCAACTCTTTTTTATAGGATCATTATCCGCAGTTATATTAAAACTTGAGTTAGCTTTGGCTAATACGCCCAAGAATTAATATAAATGTGATTTATATCCTATCTTTCCAACCGTTGGAAGAATGCCTATAGTTATACTCGATCCAACCGAGTTAACTAGGAATACTCAATCTAATTGAGTTTGTACTCGCCCATGCGTTGATAAGCGGGACCAAGATTGTCCCTCCGTACCCTACCAAGATAATATGTGTTGCTCTGATTTGGCAGATTCAACAACACATGTGATCGAGGTAGTGATAGGTATCACGGCACGGTAGGCATTAGAGTTGACGCGATTTAGATCTAATCTAATCGTCGATGTGTATCAAATACGCGATAGATCTAATCTAATCGAGGGGTGCATCATGTGCACGACTTAGATCTAATCTAATCGTTAGGCACTAATTAATTACTTAATCATTCATCACATATACACAAGCAATTAATTAAATTTATTTGTGATTAGTCATGTCCCTACTACGATCTTCTCAAGCCAATGAGAAGATCGGATGGTCAACCTAGGGTCAACAGCTTCTCAAGCTCCTCCCTTTGACCACCTTGTGTTGCTCGCGCCCTCCTCATAACTCCGTCTCGAGTGGACCTTCCACGGCTCCAATTTTGTACATTACAATTTTGAAACTCGAGTTACATTTGAGTCTAAACTAATTTACAACGAGAATAAATAGAGAAAGGCACGACGCGCAGGTCGCTTATCAAAAATACAGCACACACAATCAAATGACGGCGTGCAGGCCGTAATATGAATTACAACACAAATATACCAATCCAATTAGGTCTTTTTGGGCCATGACTATCACAAATTATACATAATTCTAAATTATGTATTTTATATAATTTTATGCAATTTTAATACCAATTTTTACAATTTTTACGAGTAAAAATTCCCGGCGGTCCCGTTTAGCGATTTTCGGGCGCAATCACGGAACGAATCCCCTTGCAGGGCCAGAGGCAGCGACCCTACCCGTGATCTAACCATCATGAGGGTTCCTTAGCGATCCTACAGCACCTTAGCCCACTGTCCCAAAAAGTTTTTGGCCGAAACCTTGTCGTTTCGAAAAAATCTTCTCGGTAGTCGAAGCCTACAAGTGTCGTAACACTTATGCTTCGCTTCTACGAGAAAAATATCCATAAAAACTCTAAAAATCAGAAATTTACATAATGTAACAGTACTAAATTTTTGTCATAAAAATAAAAACTAAACTCGTACAAGCTTTGCACGTGGCTCTGATACCACTGTTGGGTTTTTCGGATCGCAAAAACCGCTTTTTCGCGTGGCGGAAACACCGAAAGCCCCAGCCACCGGATCCGTGCGAAGTAAAAAACCTTCGAAAAACTTATGAGTACGAGTTTTATGCTAGTTCTAAACTAGGAGAAGGAATTACCCTTGATGCGTGCCCTTTACGAATCCCGCTCGTCCAAGGAAGTGCCGAATCTCAAGTTGTCAAGGTAGACAACTCTCTATGCGTATCCACACGAACACAAGAAGGAGATAACCAAACTATAGGTATGCTAGCACCTTAGTAGGTCTCGGAAAGATGAGGAGAGGGAGAGCAAGAAGAGAACTCAAGGAGGAAGAAGAAGTGAATAGCCTTGAATGAGAAAAATGAATTCCCTTCATTTTTGTGTGTGGCCGGCCACAATTTAACTCCATTACAATTAATGTGGCCGGCCACATTAAATGGAATGGAGGTTTGTAACCTCTATGATGTGGTACACACTTAAGTAACCATAATGATGTGGAGCATCATCATTGGTCCACATCTTGCCAACTCACTAATGATGTGGCATAAAGTCAAGTCAAACTTGACTCTTCCTCTTCCTTTCAAGTCAAGTCAAACTTGACTTAATCTCTCTCATAGTTGATCTAATCCAACCATTTAATTCAAGGCAATTTAATATAATGAATCTAATTCATTTAATTAAATTGATTCAATGAGTCATAATCTAAATTAGACTCATTGAACACATGAATCAATTTGAGTCCAACTCAATTAGCCCAATTAGGATTACTCTTAATCCAATTTGATTCATCAAATGAATCTAATCCTCTTGGTTCATCATATGAACCTAATCTCCATCTAATTGTCCTTAGTGTGTGACCCTATAGGTTCTTATAACGTTGGCAATGCCCCTAAACTCATTTAGGAGCATAAGTAGTGAGCGGTATCTAGCAACACATCATTACTACCCAAGATACAAGAATGTCGAGATCCATCATCACCTTTGTGACTACTAATTGTGACTCCTCACAATATATGACAAGTGTCATTCTATCCTAGACATCTAGATTGATCAATATGAGGCATAGACTGTGTCATCCTCTGATCAAACTAAATCTTGAACTCCAAGTAGACTCACTAAATCAAATGAGCTCAATATCTCATATTGACTCATTTGGGCATGGCCATGCACTTCGTGGTCTCACTCTATCAAGAATATCGATGTTTCTCCTGTCATATAGGAGGGATAGATCCCATCTACATCACTCACATCCCTCTACATAATTTGTTACATACCCAGTAATCGCCTTTATAGTCCACCCAGTTACGGGTGGCGTTTGACGAAACCAAAGTATATAACTCCTTTTGTAGGGAATCATGGTGACTTCAGGTCTAAGGACTAGTAGTCATACTAATAGCCACATGAGAAAGTATATGACACTCATATAATGATCCATGATACTTTCTCATGGCGAGTCATTCAGTATACATTCTCCAATGCATACCCATGTGTCAACTTGTTATCTCTATATCCATGACTTGTGAGATCAAGTTATCGAGTTAACCTACATGCTAGTCTTATTGCATTAACATTGTCCCTGAATGTTAATACTCGACTAGGAATGATTAAGAGTAGTGTTCCCTATATCATCTCACTATCGGTTCAACTAACTGATTGATATAGGTGAGAACCTTCTACTCAATGACGCTATTATACTTAGTTTATTTGGCACCAATACAAGTAAGTATAATAACCAAAAACAAATGCCTTTATTTATATAAGAATATGATACAACAAGTCCATAATACAATCATCAAATGATTGACTCTAGGGCTCTAACTAACAGAAAGATCATCTAGAAAAGCATGGCTAACACCATGAGAAGGTGCCCCCTTATTTCTCTCCTGAACTCTTGCCGCTAAGGGTGGACCCTTATCCTAGGATCCCCAGTACTTGCTTTAGATTTTGCCTCAAGAGGGCATCTCCTCATCGAGTGTGGTGCCAAAAAAGGCTCCCAGAGCCAGGTCAATGTCTTCTTTCTCTTCTTTTCTTCTGACCCAATCATTATCTATTGGGTCTTTTATGGGCATTCTTGTGGGGTCTTAGACTCAGGAGTTGACTTCCAACTCCCACTTGGAAATGATAATTGAGATTTGGTGACTTTCTTCTTCCTCAGGGATGAATTTCAAACTAAGTATTCGACTATGATACCTCTGTCAACTCAATTATATGGCATGGCATTTCTGTCAACATCTAATCTAGTACAGGAAGAACTATAGTCTTGATTGTAGATCTAAAGGCCCAAGTGGTTACAAGATCACTTACCAGAGAAGGACAAGAGGTTGGTAACCCTGAAGATCTTTTAGCCCCATCCTTAGGGTGACTCAACTCACTAGTGGAGGTTAGCTCCCAGCTCAATTTACTATTTATGGATGTTCTATACATGATTTTTTCTGTAAGGGTAATGAAAAGTTAGTCAGTATAAAAGAAAAACTTTCTAAGTGGAGCATCTCACCCAAGGTGTCATCTAGAGGCACGACGTTTGGGCTTAGCTTCGCCCAATGAAGTAATGCCTCATCCTCATCCAACAGGATAACATTGAACTCTAAATCCCACATGATGCAAAGTGTCTCCACATACATAAGCTCTGACTTATATTCTCTAACTAAGGCTACTACGGTATATAATCCAGCTAGGGTATGGGCCAAGTGTACAACTAAGGTGATTTGATGATGAAGAAGCCTCCTTTCTACCCTTTATGTGAAAAAGGACATTCATCCAAACATTTACACTTCGTTCTAGTAGTGAAGCAGAAGATTCCAGGTTCGATGTGTCAAAGATAAAAAGGGTAATGAAAGATGGCAGGGTCGAAGGAAATATGTTATGCCTTAAAGACGATAGCTGGGCTACAGATCAAGCGGTAGGACTTAGGGACTAGTTGAGTAAGAGATAACTAGCAATGATGGGCAAATTCTTGAAGAACATAAGGGATTGAAAACCAAAGGCCATTGGGGACATGGAAAAAGGTGATGAATCCTAGCGGAGGGTCGTATTAGTATTAACCCTAGTATTAATTATGAGATGATCGACAAAGATACTTTTTGTATCATATTTCACTTATTAATAAAAGGTAAAGTTGATTATTATATTTACTTTAATTCAATGTAGAATGAACAAGTATAATAATGTCTTAGAGTAGAAGGTTCTAGTCTACAACATATCAATTGGTTGAATTGATAGTGAAATATTTTGGATATATAGAATACTACTCTTAACCATTCCTAGTCAAGTATTAATATACAAGGATAATATTAATACGTTGAGACTAGTATGTAGGTCAACAAATGACTTAATCTTATAAGTCATGGATATGCGATATCAAGTTGACACATGAGTATATATTAGAGAATATGTACTGAATTGACCTATCATAAGATGTTTCATAGATCATTATATGAGTATCATAAACATTCTCATAGTTGTTATTAGTGTGAATAATCCTTAGACCTGAAGTCACTACGGTTCCCTACATAAGGAGTTGTGTACTTTGGTATCGATAAATATCACCTGTAACAATGTGGACTATAAAGTCGATCACTAGGTATGCAAAGTTATGTAGAGAGATGTGAGTGATGTAGATGAGATCTATCCCTTCTATATGATGAAAGTGATATCTATGGGCCCCCTTGATTAGTAGGACACAAGAATGCATGACCATGCTCAAATGAGTCAATATATGATATTGAGCTTATTTGATTGAGTGTGTCTACTTAGAGATCAAGAAATACAAAATTGATAAGAGGATAAGATAGTCTATACCTTATTAATCAATCTAGATATCAATGATAGAAACATTAAGTCATACATGATAATGGACACGGAAAGGTTAAGTCGGATCTCAACATTTTTGCCACTTGGGTAGCAATGATGCCTTGGTAGATGTCACTCATAGTTTATGTATCTAAAATAGTTTTAGAGGCATTGCCAACGTTACGAGAACCTATTGGATTACACACAAAGAACAAGTTAATTTGGAGATAGGTTCATATGATGGATCATTAGATTAAGTCTAATTTAAATTGGACTCATTAATTTAGACTCACTATTTGATTGAGTCCAATTCGAATTAGACTCATTGAGTTAATTTGGATTGATGATTAATGAGTTAGACTCATTGAGTGATTTTATGAATTTAAATTCATGTAAGAAGAGGAGTGTTCAATTTAGAATTAATTATGCATTGGATGAAGAGTGGTCAATTTTGAATTGCTTATGTATTGAATGCATTGAATGAAGATAAATATTAATGTCAATTAAGGCAATTGACATTAAGGCAATTTCATGAATGAGTTTAAAAGGGGGTTTGATTCATTTTCATGAAAAGTTTTTTGTGTTCTTGCTCCTTTTCTTCCTTCTTCCACTCTTGGCTGAAACTTCCAAAGAGGTTGGTAGCACAACCTTTGGTTGTTTTTCTTCTCCACTTCGTGAGTTCATGAGATGGACGAAAGACTTGTTCATGTGAATACCAAAAGAGGCGCGAACACTTGATCATGCTGAGATCCAAGCTATTAGGAGTTCGTGTTTATGCAGCAAATGTAACTCCCTTTAACAAATACTTAGTATATGGTTTTCCTTTGCATAGATCTTCTGGAAAGAAACTAATTTTTCTGCTGCGTTTTTTTGTATATTTAGCGCTATAGTTCCTTATAGGTCATGTAGTTAGTGCTCTAACATCAAAATCCTAATCTCATGGTCAAGAGGGATTTCATAGGTTTTTCGAAGCTATGAAGCTAAATCCCTGGGAAGTGTTGTTCGTTAGGACCAATACCACTTGTCATAGAGATCATCGACAGTCATGGATTTGAAAGACAAGGAGGAGGAAGGCAGAATGGATCAATGAAGGAAAAAAGCAAAAGAAGGTTTAGTAAACTTTGTTGGATCGAGACACGCTAAAGGGGGGGGGGGTGAATAGCGCTCGTGGCTATTTCGTTCGATTCGTAAAACTATCGGAGTTAAAACACGCAGCGGAATAAACAAACAAACATAGAGACATAGGGGAATTCACTTCGTTCGGAGCCTAGATCGACTCCTACTCGAAGGCCCGCAATCCTTGATCGCTTTCCATGGGCAACAACTATAAGCTTGAATAGAATTACAAGTGAAGTACAATAATCAATAAGAAATAATTAAATTATACCGACGACAATATGAATAACTGAAGATTCGGAGCTCCGGGTCGTCGGGGGGTCGTCGCAGCACTTCGGGATCGTGTCGTTAGCAGCTAGTCGCAGAAGGATTACTTGGAGTGAGTTGTCTTGAGCTGCTGGTCGAAACCCTCATTTATACTGTGTTTAAGGCACCTTCAAACCCTCTCAAGGCGCCTCCAGCCCGCCGAGTCGCACGCGTGGATCAGCACAGACCTGGTCGAACTCTATCTGGTTCAAGGCGCCTTCAGCCTCTCCAAGGCACCTTCAACCTTCGGTCCAAGGCGCCTTGAGATTCATTTAAGGCGCCTCCAGTCTGCTGCGCTGGCTTTTCCTGGCTCGCACCCGAGGCGCCTCCAAGCTCCATGGAGGCGCCTCGGACACTGTTCATCCGAGGCTATTCTTTGCACTTTGGTCCCTGTAAGATACATTAATACCAAATATACCCTGCAGCACAAAGTTAGCACGTAAAACATAATAGATATGATAATGACAGTCTTCGGCTTGTCCGGGTCTAACTTCGGGTTTCCAACCGGAAACCCTAGGTCAACCCGACGCCTACTGTTCCCTCTACGGGGAACGTGTCCTCACCTACTCCACTCAGGAGATTTACCTGATGCCAGTGCGATCCTCCAGATCGACTGGACTTTTGCTGGGTGCTCGATGCTTGATGCTTCCGGACTTTCTGCTGGACTTCCGCTTCCCGGCTGGTCCAGTCTTTCACCTGGTTCGCGACACCAGGACTTTCCACCTAGGGTTGTCCCCCCTTAGGACTTTTGCTTGAAGCACTCGACCCACCAAGACTTTCCGCATAGGGTTACCAGCCCCTATGACCTAGGGTTACCACCCCCTAGAGTTTTCACTTGCCTAACCACAGTTAGGACTTTCCTAAAATACTTAGTCAAGCACGTTAGATCACAACACACGTTAACTTTGAATCCTTTTCCATTATCAAAACTCAGGTTCGATCGTCGGATACTTCCCGCACCAACAATCTCCCCCTTTTTGATTATGGCAACCCAAATTCAAAGTTAAGTTAAAACAAATGCATAAATATATCAAAAGGTTTAAGTGAGCAAGCTTAAGTACATAAATTCAAATAAAAGTATAACTTAAGCTAACACTTAAACTTTGTGAAGCTCCCCCTTAATACAGGGCTTCCTTTTACTTTTGAATTAGATAGATTTTTACTTTTTGAATTTCCTACTCTCCCCCCTTGCCATTTATCAAAAAATAAGTCAATTTTACTTTTGAATTTCCTACTCTCCTCCTTTGCCATTTACCAAAAAAATAAGCTAGTTGACAGCAAGTTTTAATTTTCTAGAAAAAAATAGACTTAGTCTTCGAATGAAAAAAAACTTGTGTATTACTTAGCTTATAATTAAGTTTTACTGAAAAAAAAGATGTTAGTTAAAGGAGAAAGAGGACTTTAAAAAGAAATATTTTTCTCTTAATTTAAAAAAAAGTTGCAAATCATTTTGAAGTTTCTTTTTACTTAGCAAAAACAAAAAAAAAAAATTGAAAGCCATGAGTTAACTTTTGCAAGTAAAGAAATATGATTTTAATACTTTTAGCTAAGTATAGAATTAATCTAATAGGTAACTTAGCAAAAATTCATAAAGATAGCTAAGTTTGAGGGTTGCTATATGAGTCAGTTAGCCAAATCTTTTGCAAACATTAAATTTTGAAAATATAACTTAAGTGAAAAGATACTTAGCTTAATTTGAATAAAATAATATTTATTTTTGAAAAAATTAGGAGTAAGAATTTATGAAACTATAGGACGCAGAGGGAGCAGCTAAAAGTTTAGGTTTTTTATTCAGTTGGTCCTTAAGTCCAAGCATGAGTCAAGTTAAAAAGTTGTTAACTTATTAATTTGTTTTGATCAGGTATCAGAGCCCTAAAGTACAAGCATGCTTAAGCTTAATATTTCCATTTTCTTCACCAACTGTCTAACCTTTAGCTACTTGCTGATTGCCTAGAGGGCAGCAGCTTTCACCTGGTTAGTCAAGTTTAGTCATTTAGTCCAGTTAGATTTGACTAAGGCTGGAAGACTTGACTTGATTACTGTTAATAAAGTATTTAACGCCCAGACTCATATTGATGCACAAAAATAAGCATTCTTGAGTCCAGGCTGTACCCTATGCATCTCACACCATTCTATGTTTTTCAAACACAAGCAAGGTATACCTAGGTGTTTGTGAGATGCTCTGGCTTAAATATAGGGGAACAGGATTTCTAGGGGGAAAGCCTAAGCTAATTCCATATTTTGAAAATCTAGGAAAATGAGATTTTTAAAATTATTATTTTTCCTAGAATATTTAAGAACAATTTAAAAGTGGTTTTGAAATTATACTAACAAAAAATTGACAAATAATACTGAATTAAAACATAAGTCATCTAAACATAAGATAATCAACTCCAAGATACAACCAAAAGGTGAGTGAAATATCCAGATCCAAAAAGTGAATGACATATCCAGACAATCTAAAAAGATAGAGTCAAGCAGGTGGATCGTCAGCTGGAGGATCAGCTAGAGGCTGCTCGGGTGCTGACTGAGGCTGTCCCTGACGCCGTATCTCGCCTCGGAGAGACGCGAACCCTGCAGCCATCTCGGATCGCATAGATCGAAGGAAGCGATGGCTATCTAGTACAGTTCGTCGCGTCTGAGAGGACTGGATATCGAGCCGAGTGAGTCTGTCCTCGACAGAAAGTGGTGCCGACGTCGAAGGACCGGCAGATGTAGAGGGTCTAGCAGAGGTGGAAGGATCTGAGAAAAAGTCCTCGGCTAAGAAGTCGTCCCACTCCTCTCCCTCGCCTGGTATATCCTCGGCCTCTGGATCGATAGGGGCAGCGGCTGGCTGTGGTCGACCTGTCCAGGCTAGAACTCCATCAGCGTTGACCTCAGCACGGGCTAGTCTACAACTGCGTGACCTTAGTTCATCATATATGGTTAAAGGGATAACTGTTCATCTGGTCACATCTATACCCTCGATGGTCGAAAAGATGGAAGTCAAAATATGACAGTAGGGCATATGCATTATACGGGAAGTGACTATATTATATGCTGAGATGATGTTCTGGAACATGTGTAAGGCTATATCAATGTCCAACCGATGACTCAAGACATATAGAAAAATTGAATGTGAAGATCCCATCTTCGGGACATCTCGAGATGAGATGGGCAATATGCAGGTTGTCAGGACCCTATACATGACATAGTCCTGGACTCTAAGAGAAATTGACCTGAACTCAGTCAAGCCAAGTGGTCCCCCCCCCCCAAAAAAATACGTATAGACAGTGTCTAATGTAATATGAGAGTAGGGATCGCCAAATGGCAGATCTCTACCGGGGTAGCAAAGGAAGGTACACTCTGACGCTCTAAGGCCTAAAGCGGTACGTAACAAAGTGGGGGTAAGCTGAATGTCAGTGCTACCAACTCTAGAGGAGTATGTTCTATCATCAACCCTTTCAAAGTTGTGATAGAACTGTGCACATAAATCATGATTTATTGCATTACTGCAATAAACCAATTTGTCCAGCTGATAGTATTATATCATCTGGACCGATGGGTGATAGAATTGACTAAAAAAGGGCCTATTTATGTATCTAGGTTTGATAGGGTTAAATTTAAAGCTAGTAAATGTAGCCCTAAGTTGGTCGGTTGGGAATCTGAAGTCGGCTGATGGGAGTTTAGCCGGATTGGGATCGACTTGACATCGTTTCCTATTTTCAACATTTTTACACAAAAATTGGCAAAATAAGCACAAAGATTATGTAAAATTGACTGGGTAGTGTTTAGAGTTTACCTAGGAGGCATTGTGGGGTGTAGAAGGGGAAGAACAGGTTGAAGGCACCTTAGATCGTGAAGAAATCGCACACGAGCTTGGGTTGTGTTTCGGTAGAACACGAATAGAATAAGCTTCTGTTCGTGGCAATATGAAGAATTGAAGGTGCCTTAAACATGAGTTTAAGGCACCTTATAAAGGCATTGGAGGTGCCTCGGACATGATCTGAGGTGCCTTAGTCTCAGGCGGTGGGAGTTTTCCCGCCGCTTTTTAGGGTGCCTCCCGTGTATGGGAGGTGCCTCCAACATGCAGTAACAACTCAAATTTCTTCAATTAGAGTCCTAAAAGTAATTTAAAAATATTATAGAAATATTCTATGGATTTTTAGAAATTTTTAGATTATTTTTATGAAATTTTTGGAGGTCGTTTGGTATTTTTACTAGACGAAAGAAGTTTCGACAAAAAAATGTCCAAGCCGAGATTCGAACCCGAGACCTCCGGCCGAACCAATATCTTAAGCAAATCCGGCTGACCAAGTGAGCAAGCGGATGTTGCTAATTAAGAAAGGAGCGACTTTTATTTAAGAAGTAATTAGTAATAGGGTATGAGAGTTATTAAGGGGAGCTTAGTTTTTTTCCCGTGACCTAAATTACTCACCTTTCCCTCTCACGTCGGCGCTTCTCATCTCGGGCGAAACCGCAGCAACAAGAAAGGGTTTCTCTGGCGGCCGGCCAAAGAGGATTTCCGCGAGCTCTTCTCGGACCCGAGTTCCTCTCGTCAAGAAGGAAGCCGTGAGCACGAGGAAGAGGCCACGATCTCAAGCTCACCCGAACCCTAGAAAGTCTTTCTCTTCGGTTGTAAGTCCTAGAATGAGGTAAGTTGCTACTCACCTGTGGTAAGAGTAGTTCCGAATTTGATTTGAGTTTTCCTTGTGTCTCTTGATCTTTTTGGATCATGCTGTGAAGTTGGTTGCTTGTGAAGCTTGCTGCCGTGAATTGAGGATTTGGATTCTTGTTTTCTCCTTGATTTTACTTCGAAGTATGCTGTAAGGGAATAGGGTTTTCAAAGTGTGCCGCCATGTGTAGGAAAGACCCTCTAGATGAGGATGCAGTAAAATGTTTCTGTTAGACTCGCTACCCCAACCTATTAGGGAACGCGCATAAGATGGTACTACGCCTGGGCCCAAGAGAAGTTGATAATTATTTTGAAGTATTATAAGTATAAGCTTTTGAACAAGTAAAATAAGTTTCACATAAGTATAAAAGTATTAAAGTATAAGTTTTAAACAAGTGGAATAAAAGAATAAGTTTAGAACAAATGAAATAAGTTTCATTTTATTTTCAATCAGCAAGTTTAGTTTTCTTTTATGCTAGCATGTTATTTAGATTAGCTTACTGTTCTTTGCTATTAGAAGAGCATGAGTAGCTTTACATGTTTAGCATTCCAGTATGCATTGTTCTTTTGCTATTAGATGAGCATGTGTAGTATTTTCTTTAGAGCTTTCAGTTCTTGGATTTTAGTATATTTACATGCATATTCGAGTTTTTGTAAGTTAGATAGCGCTTACTAAGTAATTTTGCTTGTAGTTTGCATTTGCTCTTACTGCAGATAAAGGAAGGTGACAAAGAGGTGCGGATGGTGTGTGATGCCAGGACTATGTGAGAGACTTGGGATGTAATTGAGTTTCCGCATTTTAGTGATTAATAAATATTTGAGATTGTATCTTAGATTTCTTGTCATTGGAGATTATTTTGTTTTAGATTGTATGCTGAGATGAGTTTGACACTTATTTAACTGTATGGTTGTTTGATATATGTTCCAGCCGCCTGTGACTGATGTATACTATGTATGTATCTCAGTTTATGGTCATCGGTACAGGGGAGATGCTACCGAAATTTTTCGGTAGAGACTCCTCGTCGTTTCAATCTTACTGGTTAAGTAGAGTTAGTAGTTAAGTAACGGTCACCCTTAGAGAGTAGTAGTAGTAAGAAGGGTGGTCGTTATAGTTGGTATTAGAGCAGTTCCTATTCTCCAGCATCACACATCAGCACCAGCCTTACCGTCTTCATGTAAGAATGTATTTATACTTTCTTTTATGCTTTTCCCTTAGTGCTTGCAGTATAGAGAAATGTTTAGAAGTATCTGCTCATATGTGTTTAAAATCAAGAATCATGCTTAAGTAAGATATATCTATAAAGCATAGTGATGATTTCAAGTTTTCCCTCTGCATGACGAGATGTCAAGAAGAGGGCGTCCCCGTACCACTCGTACTGAGGACCCAGCTCAGGAGAACGTAGAGCCCAAAACAACTAAGCCTAATCTCTCTGAAGTTGTTGCTCAACTCCAGAGACAAGTGGCAGAGCAGCAACAAGTGATCGTCAATCTGATGGCGAATCGGCAGCCAGTCCCTCCCACTCCTCCAACTATCAATGTGGAGACTCCAGTGGTGACTGAGGTTCCACCAGCTGTTCTGGAAGTCACCACAGCACCTAGAAGACAAGAAGCATACCTCATCCAGTGGCTGAAGCTGAAACCAGAAAACTTTTCAGGCACGACTGAGCCTTGGGATGCTCAGGCTTGGTTCAAGACATTGGAGAGCACCATGGAACTTCTTGACTGGCCAGAAATCGAGAAGGTTAAGTGTGCCTCTTTCTGCTTATCTGGAGATGCTCGTATGTGTTGGGAGAGAGTTAAAAGCAAGAGAGCAGTCAATCAGATGAGTTGGGCTGACTATGAGACAAGGTTTCACGAAGAATTCTTCCGCTAACGGATCACCAATAAACATTATGAAGAGTTTATAGAATTCAGACAAGGTGACCTGACAGTGGAAGAAGCAGTCAAAAGGTTCAATAGGCTAGCTCGTCTCTGCTCAGAGCTAGTAACTACAGAGAAAGAACGAGTCAGACCCTCCCATCCTTTGAGTTTACGGGAGTGTCAAAGAGGAAGACCCAGAAATTCCTCTCTTCCCTCATAGCTCACCAGATGTTAGCTAAAGGGTGTACTAGTTTTCTTGCATTCATTGTGAGTACAGAAGAACTAGAAAGACCCAAGTAGGAGAAAGTTCGGATAGTCTGCGAGTATCCAGAGGTATTTCCAGAAGTGCTACCTGGACTACTTCCCAATAGAGAAGTGGAGTTTGAGATTGAATTGGTTCCTGGTACTGGTCCAATTTTAAAAGCTCCTTACCGAATGTCTCCAGCAGAGCTGAAAGAGCTACAAGAATAACTCTAGGAGCTGCTTGACAAGGGTTTCATACGCCCTAGTCATTCACCATGGGGAGCTCCGGTGTTGTTCGTCAAGAAGAAAGATGGATTTATGTGGATGTGCATAGATTATAGAGCACTAAACAAAGTAACAATTAAGAACAAGTACCCTCTTCCCAGAATAGATGATCTATTTGATTAGTTAAAGGGGACAACAGTGTTCTCTAAGATGGATCTGCGCTCTGGGTACTATTAGTTGAAAGTAAAGGAAAGCGATATACCCAGAACAGCTTTCAGGACTAGATACAGACACTATGAGTTCGTAGTCATGCCTTTTGGTGTGACTAATGCACCTGCAGTCTTCATGGAGTTGATGAACAGAGTGTTCAGAGAATACCTTGACAAATTTGTCATCGTGTTCATCGACGACATTCTAGTCTATTCCAGAACCCCAGAGGAGCATGACACGCACTTGAGAATAGTCCTGTAGACCCTTCAGCAAAAGCAGCTTTATGCTAAATTCTCAAAGTGCGAGTTCTGGTTAGAGCAGGTGACGTTTCTAGGTCACATCATTTCTAAAGAAGGTATTCAAGTGGATCCTGCCAAGATAGAAGCAGTCAATAATTGGCATAGGCCCTAGAACGCCAAGGAGATCAGAAGCTTCCTTGGTTTTGCTGGGTACTATAGGAAATTCGTGGAGTACTTTTCCAGGATAGCTTCTTCACTAACGGCCTTAACCAGGGAGAACAAGAAGTTTGAATGGTCAGACAAATGTGAGCAAAATTTCCAAGCATTGAAGAAGAGATTGACCAGTGCTCCTATCCTGACTGTTCCAGAGAGCGACAAGAGTTTTGACATCTACAGTGATGCTTCCAAGATGGGCCTAGGAGCTGTACTCATGCAAGAAGAAAAAGTTATAGCTTATGCTTTCAGATAACTCAAAGACTATGAGAAGAACCACCCCACTCATGATCTTGAGCTGGCAGCTGTGGTCTTTGCACTGAAACTCTGGTGACACTACTTGTAGGGAGTCCAGTGCAGGATCTTCACAGACCATTAGAGTTTAAAGTATTTCTTCACCCAGAAAGACTTAAACATGAGTCACCGCAGGTGGCTAGAGTTGGTCAAAGACTATGACTGTAAAACCTCTACCACCCAGGCAAAGCTAACAAAGTGGCAGATGCACTAAGCAGAAAATCCAGTGCATCCCTGATGTCTTTGCCATCATTAGCCCTGTCACTGCAGAAGGAGTTGTTAGATTTAGAATTTGAAGTTATTTATGGGCAACTCTCTGCATTGACCTTAGAGTCAACCCTGCCTGAGGATATACAGAGAAAGCAAAGTGAAGATCCAGACATCCAGAAGATCAAGCAAGGGATACAAAAAGAAAAAAATTCGGAGTTTCGAGTATCAGACGGTGGAATTCTTTATTAGGGGAGCCGCCTTTGTGTCCACAATGATGAAGAACTAAGAAAGAGAATTTTAGAAGAAGCTCATAGTACACCTTACTCTATGCATCCTAGTTCTACCAAGATGTACCAAGATGTGAAACAGAGGTTCTGGTGGTCTGGACTCAAAAGAGATGTCACTAAATATGTCAATACCTGCCTGACATGTCAGAGGGTCGAAGCAGAACACTAGAGACCAGGATGAGTTCTACAGCCTCTCCCAATACCAGAGTGGAAGTGGGAAGACATATCCATGGACTTTATAACAGATCTTCCAAGAACCACGAATGGATATGATGCGATATGGGTAATAGTGGACCGATTGACCAAGTCTGCTCATTTTCTAGCCATCAAGGTGTCCAACTCTATAGAACAGTTGACACAGCTATATGTTAAGGAGGTGATCAAACTTCACAGAGTTCCTAAATCTATTGTTTCTGATAGAGATGGACGTTTCACCTCTCACTTTTGGGAGTGTGTTCAGAATGCACTAGGTACCAAACTCAAATTCAGCACAGCCTTCCATCCTCAGACTGATGGACAGACAGAGCGAGTAAATCAAATTTTAGAAGATATGCTTAGAGCTTGTGCACTAGATTTCAAGGGAAGTTGGTGCAAGTATCTATACTTGGCTGAGTTTGCCTACAACAATAGTTATCAGGCCACTATCAAGATGGCACCTTATGAGGCGTTGTATGGAAGGAAGTGCAGATCACCCATTTGCTGGCAAAACGCAGGTGAAAGAAAAGAAATGGAAGTAGAGCTGGGCATTCAGACTGAGATGATAGATGAGACCACTCAGGCTATCCAGAAGATCAGATAGAGAATTGAGACTGCCCAAAGTAGACAGAAAAGTTATGCTAAGACACGTCGTTGGCCACTTGAATTCTAAGTAGGGGATTCAGTTTTTCTCAAGGTCACTCCTATGATGGGATTGATGAGGTTTGGCAAAAAGGGCAAGTTAAGCCCTCGCTATGTAGGACCCTACCTGATTACAGAAAGGATTGGGAAAGTAGCTTACAAGCTGGACTTACCACAGGACATGTCGACAATACATAACGTATTTCATGTCTCCATGCTAAAGAAGTATCTCCACGACCCTAGTCAAGTGATTCAGCCTCAGTCAGTGCAGATCCAGGAGGATCTTAGCTATGAGAGTAGACCTGCACAGATAGTGGACAGAGAAGTGAAGAGACTAAGAAACAAAGAAGTGCCACTAGTGAAGGTCATCTGGCAGAACCAGAAGCACGAGGAAGTCACTTGGGAGAGTGAGGACAGTATGAGATAGAAATATCCAGAATTATTCTAAGTTCGAGGATGAACTTTTTATTAGGTATGGGGAATTGTAACAACTCAAATTTCCTCAATTAGAGTCCTAAAAGTAATTTAAAAATATTTAAAAATATTATATAAATATTCTAGGGATTTTTATAAATTTTTAGAGTATTTTTATGTAATTTTTGGAGGTCGTTTGGTATTTTTACTAGACGAAAGAAGTTTCGACAAAAAAATGTCCAAGCCGAGATTCGAACCCGAGACCTCCGGCGAAACCAATGTCTTAAGCGAAACTGACTGACCAAGTGGGCAAGCAGATGTTGCTGATTAAGAAAGGAGCGACTTTTATTTAAGAAGTAATTGGTAATAGGGTATGAGAGTTATTAAGGGGAGCTTATTTTTTTTTCACGTGACCTAAATTACTCACCTTTCCATCTCGCGTCGGCGCTTCTCGTCTCGGGCAAAACCGCAGCAACAAGCAAGGGTTTCTCCGGCACCCGGCCAAAGAGGATTTCCGCGAGCTCTTCTCGGACCCGAGTTCCTCTCGTCAAGAAGGAAGCTATGAGCACGAGGAAGAGGCCACGATCTCAAGCTCACCCGAACCCTAGAAAGTCTTTCTCTTCGGTTCTAAGTCCTAGAACGAGGTAAGTTGCTACTCACCTGTGATAAGAGTAGTTCCGAATTTGATTTGAGTTTTCCTTCTGTCTCTTTATCTTTTTGGAGCATGCTGCGAAGTTGGTTGCTTGTGAAGCTTGCTGCCGTGAATTGTGGATTTGGATTCTTGTTTTCTCCTTGATTTTACTTCGAAGTATGCTGTAAGGGAATAGGGTTTTCAAAGTGTGCCGCCATGTGTAGGAAAGACCCTCTAGATGAGGATGCAGTAAAATGTTTCTGTTAGACCTTATGAGTTGTTGTAGGTAAATGCTGTGAAGTTGTTGTTTTTATGGAATTCTAGTAGATTTCAGTAGCTTGCTGGACATTTGGTTTAATTTCGTTGAGTTTCCATGCATAGGAAAAGTTCGAGTTAAGTGATATGTTGTTGCTCATTATCTTGTGTAGTTAGTACAGATTCTGTTTGTAGTTTGTATGTGGAGCTTAATTAACTTAATGCCAGGCTTTACATTTCTTTTGTAAATGGCTAACAATGTGAGAGATGTCAATGAGAATTAGTTTATTGAGCGATACTTCATTCTTTTAGAATTAGTTTCTTGTCAAGTTTAGTTTTTATTCTAACATGTTGTTTAGACTTTTTCATTTGCTGTATAATTTCCCTTTTTGCTGTTTAATTTTCCTTGCTGTTTGCGAGCATGAGCAGTTCCTCTTTGCATTTTTGTTGTGTAGCAATAGATGTACATGAGCAGATTTTCTAATTTTCATTTGCTATTATTGAGCATGTGTAGCTTTTATTTGCCATGAGTTGAGCATTATCAATTTTCTTTACTACTAGATACACATGAGCAGTTTCTTTAGTTTTCATTTGCTATTATAACAAGCATGAGCAACCATGTATTTTAGTGGAAAAATAAGAGTTCTAATAAATTATTTAGAGGTTTATAAGTAGCTATAAGCAAGAGAGACCAAGGTCTTAACAGGATCCCTAAGTTTAAGAATTGGGATCAGTAGCACACCAAGTGCTCAATGAAATGCCAAGGCATTTTATTATAAGAATATTAAGAAAACAAGTATAAGATAGATAAAGAAAAAAAAAGAAAAAGGCCAAGGCCTTAAGTAGATCCCAATGTCAAGACTTTAGGGATTTTGGCACACAAGGTACTTGTTAAAATGTCAAGACATTTAAAGAAGAAATAATTAAGATATTTTACTTTGAAGATGCTAGTACCCGACTTCCGAGGTTGTCGTTAAATAAATCCAGGTGTCCAATTCCGAGGTCTTGGCCTTGGTAGACCGAGGTATCTTCTTTTAGGATTGGTGGCTCGCTACCCCAATCTATGAGGGAACGCGCATAAGATGGTACTACGCCTGGGCCCAAGAGAAGTTGATTATTATTTTGAAGTATTATAAGTATAAGCTTTTGAACAAGTACAATAAGTTTCACATAAGTATAAAAGTATTAAAGTATAAGTTTTAAACAAGTGGAATAAAAGAATAAGTTTAGAACAAATGAAATAAGTTTCATTTTGTTTTAAATCAGCAATTTTAGTTTTCTTTTATGCTAGCATATTATTTAGATTAGCTTACTATTCTTTGCTATTAGAAGAGCATGAGTAGCTTTACATGTTTAGCATTCCAATATGCATTGTTCTTTTGCTATTAGATGAGCATGTGTAGTATTTTCTTTAGAACTTTCAGTTCTTGGATTTCAGTATATTTACATGCATATTCGAGTTTTTGTAAGTTAGATAGCGCTTACTAAGCAATTTTGCTTATAGTTTGCATTTCCTCTTACTGCAGATAAAGGAAGGTGACAAGGAGGTGCGGATGGTGTGTGATTCCAGAACTATGGGAGAGACTTGGGATGTTATTAAGTTTCCGCATTTTAGTGATTAATAAATATTTGAGATTGTATCTTACATTTCTTGTCATTGGAGATTATTTTGTTTTAGATTGTATGCTGAGATGAGTTTGACACTTATTTAAATGCGTGGTTGTTTGTTATATGTTCCAGCCGCCTGTGGCTGATGTATACTATGTATGTATCTCAGTTTATGGTCACCGGTACAGGGGAGATGTTGTCGGAATTTTTCGGTAGAGACTCCTCGTGGTTTCGATCTTACCGGTTAAGTAGAGTTAGTAGTTAAGTAACGGTCACCCTTAGAGAGTAGTAGTAAGAAGGGTGGTCATTACAGTTGATATCAAAGCAGTTCCTATTCTCCAGTATCACACATCAGCACCAGCCTTGCCGTCTTCAAGTTAGAATGTATTTATACTTTCTTTTATGCTTTTCCTTTGGTGCTTGCAGTATAGAGAAATGTTTAGAAGTATCTGCTCATATGTGTTTAAAGTCAAGAATCATGCTTAAGTAAGATATATCTAGAAAGTATAGTGATGATTTCAAGTTTTCCCACTGCTTGACGAGATGTCAAGAAGAGGGTGTTCCCGTACCACTCGTACTGAGGACCCAGCTCAGGAGAACGTAGAGCCCAGAACAACTAAGCCTAATCTCTCTGAAGTTGTTGCTCAACTCCAGAGACAAGTGGCAGAGCAGCAACAAGTGATCGTCAATCTGATGGCGAATCGGCAGCCAGTCCCTCCCACTCCTCCAACTATCAATGTGGAGACTCCAGTGGTGACTGAGGTTCCACCAGCTGTTCTGGAAGTCACCACAGCACCTAGAAGACAAGAAGCATACCTCATCCAGTGGCTGAAGCTGAAACCAGAAAACTTTTCAGGCACGACTGAGCCTTGGGATGCTCAGGCTTGGTTCAAGACATTGGAGAGCACCATGGAACTTCTTGACTGGCCAGAAATCGAGAAGGTTAAGTGTGCCTCTTTCTGCTTATCTGGAGATGCTCGTATGTGTTGGGAGAGAGTTAAAAGCAAGAGAGCAGTCAATCAGATGAGTTGAGCTGACTATGAGACAAGGTTTCACGAAGAATTCTTCCGCTAACGGATCACCAATAAACATTATGAAGAGTTTATAGAATTCAGACAAGGTGACCTGACAGTGGAAGAAGCAGTCAAAAGGTTCAATAGGCTAGCTCGTCTCTGCTCAGAGCTAGTAACTACAGAGAAAGAACGAGTCAGACCCTCCCATCCTTTGAGTTTACGGGAGTGTCGAAGAGGAAGACCCAGAAATTCCTCTCATCCCTCACAACTCACCAGATGTTAGCTAAAGGGTGTGCCGGTTTTCTTGCTTTCATTGTGAGTACAGAAGAACAAGAAAGACCCAAGCAGGAGAAAGTTCAGATAGTATGCGAGTATCCAGAGGTATTTCCAAAAAAGCTACCTTGACTACCTCCCAACAGAGAAGTGGAGTTTGAGATTGAATTGGTTCCTGGTACTGGTCCAATTTCAAAAGCTCCTTACCGAATGTCTCCAGCAGAGCTGAAAGAGCTACAAGAACAACTCCAGGAGCTGCTTGACAAGGGTTTCATCCACCCTAGTCATTCACCATGGGGAGCTCCGGTGTTGTTCGTCAAGAAGAAAGATGGATCTATGCGGATGCGCATATATTATAGAGCACTAAACAAAGTAACAATTAAGAACAAGTACCCTCTTCCCAGAATAGATGATCTATTTGATTAGTTAAAGGGGGCAACAGTGTTCTCTAAGATAGATCTGCGCTCTGGGTACCATCAGTTGAAAGTGAAGGAAAGTGATATACCCAGAACAGCTTTCAGGACTAGATACGGACACTATGAGTTCGTAGTCATGCCTTTTGGTGTGACTAATGCACCTGCAGTCTTCATGGAGTTGATGAACAGAGTGTTCAGAGAATACCTTGACAAATTTATCATCGTGTTCATCGATGACATTCTAGTCTATTCCAGAACCCCAGAGGAGCATGACAAGCACTTGAGAATAGTTCTGCAGACCCTTCAGCAAAAGCAGCTTTATGCTAAATTCTCAAAGTGCGAGTTCTAGTTAGAGCAGGTGGCGTTTCTAGGTCACATCATTTCTAAAGAAGGTATTTAAGTGGATCCTGCCGAGATAGAAGCAGTCAATAATTGGCATAGGCCCAAGAACGCCTGAGAGATCAGAAGCTTCCTTAGTTTAGCTGGGTACTACAGGAAATTTGTGGAGGACTTTTCCAGGATAGCTTCTCCACTAACGACCTTAACCAGGGAGAACAAGAAGTTTGAATGGTCAGACAAATGTGAGTAAAGTTTCCAAGCATTGAAGAAGAGATTGACCAGTACTCCTATCCTGACTGTTCCAGAGAGTGACAAGAGTTTTGACATCTACTGTGATGCTTCCAAGATGGACCTAGGAGCTGTACTCATGCAAGAAGGAAAAGTTATAGCTTATGCTTCCAGACAACTCAAAGACTATGAGAAGAACTACCCCACTCATGATCTTAAGCTGACAGCTGTGGTCTTTGCACTGAAACTCAAGCGACACTACTTGTATGGAGTCCAGTGCATGATCTTCACAGACCATCACAATTTAAAGTATTTCTTCACCCATAAAGACTTAAACATGAGACAATGCAGGTGGCTATAGTTGGTCAAAGACTATGACTGTAAAATCCTCTACCACCCAGGCAAAGCTAACAAAGTGGTAGATGTACTAAGCAGAAAATCCAGTGCATCCCTGATGTCTTTGCCATCATTAGCCCTGCCACTGCAGAAGGAGTTGTCAGATTTCAGATTTGAAGTTATTTATGGGTAAATCTCTGCATTGACCTTAGAGTCAACCCTGCTTGAGGATATACACAGAAAGCAAAGTGAAGATCTAGACATCCAGAAGATCAAGCAAGGGATACAAAAAGAAGAAAATTCGGAGTTTCGAGTATCATACGGAGTAATTTTTTATCAGGGGAGCCGCTTTTGTGTCCCTAATGATGAAGAACTGAGAAAGAGAATTTTAGAAGAAGCTCATAGTACACCTTACACTATGCATCCTGGTGTTGGTTGCTACTCGGAAAACCCAATGGCTCCACTGTACAAAAATTTTGTACGAGATCTGAACCTTTCCTAGCTACCATGTGTTCTTTTAGGTTAAACTTGTATCTCCTGCGGAACTTAACACGTTTGATCCAAATCACCTAGGTTATAAATTCAATTAAATATTAGTTTCCAAAATTGGCTTCCAGTACTGCATGACTAGCCACTTGGCCTTCTTGGCTATAGGAGTAACCACCACCGACTAGACAAAGCCTTTTAAGGAAAGTTAATATTTAATTTCCTTATATAACTCTAGGTTAACCAAAAGGAACAATCAAATCACAAGGAAAAAAGAAAAAGAACACAACATCGAAATTAAATTCGAAAAACAAGAATCGAATGTCTCTTGTATTTGGTATTTATACAAAGAAAAAATAACTAGTATGATGCGGAAATTAAATACCAGTTATACCTCTTCCTTGTATGCTAAAAACCTCGAAATCTTCTGCCGTATCCCTCGCCTCCTCTTGGACGTTGTGTGGGCGACGATCCTCCAAGACGAACACCACCCGGAGAGCTTCTCCTCCTTCTCTAGAATTCGGCCACCACCACCACAAAGAAGCAAAAGAGAGCAAAGGGAAGAGAGGGAGAGGGGCCGGCCACTTGATGATCTCCAACAACACAATATCAATTGTTATGTTTTTCAAGGCCTCCCCTTCCCCCCCTTTTTATATTAGTTTCCCAACGGAAAATTATGGAAAGAGTTTTATAAAAAAATTAGACTCATTCCTATTTCCTTTTAATTTTTTCTTTTTCTTTCCTTTTAATTAATCAATCCTAGATTGATTTATTAATTAAACAACTATTTGTTGATGTTTAATTATTTGACCAGCCTCTTGCTTGGGCACCAAGCAAGGTGGCCGGCCACTTATTAAAAGGGAAAGAAAGAAAAAAATTTTATAAAATTTTAAAAGAAGAAAACTTCTAATAAAATTTTACAAACTCTCCTTTTTTTTCTAATGTGGATATTAAAAGGAAAGTTTTAAAATTTAAAACCAAGTTTTAAAATTTAAAACATCTCTAATAATATTTCTTTTAAAAGAAAGTTTTATAAATTTTACAACTCTCTTTTAAAACCTTGTGGCCTAATTTAAATTAGGAAAATTTTAAAATCTCTCTTTTTACAAATTGTAAATATCTGAGAAAATTTAAAAAATTCAAAAACAACCTTCCTAATTTAAATATTGCGGCCGACCCCTTTGCCCAAGGCAAGGGCCGGCCACTTCTAGAGAATATGTGGCCGACCATTACTTGGTCACCAAGCAATGAACTGGCCCCTTCTTGGACACCAAGATAGGCTTTTCTTTGGATGGACTTGAGGATTTATTGAGGCTACAATAGGACCTAGAGGAGAAATTGGTTTTGGCCTTCCGATGAGCTTGAGTATCCCGTGCTCGCCCTGAACACACAACTCAAGTTCATCGATAATAACTCATTCCACTAGAGAGTTATTACCGCACTACCGCACCAATCCCAAATTACATTATGGGCTCCTTCTTATCATGAGTGTGTTAGTCTCCCTGTGTTTAAGATTACGAATGTTCACTAATTAAGTGAGTTACTGACAACTCATTTAATTAATATCTAGCTCCAAGAGTAGTACCACTCAACTTTATTGTCATGTTGGACTAGGTCCACCTGTAGGGTTTAACATGGCAATCCTTATGAGCTCCTCTTGGGGACATTCTCAACCTAGATAGCTAGGACACATATTCCTTCTATAATCAACAACACATACTATAAGTAATATCATTTCTCAACTTATCGGGCATATTGATTTATCAAGCTAAACCTCACCCTTTGATAAGTCAAAGAAATAAATATTAAATATACATGCCTGTTATTATATTAGGATTAAGAGCACTCACTTCCATAATAACTAAGGTCTAGTTCTTTTACTAAGTCAGTACAAAAAGAACTTACCTAAATGATCCTACTCAATACACTTAAAGTGTATCAGTGTAATTTATTAGTCAAGATAAACTAATACTTAATTACACTACATCTATTCTGATGATTTGTTCATTTCCATCTTAGTCATGAGCAACTGTTTATAATTTATAGAGAACCGACAACATGATCTTCTAAGTGTGACTCCACACTTCATGTTATCTACTATATAAATTAATTGAACAATTACATTTAACAAATAAATGTAAACATTTGACCAATGTGATTCTTTATTTCAAAATAAATGTGTACAAAAGCTAAACTTTTAAGTATACACTCCAACACCTGATTCTACCAAGATGTACCAAGATGTGAAACAGAGGTTCTGGTGGTCTGGACTCAAAAGAGATGTTGCTAAATATGTCAGTACCTGCCTGACATGTCAGAGGGTCGAAGTAGAACACCAGAGACCAGGAGGAGTTCAACAGCCTCTCCCAATACCAGAGTGGAAGTGGGAAGACATATCCATGGACTTTATAATAGGTCTTCCAAGAACCACGAATGAATATGATGCGATATGGGTAATAGTGGACCGATTGACCAAGTTTGCTCATTTTCTAGCCATCAAGGTGTCCCACTCTATAGAACAGTTGGCACAACTATATGTTAAGGAGGTGATCAGACTTCACGGAGTTCCTAAATCTATTGTTTCTGATAGAGATGGGTGTTTCACCTCTCACTTTTGGGAGTGTGTTCAGAATGCACTAGGCACCAAATTCAAGTTCAGCACAGTCTTCCATCCTCAGACTGATGGACAGACAGAGTGAGTAAATCAGATTTTAGAAGATATGCTCAGAGCTTGTGCATTAGATTTCAAGGGAAGTTGGTGCAAGTATCTATGCTTTGCTGAGTTTGCCTACAACAATAGTTATCAGGCCACTATCAAGATGGCATCTTATGAGGCGTTGTATGGCAGGAAGTGCAGATCACCCATTTGCTGGCAAGAAGCAGGTGAAAGAAAAGAAATGGAAGTAGAGCTGGGCATTCAGACTGAGATGATAGATGAGACCACTCAGGCTATCCAGAAGATCAGACAGAGAATTGATACTGCCCAGAGTAGACAGAAAAGTTATGCTGAGACACATCGTAGGCCACTTGAATTCCAAGTAGGGGATTCAGATTTTCTCAAGGTCACTCCTATGAAGGGAGTTATGAGGTTTGGCAAAAAGGGAAAGTTAAGCCCTCGCTATGTAAGACCCTACCTGATTACAGAAAGGATTGGGAAAGTAGCTTACAAGCTGGACTTACCACAGGACATGTCGGCAATACATAATGTATTTCATGTCTCCATGCTAAAGAAGTGTCTCCACGACCCTAGTCAAGTGATTCAGCCTCAGTCAGTGCAGATCCAGGAGGATCTTAGCTATGAGAGCAGACCTGCACAGATAGTGGACAGAGAAGTCAAGAGACTAAGAAACAACGAAGTGCCACTAGTGAAGGTCATCTGGCAGAACCAGAAGCACAAGGAAGTCACTTGGGAGCGTGAGGACAGTATGAGACAGAAATATCCAAAATTATTCTAAGTTCAAGGACGAACTTTTTATAATGTATGGGGAATTGTAACAGCCCAAATTTCCTCAATTATATTCCTAAAAGTAATTTAAACATATTTAAAAATATTATAGAAATATTCTATGGATTTTTAGAAATTTTTAGAGTATTTTTATGTAATTTTTGGAGGTCATTTGGTATTTTTACTAGACGAAAGAAGTTTCGACAAAAAAATGTCCAAGCCGAGATTCGAACCCGAGACCTCCGGCCGAACCAATGTCTTAAGCGAATCCGGCTGACCAAGTGGGCAAGCGGATGTTGCTGATTAAGAAAGGAGCGACTTTTATTTAAGAAGAAATTGGTAATAGGGTATGAGAGTTATTAAGGCGAGCTTAGTTTTTTTTCCCATGACCTAAATTACTCACCTTTCCCTCTCACGTCAGCACTTCTCGTCTTGGGCGAAACCACAGCAACAAGCAAGGGTTTCTCCGGCGGCCGGCCAAAGAGGATTTCCGTGAGCTCTTCTTGGACCCGAGTTCCCCTCGTCAAGAAGGAAGCCGTGAGCACGAGGAAGAGGCCACGATCTCAAGCTTATCCGAACCCTAGAAAGTCTTTCTCTTCGGCTGTAAGTCCTAGAACGAGGTAAGTTGCTACTCACCTGTGGTAAGAGTAGTTCCGAATTTGATTTGAGTTTTCCTTGTGTCTCTTGATCTTTTTGGAGCATGCTGTGAAGTTGGTTGCTTGTGAAGCTTGCTGCCGTGAATTGAGGATTTGGATTCTTGTTTTCTCCCTGATTTTACTTCGAAGTATGCTGTAAGGGAATAGGGTTTTCAAAGTGTGCCGCCATGTGTAGGAAAGACCCTCTAGATGAGGATGCAGTAAAATGTTTTTGTTAGACCTTATGAGTTGTTGTAGGTAAATGCTATGAAGTTGTTGTTTTTATGGAATTCTAGTAGATTTCAGTTGCTTGTTGGACCTTTGGTTTAATTTCGTTGAGTTTCCATGTATAGGAAAAGTTTGAGTTAAGTGATATGTTGTTGCTCATCAACTTGTGTAGTTAGTACAGATTCTATTCGTAGTTTGTATGTGGAGCTTAATTAACTTGATGCCAGGCTTTACATTTATTTTGTAAATGGCTAACAGTGTGAGAGATGTCAATGAGAATTAGTTTATTGAGCAGTACTTCATTCTTTTAGAATTAGTTTCATGTCAAGTTTAGTTTTTATTCTAACATGTTGTTTAGACTTTTTCCTTTGCTGTATAATTTCCCTTTTTGCTGGTTAATTTTCCTTGCTGTTTGCGAGCATGAGCAGTTCCTCTTTGCATTTTTGTTGTGTAGCAATAGATGTACATGAGCAGATTTTCTAGTTTTCATTTGCTATTATTGTTCATGTGTAGCTTTTATTTGTCATGAGTTGAGCATTATCAGTTTTCTTTACTACTAGATACACATGAGCAGTTTCTTTAGTTTTCATTTGCAATTATAACAAGCATGAGCAACCATGTATTTTAGTGGAAAAATAAGAGTTCTATTAAATTATTTAGAGGTTTATAAGTAGCTATAAGAAAGAGAGACCAAGGTCTTAACAGGATCCCTAAGTTTAAGAATTGGGATCAGTAACACACCAAGTGTTCAAAGAGATGTCAAGGCATTCTATTATAAGAATATTAAGATAACAAGTATAAGAAAGATAAAGAAAAGAAAGAAAAAGGCCAAGGCCTTAAGTAGATCCCAAAGTCAAGACTTTAGGGATTTTGGCACACAAGGTGCTTGTTAAAATGTCAAGACATTTAAAGAAGAAGTAATTAAGATATTTTACTTTGAAGAGGCTAGTACCCGACTTCCGGGGTTGTCGTTAAACAAATCCAGGTGTCCAATTCCGAGGTTTTTGCCCTGGTAGACCGAGGTCTGCTCTTTTAGGATTGGTGGCTCGCTACCCCAACCTATTAGGGAACGCGCATAAGATGGTACTACGCCTGGGCCCAAGAGAAGTTGATTATTATTTTGAAGTATTATAAGTATAAGCTTTTGAACAAGTAAAATAAGTTTCACATAAGGATAAAAGTATTAAAGTATAAGTTTTAAACAAGTGGAATAAAAGAATAAGTTTAGAACAAATGAAATAAGTTTCATTTTGTTTTAAATCAGCAAGTTTAGTTTTCTTTTATGCTAGCATGTTATTTAGATTAGCTTACTGTTCTTTGCTATTAGAAGAGCATGGGTAGATTTACATGTTTAGCATTCCAGTATGCATTGTTCTTTTGCTATTAGATGAGCATGTGTAGTATTTTCTTTAGAGCTTTCAGTTCTTGGATTTTAGTATATTTACATGCATATTCGAGTTTTTGTGAGTTAGATAGCGCTTCAAAGCAATTTTGCTTATAGTTTGCATTTCCTCTTACTACAGATAAAGGAAGGCGACAAGGAGGTGCGGATGGTGTGTGATGCCAGGACTATGAGAGAGACTTGGGATGTTATTGAGTTTTCACATTTTAGTGATTAATAAATATTTGAGATTGTATCTTACATTTCTTGTCATTGGAGATTATTTTGTTTTAGATTGTATGCTCAGATGAGTTTGACACTTATTTAACTGCGTGGTTGTTTGATATATGTTCCAGCCGTCTGTGGCTGATGTATACTATGTATGTATCTCAGTTTATGGTCACCGGTATAGGGGAGATGCTGCCAGAATTTTTCGGTAGAGACTCCTCGTGGTTTCGATCTTACCAGTTAAGTAGAGTTAGTAGTTAAGTAACAGTCACCCTTAGAGAGTAGTAGTGAGAAGGGTGGTCGTTACACAGGCGCTACGTGTCTTTTTTTTTTATGAGTTTAATTAATTTTAAGTTAACACATATTTTAGGTTAATTTAAGTTTTGACAAAAATAATTTTAAGTTAATTTTTGAAAAAATAATTTTAATTAAATTAATTTTGAAAAATAAGTTAATTAATTTTGAAATAATTTTGAAAAGATTTTTAAATAATTTTGAAATTGATTTTAAATAATTTTGAAATTAAGTTTTAAAAGATTTTTAAAATGATTTTGAAATTAAGTTTAAAAAGATTTTTAAATGATTTTTCAAATAATTTTGAAATTAAGTTTTAAAAGATTTTTAAAATGATTTTTAAAAGATTTTTTCAAATAATTTTAAAATTAAGTTTTATATGATTTTTAAAATGATTTTAAAAAGATTTTTTCAAATAATTTTGAAATTAAGTTTTAAAAGATTTTTAAAAGATTTTTCAAATAATTTTGAAATTAAGTTTTAAAAGTTTTTAAAATAATTTAAAAAGATTTTTCAAATAATTTTGAAATTAAGTTTTATTTGAAAAAGTAATATTAATTAAGAATTTAATTATAGAATTTGAGTTAATTATAGTAACGAATTTGAATTAATTATAGTTACAATTTTAATTTTGAATTTTTAACTTTCTTAGTCATCTCACCCGATCTAAATTTTCAATCAGGTACTCCTATGATTGTTGTGAGATGAATTGAGGTTCAATTTAAGGGTTTGGTTTAATTTTGTGTTAGATTCAGGTTTAGCTTTGGGTTCAACAAGTAGACATTTTTTGGATAAACTTCCGGGCTATGGTGAGTCTCAAGGACATCATTAAAGTAACCATGCCTTTGAGGTTTTCCAAATAGTCCTACCCATTGAACTTAGTACAAAACCTTGGTCTAACTAGTTAGGATCCATTTAAGGATAGCTTCGGTCAGTTCCACTTGGCCAAATGCACCAGGTCGAAGCCATATCTTCCTAGACATGCGATGCCCAAGCTTCCTGTAACGCCCAAAAATTCTCAAACTTGCATTAGAATTATCCTATGATTTTTCTGGAATTTTTAGATATTTTTCCGGAATTTTCCGAGTAGCGGAAGTAGCAAAAATAATTAGAAGAATAAAAAGGCTTAAGCGGGAATCGAACCCGGGACCTCTCGGGTCCGCTAAACCTTTAGTTAGCCTTGGTAACCGGTGAACCCAGCAGGGCCGTGCTGAAAGAAAGAGGAACCAATTATATTTATATTAGAGTTGGGTTCAATAATCCACTTAATATAAATTAAGAACTTAAGTTGGGTTTGGTTTAATTTGGTTCGGCAGCCCTCTCCTCACAAAACCTCATGCCACTTTCTCCTCTCAAACCCTCACGCCGGCGCCCCTCTTTTCCTCCTCCTTCTCACGGCACACCAAGCCCCAAGGGCCAAGGGAACTTCTTCCGGCGAGATCTTCGATACGAGGACGTTCCCCTTCGCGAGAAGAACACGTAGACGCGAGCGGATCGTCGAGAAGATCATCTCCACCGGAGTTCTAGCGAATAGAATCGTAAGAAATTACGAATAGGAGGTAAGAAGCCCCTCACCTGCAGTATAATAGCTTCCGTTTGAGTTTGTATGCTTTAGTTTGGATGTATGCGATTTTTATCGATATCTAGGGTGTATTTAACTCTCTTGGCAGATTAGGGACTTAGTTGAGCACCTTTAGATGGGCCGGGCATGCCTTCCCTCTTCAGATAGGAGGTTAGATGTCGTCGGGTGCCTAGAGGTGGTCTCCCTAATAAGGAAAAGAGTTAGAGCATCCCAGGTGTTCGATAAAATAGCTAGTTTAGTAAAAATGCACCATAGGCATTTTAACAGCTCAGTTAGATACTTTAGAGGTATCTATTCAGTATTCTCAGTTTATTACAGCTTATATGGATCAGATATCCAATGGGTGGGCTCCCACAGTCGCCTCTAGGTTTAGATAACCTAGCTCTAGGTTCAGATAACCTAGAAACAATAGAATAAGCAGGTATTAGCTATTTCAGTATTTTATTTTCAGTGGCATTGTACTGGATCAGATATCCATTGGGTTGGACTCCCACAGTCGTCCCTAGGTTTAGATAACCTAGTTAGCCCTACTAAATTCGGGACTTGCAAACCCGGGTCTAGTTAGGGATGCGCGCACAGCAAGTACAGTTGTCGGGCCCAAACAGCATGATTATGTATTTTCACTTATTATGAATTAGTTTTCAAAACTCAAAATTAGTTATGTTAGTTGAGTTTGAATTCGGTATCAGTTTAGCTTCAGTTTAGCTTATTATATGTTCAGCCAGTTTTTCTATGATTGGGTATGATAGCTCTATGTTCAGTTCATGTACACATGCTTTAGATGATAGTATGTCATGACTAGCTTTGATTGCTATGTATTGTATGATAGTATGCCATGTTTTAGTTCAATCAGCACATATTTCAAACAGCATGTTTTAAAAGCATAGTACATCGAATGCATATTTTTGTGAGGTAGATGGTTTCTTACTAAGCTTTAAGCTTACAGATTCTACTTTTCCTTATACTGCAGATAAAGGTAAAGGAAAGATGGACTAACAGAGGAAGCTGGAGGGCAATGCAAAGATGGTGTGTGTGGTAGGAACTGGAATCAAAGATCTTTAGGGGACTTAAACATTCTAGCTTAGAAATATGAACTTTTAGTATTTTACTTTTCATGCATTTTAAGTTGTTCAATGCTAGAAATTAAAGAACCATGCACTATAACAAGTTAGATTGCTAGTCCCATGTTGTTAGAATGTTTATTATGCATTAGATAGTTGTAGTGTGAGGTTTTGGCACGAACCAGTGCTGAAATCAGAGTTTCAGTGCGAAATCAGACACCCCAATCGATCGGTGGATCGATTGGGGGGTCCCAATCGATCAGCTGATCGATCTGGCAACTTGCTCCGCGAACAGTAGGTTTCTGGATCGATCATCCGATCGATCCAGCAATTTCTATCGCGAACAGAAGGTTCGGGGATCGATCACTGGATCGATTGGTCAGTCTGGATCGATCAGCCGATCGATCCAGATTATCGTCCCGAGCACAGTAGCGTGCTGGATCGATCCAACTTATGTCCCGAGTACAGTAGCCGGCTGAATCGATCCCTGGATCGATCCGACGTTCCAATCGATCAACGGATCGATTGGGAGATCTGATAACAGCTGGAGAACGTTTATTTCAGCTCCTTGACCATAGGGGATGTAGTATATGTTAGGTATACTTTAGATTACATCCTTCAGTACATGTAGAACCAAGAATAGTTATCAGTTAGCAACTAAAATTTAAATTAGATCAGCTTTTCGCACAGTTAGCTCAGCATAACTGTAGCGATCGGCCTTACAGCCTAGTAGTAGAAGGCGGGTCGTTACACTTCCCTAACGTACTATCATCCAAACACTTCACTAGTATCGTGGTTCAAGTTAAACCTAGCCCATTTTATCTAACCTTAATTACCCTGCCGGGTAGTCTACTTTTGTTTACCCATTTCGGGTAGATTAATTTCGGTTACCCAGTCGGGTAGTTTAGTTGGGGGTGCCAGCTATTTTGGGTCCTCCTTCTATATTTTTTATTTGATTAATGTTGAATTTGAATTAATTTGGAATTGAATTTTGAATTTTTAATTGAATTTTGAATTTTGAATTTTGAATTTTAATTTAATTTTGAATTTTTTTAATTGAATTTTTAATTTTTTAATTTAATTTCGAAATTTTGAATTTTAATTGTATTTTGAATTTTTTTTAATGAATTTTTAATTTTTTAATTTAATTTCGAATTTTTATATTTTAATTTAATTTTGAATTTTTAATGAATTTTTTAATTTAATTTTGAATTTTAATTTAATTTTGAATTTTTAATGAATTTTTAATGAATTTTTTAATTTAATTTAATTTTGAATTTTTGAATTTTAATTTAATTTTGAATTAAGTTCGTTTTATTAATATCGTTTTTCTTTTTGCTCCCCCTGTATCATAGCCTCGATATGGTCTATCGAGGTAGTGTATTTGATCCTTCGGGATCCAATATTGAGCAAGTCCAACTTGATTAATCAATTTGGACTTGGGGACCCATGCTTGGACTGTTTTTCTATTTGATTTTTGTACAAGAGATAAATAAGATTTGTATTTTTTTCTTTGGTTTAAATCCTATACCAGTTCTATTGTAAACGGCTCTTTGTGTCCCATGAATTAGGTCAAGATTCTTGGAACCTAAAGAAAACCGTTCTAGTGTTTTCTCCAGATCCTTGACTTGAGTTTTCAGACTGGAGTTCTCTTCTTCAAGTTTTTGAACTTGAGTTGAGTTTCCAGTCTGAACTGGTTCAGTCAAAGATTTGGAGTCAGTCACTTCTTTAAGGACAGCTACTTCCTTTAGAAGTGACTTAATTCTAAGGTTTGACTTAGCTAATTTTCGCAATAAATAATTAACTAAGTTATTGAGTCGAGGGATACTTACAGAGGATCAATCCCTTCGGAAACAGATACGGATCCGTGGCTTTGCTCAGACTCGGTCTCCGACTCAATCTTGCTCTCGGATTCGTCGATCTGGTCCCGGGCCATTAGCGCAAGTAAACTTGTCTGATCAAGTTCGTCGTCGTCGTCTTCTGAGGAAGATTCGTCCAATGTCGCCGTTAAGGCCTTCTTCCTTCTTTGCTTCTTTGCATCCTTTTGATTAGGGCAGTTGGCCTTGATGTGCCCCTTCTGGTTGCACCCGTAGCAGATCACTTCGAACTTTACCTTAGAACTTGGTTGAGCCTCCTTGGATTGGACTGCCTTCTTTAGGTCCTTCTTGTCGAAGCCTTTCTTCTTCTTGTAGAGTCTCTTCACAAGGTTCATGAGTTCGGTTGTTAGTTCTTCATCTTCATCATCTGAGTCGGGTTCTTCTTCTGACTCTGGTTTAGTTCTTTGTCATGATCTCGGTTCGCGCGTTCGACTGGTACCTGCAACCAAAGCAACCCCCTTCTCGGTTGGCTATGCATTAGTCTGCTCATGTAATTCAAACTCACAGAATAATTCATCTAACTTTATTGAAGATAAATCCTTGGAGACTTTGTAGGCATCTACCATTGATGCCCACAATGTGCTCCTCAGAAACGAGTTTAGTGCGTACCTTTTGACGTCCCGATTCTCTATCTTTTGCCCGATTCCGTGGAGAGAATTGAGGATATCTTGAATTCTTGCATGTAGTTGGCTTGCCGTCTCATTTTCCTGCATTTTCAGATTATATAATTTATTAAGTAAAAGATCTCTTTTACTTACCTTGGTATCGGAAGTCCCTTCGTGAAGCTCGATCAGCTTCTCCCATAGCTCCTTGGCGTTTGAGAATGGACCTACGCGGTTTAGTTCCTCCTTTGTTAGTCCGCACTGGAGGGTACACGTTGCTCTGGCATTTGCCTCCACCTTCTTGATTAATGCAGGTTCCCAATCCTCGCAGGGTGTAGGATTTCCGTCTTTATCCGTTGGCAGATCCAAACCAGTCTTGACAATCATCCACATCTCGAACTGGATCTTCAGGAAGTTCTCCATTCTACCCTTCCAGTAACCAAAGTCCTCTCCGGTGAAGAGCGGGGGACGGACAATGCTATAACCCTCTTGTTGGGCCATTTTAGGTCAACTATGAAGAAAAATAAACGACAAGAAAAATTCCAGGACTTGGTCCTGGATTAGTAGTGTGGGAAGTATTTAAAAGAAAACGATCTCGAGTGGTGTTGCACCAACTTCGAGCAAAAACCGATTCGAGAAAAGAATTAGAATATAGCTATAAAGCTAAATTCTAATTGACTCCGAAAATCTGAAAATTACCATGAAAAAATTGTTTTGAATGGTAGTTGCACCAATTCAAAACGACTCCGCTCTTATACCAATTGTCGGATCGAGACGCGCTAGAGGGGGGGTTGAATAACGCTCGTGGCTATTTCGTTCGATTCGTAAAACTATCGGAGTTAAAACACGCAGCGAAATAAAGAAACAAACACAGAGACACAGGGGAATTTACTTCGTTCGGAGTCTAAATCGACTCCTACTCGAAGGCCCGCGATCCTTGATCGCTTTCCGTGGGCAACAACTATAAGCTCGAATAGAATTACAAGTGAAGTACAATAATCAATAAGAAATAATTAAATTATACTGACGACAATATGAATAACTGAATATTCGGAGCTCCAGGTCGTCGGGGGGTCGTCGCAACACTTCGGGATCGTGTCGTTAGCAGCTAGTCGCAGAAGGATTACTTGGAGTGAGTTGTCTTGAGCTGTTGGTTGAAACCCTCATTTATACTGTGTTCAAGGCGCCTTCAAACCCTCTCAAGGTGCCTCCAGCTCGTCGAGTCGCACGCGTGGATCAGCACAGACCTGATCGAACTCTATCTGGTTCAAGGCGCCTTCAGCCTCTCCAAGGCGCTTTCAGCCTTCGGTCCAAGGCGCCTTGAGCTTCATTCAAGGCGCCTCCAGTCTGCTGCGCTGGCTTTTCCTGGCTCGCACCCGAGGCGCCTCCAAGCTCCATGGAGACGCCTCAGACACTGTTCATCCGAGACTATTCTTTGCACTTTGGTCCCTGCAAGATGCATTAATCCCAAATATACCCTGCAGCACAAAGTTAGCACGTAAAACATAATAGATATGATAATGACAGTCTTCGGACTGTCCGGGTCTGACTTCGGGTTTCCAACCGAAAACCCTAGGTCGATCCGATGCCTATTGTTCCCTCTACGGGGAACACGTCCTCACCTACTCCACTCAGGAGATTTACTTGATGCCAGTGCGATCCTCCAGATCGACTGGACTTTTGCTGGGTGCTCGATGCTTGATGCTTCCGGACTTTCTGCTGGACTTCCGCTTCCCGGCTAGTCCAGTCTTTCACCTAGTTCGCGACACTAGGACTTTCCACCTAGGGTTACCCCCCTAGGACTTTTGCCTGAAGCACTCGACCCACCAAGACTTTCCGCATAGGGTTACCACCCCCTATGACCTAGGGTTACCACCCCCTAGGGTTTTCACCTGCCTAACCACAGTTAGGACTTTCCTGAAATACTTAGTCAAGCACGTTAGATCACAACACACCTTAACTTTGAATCCTTTGCTATTATCAAAACTCAGGTTCGATTGTCGGATGCTTCCCGCACCAACAAACTTATGGTGTGGTAGGACGCAAGGAAGAAGATGAAGGCACAAGATGCAAAAGGCCAAAAGAAACGGACAGATGGACGGGGCACCACTTTCTATTAACTTAATATACGTTGGTGGCGGCACAGTAGAAATGTCGCATCGATTCATCAAACCACTAGATGATGAGATCTATTCTCCACCATCAGATCGAGTCATCATGATCACGAACTAATTTTTGTCATTAACAAGTAGTAAATCTAGGTTATGATGTGGTGTATCAATTCCTAAAGAAGTTTAAATGTAGCTATCATATAGGGAGACTAAGTACATGCCAATGCACTCCCATCGTCTGATAAAGGGTGACATCAACGCACTTCGCTGTATTTATTGTGGTAACATACTCACGTAACCTGAAGCAGGTAAGTCACCTCATCCTTTAATGCCACATCCCAAGACACTAATCATCAGAACGATATGTTATCTTGCGTATCACATTTATTAAATGAAAGGATTTATTCTTCCCAAGTACCAATATTCAGATGTTTACTCTGGTTAAGATAACTATTTCATCTCAACACTCCAAGAAAATAACCTTTGAGAGCAAATGATAACCCATCCTAATCTAGTCAATCGAACTATACCTCTTTCAATTTTACTTGAAGGGAAGGCTTGTGATACAGTGGTTTCCTTCAGCCCTTACGTGTCATGGAGGTCAAGAATCCTGTTGATCTATTAGTCAAAGTCACAACAAGTCAAATTTGACCCAAGGGAGGGCTAACTCTATTCAGGTGGGACTCAGATCTAATTGAACTTGCTCAGTACCATCATCTCCCCCATCCAATCCTCACGAATCTCATCTTAGTCTCAGACTCCCTCTCATTCTCAAAGTTCGTCTCTATTTCAAACTCTGTCTCAATCTTAGACTCTTCTCAGTTTTAGATTTTATCTCAGTTTTGGACTCCACCTCAACAACAGACATCACCCCAAGGAGGATTAACTCCGTTCAAGTGAGACAGACTCTATCTCTATCTCAGTTTCCATTTCAATTTTAAACTACATCTTTATCTCGGATTCTATCTCTGTCTCAGACTCTGTTTTAATCTCGGACCTCATCTTAGTCTCAAACTTCATCTTAGTCTTGGGCTTCATCTCAGTCTCAGTCTTGGACCCCATCTCAGTATCAAATTCTATCTTAGTCTCAAACTCGATCTCTGTCTTGAACTCTATCTCAGTCTCAGACTCCGTATTGTCTCAAACTGTAACGACCACCCAATTTTATTTACTACTACTCTTTAAGGTGAACGTTACTTAACCACTAATTTTTTTTTTTTTTCGAGTCAAACACGCAATTAAGGGAGACAACAAGCATAGCATACAGACATATGTAGCTTAAACACTCTCACTGCTTGCTACATCTTTCCTAACTTGCATCTATTAAAGGAATGTAGTTTTCATTCTGCAATTTAATTCTACTGTTCGTATGTTTCAAACAACTGAACATTATACACAATGCTTCCATGAGACAAAACTCATATAATAATACTAACATGCAAAGCAAATATTGAAAAAAGTTCCAAAATCTGCAAAACCTTTATCATGCTGCATTTATCACCCAAAGGTAGCTCACGCATGTGTACAGTATTCATAAATTGTTGGGATTAAAATGAAGTAAGCACCTTTTGACTCCAACCGGCATACTACCGTCCATCACAACATCCTTCTACAACAAGGCTAAACTCTAACATCCTGTAACGATGCTAACATCTCAATGGTTGTAGGAGAACAGATTACAAACCAGCTAACAGCAAATTCCATCTCCTACTCATATTAAGAATTTAAAGCAACTTAAACATGTTAAATCTGAACAGTCCGAAAGAAGCACCTACTGCAGAAATTTCAAGTAGTACTTAACCATAACAAAAGAACCATTAAAACCAAACCAGCTACTGCAATTGAATCAAATCCAGAAACATGAATTTTACACACTTCCATATACATTAAGTGATAAGGTGAAGCATGCGGCAGTTCTTTTATTGAAGCAAAACTCACTTCACAAACTTGAAAACTAAGCCAGAATAAGGAAAAAGGAACATGTTTTCAGCTTAACAGTTATTCCAACTAAATGACAGGAAGATAACGAAATTAGTAATGCAAGGAAACTACTCTACAGCAACTTCCAATTATTTGTTCTAACACTTAAAAGAAGCAATCTAAAACAATCCTTAGCAATGCAAAATAAATTCTACTCTAACAATAACATAAACACAAGCAAATATGATTTCTAAACTCTTCTAGTAAGGTCCCAAGCTTCCATATCAGCCACCACACACACACCATCGACGTCTCCTTGTCGCCTTCCTCTATAACACTTTAGCTTTTCCTTTACTTTTATCTATATCTGCAGTAGGAGGAAAGTAGTATCTATAAGCTAAAAGCTTAGTAAGTGTTTTCTACTCACAAAAATTCGATAAGAAATGCATGTGCATAAAAGAAAGCAGGAAATACATGCTCCACATGAAAATAGAAACTTAAACTAAATCATGCATCTCTCAAAGGAACAACAGATTTAACTTGCTAAAATTTGCAACTTAGATAAAAGAACTTGTTCCATTTTTTCCCCAACTTATACTCTTATACTTTAAAATAATATTCAACTTTTCTTGGGCCCGGCATTGTACCACTTTGCGCGCATTCTTAGTAAGAATCGAGGTAGCTAATCCCGAAACTACTAAGATACTTCTAGGCCTTGTGCCTAGGGCATCTTGGAGCCCATCCCTTGGACCTTGTGTCCGGTACATGCCCTTTAAAAATAAAATACTTTTTTTTTCTTTAAATACTTCTTATAATAAAATGCCTTGGCATTTATCTAAGCACTCAGTGTGCTTTGATTCTAAATCCTGGAATTCAGGACCAAATCGTGACTTTATTCTTGCTTTACTTGTACTTCTCTCATATATACATTATATAAGAGATTCTAAAACCATTTGCCAACTGATATAAACCAGTACATATGCAAAACCGAACTCCACAGTAATTAAAAAGAACTATACCACTGGTATGTATCAGTATATGCTCAAAACAGAACTCAACAGCCAATAAAAACTACATGATCATAGGGAATAAATTTAGTCAGGCTCACGGCAGCAGAAATTTCCAAATAACAAGCTTGTAAAACTAATTTATTGTTGAATCTTAACAATCTTTTAGGCATGCTGTAACTTGAAGGAAATATACTACTTAGACATGCATACAATGTAGGGTAAATACATCTAAGTAGGCATGCTGTGACAATCAAAGGAGACCATCAAAATTCTGTCCGTGCACTAAAAACAACAAAGGATTGGAACCAAAGCTTAAACTAAATTGCTAGAGCAAAGGCCAAAATCCAAAACCATATGCTAGAATGAAAGCTGCTATTGTTCGACAAAATGCAAAACAAAACCCCGAGAGCTACTCCTACCGTAGGTGAGAAGCACTTACAATGGGTTCTTGGACTTACAACCGGAGAAAGAGATCTAGGGTTCGGATGAGGTGAAGGTTTCGGCGATCCCTTCCTATCCGCGTGTTCTCCTTGACGAGGAGACCAAGAATCCGCGAACAACACCCGAAAAGAAGTCCTCGCCGGCCACCGGAAACGAGCCCTAGCGCCGTCGCCCCCTTTTCGCCCGAGAGAGAAGAATCGCGCCGTCGGGAGAGAAAAGGAGAGGAAAGGTTTTGGTTTAGGTCACGGGAAAAACACTTAACCCTTTATAACCTAGTTTTAATCCGATTCCAACTATGCTTTAATTTATTTCTCCCCATACTTAGTTAACAAAGCCCATATAACTCAGTTGGTTGAGTCGTGTCCGGTTGGGTCAGTCCAACCCGAGGTCGTGGGTTCGAGCTTCGATTTTGACAAATTTTTTGTCAACTTCCTTTCGTTTTGTAAAAATATCAAACGACCTCCAAAAATTACGTAAAAATACTCTAAAAATTTCTAAAAATCTATAGAATATTTTAAAAGTATTTTCAAATATTTTTATGGACATTTGGAACTCGAAATAAGGAAAATTGGGTCGTTACACAAACTCTGTCTCAATCTTGGACTCCACTTCGGCAGTAGATGTCACCCTAGTCTTCCCTATCATCCCTGATGATATCTTCGTCTCAGCTCTAGTCATTGGCATTCTCCTCCAAAGGTGAATTCCAACATCGTCTCCCTCAAGGCCACTTTGTACTGATATCATCTCTATCCTTAAAACAAGTTTATGCCCTACATGGGCTTGATGGCGGTAACTACAAATATTCCAAGACACTTGGCATCTTGAGAATGGCGAGATAGTTATGAGGTTATCAAATTTGATTTCCTAGATACTCCTCTTTCTAACATGTGTCACTAGGTGAATGGAAAGACAACAATGGCTATTGGATCTGGTCCCTTCTTCAGCTCTGCGATGATAATATTCCAACTAATGTGGAGATCTCTTTAGAAAACCATATAAGCACCCATGGAGGTAAAGAAATTAAAAGAGGTATGATTCTTCACTAATTCCACTAGGTTTTATCTTCCTCCTATTTCATTTTTCAAAACATCACCTCAAGTAGACCTTAAATTGAATGTCGAAATGGTCTCGATCGGGATCCATCCCACGATCAGTCTAATCCTCCATTTAAGTGTGTCCTAGGTTCTTTAATTTCACCCCTTTTATCAATGATCATCGGAACACGTGCACATCAACTAATTTATTAACGGATGGCTTGACCATGCACAATATTTTAACTGGAACAATCACTATTAACATCATATATAAAATCCTTGTTAATTCCTTCTTTCTACTAGCTGTTCTATATTATCTTTCACACTCCTGTGGGTTTATAAACATCCACCGTATTTCACAAGTTTGGTATTACATCCCACAAATATATCTATTTATATATTTAATTTACATATGAATTATATTTAAAACAAGTTTATGCCCTACATGGGCTTGATGGTGGTAACTACAAATATTCCAAGACACCTGGTATATCTTGAGAATGGCGAGGTAGCTATGAGTTTGTCAAATCTGATTTCCTAGATACTCCTCTTAGTAACATGTGTTGCTAGGTGAATGGGAAGACAACAACGGCTATCGGATCTTGTCTCTTCTTCAGCCCCTGCGATGATAATATTCTAACTAATGTATAGATACTCTTTAGAGAACCATATTATCACCCATGGAGGTAAAGAAATTAAAAGATGTCTGATTCTTCACAATTCCACTAGGTTTTATCTTCCTCCTACTTCATTTTTCCAAACATCATCTCAAGTAGACCTTAAATTGAAGGTAGGAGGGATCCATACCATGATTAATTTAATCCTCCATTTGAGTGTGTCCCAAATTCTTTCACCCCTTTTATCAATGATCATCGGAACACGCACACATCAACTAATTTATTAACGAATGACTTGACCATGCACAATATTTTAACCAGAACAATCACTATTAACGTCATATATAAAATCCTTGTTCATTCCTTCTTTCTACTAGCTAGCTGTTCTATATTATCTTTCACACTCCAGTGGGTTTATAAACATCCACCGTATTTATATTATCTTTCACACTCCAGTGGGTTTATAAACATCCACCGTATTTCACAAGTTTGGTATTACATCCCACAAATATATATATATATATATATATATAGAGAGAGAGAGAGAGAGAGAGAGAAATTTTATGCTGCGGTACCATTCTTGCGGTTTTGCTGCGGTAGAGATGAGTTGGCATTCCACGTCAAAGCCAAAAAAAAAAACGCGGCATCATCTCTCTTCTCGTCTTCTTTGCCGACCTCGCCACAACGCTGCCGATTCTGGCCGCGATCCGGCCGGAATCCGGTCGCGACCGGATTCCGGCCGGATCGCGGCCAGAATCGGCAGCGTTGCGTCTGCTAGCGTTGCGGCGCAGACGGCCTGATTCTGGCAGCCATCTGGCCGGAATCCGGCCGCGATTCAGCCGGAATCCGGTTGTGATCCGGCCGCCAGCGTCAAACGTCGATCACCGGCAAACGCCGGGAGAAGCGTTCCCTGATCGGTCTAGAGACCGATCAGGAGGTTCCCTGATCGGTCACCAGACCGATCAGGAAGGCAAGTCCGCAGCGTGCGTTTTATTATTTTTTTTTTGGCTTTGACGTGGAATGCCAAATCACTTCTACCGCACCAAACCGCAAGAAATACACCGCAGGAGAACATTTCTCTCTCTCTCTCTATACTAGTGATCATACACACGTCGTGTGTATAATAAAATACATTGACCATTTATAATGAAATTATATTAATTAAAGTATTTTAGCATTAAAATACTAAAATAGAGTCATTAGGATAAAATACTGACTTTTGAAAATCTAAATTATTGGGTCTTTGAAAATTCAAATTGTTTGGATTTTCGAGTGTCACCCTTACGACTCCTCTATGAAAAAAATTAATTTAATTTAATATTAAACTTATATTAGTAAAAAAAACTAAGAAAAGTATATTTTTTAACATTGTCGACCTAAAATATTTATAGAAGTTTGTTTGATCATAGTGTTGTCAATTTTAAGATGTGGGACTAAAAAAAACTATATTTTTTTAATTTATATAAAACAACCATAGAAAATTAATGATGAGAAAAATTCATAATAATATGCCGCATCTGAGTCTCGAACTCTAGATCATTGATTGTTTCACTTGTGGAATTACTAATAAACTTTAGAATTATTTTTAGTGTGAATAGAAAAAAGGATATTAACGTAAATTCATTTTAGGCTTCACCAAAGTTAGTTAGTAAAGGGGGAAGATTTTTAATAAAATAGTAAGATATATATATATATATAAAATTTACATATGAATTATATTTACTTTTATTAGGACACAATCACATGCTAAAGAGGCCTTGGTAGTTGCATCCCATGAAGCCATTATTGCAATTTAATTACTTCATTATTTTGGTTAGATGTATTAATTAAGTGGCGCTAAAAAAAATTGAATTTTTATTGTTTATTTATTTATGGAATTCTACGAAGAAGTGGGGACGGGAGTTGGCATATTAAGGCTCGGTGGACGTTCGTGGTCGTTGATGAGGTAGAGGTGCACATCAAGTATATATGGTTGCAAGTTGGTTGGTGAGAAACCAGCTGGGATTTTTTGTTAAAAATATATAATGAAATAAGATTCAGTTAAATAAACATAATTAAAAATGGACAAATAAATTAAAAAATTTGACTTGATAAAAGTATTTGCTATTATCAAAGAAATAATCTAATCACCACTATGCTCAATTTGTTATCATTTAATAAATACATTTGATAAATTTTAGAGTGTCATACGTATTTAGTTGCAAACCATGGCTTGTTTGTATCATGATGTCATCTTCTCTACCCTTTTGGTTTTAGACCAACATCTGAAGGATCCAATGCATAAATCAGCAATGACAAACCTTGTTTGCCAAATTAAAGTTACAGAACAAAAATGGAAGAACAACTCATTGAAGTCTTCTTCAGTACTTAAAATTAGAGAATCAATTCAACCTTGTCTTTTCCATTACATGGTTTGCTTTTTTATTTTCCTTGGTATTTTGAGCTTATAGAACTATCCTGAAGAACCCAAATTTATGCAGTTAACCAAAGAATAGCCATGTCGTTGTATCTTCAGTTTAGATGCATGCTAATTATCATGCACTTAATTGAATTATTGTTTAAGATAAAATCTTTAAGTGCGCTTGTATCTTCTCATAGATAATCAAAGCTTACAAATAATAAATTTTTTATAGAACAGATACAAAAATGTACAAGATTTTTTCGTTGGCGGTGATATATGAAGAGGAAGGATTGCACATCTTCCTACGATACTTCATTCATTTTGGTCATGTTTAATTTGACTTGATTAAAGTGGATTAGTCATTATTCCAAATGCTAATAGTTGTTCATGATTTACCTCCTCCGTGTTGATCTTGGGATGGGTTGACGGGGGCGTTGGGGGCGAACGTATTCACTTTTGTCATAATAATGGATAATGAAGATGTGTCAATCAAAGCCTATAGATACAATAATAAATTAGAACAATAATAAATTAGAACGAATGAAGCTTTTAGGGGTTCAACTGAAACTATGGTGGACAAAATTGGACATAGCTGTGTGACCTTACACGTGGTTTAGTCCATTGAAACACAATTTATAGAAATAAATTTTGTGACATGTTACAATTTAAGTTAGCAAGCTAAATTAATTTTAACAACCTTTTGTATCCACAATTGTAATTTCTAAAATGTTTAGTTACTTTTATCATAAAAATTTAGATTATTAAAAAATATAATAAATTTTATATTAACACAAATGACAAAACTCCATTTGTGACATTAAAACACCATTTGAATCGTCATCACTAGCCAAAACTTTTTTCTTATCTTTGATCTATATCTTATACCCTTGTGTGTGCTAGTTGACCTTGACCTCGGCCTTATACAGATAATACTATTGATATTTTTATTTTTTAAAAAAGTGGCATAGGCTAAAAATTAGAGAGTAATATTCGTTGATTTTAAAATTCGAAATAAATGATATAAAAGTTAGACTTCGAGAAAATTAAAGTGATATTTTAAATTGAAAATCAATTCATTGAATTCTTGAATTTTTATCATTAGCTTGAAATTTTTATCCTTAAGAATTGGTCCAAGCTTTCTTTTATACTCATCCATTTAATTCTTACAATGTTTATCTAGTAATTACACCCCTATATATAGGTATCACTTGCTTCTTATTTTCTTCACTAATTGTAGTGTTTCTATATCTCTCCCATAATGAACCTTAAAGGGTCCTTAGCATTTTTCTTTTTATTTATTTTACTTCTCATAGCCCAATGTGCATATGGTTATAAAACAAACAATGCGAAACTAGTTTCAAAAGTGCACAAGTTAAGTCGTGATGTCTTCCCTCATGGATTTGTATTTGGCACTGCTTCATCTGCTTATCAAGTTGAGGGAGAGGCACTCAAGGGTGGTCGAGGACCTAGCATTTGGGATGCATTTGTAAAAATTCCAGGTAACATACTAAACTTTAAATTGTATAGTTTTACTTATTTCTTTCTAGAATGAAAGTTATACAATAGAGTAAATTTAATTTGAATTTGATTTGTTTGTTGTGGTGTAGGTTTCATTCCAAATAACGCAACGGGTGATGTAACAGACGATGAGTATCATCATTATAAGGTCAAATGCATATTTTTATGTTATCGTTGACTATTTAATAATTTTAAATTTAATAAAAAAGAAAAATTTTAATTTTTATGAAGAATCAAATATTAAATTTTATTTTTAAAATCATTACTCCATTGGTTCAAGATTTCTTTTTGTAATTTAAAAAGATCTTATTTAATATAATTTTATGTTTGATAATTAAGTTCAAACAAACAAATTTTTGATATTCTCATTGTTGATATTTAGAGACAATTAAAATGAAAATAAATTGGATTTTAACTTTTTCTTAAATATATTAAAATTTGAGTTTTGTCTTCTAGGAAGATATTGACATCATGAAGGAGCACAATTTTGATGCTTATAGATTCTCGATCTCTTGGAGTAGAATTTTCCCAAGTAATTGAAGCTATCATTATTTTTCGTAATATTATATACATCATTATCTTATCGTTTTAAATTACTAAGAATTTTTTATTTATCTTGTAGATGGAACTGGAACCATTAATTGGGAAGGTGTTGATTATTATGATAGGTTAATTGATAATTTAATACTCAAAGGTAATTTATTTTTATTTGTTAAACAAATAAGTTTGGCATGTTTTCATATTTTCTAACCTTTCTATCTCTTCACATTAGGTATTATTCCATATGTCAATCTCTATCACTACGATCTTCCATTGGCACTCCAAAATGAGTACTTGGGTTGGTTGAGTCCGAAGATAGTGTAAGTAGTAAAATAGAATAATTACTTATATTGTTTAAATTAATTATGCTTATTGTATATTTAAGAATTTGTAATCTAACTCATTAAAAGATGTCATAAATATTTGATTTAGTTTATAATCATTTTGTTTAGGGATGCATTTGCGGATTATGCTGACTTTTGCTTTAAGAGATACGGTGATAGAGTGAAAAATTGGTTCACATTTAATGAGCCAAGAGTGGTGGCAGCTCTAGGTTATGATACTGGTTCTCATGCCCCTGGAAGAGCTACTGGTAGCAAATTTGGAGGAAACTCATCTACGGAGCCTTATATTGTGGCTCATAATCTCATTTTATCTCATGCTGCAGCAGTTAATAGATATCGTGAGAAGTACCAAGTAATATGTCTTTAACAAAATTTATGTATTGATAGTAAATTCATTCTTAGCTAATTCATAAAATCACTTGTTATCAAATATAACAAACTCATTTGAAAATTGTAAGTTTACAAATATACATAATACTAAAACCATTTTCTTTTCTTATTCAGAAAGAGCAACAAGGAAAAATTGGAATTCTTTTGGATTTTGTTTGGTACGAGCCTCACACTTACTCTGACAATGATAAAGCTGCTGCTCAAAGAGCTAATGATTTTCATGTGGGATGGTAAGTAATTGTGCATCCTTGGTTTCAACATCTAACTATGGTTATCATTTTCAATGTAACCTAATTTTGTTTACTTTTCTTAGGTTCATTCACCCTCTAACATATGGATACTATCCTCAATCCATTCAAGACATTGTTAAAGAAAGATTGCCAAAATTTACTAATGATGAAGTGGAGCTAGTCAGAGGTTCATATGACTATTTGGGAATTAATCAATACACAACCTATTATGTTAAGGATAATAGTACAATGAATCCTAAACCTATTAGTTATCAAGATGATTGGCTCGTTGAATTTAAATGTAAGATATATACAATATTTTTTTTTGATAATGTTAAACTAAATAAAATGATATGCTAATAATATTGTTCTACTAATAATTTCAGATGATCGAAATGGGGTACCAATTGGACCAAGGGTAAGAGATAACCTTCTTATAACTTTTTTGATTATATTATAGATTTTTGTTTTTAAAAACCAAATGTAGGCCTATAATTAATCGAATTTAATTGTTTATATGTCATTAGGCTCATTCTGATTGGCTCTACATCGTTCCGTGGGGATTGTATAAGGCAGTGACATATGTTAAGGAAAACTATGGCAATCCAATTATCTTTCTATCAGAAAATGGTGAATATTTAGTACTTTTTTAATCTATCTTCTATTTAAGAAATTACATTTATTCTCTAACCACATAATTAATTGATTGTAATTATAGGCATGGATCAACCCGGCAATGTCACGTTTCCAAAAGGCTTACAAGATACTCAAAGGAGACATTTTTATCATAACTACATTACTGAACTAAAGAGAGCTATCGATGATGGTGCTTCAGTGATTGGGTACTTTGTATGGTCTCTTCTTGATAACTTTGAATGGAGACTAGGATACACATCAAGATTTGGTATTGTCTATGTTGACTTTAAGAATAATAAGCGCTTCCCGAAGGAATCAGCTCGTTGGTTTAAGAAGATTCTTCAGCGGAGTTAATAATTTTTTTCTTTTATAAATTTTTATAGCCTTAGGTTTTTCTTATCTTTGCTACTTTTATCATGAAATAATCACTCTTTGTTCTTTGAGGCACTATAAATAAATAAAATTACATTTCAATATGAATGTGTTTTATTTTGGTACTTTTATTTGTGTCTTATTCATTTTGTATTTTCAACATATGACAAGCCTAATTAGTCTCATAAGTCAATCTAGTTTCTATCAAAATTGACTTATATGGAACATGTTCAAAAAGATTTGTATGACCAACTGACCAATTATATAAGTTCGTGATTAATATTAAAGCTAAAATGAGCACGAAAAAATTATATATATATATATATATATATATATATATATATATATATATATATATATATATATATATATATATATATATATATATATAACCTGGTGGAATGAAAAAAATGACAAGTCCCTAAATATATATTTTCAATATATATTTATTTCAAAAGAAGCATATGTTAATTAATATACATACTCTAAACAAGTATAATATTTTTACATACTTTTAGTGTTTTAAACAAGTATAATATTTTTTTCCTGAAAATTTTAAAAGAAGAGTTTAATAGTCAGCCACTAAAAATTGGTTTAGAATCTGAGTTAATTTTAAAAATAAATTAATAATAAAAATAAATGTAAAAAATAGATAGGGATTGGTCTATAATTTACGAGGAAACTGTTGGAGGATCGGTGGCCGGCTTGAAGGGGGGTTGGATAGACGGCACCCCCAAAACTCGCTTCCTACGTATTCGTTAGCGCAAGCGGAAATACAAATACTAAAACAATGAATACGAAAGCTAAAGATAAAGAAAAGAACAAGCAAACCAATGCACGTCAATGTAACGTGGTTCGGAGATGATGCTCCTACTCCACGGCTGTCCGTAAGGTGGACGATCCCGATCCTTCGGTGGATTAACCCCCGGAAACTCTGGCTATCTCAAGTCGCTCCTTGTGGGTGGAGAAACCTCACCACAACACACCAAGACCTCTTGGATTCCACAAACACTTGAGCACTTGTAGACTACTAATTAGACCTTAACCAAGTCTAATTTCATCGCCATACCAAGCTCCTTCTTATAGAGCTTGGAACAAATCGAACCTGATTTGCGGGTTACCAGTCGATGGTCCTTGCACCAGTCGACTGGTGTCAGCCCAACGGCTATCTCAACGGCACAGTACTGCTACAGTAGCGCTACAGTAACGCTACAATACTGTTATGGTAAAACCCTAAAACTAGGATTTTACTCCGAGTACAATCTCTCATGCACTCGTACCCTCACGACTCATTTGACTCTTCTTTGCAGCCTTGCCCTCTTGCCTTCAAGCCTACTTCCTTTGGCTCTCGTCCCTCGGATGCATCCAAGCCCGCGGCTCGTTCCCAATGCCATCCTTCGCGTATGCCTCGAAGTCGCTTCCCTCGGCCCTTGTCCTTGCTGCCTTGTCCATGGTCCCTCGGATGCTCCATCCTTCACCGGACCCGAAGCCGTCAACCTGAGTCACATGTGTCACCTGCAGTCCTGCACAACTCAAGTACACATATCAAATAACAAGGGTAAACCTAACTTAAACCTTTTGCCCAAACACCAAAACACATGATCCCGCGGACCATTGGGATTGCTCCAACAATCTCCCCCTTTTTGGTGTTTGGCAATACGTTTAAGTTAGGGAAAACATATAGCAAATAAACATGCTAAAAACAATGGACTTACGATGCCAAGACTACACACTTGGACTTACTCCGCCGAATGGACTTACATTGCCAAGGCTACACACTTGGCAACCGCCGAATGGACTTACGTTGCCAAGGCTACACACTTGGCAACCGCCGAATGGACTTACGTTGCCAGGGCTACACACTTGGCAACCGCCGAATCAAAATGCAAACATGCATTAGAACCTATCCCAAGGCTCCCCCTACACCTACGCTCCCCAATGAGCTAGGATTTTACCATGGGCTTTTTAAGAACCTATCCCAAGGCTCATCCTACACCTAAACTCCCCAATGAGCTAGGATTTTACCACGGGCTTTTTAAGAACCTATCCCAAGGCTCCCCCTATGCAAAGACACTTAAGGTTTTCCCAATTTAAACCTTACTTCTCCCCCTTTGCCTAACATCCAAAAAGTTCTCCAACAATATCCCAATTGTTGAAAACTTATCATCCAAACTGACCCTAAACTCATGTATTAATCCCCCTTGGATCCCATACATCTAAGTGAGTTGACATGGTCAAGAACAACGCTGAAAAACACTTTCAGGCTGGTACCAGTCGACTGCCCCAAGTGCCAGTCGACTGCCCCCTTCGACAGAACCTTACAGAAACATTCTGTAGTCGAAATTTACTGTTACCAGTCGACTGGTGTCGTCAAAATGAGCTTACAGAAACATTCTGTGCTCAAAAACACTGTTACCAGTCGACTGGTATCTGTACTAGTCGACTGGTACCTTATTTCTGAAAAAATCAGCCTTTTCAGGTCAACTTCAGAAATGCACCAGAAATTCCCTAGACCTCCAAAAATTCCCAAATTTTGTGGAGAGGTCTATTGTACCAGTGTCTACTTGGGAAAAATACATTACAAAATATATCTATCACCAATCCCAAGATTGACACAAAATCCAAAACTAGCTCAATGGTTCAATTGAACCTTGACCTAAAGTCCTAGTTTTGGCTTCCTCTTGATGTATTTGCCCATACCAACCCACAATGCATCCCTAGCATTGGTTTATATGGCATCTATACATCTAAAACCAATTATCATGCTATATGACCCCAAATGTCATATTTATTGCATGAAACACAATCTATGTGTGCCAAATCCCTAGGTTTGAGACTCAAGTCCGTCTCTAAACCATTTGGCACACTCCATGGCTCCTCTAGACCCCCAAGTAGAACCCACCTGAGATCCATTGGCCATGGGTCCCAAATTGACTCTTGGAGCTCCCCCTAGAGCTCTTTACCTTAGTCACCTCCCTAGGTGACTCATCTACAATTACTAGGCCACATCGGTGCACCTCCGGTGACACTTGATCTACAAACCTAACCTTTTTAACCTTGGATACCTTGTCCTTGGTTAATTTCTTCTTACCATTAAATGACTTTCCCTTGCCATTTATTGGCTTCTCCTTGCTATAGTCATATGCAACCCTAGCATAAGACTTTCCCTTAGCTTTGGAGGACTCTCCTTTGCCCTTATCATGTGCCACCCTAGCACATGGTCTCCTTTTGGCCTTGGAGGGACTAGATCGGTATCCCAAACCCGATCTATCATTGTTGGGTTTTTGACTACCCAACACCATATTTAATTCCTTAGATCCAATAGTGAATCTCTTAAGGAATTTCTCTAAACCATCAAGCTTTGCCTTCAAAGCTTGATTCTCCCTTTCTAGGTTCCTAAACCTAGAGTCAACATGTCCACCTTGGGCATTCCTAGACCTACCCTTTCTAGGCATATGTCTCCCCTTCTTGGGATTAATGCCTTGGGTCTCCTTAGGTCTACCATTTCTAAATTTATCATGCATAGATTTCCTAGGGTTATGATCCACATTTACCCTACTCCTATCATGATATCTAAATCCAAAATTTTTCATTGCTACATAATGATAATCATTATTTTTCCTAGCATGCATGGGAGCATAAGAATTTGAATTAAACTTCAAGTTAGGATATACCTCCCTTACCCTTGAAGCTCCCCCTTGACACTTGCTTCTCTCCTTCTTCTCCCATTTCTTTAAATGCACCAACTTCTTGAGCTCTTTCTTCTTTGGGCATTTGGTGTGGTAGTGCCCTATTTCACCACAAGTGAAGCATCTAATGTGCTTCTTCTCCTTCTTCTTCTTGGCATCATCATTTCTACAACCCACATTAGTATTCAAATCAACTTGAATGAGTTTAGAATTTACCTCTTTCTTACCCATAGGACATCTACTCTTGTAGTGTCCTTTCTCATGGCAACCGAAGCAAATGATATGGTCCTTTGACTTGACTTCGGTGGAGGTGCTTGCTAGGTTGATTTCCAAGACTTCTTCTTCTTCGCTTGTCTTGGATTGTTCTTCAATCATTGAGGATGTCTCCTCATCCACACTAGTGGATGACATTTCTTCATCCTTCTCCTCAAATGTGACCAAATTCACTTCCTCTTCTTCTTTTGATGTTGAATTGGTCTCCACATCCGATTGATCCTTCTCTATTTGAGCTTCTTCATCCGTTTCTTCGGATTTTTCTTTTTCTTCTTCTTCTTGTGTAGGCATGAGTTCTTCCCATTGAACCTTCTTTATTTTGCTCCACAGCTCGTGAGCGTTCTTATACTCACCTACACCATTTATCACATTAGATGGCAATATATCTATTAAGATTGATATTACCTTTGAGTTTGCCTCCGATCGTGAGGTTTGCTCTTCCGTCCAATGTTGTGGTCGGAGCTTCTTTCATTTCTTGTCCTTTGGAACTTTGAATGGCTCTTTGACCACCATCATTATGTCCCAATCCGTGTTGAAGAAGGTTTCCATCCTCATCATCCAATACGTGATGTCCCCAAGGCTTCCTCCTTCAAATTTTGGAGGGACAATAAACCCGGCCATCTTGTGCTTCCTTGGCGGTTAGTCCAATGGAGAGCGTCCTCGCTCTGATACCACTTGTTGGAGGATCGGTGGCCGGCTTGAAGGGGGGTTGGATAGATGGCACCCCCAAAACTCGCTTCCTACGTATTCGTTAGTGCGCAAGCGGAAATACAAATACTAAAACAATGAATACGAAAGCTAAAGATAAAGAAAAGAACAAGCAAACCAATGCACGTCAATGTAACGTGGTTCGGAGATGATGCTCCTACTCCACGGCTGTCCGTAAGGTGGACGATCCCGATCCTTCGGTGGATTAACCCCCGGAAACTCCGGCTATCTCAAGTCGCTCCTTGTGGGTGGAGAAACCTCACCACAACACACCAAGACCTCTTGGATTCCACAAACACTTGAGCACTTGTAGACTACTAATTAGACCTTAACCAAGTCTAATTTCATCGCCTTGGCCGGCCATACCAAGCTCCTTCTTATAGAGCTTGGAACAAATCAGAACCTGATTTGCCCGTTACCAGTCGACTGGTCCTTGCACCAGTCGACTGGTGCCAGCCCAACGGCTATCTCAACGGCTCTGCTACAGTGCATCAGTCGACTGGTCCATACACCAGTCGACTGCTACAGTACGCTACAGTAACTGCTACAGTGCCGCTACAGTAAAACCCTAAAACTAGGATTTTACTCCGAGTACAATCTCTCATGCACTCGTACCCTCACGACTCATTTGACTCTTCTTTGCAGCCTTGCCCTCTTGCCTTCAAGCCTACTTCCTTTGGCTCTCGTCCCTCGGATGCATCCAAGCCCGCGGCTCGTTCCCAATGCCATCCTTCGCGTATGCCTCGAAGTCGCTTCCCTCGGCCCTTGTCCTTGCTGCCTTGTCCATGGTCCCTCGGATGCTCCATCCTTCACCGGACCCGAAGCCGTCAACCTGAGTCACATGTGTCACCTGCAGTCCTGCACAACTCAAGTACACATATCAAATAACAAGGGTAAACCTAACTTAAACCTTTTGCCCAAACACCAAAACACATGGTCCCGCGGACCATTGGGATTGCTTCAACAGAAACCAATAGAAATTTATTAATCATAAGATATAAATTCAAGTTTTTTTTATTGTCAAACTTTTTACAACTAAGCTTAAAACATTTCTCAGTTGTATTCAATTGAAATTGAGTGAATAACCCAAATAAATTTAATTTTACCTTTCTTATCTCTGAAGTAATTTTCACTAACTAACACCACTAACTAATAGTAGTGTTATGTGAAACATCGATAATAATTAGTTAGTTATGTTGACTTTTCAATTTTTATATTCGTTAACTATATATATATATATATATATATATATATATATATATATATATATATTCATTAACTATTGGGTCTAGACAATCTCTCTCTCTCTTTTTTTTACATGAAGAAATAAAGAAACTATCCCAATTGCTAAAAATAAAGAAACCATTGCAATTACCATACACATAGTGGAGGATCTTCACTAGAAAGAATTTGTAGAAGAGAGAGAAGGGGAGAAAAAAGAAGTTGAAACAAATACTAATCTCATGTCTGCAGCTGAAGTGCGAGTTCTGAAAGAGAGCCATTGAGTTACATATTTTAGTTACTTTCATCTTGAGAACCCTTACTTTTATAAACAGAACTACCGAGAATTTCAAAATCTAGGTCTTGCATTATCAATTCTAGTATCGTTGTGGCTCTGGTGGATGTCTGTTAGTTACTACCATGATCTCAAAGTTATCTCAATTTAGAAGTGTAAGCATTTAAAAATTATATTTGGATGGAATGACTTTTTGTTTAAGTTACAATTCACTTACAAAAATTGTAAGTGTATTTAGATGAAAATGGGTATTGTTCAAGATGGTTCCAATCACTCATAAAAAATTTATACGATTTAGTCAATTTAAAGTCACATAATAAATTTTTCTAGGTTTTGATTTAAAGCTGATACAGTCTTTAAGTGAGAAATATCTAATCATTTTTTATTATGATTTCACAACAAGTGAATCAAAGTAATCATGGAATCTCCATGTACCACACATGGTTTAAATAAGTGAATGATACAAATTACATTCATTGAATTTCTAAATTTTATTTAAATAAAAATGAAAAGTAAAACTAGATTTTTATTTTGATAATTCAAGTTGTTACGATCACTATTGTAGATTTATCAATATATTTTTAATTGTTTGATCTACCATTCATTTCTACTAAATAATTTTTTTTAGAATAACAATGGATTCATCAAATGTGAATACAACATATAAGGGTGTGTTTGGTTAGGGTTTATCCTTGCTAATCTTAGTTATCCATCTAAGGTTATCAATAAAAATCTTATTTGATTTAGGTAATCGACTATTCCTGAGTAATGATCTATGGTCGATACGTCATCAAAAGGGCATGAAACCTGGAATCAAAAAACTTTAAAAAAGTGAGGTTTTTCTTAATTCTAGGTTAATGAAATTTTTTGACCAAAGAATATCTTCTGATATTTATACTTTGGGATAAAAAATACCCTTAAATTTTTTATAACAAAAAATTTATTTTAAATTATAAAAACTAAATAAAAAAATAAAAATATGTGATATTATATATATATATATATATAGGAAAGTAAAAAAATATTAAAAACTCATAAAGTTAAAAAAAATAAAAAAAAAGGAGAAAAAAAATGTAGGATTTAAAAAAAAAAAACCATAAAGTAAAAAGAAATACGTAGTATTAAAAAAAGAAAAAATATATAAAATTTAAAAAAAACATAAATTTAAATAATAATAATAATAATATTTGATTTTGTAATGTAAGGTAATATAGTAAAATATTAAATTAGGTTATACATTAAAATCTTTAAATGAATAAGTTTTTATTACATTATCTAGGTTGGATCAAACAACATTAAGTTATATTTTATTCCTCCATAATCTTAGTTATATGATTACCAGATAATTATATAACCAAGGTTATACAAGATGACTTGAACCAAATGCTTCCTTAGGGTTTTGGGTGAGTATATAATTTTACATAATTTTTTTAAAAAATTATAAATTAAAGTCACTTAATTTTCATTTATTTATATTATCATTTTTATGTAATATGTCAATCTAAAAATATATATTAACAACCGATATATGGATATATACTTATTATATTATTAATTTTATTTTTAATTTTAAAATAATGAATGATATATTTTTAAACAAATCTAAAGATAAGAACAAGTCAAATGAAAAATAAGTGATCAATCTCTAAACATTTATATATGATATGTTAGATATGGATGATAAAGTCACACAAATCATTCTCTTCTATGTCTATTAAAAAATTTAAATGGTATTTTAGATATAGATGAAAATCTCAAACAAATTAATCTTTTTTGCTTAAACATTGCATGATATTTTAGATTTAGATAATATTGTTATATTCCTATATATATAGGACTCATTTCCTCTTCTTTATTATTCACATAGTGCACCCACTCATCTCCACATTGAATCTTAAAGTCTTCCTCATTATTTTTCTTTGCATTCATTTTACTTCTCAATTCTCATAGTCCAATGTATGTATGGATATGGCATAAACAATGTGAAATCGACTTCAAGTGTACATACACTAAGTCATTGTATCTTTCCTGATGGTTTTGTATTTCGCGCTACATATCTGCTTATCAAGTTGAGAGGGAGGCATTCAAAGGTGGTCAGGGACCTAGCATCTAGGAAGAATTTGTAAAAATTCTAAGCACTCATTGTATAACTTTACTTATTTATTTCTAAAATTGAAGTTATATTGTGAAATGGATTTGATTTGTTTGTTGTAAGTGTAGCTATAATTTCAGGTAATGCAACTAGTGATGTTACAGTGATGAGTGTCATCATTTCAAGGTAAATACTGATTTATATTTTTGGAAAAAATTAAAATTATTGTTATCTAGAGACAACTAAAATGCAAATAGATTTTATCTTTTCCTTAAGTGTTTCTTGAGTTTTATCGTATAGGAAGATATTGACATCATGAAGGAGCACAATTTTGATGCTTATTGATTATCAATCTCTAGGAGTAGAATTTTACTAAGTAATGGAAAGATATAATTCTTTTTCAATATCTTACATTATGTTACCTTTTTAAATACTAATTGATCCTGTCTAAGAGCTTGCGAGATGAAGCACTGGGCGGCGATGGGTGATGGCGAATTCTGATACCGGTGAACAAGAGAGGATCCGAGAAAACCACAGCGGACCTTACTTGCGCTTGAAGACAAGATAACCAATCCGAGAAAATCAAAGCGGATCTTATGAATAGTATCTCACAGAAGAGAACATTGGTGAGATGACTCCAAAGATCAGTAGAAATCTGACGATCCGATGAATGAAGTGATCCCGTGATCCTGCACACAATGAGACTAACTGACAAAGCGTTAGTGACCTAAGACCGAGGTGGGAATCCCTGGCTAGGCCCTCCGACGCTCAAGTTAGTTTCCGGCGAGAAGAGGAAGTCATATGGAAGAAAATGAAAATTAGGGTTTGAGTTGTGTCCGAATGATCACTTACCTGGCCAGTGGAGAGGATTCCCCTTTTTATACCACCTCACTTGACCTCCACAGTCATGAGGTAGACCCCGATTTGTTGAAGCTGGTTATGAGATGACGTAAGCACCACTTGTGAAAATAGTTTAAGGAATCTTTATCGTACTCCAGATGTACCTTCTTTGTCGTTTAACAAACATGTACAAGCTTCTAGAAGACATTTCCCGTCAAATTAGTTAAGCCCTCGTATAATCACAAAGTATTTCCATATGATTTATATATGCCAGAGTTTGTGAGAAGTCAAACGGTACGAGACTCGGTCGGCCTCTTTCGCTCGGTCGGTCTTCACCTGTCGAGCACACTGTGCCTTGTCTGCTATGGGGCCACATGCTTCTTCTGCTCGACCGGCTGTTCTTGCTCGGCCTGTCTCAGCCTGTCGAACTTAGATACTCGGTCGGCCTCTTTCGCTCGGTCGGTCTTACCTGTCGAGCATACTGTGCCTTGTTTGCTATAGGGTCACATGCTTCTTCTGCTCGACCGACTATTCTTACTCGGCCTGTCTCGGCCTGCCGAACTTAGATACTCGGTCGGTCTCTTTCACTCGATCGGTCTTACCTGTTGAGCATACTGTGCCTTGTATGCTATGGGGTCACATGCTTCTTCTGCTCGACCGGCTGTTCTTGCTCGGCCTATCTTGGCCTACCGAACTTAGATACTCGATCGACCTTTTTCACTCGGTTGGTAGATTATATACTCTTTTATGCATGTTTTTACGCACATTTACATACTTTGAGCATGCTTGATGTATGCATTTTTATACTTCCAGCTTTCCTTTTAGCATATTTACTCTTTTGGTTCGGAGATATGCTTTTTGTGCATTTTCTGTACACAGGAGTCGAAATTGGTGAAGATTATGCGTCCTCGGGCAAGCTTGGAAGGAATTGAAGGGAGAGAGCATCAGGCCGTGTACCACACACGGCCGTGTAGTTTTAACAGGAAGGGAAGAGGACATGGTCGTGTGAATCTCACACGGCCGTGTCTTGATTTGAAGAAATTAGAGCAGATGCCTTACATGGCCGTGTAGATCTACACGACCGTGTGAGTTTTCCAGAGGCCAAGCAGGTGGTGGCCATGTGCATCACACGACCGTGTAACATTTCCAGAGAACAGAAGGGTCCTGGCCGTGTGAATCTCACACGGCCGTGTCATGGGGCCGTGTGGCGCCCGATTTCCTTCTCTATTTAAACCCTCCTTCATGAATTGAAAGGGGATCTCTCTCCCTTTGGGAGAAGGCAAGATTTGGTGGTATCCTCCCATTCTTGGGAGGATTTCTGGGCGATTCGAGGGGAGTTCTTGACGATTTTGACTCCGGAGCGAGGATTGGATCCGAAGACGAGGCTTCTTCGTAGATAAGTTTTCTCTTTCCCCTTTTCTTGGTTTCTGGGATTGGGGATTTAAGAAATGCTTGTAATCTTTATTTCTTCGGGTATTCTTCCTCGATTCATGGAGTAGATCTTGTATTCTAGGATTAAGGGAGTATTTGTATGATGGATTGATGTAATCTCTTATGGATTTGCTAATTTCTTGTTTCAATGACATTGTCTTGCTTGTATCAATTAGATCTTGAATGATTAATGGTGATTTATGCTTAATTCTCATTCTTGATTGATTGTTTGGATTTCTTGTGGACTTTGTAAAGATAAACTCTCACTCGATCATCCGAGGGATCCACGTGACAGGTGCAAGCCCGTGTAAGGACGTTTGAGAGATAATCTTGAAGAGGAAATAGGAATATTCAAGAGAGTAGGATGGATCTTGTGATTAGTTTCTTGTATCTCGATAGATTAATAAGTTGTGGGCTTCTATGTTGATATCGAGGAAGGCATAGTAATAGGTGCGCTTCTGTGTAAGGACAACGTAGGTTCACGTCTAATTGATCATATTTAGATACATTTCTCAGTCCTTAGCCGGTTATCTATTGCAAGAGAGAACCGACAACTTTCTATAAGTGTTTGGCAATTGAGGGATAAGAATTGGTGAACCATTTACATTCAAGAAATCTTACAAAGAAACCGAAACTCCTAGAATCTCCCCTTATCATAACCCAAAACACTAAACTCTTGTTTGTTGATCTTTAATATTAGATTTGTTTACCTTCACTTTGCATTTGAAACAATTGGATAGTTGTTTAGCTAATTCGCATTGAGACATTTCTAGTGCTTATTCCAGTCCCTGTGGATACGATAATCTTTTATATTACTTGCGCCATTTCCGTACACTTGCGGAGCGTAACAAGTTTTTGGCGCCGTTGCTGGGGACTGTGCTATAACATTAGGAATTATCAATTGAGTTAGACTAAACATAACATTTGTTTTCCTTTCATATTGCATAGTTGTAACTAATCATTAGATTTCTGTTTTTTACTTTCTTGTATAACTTTTACTTCTTGTTAATTCTTTTTGTACAAATTCAATTCTGCGTTTTTTATTCTTTTATTTTTTTCTTTTTCTGTTGAATTGTCATTTGCTATCTTGTTCTTGTGTATGCGAAGATCTAACTTTGCAGGGGAATTCTTTCCTTTTGACCCTGAGATTGACAGAACTTTCCATAAAAGAAGAATTCTGCAAAGGCAAATTGAAGAACAGGAACATTTGAACATGGCGAATAGACCACTCAAGGATTATGCAGCACCTTATGCAAGAGGTTTTCGATCTAGTATTTCAAGACCTTCAGTAGAAGCTAATAACTTTGAGATCAAACCCGCAATTATATCTATGGTGCAGCAGAACCAATTTGGTGGAGGACCTCATGAAGACCCCAATCAACACTTAGAGGTCTTTTATGAAATATGTGGTACCATGAAAATGAATGGAGTTCCTTCAGAAGCAGTTAGATTATTATTATTTGGGTTTTCTTTAAAAGATAGGGCAAAGCAATGGCTGAATTCTTTGGCCCCTAATAGCATCACCACTTGGGAGCAGTGTGAGCAACAGTTTCTTGATAAATTCTATCCACCAAGCAAAACAGCTCATATGAGGAATTTAATTGCAAGCTTCAAGCAAACTGACTCAGAATCTCTTTTTGAAGCATGAGATAGATATAATAGTATGCTCAGACAATGCCCACATCATGGGTTGGAAAGATGGTTAGTGTTGCACACTTTTTATAATGGTATCAACTATCATACCAAAGTGTCCCTTGATTCAGCTGCTGGAGGGGCACTTATGAATAAAAGTTTAGATGAAGCTGAAGAAATTATTGACAGTGTAGCACAAAATCATCATCAATGGGAAAATGAAAGAAGTGGTGGCTATTCTTCTGTAAACCCAACAATTAAAGCATCAGGGAAGTTTGATGTAGATGCAGTCACTCTTTTGTCTGCAAAATTGGACGCTCTTACAAAGAAATTTGAGAATATGGGGACTAGTGCTAATATGGTCAATGCTATTAGTACATCTTGTGAAGTATGTGGGAGTTCAGAGCACTCAAATGACTCATGTCCATTGGGAGCTATCACTGCAAAAATCAATCAACTGGAACAATGTGATGCAATCATGAGTTACAATCAAAGGCAGAACAACCCATACTCAAATACTTATAACCCTGGATGGAAGAGCCATCTCAATTTTTCTTACAGAAATAATCAAGATCAAGGACCATCTATGGGGGCAAGACCAAATTTTCAAGCTGGGCAACAAAATTTTCAACATCTATCTTCTCAAGGCTTACCAAAGTCAAATATTGAAAAGATGCTTGAAGAAATTATCTCAAGTCAGAATGAAATGAAGCAAGATTTAGCAAAGCACATTCAGAGAATGGATAATTCTGAAAAGCATCAAAAGATCCAGGATAGTCAAATTGCCCAACTAGCTTCCTCATCATCCAGAGCACCAGGACAACTTCCAGGAAAACCTAATGTGAATCCTATGGAGCATTGCAATAGAATTGAGGTTAGGAGCGGACGGACCTTGGGAGACTCCCAAGTGACTGCTCCAAAAGGGATACAAAAAGAAGAAGAGCTCTCTCCTCTTATACCAAATCAGATTCAAGCTAATGAGGAGAGTACCATTGAGGTTGAAGAGACTCTTCCACTGAACCATCAGAGCAAAGCTGTCCCTTTTCCTCAGAGACTTACAATGCTCAAGAAAGATGAAGAATTTGGCAAGTTTTTAGAAAAAGTTAAGGAAATTTGTGTAGAGGTACCTCTTATTGATGCTAGTCTTCAAATGCCTAGATTTGCCAAATTCCTGAAGGATCTCATGTCAAACAAGAGAAGAAGAGGAGAGGTTGAGACAATTGCGCTTAGTGAGGAATGTAGTGCTATTTTGGAGAAGAACACTTCCCCAAAACTAAAGGACCCAGGGAGCTTTTATATTCCTTGCAACATAGGAAAATAATTTTTTGAAAAAGCTTTTTGTGATTTGGGGGCAAGTGTTAGCCTCATTCCCTATTCAATTTGTAATAAATTAGGTCTCAAAAATATTAAACTTACTACTATGGCACTTCAACTTGCCGATCATTCCTGCAGGTACCCTTTGGGTATTATAGAAGATGTGCCAGTAGAGGTGGATGAGAATGTTATTCCCACAGATTTTGTCGTGTTGGACATGGAAGAGGACCCCAGGATTCCTATCATATTAGGAAGACCTTTCCTTGCTACAGCTGGAGCTATAATTGATGTAAAAAATCATAAGCTTTCTTTGGTAATGGTAAGGAAAGGTTGGAATATGATTTATCTAATATCTCTAACCATGTCTCGTCTCTTTTAAATGCTTGTAGCAGGACAAACATTTATAAACTTGAGGAATGGAATTTTCATCCTCATGGAAGGCCACCAAACGAAGGAGACAATGTGGTGGAAGATGTTGGGAGAAGATCTCCCAACAAAAATGAAAAGTATATCTGTCCTCCAAGGGCGAGGAAAAGAAGTGAATGATCAAGTTTGGTCGAGCTAAAGACCTTAAACAAGCGCTTCTTGGGAGGCAACCCAAGGGTTCTTTTAGTTAGTTTTGATTTGTATTTTAATTTCTTTTAGTTTGATGCATTCTTTTGATTTTGTCTTCAGGTTAGGTGCAAAACAGAGCCCGGTCGTGTGCTATACACGGCCAGGCAAAGGTTGCAGAGAAGGGAAGTGCTTGGGCCGTGTCATCCAGACACGGCTGTGTAGGATCTCCCGAGGAGAAAAAGGTCTAGGCCGTGTCTCAAACACGGCCGTGTAAAGAATCCCGAGGAGAAAAAGGTCTAGGCCGTGTCCCAAACACGGCCGTGCAAAGAATTTCGAGAAGAAAGATGGAGAGGTCGTGTCCCAGACACGGTCGTGCGAAGAATCCAGAGAAGGAAGAGGGGGAGGCCGTGTGGATCTGCACGGCCCGTGTAGGAGAGTTATTAAAGTCTTCTTTCTACCTTACACGGCCAGATCTTGGTCGTGTTCCGCACACCCCCAACTCTCCAAAACATCTCTTTCTCTCCCAATCTCTTAAAAACTCCTCTCTAATCTCTCGAGATCTCTTAGATCCGGATTCTCCTCCTCTCTAAGACTTGGACTTTTTGTTCTCCTAACCTAAGATCTTTGCTCTTTAAAGTTTTGTTCTTTGAGTTCTATTTTTTTTTTCCAACCCTAGATAATTCTTCCCCTATCTAAACTCATTAAGATGTCCAACATTTTGAAGAAACTTCGCAAAGGAGGTGGTGGATCCAGTGGAGACAAAGAGAAGGAGCCATCAAGGGACAAAGGAAAACAACCAGTGAAGGGCAAAGGCAAAAGGACTTCACGCAACGAAGGTAATGACAATGAATTCAATATTGTGTTTAGAAATGATGATCAAGTAACTAGATTTGCAATTCTTGTCAATAGAAAGATAGTGTGTACTAGATATATGGACCCAACTATTCTTGATATGCTTGGAATTAGGGAAGATGTAGATTTGATGATTGAGTTTTTAGATTGGAGTGATATTATGTACACACATTTGCCTACATATCCTAGTCTTGTTTTGGAATTTTTAAGTTCATTGGATGCCCATTTTACTAATGAAGATGATTATTTTGGAAAAATCTCATTTAGACTAATGAATCAAGAATTTCTATGGGCATTTAGTGACTTTAATTCTTGTTTTGGATTAACCACCGGTAGCCCTCGTAGGTTTGATCCAAGGTTTAATTGGAATCATTTTTGGAATGCAATAACTGGGTTAGATCAACCTTATGAGCCTTCAAGAGCTAAGGCCTCCCATATGCAAAACCCCATCTTTAGGTATCTACATAGAGTCATGAGTAAAACTATTTTTGGTAGGGGAGAGAGTGATGGGGTGGTTAAAAAGATAGAGCTTTATGCTTTATGGGCTATGCTTTATAAGGTTGAATTTGATTTTGGTTTTCATTTTGTTCAAACCTTATTAAGTTCTGCTAGGGCATCATCGGGATCAATTGTTTTTGGTGGTTTGATTACCCGAATAGCTTATAATTTAAATCTTGATGTTGATGGGTTGGAAATAATTCATGGTAATGACATGATTGACATTGATGCATGTCTTGCTATGAAAATGATCGTTCGGGATGAGAATGGTTTCGCGTTTCCTAGGAGGAGTGGTTCTCCTTTACCCCTTCCTTTTCCTGAACGAACTACTATTCGTAACCCGACTAATTGGGTAATTTCTGAGTTAGATTTTGAGGATAACCCTTCTATACCTGGAGACACTGAGCCACATCATGAGCCCTCGTCATCTGGACACCCGCAGCCTTCTAGTTTTATGGAGCCTGCTAGGCATTCTTTTGCATATGGCACGGGATCTTCTAGGTTTGATTTTTCAGATTTTCGTACGTCTCTAGAATCACTTCATGAGAAGCAAGATGCCCAACGAAAAATGTTGGAGGGGCGCTTCTCTTTATCTGACGATCAGTTTAGGGAGGTACAAAATCATTTTCAGTTTACGAGGAATTTTCAAGGTCAAGTGGCTGAGTTTGTGCAGGATTATGATACTGATCAGGCTAGGATGAGAGATTTTATGCAGAGCATGACGCTTACTAGCCATCAAGTAGATGCTTTATATGAGTATCATAGATCCTTGGGTGAGATTCCAGGTTTTCCTAGTTTTCCTATTGGCCAACCACGTCGTAGACCTCCTTTCCCTCGTCCACCTCCACCTCCTCCACCATATTGATTTCATCGGGACGATGAAAAGTTTAAGTCTGGGGGGGGGGTGTCATGTACTGTTTAGTTTGGTTTTCAGTTTTTAGTTTTTCATGTTGGTTCTTATTTTCATTGCTTGTTGCTTTATTTTGCTTGTTTTTGAAATAATCATGGCAAAAAAAAAAAAAAAAATTGAGAACATCAAATCTTCACTTATATGCTTTCTTGGATTCAAGTGAAATGTTAGCACGATTATTGTCTTGATTCATAATGTTCGAATGATGCTAGTAGTAAACTTTGTGTTGTTCTTTTTTCTATCTTGGGAAGCATTAATAAGCTAAGAATCTTATGGTGATGAGTTTTAGTTTTGGTTCAACCTTAAGGATTTTATCTTCACTACACTGGTGCTTGATGCTTGAATAGTTGATGTCATTGAAATAGTCATGATTCATCTTGTTTGCTTAGTACTTGGTTTCCATGGTAATTTCTCAACTTTCATTTTGGTTACTGGATGAGGCTCAAATCATTAAAGCTCATTTGGAAAAATCAAAATATCCCAACATGTGTGCTAAAAGTACATTTGTGAATAAGTTTTGCACAATGCAAACACTTATAAAAAAAAATAAAAAAATAAGGGATATAAAAAACAGTTGTCATGAGTGGAATCTAGCAAGTCACCCCTTTGAGACCGAGTTAGGTTACTGGGGAAATGACTGCTTAGCTTCCCTTGAGATTGAGGACACCTTTGAGACCTTGGGTTAGTTGAGAAATATGAACCAAGTGAATGGTGAGTAAGTGCCTATCACTGGTTAATTGTCTTTCATTGGAAACACTAGGAATTCAAATTTGATGACGACTTGACTAGGACATGGATTGAAACTTGAAGGGTGTTGAGTTACTTTTACACTGTGCACAAGATTCTTATGCTTGAACCATACTTTACTTGTTTCCATGATCACGCTTGTTAATGAAACTTTTTGATAGAGTTAGGAAAGTGCACTAGGTTTTATGAATGTGTTGTAGAACATATGAATTTAGACTGCAGCATTTTGCTTGAGGACAAGCAAAGGTTTAAGTCTGGGGGTGTGATGTGCGTAGATTATATACTCTTTTATGCATGTTTTTACGCACATTTGCATACTTTGAGCATGTTTGATCTATGCATTTTTATACTTCCAGCTTTCCATTTAGCATATTTACTCTTTTGGTTCGGAGATATGCTTTTTGTGCATTTTCTGTACACAGGAGTCGAAATTGGTGAATATTATGCGTCCTCGGGCAAGCTTGGAAGGAATTGAAGGGAGAGAGCATCAGGCCGTGTACCACACACGGCCATGTAGTTTTAACAGGAAGGGAAGAGGACATGGCCGTGTGAATCTCACACGGCCGTGTCTTGATTTGAAGAAATTAGAGCAGATGCCTTACATGGCCGTGTAGATCTACACGACCGTGTGAGTTTTCCAGAGGCCAAGCAGGTGGTGGCCGTGTGCACCACATGGCCGTGTAGCATTTCCAGAGAACAGAAGGGTCCTGGCCGTGTGAATCTCACACGGCCGTGTCATGGGGCCGTGTGGCACCCGATTTCCTTCTCTATTTAAACCCTCCTTCATGAATTGAAAGGGGATCTCTCCCCCTTTGGGAGAAGGCAAGATTTGGTGGTATCCTCCCATTCTTGGGAGGATTTCTGGGCGATTCGAGGGGAGTTCTTGATGATTTCGACTCCGGAGCGAGGATTGGATCCGAAGACGAGGCTTCTTCGTAGATAAATTTTCTCTTTCCCCCTTTTCTTAGTTTCTGGGATTGGGGATTTAAGAAATGCTTGTAATCTTTATTTCTTCGGGTATTCTTCCTCGATTCATGGAGTAGATCTTGTATTCTAGGATTAAGGGAGTATTTGTATGATGGATTGATGTAATCTCTTATGGATGTGCCAATTTCTTGTTTCAATGACATTGTCTTGCTTGTATCAATTAGATCTTGAATGATTAATGGTGATTTGTGCTTAATTCTCATTCTTGATTGATTGTTTGGATTTCTTGTGGACTTTGTAAAGATAAACTCTCACTCGATCATTCGAGGGATCCACGTGACAGGTGCAAGCCCGTGTAAGGACGTTTGAGAGATAATCTTGAAGAGGAAATAGGAATATTCAAGAGAGTAGGATGGATCTTGTGATTAGTTTCTTGTATCTCGATAGATTAATAAGTTGTGGGCTTCTATGTTGATATCCGAGGAAGGCATAGTAATAGGTGCGCTTCTGTGTAAGGACAACGTAGGTTCACGTCTAATTGATCATATTTAGATACATTTCTCAGTCCTTAGCCGGTTATCTATTGCAAGAGAGAACCGACAACTTTCTATAAGTGTTTGGCAATTGAGGGATAAGAATTGGTGAAACATTTACATTCAAGAAATCTTACAAAGAAACCGAAACTCCTAGAATCTCCCCTTATCATAACCCAAAACACTAAACTCTTGTTTGTTGATCTTTAATATTAGATTTGTTTACCTTCACTTTGCATTTGAAACAATTGGATAGTTGTTTAGCTAATTCGCATTGAGACATTTCTAGTGCTTATTCCAGTCCCTGTGGATACGATAATCTTTTATATTACTTGCGACATTTCCGTACACTTGCGGAGCGTAACAGTCGGCCTCTTTCGCTCGCTCGGTCTTACCTGTCGAGCATACTGTGCCTTATCTGCTATAGGGTCACATGCTTCTTCTGCTCGACCGACTATTCTTACTTGGCCTGTCTCGGCCTGCCGAACTTAGATACTCGGTCGGTCTCTTTCACTCGATCGGTCTTACCTGTCGAGCATACTGTGCCTTGTATGCTATGGGGCCACATGCTTCTTCTGCTCGACCGGCTGTTCTTGCTCGGCCTATCTTGGCCTACCGAACTTAGATACTCGATCGACCTTTTTCACTCGGTTGGTCCTTGCCCGCCGTGCCTATATGAGCATCGTTGTTTGTCTAGTCCTCTTTCCCTCTTTACTAGAAAAATAGATTCATTCTTTATAACTCATATCACTAGCCTTCCCTCCAAGTCTAGTCGAAGGAGGTATAGCTGACTGACTAGTCCCAAGCCTATTTTTGTTCCTTTGCCTATCTTTGGTTATGGGCCTGCCATGGCCATTGCAGTGGTCTCATGAGTCTTTTGGCTCATTAAATAGGGTTGTGATCCTTCCTTCCTTCTTCACTTGCCTCATTTCTTCACCATCTTGTTCCCCTTGTTGAGAATATGGCTTTATATTTTCTCCCCTGGGAGCAATCCTCGTTGGAAAAGGCCAAATTTATAGATGAAACTACTCAGGCTTTAGATCTAGCTAGTTTCCGGGAGCGAGAGCTGGAAGTACTCTTGTCGATCACCCAATCTCCAACACGGTGGAAAATGACCTTGCGGAACAAAACTTACCGAGATTTAGAACTTCAGGTCAAAGAGCGGGCTACTTCGGGAGCTCAACAGGCTTCCGAGGTATCTACGTTAACCCTAGGGGTTTGCGTAACTATCCTGTTGGTGTTGCGACGACCGCAGGATCTAGTTCGTCTGCGAGCTAAGGTGGACGCTCTAGAAGCAATGCTCAAAAGGTTCAAGCAGGAAGTGGATTGTTCCATCATATGTCTGAGGGGGCGTGAACAAGTTTGCACCCCTTTATCCATGAGACCACTCCTCTTTCTACTTTCTCCTGAGCATAAAAGAATGCATTGGCTCTTCTAAATGGGGAAGGGGGAGGGTGGTTCAGGTGGATGACAAACTTTTCATCCTACTCCCCTACCAGGAAAGCTATTCCCACTTCTCCAACCTGGTCGGGCTTACCCTCAGTTGGGTTGAAGTTTTCTAAAGAGTCTGAGTGCTCATGTTTTAAAATTTCTACAGACGTTCCAAGGTTTAATGTTTTGGGAGGAAAATGTAAACATGTAACTAATTGTGTCCAAGATGTGAAACCGGACGGTCTCTTGTATAAGACTGGATGATTCTCTTGGGTTCTTTTGGTTGATAAAAACGAGCTTCTTTTACTTATTCAAACACTCCACTTTCACTTATTCCTTCATTTATTATACATAGGAAATTGAATATCTTGACCGGTTCTCTAACAAGGAGATAACATCAATAGTGTGATACGCAATGATATCAATGTGAATATAACTCATTCAATTATATCTATTATAAATGCTCTTGTACGGGCTCGTGACACATGTTCTCCAATCTTCTCTGCTGATGCACCTGGCTACACACTTCGACGCCATCACCCTGTCATTTCTTTTTTCTGACAAATCAACGCCTCCCCTTATGGGCACACTCTATATCCTACGGTGCTGGTTATTAGTTAACATTCACCGAAACCCTAAACCCTTTATGCTATAGTCCCTTCCTCTTCTTCCTTGAGTTGTTTCAGTGGTGCCACGGTTTAACTCTTTTCTGTCCTTTGTAAATCTCCTTCTTCTTCCGACCTCTTCCTGTCGTGTTCTCCCAAAAGACTTCAGTAAGTGTTTTTCTTCTTTACTCCTACATTTCTCCATGACTGAAGAATCATTTTCCGCTTCGTATGCACAAACTCGCTCTACCTTTCGTGAATCTGATCGATCTGCTCTCTATTCCCGGTATAAGATTCCTCAGTCTTTTCGTATTATTGTCCCTATCCCTGAATCTCGTCCCCATCTTCCTCCTAAAAATTGTGTAACCTTCTTTAAAGATCAATTAGTAGCTGGTTTACGTTTTCCCGTACCTCCTTTTTTTGATAGAGATAAGCCAACATTTCAGTATTCCCTTACAGCAGTTTGCTCCCAATGCCTTTCGTTATCTTTGTGGTTTGTATATGCTCTTCCGCCTCCACGACATCCCTCCTATTCCTCAGAATTTCTTCATGTTTTCCTACCCCAAGAAGTCAGACCCTGGGGTTTTCTTGTTTCAATTTAGACCCAAAATGACTCTTTTCGAAGAAATGCCCTCCTCCATCAAGGCATTGAAATCACACTTCTTTTTCATAGAATTCTCTGAACCCATCCCCTGGTCTCATTTCTGGATATCTTCTCTTGCTAATTTGCATACTGTGAAGGAGTTGCACAAGCTTCCCTTTTTTGCCGCTTATTCCAAGAAGCTATTGGCCCATCGGTTATACATTCACAAATGGCTTTGCGATGACCTCTTATATCTTTTTGGATTAAGTCCTGTCAGGGTGGAGATATGTGGCTCCCTTAGTAAGTTGTCATTTACTTATCTAAGTTTCCTTTTTACTAACTAAGCTATTTTTTGTTGAGCGCAGTGGAGGCCTATTATGACTCCATGATTGAGCAGCAACTAAAAGCCCGAGATGAAGCAATCAAAGTGAAGGAGAAAGAACTTCTTGCTGCTTTGAATCAGCCTCCCTCAACAGAGGTTCCTGCTAGTGTGGGCCAATCTTTTTCCGCAGAGGTTCCGACGGGTACCGAGGGTGCTTCTGTTTCTCAAGCTACAGCCTCGGAGGAGACCCTCGACGATTCCCCCACAATTTCCGAACTCCCCTCTCCAGTGTCCTTGGGGAAATCTCCTGAGAGAGCTCCTATCGGGAAGAGACGTAAATTGACTATTGTCCTTTCCCCCAAGAGGGCATCTTCCTCCATTCCTGAGGATTCCCCCCTTATGGACACCGCCCCTACTTCTCCAGATCTTCCTCTTGCGTCCCTCTATCCGGCTCTTGCCACTTTATCTTCCACAACCCCTTCCTCTACTATTGGTAGTTCTGCATCTACCCTTTTTGCGAATTTCCCTGTTCATCCCACTTTGACTACTCAAGACTCGAGCTGTCTTGTTTTTTTATCCCCCTTTGGCTCAAACCCATTTATCTTCGGCTTCTTCCCTCACTTCCCCCTTTCCGATAATGCTAGGAGGGTCCCTTAGCACCCTTTGGGAGGAGGTGCGCCAGACATATGAGGGAACTTCTGCTTCAGAAGCGGCCACTCGGTTTTTTATTGAGGAGACAAGGGTAACAATATTTTCTTATCTGTATTTATCATGTTTTCAGTGATTTGCTGAGGTACTTTAATTGTGCAGTGCTGGTTACATAATTTATACCTATCCCATTTGTTGGATTCTTCCCTTCGGGGGATAGAGATATTAAGGGGACAAGCTTCGGCCTTATCCTCAATTCAGGTCGTTGAGCAAGTAAACAAGTTGTCTGTCGAGCTTCAAGAGGTTCATTCATCACTTCAATCTGAGACCCAGAGAGCTGACCAATACAAAACTAAGGCGGAGAACTCCCAGTCTCAATTACAGTTAGCCACCACCCACAGTGATGAACTATCCTCCAAATTGGCAGAGCAGGCGGCCGAGATTTCCCGATTATCTTCTCAGCTACAGTCTTTAAAGGGCGGTCATGCTAAAGAGATAGTTGATCAGTTATCCTAGCTAAATTTGAAAGAGGATGCTCTAAAGGCTGCTCAAAAAGAATTGGTGAATTACAAGGCTGATGAGAATGCTCGATTCGAGATGCGCCAGAAGGCCTTCTTCAAGTCTCCTGCCTTCATGGCCCCCATGTCTGATTTCGTTATCAATAGCATCGATTTTATACTCAAGGAGGGGGTGGATCAACTAAAAGACTTGAAGTTGGTGGTCGCTGATCCTCCTCCCAGCTTTCCTGATCATAGAAGAATGTTGAAGAACCACCCTCCTAACTTCTATCCTCAATTTTTGTAATTATGGAAGTGTTATGTCTTTTACAATGGTCTTATGGTGATTTTAAAACTTGGTTGGATGTCTTTTTCTTATTCTTTGGTTGGTTTCATTCTCCGGGTAATGTTCCCTTCGCTCGACCCTTCTCTTTGAGAACATTGATCGAATAATTGTATGTGTAAGTTAGGCATCCGCTCGGTCCTTCTATCGAGGCAGGGCGGGCTTATCCGCCCGACCCCCCTTTCAAAAGACAGGGCGAACCTATAAGTTCCTTTCTTCTCGTTCGTTCTATATACCGGACGAAACTTTCCCATCCGCTCGAGTTGTCTCACACCTCTCCGTGATTTTCTTGATCATGCGGATGCCCATTCCTTCCATACCGACTGGATATCTTGATACACCTTTTCATTGCATTGATCGGGCTAATCTCAAGCATTCACTCGAGCTTTTCTCCAGAAGTCTGTTAAAAGGCGGGTTTTCATCCTTTTCGGGATCTGATATTTATTTGGGATTATTGTCCTAGGAAATGGCGCAACATAAGCGCACTTCCTTTTGTGTACCCTCTGCTCTACCTACACTTCCACTGGTCTTCCTTCCGTCTTAGCGTTTTCATCTTGATCTGTGAATCATCTTTCCAAGCCGTTGTTTCAAGGGTTTTAGGAAAAAAGGACGAAAAAGAGATTAAGGGGTTTTCTCTTCGTCTTCCTCCTCATGTTATTTCCCCTATCTCTGTTCAATTAGCAACTCCAACCCTTTTCTTCGGTCCTTCGCTTACGATGGCTTCTTCTTCCTCGGCTACTGAATGGTTTGCTAGCTGCTCTTCCGACGCTAGTGAGGTGGAAGTTTGTGTGCTTGGCCTGGATTATGGTTTTCCCTCGTATGTAGCCCTTCCTTCTCCCGAGGATCGCCCTTATCTTCCTCCTACAGGTAGCATCGCCATCTTTTGGGAGCAAGTTTTGGCAGGTTTTCGACTTCCTCTACACCCTTTCTTTGTGGGTGTAAGCTCCTACTTCGATGTGCCCTTGAACCAACTTATTCCTCAATCTTTTTTCATCCTATCGGGCTTCATTGTTGTTTCCTAGATACTGGATTTTCCTCCTACTCCTCGCTTGTTCAATCAATTTTTCGTTCTCCGTCAAGTAGAGGATAGTCTTTTTAAATTTCAAAGTCGCCCTAAGACCAGTTTATTTTGTCACATTCCCCCTCAAGCAGAATGGAGATAAAAGTTTTTCTTTTTACAACTCCCTTCTCCTCCCCCATACCCCATAGTCTGGTGACAGGTTCTTCCTCCTTCTCCTCCTCCAAAAACAAAGTCCATTGATCTGACATTTAACCCTTCTATGTCAAAACTACGAGGGGTCAAGTTTAGCCTGCCTCCGTTGATCGTTGAAGGCTTGCTATTTATCTTTGGAATAAGCTCCGTGGATATAGAATTGGAGGCTTCTTTTGGTGAGTTCAATACTTCTACACATTGATGTGCGTAGATTGTATACACTTGTTTAACATGTTTTGACGCACATTCACATATTTTGCACATGTTTTGTCTACGTATTTTTGTACTTCTAGCTTTCCTTTTAGCATATTTACTCTTTTTGTTCGGAGATCTACTTTTGTGCATTTTCTATACATAGGAGTCGAATTTGGTGAAGAATGCATGTTCAAGGCTAAATCTGCGAGCGAAGCAATGGAAGAAGACACCTTACCTGAACCACACACGGCCCTGCTATGGGGGGTTGCCCAGGACATGTAGAGATGAGAGGCCGTGTAGCTGTAGCAGAGAAGGGAGATGGCTTAGCCATGTGAACCTCACACGGTCGTACCAAGTTTTGAAGCCCAATGAAGCCTAGGCCGTGTACACCACACGACCATATAAGTTTTCCAGAGACCAGAGAAGCCTTGGCCGTGTATACTACAAGGTCGTGTGAGTTTCCTAGTGGGAAAGAGAGTGTCGGTCGTGTGCACCACACGGTCGTGCCAGGTTTCCAGAGGCAGAGGCAGCTTAGGTCGTGTAGATCTACACGGCCGTGCAGGAGGGTCATGGTAGATGCTTGCCACGACCGTGTCTCACGCACGGCCGTGTAAGGTTGGCAGAGAGGAGAGTGGCTCTGGCCATGTGAACCTCACACGGCCGTACCACAGGGCCGTGTGGCGCCCAAACCTTCCCTCTATATAAGGCTTCCTTCATGAATTGAAAGGGGATCTTCTCCCCTTTGGGAGAAAGCGAGATTTGGGCGATTTCCCTCCATCTTGGAGGGATTTTCTGGCGATTCTAGGGAGGATCTTCACCGATTCGACTCTAAGATCGAGGGATTGGATCCGAAGACCATTCTTCCTCGTAGATAAGTTTTCTTTCTCTCTTTTCTTCAATTTGGGGGATCAAGAATGCTTGTAATATTTCTTTCTTTTGGATTCTTTCTTCGATTTATGGAGTAGATCTTTTGTTCTAGGATGGAGGGAGTATTTGTAAGGATATCTTGATGTAAAACTCTTGTGGATATGCCAATTTACCATTTCTATGATTTTGTCCTGTTTTGTATCTATTTGATCTTGTGTGGAATGTTGTAATTGTGCCTAATTACCATGCTTGATTGAGGGTTTGAATATCTTGTGGATCTTGTAGAGGTAATTCCTCATTCGATTTTTCGAGGGATCTTCGTGACAGGAACATGCCCGTGTAAGGACGTTTGAGGGATTATCTTGAAGGGGAAACTAGGTTATTCAAGGGGGTAGGATAGATTTGTGCATTAATCTTTATATCTAGATGAGTTTGATGAGAGATGAACTCTTATGTTGATTATCCGAGGGACACACGTGACAGACAAGCCCGTGTAAGGACAACATAGATTCATTCCTAATTGATCAATCTAGGTGTAGATTTCAGTCCTAGGTCGGTTGTCTATTGTAAGAGAGAACCGACAACCTTCTACAAATGATGGACAATTGAGGAATGAGATTTGGGTAGATCATTTACATTGAATAACCTTACAAAGAAACCAAAACTCCTAGAACATCCCTTATCATTGCCCTTATTCTTGTTTCCTAACCTTTCATTTGCATCTTTACCTTTGGTAGATTTACTTTATACTTGTTAACTCATTGAATTATTGTTTAGCTAATTCGCGTTGAGATATTCTTAGTGCTTATTCCAGTCCCTGTGGATACGATAATCTTTTATATTACTTGCGATATTTCTGTACACTTGTGGAGGTCAACACCCATGTTTATTAATCTCCTACTACCTTTACCTCATCTTCTTAATTCCTGTTTCTCTCAGTTGACACTGTTCTTCCCGCCTTCATGTACAAACATTCGGGGCTAACTAACTCAGTTATATCTAAATTGGGTGAAGAACTATTACGGCGACGTCAGCTTAATCCTCGTTCTTCTTCTCTTGGACTACTTCCTTTTCATGAGACTCCTACTGAGGCTGATGAATCTTCTGAGGAAGAGAGTCCCTTTATTGTCCGACGCACGCAACATCTTACCTCAAAAAATAATCTCCCTCCGATTATCATATATGAGTTTACACAAGCCCCGATCACGACCTCCGAGATTTCCTACGAGAGAGGTAAGGGACCAACGCCCCCAGTCGTTTTCGTTATAACTTGGCCCTTAACATGATGCAACCCAGTTTACCGATTTCTACTATTCTCCCAGTTGTCTCTGCTCCTGAGGTAACACCAACCACACTTGAATCTCCTCCGCTTCCCCTTGCCTTCTAAGCTTTCATATTTGGAAAAGAATATCTTTATTATGAACACCAACATCTAGCCCTGATCAACATACCTTGATCAAGTTGGGCCGCTCATGGAGTGGTCTAACTTTTCCCAAACATCCTTTAGCCGGAACAAAGAGCCCCTGGAATGCCCTGAGGAATGCTCATGGAGTAGCTCGAGGATGATCGCTTCTACAAACTTAGACCATTCACGACCAAAGTACATGAGGGAGATGAAAAATAACAGATGTTATTTGGGGTTCAGAATACTGTGTACGTTGATCAAGAATGATCGCTCATGGAGAATACTATGGACGTTGATCGGCCAATATGAAACTGACATTGTACAATATGTGAACAATGTGATCGGATGGGGGGTTTAGAACATTGTGAACACTGTGTACAATATTAAACTGACATTATAATTGAAATGTATTTTTATTGATAATATTTTGTCAAGTTGGTCTAAATGTATTGTAAAACTACTGTAAAAACTGGTTAAATCCATTGTATAGCATATGTAAATGTATTGTCAAGTTGGCTAGCGCATGTTGTAGCAGCTAGTCAACTCTAGCTGCTATACCGTGTAGCAGCTACTCCTGAGTAGCTGCTACAACATATATTAGTACTGCCGACTAGCTGCTACATCATATATGCTAAGAGTTTAATGTATCGAACACTAACAGATTGTGTGATTATTCTGTGGGGTAGCCGTTAAACATTGTACTTGAATCTATTCTCCAATCTTTTTAACCACCTAATAAAATCATATATATATATATATATATATATATATATATATATATATATATATTATTCCTATTTTATTTTTTTAATCTGTTCTCCAATCTTGATGTGGTAAATTAAATAGGACTCATGAGTCATGATCAAGTTAGTCATGATCAAGTTCATGAATAGCAAACATGAGGTCCATGTTGTAGCAGCTATTGTCGATAGTATCAGAGTAGCTGATATGATAACCTCACCATTCCTTGATATTTTATCAAACTCCAAAATGTCATTTAAAGAAAAACCTATAAATAACAATAAGTAAGTCAAATCCATCTATAATAACTAATAGCCGCTCACTGAGAGTTTAGTAAACCTAGTTTTATAACTTAAAGGGCATTTTGTTAGAATCTGTAATAATAAAAAAAATCATAAGTCAAAATTTATCAAGAACCACTAAATAAAATGAAATTAAACTTTGATGTACCATCTATAGATGTCAAATCTTCTTTATATTTGTCGTCATCGCTGTTATGATAATTCTCTGTAGTAATTGATCTGGCAATCGACACATTGTCATATTACTAGTATTTAATTAAAATCATTGCTTTAGGAATAAAATTATAATACAAATGCATAATTAATGGATACATACCCTTGCTGCAAAACTAGATAGTTATGCTTGTTATGTGAGACACCTCGATGACATCATCCACAACATAACCTAAACTTTGAGGTTGACATCTTTTTTGATGATTTCAATTTCTTCTCACATCCCTTTGCCCTTACTAAAGAAGGATCAACAATAGAGGGAGCCCCATCCATGGATTTCTTCTTTTGACTTTCATTGTCACATGTTCTATTAATGTTCATCTCTTAAATTTTACTATATATACAATCAAATTATTCATATAAGAATTTTATCCCCTCATCAATCAAAGATGCATCATCAATTACTATAACCTCGGGTGTCTTGACATCAAATTCTCATCTAGATTATCGATGAAATTTTGCTTACCCAAAGAATATATTGCTCCAACCTTTTCATTTCTTGTCCATCGTTTGAGTATATACTTATCAGGCAATAGAAACACTTGGTTGATATGGAAAAAAGTTAACATATTCCTACATAGAATGCTCTTGAACTCAAATTTTCTACAACTATAGAATATGTACTCAGTCTATTTTTCATGCGTGAGCACCCTTGGTTTTGTAGAAAAATAATTTTAAAAATTCATGACATGATAAACCACTATTTCAATGTCTATAGATGCTTGTTGCACATAATAACCATGACTCATACTCATTTCACTTTAAAAATTCAACCATTGTTTTTGTATACAACTTAACCATTTGAGTTTCCATGGGCCAGTTTGTCTTAATCTTGGGATGCTCATTCATATCAATATGGTCAACAACTAACTCATTGTGCCTTTGGTGTCGCAATGCCCTATTGAAATGGGTGATAAAATCTATCAATAAGTTCTTATTTAAGACATACTTCTTAAAAAAAATGAATGTGAGCTTTTAGATTGCTGACTACTTGACATTCTAGCAAAAACTGCATGGCTTGGATATAATGGGACTCGCCTTTATCGTAAGTCATACATCAATGACAACCAATCATTTTTCTCCAAGCTAGAACACACATGATAACTTCTTCTCATTACTTCTCAAATCCATCGGGTGTTGGGAAGTTCACAATGATAGCCTTTATGGTTTGATAGTAGTTACGAAAAGTTAAAGGAGTAATTTATATAGAAATTTATTGAATATGTGCCACAAACAATATCGATGTATTGTTTAAGGGAAAACTTGTGCAATGACCTTCATCAATGTTGGATCTGATCAGTGATGATCATGATTGGTGGACCTTCAGGCATGACTTCTTTAAACTTCCTAAGCAACCAAACAAAAGAATCAAATTTTTCATCACTTAAAAAGCCACAACCAAATATAATAGTTTGATGATGATGATTAACTCCTATAAAGGGCGCAAAAATCAACCCATATTTGTTAGTGTTATATATTGCATCAAATACAATTACATCACTAAAGACACTGTATGTCCTCCTTGGTACATGATCCGTCCAAAACATCTAGTGAATCTATCAATTGAATCAGTCTCATAATTAAAGAAAAAGGCTGAATTCTTCTCTTTCTTAGTTGCAAATAACTCGATCGGTGTTTCAACATCAATATCCTTTTGTTCATCCCTTATATCTTTCTCAAAATTTCTAATATATCTTTCTGTGCAACCTAGATGCTTAGGCCTTCCATAATCTATCTCCAATAATCGAATTTATTAACAAGTTAGCACGTTAGCCTATGAAAACTGTTGATTTAATACTTTCTTGGCTATAGAAATATGACGATGTGAGTATAGCAAATGCACCTTTGAAGAAGTGGAGAGTGAATGATTATGAATTTCCATGAAGTTTATGACAACCCAATTTGACCCGGTCTATTCTTTAACAAGTGATATTTTTTACTTACATCCAATCCTAGTTTTGGCACATTCTCTTTCCATTATACTTTGAATTTGTGCTTCTTTCTTCCATTTATCATCTGTATGTCCTTCTTTAAAGCATACAAATTATTTCCATCCAACTTCATTTATCCTCTTATTTTTCTTTCTATTACCTATTCTGGCACTAAATCCAGCTTCTCATACATATTGGTTATAGAATGAAAATGTATCCTCCACTGATGCAAATTCCATCCCAATTCTTGGTTTTTAATCTTTGGCAACTTGAGAAATGTATAGCTGATTATCAAAAGAGGCTTCTTCCATTGCTAGGGAATGGCCTATTTAGTTTAAAATAAATTAAAACTTTCAATCATACAAGAAGAATAATAAGGAGAAAATATAATATAGAAAAAAAATTTAAATTCTTGTAGAAGTAACTGTTGAAGCAATTTAGATGCCCTAGGTTTTGATGTTTGGGCAAAGGTTTAAGTTAGGTTTATTATTGTATTTGATATGCATTGTGAGTGTGCAGGATACAGGTACAACAAGGAAAGTCCAAGGGTGAGTCTTGGCGGTGTAAGTCCAAGCATGTAGTCTTGGCAACGTAAGTCCAAGTGTGATCTTGGCAAAGGAGGAAAGTCCAAGGATGAGTCTTGGCGGTGTAAGTCCAAGCATGTAGTCTTGGCAACATAAGTCCAAGTGTGACTTGGCAATGGATGAAGTCCCGGAGGCGCGACCTCTTGGCAAAGGAAGACCCGACAACAATGACAAGGCCGATGGAAGCTCCAGAAGGCAAGACGTGAAGGATGGGGAGGCATCCGAGGGACGCAAGGCTGATGGAGGAGGCTAGAAGGCTAGGTCTAGGTTGGTCGGGCGAGAACGAGTGCTGAGTGAATGTACTCGAGGCAAAATCCTAAAATTAGGGGGTACTGTAGCAGTACTGTAGCGTCAATGTAGCAACACTGTAGAGTTACTGTAGTAGCACTGTAGCAGTCGACTGATTACTGTAGCAGTCGACTGGTGCACTGTAGAGAGCCGTTGTGATGACACCAGTCGACAGGTGCAAGGACCAGTCGACTGGTAACGGGTAAATCAGCTTACTGATTTGTTCCAAGCTCTATAACAAGGAGCTTGGGATGGCTGGCCAAGGTGACGAAATTAGACTTGGTTAAAGCCTAATTAGTAGTCACCAAACGCGCTCAAGGTTCTCTTGTGTCCAAGTGTTCTTGGTTGGTGTTGTGGTGAGGTTTCTCCATCCACAAGGAGTTTCTTGAGTAGCCGGAGTTTGTCGAGGGCAAATCCACCGAAGGATCGGGATCGTCCACCTTACGGACAGCCGTGGAGTAGGAGCAAGTTATCTCCGAACCACGTTACATTGACGTGCATTGGTTTGCATTTCTTTTCTTTGTCTTTAGCTTTCATATTCGTATTTAGTTTCGTATTATTCCGCTGTGCAACTAACGAATACGTAGGAAGCCATCGATTTTGGTGAGACGCTATTCACCCCCCCTCTAGCGGGCAAATCGGTCCCAACAGTAACTACGATATTCTGGAAGCCAATTCAAAACCATAAAAAACCTAAAACTCTAAACCCTAATCACTAGGTGAAGAGTCAAATTAAAATAACTTACAATAGGGATAAAGATTCGAAGGAAAAAACTAGACGTCGTTGTAACGTTGATAGACGAAGCGACAGTCATGACTTGCAAACGAGAGGGATAACCAAGTGGGAGTGTAGAATGGTTTGAAATGTTTCTCTTAAAAAAAATGGAACAGTCACATCAATAGCCCCCTTAAACTGGCCCCACAGATATGGAGGGAGGTAAATTAAAGTACACAAGTGGAAGGCACATAGCGGGGATTACCACAGGCAGTGACACTATTCGAAATGTTTCTCTTAGTATGGGTTAGTAGTGGTCGTGGAAATGTGGGCAGAAGGATAATTAGTCTATCGCTTTCACATTGTAGCAACTACTCAGGAGTAGCTACTATACAGTGTGGTAGCAACTACTGACTAGCTACTACAATGTGCAACAATAGCTGCTACATGTTGTAGTAGCTACTCCTGATTAACTACTACACGGTGTAGCATCAACTCCTGACTAGCTATTACAACGTGCACCAGATAACTTGACAATACATTTACATGTGTTATACAATAGATTAAACCAGCTTTTATAGCAGTTTTACAATACATTTAGACCAACTTGACAAAAAATTATCAATAAAAATGCATTTCGATTACAACATCAATATCATGTTGTAGCAGCATCTGTTAATATGTAGAGTATTTATCCCATGTTATTTTCCATCTCTCTTATATATGTTGGTCGAGGCTAGGAGAAGTTTTGTCGATTAGTGTCCATGCCTCCACGAGCCATGGTTTATACTTTATAGTTTATAATAGGTCATAGGCATAAGTGGTCATTCTATGGAAGTCACAGATCAATGAACTAGAGTACGTAGCAGCTACTCCCAATAAGCTTCTATACATTATAGAAGCTACTGCCGATTAGTTACTACAACGTACATATAGTAGCTATAACAACATGCAGCAGTAGTTGTTACACAATGTAGCAGCTACTCAGGAGTAGCTGCTACATGGTGTAGCAACTACTCGAGAGTATCTGCTACACTGTGTAGCAGCTTGACAATTTATTTACAGTAGTTTTATAAAATATTTACTCCACCTTGGTAAAAATCTTGAGTGACCCATTTGAAGCTCCTACGGACAAGAAGGGTAAATGCCTCCGACCTCGGCATTGGACCGAAGAGCAACGAGAGCAATCGGAGGCGGACAAGGAGGTAACGATAATTTTGCATAATTTACTACCTTCTAATATTTTGTTGAGTGTAGGTGAAACCACAAATGCAAGTGATCTTTAGAAAAAGATCATTGCCTATCATGAAGACCCTATAAAAATCCAAGGAGTAGAAGAGCCGAAGGAAAATGGCTCATTGGTCCAAGAAGAGAAGGAGCATCCGATGTTGACAAGAGGTCAACATTCTAGGAGGAAAAGGAAGAGGAGGAAGAGAAAGAGAAGGAAGATATGGAAGAGGAGAGATCTTCCACATCCTCAAGAGGTGAAGAAGTGGAAGAGTCCACATCTTCAAGTGAAGAGGAAGAAGAGAAATCCGAGGAAGAGGAGATTTTGGAAGCTCAACCCTCTACTTCAACTACCAAGAAGAGCATAAAGGACCACATCAAATGTTTTGAGTGTGGTAAGATGGGGCACTACAAGAGTAGGTGTCCTTCGCTCAAGAAGATAAAGAAGGTAAACCCTAAACTCACTAAAGTTAATTTAGAAACTAATGTGAGTTGTAGGAAGAAGAAGAAGGAGAAGAAGCACATTAGGTGCTTTACATGTGGTGAGTGGGGTCACTACCACACAAAGTGCCCAAGGAGAGGAGAGCTTAAGAAATTGGCGCACTTGAAGAAGTGGGAGAAGAAGGGAGCTTCCAAGGTAAAAACTAAGGTATCATTTAATGAATCCATTCCGTTGACACATGATAAAAAGCATGCTAGAAATAACTCTTATCATCTTAATGCTATTTATCATGAGAATAGGAGGCATGATAACCTTAAGGATAAATATATTCCTCCTTATGCTAGATTTACCACACCTATGGTTAGGAAGGTAAATAACAACTTAGGCAATAACACCAAGGATTTTAGATATAAGCCTAAAAATAGAAATGCTTAAAGATTAAATGAAAACCCAAAATCTAGGGATTTATGGAGTGAAAATCAAGTCTTGAGGACAAGACTTGATAATTTAGGAAGGACCTTAGCAAGAATGGAAAACATGCTTAGGGGTCAAAATGAGCATAACCTAGGAAAAGTTAGACAAGAGTCATCCAATTGCGATAGGGGTTTGGGATACAAACCTAAAGCCGAGGATGTGACTTCTTTTCATAGGGTTCCATATAACTATGGGGTCAACCCTAGGTGTAGAGGTCAAGTCAAAGATACTAGGGAAGGAATCCCTAAGAGTACTTTTGACAAGAAAAATGTGACTAAGACTTCTAAGAAGTCTAACAAAGTCACAAAGAAGGTCGCAAGGGAGGCCATCCCTAAAGTTGATCTAGTAAAGGTGACTAAGGCTCCAAAAAGGCCTAATAAAGTCACAAAGAAGGTTACAAGGGAAGTTATTCCTAGAAGTGACCTAGTAGAGGTGACCAAGGCTTCTAAAAAGCCTAGAAAGGTCCTTAGGAAGGTATCTAGGGAAGTCATCCCTAGTGAATACCTAGAACATCCAAGGAGCACCAATAGGTTGTGGGTTCCTAGGAGCATATTCTCTACACCCTAGATAGGTTTAGAGAGTGTCAACTCCAATTGGAAGGGTATTTAACCCAAACTTGTTAAAGTTGACACTTGAGAGCATTTTCAAGGTTATTGTTAACCTTTGAAAATGTAAAGGATTGTAGGGTTACTCTTTGAAAGAGTAATATATGTGTCAAAATTTGAGGAGTTAAATATAATTTAAATTGACACACTAGAGAGAAGCAAAAGTAATGCCAAATTTGGAATTCGACATTTTCTTATGGAATTAAGGGAAATGCAAACCTTAATCCAAATTGTCACTCTTGGAAAGAGTAACATGTGCCAAATCTTAAGGAATTATGTTTGAATTAAATTAGCACAATGTGGAAAAACATAAGAAATACCAAATTGGGATTTTGGTATCTTCTTAGGGTAATTAAAGGAAAATCTAGGTCCTAATGTAAGATGTTTACTCTTTAGAAGAGTAAAATGTGTCAAACTTTGAGGTTTTGAACTTAATTTAAATTGACACATTTAGAAAAGGATAAGAAATGCCAAGTTGGAGTTTTGACATTTTCTTAGAAGGTTAAAGGCGAATCTAAGTTTTAATTTGATTCCATTTACTCTTGGAAAGAGTAAAATGTGCCATACTTTGAGGAATTTGTTTAACTTAAAATGGCACAAATTTAGAAAGAAATTAAAGAAATGTCAAGTAGGGGTTTGGCATTTTCTTGATAAAATTAGGCAATCTAAGGTTAAATTTTGAGTTAGCTAGGGTTAAGAATACTTAGATAGGTAATCTAGGTAAATTTTATTTATGCTAACTTGCCATGATTGTTTGCCCATCATATGTCATGACATCATATTTAACATTTACATTTTATTATGAAAAATACAAAAATATCATGTCATGTCATACATACATCATGTAGCTATAACATGCTTTGCTTTTGAAAATTGCTTATTTTGATGTATGTCATTAATCATCATGCAGTATGTCAATTTCCTTGTAATTAAGGACAAAAGGCATTTATTATGTATGAAAATGTTCCAACAAGAGGGATCATATCAAGTGACATCCTAGATGGATGATCATGATTTTTACAATGCCTAGATAGAGATGCATGATCCCTTAGTTTAGGGCAAGACCAAATATACATCTCACAAAGAACTATAAGGTGACTTGTATGTGTTTTAATACACGTTAGATACAAGTGAGATGTTAAGATGGTGAACAAAACTCAAGATGTTGATCTAGTACATCTTGTTGAGTTTTAGGTTCATCAAAACACATAGTTATGTGTCTTCCAATCATTGGGAAAGATAATGTACAAGTCATGTGCATTGAGCCCAAAGAACGTGGTTGGATATTGGTTTTGAAAATGATTTCAAAATACTTTTGAAAAACCTTAATGAAGACTATCTTTTGATAGTAATCATCATTGAAAAGTTAGATACAAATTAGGAGAAAACATTGAAGTTTTCAAGAGTTTTCAAATTTGTGTCAATCTTTAAAAATAAGAAGTAGTTTCATAGAAAACTATTTTTCCATGATAAAGTATACCCTAAATAATGTTTACATGAGTTTTCATGATGAAAACAAGTATGGATTGGTTAAGAAAAAACAAAGTGAAGTTTCGGTTGAGGTTTAGTTTCATTATTGAATTTTGAACCTCAAAACTTCGAGTTTTGGTTTTCCTAATTATTTAGGAACCCCAAGTCATTGTTGGTGCAATGATGGAAGTTTGACCATATTTTTAGGGGGAGTTACGCTTTGGAAACATAAAAATCTTTTCCAAGACCAAAAGGAGGTCAAGTGTTAAGGTAGCACATGACATTGGTGTGAGAGGTGTTACCAAGGACAAGGGAGAGTCATCCAAGGCCAATAAGAAGGAATATGCTCGGGTAGCATATAATTATAGCAAGGATGAGGTGTCCAAGATTAAGGACAAGAAGAAATTAATCAAAGACAAGGTGTCTAAGGTTAAGAAGGTGAGTTTAGTAGGCCAAGTGTCACCCGAGGTGCATCGAAGTGACCTAGCCATAGTGGATGAGTCACCAAGAGAGGTGACTAAGGTTAAGATTCCTAAGGATAGGAAGAGCTTTTAGGACCCATGATAGATGGATTATCAAATGTGCCAAGTGGTTAAGAGACAGACTTAAGTCTCTAACCTAGTGGGTTGGCACAATTGGGATGTGTTTCATGCATGAAAATATGACATTGGGGGTCAGATTGTATAAAAATTAGTTTTTGATATATAAATGTCATATAAACCCATGCTAGGGAAGTATTGTGATTTAATATGGGCAGATAAATCAAGAGGAAGCCAAAACTAGGACTTTAGGTCAATGTTCAATTGAACTATTTAGCTAGTTTTGAATTTTGTGTCAATCTTGGGATCTGTGATAAATATATTTTTATATATTTTTTTTCCAAGTAGACAAGGTTAAAATAGACCTCTCCACAAAATTTGAGATTTTTTGGAGGTCTGTAGAATTTCTGGTGCATTTCTGAAGTTGGTCAGAAAAGGCTGATTTTTTCAGAAATAGGGTGCCAATCGACTAGTGAAGATACCAGTCGACTGGTAACAGTATTTTTGAGCACAGAATGTCTCTGTAAGCTCATTTTTATTAGGTCATTCGACAGGTGCCAAGAACAGTCGACTGGTAACAGTAGATTTCGACTACAGAATGTTTCTGTAAGGTTCTGTCGAAGGGGGCAGTCGACTGGAACTTAGGGCAGTCGACTGATACCAACCTAAACGTGTTTTTCAACGTTGTTCTTGACTGTGTCAACTCGTTTAAATGTATGAGATCCATGGGAGATAAATGCATGAGTTTAGGGTCAATTTGGATGACATGTTTTCAACAATTGGGATATTGTTGGAGCTCTTTTTGATGTATGGCAAAGGGGGAGAATTTTAGGTTTAAGTGGAAAACCTATACACCTTTGCAAGAAATCCTAGCTCGAGGGGGAGCATAGGTGAAGGGGGAGCAATTGTTTAGGCAAAGGGGGAGAAGTTTACCTTTGCGGGAAATCCTAGCTCAAGGGAGAACTTAGGTGAAGGGGGAGCCTAGGGATTTAGGTTCCATTATTTATGCATGAGTTGATTTGCATATTTATTTGCATATGTATTACATTTATGTTTCCCTAACTTAAACAGGTTGCCAAACATAAAAAAAGTGGGAGATTGTTGAAGCAATTTAGATGCCCTAGGTTTTGATGTTTGGGCAAAGGTTTAAGTTAGGTTTATTGTTGTATTTGATATGCATTGTGAGTGTGCAGGATACAGGTACAACAAGGAAAGTCCAAGGGTGAGTCTTGGCGGTGTAAGTCTAAGCATGTAGTCTTGGCAACGTAAGTCCAAGTGTGATCTTGGCAAGGGAGGAAAGTCCAAAGATGAGTCTTGGCGGTGTAAGTCCAAGCATGTAGTCTTGGCAACATAAGTCCAAGTGTGACTTGGCAATGGATGAAGTCCCAGAGGCGCGACCTCTTGGCAAAGGAAGACCCGACAACAATGACAAGGCCGATGGAAGCTCCAGAAGGCAAGACGTGAAGGATGGGGAGGCATCCGAGGGACGCAAGGCTGATGGAGGAGGCTAGAAGGCTAGGTCTAGGTTGGTCGGGCGAGAACGAGTGCTGAGTGAATGTACTCGAGGCAAAATCCTAAAATTAGGGGGTACTGTAGCAGTACTGTAGCGTCAATGTAGCAGCACTGTAGAGTTACTGTAGTAGCACTGTAGCAGTCGACTGATGACTGTAGCAGTCGACTGGTGCACTGTAGAGAGCCGTTGCGTTGACACCAGTCGACTGGTGCAAGGACCAGTCGACTGATAACGGGCAAATCATCTTACTGATTTGTTCCAAGCTCTATAAGAAGGAGCTTGGGATGGCCGGCCAAGGTGACGAAATTAGACTTGGTTAAAGCCTAATTAGTAGTCACCAAACGCGCTCAAGGTTCTCTTGTGTCCAAGTGTTCTTGGTTGGTGTTGTGGTGAGGTTTCTCCATCCACAAGGAGTTGCTTGAGTAGCCGGAGTTTGCCGGGGGCCAATCCACCGAAGGATCTGGATCGTCCACCTTACGGACAGCCGTGGAGTAGGAGCAAGTTATCTCCGAACCACGTTTCATTGACGTGCATTGGTTTGCATTTCTTTTCTTTGTCTTTAGATTTCATATTCGTATTTAGTTTCGTATTATTCCGCTGTGCAACTAACGAATACGTAGGAAGCCATCGATTTGGGTGAGACGCTATTCACCCCCCCTCTAGCGGGCACATCGGTCCCAACAGTAACTACGATATTCTGGAAGCCACTTCAAAACCATAAAAAACCTAAAACTCTAAACCCTAATCACTAGGTGAAGAGTCAAATTAAAATAACTTACAATAGGGATAAAGATTCGAAGGAAAAAACTAGACGTCGTTGTAACGTTGATAGACGAAGCGACAGTCATGACTTGCAAACGAGAGGGATAACCAAGTGGGAATGTAGAATGGTTTGAAATGTTTCTCTTAAAAAAATGGAACAGTCACATCAATAGCCCCCTTAAACTGGCCCCACAGATATGGAGGGAGGTAAATTAAAGTACACAAGTGGAAGGCACATAGCGGGGACTACCACAGGCAGTGACACTATTCAAAATGTTTCTCTTAGTATGGGTTAGTAGTGGTCGTGGAAATGTGGGCAGAAGGATAATTAGTCTATCGCTTTCACATTGTAGCAACTACTCAGGAGTAGCTACTATACAGTGTGGTAGCAACTACTGACTAGCTACTACAATGTGCAACAATAGCTGCTACATGTTGCAGTAGTTACTCCCGATTAACTACTACATGGTGTAGCATCAACTCCTGACTAGCTATTAGAACGTGCACCAGATAACTTGACAATACATTTACATGTGTTATACAATAGATTAAACCAGCTTTTATAGCAGTTTTACAATACATTTAGACCAACTTGACAAAAAATTATCAATAAAAATGCATTTCGATTACAACGTCAATATCATGTTGTAGCAGCATCTGTTAATATGTAGAGTATTTATCCCATGTTATTTTCCATCTCCCTTATATATGTTGGTCGAGGCTAGGAGAAGTTTTGTCGATTAGCGTCCATGCCTCCACGAGCCATGGTTTATACTTTATAGTTTATAATAGGTCACAGGCATAAGTGGTCATTCTATGGAAGTCACAGATCAATGAACCAGAGTACGTAGCAGCTACTCCCAATAAGCTTATATACATTATAGAAGCTACTGCCGATTAGTTACTACAACGTACATATAGTAGCTATAACAACATGCAGCAGTAGCTGTTACACAATGTAGCAGCTACTCAGGAGTAGCTGCTACATGTTGTAGCAACTACTCGAGAGTATCTGCTGCACTGTGTAGCAGCTTGACAATTTATTTACAGTAGTTTTATAAAATATTTACCCCACCTTGGTAAAAATTATGTGGTAAATTAAATTGACATCAGTTTTACAATAAATTTACACCAACTTTTTGGTAATCCAATGTTTGCTAGTAAAAATTTTATTACCAACATGAAAACTAAATTCTCTCATCCCAACTTGTCCAAAATTTGTTGGTCTTCTATACATTAAACTCTTGCCATTCTACATAACAAAAAAATACATAATCTAACCTGAAAGATATAGTTTTTTGAACTGTTAATAATCTATTTACAAACAAGAATATGGAGATATATACAAAATATGAATAAACATTTACTTACGATTTTACTTGTGTTGGATCCATGATTATAGATACGTTAAACTCTCTTGACATAACGATTGTAGCCCTGGATTCCACATATCGTAGTAAAATTGGTCCATATTGAAGGCCGCTGGAATTCCGTTGTGTTTAAATTTTCCTGTAAAAAATTGTACAAGTACAGAACTATTCCTAGCAACCAGCATGTTCGATCAGACATGTGTTTGATCAATCAAGCAAGTTCTTGACGGATCAAAGCACACCTTGATCAAAGTACAAGATCGCTGGCCTCTTGTGTTGGTATTCAAAATCCATACAAAGAAAACTCGACTAATTACGCAGCGGAATTAAAGAACTAGTCGTACCTTTCCTTTGTAGCTAAAGACCTCTTGATCTTCTGTCGTATTCCTCTCCTCTACTTGGACATTGTGTGGGCGATGATCTACCAAGACAACACCACCCTCCTTCTCTTCTTGATTTCCAAACCGCCGGCTACAAAAGGAGACTCTAGGATGGGACACCTTCTAATCTTTTTCCTTCTTCTTTCCTCTTCTTCTTGCCGCTGGCCACCAATGGATTGCTAGGAAGGGGCGTCGACCCTAGCTAGGAGAGGAAGGGGGAAAGGGGCGCCGACCCTAAGCAAGGAGGAGTGAAAAAGGGGTGCTAGCCCTAGAGGGAGAGAGAGGTGCCGCTGGCCATAAGCAAAGGAAAAGAGAATTAGGAAAATTAGGTTTTAGGGGTCACTACCTACTCCTTTTTATAGGCTTGCCGTTGGTTACAAAGAAAGAAAAATTAACAGAATTCTGTTAAGAAAAAATCTCTCTTTCTATAACCAAGTTAAACCAAACCAAGTTAATGTAAACCAAAACAAGTTAAGTTAAACCAAAACAAGTTAAGTTAAACCAAACCAAGTTAAGTTATGGGTGGATGAGAGGCTTTATATAGAGGCTACAACAGAGACCTAGAAGAGGAATTGGTTTAGGCCTCCTGATGGGTTTGGGCTTCATGTGTTCGACCCGAACACCCAACCCAATTCCATCGATAATAACTCATACCACTAAAGGGTTATTATTGAACTACCGCACTAATCCCATATTACAATTTGGACTCCTTCTTATCATGAGTGCGTTAATCTCCCTGTGTTTAAGATATCATATGTTCGTTAATTAATTGAGTTACTGACAACTCAATTAATTAACATCTGATTCCAAGAGTAGTACCACTCAACTTTATTATCATGTCGGACTAAATCCACCTGCAGGGTTTACATGATAATCTTTATGAGCTCCTCAAGGCGGCATCATCAGCCTAAATAAGTAGGACACAGATTCCTTCTATAATCAACAACACACCATATAAATAATATTATCTCTCAACTTATCGGGCCTATTGATTTAACGAATAAATTTCACCCATTGATAAGTTAAAGAAATAAATACTAAGTATACGTGCTTGTTATTATATAGAGATTAAGAGGATGCACGTCCATAATAACAGAGGTTCTATTCTTTTATGTAGTCAGTATAAATCGAACAACCTCAGATGATCCTGCTCAATACATACATAGTGTACTAGTGTAATTTTATAGTCAAGACAGACTAATACCAAATTACACTACAACTATTTCAATGGTTTGTCCCTATCCATCTTGGTTGTGAGCTACTATTTATAATTTATAAGGAACCAATAACATGATCTTCTGTGTGACACCACACACCATGTTATCTACAATATAAATTAAATGGACAACTGCATCAACATATATATAAATATAAAATGCAAACATTTGACCAAAGTAATTCTCATTTCAAAATATTACAAAACAGATGTTCATACAAAAGCTAGGCTTATAGTATGAATCCCAACAATCTCCCACTAATACTAAAAGATTATATTGCCATAAATGTTGTCATACATCTGATTCTCATTCCCTCAACATGCCTATCAAAAGCTCTCGCCGGAAGGGCCTTAGTGAAGTAATCTGCCAGGTTATATGTTGATGTAATCTTGGCGACAACAACCTCTCCTCGTTTTACGATGTCTCGTATCAGGTGGTACTTGCGCTCAATGTGTTTACTTGCCTTATGGGCTCGTGGTTCCTTCAAGTTTGCTACTGCTACTGCACCACTGTTCTCACAATAAATTGTGATAACTTTGGGCAAACCAGGAATCACATCTAAGTCCATTAAGAAGTTTCTGAGCCATACAACTTCTTTGGCTGCCTCAGAGGCTGCCACATACTCAACTTCCATGGTGGAGTCTGAAACGCATTTCTAATTAACACTCCTCCATACTATGGCTCCACCTTCTAAAGTAAACACATACCCCGAGGTTGATTTACTACTATCCCTATCTGATTGGAAGTCTGAATCTGTGTAACCCACAGGAAGCAAATCATCTGCCTGGTAAATCAGCATATAATCTCTAGTCCTTTTCAGGTACTTTAATATATGCTTTACGATAGCCCAATGTCCCGGTTCTGGGTTACTTTGATATCTGCTAACCATGGCCACGATAAAACATATATCCGGTCTCGTACATAGCATCGCATACATTAGGCTTCCTACAGCCGAAGCATAGGGAACTGCCTTCATCTCCTCTATCTCCTTTGATGTCTTAGGACACGTCTCTTTAGATAATGGTACTCCATGCCGAAAAGGTAGAAAATCTTTCTTGGAGTTTTGCATGCTAAAACGAGCTAGGATAGTATCGATGTATGAAGCTTGGGATAAGCACAACATCCTTTTCTTACGATCCCTTATTACTTTGATTCCAAGAATATGTCCACATTCTCCCAAGTCCTTCATATCAAATTGCTTGGACAACCATACCCTTATGTCCGATAACACTTTGACATTGTTGCCAATGAGCAAAATGTCATCTACATATAGTACAAGAAATACCACCATGTTTCCATCACTTTTCTTATATACACAAGACTCATTCGAACACTGAATGAATCCATAAGACTGGATCACTTCATCAAACCGGATGTTCTAAGATCTCGAAGCTTGCTTCAGTCTATAGATGGACCGATTGAACTTACATACAAGATACTACATCTTTATCTTGGAGTGCTTCATCATATGTCCAATGATTAGCTTCATGTTTACCAGGGATCAAGTCCGAAGACTCGCCCAAAAATATGAATCTATCAGGTTGTCTAACAACCCTCCCACTATGACGAGGCACTACCTGTAATTGTGCATCATTTGTGACGCGTGTTGCAGTTACTTGTGGTATCTCATCTTGTATCGTTGGTACTAAAATAGAAGTGTCCTCTCTTATTTCCTCAAGAACAATTTTACTCATGGGCTTATGGTTCATTACATAGTCCTCTTCTAAAAATCAAGCATTGGTGCTAACAATGACCTTCTGATCTTTAGGACTATAAAACAAACCACCTTTTGTTCCTCTAGGATATCCCATGAACAAGCAAACTTCTGTACGTGATTCCAACTTATCAGCGTCTCCCTTCAGCACATGTGTTGGACTACCCCAAATCCGAATGTGTTTCAAACTAGACTTGCGTTCATTCCACAATTCTGTGGGAGTAGAGGGTACTGACTTAGAAGGTACAAAGTTCAGAATGTACGCCGCCGTTTCCAGAGCATATCCCCAAAACGAATTTGGTAATTCTGAATAACTCATCATTGATCTAACCATTTCCATAAGAGTCCTATTCCTTCGTTCCGCCACACCATTCTGTTGGGGTGTACCAGGTGCTGACAATTGGGATTGAATCCCGACCTCTGATAAGTAACTCCTAAACTCTCCTAAGAGGTACTCTCTACCACGATCAGATCGTAGTGTCTTGATACTTTTACCATGACGTTTCTCTACATCAGCCTTGTACTCTTTGAACTTATCAAAGCACTCAGACTTGCGGCGCATCAAGTAAATGTACCCATATCTCGAATAGTCATCTGTAAAAGAGATAAAATATTTGAAACCACCTCTTACCTAGATAGTCATAGGCCCACACAAATCAAAATGAACCAATTCCAATACTTCTTTGGCTCTATACCTCTTTGCCTTAAAAGGCTTCTTGGTCATTTTTCATTCTAAGCAAGACTTGCAGGTCAGAAAGTTTTCCACTACTAATAAACTCAAAGGTCCATTGGCTATTAACCTTTAAATCCTACTCAAGTTAATATGATCCAACCTTAGATGCCAAAGATATATTTGGTTCATTTTCGAAGGTTGCTTTCTCTTATTAGAATTAGAAGATGTGTTATTAATTTTCATTTGTTGCATCGTGGAAGTTATTGGATTAAGAGTATACAAATTGCTAACCAACGCACCAGAACAGATAACCACCCTGTTTTTCTTGACAACCACTTTGTCATCAAAAGAAATAGAATATCCATCCATAAATAATTTATAAATTGAACCCAAGTTCTTTCTAAAACATGGTACGTAAAGACAATTTCTCAGAATCAAATTTTTATTCCTATCAAAAGATAAATAAACATCTCCCACTGCAATAGCCACCACTCTCGTAGCATTGCCCATGTAGACGGTGATTTCCCCTTCATGTAGTCGTCGAGTTTCCTGGAACCCCTACAATGAATTACAGACATCATCAGTGGCTCATGTGTCTACACACCTGGCACCGGTAGATAACATCGCTAAACATGTTTCAACAACTAATGAATAAGATACACCTTTATTATTCTCATGTCTGGCAGCCCGATTCTGGTGTCCGAAGAGTTCCTTGAGATTGAGCATTATGTCATAGGCAGTGGGTAGGGCCTGATGTTGATGTTGCAGCACATTTGACATAGAAGTCAAAATGTAACACCGCGCCATCTCATCTGCCTTGACCCATTTCCTATGTCTCTCTATCTCCTCTTCACTAGAATCCTTATCAGACACGCTAGGACATACCTCAAGAAGTATGAACTTGTATTCTTTAGTAGTAAGACAATGTCCAAGTTTCGTTTCCAAACAATATAATTTGGACCAGTAAATTTGTTTTCTTTTAAAATAACAGCAAGAGGATTGAAAGCCATTTTGAAATCCTGAGAAACATAAAATAAAATATTTGGTTAAAAATTTAGAATTTAAAATAATATTGATTCCTCAAATAATATAATTTAAATTCACCAACACCTCAAAACACCGTGAATTTTGTATGCCACGATAGTGCGGACGTATACTAATTCAAACATTTGGAAGAGGAGGTTTTACCCTTTAATTTTATTATCTTATCAACCTAACTTTATGACAAATAAAATTAATAGTTGGTTCATCTTCGGTCACACAAATAATAGCAGTGACTCTGATGGGGAGGATACTATTAAATGCGCCTAAGTATATACCATTACTTGATACTTAGTCCATTAATTAGGATTGTGCCCCTTCAGATGGAGAAGATCACACATACCTAAATAATTTCCTATAATCATCCATAGAGGAAGTTTGATCTAGTGATCCGCAAACAAACTCATCTGATATGGAGGAAGGCACTTAAAGCCAATGTGTAAGTTTGAATGCATCACTTACAAACCAGTAATGGATACCGTGAGATTTATTTAAATAATTTCTCTCCTACTTAGTTATTTAAATCAAGAAATTTTAACATGCACACACATCACAACACATAAAAATAGCATCATCACAGCACATACAAATAGCATATAAAGGCAATAAATATGAAAATAAATTTCCAACTATTATGGCCTCATCCAACGCTGTCCTCCAATATGCCGCCAATGGATTGCTGCCCTTCAATATGCCACCGATGGATCAAGTCGTCGCATCTATCTTGCTTTCTTCTCCGCTGCGCCTCTGGTCCTCAAAATAGCACCACGCATAGCAAGGATACAACCCGCAACAAAAAGAAATAAAATTTACATTCATCGATCCTATATTCCATAAAGGAATTTACATGTAATTTAGATCGAACAAAATGTAAAGAATAATAATAATACGACAACCGGTTGTATTTAATTATTACAATCATGCACACACAACAACCTCGATATGCCCGAGGGTTCAAATCATAGACAAACACACAAAAGTCATAATAGTTGGATCTAGGATGCCTACAACCACAGAGTTAATCTATCTAGCACATCCTACTATTATCTGGACTAAACTTATGTACAAACAGTGCATAATTTAACCGAAAACCAATCACACAGAACCAGAAAACTTGCTCCGATACCACTTGAAGGGCATTGGAATTCCATTCTATTTAAATTTCCCTGTACAAAAATTATACAAGTATAGAACTATTCCTAGCAACCCGCATGTTGGATCAGACATGTGTTTGATCAATCAAGCAAGTTCTTAATGGATCAAAGCACACCTTGATTGAAGTACAAGATCGATGACCTCTTATGTTGGTATTCAAAATCCATACAAAGAAAACACGACCAATTACGCAGCGGAATTAAAGAACTAGTCGTACCTTTCCTTTGTAGCTAAAGACCTCTTGATTTTTTGTCGTATTCCTCTCCTCTTCTTGGACGTTGTGTGGGCGACGATCTTCCAAGACAACACCACCCTCCTTCTCTTCTCAGTTTCCAGACCGCAAGCTACAAAAGTAGCCTTTAGGATGGGGCACCTTCTAATATTTTTCCTTCTTCTTTCCTCTTCTTCTTACCGCCGGCCACCAATGGATTGCTAGGAAGGGGCGCCAGTCCTAGCTAGGAGAGGAAGGGGGAAAGGGGCACCAGCCCTATAGGGAGAGAGAGGTGCCGCCGGCCACAAGCAAGGGAAAAGAGAATTAGGAAAATTAGATTTTAGGGGCCACAACCTACTCCTTTTTATAGGCTTGCCATTGGTTACAAAGAAAGAAAAATTAACAGAATTCTATTAAGAAAAAATCTCTCTTTCTATAATCAAGTTAAACCAAACCAAGTTAAGTTAAACCAAACCAAGTTAAGTTAAACCAAAATAAGTTAAGTTAAACCAAACCAAGTTAAGTTATGGGTGGATGCGAGGCTTTATATAGAGGCTACAACAGGGACCTAAAGGAGGAATTGGTTTATGCCTTCTGATGGGCTTGGGCTTCCTGTGTTCGGCCTGAACACCCAACCCAAGTCTATTAATAATAACTCATACCACTAAAAGGTTATTATTGAACTACTGCACCAATCCCATATTACAATATGAGCTCCTTCTTATCATGAGTGTGTTAATTTCCCTATGTTTAAGACATCATATGTTCATTAATTAATTAGGTTACTGAGAACTCAATTAATTAACATCTGATTCCAAGAGTAGTACCACTCAACTTTATTATCATGCCGAACTAAGTCCACCTATAGGGTTTACATGATAATCCTTATGAGCTCCTCAAGAGGACATCATCAACCTAAATAATTAAGACATAGATTCCTTCTATAACCAACAACACACCATTTAAATAATACTATCTCCCAACTCATCGGGCCTATTGATTTAACGAATAAATCTCACCCATTGATAAGTTAAAGAAATAAATACTAATTATACATGCTTGTCATTATATAGGGATTAAGAGGATGCACATCCATAATAATAGAGGTTCTATTCTTTTATGTAGTCAGTATAAATCGAACAACCTCATATGGTCCTGCTTAATATACACATAGTGTACTAGTGTAATTTTATAGTCAAGACAGACTAATACCAAATTACACTATAATCGTTCCAATGGTTTGTCCCTATTCATCTTGGTTGTGAGCTACTATTTATAATTTATAAGGAACTGATAACATGATCTTCTGCGTGACACCACACACCATGTTATCTACAATATAAATTAAATGGATAACTGCATCGACATATATATAAATATAAAATGTAAACATTTGACTAAAGTGATTCTCATTTCAAAATATTTCAAAATATATGTTTATACAAAGGCTAGGCTTATAGTATACATCCCAACACATATTCTTAAAAAAAGTCAGCTTGCATTGGGATGAAGTTTGTAAGAAATACACTAAAAGTCGATACGTATTGAATTCTTCAACATGACAGGTACTTATAGAGCTATGAAACTTAGAAGTATATAGTTTTAAGCCTCCAAGGGAGTTATAATGCATTTATTCAGTTTCTTGTAGGTTTATAATCAGTAGGTGTCAGTGATCATCTGCATTATTTAATGGACAGAATATATATCTGATTGGTTTATCATTGTCATTGTTTGATGATAGACCAAATTCCTCAAATGACATCAATTCAAACAAATCCTATGTATAGAGACAAACATTGTAAGAGGAATATTTGGAGGAAAAAAACTCGATAGTAGCAGTTAGTGATATACTTACAACAAAACCAGCAGTATAAAATATTGATGACTAATATGGTATGTCAGATGTTTTGGCTTCCTCTACAATGATTGCAAAATATGCATTGATGCAATTGTCATATATGAGTATGGTCCAATCAAAAATAGTAATGAAAGATGTCATATTCAATGAAATCGTTCCGTTAGACCATATTATTTTTGTCATAGCCCTACATAAATAAAAAAAATAAAACATGTCCATAAATTATGTTTTACTACACTATTACCTATTGTTGCTACAATTGTAGCAGCTACAAAAATTATATGTGTTATAGGAACTTCTAAATATGCGTGGTTGAATTTATTCAACATTATGAAATGTTTTATTGACAATATAATAAGAAGATAATTCCAATGTAATTTATCCTTGTGTTCACAATATAATTATTAACATAATTCATCATATATTTGCATTACAATAAGTATATAACTCAAGGACCACTTGACTCACTTTAGCTCACTCAATTTTAATAATGTCTTTGCTATCAAATCATCTTTGTTTTTCTTAAAATATGACTTCATTGCTGAATAAATACATAGACAAAAATTTTCTCCATGAGTAATTAAATGTCATATAGGAATAAAAGATAAAATAATTAACCAACCTAAATCATACCTTCATGATTTTGGATTTGTGTTTGACAAGCGTATGCAAGAGTTCAGATGATTAAGATGTGGTAGCTACTTCTATAGATGAGACAGGGGCTTCTTGAACTTTAACATGATGCTCAATAATTTCCTCTCCTTTACCCTTGGCCATATGTGTCTTATGCTCATCTTAGAAACTTACTTTTTTAGTTCTCTTTGCCACAAACACTCCCTCAATCTCTTTTGTAGGTGGGGGTGTGATTCTCTTTGTAGAAGTCCTCTTTGCCCTTGTTATTAGCCGATTAGCAGCTAATGCCTTTATATCCTTGGCAAGCAACTGTAACAACCCGCTTCCTACTAACTAGACTGTGAGGCCGATCGTTACATTAAGCTAACTAATTCAAGTGCGGAAAACTGATCATAGAACTATCACATGTATCAATAATGAAAACTAAGCTGAAGCATGAACTGAGCTAAAACTAAAACTAAGATAGAACTGAAATTAAACTGTATACACAACTGATTTGTGAGTTTTGAAAACTATTTATCATAGATAGATGAAAATACATAATCATGCTGCTGTTTGGGCCCGACAACTGTACTTGCTATGCGTGCATCCCTAACTAGACCCGGGTTTGCAAGTCCCGAATTTAGTAGGGTTTACTAGGTTATCTAAACCTAGGGACGACTGTGGGAGCCCAACCCAATGGACATCTAGTCCAGTATAGTGCCACTGCTGAAAATAAAATACTAGTTATAGCTGAATTGTTCTTATCTTGCTATTTCTAGGTTATCTGAACCTAGAGCTAGGTTGTCTGAACCTAGAGGCGACTGTGGGAGCCCACCCATTGGACTGTAGTCCCATAAAAACTGTAATAAAACTGGACATGCTATAAAAATGCTTCTATTGCATTTACTGAGCTATTACAATGCCTAAGTTGCATTTTAAATGGGTTGCACCTACTATCGAGCACTTGGTGTGCGCTATTGCTCAACCTATGTGCCAAAAATCCATATACTACTAAACTAAAGCATGAAATCATACGAAAGCTACTTATACTGCAGGTGAGGGGTTTCTTACCTTCTGCTCTAATTTTCTTACGATTCTAATCGCTAGATTTCCGGAGAAGATGATCCTTTCGACGATCTTCTCGCGTCTATGTGTTCCTCTCGCGGAGGGGAGCGTCCTCGGGTCGGAGTTGTTGCAGGAAGGTGTTCTTGGAGCCTTTGGGTTATGGAACCCTAGCCTTTGGGGCTTGGTGCGCCGAGTGAGGAAGAAAAGAAGGGGCGGCGTGACTAGGGTGAGGAGAAGAGGTAAGTCACGGTGAAAAATAAAACTCCTCACTTAATTCCCTATTTATATTAAGGAATTAATTCACCCAACTCTAACTTAAATAAAATTGTTTCCCTTTCCTTTCAGCATGGCCCTACTGGGTTCTCCTGGTTACTAGAGTTCACCTTAAGTCGTAGAACCCAATAGGTCTCGGGTTCAATTCCCGCGTAGGCTATTTCTGCGATTCTATTTATTTTTTCTACTTCCGCTACTCTAAAAATTCTGTAAAAATATCCTAAAATTCCAAAAAAATCATAGAATATTTCTAAAATAATTTTGAGAATTTTCGGGCGTTATAATCCCCCATACCTTATAAAAAGTTCGTCCTCAAACTTAGAATAACTCTGGGTACTTCTGTCTCATACTAGCTTCTGTCTCCCATGTTGCCTCTTCTGCTGTGTGATTTTGCCAAATGACTTTTACTAATGGTACCTCCCTGTTCCGCAATTTCTTAATTGCTCGGTCTATTATCTGAATAGGCCGACTATCATAGCTGAGGTCTTCGCGGACTGGTACCGACTGGGGCTCAATCACCTGGGTGGCATCTGGGATATGCTTCTTCAGCATAGAGACATGAAATACATTATGGATGGCTGACATCTCCTGTGGTAGCTCTAGCTCATATGCTACCTTGCCAACTCTTCTAGTGATAAGGTATGGTCCCACATATCTGAGACTTAGTTTGCCCTTCTTCCCAAAATGCATTACTCCCTTCATGGGAGCCACTCTGAGGAATACTGAATCCCCAACTGAAAACTCTAAAGGTCTGCGCCGTGTATCAGCATAGCTTTTCTGGCAGCTCTGAGCTATCTCTATCCTCTGGCGGATCTGCTGTATAGCTACTGTAGTATCTGCTACTAGATATGTCTGAAGTTCTAGTTCTTTCTGTTCACCACTCTCATACCAGCAGATTGGAGATCTACACCTCAGCCCGTAGAGAGCCTCGTAAGGTGTCATGCCAATAGTGGCCTGATAGCTATTGTTGTATGCAAATTCCGCTAAACTCAGATATTTGCACCAACTACCCTTAAAGTCTAGGGCACATGCTCGGAGCATATCTTCGAGTACCTGGTTTACTCGCTTTGTCTGACCATCTGTCTGAGGATGGAAAGCGGTACTAAATTTTAACTTCGTGCCCAGTGCTGACTGTACACACTCTCAGAAGTGTGATGTGAATCGACTGTCTTTGTCTGAAATAATGGTTCGTGGGACTCCATGTAGTCTGACGATCTCCTTGAGATACAACTGAGCTAGCTGCTCCATGGAGTAGAATATCCTGATAGCTAAGAAGTGGGCTGATTTAGTCAATCTGTCGACTATTACCCAGATGGTATCAAAACCATTCGTGGTTCTGGGTAGTCCCACTATAAAATCCATAGAAATATCTTCCCACTTCCATTCTGGGATCTGGATAGGCTGCAGAACTCCTCCTGGTCTCTGATGCTCTACCTTGACCCTCTGACAGGTCAGACAGGTGCTAACATATCGAGCGATGTCTCTTTTCATCCCGGACCACCAAAAACGTTTCTTTAGATCTTGGTACATCTTGGTGGAACCTGGATGCATCGCATAAGGAGTCCTGTGAGCCTCATCTAAAATCTTCCTCTTTAGTTCCTCCTGATCTGGAACACAGAGTCTGTCACCGAAGTATAATACCCCACTATCGGACACTCTGAATTCTCTATTTTCTGATTCTGCTACCCTTGCTTGATTTTCTGAATTTCAGGATCCTGTTCCTGAGCTGTTTGGATGTCACCAAGCAGGTTAGATGCTAATGTCATAGTAGAGAGCTATCCCACTATGAGTTCGAGACCAAAATCTGTGATCTCTTTCTGTAGGGGCGGTGACATGGCTGCTAGGGATAGTAAGGTAGCATCGGACTTTCTACTAAGTGCGGCTGCTACCTTATTAGCTTTTCCTGGGTGGTAGAGGATGTCTATGTCGTAGTCTTTGACCAGCTCTAGCCATCTGCGTTGTCGCATATTCAGATCTTTCTGAGTGAAGAAGTACTTCAGACTCTGATGATTTGTATACACTCTGCACTAAGCTCCATACAAGTAATGTCTCCAAATTTTGAGAGCAAACACTACTGCTGCAAGCTCAAGGTCAAGAGTAGGGTAATTCTTCTCATATTCCTTGAGTTGTCTGGAGGCGTAGGCAATCACCTTGCCATTTTGCATCAGTACTGCTCCTAGTCCCAACTTAGAGGCATCACTATAAATATCAAAGTTGTTTGTGTTTTCTGGTAGAGTCAAAATGGGAGCACTGGTCAATCTCCTCTTTAACTCACTGAAGTTGTTCTCACAGTCCTCTGTCCACTGAAATTTCCTGTTCTTCCTGGTGAGAGCTGTCAGTGGTGAGGCTATTCTGGAGAAGTCCTCTACAAACTTTCTGTAATAACCTGCTAGTCCTAAAAAGCTTCTGATTTCACTGGCATTCTTAGGTCTTTTCTAGTTACTCACAGCTTCTATTTTACTGGGGTCTACCATAATATCATCCTTTGAGATGATGTGACCTAGGAATGACACCTGATCTAACCAAAATTCACATTTCGTGAACTTGGCGTACAGCTGGTTCTGCTGAAGGGTCTGCAATACTATTCTCAGGTGCTCTGCGTGTTCTTCCTGAGTTATCGATAACAAATCTATCTAGGTAGTCCCTGAATACTCTGTTCATGAGGTCCATGAAAGTAGCTGGAGCATTTGTCACGCCAAAGGGTATGACTACGAACTCGTAGTGTCCGTATCTAGTCCTGAATACTGTCTTGGGTATATCCCCTTCTTTAACTTTCACCTGATGATAACCTGATATGAGGTCTATCTTAGAGAACACTACTGCTCCCTTTAGCTGATCGAACAGGTCATCAATTCTGGGAAGAGGATACTTGTTCTTGATGGTGACTTGGTTCAGTGCCCGGTAGTCTATGCACAGGCGCATGCTCCCGTCCTTCTTCTTCACGAACAATACAGGCGCTCCCCATGGTGAGTGACTAGGGCGTATGAAACCATTGTCAAGTAGTTCCTGTAATTGCTCCTGAAGTTCCTTCAGTTCTGCTGGGGCCATGCGGTAAGGTGCTTTGGAGATAGGATTCGTACCGGGAATGAGTTCTATTTCAAATTCGTTCTCCCTGTCTGGTGCTAGGCCTGGTAACTCTTCAGGGAAGACTGCTGGGTAGTCACATACGACTCGGACCTCTGCTAGCTGTTGGTCCTTGCCCTGACTGGTATTGACTACATGTGCTAGGAATCCCGTACATCCTGAATCCATTAATTTTTGTGCTTTTAGAGCTGAGAGAAACTTCTTGGCCTTTCTCTTTGGTTCTCCGATGTACTTGAATTGTACTTCTGCTTCAGGTTGGAATATGACTTTCTATTTACGACACTCGATAGAGGAACCGTATCTGATTAGAAAGTTCATTCCAAATATGACATCATAATCAGTCATGTCTAGCACTATCAGATCACAAAAGAGCTCTCTGTCTGCTATAATGACTGGCACTGCTCTGAGCCAGTGCGTAGATGCCATAATTTCTCCTGAAGGTAGTGTTGTCAAAAATTGACCACGGAGTACCTCTGGAGGCATTGCTAACGTTTCGGAAAATGCCCTAGATACATAAGAATGGGTTGCCCCAGTATCGAATAAGACAGTTGTACTTTGCTGTAAAATACTGATCTGACCTGTAACAACTGTCGAGGCATTCGCTACGTCCTCTCTGGTTAAGGAGAAAATCCTCGCATTTGTCGTAGCTGGAGGGGCTTCTAGTCTGGCCTGGCTGATGTGTGGACCATCTAAAATGGCCTGCATCTGATGTAGCTGTGCTGGCTGGCCTCCATACTGTATCAGCTGTGGTTGAGGAAGACTTGTCTTGTTCGGGCATTACTTAGCCATATGCCCTTCCTGTCCACATTCAAAGCATCCTCGTGTGCCCTTGCGACAAACTCCTGGGTGAAATTTCCCACAAGTAGCACATTTGGGATAACTAGGCTGTTTGCTGGCTGGTCCTCCCTTTGAGTAACTCCCTGGTTTGCGCTTGTTGCTGGAGTTCCCTTTCCAGTTAGAGCTGTGGCCCTGTTATTTCTGAGTACTTGAGCCTCCTTGCCCTTTGGACTTTGTGAGGACTTGCTTCTGCTGCTTGATATGGTTCTGGTAGTGCTCGGTGGTCAGAGCACTGCTGACTAGTTCTTCGGTGGTTTGCGGCCTATGAACGCCGCCAGCCACGTTCATTGCTATTTCCAGTCTCAGCATCTTGAGCATCAACCGGACTCGTTGTTTTTCTGTGCTGACTAGTTCGGGCCATAGACGAGCCAGTCTATTGAATTTCTTCACGACTTCCTCAACTGATAGGTTGCCCTGACGAAACTCAGTGAACTCGTCGTAGTGACGGTTTGTGACCCGCATGTGAAAGAACTCCTCGAAGAATTCTTTCTCGAAGTCAGCCCATGTCATCTGGTTCACTGGGCGCTTCGCTCTAATTCTCTCCCACCACATACGTGCATCTCCTGTCAAGCAGAAGGAGGCGCACTTCACCTTTTCATGCTCTGGCCAGTCCAGAAGCTCCATCGTACTCTCCAGTGTTTTGAACCAGGCTTGAGCATCCCATGGTTCACTGGTGCCTGAGAAGTTCTCGGGCTTGACTCTCTGCCACTGGATCAGATAGGCTTCTCTCTTTGCCTCTGCTGCTGGGGCTACTGGTGCTGTAGGCTGGACTGGTGGAACCTCTATAACTACTGGGGTTGCTATGTTTGGTTCTGGGGTGACAGTGGGAGTATTCTGCTGATTAGCCTTTAAGGTGGCTATCTCCGGTTGTTGTTCTACTAGCTGCTTCTGTAACTGAGCCACTACTGCTGTAAGGTCTGGGGGAGGCACTGAACTGCCTGCCTCATGCTGGGGCTCAGTAGCTGGTGCCCTTCTAGCTGGGCGTCCTCGTGCCATTTCTAAAGGAACAAAGGACATACATAACTAAAGCATCATGTTTATATAACTACTATCATTATCATGTTAGTTAATATCACAACTAAGCATACTTTAGTTATCTACAAATATGAAAGCAATAGACATAATAAAGTGAGAGGTATTCTTACTTGGAAGCTGCAGGTTCAATGCTGATGTGTGTGTAGGAAGTATGGAACTTTGCTCTGATACCACTCTGTAATGACCCGCCCCCTACTAACTAGACTGTGAGGCCGATCGTTACATTAAGCTAACTAATTCAAGTGCGGAAAACTGATCATAGAACTATCACATGTATCAATAATGAAAACTAAGCTGAAGCATGAACTGAGCTAAAACTAAAACTAAGCTAGAACTGAAATTAAATTGTATACACAACTGATTTGTGAGTTTTGAAAACTATTTATCATAGATAGATGAAAATACATAATCATGCTGCTGTTTGGGCCCGGCAACTATACTTGCTATGCGCGCATTGCAAGTCCCAAATTTAGTAGGGTTTACTAGGTTATCTAAACCTAGGGACGACTGTGGGAGCCCAACCCAATGGACATCTAGTCTAGTACAGTGCCACCGCTGAAAATAAAATACTGGTTATAGCTGAATTGTTCTTATCTTTCCATTTCTAGGTTATCTAAACCTAGAGCTAGGTTGTCTGAACCTAGAGGCGACTGTGGGAGCCCACCCATTGGACCGTAGTCCCATAAAAACTGTAATAAAACTGGACATGCTATAAAAATGCTTCTATTGCATTTACTGAGCTATTACAATGCCTAAGTTGCATTTTAAATGAGCTGCACCTACTATCGAGAACTTGGTGTGTGCTATTGCTCACCCTACGTGCCAAAAATCCATATACTACTAAACTAAAGCATAAAATCATACGAAAGCTACTTATACTGCAGGTGAGGGATTTATTACCTTCTTCTCTAATTTTCTTACGATTCTAATCGCTAGATTTCCGGAGAAGATGATCCTTTCGACGATCTTCTCGCGTCTATGTGTTCCTCTCGCGAAGGGGAGCGTCCTCGGGTCGGAGTTGTTGCAGGAAGGTGTTCTTGGAGCCTTTGGGTTATGGAACCCTAGCCTTTGGGGCTTGGTGTAACGCCCTGCCCCTCCTGCTAAGGCGACGGGGGTTACTTACCATACTTAACAACTTAATAACTTATTACAACGGAAGTCTTACTTGTAAATTTTTTAAACATAGAGTCCATATGTCATACTTAACATTATTTCAAGACATATAGAGTAACATGATAAAATGTCATGGAGTTATAACGTAGTAATATAAACTAGGCATAATTCCTATTAAATAAAAGCAGGTCTTTTTCTTCTTTAGCCAGTCACTGCCACACACATCCGGCTAGCCCCTCCTGCTGCTCTCCTAGTTCATCCATCCTTTGCCCTTATCTGTGGTACAAGAAAGTAAGCTATGAGCACTCATGGCTCAGTAAGTTCCTTTCCTACTCACAAAAAAACCGTATAGCATGTCAACAATCATAAAGCATACATCATAGCATAAGGTATCATGGCATAACATACATGATCATCATACATGTCATAAGCATCATCATAGATATCATGGCATAATCATGGCATAAACACAAGGTAGCATGGCATATCATAAACATGATCATCATAATTATCTTGGCATATTCCTAAGGTATATGCAGGGTGAACTCTTAAACATACATCATGAAACATATGCATCATGTCTTTTTAAAACGTATAGCATAGATACTTAAACATAATCTCAACATAAGAAGGGATCCCGGCTTGTACCACGTACATAACTGCGCGCGTCCTAGTAGGTCCAAGGTAGCAAGTCTTGAACCCTACAAGGCATACATATACTAGGCCCGTTTCTTAGTCCATCGACCAAGGGGCACTTAGGAGCTCATCCCTAACGAGGCCGTTCCTTAGTCCATCGACCCCGGGGCGCTTATGGAGCCCACCCTTGGTACAAGCCTTAAAAGTAAAATAGCATGTCATATCTACATAGTCCATATCACTCATGTCATATTCATGTCATGAAGAGTGCTCTTGATCCCACTTATAGGGAAGCAACTCTTTTAGGCATAGCTTAAAACATGTATATTTGAGCACACAGCATATCATGATTTTGAGCACACAACATATCATGAACACATGTATAATTAAGCATACAACCTATCATGAGTTTAAGCACACAGCATATCATGAATTTGAGCACATAGCATATCATGAGTTTAGGCACATAGTATATCATGAATTTGAGCACACAGCATATCATGAAGTTAAGCACAAAGCATATCATGAAATTGAGCACACAACATATCATGAAAATAAGCCCATAGCATATCATGAAATTTAGCACACAGCATATCATGAAAGTAAGCACATAGCATATCATGAAATTTAGCACATAGCATATCATGAGTTTAGGCACATAGTATATCATGAATTTGAGCACACAACATATCATGAAGTTAAGCACGTAGCATATCATGAAATTTAGCACACAGCATATCATGAAAGTAAGCACATAGCATATCATGAAATTTAGCACACAGCATATCATGATCTTAAGTACATAGCATATCATGAAATTGGACCTAACATACATAAATCAACATCACAGCATGTCATACTCTTAACATATCATAAAGCATTGCATGTGAAGTTCATGGGAGAACCTAATTAAGTCTCTAACCCTAGTAACAAGGGGTGGCCGAAACATGTAGAGATGGCTTGGGTTATCAAGCAACAAAAAAAAACATGTGAACCCTAAACATTTATCATTTCTTAGAACATAAGGAACATCTTAAGCATATTAGGTATAGGTTCCAAGCTTTCTAGGTTCCTTTTCATAACATGGACGAAACCCATTAAGCCTTTATTTTGGGTTATAAACATCATACAAGCATGAAAAATAAACCTAACAATTGTCACATCATATTTCATAAGAAACAACTAGAGCATGTTTGATTTAGGTACTAAGTTCTCTAAGCCTTTAACCCCAACATGGCCGAAACCCTAGCAACATGTTTCTAGGTTACAAGTAACATAAAAATGTTGAACTTCATACCAATATCCCAATACATATCATGAGAAGCACCATAAGTACTTTTAGTCTAATTTTCAAGCTTCTCAAGCCTTTTAACCTAATGTGGCCGAATCTTGTTAAGCATGGGAATTAGGTTTCTCGTGGCATAATAGCATGAAGACCATAAGAATTTTCCTAGCATTCATTTCAAAGAATAACATGGACCACTTAGTTTAGAATTTGAGCATCCTAGGTCAAAGAAACAAGTGTGGCCGAAAGTTGTAGAACAAGAATTCAAGTTTCAAACAACATAAGAACATTTGTTTACTTCATATCTTTTCATCAAGAAGATCCTAAGTATCTTAGGCTTGATTTAAACTTTCCTAGGGTTCAAGTCTCAACATGGCCGAATCATCATATGCATAAAAAATATAGTTCAACTTAACCTAAGAGCATGACATGTCATATTAGCTTCATATCTTGTCTTATGAAAATCATAGCATGCTAAATTTTAGGTTTAAAGCCCTTCTAGGCCCTCAACTCTATCATAGCCGAAAGTTCATGAAGATGGAATCAAGTTTAAATTAACATACAAGTGGGAAAAACATTAACAACACCATCTACCATAAGGTACATATCATAAGGACAAGAGAGCATGCTTTGGTTTAGGTCTAGAGTTCTTCTAGTTCTTTTGTTCTTTCTTGGACGAAAGTCTAAGCCCATAAACTTATGTTCTAACCAAATATTCTAGCATGAAAATATTAGTTTAACCCCCTTATCATCGGATACATATCATAGGAAACATCATGAACATACCTAGTTGGTTTTCAAGTTCTTAAAACCTTTCTTTTTTTTTTTTTTTGGCCGAAACCCTCATGAAACAAGCATAGGTTTTTCTAGCAATATATTTACATGACAATCATATAGCTATTGTACCACAGGTGAGGGGAACTTACATCCTTTCACTTGTGATTTTTCTTAAGGAGAAGAATATCCTAGGAGCTAAGAAATGAAGGAGCTTCCTCTTCTTCTGTCTCCTTTGGTTTCCTTTGCTTGGAAGGGCTAGAACTTGAAGATTTCTTCTCAAAAATTAGTTTTCTTGGAGAAGAAACTTGATTTAGTTTTCGGATCAAGGAGAGGGAAGACCTCTTAGTCTCGGTGAAGAAGAGAAAAGGAGGAAGGAGGAGGAAGAAGGAGAAAATGAGAGATTTATTTTCTCATTTTTCTATTTATTCACCGTGAGGGGAATTTATGCCTTCATTTATTCCCTTTCTTAACTCTCCCATGTCTCTTCCCTTGGTTCTCATGAGAATGAGAAGAGGGAGAAGTGAGGAAGGCAACTTGCCTTCTTCTTGTTCCTTCTCTTAACCAAGAGGAAGGAGAGGTAAGCAAATTTGGTTTTCTCTTGCTTCTTGCTTTATTTTCTTTTTCTCTCCTTTAACTAACATTTTTATCTCTTCCTATCCATATGTACTCTCTATCCTAGTGGTGATCATGCCATAAATCTTTCTCCATTGTTTGTGGGAGGTTCAAGGTTCAATCCTTGACCTTCTCCTCTTACCATTATATTATATATCATTTTTTTTTCTTCTCTCCTTCTCTTATTCTTTTTTTTTTTTTTTTATTTCTAAGTTCTAGTGGAAATAATTTCTCATGTACTTATTAAGATTCGTGGGTGTTACAGTACCCCATACCTCATAGAAAGTTCGTCCTCGAACTTAGAATAACGATGTCAAGTGGTGCCGGACTTCCTACTGAGTGCATCGGCTACCTTGTTCGCTTTTCCCGGATGATAAAAGATTTCACAATCATAGTCCTTGACTAGCTCGAGCCATCTGCGTTATCTCATATTTAGGTCTTTCTGCGTGAAGAAATACTTCAGGCTCTGATGATCTGTATAAATTTTGCACTGGGTTCCGTATAAATAATGCCTCCATGTTTTTAGTGCGAAGACCACCGCTGCTAGTTCTAAATCATGAACGGGATAATTCCTTTCATGCACTTTGAGTTGTCTAGAGGCATAGGCGATGACTTTGCCCTCTTGCATGAGTACAGCTCCAAGTCCTAGTAAGGAAGCATCGCTATACATATCAAAGCCCTTGTTACTTTCCGGAAGAGTGAGGATCGGAGCACTGGTCAGTCTCCATTTCAATTCCGTAAAACTCTTCTCACAGTCATCCGTCCATTCGTACTTTTTGTTTTTCTTGGTAAGACCCGTTATAGGGGCTGCAATTTTTGAAAAATCTTCTACAAACTTCCTGTAGTAGCCTGCTAATCCCAGAAAACTTCTGATTTCGCTGGCATTCTTTGGTCTGTCCCAGTTACTTACGGCTTCGATCTTGCTTGGGTCTACCATGACTCCATCTTTGGAGATGACATGACCCAGGAATACTACTCGATCTAGCCAGAACTCGCACTTGGAGAATTTTGCATACAGTTGTTTTTCTCGGAGAATCTGTAGTACAATATTCAGATGCTCAGCATGTTCCTCCTGGGTTCTTGAGTAGATGAGGATATCGTCAATGAAGACTATCACACATTTATCAAGATATGCTGCAAATACCCGATTCATCAAATCCATGAATACAGCAGGGGCATTTGTTACTCCGAAGGGCATAACCACGAACTCATAGTGTCCGTATCTTGTTCGGAAGGCTGTCTTGGGTATATCATCTTGTTTCACTTTCACTTGATGATAGCCGGACCTTAGGTCAATCTTCGAGAAAACAGTTGCTCCCTTCAATTGGTCGAACAAATCGTCGATCCGCGGAAGAGGGTATCTGTTCTTGATTGTTGCATTGTTCAACGCTCGATAGTCTATACACATTCGCATAGACCCATCCTTATTTTTCACAAACAGTACCGGAGCTCCCCATGGAGAGTGACTAGGGCGGATAAGTCCTTTGTCGAGTAACTCCTGTAGCTGTTCTTGCAGTTCCTTTAACTCGGTTGGCGCCATCCGGTAAGGTGCTTTAGAGATTGGCTTAGTACCCGGAACTAGTTCAATCGTAAATTCTATTTCTCTATCGGGTGCTAATCCTGGTAGTTCCTCTGGAAATACCTCCGGATAGTTGCATACTACTCTGACCTCTTCTATCTTCTGGTTCCCGATTTGTCTTGCATCAACCACGTGCGCTAGAAATCCAGCACATCCTTCGTCTAACATTCTCTGCGCCTTTACAGCTGATAAGAATCCTTCAGTTTCCTTCCCAGATTCCCCAATTAATTCAAACATTGGTTTGGCTTCAGGACGGAAGACTACTTTCTTCTTATGGCACTCGATTGAGGCACCGTACTTGCTCAGGAAGTCCATGCCTAATATAATGTCATAGTCTCGCATATCGAGTACTATCAGGTTGCTGTAAAGTTCCCTGTCTGCGATCCAGATAGGTACGGCCTGCAGCATATGATCTGATGGCATAACCTCCCCGGATGGTAGGGTTGTTAAGAACGTGATATCCAGGGTCTGGGGTGGTATGTCTAATCTCTTGGTAAACGATGCCGAGACGAACGAGTGTGTCGCCCCCGTATCAAACAATACTAAAGCATACTGACTGAAAATAGGCAGCTGACCTGTAACGACAGTAGAGGCGTTTGCCACATCTTCCTTAGTGAGTGAGGAAACCCTGGCGTTTGTAGTTGGCGGGGCTTCCAATCTCCCTTGGCTAATCGGTGTCCCTTCAATGGTAGGTTGCATTTGATGTAGTTGTGAGGGAACACTCTTGTTCTGGTTATTCTACTGGGGTGGTGCTTGAACTCGGTTGGTGCAGTCTCTAGCCAGATGTCCTTCCCCTCTGCAATTATAGCACCTCCTTGAACACTTCCGACATACTTCAGAATGCAGCTTTCCGCAAATAGTGCACTGGGGGTATCTCGGTTGCTTATTCGTTGGGCCACCTTTAGCATTGTCCCACTGCTTCCTTTTTCCGGTAGAGGTCCCCTTCCAGTTTGTTTTGCTGCCTGAGGATCTCTGTTCGTCTGTTTGAGACTGACTCTTATTCTCGTTCATTGCTTTCTGATAGTGCTCCGTGATCAGGGCACTGCTGACTAGTTCCTCTGTAGTCTGCGGTCTATTAACTCCGCCGGCCACGTTTAGTGCTATCTCAGGTCGGAGCATTTTCAGCATCAGTCTGACCATTTCCCTTTCTGTGCGAACCAACTCCGGACATAGGCGTGCCAATCGGTTGAAGCGTTTCACTGCCTCGTTCACTGATAGGTCACCTTGCCGAAACTCGGTGAATTCGTCATAGTGTCGGTTCGTCACTTGTATATGGAAGAACTCCTCAAGGAACTCTGTCTCGAAGTCCGTCCAGGTCATCAGATTAATCTGTCTCTTTGCCTTTACTCTTTCCCACCACATCCTTGCGTCTCCAGAAAAACAGAATGATACACATTTGATCTTTTCCGACACGGGCTAGTCCAGCAATTCTACTATGCTTTCCACTGTCTTGAACCAGGCCTGGGCGTCCCATGGTTCGCAAGTACCCGAAAAATTCTCCGGCTTCAGCCGTAGCCACTGTATCAAGTAGGTCTCCTGTCGGACCACCGGAATAGGGGCTATCGGTGGTACTGGTGCAACTACTGGAATAACTAGCGCTGCGTTCTGATTCACTACCGGGGTGGCAGGATTTCCTTGCTGACCCATTAAAGTCGTGATCAATTGTTGTTGCTCCGCGATCTGACGCTGGAGGTCAGTAACTACCTGTGTCAGATCCGGTGGAGTCGCTGTCTCGTCGGCTCGAGTAGTGCGTCTCCTAGCCATGCTTATCTTCATTTAAACGACAATAAATTATCGTTATTTCTATCCAATTTATCATAAGGTCGTTATCATTCTTACTCTGCCAGCATGCATTCCTATCCTAAACTTGTGACTTATCATAATCAAACAGGATAAGTAAACATGCATAATATTAAAGCATCATAACAAAAGAATTTAACTTAAACATATAATTTCTTACTTGGAGCGGCAGGAGGAAGGCTTGACATGTGTGTAGTGAGAGGCTAACTTGGCTTTGATACCAAACTGTAACGCCCCGCCCCTCCTGCTAAGGCGACGGGGGTTACTTACCATACTTAACAACTTAATAACTTATTACAACGGAAGTCTTACTTGTAAATTTTTGAAACATAGAGTCCATATGTCATACTTAACATTATTTCAAGACATATAGAGTAACATGATAAAATGTCATGGAGTTATAACGTAGTAATATAAACTAGGCATAATTCCTATTAAATAAAAGCATGTCTTTTTCTTCTTTAGCCAGTCACTGCCACACACATCCTACTAGCCCCTCCTGCTGCTCTCCTAGTTCATCCATCCTTTGCCCTTATCTGTGGTACAAGAAAGTAAGCTGTGAGCACTCATGGCTCAGTAAGTTCCTTTCCTACTCACAAAAAAACCGTATAGCATGTCAACAATCATAAAGCATACATCATAGCATAAGGTATCATGGCATAACATACATGATCATCATACATGTCATAAGCATCATCATAGATATCATGGCATAAACACAAGGTAGCATGGCATATCATAAACATGATCATCATAATTATCATGGCATATTCCTAAGGTATATGCAGGGTGAACTCTTAAACATACATCATGAAACATATGCATCATTTCTTTTTAAAACGTATAACATAGATACTTAAACATAATCTCAACATAAGAGGGGATCCCGGCTTATACCACGTATATAACTGCGCGCGTCCTAGTAGGTCCAAGGTAGCAAGTCTTGAACCCTACAAGGCATACATATACTAGGCCCGTTTCTTGGTCCATCGACCTAGGGGCACTAAGGAGCCCATCCCTAACGAGACCCGTTTCTTAGTCCATCGACCCCGGGGCGCTTATGGAGCCCACCCTTAGTACAAGCCTTAAAAGTAAAATAGCATGTCATATCTACATAGTCCATATCACTCATGTCATATTCATGTCATGAAGAGTGCTCTTGATCCCACTTATAGGGAAGCAACTCTTTTAGGCATAGCTTAAAGCATGTATATTTGAGCACACAGCATATCATGATTTTGAGCACACAGCATATCATGAACACATGCATAATTAAGCATACAACCTATCATGAGTTTAAGCACACAACATATCATGAATTTGAGCACATAGCATATCATGAGTTTAGGCACATAGTATATCATGAATTTGAACACACAACATATCATGAAGTTAAGCACATAGCATATCATGAAATTGAGCACACAGCATATCATGAAAATAAGCCCATAGCATATCATGAAATTTAGCACACAGCATATCATGAAAGTAAGCACATAACATATCATGAAATTTAGCACATAGCATATCATGAGTTTAGGCACATAGTATATCATGAATTTGAGCACACAGCATATCATGAAGTTAAGCACATAGCATATCATAAAATTTAGCACACAGCATATCATGAAAGTAAGCACATTGCATATCATGAAATTTAGCACACAGCATATCATGATCTTAAGTACATAGCATATAATGAAATTGGACCTAACATACATAAATCAACATCACAACATGTCATACTCTTAACATATCATAAAGCATTGCATGTGAAGTTCATGGGATAACCTAATTAAGTCTCTAACCCTAGTAACAAGGGGTGGCCGAAACATGTAGAGATGGCTTGGGTTATCAAGCAACAAAAAAAAACATGTGAACCCTAAACATTTATCATTTCTTAGAACATAAGGAACATCTTAAGCATATTAGGTATAGGTTCCAAGCTTTCTAGGTTCCTTTTCATAACATGGACGAAACCCATTAAGCCTTTATTTTGGGTTATAAACATCATACAAGCATGAAAAATAAACCTAACAATTGTCACATCATATTTCATAAGAAACAACTAGAGCATGTTTGATTTAGGTACTAAGTTCTCTAAGCCTTTAACCCCAACATGGCCGAAACCCTAGCAACATGTTTCTAGGTTACAAGTAACATAAAACTGTTGAACTTCATACCAATATCCCAATACATATCATGAGAAGCACCATAAGTACTTTTAGTCTAATTTTCAAGCTTCTCAAGCCTTTTAACCTAATGTGGCCGAATCTTGTTAAGCATGGGAATTAGGTTTCTAGTGGCATAATAGCATGAAGACCATAAGAATTTTCCTAGCATTCATTTCAAAGAATAACATGGACCACTTAGTTTAGAATTTGAGCATCCTAGGTCAAAGAAACAAGTGTGGCCGAAAGTTGTAGAACAAGAATTCAAGTTTCAAACAACATAAGAACATTAGTTTACTTCATATCTTTTCATCAAGAAGATCCTCAGTATCTTAGGCTTGATTTAAACTTTCTTAGGGTTCAAGTCTCAACATGGCCGAATCATCATATGCATAAAAAATATAGTTCAACTTAACCTAAGAGCATGACATGTCATATTAGCTTCATATCTTGTCTTATGAAAATCATAGCATGCTAAATTTTAGGTTTAAATCCCTTCTAGGCCCTCAACTCTATCATAGCCAAAAGTTCATGAAGATGGAATCAAGTTTAAATTAACATACAAGTGGGAAAAACATTAACAACACCATCTACCATAAGGTACATATCATAAGGACAAGAGAGCATGCTTTGGTTTAGGTCTAGAGTTCTTCTAGTTCTTTTATTCTTTCTTGGCCGAAAGTCTAAGCCCATAAACTTATGTTCTAACCAAATATTCTAGCATGAAAATATTAGTTTAACCCCCTTATCATCGGATACATATCATAGGAAACATCATGAACATACCTAGTTGGTTTTCAAGTTCTTAAAACCTTTCTTTTTTTTTTTTGTTTTGGCCGAAACCCTCATGAAACAAGCATAGGTTTTTCTAGCAATATATTTACATGACAATCATATAGCTATTGTACCACAGGTGAGGGGAACTTACATCCTTTCACTTGTGATTTTTCTTAAGGAGAAGAATATCCTAGGAGCTAAGAAATGAAGGAGCTTCCTCTTCTTGTGTCTCCTTTGGTTTCCTTTGCTTGGAAGGGCTAGAACTTGAAGATTTCTTCTCGAAAATTAGATTTCTTGGAGAAGAAACTTGACTTAGTGTTCGGATCAAGGAGAGGGAAGACCTCTTAGTCTCGGTGAAGAAGAGAAAAGGAGGAAGGAGGAGGAAGAAGGAGAAAATGAGAGATTTATTTTCTCATTTTTCTATTTATTCACCATGAGGGGAATTTATGCCTTCATTTATTCCCTTTCTTAACTCTCCCATGTCTCTTCCCTTTGTTCTCACGAGAATGAGAAGAGGGAGAAGTGAGGAAGGCAACTTGCCTTCTTCTTGTTCCTTCTCTTAACCAAGAGGAAGGAGAGGTAAGCAAATTTGGTTTTCTCTTGCTTCTTGCTTTATTTTCTTTTTCTCTCCTTTAACTAACATTTTTATCTCTTCCTATCCATATGTTACTCTCTATCCTAGTGGTGATCATGCCATAAATCTTTCTCCATTGTTTGTGGGAGGTTCAAGGTTCAATCCTTGACCTTCTCCTCTTACCATGTTATTATATATCATTTTTTTTTCTTCTCTCCTTCTCTTATTCTTTTCTTTTTTTTTATTTCTAAGTTCTAGTGGAAATAATTTCTCATGTACTTATAAAGATTCGTGGGTGTTACACTTGGTGCGCCGAGTGAGGATGAAAAGAAGGGGCGGCGTGACTAGGATGAGGAGAAGAGGTAAGTCACGGTGAAAAATAAAACTCCTCACTTAATTCCCTATTTATATTAAGGAATTAATTCACCCAACTCTAACTTAAATAAAATTATTTCCCTTTTCTTTCAGCACGGCCCTACTGGGTTCTTTTAGTTACTAGAGTTCACCTTAAGTCGTAGAACCTAATAGATCTCGGGTTCAATTCTCGCGTAGGCTATTTCTACGATTCTATTTATTTTTGCTACTTCCGCTACTCTAAAAATTCTGTAAAAATATCCTAAAATTCTAGAAAAATCATAGAATATTCCTAAAATAATTTTGAGAATTTTTGGGCATTACAGCAACTGACTTTGAAGATATTTGATTTTTTTTCTCTCTTGTTCTGCTATAATTTTATCTTTTTAAGATATAATTTTGTCCTTTTCTTCAATTATTTTATCCTTGGCAGCTATTATAGTTTTTGAATCACTAGCACAGATTTTAATTTCATCAATTAACTCTCTAATTTTGGTCTCCATATTTGCAATGAGTTGGACGTTGTCCTTAATCAAAGACTCCAAATGAACAATTTCGAACTCCTTTTCTTGGAAAAATGTACAAGACTCTTTCTCTTAAACATGTTCTACAACATATTCCTAAACTTTCGCTTGCTATTCAGGAAATTGCTCAGGAACTTGTTCAGGAATTTCCTCAGAAACTAGTTGTATAAACCCCTCGGTAATTTGTTGATCTATATGTTCTACAACATATTTTAGGGAATCATTTGATAGCAAATGTGTCTCTAATCTAATGGACTTAAATCAATAATTATTTAGGCTATAGATAGTTCTGCAAGTCTAGACTTTATTGTCTCCATACGGAGCCTAACCACTTCCATCTGCATATTCTTGGAAGGACATGTTGTCTGTAAGGATCAATTATTCTGACATGTTCACACATCTACACCTGTAATACAATAAGAATGGTTAAATTTAAAATTGTATGTATAAAATATATGAATATATCATTAAATTGAATAACTTATAGTGAGGAGATGTGCAAATCCTTTGAGCATGGTAGCTTGATTTCCCTCAAGGCCCTCTGGCTTCGGTCTCTGTGAAAGCATCATACCAATGATCCCTAGCTGTGGACTCATATAGTCATATATAGCCTTACACCAATTATACCTACCTAAATTCTCCAAATCATCTACATAATCAATTAGTGATTATACTGGTAATCTAGATATACTACTAGTAGTAGTAAATAAAACACAAACAAAGAATACAATATTAAAAGTTGGCAAAAGATAGTATCAGATTCAGCAGATGAAGATTGTTTACTATGGTTGATCATCTTATCCTCTAGTTTCTTCTGTGAACACTCCACATTACTGAAGTGTTGAAAAAATAGTGGGGTAGCGGTTGCATGCTGCTACAAATTAACTTCGTCGCCTTGGTCTAGGAGTCCTAGAATCATCTTTCCTTGAGAATCTAGCCTCCTTATTATGAAAAATGAAGCATTTGGCTTCAACGTCCCAATTGTCAAACATTTTTTGTATAAGACTTTGGATATTTGTAATTTTAGACACGGCTATGGCCCAAGCAAATGGGTTTCCATTTATCAACTCCATTTGCAGGTTATTTATGTCTAGTAATGATAAAAAAAAAAAGACTTGAAGTGAGGATAATTACTTTTCTAATGTACTTTCTTACAATATGTATGGGAAGCAAAAGTTCCTTGGTTCACCATTTAATTCTATCAAATAAATACATTAGATCTTAGTGATAATCATTTTGCTTCATTACAATATTGTTAGTTTTCAACCATAATATTTTTTAACCATAATATGATGCATTACAATATCTATTAGCTGGCTAGCTACTACAACATAGCTATTGATCATGTTGTAGCAGTTACAGTTAAATAGCTACTATAATAATGAGAAGCCAGTATGGACTATAGGGTTTAACCACGTTGTAGCAGTCATTAGGATTTACCTATGTTGTTGCACCTACTGTTGAGTAGCTGCTACAACATTACAACTTTTTTTTAAAACCTCTATTTCCTAAAAGTAAATCTTCAATCCAAATACTTATAATCATTCAACACTATTATAGCAACTAGGAGAAGAATCAAAACCCTAAAAAAATAAAAACCCTAAACAAGAGGAGAAGAATCAAAACACTAAACCCTAATGAAATACTTACGATGGAGGCAAAGCTTCTGAGGAGAAAACAAGTCATCTTGGTGAGTTTGATAGACGAAAACATTGTATGCCACTGATCTACTTTCAATGAGAATCTTTCGAAATATTTGTCACATGCCCGATTTAGGGGTTTAAACTTTTGTCAGAACCATGAGGGCAAAACGACAATTGCACAATATAATTTTTTCTTTCATTCTTTCATTCTTGCATGATAATATATATTAGGATTAGAGAGAATTACTACTTAAATTGAAATGACTTACCATCGAATGAATTGTGTGAAATGATGTTTGATAAGTTTTTTGCAAATTATATAACCAAAAAATGATAAGAAAAGGTTGTTTAGAGTGTCCAACTAGTTGCTACAATGTGTAGAGCTAACTGTCAAAGTAGTTGCTACAACGTATAGCAGCTACCTGTCGAAGTAGCTGTTACACGTTGTAGCAGCTAGCTGTTGAAGTAGTTTTTATACATTATAGCAGCTAGCTGTTAAAGTAGCTACTATACCGTATAGCATCTAGGAATTTTATATTATAGCATAAATCCTAATAATATATATTAGGATTAAAGGGAATTATAACTTAAATTAAAATGATTTACTATCGAATCAATTGTGGGAAATTGAAATGACTTAAATTGACAGGTTTGCTGTAAATTATTTAACTAAAAAAAATTAAATTTTATTTTAAAAAATTATTAACACTGTAAGATTGTACGTTATAAGCTTCAAAAGCTCTTATTACATCATATTTACTCTCGAATGATTGATGTATATGTCTTTAAAATAATTAACTTGTGTAGATACTTCTATCTAGGTGTTATAAACACTCAATTGACGCCCAATAAAAATAACATATATTTTCTCCTATATTAATTAAATAGATTATTTATAATCACATATAAAAAATATTAGGATTAGAGAAAATTACAACTTAAAATAAAATAACTTACCAAGTAGATGTTACACACTATAGTAGCTACTTGGACATTTAGCTACTACAACATTGTAATTCCTAATAATATATTAGGATTAGAGGAAATTATAACTTAAAATAAAATGACTTATCATTGGTTATGAAATATGGGAAATGATGTTTGGCAAGATCTTGTTGGTTAGTCCTAGGAAGATCGTACCGGTTTACAAAAATTTTGTACAAGTGTCGAACCTTTCCTAAATAACCTATTATGTTCTTTAGAAGTTAAATTAGGAATCGCAAACGGAACTTAACATTATTGATTCCAAAATTAACTTATCTGTTCTTAATGGTTTAGACTTGGATCGCAAGCGGAACTTAACACTATTGATCCAAATCCACCTATGTTATAAATTCAATTAAATATTAATTTCCAAAATTGGCTACCAGGTTAAACATGGAGAGGCACTAGACCTTCTTGGATATGGGAGCAACCACCACTTCCTAGACAAAGCCTTTTAAGGAAAGGTAATATTTAATTTCCTTATATAACTCTAGGTTTAACCAAAAGGAACAACCGAATCACAAATTCGAAAAACAAGAAAAACACAACTTCGAAATAAATCCGAAAAACTAAAATCTAATGCCTCTTGTGTTTGGAATTCTTACAAAAAAAAATAACTAGCATGATGCGGAAGAAAATTACTAGTTATACCTTCTTTTTGTATTCTAATGACCTCGAGATCTTCTTCCATATTCCTCGCCTCGCCTTGGACGTCGGGCGACGAACCTCCAAGATGAACACCACCCAAAGAGCTTCTCCTTCTTCTCTATATTTCGGCCACCACCACCACCAAGGAGCAAAAGAGAGCAAAGGGAAAAGAGAGGGTCGACCACAAGAGGATCACCAACAAGAGAATAAGAATTGTTATCTCATGAGGCCTCCTCTCCCCTTCTTTTATATTACTTGCCCAAGGCAAATAAAGAAAGACTTTTTACAAAAAAATAAAATCTTCCTCTTGTTTTTCCTTTTCCCTTTTTATTTTTCCTTTTCTTTCATCTTGATTGAATCAATCATCAATCATGGAATGATTGGCTGGCCCTTGCTTGGGCACCAAGCAAGGGTGGCCGGCCACATCATCAAGAAGGAAAAATAATTTTTATAAAATTTTATAAAAGAAGAAATCCTCTTATAAAATTTTACAAGCTCTCTTTTTTAAAGTGGATGTTAAAAAAGGAAAGTTTTAAAAATTAAAATCATGTTTTAAGATTTAAAACTTCTCATCTAAAAATTTCCTTTTTTAACATGTTTACAAAAATAGAAAATTTTAATTTTAAAACTTCTCTTCCTTTTTTCTAGAACCATGAGGATGGTTAAAAAAGGAAAGTTTTAAAACTTTTAAAACTCTCTATTAAACCATGTGGCCTAATTCAAATAAGGAAAGTTTTTCATTTTAAAATTTCTCTTTTAGAACTTATAGTTTTCTACAAAGAGAAGATTTTACAAATTCAAAACACCCCTTCACTTTTGAATTAATATGGTCGACCCCTTCTTGCTTGGACACCAAGCAAGGGGCCGACCCCTTAAGAGAAGAAGGTGGGCGGCCCTTGGCTTGGTCACCAAGCCTTGGGCCGGCCCTCTCTTGGACACCAAGAAGGGCTTTTATTTGGATGGATTTGAGGCTTTAATGAGGCTACGATAGGGACCTAGAGGAGAAATTGATTTTGGCCTTTCGATAAGCTTGAGTATCTCGTGTTCGCCCCGAACACACAACTCAAGTTCATCAATAATAGCTCATTCCACTAGAGAGTTATTATTGCACTACCGCACCAATCCCAAATTATATTATGGGATCCTTCTTATCATGAGTGTGTTAGTCTTCCTGTGTTTAAGATAACAAATGTTCACTAATTAAGTAAGTTACTGACAACTCACTTAATTAATATCTAGCTCCAAGAGTAGTACCACTCAACCTCATTGTCATGTCGGACTAAGTCCACCTACAGGGTTTAACATAACAATCCTTATGAGCTCCTCTTGGGGACATTCTCAACCTAGATTACTAGGACACAGTTTCCATCTATAATCAACAACACACACTATAAGTAATATCATTTCTCAACTTATCGGGCCTATTGATTTATCAAGCTAAATCTCACCCTTTGATAAGTTAAAGAAATAAATACTAAATATATATGTTTGTTATTATATTAAGATTAAGAGCACACACTTCCATAATAACTAAGGTCTAGTTCTTTTATTAAGTCAGTATAAAAAAACTTAACTAAAATGGTTCTACTCAATACACTTAGAGTGTACTAGTATAATTTATTAGTCAAGATAAACTAATATCTAATTACACAACAATTATTCCAATGGTTTGTTCCTTTCTATCTTAGTCTTGAGCAACTATTTATAATTTATAAAGAACTGATAACATGATCTTCTGTGTGTGACACCACTCACCATGTTATCTACATTATAAATTAATTGAACAACTACACTTAACAAATAAAATGTAGACATTTGACCAATGTGATTATTTTATTTCATAAATAAATGTTTACAAAAGTTAGGCTTTTAGTATACACTCTAACAATCTCCCACTTATATTAAAAGACTAAGCTGCCATATTTGCTGCCATACATCTGATTCCCATCCCCTCCACATGCCGATCAAAAGCATTCGGCGAAAGGGCCTTAGTGAAAGGATCTGCCAGGTTATTTGCTGATGCAATCTTAACGACGACAACTTCTCCTCGCTTGACGATGTCTCGTATCAGGTGGTACTTGCGCTCTATATGTTTACTTGCCTTATGGGCTCGTCGTTCCTTCGAGTTTACAACTGCACCGCTATTATCACAATAAATTGTGATGATTTTGGGCAAACCAGGAATCACATCTAAGTCCATTAGGAAGTTCCTGAGCCATACAACTTCTTTGGCTGCCTTAGAAGCTGCCACATACTCATCTTCCATGGTTGAGTCTAAAACGTATTTCTTCTTAACACTCCTCCATGCAATAGATCCACCTCCTAAAGTAAACACATAGCCTGATGTAGACTTACTGTTGTCCCTGATTGGAAGTCTGAATCCGTGTAACCCATAGGGAGCAAATCGTCTGCTTAGTAAACTAGCATATAATCTCTAGTCCTTCTCAGGTACTTCAATATATGCTTTACAGCAGTCCAATGTCCTTGTCCAGGGTTACTCTGATATCTGCTAACCATGCCCACGGTAAAACAGATATCAGGTCACGTACACAGCATTGCATACATTAGGCTTCCCACAGCCGAAGCATAAGGAACTGCCTTCATGTCCTCTATCTCTTTTGATGTCTTCGGAGACATCTCTTTAGATAAGGCTACTCCATTCCTAAAAGGTAAGAAACCCTTTTTGGAGTTTTTCATGCTAAAACGAGCAAGGATTGTATCTATATATGAAGCTTGAGATAGGCACAACATCCTTTTCTTGTGATCCCTTATGACTTTGATCCCAAGAATGTGTGCACATTCTCCTAAGTCCTTCATATCAAATTGTTTGGATAATCATATCCTTACGTCCGATAACACTTTGACATTGTTGCCAATTAACAAAATATCATCTACGTATAGTACAAGAAATACCACCACATTTCCGTTACACTTCTTGTATACACAAGACTCATCCGGACACTAAATAAATCCATATGACTGGATCACTTCGTTAAACCGGATGTTCCAAGATCTTGAAGCTTGCTTCAGTCCATAAATAGACCGATTTAGCTTGCACACTAGATGCTCTTTGCCCTTTTCAATGAACCCCTATGGTTGCTTCATATGGATGTTTTCTTCAAGACTTCCATTAAGGAAAGTTGTCTTGACATCCATTTGCAAAATCTCATAATCCATATGAGCGGAAATGGATAAGAGTATCCAGATAGACTTTAGCATAGCTACCGGCGAAAAAGTCTCCTCATAATCGATTCCCTCTTTCTGAGTATACCCTTTCACAACAAGTCTTGCCTTAAAGGTTTCTACCTTCCCGTCTGTCCCTCTTTTCCTTTTGTAGATCCACTTGCATCCAACGGCTTTTACACCATCTGGTGGTTCTACAAGCTCACAGACCTTATTAGAATACATAGACTCTATCTCATAATTCATTGCCTTTTGCCAAGGTACTGCATCCATATCTTGGAGTGCTTCGTCATATGTCCGGGGATCAGGTTCATGTTTACCCGGGATCAAGTCCGAAGGCTCTCCCACAAACATGAATCTTTTAGGTTCTCTTACAATCCTCCCACTACGACGAGGCACTGCCTCTGGTTGTGTATCATGTGTGACACATGTTGCAGTCTCTTGTGGTACTTCATCTTGTACTGTTGGTACTAGAGTAGACGTGTCCTCTCTTATTTCTTCTAGAACAATTTTACTCATAGGCTTATGGCTCATTACATAATCATCTTCTAAAAATCGAGCATTGGTGCTAACAATGATCCTCTGATTTTTAGGATTATAAAATAAATCACCTTTCGTTCCCTTAGGATATCCTACAAACAGACAAACTTCTGTACGTGATTCCAACTTGTTAGTATCTCCCTTCAGCACATGTGCTGGACTACCCCATATCCGGATATGATTCAGACTAGGCTTACGCCCATTCTATAATTCCATGGGAGTAGAAGGAACTGTTTTAGAAGGTACCATATTCAGAATGTACACTGTTGTTTCTAAAGCATATCCCCAAAACGAATTTGGTAATTCTGAATAACTCATCATCGATCTAACCATTTCCATAAGAGTCATATTACTTCGTTCTGCCACACCATTCTATTGGGGTGTAACAGGTGCAGACAATTGGGATTGAATCCCGACTTCTGATAAGTAATTCCTAAACTCTCCAAAGAGGTATTCGCCACCACGGTCAGACCGTAGTGTCTTGATACTTTTACCAAAACGTTTCTCCACATCAGCCCTATATTCTTTGAACTTATCAAAGTATTCAGATTTTCGCCGCATCAAGTAAATGTATCTGTATCTTAAATAATCGTCTATAAAGGAGACAAAATATTCATAACCACCTCTTGCCTGGATAAACATAGGACCACACAAATCAGAATGAACTAGTTCTAACACATCTTTGGCTCTATACCCCTTGGCCTTAAAAGGTCTCTTGGTCATTTTACCTTCCAAGCAAGATTCACAGGTTGGAAAGTTTTCCAACTCTAATGAACCCAAGAGTCCATCGGCTACAAGCCTTTGAATCCTACTTAAGTTAATATGACCAAGCCTTAGATGCCAAAGATATGTTTGGTTCATTTCTGAAAGTTCTTTTCTCTTATTAGAGTTAAAAGATGTGGTATTAATTTCCATATTTTGCATTGTGGGAGAAATTGGATTTAGAGTATATAAATTTCCAATCAATGCACCAGAACAGATAATAATCTTATTTCTCTTTATAACCACATTATTACTAAAAGAAACAGAATATCCATCTAAATACAGTTTAGAAACTGAAATTAAATTCTTTCTAAAGCTGGGTGCATAAAGATAATTTCTTAAAACCAAACTTCTATTCCTATCAAAAGATAAGTAGATGTCTCCCACTGCAACAGCCGCCACCTTAGTAGCATTTCCCATGTAGACAGTTATCTCTCCTTCAAATAGTCGTCGGATTTCCTAGAACCCCTGCAAAAAGTTACAGACATGATCAGTGGCTCCCGTATCACACACCATGTGCTGGTAGATAACACCGCTAATCATATTTCAACTACTAGAGTATGAGATATACCTTTATTGTTCTGATTGCTACGAGGACAGTCCGCCTTCCAATGTCCTGACTGCTTACAGATGAAGCACTTTCCCTTCTGCTTCTTCATTCCAGATTTCTGTCCTGTACCCTGAGGTTTATTCACCTTTTTTACTGAAAAGACCTGTTTCTTCTTCTTCTTGCCTTTCGACTTAGAAGTAGAACCATTTTCAGCATAATGAATCTGAGAACTGTTACAAAATATACCTTCTGCTGCCTGTAGTTCTGTCAGAAGTTCTACCAACGTATACTCCCTTTTGTCCATGTTATAGTTCAGGCGGAACTGCTCAAAACTTCTGGGTAACGTTTGGAGAATAATATCGACCTGAGTTTCCCCATCGATTTCACCTCCAAGAACTTATATTTCGTTCAAATAAGCCATCATTTTGAGAATATGATCCCTAACGGGTGTTCCCTCCGACAAGGTAGCTGTCATTAACTTTCTCATTGCCTCTTGCCTAGCAGTCCGACTCTGGTGCCCAAAGAGTTCTTTGAGATTGTTCATTATATCATAAATCATTGGTAAGTCCTGATGTTGATTTTGCAATACATTTGACATTGAAACCAAAATATAACACCACGCCATCTCATCTACCTTTACCCATTTCTTATGATACTCAATCTCCTCTGGGGTAGAATCATTGTTAAGTGTTTCTGGGCATACCTCTGACAGTACAAACTTATAGCTTTTAGCAGTTAAGATAATATCCAGGTTTCTTTTCCAATCTATATAGTTGGGACCAGTAAGTCTATTCTCTTTCAATATAATGTACAGTGGGTTGAAAGTCATCCTAAGAATCACAAAATAAACTTTGGTCAGGACTTTAAATTTAGAATAATATTGATTCCTCAAACAATACTATTTAAATTTACCAACACCTCAAAACACCGTGAATATTGCATGCCACGTTAGTGTGGACGTACACAAATTCAACATTTATAAGAGGAGGGTCTTACCCATTAATTTTATTATCTTGTCATCCTAACTTTATGACAATAAAATTAATAGTTGGTTTTACTTTGGTAATGCAAAACAATAGCAGTAACTCCGTTGGGGAGGATACTATTGAATGTGTTTAAGTGTATACCATTACTTAATACTTAGTCCATTAAATAGAATTGTGCCCCTTCAGTTGGAGAAGATCATACGCTCCTAAATAATTTCCTATAACCATCCATAAAAGAAGTTTGATCTAGTGATCTACAACAAACTCATCCGTTGTGGAGGGAGACACTCAGAGCCAACACGCAAGCTTGTTGCATCACTTACAAACCAGTAATAGAGACCTTGGAATTTATTTAAAAATAAAATCTTCCTCTTGTTTTTCCTTTTCCATTTTTATTTTTCCTTTTCTTTCCTCTTAATTGAATCAATCATCAATCATGGAATGATTGGCTTGATTGGTCTGCCCTTGCTTTGGCACCAAGCAAGGGTGGCCGGCCACATCATCAAGAAGGAAAAATAATTTTTATAAAATTTTATAAAAGAAGAAATCCTCTTATAAAATTTTACAAGCTCTCTTTCTTAAAGTGGATGTTAAAAAAGGAAAGTTTTAAAAATTAAAACCATGTTTTAAAATTTAAAACTTCTCATCTAAAAATTTCCTTTTTTAACATATTTACAAAAATAGAAAATTTTAATTTTAAAACTTCTCTTCCTTTTTTCTAGAACCATGAGGATGGTTAAAAAAGGAAAGTTTTAAAACTTTTAAAACTCTCTATTAAACCATGTGGCCTAATTCAAATAAGGAAAACTTAATTCAAATAAGGAAAGTTTTTCATTTTAAAATTTCTCTTTTAAAACTTATAGTTTTATACAAAGAGAAGATTTTAAAAATTCAAAACAGCCCTTCACTTTTGAATTAACATGGTCGGCCCCTTCTTGCTTGGACACCAAGCAAGGGGTCGGCCCCTTAAGAGAAGAAGGTGGGTGGCCCTTGGCTTGGTCACCAAGCCTTGGGTCGGCCCTCTCTTAGACACCAAGAAGGGTTTTTATTTGGATGGACTTGAGGCTTTAATGAGGCTACAACAGGGACCTAGAGGAGAAATTGGTTTTGGCCTTTCGATGAGCTTGAGTATCCCGTGTTTGTCCCGAACACACAACTCAAGTTCATCAATAATAGCTCTTTCCACTAGAGAGTTATTATTGCACTACCACACCAATCCCAAATTACATTATGGGATCCTTCTTATCATGAGTGTGTTAGTCTCCCTATGTTTATGATAACAAATGTCCACTAATTAAGTAAGTTACTGACAACTCACTTAATTAATATCTAGCTCCAAGAGTAGTACCACTCAACCTCATTGTCATGTCGGACTAAGTCCACCTGCAGGGTTTAACATGACAATCCTTATGAGCTCCTCTTGGGGACATTCTCAACCTAGATTACTAGGACACAGTTTCCTTCTATAATCAACAACGCACACTATAAGTAATATCATTTCCCAACTTATCGGGCCTATTGATTTATCAAGCTAAATCTCACCCTTTGATAAGTTAAAGAAATAAATATTAAATATATATGTTTGTTATTATTGTTGGTGCGGGAAGCATCCGACGATCGAACCTAAGTTTTGATAATGGCAAAGGATTCAAAGTTAAGGTGCTTTGTTATCTGACAGCTTTTGCTGAGTGTTTCAGGAAAGTCCTAACTGCGGTTAGGCAAGGTAAAACCCTAGGGGGTGGTAACCCTAGGTCATAGGGGGTGGTAACCCTATGCGGAAAGTCTTGGCAGGTCGATGGCTTCAGGCAAAAGTCCTAGGGGGTGGTAACCCTAGGTGGAAAGTCCTGGTGTCGCGAACCAGGTGAAAGTCTGGACTGGCCGGTGAAGCGGATGTTCAGCAGAAAGTCCGGAAGCATCGAGTGCCGAGCAAAAGTCCAGTCGATCTGGAGGATCGCACTGGCAACAGGTAAATCTCCTGAGTGGAGTAGGTGAGGACGCGTTCCCCGTAGAGGGAACAGTAGGCGTCGGGTCGACTGGAAACCCGAAGTCAGACCCGGACAGTTCGAATGCTGTCAAATCTTTTATTCATTATGTTTCTGTGCTAACTTTGTTTTGCAGGGTATGTGTTTGGGACTAACACATTTTGCAGGAACAAAAGAGCAAGTTACAACTCGGATGAACAGTGTCCGAGGCGCCTCCATGGAGCTTGGAGGCGCCTCGGGTGCGAGCCAAGAAAAGGCCAGCGCAGCAGACTGGAGGCGCCTTGAATGGAGTTCAAGGCGCCTTGGACCGGAGGTTGAAGGCGCCTTGGATAGGCTGAAGGCGCCTTAAACCAGATAGAGTTCGACCAGGTCTGTGCTGATCCACGCGGGTGACTCGGCTCGTTCAAGGCGCCTTGGTGAACAGTGTAAGGCGCCTTGAATCCCCTTTATAAGGGGTCTCGACCAGCAGCTTCAGAACACAACTCCCAAGCAATACTTGTGCTGCGTGCTGCTCATTCAACGACCCTGAAGTGCTGTTACAAGTCCACGACGACCAGGAGCTTCGAGATTATGATTCTGTCGTCGGTATACTTGTTTTTAATTACTGTACTAATTGTAAATCTTGTACTCCTTTTTCGTACTTATAAGTGTTGCCCACCGAAAGCGATCAAGGATCGCGGGCCTTCGAGTAGGAGTCGACCTAGGCTCCGAACGAAGTAAAACTACTTGTGTCCTTCTGTAATTGCATTCGTTACTTCCGCTGAGTAAATTTACTTTGATAGTTTTACGATTCCGATAATCGAACAAATAGCCGCGAGCGCTATTCCCCCCCCCCCCCCCCTCTAGCGCGTCTCGATCCAACAATTATATTAGGATTAAGAGCACACACTTCCATAATAACTAAGGTCTAGTTCTTTTATTAAGTCAGTATAAAAAAACTTACCTAAAATGGTCCTACTCAATACACTTAGAGTGTACTAGTATAATTTATTAGTCAAGATAAACTAATACCTAATTACACTACGATTATTCCAATGGTTTGTTCCTTTTCATCTTAGTCGTGAGCGACTGTTTATAATTTATAAAGAACTGATAACATGATATTCTGTGTGTGACACCACTCACCATGTTACCTACATTATAAATTAATCGAACAACTACACTTAACAAATAAAATGTAGACATTTGACCAATGTGATTCTTTTATTTCATAAATAAATATTTACAAAAGTTAGACTTTTAGTATACACTCTAACAGATCCCTACAAATTATATAATCAAAAAATGGTAGGAAAATAGTGTTTGGACTGTCCAAATAGCTACTACACGTTGTGTAACGACCCGCCTTCTACTACTAGGCTGTAAGGCGAATCGCTACAGTTATTGCTAAACTATACTGTGCGGAAAGCTAGGCTAATTAAAAATTTTCTACTAAACTGATCAAAACTTAATGCCCTGGGTGTACCTAGGAGTTGTACACTTGCTAGGGGAGACAACCTATGCCTCCCGGATGACCTGCTAGCTGTAATCAGGCATTTCAATCGATCCACTGATCGATTGGGCTGTCGGGTCGATCACGGGATCGATCCAGCTTGATACTGGCACGGTAGAAGTCTCTGGATCGGTCGGCAGACCGATCCACGAGCTTCCCTTTTTCTTTCGCTTCTGTACGCACCAGGATCGGTCTACCGACCGATCCAGGACCTCACTGATCGGTCGGACTGACCGATCAGTGAGCCTCCGTGCTTCTGCTGCGTTGGGCGCAGCTGGATCGGCCTACCGACCGATCCAGGAGCACCCTGATCGGTCGGTAGACCGATCAGTTCACCTCCGATGTTTCTGTTCGCCTCTGGATCGGTCGGCTGACCGATCCATGAGGATACAGTAGCATACTGTATCTGTCTGGATCGGTCGGCTGACCGATCCAGTGGCACAACCAGGCCCTGATCGGTCTGAAGACCGATCAGAGTTCTGATTTCGAATCTGAACTCTGATTTCAGCCCCTGGGTTGTGCCAAGACTCCACCTATCAACTATCCCATGCATAATAACTATTCTAACAACATGTAATAACAATTTTAGACTTAAGCTAGAGTAAGGTTCACTGGTTCATGGCATTTTAAGTCACTAAACACATCTAACAATTGAAAGTATATGAAGATAAAAAAAATTTGCTAAAGTTCTAATTGGTTAAACTTGCTAAGTCCCCTAAGGACCTTTGATTCCGGTTCCTGCCACACACACCATCTTTGCATTGCCCTCCAGCTTCCTCTGTTAGTCCATCTTTCCTTTACCTTTATCTGAGTATAAGGAAAAGTAGAATCTGTAAGCTTAAAGCTTAGTAAGAAACCATCTACCTCACAAAATCATGCATTCGATGCAGTATGCTTTTAAATCATGCTATTTGAAAATATGCACTGAACTTACTAAGACATGGTATACTGAAATCGTAAGGCATAACATATAAGCATGACATAAGCACTGAATCATGGCATAGCCACCAAATAAACACTGAACTGAATATAGGCTAAACTAACTGAAACTAAATCTGTAACTGGAAACAAACTCAACTAGCATAATTGATTTTGAGTTTTGAAATCTAATACATAATAAGTGAAAATACATAATCATACTGTTTTGGGCCCGGCAACTGTACTTGCTGTGCGCGCATCCCTAACTAGACCTGGGATTGCAAGTTCCGAATCTAGTAGGGTTTACTAGGTTGTCTGAACCTAGGGACGACTGTGGGAGTCCAACCCAACGGATATCTGATCCTGTACAGTGCCTACTGAAAATAAAATACTGAATGTAGCTAATTACTGTGTAACTTACTGATTCTAAGTTATCTGAACCTAGAGCTAGGTTGTCTAAACCTAGAGGCGACTGTGGGAGCCCACCCATTGGACCGTAGTCCCATATAGCTAAAATAAACTGATTTACTGTTTTAAACGCTTCTAATGCATTTAACTGTACTATCAAAATGCCTAAGCTGCATTTTTACTGATCTAGTTATTTTGTCGAACACTTAGTGTGCCCCAACTCTCCTCTTTATTAGGGAGATCACCTTTAGGCACCCGACAACGTCTACAGCCCCAACTGAAGAGGGTAAACATGTCCGGCCCATCTAAAGGTGCTCAACTAAATCCCTAAATCTGAGAGGAGGGTTAAAACACCCTACATGTCCACAACATCTGCATATTACTAATCTAATGCATAGAAAATCCAAACGGAGCTATTATACTGCAGGTGAGGGGTTTCTTACCTCTTGATCGTAATTTCTTATGATTCTATTCGCTAGAGTTCCGGTGGAGATGATCCTCTCGACGATCTGATCACGTCTTCGCGTTCCTCTCGCGGAGAAGAACCTCTTTCGTGTTGGAGTCGTCGCCGGAAAGTGATCCGAGAGCCCTTGGGACTTGGGCACCGAGAGAGGAAGAGGAGAAGGGGTGTTCGGCGTTGAGGGTTTGGAGAGGGAAAGTGGCGTGAGGTTTTCGTGAGGGGGAATTGCCGAACCAACTTGAAAATAAACCAAACCCCAACTTAAGTTCTTATTTATATTAAGTGGGTAACTAGGCCCAATGCTAATATAAATATAATTGATTCCTCTTTCTTTCAGCACGGCCCTGCTGGGTTCACCGGTTACTAAACTTACCCGTAAACCATAGGTCTCGGGTTCGATTCCCGCCTAAGCTATTTTACGGTTCTAATTATTTTTACTACTTCCGCTACTCGGAAAATTCCGGAAAAATATCTAAAAATTCCAGAAAAATCATACTATATTTCTAAAACAGTTTTGAGAATTTTCGTGCTTTATAATCCCCCATACCTTATAAAAAGTTCGTCCCCGAACTTAAAACAATTCTGGGTACTTCTGTCTCATGCTGGCCTCTGTCTCCCAAGTCGCCTCTGCTGCTGTGTGATTTTGCCAGCTGACTTTGACTAATGGTACTTCCTTGTTCTGTAATTTCTTTACTGCTCGGTTTATTATCTGAATAGGCCGACTGTCATAGCTGAGATTATCACGGACCTGTACCAACTGGGGCTCAATCACCTGGGTGGCGTCTGGAATATGCTTCTTCAGCATGGAGACATGAAATACGTTGTGGACGGCTGACATCTCCTGAGGTAGCTCTAGCTCATATGCTACCTTGCCCACTCTCTTCGTGATAAGGTATGGTCCCACATATCTGGGAGCTAGCTTGCCCTTCTTCCCAAAACGCATGACTCCCTTCATGGGAGCTACTCGGTCCCCAACTGAAAACTCTAGGGGTCTGCGTCGTGTATCGGCATAGCTTTTCTAGCGGCTCTGCTCTATCCTCTGGCGAATCTGCTGTATGGCTGCTGTGGTATCTGCCACATCTGTCTGAAGCTCTAGTTCCTTCTGTTCACCACTCTCATACCAGCAGTTTGGGATCCGCACCTCCGCCCATAGAGTGCCTCATAAGGTGTCATGCCGATAGTGGCACGATAGTATTGTTGTATGCAAATTCTTCTAAGCTCGGATATTTGCACCAACTTCCTTGAAGTCTAGGGCACCGCTCGGAGCATATCTTGAGTACGATTTACTCGCTCCGTCGACCATCATCGAGGATGGAAGGTCTTTGAATTTCAATTTGGTGCCCAATCTTGTTGTACACACTCCAAGTGTGATGTGAATCTCTTGTCTCATGCAAATGATGGTTCGTGGGACTCCATGTAGTCTGACGATCTCCTGGAGATACAACTGAGCTAGCTTCTCCATGGAGTAGGATATCTTGATAGCTAAAAAGTGGGCTGATTTAGTCAACCTGTCGACTATTACCCAGATGGCATCAAAACCATTCGTGGTTCTGGGTAGCCCCACTATGAAGTCCATCGAGATATCCTCCCACTTCCATTCTGGAATCTGTATAGGTTGCAGAACTCCTCTTGGTCGCTGATGTTCTGTCTTGACCCTCTGACAGGTGAGGCAGATGCTAACATATTTGGCGATGTCTCGCTTCATCCCGGGCCACCAAAAATATTTCTTCAGGTCTTGATACATTTTGGTGGAGCCTGGATGCATCGCATAGGGAGTCCTGTGAGCCTCATCTAAAATCTGTCTCCGTAGCTCCTCCTGATCTGGAACACAGAGTCTATCACCAAAATACAACACCCCGCTACCGGACACTCTGAATTCTCTACTTTCTGATTCTGTTAGCCCTTGCTTGATTTTCTGAATTTCAGGGTCCTGGTCCTGAGCTGACTGAATGTCACCAAGCAAGGTAGACTCTAAGGTCATAGTAGAGAGCTATCCGGCGATGAGTTCGAGACCAAAATCCGCGATCTCCTTCTGTAGGGGTGGTGACATGGCTGCTAAAGATAATAAGGTAGCGCTAGATTTTCTGCTAAGTGCATCTGCTACCCTATTGGCTTTCCCTGGGTGGTAGAGGATGTCTATGTCATAATCTTTGACTAGCTCTAGCCACCTGCGCTGTCGCATATTCAGATCCTTCTGAGTGAAGAAGTCAGACTCCGATGATCTGTATACACTCTGCACTGAGCTCCATACAAGTAATGTCTCTAAATTTTGAGAGCGAACACTACTGCTGCAAGCTCAAGATCATGAGTAGGGTAGTTCTTCTCATAATCCTTGAGTTGTCTAGAGGCATAGGCGATTACCTTGCCATCTTGCATCAACACTGCTCCTAATCCCAATTTAGAGGCGTCACTATATATATCGAAGCTATCTATGTTCTGCAGTGTCGGAATAGGTGCACTAGTCAATCTCCTCTTGAGTTCTTGGAACTGTCCACCGAAATTTCTTGTTCTTCCTGGTGAGAGCGGTGGGAGGCTATCTTGGAGAAGTCCTCTACAAACTTTCGTAATATCCCGCTAATCCCGAGCTCCCGATCTCGGCGTTCTTAGGTCTCCTCCGATTACTTCGCTTCTATCTTGGGATCTACCATAATACCATCCTTTGAGATGGCGTGACCCAGGAAGGACACTGATTTAGCCAAAACTCACATTTCGTGAACTTGGCGTATAGCTGGTTCTGCTGAAGGGTCTGCAATACTTCAGGTGCTCTGAGTGTTCTTCTGAGTTCCTGAGTAGATAAGAATGTCATCGATAAACACAATAACAAACTTATCTAAATACTCCCTGAATACCCTGTTCATGAGATCCATGAATGTAGCTGGAGCATTTGTCATGCCAAAAGGCATGACTACGAACTCATAATGTCCGTATCTGGTCCTGAATGCTGTCTTCGGTATATCACCCTCCTTGACTCTGACTTGGTGATATCCTGATCTGAGGTCAATTTTTGAGAACACTGCTGCACCCTTTAACTGGTCGAACAGGTCATCTATTCTGGGAAGAGGATACCTGTTCTTGATCGTGACCTGATTCAGTGCTCTGTAGTCTATACATAGTCGAATGCTTCCATCCTTCTTCTTCACGAACAGCACAGGCGCTCCCCATGGTGAGTGACTAGGGTGTATGAAGCCCTTGTCAAGTAGCTCCTGTAGCTGCTCATGAAGTTCCTTCAGTTCTGCTGGAGCCATGTGGTAGGGCGCTTTGGAAATAGGATTGGTGCCGGGGAAGAGTTCTATCTCAAATTCAATCTCCCTGACTGGTGCTAGGCCTGGTAACTCTTCAGGGAAGACTGCTGGGTAGTCACATACAACTCGGACCTCTGCTAGCTGTTGGTCCTCGTCCTGGCTGGTAGTGACTACATGTGCTAGGTACCCCGTACATCCCGAATCCATCAACTTCTGTGCCTTCATAGCTGAGAGAAATTTTCTGGCTTTTCTCTTTGGTTCTCCGATGTACTCGAACTGTGCTTCTGCTTCGGGTTGGAATACGACCTTCTGTTTACGGCACTCTATGGAAGCACCGTATTTGATCAGAAAGTCCATCCCAAGGATGACGTCGTAGTCCGCCATTTCCAGCAGGATCAGATCACAAAAAAGTTCCCGATCTGCTATGATGACTGGCACTGCTCTGAGCCAGTGCGTGGATGCCATGACCTCTCCTGAAGGTAGTGCTGTCAGAAACTGATCACTGAGTATCTCTGGGGGTATTTCTAATTTCTCGGAGAACACCCTGGCTATATATGAATGGGTTGCCCCAGTATCAAATAGAACAGTAGCACTATACTGAAAGATGCTAATCTGACCTGTGACGACTGTCGAGGCATTTGCTACGTCCTCTCTGGTGAGTGAGTAGATCCTCGCATTCGCCATAGCTGGAGGGGCTTCTAATCGGCCCTGGCTGATAAGTGGACCTTCTAGAGCGGCCTGCATCTGATGTAACTGAGCTGGCTAGCCTGCATACTGGATGACCGGTCTTGTTCAGGCATTGCTTGGCCATGTGCCCTTCTTGTCCACATTCAAAGCATCCTCGTGTGCCCTTGCGACAAACCCCTGGGTGGAATTTCCCACAAGTGGCACACTTTGGATAACTGGGTCGCTTGCTAGATGGTCCTCCTTTTGAGTCACTCCCTGATTTGCGCTTGCTGTTGGAGTTCCCTTTCCAGTTAGAGCTGTGGCCTTGCTGTTTTTGAGTGTGAGAGTTTCCTTGGCCCTTGGACTCTGAGGAGACTTGCTTCTGCTGCTTCATGCTGTTCTGGTAATGCTCTGTGGTCAAGGCACTGCTCACTAACTCCTCTGTGGTTTGTGGCCTATGTATGCCACCAGCCACGTTCACTGCTATCTCTGGCCTCAGCATCTTGAGCATCAACCTGATCCGTTCCTTTTCCGTGCTGACTAGCTCTGGGCATAGACGAGCCAACCTGTTGAATTTCTTCACGGCTTCCTCAACTGAGAGGTTGCCCTGACGAAACTCAGTGAACTCGTCATAGTGGCGGTTTGTAACCCGCATATGAAAGAACTCCTCAAAGAATTCCTTCTCAAAGTCGGCCCATGTCATCTGGCTCACTGGGCGCTTCGTTCTGATTCTTTCCCACCACATGCGTGCGTCTCCTGTCAGGCAGAAGGAGGCACACTTCACCTTCTCGTGTTCCGGTCATTCTAGAAGCTCCATCGTGCTCTCCAGTGTTTTGAACCATGCTTGTGCATCCCATGGTTCACTAGCGCTTGAGAAGTTCTCTGGCTTGACTCGCTGCCACTGGATCAGATAGGCTTCCTTTCTTGGCTCAGATATTGGGACCCTTCCTTGGTCTTTGGTCTTTGGTCATAGTTGCTGGTGGTGGAACCTCTAAGACTACAGGAGTCGTCAAATTCGGTGGGGTGACTGTGGGGTGTTCTGGATTAGCCTTTAAGGTGGCTATCTCCTGCTTCTGTTCGAGCCACTAGTGCTGTAAGGTCTGGAGGAGGCACTGAACTACCTGCCTCTTGCTGGGGCTCAGTAGCTAGTGCCCTTCAAGCTGGGCGTCCTCGTGCCATTTCTAAAGACATAGAGAACAGAGGTATAACTAACACTATCACGGTTATCTAACTACTGATATCATGTTTAAACTATCACATACTAACAAGCAGTAGGTATATAAACATGAACTGTAATAATAAACAAGAAGCATAAATAAAGTAGAGGTGTTCTTACTTGGAAACTGCAGGTACAATGCTGATGTGTGTGTAGGAAGTATGGAACACTGCTCTGATACCACTCTGTAACGACCCACCTTCTACTACTAGGCTGTAAGGCGAATCGCTACAGTTATTGCTAAATTATACTGTGTGGAAAGCTAGGCTAATTAAAATTTTTCTACTAAACTGATCAAAACTTAATGCCCTGGGTGTACCTAGGAGTTGTACACTTGCTAGGGGAGACAACCTATGCCTCCCGGATGACCTGCTGATTGACAGCATTTCAATCGATCCACCGATCGATTGGGGTCAGTCGATCACGGATCGATCGACAATCTTGCACGGTAGAAGTCTGCGGATCGGTCGGCGACGATCCACGAGCTTCCTTTTCTTCGCCACATGCGCTGGATCGGTCGCAGGCCGATCCGGACCTCACCGATCGGTCGGATGACCGATCGGTGAGCCTCCGTGCTTCTGCTGCGTTCGGACGCAGCTGGATCGACAATCAGAGGCACACGATCGGTCGGTGAGACCGATCGACCTCCGATGTTTACGTTGCGCCTCGGATCGGTCGGTGACCGATCCATGAGAATCTGATATCATCTGTCTGCGGATCGGTCGGTGGCCGATCGATGCTTCTCAACCACGATCGGTGCGAAGGCCGTCGAGTTCGATTGAATCGAACTCGATTTCCACAGGTTGTGCCAAGACTCCACCTATCAACTATCCCATGCATAATAACTATTCTAACAACATGTAATAACAATTTTAGACTTAAGCTAGAGTAAGGTTCACTGGTTCATGGCATTTTAAGTCACTAAACACATCTAACAATTGAAAGTGTATGAAGATAAAAAAAATATGCTAAAGTTCTAATTGGTTAAACTTGCTAAGTCCCCTAAGGACCTTTGATTCCGATTCCTGCCACACACACCATCTTTGCATTGCCCTCCAGCTTCCTCTGTTAGTGCATCTTTCCTTTACCTTTATCTGCAGTATAAGGAAAAGTAGAATCTGTAAGCTTAAAGCTTAGTAAAAAACCATCTACCTCACAAAATCATGCATTCGATGCAGTATGCTTTTAAATCATGCTATTTGAAAATATGCACTGAACTTACTAAGACATGGTATACTGAAATCGTAAGGCATAACATATAAGCATGACATAAGCACTGAATCATGGCATAGCAACCAAATAAACACTGAACTGAATATAGGCTAAACTAACTGAAACTAAATCTGTAACTGGAAACAAACTCAACTAGCATAATTGATTTTGAGTTTTGAAATCTAATACATAATAAGTGAAAATACATAATCATACTGTTTTGGGCCCGACAACTGTACTTGCTGTGCGCGCATCCCTAACTAGACCCGGGATTGCAAGTTCTGAATCTAGTAGGGTTTACTATGTTGTCTGAACCTAGGGACGACTGTGGGAGTCCAACCCAACGGATATCTGATCCTGTACAGTGCCTACTGAAAATAAAATACTGAATGTAGCTAATTACTGTGTAACTTACTGATTCTAGGTTATCTGAACCTAGAGCTAGGTTGTCTAAACCTAGAGGCGACTGTGGGAGCCCACCCATTGGACCGTAGTCCCATATAGCTAAAATAAACTGATTTACTGTTTTAAACGCTTCTAATGCATTTAACTGTACTATCAAAATGCCTAAGCTGCATTTTTACTGATCTAGTTATTTTGTCGAGCACTTAGTGTGCCCCAACTCTCCTCTTTATTAGGGAGATCACCTTTAGGCACCCGACAACGTCTACAGCCCCAACTGAAGAGGGTAAACGTGTCCGGCCCATCTAAAGGTGCTCAACTAAATCCCTAAATCTGAGAGGAGGGTTAAAACACCCTACATGTCCACAACATCTGCATATTACTAATCTAATGCATAGAAAATCCAAACGGAGCTATTATACTGCAGGTGAGGGGTTTCTTACCTCTTGATCGTAATTTCTTACGATTCTATTCGCTAGAGTTCCGGTGGAGATGATCCTCTCGACGATCCGATCACGTCTTCGCGTTCCTCTCGCGGAGAAGAACCTCTTTCGTGTTGGAGTCGTCGTCGGAAAGTGATCCGAGATCCCTTGGGACTTGGGCGCCGAGAGAGGAAGAGGAGAAGGGGTGTTCGGCGTTGAGGGTTTGGAGAGGGAAAGTGGCGTGAGGTTTTCGTGAGGGGGAATTGTCGAACCAACTTGAAAATAAACCAAACCCCAACTTAAGTTCTTATTTATATTAAGTGGGTAACTAGGCCCAATTCTAATATAAAAATAATTGATTCCTCTTTCTTTCAGCACGGCCCTGCTGGGTTCACCGGTTACTAAACTTACCCGTAAACCATAGGTCTTGGGTTCGATTCCCGCCTAAGCTATTTTACGGTTCTAATTATTTTTGCTACTTCCGCTACTCGAAAAATTCCGGAAAAATATCTAAAAATTCCAGAAAAATCATACTATATTTCCAAAACAGTTTTGAGAATTTTCGGGCTTTACACGTTGTAACAGCTAAGGCATGTACGTTGTAGGCTAAATCGTAATAAAAAAAAATATTGTACAGAGTTGAAAAACTGACAGTGGAGTGGAAAGACATGATAGAGAATGGAGAAGGGTGCTATGCAAAGCAACATCGGCTATGTTTGCGGTGGTCAGTTCATCTCGCTTCCAGCCAGCTCAAGAATAAGTATACAACTGCTTATCGTACAACGTCTTTGCTTTGCTTGTCGACAGGAGAGAGATGGAGTGGAAGACGATGGCAAAGGAAGGAGCGAGAGTGAGAGAAATTTAGATTTAGGAAAGTCAAGGGCGGGAGTTTTTTTTTTTAATAAAGTGAGGGTGGGGTTTTGAATAGAGGGTAGAAGGAGAGAGAAAATAAAAAAAAATTAATAATGTAAAAATATTGTGCTTACAACACCACATAAGCGCATTGCTCATGGTCACACAAGAGGCATTGGGTAACATATCATTTATTTATATTTATATATATATATATAATTGTGTTCGCTTATAATAATGTGACTTGTGGCGCATCGCATAATTATGCACTATACAATTGTAACCTATACTAGTTATATTCAGGGCAAAGGTACCCGGAACAATGATATGTATTCTTTAAATATTTTTTTTGTTATATTCAATAATCAAATCTTAATTTTGATAAATTAATAAATAATTTTTAATAAACGATTTATTTAAAAATGCTACATTGATGGACTATTATTTATCATGATGATAGATAAAAAAAATTATAAAATTAAATTGATCACTCTCAAAATTAACTAGCATAAATTTAATATATATAATACCAACTAAAAAAATTTGAAAAAGGCTAAAATATATATATTATAATAATTTTGTATTATTATATGTATACTTACTTATAATATATTAAAATAAATTAACTTAATTTAATATTAATATATAAAATATTATTATATCAAAATATTATTTATTAATTTTTTAAAATTTAATCAAAAACTTTGTCAATTAATTACCAACCACAAAACTTTGCTAATTGAATAGATGTTAAAAGGTAATAAGTTGTATAAATGACTATAATGTTAGATTTATAAAACTCAAGAAATTGGGTTTTGTAAACTCAATAGTTTGTAATTGACGTGAATTTTGTCAACCTATAAATCCAGCATTGAAAATTAGATGTTGGATTCAAAATAACTTTTTAAATAAAAAAAGAGTGTGTGCCAAGAGAGAGGATGTTACGTACACACCCTCTCTCTGGATGCGTATATAAATTTATGATAGTATATAAATGAATATTATAAATAAAAATAGTAATAGAAAATATAAATAATGGCATGTAAATTAGTAGGAATTAATATAAAATTACTTTTTGAATTTATAATTACAGGAAGAGATTTATAAAAATTATGAATTTTTTTTACTTTTGATATGACACAATAGGTCTCATAATAAAGTTAAATTTATAAGTTCAGAATCATAGTTACCTTAAGATTTGAATTCCCTGATATTTTAATAATTACTCGACCCCACATAAATTTTTCATCAACCCTAACATCACAAGTAACTCAAACTACTCAAGTATAATGTGCTTTGGAACTCCTCAAGTATAATAGGCTTTGGATGAGATTCGAACAGTCGTTACTTAAGGAGTTCATCTTACTGCTTACTATCGCATTCCATCAACCACTCATTGCTTAAGGACAAACTCGGACCTTTAATATAATTTGTGAGGCAAGTGGCTCGGGCCCACAAATTTTAGGGGCACCAATATATATATATATATATATATATATATATATATATATATATATATATATATATATATATATATATATATATATATATATTTCCTTAAATGTTGCTACTTCTCCTCTCTGTGCATACCACATCCAGTTCACCCCTCATCAGCAGAAGAAGTGCTGCAAGCCTCCTTCGTCGTTTTGCCATCAACTCTACATCTATGGCTTTGCATCATTTCTCCTGCTCCCATTGGTAACTCAACGACTGCTGATTCGCTTTCTTCCTCTCACCTCGGCGGCTTGGCCTCCCCCCATCCCCTATTGTTGCAGTCTGCCTCGATTGAAGATTCCAATGGTGACATGGGATCTGAGATGCAGTTACTTAATTGCTCGCACTGTTCTTGATCATCTCCTCCCATGGCTCCTGCTTCTTAGACCGGTGAGTTGTGCCTTTGCTGAATCTTGTGCTATGCTTGGAAGTAAATTTCTTGGAGCCCTAAAATTTTTCTTTTTGTTCATTTAGTGCACATAGGTACTGCATTAATATACCTTGATCAATTAGGGCTCTTTCCATGATTATTCATCTAACAATGCAACCTTGAATGTGGTTCTAGGTCGAATAATTATGTGAGTATACTATTTGACTGGGATGAGATCTATATGACCAATACTACTTTTTGAAAATGATCCTGATCCTATCAATATACAATCTTGGATTTATGAAGTAATGTGGAATTATCACTAAAAGTAAATGCAAATATTAACATTACTATTATATCACTAATCTGTAATATTGTTGTGCTAAATTTTGAATTGTTCTAATTATCTAACCTGTAGCATGATCTTATTCTCTTATTACTTCTTGCAACTGCCTAGTGTCTTCATTGTTGAATCAAACTACGGATGTCAAAGGGAGTTGTCTCTATTGTTGAATCAAGCTACTCGTAATCTGATCTCTCTCTCTCTCTTTCTCTCTCTCTCTCTTTTGATGCTTCTTTATCAGCATGAGTAACAATCTTATCTTCAATTTGATCTCAAACTTTCTAATGTCTACATTTGGAGTATTTGCTAGTTTACTTATATTTCTAGGTCACCTTTAGATGACTTAGCATCCTCTAATATAATCTGTTGGGTTTTTCGGACCGCAAAAACCGCTTTTTGCGTTGCGAAAACCCCGAAACCCCCATGCCACGGATCCGTGCGAAATAAAAATTTCGTAAAACTTCGAATATAAGTTTTCTAACCTAGATCTAAACTAGATCTACAAAGGAGAAGAGCTTTTACCCTTGATGTGATGCCTTCGTAATCCCGCTCGTCCAAAGTTCGCCGGATCTCAAGAGTATCAAGGTAGATACTCCTCTATGTGTATCCACACAAGCAAGAGATGGAGAGGCCAAACAAAAAGGTGTGCTAAGCACCTTAGAAGGGTTCGGCCAAGGGAGGAGAGGGAGAAGAAAATTGAGAGCTAGAGGAAGAAGATGAAATCAATTAGCATGAATGAAAAATGAATTCATTCCCCACTAAAAGTGGCCGGCCACATTAAGAGGAGTTGTAACCTCCATGGAATGCCAAGAGTCACAACTCTTTGTAACTCCCATGAGGTGACATCCTACTTAAGCAACCTTGATGATGTGGAGCATCATCATTGGCCCACTCAATGCCAACTCACCAATGAGGTGACAAATGGTCAAGTCAAACTTGACCTTTCATCTTCCTCTCAAGTTAAGTCAAACTTGACCACTTCTCTCTCATGGTTTATCAAATCTAACCATTGGTTCAAGTCAATTTTAATTTAATGAATCTCTATTCATTGAATTAAATTAATTAAATGAGTCTAAGTCCAAATTAGACTCACTTAACACATGAACCAAATTGAGTCCAACTCAATTAGCCTAATTTGGATTACTCTTAATCCAATTTGGTTCATCATATGAACCTAATCCTTTAGGTTCATCAAATGAACCTAATCTCCATCTAATTGTCCTTTGTGTATGACCCTATAGGTTCTTATAATGTTGGCAATGCTCCTAAACCTATTTAGAAGCATAAGTAATGAGCGGTATCTAGCAACACATCATTACTACCCAAGTTATAAGAATGTTGAGATCCAACATCACCTTGTGACTACTAATTGTGACTCCTCACAATATATGACATTTTCCTTCTATCTTAGACATCTAAATTGATCAATATGAGGCATAGACCGTGTCATCCTCTAATCAATCTAAATCTTGAACTCCAAGTAGACTCACTCAATCAAATGAGCTCAATATCTTATATTGACTCATTTGGGCATGGCCATGCACTTAGTGGTCTCACTCTATCAAGAATATTGATGTCTCTCCCGTCATATAGGAGGGATAGATCCCATCTACATCACTCACATCCCTCCGCATAATTTGTTACATACCAAGTAATCGCCTTTATAGTCCACCCAGTTACGGGTGACGTTTGACGAAGCCAAAGTACGTAACTCCTTATGTAGGGAACCATGGTGACTTCAGGTCCAAGGACTAGTAGTCATACTAATAGCCACATGAGAAAGTATATGACACTCATATAATGATCCATGATACTTTCTCATGGCGGGTCATTCAGTATACATTCTCCAATGCATACCCATGTGTCAACTTGATATCTCCATATCCATGAATTGTTAGATCAAGTCATCGAGTTGACCTACATGCTAGTCTTGTCGTATTAACATTATCCCTGAATGTTAATATTTGACTAGGAATGATTTAGAGTAGTGTTCCCTATATCATCTCACTATCGATTCAACCAATCGATTGATATAGGTAAGAACCTTCTACTCAAAGACGCTATTATACTTAGTTATTTGGCACCAATACAAGTAAGTATAATAACCAAAACAAATGCCTTTATAAATATAACAATCATCAAATGATTGGCTCTAGGGCTCTAACTAGGAATCTCCCACTAGCACTAGTACCAATCAGTGTAGGCTCTAAGGCCTAATGACCTAGTGTAACCATTATGCTTTCTCTGTGCCAAAGCCTTGGTCAAGGGATCTGCGATGTTAGCCTCTGTGGGTACTCTGCAAATCTTCACATCTTCTCTATCGATGATCTCTCGAATGAGATGGAAGCGTCGTAGTATGTGTTTGGTCCGCTGGTGTGAGCGAGGTTCCTTAGTCTGCGCAATTGCTCCATTGTTGTCACAATACAGCTCAATAGGGTCAGCGATGCTAGGAACCACCCCAAGTTTAGTGATGAACTTGCGGATCCAAACTGCCTCCTTTGCTGCTTCTGATGCAGCAATATACTCAGCCTCTGTCGTAGAATCAGCTACTATGTCCTGCTTCGAACTCTTCTAGCTCACAGCACCACCATTTATGCAAAACACGAACCCTGACTGCGATCGATAATCATCCTGGTCGGTCTGGAAGCTGACATCACTGTAACCCTTTACAGCTAGCTCGTCATCGCCTCCATATATCAAGAAATATTCTTTAGTCCTTCTTAAGTACTTAAGAATATTCTTGACCGCTATCCAGTGACTTTCACCTGCATCTGACTAGTATCTGCTCGTCATGCTCAAAGCATACGAGACGTCAGGACGAGTACATAGCATGGCGTACATGATAGATCCTATGGCTGAGGCATAAGGGATCTGATCCATGCAGTCTCTCTCCTATCTAGAAGAGGGACCTTGAGTCTTCAAAAGACTCACGTCATGTGACATCGGCAGAAATCCCTTCTTGGAGTTCTGCATGGCAAACTGTAGGAGTACCTTGTCAATATATGTACTCTGACTTAGGCCAAGCAACCTCTTAGATCTATCTCTATAGATCTATATACCTAGAATGCGGAATACTTCACCTAAGTCCTTCATTGAGAAACAAGTCCCTAGCCAAGTCTTGACAGACTGTAACAAAGGGATGTCTTTCCCAATGAGCAGTATGTCATCCACATACAATATGAGGAAGATAACTATATCCCCTACAATCTTCTTGTAGACACAAGGTTCATCTTCATTCTTGATGAAACCAAACTATTTGATTGCATCATCAAATCGAAGATTCCAGCTCCGAGAAGCTTGCTTTAGTCCATAAATGGACCTATGCAGTTTGCATACTCTGCCAGTATGCTATGGATCTTCAAAACCCTCAGGTTGTGTCATGTACACATCCTCGAGCAGGTTTCCATTCAGAAATACGGTTTTGACATCAATCTTCCATATCTCATAGTCATGGTATGCTGCAATAGCAAGTATGATCCGAATGGATTTAAACATCGCTACTGGAGAAAAGGTTTCATCATAGTCAATACCATGAATCTGCTTGAAACCTTTAACTACCAAGCGACCCTTATAGATAAGTCCATCCTGTTGGATTGTGAAATGTCGATAGAGGGGGGGGTGAATATCGATTCGAAAAATAGTGTTAAAGAAAGTTAATCGCAGCGAAATTTAAAAACAATATACACAGTAATTTTTACTTCGTTCGGAGCCTGTGACGACTCCTACTCGAAGGCCCGTACTCCGTGAGTACTTTCGTTGGGCAATTCACTACGAATTTGAAATAATGATTACAAAAATAGTATAATGAATGCTAATGAAAGTTAAAACAAATACCAACAAGAATTTAATAAAAAAGGAAAGGAGCGTATTGTCGGAGCTTTGTTAGCGTCGCAGAAGCACAGAGCAGTAGAGCAAGCAGTAGAAGACTTTCTTTTTATTGTTATTCTGAAGCTCCCCTCTGACCCTCCTTTAATATGAGGCTCGGGGCACCCCGGATCCCTTCTGGGCGCCTTGGTGGGACGTGGCAGGTCCAACCAGCAAGCTCCACGTGGCGACGCGCGAGTTTGGATAAAACTTACCTCCGGGAGCCCGGATCCCTTCCGGGCGCCTGGACCTCCGGGTGTCCGGATCCCTTCCGGGGGCCCGGACCTCCTATTTCCAGAAACTCCTTCTCCTGCAAAATAGAGTTAGTCCGAGGCAAATATATATCCTGTAAAACAGTTTGTTAACACAGTTAAAGTTCAACAAAGTAATAGAAAAAAGTATGACTTAGATTCCGTCTTTCCGAGACCGGAATCTAGTCACGATCTCGACTTAGATATCCAAAATGGATCTAAGTAGGATCGACGCCTAATGTTCCCTTCCCGGGAACGCGTCCTCGTAGTCACTCCCCTCCAATGACTTACCTCACTTACCTGCCAGATGTTCGGTCAGCCCGTTGACCCGTCTGGACTTCGTGCCAGCTATCTGGTCAGCCAGTCGACCTAGCTGGACTTCGTGCCTAAGCGTCCGGTCAGCCCGTCGACCCACTTGGACTTTTTGCCAGCTATCCGGTCAGCCCGTCGACCTAGCTGGGCTTCATGCCAGACATCCGGTCAGCCCGTCGACCTGTCTGGACTTTTCCTGCACACTCGATCAAAGTGTCAGACAACAACAAACTAACTTAACCTGATTTGTCATTCATCAAAACTTGGGTTAAATCGTTAGTGCTAACCGCACCAACAATCTCCCCCTTTTTGATGGAATGACAACCTGGTTAAGTTAGTGAAAACATATGCAAGAAACAACATGCATTTATGTGGTTTTAAAGTTAGTTTGTATTTTTTAATTGGTTTAGCTAACTTAACCACCTAACCCTCCCCCTTTGGCATTCATCAAAAGTAAGCATGGATTAAGTAAGCATAAATACAGACCTCAGACAAAGTAAGAAATAATGTCAAGTTAATCTGGGGGAGTTTAGAACATAGTTTATTTAGCTTTTATTTCTTAAAAAAACTAAGTCTTGAAAGATAGCTGATTTATAACTTTGTAATTTCGAAAGATAGCTAATTTTTCAAGTATAGTTTATAAGGTCAAAGTTAAAAATTCAAGTTTTCAAACATAAGTTTTCAAAATCAAAATTTCAAAATTAAGTTTGAAAAATCTATTTTTCAAAACTGATTGAAATTTATTTTTCAACACTGAGTTTGTAAAAGATTCAATTTTCAAAATTAAGGAAAATGATTTTGAGAAGCTTAGTTTATAAACTTAAGTTTTGAAAAATCTAATTTCCACAATCTTTAATAACAAAGCAATTTTTTAAAACTAATTTTTGTAAAATTTAACTTTCAAATAAAAATGCAACATTAAGTAAAATCAAATTTTAAGAACTAGGTTTAAGAAATTTTTAAGAAATTTTTTTTCCAAACACAAATTTTAAAATAAAGGGAAAATTTTAATTAATACCTCCCCCTGAACCTAACAGAACATGTTGAAAGTATTTGCTAAAAATATTCAAAGTAGAATAATTTTTAAAACAAAGGAGTTTTCAAAATAATTTTGTAAAATTCTTTTTCCATAATCAAATTTTCAAAGTTCAAGAGTACTCGTTTTAAAACCATGGTTTAAAATACTTGAAAAGTTCGATTTTCAAAGACTAAAAAAAATTTGTGATTCATCACAAAAAAATTTCATACTTTTAACCAGGTTGATTTTAAACTTTGATTTTCAAAATTAAGTTTTAAAAATCAATTTGAAAAACTTAAGTAGTTTTATTTCTCCCCCTGAACCTGACATTAAATCAAATGTCTAACCAGTTTGTTACTGACTGACTTATCAGAAGATAGCAGCTTTCACTTGGTTAGTCAAGTTAAGTTTAACCTAAACTTGATTAATGTATATTTTGTATTTAACGCCCAGACTTATATCGATGCACTGAAATAAGCATCTTAAGTCTTAGGCAAGTGGCCTATACATCTCACCCCTTTCTATGTTCGTCAAACACACGCAAGGTAAGCCTAGGGTTTTGGTGAGATGCTCAAAACTAGTCCTATGGGTGCATGCTTTCTAAGGATTTTGAACTAGGCTAAGGCTAAAAATATTTTTAAAGGCTAAAAATAGGAAATTTTTGAAAATGAAACATGTTTTAACCTATAATTTGAGAATAATCATTTTTGAAAATATTTTTGAAATTCGAAACTCCTAGTCTATTAGGCACATTCCTAGTTTTCTATGCAAATTGCTAAATTCACTTTCATGGAGTGGTTTGGTGAATATGTTAGCTAAGTTTGACTTGGACTCAATGTATTTGAGCTCAATGTCACCCTTAGTAACATGATCCCTGATAAAGTGGTGCCTGATTTCAATGTGTTTGGTTCTTGAGTGATGCACTGGATTTTTTGTTAAATTGATTGAGCTAATATTGTCAATTAAAACTTTTACATTGTGATTTTTAAGTTGAAATCTTTTAAGGTATGCATCATCCATAATAATTGGGCTACACATTCTCCTATGGCCATGTATTCTGACTCAGTTGTAGATAGTGCAACACAGTTTTGCTTTCTACTAAACCAGCTGACAAGTGATGGGCCAAGTAGTTGGCATCCACCACTTGTGCTTTTGCGGTCTAATTTGCATCCAGCATAATCTGAGTCAGAATATCCTATTAATTCAAAGTTATTGGTTCTAGGATACCAAATTCCTACATTTGTTGTTCCCTTAAGATATCTAAAAATTCTTTTGACTTGAGTCAAATGGGATTCTTTAGCACAGGTTTGGTATCTAGCACACATACTGACTGCAAATAAGATATCTGGTCGGCTTGCAGTTAAGTAAAGTAGACTACCTATTGCACTTCTATAATACTTGAGATCCACTGGTTTTCTATTTGGGTCATTGTCTAAGATTGTGTTTACTGCCATGGGTATTTTTATTTCTTTTGTATTTTTCATTCTGAATTTTTTAAGTAATTCTTTAGTGTATTTATGTTGATAAATGTAATTTCCTTCATTTGTTTGTTTGATTTGTAATCCTAGGAAATAGGTCAATTTTCCTACTAAACTCATTTCAAATTCTTGTTCCATTAGGTTAATAAATTCTTTTAAAAAATCTGAGTTCATTGAACCAAAGATTATATCATCTACATATATTTGTGCTATAAATATGTCGTTATTTAGTAATTTAACAAACAAGGTTGGGTCAATTTGACCTTGGTTGAATCCTTTGGATGTTAAGTAAGATGTTAGCCTTTCATACCATGCCCTGGGTACTTGTTTAAGTCCATATAATGCTTTCTTTAACTTAAAGACATAATCAGGGTGTTCTAGATCTTCAAATCCAGGAGGCTGACCTACATAAACTTCTTCTTTTATCAGTCAATTGAGAAAAGCTTACTTAACATCCATTTGATATAGTTTGAATCCCTTAAGGGTTGCATAACTTAGTAACATTCTAATGGATTCTAATCTGGCTACTGGGGCATAGGTTTCATCGTAGTCAAGTCCTTCAACTTGACTGAACCCTTTGGCAACTAGCCTAGCCTTATTCCTAGTAATTTCTCCAGTTTCACTTAATTTGTTTCTGAATACCCATTTTGTTTCTATTATTTTCTTATCTTTAGGTGGTGGTACCATATCCCAAACTTCATTACGCTCAAATTGAGCTAGTTCCTCTTGCATAGCGATGATCCAATCTGGATCAAGTAGGGATTCAGCTACAGTTTTGGGTTCAATTTTTGAAATTAGGGAAATTTGACTTAGGTTCCTAAAGGATGATCTAGTCTGAACCCTTAGGTCTGGGTCACCAATTATTTGATCAGTTGGATGGTTAGGGTTGATTCTTATAGTTCTAGGGGGTTGATTTACTTGAGTGTGTTCATCTTCTTCATGATCTAGGGATTGATTGGTTTCTTCAGGATTATTATTTTCAATAGGTTGAAGTTGAGTTTGTCCTTGGGTTTCTTCAAATTTTACATTTGTGGTTTCCTCGATTTTTAACGTAATTTTATTATATATTCTGTAACCCCTACTGTTTAGAGAATATCCTACAAAAATTCCATTTTCTACTTTAGAGGTAAATTTTCCTAAGTGTTCTCTGGTATTTAAGATGTAGGCTGGACACCCAAATACTTTAAAATATTTTATGTTGGGTTATTTGTTATAAAATATTTCAAAGAAGGTTTTATTATATCTTTTATTTAATGTCGTTCTATTTTGCACATAGCAGGCTGTACTAACAGCTTCTGCCCAAAAATATTTAGGTAAGTTATATTCATTTAACATAGTTCTAGAGGCTTCCAGTAAAGTTCTATTTTTTCTTTCTACAATTCCATTTTGTTGGGGGATTTTAGGACACAAAAATTCATGATGGTAGCCATTCTCAAGATAGAACTTGTTAAAATTATAATTTTTAAATTCTCCCCCGTTGTCACTCCTAATTCTTTTAATTTTAAGATCTTTTTCGTTTTCAATTTGTTTGCAAAAGTTTGTAAAGATTTCAAAAGTTTCGTCTTTATGTTTTAATAATTTTACCCAAGTAAACCTAGAATAATCATCTATTATTACTAAATAGTATAAGTTTCCATTTATGGATTTGACTCCAAGGGAGTCAAAAAGGTCTAAATGTAGAAGTTCTAATATTGAGTCAGTTTGTGGCTGATTGGTTGGTTTGTGAGTGGATTTTGTTTGTTTACATTGTTGACAAGCATTACATATGGTTGAATCTAGGTTAGGTAATTTTGGTAAGCCTCTCACTAGTCCATTTAATTTGCTTATATTTCTAAAATTGGTGTGAGACATTCTCCTATGCCATAACCAAGTTTCTTATTTTTGTGTTAAATAACACTTAATTGAAGAGGTGGTTAAGTTGATAACATAGATGTTGTCTTTTCTAAAACCTTTTAGGCTTATAGTAGGATTATCTAGATGTTTGATTAAACACTCTGTGGATAGAAATTTAACCTTATACCTAGTATCACACAATTGACTTATACTCAGAAGATTGAATTTAAAATTCTCGACAAGTAGAACATTTGTAATTATAAAATCTATTTTTAATTCAATATTACCTATCCCAATTACCTTGAGTTTTCCGTTGTTTCCAAAGGCAACTGCTCCTAAACTTTTCTAAGTGAGTTGAGTGAACTTGGTATGATCTCCAGTCATGTGTTTGGAGCAACCACTGTCCAAAATCCACTTGGTTTCCTCATCCGGGCCTTCGGAAACGAATACGGACTCGTGGCTTGATTCGGGTTCGGACCCGTCTTCATCTCCCGACTCGTCTTCCGTTTAAGCTTCGCGGGCCATAAGCGCGAGGTGGCTCTGGTGCTTCTGCTCTTCTACCTCCGATTCGTCCGAGGAGGAGTCGTCCCACGTTGCTTTGAGGGCCTTCTTTTTGGTTGGCTTCGGTTTTTCGAATTTCAGTCTTGGGCATTCGTTCTTGTAGTGTCCCTTTTTGTTGCATCCGAAGTAAGTCACATTCTTTTGTTCCGCAGGAGAACTGATCTTTTGAAGGTCCTTTTTGCTGAAGCTCCTTTTTCTCCTGGTGAACATTTTTCTTACCAAGTTCACCAAGTATTCTTCGTCTTCAGAATCTTGACCGGAATCCTCTTCAGATTTAGACTTGCTCTTCTTTTCTTTGGATGAGCCTGCAAATAAAGTAATACCTTTCTCGGCTCCAGCATTAGTTTGTTCATGTAATTCTAACTCACAGAAAAGCTCGTCTAATTTTAACTTAGATAGATTTTTCGAAATTTTGTATGCATCTACGATTGATGCCCACAAGCTATTACAAGGAAAGACATTTAGTGCGTACCTTATTAAATCTCTGTTTTCCATCTGGTGGCCTATCGCGTGGAGTCCGTTGAGGATGTCCTTGATCCTCGTGTGCAGTTGACTTGCCGTTTCCCCTTCCTATATTTTTATATTAAATATTTTATTTAAAAGTAAATCTCTTTTTGTTACCTTTGCGTCGCTCGTTCCTTCGTGCAGCTCGATCAATTTGTCCCATAATTCTTTAGAATTCTGATGCGGTCTGACCCGGTTCAGCTCTTCTCGTGTTAGGCCGCAGTGTAGCGTATTGATTGCTTTGTTTTCCGTCGACGCCTTTTTCCTCATGTCCGGAGTCCACTGTTCCTTGTCTAGTGGATTTCCGGAGTTGTCGGTTGGAGCTCGGTAGGACTTTATAACACTGAACCATTGATCGTAATCCGTCTTTAGGTACACCTCCATTCTTTTCTTCCAGTACGAGAAGTCATCCCCGTTGAATAGGGGAGGACGTACAGTGCTGAAGCCTTCTAGTTGAGACATTCTGCACACAAGTAAACAACGAAAAAAAATATCCCAAGACTTGGTCTTGGATTAGTAGTGCGGAAAAAAAATAATAGATGTATCTAAATTGGTGTTGCACCAATTTAGATTTAATTGTAACGAAAAAGGTTTCAAAACAGGTAATAATACCAGATTGGAATTAAGCGTAAACAAAATGAAAAAAATAAAGTTAATCTTTCACCCCCTTGTCTGATTGGTGGTTGCACCAAATCAGAGCGGTACCTGCTCTGATACCACTTGTTGGATCGTGAAACGTCGATAGAGGGAGGGTGAATATCGATTCGAAAAATAGTGTTAAAGAGAGTTAATCGCAGCGGAATTTAAAAACAATAGACACAGTAATTTTTACTTCGTTCGGAGCCTGTGACGACTCCTACTCGAAGGCCCGTACTCCGTGAGTACTTTCGTTGGGCAATTCACTAGGAATTCGAAATAATGATTACAAAAATAGTATAATGAATGCTAATGAAAGTTAAAACAAATACCGACAAGAATTTAATAAAAAAGGAAAGGAGTGTATTGTCGGATCTTTGTTAGCGTCGCAGAAGCACAGAGCAGTAGAGCAAGCAGTAGAAAACTTTATTTTTGTTGTTATTCTGAAGCTCCCCTCTGACCCTCCTTTTATATGAGGCTCGGGATGCCCCGGATCCCTTCCGGGCGCCCTGGTGGGACGTGGCAGGTCCAACTAGCAAGCTCCACGTGGCGACGCGCGAGTTTGGATAAAACTTACCTCCGGGCGCCCGGATCCCTTTCGGGCGCCTGGACCTCCAGGCGCCCGGATCCCTTCCGGGCGCCCGGACCTCCTATTTCCAGGAACTCCTTCTCCTGCAAAATAGAGTTAGTCCGAGGCAAATATATATCCTGTAAAACAGTTTGTTAGCACAGTTAAAGTTCAACAAAGTAATAGAAAAGAGTATGACGTAGATTCCGTCTTTCCGAGACCGGAATCAAGTCACGATCTCGACTTAGATATCCAAAATTGATCTAATTAGGATCGACGCCTAATGTTCCCTTCCCGGGAACGCGTCCTCGCAGTCACTCCCCTCCAATGACTTACCTCACTTACCTGCCAGATGTTCGGTCAGCCCATTGACCCGTCTGGACTTCGTGTCAGCTATCTGGTCAGCCCGTCTACCTAGCTGGACTTCGTGCCTAAGCGTCCGGTCAGCCTGTCGACCCACTTGGACTTTTTGCCAGCTATCCGGTCAGCCTGTCGACCTAGCTGGGCTTCGTGCCAGACATCCGGTCAGCCCGTCGACCTGTCTGGACTTTTCCTGCACACTCGATCAAAGTGTCAGACAACAACAAACTAACTTAACCTGATTTGTCATTCATCAAAACTTGGGTTAAATTGTTAGTGCTAACCGCACCAACAATCTCCTCCTTTTTGATGGAATGACAACCTGGTTAAGTTAGTGAAAACATATGCAAGAAACAACATGCATTTATGTGGTTTTAAAGTTAGTTTGTATTTTTTAATTGGTTTAGCTAACTTAACCACCTAACCCTCCCCCTTTGGCATTCATCAAAAGTAAGCATGGATTAAGTAAGCATAAAAACAGACCTCAGACAAAGTAAGAAATAATGTCAAGTTAATCTGGGGGAGTTTAGAACATAGTTTATTTAGCTTTTATTTCTTAAAAAAAACTAAGTCTTGAAAGATAGCTGATTTATAACTTTGTAATTTCGAAAGATAGCTAATTTTTCAAGTATAGTTTATAAGGTCAAAGTTAAAAATTCAAGTTTTCAAACATAAGTTTTCAAAACAAAATTCCAAAATTAAGTTTGAAAAATCTATTTTTCAAAACTGATTGAAATTTATTTTTCAACACTGAGTTTGTAAAAGATTCAATTTTCAAAATTAAGGAAAATGATTTTGAGAAGCTTAGTTTGTAAACTTAAGTTTTGAAAAATCTAATTTCCACAATCTTTAATAACAAAGCAATTTTTCAAAACTAATTTTTGTAAAATTTAACATTCAAATAAAAATGCAACATTAAGTAAAATCAAACTTTAAGAACTAGGTTTAAGAAATTTTTAAGGAAATTTTTTTTCCAAACACAAATTTTAAAATAAAGGTAAAATTTTAATTAATACCTCCCCCTGAACCTAACAGAACATGTTGAAAGTATTTGCTAAAAATATTCAAAGTAGAATAATTTTTAAAACAAATGAGTTTTCAAAATAATTTTGTAAAATTCTTTTTCCAGAATCAAATTTTCGAAGTTCAAGAGTACTAGTTTTAAAACCATGGTTTAAAATACTTGAAAAGATCGATTTTCAAAGACTAAAAAAAATTTGTGATTCATCACAAAAAAATTTCATACTTTTAACCAGGTTGATTTTAAACTTTGATTTTCAAAATTAAGTTTTAAAAATCAATTTGAAAAACTTAAGTAGTTTAATTTCTCCCCCTGAACCTGACTTTAAATCAAATGTCTAACCAGTTTGTTACTGACTGACTTATCAGAAGATAGCAGCTTTCACTTGGTTAGTCAAGTTAAGTTTAACCTAAACTTGATTAATGTATATTTTGTATTTAACTCCCAGACTTATATCGATGCACTGAAATAAGCATCTTAAGTCTTAGGCAAGTGGCCTATACATCTCACCCCTTTCTATGTTCGTCAAACACACTCAAGGTAAGCCTAGGGTTTTGGTGAGATGCTCAAAACTAGTCCTATGGGTACATGCTTTCTAAGGATTTTGAACTAGGCTAAGGCTAAAAATATTTTTAAAGACTAAAAATAGGAAATTTTTGAAAATGAAACATGTTTTAACCTATAATTTGAGAATAATCATTTTTGAAAATATTTTTGAAATTCGAAACTCCTAGTCTATTAGGCACATTCCTAGTTTTCTACGCAAATTGCTAAATTCACTTTCAGGGAGTGGTTTGGTGAATATGTCAGCTTAGTTTGACTTGGACTCAATGTATTTGAGCTCAATGTCACCCTTAGTAACATGATCCCTGATAAAGTGGTGCCTGATTTCAATGTGTTTGGTTCTTGAGTGATGCATTGGATTTTTTTGTTAAATTGATTGAGCTAATATTGTCAATTAAAACTTTTACATTGTGATTTTTAAGTTGAAATCTTTTAAGGTATGCATCATCCATAATAATTGGGCTACACATTCTCCTATGGCTATGTATTCTGACTCAGTTGTAGATAGTGCAACACAGTGTTGCTTTCTACTAAACCAGCTGACAAGTGATGGGCCAAGTAGTTGGCATCCACCAATTGTACTTTTGCGGTCTAATTTGCATCCAGCATAATCTGAGTCAGAATATCCTATTAATTCAAAGTTATTGGTTCTAGGATACCAAATTCCTACATTTGTTGTTCCCTTAAGATATCTAAAAATTCTTTTGACTTGAGTCAAATGGGATTCTTTAGCAAAGGTTTGGTATCTAGCACACATACTGACTGCAAATAAGATATCAGGTCGACTTGCAGTTAAGTAAAGTAGACTACCTATTGCACTTCTATAATACTTGAGATCCACTGGTTTTCCATTTGGGTCATTGTCTAAGATTGTGTTTACTACCATGGGTGTTTTTATTTCTTTTGTATTTTCCATTCTGAATTTTTTAAGTAATTCTTTAGTGTATTTATGTTGATAAATGTAATTTCCTTCATTTGTTTGTTTGATTTGTAATCCTAGGAAATAGGTCAATTTTCCTACTAAACTCATTTCAAATTATTGTTCCATTAGGTTAATAAATTCTTTTAAAAAATCTGAGTTCGTTGAACCAAAGATTATATCATCTACATATATTTGTGCTATAAATATGTCATTATTTAGTAATTTAACAAACAAGGTTGGGTCAATTTGACCTTGGTTGAATCCTTTGGATGTTAAGTAAGATGTTAGCCTTTCATACAATGCCCTGGGTGCTTGTTTAAGTCTATATAATGCTTTCTTTAACTTAAAGACATAATCAGGGTGTTCAAGATCTTCAAATCCAGGAGGCTGACCTACATAAACTTCTTCTTTTATCAGTCCATTGAGAAAATGTAACGACCCGCCTTCTACTGACTAGGCTGTGAGGCCGATCGCTACATTATGCTGTGCTAAATTACTATTGCGGAAATCTGGATTGATTAAAATTTTACTAAACTGATTACTGTAAAATCTGAACTTAATATTCTAGGTGTACCTAGGAGTTGTACACATGCTAAGGAAGATAATCTATGCCTCTCGGATGTCCTGCTAGCTGTAATCAGGCATTTCAATCGATCCATGAATCGATTGGGCTGTCGGATCGATCCAGCTTGATACTGGCACGGAGAAAAACTCTGGATCGGTCGGCTGACCGATCCACAAGCTATCTTGCTTCTGTATGCGGCTGGATCGGTCTACCGACCGATCCAGGAGTACACATTGCTTCTGTATGCGGCTGGATCGGTCTACCGACCGATCCAGGAGTACACTGATCGGTCGGTAGACCGATCCAGTGGCTCACTGATCGGTCGGCTGACCGATCAGTGAGCTTCGGTACTCTCTGTTCGCAGACGCTAACTCTCTGTTCACGACTGGATCGGTCAGCTGACCGATCCAGTGGCACAACTCCATTCTGATCGATCTGTAGATCGATCTGGGTTTCTGATTTCGAATCAGAACCCCTGATTTCAGCACTTGTTCGTGCCAAATCTCACACAACAATTATATAATGTATGGAGAACGTTCTGATATCTATTAACTAGCATTCTAACACGATATAGTGCAAGGTTTATTAATTTATAGCATTTAAACCACTAGAAATGCGTAAAAGTATCTTAAGAAAAGAGACTAAGTTCTTAATTTACTAAACTCCCTAAGGATCTTCGTTCCAGGTTCCTGCCACACACACCATCACTGCATTGACCTTCAGCTTCCTCTGCTAATCCATTTTCCCTTTACCTTTATCTGCAGTATAAGGAAAAAGTATCTGTAAGCTTTAAGCTTAGTAATAAACCATCTACCTCACAAAAACATGCAACGATGCAATCATGTTTTTAAAGAATGCTCTTTAAAAACATGCACTGGATTTGTTAAAGCATGGCATACTGAAGTTACATGGCATAAATACTGAAACATGGCATGCATAATAAAATCTAAGCATGGAGCTATCTCATGATATCAACTAGGAGAACTAAACTGAAACTGAAACTAAAACTGAGCTAAAACTATATTCACATAACTAGATTACGAGTTTGAAAGCTATTATCATAATAAGTGAAAATAGTAATCATGCTACTGTTTGGGCCCGGCAACTGTACTTGCTGTGCGCGTATCCCTAACTAGACCCGAAATTGCAAGTCTCGCATTTATTAGGGTTTACTAGGTTATCTGAACCTAGGGACGACTGTGGGAGCCCAACCCAATGGACATCTGGTCCAGTACAGTTCCACTGAAAATAAAATACTGAATATAGCTACTAATTGCTTATTTTGCTGTTTCTAGGTTATCTGAACCTAGAGCTAGGTTATCTAAACCTAGATGCGACTGTGGGAGCCCACCCATTGGACCGTAGTCCCATGTTAGCTGCAATTAGACTAATATACTGATTTAAATGCTACTAATGCATTTAACTGAGCTGTTAAAATTATCTGAGGTGGTATTTAGCTACACTAATCATTTTGTCGAACACCTGGTGTGCTCCAACTCTCCCCTCTAATAGGGAGACCACCTCTAGGCACCCGACAACGTCTAGAGCCTCCAACTGAAGGAGAACAATGTGTCTGGCCCATCAATAGGTGCTCAACTAGATCCCTAATCTGCGAGGGGGTTTAAACACACCCTGGGTGCCGAAAAAAAAATCTGCATATAGCTAAACTAAAGGCATGAAATCAAACGAAAGCTACTTATACTGCAGGTGAGGGGTTTCTTACCTCCTGTTCGTAATTTCTTACGATTCTAATCGCTAGGTTTTCCCGAGGAGAGATCCCTTCGACGATCTTCTCGCGTCTATGCGTTCCTCTCGCGGAGGGAAACATCTTCGTGCCCTTGATGTTGCCGAGAACTACTCCTATGGCCCTAGGGATAGAACCCTAGGTCTCCCTTGTGGTTGGCACCGAGAGAGGAAGAAAAGGGAGAGGTGCGGCGTGAGGTTAGGGTGAGGAGGAGAAGTTGCCGATTAAAAATTCTATCTCCCCACTTATTAATTCCTATTTATATCAAGTGGGTATTTCGGCCCAACTTAAACTTAAATATAAATGTTTCCCTTTCCTTTCAGCACGGCCCTGCTGGGTTCAATTGGTTACCATGGTTCACCATAAGTCGTAGGACCCAATAGGTCTCGGGTTCAATTCCCGCTTAGGCCGTTTTCGTTTTCTATTTGTTTTTGCTACTTCCGCTACTCTAAAAATTCTGTAAAAATATCCTAAAATTCCAGAAAAATCATAAAATATTTTTAAAATAATTTTGAGAATTTTTGGGCCTTACAATCCCCCATACCTTATAAAAAGTTCGTCCTCGAACTTAGAACAACTCTGGGTACTTCTGTCTCATACTGGCTTCTGTCTCCCATGTTGCCTCTTTTTCTGTGTGATTTCGCCAAATAACTTTGACTAATGGTACTTCCTTGTTCCGCAATTTCTTAACTGCTCGGTCTATTATCTGAATAGGCCGACTGTCATAGCTGAGGTCTTCGCGGATCTGTACCGACTGGGGCTCAATCACCTGGGTGACATCAGGGGTATGCTTCTTCAGCATAGAGACATGAAATACATTGTGGACAGCTGACATTTCCTGGAGTAGCTCTAGCTCATATGCTACCTTGCCCACTCTTCTGCTGATAAGGTATGGTCCCACATATCTGGGACTTAGCTTGCCCTATTTCCCAAAATGCATTACTCCCTTCATGGGAGCTACTCTGAGGAACACTAAATCCCCAACTGAAAACTCTAAGGGTCTGCGCCGTGTATCAGCATAGCTCTTCTGGCGGCTCTAAGCTATCTCTATCCTCTGGCGGATCTGCTGTATAGCTGTTGTGGTATCTGTCACTAGATCTGTCTGAAGTTTTAGTTCTTTCTGTTCACCACTCTCATACCAACAGATTGGAGATCTACACCTCCGCCCATAGAGAGCCTCGTAAGGTGCAATGCCGATAGTGGCCTGATAGCTGTTGTTGTATGCAAATTCTGCTAGGCTCAGATATTTGTACCAACTTCCTTTGAAATCTAGGGCACATGCTCGGAGCATATCTTCGAGTACCTGATTTACCCGCTCCGTCTGTCCATCTGTCTGAGGATGGAAAGTTGTGCTAAACTTTAACTTCGTGCCCAAAGCTGTCTGTACACACTCCCAGAAGTGTGATATGAATCTACTATCTCTGTCTGAAATAATGGTTCGTGGGACTCCATGTAATCTAACTATCTCCTTGAGATATAACTGAGCTAGCTGTTCCATGGAGTAGGATATCCTGATAGCTAAGAAGTGGGCTGATTTAGTCAATCTGTCAACTATTACCCAGATGGTATCAAAACCATTCGTGGTTCTGGGTAATCCCACTATAAAATCCATAGAAATATCTTCCCACTTCCATTCTGGTATCTGTATTGGCTGCAAAACTCCTCCTGGTCTCTGATTTTCTGCCTTGACCCTCTGACAGGTTAGGCAGGTGCTGACATATCGAGCGATGTCTCTCTTCATCCCGGGCCACCAAAAATGCTTCCTCAAGTCCTGGTACATTTTGGTGGAGCCAGGATGCATCGCATAGGGAGTCTTGTGAGCCTCGTCTAGGATTTTCCTCTGTAGGTCCTCCTGATCCGGAACACATAGCCTGTCACCAAAATACAACACCCCGCTATCTGATATTCTGAACTCTCCACCTTCTGATTATGCTAAACCTTGCTTGATTCTCTGAATTTCAGGATCCTGCTCCTGAGCTGTCTGGATGTCACCGAGCAAGGTAGACTCTAATGTCATAGTAGAGAGCTGTCCAACTATGAGCTCAAGACCGAAATCTGAGATCTCCTTCTGTAGGGGCGGTGACATGGCTGCTAGAGATAATAGGGTAGCGCTGGACTTCCTGCTGAGGGCGTCTGCTACCCTCTTCGCTTTTCCTGGGTGGTAGAGGATATCTATGTCGTAGTCTTTGACCAGTTCTAGCCATCTGCGCTGTCGCATATTCAGATCCTTCTGAGTGAAGAAGTACTTCAGACTCTGATGATCTGTATACACTCTGCACTGAGCTCCATACAAGTAATGTCTCCAAATCTTGAGAGCGAACACCACTGCTGCAAGCTCAAGGTCATGAGTAGGATAGTTCTTCTCAAAATCCTTAAGTTGTCTGGAGGCATAGGCGATCACCTTGCCATCTTGCATCAGCACTGCTCCTAGTCCCAACTTCGAGGCATCACTATATATGTCAAAGCTATCTGCATTCTCTGGTAGAGTCAGAATAGGTGCACTGGTCAATCTCCTTTTCAGCTCACTGAAACTGTTCTCCCACTGAAATTTTCTGTTCTTTCTGGTAAGAGCTGTCAGTGGGGAGGCTATCTTGGAGAAGTCCTCTACGAATTTTCTATAATAACCTGCTAATCCCAGAAAGCTTCTGATCTCACTGGCGTTCTTGGGTCTTTTCCAGTTGCTCACAGCTTCTATCTTACTGGGGTCTACCATGATACCATCCTTTGAGATGATGTGACCCAGGAAGGACACCTGATCTAGCCAAAATTCACATTTGGTGAACTTGGCGTACAGCTGATTCTGCTGAAGGGTCTGCAATACTATTTTCAGGTGCTCTACGTGTTCTTCCTGAGTTCTGGAATAGATAAGGATGTCATCGATGAACACGATAACGAACCTATCTAAATATTCTCTGAATACCCTGTTCATAAGGTCCATGAAAGTAGCTGGAGCATTTGTCACGCCAAAGGGCATGACTACGAACTCGTAATGTCCATATCTGGTCCTAAATGCTGTCTTGGGTATATCCCCTTCTTTGACCTTCACCTGATGATAACCTGATCTGGGGTTTATCTTAGAGAACACTGCCGCTCCCTTTAGCTGATCGAACAGGTCATCAATTCTGGGAAGAGGATACCTGTTCTTGATGGTGACTTGGTTCAGCGCTCGGTAGTCTATACATAGGCGCATGCTCCCATCCTTCTTCTTCACGAACAATACAGGCGCTCCCCATGGTGAGTGACTAGGACGTATGAAGCCTTTGTCAAGCAGCTCCTGTAGTTGCTCATGAAGTTCCTTCAGTTCTGCTGGAGCCATACAGTAAGGTGCTTTGGAGATAGGATTTGTACCGGGAATGAGCTCTATCTCAAATTTGATCTCCCTGTCTGGTGCTAGGCCTGGTAACTCATCAGGGAAGACTGCTGGGTAGTCACATACGACTCGGACCTCTGCTAGCTGTTGGTCCTTGTCCTGACTGATGCTGACTACATGTGCTAAAAACCCCGTACATCCTGAATCCATCAACCTCTGTGCCTTCATAGCTGAGAGAAACTTCTTGGCCTTTCTCCTGGGTTCTCCGACGAATTCGAACTGTGCTTGTGCTTCAGGTTGGAATATGACTTTCTGTTTACGGCACTCGATGGAGGCACCGTATTTGATCAAGAAGTCCATCACAAAGATGACATCGTAGTCGGTCATATTAATCACTATCAGATCGCAAAAGAGCTCTCTATCTGCTATAGTGACCGGCACTGCTCTGAGCCAGTGCGTAGACGCCATGATTTCTCCTTAGGGTAACGTCGTAAGGAACTGGCTACTGAGTACCTCTGGAGGTACTGCTAACTTCTCAGCAAATGCCCTGGATATGTATGAATGGTTTGCCCCAGTATCGAATAAGACAGTTGTACTTTGCTGTAAACTACTAATATGACCTGTAACAACTGTCGAGGCATTTGCTGCATCCTCTCTGGTGAGTGAGTAGATCCTCGCATTGGTCGTAGCTGGAGGGGCTTCTAATCTGCCCTGGCTGATATGTGGACCATCTAAAGCGGCCTGCATATGATGTAACTGAGCTGGCTGGCCTCCATACTGAATCGGCTGTGGCTGAGGAAGACTGGACTTGTTTGGACACTGCTTAGCCATATGCCCTTCCTGTCCGCATTCAAAGCATCCTCGTGTGCCCTTACGACAAACTCTAGGATGGAATTTCCCACAAGTAGCACACTTTGGATAACTGGGCTGCTTGCTGGCTGGCCCTCCTTTTGGGTAACTCCCTGGTTTGCGCTTGTTGCTGGAGTTCCCTTTCCAGTTAGAGCCATGGGAGCTGTGGCCCTGCTGTTTCTGAGTGCCTGAGCCTCCTTGACCTTTAGCTTCTGAGAGGACTTGCTTCTGCTGCTTGATGCTATTCTGGTAATGCTCAGTGATTAGAGCACTGCTCACTAATTCTTCTGTGGTTTGTGGCCTATGAACGCCACCAGCCACGTTCATTGCTATTTCCGCCCTCAGCATCTTGAGCATCAACCGGATTCGTTCCCTTTCTGTGCTGACTAATTCAGGTCATAGACGAGCCAACCTGTTGAATTTCTTCACGGCTTCCTCAACTGATAGGTTGCCCTGACGAAACTCAGTGAACTCGTCGTAGTGACGGTTGGTGACCCGCATGTGAAAGAACTCCTCAAAGAATTCCTTCTCGAAGTCAGCCCATGTCATCTGGTTCACTGGGCGCTTCGCTCTGATTCTCTCCCACCACATACGTGCATCTCCTGTCAGATAGAAGGAGGCGCACTTCACCTTCTCATGTTCTGGCCAGTCCAGAAACTCCATCGTACTTTCTAGTGTTTTGAACCATGCCTGAGCATCCCATGGTTCATTGCTGCCTGAGAAATTTTTTGGCTTGACTCTCTGCCGCTGGATCAGATAGGCTTCTCTCTGCGTTCCTGCTGCTGGGGCTACTGGTGCCGTAGGCTGGACTGGTGGAACCTCTAAGACCACTGGTGTCGCTAAGTTAGGCTCCGGGGTGACAGTGGGAGTGTTCTGCTGACTAGCCTTTAAGGTGGCTATTTCCTGTTGCTGTTCAGCTAACTGCTGCAGTAACTAAGCCACTAATGCTGTAAGGTCTGGGGGAGGCACTGGACTGCCTACCTCATGCTGGGGCTCAGTAGCTGGTGCCCTTCTAGCTGGGCGTCCTCGTGCCATTTCTAAAGACATAGAGGACATACATAATTGATCTAATCATGTTTATATGACTACTACTACAATTTTTTCAGGTGCTATCATATATAAACATGTTTAGTTATCTATAAACATGAGCTATAAACAGAAAACAAGAAACGTAAATAGAGTGAGAGGTATTCTTACTTGGAAGCTGCAGGTACAATGCTGATGTGTGTGTAGGAAGTATGGAAACTGCTCTGATACCACTCTGTAACGACCCGCCTTCTACTGACTAGGCTGTGAGGTCGATCGCTACATTATACTGTGCTAAATTACTATTGTGGATATCTGGATTGATTAAAATTTTACTAAACTGATTACTGTAAAATCTGAACTTAATATTCTAGGTGTACCTAGGAGTTGTACACATGCTAGGGAAGATAATCTATGCCTCTCGGATGTCCTGCTAGCTGTAATCAGGCATTTCAATCGATCCATGAATCGATTGGGCTGTCGGATCGATCCAGTGATCGATCCAGCTTGATAATGGCACGGAGAAAAACCCTGGATCGGTCGGCTGACCGATCCACAAGCTATCTTGCTTCTGTATGCGGCTGGATCGGTCCACCGACCGATCCAGGAGTACACTGATCGGTCGGTAGACCGATCCAGTGGCTCACTGATCGGTCGGCTGACCGATCAGTGAGCTTCGGTACTCTCTGTTCGCAGACGCTAACTCTCTGTTCGCGACTGGATCGGTCAGCTGACCGATCCAGTGGCACAACTCCATTCTGATCGATCTGTAGATCGATCTGGGTTTCTAATTTCGAATCAGAACCCCTGATTTCAGCACTTGTTCGTGTCAAATCTCACACAACAATTATATAATGCATGGAGAACGTTCTGATATCTATTAACTAGCATTCTAACACGATATAGTGCAAGGTTTATTAATTTATAGCATTTAAACCACTAGAAATGCGTAAAAGTATCTTAAGAAAAGAGACTAAGTTCTTAATTTGCTAAACTCCCTAAGGATCTTCGTTCCAGGTTCCTGCCACACACACCATCACTGCATTGACCTTCAGCTTCCTCTGCTAATCCATTTTCCCTTTACCTTTATCTGCAGTATAAGGAAAAAGTATTTGTAAGCTTTAAGCTTAGTAAGAAACCATCTACCTCACAAAAACATGCAACGATGTAATCATGTTTTTAAAGAATGCTATTTAAAAACATGCACTGGATTTGTTAAAGCATGGCATACTGAAGTTACATGGCATAAATACTGAAACATAGCATGCATAATAAAATCTAAGCAAATGGTATCAACTAGGAGAACTAAACTGAAACTGAAACTAAAACTGAGCTAAAACTATATTCACATAACTAGAATACGAGTTTGAAAGCTATTATCATAATAAGTGAAAATAGTAATCATGCTGCTGTTTGGGCCCGGCAACTGTACTTGCTGTGCGCGCATCCCTAACTAGACCCGGGTTTGCAAGTCCCGCTTTTAGTAGGGTTTACTAGGTTATCTGAACCTAGGGACGACTGTGGGAGCCTAACCCAATGGACATCTGGTCCAGTACAGTGCCACTGAAAATAAAATACTGAATATAGCTACTAATTGCTTATTTTGCTGTTTCTAGGTTATCTGAACCTAGAGCTAGGTTATCTAAACCTAGAGGCGACTGTGGGAGCCCACCCATTGGACCGTAGTCCCATGTAAGCTGCAACTAGACTAATATACTGATTTAAATGCTACTAATGCATTTAACTGAGCTGTTAAAATTATCTGAGGTGGTATTTAGCTACACTAATCATTTTGTCAAACACCTGGTGTGCTCCAACTCTCCCCTCTAATAGGGAGACCACCTCTAGGCACCCGACAACGTCTAGAGCCTCCAACTGAAGGAGAACAACGTGTCTGGCCCATCTAGAGGTGCTCAACTAGATCCCTAATCTGCGAGGGGGTTTAAACACACCCTGGGTGCCGAAAAAAAAATCTGTATATAGCTAAACTAAAGGTATGAAATCAAACGAAAGCTACTTATACTGCAGGTGAGGGGTTTCTTACCTCCTGTTCGTAATTTCTTACGATTCTAATCGCTAGGTTTTCCCGAGGAGAGATCCCTTCGACGATCTTCTCGCGTCTATGCGTTTCTCTCGCGGAGGGGAGCATCCTCGTGCCCTTGATGTTGCCGGGAACTACTCCTATGGCCCTAGGGATAGAACCCTAGGTCTCCCTTGTGGTTGGCACCGAGAGAGGAAGAAAAGGGAGAGGTGCGGCATGAGGTTAGGGTGAGGAGGAGAAGTTGCCGATTAAAAATTCTATCTCCCCACTTATTAATTCCTATTTATATCAAGTGGGTATTTCGGCCCAACTTAAACTTAAATATAAATGTTTCCCTTTCCTTTCAGCACGGCCCTGCTGGGTTCAATTGGTTACCATGGTTCACCATAAGTCGTAGGACCCAATAGGTCTCGGGTTCAATTCCCGCTTAGGTCGTTTTCGTTTTCTATTTGTTTTTGCTACTTCCGCTACTCTAAAAATTCTGTAAAAATATCCTAAAATTCCAGAAAAATCATAGAATATTTCTAAAATAATTTTTAGAATTTTCGGGCGTTACAGAAAAGCTGACTTAACATCCATTTGATATAGTTTGAATCCCTTATGGGCTGCATAACTTAGTAACATTCTAATGGATTCTAATCTGGCTACTGGGGCATAAGTTTCATCGTAGTCAAGTCCTTCAACTTGACTGAACCCTTTGGCAACTAGCCTAACCTCATTCCTAGTAATTTCCCCGGTTTCACTTAATTTGTTTCTGAATACCCATTTTGTTTCTATTATTTTCTTATCTTTAGGTGGTGGTACCAGATCCCAAACTTCATTACGCTCAAATTGAGCTAGTTCCTCTTGCATAGCGATGATCCAATCTGGATCAAGTAGGGATTCAGCTACAGTTTTGGGTTCAATTTTTGAAATTAGGGAAATTTGACTTAGGTTCCTAAAGGATGATCTAGTCTGAACCCTTAGGTCTGGGTCACCAATTATTTGATCAGTTGGATGGTTAGGGTTGATTCTTATAGTTCTAGGGGGTTGATTTACTTGAGTGTGTTCATCTTCTTCATGATCTAGGGATTGATTGGTTTCTTCAGGATTATTATTTTCAATAGGTTGAAGTTGAGTTTGTCCTTGGGTTTCTTCAAATTTTACATTTGTGGTTTCCTCGATTTTTAACGTAATTTTATTATATATTCTGTAACCCCTACTGTTTAGAGAATATCCTACAAAAATTCCATTTTCTACTTTAGAGGTAAATTTTCCTAAGTGTTCTCTGGTATTTAAGATGTAGGCTGGACACCCAAATACTTTAAAATAATATTTTATGTTGGGTTGTTTGTTATAAAATATTTCAAAGAAGGTTTTATTATATCTTTTATTTAATGTCGTTCTATTTTGCACATAGCAGGCTGTACTAACAGCTTCTTCCCAAAAATATTTAGGTAAGTTATATTCATTTAACATAGTTATAGAGGCTTCCAGTAAAGTTCTATTTTTTCTTTCTACAATTCCATTTTGTTGGGGTGTTTTAGGACACGAAAATTCGTGATGGTAGTCATTCTCAAGACAGAACTTGTTAAAATTATAATTTTTAAATTCTCCCCCATTGTCACTCCTAATTCTTTTAATTTTAAGATCTTTTTCGTTTTCAATTTGTTTGCAAAAGTTTGTAAAGATTTCAAAAGTTTCGTCTTTATGTTTTAAGAATTTTACCCAAATAAACCTAGAATAATCATCTATTATTACTAAACAGTATAAGTTTCCATTTATGGATTTGACTCCATGGGAGTCAAAAAGGTCAAAATGTAGAAGTTCTAATATTGAGTCGGTTTGTGGCTGATTGGTTGGTTTGTGAGTAGATTTTGTTTGTTTACCTTGTTGACAAGCATTACATATGGTTGAATCTAGGTTAGGTAATTTTGGTAAGCCTCTCACTAGTCCATTTAATTTGCTTATATTACTAAAGTTGGTGTGAGACATTCTCCTATGCCATAACCAAGTTTCTTCTTTTTGTGTTAAATAACACTTAATTGAAGAGGTGGTTAAGTTGATAGCATAGATGTTGTCTTTTCTAAAACCTTTTAGGCTTATAGTAGGATTATCTAGATGTTTGATTAAACACTCTGTGGATAGAAATTTAACCTTATACCTAGTATCACACAATTGACTTATACTCAGAAGATTGTATTTAAAATTCTCGACAAGTAGAACATTTGTAATTATGAAATCTATTTTTAATTCAATATTACCTATCCCAATTACCTTGAGTTTTCCGTTGTTTTCAAAGGCAACTGTTCCTAAGCTTTTGTAAGTGAGTTGAGTGAACTTGGTATGATCTCCAGTCATGTTTTTGGAGCAACCACTGTCCAAAATCCACTTGGTTTCCTCATCCGGGCCTTCGGAAACGAGTACGGACTCGTGGCTTGATTCGGGTTCGGGCCCATCTTCATCTCCCGACTCGTCTTCCGTTTCAGCTTCGCGGGCCATCAGTGCGAGGTGGCTCTGGTGCTTCTGCTCTTCTACCTCCGATTCGTCCGAGGAGGAGTCGTCCCACGTTGCTTTGAGGGCCTTCTTTTTGGTTGACTTCGGTTTGTCGAATTTCATTCTTGGGCATTCGTTCTTGTAGTGCCCCTTTTTGTTGCATCCGAAGTAAGTCACATTCTTTTGTTCCGCAGGAGAACTGATCTTTTGAAGGTCCTTTTTGCTGAAGCTCCTTTTTCTCCTGGTGAACATTTTTCTTACCAAGTTCACCAAGTATTCTTCGTCTTCGGAATCTTGACCGGAATCCTCTTCAGATTCAGACTTGCTCTTCTTTTCTTTGGATGAGCCTGCAAATAAAGTAATACCTTTCTCGGCTCCAGCATTAGTTTGTTCATGTAATTCTAACTCACAGAAAAGCTCGTCTAATTTTAACTTAGATAGATTTTTTGAAATTTTGTATGCATCTACGATTGATGCCCACAAGCTATTACGAGGAAAGGCATTTAGTGCGTACCTTATTAAATCTCTGTTTTCCATCTGGTGGCCTATCGCGTGGAGTCCGTTGAGGATGTCCTTGATCCTCGCGTGCAGTTGACTTGTCATTTCCCCTTCCTGTATTTTTATATTAAATATTTTATTTAAAAGTAAATCTCTTTTTGTTACCTTTGCGTCGCTCGTTCCTTCGTGCAGCTCGATCAATTTGTCCCATAATTCTTTAGCATTCTGATGCGGTCTGACCCGGTTCAGCTCTTCTCGTGTTAGGCCGCAGTGTAGCGTATTGATTCCTTTGTTTTCCGTCGACGCCTTTTTCCTCATGTCCGGAGTCCACTGTTCCGTGTCTAGTGGATTTCCGGAGTTGTCGGTTGGAGCTCGGTAGACCTTTATAATGCTGAACCATTGATCGTAATCCGTCTTTAGGTACACCTCCATTATTTTCTTCCAGTACGAGAAGTCATCCCCGTTGAATAGGGGAGGACGTACTGTGCTGAAGCCTTCTAGTTGAGACATTCTGCACACAAGTAAACAACGAAAAAAAATATCCCAAGACTTGGTCTTGGATTAGTAGTGCGGTAAAAAAATAATAGATGTATCTAAATTGGTGTTGCACCAATTTAGATTTAATTGTAACGAAAAAGGTTTCAAAACAGGTAATAATACCATATTGGAATTAAGCGTAAACAAAACGAAAAAAATAAAGTTAATCTTTCACCCCCTTGTCTTATTGGTGGTTGCACCAAATCAGAGCGGTACTTGCTCTGATACCACTTGTTGGATCGTGAAACGTCGATAGAGGGAGGGTGAATATCGATTCGAAAAATAGTGTTAAAGAGAGTTAATCGCAGCGGAATTTAAAAACAATAGACACAGTAATTTTTACTTCGTTCGGAGCCTGTGACGACTCCTACTCGAAGGCCCGTACTCCGTGAGTACTTTCGTTGGCAATTCACTAGGAATTCGAAATAATGATTACAAAAACAGTATAATGAATGCTAATGAAAGTTAAAAGAAATACCGACAAGAATTTAATAAAAAAGGAAAGGAGCGTATTGTCGGAGCTTTGTTAGAGTCGCAAAAGCGTAGAGCAGTAGAGCAAGCAGTAGAAGACTTTCTTTTTGTTGTTATTCTGAAGCTCCCCTCTGACCCTCCTTTTATATGAGGCTCGGGACGCCCCGGATCCCTTCCGGGCACCCTGGTGGGATGTGGCAGGTCCAACCAGCAAGCTCCACGTGGCGACGCGCGAGTTTGGATAAAACTTACCTCCGGGCGCCCGGATCCCTTCCGGGCGCCCGGACCTCCTATTTCCAGGAACTCCTTCTCCTGCAAAATAGAGTTAGTCCGAGGCAAATATATATCCTGTAAAATAGTTTGTTAGCACAGTTAAATTTCAACAAAGTAATAGAAAAGAGTATGACTTAGATTCCATCTTTCCGAGACCGGAATCTAGTCACGATCTCGACATAGATATCCGAAATGGATCTAAGTCGGATCGACGCCTAATGTTCCCTTCACGGGAACGCGTTCTCGCAGTCACTCCCCTCTAATGACTTACCTCACTTACCTGCCAGACGTTCGGTCAGCCCGTCGACCCGTCTGGACTTCGTGCCAGCTATCTGGTCAGCCCGTCGACCTAGCTGGACTTCGTGCCTAAGCGTCCGGTCAGCCCGTCGACCCACTTGGACTTCGTGCCAGCTATCCGGTCAGCCCGTCGACCTAGCTGGGCTTCGTGCCAGACATCCGGTCAGCCCGTCGACCTGTCTAGACTTTTCCTACACACTCGATCAAAGTGTCAGACAACAACAAACTAACTTAACCTGATTTGTCATTCATCAAAACTTGGGTTAAATCGTTAGTGCTAACCGCACCAACAATCTCCCCCTTTTTGATGGAATGACAACCTGGTTAAGTTAGTGAAAACATATGCAAGAAACAACATGCATTTATGTGGTTTTAAATTTAGTTTGTATTTTTTAATTGGTTTAGCTAACTTAACCACCTAACCCTCCCCCTTTGGCATTCATCAAAAGTAAGCATGGATTAAGTAAGCATAAAAATAGACCTCAGACAAAGTAATAAATAATGTCAAGTTAATCTAGGGGAGTTTAGAACATAGTTTATTTAGCTTTTATTTCTTAAAAAAAACTAAGTCTTGAAAGATAGCTGATTTATAATTTTGTAATTTCGAAAGATAGCTAATTTTTCAAGTATAGTTTATAAGGTCAAAGTTAAAAATTCAAGTTTTCAAACATAAGTTTTCAAAATCAAAATTCCAAAATTAAGTTTGAAAAATAGTGTTAGTCCGAGGCAAATATATATCCTGTAAAATAGTGTGTTAGCACAGTTAAAGTTCAACAAAGTAATAGAAAAGAGTATGACTTAGATTCCGTCTTTCCGAGACCGGAATCTAGTCACGATCTCGACTTAGATATCTGAAATGGATCTAAGTCGGATCGACGCCTAATGTTCCCTTCCCGGGAACGCGTTCTCGCAGTCACTCCCCTCCAATGACTTGCCTCACTTACCTGCCAGACGTTCGGTCAGCTCGTCGACCCGTCTGGACTTCGTGCCAGCTATCTGGTCAGCCCGTCGACCTAGCTGGACTTCGTGCCTAAGCGTCCGGTCAGCCCGTCGACCCACTTGGACTTCGTGCCAGCTATCCGGTCAGCCCGTCGACCTAGCTGGGCTTCGTGCCAGACATCCGGTCAGCCCGTCGACCTGTCTGGACTTTTCCTACACACTCGATCAAAGTGTCAGACAACAACAAACTAACTTAACCTGATTTGTCATTCATCAAAACTTGGGTTAAATCGTTAGTGCTAACCGCACCAACAATCTCCCCCTTTTTGATGGAATGACAACCTGGTTAAGTTAGTGAAAACATATGCAAGAAACAACATGCATTTATGTGATTTTAAAGTTAGTTTAAATTTTTTTAATTGGTTTAGCTAACTTAACCACCTAACCCTCCCCCTTTGGCATTCATCAAAAGTAAGCATGGATTAAGTAAGCATAAAAACATACCTCAGACAAAGTAAGAAATAATGTCAAGTTAATCTGGGGGAATTTAGAACATAGTTTATTTAGCTTTTATTTCTTAAAAAAAACTAAGTCTTGAAAGATAGCAGATTTATAATTTTGTAATTTCGAAAGATAGCTAATTTTTCAAGTATAGTTTATAAGGTCGAAGTTAAAAATCCAAGTTTGAAAAATTAAGTTTGAAAAATCTATTTTTTAAAACTGATTGAAATTTATTTTTTAACACTGAGTTTGTAAAAGATTCAATTTTCAAAATTAAGGAAAATGATTTTGAGAAGCTTAGTTTGTAAACTTAAGTTTTGAAAAATCTAATTTCCACAATCTTTAATAACAAAGCAATTTTTCAAAACTAATTTTTGTAAAATTTAACTTTCAAATAAAAATGCAACATTAAGTAAAATCAAACTTTAAGAACTAGGTTTAAGAAATTTTTAAGGAAATTTTTTTTCCAAACACAAATTTTAAAATAAAGGGAAAATTTTAATTAATACCTCCCCCTGAACCTAACAGAACATGTTGAAAGTATTTGCTAAAAATATTCAAAGTAGAATAATTTTTAAAACAAAGGAGTTTTCAAAATAATTTTGTAAAATTCTTTTTCCAGAATCAAATTTTCGAAGTTCAAGAGTACTAGTTTTAAAACCATGGTTTAAAATACTTGAAAAGTTCGATTTTCAAAGACTAATAAAAATTTGTGATTCATCAAAAAAAAATTTCATACTTTTAACCAGGTTGATTTTAAACTTTGATTTTCAAAATTAAGTTTTAAAAATCAATTTGAAAAACTTAAGTAGTTTTATTTCTCCCCCTGAACCTGACATTAAATCAAATGTCTAACCAGTTTGTTACTGACTTACTTATCAGAAGATAGCAGCTTTCACTTGGTTAGTCAAGTTAAGTTTAACCTAAACTTGATTAATGTATATTTTGTATTTAACTCCCAGACTTATATCGATGCACTGAAATAAGCATCTTAAGTCTTAGGCAAGTGGCCTATACATCTCACCCCTTTCTATGTTCGTCAAACACACGCAAGGTAAGCCTAGGGTTTTGGTGAGATGCTCAAAACTAGTCCTATGGGTACATGCTTTCTAAGGATTTTGAACTAGGCTAAGGCTAAAAATATTTTTAAAGGCTAAAAATAGGAAAAATTTTAAAATGAAACATGTTTTAACCTATAATTTGAGAATAATCATTTTTGAAAATATTTTTGAAATTCGAAACTCCTAGTCTATTAGGCACATTCCTAGTTTTCTACGCAAATTGCTAAATTCACTTTCAGGGAGTGGTTTGGTGAATATGTCAGCTTAGTTTGACTTGGACTCAATGTATTTGAGCTCAATGTCACCCTTAGTAACATGATCCCTGATAAAGTGGTGCCTGATTTCAATGTGTTTGGTTCTTGAGTGATGCACTGGATTTTTTTGTTAAATTGATTGAGCTAATATTGTCAATTAAAACTTTTACATTGTGATTTTTAAGTTGAAATTTTTTAAGGTATGCATCATCCATAATAATTGGGCTACACATTCTCCTATGGCTATGTATTCTGACTCAGTTGTAGATAGTGCAACACAGTGTTGCTTTCTACTAAACCAGCTGACAAGTGATGGGCCAAGTAGTTGGCATCCACCACTTGTGCTTTTGCGGTCTAATTTGCATCCAGCATAATCTGAGTCAGAATATCCTATTAATTCAAAGTTATTGGTTCTAGGATACCAAATTCCTACATTTGTTGTTCCCTTAAGATATCTAAAAATTCTTTTGACTTGAGTCAAATGGGATTCTTTAGCACAGGTTTGGTATCTAGCACACATACTGACTGCAAATAAGATATCAGATCGACTTGCAGTTAAGTAAAGTAGACTACCTATTGCACTTCTATAATACTTGAGATCCACTGGTTTTCCATTTGGGTCATTGTCTAAGATTGTGTTTACTGCCATGGGTGTTTTTATTTCTTTTGTATTTTCCATTCTGAATTTTTTAAGTAATTCTTTAGTATATTTATGTTGATAAATGTAATTTCCTTCATTTATTTGTTTGATTTGTAATCCTAGGAAATAGGTCAATTTTCCTACTAAACTCATTTCAAATTCTTGTTCCATTAGGTTAATAAATTCTTTTAAAAAATCTGAGTTCGTTGAACCAAAGATTATATCATCTACATATATTTGTGCTATAAATATGTCGTTATTTAGTAATTTAACAAACAAGGTTGGGTCAATTTGACCTTGGTTGAATCCTTTGGATGTTAAGTAAGATGTTAGCCTTTCATACCATGCCCTGGGTGCTTGTTTAAGTCCATATAATGCTTTCTTTAACTTAAAGACATAATCAGGGTGTTCTAGATCTTCAAATCCAGGAGGCTGACCTACATAAACTTCTTCTTTTATCAGTCCATTGAGAAAATGTAACGACCCGCCTTCTACTAACTAGGCTGTGAGGCCGATCGCTACATTATGCTGTGCTAAATTACTATTGCGGAAATATGGATTGATTAAAATTTTACTAAACAGATTACTGTAAAATCTGAACTTAATATTCTAGGTGTACCTAGGAGTTGTACACATGCTAGGGAAGATAATCTATGCCTCTCGGATGTCCTGCTAGCTGTAATCAGGCATTTCAATCGATCCATGAATCGATTGGGCTGTCGGATCGATCCAGTGATCGATCCAGCTTGATACCGGCACGGAGAAAAACTCTGGATCGGTCGGCTGACCGATCCACAAGCTATCTTGCTTCTGTATGCGGCTGGATCGGTCTACCGACCGATCCAGGAGTACACTGATCGGTCGGTAGACCGATCCAGTGGCTCACTGATCGGTCGGCTGACCGATCAGTGAGCTTCTGTACTCTCTGCTAACTCTCTGTTCGCGACTGGATCGGTCAGCTGACCGATCCAGTGGCACAACCCAATTCTGATCGATCTGTAGATCGATCTGGGTTTCTGATTTCGAATCAGAACCCCTGATTTCAGCACTTGTTCGTGCCAAATCTCACACAACAATTATATAATGCATGGAGAATGTTCTGATATCTATTAACTAGCATTCTAACACGATATAGTGCAAGGTCTATTAATTTATAGCATTTAAACCACTAGAAATGTGTAAAAGTATCTTAAGAAAAGAGACTAAGTTCTTAATTTACTAAACTCCCTAAGGATCTTTGTTCCAGGTTCCTGCCACACACACCATCACTGCATTGACCTTCAGCTTCCTCTGCTAATCCATTTTCCCTTTACCTTTATCTGCAGTATAAGGAAAAAGTATTTGTAAGCTTTAAGCTTAGTAAGAAACCATCTACCTCACAAAAACATGCAACGATGCAATCATGTTTTTAAAGAATGCTATTTAAAAACATGCACTGGATTTGTTAAAGCATGGCATACTGAAGTTACATGGCATAAATACTGAAACATGGCATGCATAATAAAATCTAAGCATGGAGCTATCTCATGGTATCAACTAGGAGAACTAAACTGAAACTGAAACTACAACTGAGCTAAAACTATATTCACATAACTAGATTACGAGTTTGAAAGCTATTATCATAATAAGTGAAAATAGTAATCATGCTGCTGTTTGGGCCCGACAACTGTACTTGCTGTGCGCGCATCCCTAACTAGACCCGGGTTTGCAAGTCCCACATTTAGTAGGGTTTACTAGGTTATCTGAACCTAGGGACGACTGTGGGAGCCCAACCCAATGGACATCTGGTCCAGTACAGTGCCACTGAAAATAAAATACTGAATATAGCTACTAATTGCTTATTTTGTTGTTTCTAGGTTATCTGAACCTAGAGCTAGGTTATCTAAACCTAGAGGCGACTGTGGGAGCCCACCCATTGGACCGTAGTCCCATGTAAGCTGCAACTAGACTAATATACTGATTTAAATGCTACTAATGCATTTAACTGAGCTGTTAAAATTATCTGAGGTGGTATTTAGCTACACTAATCATTTTGTCGAACACCTGGTGTGCTCCAACTCTCCCCTCTATTAGGGATACCACCTCTAGGCACCCGACAACGTCTAGAGCCTCCAACTGAAAGAGAACAACGTGTCTGGCCCATCTAGACGTGCTCAACTAGATCCCTAATCTGCGAGGGGGTTTAAACACACCCTGGGTGCCGAAAAAAAAATCTGCATATAGCTAAACTAAAGGCATGCAATCAAACGAAAGCTACTTATACTGCAGGTGAGGGGTTTCTTACCTCCTGTTCGTAATTTCTTACGATTCTAATCGCTAGGTTTTCACGAGGAGAGATCCCTTCGACAATCTTCTCGCGTCTATGCGTTCCTCTCGCGGAGGGTAGCGTCCTCGTGCCCTTGATGTTGCCGAGAACTACTCCTATGGCCCTAGGGATAGAACCCTAGGTCTCCCTTGTGGTTGGCGCCGAGAGAGGAAGAAAAGGGAGAGGTGCGGCGTGAGGTTAGGGTGAGGAGGAGAAGTTGCCGATTAAAAATTCTATCTCCCCACTTATTAATTCCTATTTATATCAAGTGGGTATTTCGGCCCAACTTAAACTTAAATATAAATGTTGCCTCTTCTTAGAACAATCCCCCATAACTTATAAAAAGTTCGTCCTCGAACTTAGAACAACTCTGGGTACTTCTGTCTCATACTGGCTTCTGTCTCCTATGTTGCCTCTTCTGCTGTGTGATTTCGCCAAATAACTTTGACTAATGGTACTTCCTTGTTCCGCAATTTCTTAACTGCTCGGTCTATTATCTGAATAGGTCGACTGTCATAGCTGAGGTCTTCGCGGATCTGTACCGACTGGGGCTCAATCACCTGGGTGGCATCAGGGGTATGCTTCTTCAGCATAGAGACATGAAATACATTGTGGACAGCTGACATTTCCTGGGGTAGCTCTAGCTCATATGCTACCTTGCCCACTCTTCTGCTGATAAGGTTGATGTGCGTAGATTATATACTCTTTTATGCATGTTTTTATGCACATTTACATACTTTGAGCATGCTTGATCTATGTATTTTTATACTTCCAGCTTTCCTTTTAGCATATTTACTCTTTTGGTTCGGAGATCTGCTTTTTGTGCATTTTCTTTACACAGGAGTCGATTTTGTGAAGAATCTACATCTTTGGGCAAGCCTTGGAGGAAACAAAGGGAGAAAGCACCAGGCCGTGTACCTCACACGGCCCTGCACCGGTATGGAACTTGGGCCGTGTGGAGTTTGGCACCAACAGAAGAGGAAGATGAAATGGTCGTGTGAACCTCACACGGCCGTGTCAAGATTTGAAGCCAACCAGAGCAGAAGCCTTACATGGCCGTGTGGATCTACACGGCCGTGTGGATCTACACGGCCGTGTGAGCACTTCCAGAGACCAAGCAGGCTGTGGCCGTGGGCACCACACGGCCGTGAGGGAACTGGACATGGCCGTGTGAATCTCACACGGCCGTGTCACGGGGCCGTGTGGCGCCCGATTCCCTCCTCTATTTAAACGCTCCTTCATGAATTGAAAGGGGATCTCTCCCCCTTTGGGAGAAGGCAAGATTTGGTGGTTTCCTCCCATTCTTGGGAGGATTTTTGGGCAATTCTAAGGGAGTTCTTAACGATTTCGACTCCGGAGCGAGGATTGGATCCAAAGACGAGGCTTCTTCGTAGATAAGTTTTCTCTTTCCCCCTTTTCTTGGTTTCTTGGATTGGGGATTTAAGGAATGCTTGTAATCTTCATTTCTTCGGATATTCTTCCTCGATTTATGGAGTAGATCTTGTATTCTAGGAATAAGGGAGTATTTATATGATGGATTGTTGTAATCTCTTATGGATTTGCCATTTTCTTGTTTCAATGACATTGTCGTGCTTGTATCAATTAGATCTTGAATGATTAATGGTGATTTGTGCTTAATTCTCATTCTTGATTGATTGTTTGGATTTCTTGTGGACTTTGTAAAGATAAACTTTCACTCGATCATCCGAGGGATCCACGTGACAGGTGCAAGCCCGTGTAAGGACGTTTGAGAGATAATCTTGAAGAGGAAATAGGAATATTCAAGAGAGTAGGATGGATTTTGTGATTAGTTTCTTGTATCTTGATAGATTAATAAGTTGTGGGCTTCTATGTTGATATCCGAGGAAGGCATAGTAATAGGTGCGCTTTTGTGTAAGGACAACGTAGGTTCACGTCTAATTGATCATATTTAGATACATTTCTCAGTCCTTAGCCGGTTATCTATTGCAAGAGAGAACCGGCAACTTTCTACAAGTGTTTGGCAATTGAGGGATAAGAATTGGTGAACCATTTACATTCAAGAAATCTTACAAAGAAACCGAAACTCCTAGAATCTCCCTTTATCATAACCCAAAACACTAAACTCTTATTTGTTGATCTATAATATTAGATTTGTTTACCTTCACTTTGCATTTGAAACGATTGGATAGTTGTTTAGCTAATTCGCATTGAGACATTTCTAGTGCTTATTCCAGTCCCTGTGGATACGATAATCTTTTATATTACTTGCGACATTTCCGTACACTTGCGAAGCGTGACAAAGGTATGGTCCCACATATTTGGGACTTAGCTTGCCCTATTTCCCAAAACGCATTACTCCCTTCATGGGAGCTACTCTGAGGAACACTAAATCCCCAACTGAAAACTCTAAGGGTCTGCGCCGTGTATCAGCATAGCTCTTCTGGCGGCTCTAAGCTGTCTCTATCCTCTGGCGGATCTGCTGTATAGCTGCTGTGGTATCTGCCACTAGATCTGTCTGAAGTTCTAGTTCTTTCTGTTCACCACTCTCATACCAACAGATTGGGGATCTACACCTCCGCCCATAGAGAGCCTCGTAAGGTGTCATGCCGATAGTGGCCTGATAGCTGTTGTTGTATGCAAATTCTGCTAGGCTCAGATATTTGCACCAACTTCCTTTGAAATCTAGGGCACATGCTCGGAGCATATCTTCGAGTACCTGATTTACCCGCTCCGTCTGTCCATCTGTCTGAGGATGGAAAGTTGTGCTAAACTTTAACTTCGTGCCCAAAGCTATCTGTACACACTCCCAGAAGTGTGATATGAATCTACTATCTCTGTCTGAAATAATGGTTCGTGGGACTCCATGTAATCTAACGATCTCCTTGAGATATAACTGAGCTAGCTGTTCCATGGAGTAGGATATCCTGATAGCTAAGAAGTGGGCTGATTTAGTCAATCTGTCGACTATTACCCAGATGGTATCAAAACCATTCATGGTTCTGGGTAATCCCACTATAAAATCCATAGAAATGTCTTCCCACTTCCATTCTGGTATCTGTATGGGCTGCAAAACTCCTCCTGGTCTCTGATATTCTGCCTTGACCCTCTGACAGGTTAGGCAGGTGCTGACATATCGAGCGATGTCTCTCTTCATCCCGGGCCACCAAAAACGCTTCCTCAAGTCCTGGTACATTTTGGTGGAGCCAGGATGCATCGCATAGGGAGTCTTGTGAGCCTCGTCTAGGATTTTCCTCTGTAGTTCCTCGTGATCCGGAACACATAGCCTGTCACCAAAATACAACACCCCGCTATCTGATATTCTGAACTCTCCACCTTCTGATTCTGCTAAACCTTGCTTGATTCTCTGAATTTCAGGATCCTGCTCCTGAGCTGTCTAGATGTCACCGAGCAAGGTAGACTCTAATGTCATAGAAGAGAGCTGTCCAACTATGAGCTCGAGACCAAAATCTGAGATCTCCTTCTGTAGGGGCGGTGACATGGCTGCTAGAGATAATAGGGTAGCGCTGGACTTCCTGCTGAGGGCGTCTGCTACCCTATTCGCTTTTCCTGGGTAGTAGAGGATATCTATGTCGTAGTCTTTGACCAATTCTAGCCATCTGCGCTATCGCATATTCAGATCCTTCTGAGTGAAGAAGTACTTCAGACTCTGATGATCTGTATACACTCTGCACTGAGCTCCATACAAGTAATGTCTCCAAATCTTGAGAGCGAACACCACTGCTGCAAGCTCAAGGTCATGAGTAGGATAGTTCTTCTCAAAATCCTTAAGTTGTCTGGAGGCATAGGCGATCACCTTGCCATCTTGCATCAGCACTGCTCCTAGTCCCAACTTCGAGGCATCACTATATATGTCAAAGCTATCTGCGTTCTCTGGTAGAGTCAGAATAGGTGCACTGGTCAATCTCCTTTTCAGCTCGCTGAAACTGTTCTCATAGTCCTTCGTCCACTGAAATTTTCTAGTGGGGAGGCTATCCTGGAGAAGTCCTCTACGAATTTCCCGTAGTAACCTGCTAATCCCAGAAAGCTTCTGATCTCACTGGCGTTCTTGGGTCTTTTCCAGTTGCTCACAGCTTCTATCTTACTGGGGTCTACCATGATACCATCCTTTGAGATGATGTGACCCAGGAAGGACACCTGATCTAGCCAAAATTCACATTTGGTGAACTTGGCGTACAGCTGATTCTGCTGAAGGGTCTGTAATACTATTTTCAGGTGCTCTACGTGTTCTTCCTGAGTTCTGGAATAGATAAGGATGTCATCGATGAACACGATAACGAACCTATCTAAATATTCTCTGAATACCCTATTCATATGGTCCATGAAAGTAGCTGGAGCAATTGTCACACCAAAGGGCATGACTACGAACTCGTAATGTCCATATCTTGTCCTGAATGCTGTCTTGGGTATATCCCCTTCTTTGACCTTCACCTGATGATAACCTGATCTGAGGTCTATCTTAGAGAACACTGCCGCTCCCTTTAGCTGATCGAACAGGTCATCAATTCTGGGAAGAGGATACCTGTTCTTGATGGTGACTTGGTTCAGCGCTCGGTAGTCTATACATAGGCGCATGCTCCCATCCTTCTTCTTCACGAACAATACAGGCGCTCCCCATGGAGAGTGACTAGGACGTATGAAGCCTTTGTCAAGCAGCTCCTGTAGTTGCTCATGAAGTTCCTTCAGTTCTGCTGGAGCCATGCGGTAAGGTGCTTTGGAGATAGGATTTGTACCGGGAATGAGTTCTATCTCAAATTCGATCTCCCTGTCTAGTGCTAGGCCTGGTAACTCTTCAGGGAAGACTGCTGGGTAGTCACATATGACTCGGACCTCTGCTAGCTGTTGGTCCTTGTCCTGACTGGTGCTGACTACGTGTGCTAAAAACCCCGTACATCCTGAATCCATCAACCTCTGTGCCTTCATAGCTGAGAGAAACTTCTTGGCCTTTCTCCTGGGTTCTCCGACGAATTCGAACTGTGCTTGTGTTTCAGGTTGGAATATGACTTTCTGTTTACGGCACTCGATGGAGGCACCGTATTTGATCAAGAAGTCCATCCCGAAGATGGCGTCGTAGTCGGTCATATTAATCACTATCAGATCGCAAAAGAGCTCTCTGTCTGCTATAGTGACCGGCACTGCTCTGAGCCAGTGCGTAGACGCCATGATTTCTCCTGAGGGTAACGTCGTAAGGAACTGGCTACTGAGTACCTCTGGAGGTACTGCTAACTTCTCAGCAAATGCCCTGGATATGTATGAATGGTTTGCCCCAGTATCGAATAAGACAGTTGTACTTTGCTGTAAAATACTAATATGACCTGTAACAAGTGTTGAGGTATTTGCTGCATCCTCTCTGGTGAGTGAGTAGATCCTCGCATTGGTCGTAGTTGGAGGGGCTTCTAATCTTCCCTGGCTGATATGTGGACCATCTAAAGCGGCCTGCATCTGATGTAACTGAGCTGGCTCGCCTCCATACTGAATCGGCTGTGGCTGAGGAAGACTGGTCTTGTTTGGACACTGCTTGGCCATATGCCCTTCCTGTCCGCATTCAAAGCATCCTCGTGTGCCCTTACGACAAACTCCAGGATGGAATTTCCCACAAGTAGCACACTTTGGATAACTGGTCGCTTGCTGATGGTCCTCCTTTTGGGTAACTCCTGGTTTGCGCTTGCTGTTGGAGTTCCCTTTCCAGTTGGAGCTGTGGCCTTGCTGCTTTGCCCGAGCCTCCTTGACCTTTAGCTTCGGGAGGACTTGCTTCTGCGCTTGATGCTATTCTGGTAATGCTCGATGATTAGAGCACTGCTCACTAATTCTTCCGTGGTTTGTGGCCTATGAACGCCACCACCACGTTCATTGCTATTTCCGCCCTCGATCTTGAGCATCAACCGGATTCGTTCCCTTTCTGCTGACTAATTCAGGTCATAGACGAGCCAATCTGTTGAATTTCTTCACGGCTTCCTCAACTGATAGGTTGCCCTGGCGAAACTCGGTGAACTCGTCGTAGTGACGGTTGGTGACCCGCATGTGAAAGAACTCCTCAAAGAATTCCTTCTCAAAGTCAGCCCATGTCATCGGTTCACTGGGCGCCGCTCTGATTCTCTCCACCACATACGTGCATCTCTCGAGAAGGAGGCGCACTTCACCTTCTCATGTTCGGCCATCCCGAAGCTCCATCGTACTTTCGTTTTGAACCATGTGAGCATCCCATGGTTCATTCCGAGAAATTTTCGGCTTGACTCTCGCCATTGGATCGGATAGGCTTCTCTGCGTTCTCTCTCTACTGTGTCGTGGTCGGATGGTGGAACCTCTAAGACCACTGGTGTCGCTAAGTTAGGCTCCGGGGTGACAGTGGGAGTGTTCTGCTGACTAGCCTTTAAGGTGGCTATTTCCTGTTGCTGTTCAGCTAACTGCTGCTGTAACTGAGCCACTAATGCTGTAAGGTCTAGGGGAGGCACTGGACTGCCTACCTCATGCTGGGGCTCAGTAGCTGGTGCCCTTCTAGCTGGGCGTCCTCGTGTCATTTCTAAAGACATAGAGGACATACATAATTGATATAATCATGTTTATATGACTACTACTACAATTTTGTCAGGTGCTATCACATATAAACATGTTTAGTTATCTATAAACATGAGCTATAAATAGAAAACAAGAAACGTAAATAGAGTGAGAGGTATTCTTACTTGGAAGCTGCAGGTACAATGCTGATGTGTGTGTAGGAAGTATGGAAACTGCTCTGATACCACTCTGTAACGACCCGCCTTCTACTGACTAGGCTGTGAGGCCGATCGCTACATTATGCTGTGCTAAATTACTATTGCGGAAATCTGGATTGATTAAAATTTTACTAAACTGATTACTGTAAAATCTGAACTTAATATTCTAGGTGTACCTAGGAGTTGTACACATGCTAGGGAAGATAATCTATGCCTCTCGGATGTCCTGCTAGCTGTAATCAGGCATTTCAATCGATCCATGAATCGATTGGGCTGTCGGATCGATCCAGTGATCGATCCAGCTTGATACTGGCACGGAGAAAAACTCTGGATCGGTCGGCTGACCGATCCACAAGCTATCTTGCTTCTGTATGCGGCTGGATCGGTCTACCGACCGATCCAGGAGTACACATTGCATCTGTATGCGGCTGGATCGGTCTACCGACCGATCCAGGAGTACACTGATCGGTCGGTAGACCGATCCAGTGGCTCACTGATCGGTCGGCTGACCGATCAGTGAGCTTCTGTACTCTCTGCTAACTCTCTGTTCACGACTGGATCGGTCAGCTGACCGATCCAGTGGCACAACTCCATTCTGATCGATCTGTAGATCGATCTGGGTTTCTGATTTCGAATCAGAACCCCTGATTTCAGCACTTGTTCGTGCCAAATCTCACACAACAATTATATAATGCATGGAGAACGTTCTGATATCTATTAACTAGCATTCTAACACGATATAGTGCAAGGTTTATTAATTTATAGCATTTAAACCACTAGAAATGCGTAAAAGTATCTTAAGAAAAGAGACCAAGTTCTTAATTTGCTAAACTCCCTAAGGATCTTCGTTCCAGGTTCCTGCCACACACACCATCACTGCATTGACCTTCAGCTTCCTCTGCTAATCCATTTTCCCTTTACCTTTATCTGCAGTATAAGGAAAAAGTATTTGTAAGCTTTAAGCTTAGTAAGAAACCATCTACCTCACAAAAACATGCAACGATGCAATCATGTTTTTAAAGAATGCTATTTAAAAACATGCACTGGATTTGTTAAAGCATGGCATACTGAAGTTACATGGCATAAATACTGAAACATGGCATGCATAATAAAATCTAAGCATGGAGCTATCTCATGGTATCAACTAGGAGAACTAAACTGAAACTGAAACTAAAACAGAGCTAAAACTATATTCACATAACTAGATTACGAGTTTCAAAGCTATTATCATAATAAGTGAAAATAGTAATCATGCTGCTGTTTGGTCCCGACAACTGTACTTATTGTGCGCGCATCCCTAACTAGACCCGGGTTTGCAAGTCCCACATTTAGTAGGGTTTACTAGGTTATCTGAACCTAGGGACGACTGTGGGAGCCCAACCCAATGCACATCTGGTCCAGTACAGTGCCACTGAAAATAAAATACTGAATATAGCTACTAATTGCTTATTTTGCTGTTTCTAGGTTATCTGAACCTAGAGCTAGGTTATCTAAACCTAGAGGCGATTGTGGGAGCCCTCCCATTGGACCGTAGTCCCATGTAAGCTGCAACTAGACTAATATACTGATTTAAATGCTACTAATGCATTTAACTGAGCTGTTAAAATTATCTGAGGTGGTATTTAGCTACACTAATCATTTTGTCGAACACCTGGTGTGCTCCAACTCTCCCCTCTAATAGGGAGACCACCTCTTGGCACCCGACAACGTCTAGAGCCTCCAACTGAAGGAGAACAACGTGGCTGGCCCATCTAGAGGTGCTCAACTAGATCCCTAATCTGCGAGGGGGTTTAAACACACCCTGGGTGCCGAAAAAAAAATCTGTATATAACTAAACTAAAGGTATGAAATCAAACGAAAGCTACTTATACTGCAGGTGAGGGGTTTCTTACCTCCTGTTCGTAATTTCTTACGATTCTAATCGCTAGGTTTTCCCGAGGAGAGATCCCTTCGACGATCTTCTCGCGTCTATGCGTTTCTCTCGCGGAGGGGAGCATCCTCGTGCCCTTGATGTTGCCGGGAACTACTCCTATGGCCCTAGGGATAGAACCCTAGGTCTCCCTTGTGGTTGGCGCCGAGAGAGGAAGAAAAGGGAGAGGTGCGGCATGAGGTTAGGGTGAGGAGGAGAAGTTGCCGATTAAAAATTCTATCTCCCCACTTATTAATTCCTATTTATATCAAGTGGGTATTTCGGCCCAACTTAAACTTAAATATAAATGTTTCCCTTTCCTTTCAGCACGGCCCTGCTGGGTTCAATTGGTTACCATGGTTCACCATAAGTCGTAGGACCCAATAGGTCTCGGGTTCAATTCCCGCTTAGGCCGTTTTCGTTTTCTATTTGTTTTTGCTACTTCCACTACTCTAAAAATTCTGTAAAAATATCCTAAAATTCCAGAAAAATCATTGAATATTTCTAAAATAATTTTTAGAATTTTCGGGCGTTACAGAAAAGCTGACTTAACATCCATTTGATATAGTTTGAATCCCTTATGGATGCATAACTTAGTAACATTCTAATGGATTCTAATCTGGCTACTGGGGTATAGGTTTATCGTAGTCAAGTCCTTCAACTTGACTGAACCTTTTGACAACTAGCCTAACCTCATTCCTAGTAATTTCCCCAGTTTCACTTAATTTGTTTCTGAATACCCATTTTGTTTCTATTATTTTCTTATCTTTAGGTGGTGGTACCAGATCCCAAACTTCATTACGCTCAAATTGAGCTAGTTCCTCTTGCATAGCGATGATCCAATCTGGATCAAGTAGGGATTCAGCTACAGTTTTGGGTTCAATTTTTGAAATAGGGAAATTTGACTTAGGTTCCTAAAGGATGATCTAGTCTGAACCCTTAGGTCTGGGTCACCAATTATTTGATCAGTTGGATGGTTAGGGTTGATTCTTATAGTTCTAGGGGGTTGATTTACTTGAGTGTGTTCATCTTCTTCATGATCTAGGGATTGATTGGTTTCTTCAGGATTATTATTTTCAATAGGTTGAAGTTGAGTTTGTCCTTGGGTTTCTTCAAATTTTACATTTGTGGTTTCCTCGATTTTTAACGTAATTTTATTATATATTCTGTAACCCCTACTGTTTAGAGAATATCCTACAAAAATTCCATTTTCTACTTTAGAGGTAAATTTTCCTAAGTGTTCTCTGGTATTTAAGATGTAGGCTGGACACCCAAATACTTTAAAATATTTTATGTTGGGTTGTTTGCTATAAAATATTTCAAAGAAGGTTTTATTATATCTTTTATTTAATGTCGTTCTATTTTGCACATAGCAGGCTGTACTAACAGCTTCTTCCCAAAAATATTTAGGTAAGTTATATTCATTTAACATAGTTCTAGAGGCTTCCAGTAAAGTTCTATTTTTTCTTTCTACAATTCCATTTTGTTGGGGGTTTTTAGGACACGAAAATTCGTGATGGTAGCCATTCTCAAGACAGAACTTGTTAAAATTATAATTTTTAAATTCTCCCCCGTTGTCACTCCTAATTCTTTTAATTTTAAGACTTTTTCGTTTTCAATTTGTTTGCAAAAGTTTGTAAAGATTTTAAAAGTTTCGTCTTTATGTTTTAAGAATTTTGCCCAAATAAACCTAGAATAATCATCTATTATTACTAAACAGTATAAGTTTCCATTTATGGATTTGACTCCATGGGAGTCAAAAAGGTCAAAATGTAGAAGTTCTAATATTGAGTCGGTTTGTGGCTGATTGGTTGGTTTGTGAGTGGATTTTGTTTGTTTACCTTGTTGACAAGCATTACATATGGTTGAATCTAGGTTAGGTAATTTTGGTAAGCCTCTCACTAGTCCATTTAATTTGCTTATATTTCTAAAGTTGGTGTGAGACATTCTCCTATGTCATAACCAAGTTTCTTCTTTTTGTGTTAAATAACACTTAATTGAAGAGGTGGTTAAGTTGATAGCATAGATGTTGTCTTTTCTAAAACCTTTTAGGCTTATAGTAGGATTATCTAGATGTTTGATTAAACACTCTGTGGATAGAAATTTAACCTTATACCTAGTATCACACAATTGACTTATACTCAGAAGATTGTATTTAAAATTCTCGACAAGTAGAACATTTGTAATTATGAAATCTATTTTTAATTCAATATTACCTATCCCAATTACCTTGAGTTTTCCGTTGTTTTCAAAGGCAACTGTTCCTAAGCTTTTGTAAGTGAGTTGAGTAAACTTGGTATGATCTCCAGTCATGTGTTTGGAGTAACCACTGTCCAAAATCCACTTGGTTTCCTCATCCGGGCCTTCGGAAACGAGTACGGACTCGTGGCTTGATTCGGGTTCGGACCCATCTTCATCTCCCGACTCGTCTTCCATTTCAGCTTCGCGGGCCATCAGCGCGAGGTGGCTCTGGTGCTTCTGCTCTTCTACCTCCGATTCGTCCGAGGAGGAGTCATCCCACGTTGCTTTGAGGGCCTTCTTTTTGGTTGACTTCGGTTTGTCGAATTTCATTCTTGGGCATTCGTTCTTGTAGTGCCCCTTTTTTTTGCATCCGAAGTAAGTCACATTCTTTTGTTCCGCAGGAGAACTGATCTTTTGAAGGTCCTTTTTGCTGAAGCTCCTTTTTCTCCTGGTGAACATTTTTCTTACCAAGTTCACCAAGTATTCTTCGTCTTCGGAATCTTGACCGGAATCCTCTTCAGATTTAGACTTGCTCTTCTTTTCTTTGGATGAGCCTGCAAATAAAGTAATACCTTTCTCGGCTCCAGCATTAGTTTGTTCATGTAATTCTAACTCACAGAAAAGCTCGTCTAATTTTAACTTAGATAGATTTTTCGAAATTTTGTATGCATCTACGATTGATGCCCACAAGCTATTACGAGGAAAGGCATTTAGTGCGTACCTTATTAAATCTCTGTTTTCCATCTGGTGGCCTATCGCGTGGAGTCCGTTGAGGATGTCCTTGATCCTCGCATGCAGTTGACTTGTCGTTTCCCCTTCCTGTATTTTTATATTAAATATTTTATTTAAAAGTAAATCTCTTTTTGTTACCTTTGCGTCGCTCGTTCCTTCGTGCAGCTCGATCAATTTGTCCCATAATTCTTTAGCATTCTGATGCGGTCTGACCCGGTTCAGCTCTTCTCGTGTTAGGCCGCAGTGTAGCGTATTGATTGCTTTGTTTTCCGTCGACGCCTTTTTCCTCATGTCCGGAGTCCACTGTTCCGTGTCTAGTGGATTTCCGGAGTTGTCGGTTGGAGCTCGGTAGGCCTTTATAACGATGAACCATTGATCGTAATCCGTCTTTAGGTACACCTCCATTCTTTTCTTCCAGTACGAGAAGTCATCCCCGTTGAATAGGGGAGGACGTACTGTGCTGAATCCTTCTAGTTGAGACATTCTGCACACAAGTAAACAACGAAAAAAAATATCCCAAGACTTGGTCTTGGATTAGTAGTGCGGAAAAAAAATAATAGATGTATCTAAATTGGTGTTGCACCAATTTAGATTTAATTGTAACGAAAAAGGTTTCAAAATAGGTAATAATACCAGATTGGAATTAAGCGTAAACAAAACGAAAAAAATAAAGTTAATCTTTCACCCCCTTGTCTGATTGGTGGTTGCACCAAATCATAGTGGTACCTGCTTTGATACCACTTGTTGGATCGTGAAACGTCGATAGAGGGAGGGTGAATATCGATTCGAAAAATAGTGTTAAAGAGAGTTAATCGCAGTGAAATTTAAAAACAATAGACACAGTAATTTTTACTTCGTTCGGAGCCTGTGACGACTCCTACTCGAAGGCCCGTACTCCGTGAGTACTTTCGTTGGCAATTCACTAGGAATTCGAAATAATGATTACAAAAACAGTATAATGAATGCTAATGAAAGTTAAAACAAATACCGACAAGAATTTAATAAAAAAGGAAAGGAGCGTATTGTCGGAGCTTTGTTAGCGTCGCAGAAGCGCAGAGCAGTAGAGCAAGTAGTAGAAGACTTTCTTTTTGTTGTTATTCTGAAGCTCCCCTCTGACCCTCCTTTTATATGAGGCTCGGGACGCCCCGGATCCCTTCCTGGCGCCCTAGTGGAACGTGGCAGGTCCAACCAGTAAGCTCCACGTGGCGACGCGCGAGTTTGGATAAAACTTACCTCCGGGCGCCCGGACCTCCTATTTCCAGGAACTCCTTCTCCTGCAAAATAGAGTTAGTCCAAGGCAAATATATATCCTGTAAAACAGTTTGTTAGCACAATTAAAGTTCAACAAAGTAATAGAAAAGAGTATGACTTAGATTCCGTCTTTCCGAGACCGGAATCTAGTCACGATCTCGACTTAGATATCCGAAATGGATCTAAGTCGGATCGACGCCTAATGTTCCCTTCCCGGGAACGCGTTCTCGCAGTCACTCCCCTCCAGTGGCTTCGACCCGTCTGGACTTCGTGCCAGCTATCCGGTCAGCCCGTCGACCTAGCTGGACTTCGTGCCTAAGCGTCCGGTCAGCCCGTCGACCCTCTTGGACTTCGTGCCAGCTATCCGGTCAGCCCGTCGACCTAGCTGGGCTTCGTGCTAGACATCCGGTCAGCCCGTCGACCTGCCTGGACTTCTCCTGCACACTCGATCAAAGTGTCAGACAACAACAAACTAACTAAACCTGATTTACCATTCATCAAAACCTGGGTTAAATCGTTAGTGCTAACCGCACCAACACATCCATGTCAGTCTTTCTCTTAAAGACCCACTTACACCCAATGGGTTTAACCCCTTCAGGTGGATCAACCAAAGTCCAGACTTGGTTAGTGTACATGGATTCCATTTCAAATCTCATGGCTTCTAGCCATTTCTCGGAATCTGGTCTCATCACAGCTTCCTGATAGGAGGTGGGCTCATCCTCTATAAGCATTACGTCATCATGGTCAGACAAGAGAAATGAGTATCTCTCAGGCTGACAACGTACCCTATCGGACCTGCGAAGAGGTATGTCTACTTGAACTGGTTGTTGTTCCTCAACTCCTTGTAGAACAACGTCATCCACAACACTTTGTGGTTCCAGTTCAACTTCCATCGAGGCTTCTGTGCTATGGTTCATATCTTGAACTTCTTCAAGATCGAACGTACTCCCACTAGTCTTTCTAGAAACAAAGTCCCTTTCTAGAAATACCCCAGTCTTAGCCACAACTATCTTGTGTTGACCGGGAATGTAGAAGTAATATCCCTTCGTTTCCTTGGGATATCCAATGAAATAGCACTTGTCAGATTTGGGTCCTAATTTGTCTGAGACTTGACGTCTAACGTAAGCCTCACAACCCCAAATCCTCATAAAAGACACCTGGGCATCTCCCCCAGTCCATATCCTATATGGTATCTTTATTACAGCCTTAGATGGAACTCGGTTGAGAATGAAAGCTGCTGTGTCTAGAGCATAGCCCCAAAGAGATGTAGGAAGATCTGTGTGACTCATCATAGACCGTACCATATCTAATAGGGTACAATTCCTCCTTTCAGATACACCATTCCACTGTGGTGTTCCAGGAGGAGTGAGTTGGGATAGAATCCCACACTCAGCTAGATAGTCACGAAACTCATGGCTAAGGTATTCCCCACCTCGATCTGATCGAAGTATCTTAATACTCTTGCCAAGCTGGTTTTGTACTTCATTCTTGAATTCTTTGAACTTTTCAAATGATTCAGACTTATGTGTCATCAAGTACACATAACCATATCTACTGAAGTCATCAGTAAATGTAATGAAGTACGTATAATCACCTCTAGCAGTGACATTGAAAGAACCACATACATTGCTATGTATAAGACCTAACAAGTCAGCCGCTCTCTCACTGTGTCCACTAAAGGGAGTCTTGGTCATCTTGCCTAGAAGGCATGACTCGCATGTCTCATATGATTCAAAATCAAATGAGTCCAGCAAACCATCTTTATGGAGTTGGGATAAGCGTTTGTCATTTATATGACCTAAGCGACAGTGCTAGAGATAGGTTCGGTTCATGTCATTTGACTTGAACCTCTTGGTACTTATGTTATAGATGGGGCTCTCAAGGTCTAGAATATAGAGTCCGTTCATCAGAGGTGCACTACAATAGAACATTTCATTTAAATAAACTGAACAACATTTGTTATTTATAATAAATGAAAAACCTTTCTTGTCCAAACAAGAAACTGAAATTATGTTCTTAGTTAAAGCAGACACATAACAATAATCATCCAACTCTAGTACAAGCCCAGAGGGCAGAGATAGAAAATAAGTCCCTACAGCAATAGCAGCAACCCGTGCTCCATTGCCTACTCGTAGGTCCACCTCGCCCTTCGTCAATGCCTTGCTATTTCTCAGCGCCTGCACATTAGTACAAATGTGAGAAGCACATCCAGTATCTAATACCCATGATGAAGAAATAGATAGATTGACTTCTATAACATATATACCTGAAGTGGAAGTCTCACTTCTCTTCTTCTTAACTTTGCCCTTGGCTTGGGCTTTCCCTTGCCGTTGGGGTAGAAGCAGGTAGCATCCTTGGTGACCCCTCCTTTAGGCTTCAGTGCCTTGCCTTTGCCCTTGGCTTGGGACTTTTTCTTGCCTTTAGGCTTGCCCTTGCCCTTGTGTTTCTGAACCATCAGAATAGAGTTAGGCTTAACCTTCTTAAGGTTGAGCTCAGCAGTTCGTAACATACTAAGCAGTTCGAGCAGTGGCTTGTCAATTTCGTTCATGTTGTAGTTCATGACAAATTGACTGTAGCTCTCTGGCAAAGACTGCAAGATCAGGTCAATGGCCAACTCTTGGCCAAGTGGGAATCCCAATCTCTGTAGATTCTCTATGTACCCAATCATCTTGAGTACATATGGACCTACGGGAGCCCCATCTGACATCTTGCACTGAAATAGTGCCCTTGAGATCTCAAATCTCTCGTGCCGCGCTTGTCCTTGATATAGTTGACGAAGATGTTCAATCATATCATAAGTACCCATTAACTAATGTTGCTTCTGAAGCTCAGAGTTCATGATCGCGAGCATTAGACATGATACATCTAATGCATCATCTTGATGCTTCTTGTAAGCATCTTTGTCTGCTCGTGTGGCATTGGCAGGAGGAGCCTCCGGAATGGGCTGCTCTAGAACGTACAATTTACGTTCTTGGGTGAGAACTATTCTCATATTCCTGTACCAGTCCAAGAAGTTTGCTCCGTTAAGCTTGTCCTTGTCAAGGACAGAACGCAGAGAGAAGGTGTTCGTGTTTGACGTCATGGTAATCTACAATAGAAAAATGCAGAAAATAAATAAACATCATATTCTAGTAATCACTTAATTAGGTCTTTTAATTAAATGATGCTCCCACTGAATTCTATAATTCATGTGGGACAAGATCCACATCATACTACGCCTTGAGATAGCTTTGGCTAAATCTCCCAAGACTTAGTATGATTGGTAGGTAACTAATTACCAATTACATCTCTATGCAACTCTTGTTTATAGGATCAAAATCCGCATTTATATTAAAACTCGAGTTAGCTTTGGCTAATACGCCCAAGAGTTAATATAAACGTGATTGTGACCTATATACCAACAATTGGAAAATGCCTATAGTTAAATTCGATCCAATTGAGTTAACTAGTTACTCAATCTAATTGAGTTGTACTCACCCATGCGCTGATAAGCGGGACCAAAATTGTCCCTCCGTACCCTACCAAGATAGTATGCGTTGCTCTGCTTTGGTAGATTCAACAATAACATGTGATCGAGGTAGTGATAGGTATCACGGCATGGTAGGCATTACAAGTTGACACGATTGAGATCTAATCTAATCATCGAGGTGTATCATATACGCGATTTAGATCTAATCTAATCGTTAGGGTGCATCATGTACGCGATTTAGATCTAATCTAATCGTCAATGCGCTAATTAATTACTATTCTAGCATGCATCACATATACAAACACACAAGCAATTAATCAAATATTTTGTGATTAGTCATGGCCCTACTACGATCTTCTCAAGCCAATGAGAAGATCGGATGGTCAACCTAAGGTCAACAGCTTCTCAAGCTCCTTCCTTTGACCACCTTGTGTTGCTCGCGCCCTCCTCGTAACTCCGTCTCGAGTAGACATTCCACCGCTCCATTTTGTACATTACAAAAGTGAAACTCGAGTTACATTCGAGTCTAAACTAATTTACAACAAGAAATAAAAATAGGAAAGGCACGACGCGCAAGTCGCGTATCACATACAACACGCACATCACAAAAAATGGCACGCAGGCCATAATATGAATTACAACACAAATTGTCCAATCTAATTGGGTCTTTTGGGCCATGACCATCACAAAATAATACATAATTCTAAATTATGTAATTTCTATAAATTTGTGTAATTTTCTTACAATTTTTACAATTTTTATGAGTTAAAATTCTCAGCGGTCCCGTTTAGCGGTTTTCGGGCGCAATCGCGGAACGAAGCCCCTTGCGGGGTCAGTGGCAGCACCCCTACCCGCGATATAATCATCGCAAGTGTTCCTAAGTGATCCTACAGCACCATAGTCTGCTGTCCCAAAAGGATTTGGGGCGAAACCTTGCCGTTTCAGAAATATCTTCTCGGTAGTCGAAGCCTACAAGTGTCTAAACACTTGTGCTTCGCTTCTACGAGAAAATTACCCATAAAATCAATAAAAATCATAAAAATACAGAAACTTACAGATCTGTAGAATTTCATAAAATTCAAAATAAAACTCATACTCGCTTCGCACGTGGCTCTGATACCACTGCTGGATTTTTTGGGCCGGAAAAATCGCTTTTTGCGTTGCGGAAACCCCGAAACCCCCATGCCACGGATTCGTGCGAAGTAAAAATTTCGTAAAACTTCGAATATGAGTTTTCTAACCTAGATCTAAACTAGATCTACAAAGGAGAAGAGCTTTTACCCTTGATGTGATGCCCTCGCTAATCCCGCTCGTCCAAAGTTCGTCGGATCTCAAGAGTATCAAGATAGATACTCCTCTATGTGTATCCACACAAGCAAGAGATGGAGAGGCCAAACAAAAAGGTGTGCTAGCACCTTAGAAGGGTTCGGCCAAGGGAGGAGAGGGAGAAGAAAATTGAGAGCTAGAGGAAGAAGATGAAATCAATTAGCATGAATGAAAAATGAATTCATTCCCCACTAAAAGTGGCCGGCCACATTAAGAGGAGTTGTAACCTCCATGGAATGCCAAGAGTCACAACTCTTGGTAACTCCCATGAGGTGGCATCCCACTTAAGCAACCTTGATGATGTGGAGCATCATCATTGGCCCACTCAATGTCAACTCACCAATGAGGTGGCAAATGGTCAAGTCAAACTTGACCACTTCTCTCTCATGGTTTATCAAATCTAACCGTTGGTTCAAGTCAATTTTAATTTAATGAATCTCTATTCATTGAATTAAATTAATTAAATGAGTTTAAGTCCAAATTAGACTCACTTAACACATGAACCAAATTGAGTCCAACTCAATTAGCCTAATTTGGATTACTCTTAATTCAATTTGGTTTATCATATGAACCTAATCCTTTAGGTTCATCAAATGAACCTAATCTCCATCTAATTGCCCTTTGTGTGTGACCCTATAAGTTCTTATAACGTTGGCAATACTCCAAAACCTATTTAGAAGCATAAGTAATGAGCGGTATCTAGCAACACATCATTACTACCCAAGTTATAAGAATATTGAGATCCAACATCACCTTGTGACTACTAATTGTGACTCCTCACAATATATGACATTGTCCTTCTATCCTAGACATCTAGATTGATCAATATGAGGCATAGACCATGTCATCCTCTAATCAATCTAAATCTTGAACTCCAAGTAGACTCACTCAATCAAATGAGCTCAATATCTTATATTGACTCATTTGGGCATGGCCATGCACTTAGTGGTCTCACTCTATCAAGAATATCGATATCTTTCCCGTCATATAGGAGGGATAGATCCCATCTACATCACTCGCATCCCTCCGCATAATTTGTTACATACTAAGTAATCACCTTTATAGTCCACCCAGTTACGGGTGACGTTTGACGAAGCCAAAGTACGTAACTCCTTATGTAGGGAACCATGGTGACTTCAGGTCCAAGGACTAGTAGTCATACTAATAGCCACATGAGAAAGTATATGACACTCATATAACAATCCATGATACTTTCTCATAGCGGGTCATTCAGTATACATTCTCCAATGCATACTCATGTGTCAACTTGATATCTCCATATCCATGACTTGTGAGATCAAGTCATCGAGTTGACCTACATGCTAACCTTGTCGTATTAACATTGTCCCTGAATGTTAATATTTGACTAGGAATGATTTAGAGTAGTATTCCCTATATCATCTCACTATCGATTCAACCAATCGACTGATATAGGTAAGAACCTTCTACTCAAGGACGCTATTATACTTAGTTATTTGGCACCAATACAAGTAAGTATAATAACCAAAACAAATGTCTTTATAAATATAAGAATATGATACAATGAGTCCATACAACAATCATCAAATGATTGGCTCTAGGGCTCTAACTAACATAATCACCATGAACGGTATAAATTCCAACTATTAGGATCGTGCACACTATTATTTTTCCAGGCTACATTCTCATTTCTCTCAATCAAACTAGGTGCTTTGATGTGCTTGACACTCATAAAATGGCTAGAATTGCTATTTTGTTTGACGACATTTTTGTGTAGTTCGTTTTCTTGAGATGGTGCTTTACTTCTCTAAATCTACTATCACTTCTTTTTTTTTTTGCTTCTTTACTGGTTGAATAGGGGTGCTCCAAGAATATGATTAGCTCATCATAGTTTTTAAGATTAGATAAAAATATGATTATGATTTAGCAGGATGGTATTTACATATATTATGATTTGGTGAATTTTTTATGCATTTAGATGTTGGAACTATTTTAATCTATGAACTGTTGGTACAGATTAACATTTAGGCTTTTAGCAAACATGCTTCCTATAAGAAAACAATTCTTTGGAGCAGAAAAAAAGGAAGAAAACAAAAGGAAGAAGCTTTAATTCAAAGCCAAGTAGGAAGTCTTAATAAGTATTTCACTAACAACCAAAGAGTAGAGCAAACAGAAGTAGTAGAACAAGTAAATCAGGATGGCACTGATAATAAGTTGAATGATCAAGAATATAGTGAATTGAATGAACTTCAAAATGAAGACCCAAAACAATCTGAAAATGATAAAGTTGAAGTCAATATGCCCGAAATAACAGTGATGAAGATATAAATCAAGAGATCTTGTTTCCTTTAAATATTGATGATTCAGGAAACTAGGACAAAATTTAAAATATTAGGGATTTTCTAGTTGAAAGAGGTTCTAGAAAATATGATGATATTTTGTTTCCTCTTGATAACACCGGCAGACACTTCAATCCCTCGCATTATAAGAGGCAATTGTCAAATGGTGAGAAAAGTGACAGAAGATGGCCAGTGTATTCTATTTCTATGGACAAGATCTTTTGTTTCTGTTGCAAGTTATTCAGGGCTCAAAGAACCACAATGAAACTTGGTCATCTAGCTGATGAAGGATACAAAGATTAGAAGAATATCAGTCGATGTCTTAATCTTCATGAAACTAGTAAAGATCATATTGATTTCATGACTAGTTGGATTGAATTAGAAAGAAGACTTCGAAAGAAAAAGACAATTGATGAAAATATACAAGTAGTAATTAACTAGGCGAGAGAACATTAGAAACAAGTATTGAAGAGAATAATTGCAGTTGTGCAAAGAATTGTGAAGAATAACTTGGCACTTTGGGGAGATAATGAGAAGTTTTATGTTGAGAATAATGAAATCTTTTTGTAGCTAATTGAAATGATTGCTAAATTTGATCCAATAATGGAGGAGCACCTTCGGCGTGTTCAAGAAAGACAAATTCATTACACTTATCTTGGACCCAAAATCTAAAATGAATTGATACAGATGTTAGCGGTTAAAGTAAGAAGTTCAATTGTTGCAAAAATTAAACATGCAAAGTATTTCACTGTCATACTTGATTGCACTCTAGATGCAAGTCACGAGGAGCAGATGTCCCTTGTAATTAGATGTGTGGATGATTCAGAAAATGTAATAGCGGTTGAGAAATTTTGGATTGGATTTTTGAAAGTTAATGAAACTTCAAGACTTGGGCTTTTTACAGAGCTTAAAAATATTTTGAACAATCTCGAACTTGACATTGATAATATAAGAGGTCAAGGATATGACAATGGATCTAATATGAAAAAAAAACATAAGGGTTACAGAGTAGATTACTTGAAATTAATCCTAGAGCTTTCTACACTCCATGTAGATGTCACAATCTTAATCTCACATTATGTGATATGGTGAAATGTTGTCCTAAAACAATGCCCTTTTTCGGTGTTATACAACACATATATTCATTATTCTCTTCTTCTACCAAGCGGTGGCAAATCTTCAAAGATCATGTGCAAGGTCTTACAGTCAAGTCATTATCACAAACATGATGGGAAAGCCATGTTGAAAGCGTAAAGCCCATAAAAGATCAAACTTTGAAAATACGAGATCCTTTAATTAATTTGGCAAATATTTCTGATAACTCAAAAATAAAGAGTGAAGCTGAGGATTTGGCATCATTTGAACTTGAGAATTTTGAGTTCGTGTCTGGAATGGTAATTTAGTATAAGTTGTTATATGAGATTAATATTGTTAGTAAGTGTAAAATACAGTACCCAAATAATAATTAAATAATAAGGTTATTGGAGAAATAGTCTTAGTTGATTTTTTCGGAAATTTTTAGAAATTTTTCGGGATTTAAACGGAGTCCGTATGACCCGTTTTGAGAGGATGAATTCGAGGTACAGAGGAGGCATGTTTGGAACACCATTTAAGTGGGGGTTGATTAACGAGAAAACTTAGAGTTTAATTAAATTAAACCTAAGTATTTAATTAAGCCCTAATTCCTTATTCTTTCCTTCTTTCTCCGATTTCTTTCCCCTCACGCGAGTCTTTCCTTTCTCCCGAGCCCTCTCTCTCGAATTCTCCTCGCCCGATCGTCGATCGCCGATCGCCGCGGGCTCACCGCCAGCAGCGTCTTCTCCTCTAGCGTGCCTCGGCCAAGCCTCCATTCTCTCCCTCTCTCTCTCTCTCTCTCTTGCTTGCGGTGATGCCTTCATCACGCCTTCGGCGTCGATCAACGGAGCATCCTTCAACGTCGATTAGCGGAGCATCCGTCGGCGCAGATCCGGTCGCTAATGGCCCTTCTTCGGCCTCCGGTGAGAGTGACCGATTCCCCTTTTGTGTGCCACCAACCGACGTGTAGATCAGCGCCCGCCCTAGTTGCGGACCTTTGGTGCTCACCGGAAGCTGTACGCGCGAGCCGGAGACAAGGGTGGGTTTCTTGAGCCTTTCTCCAATATATCTCCTTCTTGCACTGGTACTGACCACTGAGCCCGAATGCGGGCAGTTGCTAACTCCGATCGCCATGGCTAGCCATCGCCCTGTTCCTTACGCACCTGTGCCCTAGATAGGACCCCTCCACTCCGGTCAACTGATGTCGGTGACTATGGTCTTACTTCAGTTGTGCTCCCCTCATCAAGAAGTTGACAACGGATAGGTTTTGGCTACTTGTGGTTTGTTGCAACCACTGGACATCTATTTTGATCATCATGCTGCTCAAGATTCAGTGTTGTTCCTTTCCTGGTGATCAGAAGGCAGTTTTGGTGAAGCTATTGGGGTTGCTGTGTGTTGCTGAGTAGGTGATGCATTCCGATTAGGTAACATTATCTAATTGGATCTTTTCGTTCAAATCTAAGTAATTAAATGTTGTTGAGGTTGATATAAATTTATATCTGATTTAGGGTGATTGTTTGGATGGCAGTGGCCAAATGACTTCGACGGTGAACCTCTTCAGTTGAGAGTGATGGAGAAATCATCCAACTCGGATTTAGGGCTCTTGATTTGTTGTGTGATCTTTCTTTAGCTGAGGATTGAAAGAAGGGGGTTGTTAAAGTTGGTTTTCATGGTAAGCACAGATCTGATCCATAGATATATTGATATAGGTTTTAGAATGTGTCATTATGTAGTGGATTGGTAATTAAGGGATGAATTTAGAAGGGTTTCCCTGACTAGATTGGGGAGTTTATTTAGCTATTTGTTACCTATGTAATTAGCTAAATATATTATGTGATCGCAGGACTTTGTTTCGAGGCGAGCGTCTCGACGTGGGATTGATTTATCTAGCACGATCGACAGATTTAAGGCGGGTATTTCCTCCTTGGCTCTATGTAGATTTTTGTTGAGCTTAGTGTATGGTTTTATATGGTGGATTAGGCTGCTTTTCCTTATATCATATTTGTTGGTTGCCTTCCTGCTTGAGACTTATGCTTGATCTTTGAGATGTCCTGTTTATATCATATACAGCCTCTACTCTTGATGTTTACCCTGCTGTGATTACGCGTGTAGAGTATGTATTGTAGGGATTGTCGAGTTGTTGGACTTACCATGTTGATTTTGCATATGTTGTGGATTGTACGTAGCTGGGTATGTGTTATAGGAGTCATCTTGTTGACCGTGCATTTACATGTGGTGTGTACATACGTATTTGTCATGTACTTTTGGAGGAGTTGTGTGGATTGTATGTTTGTGGTTTATACACATGTCTGATGTGTTTTTACTGGAGGATACATGTGGGATTGTGTACACGTGCCTGGTGTGATATGTAGAGGTATCATGATGGTTATACCCATGTTGTGGAGATATTTATGATGATTGAGAGTTTATATTGATGATGAGGATGTTTATATTATGATTATCACATCATGTCATCATATATTGCATGCTGACGACCATTGCTCTCTTGTGGTATGAGTTAGTCGTCAGCCATACTTGTGGATTGTTTGATGACCACCAGCTCCTTTAGGTATGAGCTAGTCATTAAACATATTAGCTGTCCATTCGACCACTATTGGAGAGTGGTAGTTAGGAGTGGAGCTAGTCCTGTTCTGCTCACTAGGCTGCTCAGCGCATACTCTGTCCGCCTCGACCACTCTTATTAGTGGGTCTGGAGGGTTCAGTAGTTAGGGGGCTTGTGATGTGAGTAGACAGGGACCCTGATGCTATGTAGTTAGATAACTACCTAGCGTACCGAACGCCTCAGTCGCTTTATAACGGTTACGTGTGTGAGGCTAGTATGGTTTATCACGGACCCAAGCCTCTCGGCCATACAGGGGTCGTGGTGTCTGGAGAGATGGCGGGGGTGACCATGGAGCATGCATGCACTTTTGCATATGATGCGCGGTGCATCTGGGGGGATATATTTGCATACATGCCTAGTAGATACTAGTTGCATGTGATTGTGATATGTTGCACTTGTTTGAGATATGGTTGTTGCATTTGGTTGTCATGCTGCATACACGTCATTTATTTTACATGTGTATGCAGTCGTATCTATATTGCACAGGTGTCACAGGTATGTCTGTTGCAGATCCGGTGAGTTTACTGATCATTGTACCATGTCTCGATTCCAGATTGGGTATGTATTTATCATTATGTTAGTTGTGGTTTGTACGGTTTATATGTCAGGATATTATGTCAGATATGTTTAGGTGCATTGATTATGATAGTATGATCATGTTCTTTATTCCCTACTGAGACTGTATACTTTTGATCTCCATGTTTTATTTGTAGACCGTGTACTGTCTTTTCTATTACCCGCTGAGTTACCTATACTCACCACCGCATGTATACATTTATGTTTTCAGGTAACTTGTAGATGGTTGGTGTGTCGCTTGGAGTATCCTGTCTGTCAGGTCCTACGTCACATCCGAAGACGGTTTCATCTAGTGTTTGTTTTCTTTTTGTATATCCTTTTATTATTTTTGGCATTGTATTTGTGTGTAGCCATGTGGCTATCTTATAGTTTTGGTGTTGTATTTGTGTTTAAGTCGTGCCGGCATGCATTGTATTTATTTGGTTTGTGTGGGCTTTCCTTTGTTTTTCCGCTGTGTTTCTAATACAGCCGTATGGGCTGCTTTATATATAACTGCGTGGTTGTGATTGTTTCATTCCAGCCGAGTGGGATGTGATTATAACTGCATGGTTGTGTATATATTCCAGCCGTATGTGGCTGATGTATTTTGTTTGTATTTATGTTTCAGATTGTCACCGGTACAGGGGAGATGCTGTCGAAATTTTTCGGTAGGGACTCTTCTGGGGCGTGACAGTAAGTTTCTACAAGCAGAAAATATGAATATTGATATTGCTATTAAACAATTAAAGGGACTTATTTCTTCTCTCCAAGAGTTTAGAGAATCTGGATTTGATCCAGCATTAATTGAAGCTAAACATATTGCAAGTAAAATAGAAACCTATTTTTCAAGAAAAACACATCATTCGAAGAAAGAGACAATTTGATAAGATCAATAGTAAAGAGATAAACCAATCTCCTAAAGAATCTCTTCGAGTTAATTACTTTCTATTTATAATTGATTAAGCTCTTTTTTCACTTCAAACTCGATTTGAACAATTTCAAAAATATGAAGAAACGTTTGAGTTTTTATTTAGTTGGAAGAGATTGAAGTCTATTGATGATGATGGTCTCTTACACTCATGTGTCGATCTTCAAGAGTCTTTAACACATGATGGACACTCTGATGTTGATGGATCAAATTTATATCTAGAACTAAAATTATTTAGACACTCATTACCAAGAGAATAAAAAAGAACGATTGATGTGCTAAATTATTTGAAGAAAATGAATAGTTATTATCCAAATGCTTATATTGCTTATTGAATTTTGCTGACTATACTAGTTACAATTGCTCTGCCGAAAGAAGTTTTCCCAAGTTGAAATTGATCAAAACGTACCTCCGATCAACTATGTCGCAAGAAAAATTAAATGACTTGTCTATGTTATCTTTCGAGAAAAAAATGATTGAGAAATTTAATTGTACTAACTTAATCAATAATTTCTCTTCTAAAAGTATTAGGTGAACAATATTCAAATAACATATACTAATTCAGAAGATGTATTTTATATTTGTTTGAATCATTTTGACTTTATTAATATTTTATTATGACATTATTTTGGATGATATACTTTTTATCTTTTATTTCTAGAATTCATGTTACAAATATTGTTATATTTACATTGATTAGAAAATATATAAATATCAAACTTTGAGGGACACCATTATCTGTGCTCGTCTCAGGGCCCAGAATCACAGATCCGGCACTGCTTAAGGAGTTCATATAGTTCATCTTACCGCTTGCTATCGCACAATGACCCCGAGGCAACTTTTTCTATACTTATTTCTACCTTCAGCCTTTTCACTCTTGACACTTGCACTCGTTGAGACATCAATGGAAGATCATAGTAGACATGGATAGTAGAAATAAGCTTAAAACTTAGTTTCCTTGAACGGGTATAATAGTCATGCCACGAAAGTGGAATAGAATAGAGAAAGATAACAGTGAGCGATATTAAGAATCTGACAATTTTGTAGCTAACTCGCATGATATAAGATAATAGTAGTGTTTAACTGGATGATCATAATGCAAAATCCAAACTGTCGATCCGGATTATGCGGCAATGACAAGTAATCTAGTGCCCATATTTCTGGAACTCCCACTCGCTATTGTCTGCAAAGCAAACGTGGGGGGTAAAAAGGTTATCGCCGGGCGTATAGGCTAACTAAAACTTTGAAAAAAAAAAAAAAAAAGTTGGGGCGTGACAAAAAATTGCTTACCGAGGGGGCAAACTTGACGAGTCTTGAGCCATCGGCTGATGCAATGGAAATGGAAAGCATGATTGCAGACCCCTGTCCAACAAGAAATGTTAGAGCGATGTAAAAGTAAAAGAAAACCCAATCACGAGATCAAGAAAGTGACACAAGAAGCCGTGGTTGAACAAGTGAATCAAGTAATCAGTCAGGTGGGATAGATCAGCATCTACAAGAACTTGGTGACGTTTCTTTATATAACAAATGATCCTGCAAGTTGAGAGCTTTAAAACTGCTCAAAAGGATGCTAAAAATTAGATGAATCACTGAGTTTCAACGAATGCAAAACTGACTTTGCAAATGTTTCCATAAGGGCAAAGTTCTTAAGGCTGCCAAAAACACATCAATGTACAAGTGTTTGCATCCTTCTGAAAATGTAAATGAATTTCTTATGTTGATTAGTATGAATTTTCACACTGTATTGATTGCTTCGGTTAACATATAAATCCTTTTGTGGAATTAGATATTTTATGTTGTAGGGTAAAAGGTACAAAGGAATTTGCAATGAACCTTTCGCTATTGGTGAAAATATTGGCAACCATGATATCTTATTTCCACACACTCCATTTTGGACCTCTATGGTGATATTTTATCAAAGTATTAAATACTTATCAGAATAGAAACTTAGTCATGTTTTATACTATGGAATTATATGAAAGTTCCAATGCCACTCAACGAAAGAAAAAAAAACAGTATTGTTTTTGTAGTGAAAGATAAAAAGAAGGGGGAACAAATGTAAAACCTAGCTCATGATGCTAGCAGTTTTCAGAGTCACTGCAAATGTGGCATGCTACATTTGTAGAGAGAAAGGACACTGTAAGAATAAATGCTCCAGAATTGAAAAAAGAAAGTCAAAGAAGAGAGAAAAAAAAAACTTTTTCTCTGCTACTTGACATGATACAGATTTAGATTCTTCTGATTATAAAACATCTCCTAAGCTCTTCACCAAGATCCAGATAGAGGAGGAGCAAGAGTGAAAGTTTCATGTCATGCACTTAAGAATGAGGAATATCAATCATCTTAATTTATAGATATGATTAGTCATTTATCTAAAACTCTTGCTAAGACATATTGCATAAAACTTATGCCATAACAAACTAAAGAGAATTCACCTTAAGTAACTTGTAAGTTAAGGTTCATGACCTACTTCAGATTGAAAAGCTTAAGAAAGAAAATGAACAATCGAAAGAACAGATTAATAAAGGAATCTCTTGAGAATTTCACAGATAGTTCCGAATATCTTGATATGTAAACATGTAGATTGTATAACACAGTTGAATTAGAATACAAATCTGGGGAGATTGCATATTCATCTCTTATTCATAGAAAGCAATTACATTACATAATATCTTGCTAACCCTATTAAAATTTGGATACCAAAAGTATTTATTTATTTTTGTGAATAGGTATGCTTGAAAGGTGAATGAGTGGGAGATGAATGACACTTGGATAGTGGATGCACATGTCATATGGCTAGTGATGCTGACAAGTTCATCGCTTTGAAGTATAATAGTAAAGGTAATATATCTTTTGATGGTGATACCGAGCATAAAATTATTAGATATGGTAACATCGAACTCAAAAGGTAATTTTATCATTTTTAAAGCTTTATTACTAGAAGGTATAGGGGTTAACCACATAAGTGAAAGTCAATCGTATAATGTAGAATATAAGATGGCATTTCTCCTAACCAAACATCTCATAAAGTATTTTGATTTGGCCATCATCATTCTCTAAGGACATTGAAATGAAAATATTTACATAATTAACTTACATTCAAATTTTTATTATTTTGATGATATCATAACGCATGCTTATTTGATTTAAGGTAGTATTTGGTTCGCTTGTATCCTTATTATTTAACCCCTAATCCTTGTCTCTCTTGGTCTCTTCTCCCTCAAGTCTCCAGACCTGATAGAACTTCACCCCGCCACAGCATAACTCCTTCATTGCTCCCAAACTCAAAGGCTATCCTCTTCTGGATATTGAAGATTTTTTAATCCTCCTCCCTTTCTTATTCCCCACAGTAGCAACTCATCATCCTCCTACCTTCTTACTCCGCACAACAACTCTTCATTTCACACTTGATGCCACCTTTCACCCACAGCAACAACTCTTTATTTCCCTACAGAAATAACATGTCCTTTACACCAACACCTAGCCTGGTTTAAATTTTTAACCATCTTCCCTTCAGTAGCTATATTTACTCTATTCTCTTAACTCTTTATTCTCGATATCATGGCTCTTGATGCTTGGAATATGAATGAGTATCATATCTAGGTTCGTTAGAAACAAAAACGTAATAGCAACTAAAATTGCTAGAGTTAGGAAAAATGAAGCATACCCCAAGCCACTGTGCACTCCTCACTGGTCGCACTCGCCTGATTAGCCTGACACTCGATGCCTGCAAGCAGATCGCAGATCCAGCAACGTGAAATAATGAACAAACTAATCAAAACCCTAACCCTACTAGCGCAATCTAAATAAAGACCAAAAAATTGTAAAAGAAAAGCTGCAGAAAACCAAAAAAAATCATAAAGCAAAAGAACCCACAAAGATCCATGATGTGGTTCCTACAGATAGCACAGTTGTCCACCACGATATCTGGAAAAAAAAAAAAAAGAACACCATCAGTAGTAGAGGAGACTCGAGCATGCGAGATCAAAGAAATCGATCCGTGAGACGGGATCGGAGACAAGTTTACGAAGTTTAGTGAGGGAGGTGCATACCCCAGGCCCAGAGGGCGACAGCGTTCCACTTTTTAATCTCGAACCTTTTCGGCTTCTTTGAGGAAGTGGAAGGGGTCAAGGAGGACGACCCGGTAGCCCCGCTGCTCGACCCCTCGCCGGCCGGAACCATGTCGACGTCGGTGTCGAGGGAAGCCATGGAGAGGAACGAAGAGAGGAAGGAGATCGAGGACGACTCCCCTCCAGCCGTCAATTAAGGGAAATATCAAACGACCCGACCACGGTTCGATACATGTTCGGCTCGAATTGCCGATTTAATGATTCCTGAAACATTACGACTTACAGTTCGGAACGTTCGATTTATAATTCGGTTCGATTGTTCAAAATTATTATTGTTTTTTAATAAAAATATTTAAAAATTATAAATTTATATATATATAAATTTATAAATATATATATATATATATATATATATATATATATATATATAATTTTGATAGGGTGGTAAAGAGTACCCACCAAATATGAGTCAAAAGTGGAAATAGTAATCGATGTTGAGATCAAAATTAAGACGGTCAAAGGCAGGAAATCACTGGGTCACCAAAGTTGATCGAGCGGGCCTGAAGGGTTCGATCAACCCGGAGGCTCATCTAAGCAGATCGTGTTGGTGCAATTGACCTCTACGGTTTCGATGTTTGACAATATGACCAAGAGTTGACCCAAACAAGACTTGATGTTTGAGAAAGAGAAGTCTAGTCAGAACTAGATGACTAGCAAAGGTAAGTCCTAACCAAAGGTTAGGTAAAGTGGAAGTTCCGATGAGTGAAGTCAGGCCCTAGTGAGTGAAGTTAGGTGGTGGAAGTCTCGGTGAGTGAAGCTGGACCCTAGTGAGTGAAGCTAGGTGGAGGAAGTCCTGGTGAGTGAAGTCAGACCCTAGTGAGTGAAGCTAGGCAACCCTAGGAGGTAACCTAGGCAACCCTAGGAGGTAACCCTAGGTTATACTTGAATCATGTTATTACTGTTTTTTTGTGCTAACTCAGTGTTGCAGGGAAGTTCAGCTAGGTCGACAGGTTGACCAGGTAGCTGACACGAAGTCCAGACGGGTCGAAGGGCTGACCGGCCATCTGGCAAGTAAGTGGAGATAAGTCACTGGAGAGGAGTGACTATGAGGACACGTTCCCGGGAAGGGAACTTAGGCGCCGATCCGACTTAAAACCATTTCGGAACTCTAAGTCGAGATCTTGACTAGATTCCGGTCTCGGAGAGACGGAATCTAGCTAATACTCTAATTGTTTAACTTAAACTGTGCTAACACCTTGTTTTGCAGGATATATACATCATATGTTTGCCTCCGGACTAACGTTTTCTTGCAGGAAGGAAGCTGCTGGAAAACTGGGGTTCGAGCGCCCGGGATGGATCCGGGTGCCCGGAGATCCGAGCGCCTGGGAGGGATCAAGCTTAACCCGAGTAAGTGTCTATTCAGGGTGAAGAGCGGACGCTTCCTCGAATACATCATGACCGAGAGGGGAATCGAGGCAAATCCAAACAAGGTGAAGGCATTGCAGGACATGCCCCCACCTCACAACTTAAAAGAGGCCCAACGACTGACTGAATGGATCACTGCATTATCAAGATTTATCTCCAAGTCATCCGATTAGAGCCACCTGTTCTTCAAGATCCTACGTCGAGCGACAAAGTTTCAATGGGACGCGGAATACAACAAGGTGCTAGAAGAGCTTAAGAAATACATAACCTCCTTACCTGTACTGATCAAGCCCATCATTGGCAAACCGCTTTGGATATGCTTATCATCAACAGAGCGAGCGGTCGGTTCAGTGTTGGTGCAACAAAATGATATTGAACAATGGTCGGTGTATTTCTTAAGTTATATATTGAAAGATGCAGAATTTGGGTACACCTATCTTGAGAAGTTGGCAGACAGGCTACTCCTCGCCTCTCAGAGGCTTCGTCCATACTTCCTCTCACACCCCATAGTGGTGTTAATGAACAGCGCACTGGGAAGAGTCCTCCTTTATCTGGAAGCATCCGGATGGCTGATCAAATGGACCACCGAACTAAGTGAGTTGGACATACAGTATCAAGCCTAAACGGCGATCAAGGCTCAAGCGTTAGTTGATTTCGTCACTTAGGTACAGAACACCAAGCTAGATGTGACTTGGAAGATATATGTGGACGGCTCGTACAACCAACAAGACAGCAAAATAGGCATCCTCTTGCTAATGTCGCGTGAAGATAGAATACAGTTGTCTGTGTAGCTGAACTATCGGGCCACAAATAACGAGGCAGAATATGAGGCCTTGATTGCTGGACTGCAGCATATAGGAGCTAATAGAGTTCTCATCCACTCGGATTGTCAGCTGGCAACTCAACAACTATTAGGGGTGTTCGAAATAAATAATGCCCGACTTAAGTTTTACGCTGAGGCTTTCGAGAAATTGAAGGCAAGTTTCCAAGAAGTGATTATTCATAAGGTCCCCCGATCGGACGACCAGTATGCAGACAAGCTGGCCAAATTAACGAGTTATTTTTCTCTGGTTGTCTTGGACAAGCCGGTCGAGCAGGTTTTGCTAATGGCACATATCAACAAGGTGGCTGGAATGAGCCTACCAAGTGACTGGAGGACGCCGCTGATTGAGTTCCTCCGATCAGGGGCCACACCGGCTGACCGAGAGAAAGCTCGGTTGTTAAAAGAGAGTGTCAGACAGTTCACCCTAATTGGAAATCACTTATACAAGAAAGTTTTCTCAAGGCCGTTGCTCAAGTGCATCGGCTCAGATGACAGTTAATACATATTGCAAGAGGTGCACCAAGGTTCTTGTGGTAATCATCTGGGTGGTCGGTCATTAACCTGCAAGATCCTGCTGACTGGGTATTTCTGGCCAACACTGCAAGCTGACGACACTCGGACGGTGTCCACATTCATATCCTACCAGAAATATCAGAGCATATCGCATCGACCTACTGAAGAGTTGAAGGCATCCACCATGTCTTGTCCGTTCGACCAGTGGGGCATGGATATCATTGGACCATTTCTCATGGCGACCGGACAACGAAAATTTCTCCTCGTGGTAGTAGATTATTTCTTAAAATAGGTGGAGGCTGAGCGGCTTGCTAAGATAACTGAGCATATGATTATCAAATTTATATAGAAAAATATCTTGTGTCGGTTCGGCATCCCTTGTAAGCTCATCTCAAACAACGGGAGGCAAATATACAGGGTGGAGACTCAGAGAATGGTGTACTAGCTATGGCATCCTACAGGCTTTCACGTCAATGGCCTACCCATAAATTAATGGTCAGGCGGAAGTCACCAATAAAAAAATCCTCAGAGGACTCCGAGCTCGGCTCAACTATATCGGAGGCAACTGAGTTGACGAACTCCCAAACATATTGTGAGCTTATCATACCATGCCTAGAGAGGCGATCGGCATAACCTCATTCCATCTGGTGTACAGGGTGAGGTAGTGGTGCTGGTGGAGGTAGGAGTAGAGTCCGACTAGGTGTAGCTCTACAATAAGGGAAACATTGATCGAAGGCTCAAAGAGCTTGACTTGGTGGATGAAGTTCGAGATAAGGTCGCCATCTGGCTCACGGCATATCGACAACGCATGAAGCAAAGATATGACTGGAGGGTGATCCCAAGGTCATCCTAGGTCGGTGACTTGGTATGGAAAAGGGTGAAGTTGATCGGTGATGTCACCAAGCTGGAAGCCCCTTGGGAGGGACCATATAAAATCATTTAGAAGCTCCCTTTGGGAGCTTACTATTTACAAGATGAAAATGGGAGAAATCTCGAGCGACCCTGGAGCACAAACTATCTCCAGCGATATAAGGTTGGGTGAGAGGTGCGTGATTAAATTCGGATATGCTTGTAGAAATGTTTGTTCCATGAGTGCAGGAGGATATGAATGAAAATCTACTAAGTGCCTAGGAATCTTGAACCATCTGGCTAGGTTATAAGCTTGTAGAGTCTTCACGTCAAATATGGAAGTCAACAGCTGAGTGGCGGCTATAAACGCTAGTAAAGTTAATATCAACAATTGAGCGACGACTATAAACTGTTGGTGCGGGAAGCATCCGACGATCGAACCCAACTTTTGATAATGGCAAAGGGATTCAAAGTTAGGATTCCTTGTCATCTAACGTGCTTAAATGAGGTTTCAGGAAAGTCCAAACTGTGGTTAGGCAGGTGAAAATACTAAGGGGTAGTAAACTTAGGTCCTAAGGGGTGGTAACCCTAGGGGAAGGAAAAATCCTAAGGGGCGGGGGTAACCTAAGTCCTAGGGGGTGGTAACCCTAGGTGGAGGAAAACCCTAAGAGCAGCAACCTTAGGTCCTAGGGGGTGGTAACCCTAGGTGGAGGAAAATCCTAAGGGGGGGTAACCTTAGGTCCTAGGGGGTGGTAACCTTAAGTGGAGAAAAACCCTAGGAGGCGGTAACCCTAGGTCTAGGGGGTGGTAACCCTAGGCAGAAAGTTCAGTTGGTTTGGAGGACCGAACTGACACCAGGTAATCTCTCCTGAGGAGAGTAGGTGAGGACGCGTTCCCCATAGAGGAAACACTAGGCGTCGGGTCAACCTAGGGTTTCGGTGGAAAATCTGAAGTCAGACCTGGACAGTCAGGAGACTGTCAATATTTTATTTATGACTATTATGTGCTAACTTTATTTTGCAGGGTATGTGTTTAGGACTAACACATTTTGCAGAAACAAAGGAGCAAGTCATATCTCGGATGAACAGTGTCCGAGGCGGTTTCATGGAGCATGGAGACGCCTCGGGTGCAAGGCAAGAGCTGACTACGCAAAGGAGCTGGAGGCGCCTTAGAGGACAGCCAAGGCGCCTTGGATGCTGCATTTGAGGCACCTCAGAGTGTTGATTGAGGCGCCTCAAGGTGGATAAGAGGCAGCGACGCGAAACTCATCTCAGCGTTCGATCCGGGATAAAAGTTGGGGTTTAAGGTGCCTTGGACTGCATTGGAGGCGCCTCCAACAGCCTATTTAAGGCTTCTTCGACCAGCAGCTAAGGCAACGAATACACAAGCAATCTTTCCTCGATTAGCTGCTTACGAGAAGTTCCGACGAAGCAACAACTTGACGTCGACGACCCGGAGTTTTATATCTTCCATTTCTTCTATCGTTGGTATACTTTACTGCTTCAAATTGTACTTCATTTGTAATTATTTTTGACGATATTATAGTTGTTTCCCACCGAAAGCGATCAACGATCGTGACCCTTGGAATATGAGTCGCCCAAGGCTCCGAACCAAGTAAATAATTTGTGTTCCCATTTGTTTCATTATTTCCGCTGCTTAAACTCTCGAACGATTTTCGAATCTGAAACGTGTGAAAGCCATGAGCGCTATTCACCCCCCTCTCTAGCGCATCTCGATCCAACATAAACTCTTGAGTAGAGATGCTTAAAACCGAGTTGCGGCTATAAACTCTCGTTACGAAATTACGTAAGCCGAGAGGCGGCTATAAACTCTCATTACAAAATTACTGTAAGCCGAGCGGCGGTTATAAACTCTCATTATGAAATTATTGTAAGTCGAGCGACGACTATAAACTCTCATTTAAAAATTATTGAAAGTCAAGCGGTGACTATAAACCCAGGATCGACGTGAAACGAATAGCCGAGTGGTGGCTATAAACTCTAATCTGTTATTAATCGAGAGTCGAGGGGCGACTATAAACCCTGGAATTAGTAATAATCACTAGTCGAACGATGGCTATAGACCCTTGCCTTCAAGAATAGTAGTCGAGCGGTGACTATAAACTTATGTGAAAGTAATAACAGCCGAGCGACGGCCATAAACTCGTGTGAAAGTAATAACAGCCGAGTGGTAGCTATAAACCCGAGCGCAACAAAGATTGGCAGTCGAACGGTGACTATAAACCATAGGTTCAAGAAGAAGGTTTCATAAGCTGAGCAGTGGCAATAAATCCTTTGGTCGTAAACTGTCGACAGTTGAGTGACGGCTAAAAACTCGAGCACAGGGGAAATCAACAGTCAAGCGACAACTATTAACTCTGGGGTAGCAAATAATCAATAGTCAAACGGTGACTATAAACCTTGGTTCAATAGCTGAGCAGTGACCATAAAATCTAAATGCAAGGTTCGAAGAGAGTACTTGAAGCCGAGCGGCGACAATAAAACTTAGCGGGCATCATCGAGACTTTCAAATAAAAATACAAGTCTCACACACTCCTAACTTGACCCGATTGAGCCAAGCACCCGTTCTTATGTCCTACAACGAGATGTCGTTCGGTCGCAGCTCATGGGAGATTCAATCTATTGCACAAGTAATTAAGTTATATAGAAAGAGTAAATAGGATATAAAGTGAGCAAATTGTAAAGGGTCGGACGGGGGCGAATGGGTTGATACTTAGAAGAATTCACAAAGATTGTTTCCAATTACAAAAGGGTGGAATAGAAAATTACACCAGATTGGCAACGATGTCCTCAAGGAGTGAGGCCACGAGCACATCCTTTCGGACAGAGGCAACAGAGACATCGGCGGAAAGGTGGTCGCCATCCTTCAGTTGCTAGATGGTGTCGTCTATGCCGAGATCGAAGAGCCATAGGATCCAGCCGGAGAAAAGTTGGTTGAAACCTTCTGAGCAGAGATACTTGGCTCGAAAGTCCTTAAGTTGAGTGGGTTCATCCTCTTGATACTTAGCCAGTTGGGCATTGGACGCCTCCAACTCAGCCTTGAGAGATTTTAGCTCGGTGTTTTGGTTGGCGATTTTTTGTTGCTCTGTCGATCGGCTTGATTGTTCTTGCACCAAAGCTCTCTCTATTTCCTTGAGTTTCTTGTCCAATGCCTGAGCCTCTAGGTTTTTCTTCTCCAGGTCCTCAATGGCGCGGACTTTCCAAGTATTCACTGATTTGACCTTGGCCTCAAAGTCTTGGGCCTTCTTGTTGAGTCACTCTTGCTAGTGAGCCTGCTCCTGGTTCTTATTCTTTTCTGCTGATAATGCCCACTCGGAGTCCACCAGCCATTCGGATGACTTTTCTAAATCCTCCTTCAGCTGAGCGACCTTAGTGGTGAGCACTTCGATAGTAGCTCATGATGCACTTGCTCCTTCGATCGGGGCATGCAGCTGCTTATTGTCGTGCTCGAGGAAGGCCAACCTCTAACACATCATCAAACTCTCCACCTAGAACTACAAAAAGCATGAGATAGAACGGCGCAGCAAAGGCGAATAACGACCCTTAGGGAACGTACCATGGTAGATTTTTGAGTGAACCCGTCAGCCCCGGGCGGAATGGTCATTGCCCTGCTCTAGGCGTCCGCCCAGGTCTAAGCTAGAGGACCCTGAATGTGGATAGTGTGCTCAGGCAATCAGGGCTTGTCATCGTCGAGGGAGCGTCAGGTGTTAGTGGGCAGGCATATCAAAGCCAAGATGTGTCTACATATGACTGGATCGAAGGGCTCTGAAGTCGTAAGCAATGAGGGAGTCCGATCTGACAAAGGGGGCATTGGTAAAACAACCATCCTCTAGGGGACGATGGAATATGAGCTCTCACCCAGCTCGGATGAGGGTCGGGAAGTAGGTACTTCTATGGGCGCAGGTGTTGAGGCTCCCAAGCGGGAGGTCCCCTTCAAGCATAGCCTCTTTCTCCACTGGCGCTAAATTAGTGGCTCCCCAAAACCCACTGAATCGGTCTACAACAACTCCGACAAAACTGCAACCGGGATCATGGTAGATCGCACGGGAGGAAGCTCGCCAGTGGTAGTGGTTGCACTACTCCCTGCCGCTCGGCTTGCCTCACCAGTCTAATCAGCTGAACTTCCAACCGGCATAAGCCCACGATTCTCTAGCTCGGCAGCTCCATGAGCATTGATCTCAGCAGTGGAGAGATTGCTCTTGTCGCTCAGCAAAAACTTCAACATGACTTCGGCTGCAAAAATGAAAATGAAATCAGTTAGATTTTAAGACGATATAGGAAGAAAAAGTTTACCTAATGAGTTGGGTAGCCAGATAGTTGTGAGTGGACGGGACATAGTCAAAAAAACATACAAAATGTCTTCGTGCAGCAGCTTATGAATGTGGTACTTCTGACAGGCCAGATGAGCGGCTGCCTTGAGGTAGGTCGACTCCCAATGATATTTTCGTAGAATGAGAGGTTGTTGGTCCCTAGGTTGCTGGCTAGAGAGGGGTGAATAGCCCTGCATAATAAAAACAAACACCTTTCTCGAAACTTTGGAAATAAAGCACTTGTATAAAAAGAAACTGATTAATAGACAAGAAAAAGAGGCACAACAATTTACTTGGTTTACAATCAGGAGATTGCTAATCCAAGATGTTTGAAAGCTCACTAATGTCTCATTCAGACAGAGAAACCTCTTACAGCAGTCAAAGTTCACAATTACAAAGCTAAACTCAAATGGAATCATTTACAAGTATTGTATTTAGCTTCTAGGATCAAGGTTGTATTTATAGCTCTGATCGAGACGCCTAGAAGGATTCTAGGCACCTAGAGGGGGATAAAATTTTATCCTTGTTGCAATAGATCACGATAACTATCAAAGTGATAAACTTTCTGGTTTGAGTTCCTGGACCAGGTCTGGGCGCTTGGATCGAGCTATTCCAACTCAACCAGGGCGTGCGCCTAGGGCACCCAGACCCAGTCCGAGCGCCTGGAGCACAATCAACCTTCGGTTGACTTTTCTTCTAGGTCTTCTGCTCCGGCTTCACTCACTTGGGTAATTTTGGTCATCCGAAATAGGGCTTATTCGAACCCATTTTTCGGCCTTCTCGAGCAACCTTTCACTTCGTCTTCACATCCTTCGAAAACGCCGCGTGCCTCCTTCTCATCTGCAGTGTACTCTTCCATAGCACCTCGTCCCTTGGACGCACTGAGCCTGCCGACTCTCTCCTGTACCATCCTTCTCACTAGCTGCGCCTTTCGCTCGACTTCCTGTGCTCCTAAGTTCTTGCACACTTGACACAAGGATATCAAAACATAACAGGACCTAACTTGACTTGATTGATCATATCAAAACTACTATGGGGTACATACAATCTCTCCTTTTTTATGTAAGCAACCCAAGTTAAATTAGGGTAAATCAAATATAAATAGCAGTAAGGTAATAAGTATAAATTTTATAATTTTTAATAATATGCAAAAAAAAAAAAAAAACCAATGTTACCCTCCCCTAGAACCTTTAATTCTCCCCCTTTGATCACATTAAAAATAGAGGTAAAGAAAGAATATAACTTTCAAAAAGTAGCGCTGAAGGGATAAAAGAAACATGGACTAATATAAAAAAATGAACTTTTAAATTTTGGATAAATAAATATTTTTTTAATTTATAATTTAAAAAAAATGATTTAAAAAGTTTTTTTAGACTTAAGAATATGAGAGTTTTATAACAAAAGAATAAACATATTTAAAGTAGATATAAAATTTTTCACAAAAGATTAAAATTATTTTAAGTGAAAATAAATTTTTTCGCCATAAATACATATTTTCTAAAAAAAATTAGAAATAGTTATTAACTTCAAAAAATCGTAAAATATTTTCTTAGAATGTATAATAGTAAGTAATTTTTTTAAAAAAATAAATTTTAAAGAATTGAATTTTTAAAAAATTTTAATGTTAAAATTTTATATTTTGATAAATAATTTATAGAAAATTCACCAACGGTCAAAAACTTTCAGGAAAATTTTCTTAGATAGAGAAAAGGATAAAGTTTCATAGAAAAATAAAATTTACAAAAAATAGCACTACAAGATATTTTTAAATTAAAGAATACGAATTTTATTAAAAAACTTATAGAAAAATAATACAACTGTCAAAAATTTGAAACTTTTTCTATAGATGAGTAATGAAATTTTTTTCTCAAAAAAAATTAATTTTAAATAATTTCTAATAGAAATTATGTATAACAATTTATTTGATAAATCTAAGGAAGAATAAGAAATCAAATTAAAATAAAACATGCATAATGATTTTTCAATTTAAGCATGATTTTAGAACCCAATATAGGTTCCTTCCAACTGGTTTAATCAAAAATTTCTTAGGGATATATTTTATTGATAATTTTTTGATTTAGTCCTTATGATATCTAAAGTATCAGTTTAGTCCTTGATAATTTTTAAAATTAGAAATAGCTATATTCGAACATGCAGAATCTTTAAATTCTCTATTTCTATTTTTAGTTTTTAATTTTCAATTTTTATTTTGTTGAAATCCTCTATACGACAAGATGTTACTAAGGTTAATTTTAACTCTTCATTTTATTTTTCTAATTTACAAGTTTTTTTATAATATTTTTATAAACTGAAATAACTTATCAGGAGATAAAGATCATACTTGACTTACCTTGTCGATCCTGTAATATGAAGCTCCCTCTGAAGTGTTGCTTCCTTCTGATGTTACTTCCCCTTCATCGATATTCTCGATACTCATTTCAGATGATCTTGCTCCATCTTTATCTTCTTAGTGACTTGCCAGTAGCGCAAGTCCGGCGATGGCTTCTCTCTGATTCGGACGACGTTTCATCCCATGTCACCTTTAGGTTTTGATGCTTTGTCTAGACTGGTTTTTTATCCTTGCTCTTATCCTTGTCCTTGCTCTTTAATTTAGGGCAGTTATCTTTCAGGTGCCTTTTTCATTGTAGTGGTAGCATTTTATCTTTCTTCTTCTTCTTTTATCCTGCACTTGATTAAATTTATTAATTTTAAATAACTTTTTAAATTTCCTTACCATGAATGCCATTGCATCATCATCGAGAGAAGTTTCAGATTCTGGTTTATCCATTTTTGCCTTTAAGGTAATGTTATGCTTGGGCTCCTTCTTCAGATTTACACATCTAGTTTCATGAACTTCAAATATAGAAAATAATTCTTCTATGTTACTTACCTCTAGATCCTTGGAGATGTAATATGCATCTACTAAGGATACCCATTCAGAAATCCTAGGAAAGGAGGTAAGTGCGTACCTTAGCGAATCTTGATTGGTTACCTTTTCTCCGAGATTCGTGAGTCTAGTGATTAGTTCCTTGATCCTCGAGTGAATGTGTGCAACAATTTCACCTTCTTCTAATCGACGGTTGTTGATCTCGTTCCAGAGCAAATCCCGTCTCGCTAGTTTTGCCTCTGAGGTCCCTTCATGTAGTTCCAGGAATTTCTCCCAGAGTTCCTTGGCTAACTTGTAAGCTCCGATCCGGTTAACTTCTTGAGGTGGTAAAATGCTAAGCAGATAAAACTCTACTTTACCATTTGCCACGAAGTCGGTTTGTTCCTTTTTCGTCCATTGGTATTCTTCTTTGCCCTCTGGTGCTACAAAATCAAATTTCATAATTAGTAATAAATCAAAATGTATCTTAAAGAATACCTATATCTTTTTCTTCCAGATTGTGAATTCCCCCTCGAACTTCAATGGGTAGATACTCGGTCCGACCATCTCTTGTGATTTGTTCGGTGGTTAGTACTTCTGAAGCGTCCTCGCTCTGATACCACTTGTTGGTCCCTTGGCTGCTGATTAGAGAGGGGTAAATAGCCCTGCATAATGAAAAAAATACCTTTCTTAGAACTTTGGAATAAAGCACTTATATAAAAAGGAATTAATTAATAGACAAGAAAAAGAGGTGCAACAATTTACTTGGTTTGTAATTAAGGAATTACTAATCTAGAATGCCCAAAAATTCTCAAATTGATTTTAGAATTATTCTATTATTTTTCTGGAATTTTAGAATATTTTTCTGGAATTTTTAGAATAGCCGAAGTAGAAAAATTAAATAAAAATGTAAAATAGCCTAAGCGGGAATCGAACCCGAGACCTATTAGACTCTACGCCTTATAGATGACTCTAGTAACCAAGGGGCCCCAGCAGGGGTGTGCTGAAATGAAAGGAGAACAATTATACTTAAGGTTTAGTAGGGGGTATCAATCACTTAATATAAATAGGGAAATTAAGTGGAGAATTATTTATTGTTGAATCGGCAATTCTCTTTTTCCCTCAAACCCTCACCACCGAACCCCTCTTTCTCCTCACCTCTCGACGCCAAGCCTCAAGGAAAACCTAGGGTTCCACCCTAGGGCCATAGGAACACCTTCCGGCGATAATTCTGGCACGAGGACGCTCCCCTCCGCGAGAAGGAAGCGTAGACGCAAGAGGATCGCCGAAACGATCATCGTCTCCGAAAATCTAGCGATCAGATTGTAAGAATATCTAGCGCAGGATGTAAGTAACCCCTCACCTGCAGTATAAGTAGCTAATTGCATGTTTTTATGTCCTTAGTTCGTATTTATGTTCTCAGTTTAGACATATGCAGAATTAGAGCACACCAAGTGCTCGATAAAATACCTAGAATAGTTAAATGCTACAGTAAGCATTTTAATAGCTCAGTTAAATGCCCTAGATGCATTTTAATTAGCAAATATAGTCTTGCTTCAGTGATATAGGACTATGGTCCAATGGGTGGGCTCCCATAGTCGCCTCTAGGTTCAGATAACCTAGCTCTAGGTTCAGATAACCTAGAAAAAAGCAAGATATGATAAATCAGTTTATAAACAGTATTTTACTTTATCAGTGGCACTGTACGGGACTTCAGTTGTCCTTGGGTTGGGCTCCCATAGTCGTCCCTAGGTTTAGATAACCTAGTACCCCTACTAGATTCGGGACTTGCTACCTCGGGCCTAGTTAGGGATGCGCGCATAGCAAGTACACTTGTCGGGCCCATCAGCAACATGTTTAGTATTTTTATCTATTTATGAAAATAGTTTTCAAACTTCACAACCAGATATCTGAATACAGCTTAGCTTCAGTTTAGTTTTCCTTATAACACATAGCCTAGTTTATGTATCGATTTAGTTAGCTTGTTGATACAATGAGTAGCCTTTTGTTCAGTAATTGTTTAGCATGATTTAATTGTCCATATGCCATGTTTTAGCATTTTCAGCATGTATTTTAAATAGCATCTTTTGAAAGCATGATATTATCGAATGCATGTTTTGTGAGGTAGATGATTTCTTACTAAGCTCCCAGGCTTATAGTTTCATTTTCCTTATACTGCAGATAAAGGTAAAGGAAAGATGGATTAGCGGAGGTTGGAGGACAATGCGATAAAGATGTGTGTGGGAAGGAAATTGGAGTAAAGATTTTTGGGAACTAGCAAATCTTCAAACTTAGCATTTCTTTATGTTGTTACTTTTCTGCAGTTAGGATGTTAAGTGTCTTGAATCATGAAAGTTATGCTTAGATTGCTTATTGTTTGGATGTTAGATAGCTAACCATGAGTAATGTCATGTCTAGTAGTATTGTTTCAAAGTTTAGTTGGATTTCTAAAGTTTCTGTACGAGGTCGGGTCTGATTTCTGTAGAAATCAAAAACCCAATCGATCAGCCGATCGATTGAGCAGTCCTCAATCGATCAGCCGATCGATTGGAAGAAGTCCCCGCGTATAGAACGCCATTGAGTCGATCAGCTGATCGATTGAGGAGCCCTCGATCGATCAGCCGATCGACCGAAACACAATCTGCCGCGTACAGAGAGCTGATGAGTCGATCAGCTGATCGATCAGCTATGGATCGATCAGCCGATCGATCGGGAAATTACTCCCGCGAACAGAGAGCGTCTGAATCAATCTCTGGATCGATTGGACAGACTGGATCGATCAGTCGATCGATCCAGACGGGACCTCCGTGCACAGTAGCACGCTGAATTGATCATTGGATCGATCAAATGACTCCAATCGATCAGCTGATCGATTGGAATGTCTGATTTCTGCCAGAAGCGTTTGTTTTCAGGTTTTTGATCAGATAGCAAGTTGGCTTCACATCTTAGTAGGTGTACAACCTTAGAATTGTATTCTGAATATAAATTTCAGATTTTATAGCAACTAGCATAGAGTTTTAAATTAGTTCAGTTTTCCGCATCTTATAGTGAAGTTTAGCACAACAATTGTAACCCCCGGCCTTACAGCATAGTCAGTAGGAGGCGGGGCGTTACATAATCCAAGACATTTGAAAGCTCACTAATTTCACCTTCAGGCGGAGAAGCCTCTTACAGCAGTCAAAGCACACAATTACAAAGCTAAACTCAAATGGAATCATTTACAAGTGTTGTATTTAGCTTTTGGGATCAGGGATGTATTTATAGCCCTGATCGGGGCACTTGGAAGGGTTCCAAGCACCTGAAGGGAGATAAAATTTTATCTACATCGCAACGGATGGTGACAGCTAGCAAAGTGTAAACTTTCTGGTTTGGGCACGCACCTGAGGCGCCCTGGGTCCAAGCGGTCCGGGCGCCCGGGTCCGGGTGGTCTGAGTGCCCATAGCATAGTCAACCTCCACTTGACTTTTCTTCTGGGTCTTCTGCTTCGGCTCCATTCGCTTGGGTGATTTCGGCCATTCGGAATAGGGTCATCTAAAATAAGGCTCACTCGAACCCATTTTTCGACCTTCTCAAGCAACCTTCCGATCCAGCTTCTCGTGCCTTGGAAACACCGCACGCCTCCTTCTCGTCCACCAGCATACTCTTCCAAAGTACCTTGTCCATTGGACGCACCGAGCCCATCGACTCTCTCCTATGCCATCCTTCTCGCTAGCTTCGTCTTTCACTCGACTTCCTATGCTCCTAAGTTCCTACACACTTAGACACAAGGATATCAAAACACAATAATACATAACTTGAGTTTGTTGATCACATCAAAACTACCACTTGGTACTTACAAAAGCTTCATCAGCTCCACCTACCATCCGGTCGTGAAGGATGGCCACTTGGGAAGGTGAACAAAAAAGTAGTGCTCCTTCCGGTGCTTGTTAGAAGAAGGTATTTTATTAAAAAATACAGAGCCCACTCGGACCTGTATAAGAAAAGTACCCGCCTTAGAGAGCTTGGGGTAGTAGAAGTAATGAAAGATGCGCGGGACGAGCAGGCTGCCATACAAGCGGAATAAGATTACCACCCTGCACAAAAGCCTAAAGAAGTTCTGCACTAACTGGGGCAGGGGAATGTGAAAGTATCTATAAACTTCAAAAAAGAAAGGGTGGATCGGGAAGCGCAGATCGGCTAAAAACTGGTCTTTGAACAAAGTAAGAAAGTCATCTGGCGATGTGTGGGGGCAGGAATATGCAGTGGGGATAGCTATTTGGTAGTCATCGGGGATACCATAATTTAGTTGCATTTGCATGATTTCGTCGTCATTGAAATCGGATTCTATGAAAGTATACCACAATCCGGTGATAGGAGGAGGAGGAGGAGGAGAAGAGGTGGCCATGGAGAATCGATGAAAAGCAAGAAGAGGAAGAACAAAGGAAGAAAAAGCTTACTGAGAAATATCGCCGACGAGGAATAATGGAGAAGAAAATCGGCAAAGAGCGTGCACGAGGAAGAAGATGCGGTGAAGTGGAAGAAAAATGATGAATTAGGATTTATAAACCCTAGAGATGCCCACTCTGGGCCATCCAATCGAGGGCTTCAAAAAACAAGGCCTCAATATGACCGTTGAATTCGAAACTACAGCTGTCACATCAATCACAGATATCCACATATCACATCAAACGTGAGGCGACAGAAAGCCAGACACGTGGCGCTCTACTACGGGGAGCATTAATGAGGTTTAATTGAAGGGTATGGGAAGCATGCTCAGCATCAATGACTGGAGATTTGTGCAGTCTTCAATAAATTGGGATGGCGTTAGTAACCATTAAAAGATACTCACTCGCCAAAGGAAGCGGCAGGAAGTTGAAAAAAATGCTAAGTGTTGCCCACGAGCATCCAGAACGGATGGTGCAGATTGAGATATATCTGAGCGGTGGCTCTAAACCCATGTTAGTAAGTGATACCCGAGTGGTGGCTCTAAACTCATGTCAGTAAGTGATAGCCGAGCGGCAGCTCTAAACCCATGTCAATAAGTAATAGCCGAGCGGCGACTCTAAACCCATTTTAGTAAGTGATAGCTAGGCAATAGCTCTAACTCATGGCAGAAAGCACCTGCAGTATTCACCATAGCTGAGTGGCTGTTCTAAAACCAAGAATGTCCGATCGACCATGGAGGTCACTGAAGACACTACTCGTCCAGTTAGTCGGACTTACAGCCTCCTTCTATTAGACTTAAGGGAAGGCTTGTGATGCGGTGGTAAAGGAAGTCGGCCAAGTATGAGTCAAAGGAGGGAATAGCAGCTGACGTGGAAGTCAAAGTCATGGCAGTCAAAGACAGGAAACCACCAGGTCACAAAAGTTGACCGAGCAGGTTGCAACAGGTCGAGCGGCCCTGAAGGGTCCGATCGGCACGGTAGATTGCTCGTCTAGTCGGGACAACTATATATAGAACATTAGATGCTCACAACTGTGATGACACAATAAGGACTAGTTTGACTAGACCGCATGTCTGGTCACGCGAGGAACAACCTACTAAGCCGAGCAACCTTAGAGAAGAACAGCTGAGATCGACCAGGTGGAGAAACCCGACCAAGCGGCTCCCTCGCTCAACCAAACAATGGGACCCATCGCTTAGCTCATCGTATCCTTCTAAGAGTCAATGTCGCTGACAGTTGGGCATGATCGACTGGCAAATCATACGACAAAAGTTTCCACTGTCATATCAGGGATTTGCACGTCCCATTAAGGAAAAGTGTCAAGGGCATTTTTCTGACGTGTCTTTTCATAGGATAATTGGGAAAACGTGCACGTACCTTGAGAAGTGTGCACGCCTGCTATTAGAGCACTATATAAAGGGGGATCCATGCACCAATAGATGTATGCATTATTTGTTAGTAGGCTCCTGTTGTTGCTACAATTCTCTTTGTCGTCTTCTACTATTCCAGTGAGTGACTTGAGCGTCGGAAGACCAATGTCAAGGATGTCTTCCTTGGCCCGGTACTGACGTTCTTAGTTTTATAGAACGGAGCAGAGTCTTCACACGGTCAACTGCTGAGCCATATCCCTAGCTAGCTGTCTTCACTGTTTATACATGATGCTATGATAAAGGGGGGCCCACCCGACATGGGTCAACTGCTAAGGTGGAGGTCAAAGTCAAGGAGGGCAATGTGAAGGTGTCAAAAGGCTCACCTATAGTGTCCAAGAGGAGGTCAACTACAAGGTCGGTTGAGGCAATCAGTATCCGATCGGCAAGAGACTACAACGGCTGGTCAGGTCAATCAGTGTCCAAGTCGGCCAACCATCGAGCTCAGGATTGTTGGATCGAAAGCGCTAGAGGGGGGTGTGAATAGCACTCGTGGCTTTCACTCATTTCAGTTTCGTAAAGAATGCAAGTAACGTATCGGAAATAAAACAATCAACACACGAACACAAGTGATTTACTTGGTTCGGAGCCTGTGGCGACTCTTACTCCAAGGCCCGCGATCGTTGATCGCTTTCGGTGGGCAACAACTATAATATCGTAAATGAGAGTACAACTTTGAAATACAATATTAAAACTGGAATACAAATTATACCGACGATGAAAATCACTATCTTGAAGCTTCGAGTCGTCGGGGTCTTGCCGTAGCTCAACCGGATTGTCTTGTTAGCAGCACACAAGAGAAAGAGCTCTAGAGGATTGATTGTCTGAGTGCTTCCTCGATAACCCCTTTTATACACTACTGAAGGCGCCTCCAAGCACATCCGAGGCGCCTCCAGGCTGCCCGAGTCGCACGCGTGGATCAGCACAGAACTAGTCGCACTTATCTGCTTTAAGGCGCGTCCAAGCCTCTTCAAGGCACCTTCAAGCCTTGGTCCAAGGTGCCTCTAGCTTTATCTGAGGTGCCTCCAGCACTGCTTCACAGCCAGCTCCCGCTTTGCACCCGAGGCGCCTCCAAGCTCCATGGAGGAGCCTCAGACACTATTCATCCGAAGCTTAGCTTGTTCCTTTAGTACCTGCAAGACACGTTAGTCTCAAAACAACAACATACCCTGTAAGATAAAGTTAGAAAAGATATAAATATGATAAATCAAGTAATTGACAGCCATCGGACTGTCCAGGTCTGACTTCATATTTTCGTCCGAAAACCCTAGGTAAACCCGACGCCTACTGTTCCCTTTACGGGGAGCGCACCCTCACCTACTCCACTCAAGAGAGTTATCTGATGTCAGTCCGGTCCTCTAGACCGACTGGACTTTCTGGCTAGGGTTACCACCCCCTATGACCTAGGGTTACCACGCCCTAGGGTTTTCCTCTACCTAGGGTTACCGCGCCCTAGGGTTTTCCTCCACCTAGGATTGCCGCCCCCTAGGACCTAAGGTTACCACCCCTTAGGATTTTCCACCTGCCTAACCGCAGTTAGGGATTTCCTAAAACCTCATTCAAGCATGTTAGAAAACAAGTAATCTTAACTTTGAATCTCTTTGCCATTATCAAAACTTGGGTTCGATCGTCGAATGCTTCTCGCACCAACAATCTCCTCCCTTTTTGATTATGACAACCAAAATTCAAAGTTAAGTAAAAAGAAAAGACAGTGATAGTACAAGTATGAATTTAGCAAAAGCATAAATTCAGCACACACATAAATAAGCACATATAAAGCTCCCCCTAAATAGAAGCTTACAAAAGCTCCCCCTTAATAAAAGCTTTCCCTTTTTCTTAAAAATTTTTTATTTGAATTTCCTTATACTCTCCCCCTTTGCCATATATCAAAATAAGAGGAGAGTAAATAAGAAAGTGAGAGATAAATGGCCTTAGCTAAAAAAAACTTTTTAATATTTAGCTTAAATTTTGAAAAGACTTTTGAAAAAACTTAGTTAGATTCGAAAGGTTTTATTGAAAAATATTTCGTTAAATTCTTAAAGCCTTTTAAAAGATATAAATTTTGCAAAGCTTTTTGAATAATATTAAGTTAAATTTTGAAAAGCTTCTAAAAAGTTAGGTAAATTTGAGAGACTTTTGTAAAATGCTTAAATAGAACTTTTTAGAAAACTGAGTTTGAAGGAATTTTCTAAACAATACTTAATTAAATTTGAAAAGTCTTTTGAGACAAATATTTAACTTAGTTAATTTTGAAAAAGGCTATAGAAGTCACTTAGCTAAATTTGAAAAGAAGCTTTAGAGAATACTTAGCTAAATTTTAACAAGCCTTTTGAAAAACACTTGGCTAAATTTGAAATGGTTTTGAAAATACTTAGCTCAATTTCAACAAAAATTAGCTAAACTTAATCTTTTGAAACTAATTGTTGTTTGAAAAATGAGCTATTAAAAAGATTTAAACACTTAAAGGTATAAATACTTAACCTTTTTTTTTTAAAAAAAAGTATTGATAAAAGCTTTGCTTAAGTACTTAACTTTAAAAGGATTTTCATAAAAGCTTAACTTAAGTACTTAGCTTTGAGAGACAGTTTCTTGCAAAAAAACTTAGTAAAAGATTTGGATAATTTTAGTGCTTAGAAAAATGATTAACTAAAAATCTAAGCTTTTTAAAAATAATGTTAATTCAATATTAAGCTTAATATCATATCTATTTTAAAACTGAGTCAAAAATAATTTTTATTTTAAGTCAAGTCAAAAATAATTTTTAAAACCAAGTCAAAGATAATTTTTATTTTAAAGAAAAACTAACTTGAGGGAAAAAAAAAATTCACTCCTCCCCCTTGATTAGTGCCTTAATGAATTCTTAGGGTCCTTTAGTCCAAGCATGTATTTAAGAATTATTTTCCTAATTTTCCATCTCACTCATTCTAGGTTATCAAGCATATTCAGCTTATGAGTGAGTGTGAGATGGAGTTGCCTTTATTTTAAAAAATATTGATATTTAAAATAAGTTTAAGTTTGAATTTCAAATGAGTGAATATTTAGAATTTTGAAGAATATATTAAAAATTAATACTTTGATTGAAGTTAATTAGCCTTTAACAATTAATTATGATTTGGACCTAAAGGAATTAAATAAGATTTTTGAAATAATATAGAATTAAATAGGATTTATGATTTTAAAATTAATTATAGAATTAAAATGATTTCAAATAATTTAAAATGATTTTTAAAATAATTTTTAAATGATTTTCAAAGGATTTTTAAAATGATTTTCAAAGGGGTTTTAAAAGGATTTTTAAATGATTTTCAAAGGATTTTTAAAATAATTTTTAAATGATTTTAAAAGGATTTTTAAATGATTTTAAAAGGATTTTTAAAATGATTTTCAAATGATTATTAAAATAATTTTTAAATGATTTCCAAAGGATTTTAAAAATAACTTTTAAATGATTTTCAAAGGATTTTTAAAATGATTTTTAAAACAAGTTTTTAAAAGAATTTTTTTTAAATAAGTTTTTTAAATAAATTTGATTTTTAATTATTAATTTAATCTTTAGTCATCTCACCCGATCTAAATTTCAAATCAGGGAATCCTATAATTTTGTGAGATGAATTGAGTTCAATTACAGGGTTTGGGTTAACTTTGTGTTAGATTCAGGTTTAGTTTTGGGCTCAATAAATAGGCATTCTTTGAATAAACTTCTGGGCTATGGTGAGTCACCTGGACATCATTAAAGTAACCATGCCTTCGAGGTTTTTCAAATAGTCCTATCCACTGAACTTAGTACAAAATCTTGGTCTAACTAGTTAGGATCCATAAAGGGTAGCTTCGGTCAGTTCCACTTAGCCAAATGCACCAGGTCGAAGCCATATCTTCCTAGACATGCATAGACTAAGCTTCCCTAACGTACTATCATCCAATAGTTCACCAGTACCGTGGATCAAGTTAAACTTAGCCCTTTTTATTCTAGTCCTAATTACCCTGTCGGGTAGGTTGCGTTTAGTTACCCTGTCGGGTAGATTTCTTTTGGAGGTGTCATCTATTCTGGAGCCTCCCTTTATATTCTTTTATAACTTTTATTTAATTTAAAGTTTGAATTATATTCTTTTTAAAATTTATTTATTAAGATGGTTTTTAATTTATTTGTTGATATAGTTTTTTATTTATTTATTAATTTATTAAGACAGTTTTTCTTTTTGCTCCCCCTGGATCATAGCCTCGATAGGGTTTATCAAGATAATGAACTTGATCCTTGGGGACCCAATATTGACCAAGTCCAACTTGATTGACCAAGTTGGACTTGGGTACCCATGCTTGGACTAGTTTACTATTTGGTCTGTTGACTGAGGATAGATAGGATCGATATTTCCTTTTGGATTTAAAACCTAGTCCAGTTCTATTATAACAGCTCTTTGTGTCCCAAGAATCAAGTCAAGATTCTTGGACCCCAAAGAAAATCGTTCTAGGGTCTTCTCCAAATCCTTGACCTGAGTTTTTAGACTAGAATTTTCTTCCTCAAGCCTTTGGACTTGAGTTTAATTTTTAGTCTGAACTGGGTCAGGCAAGGTTATGGAGTTAGTCACTTCTTTAAGGAGTGTTACCTCCTTTAGAAGCGACTTGATTCGAACTTTGGACTTAGCTACTTTATGCATTAAGTAATTGATTAAATTGTATAAACGACATTTACTTACAGAGGGGTTTGGCCCTTCGGAAACGGATGCGGATCCGTGGCTTCTCTCGGACTCGGCTTCTGATTCGTCCTCGCTTCTGGTGTCGTCTCGGGCTGTCAATGTGAGGAAGCTTGCCTGCTCGACTTCTTCATCGTCGAATTCCTCGGACGAAGATTCATCCCAAGTTGCCTTCAGAGCCTTCTTCCTTCTTGGTTTCTTTGGATCCTTTTGGTTCAGGCAGTTCGCCTTAATGTGCCCCTTCTGATTGCACCCGTAGCAAGTCACCTCAAATTTGACCTTTGAGCTTGTTTGGGCTTCTTTGGTCTAGATAGCCTTTTTGACATCTTTTTTGTTGAAGTCCTTCTTTTCGTAGAGTTTCTTCATCAGGTTGACGATTTCGGTTGTGAGCTCGTTGTCGTCTTCCGAATCTTGTTCCTCTTCTGATTCTTGTTCGGTTCTATGTTTTGATTTTGACTCGCATGCTCTTCCTGTACCTGCAATCAAAGCCAACCCTTTCTCGGCCGGACGTGAGTTAGTTTTTTCATGAAGCTCAAACTCAGAAAATAACTCATCTAATTTAATAGTAGAGAGGTCCTTAGAAACCTTGTAGGCATCTACCATGGATGCCCACAAGGTGTTCCGTGGAAAGGCGTTTAAGGAGTACCTTATGATGTCCCGGTTATCTACCTTTTGTCCGATCGCATGGAGTCCATTGAGTAGTTCTTGAATTCGGGCGTGGAGCTGGCTTGCCGTCTCACCTTCTTGCATTTCTAAGTTATACAATTTATTGAATAACAAATCTCGCTTACTTACTTTGGTATCGGAGGTCCTTCGTGAAGCTCGATCAGCTTCTCCCATAGCTCTTTGGCGCTCGAGAATGGAGCGACGCAGTTGAGCTCCTCCTTTGTTAGTCCGCAATGGAGGGTACAAGTTACTCTGACATTTGCCTCCACCTTCTTGATTAATGCTGGTTCCCAGTCCTCGCAAGGTGTAGGTTTTCTGTCTTTATTAGTTGGTAGTTCCAATCCAGTCTTGACGATCATCCACGTCTCGAACTGGATCTTCAGAAAGTTCTCCATTCTGCCCTTCCAGTAACCGAAGTCCTCTCCGGTGAAGAGTGGGGGGCGGGCATTGCTGTAGCCTTCTGTTGGTGCGGGAAGCATCTGACGATCGAACTCAAGTTTTGATAATGGCAAAGGGATTTAAAGTTAAGTTTAATTGTTATCTAATGTGTATGATTGAGTGTTTCAGGAAAGTCCTAACTGTGGTTAGGCAAGGGGAAAACCCTAGGGGGTGGTAACCCTAGGTCATAGGGGGTGGTAACCCTATGCGAAAAGTCTTGGCGGGTCAGAGCTTCGGGCAAAAATCCTAGGGGGTGGTAACCCTAGGTTAAAATCCTGGTGTCGCGAACCGAGTAGAAGTCTGGATGGGTCGAGGACCGGACATCCAGCATGAAGACCGGAAGCATCAGACGTTGAGCAAAAGTCCAATCGATCTAGAGGATCGCACTGGCAACAGGTAAATCTCCTGAGAGGAGTAGGTGAGGATACGTTCCCCGTAGAGGGAACAGTAGGCGTTGGGTTGACCTAGGGTTTCCGGTTGGAAATCCAAAGTCAGACCCGGACAGTCCGGAGACTGTCAAATAGTCATTTATCATATTTATTATATGCTAAATTTGTGTTGTAGGGTATTTTTGGGGATTAACGTATCTTGCAGGGACCAAAGTGCATTTTACACCTCGAATGAACAGTACCGAAGGCGCCTCCATGGAGCTTGGAGGCTACTCAGGTACAAGGCTGAAGCTAGCTGCAAAGTGAAGCTGGAGGCGCCTTCATGGAGACTGAAGGTGCCTTGGACTGCTTCATGGAGGTGTTGGTTAGTCCTATAAAAACGTACCGGTTCCACTGTACAAAAATATCTTGTACAAGTGTTGAACCTTTCCTTAAATAACCTATTGTGTTCTTTAGAAGTTAAATTAGGAATCGCAGACGGAACTTAACATCATTGATTCCAAATTTAACTTATCTGTTCTTAATGGTTTAGATTTGAATCGCAAGCGGAACTTAACACTATTGATTCAAATCCACCTATGTTATTAATACCATTAAATATTAATTTCCAAAATTGGCTTCCAGAACTGCATGGCGAGGCACATGACCTTCTTGGATATGGGAGCAACCACCACCTCCTAGACAAAGCCTTTTAAGAAAAGCTAATATTTAATTTCCTTAAATAACTCTAGGTTAATCAAAAGGAACAATCGAATCACAAATTCGAAAAACAAAACAAAAAGAAACACATCTTCGAAACAAATCCGAAAATCTAGAATCTAATGCCTCTTGTGTTTGGAATTCATACAAAAGAAATCCTAGGAAAACGTACCGGTTCCACTGTACAAAATTTTTTTGTACAAGTATCGAACCTTTCCTTAAATAACTTATTGTGTTCTTTAGAAGTTAAATTAGGAATCACAGACGGAACTTAACATCATTGATTCCAAATTTAACTTATCTATTCTTAATGGTTTAGATTTGAATCGCAAGCGGAACTTAACACTATTGATTCAAATACACCTATGTTATTAATTCCATTAAATATTAATTTCCAAAATTGGCTTCCAGGACTGCATGGCGAGGCACATGGCCTTCTTGGATATGGGAGCAACCACCACCATCTAGACAAAGCCTTTTAAGGAAAGCTAATATTTAATTTCCTTAAATAACTCTAGGTTAACCAAAAGGAACAATCGAATCACAAATTTGAAAAACAAAACAAAAAGAAACACATCTTCGAAACAAATCCGAAAATCTAGAATCTAATGCCTCTTGTGTTTGGAATTCATACAAAAGAAATACAACTAGTATGATGCGGAAATTAATTATTAATTATATCTTCCTTTGTATGCAACGACCTCTTGATCTTCTACCGTATTCCTCTTCTTATCCCGGACGTTGTGCGGGCAACGATCTACCGAGATGAGAATCCACCTAAGCCACCTTCTTCTCCAAGCATGATTCGGCCACCACAAATATTCCATGAATAGATGTGGTTCGGTCACCACCACCAAGCTCCAAGGGATACTTCCTTTCTCTCCTTCTCCATGCTAAAATCCGGCCATCTTCAAACTCCATGAGATTCCAAGGTCCGGCCAATGAAGAAGAAAGAAAAGGAAGAAGGAAAAATAATAGGGCCGACCACCAAAAGGAAGAAAAGAGAGGAAGAAAAATAATAGAGTCGTTCACCATGAAGGCACCTCTACCTCCTCTTTTATATTCCTTGGTCTTGACAAATACGGAAATTTAATTAAAAACTTCCTTAATTCTTTTGCCATGAAAAGGAAAAATTTATTTAATTAAAAACAATTTTCCTTTTCATTATTGCATGGCCGGCCACTTATTTCCCCAAAACAAGGAGAGTTTTAATTAAAACAAAAATTAAAACTTCCCAATTTGTTTCCGGAAATTTATAAAAATTTCTCCAATAATTTTTCCCTTCATGGTGGGTTATAAAAATGAAATTTTATAAATTAAAATCTTTCTTTTAAACATGTGGATAATTTCTAAAAAGAAAAGTTATCTCTAAAAATTAAAATCTCTTTTCAATCTACAAATAAGGAAAGATATCAAATCTTTTCTTAATCTTTTGTAGAAACTAAAAGAGAATATTTAATTTTTAAAACTCTCTTTTAAATTATGATCAAGGTTAAAAAGGAAAGTTTTCTCAAAATTAAAATCTCCTTTCAATCTACAAATAAGGAAAGATTTCAAATTTAAACTCTCTTTTAAAACCATGATATCCACATAAGAAATAATTTTAATAAAAATCCTTTTTACTATTCTAGTGGCCGGCCACCTAAGCTTGGGACCCAAGCTTTGGCCGGCCACCAACTTGGCTCATCCACTTGGTCTTGGCCGGCCCTAGCTTGGGTTCCAAGCTAGCTTGGCCGGCCCCATTAGGATGCGTAAGAAGGTGGGTATGTGGTGGGTATAAATCTCTATATACAAGAGGCTACGATAGGGACCGAGAGGAGGAATTGGTTTTGGTCTCCCGATGAAATTAAGCTTCCAGTGTTCGCCCCGAACACACAACTTAACTTCATCAATAATAATTCATACCACTAAAGAATTATTATTGAACTACCGCACCAATCCAAAATTAAATTTTCGGGCTCCTTCTTATTATGAGTGTGTTAGTCTCCCTGTGTTTAAGATGTCGAATGTCCACTAATTAAGTAAGTTACTGACAACTCATTTAATTAATATCTTAGTCCAAGAGTAGTACCACTCAACCTTATCGTCATGTCGGACTAAGTACACCTGCAGGGTTTAACATGACAATCTTTATGAGCTCCTCTTGGGGACATTATCAACCTAGATCACTAGGACATAGTTTCCTTCTATAATCAACAACACACACTATAAGTGATATCATTTTCCAACTTATCGGGCTTATTGATTTATCGAACTAAATCTCACCCATTGATAAATTAAAGATATAAATATCAAATATATGTGCTTGTTATTATATTAGGATTAAGAGCACACACTTCCATAATAACTGAGGTCTTTGTTCCTTTATAAAGTCAGTATAAAAGAAACGACCTCTAATGGTCCTACTCAATACACTCTAAGTGTACTAGTGTAATTATATAGTTAAGATAAACTAATACCTAATTACACTACGACCTTCCAATGGTTTGTTCTTTTCCATCTTGGTCGTGAGCTACTGTTTATAATTTATAAGGTACTGATAACATGATCCTCTGTGTGTGACACCACACACCATGTTATCTACAATATAAATTAATTGAACAACTAGATTTATCATAAATGTAGATATTTGACCAATGTGATTCTTATTTCTAGAAAAATGTTTATACCAAAAGCTAAGCTTTTAGTATACAACTTAACAGGAGGCACCTTGGATCAGTGATGAAGGCGCCTTGAGTCGGATAAGAGGCAGCGACCAGAAGATTATCACAGCGTTAATGACGGGATAAAACCTTATGGTTTGAGGTGCCTCAATGGGGCTTTGAAGCGCCTTGAACACCCTTTATAAGGATGTCTCGAGGCAGCAATAAAATATTAATCTTGCAAGTAACCTTCAAGCACCGATCTGCTAACGAGACGTTCCGGACAAGCTACGACAAGCTCCCGACAACCCGTCACTCCGATCTCCTTAATTTTTGTTGTCGGTATTACTTAAAATTCTGTTGTACTTAATTCATATCTATACTTTGCAATTTGATAGTGAATTGCCCAAAGTAATCGCTCAACGAGCGAGGGCCTTGGAGTAGGAGTCGCCCAAGGCTCCAAACCAAGTAAAAACACTTGGGTCTTTTCTGTGCATGTTCTTATTCCGCTGCGATTTCTCGATTGTTTTACGAATCCGAAACGAGTGAAAGCCACGAGCACTATTCACCCCCCCCTCTAGCACTTTTCGATCCAACAATTGGTATCAGAGCGGGGTTGCTCTGAATTGGTACAACTACCGTTCGAATATTTTTTTTTCCATCGCTTTCTCGTTCTTATCATCGCCTTTTATTTTTTTCCCTCCAAAATTAATTTTGAAAAAATTCATTGCCATCTTTTCACCATTGGTCCATATTAGCAAAATATCGCATTTTCAAAAATTTGAAATAATAATTTTTTATATATTTTTTTAGTATTTTATTATTATTTTATTAATATTTTTTTCCCAAAATTAGTTACTTGTTATCTTTATCCCTCTCTCGCACAACTAATCCAGGATCAAGTCCTGGGACCAGTTGTTTTTCTCTTTTTTTTTGTGTGTGCAGGCTTTTTAAATGGCCCTCCAAGAAGGCTTTAGCACAGTCCGCCCGCCACTCTTCTCTGGCGAGGACTTTGCCTATTGGAAGAACCAGATGGAATACCACCTCAAGACGTAAATCGAGATGTGGATCATTATCTAGACCGGTCTCGAGCTTCCATGCGACGGCTCCGGAGAACTCGTCCCATGCATCAACTGGGATGCTAGCATAAAGAAGAAGGTGGAAGCTAGTGCCAAAGCAACCTGCATGCTACAATGCGGCCTTTCAAAAGAAGAACTCAACAGAGTTGGATCATTCTCAAGTGCAAAAGAGTTGTGGAACAAACTAATCGAGCTGCACGAGGGCACCTCCGATGCTAAAGTAAGTAAGCACGACTTAATTGTCAATAAATTATACAATATTAAAATGCAGGAAGGTGAGATGACCAGCCAGCTCCATGCACGCATCCAGGACCTACTCAACGGGCTTCATGCGATCGACCAAAAGGTGGAGAACAGGGACGTCATAAGGTATGCCTTAAATGCCTTTCCAAGGAATATCTTGTGGGAATCCATGGTAGATGCTTACAGGGTTTCCAAGGATCTTTCTTCTATTAAATTAGATGAAATGTTTTCTGAATTCGAGTTGAATGAGCAGATTAATGCACGCCCGGCCGAAAAGGGTATAGCTTTTGTTGCAGGTACTAGCAGAATGCGCGAACCGACATCAAGGTGCAAAACCAAACCAGAGTCCAAAGACGAATCAGACACAAAGGACGAAGACGAAGTTACTTCCAAACTGATAAAGTTCGTACGGAAGATATGCAAGTTGAAAAAGGCGACTCAAATGAACACAAAGGACAAGACTAGAGTCACTTGCTACAGTTGTAACCAAAAGGGGCACTACAAGCCAGACTGTCCAAATCGAAAGTAACGAAGGAAGAAGGAGTTGCAGGCAACTTGGTTCGAATCATCAAATGAATCCGGGTGTGACGAAGAAGAACCGACAAGCTTCCTCGCGTTGCCAATACAAGTAAACCTTGACGAAACCGAGAGTGAGTCAGACACCGAGTCTGAACAAAGCCACGGATCCGCATCCGTTTCTGAAGGACCGAACCTCACGGTAAGTGCCCTACTCGCTGAAACTCATTTAGATGAATTTCAAGAATTTGTACCTTACTTTGTAAAAAAATTGGCAAAATCCAACATCCGGGTCAAGTCGCTCAAAAAGGAGGTAAAAGCTCTTAAGGAAGCGACTGACTCAAGTTCTTTAACTAAGCAAGTTCAAATTGGAAGTTTATATAACACCCCACCCTCCTCCCTACTAGTCTGTGAGGGTGGAGCACTACTGGACTACTAACTTTTCTTAAAACTAATATTGCACACATGTAATTATCAATACATAAACTCTCTAAACATGCAACTGATAGCAGCGGAAAACATAAACAACTTATCTCTACATTCTACTCCAGCATATGAACACAACTAAAACTATACATCAATCTAATCATGCTGAAATATATGTATTAATCTAAACATGCATGCAATAATGGTACAACTCAAATAATAGGTCTAATGTGCATAACAATTTAAATGAAAGAATTCTAAATACATGACAATCTTATGAATAAATCATCTACATAAATAAACAATCCCAAATGTCTAAATACAAAATATCTTAATAAAATCTATAACTAATCCTAAGGCTTCTATAGTTCAGGCATCACACATCCATCCGCACCTCCTTGTCGCCTTCCTTTGCTATAGCTTTTCCTTTCCTTTATCTGCAGTAAGAGGAAAATGTAACTTTAAGCAAAATTGCTTAGTAAGCGCTATCTAACTCACAAAACTCGAATATGCATGTGACTGGAAGAAATCTAGAAACTGAATGCTTAAAAGAAGATACTACTCATGCTCATCTAATAGCAAAAGAAAACATAGCATACTGAAATACTAAACATATAAGCAAATCTAAATAACATGTCAGCATACAAGAAAACTAAACTTGCTGAATTTTAAATTTATGTGAAGCTTATTTTACTTGTTTTAAAACTTATACTTTAATACTTCAAAATAATAATAAACTTTCTTCTTGGGCCCAGGCTTAGTACCAAAGCGCGCTCCCTAATAGAAACTGGGGTAGCAACCCACCAATCCTACGAGGGTAAAGACCTCGGTCTTACCAGGGCAAAGACCTCGGAATTGGTCACCTGGATTTGTTTAACGACAACCTCGGAAGTCGGGTCCTAGCCTCTTAAAAAATAAAATACTTGTTATCTTTTCTTACTTCTAATATATAATGCCTCGGCATTTCTTCAAGCACTAAGCGTGCCTTTGATCCTCAACTTCTGGAACTTGGGATCAAATCAAGACCTTGGTCTTTTCTTGCTTATAATTACTCATAAATGCATATGTACAAAAGTCCAAAAACATGGTAAGAAACTATTCATATGACAATTTATTCAAATCAACAAGAAATCTATCTATATACTCGGAATAAGAGGGTAGTTCAGGTTCTGTACAGCAGCAAAGAAAACAAAGGAAAACTCGAATATGATCTGCACTAGCTAAAGCACGAGTTACTTAAAGAAACTGCACTAAAATTCTGCACTACAAGCTAACAAAATTCTGCATATATAGAGGAAACTAAAGCTAAATGCTTTAATGAAATCTGAAACTAACATACTAAACTTAAAACTATAACTGCAGGTTAAAGGATCACTAACAAAGAATCTAGCAGCATGTTAAGCGATTGATAACTAAAGGGTCTAATTAAGCCACAGGGAACCAACAGAGCGCTCCCAAAGGTAAAGCTATTCATGCCTTTTGCATAACACAACTCAAAGCTCAAAACTTCTGTTCAGTGCCATTGCAAGAAAACAAAAAGGAGCCGAGAATGCTACATGCTCAAACAACTATACCCTTCCATGTTAAATTCCAAATCTACTAATCTGGATTAGGTTTTCATGGCAACAAGCTCCAAAACAAACCGAACCACTACTCTTCCTCCCTTAACTGATCAGTGCCACGGCAAGGAAACCAAACAAGGAACCGGATACTACACCACATACAGTGACTCCAAACCGCATGTATAAGGAGGCTAATAACAAAAGATAACCATATTTCAAACTAAACCATCCCCTTTCTTCATGAAACTCATGGCAGCAAACACAACATCTTTACTGCATGCTTCGGAATCAAGAAGAAAACAAAATCCGAAACCTCAATCCACGGCAGAAACTTCAAAGCTCTGTTCCTTACAACTTACTTCGGAAAAACAAGAAACTAATAAGAAGAACAACTCCATAGCTACTCTTACTGCAGGTGAGGAGCGCTTACCTTTCTTCTTGGACTCACAACCGAGAAGAGGAGTTGCTAGGGTTCAGAGAAAACTCAAGTTTCCGGCTCTTCCTCGTGCCCACAAACTCCCCTCGACAAGGAGATCGTAATGGTGGAGAAAACCCCTCGGAGAACACCTTGGCCGGTCGCCAGAGATGATGCCCTAGTTTCTTCGTTGCTCTCGGCCAGGGAGAAAATGTTGCATGCGATGAGGAAGGGGTTTAGGTCACGGTAAAATTTCATCCCATCCTCTCCTTAACTTATCCTTTTATATCCTAGGGCTATTTTTAGGTTCGGTTATTGCTTAAGATAGTTTCGCTTCCCTTCTTATCACGAAACACACGTTGGGATGCTTGGCTAGCCGAAACCACTTAAGACTTGGTACGGTCAGAAGTCGCGGATTCAAACCTCGCCCGAACCTCTTTATTTTTGTAACTCGTTTCTTTTGGTAAAAATACCAAACGAACTCTAAAAATTACATAAAAATATTCTAAAAATTTCTAAAAATCTCTAGAATATTTCTAAAGCATTTCTAAATATTTTTAATTACTATTAGGACTCGAAATGAGGAAATTTGAGTTGTTACAATTCCTCATACCTTATAAAAAGTTCGTCCTCGAACTTAGAATAATTTTAGATATTTCTGTCTCATACTGTCCTCACGCTCCCAAGTAACTTCCTCATGCTTCTGGTTCTGCCAGATGACCTTCACTAGTGGTACTTCTTTGTTCCTTATTCTCTTAACTTCTCTGTCCACTATTTGTGTAGGTCTGCTCTCATAGCTAAGATCCTCCTGGATCTGCACTGACTGAGGCTGAATCACTTGGCTAGGGTCGTGGAGGCACTTCTTTAGCATGGAGACATGAAATACGTTGTGTATTACTGACATGTCTTGTGGTAAGTCCAGCTTGTAAGCTACTTTCCCAATCCTCTCTATGATCAGGTAAGGTCCTACGTAGCGAGGACTTAACTTGCTCTTTTTGCCAAATCTCATTACTCCCTTCATAGGAGCAATTTTGAGAAAGACTGAATCTCCTACTTGGAATTCAAGTGGCCTACGGCGTGTGTTAGCATAACTTTTCTGTCTGCTCTGAGTAGTCTCAATTCTCTGTCTGATCTTCTGGATAGCCTGTGTGGTTTCTTCTATCATCTCGGTCTGCCTGCCCAATTCTGATTCAATCTCTTTTCTTTCTCCAGCCTCCAACCAGCATATGGATGATCTGCACTTCCGACCATACAATGCCTCATAAGGTGCCATTTTAATAGTGGCCTGATAGCTATTGTTGTAAGCGAATTCAGCTAAGTATAGATACTTGCACCAACTACCTTTAAAATCTAATGCACAAGCCCTGAGCATGTCTTCTAAAATCTGATTTACTCATTCTGTCTGTCCATCAGTCTGGGGATGGAAGGCTGTGCTGAACTTAAGTTTGGTGCCTAATGCATTCTGAACACACTCCAAAAAATGAGAGGTGAAGCGCCCATCCCTATCAAAAACAATCGACTTTGGGACTCCATGAAGTTTGATTACTTCCTTAACATATAGTTGTGTCAACTGCTCTATTGAGTAGGACACCTTGATGGCTAGAAAATGGGCAGACTTGGTCAATCTGTCCACTATCACCCATATCGCATCATATACATTAGTAGTTCTTGGAAGACCTGTTATGAAGTCCATGGATATTTCTTCCCACTTCCACTCTGGTATTGGAAGAGGCTGTAGGACTCCTTCGGGTCTCTGGTGCTCTGCTTTGACCCTCTGGCATGTCAGGCAGGTACTGACATATTTTGCAACATCTCTTTTGAGTCCGGACCACCAGAATCTCTGCTTCAAATCTTGATACATCTTGGTGGAACCAGGATGCATGGAGTATGGTGTGCTATGAGCTTCTTCCAGAATCTTCCTTCTTAATTCCTCATCATTGGGGACACAAAGACGACTCCCCTGATAAAGGATTCCACTGTCTGATACTCGAAACTCTGAATTTTCTTCTTTTTGTATCCCTTGCTTGATCTTCTGGATATCTGGATCTTCACTCTGCTTTCTCTGTATATCCTCAAGCAAGGTTGACTCTAAGGTCAATGCAGAGAGTTGCCCATAAACAATTTTGACTCCGAAATTTAACAGTTCCTTCTGTAGTGGCAGTGCTAATGATGACAAGTGCAACAGAGTTGCACTGGACTTTTGACATAGTGCATCCACCACTTTGTTAGCTTTACCTGGGTGGTAGAGGATTTTACAGTCATAATCTTTAACCAACTCTAGCCACCTGCGCTGTCTCATGTTTAAGTCTTTCTGGATAAAGAAATACTTCAAGCTCTGATGGTCTGTGAAGATTCTGCACTGAACCCCATACAAATAATGTCGCTAGAGTTTTAGTGCAAAGACCACAGCTGCCAGCTCAAGATCATGAGTGAGGTAGTTCTTCTCATAGTCCTTGAGTTGTCTGGAAGCATAAGCTATAACCTTCCCTTCTTGCATGAGAACAGCTCCAAGACCCATCTTGGAAGCATCACTGTAGATATCAAAACTCTTGTCACTCTCTGGAATAGTTAGAATAGGAGCACTGGTCAATCTCTTCTTCAATGCTTGGAAACTTTGCTCACATTTGTCTGACCATTCAAACTTCTTGTTCTTCCTGGTTAAGGCCGTTAGTGGAGAAGCTATCCTGGAAAAGTCCTCCACGAATTTCCTATAGTACCCAGCTAAACCAAGGAAGCTTCTGATCTCCCTGGCATTCTTGGGTCTACTCCAGTTGTTGACCGCTTCTATTTTGGCAGGATCCACTAGAATACCTTCTTTAGAAATGATGTGACCTAGAAACGCCACCTGCTCTAACCAGAACTCGCACTTTGAGAATTTAGCATAAAGCTGCTTTTGCTGAAGGGTCTGCAGTACTACTCTCAAGTGCGTGTCATGCTCCTCTGGGGTTCTTGAATAGATCAGAATGTCGTCGATGAACACGATGACAAACTTGTCAAGGTATTCTCTGAACACTCTGTTCATTACATCCATGAAGACCGCAGGTGCATTAGTCACTCCAAAAGGCATGACTACAAACTCGTAGTGTCCATATCTGGTCCTGAAAGCTGTCCTGGGTATATCACTTTCTTTCACCTTCAACTGGTGATATCCCGAGCGTAAATCTATCTTCGAGAAAACTGTGGCTCCTCTTAGCTGATCAAAGAGATCATCTATTCTGGGAAGAGGGTGCTTGTTCTTAATTGTTTCTTTGTTCAGCGCTCTATAATCTATGCACATCCGCATAGATCCATCTTTCTTCTTGACGAACAACACCGGAGCTCCCCATGGTGAGTGACTAGGGCGAATGAAACCTTTGTCAAGCAGCTCCTGGAGTTGTTCTTGTAGCTCTTTCAGTTTTGCTGGAGATATCCGGTATGGAACTTTTAAAATTGGACCTGTACCAGGAACCAACTCAATCTCAAACTCCACTTCTCTGTTGGGAGGTAGTCCAGGTAGCTCTTCTGGAAATACCTCTGGATACTCACAGACTACCCGAACATCTTCTTGCTTGGGTCCTTTTTGTCCTTCTATTCTGCTTACTTGCCTGGGATTTCTGACTCCCTGCTGTCTTGTCCTCTATCTTGACTGGCTTGATTTGCGTTTGTTGTGCCTTGATGCTGATCAGATAGTGCTCAGCGACTAATGCTCTGCTGAATAGCTCTTCACCAGTCTGTGGTCGGTGAGTTCCACTACTCACCTTAAGTGTTATTTCTGACATTTCAAAGTAGAATATCTTAATTACTTCTTCTTTAAATATCTTGGCATTTTAACAAACATCATGTGTACCAAAATCCCTAAAGTCTTGACTTTGGGATCTACTTAAGGCCTTGGCCTTTTTCTTTCTTTTCTTTATCTTTCTTATACTTTTCTTAAACTCAAAATACTGATAGGGTATTTTTTTTTTTTCCATATGCATCTATATGTGAAACTAACTAGGTAACACACAATTATGCATAGAACACAAAAGAAATCTGCACATAAATAATAAAGGAAAAGCATAAAAGAAAGTATAAATTCATTCTTACTTGAAGACGGTAAGGTTGGTGCTGATGTATAATGCTGGAGAATAGGAACTGCTCTGATACCAACTTGTAACACCCCACCCTCCTCCCTACTAGTCTGTGAGGGTGGAGCGCTACTGGACTACTAACTTTTCTTAAAACTAATATTGCACACATGTAATTATCAATACATAAACTCTCTAAACATGCAACTGATAGCAGCGGAAAACATAAACAACTTATCTCTACATTCTACTCCAGCATATGAACACAACTAAAACTATACATCAATCTAATCATGCTGAAATATATGTATTAATCTAAACATGCATGCAATAATGGTACAACTCAAATAATAGGTCTAATGTGCATAACAATTTAAATGAAAGAATTCTAAATACATGGCAATCTTATGAATAAATCATCTACATAAATAAACAATCCCAAATGTCTAAATACAAAATATCTTAATAAAATCTTTAACTAATCCCAAGGCTTCTATAGTCCAGGCATCACACATCCATCCGCACCTCCTTGTCGCCTTCCTTTGCTATAGCTTTTCCTTTACTTTATCTGTAGTAAGAGGAAAATGCAACTTTAAGCAAAATTGCTTAGTAAGCGCTATCTAACTCACAAAACTCGAATATGCATATGACTGGAAGAAATCTAGAAACTGAATGCTTAAAGGAAGATACTACTCATGCTCATCTAATAGCAAAAGAAAACTTAGCATACTGAAATACTAAATATGTAAGCAAATCTAAATAACATGTCAGCATACAAGAAAACTAAACTTGCTGAATTCTAAACTTATGTGAAGCTTATTTTACTTGTTTTAAAACTTATACTTTAATACTTCAAAATAATAATAAACTTTCTTCTTGGGCCTAGGCATAGTACCAAAGCGCGCTCTCTAATAGAAACTGGGGTAGCGACCCATCAGTCCTACGAGGGTAAAGACCTCAGTCTTACCAGGGCCAAGACCTCGAAATTGGTCACCTGGATTTGTTACACGACAACCTCGGAAGTCGGGTACTAGCCTCTTAAAAAATAAAATACTTGTTATCTTTTCTTACTTCTAATATATAATGCCTCGGCATTTCTTCAAGCACTAAGCGTGCCTTTGATCCTCAACTTCTGGAACTTGGGATCAAATCAAGACCTTGGTCTTTTCTTGCTTATAATTACTCATAAATGCATATGTACAAAAGTCCGAAAACATGGTAAGAAACTATTCATATGACAATTTATTCTAATCAACAAGAAATCTATCTATATACTCGGAATAAGAGGGCAGTTCAGGTTCTGTACAGCAACAAAGAAAACAAAGGAAAACTCGAATATGATCTGCACTTGCTAAAGCACGAGTTACTTAAAGAAACTGCATTAAAATTCTGCACTACAAGCTAACAAAATTCTGCATATATAGAGGAAACTAAAGCTAAATGCTTTAATGAAATCTGAAACTGACATACTAAACTTAAAACTATAACTGCAGGTTAAAGGATCACTAACAAAGAATCTAGCAGCATGTTAAGCGATTGATAACTAAAGGGTCTAATTAAGCCACAGGGAACCAACAGAGCGCTCCCAAAGGTAAAGCTATTCATGCCTTTTGCATAATACAACTCAAATCTCAAAACTTCTGTTCAGTGCCATTGCAAGAAAACAAAATGGAACCGAGAACGCTACATGCTCAAACAACTATACCCTTCCATGTTAAATTCCAAATCTACTAATTTGGATTAGGTTTTCATGGCAACAAGCTCCAAAACAAACCGAACCACTACTCTTCCTACCTTAACTGATCAGTGCCACGGTAAGGAAACCAAACAAGGAACCGGATACTACACCACATACAGTGACTCCAAACCGCATGTATAAGGACGCTAATAACAAAAGATAACCATATTTCAAACTAAACCATCCCCTTTCTTAATGAAACTCACGGCAGCAAACACAACATCTTTACTGCATGCTTCAGAATCAAGAAGAAAACAAAATCCGAAACCTCAATCCACGGCAGAAACTTCAAAGCTCTGTTCCTTACAACTTACTTCGGAAAAACAAGAAACTAACAAGAAGAACAACTCCATAGCTACTCTTACCGCAGGTGAGGAGCGCTTACCTTGCTTCTTGGACTCACAACCAAGAAGAGGAGTTGCTAGGGTTCGGAGAAAACTCGAGTTTCCGGCTCTTCCTCGTGCCCACAAACTCCCCTCGACAAGGAGATCGTAATGGTGGAGAAAACCTCTCGGAGAACACCTTGGCCGGCCACCGGAGATGATGCCCTAGTTTCTTCGTTGCTCTCGGCCAGGGAGAAAACGCCGCACATGATGAGGAAGGGGTTTAGGTCACGGTAAAATTTCATCCCATCCTCTCCTTAACTTATCCTTTTATATCCTAGGGATATTTTTAGGTTCGGTTATTGCTTAAGATAGTTTCGCTTCCCTTCTTATCACGAAACACAAGTTGGGACGCTTGGCTAGCCGAAACCACTTAAGACTTGGTACGATCAGAAGTCGCGGGTTCGAACCTCGGCCGAACCTCTTTATTTTTGCAACTCGTTTCTTTTGGTAAAAATACCAAACGAACTCCAAAAATTGCATAAAAATACTCTAAAAATTTCTAAAAATATCTAGAATATTTCTAAAGTATTCCTAAATATTTTTAATTACTATTAGGACTCGAAATGTGGAAATTTAGGTCATTACAGTTCAACTCAAGTCCAACAACTTGAGGAAGAAAATTTCAATTTGAAAACTCAAATTAAAGAACTCAAGGACACGTTGGAACGGTTCACCATGAGTTCCAAGAATCTGGATATGATTCTTGGAAAACAGTGAGCCATTTACAACAAGTCCAGACTTGGATTCAAAACCAAAAGTAAGTATAAATCATATCTATCTCTAGTAAATAGAAATAATAGAAATATAATTTAAGCATGGGTCCCCAAGTCAAACTTGGTTAATCAAGCTGGACCATGGTCACTATTGGGTCCCCAAGGATCAAATTCATTTCCTTGATAGACCATATCGAGGCTATGATCCAGGGGGAGCTAATAAAAAAACTATCTCAATAAATAGATAAAATTGATTGATGCTTGTTTATTTATTTTCCTTGCAATATACATGCTTAGACTAGGATAGCTTAAGGATCTAGGCGTAATTTACACTTGCTAGTTAAATCTAGGAGTTTCAAAAATAAAATTAAATATATATTTCTTTGAGCGATTCTGTCTAGGAAGGGGTGGATGATCCTATACCCAAGAAGGCTTAGAGGCTCGCCCTGACCTAGGAATCAATCATAGAAAGACATATTTAATTGACTAATTGGAAAACCTAAGTATAACTCAAACGTAAATTAATCCTTAGAAATAACCTAAATTAAAAATAATCATCTCACAAAATTACTTAATATTATCTGATTGATAATTTAGAATCGGGTGAGATGGATCTAAGTTCAAATTGTTCAAAATTTAATAAAATTTAATTAAAATCAACTAAACCCAATCAACCTTTATTTCAAAATTATAAGAAAAATCAATTTAAAATTTTTTAAAAAATTATTTTAAAAATCAGTTGAAAAATATTTTAAAACTTAATTTCGAAATCATTTAAAAAATCATTTTAAGAATTCTTTTAAAAATCAGTTGAAAAATCAATTAAAAATTATTTTAAAAATCATTTTAAAAATTCTTTAAAAATCATTTTAAAAATTAGTTGAAAAATATTTTAAAAATCATTTTAAAAATTCTTTAAAGATTATTTAAAAAATATTTTAAAAATAAGTTGAAAAATCTTTTAAAAATCATTTTAAAAATCTTTTAAAAATTATTTTAAAAATATTTTAAAAATCAGTTGAAAAATATTTTAAAAATCATTTTAAAATCTTTTTAAAATCATTTTAAAAATTCTTTAAAAATCATTTTAAAAATCTTTTAAAAATCAGTCGAAAAATCTTTTTAAAATCATATAAAAAATCTTTTAAAAATTATTTTCAAAATTCTTTAAAAATCTTTTAAAAATCAGTTGAAAAATCATTTAAAAATAATTTTAAAAATCTTTTTACAATCATTTTAAAATTCTTTAAAAATTATTTTAAAAATTCTTTAAAAATCATTTTAAAAATTCATTAAATATTATTTTAAAAATCAGTTGAAAAATATTTTAAAACTTAATTTTAAAATTAATTTAAAAAACTTTTAAAAATCATTTTAAAAATTAGTTGAAAAATCTTTTAAAACATAATTTCAAAATTATTTGAAAAATATTTTTAAAATCATTTTAAAAATCATTATAAAAATATTTTAAAAATAATTTTAAAAATTCTTTAAAAATCATTTTAAAATTTTTTTAAAAATCAGTTGAAAAATCTTTTAAAACTTAATTTCAAAATTATTTGAAAAATCTTTTAAAAATCAATTGAAAAATCTTTTAAAACTTAATTTCAAAATTATTTAAAAAATTCTTTAAAAATTATTTGAAAAATAATTTAAAAATCAGTTGAAAAATATTTTAAAACTTAATTTCTAAATTATTTGAAAAATCTTTTAAAAATCATTTGAAAATCTTTTAAAAATTAGTTGAAAAGTCTTTTAAAACTTAATTTCAAAATTATTTGAAAAATATTTTTAAAATCATTTTAAAAATTCTTTTAAAAAAATCATTTTAAAAATTCTTTAAAAAAATAATTTTAAAAATCATTTTAAAAATTCTTTTAAAATTTTAAAATCCTTTGAAAAATTATTTCAAAAACTTATTTAAAAATTTCACTTAAATCTTTCAAAATGCTTTGAAAAATCATTTGAAAAATCTTTTAAAAGCATACTTTGGAAATTATTTAAAAAAATTTTAAAATTACTTCTCAAACTTAAATTTTAAAATCCTTGAAAAAATTGTGGTTCCAAACTTATGGCAAATTTTCTAACTTAGCTAAACATTTACAAGAAAAGTTATTTTAAAAGAGCTAAGTGTTTATGTCTATACTCATTTTACTCTCTTATTTATTTTGATATATGGTAAAGGGGGAGAGTATAAGGAAATTCAAAAGAAATTAAAGAAAAATTAAAATAAAAAGAAATTATTTTAAGGGGGAGCTTCTATTAAGGGGGAGCTTTAATGTGCTTATGTTTTATTTATGCTTGTGCTAATTTATGCTTATCCTTAATGCATTTTTTCTTAATTTTGAATTTTGATTGTCATAATCAAAAAGGGGGAGATTGTTGGTGCGGGAAGCATCCAACGATCGAACTCAAGTATTGATAATGGCAAAGGGATTCAAAGTTAAGTTTAATTGTTATCTAATGTGTATGATTGAGTGTTTCAGGAAAGTCCTAGCTGTGGTTAGACAAGGGGAAAATCCTAGGGGGTGGTAACCCTACATCATAGGGGGTGGTAACCCTATGCGGAAAGTCTTGGCGGGTCGGAGCTTCGGGCAAAAATCCTAGGGGGTGGTAACCCTAGGTTAAAATCCTAGTGTCGCGAACCGAGTAGAAGTCTGGATGGGTCAAGGACCGGACATCCAGCATGAAGACCGGAAGCATCGGACGCTGAGCAAAAGTCCAGTCGATCTGGAGGATCGCACTAGCAACAGGTAAATCTCCTGAGAGGAGTAGGTGAGGATATGTTCCCCGTAGAGGGAACAGTAGGCGTCGGGTCGACCTAGGGTTTCCGGTTAGAAATCCAAAGTCAGACCCGGACAATCCGAAGACTGTCAAATAGTCATTTATCATATTTATTATGTGCTAACTTTGTGCTACAGGGTATTTTTAGGGATTAACGTATCTTGCAGGGACTAAAGTGTATTTTACACCTCAGATGAACAGTATCCAAGGCGCCTCCATGGAGCTTGGAGGCGCCTCAGGTGCAAGGCTGAAGCTGGCTGCGAAGTGAAGCTGGAGGCGCCTTCATGGAGACTGAAGGCGCCTTGGACTACTTCATGGAGGCACCTTGGATCAGTGATGAAGGCGCCTTGAGTCGGATAAGAGGCAGCGACTAGAAGATTATCACAACGTTAATGATGGGATAAAACCTTATGGTTTGAGGCGCCTCAATGGGGCTTTGAGGCGCCTTGAACACCCTTTATAAGGTTGTCTCGAGGCAGCAGTAAAATATTAATCTTGCAAGTAACCTTCAAGCACCGAGCTGCTAACGAGATGTTCCAGACAAGCTCCCGACAACCCGGCACTCCGATCTCCTTAATTTTTGTTGTCGGTATTACTTAAAATTCTATTGTACTTAATTCATATCTGTACTTTGTGATTTGATAGTGAATTGCCCAAAGTAATCGCTCAACGAGCGAGGGCCTTGGAGTAGGAGTCGCCCAAGGCTCTGAACCAAGTAAAAACACTTGGGTCTTTTCTATGCATGTTCTTATTCCGCTACGATTTCTCGATTATTTTACGAATCCGAAACGAGTGAAAGCAATGAGCGCTATTCACCCCCCCCCCCCCCACCTCTAGCACTTCTCGATCCAACACCTTCTTGTTGGGCCATTTTAGATCTGCCGCAGAGAGAAGAAAGAAAGAAAATATCCCAGGACTTGATCCTGGATTAGTAGTGTTGTATGAAAGACAATAATTAATTGCGTTCTCGAGTGGTGTTGCACCGACTTCGAGAAAAGAGTACGATAATGAAAAGAACTTAATCAGAAAATAGCAATTATGCTAATTTCCAATTGACTCTGAAAAATAGAAAATACCACGAAAAAATTACGTGATTGGTGGTTGCACCAGATCAACGCTACCCCGCTCTGATACTAATTGTTGGATTGGAAGCGCTAGAGGGGGGTGAATAGTGCTTGTGGCTTTCACTCATTTTGGTTTCGTAAAGAATGCAAGTAACGCAGCGGAAATAAAATAATCAACACCAAACACAAGTTATTTACTTGGTTCGGAGCCTGTGGCGACTCCTACTCCAAGGCCCGCGATCGTTTATAGCTTTCGATGGGCAATAACTATAATATCGTAAATGAGAGTACAACTTTGAAATACAATATTAAAACTGGAATACAAATTATATCGACGATGAAAATCACTATCTTGAAGCTTCAATTCGTCGGGGTCTTGTCGTAGCTCAGCCGGATCATCTTGTTAGCAGCACATAGGAGAAAGAGCTCTAGAGGATTGATTGTCTGAGTGTTGCCTCGACAACCCCTTTTATACACTGTTGAAGGTGCCTCCAAGCACATCTGAGGCGCCTCCAGGCTGCCCGAGTCGCACGCGTGGATCAGCACAGAACTGGTCGCACTTATCTGCTTTAAGGCGCCTCCAAGCCTCTTCAAGGAGCCTTCAAGCCTTGGTCTAAGGCACCTCCAGCTTCATCTGAGGCGCCTCCAGCACTGCTTCGCAGCCAACTCCCGCTTTGCACCCGAGGCACCTCCAAGCTCCATGGAGGCGCCTCGGACACTGTTCATCCGAGGCTTAGCTTGTTCCTTTCGTACCTGCAAGACACGTTAGTCCCAAAACAACAACATACCCTACAAGACAAAGTTAGAACAGATATAAATATGATAAATCAAGTAATTGACAGTCATTGGACTATCCCGGTCTGACTTCATATTTCCGTCTGGAAATCCTAGGTCGACCCGACGCCTACTGTTCCCTCTATGGGGAACGCGCCCTCACCTACTCCACTCAGGAGAGTTACCTGATGCCAGCCCGGTCCTCCAGACCGACTGGACTTTCTGCCTAGAGTTACCACCCCCTAGTGATAGATCGGAAGCGAGCAATAGAGGGGGGTGAATATCGCTTCTTTTAAAACTTTACTTTTCTTTGTAAAACACAAAGTTAAGCAGCAGAAATTAGAAAGAGACACGTTTGTTTACTTCGTTCGGAGCTTAGCTCAACTCCTACTCGAAGGTCCGCGGTCCTTGACCGCACCGATGGACAAAGTGTTAGAGTGTATACTGAAAGCCTAAGCTTTTGTAAACATTTATTTTGAATAAAGAATCACATTTGGTCAAATTGTCTACATTTATTTGTAGTTGTTCAATTAATTTATATTGTAGATAACATAGTATGTGGTGTCACATACAGAAGATGATGTTATCAGTACCTTATAAATTATAAACAGTAGCTCATGACCAAAAAGGAAAGGAATAAACCATTGGAAGGTCGTAGTGTAATTAGGTATTACTTTATCTTAACTATATAATTACACAAGTACACTTAGAGTGTATTGAATAGGACCATCAGAGGTCATTTTCTTTTATACTGACTTTATAAAGGAACAAAGACCTCAGTTATTATGGAAGTGTGTGCTCTTAATCCTAATATAATAACAAGCACATATATTTGATATTTATTTCTTTAATTTGTCAATGGGTGAGATTTAGTTTGATGAATTAATAAGCCCGATAAGTTGAGAAATGATATCACTTATAGTGTGTGTTGTTGATTATAGAAGGAAATTGTGTCCTAATAATCTAGGTTGATAATGTCCCCAAGATGAGCTCATAAAGATTGTCATGTTAAACCCTGCAGGTGGACTTAGTCCGACATGACGATAAGGTTGAGTGGTACTATTCTTGGATGAAGATATTAATTAAATGAGTTGTCAGTAACTCACTTAATTAGTGGACATTCGACATCTTAAACACAGGGAGACTAACACACTCATAATAAGAAGGAGCCCAAAAATGTAATTTGGGATTGGTGCGGTAGTTCAATAATAGTTCTCTAGTGGAATGAATTATTATTGATAAAATTAAGTTGTGTGTTCGGGGCGAACACATGATGCTTAATTTTATCGGGAGACCAAAATCAATTCCTCCTCTCGGTCCCTATCGTAGCCTATTATTTATAGAGTACTATACCCAACTATACCCACCTTCATACCCATGATGTAGGGGTCGGCCAAGCTAGCTTGTGGATCAAGCTAGGGTCGGCCAAGCCTTGGTTCATGGGTGGCCGGCCCTAGCTTGAACCCAAGCTTAGGTGGCCGGCCCCCATTAAATTAAAAAGAATTTTAATTTTAAAATTTTATTATGTGAAAGATATAATTTATTAGAGAGATTAAAAATTAAAATATCTCTTTTAAAAGGATCTACAAAAGATTAAGAAAGAGATTAGATCTCTTTCCTTATTTGTAGATTGGAAAGATATTTTATTTTTCTTCTTTGTAAATTATTCACATGTTGAAAAATTAAAATTATAGAGATTTCTTTTTATCAATCATGAAGGGATTTTAAAAGGAAATTTTATTTTTTTTTTAATTTTGAAGACAAATAAGGAATTTTAATTGTTGATTGAAATTGCCTTGTTTGCTCTTAATGATGTGGCCGGCCATGACATGAAGGTTTAGGAATTTTTTTTTTAATTTTTCTTAATTAATTCATGTCAAGGAAAGTTAAGGAAATTTTATTATAATTAAATTTCCTTATTTTCCAAAGCTAAGGATTATAAAAGTGGGGGGTTTTGGGAGCCTTCAAGGTGAACAACCTCTATTATTTTCTCCCTCTTTTCTTCCTTGATGTGGCCGGCTATCCCCTTTCTCTTCTCTCCATCCTTTGTGGCCGAACCTCACATCTTCCTTGGAGATCAAGTGGTGGCCGGATTCTAGCTTGGAGAAGAAGGAGAGAAAGCTTTCATCCCTTGGAGCTTGGTTGGTGGTTTCTCTTCTTCCTTGGAGGTGCACTTGGTTTGGCTGAATCTTGCAAGGAGGAGAAGAAGGTGCTTTGGTGGTTTCTCATCTCGGAAGATCGTTGCCCACACAACGTCCGAGGTTAGAAGAGGAATACGGTAGAAGACCTAGAGGTTTTTGCTTGCAAAAGAAAATGTATACTAGTATTTAATTTCCGCATCATACTAGTTTTATCTTCATGTAAAAATACCAAATACAAGAGGCATGCGATTCTAGTATTTTGAATTTGTTTTCGATGTTGTGTTCTTATGTTTTTCTTTTCCTTGTGATTTGATTGTTCTTTTCGGTTGACCTAAAGTTATTTAAGAAAATTAAATATTAGTTTTCCTTAAAAGGTTTTGCCTAGGCGGTGGTGGTTATTCCCATATCCAAGAAGGTCATGTGCCTCGCCATGCAGTCCTGGAAGTCAATTCTGGAAATTAATATTTAATGGAATTAATAACCTAGGTGATTTGGATCGAACATGTTAAGTTCTGCAGGAGATCTAAGTCTAAACCTAAAAGAACAAGTAAATTAAATTTTGGATCAAACGTGTTAAGTTCCGTAGGCGATCCAAGTTTAATTTAAAAGAACACATGGTAGCTAGGAAAGGTTCAGACCTTTATACAAAATTTTTGTACAGTGGAACCATTAGGTTTTCCGAGTAGCAACCAACACAAAGCACTATAACTCTTCTTTCCTAAATCCTTCAGAAAGAAGTAGATCGTACAATAGAGCAGAGTAAGATAGTAACAACCTACTATCTTACTTGAATTAAGTACAATGCAAGTTAAACAAATATACCGATTACGTAGATAGAAGATGTAGCTCGATCGGCACTTCTTGGATGGTACAGCAACTTGCTTGATGGATATATAGAAGAGTAGTAGCACGAACAGCTTTTTCACAGAGATGATATCAGAACCCATTACACAGCCACGGACCTGGAGCTTCACTTTTATAGGAATCGTCAACGTTCGGTCGACCGATCCTTAGGTTCGGTCAACCGAACCCCGCTCCCTTCCTTCCTGGCTGGAGTCTGACGCTGGCTCAATCTTTCTTATTAATTACTCATTAAGGGTTCGGCCGACCGATCCCATTTTTTGGTCGACCGAACAGCTTCCTTCCCTGTTCGTCGAAATCTGCTGAGATCTTCATTTAATGCTCCATTAATACTTATTAGATCGGTCGACTGATCAAGCTTCGATCGGACTGTGCTTCACTTTGGTTTGAACTGATCTCTGGTCTGAGTCAAGCTGGTTTGGTCGACCGATCCTCCTTTTTGGTCGACCGATCAGGCTGAATCTGCAAAATAGAGTTAAACAATATTCCTGCAAAACAAATGTTAGCACAGTAATATAATGCATGAGTAATATAAACAGTAGAACTGTCTTGATCTCAACTTGGAAACCTTCCCGGTTTCTTCAGTTGGATCAGCGACCTTAGGTTGTTCCCTTCAGGAACTCGACCTCATTGTCGCTCCTCCAATTAAATACCTCAACTTACCTGCCAAACATTGGTCCTCCAGACATGTTTGGACTTTTGCCAGCTCAGTGTCTGATCGCCCGATCCACTAAGACTTTTCCTGCAATACTACATTAGCCAACAGTAATAATAGTAATACAGAATACAATGGTAAACATAAACCTAGATTTATCGAGATCCGCTGGTCCGGTCGACCGTGTTTGGAGTTCACTCCTCCAAGACTTCTCGTAACCTAAGGTTACCACCCCTAGGGTTTTCTCCATCTGGCTTCACTCACCAGAACCTAAGGTTACCACCCCTTAGGATTTTCTCCACTTGGATCCACTCACCAAGACTCAGTATTAGGCTCCCCAGGGATCAAGTCCTCCAGACCTATCCACCTAAATTCCACGATATATCGAGATTTTTCTTGTCTAGCCTCCAATTAGGACTTCCCTTGCCTAGCCTACAACTAGGACTTCCCTTGCCTAACCTACAACTAGGACTTCCCTAGATCAAGCTTCATACATACTTAAGCATACTTAAACATATTTGTCTGACATTAAAACCTTGGAGGTCTATTGCACCAACACCTAGGACCTAGGGTTACCACCCCCTAGGGTTTTTCTCCACCTAGGGTTACCACCCCATAGGACCTAGGTTTACCGCACCCTAGGGTTTTCCTCTACCTAGGGTTATCGCACCCTAGGGTTTTCCTCCACCTAGGGTTGCCACCCCCTAGGACCTAAGGTTATCACCCCTTAGGATTTTCCACCTGCCTAACCGCAGTTAGAACTTTCCTGAAACCTCATTCAAGCATGTTAGAAAACAAGTAATCTTAACTTTGAATCTCTTTGCCATTATCAAAACTTGGGTTCGATTGTCGGATGCTTCCCGCACCAACAAGGATATTATGGTAAGATAGTCAGATGCTTAGTGCGGAGCGGTAGGATGTTGAGGAGACCAAAGAGCTTGTCCGAGCGGGACGGACAAGCTACTACGCCCAGTCACCGCAAGGAAGAGCAGTTGAGGCCAACAGAATGGAGGAGTCCCGGTCGAGCAGCTACCCTGCTCGGCCAAGCAACAAAACCATTGTTATCTCTCTAAAGTCGACAGAGCAGAGGAGTCTCGGCCGAGTGGCTACCCCACTCGGCCAAGCAGCGAGATCATTGTTATATCTATCGATATCCTTTTGGGAGATAGTGTCGCTGACACGAGGCATGGTCAACAAGCGGATCGTATGGAGGAAGTTTCTACTGTCTTGTCAGGAATATGCATGCCCTATTAAGATATGATGTCAGAGGCACTTTCCTGATAGGTGCTTTCATAGGACATATTGGAGAATGTGTCCATGCCTCGAGGAGCATGCATGTCGACCACTAGGGCTCTATATAAAGAAGGGTCCAAGCACCTAGGAGGTGCCCATTAGTACTATTTACGCTTGCGTTACTGTCGCATCATCTGAGTGATCGATCGTTGGCCCGAAAGATCCTCCTTGCTGGATATTTTTGGCCCATGCTTCAAGATGATGTTGCTCGGATAGTAGCCACCTGTCTGTCGTGCCAAAATATCATAACATCCCACACCGATTGGCCAAGGAGATGAAGGCATCCACGGTGTCTTGCCCGTTCGACCAATGGGATATGGACATCGTTGGACCATTTTCAATGGCGGTCGGTCAGCGAAGATTTCTACTTGTTATGGTGGATTATTTTTCAAAATTGATGGAGGTCGAACTTCTAGCAAAGATAACCGAACAGATGGCCATCGAGTTTATCTGGCAGAACATCTTGCATCGGTTCAGAATCCCTCGCCGGTTCATCTCGGACAATGGGAGGTAGTTTATCGGACAGAGGCTTAGGGAGTGGCGCGAAGGCTATGGCATCCAGCAAGTCTTCACCTAAGTAGCTTACTCCCAGAGCAACGGCCAAGTGGAAGTCACCAACCGGGAGATCCTCAGAGGTTTACGGGCTCGGCTCGACCACGTAGGAGGCAGCTGAGTCGATGAACTCCCCAGTGTCCTGTGGGCTCTTCACACGACTCCAAAAGAGGCGACCGGTATCACACCATTCCATCTGGTGTACAACTGAGAGGCAGTAGTCCCTATCGAGGTCGGAGTAGAATTCGACCGGGTGCAACTTTACGAAGAGGGGAACGCCAAGTAGTGCATGAAGCAAAACTACAATCGGAGGGTGATCCCGAGGTCCTTTTAGGTCGGCGATCTGGTGTGGAAAAGAATAAAGTCAGTCGCCGACATCACCAAGCTCGAAACCCCGTGGGTGGGACCTTAAGAGGTCGTGCAGAAGCTCTGCTCGAGAGCCTACTACCTACAGGACAAGGACGGAAGAAAGCTCAATCGGCCTTGGAGTGCGAACCATCTCTAACCCTATATAGCCAGTTGAGAGGTGCATGGTTAAACACAAATAATATTGTATCGGAGTATGTCCTATAAACGCAGGTGAACGATGAATAAAATTCACAAGTATCTAAGACTCTTGTGTCGATCGGCCAAGTTAAAAGTCGAGCGGTGACTATACACCCTAGTTTACACCAACGGTTGAACGACGACCTTAAACCCCTGTCTTTGTCAACTGTCGAGCGGTGACCTTAAACTCCTGTCTTTGTCAACAGTTGAGCGGTGACCTTAAACCCTTATCTTCGTCAACGGTTGAGCGACGACCTTAAACCTCTATCTTCATCAACGGTCGAGCGGCAACATTAAACCCCTGTCTTCATCAATGGTCGAGCGACGACCTTAAACCCCCTGTCTTCATCAACAATCGAGCGGTGACTTTAAGTCTTTGTCAACAGTCGAGCAACGACCTTAAACCTAAGTCTACGCCTTCAACAGTCAAGTAGTGGCTATAAACCCGAGTCTACAACGAATAACAGCTGATCGGTCTCTCTAAAAAATAAAGTCTATGACAAATCAAGAGGATCAATGAATATATAAGCCGAGAATAAGGCTAACCAGGAAACGTGCTGCTCCAAGAATCAATTTTCACTAAACTAAGGTCATTCGACAACGTTGAATTGATCACTCAGACATCCCAACGACCGGTTACATAGACGATCGGGAGGACATAGCACCACACTTAGAAATTTTTCGCAAAATTTTAAGTGGTTCATAGTCCTACTCGATCCGAGCGTCGATGCATGGATGAACAAGTGCGACAACCAACAAAGCAAAGAAACATCGAACAGTGATGCATGATGAAATACAGAATCAAATAAACAAAGATACGCTAAAGCGGTGATCATGCATTAAGACTTAGAAAAATTTTACAAGTTTGCAAGGGCAAGTACAAAAGAAGGCGAGCTTCGCGGGGGGCGGGGTCACTCAAGGTAATCAAGAAAATCATCGGGCAGCGACTCGGTCAGCTTGTCCCGACTAATAACCTTATTGGTCAATGTAGTTGGGATATAGTTGTCACCCTTCAGTTGGTCGAGTGTCCCATCAATAGTGAGGTTAAAGAGGCAGAGCATCCGATCGGTGAGCCAGTCATTGAAAGGGTCCAAGCAGAGGTAATCCCGCTTCAGAGTCTCAAATTTGCTAGACTCTCTGCCTTGGTACTCCACCAAGGTCATTCAGAAAGTGTCACGCCCCAGGTAGTCCCTGTCCGAAGAAATTTCGGCAGCATCTCCCCTGTACGGCGGACAATATGAAGCTCAGTATACATATATCTCTATACCTCGGCCACACACGGCCGGAATAATACAATACAATTAAGAAACAAACCACGCAGTTTATATCAACATTCCACACAGATATAATATATGATCAATCCACACAGTTTAATAAGGAAAGACGATATAGAACCTCGAAGATATATGTAAACAGCCTACTCCACTACAACGAAGAAAACAAATCCACGAAGTAATGAAAATACAACCGCAGCGGAAAATAAAAGTAGCAAACCCGAATGTTCAATGTAAAATCCACAATACAAACCCACAATACAAGTATACGTATAAAAGCGAATACAGAAAACGATATCTAGAAATCCTCGCGACCAAGGGGCTAGCGACTGGAATCTCTCCTGACGGCCTCAACCTGAAAAATAGTAACAACGGGGTGAGTTCAAGAACTCAGCAGGTAAACCAATAGACATGTACAGCAATATATATCCACCAGTAATAACCTATGGTACAGTACACTAAACCATAGAGCCTACAGTACAGTCTCCTAACAGTACAACCTACGGTACGGTCTCCTAACAGTATAACAGATATGCATAGCTGAAATAAACTGTAATAACCAGCAATAGGCATAAAGTACAGTCTATAGCAAGAATAATAAGAAATGCATAACTGAAATAAACTGTACTCACCTGCGAGGCTTGGGCAACTGACTGTCAACATACAGAGATAAAAATAGTCAGAGCAAAAGCATGTATCCTGTATGCATGTCAATCATATGCAATCACCAAAATGCATCAATCATAACGAATGCAATCCGTGCATATGATGCAATATGACATGGTCACCCCTGTCAACCAGTCAGCCATCTCACACACAATGGTGAGACCGAGTGGGTAGGGCTGTGACACCGTGCACTCTGCCATCACTGCCCCTGAAGAGTGACCGAGTGGACGGGATGCTGTCGGAGTACACCTATCCTCCTACCTCAAACATAGTGAGGGAGCGCAATGCTCTCAACTCCTGGTACGCGATGACGGGGAGGGATCCCTGTCTGCTACCACGCTGCAGTCACACTACCCATGAGCGGACCAGCGGAGCACTACAGAGCTACTGCCATACACACCCTACTGTGCTGTGCCACTACCCATGCAGTGAACACGTTGTGTGCAGGCCTATGTAGCCGGCCGACGAGCTCAACAATAATGGAGTCGTCAATCGCCCAGCATGCAATCATGCGATATGGTGCATGCGGCTACAATATGACATACCTGAACAAAGCCTCCTCCATATATGTGCGTGTCAAAAAGGTAAACACATATAACTATAAACATGATATAAACAGCATAAATCCAAAGACATCACATATACAATGATGTAAGTATCATGAATCCAAGAGCATGTATCACACATGTAAAGCAACTAATCCAGTAGAGTAGAGCACTATAGATATGCACCTCTATGAACATATATACACATGGCAAGAGATAAAATATCCAATCTTGAAGTAAAGCAACTAGCAGATGAAGTATGTGATAGGTATCAACTAACCCTAAATCCAGGGGAAGTGTTGAACTACCAATCACTAGTAACCGTCTACAAGTATCGAATAACCTATAACCAGGGAAATGCTAAATCTACCAATCACTAGCAAGTATATATAAACTGCACATATCAAAAGACACTATCAAGAGATAAGTCAAAGGGTACCCGCCTCAAATAGAAGGTACAATCCAGTCCTAATCCAATGTCGAGATGCTCGTCTCGAATCAGAGTCCTGTGTAAATAAATACATTTACATTTATTTAGCTAAAACACAAACAAATAGCTAAATAAATCCTAAACAGAAATTTAGGGACAAACCCTAACCTATAACCCTCCACCTTTCTAATGGTTAATTAGGAATAATTTCCTAATCCTTAATTAACCATTAGATTAGCAAATCAAACCTAAATCCATATAACCTAATTAATCTACACAACCTAATGATAATAAATTATCAATAGGTATCCAGATCATACCTAATCATCTAACATGTGATTATCTAACAATATCCAAATTCGAACCATGATCTACAACTAAGATCAATTACCCTAACTAATCATGTACCAATCCAATCCATTCCGAATTCAATACATATCTAATTCATCAACACAACACTAATTATGTATCAACCTCGCTACACCATACCTCAATCCAGCTGCTGTTTGATTCTGGATCAAGGGAACACTGATGGATGGGTTGCTGCCGCACCAAAAAAAAATCCACAGAATAGCAATGTGTTGAATTCCACTCTACATTCCGGATCAAGAAGAAATCAATCTGGAAGATTATTGATCAAGTCAAGAACAGAGATCAAGATTGGAGATCCCTAATCCAACAACAATCTAATTAAAGAAAACAATCTATTCATCTTACCTTAATCCCTTCAATCTCGTGACCTAAATCCGTAGCCAAGAAAATGAGGATCAAGAACAGGGAAGGGGATTGAACAAACACAGTGAAGATAAGGGTGTTACCTCACCACACCGCCGTCACTGGACAGATCCGACGAAGCCCTAAATCTCTGGATCACCTCCCAATGGCGTCGTTGCCCAATTCCAGCAAGAAGGGAGGTGTGGACTGCTCTGTGAGCAACACGAGGGGAGGAGAGGGTAAGCCTACCAGTCGGAGACGATACGAGATCCGGCTCCTCACCAAGCCCTAGCCACCGATCGTCAACAATCGGTGCAAAATCCACCGAATAGCAACTCCTCAGCCGAAGAAGACCCGGAGAGGAGAAACACCGGCCAGATCTGAGCTTAGGGTGTTGACGCCGGCAGAGGAAGATCGCCGGAGATCAAAGTTTCATTCCCTTCGGCGTCGCTTGTCCGCGAGAGAGCAGAGAGTAGGGAAGAGAGGGGAGATCGGGGAAGGAGGGCTCGGGTTCGACGATGGGGTTGGGGAAAGAAAATAAAGGAAATGGATTTATATATTAAAACATTTCCTCACTTAAATGGGTATCCCAAATAGGCCTTATCTGTACCCGGAATTAACCCCCTCAAAACTCGTCGTACGAGCTCCGATAAATTCCCAGAAAATTTCTAAAAATTCTGGAAAAATATTGTAAGACTATTTCTGAAATAACCCTATCTATTTAAATTTTCCAAGATCTCACAGAAAGCCTCCAGCTCTGCCTTCAAAGTAGCCAACTCAGCATCCTTAGCATCGAGTTGTCCTTGCATCTCTACTTACTCAGCTGATCAACTCTCCCGCTTGACATTTAGAGCTGCGACAACCTCCTTCAGGTTTTGAGCCAGGATCCGAGCCTCTTTGTTCTTGATCTCTAGGTCCTCAATGGATCGAAGCTTCCTGTTATTGGCCGAAAGGATCTTCGCCTCGAAGGAGCTAGCCTATTTATTGAGCCTCGCCAGTTGTAAAGCCTACTTGGTGCTCTTGCCTAGGGGTGTCAAAAATGAACTCGACCCGATAACCCGACCCGAGTCGACATGAAAAATATTGGGTTAGGGTTGGGGTTTTTGGATTAGGGTCAGATTGGGTTGAACCTGAAATCTGACCCAATTTTTTTTTTCCAGGTTGGGTTGGGTTCAAGTCAACCCGGGTTGACCTGAATTAAGAATCAGGTCACCCATAAACCCAAACCCACCCGAACCAACCCGAACCCACTAGACCAAAAAAAAAAATTTATATTTAATAATTTAATGTTTTAAACTTTTAATTAGGGCTACGGTTCGTCGTTCACAAAATGTCGTAACTTCGGCCTTCGGGAGAATCGGGACTTAGGCGCTAGGAAGCAGGCGACACCACGAGTCCGCGACAATCGACAGGGGTTGGGCTGTCGAAGGAAGGGGGTTCACCATTCACGATTCTCTTCTATTTCTCCAACATCGTCATCAACAACATGAATTCTCAACCTATTGATCTCGATCAAGAGGAGAATAGTGAGGAGGAGGAACCGGAGGGTGCACCAGTTGTATCTACGACTACGAGGGATTTAAATGTAGATGAAGAAACGTCTTCGCAAGGCAAGGCCTCCGGAAGTGGCAAATGGAAGAGAGTCTTGAAATCAAAGTGGTGGCAATATTTTGAGATGCTTCCTAAAATAGAGGGAGAAGATTTGCGTTGCAAATGTAAAGCTTGTGGGATTACATACAAAGCGGAAAGTAGCATGGGTATAGGTAATCTCCAATGCCATATCCTTAATCAGTGTCCTAAACAGAAAACTAGTGATATTGCTCAAGCTTTGTTAGAACAAGGTGATAAAAGTCTTGCCATTAGGTCACAACGGTTTAACCAAGAAAGATTTAGAGAGTTGCTAATCTTAGCAATTATGAAGCATGATTTACCTTTTTAGTTTGTGGAATATGAGGCAATTAGATCTATTTTTACATATTTGGAATCTCAAGTAAATTATTTCACTAGAAACACCGCAAGGACTGATATTCTCAAGATGTATAAAAATGAATGCAATAGAATAGCTCAAGAAATGCATTCATGCCCTGGAAAAATTTGTTTCACTTCTGATTTGTGGACTTCTATTGCCACTGATGGTTATATATGCTTGATAGCACATTTCATTGATTCTAATTGGGTTTTACAAAAAAGGATAATTAACTTCTCTTACATGCCTCCACCTCACTCTGGTATTGCATTGTGTGATAAAATTAATAGTTTATTCAATGTTTGGGGAATTTAGAGAAAGGTTTTCACAATTACATTAGACCATGCAGCTGCAAATGATGTGTTTGTTGGCTTTTTAAGGGATCAACTTGGTTTAAATTGTTCATTAGTGAGTGGTGGCGAGTTTTTGCATGTTCGTTGTTGTGCACACATTTTCAATTTAATTGTGCAAGAAGGTTTGAAAAGAATTGATAGTTTTGTTGATAAGATTCGTTTATGTGTAAAGTATGTGAAAGGCAGTCAAGTGAGAAAGCAAAAGTTTATAGAATCGGTTACCCAAACTTCACTTGATTCTAAGAAATCACTAAGGCAAGATGTTCCTACTAGATGGAATTCTACGTATTTGATGCTTTCTAGTGCCATGTATTATCGGCGTGCTTTTAATCATTTGAGATTGGATGATACTAATTTCACACATTGTCCATCGGTTGATGAGTGGGGACAAGTTGAAAAAATATACAAATTCCTTGAGGTTTTCTATGAGACAACAACTTTGTTTTCTGGACTGAAATATCCTACTGCCAACCTTTACTTTCCTCGCATCTTTATGGTTCAGTTGACAATAAGTCAAGCCATGCAAAGCTCTGATGATTTCATGAGATCAATGGCCAATCGGATGTTTCATAAATTTGATAAGTACTGGAAAGATTATAACATTTTGTTTGCCATTGCCATGATAGTTGATCCGAGGTTCAAGATGCAATTTGTTGAGTTTTGTTACAACAAGTTATATGGACATGGTAGTAATGAATTAAGTCTTGTAAGATCCAAATTGGTTTCTTTGTTTGAGGAATATATGCATATGAGTATTGCTTCCAAGGTAAGTACTAGCAGTGCATCTTTGAGCTCTCATAGTGCCATTGATGATAATGCTTCTCTTGCTCTAAATTTAGGCAGCGGATGCATGGATGTTTTGAAGGTACTGTTGATAATTTTTTTGCATTTCCTCACTATTTTTTACTACTTGTTACTAATACATTTCATTTATGATATAGGAATTTGACACTTTTCAAAGTTTAGAATTCATTGGCAGAGCTCAAAAGAGTCAATTAGAGCTATATTTGGAAGAACCAACAATTGATAGAATAACAAAATTGGATGTTCTCGGGTTTTGGAAAGCTCACCAATTTAGGTATCCTGACCTTGCACAAATGGCTAGAGATATCTTGAGTGTTCCAATTTCTACAGTTGCTTCTGAATCAACTTTTAGTACCAGTGGTAGGATACTTGACCAATATCGCAGTGTAATGAAGCCTGATGTTGTTGAGGCATTAGTTTGTTGTAGAGATTGGTTAGCTGGAGGGAAAGGTAAGTAGTTTATTTTTTTTTATTTCCATTTTAAAGTTATTTGTTTTACTAATATTTGTTTTTGTAGAAACTACTGAGGTGGGGTTGAATGATTTGACTGAAAATATTATGAATTTATTCACAAATGAGGATACTGGATCAAAATCTACTGCAACACATGATTGATGATTCTAATGAAAAGTAAGTTGATTAAACCATTTAAGTTTATTAAGTATAGGTTTTTAAAAATATTTTAGATTTTAATTTGTTTATTTCATACCTTGTTGGCTTGTTTCAAGGTTTGACTCGGTACAAAGGAGGAGTAAAACAATGGAGAAGTGGAGCTTGAAATTGAAAGTTATTTTGTGAAGCTTGAAAACTTTTTTATTTTGTATTGATATCATAAATTTTCTTGTATAGACTCTGGAGGATCTTTTACTTGTATAGACAATATAGTTGTATTAACCTTTAATCCTTTTGGATTGCCTTAAAAGTTAATGAAGAGATTCTGTAATGTATTCTGAGGCAATGTTTGCTTTTTTTTTCCGTGGATGATGAAGTGGATTAGTGGAAGATTCTACTATTAATTGGTAATAGTTGATTAGTTGTGAGTTATTTATCTGTAAAGAGTTTAAGTTTCAATTTCACACAGACAGTTTTTGTTTTTGTTTCATCTTTTGGATGATTTCTTAAAGATTACATTATTGCCTTTTGCTTTCTTGTTAACCTTGACTACCTGTTACGGATGTGTTCTTGTTATTCAATTTAATTTGATTTTATTCCTGGTGAATCTATTAATCCTTACTCGCTCACTATTCTCACAAGTTCAAATGACTGGGAGTAATGGTCATAAACATGTTTCATGTTTGCTATTAGTAAGGTTGGAAATTTGTGTGTTCACTTGAAGGTTCAAATCCATGAGTTCGTTGATGTATTATTTGCATGAAGAGAGAGACTCTCATGGTTTTCTTCTTCCTCAACTGGCATCTTGAATGACATGTAACTTGTTGAGGCTTTCAAACAAGAACTTATGTGGACTAAATTTGTTTCATAACTGCCAAAGGGCAATCAAGTGTCGGCATTGCTCCCACTTCATACCATCTAACCTGGTAAGATTGTATTTGTTTTGCCCTTTTTTGAAAGAGTGTGTTTTGAAGGATGGTGACCTCCTGGACCCTTGGAATTTGTGAGACATTGAGGTATTTCCAAACCTAGCCAATGGCATTTAGATTTGCCTTATGATTCATGATGTTGTAATCGGTGGTTTCTTTTCCATTTGCAAGTAGTTGAGCATTGGTATTTAGGACGAGCTTAGAAAATGGGTTCAATGTTTTGGTTATGCAATGGAGTTGTTATGGCTTATGGGTGATTTTGTGTTCCATTTGCTCCTAGAGTCCTAGTCAAAGCATCGAGACTCGAGAGTACAAGTTTAGGAAATTAGTTGGCTTTGATGGTTTTGATTATGCAAATGAGATTCATGCTGATAAAGTATGGTTCTGGATACCATCAGATGAATTATAGGTTGTGAATGGTTTTTGAGACTGATAAAAAAAATAAAAGAATAATTAAAAATAAAATGGGGTTGGCGGGTTGTCCGGGTTGGAATGGGTTCGGGTTCGGGTTTATAGGTTTCGGGTTAGAGTCGGGTTCGGGTCAGGTTCGGGTTAGGTAATTTTTTAAAAAAAACTGATTTTCAAGCCAACCCGAACCCACCCAACCCATCCGAATTACACCCCTACTCTTGCCCCTCTCTGCCTCCAGCAGCTTGGCGCTCTTTTACAGATCGGCCTTTAATTGAGCGGCCTCGGCAGTCAATTGCTCCAAGCGCACCTTAGAAGCCGCTAACTGGCCGCTCGGAGCGCGCAGCTGCTGGACTTTGTGCTCTAAAAATTCAAGCCTCTGGCACATGGCAAGGTTCTCAACCCAGTACTATAGCAACATAAAAATGGTAAGGGTCGAGCGGATAAAAAGAAGTAAGTACAAAGGAAACGTACATACCCTAGTGGACAGCTGGGGATGGCTGTTCGCAAGCTCCCATGGAGAGATGGCAACTATTGGATTGATATGCACGTGAGAGGGGGTGAATCACATGGTTTTTGTAAACTTATTTTCTCATTTTGAAATCAAAGTATATACAGCGGAAATTTAAAAAATAACACAAGAAAACACAGGCGGTTTTACTTGGTTCGGAGCCTTTAGCGACTCCTACTCCAAAATCTAGGTCCAGTGGACCTATCGATGGGTAATATACTAAAAACTTCTTTCGGTACCTTCGAGAGAGAGAATCGAGTACAAAGAAGATTGGAGAAGTATAACAAACTGCACTTCCCATTTGCAAAATTCAAGTACAAAAAATATTACCGACACTTAGGGAATGAAGTAGCTTGTTCGGTGTCGATGTTGGTCTACCGGCAGCGATCAGAAGATCTTGGAGTAGTCATCAAGCATAGCAGCTTCATAGCAGAGTCGTAGCAAGAGCCCAGAGCAATCGGAACCTTAAATGGATGCGTAGTAGCTAGTATATGTGTTGTTTTCTGAAGCCTTCTCGAGACTGCCTTATATAGGGCATGAAAGGTGCCTTCCATAGGCATGGAAGGCGCCTTTGATGGGTTAAACTTTGTCCCAAAGTTTGCTGTAGCTTATTGTCGAAGCAGTCAAGTTTTATCCCTTGGAAGGCATCTTCCATAGCCATGGAAGGCGCCTTCCATGAACAGTATGAAGGCGCCTTTACTGCTTGAAATCGCCTTCGGATATTGTTCATCCAAAGGCTTTTGCTCCTTTTTGCCCTGCAAAATATGTTAGTCTAAAAACTAAAATATTTATCATGTAAAACAAAGTTAGCACAATTATAATAAGTGGTAGTAATTTGTTCTTGTCCTTCCAGGACTAGGAACTAGTCAATGTCTTAGTTTAGGAATATAAAATGGACCTAAACTAGACTAACGCCTACTATCCCCTCAACCGGGACTCGTGCTCACTTAGTTATTCTCCTCCAGTGACTTACCTTTACTTACTAGTTTGCTAGTTGTCCGGTCCACATACCCAATTGGACTTCCTTCCAGATATCTGGTCGGCCCATCGACCTATCTAGACTTTGCACTAGCTATCCGGTGGGCCCGTTGACCTAGTTGGACTTCTCACCAGATATCCGATCAACCTATCGACCTACTTGGACTTCTCACTAGATATCTGATCGGCCCATCGACTTATCTGGTTAACTCCTGCACACTTGGTAAAGTGGTTAGATCATAATTATACCTAACTTAACTTATTTGTCATTTATCAAAACTTGAGTTAGATCATTAGTGCAAACTACACCAATAACCTTTTCCTTTTTGATGCAATGACAACCTAGATTAAGTTAGAAAAAATATGCAAATTAAGCACAAAAATAATTTTAAGAGAATAAAAAATTTGAGACAATCATTTTCAGGGTTAAGTTATTCTGATTTTCATCAGCAATTATTTTTATTTTTTTTCTTACTTAATCCCTAACCCTACCCCTTTGGCATTCATCAAAAAAACATGAGTAAATAAGTAAAACAATGCTAAGTAATGAGGGAAAGTAGTGAAATTTTGGCAACAACAAGAAAATTTTCAGAATTATTGGGGGAGGTTAAAGAAAACTTGTTCAACCTAATCGAAAAATGAAGTTTACAAAATACTTGTAATTTTTTAACCAAAAAAATAGTAAAAAATTTTTAAAGGAAAGCTTTTGAAGATTTATACTAGGTTTTGAAAGCTAACTTTAAAGTTTAAATAGTTGTTAAGAAACTTTCAAAATAATTTTCAAGATCTATAACTTTTCAAAATACTTTGGACAAGAATTTTGAGCTTAGAAAATATTTGTAAGATGCTTTAAAATATGAATAAGTTTTTAAAAAAAATTAAAATAAGTTTTGCAAGAATGAAACTTTTCAAAAAATTTCAAGGATAAAAGTTTTTCAAGAATGAAACTTTTAAAAGACTAGGTTTTGCAAGAATGAAACATTTTCAAAAACTATTCAAAAACATCTTTTAAAGTTGGTTTAAAAGTAGTTTACAAAAATTGAAACAATCTTCAAAATAATTTTTCAAAATATATGATTTGATAAGTATCAAAATTTTTCAAAACATGTGATTTTTCGAAATGTGTTAAGAATGATTTTCAAAGTAAGCACTTTGAAATAGAGTTTTTAAAAACATCTTTTCAAAGGATGTGTAAACACTAAAAAATATTTTAAAAGTCATTTTTAAATATTCTCCCCCTGAACCTGATATTATTTAAAAATAATCTGATCAAATAGAAATTGTCCTTAAGTGTCTAACCGTTAGTTACTAACTAACTATCAAAGGATAGTAATGTTCATTTAGTTAGTCAAGTTAAGTGATTGTATCCAGTTAGTGTTTGACTAAAAGTGGATTACTTAACCTGATCACTATTCTATTTGGTATTTTACGCCCAGACTTGTGTTGATGCACTGATATAAGCATCTTAAGTCTAGGCAAAGGGCCTATGCATCTCACGTTGTTCTAAGTTTGGAAATACACAATCTGTAACGCCCGCCCTCCCTGCTACTAAAAGGGACGGGGCTACTTACTTACTTAACTATTCCAGGATACACATGCATATTTAAAATTTCTTTCTAGTAACATAAAGCAGCGGAAATGTCATGAAGTTATACTAGAATGTAACATAATACACTTGGTTCATGTCAGACATAACAAAAAAAAATAACATAGCAGGTCTTTATTTGTCTTAGCCGAGCCACTGCCACACACATCTCCTTGCCTCTCCTGCAACTCCCTTAGATCATCCATTCCTTGCCTTTATCTGTGGTACAAGGAAAGTAAGCTATGAGCACACAGGCTCAGTAAGATCCTTTTCCTACTCACAAAAACTGAATCTCATAGCATAGTCATATAAGCATATAATCAATGGAGACATAATCATCTAACATTATATCATGTGAACATAGCCTCCTATCATATCATATCATTAAGAAACATCATACTCTAACATGTCATAAATAAAGGAATCATGTAATGTGAATCATAGAAGCATAACATATCATCAGGTCATATGAATCCTAAACAAAACATCTCATAACATCATGTCCTATAAGTCATAAGAGTATGGCATAACATCATGTCATATAATTCATAAAAACGAAACATATCATATCATGAATGGGTGTATCATGTGGAATGTCTTTTTAAAACATATGTCATGTCAAGTGCAAGATGTCTTTAAACATATCTTTTTAATACTTAAACATAATATCATCATCATGAGGGCCCGGCTTGTACCACATACATACATAAATGCGCGCAATCCCTAGGACAGGGTAGCTAGCCCCGAACCTACTAGGGATCTAGACCCGTTCATAGTCCGTCGGCCTAGGGGCGTACTAAGGAGCCCATCCCTTTTTACTAGACCCGTTCATAGTCCGTCGGTCTAGGGGCGCTTATGGAGCTTACCCTTGGTACAAGTCATACAAAGTAAAATACATGTCATGCATATCATATCATCATAACTGTCATATCATATCAATATAAATGTCATGCTCTTGTCTTAACATGAAGAGTGCTCTTAATCCCAACTTAAGGGAAGCAACTCTTAGCCATTTTCTTATCATATCATAAGGCATGCATACTTGGGCACATAGCCATCATAAAAATCATTTTCATGCCTGGTTCATAAGCTTACATACATGAGCATGCAACATATTTGAAATCATACATACTTGGGCACATAGCCATCATAAGAATCATTTCATGCATGGTTCATAAGCATACATAAATGGGCATATTACTTGTCTTATCATAAAGCATGCATACTTAAGCATAAAACACATCATAAGAGTCATCATCATGCATAGTTCATAAGCATACTTAAATGAGCATAAAATGCATCATAGGAAAACATAATCATACATGGAAAACATTTACTAGCATCTCCTAATTCATATCCTAGTATGTGAGACACCTAGCAAAAATCATAATTGGATCTCTAACCCTAATTCTATATAGTGGCCGAAAGTCACCATGCTTGGTTCTAGGTTACAACATCATATAAGCTTGTGAACCTTAGATAAACTTCATATCATAAACTATAAAGAATATCATGAGCATAAGAAGTTTAGGTTCTAAGCTTCCTAGGCCTTTTAACTTAGTTGTGGCCGAACCTTTAAGAACATGAAACTAAGTTCTATACAAGCATAAAAATACCAAGCTAACTCCATATCATATCATAAGGGGATCCATGAGCTTTCTAAGTTTAAATTTAAACTTCCTTGAACCCTAGAATATAGTCATGGCCGAAAGTTTCATGAAAGGGAAAAGTAAGCTCTAACAACATACAAGCATGAATATTGAATTGCATTCATATCATATCATGAGAAGATTCATGTACATGCTAGGCTTTAAATTTAAACTTCTTGGAACCCTAAAATCTATCATGGCCGAAACTTCAAGGAAAAGAAATTAAATTCCAAGCAACATACAAACATGAATACCTAGCCAAGTTCATATCATATCATAAAGAAGTCTATGAGCATGTTACATTAGGTTTTAAGCTTCTTGAAACCCTATACCCTATCATGGCCGAAACTTCAAGGAAAGGAAATAAAACTTCCAAGCAACATACAAACATGATCACTTAGTCAAGTTCATATATTATCATAAAGGAATCTATAAGCATGTTAGATTAGGTTTTGAGCTTCTTGAAACCCTAGATCCATCATGGCCGAAACTTCACAATAAAAGAAATAAAACTTCCAAGCAACATACAAACATGAATACTTAGTCAAGTTCATATCTTATCATAAAGGAATCTATAAGCATGTTAGATTAGGTTTTGAGCTTCTTGAAACCCTAGATCCATCATGGCCGAACCTTTACATAAAGGAAAAATAAAATTTCCAAGCAACATACAAGCATGAATACTTAGTCAAGTTCATATCCTATCATAAAGGAATCTATAAGCAAGTTAAATTAGGTTTTGAGCTTCTTGAAACCCTAGATCCATCATGGCCGAAACTTCACAATAAAGGAAATAAAATTTCAAGCAACATACAAACATGAATACTTAGTCAAGTTCATATCTTATCATAAAGGAATCTATAAGCATGTTAGATTAGGTTTTGAGCTTCTTGAAACCCTAGATCCATCATGGCCGAACCTTTACATAAAGGAAAATAAAATTTCAAGCAACATATAGACATGAATACCTAGCCAAGTTCTTTATCATATCATAAGGGAGTCTATAAGCATGTTAGATTAGATTTTTTTATGCTTCTTAAAGCCCTAAAAATATTCATGGCCGAAACATATAAAGAAGTAGATCATGCTTTAAACAACATCCAACATAAATCTTTAACTAAGTTCATATCATAACATAATGAGATCCATGAGCATAGGTTTCTTTCTTTTATTTTTATTTTTAGGCATTCTAACCTCACGGAAATTTCGTAAGCGACTTGTACCACAGGTGAGGGGATACTTACATCCTTGTGTTTGATTTCCTTAGGGAAGTAATCTTGATTGTGGAGCCTTCCTAAAGAGGAGTCCTCCTTTGTTTTTGGGTTTCGGCAATGGAGGTGGGGAGAAGGTTTGGTCACGGTGAAGAGAAGGAGGGAGAAGGAAGAGGAGAAAATGAAATCTCTTCTTTAATTTCCCCTTTTATTCTTCATGAGAGGAGGAAGGGAAAATGCACTTTTCCTTCTCCTTTCTTTTACTCCTCCTTTAATGAAAAGAGGAAGAAAGAATCATCTTTTCTTTTGAGAGGAAGAAGGCTACTCTAACTTCTCCTTCTACATGAAAGAAACTCTTTTCTTACTCTTAACTATATTGTCACTTCTCTCTCTAACAATAACTTCTCTTGGTCTATTGGTTAACACATACATGTATCTAGTAAGAGATCCAAGGTTCAAACCTTGGTCATCTATTTTTGGTTCTATTTTTATTATTTTTTTGAAAATTTACACATAAGGCCTATTTTTATTCATGATAAAAAAAATATCTAAAATCTTGCTAAGTACCCTATGGGTGTTACACAATCAAGGTAGACCTATTGTGTTTATGAAATGTTTAAGTCCTAAATCTATAGGAACATGCTTTCTATGAATTTGATCTAGACTAAGGCTAAAATTTATTTTAAAAAACTAAGGAAATGAAAAAAAAAATTATAAAAATATAGGTAAGGGTTTTTCCTTAGAATTTGCAAATCATTTGAAAACTATTTTTGAAGACAATAGTTATATTCTATAGAACACATTCCTAATTATCGACGTAAATGACTAAATCTCTTCACCCCTTTCGTGGGTGAAACTCACAGAAAAACATGGTCGCCAGTAGAAAACTCCAGGGGTCTCCGTCTCCAATCTGCATAACTCTTCTGGCGGTCCTGCGCCTCTGACATCCTCCATCTGATAGTACGGACCAACTCTGCCTCCTGCTGAGCTCTATGAGGTCCCAACAGCTGGGCCTCCCCAACCTCATCCCAGAGGGTGGGTGTCTGACAAGGTCTACCATACAACGCTTCAAACGGTGTCATCTAGATAGTCGAATGAAAGCTGTTGTTGTAGGCGAACTCTACCAATGGAAAATGGTCCTCCCAACTGCCTCCGAAATCTAATACACATAACCTCAGCAAGTCCTCTAGAGTCTGAATGGTCCGCTCTGACTGTCCATCTGTCTGCGGATGGAAAGCTGTATTGAAATGGAGCTGAGTACCCAAGGCCTGCTGCAGACTCTGCCAGAATCGAGACGTGAACCGGGGGTCTCTATCCGAAATAATACTCAAAGGAACACCATGTAATCTGATGATCTCCCGGCAATACAGATCTGCCAATCGATCCAGGGAATCAGTCTTCCGGATCGCTAAGAAGTGCGCAGATTTGGTTAATCGATCAACGACTACCCAAATCGTATCATGGCCTTGTCGTGTCCTAAGCAAACCCACCACAAAGTCCATGGTAATGTGTTCCCATTTCCACTCAGGAATAGGAATCCGCTGAAGTAATCCGGCAGGTCTCTGGTGCTCAGCCTTCACCTGCTGACAGACAAGAGATCTAGCTACAAATTTCGCGATGTCTTTCTTCATACCATTCCACCAGTAGGAACGCCTCAAATCTCGATACATGTTGGTCCCACCTGGATGGATCGCAAATCGAGAGCGATGAGCCTCTTGAAGTAGCTCCTGTAAGACCGGGTGAGACTGAGGTACGCATAATCTGCCTCGAAAGTATATAATACCCTCCTCATCTCATGTGAACTCAGTTTGCTACCCGGAAGCTATTTGGCTGCCAATAAACTGTAAATGCTAATCACCGGCCTGGGCCTCTCGGATCCTCGTCCTAATTGACGATTGAGCAACCATGGTAACCAGAATACCCTGCTCTATCTGTCCCTGCTCCTGAAGGCCCAACTAGGAGAAACCCTGAACCAAGTCTGTGACTGAAACTCGGTGGCAAGCCAAAGTCCCTCTGGACTTCCTATTGAGTGCATCGGCAACCACATTAGCTTTCCTCGGGTGATAGCTAATAGTACAATCATAATCCTTCAGGAACTCCATCCATCTCCTTTGTCGGAGATTAAGTTCCTTCTGAGTGAAAATATATTTGAGACTCTTATGGTCAGTGAGAATCTCAAATGTAATGTCATACAGATGATGTCGCCAAATCTTCAGAGCAAAGATGATGGCGGCTAACTCCAAATCATGTACTGGGTAGTTCTTCTCATGCTCCTTCAGCTGATGAGAAGCATAGGAGACTACCCTGTCGTGATGCATCATAACAGCGCTCAAACCCTATAGAGATACGTCGGTGTAGAGCATGAATTCGTCCTCTCCAGCGGGCAGAACCAAAACTAGAGCCGACACTAATCTCCGCTTCAGTTCCTGGAAGCTGATCTCGCAATCTTCGGTCCAAGTAAACTTCACGCCTTTCCTGGTCAGGCGTGTCAGCGGCATAGCAATCCGGAAGAAACCCTCAATGAACCATCTGTAATATCCTGCTAGTCCCAGAAAACTACGGATCTCCTGAACTAATTTCTGCTGCTCCCAACTGGTGACAGCCTCGATCTTCTGAGGGTCTACTAAAATACCTCTGCTCGAGACCACGTGTCCCAGAAAATCGACTGAGGATAGCCAGAAAGCACACTTGCTGAACTTCGCATATAGTCGATGTCGTCGAAGAGTCTCCAAGACTATGTGAAGATGCTGTGCATGCTCCTCTTCGGAACTCGAGTAGATCAAAATGTCGTCGATGAAAATGACAACGAACTGATCTAGATACTCTAAGAAGACGCGGTTCATCAAATCCATAAACACCGCTAGAGCATTGGTAAGCCCAAATGACATTACCAAAAACTCATAATGGTCGTATCTAGTACGGAATGTTGTCTTCTGAATATCATATTCTTTGACTCTCAGCTGATGATATCCAGACTGCAGATCAATCTTAGAATACACTGAGGTACCTCTGAACTGATCAAACAAATCCTCAATCCACGGTAAGGGGTACTTATTTCTGATGGTCACTGCATTCAGCTGTCTGTAATCGATGCACAACCTCAGAGTACCATCTTTTTTCTTGACGAATAGTACCGGAGAAACAATAGGGCAAATGAATACCCTATCCAATAACTCCTGGAGTTGGACCTTTAGCTCGTCCAACTCTTTCGGTGTTATATGATATGGAGCTTTCGATACTGGCGCTGTCCCTGGAATCAGCTCAATAGCAAACTTCACTTGCCTTCGGGGAGGCAAGCCTGGTAGCTCATCTGGAAATACATCGGGATACTCTCGGACCACCGGAACGTCTGAGAGCTGGGAAGTACTGCTATCGTCAGTATTAATCATAGACACAAGAAATCCCTGACAGCCATGTGACATCTGCTTCTGAGCTTGAATCGCTGAAATGATCGATATGCCATCGTCCCTGATGCCAGTGAAATCCCACGAGGGTTGGTTCGGAGGTCGGAATGTGACCACCCTCGTCTAGCAATCAACCGTGGCATTATATGCAGACAGCCAATCCATGCTAAGGATAATGTCGAACTCAACCATTTCCAACACTAATAAATCAACCATAAGTATCATGTTGCCAAAATCTAACGGGCAACCTCTGACCTCCTAAGTGACGTCCAATGTATCACCGGATGGTAAGGAGACGGTCAGTCGCTACGGTCTACGAGTAGGTAGTCTACCTATGTCCTTCATAAAGGCACGGGAAATAAAAGAATGCGAGCTACCAGTATCTATCAGCATATCAGCGGATAATGCATAAAGTAAAATCATACCGTGGAAAACGGATCCGTCGGCTCGCTGTGCATCCTCTCTGGTAACCGCATGAATATGTCCAGTCTCTGGCGATGGTGGAGGTGGTAGTGCTGCCAAAGGCTGCGGCGCCTGAGTCTGAGCCTGCCACTGTGACGGTGCCGGGTACTGAGCCAAAGACGGATAGGTAGGCTGTGACTGATACTGGACCGACGGCTGGGGCTATGACTGGTACTGGACCAGTGGTTGTGGCTGCAACTGATACTGCCCCTGAGTCAGATACTGTGGTCCCGGAACAAAACTTTATGGTACAATGAGAGCACTGGGGTACTCCTGTCCGAGCATGTCAAATGCAGCTGCTGCAGGGGGAGTTGTCCTCTACTGACGATGTGAGGATTGGGCTCTTGCCCTCCTCGCTGAGCCCCTATCTGACTGAGCTGAACTCCTTGACTAGAAACTCTGGAAGCAATATGCTGAGCCTTCAGTGAACAATCTTGGCTCAGGTGCCCGGGCAGTTTGCAATAATAGCAAACCGACTGTCCCAAGGAGCAGGCTGTGGTGACGTGGTCTCTGGACCCACATCTGGTGCAGTGAGTGTCGTTGGTAGGCTATTTCCGGTTCTGCTGAGAAAATCGGAACGTCCTGATGAAGATCGCCCTGATTTCTGGGGCTGACCAGAAGCCCCAGAAGTACCCTGACCTGGCCGACCACGACCACTCTGTTGCTGTCTGGTAGCCTGAGTCTACTGGATCTGTCTTGATGTCTGACACATCTGCTTCCTCTTCCTGTCCGAAAATGCTCTCTGCTAAGCTGACTCAATCATGAGGGCTCTATCCAACGTCTCTAAATAGGATGAACTCCCGAAACCAGCAAGCTTTACTTGTAGATATCCATCTAGTCCCTGGACAAACTGATGCATACGGGAACTGCCCTCAGTAACCTAATTCTGGACAAAACCTAGCCAACTGATTAAACTCAGCATTGTACTCCGTCACCGAACGGTTGTTCTGTCGCAGACTCAGAAAATCCTATGGACGAGCCATCTGATATGCACGTGAGAAGTAGCGGCTCTCAAAAGCCTCTCTGAATTTGGACCAGGTGATGTTCTGCTCACCTATGATGGATCGCTGCGTAACCCACCAGGTGCCTGCCTCATCCCATAAATAGAAAGCAGCCAACTCTACTTTCTCTCACTCGAAGCAAGTCATGTAGAAAAAGGTCTGCTCCATGGTCTCTATCCAGGACTGAGCCACACTCAGATCAGTCTCTCCTCGGAAGAGTGTGAATCGACTCTTCATCAACTCTGCCAGTGCTGGGATCTAGGATTGTGCCGCGACTATATCAGTGAGGTGAGTAGGGACGGCTGCAGGAACTGACGGAACCACTGAAGCTGGTATAACAAGTGGTACCGCTACATAGGCCGGGGGAGGCATCCCCGGTGTTGCTGCATAGACTGAGGCAGGTGCCATTGGTGGCACTACAGGGTCAGCATAGGTGGGCGCGGTAGGAGGTTCGGTGGGTGGTGGTACCGGAGGTGGAGCAACTGCTGCTGCTGGTGCGAGTGTCGCGTATGCAGTGGGCACCGGTGGCAGTGGTGCCTGGTATGCCGTAGGCATTGGTGGTGGTGGTGTCGGGTATGCTAGTGGTACCGCTGGTGGTACCGTAAATATGATAGGAGTGGGTACGGCGGGTATGGTCGGGGTAGTTACCTCTGAAACCATCGGAGTTTGAGAGCCTGACGCGCCCGCAATACCATACGGAGTCTGTCCTTGACCGACAGGCTCGACTCCAGCAGATGTCTTGGGCGACTCTGCTGCCAGGGACTCCAACGTCCTCTTGCGTGGTCGTCCTGCACCACGTCTCAGCATGGGAGCACGTGCACCTCGCCTCATATCTATTCAATTATAACACAAATATTACTACAAGTAATTAAAATCATAAAATTACCTTTTTACCTATTTACCGTCAGGAGATGTTCCGTCGCTGTCCAGCCCCCATACATACCTCGAAATCCCGTATGAGAAAATCGACGGAAATCCGTACAAATCCAAAATGGAAGTCTGAAATATAATCATAACGAAAATCCATACAAATCCAAAAATACCAGTTTGACTCGCAAACTTGGCTCTGATACCAAAAATATTATCACGCCCCAGGTAGTCCCTTCTAGAGAAAATTTCGACAGCATCTCCCCTGTACGAGTGACAATATGAAATTTCCTACAATGCCCTCAGGGCCACATATACCTCGGCCAACATGGCCGAAACAATAATATATATAACAGTACAAATATAGCAAACATCCACGCAGTTTAATAGTAACAACTAAACATAAGCAGAGATAAGGAAATCATCGCAAAAATCCTACTCAACTACACCCATAAAACACAAATCCGATATCCTACTCAACTACACTCATAAAGCACAAATCCGATATCCTATTCAACTACACCCATAAAACACAAATCTCCAGTATACATCCGAATGAAAACCCATCGTCAAATAACAAAATGTACAAGATCCAAATGTCAAGCTATAAGTCTGAAAAACATAGTCTAACACAATAAGTAAAACCTAAACTGTGTGAACTCATCGCGACGTGCAGTGGTGGGGGACTAGCGACTGGAACCTCCTGAACAGCCTCAACCTAAAAATAGTAATAACGGGGTGTGAGTCCAACACTCAGTGAATACCTAGTTGACATACATAGTAAACTATAACAAATAGCAATAACTATGCGTACAGTCTCCTGATATAACATATAGAAAGTGTAAAACTGTAAGATAAGGAGTAACTGTACTAACCAAAACCTGGGTATAGGGATATCAAGGACGTCAAACCCAAAGTATCATAAATCATGTACACATGTCAAACAATGCATCCATCTAATATGCAGCATATAAAGTGTAACAACCACAAGCAATAAATGAAAATAATGCATTTGATGCTAATAACATGTCCTGGTCACCCCTACTGCCAGTCAGCCATCTCACACACGATGGTGAGACCGAGTGGGTAGGGCTGTGACAATCGTGCACTCTGTCGTCACTGTTGCTGATGAGTGACTGAGTGGACGGGATGTTGTCGGAGTACACCTATCCTCCTACCTCAAACATAGTGAGGGAGTGCAATACTCTCATCTCCCGGTACGCGATGACGGGGAGGGATCCCTGCCGGCTACCACGTTGCGTCACACTACCCATGAGCGGACCAACGGAGCCAAACAAAGCAACTTGCTGCAACACACCCTGCCTGAATAAAAACCACTGACCCATGAGTGGTTGTGTGTGCAGACCCATGTAACTGGCGATGCGCTCAACAATAATGGAGCTGTCAACCGCTCAGCATGCAATCATGCAAGATGGTGCATGTCACTAAGCCGGGAAATATCCTGATCTTATCCCTCTCCATATAATGTATACCAAAATATGTTGATCAAATAATATGATCTAGGTACACATGTCAGGTAGGGTATCTAACCAGTCCAATATATCATAAAGCATGGCATGTCACTACCTCTATAACATAAATAATAAACAGGTAACAAACAATACATGCTCAAAAATAAATAGTGACATGCCGATGCAGATATAATCATAATTATTACTACTTGTTAAAATCTACTAAACATATCAACAAGACGTATCAAAATAGATAGGTCAAGGTACCCGCCTCCAATAGAAAGGTCCAATCCAGTCCAAATCCGACGTTGAGATGATCGTCTCGAATCAGAGTCCTGCGTCAAACAACATATAAATATTTAATTTAGCTAAATTCATAAAAAATAGCTAAATAAAATCCCTAAGACTAATTTAGGGTAAAACCCTAATCACATAACCTCAATTTACCTATTAAAATCTAATAGTTAATTAGGGTTAGTTACCTAATCCTTAATCACCTATTAGATTAGAAATCCAAAACCTAAGTCCAATTACACATGAATATAAAACATGATCAACCACATGTACTACTCTAAATTCAATTAACCAGCTAGTTATCCAATTATCCCTAACTCAATACATAAACCTAATTCATCAACATGCATAACCATCTAGAAATCAAATACACCATGATCTACAACTAAGATCAATTTCCCTACTCCTTACCTCAAATTCAAGCCTCTTCTCTTGATCCAAAACCACTGGTGATGCTGGTTTGAGTGCTGCCGGCAAGAAACACCACTGGAACCATGCTTCCCTGCTGGAATCTTCCTTCTGTAAGGTCTAGAGGAAATCAACAGTCCACTTTCCATTCATCCTCAACCATAGATGGTTGCTGCCGGAAGAAGACTCCACCACCAGATTACCTCAACAATCCACGCCTCTGGTGAACAAGGGAAAAATATAAATTGATCACACAACATCTCAACAACCCACAGGGTACGTTGCTCACCTCCAAGATCCAGCTAGGGCACGGCTTGATACAATCAATCAAGCATAAAGCTTGGCACCAGTCTGCGGTTGGAGAAGGTGGCGGCAGCACAGAGGGAAGGGAGGTCCGGCGAATCAAATCTAGGGCTCGGCGGTGTGCGGAGAGGCTAGGGCACAGCCTCGGTGCAGGGAAGATCGCGTGGAGAGGATGAGAAGCAGAGATGGGGAAGAGGAAAGGAGAGACTCGTAGCTTCCCTCGACCACTGCTTTTGTATCGGAGGGGAAGAGGAACGGGCGCGAGGGCGGCGTCGGCGCGGGTGCGTCCGTTGGGGGAAGAGAAGAGAAATGGCCGGAGATTAAGGGCTCGGGCACGCGGGGAAAAAAAGGAGAAACGGAGGAAATAAAAGAAAAAAAAAAAGAAAAGGAAAGGATTTAAAGAAAATAAACATTTCCTCATTAAAATGGGGTAGCCTACACAGGCTTCCCGGGACCCCATTTTTATCCTCGTAACCTAAGTCATACGAACTCCGGAAAATTCCTGAAAAATTTCTACAAAATTTCAGAAAATTTCCTTATGGTTATTCGCCCATTTTCGGTATTTTACACCCCTGGTGTACATTTTTATTACCAAGTTCACCAGGTATTCTTTGTCATCTAAGTCTGGGTTAGACTCGACTTCAGGTTCCAGCTTAGTCCTGGATTTTTCTTTCGACATTCCTGCAACAAGAGCAATACCTTTCTCAGTTTTAGCATTAGTTTGTTCATGTAGCTCCAATTAACAAAAAAGTTTGTCTAATTTTAACTTGGATAGATTCCTCGAAATCTTATAGGCATCCACGATGGATGCCCATAGTGCATTTTGAGGAAATGCATTTAGAGCATACCTTATTAGATCCCGATTCTCCATTTGGTGGTCGATTGTGTGAAGTCTGTTGAGGATATCTTTTATCCTCGCGCGCAGCTAACTGGCAGACTCACCTTCCTGTATTTTAACATTAAATAATTTATTTAAAAACAAATTCCTCTTCGTTACCTTTGTATCGTTAGTTCCCTCGTGTAATTTTATGAGATTGCCCCATAGTTCCTTTGTGTTTTCGTGTGGGGTGACGCGGTTCAACTCCTCCTTCATTAGCCTGCACTAGATTGTGTTGAGGGTCTTGAAGTTGATCTGGGCCTTCTTATTCATTTCCGAATTCTAATTTTCTGGGTCTATTGGAATTCCGGAGTTGTCGACAGGCACCTTTCATCCTTTGATGACGTTGAACCATTGGTCGAAGTCAGTCTTTAGATACACCTCCATTCACCTCTTCTAGTAGGGGAAGTTGTCTCCTTTGAACAGGGGAGGACGAGCGGTGTTGTATCCTTCAAGTTAGGACATTTGAGTATTGAAAAGATAAGATTAAAGAGGGTACCAAGACTTGGTCTTGGATTAGCAGAGTTTGAGAATAAAATATCGAAGAGCTCGAGTGGTGTTGCACCACCTTCGAGTTAAAACCAAACGAGAAAATATTATTTGATTAGGTAAAGTTTTACCAATTCAAATTGAATATGAAAAATTGAAATTCGAGGAGAAAGCAAATCCCCCTGGCATGATTAGTGGTTGCACCAATTCAGAGCAAACCCTGTTCTCATACCACTTGTTAGATCAATACGCACATGAGAGGGGGGTGAGTCACGTGGTTTTTGAAAACTCATTTTCTTATTTTTGAAATCAAAGTATACGCAACGGAAATTTAAAAAAAAACACAAAAAAACATAGGTGGGTTTACTTGGTTCGGAGCCTTCGGCGACTCCTACTCCAAGACACAGATCTCGCGGACCTATCGATAGGTAATCCACTAAAAACCTCTTTCGGTACCTCCGGAAGAGATAATCGAGTACAAAGAAGATCAGAGAAGTGCAACAGACTGCACTTCCCATTTGCAGAATTTAAGTACAAAAAATATTACCGACACTTAGAAAATGAAGTAGCTTGTTCATGTGTCGATGTTGGTCTGTCGATCGAGATCAGAAGGCCTCGGAGTTGTCGTCAGGCATAGCAGCTTCGTAGCAGAGTCCTAGCAGGAGCCTGGAACAGTCGGGACCTCAAATGGATGCATACTAGCTCATATATGTGTTGTTTTCTGAAGCCTTCTCGAGACTGCCTTGTATGGGGCATGGAAGGCTCCTTCCATAGGTGTTGAAGGTGCATCCGATGGGTTAAACTTTATCCCAAAGTTTATTGCAGCTTATCATCGAAGCAGTCAAGTTTTATCCCTTGGAAGGCCCATTCCATGAACCATACGAAGGCGCCTTCACTGCTTGAAGGTGCCTTCAAACACTGTTCATCCGAAGGGTTTTTCTCCTTTTTACCCTGCAAAATATGTTAGTCTACTAACTAAAATATCTACCCTGCAAAATAAAGTTAGCACAATTATAATAAGTGGTAGTAATTAGTTCTTATCCTTCCATGACCAGGAACTAGTCAAGGTCTCAGTTTAGGGATCCAAAATGGACCTAAACTGAACTGACACCTACTGTCCCCTCAATCGGAACGCGTTCTCACTTAGTCACTCTCCTCCAATGACTTACCTTTACTTATTAGTTTGCCAGTTGTCCAGTCCGCAGACTCAACTGGACTTCCTGCCAGATATCGAGTAGGCCCGTCGACCTATCTAGACTTTGCACGAGCTATCCAGTTTGTCCATCGACCTATCTGGACTTCTCACCAGATATTCAATCGGCCCGTCGACCTATCTGGTTAACTCCTGCACACTTGGTAAAGTGGTTAGATTATAATTATACCTAACTTAACTTATTTGTCATTTATCAAAACCTGAGTTAGACCGTTAGTGCAAACTACACCAACAACAACCACATGGGCCCAGGCATCGACTTATATTTATGTAAGCGACCCTTGGATCCGTATCTGGTGTTCAGGGGTGCGGGACTCAATGTCATCTGGACTGCGCCACTCCTCGATCGGTAAATGGATAATTACCATTATTTGTCTATGGCCGCTTGAACCAGAGGGTTCCGAGGTAGCTCTACCCATCGACTGGGGCATTGTGACTAGTCGAATGCGGGACACTTGGGATGCCAGCAAAGATTGGGGCGGCACGAAGGTGACTAGTGGTGCACAAATTATCGCCAGCGGCAGCCTGAACAATGACGGTGTCCAGTTGAATGACAGTGAGGTGTGAAGCGCTACGGCTCCTTGCTCTGGAATACCAGGTGTGGACATCTCACCCTTGTCGGAAGATGGTCGTGAGCCAGCTTGGGTTGGAGTCTACAGGGCGGAAGTTACGGAATAGGAGGACACTTCCGTGCGCTGCCTCTTGCATTGTCGCAGGGGTTCGCTGGAAGTGGTTGACTCAAAAGTTACCGCGATCGGCAGCATCGAGGGTCATTTGGGTGGAAGGTCCGCTGTAGCGGCCGCCCCCACTAGCCCCAGTTTGACTTCTTCCACCCTCATTAGCCGGCGCTTTAGATCCTTCGACATTCCCAAGCAGATCCTCGTGGGAGCCGACCAGTTGTAGGCCTCGACTCTCCAGTTCGCCACAACTGCGGCATTAATTTCCATGTCTGCAAGCTTGCTCTTGCCAGCCAGACGCGCCCTTAACATGATGTGAGCTGCAAAAAAGAAAGTAAAATCAGTTAGATTCAAGGATGAAGAGAAGAAAAAATATACCTAGGCTGGACTAAAGCTGAGTGCAGATCGGGCTCAAGCTGAACACGTAAAGGACGCCCTCCAACAACAACCGATGAATGTGGTATTTCTGACCGACCAAACTAGAAGCTGCTTGGAGAAAGTCCGATTAGCTTCTATACTTCCCGAGTAATGGGGGATTCGTCACCTCTAACTGCCAGCCGCTCGGGAAAATGAAGAAAAAAAGTAGTGGTCCCTCCAATACTTATTGGAGGATGATATTTTATCAAAAAAGTCTAAGCCCACTCGAACTTAGAACAAGAAGGTCCCCTACTCGGACAATTTAGGGTAATAAAAATAATGGAAGAGCTGAGGAGTCAATGGAATATCATGCAAGTGGAACAAAACTACGACCCCGCACAGCAGTCTAAAGGAGTTCGACACTAACTAGTTAAGGGAAATATGAAAATATTTACAAACAGTCGAAAAAAATGGATGAATGGGGACCTGCATGTCGACGGTGAAATGATCCTTAAAAACACACAAAAAATCCACTGGTGGTTCGTGTGACCAGTCGTAAGCAGATGGAATGCCGACTTGGTAATCAAATGGGAAGTAGTAGGTGGATTTCAGATTTTCTATGGCATCCCCGTCGAACCTGGACACAGTGGAAGTATACCAAAGTCAAGGGATGGGGACGGGGGGTTGCAAAGAACTGGCCATCGAAAATAAAAGATTCAAGGAGGAGCAATGAACGGATTCAAATAAGAAAAAACGAAGAAACTTACAGAAAATGATCGTCGAAGAAGAAGAAAAGGTGAGGCATCGCAGAGAAGGCTCGAAGACGAAGGCACATAGAATGAAGATGATGGCAACGCGATGTAGGGTTTATAACCCTCGCGGTCGATCGCCCTGAGTCGTCTAATCTAGGGTTCAAAAAACCAGGAGAAGATACGGTCGTAGAATTTGAAAAGGCGCCTATCACATTGCCAGGGATATCCGCTTGTCACGTCAAATGTGCGATGGCAGAAAGTGGGTCACATGGCATTTAGCTAGCGGAAGACATTAATGAGGCTTAATTAAAAGATATCGCTGCATGCTCAGCCATAATAATCAGAGATTTGCATGATCTTCAAGAAATTTGGATGACGTCGGCTACTATGAAAGGGCGCTCATCCGAGGGAGGACGGGGAAAGGAGAAATTTCGCTAAGTGTTGTCGTCCATCATCCCGATCGGCACAGAGAGTGGGTTATCACACAATCGAGCGGCCAATGCACCATCTGCCTTAGGCGGTATGATCTGAGCAGCAGCTACAAATTCAGCCAGCGAAATAAAGCCGAACGGCAAAGACATGTGTTGGTGCAATCAACCTCTAGAGTTTTGATATTTGACAATGTACCTTAGTCTAGTTAGTTTGGCCAAGGGTTTAATGTTTGGAAGAGAAAATTGACTAGCAATGGTAAGTCCTAACCAGAAGTCTACTGAGTGACTAGTCCTAACTGGAGGTTAGGTAAAGGGAAGTCCTAGTGAGTGAAGTGAGCCCTAGTGAATGAAGCTAGGTGGTGGAAGTCCTGGTGAGTGAAGTCGGACCCTAGTGAGTGAAGCTAGGTGGTGGAAGTCCTGGTGAGTGAAACCAGACCTTAGTGAGTGAAGCTAGGTGATGGAAGTCCTGGTGAGTGAAACCAGACCTTAGTGAGTGAAGCTAGGTGATGGAAGTCCTGGTGAGTGAAGCCAAGCAATGGAAGTCCTAGTGAGTGAAGTTGGGCATCCCTAGGGGGAGGTAACCCTAGGTAATATGTGATCGACTAGTTTCCGGTCGACCAGGCGCGGTCGACTGGACCAGCGAATTATTAATAATGCTAACACTATTTTTCCTTACCATTTTTATATCTATTGTGCTAACTCAGTGTTGTAGGCAAGTCTCAATAGATTAGCTTGGTCAGATACTAAGCAAGGCCAGAGAAAGTCTAAATAGGTATGAAGGACCAGATGTTTGACAGGTAAGTAAAGGTAAGTCACTAAAGGAGAATGACTCGGTGAGGACGTGTTCCCCGTTGAGGGAACTATAGGCGTTGATCCAACTTAGGGCCATTTGGGAAGCCTAAGTTGAGATCTTAACTAGATCCTGGTCTCGAGAAGACATGATCTAATTACTACCCTATCTGTTATGTTGTGCTAACTCTATTTTGCAAGGTAGATATAATCTTTGATTGTCCAGACTAACCTTTTCTTGCAAGAAGAAGGATGCTAGAGAAAGGACTCCTAGCGCCCGGAATGGATTCGGGCACCCAAAGCTGGTCCAGGCGCCCGGAGTAGGTTCACCCGGGCGCAGCCGTGGGCGCTCAGGTGGTTTGGGTGCCTAGACTCGGTCCAGATGGCCAGACCTGAAAACTCCACAAGCTTACGTGGAGCACGTCGATTGGCCAAGCCACGTGGTCCAGGCGCCCGGAGGGGTTCCAAGTGCTCGGAATGGACCTATTTAAAGGCCTTCAACCCAGAGCTTCAGTACAACAATCACTACAAGTTTTCTTCTTGCTCGGTGCTCCAAAAAGGCTCTCGCAACGTTGCTACGCTCCACCGACAATCAGCGACCAAGACTTTTCCATTTTATTACTGTTGTTGGTAACTTTTATTTCTAGTTCTTGTACTTAACTCCTGTAATCTTTTGTAAACTGTTAGTAAATTGCCCAACGAAAGCACTCGACGAGTGCAAGCCTTGGAGTAAGAGTCGTCGAAGGCTCTGAACCAAGTAAAACTCGGTTTGTTACTATTGGTTTATTTTTTTTCTTCTGCTGTGTACTTCGATTAATTCGCTATCAATTTTCGCAATCGCTATTCACCCCCCCCCCCTCCCTCTAGCATTCTTTCCGACCCTACAACTTGTGATTCGATCATAAACTTGGGGCGTATACGGTCTGATCGGACGTGGAAATCACCGAAGACTCTACTGGTCCAGTCAGTCGAACTTGCAGCCTCCTTCGACTAGACTTGAGGGGGAGGCTTGTGATGCAGCGATAAAGGGGGCCCACCCAGCATGGGTCAACTGCCGAGGTGGAGGTCAAATTCAAGGTGGGCAATGCTAGGGTATCAAAAGGCTCTCCTACAGTGTCCGAGAGGATGTCGACTCAACGGTCAATCGGGGCAATCAGTATCCGATCGAAAACATATTACAACAGTTGGTCGGGTCAATCAGTGTCCAAGCGGGACAACCGTCCAACTTGGGATATTACGATAAGATAGCCAGACACTCAGTGCGGAGTGGCAGATGCTAAGGAGATCGAAGAGCTTGTCCGAGCGAGACGGACAAGCTACTACGCCCAGTCACCGCAAGGAAGAGCAGTTGAGGCCGACAGAGTGGAGGAGTCCCCGCCAAGCGGCTACCCCACTCAACTAAGCAGCAGGACCATTGTTATATCTCTCGATATCCTTTTGGGAGATAGTCCTGCTGACACAAGGCATGGTCAACAGGCGGATCGTACGAAGGAAGCTTCTACTGTTTTGTTAGGGATATGCATGCCCTGTTAAGGAATGGTGTCAGAGGCATTTTCCTGACAGGTCCTTTCATAGGACACATTGGAAAATGTGTCCATGCCTCAAAGAGTGTGCATGTTGCCCACCAGGGCTCTATATAAAGGGGATTCAAGCACCGGCGGAGGTACGCGTTATTACTGTTTGTGCTTGCGTTACTATTGCTCCGCTTTCTTCTACACTTCCGGTGACTGACTTGAGCGTCGGAGGGCCAATGCCGGGAACTCCTTCCCTGGCTCAGCACTGATGTGGCTTGTTTTACAAAGCGGGACGCGATCTACATCCAATCAATACAGTAGCTACATCCCCTGTTCGAACCCCAAGGTTATTTTTGGTGTGATCAACCAAGTTTAGGTTAGGTCTTGTTATGTTTTGATCCCTGTGTCTAAGTGTGCAGGAGCTTAGGAGCACAGGAAGTCGAATGGAAGACGCGACTAGCGAGAAGGATGGCACGGGAGAGAGCCGACGAGCTCGGTGCATCCGAGGGACGAGATGCTGCAGAAGAGTACACCAATGGATGAGAAGGACGTGCACGACATTTGAGGGATGAGAAGTCGGAGCGGAAGCCTGCTCGAGGAGAAGGCATGAAATTGGATTCAGGTAAGCCCTATTTTGGTTGATCAAAATCACCCAGGCGATCAGAGCAGCGGAAGAGCTGAAGTGGAGCTATGGAGCTGCTAGAGGTGCCTTCAACAGGAGTTGAAGGCACCTCCGCGACCTTTAGGCAGAAGGCGCCTTCAACCAACCATGGAAGGCGCCTTCGTCCAAGAAATTCTGGCCGTTATAGAAAAGGATAATGTTTTATCCTTAGCCTCACTGGAGGCGCCTCCCAGCCCTATGGAAGGCGACTTCAGCCTATGGATATGATTTTCCAGGGGCTATAAAAAGACCCCTGGACCTAGGAAAGATGTAACAACTTTTGTATTCACTTTCCTAGTCTTTTCTAAGCTTTCATTGTGTGTAAAAAGCTTCTTCGCCTTCAGCGAAGGAAATTCTTAGTGAGTTTTTATCTTCCTTGGATTAACAACCATGTAAGTTGTAACCAAGTAATTCTTGGCCTTTTACTTATTTCCCTTAAGTTGTTATTTCTATTTTAATTGCTTTGCTAATCTAAGTCGAAAGACGAGAAAGGAGTTTTTGTTTTAATGTTTTAGGTGACTCAACCCTCTCCAACCGGCCTACTCGGACCAACAAGTGGTATCAGAGTCTAATAGCTTCAGGAGGACTAACAGCCGAATGAAGCACACGAGATGGCCGGATCAAACATTCACCCACTAAAGTTCGAGGGGGATTTCGCCAATTGGAAAAAGAAGATGGAGGTATTTTTCAAAACTGATTTCGATTTACTTTTAATAATGGAGTTTGGTTTTGTAGCACTCGAAGGTAAAGAAAAAAACCACTAGACCAAAAAAGAGCAGGTTGATTTTGTGGTAAACGGCAAAGCAGAGTTCCATCTGTTAAGCATTCTATCGCCACAAGAAGTCAATCAGATCGGAGCCTACGAGCATGCGAAGGAGCTCTGGGAGAAATTCCTGGAACTACACGAAGGAACCTTGGAGGCGAAACTCGCGAGACAGGATCTGCTCAGAAACTATATCAGCAACATCAAACTGGAACAAGGTAAAACAGTTGCACACTTTCATTCAAGCATCAAGGAGCTCATCACTGAACTCATGAATCTCGGAGAAAAGGTAAGTAACCAAGATTCACTAAAGTACGTGCTTAACGCATTCCCTAGAAATGTTGAATGGGTATCATTAGTAGATGCTTATTACATATCTAAGGATTTAGATTCAACTACTTTAGAAGAATTATTTTCTACTTTTGAAGTCCACGATACGAGATGTGCAAATCCGAAGATGGACCACCGAAGCACAACATTTTCCTTAAGGTAAATATGGACGAACAAGATTCAGAATCCTCTCTCAATGACGACGAAACGGTAATGATGGTAAGACATTTTAAAAAATTACTAAAATCTAGAAAATCTAACCATCTGCAGGGTAGAAAGAGAAGAACAATCAGATGCTACCACTACAATGAAGAAGGGCATATTAAAGATAACTGTCCTAGGTTAAAGATCAACGAGAAGGACAAAGGCAAGAACAAGAAGCCCGTCTAAAAGAACAAATACAAAACCCTAAAGGCAACATGGGGCGAAATGTCGTCTGAATCAGAGGTCGAAGCCTTTTCCGGACTTGCGTTGATGGCAAGTCATCAAGAAGATGAACACGAAGAAAGCTCATCCGAAATGAGCATTGATGAAGGGGGAGCGTCAACAGAAGAAAGCAGCAATTCAGAAGGAGCTACGGACAACGAGATCGACAAGGTAAGTCAGGTACGATATCTTCCACCTGATAAGTTGTTTAAATGTATTAAATTATTAACTAAAGACTATTGCAAAGTTGAAAAAGAAAACAAAGAATTAAAAATAATTTTAACCAAATCTTGTCTGTTGGAAGATTTTAAAAAATTAAAAATGATAAATTGAAGACACAAGTAGAAAACTTAGAAAACCATACATGTTTAACTATTAAAGCTCAAAATTTTAAAAGACTAAGATGGTATCTTAGATTTCACAGGGGTCAAATTAGAAAAGTTCCAAAAGGTTATGTACCCCTTTAATTTTTAATTAACCCAGTATGAAAGAACTTATATTGGGTTCCTAAAGACTATTTGAATTGAAATTTCCGTTAGGCTTTCAAAAAGTAAAATTAAATGTATACATTCTTTAAGAGGCTTTGTCTAGAAGTGGTTGATGATCCAATAACCAAGAAGGCCTAGTGCCTCGCCACAGGCTAGAAGTCAATTACTGAATTGAATATTTAATTGACAAACTGATAAGCATATAATAGTTAATTAAAATAATACTTTCAATCTGTGTCAATTGTTTGAAAACTTTATTATTTTCAAAAACTTGATAAGTTTTTTCTTTTTTTTTTTTGAAAACCTGAATTTTTTAGAAAAGTTACCCTTAAATTTTTTTTTTAGTACCCTAATTTTTTATGTGATCAAAACAGGAAAGGGAAAATTAAGTCTAGGAGGAAGTAGTAGTTAAAATTCAAATTTTAATTTACAATTGGAAATCTTTTTGCACTTTATTACATTTATGGTTCGTTTGCCCTAACTTAACTTGGGTTGTTCACATCAAAAAAAAGGGAGATTGTTGGAACCCCAAGGTTATTTTTGGTTTGATCAACCAAGTTTATGTTAGGTTCTGTTATATTTTGATCTCTGTGTCTAAGTGTGCAAGAGTTTAGAAGTACAGGAAGTCGAGCAGAAGACGCGGCTAGCGAGAAGGATGGCACGAGAGAGAGCCGACGGGCTCGGTGCATCAAAGGGACAAGATGCTACGGAAAAGCGCATCTATGGACGAGAAGGACATGCACGACGTTAGAGGGACGAGAAGTCGGAGCGAAAGCCTGCTCGAGGAGAAGGTCGGAAATTGGGTTCGGGTGAGCCTTATTTCGGTTGATCGAAATCACCCAGGCGATCAGAGCAATGGAAGAGCTAAAGTGAAGCTATGGAGCTGCTAGAGGCGCCTTCAACAGGAGTTGAAGGCGCCTCCGCGACCTTCAGGTAGAAGGTGCCTTCAACCAGCCATGGAAGGCGCCTTCGACCAGGCAATTCTGGTCGTTGCGGAAAAGGATAAAGTTTTATCCTTAGCCTCGTTGGAGACGCCTCCCAGCCCAATGGAAGGCGTCTTTAGCCTACGAATAAGATTTTTCAGGGGCTATAAAAAGACCCCTGGACCTAGGAAAGATATAACAACTTTTGTATTCATTTTCCTAGTCTTTTCTGAGCTTTCATTGTGTGTAAAATGCTTCTCCACCTTCAGCGAAGGAGATTCTTAGTGAGCTTTCATCTTCCTTGGATTAACAACCATCTAGTTGTAACCAAGTAATTCTTGGTCTTTTACTTATTTCCCTTAAGTTGTTATTTCTATTTTAATTGTTTTGCTAATCTAAGTCGAAAGATGAGAAAGGAGTTTTTATTTTAGTATTTCAGACTACTCAACCCTCTCCAGCCGACCTATCCGGAGCAACATCCCCAACTTTCCACCCTCTTATTTTTGGACAGGATCAATAATATATTTAATTAATTTTATATGTTTAATTATAAATTTTACTATATCTATATAATTTTATTATTAAATAAATTATATACATAATTTTATCATTAAATAAATTATATTTTTTTCATAAAAATTATTATTGAGATTTTGGGGATCATAAGTCAAACTTGACTTTTAATCCTTTTCCATATTCAGGTAAGCTCTTTCATATGATTAAACCTTTTTCCTGATTCACGTGCCCACTAATTCTCTTTCATCTTATTAATACCTTTTACCTTCTTTATGTGCCCCGTGCAGACCCCATAGGTCATCCGAGTTGGTATGTGATGGGATGCTTGTCACATGAGGTCGCGGGGTCGAAACTCGGGGTAGTCGGGGTATAAATACCCGGTCCCTGTGCAACTCACCCCACCTGCCACATGCTCGCTCAGGATGCTATGATTTACCTCCCTCGTGATGGCCTTGGGTCGGGTGCGATGGGGATGCTATAGCGATCTGATGGCGAATGATGCTCATGCGAATTCACTCAAAGCATAGAAAATCCAAAATAACTAACGGGGGATTGGGCTCAGATCAGGTCATTAATTTTCCTTGGATCAAAACTAAGTTAACACTATATTTACATTCCTCACACTTCTTAGACGGTTATAAATTTATAAAAATTCAAATGACCTAAATTTATTAGTGAGTTTCAATTAAAATTTATTGATCAACTTAGAAAGTTAAAATTACATTCATTTTAGATCATATAAATTTTTAAAATTAAAAAAAATTTAATGATGTCTTTCATTACTTATTTCAAACTCTACCGTCTATATAGATACTTCAAGATTAAATATCCATACAACATGTAAAGGAGAAAAAAACATAAAAAGTTTAATTGGAGGGATAGAGAAAAGAAAAAACAAGAAAGTTACATATAAAAGAGAGTAAAAAGTCAGGTTTATCGAAAGTTAGAAAAAAAATCAGATAAATTAATGTATCGTTTAATAATTATTAAAATATAATGCATCGTTGGATCAATTTCCAACTCACGCCTTTTAGGCAATTCTCGATTTTTTTTAAATCAATAAATAAAATAAATTTATTTAATAATTAAGAGAGTTAAATAAGATTAATAAATTTAATAAGTTAAATATTTAGATTGGGAATTAACTGTTTCATAAGGTAAAAAAGTCATACATCAAAAACTTCACGACAAATAAATTTTAAAAAATAGTTTAAATAGATAGAATGACTTCAAGTATTCAAGATAAATATGTTAAAAAATTAATTTAAATAGAAATGTAAAATTGGTTAATTGAACCCACCATTAATATCACGTAAATATTATAAATATTTTAATTTTTAAAAATAATAATAACTGCCGAATCAATGATTAATTGGTCCTAAACCATAATAGTTACGAGTTTGACCGGGTTCGATTCAGATCTAGATCATGGGTTGGTCAAATATCAAGACATTATTTAATAATGTCTACCCTTTGATCTATTGACTTGTTCAGCTTTTAAAAGTTCCTCGGACTCCGGGACAAGATTGAGTTAGTTAATACGGAGTAGAGTTATTATCATAAAATAAAAGTTCAAATCTTAATAAAATAGAGGGAAAAAAAAACTTATTTGCACTGGTCAACTATAATTTCCCGATTTACTTCCTCACATATGATCGTGGGATCGACCGTGTGAAATAGCTCGATCGTGTGAAATAGCTAGAGTGACAGATTCCACCTTATGTTATTATTATTCAACTTTTAATAATTTTTACGTCACTTTATTGATCAATTGATTAAATCTATCCTTTGATCGACTACCTTCTTTAATCACTTCAATTTGATTCTACTCTCAAATGCAAGATGTCATGATTAAACCTTCCAATGATAAATTAAGAATTTAAAATTTAAAATTCAGTTGTAATATATTATTAAAAAAAATCTCTTTAATAGATAACGGACCAATTGTCAGGATATATCTATGTGTATTTCTTCAATTTATTTTAACGAGGGATGAAAAATTCCGTGGAACTGAATTAGTCATCCAGATTTGATATTATCTGATCTAAATATTTTTTTTTCAATTTAATTCTATCAATTACTAATTGAGTCGACTAGATTTCATCATCATTCGATTGCTCTAAAATAGTCATTAGATCATCCAATCGTTGCAACGCAACTTTAATAGATCAACGACTTTTTCTTGCTTTTGTACTTTAGCATCCGTAGACTGAAATTCTTCATCAGTTAATTGATCATAGATTAGTCATCCTCGAATAGAAACATTTGTTTCTGTTCACTGGTTTATCACCCCAAGTTGACTGGTCTCAATTCTAATCAAGTAGAACTCGGCTACGATCATTCTAATAATCAAGTCTTACCTAAATTGAAGACTGCCCTCTTCCTAGAGTACAAGTCTCACAACTCACGATTAGCGCTTCCCTTCCTCAAGTTGACTTCAGCACCATGGCTCCCGTTAAATTACTTATCCTTCTAATCTAATGCATCCGTGTGTCATCCTTCCTCACTCCGTGTGTCATCCTTCCTACTTCATGTTTGCAGTTTGCCACTTTGCCTCCTTCAATTGTGACTCCTTAAGATTCAAGAAATGCATTAGAATATTTATTTATGGATTAAAGCAATTAATATATGTGAATAAAACTATTATATGAACTTAAGTTGATAAAAATTTAAAAATAAATACAAATGTAATTTTTAATATATTTTTTAAAATTTAAAAAATATTTAAAGATGGTTAACCTCTTCCCTCCTACCGCACAAAAGCCACGCCATCAAAACTCTATCTCTATCAGGGTTCGAAGATAATGGGAATATTAGGATGCTTCAGCAACAATCATGTGAAAGTAAATGATACCTAGAATAACATTCGTGGATGCTTCAGCAACTTAAAACTTTCGACATATTACCTCAATTGGGCTATTGAACTATTCCCACTTATGAGCGCAATGAGCACATGATCAATATTGAATATATATGTGATGAATACCACTACAATTATATAAGTTACATTAACTTGAACTAAAATGACCAGTTGAGAGATTATGTGCCTCTAGTTTCTTGTAAATTTGGTTGTTCAGATGCAAATGGACCAGCATACAAGGGCCAGTGCTTATACCTTGTGCCCTTGCTAAGCAGCGGTCCGCGAGCGGAACCAAGTTGAGTCTGGCAAATCCCTGATAGGTCCCATTGCTGCAACTGCCACATCCTGTAATGCGAAGCTGTCAAATTACTCTAGTTGAAGCAAGTTCAGAAAGGTAACCACAACTTAGGTTTAGATTAGCTATTCTAAGTCAAAACTGAGATTTAAATTAAGAATATAAACTGTGCCTTGTCAATTATGAAGTTCCGAGCTGTCTCCATCACCACAGCAGCATCGACGGCATCTACACGAGCAAAGAATTCAATGAAAGGCATTACCCGCCTATACGTCAACATCTGCATTCATGAAAAAGGAAGATCATCTTCTCCATATTCCAACCATCGTGTTATGAATATTGCAAAATGCTTCCTCGGCAAAACAATTATCCGCAACCATGTTTACCTGACGACCATTATTCTCAGAGACTGCTGTGGAACCATCAATATGAAGCAACATGGCAGATTTTAACTGTACAATATGATCAAAATCTGTTAATATCGTGACAAACAATAGTAGTAAAAGAAAATTGCTTTGCAGAACATATCTTATGAAAGACTAGGTAACAAACAAACTATAAGAAACTAACTTCTTGGACTTAACTCTATGTAAAGCCATAACACTATCACTAGTAATATCCAAAACAACTTCTAAGATAGTTCTATGAAATTGAGCTCGTGATACAAGAAACACATTAGGCTGCTGATCTAAAAACACAAAACTTCTCAATTTGCAGCATATACCGTCAAACCATGTTTAATAATTCAATGAAATATTTTTTTTTTTTAATTCAAAATTGACGTACATGGCAACATTATTTGAAGAGTTCAGCAATAAGTCAATGAGTAGAACAATTATCAATATAAAAGCACTACCAATCTACTCTTTTCCTCATTCAGAACAGAATTCAAAACCAATGTGATCCATGTGTTTTAGGAAGGTGGACTCCAATTTTTCTTATTTTGTTCATATTGCAACTTGTAGTGTTGAGAGTCTTCATCCAGTTCTTCCATGAATGTGCCCAGAAAAGGAACAATACCAATTGTATATTGGGGCAATCCCTTCTGCATAATCTGCACGCTGATTGAAAATTGTCCCAAGTGCCCAATGCATTTCAAGTTTGATTGTAATTTTGCTATTTGGTTTAGCCCTATTGCTTCGATAAATTTATTTATCCAAATGCCCAAGAGTGACAATACCCGGATACTCTTAGAAGATTTTTGTAGGTCAGAGAGATGCATCCCTTGCACTCTCCTATATCGCTAATGTTTTTAATACATTGTGTCACTCCACAATGCAACATCAGATAAAAGTTACCATTCTTGAGTTTTGCAAACAATTGCTAGAAGAGATATAGTTTTGAATGTACTTGTATGGCATCTCAATTTATATCAGACATGACCCTGGCTCGTGCATCAACTGTTGCTTTTGAATGGGATTTCATCTAAACGGCTTGGGTTCTTCTTTCCTTTTAGTCACATATCCAAATCAAGAGGAGATATAAAGGAATTTATATAGGATGCAACCATTAGGAGAGTGTGAATAGATGATCACATAATTTTCTTGCAAATACAAATCTTAAACAATTATTAGGTGTATGAGCATGTCAAAATCAAAGAGTGATAGTAATAGGTTGCAGAAGCAGCCATAACAGAAAATAATACGACACTAACAAAAGGGTTTAACATAGATCAAAACTCCAAGTTCCTCTATTCATGGCCCTGTCACATGACAAACCAATCAAAATTACTGATTGCACTCCTCTACTGGATATAATGGAACAAGCCTTTACAATTTGAGGTTAAGACCTCAAGGGCTTATAAGCTCTACAAAAAAAGGATGAAATCTCAACAAGATCAGAAATTAACTTATCCCTATTAGTTACTACGAAATAAGTACGAGAGATATGCAAGTCTTACAATGAAAAAAGACAAACACTAGAAGGCAGCTTTATCAATTGAATGATGTCTTAATGATTTAGACCTAGGAAATGATGTCTTAATCACAAGCTTTATCAACTTATCCCTATTGTCAGACCAATCAGAAAATCCTGGTCACTCAACCTCTAGGAGTTGCTTTTGGTTGACTGATTTGATTGACCAACCTTTTTACAAGAAAATTGTCTCGGCTGCCCAACACTTAGTACTGAGGTTTTCTTGAGTATCCAGTTTGACAAATGGTTAACCAACCTGTGGAATGAAGTTAAACTTTGCCAACATAATTTAAATCACCCAAACTTGATATGTACCAGAAGACTAGGTTATGTATCAGTTTTGGTCAACCAACCTACGGAATGAAGTTAAACTTTGCCAACATAATTTAAGTAACCCAAACTTGATATACGCCAGAAGATTAGGCTACGTATCAGTTTTGGTCAACCAACTAAAAACCACTGGTTACCCAAAACTTTTAAAATGCATAAAATGGAAGTTGTAGGACACCTTATAGATTAGCATTATATTTGTCCGAATCACAAACAATGATCTAGAACTCCTTATAAAAAACATAAGCAGTCCTCAATGCTAAAAGTGAAAAGCAAGAAACTTAACCTAAATATTTTGCAAGATGACAAATGGTTTTACGAAGAAGCTCTCTGTTGAATATGTGTGAATGGAGAAAAAGTGGAAGAGGATAGAAGTTTCATTGTGAATGAGACTTTAGTCTCATATTGGGAGTTTCATTGTATGTTGGTTGATTTATATTGATTCACATGCATTGAGGATGTGAACAAATGCATGGGGAGAGGCTCTCTCTCACGCGTGGGTGCGCAGGGGGTGCAAATCCAGGGCCCGGATTGCACTGAACAAAATTGACTTGGGTGCAGGCACGACCTGCGCGCGCCGAATGCCGAACCGGTCGGGATAAAATTTGCCCAAGTGGAACAATCAACATCGAGTGATAATGAGTGAAACGGTGAGTGTTTCATTACTCGACGAGTAATGGTCATTAATCGATCATTAACGCTGTCATTGATCTGAGCTCCTATATAAAGAGATTGCGATCACAGGCAAAGGATACACACAGCAACACAAGTAGAAACTCTCCACCTTCATTCCCTCCTCTGTCGTCAACTTCTGCTCGGCAGAGTGTCTGTGATAGAAATCAGGTGCCACTCAGTTCGTCGTAACCACCAATGCTTGGTGGGAATCACGATCAGTCGTTGTATCCTGGGAAACAGACGACTATAGTAAGCCTCAAAGCACAACCGGAGGTGGGCGAATTTGTTTCAAGGAAACTACGTCAATCGCAGGCCTCGGTCCGCAGCTCAAAACCCGACCGGCCACTTGTCCGATCAGCCTCTCCGCTCGGCATATTTGCCCGGCCTGAACCGTCTTGACCTGCCTGTTTGTTCGCCCGACTAGCCTCACTCGGTCTGCTCCTAAACCTGCTGTTCAACCACTCTGCAACATAGATTTGCCCACTCTATAGATCTGTCGCTTTGCAACGCAGATATGCCAGACCTGTCGCTATGCAACACAGACCTGTAGCTCAGTCGACCTACCCGCTCGGCAATACAAACCTACTACTCGACTAATCAACCCGCAAAACGACTCAATCTGCTCTTCGGCACGTAACAGAAATCAACCCCTGCTGGCAGCCTGAGATTATCCGCTCAGGTCTTTTGTAAGTTGAATTTAATTCAGTGTAGTTTAAATTCAACTAATACCCAGTAAATCTCCGGCAACAGATTGTTTGTTTCCAACAATCTTGAAACAGATTTGATTCTGTTGAGATGGTCACAGAACGGAATGTTGAGGTGCAACAGACTCAACACGTGCAGGCCCACTCCGTCCCGATTGGAACGTGCAGTCCACTGAACTTCAAGAGGTGGCAGCAGAAGATGTTCTTCTACCTGACCACGCTCAATCTGGCTCGGTTCTTGACCGAGGACCCACCCAAGCGTGCTGAGGATGCTGATGCGCAGACTATCAATGCAGTGGAGGCATGAACTCATTCTGAGTTCCTTTGTCGAAACTACATCCTCAACTGCCTTGCCGACTCGCTGTACGTTGTGTATAGCATGAAGAGAACGGCTAAGGAGCTGTGAGAGTCCCTAGACAAGAAGTACAAGACTGAGAATGCAGGGCCAAGAAGTTCATCGTGGGTCGATTCCTGGACTACAAGATAGTTGACTCCAAGACGGTGATCAGCCAAGACCAGGAGCTTCAGGTGATCTTGAACGAGATCCACTCAGAAGGGATGGTTCTGAGTGAAACATTCCAAGTGGCTACTGTCATTGAGAAGTTGTCTCCCAGCTGGAAGGAATTCAAGAACTACTTGAAGCACAAGGGAGATGAATATGGAGGAACTCATTGTTCGACTTCGCATCGAAAAAGACAACAAGAGTTCAGAGAGAAAATTGTTCTCTCAGGCTACTGTGAAAGCCAACGTGGTCGAGCACGGTCAAAGCTCGAAACGGAAGAACCCTAAGTCTTCTAAGATGGGACCCAGAGGATGCATCAACAAAAAGTTCTCTGGGAAGTACTTCAACTGTGACCGAGTGGGTCACAAATCTTCGGAGTGCAGGAAGCCAAAGAAGAAGCAGGAGGTCAACCTGAACGAGGGACCAGAAATGGACAACCTCTGCGCTGTGGTCTCTGAGTTAAACCTGATCAGTTCAAACCCACGGCAATGGTGGATCGATACTGGAGCCACCAAACATGTCTGCTGCAATAAGGAGCTGCTCCATAACTTTGAAAAAGTCATTGGAGACAAGCTGTTCATGGGGAACTCAGCAACCTCGGACATCATGGGCCAAGGAAAGGTGGTGCTGAAGATGACATCGGGCAAGGACCTTACTCTAAACAATGTGTTGTATGTTCCGAAAATTCGGAAGAATCTAGTATTCAGATCACTGTTAAGCAAGCATGGCTTTCGCATTGTTTTTTAGTCGGACAGAGTTGTATTGTCCAAGAATGAAATGTTTGTAGGAAGGGGTTATATATATGATGGGTTATTCAAGCTCAATGCATTGATCATTAGGCCCAAGATAAATAAAAATGAAAGCTTTTCCACTTATATGCTTGAGTCTTCGTGTTTGTGGCATGGTAGACTAGGGCATGTTACCTACGATGTGTTACGTAGATTAGTAAACATGCAAAGCATACCTGCATTCCACTTTGACCCAAAACACAAGTGTGAGATTTGTATTAAAAAGAAAATAATAAGGTCATCCTTCAACATATTGAAAGAAATAACGAACCACTTGACCTAATCTACACTGATGTGTGCGACCTAAAAGGTACGCCAACACGTGGTGGTAATAAATACTTCATCACTTTTGTAGATGATAACACAAAATACTGTTATGTGTATCTTCTCAAAAGTAAGGATGAAGCTATAGAGAAATTTGTTCTCTATAAGACTGAGGTTGAAAACCATCTTAATAGAAAGATTAAGGTGGTTCGAAGTGACCGAGGCAGTGAATATGTATCACCGTTTGCTGAGTTGTGTGTTGAACATGGGATCAAACATGAAACAACAGCTCCTTATACTCCTCAGCAAAATGGAGTTGCTGAGCGAAAGAATCGAACTCTAAAGGAGATGATGAATGCTCTTCTATTGAGCTCTGGATTGTCAGAGTCCATGTGGGGGGAAGTTGTGTTAACAACTAATTACCTTTTAAATAAGATGCTCCGGAAGAAAATAGATAAGAATCCTTATGAGTTGTGAAATGGAAGACAGTCGTCCTACAAATATTTACGAATGTGGGGGTGTCTTGCCAAAGTGTTGGTGTCTGGTCCGAAAAGTATTAAGATAGGACAAAAGACTGTTGATTGCGTATTTATTGGATATGCACAGAACAGCAGTGCTTATCGGTTTATTGTGTATGAATCACAAATACCAGAGATACACAAGAACTCGATAATAGAATCGAGAAATGTCTCGTTCTTCGAGCATGTGTTTCCATATAAGACTTGTGAGGATGTGGAGAGTGAGCCCTGAAGTTACTCAGAAGTTGTAGGCTCTTCTGATGGACCTCACTGGAGAGAGGCAATTGCATCTGAGATAGAATCTATCTTGCAAAATCACACTTGGGAACTTGTGAATCTTCCTTCGGGAAATAAACCACTAGGTTGCAAGTGGAATTTTAAGAAGAAAATGAAGTCATATGGCAAAGGATACCGACAACGAGAATGTCTCGATTACTTTGATATGTATTCTCCGATGTTGAGAATAACTTCCATTAGAGTATTGTTGTTTATTGCCGCTCTATGGAATCTCTAAATACATCAGATGGATGTAAAGACAGATTTTCTAAACGGGGATTTAGAAGAAGAAATCTACATGGAGCAACCCAAGAGGTCTTTTGTGCCAAGACAGAAAAGCAAGATTTGTAGATTGGTAAAGTCATTATATGGCTTGAAACAAGCACCGAAACAGTGGCATGAGAAATTTGATAATGCCATTAAGGAATGTGGATTCAGGATTAATCAATGTAATAAATGTGTCTACATGAAAATCACAGAAAGTGACTATGTCATCTTATGCCTCTATGTAGCGACATACTTATCATTGGGAGTAATGATAAGATAATCAAATTCACTAAAGATATGTTGAACTCAAGATTTGACATGAAAGACATGGGCCTAGCTGATGTGATTCAAGGATTCAAAATTCTTAAAACCACAGAAGAACTTGTTCTTAGCCAGTCTCATTATGTGGACAAAATTCTTGAGAAATTCACCAAGGGTGATACTGCGTTGGCCCGAACGCCGATAGATATAAGTCAACATCTATCAAAAAATCGAGGTTAAAGTATCTCTCAGATAGAGTACTCTCGAGTGATTGAAAGTCTGATGTACTTGATGAGTTGTATACGACCAGACTGGGCCTACGCAGTAAGTAAACTAAGTAGATACACGAGTAATCCCGATGTTGAGCACTGGAAAGAGATAACAAGAGTACTGAGGTACTTGAGGTATACTCGTGAATATAGACTGCACTATACAAGATATCCTATTGTGATCGAAGGATACAGCGATGCAAGTTAGATATCTGATATAAAAGACTCTAAGTCTACAAGTGGATATGTCTTCACTCTAGCAGGTGCAGTTATTTCCTAGAAATCTTCTAAGCAAACCGTAATAACTAGATCCACGATGAAATCTGAGTTTGTACCTCTTGACAAATGTGGTGAAGAGGCTTAATGGCTACGACAATTCTTAGAAGATATTCCTAGATAGTCGAAACATGTGCTGACAATTTGCATACATTGCGATAGTCAATCAGCAATTGGTCGGGCACAGAGCCATCTGTATAATGGCAAGTCTAGACATATACGTCGTAGACATAATACCATTAGACAACTACTCTCCACGGGAGTTATCACGGTTGACTATGTGAAGTCAAAGGATAACCTAGCAGATTCGCTAACCAAAGGGTTAAATCGAGAGTTAGTTGTAAGCTCATCACAAGGAATGGGCTTGATACCGTTATCAGCGATCAGTGTAGAGGACACTCAACCTATGCTAACTGGAGATTCCAAGAACTAGGTTCAAAGGAACAACTAATCTGCACTGACTAGACACACTGTGAGGGATAGTCAAATGAAACAGTGACTAGATCAGGGTAAGCCGATGGGTTTTTAATGATCAAGAAGAGTAGATGGCAACTCTTGAGGGATCACCTATGTGAGAAAGAAGTGGGGTTGCTTCGAAGAGAATTGGAGGCACAATTCTTAGAGCTTCTTACAAAACCAGGCGTGTTCATGGCCAAGAACGAACACACTCATGAGAACTGAGTTGTATCAGGGAGAGTCTTGGGTGAGATTTGTCACTGCTTACACAGATGACAGTATAGTTCAAAGACATCGTGTCTACTATCAACCAGCAAATAACCAAATCTTCACAAGGGAAGGTTCAAAGGGTAAAACCTACCTATCCTATACTTGACTCAACTGTTGAATACTATCACATACCCTATCTCCATTCATGTGGGGGATTGTTGAATATGTGTGAATGAAGAAGAGGTGGAAGAGGATAGAAGCTTCATTGTGAATAGAACTTTAGTGCCACATTGGGAGTTTTATGGCATGTTGGTTGATTTATATTGATTCGCATGCATTGAGGATGTGAACAAATACATGGGGAGAGGCTCTTTCCCACGCGTGGGTGCGCAGGGGGTGCAAATCCAAGGCCCGGATGCACTGAACCAAGTTGATTCATGTGCGGGCATGACCTGTGCACGCCGAATGCCGGACCGGTCGGGGCAAAATTTGCCCAAGTGGAACAACCAACATTTTGCCACGTAAATATTTTTGCTACTGTGTAACGGATGCATTAAATTCGAGATTAATGCAGAATCAAAACGGTCGAGTGATAATGAGTGAAATGGTGGGTGTTTCATTACTCGGCGAGTAATGATCATTAATCGATCATTAACGCTGTCGTTGATCTGATCTCCTATATAAGGAGACTGCGATCTCAGGCAGAGGATACACACAGCAACACAAGTAGAAGCTCTCTGTTGGATCGAAAGCGCTAGAGGGGGGTGAATAGCGCTCGTGGCTATTTCGTACATTTCGAAATCGTAAATCGTTCGAATAATTAAATGCAGCAGAATAATGAAAAAGAAAGTAAAGCAACACAGAAGGACACGAGGAGTTACTTGGTTCGGAGCCTGTGGCGACTCCTACTCCAAGGCTCACGTTCGTTGAACGTTTACTTTGGGCAACACCTATATCTCGTAAAAACTATTACAAACTAAGTACAATTCAAAGCAGTAATAATAAAAATTATACTGACAACAAAAGACTAAATCTGAAGCTCTGGGTTGTCGGCGTCAAGTTGAGGCTTTATCGAAACGTCTCGTTAGCAGCAGGTTGCAGAAAGATTGCTTGTGCGAAGTTGTTAAGAGTTGTTGTTCGAGGTCCCCTTATAAACAGTGCTGAAGGCGCCTCCAAGCCTGTCCGAGGCGCCTCCAGGCCGCCGAGTCGCACACGTGGATCAGCTCTGATCTGGTCGCGCCTTATCCCACTGAAGGCCCCTCTAAGTTGCTCCAAGGCGCCTCCAACGCCTGGTCCAAGGCACCTCCAGCTTCCTTCATAGCGCCTCCAACTCCTCTGGACAGCTGGCTTCGGCTAGCACCCGAGGCGCCTCCAAGCCCCATGGAGGCGCCTCGGACACTGTTCATCCGAGGTTTGAGTTGCTCTTTTGTTCCTGCAAATTGTGTTAGTCCCAAACACAAACCCTGCAAAACAAAGTTAGCACAGAAATAATATTATAGATAAACTTGACAGTCGTCGGACTGTCCGGGTCTGACTTCGGATTTCCAACCGGAAACCCTAGGTCGACCCGACGCCTACTGCTCCCTCTACGGGGAACGCGTCCTCACCTACTCCACTCAGGAGATTTACCTGATGCCAGTGAGATCCTCCAGATCAACTGGGCTTTTGCTCAGCGTTCGAAGCTTCCGGACTTTCTGCTGGACTTCCGCTTCACGGCTGGTCCAGTCTTTCACCTAGTTCGCAACACCGGGACTTTCCACCTAGGGTTACCCCCCTAGGACTTTTGCTTAAAGCTCTCGACCCGTCAATATTTCCCGCATAGGGTTACCACCCCCTATGACCTAGGGTTACCACCCCCTAAGGTTTTCCACCTGCCTAACTGCAGTTAGGACTTTCCTGAAACACTCAATCAAGTGCATTAGATCACAAAACAACTTAACTTTGAATTCCTTTGCCATTATCAAAACAACGGTCGATCGTCGGATGCTTCCCGCACCAACACTCTCCACCTTCATTCCCTCCTCTGTCGTGCAACTTTTGCTCGGCAAAGTGCCCGAGATAGAAATCGGGTGTCACTCAGTTCGCCGTGACCACTAGTGCTTGGTGGGAATCACGGTCAGCCGTTGTATCCTGAGAAACAGACGACCATAGTATGCCTCAAAGCACAGTCGGAGGTGGGCGAATCTGTTTCAAGGAAACTACGTCAATCGTAGGCCTCGGTCCGCAGCTCAAAACCCGACCGGCCACTTGTCCGGTCAGCCTCTCTGCTCGGCATATTTGCCCGGCCTGAACCGTCTTGACCTGCCTATTTGTTCGCCCGACTGGCCTCACTCGGTCTGCTCCTAAACCTGTTGTTCAACCACTCTGCAACATAGATCTGCCCACTCTATAGATCTGTCGCTTTGCAACGCAGATCTGCCCGCTCTGTAGATCTGTCGCTCTGCAACACAGATTTGCCCGCTCTGTCGCTCTGCAACACAAATCTGTAGTTCTGCAACACAGATTAGATATGTCGCTCTGCAACACAGATCTGTCACTCTGCAACACAGATCTGCCCGCTTTGTCGCTCTGCAACACTGATCTGCCGCTCTGCAACGCAGATCTGCCAGACCAGTCACTCTGCAACACAGACCTACAGCTCAGCCGACCTGCCCGCTCGGTAATACAAACCTACTATTCGGCTGATCAGCCCGCTCGGTGACTCAATCCGCTCTTCGGCACATAACAGAAACCAGCCCCTGCTGACAGCCTGAGATTATCCGCTCAGATCTTTTCGACTGTAAGTTGAATTTAATTCAGTGTAGTTTAAATTCAACTAATACCCTGTAAATCTCCGACAACAAATTGTTTGTTTCCAACACTCTCTAGATAATTTTACCTCAAAGTAGATGTTTATCCTATTGTTATAAAAATCAACCCATAAATCTACAATTATCGATTATACTTCAAGCTTGACATTTCACCAAGATTGAAGCTCTAAACTGCTTCAGGATTATCCTTCAAGTACATCTACCAAGCCTCCGATTATTGACTCGGGTACTTCTAAACACAAATATGGTAGTACCCACTTGATTTATGTTCTTACATTCTTTAGCTCACCTATAAATGTCATTTTGTCGTTTCACCTTGGCAAAAGGCATTGAACAAATCTTTGTTGCTCTATCTTTATGACTTTCCAATGTTCTCTGTGTCTCTAATTTCCTTATAATTTATTATTAATCAACAACCATGCTAAATTTCTAATTGCTTTACATTGTTCATTAGTAATTCTTTTTCTTTAACATTTAAAGACAAGGAAGGTGATTGACATCGTGCATGAATCTTGGAGTTGTATTAATTATTTGCTCTTATGGTTGATCCCTCCATGCTTTCTCTATAAATTCATAATTGCCTTAGTCATCTAAGTCCTAATTATTAAAAGATCATACCTTGATTATCTAATCTTGAGAGTCTTGAATGTCCTAGCAGTTCGAAAAGCATTTTTGATCTACGTTTACCAACAAAGTTATAGGCATGCATTTGTGCTATTCTCTTTAATTCATTTTGATATTTAGAGTTCTAATATGGTTTGTCCAAAACTTAGTTTTAAATATTTTGTTACTTTTATAAACAACTATACAATATAACGATTTTTCTTAATGATAGTTCTAAACTCTACTTTATTTTTTCTTCCTTTATGTCAAGGTATGAACCAAATATGGTGTATTAGTTGAAGTGCTACGAAGTGATAACAGTAAAGTATATTTTTCTAACTACTTTTAGGGGTGGGAAAAAATACCGAAAATTTGGTATGTTGCACATACCATACCAAAATATACCGAAAATTTGGTATGTTGCATATACCATACCGAAAATTTCGGTATGGTATTATACTGTACTAATTTTTTTGGTATCGGTGTAAGATTTAATATCAGTATACCACATATACCATACCGATACTGAAATTTTAATATAAACGGTATGAAATTTATACCATATCAAAAATTCAGTATATCGAAAATTCGATATACAAAAATTTCAGTACAATATCAGTATGAATTTTTTTAAACCGAACTTTTTGGTACGGTATATGGGTTGGTTCAGTATACCATACCGAACCACCCCTAACTACTTCCAATCTTTTATCTCTAGTCAAACAATCTTCATCGATTATCTTGACCTTATACATCCCAATAGAATGGTGTAGCTGATATTACTAACACAACTTATGAATCAATTTGATGTACTTAACAAAAGAGGAGTGTCTTATGAGTTCACTGGTATATCAACATTCTAATAGAAACTTTCTAAGAAGTCAACACTTAACAGTGTAGCTCTAAATTAACTGACTGAGACCTCAATGCTCAAGGGGCAAACATCAATATGCCGATTAATTCCCTTGCTGGCATTGGAAACTCAAAAGTTCTGAGCAATATGAACCAACATATAAATTGCTGAGAAAGGAAGAACACAGTAATGTGTAACATTACATGAATACAACAAGACAAGCACAATTTCAATACACAGAAAAATGGTGCTTTAAACCAGGGGACACATGCATGCTTACGAACTACTAAGGGGAAAAAACAGTTGACCCTTACACACCTGATTCCTAGCTCGAGTCACTTCCTCGTCTGATACTTGAAATGCTAGTCTCCGAATCTCTTCCATCAAGACATTTGATAAATCATATAAGCAACTTGGCTGCAACAGTAGAGTTTAGAGTCACAAGAAAAATAATTTATCGTGATATATTTATGAAAGAAGAAAAACAAAAAATAAAATTCATAAATGGAGTAAAGCTTGCCATGGCAGATAAGAAGACCCCAAACAACCCTGTGTCACTATAGTTGGTATTAAAGGCCATGAAGCTATGAGCCAAGTCATCAGTTCCTACTCGACGAGCAAGCTGTGACCTGCCAATAAGTCATGGAACAGTGTTGTTAATATATACTACTTAAAGTGTATGTCATTTTGTGAAACTTAGCTTCCGAGATTCATCTTACCCTGAGCAACTACCAACGCCAGTGTTTTTTTCCCAACTACCCAATAAGCTCTGAATTACCATGAGAGGGATAGAGCTAGGTTCTGTCCAAGATGAACCTTTAAACGTTACCACAAAGTGTGCCAAAGGCATTTCATTATCTTCCACTCGAACCTGTGATTAATCAAATCAGATGGCATCAAATGATCCCAAAACATATTTGGCATAAAAGGAAGGTTAAATCAGTGCCATAAGAAAGAAGACCTCGCAACCAGTGAACACAGCTGGATTAGCAGCAACAAGCTGGTCGGCAGTGGTAGGATCACTTGAGAAATTTGTGAACAATCTTCCAACCATGTTAACAATCTCTTCATGATTAACTGCTCCCGCAGCTGAAATGACCTAGGTACAAGAAGCATTTTCAAAATTTGAAAAACTCTCTTTGCACTATCAACAAGCAAAAGTGTAAGTGCATTCCAAGTTGATCACCATTCTAGGGCCAGTGTAGTGAGTGGAAATGTATTGTCGCAAATCAACCCTCGAAATCCGTAGAATGTTCTCTTCAGGGCCCAATATTGTGTCTCCTAAAGGATGGCCATGGAAAGCAGCAGAGTGCAAGTGGTCAAAGAGCACTTCTTGAGTCTGCTCTTGCACCTGTTTAGCCCCAATACCAACAAGCAACAAATTCAGGTAAACGCAAGGAGAAGGAATAAAAAGCATGGAAGCGTATTTTTGCGGACCTCCTTCATCTCCCGGAGAATGACTCCGCGCTCCCTCTTGATGGCGTGCTCAGGAAAGTTGGAGTTCTGCAGGATGTCAGCAAGCACGTCGATGGCGAGGGGCACGTCCTTGGACTGGACGTCCGCGAAGAAGGTAGTCTGCTCGCGAGAGGTGTAGGCGTTGAGGCGGCCACCCATGTTCTCGATCTCCACCTCGAGCGACCGGGCGGTGCGGCGGCGCGTGCCCTTGAAGATCATGTGCTCGAGGAAATGCGCGGTGCCATTGGTGCCGGGAGCCTCGAAGCGGCTGCCGGCGTCGATCCAAACGCCCAGGGAGGCGGTATGGGTGGCGGAGGAGGGGGCGGTCTGAGTGACAACGCGGAGGCCAGAGGGGAGGGTGGAGAGGCGGACCTCGGGGAAGCGAAGGAAGGGAGAGTGGTCAGGGAAGGGAGTGGCATCGGAGGAGCTGTGGTGGAGGAGGAAGCGAGGGTCTGGCGTAGTAGTCTCCTGGGACGGGGCTGGGCTGGGGGACAGCGAGAGGTAGCGGGAGGAGCCGAAGGAGGAGGAGAAGGCGGCGGCAGGGAGCTTCCGCCTAGCTCCAGACAAGCACAGCGCCGCCATAGGGTAAGGATTCGGCTCGGCTCGGCTTTTATATTGCGAAAAACAAATAAATCAAAAGAGCCAAATGCAACACTAAAAATTACTATAACATAAAATAATTTATCCAAATAATTTTAATTATATGATAAATTTTATCCAAATTTACCATAATAATGTTCGAATATTTTTAATTAAATTATAATAATTTAATTAATATTAGAATAATTTTAATTAAAATTATTTAGAGCACTTCAAAGAAAAATCAACTAAAGATCAATCTAGGGTTATAAATCCGTGAAACCGAACTAAATTTTGAGATGTTCTAAGTTATTTGATAGAATAATTAAATCAAATTAAATTGAGTTAAAATAAATTAAATTATTGAAATGATTACTTAAATTTAAATTTAACTTGATTTATTTGTTTTTGAATTTGAGTTGGGATCAAATTTGGTTTGAGTTTAAATTTTTTTAATTGGTACCAGATATCTAAACTTGTGGCTCAACTAATTCTAGGGTTGGTTGGCTTTGGGTTCATGGAAGTTTTTCATCGACCACCTGAGTAAATTAGAAAAATACACATGGAGACTCATCCTAATAGTCAGCGTTCTCAGATCCGCTACCCATTATAAAGAAAATTTTCCATAATACATCACAGTTGAATTTCGAACTACATATGTCTATTCTATCACTGGAGGACCTAACTATGACACTTTGTCCTCGGGAGCAGCTCGAGCTTAATTTATTTAGATATTATCAACCTCTCAATTCAAGGTTATTTGATAATTCAAATTTATTTATTTATTTTAAAAGTTTCTTTGTTTATTTAGCAGATTGATATGAATTTTAGTAATAGACATGTTTCATGAATATTATTCATAAAAATTAACGAACTGTGCATACATACATTTAAATTTATTTATTTAGTTTAAAGAATTATTTAAATTTATTTATTTAATTAATTTCATATATATTCAATGAATATAAATAATCTCTACTAAACTTAACATCAAGCTGGTTGACTAATATTTAATTCATTTAAACCATACTAAAAATAATTTTTAAAAAAACCATACTCATATGGTTATAGTCCTATAAATATTGATGTACTAATCCGATTGTACCAATTCGATTCAGAGGTTGACAATTTAGGTTAGGATAACATTGGCTACTACAAAATAATATTGATCAATATTAATTATAAATTATTGTGATAATTATTTAGCAATTATGATCTCATAAATATTACGATATAATATTCAATATGGATGAGAAATAATCTGTATGTATTATAACGGCTATAATTAGTAGATGGTATAATATAATATTGATGATATTGATGAGTATTAATCAAAATGAAATGGCAATATAATATTGGCACCTATTAGAGTTTGACATATTTATGGCCTCACACTTATAATTTCGTAATTATTATAACAACCCCTAAGAAAGATATAATTAAAAATAAAAAATGTATTAAATGGAATGGAATTGCTAATTTAATAATAAGTAAAAATAAATATTATTTTAACTATTTCAATATTAAAAAAGTGCCCATTTAATTTTTTTTACCAAAATTTAAATTAATACTTAGATTTAGTTATTTAGGATTTAGAATTTAGGGGTGGTGCAAAGTTTTTTGGTTCATCCTACTTAATCTATTCTACTCAAGAAGGCTTGTGATCCTATTAGAAAGTTGGGAAGATGGCTAGATGGACATTCTGCTCTGATGTTGATTAGATGGAGACTTTTGGCTATCATGCATGTCATAAAAAATATTAGTATCGGGCCAGGGAAGGGGTCCCAACGTTAGTCCTCCGACGCTTAAGTCAGTAATTTATTTTTGGAGAAGAATAGTAAAAAACTATAGCAATGAGTGTGTATAAATATGTAGTATCATATACCTTCGCCTATAAGTGAAGACTCCTTTTTATAATGTCACTGTTATGTCTATGTTGTTGGGACACTCCGGAGCTAGAGGCGAATAGCTCGCTCGCTTCGCTTCGATGATGATCATGCAGCAGAAAAACTCAAAGCAAACCTCCCCATACTAACACAAATGATTTACTTGGTATTCACCTCAAGATGAGGTAACTAATCTAAGGATCTACACTCAAACACACTCTCCACTATGAAAAGGCTTCTTCTTGGAAATAAATATGGAGGTAGAGAAATCTCGTACACACTCACACAAGCATACAACTCGAAACAAGAAGTGAATGTATAAGAATACAAATGAAAACCTCTTCTTGCTTGATCTCTTGTAGCTTGTAGATGTCTCTTGAATTGTGGAAGTGCAGCAACACTTATCTCCAAGAACCTTCAAGAACCAACGACAATGGAGGAGAGAAGAGCGTGAGTGATCGATGAAGAGTTGCGCCTTTGAACCTCGCCAACGGCTTTATTCTATCACAATCTAGGACTCCCAATTGATTGCATCTGCTCCCAATCGATTATCATATCAAATCCAATTGATCCCAGCCGTCCAAAGCTCGTAACCTGCTCAACAGTTATATCTCAATCAATCAGATAATCGATTGAGGTAGCTTAATCTATCAACTGATTGATCCAGATGGCTTTTGTGCTCTCACAAGAAGATCCTGGGATCGATTGGGCTCCTTCCCAAACGATCTAGCACAGTACTTACTATGCTTCATGAAAACTCATCTCCAATCAATCAACTTAATGATTGGAGTAGCTTAATAGATCGACTGATCGATTGGGGAGCACACTATGCTCTCGTGAACAGTTGACAATCGATTAACTAGCTGTCATTACTCATGGGACTCTCCCAATCGATTAACTAGGCTCTCGTTCAATCGATCACATGATCGATTGACCAACCCTAACTTACTTAACTCAAGTCTAGGGTTCCCAAATCCAATATTCAGTCGACCGTGAACTGTCAGGACTCTTCATTGTCTAGCATCTGGTCAACCTTGACCTACTGGGACTTCGCCACCAAGTGTCCGGTTAACCTTTTGACTCACTTAGACTTTCTCCTCATGCCAAGTGTCCGATCAACCTTGACCCACTTGGACTTACCATCTTGTGTCAAATGTCAGATCATCCTCCATGGCCCACTTGGACTTCCAAACACTAGGTGTCCAGTCAACCTTGACCTACCTGGACTTTCCGCTACCCAACTTAACTCACCAGAACTTCTCACCACTTAGCTTTACTCACCAAGATTTACATCTTCCTAGCTTTACTCACTAGGGCTTTTCACACTGTTTGATTTTATTCATCAGGACTTCTCAACTGTCTAACTTCACTCACCGAGACTTTCACCTGATTTCACTCACCGGAATTTTCATCTTCCTAGCTTCACTCCCTTGGGCTTTTTCAATCTGTCTGACTTCACTCACCAGGATTTTCTAGTTGTCTAGCTTCACTCACTAGAACTTTCACACCAGTGTCTGGTCGACACTAACTCATTTGAATTTTCATCTTCTGCTAACATTTCTGTTGGACTTGCCCTTGCCTAACCTCCAGTTAGGACTTTCCAGTCAAGTGGTCAACATTAACCTACTTGACTTCTAGTCAAACTTTGACCATCAATCTCTATATGGAAAATTATACTAGCAATCTCCATATATTGTCAAACATCAAAACTCAAATATCAAGACTCAAACTTTAGTCAACTTAAGCTTAGTCAACCCGATCAATCTTGACCCATGGGAAATTGCACCAACAATCTCCCGTTTTTGATGTTTGACAATACGTTTAAGTTAGGCTAATCTCATAGCCTCAACTTCTTCTTCATGCCAAAGAATAAATGAGGGTTTCCTTTCCAAGAGGGTAGCCTCCCCCTTTGGGTAATAAAGGTTTTCTAACTTAAACCCTACATTCTCCCCCTTTAGCACACATCAAAAACTCTCCCCGTGAAGAGTTATCCAACATTGTTCACAACCTCACTTGTTGTTCATAACATCACAATAAAGGTCATATACCCTTCATTGTGCTCACATGCTCATCCTAGAGTATACACTCATCATCAATGTTCATCCCATAGCATTCACAGCAATGAAGTTTCCCACCTTCCACTGTTTCATTGTTTAAAAATAAATTTAAATCATATATTTAAGGAGTAGCTCCTCTTCAAAACATGCTCTAAACTTCTGTCATTTGCACCAACAATGACTTAAAATTCCTAAACTTTTAGGAAACTTAAATTTTAAAGTTTTGAAGTTCAAAATTCAACTTTGAAACTAAACCTCATCCTAAAACTTTAGCTTAGTCTTCTTTAACCATTCCATTTTTGTTTCATCAAGAAAACTACCCTTAAATATTCATAAATGAATTTCTTATGGTTAGAAATAGTTAACATGACTAAACGTGACTTAATGGACTGAAATCAAACCAACATAGCTAAAATTAGCTTTTCCAATCGATTGAAGTTGAGACTCAATCGATCAACTGATAGATTCCACAAACTTCTGTTCACAAGAAATGCACTTGAATTGATCAACTGATCGATTAAGGCAGGGTCGAATCGATCGACCGATGGATTCCACAAGCTACTACTCGCGAAAAATTGATTCAATCAATCAACTGATTGATTGAACCTCCCCAATTGATCGACTGATTGATTAGATTTCTGATTTCTCTAAAGTCAATTTCAGTTGAAATTCAGAAATTCCTAAATAATTCTATATTTTTCAAAAAATCATAAAATTTTACATAGACATTATTTAAGTCATATACTATCAAGAAAAAATAGTTTTCTAAGAAAATAATTTATATTTTCAAAATTTGACATAAAACTTGAAACCATTGAAAACTTCACTATTTCTTCCTAGTTTGTGTCTAACTATCCAATGGTGATTACTATCAAAAGATAGCCTTCACCAAGATTTTTCAAAAGTATTTTGAAATAATTTTCAAAACTAATTTCCAACCATATTCCTTGGGCTAAATATACATGACTTGTACACTAGCTTTCCTAATAATTAGATAACACATAACTATGTGTTTGGATGATACTAAAACTCAAAAAAATACACTAAATTAACATCTTGAGTTTTGTTCTTCCTTCTAATATTTCACTTATATTTAATGTGCATTTAAAATACATACAAGTAAACTTATAATTTTTATGAGATGTAGATATTGATTTTCCTTAATCTAAGGGTTCATGCATATTTATCTAGGCATTTTAAAATGCAATCATCCACCTAGGATGTCATTTGATAACAAATGTTATTATCCTTAATTACAAGGATTTAAACTAATGCATGATGATTTATGACATACATCAAAATGAATAATTTTTAAAAGAAAACATTTTATTGTTATATGATGTATGTATGACACGACATATGACATTTTTCATAATAATATGAATACATAATATGATGTTATGACATATGATGGGCAAACAATCATGACAGTTTAGCATAAAGAATATACCTAGATTATATATCTAAGTATCTTTATCCTTCCACCATCTGCTAAGCTAAAAATAATTCTAGGTTGCCCTATCTTCCAAAGAAATTGCCAAAATCCCAACTTGACATTTCTTTGACCTTTATCCTAATTGTATCAATTTAATTAAGCTCAAATCTTTAAATTTTGGCACATTTTATTCTTCCTGAGTAATTAATTAATCTTTCTCATTTTCAAGGAGTACAACTACCTTGAAAATATCCTCCAAGTGTCAACTTTTTCAAGTTTGGGTTAACTATCCTTCCAATTAGAGTTGACACTCTCTAGACTCATCTAGGGTGTAGAGAACACACTCCTAGGAACCCAAAACTAATTGGTGCTCCTTGAGTGTTCTAGGTATTCATTAGGGATAACTTCTCTTAATATCTTTCTAATGACCTTCCTAGGCTTGTTAGAAGCCTTGGTTATACTAGACTTGTAATACCTTGGTTCTGAGATTCTGGTTAAGTATGACTTAAAAAGGTTAGATGGTACTATCCATATCACTAAGGTACACCTTCCTTTTCAGAAGGGCAAACTTAAGAACTCCAAAGTTAAGCGTGCTTGACTTGGAGAAATTTGAGGATGAGTGACCTCCTCGGAAGTTTTCCAGGGTGCATGCGAGTGAGGACAAAGCACGCTGAAAGGACCTCCGGTGGTCTGTGGAGCTAGTCGTCAACCCGCTGGGCAATTCTGGTAGCGTTCCCGGTTCGGTCCAGGTGGGGCCCGATCGGGCCGGGGCGTTACAGATGGTATCAGAGCGACCTTGCGATCATGAGTGTGCCTGTGGCAGGAGCACCCAGGGCACCACATAGTGAGGGAGATTCTGGGATTTGCCTGTTGTGTGATTCGTGGTTACACAACGAGGGTGTTGTATCTTTAAGTGAGGGTGATTATAATACCCCGGTTCTGAGATTCTGGTTAAGTATGGCTTAAAAAGGTTAGATGGTACTATCCATATCACCAAGGTGCACCTTCCTTTTTGGAAGGCCAAACTTAAGAACTCCAAAGTTAAGCGTACTTGGCTTGGAGAAATCTGAGGATGGGTAACCTCCTGAGAAGTTTTTCAGGGTGCATGCGAGTGAGGACAAAGTACGCTGAAAGGACCTCCGATGGTCTGTGGAGCTAGTCGTCAACCCGATGGGCAATTCTGGTGGTGTTCCCGGTTCGGTCCAGGTGGGGCCCGCCCGGGCTGGGGCATTACAAGACTTCTCTAAGTCAACTCTAGGGATAACTTCCCTTGTGATCTTCTCAGTGACTTTCTTAGAATTCTTAGAAGCCTTAGTCACATTGGTCTTTCAAGATTAATTTTAGGGATTGCTTCCCTTGAAACCTTGGCTTGACCCTTAGACTTAAAGTTAATTCCATAACTATAAAGAATTCTATGATAAGAAAGAACATCCTTCTTGGTTTAAGGTTTGTATCCCAAACCCCTCATACCATTAGATGATTCTTGTCTATCTACCCTACGATCTTGTTCATTTAACCCCTTAAAAATATTTTTCATTCTTTTAAAGGTATTTTCCAATTTATCGAATCTTGACCTCGAGACTAGATTTTTCATTCTTAAATCCTTAAATTTAGATTTTTCTTGATTTCCTTGGGTATTTTTATTTTTAGGTATATACCTAAAATCCTTAGAATTATTACCTAACCCATTTTCTAACTTCCTATCCTTAGGAAGAGTTGTTTTAGCATGATAAGATGCATATTTTTCCTTAATTCTATTATTTTTCCTATTTTCATGATAAATAGTATTAAAATGATAGAGATTAAACCTAGCATGTTTTTTTATCATGAACAAAAGAAATACCATTAACTCATGGTACCTTAGGTTTCCCCTTGGAAACTCCCCCTTGACTTGAGCTTCCTCCTTTATTCTTGGTTGGATTCTTCCCCTTTGGACATTGGCTCTGATAATCTCCATTTTAATTGCAAGAGAAGCACACAATGTGTTCCTTACCTTTGCATACCGAGGGATCAATCTCCTTGGCCTTCTCCTTGTCCTTAGATGTCAATTGACCCTTCTCCTTAGGAAGAGTTGTTTTAGCATGATAAGATGCATATTTTTCCTTAATTCTATCATGCTTCCTATTTTCATGATAAATAACATTAAAATGATAGAGATTAGACCTAGCATGTTTTTTATCATGAACAAAAGAAATACCATTAACTCATGGTACCTTAGGTTTCCCCTTGGAAACTCCCCCCTCGACTTGAGCTTCCTCCTTTGTTCTTGGCGTGTAATTCTTCTCCTTTGGACATTGGCTCTGATAATCTCTATTTTGATTGCAAGAGAAGCACATAATATGTTCCTTACCTTTGCATACCGAGAGACCGACCTTCTTGGCCTTCTCCTTGCCCTTAGATGTCAATTGACCCTTCTTCTTGGTCAAATTAGGGCAATTACTTTTATAGTACCCACTTTTCCTACACTCAAAGTAAATGATGTAAGTACCCCATGACGGTTTTGATGTGATCAATCAAGTCAAGTTAAGTCCTATTGCCTTTTGATGCCTTGTGTCTAAGTGTGCAAGAACTTAGAAGCATAGGAAGTCGAGCAAAAGACGCAGTTAGCAAGAATGACGACACAGAAGAGAGTCGACGAGCTCGATACGTCCGAGCGATGAGGCGCTGCGGAAGAGTACGCTGGCGGACGAGAAGGAAGCACACGGTGATTTTGAAGGACGAGAAGTCAAAGCGAAAGGTTGTTTGAGAAGGCCGAAAAATGAGTTCGGGTGAACCCTATTCCAAATGGCCTAAATAACCCAAGCAAGCGAAGTTAGAGCAAAAACCCTAACGAAAAGTCAACTTGCTGTTGACTTTGGTTTGGGCGCCTGGAGCTATTCTAAGCGCCTAAAGGCCGAGCACCCTCAAAAGCGCCCTCGGCTGCGAATGAAGTTTGACCAGATCCGAGCGCTCGAAGCAGGTCCAAGTGCCCGAACCACGAAACTTATCTCTCGCCATGTTGTCGTAATCCGTTGCATTATGGATAAAACTTTATCCACCCCCAGGCACCCAGAACCCTTCCAAGCGCCCGGATCAGCACTATAAATATAGCCCTAATTTCAGTAATTGAAACACATCACTTGTAAATAATTTCTCTTTCTGGTTTACTACTATGTAAGCTTTCCACGTTGTAAGAGGCTACTCCACCCAAATGAGAGATTTATATTGAGCTTCATTTGCCTTGGATTAGTCATCCCCTGATTGCAAACCAAGTAAATCTTTTCTTTCCTCTTTCTTTTAATTAATCAACTTCTTAATTCTTTTTGTACAAGTAATTTTTTTAATCAAACCATAAGATCGAGAAAGGTTTGAGTTTGTATTTTCAGGGCTACTCACCCCCCTCTAGCCGATCGTCATGGGACCAACAATTGGTATCAGAGCGAGGTGGCTTCAGAAGGACTAATTGTTAACCGAAGTAAAGAAATCGATGGTCGAACCAAGCCTCATTTCGCTAAAGTTCGAGGGGGAGTTTGCGCATTGGAAACGCTGAATGGAGGTATTCCTAAAAATTGACTTTGAAATTCCTTTAATAATTAAGTACGATTTTGTAGTTCCCAAAGATCAGCAAGGCGTAGAGAAAGAAGAGTACATATGGACAAAAAAGGAGCAAAGCGATTTCATTGCCAACAGTAGAACGAAATATCACTTATTAAGTGTATTACCATCGCAAGAAGTAAATAGCATCTGAGGCTACACATCGGCAAAAGATCTCTGGGAGAAGTTTCTGGAACTCCACGAAGGAACATCTGAATCAAAGCTTGCATGCAGGGGCATTCTTCAAAGCAAGTTAACGAACATCTGTCTAGAAAAAGGTAAGAAGACAACCCAACTACACGCAAAGATCAAGGAGCTTATCACTGGACTAGTCAACCTTGGCGAAACGGTAACCAATAGGGACTCAGTATGCTGCGCACTCAACGCTTTTCCTAGAACTCTAGAATGGACTTCGATTATAGACGCCTACTACATCTCGAAGGACTTAGGGATAAGTATCCTAGAGGAACTCTTTTTGACTTTGCAATTATATGAAACTCGATGTGTAGGCACAACAAAAGAGTTAAGCTAGAATCTAGCACTAAAAGCCACCAAAAAGGATGAACCCGAGTCAAACTCAGATCTAGAAGGAGACAAAGAAGCTTACATGGTAAGGAAATTTAGAAAAAAATTTAGATCTAATAAATTTAAAGAAATGCATAATAGAAAAAATCCAAGAAATAGAAGAAAGCTTCGATGCTACCAGTGTCAAAAAGAACACATAAAGGAAGACTCCCGGAAACTCAAAGAGGAAAAAGACAAGAGGCCCAAGCAAAACAAGCACAAGAATCTCAAGGTCACTTGGGATGGAAGCTCATCATTTGAGTCAGAAATAGAAGCATACTCTGGACTAGCACTGATGGTTGACCATGAAGAACAAAGCACCTCATAAACCAACATCGATGAAGGGGGAGCTACTTCAAACGAATACAACGAAGCAAGGGGAGAATCAAGCTTCATATCCGATATGGTAAGTGAGGTATGCCTCTTAACACTTGATAAATTGTATTTCTACATTAAATCAATGGAAAAATCAATATGAAAATTAAAAACCCAAAATAAAAATTTTAAAAAGGAAAATTTAGAAATAAAAAGAATCTTGGCAAAATCTTACTTAATAAAGGAACTTGAAAATTTTAAAACTAAAAATGCTAATTTAAAAGATCAAATAGAAATTTAAAAAATATTGTATGCTTAAATTTTGGACATTCTCAAAGATTAAATTGGTATTATAAATTTCATAAGGGTCAAATTAGAAAAGTGACAAAAACATATATCCCTAAAAAATACTTGATTAATCCAGTAGGAAGGAACATGTATTGGGTACCAAAATCATGCTTAGTTTAAATTATACATATTTCTAATTTCAATTTGATTTAATATTTTCCATTTAATTTTTCAATGTGCTAGAATAAATTTCTTCATACAATTTTTGTTCAAAATTAATTAATTATTAATTTTTTCGAAAAAATGGATTTTATTTCCTATCTGTAGAAACAATTTTAAAATTTTTTTCGACTATTGTATTATTTTATATGATTTTTTAAAATTATATTTTTTAACTTAAAAATATTTCACATAGTTATTTTTATAAATTTTATTTTTAGTAAAAACTTATCATATTCTCTGTCCAACAAAATATTTTTTAAATTTTTAAACTAATATTTAATTTTCTATGAATTATTCATCTAAATGATAATTTTTAATATTAAAAATTCTTGAACACTTAATTTTCAAAAATTTAATTTCTTTTACAAAAATACTTATTTATTACATTCTCAAAAAAATTTTGAAGATTTTCTGAACCTCAAATCTATTTTTAAGTATTTTTAAGAAAAATTCATCTTTTGTAGTAAATAATTTATTACTGTTTAAATTGATTTTATTTTCTTATGAAAACTTGATTACTATTTTGGATATGTCTCCTTAACATTTATAAAAATTCTTATAATTTTTCAACAAATAAAATAATTTTTCAAATTACTTTTGTTAAAAATTACTTTTAATAACAAAAAATAGAATTTCAAGAATAAATTTCAAAATTTTTCCTAGGTCTTAGTCGCTATTTTGTGCATTCTTTAGACTTTAATTTAATTTAGCAAAACCCTTACTTTTAATGTGATCAAAGGGGAAGAGTTTTAAATTAAGTTTAAGGGGGAGGTACATTTTTGTCAAATATTGCATATCTAATGTTTTAAACTTGAATATTCACTTAATAATTTTTCCCTAACTTAACTTGGGTTGATCCACATCAAAAAGGAAGAGATTGTAAGTACCTTGTGGTAGTTTTGATGTGATCAACTAAGTCAAGTTAAGTCTTGTTGTCTTTTAATGCATTGTGTCTAAGTGTGCATAAACTTAGAAGCACAGGAAGTTGAGTAAAAGATAGCAAGAAGGACGACATAGAATAGAGTCGACGGACTCGATGCGTCCGAGGGACGAGGCGCTGCGAAAGAGTACACTGGCGGATGAGAATGAAGCACGCGACAGTTCTGAGGGGCGAGAAACCGGAGTAGAAGGTTGCTCGAGAAGGCCGGAAAATGAGTTTGGGTGAGCCTTATCCCAGATGGCCAAAATCACCCAAGAAAGCAGAGTTAGAGCAGAAGCCCGGACAAAAAGTAAACTTGTTGTTGACTTTGGTCCAGGCACTTGGAGCTATTCCAAGCGCCCAGAGTCTGGGTGCTCGAAGCTTGTCCAGGCGCTCGGACCACTCGGGTACCAAGGGCGCCCTTGAAGGCACCCTCAGCTGTGGATGAAGTTTGACTGGGTTTGGGCTCTTGGAGCGAGTCCAGGCGCCCGAACCATAGAACTTATCTCTCACCAAGTTGTCGTGATCCGTTGCATCGTAGATAAAATGTTATTCACCCTCAGGCACTTGAAACCCTTCCAGTGCCCGAATCAACGCTATAAATATAACCTTGATTTCAGTAGTTGAAACACAACACTTGCAAACAATTTCTCTTTCTAGTCAACTACTGTGTGAGTTGCAAATATAACCCTTCTAGCCCAAAGGAGACTTTCATAGTGAACTCCATTTGCTTTATATTAGCAATCTCCTGATTACAAACCAAGTAAATCTTTTCATCCCTCTTTCTTTTAATTAATCAACTTCTTAATTCTTTTTGTACAAGTGTTTGTTTTAATCAAGCTATAAGATCGAGAAAGGTTTGAGTTTGCATTTTCAGGACTATTCACCCCCTCTTGCCAACCCCTAGGGGGCCAACAAATGATTTGATCTTTATTTTTACAAATTAAAGTTTTTATACCATTATTTCTTGTAGGGGTGACATTATCTTCTTTTAATTTGAATGTAGAGGTTTCTTCTTGATACAACATTGATGATCCATACTCACCCTCAATCCTTGAGGTGGATGTCTCTTCATCTTCATCCTCAGAGGTTGAGCATCTCTCGACTTCCAAATCCTCATGTACTTCAAACAAAGAGTATGCTGTTGGGTTTTTCGGGCCGCGAAAACCGCTTTTCGCGTCGCGGAAACCCCGAATCACCCAAAGTCGTAGATCCGTGCAAGGAAAAATTTTGAAAACACAAATACGAGTTTTATACTACGATCTACAGTAGATCTACAAAGGAAAAACCATTTTACCTTCGATGCGTGCCCTTGCAAAATCCCGCTCGTCCAAGGTACTTGTCGGATCTCCAAAGTATCAAGGTAGATACTTCTCTAGCGATATCCACACGAACAAGGAGTGTCTCCCACACTCAAAGGATGGAGAAGAGAGCCCCAAGTGTGCTAGCACTTTCTAGAGCTCTCGAATGGGATTGGAAAGGAAGAAAAGAAGAAGGTATAAAAGAAATCTTATACACTCACTAGTAGTATCTTTCCTTTGTGACCTTCACTCTTCCTTTGCTCTTGGATTCACTCAACCATCTTCTCCTCCATGAAAAGTCACGGCAACCATCAGCAAGAAGGAGGAAGAAAACTAGGAAGAAGATGATACAATTTACCACACATTAATCCACACTAAATGAAACCAATTCCACCTTTAGTGTGGCCGACCACACACAATGTAACCCCCTCATTAATGTGGCCGACCACATTAAAACCAAAGGGGAGAGTGTAACCCCCATGAGGTGGCATACCTCATGAGGTGGAGGTGATGTGGCAAGGATGAGTCATCCTTATGATGTGGCAATACATCAAGTCTAACTTGATGTTTCAAATTCCATTTGGTCAAGTCAAAATTGACCAATTTCTTCCTTGTTGAGTTAAATCCAACCTTTGATTCAAGTCAATTTCAATTTAATGAATCTCAATTCATTAATATAAATTGACTCAATGAATCAAATTTAAATTAGACCCATTCAACAATTGAATCTAATTGAGTCTAACTCAATAAGTCTAATTCGAATCCAATTTTTGGTGCATCATATGAACCTAATCCAATTGGTTCATCATATCAACCTAATTTCCATCCACTTGTTCTTTGTGTGTGACCCAATAGGTTCTTGTAACGTTGGCAATGTTTCTAAACTCCTTTAGAAACATAAGCAATGAGCGGCATCTAGCAATACATCATTGCTACCCAAGTTACAAGAAATGTCGAGATCCAACATCACCTTGTGACTACTAATTGTGACTCCTCACAATATGTGACATTGTCCTTCTATCCTAGACATCTAGATTGATCAATATGAGGCATAGACCATGTCATCCTCTAATCAATCTAAATCTTGAACTCCAAGTAGACTCACTCGATCAAATGAGCTCAACATCTAATGTTGACTCATTTGGGCATGGCCATGCACTTCGTGGTCTAACTCTATCAAGAATATTGATGTCGCTCCCGTCATATGGGAGGGATAGATCCCATCTACATCACTCACATCCCTCTGCATAATTTGTTACATACCCAGTAATCGCCTTTATAGTCCACCCTATTACGGGTGACGTTTGACGAAACCAAAGTACATAACTCCTTATGTAGGGATCCATGGTGACTTCAGGTCTAAGGACTAATAGTCATACTAATAGCCACATGAGAAAGTATATGACACTCATATAACGATTCATGATACTTTCTCATGGCGGGTCATTCAGTATACATTCTCTAATGCATACCCATGTGTCAGCTTGATATCTCTATATCCATGACTTGTGAGATCAAGTCATCGAGCTGACCTACATGCTAGTCTTATTGTATTAACATTGTCCCTGAATGTTAATACTCGACTAGGAATAAATTAGAGTAGTGTTCCCTATATCATCTCACTATCGATTCAACTAATCGATTGATATAGGTATTAACCTTCTACTCAAGGACGCTACTATACTTATTTTATCTGGCACTAATACAAATAAGCATAATAACCAAAAACCAAATGCCTTAATATATATATATAAGAATATGATATACATGAGTCCATACAATCATCAAATGATTGGCTCTAGGGCTCTAACTAACAATCTCCCACTAGCACTAGTGCCAATCAGTATAGGCTCTAAGGCCTAAAGACCTAGTGTGACCATCATGTTTCCTCTGTGCCAAAGCCTTGGTCAAGGGATCTGCGATGTTAGCCTCTGTAGGTACTCTGCAAATCTTCACATCTCCTCTATCGATAATCTCTCGAATGAGATGGAAGCGCCGTAGTATGTGCTTGGTCCGCTGGTGTGAGCGAGGTTCCTTCCCCTGTGCTATAGCTCCATTGTTGTCACAATAGAGCTCAACTCCATTGTTGTCACAATAGAGCTCAACTGGGTCAGCGATGCTAGGAACCACCCCAAGTTCAGTGATGAACTTGCGGATCCAAACTGCCTCCTTTGCTGCCTCTAATGCAGCAATGTACTCGGCTTCTGTTGTAGAATCAGCTACTGTATCCTGCTTCGAACTCTTCCAGCTCACAGCACCACCATTTAAGCAAAACACGAACCCTGATTGCGATCGATAATCATCCTGATCGGTCTGGAAGCTAGCATCACTGTAACCCTTTACAGTTAGCTCATCATTGCCTCCATATATCAAGAAATATTCTTTAGTCCTTCTTAAGTACTTAAGAATATTCTTGACCGCTATCCAGTGACTTTCACCTGGATCTGACTGGTATCTGCTCGTCATGCTCAAAGCATACGAGACATGAGGTCGAGTACATAGCATGGCGTACATGATCGATCCTATGGCTGAGGCATAAGGGATCTGATCCATGCGATCTCTCTCTTCTCTAGAAGAGGGACCTTGAGTCTTCGAAAGACTCACGCCATGTGACATCGGCAGAAATCCCTTCTTGGAGTTCTGCATGGCAAACCGAAGGAGTACCTTGTCAATGTATGTACTCTGACTTAGGCCAAGCAATCTCTTAGATCTATCTCTATAGATCTGAATCCCTAGAATGCGGGATGCCTCACCTAAGTCCTTCATTGAGAAGCAACTCCCTAGCCAGGTCTTGACAGACTGAAGCATAGGGATGTCCTTCCCAATGAGTAGTATGTCATCCACATACAATATGAGGAAGACAACTATATCCCTACAACCTTCTTGTAGACACAAGGCTCATCTTCGTTCTTGATGAAACCAAACTGTTTGATTGCATCATCGAATCGAAGATTCCAGCTCCGAGAAGCTTGCTTTAGTCCATAAATGGACCTATGCAGCTTGCATACTCTGCTAGTATGCTGTGGATCTACAAAACCCTCAGGTTGTGTCATGTACACATCCTCGAGTAGGTTTCCATTCAGAAACGCGGTTTTGACATCCATTTGCTAGATCTCATAATCGTGGTATGCTGCAATAGCAAGCATGATCCGAATGGATTTAAACATCGCTACTAGAGAAAATGTTTCATCATAGTTAATACCATGAATTTACTTGAAACCTTTAGCTACCAAGCGACCCTTATAAATATGTCCATCCATGTCAGTCTTTCTCTTAAAGACCCACTTACACCCAATGGGTTTTACCCCTTCAGGTGGATCAACCAAAGTCCATACTTGGTTGGTGTACATGGAATCCATTTCGGATCTCATGGCTTCTAGCCATTTCTCGGAATCTGGTCTCATCACAGCTTCCTGATAGGTGGTAGGCTCATCCTCTATGAGCACAACGTCATCATGGTCAGACAAGAGAAATGAGTATCTCTCAGGCTGACGACGTACCCTATCAGACCTGCGAAGAGGTATGTCTACTTGAACTGGTTGTTGTTCCTCAACTCTTTGTGGAACAACATCATCCACAACACTTTGTGGTTCCAGTTCAACTTCCATCGAGGCATCAGTGCTATTGTTCGCATCTTGAACTTCTTCAAGATCGAACGCGCTCCCACCAATCTTTCTAGAAACAAAGTCCCTTTCTAGAAAGACCTCAGTCTTTGCTACAACTATCTTGTGCTGACTGGGAATGTAGAAGTAATATCCCTTAGTTTCCTTGGGATATCCGATGAAATAGCACTTGTTGGATTTGGGTCCTAATTTGTCTGAGACTTGACGTCGTACGTAAGCCTCACAACCCCAAATCCTCATGAAAGACACCTGGGCATCTCTCCCAGTCCATATCCTATATGGTGTCTTTATCACGGCCTTTGATGGAACTCGGTTGAGTATGAAAGCTGCCGTGTCTAGAGCATAACCCCAGAGGTATGTCGGAAGATCTGTGACTCATCATAGACCGTACCATATCTAATAAGGTACAATTCCTCCTTTCGGATACACCATTCCACTGTGGTGTTCCAGGAGGAGTGAGTTGAGATAAAATCCCATACTCAGCTAAGTAGTCACGAAACTCATGGCTTAAGTATTCACCACCTCGATCGGATCGAAGTATCTTAATACTCTTGCCAAGCTGGTTCTGTACTTCATTCTTGAATTCTTTGAACTTTTCAAAGAATTCGGACTTATGTGTCATCAAGTACACATAACCGTATCTACTGAAGTCATCAGTAAATGTGATGAAGTACCTATAACCACCTCTAGCAGCGACATTGAAAGGGCCACATACATCACTATGTATGAGTCCTAACAAATCAGTCGCTCTCTCGTTGTGCCCACTAAAGGGAGTCTTGGTCATCTTGCCTCGTAGGCATGACTCGCATATCTCATATGTTTCAAAATCAAATGAGTCCAGCAAACCATCCTTATGGAGCTGGGATAAGCGCTTGTCATTTATATGACCTAAGCGACAGTGCCAGAGATAGGTGTGGTTCATATCGTTCGATTTGAACCTCTTGGTACTAACGTTATAGATAGAGCTCTCAAGGTCTAGAATATAGAGTCCATTTATCAGAGGTGCACTACAATAGAACATATCGTTTAAATAGACAGAACAACATTTGTTCTTTATTATAAACGAGAATCCTTTCTTGTCCAAACAAGAAACTGATATAATGTTCTTAGTCAATGCAGGCACATAACAACAATCGTCTAACTCTAGTATAAGCCCAGAGGGCAGAGATAGAAAATAAGTCCCTGCAGCAACAGTAGCAACCCATTGCCTACTCGTAGGTCTATCTCGCCCTTTGTCAATGCTCTGCTATTTCTTAGTGCTTGTACATTAGTACAAATGTGCGAAGCACATCCGGTATCTAATACCCACGACGAAGAAATAGAGAGGTTGACTTCTATAACATTTATACCTGAAGTAGAAATTTTATTTCTCTCCTTGTTAAGATCTTCCAGGTATCCTGTGAAGTTCCTCTTCCAGTGCCCTGCTTGTCCTTGATATAGTTGACGAAGATGTGCAACCATATCGTAAGCACCCATCAACTCATGTTACTTCTGAAGCTCAGAGTTCATGGTCGCGAGCATAAGACAGGACACATCTAATGCGTCATCTTGATGCTTCTTGTAAGCATCTCGGTTTGCTCGCGTGGCAGTGGCAGGAGGAGCCTCCGGAATGGGCTGCTCCAGAACGTACAGTTTACGTTCCTGAGTGAGAACAATTCTCAGGTTCCTGTACCAGTCCAGGAAATTTGCTCCGTTGAACTTGTCCTTCTTAAGGACAGATCGCAGGGAGAAAATGTTCGTATTCGACGTCATGACAATTCTACAACAAAAAATAAATGCAGAAATATATCATATTCTTTTAAAATTATTTAATTAGGCCTTTAATTAAATGATGCTCCCACTGAATTCTATAATTCTTGTGAGACAAGATCCACATCATACTAACCCTTGAGTTAGCTTTGGCTAATACACCCAAGGCTTAGTATGATCGGTAGGTAACGATTACCAATTACATCTCTATGCAACTCTTGTTTATAGAATCAATATCCGTATTTATATTAAAACTCGAGTTAGCTTTGGCTAATACGCCCGAGAGTTAATATAGATGTGATTTTGACCTATCTTTTCCAACCGTTGGAATAATGCCTATAGTTGACTCGATCCAACCGAGTAACTAGGAATACTCAATCTAATTGAGTTTGTATTCACCCATGCGTTGATAGGCGGGACCAAGATTGTCCCTCCGTACCCTACCAAGATAATATGTATTGCTCTGCTTTGGCAGATTCAACAATACATGTGATCGAGGTAGTGATAGGTATCACGGCACGGTTAGGCATTAGAGTTGAGTCGATTGAGATCTAATCTAATCGAAAGGGATGCATCTTGTGCATGACATAGATCTAATCTAATCGCAAGGGTGCATCATGTGCACGACTTAGATCTAATCTAATCGTAAGGCACTAATTAATTAACTACCTTTTAAATATGCATCACATACACAAGCAATTAATTAATCTATTTGTGATTTAGTCATAGCCCTACTACGATCTTCTCAAGCCAATGAGAAGATCGATTGGTCAACCTAGGGTCAATAGCTTCTCCAAGCTCCTCCCTTTGACCACCTTGTGTTGCTCGTGCCCGCCTCGGAACTCCGTCTCGTGTGGACCCTCCACCGCTCCAATTTGTACATTACAATTTGAAACTCGAGTTACATTCGAGTCTAAATCTAATTTACAACAAGAATATAAGAGAAGGCACGACGCGCAGGTTGCGAATATAATACAACACTCGCAAACACGTAACGGCACGCAGGCCGTATTATGAATTACAACACAACCAATCATATTGGGTTTTGGGCCATGACTATCACAAAATTAATATATAATTCAAAATTATATATTTTCATAATTTTCTATAATTTTAAAATTAATTTTTACAATTTTTACGAGTAAAATTTCCCGGCGGACCCGTTTAGCGGTTTCGGGCGCAATCGCGGAACGGATCCCCTTGCGGGGCCAGGGGCTTCGCCCCTACCCGCGATCTAACCATCGCGAGGGTTCCTTTGCGATCCTACAGCGCCTAAACCCGCTTTCCCAAAACGATTTGGGCCGAGACATTGCCGTTTTGGAAAAATCTTCCCAGCGGGTTCGGTTTTAGCGATTTCGGGTGCAATCGCGGAGCAAATCCCCTTGCGGGGTTAGGGGCAGTACCCCTACCCACGATCTAACCATCGTGAGTTGCTCCTTTGCGATCTAATGGCACCCAAGCCCGCTGTACCAAAAGGATTTGGGGCAAAACGAAGCCGTTTTGGAAAAATCTTTCCGGTAGCCGAAGCCTACAAGTGCCGAGACACTTGTGCTTCAAAACTTCAAAATCATAATTTTACAGAAAATTACAGAAACTTTAGTTTTCATAAAACCAAAAACAAACTCGTATTCGCCTTGCACGTGGCTCTGATACCACTGTTGGGTTTTTCGGGCCGCGAAAACCGCTTTTCGCGTCGCGGAAACCCCGAATCACCCAAAGCCGTAGATCCGTGCAAGGAAAAATTTCGAAAACACAAATACGAGTTTTATACTACGATCTACAGTAGATCTACAAAGGAAAAACCATTTTACCTTCGATGCGTGCCCTTGCAAAATCCCGCTCGTCCAAGGTACTTGTCGGATCTCCAAAGTATCAAGGTAGATACTTCTCTAGCGATATCCACACGAACAAGGAGTGTCTCCCACACTCAAAGGATGGAGAAGAGAGCCCCAAGTGTGCTAGCACTTTCTAGAGCTCTCGAATGGGATTGGAAAGGAAGAAAAGAAGAAGGTATAAAAGAAATCTTATACACTCACTAGTAGTATCTTTCCTTTGTGACCTTCACTCTTCCTTTGCTCTTGGATTCACTCAACCATCTTCTCCTCCATGAAAAGTCACGGCAACCATCAGCAAGAAGGAGGAAGAAAACTAGGAAGAAGATGATACAATTTACCACACATTAATCCACACTAAATGAAACTAATTCCACCTTTAGTGTGGCCGGCCACACACAATGTAACCCCCTCATTAATGTGGCCGGCCACATTAAAACCAAAGGGGAGAGTGTAACCCCCATGAGGTGGCATACCTCATGAGGTGGAGGTGATGTGGCAAGGATGAGTCATCCTTATGATGTGGCAATACATCAAGTCTAACTTGATGTTTCAAATTCCATTTGGTCAAGTCAAAATTGACCAATTTCTTCCTTGTTGAGTTAAATCCAACCTTTGATTCAAGTCAATTTCAATTTAATGAATCTCAATTCATTAATATAAATTGACTCAATGAATCAAATTTAAATTAGACCCATTCAACAATTGAATCTAATTGAGTCTAACTCAATAAGTCTAATTCGAATCCAATCTTTGGTGCATCATATGAACCTAATCCAATTGGTTCATCATATGAACCTAATTTCCATCCACTTATTCTTTGTGTGTGACCCAATAGGTTCTTGTAACGTTGGCAATGTTTCTAAACTCCTTTAGAAACATAAGCAATGAGCGACATCTAGCAATACATCATTGCTACCCAAGTTACAAGAAATGTCGAGATCCAACATCACCTTGTGACTACTAATTGTGACTCCTCACAATATGTGACATTGTCCTTCTATCCTAGACATCTAGATTGATCAATATGAGGCATAGACCGTGTCATCCTCTAATCAATCTAAATCTTGAACTCCAAGTAGACTCACTCGATCAAATGAGCTCAACATCTAATGTTGACTCATTTGGGCATGGCCATGCACTTCGTGGTCTAACTCTATCAAGAATATTGATGTCGCTCCCGTCATATAGGAGGGATAGATCCCATCTACATCACTCACATCCCTCTGCATAATTTGTTACATACCCAGTAATCGCCTTTATAGTCCACCCTGTTACGGGTGACGTTTGACGAAACCAAAGTACATAACTCCTTATGTAGGGATCCATGGTGACTTCAGGTCTAAGGACTAATAGTCATACTAATAGCCACATGAGAAAGTATATGACACTCATATAACGATTCATGATACTTTCTCATGGCGGGTCATTCAGTATACATTCTCTAATGCATACCCATGTGTCAGCTTGATATCTCTATATCCATGACTTGTGAGATCAAGTCATCGAGCTGACCTACATGCTAGTCTTATTGTATTAACATTGTCCCTGAATGTTAATACTCGACTAGGAATAAATTAGAGTAGTATTCCCTATATCATCTCACTATCGATTCAACTAATCGATTGATATAGGTATGAACCTTCTACTCAAGGACGCTACTATACTTATTTTATCTGGCACTAATACAAATAAGCATAATAACCAAAAACCAAATGTCTTAATATATATATATAAGAATATGATATACATGAGTCCATACAATCATCAAATGATTGGCTCTAGGGCTCTAACTAACATATGCTCCCTCTTTGCCTTTATCATTGCACTCTATTGGGGATGGATCTTCTTCACTTTCTCCTTCTTTATGATCCAATGAGTCTCCCTCTTTGGATTTATCTTGATTTGGTGTAGTGGAGAGTTCTTAATGGATTCTTGTCAACTTGCTCAAAAGCTTCTTGGCACCTTGTAATTCTCCAATTTTGCACACAATAGTGCTAGGTAATAAACTAACTAATAATATGGTTACTTGTCAGTTGTCTCACACCTTTTAACTTGTTCTTCACTCCATTTTCTCTTCTTGATGAGCTTGCCCTTTTTATTTGTTAGAGCTTCAAATCATTCTATTAGAGCAAACCATTGCTCTATCTCCACTTAGGCTTGATCACGGTTCGGAACCGACGGTTAAGAACTAATGGTTCGACGATTCAAAATTGCTAGTTTGACTATTCATGGCAGGTCGACCCTTAACCTTAACCGCTCAAGATAGTTATGATTCATGGTTTGGAACTGCCGATTCACAGTTCACCATTGTTCAAGATTATTATATTAAAAAAATTTGAAATTAAAATTTATTTTAAAAAAGGGCTTGCACTCATTTAAGTTGCTTACGTACCCCCTTAGGATATAGAGGAATCAAAGCCCACGTAGTTTTTTTATATTTAAAAGTGGTATTGTCACTCACTTCCATTTCCCATTCCTGATTTATTCATTCCTTCAGTATCAAAATCTTCAATTTTGTCATCTAAAAGTTGCATTCCTTAGATTTTTTTCTCGACTTTGGTCCAATCGTCGAATAATGCTTGGGGTTCTAATGAATCGGGAGACAAAGTTTATCGTTGCTCATGTAATATGTTGCCGCCAACACTGAATGTCTGCTCCATAGCAACAGTTGACACTGGACAAGCTAAAATTTCTTTGACAATCATGGAGAGAACAAGAAAACTTTGAGTATTTTGTGACCACCACTTTAAGATATCAAAATTCTCTTTATGTGCTTCATTAAAATAAAAAGAAGTTATAAAATAATTCTCAAGTTCCTGTGTGGAATTTGAGGATCCTCATGGATGTTTTATCCATTCTTTAATAAAAGCTATGCTTTTTGTAAGTTTTAAATTACTACTAGTAGTTTGTTGTATTTCAGAAATATTAGTTTATGTTCTATATTTTGCATATATTGATTATAAATATCATATAAATAGATTCTAATATTATATATAATATTAACTAGATCAGGAGAAGAATAATCTTTAATTAGAATTAAAGCATCATAATATAAAGTTAATATTTCTTGTAAAACTTCTAATTTAAATCTAGAATCTAAAATAAATACAATTAAATAAATTTCAGGAATAAAATAAAAAAATCTATTTAATTTTCATAGCTAATATGCAAGAAGATAAAGATTTATTATTAATATGTTCATTTAAAACTAATATTATATTAGAAAAATTTTCTAAAACTAATTGAGCAGTGAGATAATAAATAATAAAAAGTTGTTAGGTTGCATCATTAAATACTTTTAAAATTTCACAAAAACTACTATAAATATTCCATTGTTGTTAAAATAAATATATATTAGTATTAGTATTTTATGCAAAAGAATGAAGATAATAATTTTTTATATTGAAATGAATCTTGTAATAATTGGTATATTAAATTCCAACGTGTTGGTATATCATATGAAAATTTTTTAGGTCTCAGTCCATTAGTTTTACAAAACCTACCCATTGTTTCATTATAGATGGATGTGACCATAAATAAGAAATTACAATTCTAATTGGTTTAATATACTTTTCTATAAATTTTAATCCATCTTAAACATATAAATTTAAAACATGGCATACACAATGAATATGAAAAAATAAACCACCAATAATAGGTTAAAAAATAAATTTTATATCATCTATATAAGCGGTATTGGAACTAGCATTATCTAATGATATTGAAAATATTTTATGAGTTAATCCATATTCTTCTAAAATTAGACATAATAATTGTCCAATGTTATGAGCATTATGTGATTCATTAAAAACTCTATAAGCTAACAATCTTTTGTGGAGGTTCCAAGAGTTTTCGATCCAATGAAAAGTCATATTCATATACGAATATATTTGCCAATGATAGTTGGGGTTACAAGGTTACAAGCATAGTCCCACATTGAAAATACATAGGAAAGATCATGAGTTTATAAGAAAAGATATTTCCATTAGTATGAGACCTTTTGGGTAGAGTCTAAAAATAAAATCATGAGAATTTAGGCTCAAAGTGGATAATATTATGCCATTGTAGAGATATCTAAATTCTTTTGATCATAACAATTGGTATTAGAGCGAGATCGCTCTTCACTGGACTAACTGCCGAAAGAAGCATAAGCCAGAGTCATAATCTATGATTGAACCATGTGGGTGAAACCTTGAATGAAGTAGGGGAGGCCCTGAGCATGTTAGTGACATGATGTTTAAGGGGAGGCCCTGAATATGCCAAGAGTGATGCGATACTTGAGGGGGGCCCAGTGGTCCTTTGTTGGGGTTACAAGGTTGCAAACATAGTCCTACATTGAAAACACATAGGAAAAATCATGAGGTTATAAGAAAAAGATATCTCTATTGGTATGATACTTTTTGGATAGAACACAAAAATAAAACCATGAGGGCTTAGGCCAAAAGTTGATAATATCATGTCATTATGAAGATATCTGAATTATTTTGGTCATAATAATGATCACTCCAAATATCGAAATATAAAAAAAACTTTATTATCTAATTTACTAAATTCATCAATTAAATTCTTTTTTCCTTATTTTACTATTTTTTTAATTATACGAGTAAATGTAGTTCTATGAACACGTTTAGCATATGGATTAAGAGATTCTTTATAAAAATCTTCAAATATGTATTTAGATCCAAAATTAAAAGAGAGATATTATATGGAAACAAATTTAGCTAATGATTCTCTTAATTTATTATCCGAATATAAACATAAATCAGAATCAGTAATACCGCTAGTTGAAAAAAATCTAGATAATTATGTTTGAGAGCGGTCGAGTCCATATTCTGTCAGGTGGTTCATTTCTACATGTCGTTTCAATGACCCACAGCCGTCGCCAGCTTGGTATTTATAGGAAGCATTACAGTGCTTACATTTTCCACGTAATTCTCCTAACAGAAGAGTGATCTTCTCAAAATGTTTAGTGAAAACAAAAGATTTTAGAGGAGGAATTTCTCGAACCTTACAAGTAATTGCATCGGTACTTCCTCGTATTTCGGGTGTCAGATTCGGAAGGTGCTCGATCTAATCATCGGTGGATTGAATGTTGGGATCCTCACACGGATTCACTATTTCCTTTCCCTTCCGAGCTCGAGATGATTCACCTCCACAGCCTCTCCTTCCATTATAATTGAAATTGGAAATAAAAATGTGCAGAAATGAAGACGAAAACGTATAGAGAATACAAAATTGAGATTAAGAGTAGAGAATATGTGTGAAAATGATAAAATGAGCTCTCTATTTATAAAGTTTGGATAGTAACGGACACTAAATCATAGTCATTGATAAAGAAACGGTTAAACGATCTTAACCATTAAAAAAAACCCTAAAAAAAACCCCACCCCTACCTTAATGGCTAAGAACCGCTGGTTAACCGACGGTTCCAATAGCTAGGAACCGATGATTTCCAACGGGCCGCCAAAAAAGGTTTTTTTTTTTGGTGAATCGGTGGGCCGAACCGGTGGTTAACGACAGTCCATCGGTTTTTGAATTATGGAACAGGAACTGGCCCGACAACCTACCAAGCCAGTTTCGGTTCAATTCGATGGACCGGGTCAACAAGCAACCGACCCGTTGACCCAGTTACGGGCCCGGGTCAGGTCCGGGCTGGACCCAGCCTGGGGTTACATGTATCTCCACCATTAAGAAATTCTTGATCCTCGATTTCCAAAGATCTAAATTCATCAATGTGAATGATGGAGGCACCTTTGTGTCGAATCAGAGTCCATCTTGGAATTCCATCTTGAAGTTGAGCTTCTTGATGATAGCCTTTAGCTTGTTGAAATTAGGGCTTTAACTTCTTCTTCCTCTAGCTCATTGCCCTTCTGACGATGAGTCTAGTGAACAACGACCTCACTTTAATACCACTTGTTGGGACACTTCGGAGCTAGAGGGGGGTGAATAGCTCGCTCGCTTTTCTTCGATGATGATGTTGTAGCGGAAAAACTCGAAGCAAACCTCCCAATGCTAACACAAATGATTTACTTGGTATCCACCTCAAGATAAGGCGATCAATCCAAGGATCCACACTCAAGCACACTCTCCACTATAAAAACACTCCTTCTCGAAAATAATCCGAAGGTGGAGAAACCTCGTACACACTCACACAATCATACAACTCGAAACAAGAAGTGAATGTACAAGAATATAAATGGAAACCTCTTTTTGTTTGATCTCTTATAGCTTGTAGATGCCTCTTAAATCTTGGAAGTGCAACAATACTTATCTCTAAGAACCTTCAAGAACCGACGACAATGGAGGAGAGAACAACGTGAGTTATCGGTGAAGAGTTGCGCATTTGAACCTCACCAATGGTTTTATTCTCTCGCGATCTAGGGCTCCCAATTGATTGGGTCTGCTCCCAATCAATTGTCGTATCAGATTCAATCAATCCTAGCTATCCAAAGCTTGCAACCTGTGCAATGGTCATATCTCAATCGATCGGCTGATCGATTGAGGTAGCTAGATCGATCAACCGATCGATCCAGATGACTTCTGTGATCTCACAAGAAGACCCTAGGATCGATTACTCCTTCCCAATCAATCTAGCACATCACTTACTGTGCTTCACGAGAACTCCTCTACAATCGATCAACTGATCGATTAGAGTAGCCCAATTGATCAGCTGATTGATTGGGGAGCACACTGTGCTCTTATGAACAGTTGTCGATCGATCAACTGATCAATTGGGCTACCATTACTCATGGGACTCTCCCAATCGATCAACTGATCAATTGGGCTCTGGTTCAATCAACCAACCCTAACTTGTTTAACTCAAGTATAGGGTTCCCAAACTTGACATTCGGTCAACTATGACCTATTGGGACTCTTCATTTCCTAGAATCTGATCAACCTTGACCTCCTAGAACTTCGTCACCAAGTATCTGGTCAACCCTTTGACCCACTTAGATTTTTCTCCTCATGCAAAGTGTTCAGTCAACCTTGACCCACTTGGATTTGTCATCTCGTGCCAAATGTCTACTCCTCCATGACTCACTTGGAAGACTTCCAAACACCAAGTGTCCAGTCAACCTTAACCCACCTGGACTTCTCACCACCTGGCTTCACTCATTAGGACTTCTCACCACCTAGCTTCACTCACTAAGACTTCTCACCACCTAGCTTCACTCATTAAGATTTATATCTGCCTACCTTCACTCACTAGAGCTTTCACTTGGCTTCACTCACCAGGATTTCCTCACTACTAGCTTCACTCACTAGGGCTTTTCACACTGCTTGGCTTCACTCACCGGAACTTTCACCTGACTTTACTCACCAGGATTTCTATCTGCCTAACTTCACTCACTAGGGCTTTTCCAATCTACCTGGCTTCACTCATCGAAACTTTTTTAGTTGTCTGGCTTCACTCATCAAAATTTTTACACCAAGTGTCTGGTCAACACTGATCCGTTTAGATTTTCATCTTCTGTCAACCTTCCCGTTGGACTTGTCTTTCCTAATCTTTAGTTAGGACTTTCCAGTCAAGTATTCAGTTAACCTTAATCTACTTAACTTCTGGTCAAACTTTGACTATCAATCTCCATATAGACAATTACACCAACAATCTTCATATATTGTCAAACATCATAACTCAAGCTTGAGCAACTCAAGCTTAATCAACCTGGTCAATCTTGACCTAAGAAAAATTGCACCAATAAATGCACGTGTTACGAAGCACTTCCAAAAAAGGGCAAGCTATAAAGTGACCCCGACACCTTTTCTAAAATAAACCCGTAAATATTTGTGATTGGACAGACTGAAAGCTTTTAAAGTGTGGTTTACCTACAGAATATCTCTTATCCTCTATGACATAAAAGGCAAAAAAAAATGTAATAGTTTGTTGAGCTATCGGGCCAATATATACTACTTTGATCAACTGATTGAATTAATGATCTCGAGAAATATCCGGTCAATCTTTATGACTATGGTCAACGACTCAATTTTCACTCGACTTCTTTATTTGAACTATATGCAACCAAGTGTCTAGTATATCCGATTGGACCATACATTAGATCGGCCCAAGTACTCGATTGGGATAATTGATACTCAACTTCGTACTCCCTCGTATTTCATTGTTAATTGTGAAATAAGATTTTGAGATTAGTTCGACCAGAGGACCCGATCGAGCGAGCGCTTGATTTAACTCTCATAGTTCGTCTGATCCGGAGGTCCGGTCAAATTTTCTCTTATTCTAAATGACCTTAGACACAATATCAGCTAGAGATATCACGAAGAACGCAGCACGTTCCAAGTTCCAACAGAACATCTCTTTCTCTCAACATTGTATTTCAATCGAACTATCTGAGGAGGAAGAAAAGAGGAGGAGCATTTTATGAACTCTCTTTCACTCTTTCACTCCCTGCAACTCCAAAATTCATATATCATCCCTCACTGAATCAACTTGTAGCCTGCAACGGTGACGACCGCCGGAGGAGCAGCTTGGATGTAGACGAAGTCGAAGCTCTTCCCCCCAGGAAGGGAGCTCAGCCATTCCGGGAACGTGTACTTGTCGCCGGAGTTCGCGAGTCCCCAAATAGGGCCGTAGAGTTGTGATACAGAGAGCTTCAGTTCCACCGCAGTCCTCGCCGACTTGTTCGTCACCACCGCGGCGTATCTGTAGTAAGTCTTTCCCCTGTTGTTCCATGACGTCGTCTGCCTTTGCTCGATCGCAAATGCCTGGGAAGATGGTTTCCTCCCGACGGGCATGCTTGGGAGAGGGACAGCGCCCGAGAGGAGCTGGTTGTATCCGCCATGGCCGCCGTGAAGGCGAGCCAACACACCGAGAATCGGCGCGTTGTTGTAGGTCGTCGGCTCCGTTTGATCATAGTTATACCTCTCGTCCACGAAATTGTCATCGGCGTCCGGGCCGCCCACGATTGCGCCGACCAGTACGTTGGGATTGCTCTGCTTCCGGGCAAACCATGTGTCGTAGCCTTCCCTGCAGCTCACGGTTGCAGGACTAACCTTGATGGACACGATCGACGAACCGCGGTGATGAACTTTCCGAGGGAAAGAATCGCCGTAGCCTACCATGTAGCTGGTGCCTCTCGGGTTGTCTCCGAGGATGTAATCCACCTGAGCGAAATCAACGGGAGCACGGTAAGCAAAACAGAGTAATGGAATCGCTAGAGAGCGCTGGACGAGGTTGGATGATGAGAACTACTTGGGACTTGGCGAAACTGAGAAGCTCAGCCGGAGAGGTGGCTCCCGAAGCGCAGGCCGCACTCCGGCCGGCGGAGGAGAGGTAGTCAGAGTAGACGGTGAGCAGGAAGGCGGCGCCCGTGACGAACTGCAAGTTATTCCAGGACTGATGGAACAGGAGTCCTCCGGGCGTCCTCTGCACGTTGTTTGTTCCTCTGCCGATGCAGGAGCACATGAAGGATTCGGCCTTCTGCTGGTACCTCTCCAGAACCGGCGCCGGTTGAGCTTCCCGGCCTTGTAGAAAGAACTGATGGAGAACAGACACGTAGCAGAGTAAACAAAAATGGTGGTCGATCAGTTACCAATCAGAGATCGGATCGTTACCTTGGCGGCGAGGACTTGAACGCCTGCGTATTTAACGTCCCAACCAAACTCCGTCGCGTCCCATTCCGTCCCGCCGAGCGCGTCGCCATTGTTCGCTATGTAGTCCAAATACTGCTGCTCCTGCGTGGAATGGTACAGCCACGCCGCCGCCCACAGCAGTTCATCCTGCTCCACCAACCGCGGAGAGAGTTCATAACAACCCATAGCGATCGAATTCTCATCGTAATTACCTCGTATCCGCTGAAGGATCCGTAGTAGTTCTGCGCCACGAGGATGCTGTGGTCGTACTTCCCCCTGTACTTATCTGCGAACTCGAAGAGCTGGAAAGATCACAGCGAGTTAGTCATCAAGTCGATGCGAAATCGAACAATTGTGCAGCGGCGATGCACCCACTTGTCGTGCGTGGCTGAGAAGACGGCGGGAATAGGCGGGGTTCGAGCGCAGGAAGACCATGGAAGCTGCTGCCATCGCCGCTGCAGTCTCGCCGGCGAGGTCCGATCCGGGGCGGTTGGCGTCGATGCGGTAGGCCAGGCGACTCGTCGTCATGTCCTCAGGCCGCTGCCAGCAGTGGTGGTCTGTGTTTCCATCGCCCACCTGTACAAATCCATAACCAACATTTGCTCAATGCGATCGATCAAAGAACTAGTGAGCAAAGGAAACCGACTTCGCCGTAGAGGACGAAGGGCTGCGGGTGGGCTTTGAGGAGGTAGTCGGTGCCCCACTTGATGGCCTCCATGGCGTGCCCCAGCTCCCCACTCGTCTCCATCTGCCTGCCGTATTCAGCCACACCCCAGGCTATCATGGTGACGGTGAATGCCATTGGAAGGCCGAACTTCACATTGTCTCCGGCGTCATAGTACCCTCCGACGAGGTCAACCTACGGCCGAAAACCGCAAAGAGAAATCAAAATTAATCCGGATCATTGAACGTACAGAATATGCCACAGCGGGTAGCTTACTCCGTTGGCCATTCCGTCATGTAGGCCGGAGTTTCCTCTCCAATACACCCTCTGGTCGGCGGGCAGGTAGCCCGACCTCTGCGCCTCGAAGAACAGAATGCTCTTGCTGAGAGCTTGGCCGTAGTCGTGCTCGGCAGAGGCCACCATGAGCAAGGTGAAGATCAGAGAAAGACTCAGCGCCGCCACGCCGCTCATATCCAATAGCAAGTACAGATAGAGCAGTCTGCAAGTGGAACGAATGTCTGGATCAGTATTTATGTGTGCGCGAGTGGTCGATTAGGTGAAGACCGGTATAGAATTCTGACTATTACTGCGGAAGGAGAGAGATTAAGGAGCGAAGCGTGGGGAGTGGATCAGCGGCGGTCATCGCGGGCAGGTGAATTGGAGGAGCAGTTGCGGAGGGGAGGGAGGGTTTACGCCGTCCATCGCGCATAAAGTCCCGGCCATTGCCGCAGCCGCAGCCGCAAAGTGCCCTCTTTTTCTGTTCTATACGTTTCTTTTTGTTTTTTTTCTGCTTGGACTTCCCATCCGACTTGGAAAACAGAACGGAGAAGAAAACTTCATTTTCACCCATTTATTTATTTTAATTAATGAATTCTATAATTTAAAATAGATTGTGTTTTTATCTTAGAATTTATGAAATAAACTAAATTTGATATACATCATTGAAAAATTTATATTTTTCAAAGGACGCCTAACACGTTATTAATAATATTAATCAGCCAGCATATTGTCCTGAATTTTATGACAAATTTTCTTAATTTTTTTATAAATTTATTACTCTAAATGATATCAAATTAAATTGGATGACATAAATTGATAGACTTATTAAAAAAAAGGAAGAATATTTCGAGAATATAATAGGTTATTTGACTATTATGTGTTAGGACCGAAAGAATTTACCTAATCTTTATAATAGTCTAAGTCCTTATGAATTTATTTTTGGGTTATACTTAAAAGGTCTCATACCAATAAAAATATCTTCATCTCTATTGGGCCAAGTTGACTAGCGATATAGCTCACTTTGTTGATTGATGTTCTATATGCTAGCGGTCTAAGGGGGTTCTAACCAATGCAGACTTATATACTCCCCTACTCATTCTTAAAGTTCCTTGGCTTAATGTCAGCATGGATTTTGTATTGGAATTGCCCCGCACCCAATGAGCCTCAGACTCAGTTCTTGTTGTTGTTGACATATTCTCAAAGATGGTGCATTTCATAGCTTGTAGGAACACTATGAATGCTACTCAGATTGCTCATCTTTACTTCAAGGAGATCATGTTTACATGACATTTCTTGATCCATGACTTCAGATTGAGATATCAAATTCATTAGTCACTTCTAGAAGAGCTTATGGGAAAAATTGAGAACACAGTTAAACTTTAGCAATGCTTACCACCCTCAGATAGATGGACAAACTGAAGTGGTGAATCAGAGTCTAGACAATTTTCTGAGATACCTTATAGGAACTAAACCAAAGCAATGGGACTTGACGTTACCTCAAGCAGAGTTTACCTACAACAGATCAAAAAATAGGACCATGGGATTGAGTCCTTTTGAGATTATATATGACCGAAATCTATCAGGAGTTCTAGACTTAGCTCCTATTCCACATGTAGGGTGAATTAGTCCTAAAGCAAATGAGATGTCAGAGCATCTTCAAGGTATTCATGAGCAAGTAAAACTAGCAATTATGGAAAACAATACTAAGTATAAGGCTAAGGCGATCGTCATCATCGGCAGGTATTTTTTGAAATTAGAGATTTTATATGGGCCATATTGACTCATGATCATTTCCCTGTTGGAGAATATAATAAGCTAAAGGATCAAAAAATTGGACCATGCGAGATACTGCAGAAGATTAACGACAATGCCTAGAGGTTGTGTCTTCCTAGTCATCTAAAGACTTTTGATGTCTTCAACGTGAAGCACCTAACTCTTTATTCGACAGATGCTAATGAAATTAATTTAAATCGAGGGCGACTTCTTTTCAAGCTGGGGAGACTGATGTAGCCTCAATCCATATTGAAGTCCAATATGAGCCTTCAACTTCAAACGATCATGACTTCATTTTCACCCATTTATTTATTTTAATTAGTGAATTATATAATTTAAAATAGATTGTGTTTTTATCTTAGAATTTATGAAATAAACTAAATTTGATATACATCATTGAAAAATTTAATATTTTTCAAAGGACTCCTAACGAGTTATTAATATATTAATCAACGAGCATATTGTCCTATACAAATTTTCTTAATGTTTTATAAATTTACTACTCTCAATTTATGATATCAAATTAAATTCGATGACATAAATTGATAGACTTATTAAAAAAAGGAAGAATATTTCGAGAATATAATAGATTATTTGAGTATTATGTGTTAAGGCCCAAAGAATTTACCTAATCTCTATAATAGCCTAAGTCTTTATGAATTTATTTTTGGGCTATACTCAAAAGGTCTCATACCAATGAAAATATCTTCATTTTTTAAATCCATGATCTTTTTCATATATTTTCAATATGAGACTTTTATTGTATTCCAAATAATTCTCCCCTCAAACGAAGGACCATCATTACTCTCATGGTTCGGGTCTCCCCTCAAGCATCTGGTCATTATTGACATGCTCTGAGCCTTCCCTCAAGCATTCGATCACTCTTGACCTGCTTCAAGCCTTCCCGCAAGCATCCAGTAACTCATGACCTGCTTCGAGCTTCCCTTCAAGCATCTAATCACTCTTGACCTGTTCTAGACTTCCCCTCAACTTTATTTAATGTCATCCCATATGACATCCGGTCTGGACCATGAATTTGATATTAATTGTTAGGACACGTATTAGCTAGAGGAGGGGTGAATAGCTCACTTTGCTTCGTTGAACTTGATTTGCAGCGGAAACTTAAAGTAAAGAATCTTCACAATGCTAACGCTTGAATTTTACTTGGTATCCACCTCCTTGAAGTGACTAATCTAAGGGTCCACTCCTCACTCACAACTTCATTATAAAAACCTTCTTCCCAGAGGTGAAGAAGTCTCATACAATCTCGAACACGAGAAATACAACAAAAAATGAAAGCAAATACAATGAATACAAATAACTTTACATGAATCTTGCTTTGAGCACTTTCTTGTTGCTTAAAAATGTCTCTTGGTCGATTGGAAATGCAGTAGCATTTCACTTCTAAATTCTCAAGAATTAGAGTATTGTTCTCTTCGTAAAATCCTCTTTTCTAGGGGTTCACTAGGGCTGGAAAATACCTTCCAATCGATTAGTCTTACCACTAATCGATTGTCACATTAAATTGATCACTCAAAACCTATAGAATAACTCTTTTTAGCTCGTCTAATCAATTGGCGAGTCATACCAATCGATTACCAACTTCTAATAGATTAACCCAATCGATTCAGAAATTTTCTGTTCTCGTAAAAAACACTCCAATCGATTTGATTGGAGCTGCTGAATCGATTAAGTTAATTGATTCAGCATCCTTCTGTTCTCTCCATGAAAACAAAGTCAATTGATTACCCCTAAATTGATTGCCCCAATCAATTCGGCAAGCTTTTGTCACTCGTAAGAAACCTTCAATCGATTGCACTAATCGATTGGAACTTGCTCAATCAATTGCTTTAATCGATTCAAGCAACAAATCTGGAATTCTGGGTTTAGGATTTGTCAATCGATCACCAATCGATTGCTAACCTTAATTCAACCTTTCCATGACGGAAATTATGTCTTGGTTGATATCTGGTTGAACTCAACCTACCAAGAGCTCCTCTTCCCAATATCTAGTCATCGATGACCTATTGGGACTTTCCATTGTCTAACATCTAGTTACCTTTAACCTGCCAGCAGGGCTTCTTCACCAAGTGTCCAGTCCTCCTTGACCCACTTGGACTTTCCTTGCCAACTTCCATTTGGACTTCCCATTACTAAGTGTCTGGTCAACCTTTGATCCACTCAGACTTTCTCACCAAATATCCAATCCTCCTTGACCTACTTAGATTTTTTTTTGCCAACCTTCCCATTGGACTTCTATTGCCTAACTTTTAATTAGGACTAGTCACTCAATAGACTTCTTATTCTTTCCTAACCTCAGTTAGGACTTTTCATTGCCTAACATCTAGTTAGGGATTTCTCTTGCCTAACTTCAGTTAAGACTTTTTGTTGTCTAACCTCAAGTTGGGGTTTTCCCTTATCTAATCTCAGTTAGAACTTTTCATTGTCTAACCTCCAGTTAGGGCTTTTTTATTATCTAACCTCTAGTTAGAACTTCTCTAATCAAGTATTTAATCCTCCATTGACCTATTTGACTCTTTAATCCGCTACCTTAGCGGCCCCCCTAGTGTCGACCCCATGGATATGGAGGGAGGTACATGTAGGTACACAGGCCATAGATGTATGGTGGGTAAACCCCAGGTTGTCAGTTCCTGATAATCGACTCCTAGCCATTACGCCAGAGATGTCATACGCCCACCGTCTACGCTACGCCCTGGAGGCCTCCCTTAGCCTATTTAACTTCTCTCATATATATTGTCAAATACAAAACTTAAGCTCAAGTCAATCCGTGCTTAATCAACTTGGTCAACCTTGATCCGAGGATGATTACACCAACAATCTCCCCCTTTTTGATATTTGACAATATGTTTAAGTTAGGCTAATTTATTAGCTCAGCTTCCTTCTTCATCTCATGTTAAAATATAAATGGGAATTTCCTAATTTAAACCCTACATTCCCCTCCTCTGACATACATTAAAAATCTTCTCTCATGATTCATCTAAACATGACAACGAAGGTTCCCTACCTTCCATTATTTCTAAATGCTTCTCAAAATTTCTTTTATCACAATGAAGATTCCCAACCTTCCATTATTTCAATGCTCAACCTTGAGCATACATCTATCATTCTTCTATAGATCTCCTTTCCTATCCAAATCATGACTATAAGGTGAAACTCCCCTACAAAGCATGCTCTAAATTCTAGCATTGCATGAATAATGATTTGGAGTTCCTAAACCTTAAATAAATCCAAAATTTTGAGTCATGAAGTTAAAATTTTAACCTTAATCTAAACCTCCTCATTAACTCCAAATTAGTCCACTTTAACTATTCTTTTCTCATTTTCATCAAGAAAATTATCCTTAAATATTTATCAAAGTATTTCATGGGATTAGAAATAGTTAAATTGACTCAACGTGACTTAATGGACTAAAATCAGACCATTTTAACCAAATACAGCACTGTCAATTGATTGCTTTCAGTTATCAATCGATTTCAGCCTATGACAATTAATTGGCATGAGCTGTCAATTGATTATCGCATTGCCAATCGATTAACAGCAGTTACCAATCGATTGGGGGGGAGGGGGGGGGGGTTGGTTTCCAAATTCAAATTTAGACCAAATTTCAAAAACTCATAAATAATTCTATGATATTCAAAAAAATCATGTAAACATTACTTATGTTATATACAATTAGGAAAAACTAGTTTTCTAAGAAAATATATCTCATTTTCAGAGAATGAAACAAAATTGTAACCATAGAAAACTTAATGTTTCACTGTAACTTTGTATAACTAGTCAATGATGATTTCTGTCAACAAATAAACTTCATTAAGGTTTTCTAAAAAGATTTTAAAATATTTTTTTTTAATAATTTTTAAAATAATTTTCAACTATGATCTATAGACAAAATGCACATGACTTGCACAATTGCTTTTTTCCATGATTGAACTTTACAAAATCTATGAATTTTAGATGAAACTAAAACTCAAATAGATGTACTAAATTAACATCTTGAGTTTTCCTCATCCTCCTAACATCTCACTTGTATCTAGTATATCTCAATACACACACAAGTCACTTTATGATTTTTTGTGAGATGTAAAATAGATTTTCCCTAAAACTAAGAGATCATACATCTCAAACTAGGTATTTTAATTTTGATCATCCTACTTACAATGTTAATTAATGTTAATGTCATTAATTATAAAGAATTAAAAATAATGCATGATAATGATTATGACAGACATCATATGAGTGTTTTTCAAAATAAAAATAATCATAGCTTAATGATGCATGTATGACATAACATGTAGCATTTTCATAACAATATAAATACAAAATATAATGTCATAGTATGTGATATGTCACACAAAATATGACAATTATAACACAAAGAAAATACTTTGATTTACCATCTAAGTTTTAATAACTAATCACTATGTCAAAATTACAATTTAATATAGAAAGCTCTAGCTCCCTCAAATGTGTCAAAGCCCCATCTTAGCACATTTTTTAGTTCTATCATATTTGTACCAATTTAATTAATCTCAATGTCTTGAACATTTTATTAGCACACTTTAACTCTTCAAGAGTAAAAGTTAACTTCTCATTTTCAAGATATCACACTATCTTGAAAATGCCCTAAAGTGTCAACTTCACTATAGTTGAGTTAAACACCCTTGCAATTAGAGTTGGCACACTTTAAACTCATTTAGTGTAAAGAGATCACACTTTTAGTAACCCAATACCTATTGGTGCTTCTTGGATATACTAGGTACTCATTAGGGATGACTTTTTAGAAGCCTTAGTCATGCTAATCTCCTCAAAGTCAACTTTAGAGATAATTTTTCTTATAACCTTGGTTTGACTCTTAGACCTAGGGTTAGTTCCATAACTATATGGAACTCTATAATACGATGATATATTTTCCTTGGCTTTAGGTTTGTATCCCAAACCTTTCTTGTCATTAAATGACTCTTGCCTTCCTAAAACTAGGTTTTGTTTTTTGGACCCTTTGACTTTATTTGTCATCTTATCTAGGGTCTTCTCCAATTTTTAAGTCTTAACATCAAAACTTGATTTTTAAAACCTTAAGTCCTCAAAGTTTGATTTTTTTTATTTTTCTTTTAAACATTTCTTTTTCTATGCATGAGTCTAACTTCCTTATGGTTCTTCCATAGATTGTTTTATATCTTCCTATCCTTAAGTAAGATAGTTCTAGTATGATACGATTTATAATTTTCCTTAGGATTGTCATTATTTCTATTTTTATGATAAATAGCACTAGATGATAATATTTATTTCTAGCATACTTTTTATCATGATATAAAGAACTGTCATTAACTAATTGTAGCTTGGTTTTAATTTTAGAAACTCCTACTTGATTTGAGATTTCTCCCTTGTTCTTGCTTGAGAGCCTCCTTATTGGGCATTGATTTTAATAATGTCCTTTGTTAGAGAACAAAAAGTACACAATGTGCTCTTTACCCTTTTATATCAAAGAACTACCTTCTCTTGACTTCTCCATCATCTTAGGTGTCACTTTAGTCTTCTTCTTGACTAATTTTGGACACTTGCTCTTATTATATCCTTTCTCCCTACACTTAAAGTATATTATGTGATTTTATCTTTATAAATTGAAATTATTAAATCTTCTTTACTCGTAGGGGTGATTAGTGTTGGGAGATTGTTGGTGTAATTGTCCCTGTGACAAGATTGACCAGTTTGACTATGTTCAAGTGGATTCAAGCTTGAGTTGCTCGAGTGAATTTGAGCTTGAGTTTCGATATTTGGACAATATATTTGAAAAATATTTGAAAGAGATCAGGTAAGTCAAGGTTGATCGAATACTTAACGATATGTGAGAGGAAAGTCAAGTAGATCATGGAAGACCGGATACTTGACCGGAAAAGTCCTAACTTGAGGGTTAGACAAAGGTAAAGTCTTAAATGGAGGTTAGGTAAAGTAAAGTCCTAACTGGAAGTTAGTCAATGACAATGTCCTAACTCAGAGGTTAGGCAAGTGAAAGTCCTAACTCGACGGTTAAGCAAAGGAAAGTCTAAGTGGGTCAAGGAGGACTGCACATTGGCAAAGGGAAGTCCTAACTGTGGTTAGGCAAAAGAAAGTTCAAGTGGGTCAAGTAGGACCGCACATTGGCAAAGAAAAGTCCTAACTATGGTTAGGAAAAGGAAAGTCCAAGTGGGTCAAAGAGAATCACACGTTGGCAAAGGTAAACTCCTAACAACGGTTAGGCAAAGAAAAGTCCAAGTGGGTCAAGGAGGACTATACGTAGGCAAAGGAAAGTCCTAACTAAGATTAGACAAAAGGAATATCCAAGTGGGTCAAGGAGGACCGTACTTGATGATCGAAATTCCAATGGAAAGTTGGCAAAGAGAAAGTCTAAGTGGGTCAAAGGTTAATTGGACACTTGGCGGTCGTAAGTCCGACAAGGAGTTGGCATGAAACAAGGAAGTTTTAACATAGCAAACTTCCGAAGGCTATGACTTTTGACTCAAATATCAAAATAAAGTGATATCGAATGTGAAATGAATCTTATTTAGAGCTCTACATATTTTACTACTTACCAATCGATTAGGTAATCACCAGAATCGATCATGTAATCGATTGGTTGATGAAGCATAGTATAGAAAGTGTCTTGATCGATTGAGCAATCGATCAAGATCTTCCCCAATCGATTGGGTAATCGATTGGGAGAGTTTGTGAGTGAACAATGAGCTTCTAAATCGATTAGGTGATCGATTGAAGCTACCAATCGATCAGGTGATTGATTGAGAGTGTTTCTTCGCGACGAACAGTGAATTTTCCAAGAGTTTTCCAATTGATTAGGTATTGACTAGGAGGAGAAACTTGTGACAAATAGTGAGCTTCTTAATCGATCAGGTGATTGATTGAAGCCGAGTAATCGATTGGATAATCGATTGAGAGAAGAAGAAAAGAGCCATTGCGCAGGTTTGAACGGGAATCTGACGTGGCAATCGACCCTAAAGCACGCAGATAAAGGGTGTTTTTCCGCAGCTCTTAGTAACCTTTCTCTATGATATCATCTTCGTCATTATTGCCAGTTCTTAAAGCTTATTGGAGACAAGCGTTGCTACACTTTCAAGGTTCAAGAGGTGTTTACAAGCTACAAAAGATCAAGCAAGAAGAGGTTTTCCATTTGTATTCTTGTATTTACTTCTTGTGATCCGGCGGTAAGAGCAGGGGACCCCCTTTCCGGGGAGTCAATGCCACATGGAAGTCAGAGGGCCAGGTGGTCGATCGGATAAGGATGGACCGACCTGACGACCGAGAAAAGGTGGGATCGATCGGCCGACCGGAGAGGGGGCTGACCGCCCGACCGGCCGACCGGTGTCTAACTGATGGCAAAAGGTGCCCCGGCGGGAGTCGGGGTTCCGGCGCTCGTTGAACAGGATCGAAGGACCGAGCGGATGGCACGCTCGGCCGAAAACATAAGGTAGCATACTGCGAACAGTCTCCATAGAGCACATTACCGAGAATCTCCCAAGTAGACCACTATGTATGACCGGCCGGACGTGAGGTGAGTGTTGGCCGGCCGGACGCCCGACATGGAGTAAGGAGAAAAGGACAAGGAACATCTTCTGACAGCAGGCATGCTCTATGACCAAGCCATACTCCAAATCTTACGACAAGGGGTTCCTCTGTCCCATTGAAGACGTGCTTGGACTGTAACAGTATGGTGTCAGGCAAGCTTTCTGACAAGCCCTTTCTGAGGTATGGGCTGGGGACACGTATTTGCCTCGGTATATGTGCATGAGCTCCTTCCCAGCTCTATATAAGGAGCCTCGCACTTCACCGGAGGTACGCCTTCTGGCATCTTCGAAGTCACCTCTTTGTTGTCCGCTTGCCTGACTTGAGCGTCGGAGGGTCGTCGCCGGGAATCCCTTCCCGGCCCGACTTCTGTACAGGTTCGTCGGAGCCCCGTACGTCCGGCCGGAGATCTACGTCAGCGAGAAGGAGAGTGTCACGTGCCCAGCGTCCGTTGATTCGTCGATTCGGACAGGATAAAATTTGGCGCCGTCTGTGGGAACGCACCTGCATCCGAGCGGAAGAGATGGACGAAGCTGGACGACAGCACATCATAATGCTCTCCCAGGAGGAGCTCGACGTTCTAATCGAGGCAAGAGCAGCTAAGCTTGTGGAGCAACAAAGACAGAAGGCGCACGCCGAGCGGATGGAGCAACAAGCGATGTCAGCGTCAGGTGGCCGAGCGGAAGCACCGCCTGCCACGGTTCCATTTTCATCGGGCCCCTTCAAAGTCATCGAAAAGCTCCGCTCGGGTGCTTATTATTTGGAGGATGAAGACGGACGACGGTTAGATCGACCTTGGAGCGCGAATCATCTCCAGCCGTACCGAGCTGGGTGAGAGGTGCGCTGATGTAATTTTATATATGTTTTGGTCGCCTTTGTCCTTGTAGTGCAGGAAGCAGAAATGATGAAAGGATGGCAAATAGCTTAGCCGAACGGCAGTGTCAAAATTTTCCTTAAAGGCCGTCGAGCTCCGACGTTAAATATCGAGAGACGAACCGGTGTCTATAAACCCCCCGGTCGGAAGACCGTCGAGCTCCGACGTTAAATATCGAGAGACGAGCCGACGTCTATAAACCCTCCGAGAGGAAGACCGTCAAGCTCCGACGTTAAATATTGAGAGACGAACCGACGTCGGTCGGAAGACCGTCGAGCTCCGACGTTAAATATCGAGAGACGAACCGGCGTCTATAAACCCTCCGAGCGGAAGACCGTCGAGCTCCGACGTTAAATATCGAGAGACGGACCGGCGTCTATAAACCCCCCGGTCGAAAGACCGTCGAGCTCCGACGTTAAATATCGAGAGACGAGCCGGCGTCTATAAACCCTCCGAGCGGAAGACCGTCGAGCTCCGACGTTAAATATCGAGAGACGAACCGGCGTCTATAAACCCCCCGGTCGGAAGACCGTCGAGCTCCGACGTTAAATATCGAGAGACGAGCCGGCGTCTATAAACCCCCCGGTCGGAAGACCGTCGAGCTCCGACGTTAAATATCGAGAGACGAGCCGGCGTCTATAAACCCTCCGAGCGGAAGACCGTCGAGCTCCGACGTTAAATATCGAGAGACGAGCCGACGTCTATAAACCCTCGGCGGAAGACGCTCCGACGTTAAATATCGAGAGACGAGCCGGCGTCTATAAACCCTCCGAGCAGAAGACCGTCGAGCTCCAACGTTAAAAATAGAGAGACGAGCCGACGTCTATAAACCCCCCGGTCGGAAGACCGTCGAGCTCCGACGTTAAAAATCGAGAGACGAGCCGGCGTCTATAAACCCCCCGGTCGGAAGACCGTCGAGCTCCGACGTTAAATATCGAGAGACGGACCGGCGTCTGTAAACCCCCCGATCGGAAGACCGTCGAGCTCCGACGTTAAATATCGAGAGACGGACCGACGTCTATAAACCCCCCGGTCGGAAGACCGTCGAGCTCCGACGTTAAATATCGAGAGACGGACCGACGTCTATAAACCCCCCGGTCGGAAGACCGTCGAGCTCCGACGTTAAATATCGAGAAACGGACCGGCGTCTATAAACCCCCCGGTCGGAAGACCGTCGAGCTCCGACGTTAAATATCGAGAAACGGACCGGCGTCTATAAACCCCTCGGTCGGAAGACCGTCGAGCTCCGACGTTAAATATCGAGAGACGAGCCGACGTCTATAAACCCTCCGAGCGGAAGACCGTCGAGCTCCGACGTTGAGAGACGAGCCGGCGTCTATAAACCCTCCGAGCGGAAGAAGGCGATCAAGAGGACTTGTACTCGCTGTCAATATCGTTTGACCACCTATGCTTTCCGCTCGGCCCAGTACCCAAAGGTACTTCATCAATACCCAGTGAATAACCTCTTCTGTTGAAGCAGAATATATTCGTCCTAGCGGAAATGTTGCGCAAAATACTTCGTAAAAATACCTTTCGAGCACGAGAGGTGTGATAAGAGGCGAGCGGACAACACACATATTAACTAGCAAAAAGACAAAGCAAGCGAAAGGATAGCATATTAAAAAAGACTGGCCGAGTGGCCAAATTACAAAAGAGGAGTGTCTTTTGCCGAGCGGCCAAATTACATGTAAAACTTCTACTCTAGGTAATCATAGAGGTCCTTCGGGATGTTGTCGAGGAGCGCCACCTGATCTGCGGTCGGGATGACGGCGGACTCGGGAAGTTGCCCCTTGGACTTCAAGTATGTGGTGGTGGCGGCCATGGCAAGGTCGAAAGTAGTGTACATCCGCTCGCAAACTTTCTCCGAAAATTCGGGCGAGCGGATGTAATTCTGTCTCAGGGCGGTGACCCGGCTTGGCTCGGCCTCTTGGTATTCTTTGAAGGACAATTGGGACGCGGCGAGGGACTCCTGCAGTGTTTTCAGCTCGTCTATATGCTTGAGTGAGTCAGTCGAGCGGCCCGCTTTCTCGCCATCGAGCTGCTCCATCAGCTCCTTTACTTTCTGCTCTAAGCCCCGAGCCTCCACATTCTTTTTCTCCAGGTCAGAGATGGCCATGTTCTTCCGCTCGGTCGCCAAGTTTATCTTGTGATCTAGAGATTTTCTCACTCACTCGAGCTCGACCAAATGGTGAGCCTGGTCGGCTGTCTTCTTCTGCTCGACCGCCAGTAAATCCTGAGCCTTTTTAAGCTCTTTCTTCAGCTCGGCATACGAAGGGCCTTGAGAGCCGGACGGACCGCTTGCGGCCTTCAGTTGTCTCAATTCTGTGTTCATCATCGCCAGACAATTGCAAACGGCGATTTCCTCCACCCATCTCTGTCATGAGCAAGGTGTTAGAAGCCGATAGGAAATAATGCGTAACAGACTAAATGAAATAAACTTACCCTCGTGGCCTGTTGCATATGGCTGTTGGCCAGATTACTGAGGGGGATCAGGGCGACGCGCGCCCGAGCGTCGGCCCACATTTCGGCCAAGGGCCCTTTCATGGTAATCAGGTGCTCGGGCGCTGTTGGCCGATCGGTTTCAGGCATTAATTCCTCAGTCGGGAAATGTAGGGAGACCCGGATGGTCCGGCGCCGACCAAGGGTTGACTGAGCAGATGTCGGAGAAGGATCAGAGGCCGGTGCTGAGAATTGGGATAAGATGGTTGAACGCTGGACTCGTTGGGGAGCGGGCGGAAGGATGCTGATGGGAACGGCCTCAATGGGGTCCGCCGGTGCGTCCAATTGAGAGGGGGTACGGTCGGATGAAATAGCTTCGGCCTCTGGAGCCTTGCCGCGAGCACTTGCAGTGGCCCGAGCGGACGGTTGAACCGCAGACGTGGCTGATTGGAGGGGAGTCTCCACTCGGCACCTTTTTTGGAGAGGCCGCTCTTCTTCCGGAGCGGAGCCTTCATCCCGAGCGGAAGGCTCTTGGCTAATAGTTGCTCCGGCCGCTAGCTCTGGGAGAGAAGCCTGAGCGGCCAACTCCCCAGCATGTGTCCCGCTCTCTTCTTCGTTTGAGCCGACCGACTGGATACCGAGCGTCTCCATTTCTTTGGCTGTTGCGGCTTCGAGCGCCGCCGCCTTCTTCTTGAGAATGCCAGCCATCACCGACTCCATGATAATATTTGCTGCAAAGGGAAAAAGGACAAAATCAATTAGCAAGCAAGGCAAATGTACAAAGTGAAAATCTTACCGAAGCCGCTCGGGAGAGGTGTTCTGATCGGACTCAGCCCGAATATGTACATAACACCTTCTAGGAGAAATTTGTTGATATCAAAACGCAGCCCGGCGAGCATGTTGGCGGCGTGGAGATAATCCAGTCGGGTCTTGAACTTTTTGAGCTCTGGGGAGAGAGGAAGGCCGACCTGCCACTGGGTTTGGAAGGTAGGCCGTTCGAGAAGGCGAATGTAGAAGTAGAATTCCTTCCAATGCTTATTGGAGGAGGGTAGTTTATTGAAGAAGACCAAGCCGGGCCGAGCTTGGAACATATAGGTACCCGGCTCGGATTGATTGGGGTAATAGAAGTAATAGAAGACCTCCGGTCGGAGGGGAATGTTATGGATTTTGAAGAGGACGACTACACCGCATAAAAGGCGGAAAGTATTGGGGACTACGCTTCCGAGCGGAATGCCGAAAAAGTTGCAAACTTCTACAAAGAAGGGATGAATGGGGAGTCACAGACCGGCCGTGAACTGGTCGCGGAGCGGTTTGTGTGGCCGAGCGGAGTCTGTGGGTATGATGATTTCAAGGTTGAAGGGGATCTCAAAAGTATTAATCAGAAGGTCGGCGTCGCGCCGGTCGAAGCGCGACTCCATGGTAGTGTACCATGGGCCGAGGGTTTGGTCTTGGGATTGAGAAGATTGGGCCATTATTCGAGCGGACAAAATAAAAAAAGACGATAAAAGAGGACGGCAATGAAACAGTACCCCGAGGATGAAAACCTGGGAAAGAAGTGCAAAGAAAACGCTAGAACCAAAGGGAGAAAGAAGGAGAACCTGGCAGCGAAGAGGAGGATCGAAGAAAGAGCACCGGAGATCGCCGAAACCACAGAAGTGAGATCGCCGGAAAGCTGGGACGCGAGTAGCTAGGGAGGCACACAGGAGCAAAAGTGCATCGAAGGGAGAAAACGGAGCTTTTATAGGGCGGAGCCCGAGCGGCCTCCACCGTTGGATCCAGGTCGCGAGAATCGGAGCACGCATCGCGCCGTTCATTTCGAACCGCCTCGATCCCATCAAAGCACCACGCTGCCACGTGGCAGCCAGCCACTGGAACGCATTTAATAGGCGCATGCTCGACCTTAATGATAGAGATTGGCGAAAACTTCGAAGAGATGCTGAGGAATGTGGCCGTTGACTGGCGTTTTGGCTACCCCCTTTGATTCCGAGTGGATGTTAGCTGAAGGATGCCATTCGGCTAAACAATTGTCCAGTCAGTCGGGCTAAGCGCCTCCTTCGATTAGACTTGAAGGGGAGGCAAGTGATCCGGCGGTAAGAGCAGGGGACCCCCTTTCCAGGGAGTCAACGCCACATGGAAGTCAGAGGGCCAGGTGGTCGATCGGATAAGGATGGACCGACCTGACGACCTAGAAAAGGTGGGATTGATCGGCCGACCGGAGAGGGGGCTGACCGCCCGGCCGGCCGACCGGTGTCTAACCGATGGCAAAAGGCGCCCCGGCGGGAGTCGGGGTTCCGGCGCTCATTGAACAGGATCGAAGGGCCGAGCGGATGGCACGCTCGACCGACCACATAAGGTAGCATACTGCGAACAGTCTCCATAGAGCACATTACCGAGAATCTCCCAAGTAGACCACTATGTATGACCGGCCGGACGTGAAGTGAGTGATGGCCGGCCGGACGCCTGGCATGGAGTAAGGAGAAAAGGACAAGGAACATCTTCTGACAGCGGGCATGCTCTATGACCAAGCCATACTCCAAATCTTATGACAAGGGGTTCCTCTGTCCCATCGAAGACGTGCTTGGACTGTAGCAGTATGGTGTCAGGCAAGCTTTCTGACAAGCCCTTACTGAGGTATGGGCTGGGGACACGTATTCACCTCGGTATGTGTGCATGAGCTCCTTCCCAGCTCTATATAAGGAGCCTCGCACTTCACCGGAGGTACGCCTTCTTGCATATTCGGAGCTATTTATTTGCTGTCCACTTGCCTGACTTGAGCGTCGGAGGGGCGTCGCCGGGAACCCCTTCCCGACCCGACTTCTTTGCAGGTTCGCCGGAGGTCCACACGATTGGTCGGAGGTCTACGTCAGCCCTTCGGAGAGCGCCTCGTACCCAGCGTCCCTTGATTCAGCGTTCGGACAGGATCATCTCATTTATATTATATTCTTGTTGAGAGCTTGTACGAGATTTCTACACCTCTGGAGTATTTATGAGAAGGAGTGTAGTGTCTGAAACTGCTTATGTAATTAAGAGGATTTGTTTGATTATTTTATATTTAATTAAGAATTTATTAATTTAAATAGATGGGGTTAGTTAGATTTAATTAATTTAATTAGCTTACATTTATGGAATTGATCGATTAAGTAGACGAGTGAATATAATTATGTATAAATTATTCATCTAATCCATATAAAATAGTATAAATAAAATTACATAAGAAAAATGTAAGATTAAGAAACTATAATATGTGAACTATATATTATATATGAAAATATAAATAATATTATATATATATATATATGAAATAAATTTAATGGAATGAGTGTATTTAGAAACTATAATATGTAATTATACACTTGTATTATTATGTCTACATGATATATATTGAGAAATATATAATTTGATTCAATATCAAATTAATGACTAATATAAATAATATATTATATATGGAATGTAAATTTAATGAAACGTATATATTTAAAAAATTATAATATGTTAATTATTATATATATATATATATATATATATATATATATATATATATATATATAATTTGATTCAATATCAAATTGATGACTTAGTATTAAGAAACTATAATTTAAATTAAATATATTACCATGTATATGTGAGTATTTAATTAATTCAGAAAATTTAAAATTAAGTGAGCATTTAGATATAAATAAGTCAAACATTAAAATAAATTCGAATTTAGAAGTTAAAAATAAGAAAATGGATAAAATCAATAATTACCTTAAAGTAGTTAATAATCAAGATAAAATCAGTCTAGAAAATGCTATTGAAACCCAAGATGACATGTTAAATAAAAATAATCTAGAAAATTTAAAATTAACAATTAATAAAAAACTAAAAGATAAACCTTTAAAGAAAGATAATTTAATTAACCCCAATAAAATTGAAATTGAAAGAAAATTTAAATATTAAATATACTCTTTTAAAGAAAGATAATTTGACCAATTTAATTAATTCAAAATTAAAAACTTAAATTTAAATTACAAATTAAACATTAAAAATTAACTAAAATCAACTCTAATTATACAAAAATATTAAAATAAAGGCCAATAATTCAGGGGAGGTTCCAGAATAACTGACACCTCCAAAAATAATTTATCCGACAGGGTAACTGAAACCAATATACTCGGCAGGGTAATTAGGACTAGAGTAAAAGGACAAGGTTTAACTTGACCAACGGTACTGGTGAAGTTTTGGATGATAGTACGTTAGGGAAGCTTAGTCTATGCATGTCTAGGAAGATATAACTTCGACCTGGTGCATTTGCCTAAGTGGAACTAGCCGAAGCTACCCCTTACGGATTCTAACTAGTTAGACCAAGGTTTTGTATTAAGTTCAGTGGATAGGACTATTTGAAAAACCTCGAAGGCATGGTTACTCTAATGATGTCCAGGTAACTCACCATAGCTCAGAAGTTTATCCAAAAAATACCTATTTGTTGAGCCTAAAGCTAAACCTAAATCTAACACAAAGTTAAAACAAACTCAATAACTGAATCAAATCCATCTCACAAAATTATAGGATTCCCTGATTGAAAATTTAAATCGGGAGAGATGACTAAGGATAAAAATTAAATTTTGAATTAAAATTAAATCTCGAAATTTAAAAAATTTATTTTAATCTTAAAAATTTATATTAAAATTAAATTTAAAAATATATTTTAAAAACTTTAAAAATCACCTTAAAAATTCTTTTAACTTAAAAAAATTATTATTTTAAAAATTATTTTAACCTAAAAATTATTATAACTTAATAAATTATTTTAAACATTATTTCAACTTAATAAATTATTTTAACTTAAAAAATTATTTTAACCTAAAAATTATTTTAAAAAATATTTTTAATAAATTATTTTAAATTAATATATTATTTTAACTTAAAAAATTATTTTAACCTAAAAATTATTTTAACTTAATAAATTATTTTAAAAATTATTTTAACTAAAAAATTCTATTGAAAATTATTTTAACTTAAAAATTATTTTAAAAATGATTTTAACTTAAAAAATTATTTTAACGTAAAAATTATTTTAACTTAATAAATTATTATAAAAATTATTTTAACTTAAAAATTATTTTCAATTTTAAAAAAAATAACTCTTTCAAAAAATCTTTTATATATTTTTTTTAACAAATAATTTTAAAAATCCATTTAAAAAAAAATTATTTTAAAAACTATTTTAAAAAATTATTTTAAAAACTCTTTTAAAAATTGTTTTAAAATTTCTTTTAAAAACTCTTTTAAAAATAATTTAAAAATTATTTAAACATTCTTTTAAAAATTATTTAATTTTTTTTAAACAATTATTTAAAAATTCTTTTAATTTTTTTTTTAAAAATTATTTAAAAATTCTTTTGAAAATTATTTAAAAATTCATTTAAAAATTATTTAAAAATTCTTTTAAAAATTATTTATTTATTTTTAAAATATTATTTTAAAATTCTTTTAAAAATTATTTAAAAATTCTTTTAAATATTATTTAAAAATTCTTTTAAAAATTATTTAAAAATTCTTTTAAAAATTATTTAAAAATTCTTTTAAAAATTATTTAAAAATTCTTTTAAAAATGTTTCTTTTAAAAATCATTTTAAAAATTCTTTTAAAACTATTTGAAAAATTCTTTAAATTGTTTTTTTAAAAATTCTTTAAAAAATTATTTTACAAATTCTTTAAAAAATTATTTAAAAACTATTTTAAAAATTCTTTAAAAAAAATTATTTTAAAAATTACTTAAGAAATTATTTTAAAAATTCTTTAAAAAATTATTTTAATATTCTTTAAAAACTATTTTAAAAATTACTTTAAAAATTCTTTAAAAAATTATTTTAAAATTCTTTAAAAACTATTTTGAAAAAATTACTTTAAAAGTTATTTTAAAAATTCTTTAAAAAATTATTTTAAAATTCTTTAAAATAATTTTAAAATGCTTTAAAAACTATTCTAAAAATTATTTTAAATTATTTAAAAACTATTTTAAAAACATTTAAAAATTATTTTAAAAAAAATCCTTTTAAAAAATTCCTTTAATCATTAAAAATCATTTAAAAGTCATTTTAAAATTAAGACATTTAAGCTAATTAAAACTTTAAAACTTAAACTAAAAACTTTAAAATTAAAGTTAAAACTTAATTTTAAATTAAATTAAAAGTTCACATTAAAGTTAAACTTAATTTAAATTTAAAAATTAAATTTAAACTTAAATAATTTTAAAAAATTATATTAAAAATCCTTATTACTTAAAAAAAATTTATTATTTTTTACTTAAATCTTCTAACTTAAAAATTAAGTTTTTCTTAAAAATTAGTTTAAAAAGTCATTGTAATTCAAAAAGAAAACTTAAAGTTAAAATAAAATAAAATTATATAATAATCAACCCTAAACCCTAAATTGATGTACGGACTTCAAAAATTAACTGTGATCTAAATTAGATGTGACCTTATATTAAACAGTTAATTAATGCTTAACCTTAATTTAACTCAATAAATCTTAATTTTATTGTTAATCAAAATATAATTAAATAATAATTTATCATTATTAATGATTGACTCAAATTGAACCTTAACTATGTTTAATAACTTAATAAATTTAACGTCGAATTATGCTAACTTTAAACTAATTTAATTCTACTTAAAAGGAAGTAAATGAATAGTTAAAATTATAACTAGCACTTTCATTAAATCAACTTAATCAATTAATACGAAATTTAGATTATCTTAATAAGTATTAAATTATTGAATCAAGTCAAATTTAATCGATAAATTATTGATAATGATAAATTGTTATTGAATTAATAACAAGTTATCTTATTTAATCTTAAACCAGAGTTTAAGGACCTGAATCTAAAATTAATTAATTTTAGAATAATTGATTAATTTAACTTAAATAAACAATTATACCAAGTATACAGAGATACTTATGTAAATAAAAAGGTGTTAAGGCTTTGAACATTAAGATACCCAAACTTTAGTGTTAACTTAATAGGGAGAAATAAATTAAGGAGAGTAATAAAGTCAAGAGGAGTATCAAATTCAAGGGGAGGAATTGATTAAATATATTTTTTTTCCTTTATTAAAAATTAACTTAATTTGACTTGAAAATTTTACGTTTGCCTTTATAAAACTTATAATGTTTTAAACTTGCAAAAAACTTCTTTTTGAAAATTTGATCAATTCTACAAAGCTTATCTCTATATTTTTTAAACAAAACTATTTTTCAAAATCATCTTACTAAAGTTGGATTTACTTAAAAAATTATGTCAGGTTCAGGGGGAGAATTAATTGATTTCATACTTATTTTTCTTTTATTCTGAAATTAGTTTTGTGAAAATATTCTCTTAAAAATATTTTCAATGTGTTTGAAAAATCTAACTTATTTTTGGAAATCTAATTTGATATATCTATTTTTGAAAACTAGCTTTTAAATTGGATTTTATAAACTAAGTTTTTAAAAATTGAATCTTTTGCAAACTTAGTTTTAATTAGTTTTGAAAAGTAGATTTTTCAAACTTAGTTTTGAAATTTTGGTTTTGAAAACTCATGTTTGTAAAGTGTTCCAAGTTGAAACTTATTTTGAAAATTTAAACCTTAATCTTGAAACTTTGGTTGTAAAAACTCATGTTTGTAAAGTGTTCCAAGTTGAAACTTATTTTAAAAATTTAATTTCTTGAAATTTGGAACTTAAAAACTTATGTTTGAAAATTAGACTATCTAAACTTAACTTCCCTAAACTTAAACTTGAAAATTAGCTTTTAAAAACTTTTTGCAAATTCATTTAATTTTGTAAAAATTATCTTTAAAAAATTACACAAAATATACCAAATTGTGTTGTTCTTCAAAACTTAGTTATGTTACAAAAGTTATATTACTATATGTTAAAATTTAAACTCCCCCAAGTTAACTTGACATCATTTCTTACAACTTATAAGTTTTACTCTGTCTGAATTCTATTGGTTACTTGCTTATGTCCTTATTTGATGAATGCCAAAGGGGGAGGGATAGGTAGTTAAGTTAGAGCAACTAAATGCAAATTTGAAAAACTAACTTAAAACCTTAAAAACCATGCTAGGTTTTTACTTGCATATTTTTTCACTAACTTAACCAGGTTGTCATTCCATCAAAAAGGGGGAGATTGTTGGTGCGGTTAGCATTAACGGTCTAACTCAGGTTTTGATGAATAATAAATCAGGTTAAGTTAGGTTTGTTGTTGTCTAACACTCTGATCGAGTGTGCAGGCGAAGTCTAGACAGGTCGACGGGCTGACCGGATGTCTGGCATGAAGCCCAGCTTGGTCGACGGGCCAACCGGATAGCTGGCACGAAGTCCAAGCAGGTCGATGGGTTGACTGAACGCTTGGCACGAAGTCCAGCTAGGTCGACGGGCTGACCGGATAGCTGGCGAGAAGTCGAGACGGGTCGAAGAGCTGACCGGACGTCTGGCAGGTGAGTAAAGGTAAGTTACTGGAAGGGAGTGACTGTGAGGACGCATTCCTAGGAAGGGAACATTAGGTGTCAATCCGGCTTAGATCCATTTCGGATATCTAAGTCGAGATCGTGACTAGATTCCGGTCTTAGAAAGACGGAATCTAAGTCATACTCTTCATGTTGAACTTATAAAATGTGCTAACACTTTGTTTTACAGGATATACATTATCTATTTGCCTCGGACTAACCTTGTCTTGCAGGAGAAGAAGTTCTCTGGAGAAAGGTGGTCCGGGTGCCCGGAGGGGATCCGGGCACCCAGAGGTGAATTCTATCCTATTCGCGGCTTTGACACGTGGAGCTCGCTGGTTGGGACTACCACGTCACACCAGGGTGCCCCGAGCCTCCTATATAAGGAGGGTCAAATGCGGAGCTCAAAAAACAACTCAGAACTCTCAGACTGCTCTACTGTGCTCCTGTGACGCCGCGAGGCTACTCCGATAAAGCGCTGTCTTCAGTTTACTTCTTTTCAGTTTGTCGGTATTAATTTTTTTTAGCATTCCTGTAATTCTTTATTGTAACATTCTTTGAATTGCTAATGAATTGCCCAACGAAAGCACCCTTGTGTGCGGACCTTGGAGTAGGAGTCGCCAAAGGTTCCGAACCAAGTAAAATTGGTTCTTGTGTTAGCATTGCATTGTTTTACTTTTTCGCTGCGTTTACTCGACAAATTTTTCGTAATCGATATTCACCCCCCCTCTATCGAACGATCACGGTCCAACAGGTATCTGTCCCCCAATCCTCCTAAGGACTTCCAAGATCATCATCGGATCCTCAAAGAGATGTCCAACGATGTATTCTCAGAATTTAAATAACCCTTCTTATTGTACATGAACATCTGGCCATTGAACTTTATGAAAACTAAGTTTTACTGTCTTTGCTGCTACTTCCTTTTTAGATTTTATGCCTTTTCCTTAGTCCTTACTCAGTAGAGCTCAATCTATTTAGTCTTAGCACGGGGACCTAAGCATGTCTTAAAGAAGATTCGTGAGTGTTCTAGACCCAGTTATCCCGACCGAGCATTTCATGCCCGACCTGCCATGTTGTCCCGATCTCAAATCTTATAAAGAAGTGATTCACTTAAGTACAATAGGGCTGAAAGTAGTTAGCACTCCAAGGACGGTCCAACCTCCTACTCTGAGCATCTTGTAGGTAATAGGCACCTGACGCTAACCTTTTAGCAATTTTATACAGCCCGTCCCACTGAGGTGCTAATTTGGTTACCTCCTCTACAGGCTTCGTCCTTTTCCACACTAAGTCCCCTTCTCTAATGAACCAAGGAATCACCCTCATATTGTAATTCTGACGCATCCTTTCCTAGTATGTAGTTAATCGGGCAGCTGCCTGCTCTCGAGTTTCACTGATAAAATCCAACTCTGAAAGTCGTCGCTCGACATTTCCTTCGTCGTACAACATCCTTCTGACTAAGGGCACCCCAACTTCTATGGGCACTACTTCCTCCCTACCGTAGACAAGGTGAAATGGAGTGAGCCATGCACTTTCTCAGGGAATCATGCGGTATGCCTAGAGAATGCTAGGCAACTCTTCCACCCAATCACCTCCAACATGATCCAGCTTGACTTTCAACCCCCGAACTATCTCTCTATTGGTAACCTCTATCTGCCGATTGATTTGAGGATAAGCTACGGATGTGAAGGCCTAGGTTATGCCAAATCCTTGACACCATGCCTGGATCTTACGACCTTGGAACTATCTTCTGTTATCTGAAACCAACTTATGTGGTATTCCAAATCGACATAAGATGTTCTTCCATAAGAATTGAATAACGGCTCCCTCAGTAATCCTCACCAGGGCTTCTACTTCCACCCATTTGGAAAAATAGTCCACTGTTACGAGCAAGAATTATTTCTGACCTGGTCATTGGGAATGGTTCTACAATGTCCATACCCTATTGATCAAAGGGGCATGAGACTATGGAGGTTTTCAACGTGTTGGTCAGTTAATGGGTCGGGTTCTAATGCTTTTGGAAGGATAAGCAAGTATTCACCAATCGCTGAGCATCTTTCTGTAGAGTGGGCAAGAAATACCCAGCCAGCAGTACTTTTCGAGCCAGTATCCTTCCTCCAACGTGGTTACTGCAGCATCCATGATGTACTTCTTGCATATCATACTCCGCCTTCTCCGTTCCTAAGTATTTGAGCAGCAGTCTGGAGAATGCTCACTTGTACAGCTAGTCCCCGATCAGGGTATATACATGAGCTCTTTTCCTGATTAATCTGGCTTCTTCCAGATCAACAGGTAGGATGCCCTACTGAAGATAAATGACCATTGGGGCTCTCTAGTTGATCAACTCTTCGATATTGCTTTGTAGGTCTATCTGAGCTATTAGGAAGGTTTGGGCTAGTGACCTGTCTAGCACCCAAGTGGTCAAAGAGCTGGCTATTTTAGCTAGTTCATCAGCCCTTTGGTTATCTACTTGGGGAATCTTAGTCACCGTGACTTCCTTGAAATCCTCTTTCATTTTCTCATATGCTTCTCAGTATAACTGTAGCTTGTCACTATTAACCTCAAAGTTGTCCGCTACTTGTTGAGCTACGAGCTGAGAATCTGAATAAATGACCACCCGGACAACTCCTACATGCCGAGCTACTTGTAGCCCTGCCAATAGCGCCTCATATTTCACTTCATTATTGGTGGCTCTAAAATTTAACCTCACGACCAGTTGCATGACATATTCCTGAGGAGATATCAGGAGTATCCCCACTCCACTTCCCTGCTGGGTGGACGACCCGTATACATAAACCTTCCAAATTTCTTCGGAATCAGATTGATGGACCTCCGTTAGAAAATCTGCTAGGGCTTGCGCTTTAATTGTCGTTTAGGGCTAGTACTGTATGTCATATTCTCCCAACTCAGTTGCTCATTTGATGAGATGACTCACTATCTCCACATTAGTAAGAGTCTTACCCATGGTACTGTTGGTTAGGACTGTGATGGGGTATGCCAAGTGTTAGAGTGTATACTAAAAGTCTAGCTTTTTGTAAACATTTATTTTGAAATAAAGAATCATATTGGTCGAATGTCTACATTTATATGCTAAGTGTAGTTGTTCAATTAATTTATATTGTAGATAACATTGTATGTGGTGTCACACACAGAAGATCATGTTATCGGTTCCTTATAAATTATAAACAGTAGCTCACGACTAAGATAGATAGAAACCATTGGAATAGTCGTAGTGTAATTTGGTATTAGTTTATCTTGACTATAAAATTACACTAGTATACTCTGGGTGTATTGAGCAGGACCATTTAAGGTAGTTTCTTTTTATACCGACTGTAAAAAGGAATAAAACCTTTGTTATTATGGAAGTGTGTGCTCTTAATTCTGATATAATAACAAGTGCATATATTTAGTATTTATTTATTTAATTTATCAAAGGGTGTGATTTAGTTCGATAAATCAATAGGTCTAATAAGTTGGGAAATAATATTATTTATAGTGTGTGTTGTTAATTATAGAAGGAAACTGTGTCCTAAGAATCTAGGTTGATGATGTCCCCAAGAGGAGCTCATAAGGATTATCATGTAAACCCTACAGGTGAACTTAGTCCGACATGACGATAAGGTTGAGTTGTACTACTCTTGGAGCTAGATATTAATTAAGTGAGTTGTCAGTAACTCATTTAATTAGTGGATATTCTATATCTTAAACACAAGGAGATTAACACACTCATGATAAGAAGGAGCCCATATAGTAATATGGGATTGGTGTGATAGTTCAATAATAACTCTTTAGTGGTATGAGTTATTATTGATGAACTCGAGTTGGGTGTTCGGGGCGAACACGGGAAGCTCTAGTTCATCGGGAGACCAAAACCAATTCCTCCTCTCAGTCCCTGTTGTAGCCTCTTAGTTATAAAGTCTTATACCCACCTAAACCCACCTTCTTACCCATCCCAAGGTGGTCGGACAAGTCAAGCTTAGAGCCCAAGCAAGGGTCGGCCAAGATAAGGCTTGGATGGGTTGAAGTGTGGCCGGCCTAGCTTGAACCCAAGCTTAGGTGGCCGACCACAATAAAATTAAAAGGATTTTATTTTTTTTTAATCTTTCCTTATGTAGAAGCCGTGATTTAAAAGAGAGTTTTAAAATTTAATTTTTCCCTTTATAGTTTCTACAAAAGATTAAGAGAAAGGTTTGATATCTTTCCTTATTTGTAGATTGAAAGGAAGATTTTAATTTTGGAGAAAACTTTCCTTATTGTAATCATCCACATGTTTTAATAGAGAGATTTTAATTTATAAAAGTTTCCTTTTATAACCAACCATGAAGGGAATTTTTAAAGAGAAATTTTTATTTTAAAAATTTCCGAAAACAAATTAGGAAGTTTTAATTTTGTGTTTAAAACTTTCCTTGTTTGGGGGATTTGAGGTGGCCGGGTAATAGAAACAAGAAAAGAAAATTTTAATTAAATTTTCCTTTCATTGGCAAGGAAATTAAGGAAGTTTTAATTAAAACTTTCCTTATTTGCCAAGACCAAGGAATATAAAAGAGAGGATAGAGGTGTTTCACCTCATAACAATACTTCTATTATTCCTCTCCTCAATTCCTTGGTGGTGGTTGACCCTCATCTTCTTTCTCTCCTCCTTTTCTTCTTCTTTGGTGGCCGGCGGCATCAACTCTCAAGGAGCTTGTTGGTGGCTGGACTTTGCTTGGAGAAGAAGTAGACAAAGGAGACTTTGTTTCTTAGCATCCCTTGGAGCTTGGTTGGTGGCCGAAGTTCTTCATCTCTAGGAGATTGTTGGTGGCCAAAACTTGCAAGGAGAAGAAGGAGGCTTGGGTGGATTCTCGTCTCGGTAGATCGTCGTCCACACGACGTCTGAGATAAGAAGACGAATATGATAGAAGATTGTGAGGTTTATTAGCTACAAAGAAATGTATAACTAGTTGTCTTGTTCCGCATCATATTAGTTTTCTTTGTACAGATTTTGAAATACTAAACGCAAGAGGCTAACGTTTCTAGGTTTCAGATTTATGATTCGAATTTGTGTTTCTTTTATTTTTTGATCTTGTGATTCGATTGTTCTTATTAGTTAAACCTAGGGTTACTATAAGGAGATTAAATATTGAATTTTGTTGAAAGACTTTGTCTAGGAAGTGGTGGATGCTCCCATAACCAAGAAGGCCTAGTGCCTCGCCATGTTTAACCTGGAAGTCGATCTCTGAAATAAATATTTAATCAAATTTGTAACATAGGTGGATTTGGATTAATAATGTTAAGCATCGTTTGCGATCCAAATCTAAACCTCTAAGAATAGATAAATTGAATTTGGAATCAATAATGTTAAGTTCTGTTTGTGATTCCTAATTTAATTTCTAAAGAACACAATAGGTTGTTAGGAAAGGTTCAGGACTTGTATAAAATTTTTGTACAGGGGAACCAGTATGATATTCCGAGTAGCAACCAACACCAAGAAGTAAGGTCTTAAGAGGCGAACCATGAGTACCAATCCATAAACCAATTTTTCAGGGTCGTGTATTGGGACTTGACCCCTTTCAATAAGTGGCTAAAGAAGTACACTAGACGTTGTACATCATCTTTCTCTTTTACCAATACCGCCCCCACGACCTCAGGGGTGGCTGACAGATAGACCCAGAGCGGCTCCCCCGCAATAGGTTTAAACAATGAGGGTAAGGTCTCCAAGTGCTTTTTCAATTCTTCGAAGGCTTGGTTGCATTCTTCATCCCATTGAAACTTGGACGCTCTCCTGAGCACCTGGAAGAAGGGTAGTGCTCAATCTGCAGACCAGGATATGAACCTGGGCAGTACAGTTATTCTTCCTACCAACTTCCGGGCTTCTTTCAAATTTAGAGGTGCTTTCATGTCTCAAAGTGCCTGAACCTTCTCCGGGATAGCTTCAATCCCTCGCTCGGTAACGAGGTATCCCAGGAATTCCCCCCTAGCTCTAAACAAGCACTTCAATGGATTTAACTTCAACCCATATTGTCTTAGTGTGCTGCAAGTCTCTTCTATGTCAGCAATCAAATTTATGGCCGGAGTGGATTTGATGAGGATGTTGTCTACATAGACCTCCGCATTCCATCCTATATGCTCTCGGAAGATCTTATCCATCATTCTTTGGTAAGTAGCTCCTGCATTTCGCAATCCAAAAGGCATGACAGTGTAACAGAAAGTACCATCTGCTGTGATGAAACTGACCTTCTCTTGATCTTCCCGTGCCAGAGGGATTTGGTGGTACCCTTGGTAAGCATCAAGCATGCAAATCCTTTCGCAGCCCGAGGTCGAGTCTACTATCTGATCAATCCTGGGTAGCGAGTAGCAGTCCTTGGAGTTCGTACGGTTGAGGTCTTGGAAGTCGATGCAAACCCTCCACTTATTGTTGGGTTTAAACAGTAGGACCACATTAGAGAGCTAGGACGGGAATTGTACTTCTCTAATGTGACCTGCTTTCCTGAGTTGATCCAACTCAGCTTGGATGATCTTATTTTACTCGACCGAGAAGTTCCACTTCTTCTACTTGATCGGTCGGGAATCATGCAGAAGATGTAGTTTGTGTTTAGCCACCTTAGGCTTGACTCCGAGTAGCTCTTTGGGGGGCCAAGCCAAGACGTACCTATTGTGAGTCAAGCATTTGACTAGATCTATCTTGATCTCGATAGGTAGGTCTCTTGATATGCGGGTGAGACTTTCAAAATGTTCGGGATAGAGCTGGACCTCCTCCCAAGGGATGGGCACTTCTGCTATAGGTAAAGGTTCCTCTTGGATGACGTGGATCCCGCCATCCTGGATTCTCTGAGCCTTACGAGCCTCCACCTTCACCATGTCGATGTAACACCTGCGAGAGACCAATTGCTTACCTTTGACTTCCCCGACTTGGTCTCCACAGGGAATTTGATCTTCTGATGGAAAGTGGAGACTGCCACCCGGAACTTGTGTAGTGCCAGTCTCCCCAAGAGGACGTTGTACGAAGATGGTGAATCCACCACTATGAAAGTGTTTCTCTGAGTTCTCACTAGGGGCTCGCTACCCAATGATATAGCTGTTAGAGTGTATACTAAAAGCCTAGCTTTTGGTATAAACATTTATCTAGAAATAAGAATCACATTGGTCAAATGTCTACATTTATGATAAATGTAGTTGTTCAATTAATTTATATTGTAGATAACATGGTGTGTGGTGTCACACACAGAGGATCATGTTATCAGTACCTTATAAATTATAAACAGTAACTCACGACCATAATGGAAAGGAACAAACCATTGGAAGGTCGTAGTGTAATTAGGTATTAGTTTATCTTAACTATATAATTACACTAGTACACTTAGAGTGTATTGAGTAGGACCATTTGAGGTCGTTTCTTTTATACTGACTTTATAAAGAAACAAAGACCTCGGTTATTATGGAAGTGTGTACTCTTAATCCTAATATAATAACAAGCACATATATTTGATATTTATTTCTTTAATTTATCAATGGGTGAGATTTAGTTCGATAAATCAATAAGCCCGATAAGTTGGGAAATGATATCACTTATAGTGTGTGTTGTTGATTATAGAAGGAAACTGTGTCCTAGAGATACTAGGTTGATAATGTCCTCAAGAGGAGCTCATAAAGATTGTCATGTTAAACCCTGCAGGTGGACTTAGTCCGACATGATAATAAGGTTGAGTGGTACTACTCTTGGACTTAGATATTAATTAAATGAGTTGTCAGTAACTCACTTAATTAGTGGACATTCGATATCTTAAACACAGGGAGACTAACACGCTCATAATAAGAAGGAGCCCAAAAATGTAATTTGGGATTGGTGCGGTAGTTCAATGATAGTTCTCTAGTGGAATGAATTATCATTGATAAAATTAAGTTGTGTGTTCGGGGCGAACACGGGATGCTTAATTTTATCGGGAGACCAAAACCAATTCCTCCTCTCGGTCCCTATCGTAGCCTCTTATTTATAGAGTTCTATACCCACCTATACCCACCTTCTATACTCACCCAATAGGGGCCGGCCAAGCTAGCTTGGGATCAAGCTAGGGCCGGCCTAGGTATGATTTTGGGTGGCCGGCCCTAGCTTGAACCCAAGCTAGTGGGGGCCGGCCAAATTAAATTAAAAAAGAAATTTAATTTTAATTTTTATTATTATGTGGAAGATATAATTTAAAGAGAATTAAAATTAAAATATCTCTCTTGTAAAAGATCTACAAAAGATTAAAGAAAGAGATTAGATCTCTTTCCTTATTTGTAGATTGGAGAGATGTTTTATTTTCTCTTTAAAATTATTCACATGTTAATAAAATTAAAGTTATAGAAATTTCCTTTTATTAACCATGAAGAGATTTTAAAGAGAAATTTTATTTTTTAAAATTTCCGGAAACAAATTAGGAAGTTTTAATTTGTTGATTGAAACTCTCCTAATTTGCTCCTTTTGATTGTGGCCGGCCATTACAAGTTGATTGGGAAATTTTATTTTATTTTTCTCAATTAATTCATGTCAAGGAAAATTAAGGAAATTTTATTGTAATTAAATTTCCTAATTTGCCTAGGCCAAGGAATATAAAAGAAGGGGTGAGGGTGCCTTCATGAGACACAACATCTATTATTTCTCTCCCTCTTTTGTTCCTTGGTGTGGCCGGCCATCATCTCCTTCTCTTCCTCTTGTGGTGGCCGAACCTCTCCCTCTCCCTTGGAGCTCTTGTGGTGGCCGGATACTACTAGGAGAAGAAGAAGAAGAAGGAGAGGAAGCTAGCATCTCTTGGAGCTTGGTTAGTATTTTGGTTTTTCTCCTTGGTGAAGTTTTTCCTTTGTGGCCGAACCTTGCTTGGAGGAGAAGAAGGTGGTTGGTGGTTTCTCATCTCGGAAGATCGTTGCCCACACAACGTCCGAGGTTAGAAGAGGAATACGGTAGAAGATCAAGAGGTTTTTCTACAAGGTATAACTAGTAAATTTTATTTCCGCATCATGCTAGTTATTTATGGAAATAATACCAAATACAAGAGGCTTACGTTCTAGAATTTCGAATATGTTTTTTTCGAAGTTGTGTTCTTTTGTTTCTTTCTTTTCCTTGTGATTTGATTGTTCTCTTTGGTTAACCTAAAGTTATTTTAGGAAATTAAATATTAGCTTTCTATTAAAGGTTTTGTCTAGTCGGTGGTGGTTGCTCCCATATCCAAGAAGGCCATGTGCCTCGCCACGTCGATATTGGGAACCTTTATGGAAATTAATATTTAATGGAATTAATAACTTAAGGAGACTTGGGTCGAACGTGTTAAGTTCCAGGAGATCCAAGTCAAAACCTAAAAGAACAAATAGATTAAGTTTTGGATCAAACGTGTTAAGTTCAGCAGGCGATCCAAAATTTAATTTAAAAGAACACATGGTAGCTAGGAAAAGGTTCAGACCTTTGTACAAAATTTTTGTACAGTGGAACCTCTAGGCTTTCCGAGTAGCAACCAACAATTGGTATCAGAGCTAGGGTTTTGCCTCTGTGTATTTGGTATTTAGTTTAATTATGCACATGTCATACATAATTTAGGCAGGATAATAGTAGGATGTGCTAACTTTGTGGATGCAGGATCCAACTATTATGGCTTTTAGTTAATTATGTGTGTGATTGGACCCTTGGACATGTCAAGGGCAATTTATATGTGTGTGCATGATTGTATTAAAATACAGCAGGAGCTGTATTTAGTTTTATTAGGATTTTATTTTTGATCTAGATACATGTACATTCCTTTTATGGAATATAAGATCAAAATGTAAAATTCTATTTATGTCGCGGATCGAATCTTGCAAAGCGTGGAACCTTCTAAGGACCAGAGGCGCAGCGGAACTAGTAGCAAGATGGATGCGACAGCTAGACCCGGTGGCGGTGGCCAAATATGGCAGCAGCTTGGGATGACAACACACGGAGGACAACTAGAGATAAAAGCCATAATAGTTGAAAATTAGATTTTCTATTTATTGCTTTTATATTGTGCTGTGTGTGCATGTTAGTATACATGACTAGTAGGCTAGCATAGTTAAAATTCCTCGTTTATAAATAACTAAGTGGGAGAGGGATTTTTAAATAAATCCCATGGTCTCCATTACTGGTTTGTAAGTGATGCAAACAAGCTTGCGCGTTGGCTCTGAGTGCCTTCCTCCATAACGGATGAGCTTGTTTGTGGATCACTAGAACAGACTTCCATTTTGGATGACTATAGGAAGTTAATTAAGAGCGTGTGATCTTCCCCAACGGAAGGGGCATAATCTTATTAATGGACTTAGTGTCAAGTAATGGTATACACTTAGACACATCTAATAGTATCCTCCCCATCGGAGTCACTGCTATTATTTGTGTGACCAAATGAAACCAACTATTAATTTGTCATAAAACTAGGTTGACAAGATAATAAAATTAAAGGGTTAAAACCCCTCTTACAAATGATTGATTTTGTATACGTCCACACTAACGTGGCATACAAAATTAACGGTGTTTGAGATAATTTTATTTGTCATAAAGATACGTTGACAAGATAGTTAATGGGTAAAACCCTCTTTTTACAAATGTTGAATTTGTATACGTCCACACTAACGTGGCATGCAAAATTCACGGTGTTTGAGGTGTTGGTGAATTTAAATAATATTGTTTGAGGAATCAATATTTTTTCAAAATTCAAAAGTTTTTGACCAAATATTTGATCAAAGACAGATCAACTATTAATTTTATTCGTCATAAAGTAAAGTTGACGAGATAATAAAATTAATGAATAAAATCTCCTCTTCGATTTTGTATACACAAAATTCATGGAGATTTTAAGGAATTGATCTTGACCAAATATTTTTGTGATTCTTAGGATGTTTGTCAATCCCTAGTAGTCATACTATAGAAAAAAACTTATTAGTCCCAATTATTGGAAATAGAACTTGGACATTAAGGTAGACTGTCTTCTTAGAACTAAGAACAATTTAGATGTATTTAATTCATTAGTTGAAACATGTCCAGTGGTATTATCTACTAGAACCTGGAGTGTAGATACAAGATGCCATTAATCATGTCTGCAATTCATTGCAGGGTTCCAGGAAACCCGACAACTAAATGAAAGGTAAATCACCGTCCACATGGGCACTACTGTAAAAGTGGTAGCTGTTGCAGTGGGAGATGTTTATCCTTTGATAAAAATAAAATATGGATTTTAAGTAATTGTCTTTACGTACCAAGTTTAGAAAGAACCTGATTTCAGTTTCTAAACTATTATAGATATTGTGTCTATTTTGATAACAAAGTTGTTATCAAGAAAAATAGGAAAGTTATCTATTCTGGTATGATGGTTGACAATTTATAATCCAATAACTCCCACGATGCAACAAATGGAAATTAGTAACACATCTTCTAATTTTAAGAGAAAGCAACCTTCGGAAATGAACCAATTATATCTTTGGCATATAAAGCTAGGTTATACTTGAGTAGGATTCATTGGTAGCTGATGAACTTTTGGGTTCATTGGTAGTGGAAATCTTTCCAACCTGCGAGTCTTACTTGGAAGAAAAATAACCAAGAAGCTTTTAAGTCCAAGGGGTATAGAGTCAAAGATATGTTGAAATCGGTTCATTCTGATTTGTGTGATCCTATGACTATCCAGACAAGAGGTAGTATTGAATATTTTGTCTAATTTATAGACAACTATTCAAGATACAAATAAATTTACTTAATGTACCGCAAGACTAAGTACTTTGATTAGTTCAAAGAGTACAAGGTTGATGTGGAGAAATAAAGTAAAAAGTCACTATGGAAGATCATAGTGGCAAGTACCTCTTGAGAGATTCTAGGAGTCACTTATCAGAAGTTGATCTCAACTAACTGCATCTGGTACACCCCAACAGATTGGTGTAGTAGAAAGAAGGTAAAGAACTCTTATGGAATAATTAGATAGATGATGAGTTATTCAGAAAATTACCAAATTTGTTTTAAAGATAAACTCTGAAAATGAAAGTGAACATAGTACCTTCCAAGTCATAACTCTCTACTCATATAGAATTGCTGAATAGGCGTAAGCCTATTTTGAAGCATATTCGGATTCAGGTAATCCAGCATATATGTTAAAGAGAGATAATGATAAGTTGGATAGGTGTTCACTTGTTTGTAAGTTATCCTAGATAAACAAAAGTAGGTTTATAGTCTTAAAAATCAGAAGGTCATTGATAACATCAATGACTGATTTTTAGAAAAGGACTATATAATGAACCACGTGCTCATAAGTAAATTTGTTCTTAAGAAAATAATAAAAGACATGTCTAATCTAGTACCAACTGTACAAGATGAGATACCACAAGAAAACTGCAACACGTATCACAAATGATACACAATTGCAGAAAATGCCTTGTCGTAGTGGGAGGGTTGTTAAGCAACCTTAAAAGATTAATGTTTTGGGAGAGTTTTTGAACTCGATCCCTGAAGGACATGAACCTGATCTCCAGACATATGACGAAGCACTCCAAGATAAATATGAAGCATCTTGGCAAAGAGTAATGAATAATAGAATTAGAATATATGTATTCTAATAAAATCTGGAAGCTTGTAGAACCACCAAGTGGTGTAAAAGCCTTTGGGTGTAAAAGGTCTATAATAGAAAAAGAGAGATAGACAGGAAGGTAGAAACCTTCAAAGCAAGGCTTGATGAAAAAGGAAACCTTTTTCACTGGTAGCCAAGCTTAAGTCTATCCGGATTCTTTTATCTATTTGGCAAGTGGATGTCAAGACAGCATTCCTTAATAGAAGTCTTGAAGAAAGCATCCATATAAAGCAACCAGAAGGGTTCATTGCAAAGTGCTAAGAGCATCTTGTGTGCAAGCTCAATCAGTCTATGGACTGATACAAAGCTTCAAGGTCTTGGAACATCCAGTTTATCAAAGTAATCCACACCTATGGATTTATTGAGTAAACGGATAAGTCTTGTGTATACAAAAGGTGTGATGGAAGCGTGGTGGTATTTCTTGTACTATACGTAGATAACATTTTTGGTAGTTGGAAACAATATCAAAATGTTGTCAGAAGTAAGGGTATGGTTGTCCAAACAATTAGATATAAAGGACTTGGGAGAATGTATATATTCTTGAGATCAAAGTAATAAGGGATCGCAAGAAAAGAATATTTTACTTATCCCAAGCTTCATACATCGGAAAATTCCTTGCTCGTTTAAAGCATGCAAAACTCCAAGAAAGGTTTCTTACCTTTTCAGGATGGAGTAACTTTATCTAAAGATATGTCTCTGTAGACATTAAAGGAGATAAAGGAAATAAAGGCAGTTCTTTATGCTTCGGCTGTCGGAAGCCTAATGAATGCTATGCACGAGATAAGAAATCTGTTTTGCCAAGGGCATAGTTGGCAGATATCAAAGTAACTCTGGACAAGGACAGTGGACTGCAGTAAAGCATATATTGAAGTACCTTAGATGCACTAGAGATTATATGCTAGCTTACAAGGCAGTTAATTTGGTCCTTGTGGGTTGCATGGATTTTGACTTCCAATCGGATAGGGACAATAATAAGTCAACCTCGGGGTTTTGTGTTTACTTTAGGAGGTAAAGTCATAACTATGGAAGAGTGATAAGCATAGGTGTTTTTCTGGACTCCACCATAGAAGTTTAGTATATGGCAAGCCTCTGAGGTAGCCATAAAAGCTGAATGACTCAATAACCTCAAGATAGACTTAGATATGATTTCTGGTTTGTCCAAAGATTATTACAATTTATTGTAATAATATTGGTGCAGTAGCAAACTCGAAGAAACCATAAGTCTATAAAGGCAAGTAAACATAATAGAGCGCAAGTACCACTCAATACGAGAAATCGTATAAACGAGGAGAAGTTGTTGCTGTCTAGAATGCATCAGATGATGACCTATAGATCTTTTCACTAAGGTCCTTAAGGCGAGAGCTTTTGATGGACATGTTGAAGGGTTGGGAATCAGATGTATGGCAGCAGATATGACAGCTTAGTCTTTTAGTATAAGTGGGAGATTGTTAGAGTGTATACTAAAAGCCTAGTTTTTGGTATAAACATTTATCTAGAAATAAGAATCACATTGGTCAAATGTCTACATTTATGATAAATGTAGTTGTTCAATTAATTTATATTGTAGATAACATGGTGTGTGGTGTCACACACAGAGGATCATGTTATCAATACCTTATAAATTATAAACAGTAACTCACGACCATAATGGAAAGGAACAAACCATTGGAAGGTCGTAGTGTAATTAGGTATTAGTTTATCTTAACTATATAATTACACTAGTACACTTAGAGTGTATTGAGTAGGACCATTTGAGGTCGTTTCTTTTATACTGGCTTTATAAAGAAACAAAGACCTCGGTTATTATGGAAGTGTGTACTCTTAATCCTAATATAATAACAAGCACATATATTTGATATTTATTTCTTTAATTTATCAATGGGTGAGATTTAGTTCGATAAATCAATAAGCCCGATAAGTTGGGAAATGATATCGCTTATAGTGTGTGTTGTTGATTATAGAAGGAAACTGTGTCCTAGAGATACTAGGTTGATAATATCCTCAAGAGGAGCTCATAAAGATTGTCATGTTAAACCCTGCAGGTGGACTTAGTCCGACATGATAATAAGGTTGAGTGGTACTACTCTTGGACTTAGATATTAATTAAATGAGTTGTCAGTAACTCACTTAATTAGTGGACATTCGATATCTTAAACACAGGGAGACTAACACGCTCATAATAAGAAGGAGCCCAAAAATGTAATTTGGGATTGGTGCGGTAGTTCAATGATAGTTCTCTAGTGGAATGAATTATCATTGATAAAATTAAGTTGTGTGTTCGGGGCGAACACGGGATGCTTAATTTTATCGGGAGACCAAAACCAATTCCTCCTCTCGGTCCCTATCGTAGCCTCTTATTTATAGAGTTCTATACCCACCTATACCCACCTTCTATACCCACCCAATAGGGGCCGGCCAAGCTAGCTTGGGAACAAGCTAGGGCCTAGGTATGATTTTGGGTGGCCGGCCCTAGCTTGAACCCAAGCTAGTGGGGGCCGGCCAAATTAAATTAAAAAAGAAATTTAATTTTAATTTTTATTATTATGTGGAAGATATAATTTAAAGAGAATTAAAATTAAAATATCTCTCTTGTAAAAGATCTACAAAAGATTAAAGAAAGAGATTAGATCTCTTTCCTTATTTGTAGATTGGAGAGATGTTTTATTTTCTCTTTAAAATTATTCACATGTTAATAAAATTAAAGTTATAGAAATTCTCTTTTATTAACCATGACGAGATTTTAAAGAGAAATTTTATTTTTAAAATTTCCGGAAACAAATTAGGAAGTTTTAATTTGTTGATTGAAACTCGTCTAATTTGTCTCCTTTTGATGTGGCCGGCCATTACAAGTTGAATTGGGAAATTTTATTTTATTTTTCTCAATTAATTCATGTCAAGGAAAATTAAGGAAATTTTATTGTAATTAAATTTCCTAATTTGCCTAGGCCAAGGAATATAAAAGAAGGGGTGAGGTGCCTTCATGAGACACAACATCTATTATTTCTCTCCCTCTTTTGTTCCTTGGTGTGGCCGGCCATCATCTCCTTCTCTTCCTCTTGTGGTGGCCGAACCTCTCCCTCTCCCTTGGAGCTCTTGTGGTGGCCGGATACTACTAGGAGAAGAAGAAGAAGAAGGAGAGGAAGCTAGCATCTCTTGGAGCTTGGTTAGTATTTTGGTTTTTCTCCTTGGTGAAGTTTTTCCTTTGTGGCCGAACCTTGCTTGGAGGAGAAGAAGGTGGTTGGTGGTTTCTCATCTCGGAAGATCGTTGCCCACACAACGTCCGAGGTTAGAAGAGGAATACGGTAGAAGATCAAGAGGTTTTTCTACAAGGTATAACTAGTAAATTTTATTTCCGCATCATGCTAGTTATTTATGGAAATAATACCAAATACAAGAGGCTTACGTTCTAGAATTTCGAATATGTTTTTTCGAAGTTGTGTTCTTTTGTTTCTTTCTTTTCCTTGTGATTTGATTGTTCTCTTTGGTTAACCTAAAGTTATTTTAGGAAATTAAATATTAACTTTCTATTAAAGGTTTTGTCTAGTCGGTGGTGGTTGCTCCCATATCCAAGAAGGCCATGTGCCTCGCCACGTCAGTACTGGGAACCTTTTATGGAAATTAATATTTAATGGAATTAATAACTTAAGGAGACTTGGGTCGAACGTGTTAAGTTCCGCAGGAGATCCAAGTCAAAACCTAAAAGAACAAATAGATTAAGTTTTGGATCAAACGTGTTAAGTTCCGCAGGCGATCCAAAATTTAATTTAAAAGAACACATGGTAGCTAGGAAAAGGTTCAGACCTTTGTACAAAATTTTTGTACAGTGGAACCTATAGGTTTTCCGAGTAGCAACCAACAATAGCTAGCTTGATTTAGCCCAAGAATCTTACTTCATTGCCAGTAAAGCCGTATAATGAAGTGGTTACGGGCTCTAGCTCACTGACATCGATTTGCATGCCCTCAAATGTGTTCTTGAACAACACATTGACAGAGCTTCCGGTATCCACAAAAACCCTAGCCACGCAATTGTTGGCTATGCCGACTTTGATTATTAGGGCATCATCGTGAGGGAGCTCCAACCCCTCCAGATCTTGTGGCCCAAAATTGATTACGGGCTCGGCAGCTTGCTCTCGGCTACATCCTACAGCATGTACGCTCATGAGATTTTAGAGCCCTAGCAGAATCTCCATTTGTGGGCCATCCGGAGATCATGTCGATCTCTCGGATAGCCGCATTTCCCCTATTCTCGTCCTCCAGGGATTCCCCTGGCTCCTTACCGTGGCCCAGTTGCTGGCTTCTTGGACCTGCATTGTCGAGTGGGGGCTTACTTAACTTACCTGCCGCGGCCTACTGGCCAACCATCAACCTCTGAAGTTTGGGCGCAATCTCAGGTAGAGGCAGGCCCAGTTTAGTGACACGGCGTGAATCACGGGCAAACTGGAAGTAGTCCCCAATGGCATGAGTGAAGGACCTGTGGTAAGTGCAATAGCGAGGCCCCCACTAACCGAGCCTTGGAGCTTGGGCAGCTGCCACACATTGGGTCATCCTGGAACCTTGACCAGGCAGGAATTGCGGGCGGGCATCCCGAGCGCGTGGAAGGGGCTGAGCTGGCAATTGGGGTGGCCTCTTTTTTGATTTATTGGCTAGAGCAGGCGCTTTGTCAGCTTTCCGCCAAGCCTCCTGGGTTTCTTCCACGTTGATGTAACTGGTGGCCTTCCCGAGCATCTCATCGAAGTTCTTCACGAGCTCTCGGATGAGGGCTCGGAAGAACCCCCCCCCCCCCTCCTCTACCAAACCATGGGAGAAGGCGCTCATTAATATTTCAGAGGTAGTGGACGGGACGTCCTGGGCTACCTGGTTAAAGTGTTTGATATAGCTTCTCAAGGGCTCGATAGACCCTTGCTTAAGGGAGAAGAAACAGTGGTCTGTCTTCTGGTACTTCCTACTGTTGGTGAAATGGCATAGGAAAATAGTTTTGAAGTCATGGAAGCAGGTGATGTACACATTCGGTAATCCATCGAACCATTTTTGTGCCGAGCCGGATAGAGTGTTCAAGAACACTCAACACTTGGTAGCGTCCCTGTATTGGTGCAACAACACAGCGTTCTGAAATTTTCAGAGATGATCCTCTGGATCCTTTCTACCGTCATACTCTCCAACAGCTGGGGGCTTGTACCCCTTCAGCAGCTTCTCCTCGAGTACCCTTAAAGAGAAGGACACTTACTCCTCAGGCTCCCCCCCGGGGCTCCTCCCTGTGGACTATGGCCTTCCCTTTCTTTGAGTCCCTGGGCAAGGAGCTTTCTGCCATGGAGGTTTGTGGTTGCTCTTTCTTATTATAACAGTCCGGTCCCTTATGGTAATAGTCTGGGTCAGGTTCCCGATAGAAGGATGGGGGGAACTCCTCGAGCTGTTTTCTCTTAGATCCTCTATCCGAGATGTGAGTAGGGTCCTTGGAAATTGTAGGCATCTTGTACAGTCACGAAGCAGTGGTCTGTTTTTCGGAAGTCACTCGCCACTTGGTCTCCTTGAACAGTTCATATTCCCCTGCTGTCATGGTCATATTGATTCTTCCGGTCTCCTCCATCTTCACGCTCCAGAACAGGTGAAGGAAGTTCCCACAAACAGCGTCAAATTGATCCTGTCCGGAATCTGAGTCAGACGAAGGTCGGATGAGCTGTCGATGGTGTTGATGGAGAGGCGATTGTGACACCCTTATCGTATGTGCCCCAGCGAATGGACCCCCATGTGGCGCTAACGGGCAGAGATAACTAAGTCGGCGGTACTTGAGCTCTGCGCGCACTCAGACAAGTACACAGAACGTTAGAGGCCAGAAACCAGGAAAAAGATCCCCAGAGCAAGCCCTCCGACACTCAAGTCAGGTACTTTTTTCCCAGAAGAACAGTGTACGAAAGAGAAAGTAAAGTATAAGACAAGTGTGAATGTGCGAGAGAGTGTATCTGCTAAAGGTAGAGGACCTCCCTTTTTATATGACCGTGCGTACCTCTGGAGACTGACCGATGTTAGAAAATATCGGGTGTCTGGACCTGTCTGGTGATGGAGGGTGCGTGGCATCTTTTTGTAGACTGTAAGAAGGTTCCATTCACAGATGATCGCAGACCATTGGAATATTCTCTAACATACAGCAATTATTCTCTGACAAAAGGTTACGATTCCCTGACCTTGTTGTCGTGTAGCACCTTCTGTCCTGCTCGGGTATGACTAGGGCAGCTCGGGATGATCGAAAGTTGGCCTACTGGGAGAACCAGGCCTAGATATAACTAAGCCATGAAAACTCGACCAGTCAGATCCAGGCCAGGCATCACCCTGATTGCGTACCATGATTCAGATCTAGGATCCTGATCTGTAAGCACTCGACCTGGCATTATACGTCTGACGACACCGGGTAGTCCTACCCCTTCTTTCCCTGGTTGCTGACTGTCACATCCTCCTGATTGTTGACTATCACATCCCCTTAACTTCTGACTGTCACATCTCCTTGACTTCTGATTGCCTCGTCTCCTTAACTCCTGACGACCAGGCCCTACCATTATGCACTGTATCAGGTAGCTCACGATAACAAGAGGAGACCTCTTGCTGTGGTTGTCGGCAAGAGAGAAGGAGAGGGAGAGAGAGGTATTAGGTTTAGGTTTTCAAAACCTAATCAAACCAATAATGAATTGTGTATTAATTCTCTCTTAACCATATCAATATATAGTCCTCTTTAATGAGTTGAATTAGAAAGTCCAAATCCAACTAATTATGTCTTAACCAAAAATTAACATATTAACCTCTTGGTTTGATTTATGACTAAATTAAATTGGTTCATGACTAAACCAAATAGCGTCTAACTCTTTCATTAGAGATGTGGTACATCCGCGCTTCTATTCCAACAAATATTTTCATATTTATCTTATGTATGGTCCAACCAAATATTTATCTCTTGATCTAAGAATCCTATTCTTTAACTTGTTTTACGTCTTTTAGATACTCGTAGTGCGTGTGACCCAATAAGTTCCTGATTTATCTTAGTTGTCCATAATTAATTACTTAATTATAGAACGATTATGAGTGACACCTAGTAGTACATCATAATTTCCAATTAACTAGAAAATCACAGTTGATATCAGAACTAATTTTGAACCCTTCGGCATCTACAGTAAGTCGTGTCTCGTTTCTTTCACTCGTCTTATACCCACTTAGTTCATGACATGGTCTATGTGTCTACCCCCATTAAGCTGACTACATCACACCTAGCTCAATTAATACTTCCTCGATCTATGGATTCAAATTACCCATCTATGGGTACAAGAGTCTCATACTCTTAACGTGTGATGTTTTGGCTAAAGATTTTGGGTAATAATCCTAACGAGTGGTCATAGGGTATACGTCTACTCGCAAGGAGCGGTGAATCCTTTGTGGGTTTTCTAAATACCTTCGGACACTTTGACTTATACCCAATTATTTCAGGTCTACACCTCCAAGAGATGCTTGTTTAAGATGTCAAAGTATAAGTCTCCATAACCAAGATGACTTGTATATCTCAAGTCAAAAGAAAGTTGCACTTGAGTTACAGTAAGAACTTCACAAACATATTCATATATGTAGAGAATCATATGAAATCTTACAGCAAGTCACTCCAATGAACTAGTTATCATAACTAGCATCCAAGTTTAACTCTTGATATCCCAATATCTCCATCTAGTGAGAAACAGTTGCTTGGCCGAACCAAGGAGTATAATCAGTGCTAGTCTTATAGAATTGATGATGTCTGAATGCACTAATTCGATGACTGGAGAAATTCTAATACGTTCATAATTACACATGTAGAGATAATCACAAGTTGTGATCCAATCATAAATTCTCTCATGCTATAAATTATATTGCGGACATTCAGTAAATGAGTTTAAAATTATTCAAACATATACTATGCACTCAAATAATAAATCTATATTTATCAAATAAATAGTAAAACTCTAAGGTGATTACTTTAAGACATCTCTCAAAATCTACCAATTTCAAGTGGTTTGAAGAAACAGAGGCTAGCTTTCAACTGGTTAAATAAAAGATGACTGAAGCACTAGTTATTGTCAGGACCTTCGGATGCGGCTAGAGAGGGGGGGTGTGAATAGCCGACCCCAATTTCGCGTTTCTTCCTACGAATTAGGTTAGCGCAGCGGAAAAATAACAATAAAAACATAAATGGAGAAATCAAACCTCAAGCACAGCGATGTAACGAGGTTCGGAGATGAAACTCCTACTCCTCGGCGTGTCTGTAAGGTGGACGAAGCCTATCAATCCGTCGGTGGATGAGACCCCGGAAAATCGGCTAATATGAACTCCTTCTGGGTGGAGAAACCTCGCCACAATAACTCTTGCAACAGCAAGATAGAAGTACACAAAATACAAAGAAGCACAAGACAATATGAATGTAAAACAAACAAGCTTGCCTTCTCGTTTGGAGTCCGTTGATGAAGCAGCAGCTTCACGGATGCCAGCAGCAGGGAAGCTCACGTGAAGCTTCAAGAAGTATGAGCTCAGCAAAGCTCGCAGAAGGAACCAGGAAGAACTTGCAGAAGCAAGAAGAAGGTCCTGTAGAGTCGCTCGACTCTTTATATAGCTGAACCTGCAAACCTGTGAAGGCAGAAGAAGACACAGAAGACCGAGATCTAGCCGTTGTCACTCACAATGGCTAGGCCTGGACCGATCAGGCACACTCCTGATCGGTCCAGGAGTGTTCTGATCGGTCTTGGGACCGATCAGGCCTTAGGCTGATCGGTCCCCAGACCGATCAGCCAACTCTCACAGAGAGTTGGCCTCGTCTCTGATCGGTCTGTGGACCGATCAGGACTCAGGTGGATCGGTCCACAGACCGATCCCCCCTCTATCTTCTCCCGATCTTCTTCGCTTCTGATCGGTCACCAGACCGATCAGTCAACCAGCGTATCACTGGATCGGTCACCAGACCGATCCAGGTTTAGAGCTCCCAGCCCTAAACCCTACATAGTCCGGAGAACGAGCTATCGAGCCCTCTCCGACTTCGTCCGGTCGAGAGAACGAGCTACCGAGCCCTCTCTGACCTAGTCCGGAGAACGAGCTACCGAGCCCTCTCCGACGTCATCCGGTCCAGAGAACGAGCTACCGAGCCCTCTCTGACCTAGTCCGGAGAACGAGCTACCGAGCCCTCTCCGACTCCATCCGGTCCAGAGAACGAGCTACCGAGCCCTCTCTAGACCTAGTCCGGAGAATGAGCTACCGAGCCCTCTCCGACTTCATCCGGTCCAGAGAACGAGCTACCAAGCCCTCTCCGACTTCCCATGCCAAGTTTCCATACTTGGACTTTTCCCGTGCCAAGCTCCCTGCTTGGACTTTTCCGTGCCAAGTCTCCATACTTGGACTTTTCTCATGCCAAGCTCCCTGCTTGGACTTTTCCGTGCCAAGTCTCCATACTTGGACTTTTCCCGTGCCAAGTCTCCATACTTAGACTTTTCCGTGCCAAGTCTCCATAGTTGGCCTCGTCTCTGATCGGTCTGTGGACCGATCAGGACTCAGGTGGATCGGTCCACAGACCAATCCCCCCTCTATCTTCTCCCGATCTTCTTCGCTTCTGATCGGTCACCAGACCGATCAGTTAATTCACAGAAACACACTGTTTGGTTACTGATCGGTCACCAGACCGATTAGTCAACCAGCGTATCACTGGATCGGTCACTAGACCGATCCAGGTTTAGAGCTCCCAGCCCTAAACCCTACCTAGTCCGGAGAACGAGCTACCGAGCCCTCTCCGACTTCGTCCGGTCTAGAGAACGAGCTACCGAGCCCTCTCTGACCTAGTCCGGAGAACGAGCTACCGAGCCCTCTCCGACTCCATCCGGTCCAGAGAACGAGCTACCGAGCCCTCTCTGACCTAGTCCAGAGAACGAGCTACCGAGCCCTCTCCGACTTCATCCGGTCCAGAGAACGAGCTACCAAGCCCTCTCCGACTTCCCATGCCAAGTCTCCATACTTGGATTTTTCTCATGCCAAGCTCCCTGCTTGGACTTTTCCGTGCCAAGTCTCCATACTTGGACTTTTCCCGTGCCAAGTCTCCATACTTGGACTTTTCCGTGCCAAGTCTCCATACTTGGACTTTTCTCGTGCCAAGTCTCCATACTTGGACTTTTCACCAGATGTCTGGTCAACCTTGACCTATCTGGATTTACCTTGCCTGGCTTCACTCACCAGGACTTTCCAACTGCCTGGCTTCACTCACCAGGACTTTCCCTTGCCTGGCTTCACTCACCAGGACTTTCACCTGGCTTCACTTACCAGGATTTCCCGAATCAGGTCAACTCACCTTGGGTCAACCAGGTCAACCTTGACCAAAGATTGCACCCACAATCTCCCAAGTTTGTATCTTGTCAAACATCAAGATACAACTTCAACTTCTCTATTCTCGTCAAACATCAGAATAGAACTTTTCTATTTTCGTCAAACATCAGAATAGAACTTTTCTATTCTCGTCAAACATCAAAATACAACTCGAGTCAGGTCAACTCGAGTCAGGTCAACCAGGTCAACCTTGACCTAAGGTTGCACCAACAGTTATGGCCCTTCCTGATTTTGACAGATTATTCGAGGTCAACTGTGATGCATCCGACATAGGCATCAGGGGTGTTCTCAGTCAATCTGGGCCACTAGTTGTTTTCTTTAGCAAGAAGCTCTCCGGGTCCAAGAAAAATTATTCTACCTATGACTTGGAGTTCGATGACATTGTGCAGTCTTTAAAACATTGGCGACACTACCTAGTACAGAAGGAATTCATCATGTTCATTTATCATGAAGCATTAAAGTATATCAATGGTCAACACAAGCTGTGCAGGCGGTATGCCAAGTGGGTGGCTTACTTGCAAGAGTTAATCTTTACACTGAGGCACCAAGCTGGAAGTCTGAACCATGTCACAGATACCCTGAGTCGACGTTCTTCATTACTCACGACCATGAGTATTAGCGTTACGGGCTTTGAGGTTTTTTCATATATGTATGCAGCTGACCCATCATTCGGAAGGACATTCCAGGAGGTACATGATGGTTGTCGATATGATTTTATTTTGTATAATGGTTATATATGTTAGAATGTATACTAAAAGCCTAGATTTTGGTATAAACATTTATCTAGAAATAAGGATCACATTGGTTAAATGTCTACATTTATGATAAATGTAGTTGTTCAATTAATATTGTAGATAACATGGTGTGTGGTGTCACACACAGAAGATCATGTTATCAGTACCTTATAAATTATAAACAGTAGCTCACGACCAAGATGGAAAGGAACAAACCATTGGAAGGTCGTAGTGTAATTAGGTATTAGTTTATCTTAACTATATAATTACACTAGTACACCTAGAGTGTATTGAGTATGACCATTAGAGGTCATTTCTTTTATACTGACTTTATAAAGGAACAAAGACCTCAGTTATTATGGAAGTGTGTGCTCTTAATCCCAATATAATAACAAGCACATATATTTGATATTTATTTCTTTAATTTATCAATGGGTGAGATTTAGTTCGATAAATCAATAAGCCCGATAAGTTGGGAAATGATATCACTTATAGTGTGTGTTGTTGATTATAGAAGGAAACTGTTGTTGGTGCAACCTTAGGTCAAGGTTGACCTGGTTGACCCGACTCGAGTTGACCTGACTTGAGTTGTATTTTGATGTTTGATGAGAACAAAAGAGTTGTATTTTGATGGGAGATTGTTGGTGCAACCTTAGGTCAAGGTTGACCTGGTTGACCTGACTCGAGTTGACCTGACTCAAGTTGTATCTTGATGTTTGACAAGAACAGAAACTTGGGAGGTTGTGGGTGCAACCCTTGGTCAAGGTTGACCTGGTTGACCCGAGGTGAGTTGACTTGGCACGGAAAAGTCCAAGCAGGGAGCTTGGCACGGGAAAAGTCCAAGCAGGGAGCTTGGCACGGGAGAAAGTCCAAGTATGGAGACTTGGCACGGAGAAGTCCAAGTATGGGAACTTGGCAAGTGGGAGTCGGAGAGGGCTCGGTAGCTCGTTCTCCGGACTAGGTCAAAGAGGGCTCGGTAGCTCGTTCTCTGGACCGGAAGTGAAAGACGGAGAGGGCTCGGTAGCTCGTTCTTCGGACTAGGTCAGAGAGGGCTCGGTAGCTCGTTCTCTAGATCAGGAAGGCAGATGGAAAATCCTGGTGAGTGAAGGCGGGTGAAAATCCTGTTGAGTGAAGCCAGGTGAAAGTCCTGGTGAGTGAAGCTAGGCAGATGGAAAGTCCTGGTGAGTGAAGCCAGGCAGACGGAAAAGTCCTGGTGAGTGAAGCCAGGCAGATTGGAAATCCTGGTGAGTGAAGCTAGGTGAAAGTGAAAGTCCTGGTGAGTGAAGCCAGGCAGTTGGTGAAAGTCTTGGTGAGTGAAGCCAGGCAAGGGAAAGTCCTGGTGAGTGAAGTCAGGCAGTTGGGAAGTCCTGGTGAGTGAAGCCGGGCAAGGAAAAATCCAGATGGATCAAGGCTGATCGAACATCTGGTGTTGTGAAGGTCAAGTAGGTCAAGGGAGTGACCGGATACTTGGTACGAAGAGAAAAGTCTAAGTGGGTCAAAGGGATTGACCGGACACTTGGTAGGAGTCTTAGCAGGTCAAGGGAGTGACCAGATGCTAAGCATGAGATACCAATAGGTCAAGGTTGGCCGGATATTGGTTTGGAAGGCGTGGGACTTGGTTTGGGCAAAAACCAAGAGCTGGATCGATCAGTGGATCGATCCAGTGATACACTGGGTTATCTGATCGGTCTGGTGACCGATCAGTAACCAAACAGTATGCTACTGTATGTATCAAAATAACTAGTATGATGCGAAAACAAAAATTACTAGTTATACCTTTTAGAAAGACCTCTTGATCTTCTACCGTATTCCTCTTCTAACCTCGGACGTTGTGTGGGCAACGATCTTCCGAGATGAGAACCACCAAGCACCTTCTTCTTCCTTACAAGTTTCGGCCATCAAAACTTCTCCTAGGATGAAGAGGTTCGGCCACCACCACCATGCTCCAAGGGATGCTAGAAAAGAGGCTTCTTTTCTCTCCTTCTTCTCCTTCTTAGATCCGACCACCAAAGATATCTCCACCATGAGAAGGCTTCGGCCACACAAAGGAGAGGAGAGAAAAGAAAGGGCCGGCCACACCCAAGGAGAAAAGAGAGGAAAAATAGAATAGAGTCGTTCGCCTTGAAGCCTCCTCTACCCCCTCTTTTATAATCCTTGGTCTTGGCAAATAAGGAAAATTTAATAAAAACTTCCTTAATTCTTTTTCCATTGAAAAGGAAAATTTATTTAATTAAAATAATTTTCTCTTTTCAAATTATAATGGCCGGCCACTCTTCTCCCCAAAACAAGGAGAGTTTTAATTAAAACAAAAATTAAAACTTCCTAATTTGTTTCTAGAAATTTATAAAAATTTCTCCAATAATTTTAATCCCTTCATGATTGGTTAATAAAAAGAATTTTATAAATTAAAATCTTTCTTTTAAACATGTGGATAATTTCCAAAAAGGAAAGTTATCTCTAAAAATTAAAATCTCCTTTCAATCTACAAATAAGGAAAGATATTAAATCTTTTCTTAATCTTTTGTAGAAACTAATAAAAGAGAATTTTTAATTTTTAAACTTTCTTTTAAATCATGAATATAATTAAAAGGAAAGTTTTTACCAAAATTAAAATCAACCTTTTAATCTACAAATAAGGAAAGAGATTTTAACTCTTCTCTTAATCTTTTGTAGAATCTTATAAAAGGAAGGATTTAAATTTTTAAACTCTCTTTTAAATTATATTATCCACATAAGAAAAATTTTAAAATTAAAATTCCTTTTTATTTTAATAGGGACGGCCACATGAATTCACCCATGAACATACCCATGGCCGGCCCTAGCTTGGTCTCCAAGCTAGCTTGGCCGACCACTATAGGATGGGTAAGAAGGTGGGTATAGGTGGGTATAGTACTCTATAATTAAGAGGCTACGATAGGGACCGAGAGGAGGAATTGGTTTTGGTCTCCCGATAAAATTAAGCATCCCGTGTTCGCCCCGAACACACAACTTAATTTTATCAATAATAATTCATTCCACTAGAGAACTATCATTGAACTACCGCACCAATCCCAAATTACATTTTTGGGCTCCTTCTTATTATGAGCGTGTTAGTCTCCCTGTGTTTAAGATATCGAATGTCCACTAATTAAGTGAGTTACTGACAACTCATTTAATTAATATCTAAGTCCAAGAGTAGTACCACTCAACCTTATTATCATGTCGGACTAAGTCCACCTGCAGGGTTTAACATGACAATCTTTATGAGCTCCTCTTGAGGACATTATCAACCTAGTATCTCTAGGACACAGTTTCCTTCTATAATCAACAACACACACTATAAGCGATATCATTTCCCAACTTATCGAGCTTATTGATTCATCGAACTAAATCTCACCCATTGATAAATTAAAGAAATAAATATCAAATATATGTGCTTATTATTATATCAGGATTAAGAGCACACACTTCCATAATAACCAAGGTCTTTGTTTCTTTATAAAGTCAGTATAAAAGAAACGACCTCAAATGGTCCTACTCAATACACTCTAAGTGTACTAGTGTAATTATATAGTTAAGATAAACTAACACCTAATTACACTACGACCTTCCAATGGTTTGTTCCTTTCCATCATGGTCGTGAGCCACTGTTTATAATTTATAAGGAACCGATAACATGATCTTCTGTGTGTGACACCACACACTATGTTATCTACAATATAAATTAATTGAGCAACTACATTTATCATAAATGTAGACATTTGACCATTATGATTCTTATTTCTAGATAAATGTTCATACCAAAAGCTAGGCTTTTAGTATACACTCTAACAATCTCCCACTTATACTAAAAGACTAAGCTGCCATATCTGCTGCCATACATCTGATTCCCAAGCCTTTCAAAAATCTCTTGCCTTAAGGACCTTAGGTTATCATCTGATTCAATCTAGGCGGCAACAACTTCTCCTCGTTATACAATTTCTTGTATTGGGTAGTACTTGCGCTCTATTGTGTTTTCTTGCCTTATAGACTCATGGTTTCTTCGAGTTTGTTACTGCACCATTATTATTACAATAAATTGTAATAATCTTTGGACAAACTAGAAATCATATCTAAGTCTATCTTGAGGTAATTAAGTCATTCTGATTTTATGGCTACCTCAGAGGCTTGCCATAGACTCAGCTTCTATGGTGGAGTCCAGAAAAAACACCTATGCTTATCACTCTTCCATAGTTATGACTTTTCCTCCTAAAGTAAACACAAAACCCCGAGGTCGACTTATTATTGTCCCTATCCGATTGGAAGTCAAAATCCGTGTAACCCACAGGGACCAAATTAACTGCCTTGTAAGCTAGCATATAATCTCTAGCGCCTCTAAGGTACTTTAATATATGCTTTACTGCAGTCCAATGTCCTTGTCTAGGGTTACTTTGATATCTACTGACTATGCCCTTGGTAAAACAGATTTCTGATCTCGTGCATCGCATACATTAGGCTTCCGATAGCCGAAGCATAAAGAACTGCTTTTATTTCCTTTATCTCCTTTGATGTCTACAGAGACATATCTTTAGATAAAGTTACTCCATCCTAAAAAGTAAGAAACCTTTCTTGGAGTTTTGCATTCTTAAAACGAGCAAGGATTTTTCCGATGTATGAAGCTTGGAATAAGTAAAATATTCTTTTCTTGCGATCCCTTATTACTTTGATCTCAAGAATATATACATTCTTCCAAGTCCTTTATATCGAATTGTTTGGACAACCATACCCTTACTTCTGACAACATTTTGATATTGTTTCCAACTACCAAAAATGTTATCTACGTATAGTACAAGAAATACCACCACGCTTCCATCACACCTTTTGTATACACAAGACTTATCCAGTTACTAAATGAATCCAAAGGTCTGGATTACTTTGATAAACTGGATGTTCCAAGACCTTGAAGCTTTGTATTAGTCCATAGACTGATTGAGCTTGCACACAAGATGCTCTTAGCCCTTTGCAATGAACCCTTCTGGTTGCTTTATATGGATGCTTTCTTCAAGACTTCCATTAAGGAATGCTGTCTTGACATCCACTTACCAAATAGATAAAAGAATCCGGATAGACTTAAGCATGGCTACCAGTGAAAAAATTTCCTTTTTCATCTAGCCTTGCTTTGAAAGTTTCTACCTTCCTATCTATCCCTCTTTTCCTATTATAGACCTTTTTATACCCAAAGGCTTTTACATCATTTGGTGGTTCTACAAGCTTCCAGATTTTATTAGAATACATATATTCTAATTCTGTTATTCATTACTCTTTGCCAAGATATTGCATCTTTATCTTGGAGTGTTTCGTCATATGTCCGGAGATCAGGTTCATGTCCTCCAGGGATCGAGTCCAAAAACTCTCCCAAAACATGAATCTTTTTAGGTTGCTTAACAACCCTCCCACTACGACAAGACACTTTCTGCAATTGTGTATCATTTGTGATACGTGTTGCAGTTTCCTTGTGATATCTCATCTTGTACAGTTGGTACTAGATTAGACATGCCTTTTAATATTTCCTTAAGAACAAATTTTCTTATGGGCACATGGTTTATTACATAGTCATTTTCTAAAAATCGGTCATTGATGCTAACAATGACCTTCTGATTTTTAAGACTATAAACCTACTTTCATTTCACTAGGATAACCCACAAACAAGTGAATTCCTGTCCAACTTATCATTGTCTCTCTTCTGCATATGTGCTGGATTACGAATCCGAATATGCTTCAAAATAGGCTTACGCCTATATTCTATATGAGTAGAGAGTTCTGACTTTGGAAGGTACTATATTCACTTCCGTTTCCAGAGTATATCCTAAAAATGATTTTGGTAATATTCTAAATAACTCATCAATCTACTTATTTCCATAAGAGTCCTATACCTTCCTTTTTCTTCACCATTCTGTTGGGGTGTACCAGGTGCAGTTAGTTGGGATTGAATCCCTACTTCTGATAAGTGACTCCTAAATTCTCCCAAGAGATACTTGCCACTATGTTCTTACCATAGTGACTTTTACTTTGTCGTTTCTCCACATCAGCCTCGTACTCTTTGAACTAATCAAAACACTTAGACTTGTGGCACATCAAGTAAATATATCCGTATCTCAAATAGTTGTCTATAAAAGAGATGAAATATTTGAAACAACCTCTTGCCTGGATGCTCATAAGATCACACAAATCAGAATGAACTAATTCTAATATATCTTTGACTCCATACCCCTTAGACTTAAAAGCTTCTTGGTTATTTTTCCTTCCAAGTAAGACTCGTAGGTTGGAAAGATTTCCACTACTAATGAACCCAAAAGTTCATCAGCTACCAATGAATCCTACTCAAGTTAATATAACCTAGCCTTAGAAGCTAAAGATATAATTGGTTCATTTTCGAAGGTTACTTTCTCTTAAAGTTAGAAGATGTGTTACTAATTTCCATTTGTTGCATAGTGAGAGTTATTGGATTTATAAATTGCCAACTAACGTACCAGAACAGATAACTTCCCTCTTTTTCTTAATAACAACTTTGTTATTAAAAGAGGCAGAATATCAAGTTCTTTGAATAGTTTAGAAACTGAAAACTAGTTCTTTCTAAACTTGGTGCGTAAAGACAATTACTCAAAAATCCATGTTTTGTTCTTATCAAAAGATAAACATCTCCCACTGCAACAGCTACCATTTTTACAATAGTGCCCATGTGGACGGTGTTTTAATTTTCATTTAGTTGTCGGGTTTCCTGGAACCCTGCAATGAATTGCGAACATGATTAATGGCATCTGTATCTACACTCCAGGTTCTGGTAGATAACACCACTAAACTGTTGGTGCAATATCCCTCAGGTCAAGGGTGACCTGGTTAACCAAGCTGAGTCTTTGTTAGGGTTTAGATGTTTGACAATAAGATATTGATTGAAGAAGAGTCAAGTAGGTCAAGGTTGACTGGATACTTGACTGGGAAGTCCTAACTGGCAAGTTAGGCAGAAGGAAATCCTGGTGAGTGAAGCCAGGTGAAAGTCCTAGTGAGTGAAGCTAGGCAGATGGAAAACCCTAGTGAGTGAAGCTAGGTGAAAGTCCTGGTGAGTGAAGCCAGGCAAGGAAGGAAATCCAGATGGATCAAGGATGATCGGACATCTGGTGTTGGGAGGTCCAAGTAGGTCAAAGAGATTGACTGGATACTTGGCAAGGAAGGAAGTCCAGATGGGTCAAGGTTGACCAGACATCTGGTAGAAGTCCAAGTAGGTCAATGGAGTGACCGGATACTTGGCACGACGAGTAAAAGTCCAAGTGGGTCAAAGGGATTGACCGGACACTTGGTGGGTAGTCCTGGCAGGTCAAGGGAGTGACCAGATGCGAGGCATGATGTACCAACAGGTCAAGGTTGACCGGATGTTGGTTAGGGAGGTTTGGGACTTGGTTTTGGGCAAAAACGCCGGATCGATCCGTGGATCGATCCAGATGTGATCGATCGGTGGATCGATCCGATTCTTCCCGAATCAGAAGCTCGGATCGATCCGTGGATCGATCAGAGGTCCGATCGATCAACCGATCGATCGGGACGATGCTGCTCGCGATAAGCGCCGGATCGATCCGTGGATCGATCCAGCGCTTTCGCGTAGAGGCGCTCCGGATCGATCCGTGGATCGATCCAGCCTCCCGATCGATTCGGAACATTTGAATCGATCGGGATCCGACCGTTGCGTCGGGTTTAAAGCCGCAGGCGAGCGTGGTCTTCGGCATCTCTTCACGAGCTCTTCTCAGATTCATTCCAGCTCCTCCACAGCTCTCTACAAGTACGTGATCGCCAGTTCTTGAAGGTTCTTGGAGGCTTTCCAAGTCAAGAGGCGGATCTATTGCAAGAGGAAGAAGTTAGGGTTAGGGTTTTTACTGCACATCTTGTAAGCTTTTGCTTAACTTGTATTTCCCTTTCTTCTTCTTGTACTGAGAGTCTTGTAGGGCTTCTCCGCCCTCGGTAGTTACCGAAAAGGAGTGTTTCATAGTGGAGGGTGTGTGCGTGGTGTGGATCCTTGGATTAGTCACCTCTTGTGAGGTGGATACCAAGTAAAATCCTAGTGTTAGCGTTTTGTGTTTGTTTCTGTATTTTCCGCTGCACATCCAAGAAGAAACAAGCAACGCCAAGCAACGAAGCGCACCTAGCGAACGCGACGAGCTATTCACCCCCCCTCTAGCTACTTTTGGTCCTAACATAAACATGTTTCAACTAATGAATTAAATACACCTATATTGTTCTTAGTTCTAAGAAGACAGCCTACCTTAATGTCCAAGTCCTATTTCCAATCATTACAATTGGGATTACTAAGTCTTTCTTATAGTATGACTACTAGGGGATTGATAAACATTTTAAATCCTAAGAATCACAAAAATACTTGGTCAAGATCAACTCCTTAAAAATCCCCATGAATTTTGTATGCCACGATAGTGTGGACGTATACAAAATCGAAGAGGAGATTTTATTCATTAATTTTATTATCTCGTCAACTTTACTTTATGACGAATAAAATTAATAGTTGATATGTCTTTGATCAAATATTTGGTCAAAAACTTTTGAATTTTAAAAAAATATTGATTCCTCAAACAATATTATTTAAATTCACCAACACCTCAAACACCGTGAATTTTGCATGCCACGTTAGTGTGGACGTATACAAATTCAACATTTGTAAAAGGAGGGTTTTAACCCATTAATTTTATTATCTTGTCAACCTAACTTTTTGATAAATAAAATTAATAGTTGGTATCATTTGGTCACATAAACAATAGCAGTGACTCCGATGGGGAGGATACTATTAGATGTGTCTAAGTGTATACCATTACTTGACACTAAGTCCATTAATAAGATTATGCCCCTTCCGTTGGGGAAGATCACACGCTCTTAATTAACTTCCTATAGTCATCCAAAAATGGAAGTCTATTCTAGTGATCCACAAACAAGCTCATCCGTTATGGAGGAAGGCACTCAGAGCCAACGCGCAAGCTTGTTTGCATCACTTACAAACCAGTAATGGAGACCATGGGATTTACTTAAAAATCCCTCTCCCACTTAGTTATTTATAAATGAGGAATTTTAACTATGCTAGCCTACTAAATATGTAAACTAACATGCACACACAGCACAATATAAAAGCAATAAATAGAAAATCTAATTTTCAACTATTATGACTTTTATCTCTTGTTGTCCTTCGTGTGTTGTCATCCCAAGCTGCTGCCATATTTGGCCACTGCCACCGGGTCTAGCTGTCGCATCCATCTTGCTCCTAGTTCCGCTGCGCCTCTGGTCCTTAGAAAGTTCCACGCTTTGCAAGATTCGATCCGCGACATAAATAGAATTTTACATTTTGATCCTATATTCCTCGAAGGAATGTACATGTAAACTAGATCGAACATAAAATAAAACTTACATCCATCGATCCTATATTCCATAAAAGGAATGTACATGTAACTAGATCAAAAATAAAATCCTAATAAAACCAAATACAGCTCCTGCTGTATTTTATAATACAAGCATGCACACACAATAAAATGCCCTTGACATGTCCAAGGGTCCAATCACACACAAAATAACTATAAGTCATAATAGTTGGATCCTGCATCCACAAAGTTAGCACATCCTACTATTAACCTGCCTAAATTATGTATGACATGTGCATAATTAAACTAATACCAAATACACAGAGGCAAAACCCTAGCTCTGATACCAATTGTTGGTTGCTACTCGGAAAACCTAGAGGTTCCACTGTACAAAAATTTTGTACAAAGGTCTGAACCTTTTCCTAGCTACCATGTGTTCTTTTAAATTAAATTTTGGATCGCCTGCGGAACTTAACACGTTTGATCCAAAACTTAATCTATTTGTTCTTTTAGGTTTTGACTTGGATCTCCTGCGGAACTTAACACGTTCGACCCAAGTCACCTTAAGTTATTAATTCCATTAAATATTAATTTCCATAATTGGTTCCCAATACTGACGTGGCGAGGCACATGGCCTTCTTGGATATGGGAGCAACCACCACCGACTAGACAAAACCTTTTATAGAAAGCTAATATTTAATTTCCTAAAATAACTTTAGGTTAACCGAAAAGAACAATCAAATCACAAGGGAAAGAAAAATAAAAGAACACTATATCGAAAACAAATTCGAAACTCTAGAATCGTATGCCTCTTGTATTTAGTATTATTTCCAAAAATAACTATTATGATGCGGAAACAAAAATTACTAGTTATACCTTTTAGAAAGACCTCTTGATCTTCTACCGTATTCCTCTTCTAACCTCGGACGTTGTGTGGGCAACAATCTTCCGAGATGAGAACCACCAAGCACCTTCTTCTTCCTTACAAGTTTCGGCCATCAAAACTTCTCCTAGGATGAAGAGGTTCGGCCACCACCACCATGCTCCAAGGGATGCTAGAAAAGAGGCTTTCTCTCCTTCTTCTCCTTCTTAGATCCGGCCACCAAAGATATCTCCACCATGAGAAGGTTCGGCCACACAGAGAAGAAGAGGAGAGGAAAGAAGGGCCGGCCACACCCAAGGAGAAAAGAGAGAAAAATAGAATAAAGTCGTTCAGCCTTGAAGCCTCCTCTACCCCTCTTTTATAATCCTTGGTCTTGGCAAATAAGGAAAATTTAATAAAACTTCCTTAATTCTTTTGCCATTGAAAAGGAAAATTTATTTAATTAAAATAATTTTCTTTTCAAATTATAATGGCCCCACTCTTCTCCCAAAACAAGGAGAGTTTTAATTAAAACAAAAATTAAAACTTCCTAATTTGTTTCTAGAAATTTATAAAATTTCTCCAATAATTTTAATCCTTCATGATTGGTTAATAAAAAGAATTTTATAAATTAAAATCTTTCTTTTAAACATGTGGATAATTTCCAAAAAGGAAAGTTATCTCTAAAAATTAAAATCTCCTTTCAATCTACAAATAAGGAAAGATATTAAATCTTTTCTTAATCTTTTATAGAAACTAATAAAAGAGAATTTTTAATTTTTAAACTTTCTTTTAAATCATGAATATAATTAAAAGGAAAGTTTTTACCAAAATTAAAATCAACCTTTTAATCTACAAATAAGGAAAGAGATTTTAATTCTTCTCTTAATCTTTTGTAGAATCTTATAAAAGGAAGGATTTAAATTTTTAAACTCTCTTTTAAATTATATTATCCACATAAGAAAAATTTTAAAATTAAAATTCCTTTTTATTTTAATAGGGACGGCCACATGAATTCACCCATGAACATACCCATGGCCGGCCCTAGCTTGGTCTCCAAGCTAGCTTGGCCGACCACTATAGGATGGGTAAGAAGGTGGGTATAGGTGGGTATAGTACTCTATAATTAAGATGCTACGATAGGGACCGAGAGGAGGAATTGGTTTTGGTCTCCCGATAAAATTAAGCTTCCCGTGCTCGCCCCGAACACACAACTTAATTTTATCAATAATAATTCATTCCACTAGAGAACTATTATTAAACTACCGCACCAATCCCAAATTACATTTTGGGCTCCTTCTTATTATGAGTGTGTTAGTCTCCCTGTATTTAAGATAACAAATGTCCACTAATTAAGTAAGTTATTGACAACTCACTTAATTAATATCTAGCTCCAAGAGTAGTACCACTCAACTTCATCGTCATGTCGGACTAAGTCCACCTACAGGGTTTAACATGACAATCCTTATGAGCTCCTCTTGGGGACATTCTCAACCTAGATTACTAGGACACAGTTTCCTTCTATAATCAACAACACACACTATAAGTAATATCATTTCCCAACTTATCGAGCTTATTGATTCATCGAACTAAATCTCACCCATTGATAAATTAAAGAAATAAATATCAAATATATGTGCTTATTATTATATCAGGATTAAGAGCACACACTTCCATAATAACCAAGGTCTTTGTTTCTTTATAAAGTCAGTATAAAAAAAACGACCTCAAATGGTCCTACTCAATACACTCTAAGTGTACTAGTGTAATTATATAGTTAAGATAAACTAACACCTAATTACACTACGACCTTCCAATGGTTTGTTCCTTTCCATCATGGTCGTGAGCCACTGTTTATAATTTATAAGGAACCGATAACATGATCTTCTGTGTGTGACACCACACACCATGTTATCTACAATATAAATTAATTGAGCAACTACATTTATCATAAATGTAGACATTTGACCATTGTGATTCTTATTTCTAGATAAATGTTCATACCAAAAGCTAGGCTTTTAGTATACACTCTAACATTCATCAACAGCCGACGAGAAGGCAAGATTGTTTGTTTTTACATTCATATTGTTTCTTCTTCTTGTGTATTCTTGTACTCCTATTCTTGCTGGTGCAAGAAAGATTGTGGCGAGGTTTCTCCACCCAGAAGGAGTGTATATATTAGCCGGTTCTCCGGGGACTCATCCACCGACGGATTGATAGGCTTCGTCCACCTTACGGACACGCCGAGGAGTATGAGTATATCTCCGAACCTCGTTACATCGACGCGTGTTGAGGTTTGATCTTCTTGTCTTTGTTTCTTTGTTTTATTTTCCGCTGCGCTAACGTCAACTTGTAGAAAGAAACGAAGATTTGGGGTCGGCTATTCACACCCCCCCTCTCTAGCCGCGACCATCGATCCTAACAACTGTGTCCTAGTAATCTAGGTTGAGAATGTCCCCAAGAGGAGCTCATAAGGATTGTCATGTTAAACCCTGCAGGTGGACTTAGTCCGACATGACAATGAGGTTGAGTGGTACTACTCTTGGACTAAGATATTAATTAAATGAGTTGTCAGTAACTCACTTAATTAGTGGACATTCGACATCTTAAACACAGGGAGACTAACACACTCATAATAAGAAGGAGCCCAAAATGTAATTTGGGATTGGTGCGGTAGTTCAATAATAGTTCTCTAGTGGAATGAATTATTATTGATAAAATTAAGTTATGTGTTCGGGGCGAACACGGGATGCTTAATTTTATCGGGAGACCAAAACCAATTCCTCCTCTCGGTCCCTATCGTAGCCTCTTAATTATAGAGTACTATTCTCACCTATACCCACCTTCTTACCCATCCTGTAGGGGCCGGCCAAGCTAGCTTGGAGACCAAGCTAGGGCCGGTCATGGCTAGGTTCATGGGTGAATTCATGTGGCCGGCCCTAGCTTAAACTCAAGCCTAGGTGGCCGGCCCTATTAAAATAAAAAGGAATTTTAATTTTAAAAATTTTCTTATGTGGATAATATGATTTAAAAGAGAGTTTAAAATTTTAAATCTTTCCTTTTTATAAGATTCTACAAAAGATTAAGAGAAGAGCTAAATCTCTTTCCTTATTTCTAGATTAAAAGGTTGATTTTAATTTTGATAAAAACTTTCCTTTTAATCATGTTCATGATTTAAAAGAAAGTTTAAAAATTAAAAATTCTCTTTTATTAGTTTCTACAAAAGATTAAGAAAAGATTTAATATCTTTCCTTATTTGTAGATTGAAAGGAGATTTTAATTTTTAGAGACAACTTTCCTTTTTAGAAATTATCCACATGTTTAAAAGAAAGTTTTTAATTTATAAAATTTCCTTCTTATTAACCAATCATGAAGGGATAAAAATTATTGGAGAAATTTTTATAAATTTCCGGAAGCAAATAAGGAAGTTTTAATTTGTGTTTAAAATTTTATTTGCTTGGAGATATTAATGTGGTCGGCCATTGAAATTGAGAAAAGAATTTTGATTTTAATTAATTAAAATTTTTCCTTTTCATGGCAAAAGAATTAAGGAAGTTTTTATTTAAATTTCCTTATTTGCCAAGACCAAGGATTATAAAAGAGGGGGTAGAGGTGCCTTCATGGCGAACGACTCTATTATTTTCTCCTCTCTTTTTCTCCTTAGGTGTGGCCGGCCCCTTCTCTTTCTTTCTTCTCCATCTTGTGGCCGAACCTCTTCATGCTCTTGGAGTTTTAATTGGTGGCCGGATTCTAGCTTGGAGAAGAAGGAGAGAAAGCTTGCATTCCTTGGAGCTTGGTTGGTGGAAAAAGTTCTTCATCCTTTGGAAGTTTTTGCTTGGCCGAAACTTGAAGGAAGAAGAAGAAGGTGTTAGGTGGTTCTCGTCTCGGAAGATCATTGCCCACACAATGTACGAGATTAGAAGAGGAATACAGTAGAAGATTAAGAGGTCATTGTCTTCAAAGAAAGGTAAAACTAGTAATTGTTTCCGCATCATACTAGTTTTGTTTTTTTTGTAAAAATACCAAATACAAGAGGCATGCGATTCTAGTATTTTGAATTTATTTTCGATGTTGTGTTTTTTTAGTTTTTCTTTTCCTTGTGATTTGATTGTTCTTTTCGGTTGACCTAAAGTTATTTAAGGAAATTAAATATTAGTTTTCCTTAAAAGGCTTTGTCTAGTCGGTGGTGGTTGTTCCCATATCCAAGAAGGCCATGTGCCTCGTCACGTCAGTACTGGAAGCCAATTTTGGAAATTAATATTTAATAGAATTAATAACTTAGGTGATTTGGATCGAAAGTGTTAAGTTCCGCAGGAGATCCAAGTCAAAACCTAAAAGAACAAATAGATTAAACTTTGGATCAAACGTGTTAAGTTCCGCAGACGATCCAAGTTTAATTTAAAAGAACACATGGTAGCTAGGAAAAGGTTCAGACCTTTGTACAAAATTTTTGTACAGTAGAACCATTAGGTTTTCCGCGTAGCAACCAACAATTGGTATCAGAGCTAGGGTTTTGCCTCTGTGTATTTGGTATTAGTTTAATTATGCACATGTCATACATAATTTAGGCAGGATAATAGTAGGATGTGCTAACTTTATGGATGCAAGATCCAACTATTATGGCTTATAGATATTGTGTGTGTGATTGGACCCTTGGACATGTCTAGGGCATTTTATTGTGTGTGCATGATTGTATTATAAAATACAGCAGGAGCTGTATTTAGTTTTATTAGGATTTTATTTTTGATCTAGTTACATGTACATTCCTTTTATGGAATATAGGATCGATGGATGTAAATTTTATTTTATGTTCGATCTAGTTTACATGTACATTCCTTCGAGGAATATAGGATCGAAAAATGTAAAATTCTATTTATGTCGCGGATCGAATCTTGCAAGGCGTGGAACCTTTTGAGGACCAGAGGCGCAGCGGAACAAGGAGCAAGATGGATGCGACAACTAGACATGGTGGCGGTGGCAAAAGATGGCAGCAGCTAGGGTTGGCGACACACGGAGGACAGCAATAGATAAAAGCCATAATAGTTGAAAATTAGTTTTTCTATTTATTGCTTTTTATGCTGTGTTGTGTGCGCTTGTTAGTATGCATGCTAAGTAGGCTAGCATAGTCAAAATTCCTCACTTTAAATAACTAAGTGGGAGAGAGATTTATTTTTAAATAAATTCCACGATCTCCATTACTGGTTTATAAGTGATGCAACAAGTTTGCGCGTTGGCTCTGAGTGCCTTCCTCCATATCGGATGAGCTTGTTTGCGGATCACTAGCTTAAACTTCCATTTTGGATGACTATAGGAAGTTAATTAAGAGCGTGTGATCTTCCCCATCGGAAGGGGCATAATCTTATTAATGGACTTAGTGTCAAGTAATGGTATACACTTAGGCACATCTAATAGTATCTTCCTCATCGGAGTCACTGCTATTATTTGTGTGACCGAAGAAAACCAACTATTAATTTGTCAAATAAATAGGTTGACAAGATAATAAAAGACTCCTCTTACAAATGTTTGATTTTGTATACGTCCACACTATCGTGGCATACAAAATTCACGGTGTTTGAGGAAATTTTATTTTGTTATAAAGATTTATTGACAAGATAATTAATGGGTAAAACCCTCCTCTTACAAATGTTTAAATTTTGTATACGTCCACACTATCGTGACATGCAAAATTCACGGTGTTTGAGGTGTTGGTGAATTTAAATAATATTATTTGAGGAATCAATGTTATTTTAAATTCAAAAGTTTTGACCAAATATTTGATCAAAGACAGATCAAGTATTAATTTTATTCGTCATAAAGTAAAGTTGACGAGATAATAAAATTAATGGATAAAATCTCCTCTTTGATTTTGTATACGTCCACACTATCGTGGCATACAAAATTCATGGGGATTTTAAAGAATTGATCTTGACCAAATATTTTTGTGATTCTTAGGATTTAAAATGTTTGTCAATCCCCTAGTTGTTATACTATAGAAAAGACTTAGTAGTCCAAATTGTAATGATTGGAAATATGACTTGGACATTAAGGTTGACTGTCTTCTTAGAACTAAGAACAATATAGGTGTATTTAATTCATTAGTTGAAACATGTTTAGTGGTGTTATCTACCAGAACCTGGAGTGTGGATACAGATGCCATTAATCATGTCTGCAATTCATTGCAGGGTTCCAGGAAACCCGACAACTAAATGAAAATAAAAACACCATCCACATGGGCATTACTGTAAAAGTAGCAGCTGTTGCAGTGGGAGAGGTTTATTCTCTAATAGGAATAAAATATGGATTATTAGAAATTATCTTTACATACTAAGTTTAGAAAGAACCTAATTTCAGTTTCTAAACTATTATAGAATAGATATTGTGTTTATTTTGATAACAAAGTTGTTATCAAGAAAAATAGGGAAGTTATCTATTCTGGTATGTTGGTTGGCAATTTATAATTCAATAACTCCCACGATGCAACAAATGAAAATTAGTAACACATCTTCTAACTTTAAGAGAAAGCAACCTTCGGAAATGAACCAATTATATCTTTGGCATCTAAAGCTAGGTTATATTAACTTAAGTATGATTCATTGGTAGCTGATGAACTTTTAGGTTCATTAGTAGTGGAAATCTTTCCAACCTGCGAGTCTTACTTGGAAGGAAAAATAACCAAGAAGCTTTTAAGTCTAAGGGGTATAGAGCCAAAGATATGTTGGAATTGGTTCATTCTGATTTGTGTGATCCTATGACTATCCAGGCAAGAGGTAGTATCGAATATTTCATCTATTTTATAGATAACTATTCAAGATACAAATACATTTACTTAATGTGCCGCAAGACTAAGTACTTTGATTAGTTCAAAGAGTACAAGGCTGATGCGGAGAAACGTCAAAGTAAAAGTATCAAGACACTACGGTGAGATCGTAGTGGCAAGTACCTCTTGGGAGAATTTAGGAGTCACTTATCAAAAGTAGGGATTCAATCCAAACTAACTGCACCTTGTACACCCCTACTGAATGGTGTAAAAAAAAGGAAGGTATAGGACTCTTATGGAAATAAGTAGATTGATGATGAATTATTTGGAAAATTACCAAATTCATTTTAAGGATATACTCTAGAAACAGAAGTGAACATAGTACCTTCCAAAGTCAGAACTCTCTACCCATATAGAATTGCTAAATAGGCATAAGCCTATTTTGAAGCATATTCGGATTCGGGTAGTCCAGCACATATGCTGAAGAGAGACAATGATAAGTTGGACAGGAATTCACTTGTTTGTAAGTTATCCTAGAGAAATGAAAGTAGGTTTATAGTCTTTAAAATCAGAAGGTCATTGTTAGCATCAATGATCGATTTTTAGAAAAGGACTATGTAATAAACCACAAGCCCATAAGTAAATTTGTTCTTAAAGAAATTATAAAGGACATGTCTAATCTAGTACCAACTGTACAAGATGAAATATCACAAGAAACTGCAACACGTATCACAATTGATACACAATTATAGACAGTACATCATCGTAGTGGGAGGGGTTGTCAAACAACCAAAAGGATTTATGTTTTGGGAAAGTTTTTGGACTTGATCCCAAATGAACATGAGTCTGATCCCGGAAATATGATGAAGCACTCCAAAATAAAGATGCATCATCTTGGCAAAGAGCAATGAATACAGAATTAGAATATAAGTATTCTAATCAAATCTGGAAGCTTGTAGAACCACCAGATGGTGTAAAAACCATTGGGTGAAAATATGTCTACAATAGGAAAAGATGGATAGACAGGAAGGTGGAAACTTTCAAAGCAAGGCTTGATGAAAAAGGAAACTTTTTCACTGGTAGTCATGCTTAAGTCTATCCGGATTCTTTTATCTATTTAGCAAGTGGATGCCAAGACAGCATTCCTTAATGGAAGTCTTGAAGAAAGCATCCATACAAAACAACCAGTAAGGGTTCATTGCAAAGGGCAAAGAGCATTTTGTGTGCAAGCTCAATCAGTCTATGGACTGAGGCAAAGCTTCAAGGTCTTGAAACATCCGGTTTATCAAAGGAATCCTGTCCTATGGATTTATTTAGTAACCGGATAAGTCTTGTGTATACAAAAGGTGTGATGGAAACATGGTGATATTTCTTGTACTATACGTAGATAACATTTTTGGTAGTTGGAAACAATATCAAAATGTTGTCAGAAGTAAGGGTATGGTTGTCCAAACAATTCGATATGAAGGACTTAGGAGAATGAATATATTCTTGGGATCAAAGTAATAAGGGATCGCAAGAAAAGAATATTTTAATTATCCCAAGCTTCATATATCGGAAAAAAAAAAATCCTTGCTCATTTTAAGCATGCAAAACTCCAAGAAAGGTTTCTTACCTTTTTAGCATGGAGTAACTTTATCTAAAGAAATGTCTCCGTAGACATCAAAGGAGATAAAGGACATAAAGGCAGTTCCTTATGCTTCGGCTGTGGGAAGCCTAATGCATGCAATGCTGTGTACGAGACTGGATATCTATTTTGCCGTGAGCATAGTTATTAGATATCAAAGCAACTCTGGACAAGGACATTGATCTGCGTTAAAGCATATATTGAAGTACCTTAGAGGCACTAGAGATTACATGCTAGCTTATAAGGCAGATAATTTGTTTCCTGAGGGTTGCATGGATTTTGACTTCCAATCAGATAGGGACAATAATAAGTCAACCTCGGGGTTTTGTGTTTACTTTAGGAGGAAAAGTCATAACTATGGAAGAGTGATAAGCATAGGTGTTTTTCTGGACTCCACCATAGAAGCTGAGTATATGGCAAGCCTCTGAAGTAGCCATAAAAGATAAATGACTCAATAACCTCAAGATGGACTTAGATATGATTTCTGGTTTGTCCAAAGATTATTACAATTCATTGTAATAATAGTGGTGCAGTAGCAAACTCGAAGAAACCATAAGTCTATAAGGCAAGTAAACGCAATAGAGCGCAAGTATCACCCAATACGAGAAATCATATAAACGAGAAGAAGTTGTTGCTGCCTAGATTGCATCAAGTGATAACCTAGAATATTCTTTCACTAAAGCCCTTAAGGCAAGAGCTTTTGATGGACATGTTGAAGGTTTGGGAATCAGATGTATGGTAGCAGTTATGGCAGCTTAGTCTTTTAGTATAAGTGGGAGATTGTTAGAATGTATACTAAAAGCATAGCTTTTGGTATAAACATTTATCTAGAAATAAGAATCACATTGGTCAAATGTCTACATTTATGATAAATGTAGTTGTTCAATTAATATTGTAGATAACATGGTGTGTGGTGTCACACACAGAAGATCATGTTATCAGTACCTTATAAATTATAAATAGTAGCTCACGACCAAGATGGAAAGGAACAAACCATTGGAAGGTCGTAGTGTAATTAGGTATTAGTTTATCTTAACTATATAATTACACTAGTACACTTAGAGTGTATTGAGTAGGACCATTAGAGGTCATTTCTTTTATACTGACTTTATAAAGGAACAAAGACCTCAGTTATTATGGAAGTGTGTGCTCTTAATCCCAATATAATAACAAGCACATATATTTGATATTTATTTCTTTAATTTATCAATGGGTGAGATTTAGTTCGATAAATCAATAAGCCCGATAAGTTGGGAAATGATATCACTTATAGTGTGTGTTGTTGATTATAGAAGGAAACTGTGTCCTAGTAATCTAGGTTGAGAATGTCCCCAAGAGGAGCTCATAAGGATTGTCATGTTAAATCCTGCAGGTGGACTTAGTCCGACATGACAATGAGGTTGAGTGATACTACTCTTGGACTAAGATATTAATTAAATGAGTTGTCAGTAACTCACTTAATTAGTGGACATTCGACATCTTAAACACAGGGAGACTAACACACTCATATAAGAAGGAGCCCAAAATGTAATTTGGGGTTGGTGCGGTAGTTCAATAATAGTTCTCTAGTGGAATGAATTATTATTGATAAAATTAAGTTATGTGTTCGGGGCGAACACGGGATGCTTAATTTTATCGGGAGACCAAAACCAATTCCTCCTCTCGGTCCCTATCGTAGCCTCTTAATTATAGAGTACTATACTCACCTATACCCACCTTCTTACCCATCCTGTAGGGGCCGGCCAAGCTAGCTTGGAGACCAAGCTAGGGCCGGTCATGGCTAGGTTCATGGGTGAATTCATGTGGCCGACCCTAGCTTGAACTCAAGCTTAGGTGGCCGGCCCTATTAAAATAAAAAGGAATTTTAATTTTAAAAATTTTCTTATGTGGATAACATGATTTAAAAGAGAGTTTAAAATTTTAAATCTTTCCTTTTTATAAGATTCTACAAAAGATTAAGAGAAGAGCTAAATCTCTTTCCTTATTTCTAGATTAAAAGGTTGATTTTAATTTTGGTAAAAACTTTCCTTTTAATCATGTTCATGATTTAAAAGAAAGTTTAAAAATTAAAAATTCTCTTTTATTAGTTTCTACAAAAGATTAAGAAAAGATTTAATATCTTTCCTTATTTGTAGATTGAAAGGAGATTTTAATTTTTAGAGATAACTTTCCTTTTTAGAAATTATCCACATGTTTAAAAGAAAGTTTTTAATTTATAAAATTTCCTTCTTATTAACCAATCATGAAGGGATAAAAATTATTGGAGAAATTTTTATAAATTTCCGGAAGCAAATAAGGAAGTTTTAATTTGTGTTTAAAATTTTATTTGCTTGGAGATATTAATGTGGCCGGCCATTGAAATTGAGAAAATAATTTTGATTTTAATTAATTAAAATTTTTCCTTTTCATGGCAAAAGAATTAAGGAAGTTTTTATTTAAATTTCCTTATTTGCCAAGACCAAGGATTATAAAAGAGGGGGTAGAGGTGCCTTCATGGCGAACGACTCTATTATTTTCTCCTCTCTTTTTCTCCTTGGGTGTGGTCGGCCCCTTCTCTTTCTTTCTTCTCCATCTTGTGGCCGAACCTCTTCATGCTCTTGGAGTTTTAATTGGTGGCCGGATTCTAGCTTGGAGAAGAAGGAGAGAAAGCTTGCATCCCTTGGAGCTTGGTTGGTGGAAAAAGTTCTTCATCCTTTGGAAGTTTTTGCTTTGCCGAAACTTGAAGGAAGAAGAAGAAGGTGCTAGGTGGTTCTCGTCTCGGAAGATCATTGTCCACACAATGTCCGAGATTAGAACAGGAATACGGTAGAAGATCAAGAGGTCATTGTCTTCAAAGAAAGGTAAAACTAGTAATTGTTTCCGCATCATACTAGTTTTGTTTTTTTTTGTAAAAATACCAAATACAAGAGGCATGCGATTCTAGTATTTCGAATTTGTTTTCGATGTTGTGTTTTTTTAGTTTTTCTTTTCCTTGTGATTTGATTGTTCTTTTCGGTTGACCTAAAGTTATTTAAGGAAATTAAATATTAGTTTTCCTTAAAAGGCTTTGTCTAGTCGGTGGTGGTTGTTCCCATATCCAAGAAGGCCATGTGCCTCGCCACGTCAGTACTGGAAGCCAATTTTGGAAATTAATATTTAATATAATTAATAACTTAGGTGATTTGGATCGAAAGTGTTAAGTTCCGCAGGAGATCCAAGTCAAAACCTAAAAGAACAAATAGACTAAACTTTGGATCAAACGTGTTAAGTTCCGCAGGCGATCCAAGTTTAATTTAAAAGAACACATGGTAGCTAGGAAAATGTTCAGACCTTTGTACAAAATTTTTGTACAGTGGAACCATTAGATTTTCCGAGTAGCAACCAACAATATGTTTCTTGGGTTGCAGTTGTGCATTCCAAATTGACCTCTAAAGCAGCAGATTATGAGCGAACTTTATAATGAGGGGCACTTTGCACATGATAAGACGTTGGCCCTCATCTCTACCAATTTCTATTGGCCCAAGTTGACTAGCGATATGGCTCACTTTGTTGATCGATGATGTTCTATATGCTAGCGGTCTAAGGGGGGTCTAACCAATGCAGGCTTATATACTCCCTTAGCCATTCCTAAAGCTCCTTGGCTTAATGTCAGCATGGATTTTGTATTGGAATTGTCCCGCACCCAATGAGCCTCAGACTCAGTTCTTGTTGTTGTTGACAGATTTTCAAAGATGGTGCATTTCATAGCTTGTAGGAAGACTATGGATGCTACTCGGATTGCCTATCTTTACTTCAAGGAGATCATGTTTACATGACATTTCTCAATCCATGACTTTAGATTGAGATACCAAATTCATTAGTCACTTCTAGAAGAGCTTATGGGGAAAATTGAGAACACAGTTAAACTTTAGCAATGCTTACCACCCTCGGACAAATGGGCCAACCGAAGTGGTGAATCAGAGTCTAGGTAATTTTTTGAGATACCTTATAGGAATTAAACCAAAGCAATGGGACTTGGCGTTACCTCAAACAGAGTTTGCCTACAACAGATCAAAAAGCAGGACCATGGGATTGAGTCCTTTTGAGATTGTCTATGACCAAAATCCATCAGGAGTTCTAGACTTAGCCCCTATTCCACGTGTAAGGTGAATTAGTCCTAAAGCAAATGAGATGGCAGAGCATCTTCAAGGTATTCATGAGCAAGTAAAACTAGCAATTATAGAAAGAAATACTAAGTATAAGGCTAGGGTCGATCGTCATCATCGACAGGTACTTTTTGAAATTAGAGATTTTATATGGGTCGTATTGACTCATGATCATTTCCCTGTTGGAGAATATAATAAGCTAAAGGATCGAAAAATTGGATCATGCGAGATACTGCAGAAGATTAACGACAATGTCTAGAGGTTGCATCTTCCTAGTCATCTAAAGACTTTTGATGTCTTCAACATGAAGCACCTAACTCCTTATTCGACAGATGCTAATGAAGTTAATCTGAACTCGAGGGAGACTTCTTTTCAAGCTGGGGAGACTGATGCAGGCCCAACCCATGTTGAAGTCCAATATGAGCCTTCACCTTCAAACAGTCATGACTTTTGACTCGGGATTCGGAATCAGGCTTTGTCTGTCGTCACGCGTACAGATTTTGAAAACATATGTTTGATACTGGTGAAACTATAATCGTCAAATTTTTAGCCCCAAATTCCACCGTTTGAACCCTTTTCAAGGCCTTTTTGCTATTTTTGATCATTTTTATTTTTGGATATTTAGGGTAATTTTCATATTTCTGGTATTTTTTATAGAGGATTTATCTTTATTCTTGTCTTAATTTGAGTTAAGATCGTTAAGTTAATTACTTTTCTTTTCGGATAAAATTTTATTTCCTTTCTTTACAAGATTGGAATTAAGATTTGTTAATTATAATTTCTTTCCTTGTTTGAGTCCTAAGTTGTGGTCTATATAAGAGTCATGTTTAGATGTTGAGGGATCAATCCTCTGCAATTAATAAAAAGTTTTCTTTTTGGAAGTTCCTCTTCTTATCTTCTTCTCAATTTTCCTCTTCTCGTCAACCCGCAGGATAATCGCTATTCAGTCCGACGTCACTTGGTCATTTTCTCCATAACTCACATCCTCATAGCTACCTATCTTACACAAAATATTGTTAAATAATAAATTAACCAAAATTTTGGTTACCTTATCATTTATCTCGGATCTCTTCACTTGCTACTCGGTCCATTTGGCATTTGCTCTTCTTGAGGAGCTTTCCTTTGTTATTTATTAGGGTTTCAAATTCCTCCATTAGAATAAAATATTGATCTATGTCCATCGTAAAAAAAAATTCTTTATTCTTGATTTCCATAAGTTGGAACTTCCAACTATGAAGGAAGGAGATGCCTGGAAGTCGTATCCAAATTCATCTCGTGGATCCATTTTGAATTTGAACTCTCTTAATTATGAGTCCTTTGACTTGTTGATATTTAGGGCTTCATTTTTAACTTTTTCTTCTTCCTCTAGTTCTTGCTCTCTCTGGCTATTAGTCCAAAGAAGAATAGTTTTGTTCTGATACCATATGTTAGCACCAAAAGAATTCATATATTTCTATAATATTATGATATTGTCCACTTTGGACCTAAGTTCTTGTAAATTTATTTTTTATCTCTATCCAAAATGTCTCATACCAATGGAGATATATCTCTTCATCTTTTAAATCTATAAATTTTTTTTCATGTATGTCCAATGTGACACTTTAATTGTATTCCCAACATTATAAAAATTTAATACGTGATTTGGACAATACCGAAACTTAATAATCCGGATAATACCGAAACTTAATAATCCTTACTTTCAATATAACAACTAGCTTGAGTCTAATTGATTATTTTTTATCAAACAGCTAAGATTTAGATTCATTGCAATAATATAATATTCCTCGTCTGAGACCCTTTTAAGATTGCCTCATGTGATCTAGAAAAGATTTCGCCTAGCATAATAACATTTACATTAGGGTGACCCATACTATATTTCGCATATGCTAAGAATCAACCTTATGACCTATCATAGTAATATCACATACAAGTATCATGTGTCAGCCCGTGGAGGCCTATGATTTAGATTCTTGTCGAAACTTAAGTCAATAAAATGTCATGTTTTTTTATAAAAATCATTAAATGAATATTATTATGTGTCAGCCCATGGAGGCCTATGATTTAGATTCATGTCGAAACTTAAGTCAATAAAATATCATGTTTTTTTATAAAAATCATTAAATGAACATTATTATAACATGATGATAATTATTAATATAGTAGCAAAAGGTTATTATACTTTCCTCAAGTATATGAAGAAAGATAAATGTGCCCAGCGGATAGGAGGAGTTTTTTTCTCCAAAAACACGTGTCTATCGAAAATTAACCTTTTACCCTATTGTAATAAAACTATTATCTTCTAGTCTTCTTGTCAACTCAGCATCCCCGTTGAAACATCCTTACTTTCAATATGGTGACTCACTTTTGAGTCTAGTTAATCATTGTTTATAAAAATACTTGATGACTCTTGAGATTTAAATTCATCCAAATAGAACCAATCCAATCCTAAGATTTATGTTTGTTTTTTTAGATTTTAAGGCGATCAAGAACTTTTAGCTGGCCAAAAGTATTCGATGATGTTAAAAAGACTTGGAATTCATACTAAACCAGCACTATTTCCTCCTAGATGTCTTTTGATTTTTTCTATAACTCTTAAAATAACATTTATAATATAATTTTAATATCATTGATAATACACAGATTTACATTCAGAAGACTCGGAAGCCACTAACTCACCCGAATCGTCCATACTCTCGCTCGCCTGATCTCCTCCCTCGACGACGTCGCCGCCGGTGCTCGAAGCCGACCCCTCCACCAACTCCGCCCTACGACGATCTTCCGACACCCTCCTCTTGCTTCTCTCCCTCTCCTGTAAATCCTCCGAACGCCGATTCTCAACTCTGTTCCTCCTCGGCCTGAACTTGAAGCAGCAAGCCGACGTGAGGAGAAGCGCGAAGAAGACGTTGAGCGAAGTCAACACAGAGAATGTCCACCTGCATCGGTTCACCAGCTCCTTGGACCAAGGGAGCTGCGATCTCATCAGGAGCTCTGATTCATAAAGCTGTGGCAGATCCCTAGTCCCGGCTTTGGGCTTCAATCTCACTCTGATTGAGCCGCTCCTCTTTGCTCTGCTTTCCTTGTATCTCAGCACCTCCATGCTCATCTCCTGAGTCTCACTGGAAATCCCCAGCAAAAGAGGGATACTCATGAACAACGTCCGCATTAGCCTCACCGGGAAGCTTCGGAATCGGAGCATGCAGGGACGGCTCGATGCTGCGATTATTTCTCCAGTCGAGGAAATTACTTCGGCTTGTACCTTCAACCAATCCAATCCGGTATCAGACGAACATATTGAAGAAGAAGAAGAAGAAGAAGAAGAAACAGAGGTTATGGGACCTGGAAGACGCCGATCAGGAGATTGTAATCAGACTCAGGCAGCAGGATAAGGAGCGAGACCGTCACTGAGTGTCCCGGCGGCACCGCCCTTCCCGAGTGCCACGTGCCGCCGGCCAGCGCCACGGACGCGGTGGGGTTCGCTTCCTTGTAGTCGAGATGCAGGGGGCGGCGCAGCAACACTGGCTCCTCCGCCCACATCCGAACTAGCGCGACGCCGAGAAGGAGCGAAAAGAACAAGAGGGCTAGCAGGAAAGTCGCCGCGTAGAGGGCTCCGAGGAGGCCGAGGGCGAAGCGGCGGGCGATGGCAGCAGCGCCGCGGACGACGCGGGCGGGGATCTCACGGGTCTGGAAATAGAGATAGAGGAAGGGGGAGACGAGGGAGAGGAAGGAGGAGGCGATGAGCTCGGCTTGGAAGGCGACCAGCTGCGCCAGCCACCCGGCAGGGAGAGTCAGGAGGTCCTCGTCGTCGAACCTGCTGGCGTCTTCAGTCATCGACCGCCGATGGCTTTTGCAGAAGTTGGCATCCATGGCTGATCGGTGGACGGCGGCGGCGGAGTGGTGGCGGAAAGCTAATAAAGGAAAAAATTAACGGCCGGGTGGCTCTTGTGCATGCGGCATGGTTGACAAGTTGCACTGCGGTCTCCTGGAAAATTCGGCACGTGTAAGTTTTTTTAAAATTATAAAAATATTCTAATTTATATAAATGATTTAATATATATATATTTCTAAATTTTCTTTACTATTATATATCTTTCCATCAAACAATGTGCCATGGTCGGAGCTCGATCTAATCTGAACTTGGTCTAAACTGATCTGAGCTAAATCTAACTCGATCCGAGCTCTGTCTACCTTGACCCGGGCTCGACTTTGACTTGTTATCCAACTCCTCTTGATTGTCTAGGCACGACTGATTTGGTCGGAACTTGATTTGATCTAATTCGAACTTGCTCTAAACTGATCTGAGCTTGATCTAACTTGACTTGAGCTCTGTCTGCCTTGACCCCAGTTGGTTTGACTAAAACCGAGCTCGACTTTGACTTGTTGTTAAGCTCCTTTTATTGTTGACTTGACTATACTACGTGGTGACGATCATCTCTGCCACATCAATTAGTATAAACTAAAATTTTGATGATTTAATAAATTTTTTTTTAAAACCAATCATCATCTATGCCCATCATCTAGTCTTATGGGATTCTGAGGTGAAAATTTTGATGTTATACGCTACAACTCAACCTGATAAATCCAGAAACATGTTCTTTTTCAGCAAAGCAAAGCCATTTTCAGCGAAAACAAATAATAATAATAATAATAATAATAATAATAATAATAATCCCAATGTTTTATCTTTATTCCGGCAGAAGAGGTAGCAATGGATAAATCGAACCAATCAAATTGCCAGTCCAATACATTTGAAGAAGCTTGATATATCAATTTCTGAATCTGATCAACAAGATGAAGCTTGAGCTTGTTTGGCTTTCATCAGTACAAGTTCTTCTGTCGTGACACCGATAATATCGTTTGCCTGCTTTAGGGGAACAGCACGAATCATTTCATCGCTCTGCAAATGCAAACTTGCCATTTCATTACATAAATAATCATAAAGAGCAACAAAATAGCTCCTACGGATTGGCGCAGTTTATTGTTGCATGGGTATTTACTCTAATAAATTTTGGAGTCAATTCCCATCTGACGTAAAATGCCTCCCCTAACAAAAGGCTACTGTGCATTATGGAGAGGTTGATATTAACCACCATGTCACAAGCAGAAAAGCATTATGCAAAATACAAAATGTTAGTGTGTTTTACTTGATCACCCAAGGAGGTGGATGGGATTGTGATAATGAAAAGAACCAGCGTCCTGGTTCTTTCTCGTAGGAAGCAGAAAAGCATGATGCAAAAGACAAGATGTGAGAGTCTTTTGCTTGATCACCCAAGGAGGTCGATGGGATTGTGATAAGGATAGGAACCAGCGTGTTCTATCTCGTAGGGAACATAAATAGAGAAAAGGATGAAAAAAAGGGAATGAGATGATCACTTGGAGGAATCGACCTCCAATAATGATCACTTCAAGGGGATCAACTTTCAATAACCAAAGTAATTTGATTATTTAATTGAATCACTTCATTGTCTGTCCCTAAAAGAGACACCTTGGTGTAGACAGTATGAAGGCCTAGAAAACTAGAATTACTTCTGCATTAGTAAATGAATTTTCACAAACCAAAATCTATCTAACATGAAGTAAAACTTGAAGTGAATTAGCTAAAAATGAGGCAGATGCAATCAAACTTACTCTTGTAACAATACCAAGTTTCTCCAACTTTCTGATCGCGTCTTCAACTTCAAAATTGCAATTCTTCCCAAACTCCTCTGTAATGAGTTTCTCACAGTGACGATCAAGAGCCTATATTTAGATCATGAAAATTGTGAGGTTAAGAAAATACAAGGATAACAGAGAATGACAAACAAATTAATTCCATGCATTTTTAAAGATTTTAGTAAAAGAAAGAATGTCATACTTCTTTTGTCAATTCCCTTTCCCTCATTAGAATAAAGTAAGAAACTATCACCTCTTTGACCTGCACATTTAGATTTTGAAACTAAGTTTTTCCCAAACTTCACTTGAACTTTGGTCTAATACGATTTATTAATTATAGAACCTACTTCTTGTTGAATCACATCATCACACAAATGTAGGAGTGTAGCTTTGCCAGTGTCAAGTTGTTTGTCAAACATTGATTTGGTGATTAAATTCTGGTAAGTAGCTATGTCTTGTTGAAACCTGCATGCTTTCAAAAGATTAGCATAAGAAAATACATTATACTCAAAATAACATGATCATGCCATATTCATGTTCCCATTAAGCATAACTTCTTTATCAAATCTGATGCAAAACAATATTCGTAAGAGACAAGTGAATATTGCACACTAAAATAGTAATGGTAAACAAAAGTTATTTTTATTTTTATAATGAGGTAACAGTCAAAATCAATGTCAAACACAAGCGAATGTTCTAATTCATCAAACTATTATGCTAATGATAGATAGTTCCTTGGAAGATACGCGTTACAGGGTCCGATTGCAATGTCTCGACAAAGACCATTACATCTCTATGAGAACTTAGGTGTAGTGTTAAATATGCAAGAGTTCTCACATCATCGGTTAGATAAGAACAAGCATTATAGGAATACCGATTGTCTTGGATTTGAAATATAAGAATGCTCATTGGTAAAATGATGGATATAGTAGATATGTTGATTAAGAGAAGAATTAATATTTTGTGTTTATAAGAGATAAAATGGATAGAAGAGAAGACAAAGATGATAGAGAACTATACTCACGTGAACAAGGAACCAGAAATGAGAAATATATAGGGTGTTTATAATTTTGGAACAAGAAATGCAAAAGGAAAAACTATGTTGGATTTTGTAGTAACACAAGAATTTAGTCAGAAGAAGGGGAGCCTTGGCGCAACGGTAAAGTTGTTGCCATGTGACTAAAAGGTCACGGATTCGAATCCTGGAAACAACCTCTTGCAAAAAATAGGATAAGGCTGCGTACAATGGATCCTTCCCCGGGGCCCCGCATGGCGAGTGCTTCGTGCACCAGGCTGCCCTTTTTTTACATGAATTTAGTTAGAAATGGAAGATTGTTGAAAAAAAATACTCACGTGAAGTAAATTTTAGCACAATAGCCAATGAGACCGAAAATGATAGTGAGGACAACACGAATTTCAGCTTTCGGCATTTTAAAAGAGCCAATGAGAGTAATCTGAAACAGTATGCTGCTTGTTAGGTAATGGCAAAGGAGAAAGAAATTGTAAAGCCAGTCAAATTAAGTCATCAGGATTCAAAAACTTACAAGACCAAGCACCATCGTAATCAAGAAGCTGACCCAGTCCCTAGGAGTCAAGCTTAGGTTTTTCTTTTCAGGCTGCAAAACCATTCACACTTTATGAAAATGGAGCCTCAAAATGTTGTTCAATAAGTTGGTTACTTGCAGGAATTGGAATTTAGAAGTCTCACTAAAACTAGTTCCAAATCAGCCATGGGAATATTTCTGAAATGTTTTACATAGATTCCTCGATCTATCTTGTCTTTTGTGCTCGCCCGCCTGCTAGGTTGTGTGTTTTAAGTAGTTATGAAATGCAGATAACTACAAACTGTTGACTTAAATTGAAATGGATCCAAATCCAGAATCTCCAACTTCCATGACTTATAGAAGAGAACTTAAAATGTAGAATAGCTGCTACCTGTAAACGACGATTATTCTTTTAAAAGTTGGTTCTTGGATTTCAATCTTGCCTAGTAGGTCTTGGGTTCTGCAGAAAATAAAATGCAGATTTATTATGAGATCATATACTGTCAAAAACTGGTTCTAGGATATCAGACCAAATCTCATCAAAATCGACATGGGAAAGATAGTTGACCTGAACTCCATGTTTTCAATCCTTTTTCGTTTAAAGAGCTCCTTTGAATCATCAATAATTCTAGTTGTTTCCTCTGTATCTTTTCTCAATATATTGCTCGATCTTTTTGAGATGAACCTCTCAAGCCTGAAATCATACAACTCACCCAAATGCAAATGGCCTTTTGAAAGTAATGGATTCAATTTACCATGTTTGAAATAAAAAAAAAAATTACCTAGTAGCCCTTAGAAATCTAGTCCAAATACTAGTTATAATCATATCCAATTTCTCCATGAAAAAGTAACCGGTTGTATGATCAGTTCCTACTCCTCGATGAAAAATAATGTACTTCCAAAACAAGAGAGACAAAGATAAGAAAGATGTTTACACTTAAAAGATAAATCATTATGCTATTTCAAAGTTCAATGAATTAATCAACATTGGTGAAAAAATAAAATGCCATGCTTCTATATTAGTTAACATAAACATATTTGCAAAAAAGTCATATTTCAAGGAGATTATCACAAAATTAATGTGGTCACTTGTGATAAGACTAGTGGCGGAGTTAGAAACTATAATCTACCCAGCCTAATCGGTCGATGGTAAGAGTTGTATATATATAAAAAAAATCTTCAGGCTGATCACGGAATTTGATTTGGGGATTTAAGGTTGGTCAGATGAACAATTGACTAAAATGGTTAAATGTATGGAGAAACTCCTAAATATATGGGCTTCTTCTCTAAATCCTAAAATGGGCCCTCAGGCTAAAGCCCAGGTAGACTAACACCTGCCTTCGCCCTTGCAAAAGACACCTAAAACCGAGAACATTTTCTATACAATTTTCATAGTATATATGAGCAAAGATTTAGATACTATTTCATATCACACATTTTTCAAAGAGGAAAATACAGGATTGTTTTGGTGTTTTGCAACAGCTTTGATGACAATGAGCATGGATCGAGCTGGGTCAGGTTTTAAAGAAGAAAACCAACCTAACTCAATTTCTTTTGGGTACATAACAATCCTCTGATTTGAATCCAAATCCAGATTTATGAAAAAATTTCAAAATCAAAATTTTCAAGCCAAGTAGGGTGGGTTGGATTTTAGGGGTCTTTAGGTTTAAGGCTTTTATTCGAGTTTATGGGGATTTTCGAGTCTTATCGATTTTTAGATTTTATAATTACAGGGTTATGTAAAAGTTTAGTAATTTTATATCTAAATAAAATAAAATCATATATTTGGGTTCATTTATTATTATTTTGATCTCTTATGCTACTTTAATTATTATTAATAAGTACAGCATGTACTAATTGCAATTTTAAGCACTATGAACTTTATTTCCTACTATTCTTATTCTTCTTGGGTAGGGATGATAATTTCCTACGAATTTGATGGAGAATTTGATATCTGATTCGAATGAAGAAGGGTATGGAGGGATCTTTTTGGACCTGATTAAATAATCAGATAATTGAGTATGAGTATTCGGGTATGGAGGCGGGTCTAGTAGAACCCTACCCACACCCGACCCGAATACCCGATTAATATATATAGGTAATTTTTTCCCCAAAACTCACTAACTATTTTTGTTGGTCTTTAATATGTTTTTATTGAATATGATTAAATTAGGAGTATGCTATAGATGTTTAATCTGTTTTTTTTTTCTAAATTATGTTTTTTTGGATATGATGTTAATTCTAATATGCTTTTGTTAAATAATGGTAATTGGATGGAATAAAGAAAATTATTAGTATAGAGGATATCCGATCCTATGGGTATGGGTATGAGGATGGGTATCTAATCCCTGATGGATATGAGGATGTGGATGAAAGTTGAAAATATGATGGAATGGGGATGAGGATAGAGATGGAGATGGATATAATAAATGGGGATGGGATCCAAACCCAACCCATTGTCATCTCTATTCTTAGGTATCATCTTTTGAAAAGTGTCAAATCAACATGAAATAAAAGTTGGACCTTGTACAAGTCAATATGGACATGTCACACAATTCTCTTGAATATAATTTAACTAACATAAGATTTAACATAAATCACATCAAAAACAATATAAAAATAGTTAGTAAAATTTAAAATGAATATAAATTTGAGAGTGCATTATTTTTTAGTACTAACTAAATTAAGGTTGGAATAGAATTTAGCTAACATCAAAAAATTTAATCTAATATAAATACTTCCTAGAATTTAAAATTGATTAAGAAAATAAATTATTGTTGTTCAAATCCTATTTCTAAAATATAAATTTTAATTGAAAATTTTAAGTTAATATTCGAATGCAAATCCCAGTCAAACTTTTTCCTATAAAATTATAGCATTATATTTTTCTATAATTTTTTGTAACTTATTTTTCTTAAATTCTAATTATATTAATTATTGTTTTCTATGCAAATTTTCTATCTACTATAGTTTTATTTTTAAAAGAAAACAAATAAAAAATAATAATATTAAAATTTCCCTAAATTTATATGAATTTATCTAGATATAGGTAATAAGGCATATTTAATTCAATTATCTAACTATATAGCATGATTTAAAGTCTTCAAAGTAGAGGTTGAAATGTATCGTTTTGGTTGAATCTCTATATTAATTAATACAAATAATTTCTCTTGTATCGTATCTGTCGTTGTATTAATGAGAATCGTACCATGTCAACAATCTATGTGCCTTGGTATATTACACAACACATCAAAAAGAGTTCAAGATGCTTGTTTTTTATAGCTTGCAGTGGCACAACACAATATTGAAACTGTACCACTCTAACTAGGGACAAAGTACTAAACGGTACCACTGTTTCAATAATCAAAAGTAAAAAAAACTATGTACTAACTACTAAAGCACTACTAAATGAGTAAAATCCATTTGTATGGTTTTAATACTTTGTAAAGTGTGTGACGTATGTATATGATACAATGCAATATTTTCATTAATTTGACTATCTAGCTGCTCAATCCATTATAATGTTTAGTAATTTATTAGTTTTAAATTATAATTAAAATTATTTGTAGTTGCCATAGACATATTTAGAATTTAACAAGCTAATTGGATTAATATAGATTAACACATATTTGAATTCATCTCGTCAGACTTGGGAGCATGTCGATGCATTAGAAGTGTCAACACCCAACATCCCTAATTCTTAGGTGTAAAAAAATTTAAGAACAATGGTGTTAAGCTCATAGATCCATACTTGTGTGGATATTGAACTCGAGGTCCAAGTACATAGATTTTCTCATATAGGACATATAATAGTGTCAATAATCTCAAAAACCGATCATTGAAGTGAAAATTAAACTTCAGAAAACTAAAGTTTATCTATACAACAAATCAAAATTTTGAAATTCATGAACTTTTAGATTGATATAGTTCAAATATTGGGTAAAAAAAAACTGCAAAGCAGAATATTTTTTAGGAGCTGACTATACCTTTTCAGAAAAACGAGGAAGATTTTCACAAGGATGCTTCTGAAAATACCTTTGAAGAAGCTTGTTATCCAACTACATTACCAAGAAACTACCAAATTAAGCTAACATGCAAGTTCACAAGGTTCAAACATTGAGAGAAATTGAGAACCATATAAACCTTAGACTCGTCGACTTCAATTGGTAAATTTAAGAGATAGTTCTCCGAGAGTGCAGCTTCAATTTCCTCATCAGTTGCTAGTTTGAAGTTGCTCTTTTCCATAACCTGTTTCAATCAGAGAAGAAATAATATGATTACTATGGAAGGACCAAGATTGACTGCATATGATTGCTTCTTTGGTTTCCTAATTTAGTTAAAAGAACCTCGAATATGGTACATAAGGTTTACAAGCTGTAAGAATTGTTGTCAATTCTAACATATACCTGGCTGGTAAGAGGATTGAGCAACAAGAAGAAAAGAGATTAGTGCCAATGGACGACGTCAACCAGGGTTTTGTTAGACAATCTATCATCAAATATATAATAGGTTTATACGTACGTAATAGTAATCAAGGTAAGTGAAATATGATGATTATATGATTAGATTTCATTTAAGTTAATCTAGGTATATTTTTGAAATTTACCAAGCATCTGCATGGCATAGAACCAAACAATATTGAAATTTATGAAAGTTAGAAATTGGCAAACCTTGAAAAAGTGTTCCAGAAAGTCTAGTTCCAGAGTGTCTATTTTTTCACGAGATAATTTCCTCTGCTCCAGTCGCTGGTTACCATCAATAGGATCAAACAGAAGATAAAGTTGCTGCAAATACAATGTTGTAAAAATAAATAGAATGCTGAATTAAATGTTTCACTAGACAGAAGAATAAGTTCATGTTCCTGCACATACAGCCATCATTTCAGTTTGTTCCTACATGATTGTACTAAATATCCTGAAGATAAATGACTTATTTTACAAGTAGGTATATGCCTACAATTATGAATAAGTTTAACAAGAATGACTAATGCATTAAATTTGATTATTTTATTTTTTGAGAAATGTTATGACAAATATGAATCAATTCTACCATCATTTCTTCAAACTGCATAAGGTACCAAGCTCGAATAGTGTATTCAATCCTCTTGCACAGCTTATGAAACTCTGCTGGATCCTCTTGCACAACTTGTTCAGGTCCTGAATATGGTGGCAAATCTAGTGTCATTGGAATTAAATTTAAAAATTAACACCAATTCAATGTAAGATGTGACACTTAAGTCAAAATTATTATAAAATATATATTTCCTTAACGATGGCGTAGGAGGATCTATAGAAACATTTTTTGTTATTTTCTTAAATGGGGACCTGATTTTTAAACATAAAGCAAAGAATAGGATAGACATTTGATAATGTACCTTCTTATAAGGTATTTGATCAGATTGGGTTGGCTTTCACTTCTTAAGTTCTTATAATGAAACAGAAGCTTTTTGGGTTGTTTATTCGTTTAAATAAACAAATAAATATCTTTTAAAAAAAAATCGTCAAAGAGAAAATAGAATCAGGTAAATAAAGATCGAAAACCCTGGATCGAGGGATTCTTACTAATTAGCTCGGTGAGAGCCGTGATGAGATCAGCCTTGGGGACCGGAATGACGGACTCTTGCTCCACACTTATCACATCCTCAACCTTCGCTTTTCCCTTTCCCTTCCCGTTGTCCTTTCCCTTCGCCATCAGTAGTATCGACCACAGGAGGAGACGATTGATGAGACGGCCAGAGAAGGGAGAAGTAAGGACGCATTTTATGCAGAGGTTGCGTGCGATGAGAGTGGCGGGGAATGGTACGATTCGAAGTGAGAAGGAGGAAGCTATGGAGGTTCAACGGTGGCTTGAAGCTTCCACTCTTTCTCTCTTCGGAGGAAAACATTTGGTACTTGACGTGGAGCAGATGAAACGAACGAGAGCAGAACAAAAAAACAAGTTCACGAATGTTTCTGCAGTTTGCTTAAGTGATTGTTATTATTTTTTTTAGTTGACAACTGTGTATTTAATTTAAGGTAATTTATACGTACAATATGAAATTTATCAAAATATATATATATATATATATCTGATCCTGTCCGAACGCTGAATTAACATACGCTGGGTACGAGGCGCTCTCTGAAGGGCTGACGTAGACCTCCGACCAGTCGTGTGGACCTCCGGCGAACCTGCAAAGAAGTCGGCCCGGGAAGGGATTCCCGCCGACGACCCTCCGACGCTCAAGTCAGGCAAGAGGAAATGCAGAAGTGGCTTCGAATACGGGAGAATGCGTACCTCCGATGAAGTGTGAGGCTCCTTATATAGAGCTGTGAAGAGGCTCACGCGCATATACCGAGGCGAATACGTGTCCTCTAACCATACCTCAGTATGAGCTTGTCAGAAGAGCTTACCTGACACCATACTGCTACAGTCCGCGCACATTTCTGATGGGACAGCCGAACCCTATGTCGTAAAATCCTGCGTATGGCCTGGTTGTTGAACATACCCGCTGTTAGAAGATGTTCCCTTGTCCTTTTGTCTCTTCTTGCCCCATTCCGAGCGTCCGGCCGGTCAACAGTCCCACCATGTCCGGCCGGTCGTATGTGCTAGTCCGCTCGGGAGATTCCCGGTTGTGTGCTCTGTGGAGACTGTTCGCAGTATTACTACTTTATGCCTTCGGCCGAGTGGGTTACACGCTCGGCCATACAACCCTGTTCAACATGAGCGTCGGAACCCCGACTCCCCGCCGAGGTGTCTTTACTTCCGTTCGGAACGTTCGGCCGGTCGCCCCAATCTTTATCCGCTCAGACAAACCCATGGTTGAACTTTTACCTTTCAACCTCCACGTGGCGTTGACTCTGCTTAAAGGGGGGTCCCCTCTCCTTACTACGTACCGGATCACTTGCCTCCCCTTCAAGTCTAGTCGAAAGAGGCGATTAGTCCGACTGACTGGACCATCAGTTGTGTCGAGCGGCGTCCATATGCATCTTTGCTTCCGCTCGGACACACGGGGGCAGCTAAAACGCCAGTCAACGCCAACATTCCTCGGTATCTTTTCGAAGTTTTCGCCAATCTCCATCATTAAAGTCGAGCACGCGCTCATTAAATGCTTTCCAGTGACCGAATGCCACGTGTCGAGGCTGCCGTCATTGTACAGTGGCGGCGTGGTGTTCTGACGGGATCGAGGCGGTTCGAAATGAACGGTGCGATGCGTGCTCCGATTCTCGCGACCTGAATCCGACGGTGGAGGCCGCTCGGGCTCCACCCTATAAAGGCTTCGCTTTCTTCCTTCGCCGCATTTCTGCTCTCACGTGCTCCATAGCTTCTCGCTCTCAGCATTCCGGCGACCCTGTTCTTCTATTCTCCGACGATCTCCGGCGTTCTTTCTTCGATCCTCCTTGTTCCCTGTAAGGCTCTTCCTCTGCTCTATCTTTGGTTCTTGTGGTTCGTGTTTCTTTGCGTTTCCTTCCCGAGTTTTAGCTCTTGGGGCACTGTTTCGTTTGCCATCTTCTTTCTTTTATCCTCTGCCTTTCGTCTATTTTTGGTTTCGTCCGCTCGGCCAATGGCTAGCTCCTCCCAACCTCTAGACTAAGCCCTCGGCCCATGGTATACTACCATGGAGTCGCGCTTCGATCAGCGCGACGTCGATGTTTTGATGTATAATTTTGACATCTCATCTGACTTCGAAATTATCTTACCCACTTCCTCCGCTCGACCTCACAAACCGCCGCGCGGAGCCTTTTGTGTTTTCCGCGACCAGTTCACAGCCGGTCTGCGATTTCCCATTCATCCCTTCATCGTTGAAGTCTGCAATTTTTTCGGCATTCCGCTCGGAAGCCTAGTCCCCAATACTTTCCGTCTTTTATGCGGCGTCGTTGTCTTGTTCAAAATCCACCACATCCCCCTCCGACCGGAGGTTTTCTATTATTTTTATTACCCTAAACAGTCCAAGCTGGGCACATTTATGTTCCAGGCTCGTCCCGGTTTAGTTTTCTTCAATAAACTTCATTCTTCCAATAAGCATTGGAAAGAATTCTACTTCTACCTTCGTATGCCCGAGCGGGCCCCCTTCCTAACGAAGTGGCAGATCGGATCACCAACCTCACCAGAGCTCAAAAGGTTCAAAACCCGACCGGACTATCTTCATGCCGCCAACATGCTGGCCGGTCTGAGGTTTGACATCAACAAATTCCTGCCTGAAGGGGTGATGTATATATTTGGTCTGAGTCCGATCAGGACCCCCCTTCCGAGCGGCTTCGGTAATAATTTTACTTTGTGCATTTGTTTTAATTGCTAACTGATTTTCTCTGTTTTCCTTTGCAGCAAACATTGTCATGGTGTCGGTGATGGCTGGAATTTTGAAGAGGAAGGCGGCAGCGCTCGAAGCCGCGGCGGCCAAAGAAATGGAGACGCTCGGCATCTAGCCGGTCGGCTCTAATGAGGGAGAGAGTGAGACAAATGCTGGGGAGTCGGCCGCTCAGGCTTCTCTCCCAGAGCCAGTGGCTGGCGCAACTGCTAGTCGAGAGCCTTCCGTCCGGGATGAAGGCTCGGCTCAGGAGGAGGAGCGCCCCTTCATCAAAAACGACGCCGCACGGAGATACCGCTCCGCTCGGCTACATTGCGGTTCATCCATCCGAGCGGGCAACCGATACTTCTCGAGGCAAAGCGCCAGAGGTGGAGGCGATTTCGTCCGATCGGACGCCCTCTCAACTAGACGCGTCTGCGGACCCCCTTGAGGCCGTTCCGATCAGCGCCCTTCCACCCGCTCCCCGCCAGGTCCAACGTTCAACACTTTTTGTCCCAGTTTTCGGCGTCGGCCTCTGATCCTTCCCCGGCTTCCGCCCAGACAACGCCCGATCGGCGCCACACCATCCGGGTTTCCCTGCATCTCCCCACCGAGGAATTACTGCCCAAAGCTGATCGGCCAACAACGCCCGAGAACCTGATCACAATGAAAGGGCCCTTAGCTGAAATGTGGGCCGACGCTCGGGCACGCGTCGCAATGATTCCCCTCAGTAATCTGGCCAACAGCCACATGCAACAGGCCACGGGGGTAAGTTTATTTTCTATAGTCCTTTACGCATTCTCTCCGACTGGCTTCTAACAACTTTGCTCGTGACAGAGATGGGTGGAGGAGATTGTCGTTTACAATCGTCCGGCGATGGCGGACGCAGAATTAAAGAGGCTGAAGGCTCCAAGCGGCCCTTCCGGCTCACAAGGTCCATCATACGCCGAGCTGCAAAAAGAGCTCAAAAAGACCCAAGATTTACTGGGGTCCGAGCGGAAGAAGACGGCTGACCAGACGCACAATCTAGCCGAACTTGATCGCCTGAACAAATCACTGGAACGCAAGATAAGCCTGGCCACCCAGCAGAAGAAAACGACTATCTCCGATCTGGAGAAGAAGAACGTAGAGGCTCGGGGGCTGGAGCAAAAAGTTAAAGAGCTGATGGACCAACTGGCCAATGAGAAGACTGCCCGCTCGGATGAGGTGACGAAACTCGAGGCTATTTTACAAGAACACCAGGCAGCCGCCGATGATTCCCGAGCGGCACTTAAAGAATATCAAGAGGCTGAGCCAAGCCGAGTCGCCGCCCTAAGACAGAATTACATCCGTTCGGCCGAATTTTCGGAGAAAGTTTGCAAGCGGATGTACATGGCCTTTGAACTTGCCATGAATGCCATGACAAAATATTTGAAGTCCAAAGGGCAACTTCCCGATTCCGCCGTTATCCCCGCTCAGGACCAGGCAACACTCCTCAACAACATCCCGAAGAATCTCTATGAGTATTTAGAATAGAAGTTTGCCTGTTATTCGGCCGCTCGGCCAAAAAAACTATCCCTTTTTGTACTCTGGCCACTTGACCTTAATTTCTTTAATGCTATCCTTTTACTTGCTTTTTCTTTTGCTAATCAATACGCATGTCGTCCGCTCGCCTCTTATCACACCTCTCTTGTGTTCGAAAGGGATTTTTACGAAGTATTTTGCATAGCTTTTCCACTCGGCTTAATATATCATGTCTCGACAAAAGAGGTTGTTCGCTGGGCGTTGACGAAGTACTTTTGGGTACTTGGCCGATCGACTAAATGACTCACCAGCGAAACCTCTTTATTGCATTCGTCCGGTCGGAGGGTTTATAGTCGCCGGCTCGACTCTCGATTTTTAACGTCGGAGCTCGACGGTCTTCCGCTCGGAGGGTTTATAGTCGCCGGCATGACTCTCGATTTTTAACGTCGGAGCTCGACGGTCTTCCGCTCGGAGGGTTTATAGTCGTCGGCTCGACTCTCTATTTTTAACGTCGGAGCTCGACGGTCTTCTGCTCGGAGGGTTTATAGTCGCCGGCTCGACTCTCGATTTTTAACGTCGGAGCTCGACGGTCTTCCGCTCGGAGGGTTTATAGTCGCCGGCTCGACTCTCGCTTTTTAACGTCGGAGCTCGATGGTCTTTCGCTTGGAGGGTTTATAGTCGCCGGCTCGACTCTCGATTTTTAACGTCGGAGCTCGACGGTCTTCCGCTCGGAGGGTTTATAGTCGCCGACTCGACTCTCGATTTTTAACTTCGGAGCTCGACGGTCTTCCGCTCGGAGGGTTTATAGTCGCCGACTCGACTCTCGATTTTTAACTTCGGAGCTCGACGGTCTTCCGCTCCGAGGGTTTATAGTCGCCGACTCGACTCTCAATTTTTAACTTCGGAGCTCGACGGTCTTCCGCTCGGAGGGTTTATAGTCGCTGGCTCGACTCTCGATTTTTAACGTCGGAGCTCGACGGTCTTCCGCTCGGAGGGTTTATAGTCGCCGGCACGACTCTCGATTTTTAACGTCGGAGCTCGACGGTCTTCAAGGCTAATTTTAACACTACCGTTTGGCGAAGCTTGGCAGATGCCTCTTTTTATCATTTTGCTTCTTGCATTACAAGGGCATATGCGACCAAAAGATACCCAAAATGAATTACATCAGCGCACCTCTCACTCAGCTCGGTACGACTGGAGATGATTTGCGCTCCATGGTCGATCCAGTTGCCGTCCATCTTTATCTTCTAAATAATAAGCACCCGAGCGGAGCTTTTCAATGACTTTGAAGGGACCCGCCCAAGGAGCCTCCAGCTTGCCAACGTCGCCGACCGGCTTTACTTTCTTCCACACTAGGTCGCCGACTTGGAATGCCCTAGGGATCACACGCCGGTTATAATTCTGCTTCATCGTCTGCCGGTACGCCATCAGCCGGACGGACGCTTTCGCTCGCTCTTCATCAATCAGGTCCAATTCCATGTTCCTCCGCTCGGCGTTATCATCATCATAATTCTGGATCCGGACGGACTCGACGCCGACTTCTACCGGGATAACCGCTTCACCGCCGTACACTAAATGGAACGGCGTGACGCCCGTTCCCTCTTTTGGAGTCGTGTGGATGGCCCATAGGACGCCTGGCAGCTCATCCACCCAACTTCCTCCTATGTAGTCAAGTCGAGCTCGGAGAATTCTGAGTATTTCTCTGTTGGTTACTTCCGCTTGACCGTTACTCTGGGGATATGCTACGGAAGTGAAGTGTTGTTCAATGCCATAACTTTTGCACCATTCTTCGAGCTGCTTCCCGACGAACTGCCGCCCGTTATCAGATATGAGCCGGTGAGGAATGCCGAACCGACAAATTATATGCTGCCAGATAAATTTTTTGACCATTTGTTCTGTGACCCATTTGGAGAAATAGTCGACCGCCACCAATAGGAACTTCCGCTGACCGGTCGTCATAGGGAATGGACCCACGATATCCATTCCCCACTGATCGAACGGACAGGCTACCATAGACGCTTTCATCTCCTCTGCCGGTCGGTGGGAGAAGTTGTGGTACTTCTGGCAGGAGAGGCACGTCGCAACGGTCCGAGCGGCGTCTGTTTGCAGGGTTGGCCAGAAGTATCCGGCCAGCAAGATCTTCTTGGCCGTCCACCCGGATGTCCCCCACACGATCCTTGGTGCACTTCGTGGAGGATGTACTCCACATCCTCCGAGCTTACACACTTCAACAGTGGACAAGAGAAAGCCTTCTTGTAGAGTTGGTCTCCAATGAGCGTGAATCGACCGACTCTCCTCCTTAATAGCTGGGCTTCCTCCCGATCGGAAGGTGTAGCACCCGAGCGGAGAAACTCCATGATGACCGTCCTCCAATCGCTCGAAAACTCGAGGCCCTCCATCCGATCGATATGCGCCACCAGGGATACTTGCTCAATTGGCTGTTGTATGACGACCGGTGATATTGAACTTGCAAGTTTGGCTAACTCATCTGCAGCATGATTCTCCGCTCGGGGTATCTTCTGGATAATGACCTCTCTGAAATTGGCCTTGAGCTTTTCGAAGGCTTCAGCGTAAAGCTTGAGCCGAGTGTTGTTAATCTCAAAAGTGCCCGAGAGTTGCTGAGCGACCAACTGGGAGTCCGAATGGATTGTCACCCGACCGGCTCCTACATGCCGAGCTACCTGCAAGCCGGCTATGAGGGCTTTGTACTCTGCTTCATTATTTGTGGATCTGTAGTCCAGCCGAACGGATAGGTGCATCCTTTCTTCTTGGGGAGAGAGTAATAGCACGCCAACCCCGCTCCCGAGCCGAGTGGACGATCCGTCCACAAATATTTTCCACATGGCTTCGGGTTCTGGCTTTTGCACTTCGATGACAAAATCTGCCAAGGACTGCGCCTTTATTGCCGAGCGGGGTTGATACTGGATATCAAACTCACTCAACTCCGTTGTCCACTTGATGAGTCGTCCGGACGCTTCTGGGTTCAGCAGCACTCTTCCCAATGGGATATTCGTCCGGACTATGATGGTATGTGCTAGGAAATAAGGACGAAGTCGTCGAGCGGGGAGGATCAAAGCAAAAGCCAGCTTCTCGAGCCCAATGTAGCGAGATTCAGCATCTTTTAAAATATGGCTTAAGAAATACACAGGTTCTTCTCCACTTGCCCTCACTAATGCCGAGCCTACTGCCTGTTCGGTTGAAGATAAATAGATATAGAGCGGCTCACCCATAGCTAGCTTGGCTAGCACGGGCAAAGAATTCAGATATGCCTTCAATTTTTCAAACGTCCGATCGCATTCCTCGTCCCAATGGAACTTGGTAGCTTTGCGCAGGATTTTGAAAAAAGGGAAGCTCCGGTCGGCAGTCTTTGAGATGAATCTGGACAATGCTGTTATCCGACCGGTCAAGCGCTGTACTTCCCTTAGATTTCTTGGGGGGCGCATGTCTTGTAATGCTTTCACTTTGCTGGGATTGGCCTCGATGCCCCGCTCGGTCACTATATAGCCCAAGAAACGCCCGCCTTTTGCCCCGAACAGACACTTCTGAGGGTTCAGCTTAACTCCATACTTCCGCAGCGTTCGGAAAGTCTCTTCCATGTCTTTAAAAAGATCATCCGCTCGGATGGACTTTATGAGAATATCATCCACGTACACTTCCAAATTTCGTCCAATTTGCTCCTTGAACACTCTGTTCATCAGGTGCTGGTAAGTTGCTCCTGCGTTCTTCAATCTGAACGGCATTACATTGTAGCAATAAGTGTCGTCGGCCGTGACGAATCTAACCTTTTCTTGATCCTCTCGGGCGAGCGACACTTGATGGTAGCCCTGATAGGCGTCGAGCATGCATATCAATTCGCAGCCAGCTGTGGAGTCCGCCAGTTGATCGATCCAGGGTAGAGGATAAAAATCCTTTAGGCATGCTTTATTGAGATCCCGGAAATCGATGCAAACTCTCCACTTGTTGCCCGACTTGGAGACTAGCACCACGTTCGCCAGCCAGCTCGGGAACTGGACCTCGCGTATGTGGCCGGCCTCCAGGAGCTTCTCAACCTCCGCTCGGATGATGGCATTTTGTTCAGCGCTGAAGTCCCTCTTCCTTTGCTTCATCGGCAGAGCGTCCGGTCGGACGTGGAGCTCGTGCTGCGCTATACTTGGCGAAATTTCGGACAGCTCATGCATCGACCAAACGAAGACATCGCAGTTTTTCTGGAGACAATTGATCACTTCCTTTTTCTGGCTTGCCTCCAGATCGGCCGCGATGAAGGTGGTTGCTTCCTGCCGGGTCGGGTGAATCTGCACTTCCTCTTTTTCTTCATAAACCAAAGAGGGTGGTTTTTCGGTGATGGCGTTCACCTCGATCCGTGGCATTTTCCGGGCGGAGTTAGCTTCTGCTCGGACCATCTCAACGTAGCATCGCCGAGCCGCCAGCTGGTCTCCTCTTACTTCTCCTACTTTATCCTCCACCGGGAACTTGATTTTCTGATGGAAGGTGGAGACGGCCGCTCGGAACTCGCTGAGCGTCGGTCGCCCCAAGATGACATTGTATGCTGAAGGAGAGTCGACCACGACGAAGTTGGCAGTCCTCGCCCTTCTGAGCGGCTCCTCTCCCAGTGAAATAGCCAGTCGGACCTGTCCGACCGGCAGAACTTCATTGTCCGTAAACCCGTAGAGGGGGGGTTGTCATGGGCAGCAGCTCGGCTCGATCTATTTGCAGTTGGTCGAAGGCCTTCTTGAATATAATATTGACCGAGCTTCCTGTATCGATGAAAACGCGGTGAATAGTATAGTTAGCTATTACCGCTTTGATGAGGAGAGCGTCGTCATGTGACACTTCGACTCCTTCCAAGTCCCTGGGCCCGAAACTGATTTCGGGACCGCTCGCCCGTTCTTGGCTACAGCCGATCGCATGGATCTGAAGCTGTCTGACGCTTGCCTTCCTTGCTCTGTTGGAGTCGCCTCCGGTCGGCCCCCCAGCGATGATGTTGATTTCGCCTCGGGAAGTGTTGCTTCTATTTTCTTCTTCCCGGGCGGACGGCCTAGGCCGCTCCTTAGATACCCGGGGATTGTCCTTGTGCCTCTGAGGACGATACCGCTCGGGAGACTACCTTCGATCGGCTTCATGGTGTCGTTGTCGCTTGTCGGATGATGGCGATCAACGGTGGCCGCCCCGAGGCACGGGGTGGGCGATCAGGGGAAGGCTTCGGCAATCTCTTGTATTATGCGTGTCTGTCCTGTGGAATGAACAAAACATTGGGGTTCATACCTTCTTTTTAGGTTTGGGCCGCTCGGCAGCTACTTCTTGAATGGCGTGGGATCTTGCATGTTGCTGGGGGCGGGCTACTTCAGCTCGCGGTCCTCTGGGCGGCTGATGAGCAATGTGCGGCTTCCGCTCGGCAGGGGGTGGACGCTCGGTTGGAGCTTCCTTCCTTCGGGCCGCCTGGGTTTCCCCCACATTGATATATTCATTAGCCCGGTGTAACATATGATCGTAGTCTCGGGGCGGCTTTCGAATAAGTGAACGGAAGAAGTCACCGTCCACGAGGCCTTGCGTGAAAGCATTCATCATCGTTTCTGAGGTGGCCGTTGGAATATCCATGGCCACTCGGTTGAATCGTTGGATATAAGCTCTGAGCGGCTCTCTGGGCTCTTGCTTGATGGCAAATAGGCTGACGCTAGTCTTCTGATAACGCCGACTTCTTGCAAAATGATGGAGGAAGGCCATGCGGAAGTCCTTAAAACTTGTAATGGATCCGTCCGGCAGCCTTCGAAACCACCGTTGTGCCGATCCCGAGAGAGTGGTAAGGAATACCCGGCACTTTACTCCATCTGTGTATTGATGTAGGGTAGCCGTGTTGTCGAACTTACCCAGATGATCGTCCGGATCGGTGGTTCTGTTGTATTCACCGATCGCAGGGGGCACATAGTGCTTTGGTAGAGGGTCCTGCAGGATGGCCTCTGAAAATTGCCGGTTGATCCGCTCGGGGGAGGTGTCCGTTCGGGGGGCCTTGCCTTTTCTGTTGTCTCGCATAGGCGCCTCGTCGGATGAAGATCTTCGATCACGATTAATTGTTGCGGCTTCAGGAGGCGTATGAAATAGGGCCCGATGAAATGAAACCGTGGCTGGCGGTACTTTCGCTCGGCCTCCCGATGCGGACGTTGCTTGTTGCTCGATCTGCTCGGCTTGTGCCTTCTGTTTTTGTTCAACAAGCTTAGTCGCTCTTGTCTCGATCAGAGTGTCGAGCTCCTCAGTGGAGAGCATCACCGTATGCGGTCGTCCAGCTTCGTCCATTTCTTCCACTCGGATGCAGGTACGTTCCCACAGACGGCGCCAAATTGATCCTGTCTGAACGCTGAATCAACAGACGCTGGGTACGAGGCGCTCTCCGAAGGGCTGACGTAGACCTCCAACCAGTCGTGTGGACCTCCGGCAAACCTGCAAAGAAGTCGGGCCGGGAAGGGGTTCCCGCCGACGACCCTCCGACGCTCAAGTCAGGCAAGAGGAAATGCAGAAGTGGCTTCGAATACGGGAGAATGCGTACCTCCGGCGAAGTGTGAGGCTCCTTATATAGAGTTGTGAAGAGGCTCACGCGCATATACCGAGGTGAATACGTGTCCTCTAACCATACCTCAGTATGAGCTTGTCAGAAAAGCTTACCTGACACCATACTGCTACAGTCCGCGCACATCTCTGATGGGACAGCGGAACCCTCTGTCGTAAGATCCTGCGTATGGCCTGGTTGTTGAACATACCCGCTATCAGAAGATGTTCCCTTGTCCTTTTGTCTCTTCTTACCCCATTCCGAGTGTCCGGCCGGTCAACAGTCCCATCACGTCCGGCCAGTCGTATGTGCTAGTCCGCTCAGGAGATTCCCGGTTGTGTGCTCTGTGGAGACTGTTCGCAGTATTACTACTTTATGCCTTCGGCCGAGCGGGTTACCCGCTTGGCCATACAACCCTGTTCAACATGAGCGTCGGAACCCCGACTCCCCTCCGGGGTGTCTTTACTTCCGTTCGGAACGTTCGGCCGGTCGCCCCAATCTTTATTCGCTCAGACAAACCCATGGTTGAACTTTTACCTTTCAACCTCCACGTGGCGTTGACTCTGCTTAAAGGGGGGTCCCCCCTCCTTACTACCGGATCAATATATATGATCAATATATATATCATGATTTTATATTTACTAAAGGACACCGTAAAATATATAAAATTTTCCTTCCATCCCTTCCACTAGCCTTCTCTTTTCCTATCTCAATTTTCAACACAGCCGAAACATATTTTTATTTAAAAATTATTTTTATAGTTCAGATACCCATGGTCATACCTTATTCCTTCTCTTATAAACACGAAACTATCATGAACCTCCTCCGGTTACCAAACCTCCTCCTACAATTTGACAAGATTGTAAAAGAGTAATTAGAGTGAGATATTATTGTAAGGGTTTCAAGAGGTGACTTTAACATACAACAGGGTTCAAAAACAATGTTGTTGAAGATCATCCCCATTAAAGGACAAATTTCAAGCCAGAGTGAAATTGGTAGAATAAGACATAAAGATTTAGCGATGTACGTATCAATTTACTACTATAAAATTGATTTGTAGTGTAAAAAAAATAGTATATACTTTTATAACAAAAGGTAATTACAGAAATCATATTTATGGTGGCAATGGATGTCTAGGTAAGAATTATGGAAGAACATCTATAATATGGGCCCTCCATTACTTAATCAGTTTACAAGATACTCCACTGTGATGTTAGATTTCAGTTAGATTTTGCTCATGCACGTTCAACTGATATGGTAGGAATCAACATGTTGAGCCTAATATGCGATCATATCAGGCCTACTTTGTTCCTTGATCAAAACTGTAGTTTAATATCATATCTAACTTCTCCTCACTCAACCCTTCGTAGTGATTGGGAGTTTACATAAATCCAATTATCTTAGATCCATAAGTGGATTTTGATCAAAACATACTGATGGGTCTAGACATATTTGATTACACTCATTTAAAATCTTGTAAGTTTTTGGTGTTGCAAGTACTCAAATGGTTATATCCATTACTATTAAGCTCTCCAAAGGTGCACCAACGTTATGATAAATTTCACCCATTACATATCCGTCGCCAACAGCGATGGATTTTTTGAAATATCTGTCGCCAGTAGTGACGAAAATATAATTTTCCTTCACAATTAGCGATAAATATATTGGTATCCGTCTCTAATGGCTAAACGTCGATACTCTCTTTCGATATTATAGGAATTAGGACTTAGCCACGGATATATTGGTCTCACCCTCTCTCTATCCATACCTTCTTCCTTCTTTTATAAACATAAAACCATCATGAACTTCCTCCGGTTACCAAACATCCTCCTACAGTTTGGTAGAATTACAAAAGAGTAATTAGAGTGGGATATTATCATAAGGATTTCAAGAGATGACTTTAAAGGACAACAACATTCAAGAACAACGTTGTTGAAGAACATCACCATTGAAGGACAAATTTCAAGCAAGAGTGAAATTGGTAGAAGAAGACAAAGATTTAGCGATATACGTATCAATTTGCTACTATAAAATTGGTTTGTAGTGTAAAAAAAATAATATACACTTTTATAACAAAAGATGATTACATAAATCATATTTATTGTGTCAATGGATGTCTAGGGAGGAATTATGGAACAACACCTACAATATGGGCCCTCCATTACTTAATCAGTTTGCGATGTACTCCACTGTGATGCTAAATTTCAGCTAGATCTTGCTCATGCACGTTCGGCTGATATGGTAGGTATCAACACGTTAGGTCTAATATGCGATCATATCACGCACACTTTGTTCCTTAATCAAAACTTTGGTTTGATACCATATCTACTTTCTCCTCGCTCAACCCTTTGTAGTAATTGGGAGTTTACATAAATCTAATTATCTTAGGTTCATAAGTGGATTTTGATCAAAACACTAATGAACTTAAACATGTTTGATTGCACTCATTTAAAGTCTTGTTAGTTTTTAGTGTTGCAAGGAGATAAATGGTTATATCCATTACTATTTAAAGCTCTCCAGAGGTGCTCCAACGTTATGATAAATTTCACCCATTATTATCCGTCGCCAACAACGATGGATTTTTTGAAACATTCGTCGCCATTAGCGACGGAAATATAATTTTCCTTCACAATTAGCGACGAATATATTGGTATCTGTCGCTAATGGCTAAACGTCGATACTCTCTTTCGATATTATAGGAATTAGAATTGCAACAGAAAATTATATTTCCATCGCTAATACCTCAATAGGAATTTCGCCCCGTTCGACTAATGGCGACAGATATTTTTATTTCCGTTGCTAAAAGTAGCAACGGATATTAAATATCCATCGCTACAGTGTCAACGACTAATATCACATTTCGTTGCTATTCCGTCGCAATATGTCTCTAGTAACAGAATAGCAACGGAATATGTCTATCACTATTTGGGGCATTATTTGTTGTGAGGGACCAACTATAACTTCTCGATTTATCTCCTCATAAATAGTCGTGAGGCTGATCGTATGGGGTTGCTGTGGTGGCGGATTCCACCTTATTCTACAAAGATATACACTGTAAGTAGTCTCCCGAGGCAGAGTTGAGTTGGTTACTGTGGAGCATAACTTGCTACATGGGCAGGAGTTGATTCTCATCGAAAGCAGAATGAACAACTCTCCTCCGCAGTGGCCAACTACAGCTTCTTGATTTACCTCCTCACAGATGGTTTTGGGGTCGATTGTGTGGTGCCACTAGGGTGGTGGATTCCATCTTTTTGCTACAAAGATACACTGTAAGCGTTCTCATAGGGGTGGCGCATATCTTTAGGAAAAAAAATTCCTCCCACCCTCTAGTAACTTAACGGTTGGCTATAAGTTGATCCCGTAATTTACCTCTTTCACACAATCTAGAGACGAGCTGTAAGGAGCGTCTGAAATGAGCATAATCACTTTTTACTACAAGATATATGCTATGAGCCCCTGGGATAATGGTGCAATGATTAGACCCTTCAATGGATAACCAAAATATTTAAGGTTTGAGTATGCACACTGCAAGTAATTTTTTCTCCAGTGAGAAGCGAACATAAGAATGTTGACCATTTGGATGGACTTTCGTGAGTTTTTCTTGATTTATATATTTTGGTGACTGATGATAAATTTTTATAGAGTCGGACGGGTTATCTCCAAAATTAATTGGTTCGAAAAAGTACCTTATAGGCATTGTAAGGAGCTATAGAAATTCTACAATAGAGATGGTGCAAGATATACACTACCAGAGCATAGATTATACCATGCTATTTGAAAGTACTTTGTGCCGGTGTGGAATCTATCGACGACGACGATCTTGACCTTGATCTAATTACTAGCGTGTTTTGTGGATTCTCAGGCGGATCGCCGGTGATTGGGAGCTGATCGAGGGCGGAGACCATGGCCGAAACATCGTGCTTGGCAAGGCTAGGGACACAATTGTGGTGATCCCATTCAGCTGCTGCTTCGTTCTCCAAATCCTCCGGTGCCCCATGTTCGGGAGGAAGGGAAGTACTCTTCTCGTACCTTCGATCCACCTTATAATAATTCCTTGTTCATCTCCTCTTGTGTATAGTGGATGCTTTCAACCAGCTTCATTTGAGGAAGAGTAAGAGATAAGGTGTAGGGTGGGATGCCTTTATTGGCTTTGCCCTTTAGGTTTTGTTCAACACAAGATTCTTTTGGCAAAGTAATAAGAGGTGTGTGTGTTTTTTTTTCCAAGTTTTGTATGCATGCTCCTATTTAATTTGTTTATAAGGAAGCTTTTATATAATTAGTTAGGGGGCGTTTGGTTAAATGATGAGATTCACTATGGGTATGGGTTTGATAGTAAGATGGAATGGGAATAGGAATAGAAATGAATCTCATCAAGTTATATGGGTTTGATTGATTCCCATAAATCTAGTAATCATTCCTAAAATATCATTCTCAAACCCATAATCCAAATACTATCTTTTACTATCATTCCATTCCCTCATTCTCAAACTCATCAACCAAACACCCCCTTAGTGTATTAGAAGATTAAATGAGAGCAATATCTATTCACTCAGTTGGTTAATATATAGCAGTTTAATCAAAAGATACAATTTGAAACGATTGTTTTAAGATTAGAGTTGTAGACCTGCTAATCTGATTCAAGCTCCATAGTGTTTAAGTTTTATTGATAAAATAATCAGGTTAAGTTAAGTCGAATATAAAATAAATTCACTTTCTCTTTGAATGTTGGAAATATCTCCATTCACCATTCATAAGTCCGAGATCCACATCTATAAATTAAAAGATCCGAATGATCAACCCTACAATCATTTGCTAGAATCGATAGATGTTTAAATCGTACCATTTTACTTTTAAAAAATATCAAAATGGATGATTGGCTCATTCCATCAGCTCCAGGTTACCCATTATCAATGCGAGGGAGATCGAGTAGGAAAGTCCAAGTGTTAAATGCATGGACAAATTCTACGACAATCACCTCATTCTCTCTGTTCACTGTTTAATTAAAACATCAATCACCAGTAAGTAGGTTCGTAAACCTAGTTGACTAGTGACTACGCCGGCTCCGTTAATATTATTAATACACTTTCATTTCTTTTTAAGAAAAAGGAAAACAATGTGCACTTGTTCAGGGAACCGACCCAAACCACATGGAATTTCTTTATCCATATCTGAATTATATAAAATATTATATCACCGTTTCATTGAGAGTCTACTATGCCTCTCGATTTACCTATGGTTGGAAGGAACTTCCGTAAGATCAGACGGTCACTCCCAGCATTCATCATCGTAAATTAAATATCTAATGCTAACTTAAAAAAATAATGGACCACGCGTGCAGCATTAGTCGACCACGCTTGCTTGATCAGCAGCTGACGTGGCTAAGGGAAACGATCAACGATAAGATCCGGTCATAAAAGTTATCCAAATTATTTAACCACAGTGGCAACTTGGTTGACCACTTGCTCAATCAATATGCAACAAGATAAAGTCCTCAAACACATACCTTATTTGAATTTGTCAAATAAAATGACAAAGTTAGCCGACCAGAGTTAGATAACTATCGCAGCGGATATTGACTGAATCTCTCGGCCAGGTTGGTCGACTGGAATATACAGAGTTCAAGAGACTAAAGTACTAAAGAAACAACTAATCAGACTCGTACTAAAGAAGACATTAAGTAGAGACTCAAGTACTTTCATCAATGCCATCAATTTTACATTAGAAAAAGCATGTAGAATTGCATACTAGAAACAGTTCAACATGCTTCAAATCCAAATCCAACAGAGTTTTTCGCTTTCTCAATATTGAATGCTCAGTTTGATGGTTATAAGAATAAAGTTATGGTGATACAAAACTAAGATTCCAGTTCTCATATGTCATCTGATTCACAATACAAGCCCATCGATGACTTCGAAAGGTATTGCAAGAAATGCATTATGCATATCCAACACAATATCGGGTGTTTGCCCAAAGATAAACATCAAGCCCACTTTACAACAAAATTCATGGTATTAGAATATAGATCTGTATCAAGAAAGAACACAGGGAGGAACTAGCCCCAACAACAATAAATATAACTCTTCTCATGAATGGACTCTAGGCTGACCATGGAAAAGATGAAAAAAAAATATGGAGAAGCAAATGTGGAAAAAACCTTCTGCAGCCGCAATGGTAGTCATTTCTCTTAAAATTTCTGTACATTGTTTTTCCTCTTACAGAAAATTCAAAATCTTAAGGCCTCACACATCCTTTGACAGGTTACTATATCACTGGCTCATTAAATACTCCAAGAAAATTGAAAGCTTCTTGACGCGGTTATGACAGGTGTAAAGGCTCCCAAAGGCAACCACAACCGACATATTTGCAAAAGAAACTCTGAATCTTATAAAAACAATAGAGAGAAGGAAACAGCATTATGGTTCAAGTTTGCCTCAAAGTTAGTGCCTCCTTATGCCAGGGGCTTATGTCACAGTGAATCCTTCTAGGAACCTGGAAGGAAAGCCATGGCATCACAGGAATCTTCGCCACTTGCTAGGCTAGAGGATTCCTTCAGATGGTTGTCTTCGATACAAGCTGTTCTAGATCTGCCAGACCTTGACTTGATATTATTGCCCACGGGAAAAGGCTCCTACAGTGCAAAAATAAAAATAAAAAAGAATTGGTCAAGAATATGGAATAAACCCTCAATCCATGAGGTAACTCCTGAAACACGCACACTCATGACGCAACATGACCAGACTATGGAATTAGAGGAAGCTAAGTTCTATATGTAACTATTTCAGATTGGTTACACTTACATGTGTTTCTTGAATGAACTGTTTCACAGGTAGTGAGATATGAGTACAATAATAAAACAATTTTCATTAGTTCCAAAATTTTAGGTCCACTACAAGGACCTTTCCTTCAGCTCTACGCAAGGCTAGACAAGCCCCATCTTTTTAAGGCAAGTTGGATGTGTATGATAAGCAAAATAAACCAAACGTAGGCCTATTGGGTGTAATAGTGCTAGCCACATCCAAAAAATTAGACATCATCAGAAAGGCTACTCCATATAATGCTTGCAAAGCATGCCACAATAGTACAATTGTTAAAATATAGTTTCTTTGTCTTAAAAAAAAAAAATCAAAGGCCAATGGAGTTCAAGTTTTATGAGATCCCTTTCTACCTTTGTGCACTCCTGATGTTTTAGTTTCACAAGAAGGAACGGGCATGCATACATCTGATGTTTCATTCTCTCAATTTCTAATTTTCAACTCTTGGCCAAGCTCAAGGTAGTTAAACATCACTTGTAGAATGGGTCATGTAAGTTCTCAAGAGCCATCTGTCAAATAAAATACATAGCACACTTTTCTAGTGAACTCAGTTTTTCAGTTCAACTATGATTAAAAAGGTGAACAACGTGGTACTCTAATATAGACTATAATCCATATTGTCACTAAGAAATTAATTAATATAAGCAACCCTTAATACCATAGTTTCCATCTTCCACCTAACAAGCAACAAATACAAATAAGGTCCAAGTTTCTGTGTTTTGTTCATTATGATATTTCAGTCCTAGTTAGATAACAATGATATTTATTTTATGTTAATAATATCATAGCTTCAAAGATATAGGCAACTTCGTAGAGTTTCATCACATGGTTGCAAATCATTCATGTCAACTATCTTTCAGTGTTTCTTATTAATCTTTCAAGATTAGAAAATCAAGTTAATGAACTCATTTTCACTAGTCAATGATAAACTTTTTGCCAAGCAGACATTCCAATAGAAATAAAAAAATAAACCATTGACAGAAATAAAGTATGAAGATGATTCTGAGAGAACACAGCTGATATATCCAATCTGCTATAAATTTGCATCGTCTGCATCATCAAAAAACAAAAGTGCTAGCCATTTTGATTGGACAGGACCAAACTAAGAAGTCATAATGGTTGAGATTGGAAAAGAAATCCCAATCCTTATGCTCTACTTTTAGCTATTTCAGTCGTGGCTTCAGATAACTTGTAATTGGGTTCATATTTTGGAACGTTATGTAAATAATAACTAATTCATGCTCTTTCAAAGTCTGTTTGATGGAAGCTGTAGTAAATGGCAATCATACCTGATCCCCAGCATTAGGACCGTCTGTGTGGAAGAGGATAGGACGACATCGTTTATCCTCATTCATCAGACTTGAGTTTTGAAAATGAGCAATAAGAGCAGCTTTTCCTTGGATTCTAGCATATGCAAGAGATGCAACTTTCTCGCTATTAAACTTTTCCCATTTCTTACCATTAAATGACTGCAGATTTTTTTTTCAAAAATAAAAGAAAGAAAAGGATTAAACACCTATGCAGAAAAAGATTAGTTGTAATGCTTACAAATAAAGGAAATACAGATGCAATGAAGCCACAGATAGCAAAAGAAGCCATATAAAGAATATCCTGAAAAAAACAATCTCAATGCCTGCTATCGAAATAACAGACTATAGTGAAGTGGATCTTTTGGCATGTTAAAGATGTAAATAAAATACAAGTGCTCCAATATTGAGTAAATTGAACATATAAGAAAAACAAAACACCAAAAGAACTAACTATTCAGTATCCTGTGAGATTTATCAGACCTGATAGAACACAATGATATGTTGAGGGTTGGTCATGTTTATGAACGCATAACCAACATTGCATTTGTTCTGAAAGAAGAAGATTTATTAAAACAATTAGTCAGTTTACAGAAAAGAAACTAATGCACACTAGTAGCTTACTCAGGATACTGGATTTACCTTGAAATCAATTGGCAAATAGATGAAATCATATGTTCCATGATGATTTTCATCAATTGCAGCCAAGAGCATCTTAGAAGTGTACCTAAGAAACCAGGAAAAGGATCTTAAGGAAAAGGACATCAAGCAAAATATCTGTGTTTCTTTACAGAAAAAGGAAATTAAAAATAAAGCAGTTACAAAAGAATTCAGCAGCATACTTGTTGGGGATGTTTTTTATCATTAGTGTCGTGCGAGAATCTTCACCACGTATAATTCGCTCAATATCAAGTTCAAACTGCTTCTTACTATCGCTCTGATTTGAATTTGCATCATTTCTCCTGTTCCTAATTCGCTCAGCAGGGACATCAAAAGAATTGGGCATAGGAAATATATGGTTCCTTCCATGATAAAATTGCCCCCTATTCTGAGATGAAGGAATTCCAATATGTGCCGCAGATATAGAAGGTTCAATACAATTTCCAGCAGCATGAGAAAATATGTTATGAGAAGCAAGCTCTAGCCAATGTAATTGAGAAATTGCAGAAAGTCCCATGCTACCAAGAGATCCAGGGTGAAAAGCATGGGGCTCCATGGAATCTCCAGAGTAGGCATATCTTCTATCCCAAAGTGATGGATTGAGAGCAGGTGCAGATCCAACATGATGATGCGTAGGAAGGACTGTGTTGAACATGTGAGATTGCCCACTAGGAGATCCATAGATCTGTGATTGATGATGGGTAGGAATGCTGTTTACCAAAGAAAGTGAGTTCTTCCAAAAGACTGGGTTAGGGGATTTGTCCTGGTGTGCATTTTCATTACTCCAAACATGCTGATTTCTAGAAAGAGAGCAGCTTCCATTTGTAGGAAGTCCAAAAGCTGAAAGGGAAAAAAAATACACATTTGATAACTACCATGCAAACAATGTAACATTAGTATGAATCTCAAGGATAACTACAATTTCTAATGTGTCAAAACTCTAAAATCAACTTCTTCATGTAACTTGGAGATAAATGACAAGGTACTGGAAATATCATTACCTACAGAAGTCATTTAAAACTAAACAAATTATGCACAAATATTAGTGGCATCCAGTAGCTTGATGACAGATATTTCTCAGATTAGTACCTTGATTAGTATCAAAACAATCTCCAGCTAAGCTACCAGAGCATATTGTTTGTATATTCCTTTTATTAATACCTTCAGCAGGTCTAGAGATGACTCCAACACCCATGGCTCGAGTACTTGGGCTGTATGGGTTGCCATTTTTCATTCCATTGTCATAATTTGGAAGAGAGTGAGGATGGAGAGCAGGCATATCTTGAAATCCAAAACTCATCTGTCCCAGAGAAAGGTTCATGTCACCTTGAACTGGTTGATTGGTGCGATTACAATTTGATGCAATTGATTTAGGGGAAGGAAGATTCGGTGGTATGCTAGGTAAACTTCCATTGAATTTAGCTTCCACAATAGAAATAGATGGGGCTTGTGCAGATTTAAAATCCTGGATAGTTCCATTTTCAAAACTGCTGCCAAACAAGGATGATCCTAGAAACATTGACATCGGATTTGCTATCAGTCGAAGAAATTCCAACTGAGGAGCAACAGAAAGCAAGTTTTGGAATCAAAAGCCTTTCAGAAAACTCACCAAAGCACCCAGGGCAGCCAGACAAAGATTCATTAGGGCTTCCGAAGCAGAATCCATTTAGTTCTTTCTGCCCCATCTCTTGGGGTATCTTGTTCATCAAACTGGCGCAGAATCATAAACAAAATTTTAAAAAACAAACAAACTGATCTTATTGCAAGAATAGCTGATGAAAGGTATCAGAGTTAACTTAAGATCATAAATAAGAACACAGAAGTACTTCAATTCTTCAACTTCTTTTTTTTAGTTCAATTCAGTACCATCATGAAATATTTGCAAGAAACAAATACCATAGCTTTAACTCAAATACCCAAATGTTTAGATAAAAATATTTTTGATCACAGAATCAAACAAATGAACTCGTCTTCAAATGTACCCCCATAAAAGCAGCAGATCAACTATCAAAAACATAGTTGCATGGATCAGAGGCATAATCAACTACAATCAGTGCCCTTCAATTTATTAACGATATCCTTTTGTAAACATATGCTAGGGAGTAAAGCATATAATCAGACAATTCCTTTAGAGCATCCTTTTCTTATACAACTTAAGAAACACACTACTACCAACTTGAATCACAAGGATCACATTTTAGTTTCCATCCAAAGAACAGATACTCGAACAAAAGAAAGAATTCACATTTTACAACTAAGGAGGCAATAAGTTATCATGAAAACTAGTAAAAGTTTCATTATTAAAATCTTAATTCGAAATTAAAATTGCTATAAAAAATTGTCTAAATAGAAACTAACATTTAGAATGTCAAAAATATTGAACTGATAATCTAGGTTGCTCAAGAATAACTAGATAATATGTGAATTTAGATTTAATTGGTATCCCAATGAAGAAATAAAATTAAAGTTATGCTTATTTCAGTGTAACACAGAAAAACTATAACTCTTAGCTATTGAGAGAAAATATGCTGACTTAAACTTGCATAAAACTTCTCAAATAACTATCAAAAACAAACTGTTTTCTTTTCATTTCAAAAGAACAGAAGAACCCAATGCACAAACCAAGAACAAGTCCAAAGTTCAACAATGAAAATGATTTCATGAACCTTGCCATACAAAATGATTATCAAATTGTACTAGAACTGAACCAGGGAAGTAAAAGGATACTATTAGGTGAGTCTAAAGTGACAACACAGTCAAGGTTTGGAAAGGCAATTCAGGTGATAGGCAATCAACCCACTCTATAATGCATATGTAGTATGCAAGAGATATATGCAATATCTACCACAATAATTAAAAATATTATTTGATATTTTTAATTATTTTGGTAAAGTTGTTGCTTTGTGACCAAAAGGTCCCGGGTTCGAATCTTGGAAACAACCTCTTGCAAAAAGAAGAATAAGGTTGCGTACAATGAATCCTTCCCCGGGACCCCGTATAGCGGGAGCTTCGTGCACCGGGCTGCTCTTTTTATTTGAAAAAAAATGAAGAAGAAGTCATTCAACATAGAATAAAAATCAATCCATTCAATTTATAATTACAAAAAGAAAAATATGTGTCAATCATACAATATAAAACTCATTAATTTTATTAATAGCATGCATATAATTAATTATAAAAATGTTTATCATTTGGAAACAAATGTTTGAGCTAACATTTCCTAGATATGTGCTACCACATCAAAAGTTTTGTTCAGTTTTTCACAATCACAAAGATAAGTCATTTTTAGCGGAGGAAAATCATCTCAAATTTTTTACTAATCTCTGGATTATCAAATGAATTGTATTATCTTTTTCCTTGTCACCGCATAGATGGCCCGCCAAGCCGCCTATGCATTGAAACTGCCTAAAGAGAATGTACATCACACATATGCAATCCAGTCCCTATCTAAAATGCTGCCTTTTAGAACACTAATAGTAACATTGAATCAGATTGGTGTTAAGATCGAGTATTCAGTAGAATCAGATTGGTGCTAAGATTGAGTATTCAGTAGAATCAGATTGGTGTTAAGAATCTTAGTGACCATGCCTTCCTGCCTAGTCATTGCATGCTCTCTTTTTTTTCTTCCTTTTTTTCCTTTCATTTTCAATCTTTTGAGTCATCACATTAGACCTAAGCCTAAATAGGTATACAATAAGGTAACATATAAGATGACCTGACTAGAATTATAATGCACAACAAGGTAAAATATCATTCCTTATATTAATACTAAATCACAACATAAAATCAGCATCTAACAACTCTTTAGCATTATAAAAATTCAGATAAGATACTGCAAATAGATCTTGATCTTCAACAAGTGCATTTCGCAAAACACAAGAAACTGAAAATAAGTTTATATATCTGCTAGATTATTACTAGTTTTCTTTTACTTATTGCAAGCACTAGGAGATTACCAATTAAAAGACAAAGAATCTACAAAATCTCATAATTGGGGTGATAGGAAGGCAGCCAGAATTTTTAGCTAGGTCTTCAGGAGCAGGTGAATGCAATAAGTGATCATCACACCAAATAAGACAGTTAATCAATAATACAAAAATAAGCATTTTTATTGCTAATATTACTACACAGATATGTTACTTTACTAAGCTACCTAAAAATCTGGGTAATATATAAACTCAAGCCATGTTTGTATTTATTATCTAATATCAACTACATCCATCTTATCCCTCTATTGAGCTCCTGCACAACTCTATACAAGGCTATATCATTAGCAGCATTCAAATTAGTTTCATCATTTTTGTTGTCATTAATGTTTCATTAAATTCCCTCAACCTTTTACATATTCCAATTGATAGATATACCTCTTCCAATTATAGAATCTACTGGTTGTTTTTAAACATGACCATACCATCTCAGTATGTTTTATCTTATTTTATTATTTATTAGAGATGCACCAAAATGCTCTCAAACAATTTTATCTTTTTTTTTAATAACTTCATATATTAATCTTATCTTTCACTACTCGCTGTATTAATGATTTATCATCCCACTAAGTGAGATTGATTATATGGGTCCTCGCACGGGATCAATCTCATACTATATCCTCATATATATTTAAATGAATTTTATCATATTTTATTGTTGCCAAATAAGTCTTTTTTTGGTCTCTCTCTTGATTAATGTGCATATTCGTTATGATCTTACATCACCTAACTAGGGTATTTATTAGTCACCTAAGTACATAATTTTCCTTTTAACATATTGGGCCCTAATTTTTTATACATATTGCTTTTTAATAGCCAAACACTTCAAGTATGGTAGGTACGATCATAATCTTATAAAATTTTCCTTTTAACCTTGAGAAAATGACGAGATTAACTCTGGTCATTTTCCCAGCGTAATCAAGCATATAAAAATCATATAAAGAATAGGATGTAACAGGATGATGTTTAGAGATATGAGAGAATAAGATAGGTGGAGTAATACCACTGTCTTCCATCTCCAGTGCAGCTAAGCCCAAATTTAATTTTTTGGCCACCAATATCACTCCAATTAAGAGCATGAAGAGCAGCTTCAGCAGCTCTAATATCATAAAATTCTATGAATTTGTGATTATGCTGATATGGAGTATCTAGAATCTGTATAGTATTAATAAAGGATTAATATAAGCAATGCATGATTATGATATTAAAATATGAATTTTAGAACTGCAAGCTAATGTAATAAAATTTAATCAGGATAGCTGCATAACCTCTTTTATTTCACCATAAACACCAAATATTTGATGAAGCTCATCATTTATAACTGAGGAATCGAGGTTGGACACAATAAGTGTCCCCTGATTTATATCTTGCTCAGAAGGATTGTCCTAGTAAGAATGAACATAGTACATTAATATTCACAACTACAGCATCTGTTTACATCTCAAATGAAACAATGCAAATGAACTCCTCTAGTTACATAGAAGAAACATATATACTATACAGACCTTGCTGGGGCTTTTACATGTGTAACAGGAATAAACATAAGTGATCAGGGATCATTCAGAGCAAAGAACAATAACAATAATAAAGGTGAAGATGAAGACTTTGATAACTTGCTTTTCACATCAACACTAAATGATGTTTGCAAAAGATCAATAGGCATATAATTCCTGTATATGTAAGGTTGACAATGGATTGCAAATTCCGGCTAGAAGTAGAACCATTCTTGCATGATCATAAGTATGAAAGACCAATCAAAAGTTCAGTTCTTTCATGATTTAGTTACAGAGAATATACAAGTTATAAGGAGTAGAGTTGATCGCACAATTGAATGAACCAACTCACATCTCTTCCTGGTGTGCATATCCATTCAGTTTCGACCTTAGGTTTCTAATTTTGAAACTTCAGCTATACAAACAAATTAAACAAAAAGAAAAAAAGAACAAAAATTTGATCAAGTGATGAAATACACGGTGAGGTTCCCTCTGAATGATATAATGAACTGTAACAAAATTAAAACAGTTAACAAATAAGACAGAAGTTACCTTTGGAATAGAGAAGTGTATATCAAGCTTTCGACCCCTCAATGGCTTATTTTGAAGTTCTTGCATTGCATTTTGTGCTGCCCTTAGATCATAGTACGAAATCATAACAAAACCGCGATGCTTGCAAGTGGTATAAAGTGTTCGTATGTCACCATATTGCTACAGAAAACATAAAACTCATTATCAATCTAAGGGCAATATTGAAGCCAATCAATTAAAGAAATACACATCTGAAGCAAAATATCACCTCAAACAAAGTCCTCAGCTCTGAATCCTCTGCATTACTGTTGATATTTCTAACAAAAAGAGTTCTTGAAGGATGTTCACCAAATGGATGTTTGCCAGAAAATGGACCAACTAGACCCCCTTGTTGGCCATTTGAAGCCCTTCTTCCAGCAAAATCAGATGGTTTATTGACATTGAGATTATCATCATTTTCAAGTTCCATTCCGCCACCACAGTAAAATATGTCATCATCAATGTCATTTCTACCATTGAGTTCACTATTTCCAACATCATCAATAACACCAGAAAGTAAATCATCGTCATCAGGAAGTAGGTTTCCAATAGTTTGAGCTTCAATTTCCTTCATCGATTCAAAAGGTTCATCTTCACCATAGTTCAAGTTGATTGAATCAATAGATTGCACTAAAGACGAAATGTTTGATGACAACCTTGCTGCAAAAAAATTAGCAACAGTAAACAGATTCAATCTTAAAGCAAAGCATTCCAGGGCAACCAAAGATAAGTCTCTGAAGAATAAGCTTATTTGAAAAGAAAATCTATGACTCATTCAGCCAAAGTGTATGGAATGGAAATAAAAAATTATCTTAATTATCTTAGAAAGAACTTAGTCTTTGAAAGTAATGTAATCTAATTTATATGTTAAAAAAAACTATAAGAGAAAAGCGCACCTTTTTTGTCAAATATCTTCGAAAAGGAGCAGGAGAAAAGTCCATTCTCATAGTGTGAGCCACTGATATCCCTTGTGTTTCCTTCACAACATATTGAAGAAGGAAGAGACAACAGATCAGCCTGTGGAACAGCAGCATGGCTAGTAACTCTTGGAGTAGTAGATATGCTGGTGAATTTCTGTGGTTCCATCAGACCATATCCGATATTTAATTTAGTCTTCAAGTCATTAGGAATCCAACTCTTTGAAAGTTCTGAGAGTTCAGGGGGGCTGGATGGAGTATTATAAAGTGCATCTAGTGAAGAAGAAACAGACTTACTTCCTGACATTTGTTGCCTTTTGTCTGCAATTTTAACAGAAAACCAATTGCATTCATGCCCATGATTTATAGTAAGAACGAAGAACAAATAATGACCAGAATATGGCAAATATCAGTGAACAAACAACTGAAGACATACACACACTAATACACGATATCCTGAATTTATTCATATTAGGAAAAAAAGCACATAACTTGTGCTAATACTTTTATATCCAAGAGGATGCATATTGCAAGTACTAGAATATAGTAGGACCAAGCAGAACCTAGTAAAAATGAGCCTAATTTTAGACTGCTAAATATGGAAATAGAAACCTAATTGAAAAAAAGATGATAACAGAAACAACTGAGCATAACCTAGCAGTTGCTGAAATGGTGATCTTTTGGCAGAGTGCAGAATGATCTTAAAGATATTTCAAGGTAACAGTTGACAATCTCCTAAAAAACAACATATGCTAAGAAACTGGGAATTGAATGTGCAAACAATTGACATTAAGATGACAATTTTGATGCTCCATCGAAATTCCACTAGGTGGATAAAGAGAAATCTTCAGGAAAACAATACAAATAGTAGTTTGGAAAATAAAACAAAGCCTAAACTCCTTATCATCAGATCTACAATAATGACAACTTGTTTTTATAAATATGGCTTATAATTTTTTTTATAACTGTCCCAACCTATCATGACTGAAATACAATTTGTTTCTTTTGATACAAAATATGACAACTTGTTTTTATAAGCACATGAGAGATATTTGCCAAGCCAAGAACTAAACATTTTCATAAGAAGAATCCATGACAAACTAAATAATAAAAATATATGACTTTAGGTGAGGCGGTGACTTTAGGTCCTATGCAGGTACCTATCACCATTGTCATTTTAAGAATTCGCCAATCAGGAAAATTTAAGGAATTAAATAAAAAAAAATGGCAACCCGGTGCACGAAACTCCCGTCATGCGAGGTCGCGGGGAAGGATTCATTGTACGTAACCTTATTTAATTTAAGGAATTAAATAACAAGATATAAATTATTATTTAAGGAATACATATTTCCTGATTAATTCAAGTATCTTAGAGCTCTAAAATACATGTTCATAAGAATGCGTTAAGTAGCAGCTAAAAGTTAAGTCGGTTGTTACAAACAAGGTCTTGGCTTAAGGGTTAAAACCCTTTCTCTCTGTGATAAAGGTTCTAGTTTTGAAAACTTATGGAGGTGATTTCCAATTAAAGGGTCCAGGTATTATTCAGGAGGGAGGCATGCTTCTCTATTTTATAAGAAATAAGAAAAAGAAAGAAGACGCAAATGTTAACTCGCTAGCTGCATGCAGCTCAGACAAAAGCGAAGTTCAGAATGAAATCTAAATGGAGAGAGTGGCTCGTTGATCCATGGTGTTAGTAGGATCCTAATTTAAACACCCGGACTTTATTCTGGCGTCCCTGTCTACTTTCCCTATGCTCTTGGTCGAATAACCCAACAAGGCGATTGGATACATAAGGAGACAAAACAACTAATCGAGAAGAACCACAAATCAATTTGTATATTTTTTTCCCCCGAATCAGGCAAATTGAATGTGCTGAATAAGATCGCAAGAGAAGTATTGAGATCCTCGCAGTAATTGAACACCAAGAACTAATGGGGTTAAAAAGAAACAGAAAACGCAGAATAACAGCAAAATACACCTACTCTCGGGCTCGAAATTTCGCCACTGATCTCAAATAAAAAAAACGAACTTTTCACGCCAATTGCAAGCCGTCACAGATGAATATGACAACTCCAGCAAGAAATTCAAACCCCAAGAGGGAAAAAAAAATCAAGTGGAGAAGAATGGTTCTCACCAAACGATTGTCGTTTCTTCCTCTGCTTGCCAACAACCTCCGGAAACAGCACAGGGCAAGGGAGTCGAACGCTGGCTGCATATAAAAAACATTGATCCACGGGGGAGGGGAGAGGAATAGATTACGCCATAAGGCAAGGAGGCGGCCGCCAGGGGGAATCCCCTACGGGATCACCTCGGCACCCGTGCCGTGCGCGAGCGTCCAACCTCTCCGATGCCCACCCCTCCCCCCTCTCCTTTTCCCCTCCTATGCAAGCAAGAACGCCACGCTCCTCCCGCCCGCAGCAACCAAAAAATATATATACATATTTTTTTTTAAAAAAAAAAATTCCCCTCTTTCTCTCCCACTCAAATACAAAGCCTCGTATCGCGTGCTTCCGCTGGGATCTGTCACAATTGTCGGCCTTACAAAATTGAAAACCACGGCGATCCACCGCTCCCTCCGGCAAGCGAAGGGAAGCGGATGGAAGTAGAGAAGGAACGGAACGCAGAAGGGGGGAGGTTAATATTTAACGCTCTACGAATGGCGATGCGGAACCGGAGGCGGAGCGGAGATTGAGGGGTAAAACTACGGTGAAGAAAGCGGAAGCCAACGCGACGGCACGCCGTTAACCTTAACGGCGTCACCTCCCGGTCGCGGCATTTCGCCGTCTGCCCGTCACCCGAACCGCTCCCGCTCCGCTTTTACCTAATCGCCCTCCTACATCGACCCAATAACCGGTCGACCACCAATCACGTGGCCCCATCTCCATGACCCCACCTAAGGCGACAAGTGGCCCCATCCCGTAGCGGGCAAGAACCCGTTTCCTGTCCCCAGATAACGCCTGATCCTCCTGCAATTCCAAACGTATGGATACGCCAACCGTAATCTCTCTCATTAATGAAGGCACTAAAAGGATGCGGCAAATCTCTGACGCCACGCAATCACGTTCAGACTCCACTCCACTTTCTGCCTGACGTAAGGGGCCTTCATTTAACCGATCGCCACGTCCACAATAAAGCCTGCTTGCCGTTTCGGTGATACAGCGGATGCGTAGAGGGGAGCTTGTGCGTGCGGCACACGGAGGTGACAGGTTCAGGTGAACGGACAGGAATCTTCCCGTGTCCTCCTCACTCGAACCGTAAAAACTGAAACGAACGGACCAGATCTTCCCTTCTTGCCATCGCCGATTATGAGTTTTACTTTTCGCAATTTGATTTGGTTTCAATTTAATTGTAATTATTCTTGTCGTTTTGTGCTTTATTACTAGAGTTGCAAGATGATGGAGATTAAGTTTAGTTTCGACATGCTAAACCTTTTTGTTAATGGTTGTGAAAATATCAACGCAATTTATGGATCAACGTAAGTTTCATTGTTATTTATCCATTCCATGTAATGTATCTAAATTTCAAATATACTCAAATGGTGTAGTTTTTTTTCGAAATATTCTTCCTTATTTTTAGGTCAGTTTCTCCGAAGTTGATTAATAAACTTAGATTACTCTAAATAACCTCAAATTAAAACTAATATATTTTATGTCCTCAAATCTGAATTAGATAACATAAATTAATAGCAAGGTATTAAATTAAGAACTCGTCTTTAATTTTCCATTCTACTCATTTATCACTCTTAATTTACACTATCAAATTAGAAGATAGAGTCATTAAAGAGGCTTTGATTTGAAGCACTTTACGGTTCTGGACACAGTGATGGACCTAAACCATTCTAAAATTTAAAAATTTAATGTTTTTCAAATTGTCTTAGGAAGTCGATGCAATTTAATTCTTCCACCTATATTTTTAATGACTACAATTTAGTCATTAGGGTTATGCTGCCGTATTAGGATATCTAAATTGTCATCTAAATACTCATGATTTTATTCTTAATTATAACGTATTTGTAGAAATTTTTCTTTTAAATAAAGGGCGTAATCAAAGAATACTGGGTTTTTGAACTGACTACCACATGTACTTCCTGATTTATCTTGGTAGTTAGTGAAAAATTTTCGTAGGATCGAATTGATCACCTCGAAATATAGTTAGTATGGATAACTAGAATTATTATATAATAACTATAATTTAATTATACATTTATCTTTTTCCACCATATTTTATAATTAGACCACACTAATTTATAAGACTCATTACCTAATCCAATGTTCTTGACTGCGCATTTGGCTTTGGCTAAGACTCTTAATTATTATTTTGTTCTATTCTTCTTCAGAAAGAGGATTCCTAAGCTTTGAACGGTAAAGTTATGAAAGATATCTACTACATGATATAAATAAGGTGTTATTATTTATTTAATTTTAAATAATTTTATTTTAATAATAGTAGGGACTTATGTTTTTTTTTTATTATTATTTGAATATAAATATGTTTGTTAAAAAAATATGATTCTAGATATAAAAATGTATGAAAAAAATAGAAAAATATATGAAAAAATAGAAGAATTTAAAGATGCACTTAGACATATTTATTACTAATATTCAAAATCAAAACTCACAAAATAATATAATTAAAAATTTAAATGAAAAACTAATTAAATTTTCACCAAAAAAGTATACTTTATGATTAAAAAAAAAGTCAAGAACTCCCTAATGATCACAAATCTAATTAATCAAAAATTAATATTAATAAAAAAAATAATAGTAATTTAGAAGGAGAAAACATTGAATAGATGACGAAGATAAATTTTTAAATAATTTCGATGAAATTATTATTCAAAATATATATGATATAGTACAATGAAAATATATATATATAAATTATTATTCAAATTATTTTAAAATTAAAATTTTATTTAAAAAAATAAAACTGTCATTATCAGTAATGAAAAAGGATTAAAAATTTTTTAAATTTTTTAAAAAATTATTAAATATCTAAATAATTTTTTTTTAACCTTATGGAACTTGAGACGGCTTGAGACAAATAGTTATCTATCATTTTGCATTCTCCAACAAAGTAAATATTAATATATATTTTTTTTATTTGAGTATATTTATAATAAAATATGTTCATCTAGTATCGTAGGATTGATTTTTTATAAGAATGTTGTGCGAGTGTCTCTCGTAGAGACGAGGTCAATTTATTTATTTATTATTTATTATTTATTAATTGGCATATATATCCCAAATTAATCCGAGGTGATGAGTTTCTCCATGAAAGTTTTTCATCCACTTAAGTAAATCGGAAATTACTTATAGCGGATAGTCTATATTAGAAATACGAATGAAATAAAGAGGTGAAGATAAAGATATTCTATTGTACATAAGATTTTAGTCCAACATTAGAAGTCTTGGTTTTATTGTTGGTTTAAATTATAGTACATGTATTGATGTTGTAATATATGTAGGGATGTAAATGAGTCGAACTGATCAGCCGAACAGTATTAGGCTCGAGCTCGGTTCGTTTAAGTTATATTCGGGCTCGAGCTCGGCTCGAGCTCGAATCGAGCTTTTAAGGCTCGAGCTCGGCTCGTTTTAGAATTATCAAGCTCGCGAACAGTTTGAGCTCTGCTCGTTATTAGCTCGATTATCAAAGTTAATGAGTCTAACTCGTTAAGCGAGCTCGGGCTCGTTTTCGGGCTCGTTTAGAGTTCATTTTTGGTTCATTTTAGAGCTCGTTTTTTGGCTCATTTTAAAGTTCATTTTAAGGCTCGTTTTAGAGCTCGTTTTTTTGGCTCGTTTTAAAGTTCATTTTAAGGCTCGTTTTAGAGCTCGTTTTTTTGGCTCGTTTTTTGGCTCATTTTAAAGTTCATTTTAAGGCTCGTTTTAGAGTTCATTTTTTGACTCGGTTTAAGGTTCGTTTTAAGGCTCATTTTTTTGCTCGGTTTAAGGCTCGTTTTTTTTGCTCGCAAGCCTATAAACGAACATGTTCGCGGGCTTATGAGCCGAATATCCTTAAGCTCGAGCTCGGCTCGATAAAACTGTCGAGCTCAAAATCAAGCTCGAACTCGGCTCGATAAGATAAACGAATAAACTCGAACGAGCTTTTTACCGAATCGAACTCCGAATAGCTTGCGAACCGTTTGGTTCATTTACATCCCTAAATATATGGATGGAAAGAGACTCTCTCACGCGTGGATGCGCAGGGATGGGTACAAATCCATGGCCCAGATTATACTAAACTAAAGTTGCCTCGTGTACGAGCACAACCTACGCAAGTTGAATGTCGGATCGGTCGAGACAAAATTTACCCAAAAGAATGAACCAACGTTTTGCCACCTAAATCTCTTTTTGATACTTGCTCAAGAGTGTAACAGAAACATTAATATGAAATTAATAGTGATATTAAACTCATTAATGGTAACTTCGTAACATCTCAGCATTAATGACGACATTAAACTGATTAATAATAATTCTGTTATGTCTCGACATTAATGAAGACATTAAACTAATTAATGACGACATTAAATCCAACATTAAATTACTATAATTTGATCATTCATAGTAGGCAAGGTGAGATCTCTTATACAAGGAGGTTGAATCTTGAGCAAAGGAAAGTGTAGCGAAAGAGAGAGTGAGGAAAAGCAGGAAGCGAACCTTTGTCTATCCATGTTTTCCCATAAAAACTCTCTCAGTCGTGCATCCATTCAGCTGAAGTATTCGTGATAGCACTCGGGTGCATTTTCAGTTCGCCACAAGTAACTAGTGCTTGGTTGCGTGTGTATGGTTTTACCATTATATCTTGGGAAACAGACGACTCGAGAGAACGTCGAAGCACAGCCAGAGGTGGGGCGAATCTGTTTCAAGGAAACTACGTTGAGCGCAGACCTCGGTATCTTACTCAGTGAATTCCCTTCTTAACTCGACGATCGACTCTTGATTTTGTTACACGCCATATCAACTCCGTAACTTGAACCACTAGAAGTTTGGCAGAACCAACCCCATTGGCAGCCTGAGATTATCTGCTCAGGTCATCTCAACAGATAAGTTAAAATTGATTTTGTATAATTTCAATTCAATAATTTTCTCTAATATCTCCAGCAATAAATTGTCCAACAATCTTGAAATGAATTTTATTCTATTGAGATGGCCACAAAACAAAGTGTTGAAGTACAACAGACTCAACACATGAAGGCTCCCTTCGCCCCGATTGGAACTATGTCAATCAACTACACGGAAAGGACAGAGAAGTTCACTGGATTGAACTTTAAGAAGTCAAGAAAAGATGCTCTTCTACTTGACCACGCTCAATCTAGCTCTATTCTTAATTGAGGACACTCCCAAGCGTGCTGAGGATGCTGATGCACAGACCATCAATATAGTAGAGGCATGAAATCACTCTGAGTTCCTTTGCTAAAACTATATCCTCGACTGCCTGACGTTGTATGTTATGTATAGCACGAAGAGAACAACTAATTAAGAAGCTGTGGGAGTCCCTATACAAGAATTACAAGACGGAGGATGCAAGGGCCAAGAAGTCATGGGTCAATTCCTGGACTATAAGATGGTTGACTCCGAGACAGTGATCAGTCAAGTCTAAGAGATTTAGGTGATCTTACACTAGATCCATTCAGAAAGAACAGTTCTGAGTGAAACCTTTTAGGTGGCTGCTATCATTGAGAAGTTGCCTCCAGACTAGAAGGGATACCTGAAGCACAAGCGAAAAAAGATGAATGTGGAGGAACTCATTGTTAGATTTTGCATCGAAGAAAATAACAAGAGTTCAGAGAAAAAGTTGTTCTCTCAGGCTACTGTGAAAGTCAATGTTGTCAAGCACGGTCAAAACTCAAAATAGAAGAACCACACTCTAAAGGAGATGATGAACGTTCTTCTATTAAGCTCTAGACTTCTAAAGTTTATGTGGGGGGAAGCTGTGTTAACATCTAATTATCTTTTAAATAAGGTGTCCCAAAAGAAAATAGATAAGAGTCCTTTTGAGTTGTGGAATGAAAGACAATCATCCTATAAATATTTACGAATGTAAGGGTCGCTTACTAAAGTTTTAGTGCCTAATCCGAAAATGATTAAGATAAGACCAAAGATTGTTGATTATATATTTATTGAATATGTACATAACAGCAGAGCGTATCAGTTTTTTGTGTATGTCACAAATACCGGATATACACAAGAACTCAATAATAGAATTGAGAAATACCTCGTTCTTCTAGCATGTGTTTCCATATAAGACTTGAGAGGATGCTAGCTCCTTAAAATGGGTATATGAAACACAAGGTGGAGATGATAATGAGGAACCAGTTAAGGTTGAACTTAGACAGAGCAAAAGAGCTTAGGTAGAAAAATCCTACGAATAGGATTTTATCACTTTCATGTTATAAAGTGAGCCTCGAAATTACTCAAAAGCAGTAAGCTCTTCTGATGGACTTCACTGGAGAGAGACAATTACATCTGAGATAGAATCTATCTTGTAAAATCACACTTGAGAACTTATAGATCTTCCTCCAGAAATAAACCACTAGGTTACAAGTGGATCTTCAAAAAGAAAATGATGTTAGATGACACAATTGATAAGTACAAGGTCAGATTGATAATCAAAAAATACCGATAATGAGAAAGTCTTGATTACTTTGATACATATTTTCTAGTATCGAGAATAACTTTCATAAGAGTATTCTTGACTATAGTCGCTCTATGGAATCTCGAAATACATCAGATGGATGTAAAAATAGTCTTTCTAAATGGAGATTTAGAAGAGAAAATCTACATGGAGAAACTTGAGGGGTTTTCTATACTAGGACAGAAAAATAACGTTTGTAGATTGGCGAAGTCATTATATGGCTTGAAACAAGCACCAAAGCAGTGGCATGAGAAATTTGATAATGCATGAAGGAATGTGGATTCAAGATTAATGAATGTGATAAATATGTCTGATCCTGTCCGAATCGCTGAATCAACGGACGCTGGGCACGTGGCGCTCTCCTGGTTGCTGACGCAGATCTCCGACCGGTCGTACGACACTCAGGCGAACCTGCAAAGAAGTCGGGTCGGGAGGGGGTTCCCGGCGACGACCCTCCGACGCTCAAGTCAGGCAAGTAGACAACAAAGAAGTGGCTCCAAAAATCGTAGCACGCGTACCTCCGGTGAAGGGTGAGGCCCTTTATATAGGGCTGGAAAGGGACTCATGCACACAGATCGAGGCGCATACGTGTCCTCAGCCCATACCTCAATATGGGCTTGTCAGAAAAGCTCACCTGACCCCTTACTGCTACAGTCCGAGCACGCTTTGATGGGATAGCGGACCCCTGTCATAAGATCCTACGTATGGCCTGCTCCTCGAACATGCCCGCTGTAAGAGGATGTTTCCTTGTCCTGTTCTCTTCTTACTACATGCCGAGTGTCCGGCCGATCGGCAGTCCCCTTGCGTCCGGCCGGTCATACGTGCTGGTCCACTTAGGATATTCCCGGTAGTGTGCTCTGTGGAGACTGATCGCAGTATTGCTACCTTATGCCTTCGGTCGAGTGGGCCACCCGCTCGGCCGTACGATCCTGTTCAACGAGCGTCGGAACCCAGACTCCTCGCCGGGTGCCTTTGACTCCGATGGGACCCCGTTTGGCCGACCGGTCTCCTCTTCTCCGGTCGGCCGTTCGGCCCTTTGACTTCCACGTGGCGTTGACTTCCCTCAGAGGGGGGTCCCTGTTCTTATCGCCGGATCACTTGCCTCCCCTTCAAGTCTAGTCGAAGGAGGAGATTAGTCCGACTGACTGGACCGTCAGTTGGGCCGAGCGGTGTGCTGTAACTACCATCCGCTCGGGAACTAGGGGCAGCCAGAACGCCAGTCAACGCCACCGTTACTCAGCATCTCTTCGAATTTTCCGCCAATCTCCATCATTAAGGTCTAGCACGCGCTCATTAAATGCATTCCAGTGGTTGAATGCCACGTGGCGATGCTGCCGTCATCATACGGCGTCGGCGTGGTGTTCTGATGGGATCGAGGCGGTTCGAAATGAACGGCGTGATGAGTGCTCTGATTCTCGCGACCTGGATCCAACGGTGGAGGCCGCTCGGGCTCCACCCTATAAAAAGCTCCGTTTTCTCCCTTCGCCGCACTCTTGCTCTTGCGTGCCTCCCAACTTCTCGCGTTTCAGCTTTCCGGCGATCTCATTCCTCTGGTTTCGGCGATCTCCGGTGCTCTTTCTTCGATCCTCCTCTTCGTTGCAAGGTTCTCTTTCTTTCCCTCTTTGTTTCCGGCATTTTCTTTGCATTTCTTTCCCAAGTTTCCATCTTCGGGATACTGTTCCGTTGCCATCTTGCTTTTATCTTCTGCCTTCGTCTTTTTTGATTTCGTCCGCTCGGATAATGGCCCAATCTTCTCAACCCGAAGATCAAACCCTCGGCCCATGGTACAGTACCATGGAATCGCGCTTCGATCGGCGCGACGTCGATCTTTTGATCGAAAACTTTGACATCCCTTCTGATTTCGAAGTCATCTTACCCGGTCCCTCCGCTCGGCCTCATAAACCGCCGAGCGGAGCCTTTTGTGTTTTCCGCGACCAGTTCACAGCCGGTTTGCAATTTCCCATTCATCCTTTCATCGTTGACGTCTGCAACTTTTTCGGCATTCCGCTCGGAAGCCTAGTCCCCAATACCTTCCGCCTTTTATGTGGCGTCGTTGTCCTGTTCAAAATCCACACTATCCCCCTCCGACCGGAGGTTTTCTATTATTTTTATTACCCTAAACAGTCCGAGCTGGGCACATATATGTTCCAGGCTCGGCCCGGTCTAGTTTTCTTCAATAAACTCCCTTCTTCCAATAAGCATTGGAAAGAATTTTATTTCTACCTCCGCATGCCTGAGCGGGCCCCCTTCCTGACGAAGTGGCAGATCGAACCACCAACCTCCCCTGAGCTCAAAAGATTCAAGACCTGGCCGAATTATCTACACGCTGCCAATATGCTTGCCGGTCTGCGGGTCGACATCACCAAATTCCTTCCAGAAGGGGTTATGTACATATTTGGGCTGAGTCCGATCAGAACACCCCTCCTGAGCGGCTTCGGTAAGAATTTTACTTGTGCATTCGCTTTGATTGCTAACTGATTTCCTCCTTTTTCCTTTGCAGCAAACATTATCATGGAGTCGGTGATGGCTGGCATCTTGAAGAAGAGGGCGGCGGCGCTCGAGGCCGCGGCAGCCAAAGAAATGGAGACGCTCGGCATCCAACCGGTCGGGTCGCATGAAGGGGAGAGCGGGACTCAGGAAGAGTCGGCCGCTCAGGCCTCTCATCAGAACGTGGCAAGCGGAGCCACCCCCAGCGGAGGACCAACTGGCCAAGAGGAAGGTTCCGCTCAGGCAGGAGAGCAGCCTCCCCGACAGAAAAGGCGCCGAGTGGAGACTCCCCTTCGATCGACCACGTCCGCTGTCCAACCGCCCGAACGGGCCACAGCGGATTCGCGAGGCAAGGCTCCAGCAATGGAGACTATTTCGTCCGATCAGACTCCATCCCAATTGGATGCGTTCGTGGACCCAATTGAAGCCGCTCCGATCAGCTCCCTTCCACTTGTTCCCCGTCCAGTCCATCGCTCAACCATCATGTCCTAGTTTTCGACGCTAGCTTCCGATCCTCTCCAATCATCCGCTCGGACGACCCCCGGTCATAGCCGCACCGTCCGGGTCACACTTCACCTTCCGACTGAAGAATTGCTACCCGAGGTCGATTGCCCAACTACGCCCGAGCACACAATCACCCTGAAGGGGCCCCTAGCCGAGATGTGGGCCAACGCTCGAGCGCGCGTCGCGATGATCCCCCTCCGCAATTTGGCTAACAGCCATATGCAAGAGGCCACGGGGGTAAGTTCGTTTTCTTCCGAAAGTTCTGTATGCATTCCTTCCGATCGGCCACTAACAACTTCTTTTTTTCTTTTTCATCAGAGATGGGTGGAGGAGATAGCTGTCTCCAACCGCCTGGCGATGGTGGACGAGAAATTGAGACAACTGAGGGCTGCAAGCGGTCCGCCCGGCTCTCAAGGCCCCTCGTATGTCGAGTTGCAGAAGGAGCTGAAGAGGGCTCAAGCTTTGCTAGCGGCCGAGCAGAAGAAAACAGCCGACCAGGCTCACAATCTGGCCGAGCTTGAGCGAGTGAAAAAATCTCTGGATCACAAGATAAGCTTGGCGACCGAGCGGAAGAACACGGCTATCTACGACCTGGAGAAAAAGAATGTGGAGGCTCGGGGCCTAGAGCAGAAAGTAAAGGAGCTCATGGACCAACTGGCCAAAGAAAAGGTCTCCCGAACGGACGAGGTGGCAAAGCTCGAGGCGGCTTTACAAGAGCACAAGGCAGCCACCGATGCTTCTCGAGCGGCCTTTAAAGAATACCAGGAGGCCGAACCAAGCCGAGTCGTTGCCCTGCAACAGAAATACATCCGTTCGGCCGAATTTTCGGAGAAGGTCTGCGAGCGGATGTATACTGCGTTTGACCTCGCTATGACCGCCACGATGACATATTTGAAGTCCAAGGGGCAACTTCCCGAGTCTGCCGCCATCCCGGCCGCAGATCAAGTGGCTCTTCTTGACAATATCCCGAAGGATCTGTACGATTATCTTGAATAAGAAATTTAGATGTAATTCGGCCGCTCGGGCGAAGACTACCTTTTTTGTAATTTGGCCGCTCGGCCTTAGTTTCTATAATGCTATGTCTTTCCCTTTGCTAATCCATATGCGTGTTGTCCACTCGGCTCGCTAAGTACCGTTTATATTTATCTGCTTCTCCTCGTAGTTCTCCCTTTCATCCCACCTTTCTTGTATTCGAAAGGGGGTTTTATGAAGTATTTCGCGTGGATAGTCAGCTAGGATGAAGGTATACTTTTTCGCAAATGGAATTTTTCGCAAGCTATTCGCCAAGTACCTTTGGTTACTTAGCCGCTCGGCAAAACGATCCCTCAGTCGACTTTATTATCTTAGTCAACGTGACCTGATATTTAACGTCGAAGCTCGACGGTCTTCCTCTCGGAGGGTTTATAGACGCCGGCTCGTCTCTCGATTTTTAACGTCGGAGCTCGACGGTCTTCATCTCGGAGGGTTTATAGACGCCGACTCGTCTCTCGATTTTTAACGTCGGAGCTCGACGGTCTTCCGCTCGGATGATTTATAGACGCCGGCTCATCTCTCGATTTTTAACGTCGGAGCTCGACGGTCTTCTGGCCGGAGGGTTTATAGACGCCAGTTCGTCTCTCGATTTTTAACGTCGGAGCTCGACGGTCTTCCGCTCGGAGGGTTTATAGACGCCGGCTCGTCTCTCGATTTTTAACGTCGGAGCTCGACGGTCTTCCGTTCGGATGATTTATAGACGCCGGCTCGTCTCTCGATTTTTAACGTCGGAGCTCGACGGTCTTCCGCTCGGAGGGTTTATAGATGCCGGCTCGTCTCTCGATTTTTAACGTCGGAGCTCGACGGTCTTCCGCTCAGATGATTTATAGACGCCGACTCGTCTCTCGATTTTTAACGTCGGAGCTCGACGGTCTTCCACTCGGAGGGTTTATTGACGCCGGCTCATCTCTTGATTTTTAACGTCGGAGCTCGACAGTCTTCCGCTCAGATGATTTATAGACGCTGGCTCGTCTCTTAATTTTTAATGTCGGAGCTCAACGGTCTTCCGCTCGGATGATTTATAGACGCCGGCTCGTCTCTCGATTTTTAACGTCGTAGCTCGACGGTCTTCCGCTCGGAGGGTTTATAGACGCCGGCTCGTCTCTCGATTTTTAACGTCGGAGCTCGACGATCTTCCGCTCGGATGATTTATAGACGCCGGCTCGTCTCTCGATTTTTAACGTCGGAGCTCGACGGTCTTCCGCTCGGAGGGTTTATAGACGCCGGCTCGTCTCTCGATTTTTAACGTCGGAGCTCGACGGTCTTCCGCTCGGATGATTTATAGACGCCGGCTCGTCTCTCGATTTTTAACGTCGGAGCTCGACGGTCTTCCGCTCGGAGGGTTTATAGACGCCGGCTCGTCTCTCGATTTTTAACGTCGGAGCTCGACGGTCTTCCGGCCGGAGGGTTTATAGACGCCGGCTCGTTTCTCGATTTTTAACGTCGGAGCTCGACGGTCTTCCGCTCGGAGGGTTTATAGACGCCGGCTCGTCTCTCGATTTTTAACGTCGGAGCTCGACGGTCTTCCGCTCGGAGGGTTTATAGACGCCGGCTCGTCTCTCGATTTTTAACGTCAGAGCTCAACGGTCATCCGCTCGGAGGGTTTATAGACGTCGGCTCGTCTCTCGATTTTTAACGTCGGAGCTCGACGGTCTTCCGCTCGGATGATTTATAGACGCCGGCTCGTCTCTCGATTTTTAACGTCGGAGCTCGACGGTCTTCCGCTCGGAGGGTTTATAGACGCCGGCTCGTCTCTCGATTTTTAACGTCGGAGCTTGACGGTCTTCCGCTCGGATGATTTATAGACGCCGGCTCGTCTCTCGATTTTTAACGTCGGAGCTCGTCGGTCTTCCGCTCGGAGAGTTTATAGACGCCGGCTCATCTCTCGATTTTTAACATCGGAGCTCGACGATCTTCCGCTCGGATGATTTATAGACGCCGACTCGTCTCTCGATTTTTTACGTCGGAGCTCGACGGTCTTCCGCTCGGAGGGTTTATAGACGCCGGCTCGTCTCTCGATTATATGTCATCTTGTGCTTATATGTAGATGACATACTTATCATTAGAAGTAATGATAAGATAATCAAATCACTAAAGATATATTAAACTCAAGATTTGACATGAAAGACATGAGTCTAGTTGATATGATTCTGGGAATCAAAATTCTTAGAATAGCAGAAGGACTTGTTCTTAGTCAGTCTCATTACGTGGATAAGATTCTTGAGAAATTCACCAAGGGTGATATTGTGTTGGCATGAATGCCGATAGATACGAGTCAACATCTATTGAAAAAACGAGATAAAAGTATCTCTCAAATAGAGCACTCTCAAGTGATTGGAAGTATGATATACCTAATGAATTGTACACGACCAGACTTGGCCTACGTAGTAAGTAAACTGAGTAAATACATGAGTAATCCTAGTGTTGGGCACTGAAAAAGGATAACAAGAGTACTGAGATACTTGAGATATACTCGTGAACATGGGTTGCGCTATACGAGATATCCTGGCTATCATCGAAGGATACAACGATACGAGTTGGATATCTGACATAAAAGACTCTAAGTCTATGAGTGAATATGTATTCACTCTGGGAGGTGCAACCATTTTCTAAAATTTTTTTAAGCAAATAGTAATAACCAAATCCATAATGAAATCTAAGTTTATAGCTTTTGACAAATGTGGTGAAGAGGTTGAATGACTATGACAATTCTTAGAAGATATTTAGAGATGGACAAAACTGGTGCTAACAATTTGCATACATTGCGATAATCTATCAGCAATTAGCCGGGTACAGAGTTATCTGTATAATGGTAAGTCTAGACAGATACATCATAGACATAATACCATTAAACAACTACTTTCCATGGAAGTTATCATTGTTGACTATGTGAAGTCAAAGGATAACCTAGTGGATTCGCTAATCAAAGGGTTAAATTGAGAGTCAGTTATAAGCTCATTACGAGAAATGAGTTTGATGTCGTTGTCAGTAATCAGTGCAGCGGGCACCCAACCTATGCTAACTGGATATCCCATGAACTAGGTTCAAAGTGAATAAATTTATACTGATTAGACACACTGTGGGGGATAACCCAATAAAATAGTGACTGGACCAGGCAGGGGGGCGGCATCAGCGGTCGCCCCCCCTTGTCGGCGGAACAAAAAAAATAAAATCGGGGCGTAGCGGTAAAAAAGTCTTCACAGTAACGAAGAAGAAATCGCAGTCGCAGGCTCAACGAAAAGACGAACAGTGCATTTTGTTAATGGTAAACCACGTGTCCTTTTAATACAGCCGCGTGTTCACGTTGACGCGTGTTCATATGTGTGAACACGTTTTCAAAGGTTTAGGTTTTTTATATGTGTGAACACGCTTTCAAATGTTTCCTTGATTTTTTGTTTGACACGTTTTCATTCCATATATAATTATATAAAGATTTATTTTTTATACCTTTATTTTTCTCTGCTCGATTTTTTTTATATAAAGATTTATTTTTTATGATTTTATTTATCTCTGCTCGATTTTTTTTTGTTTCTGCCGCCGCTCACAAAACCTTTACGGCTTTATCTTGTGATCTTGGCATCTTGCCCTTTGTTTCTTCTTTTTCTCCAAGCGCCGACCAAAGTGGCAAAGCGGCAAAGTCCTGCGCCCAAAGACTATTTTTCCCTCTCTTCCGATTGTCGATCAAAGCGGCAAAGGTGTTGGAGCAATCCCAATGGTCCGCGGGACCATGTGTTTTGGTGTTTGGGCAAAGGGTTTAAGTTAGGTTCACCCTTGTATTTGATATGTGTATTTGAGTTGTGCAGGTTTGCAGGATACACATATGACTCAGGTTGATGGCTTCGGGTCCGGTGAAGGATGGAGCATCCGAGGGACCGTGGACAAGGCAGCGAGGACAAGGGCCGAGGGAAGCGACTTCGAGGCATACGCGAAGGATGGCATTGGGTACGAGCCGCGGGCTTGAATGCATCCGAGGGACGAGAGCCAAAGGAAGTAGGCTTGAAGGCAAAAGGTCAAAGCTGCAAAGGAAGAATCAAGTGAGTCATAAGGGTGAGGGTACGAGTGCGCGGGAGTAAAATCCTAGTTTTAGGGTTTCTTGTGGCGATCTGGGCAGCCGACTAGTAGCGAATAAAATGCTTCTGTTCGCTCGACAAGTATGGAGCAGTCGACTGGTCATTAACCAGTCGACTGGAATCGGGCCGTTGGGATGTAACAGTCGAATTTCCATAGAGGGCAGTCGACTGTTTTAGACAGAGTTTTCCAACCGTGGCCTATAAAACCAAAGCTTGGGAGCTTGGTTTGAGTTGACGAAATAGAGGTGGTTAATCTCTATTAGTAGTCTACTTGTGCCCTAGCGTCAAAAGAGTTCTTGTGAGGGTTGTGGTGAGGTTTCTCCACCCACAAGGAGCTACGTGAGCTAGCCGGAGTTTGCCGGGGAGTAATCCACCGAAGGATCGGGATCGTCCACCTTACGGACAGCCGTGGAGTAGGAGCCCTAATCTCCGAACCACGTTAAACGATCGTGTCAATTGGTTTGCTTGTCTTTCTCATTCTTAGTCTTTAGCTTTCGTATTTGTATTTGTATTGTTTGTATTCCGCTGTGCTAACAAATACGTAGGAAGCGCTTATTTGGGGGTGCCGTCTATCCAACCCCCCTTCAAGCCGGCCGTCCGATCCCCAACAAGTGGTATCAGAGCAAGGGTGCACTTCATCGGACTAACCACCGAGAAGAGCAACGCATAAGAAGATGGCCGGGTTGATTGTCCCTCCAAAGTTTGAAGGAGGAAGCCTTGTGGACATCACATTTTGGATGATGAAGATGGAAGTCTTCTTCAACACGGATTGGGACACCATGATGGTTGTAAAGGAGTCATTCAAAGTCCCAAAGGACAAGAAAGAAAAGAAGCTCCGAACACGACATTGGACGGAGGAGCAAACCTCACGATCGGAGGCAAACTCAAAGGTAATAGCAATTTTAATTGATTTATTGCCTCCTAATGTGATAAGTGGTGTAGGTAAATATGAGAATGCCCATGAATTGTGGAGCAAAGTGAAGAAATTACCATGGGAGGAATTTTTGCCTACACAAGAAGATGAAAAGCCGAAGAAAGTGATGAAGTGGTCCAAGAGGAGAAGAAGGACCAATCGGATGTGGAGAGCAATTCAACATCAAAAGAAGAAGAACCCAAGGAGATGGGTTTAATTGCTCAAGTTGAGGAGGAGGAAAATGAAGATGAGGCATTATCTACATCCTCAAGAATTGAAGAAAATTCCAAGGCAAGTGAAGAAGAAGAAGAGGTCTTGGAAGTGGTCAATCTAGCAAGCACCTCCACCGAAGTGAAGTCAAAGGACCACATAATTTGCTTCGGGTGTAATAAGAAGGGACACTACAAGAGTAGATGTCCTTTGGGTAAGAAAGAGGTAACTCCTAAACTCAATTCAATTCATTTTGAATCTAATTTGAGTTGTAGGAAGAAGAACGAGAAGAAGCACATTAGATGCTTCACTTGTGGTGAAATAGGGCACTACCACACCAAATGCCCAAGGAAGAGAGAGCTCAAAAGGTTGGGGCATTTAAGGATGTGGGAAAAGAAGTGGAGGAAGAATGGAGGCTCATGTCAAGGGGGAGCTCCAAAGGTAAAGGGTAAGGTAAACCCTAATTTAAATTTAAAGTCAAATTTAAACTCCTCCATGCATGCTAGGAAAAATAATGTTAATCATTATATGCCCATGCAAAATTTTGGTTTTAAATATCATGATAGAAATAGGGTAAATGTAGATCATAACCCTAGGAGACCTATACATGATAGACCTAGACACGTTAAATTCTCATTACCTAAGGAGAAGAAGATAATGGAGAACCAAGGCATTAATCCCAAGAAGGGGAGACACATGCCTAGGAAGGGTAGGTCTAGGAATGTCCAATTTGGACAAATTAACTCTAGGGTTAGAAACCTAGAGAAGGAGAATCAAGCTTTAAGGGGAAAGCTTGATAAGTTGGAACAATTCCTTAAGAGATTCAATGTTGGATCTAAGGAATTAAGGATGATGTTGGGTAGCCAAAGACCCAATAATGATAGATCGGGCTTGGGATACCGATCTAGTCCCTCCAAGGCCAATGAGAGTTCATATGCTAGGGTGGCAAATGATCATGGCAAGGGAGAGGTCTCCAAGGCTAAGGGAAAGTCTTATGCTAGGGTTGCATATGACTATAGCAAGGAGAAGTCAATTAATGGCAAGGGAAAGTCATTTAATGGTAAGAAGAAATTAACCAAGGACAAGGTGTCCAAGGTTAAGAAAGTTACGTTTGTAGGCCAAGTGTCACCGGGGGTGGATCGATGTGGCCTAGCCATTGTGGAAGAGTCACCTAGGGAGGTGGCTAAGGCTAAGAGCTCTAGGGGGAGCTCAAAGAGTCAATTTGGGATCCATGGCCAATGGATCTCAGGTGGGTTCTACTTGGGGGTCTAGAGGAGCCATGGAGTGTGCCAAGTGGTTTAGAGACGGACTTGAGTCTCAAACCTAGGGAATTGGCACACATGGTTTATGTTTCATGCAAGAAATATGACATTGGGGTCATATAGCATGATAATTAGTTTTGGATGTATAGATGCCATATAAATCAATGCTAGGGATGCATTGTGGGTTGACATGGGCAAATACATCAAGAGGAAGTCAAAACTAGGACTTTAGGTCAAGGTTCAATTGAACTTTTTAGCTAGTTTTGTGTTTTGTGTCAATCTTGGGATTGGTGATAGATATATTTATATATATATTTTTTCCAAGTAGATATTGATATAATAGACCTCTCCACAAAATTTGGATATTTTTGGAGGTCTGTGGAATTTCTGGCGCATTTCTGAAGTTGGCCAGAAAAGATTGATTTTTTCATGAATAGTGTACCAGTCGACTGGTACAGTTACCAGTCGATTGGTAACACTGTTCACGAGCACAGAATGTCTCTGTAAGCTCGTTTTCATGGGGGCAGTCGACTGGTACTTCTTGCAGTCGACTGATACCAGTCTGAAAGTGTTTTCAGCACTAGATTTTGACCGGGTCAGCTCATATAGATGTATGGGATCCATGGGTGATACATACATGAGTTTAGGGTCATTTGGATGACAAGTTTTCAATAATTGGGATATTGTTGGAGAACTTTTTGGATGTTAGGCAAAGGGGGAGAAGTAAGGTTTAGTTAGGAAAACCTGAAAGTACCTTTGTGAAGGGGGAGCCTTGGGATAGGTTCTTAAAAAGCCCGTTGTAAAAATCCTAGCTCAATGGAGAGCTTAGGTAAAGGGGGAGCCTTGGGATAGGTCCTTCAAAAGCCTTATGTGGAAAATCCTAGCTCAATGGAAGCTTAGGTGTAGGGGGAGCCTTGGGATAGGTTCTTAAAAAGCCCTGTGCATTGTTACGGCGGTTGCCAAGTGTGTAGCTTTGGCAACGTAAGTCCATTCGGCGTTGTAAGTCCAAGTGTGTAGCCTTGGCATCGTAAGTCCATTCGGCAGTGTAAGTCCAAGTGTGTAGCCTTGGCAACGTAAGTCCATTCGGCGGTGTAAGTCCAAGTGTGTAGCCTTGGCAACGTAAGTCCATTTGTTTTAGCATGTTTATTTGCTATATGTTTTCCCTAACTTAAACGTATTGCCAAACACCAAAAAGGGGGAGATTGTTGGAGCAATCCCAATGGTCCGCGGGACCATGTGTTTTGGTGTTTGGGCAAAGGGTTTAAGTTAGGTTCACCCTTGTATTTGATATGTGTATTTGAGTTGTGCAGGTTTGCAGGATACACATATGACTCAGGTTGATGGCTTCGGGTCCGGTGAAGGATGGAGCATCCGAGGGACCGAGGACAAGGGCCGAGGGAAGCGACTTCGAGGCATACGCGAAAGATGGCATTGGGGACGAGCCGCGGGCTTGAATGCATCCGAGGGATGAGAGCCAAAGGAAGTAGGCTTGAAGGCAAGAGGTCAAAGCTGCAAATGAAGCGTCAATGAGTCATAAGGGTGAGGGTACGAGTGCATGAGAGATTGTACTCGGAGTAAAATCCTAGTTTTAGGGTTTCTTGTGGCGATCTTGTAGCGCCATCTTGTAGTAGTCCGTAGCACTCCGTAGCGATCTTATGTGATCATTGCATGTTTTAGCGATCGGTGCGATCGGCCGATCGGGCATCGAGCAGAATGTGTGGAATCGAGTTGGGATGTAACGGTCGAATTTCCACGAGGGCGATCGCATGTTTTAGCAATGATCGGTAGGCGGGTTTTCAACCGTGGCCTATAAAACCAAAGCTTGGGAGCTTGGTTTGAGTTGACGAATAGAGGTGGTTAATCTCTATTAGTAGTCTACTTGTGCCCTAAGCGTCAAAAGAGTTCTTGTGAGGGTTGTGGTGAGGTTTCTCCACCCACAAGGAGCTACGTGAGCTAGCCGGAGTTTGCCGGGGAGTAATCCACCGAAGGATCGGGATCGTCCACCTTACGGACAGCCGTGGAGTAGGAGCCCTAATCTCCGAACCACGTTAAACGATCGTGTCAATTGGTTTGCTTGTCTTTCTCATTCTTAGTCTTTAGCTTTCGTATTTGTATTTGTATTGTTTGTATTCCGCTGTGCTAACAAATACGTAGGAAGCGCTTATTTGGGGGTGCCGTCTATCCAACCCCCCTTCAAGCCGGCCGTCCGATCCCCAACAAGTGGTATCAGAGCAAGGGTGCACTTCATCGGACTAACCACCGAGAAGAGCAACGCATAAGAAGATGGCCGGGTTGATTGTCCCTCCAAAGTTTGAAGGAGGAAGCCTTGTGGACATCACATTTTGGATGATGAAGATGGAAGTCTTCTTCAACACGGATTGGGACACCATGATGGTTGTAAAGGAGTCATTCAAAGTCCCAAAGGACAAGAAAGAAAAGAAGCTCCGAACACGACATTGGACGGAGGAGCAAACCTCACGATCGGAGGCAAACTCAAAGGTAATAGCAATTTTAATTGATTTATTGCCTCCTAATGTGATAAGTGGTGTAGGTAAATATGAGAATGCCCATGAATTGTGGAGCAAAGTGAAGAAATTACCATGGGAGGAATTTTTGCCTACACAAGAAGATGAAAAATCCGAAGAAAGTGATGAAGTGGTCCAAGAGGAGAAGAAGGACCAATCGGATGTGGAGAGCAATTCAACATCAAAAGAAGAAGAACCCAAGGAGATGGGTTTAATTGCTCAAGTTGAGGAGGAGGAAAATGAAGATGAGGCATTATCTACATCCTCAAGAATTGAAGAAAATTCCAAGGCAAGTGAAGAAGAAGAAGAGGTCTTGGAAGTGGTCAATCTAGCAAGCACCTCCACCGAAGTGAAGTCAAAGGACCACATAATTTACTTCGGGTGTAATAAGAAGGGACACTACAAGAGTAGATGTCCTTTGGGTAAGAAAGAGGTAACTCCTAAACTCAATTCAATTCATTTTGAATCTAATTTGAGTTGTAGGAAGAAGAACGAGAAGAAGCACATTAGATGCTTCACTTGTGGTGAAATAGGGCACTACCACACCAAATGCCCAAGGAAGAGAGAGCTCAAAAGGTTGGGGCATTTAAGGATGTGGGAAAAGAAGTGGAGGAAGAATGGAGGCTCATGTCAAGGGGGAGCTCCAAAGGTAAAGGGTAAGGTAAACCCTAATTTAAATTTAAAGTCAAATTTAAACTCCTCCATGCATGCTAGGAAAAATAATGTTAATCATTATATGCCCATGCAAAATTTTGGTTTTAAATATCATGATAGAAATAGGGTAAATGTAGATCATAACCCTAGGAGACCTATACATGATAGACCTAGACACGTTAAATTCTCATTACCTAAGGAGAAGAAGATAATGGAGAACCAAGGCATTAATCCCAAGAAGGGGAGACACATGCCTAGGAAGGGTAGGTCTAGGAATGTCCAATTTGGACAAATTAACTCTAGGGTTAGAAACCTAGAGAAGGAGAATCAAGCTTTAAGGGGAAAGCTTGATAAGTTGGAACAATTCCTTAAGAGATTCAATGTTGGATCTAAGGAATTAAGGATGATGTTGGGTAGCCAAAGACCCAATAATGATAGATCGGGCTTGGGATACCGATCTAGTCCCTCCAAGGCCAATGAGAGTTCATATGCTAGGGTGGCAAATGATCATGGCAAGGGAGAGGTCTCCAAGGCTAAGGGAAAGTCTTATGCTAGGGTTGCATATGACTATAGCAAGGAGAAGTCAATTAATGGCAAGGGAAAGTCATTTAATGGTAAGAAGAAATTAACCAAGGACAAGGTGTCCAAGGTTAAGAAAGTTACGTTTGTAGGCCAAGTGTCACCGGGGGTGGATCGATGTGGCCTAGCCATTGTGGAAGAGTCACCTAGGGAGGTGGCTAAGGCTAAGAGCTCTAGGGGGAGCTCAAAGAGTCAATTTGGGACCCATGGCCAATGGATCTCAGGTGGGTTCTACTTGGGGGTCTAGAGGAGCCATGGAGTGTGCCAAGTGGTTTAGAGACGGACTTGAGTCTCAAACCTAGGGAATTGGCACACATGGTTTATGTTTCATGCAAGAAATATGACAATTGGGGTCATATTGCATGATAATTGGTTTTGGAAGTATAGATGCCATATAAACCAATGCTAGGGATGCATTGTGGGTTGGTATGGGCAAATACATCAAGAGGAAGCCAAAATTAGGACTTTAGGTCAAGGTTCAATTGAACTTTTTAGCTAGTTTTGTGTTTTGTGTCAATCTTGGGATTGATGATAGATATATTTTTATATATATTTTTCCCAAGTAGATATTGATATAATAGACCTCTCCACAAAATTTGGGGATTTTTGGAGGTCTGTGGAATTTTTGGCGCATTTCTGAAGTTGGCCAGAAAAGGCTGATTTTTTCATGAATAGTGTACCAGTCGACTGGTACAGTTACCAGTCGACTGGTAACACTGTTCACGAGCACAGAATGTCTCTGTAAGCTCGTTTTCATGGGGTCAGTCGACTGGTACTTCTTGCAGTCGACTGATACCAGTCTGAAAGTGTTTTCAGCACTAGATTTTGACCGGGTCAGCTCATATAGATGTATGGGATCCATGGGTGATACATACATGAGTTTAGGGTCATTTGGATGACAAGTTTTCAATAATTGGGATATTGTTGGAGAACTTTTTGGATGTTAGGCAAAGGGGGAGAAGTAAGGTTTAGTTAGGAAAACCTGAAAGTACCTTTGTGTAGGGGGAGCCTTGGGATAGGTTCTTAAAAAGCCCGTTGTAAAAATCCTAGCTCAATGGAGAGCTTAGGTAAAGGGGGAGCCTTGGGATAGGTCCTTCAAAAGCCTTATGTGGAAAATCCTAGCTCAATGGAAGCTTAGGTGTAGGGGGAGCCTTGGGATAGGTTCTTAAAAAGCCCTGTGCATTGTTTCGGCGGTTGCCAAGTGTGTAGCTTTGGCAACGTAAGTCCATTTGGCGTTGTAAGTCCAAGTGTGTAGCCTTGGCATCGTAAGTCCATTCGGCAGTGTAAGTCCAAGTGTGTAGCCTTGGCAACGTAAGTCCATTCGGCGGTGTAAGTCCAAGTGTGTAGCCTTGGCAACGTAAGTCCATTTGTTTTAGCATGTTTATTTGCTATATGTTTTCCCTAACTTAAACGTATTGCCAAACACCAAAAAGGGGGAGATTGTTGGAGCAATCCCAATGGTCCGCGGGACCATGTGTTTTGGTGTTTGGGCAAAGGGTTTAAGTTAGGTTCACCCTTGTATTTGATATGTGTATTTGAGTTGTGCAGGTTTGCAGGATACACATATGACTCAGGTTGATGGCTTCGGGTCCGGTGAAGGATGGAGCATCCGAGGGACCGTGGACAAGGCAATGAGGACAAGGGCCGAGGGAAGCGACTTCGAGGCCTGGCATTGGGGATGAGCAGCGGGCTTGAATGCATCCGAGGGACGAGAGCCAAAGGAAGTAGGCTTGAAGGCAAAGGTCAAAGCTGCAAAGGAAGAATCAAGTGAGTCATAAGGGTGAGGGTACGACGAGAGATTGTACTCGGAGTAAAATCCTAGTTTTTAGGGTTTCTTGTGGCGATCTTGTAAGCGCCTTGTAGGTAATCTTGTAGCACTCTTGTGATCTTTATGTGATCATTGCATGTTTTAGCGATCGGTGCAGCGATCGCGCCGATCGGCATCGAGCAGAATGTGTGGAATCGAGCCGCTGGGATGTAACGGTCGAATTTCCAGAGATCTTCATGAGGGCAGTCGACTGGTAGGCGGGGTTTTCCAACCGTGGCCTATAAAACCAAAGCTTGGGAGCTTGGTTTGAGTTGACGAAATAAAGTGGTTAATCTCTATTAGTAGTCTACTTGTGCCCTAAGCGTCAAAAGAGTTCTTGTGAGGGTTGTGGTGAGGTTTCTCCACCCACAAGGAGCTACGTGAGCTAGCCGGAGTTTCCGGGGAGTAATCCACCGATAGATAGGGAGTAGGAGCCCTAATCTCCGAACCACGTTAAACGATCGTGTCAATTGGTTTGCTTGTCTTTCTCATTCTTAGTCTTTAGCTTTCGTATTTGTATTTGTATTGTTTGTATTCCGCTGTGCTAACAAATACGTAGGAAGCGCTTATTTGGGGGTGCCGTCTATCCAACCCCCCTTCAAGCCGGCCGTCCGATCCCCAACAAAAGGTTCGGCCTTCAAGTAAGTAGATTTTATTTTATTTTATTTCTTTAATAATTGTTTGATTATTTTTTGATTACAATGTATGATACAAGTAATAATTTAATATTTTAATTGTTTAAATGTTTAGTTGTTTTTTATATTTGATTGTTGGATAATTAAAATTTTAGATTTTGTATATTTAATGATTGGATAATTTGTAATTTAGTTTTTTATAAACTCTTAATTTGTAATTAGTTTTTTTATTAGCTGTTAGTTAATTGTAATTTGTGAATATTGATAATTTATGCTAAATTAATTTTATTTTTTAAAAGAATTGTGTCGATGAATGATGTTAAATAATTTAATTGTGTTATTGTTAAATTGTTCACATTACTTTATGTTGATAATTTTTTCCCATACATTATAATTTGTAGAAAATGTTGAAATATTTTGCAAAGAGACTTAGAAGTTCAATTGAATCGTCTAGTGTTCAGAATGAAGAGTCTACTCCTGCACCACAACCACCACCACCTCCTCCGCAAATTTTATTTGAAAATATTGAAAATCTGAGTAGTGAAGTAGAAATTGTTGCTGATCCTGGTTTACGAAAATTGATTGAAGAGTATGATGTTGGTGCTAGAGATCGTATTCGAAAAGAATATGTTGCTATGGGCCCTTGTCAACCTCGAGGCCATAATTTTCCAAGAAAAAAAAATGGGTAAAGACAATAGATGTTTCAGAGAGGTTTGGTTTAAAGACCGTGATTGGTTGGAGTATAGTGTTTCAAAGGATGCAACCTTTTGTTTCTGGTGTTATCTTTTTAGACCTAGTAATATAGGGTTTGGAGGAGGTGATGTGTTTACGAGATCTGGTTTTATTAATTGGAAAAAAGCAATTGAAAAATTCAATGAGCATGTAGGTGGGGTTGGTAGTGCGCACAATGAGGCAAGAATACAGTTTGAGGGTTTCAAGAATCAAAGACAAAGTGTGGAGTATTCATTTTCATCGGGGAAGCATGAGCTTGAAGTTGCTTATCGCAAACGCTTGACTTCCATTTTAAAAGTAATTCGATTTTTGTTGTTACAAGGATTGCCTTTTCGAGGACATGATGAGTCTTCGGCATCATCCAATAGAGGCAATTTTTTAGAATTGCTCAAATGGTATAGCTCAGAGTGTCCGGAAGTTGCGGCAGTTGTTGGAATGAATGCACCTGGAAATAATCAAATGATTGCCCCAAAAATTCAAAAGCAATTGGTGAATGCTTGTGCAGTTGAGACCACAAATGCTATTCTAGCTGATCTTGGAGATAGGTGGTTCACTTTACTACTTGATGAGGCTCGTGACTGTTCAGTGAAAGAGCAAATGATAGTTGTTATTAGATATGTGAACAAACATGGAGAGGTGATTGAACGATTTATGGCTATAGTTCATGTTGCAACAACTACAGCTGCTTGTTTGAAGGAGGCAATCGACTCTTTATTTGCTAAGTATGGTTTGTCAGTGGCGAGATTGAGGGGTCAAGGATATGATGGTGCTTCAAATATGTCTGGAGAATTTAATGGCTTAAAGTCACTGATAATGAAAGAAAATCCGTATGCATTGTATGTTCATTGTTTTGCTCATCAACTCTAGCTAGTGGTTGTAGCTGTTGCTCAAGCAAATCAATATGTTTGTGATTTCATGTGGATTGTTGGTTCGATTGTAAACACATCTGCATCATCTTGCAAAAGGGTCGACAAACTTCGACAACTTGAACATGACAGAAAAGTTAAACTTCTTGAAAGATGAGAGATTAGTTCTGGTAGAGGACTAAACCAAGAAAGTAGTCTAGCTAGACCTGGAGATACACAATGGGGGTCTCATCATTCAACTTTATGTCGTATTGAACAAATATGGCCATCTGTTATAGAGGTTCTTCAAAATTTGATTGATGATGGTGATCGTTCTTCTAAGGGTTTAAGTAGAACTTTGGTTGAAAGAATGGAGAGGTATGAATTTGTGTTTATTCTACTATTGATGAAACGTATATTGGCAATCACAAATATTTATTAACCGTTCTACAAGAGAAAGATCAAAATATTGTGAATGCGATGCGTTTGATCAATAATGTGAAATGCAAATTGCAAAAGTTGAGAGATTCTGGATGGGATATTTTACTTGAGGATGTGAAGAAGTTTTGTAACACTCATTCCATTGAAATAATTAATATGACAGATAACATCAACAACCGTAGTCGTTTGAAGAGAGATGGAAAAATGTTAATTTTTATCACTACTTCCATGTTGAAATCTTTTGTGATGTAACTTCTTAATTCTTTTTTTATTTACTATCAATTAAATTCTTTTAAACAGTAACATATTTATTAATTTTTACTTTTGTTGTTTGATTTTTAAATTGTAGGTTATCGATATTATTCTACAGGAGATGGATAGTCGTTTCTCTGAAACAACTACAGATTTGTTGATTTATATGTCATGCCTTGATCCTAGGAACTCGTTCTCTAGATTTGATGTACAGAAGTTAGTGCGTCTAGCACATTTTTATGAGGATGATTTTTCTTGGAATGAGCGTATGTTGGTTGAACAAGAGCTTGAAACATATATTGATGACGTCAGATCATATGAACGATTTGAAGGCATTTCAGATTTGGGAGCTCTTGCAAAGAAAATGATTGAAACAATGAAGAACCGTGTATTTCCTTTGGTTTATCGGATGATTGAGCTAGCCTTACTTCTTCCAGTTGCTACTGCAACCGTTGAAATAGTGTTTTCGGCAATGAATATTGTCAAAACAGATTTGCGAAACAGGATTGGAGATGAATGGATGAATGATAGTTTGGTAGTCTATATCGAGAAAGATGTTTTTAATATTGTCGACAATGAGCCAATTTTACAACGTTTTCAGAACATGGAATCTCGAAGAATGCAATTGTCACGTATTTGTTAGTAGACTGCTTTAATATTTTAATATTATTGTACGAGTTTCTTTTCATAATATTGTACCTTTTTCTCTTGTATGCAAGTTATTTAAAAAATATTTTTTAATTACATAGAAGTTATTAACTGTTCAAAAAAATTTCGCCGCGCTCAGAACACGGCCGCCCCTCCATGATTAAATTCCTAGATCCGCCACTGGGACCAGGGTAAGCCTATAGACTTTTAATGGCCGCTTTGAAGAGAATTGGAGGCATAATTCTTAGAGCTTCTCACAAAATCAGGCGTGTTTATAGCCAAGAATGAACACACTTATTATAATTGAGTTGTATCAGGGAGAGTCTTGGGTGAGATTTGTCAATGCTTACACAGATGACAAAACAATTCAAGAACATCATGTCTATTGTTAGCTAGTATGCAAATAAATTGTCACAAGAGAAGGTTCAAAGAGTAAAAACCTACTTATACTATGCTCCCTCAACTATTGAATGCTGCCACATACCCTATTTTCCATTCATGTGGGAGATTATTGAAAATGTGAATGGAATAAAGAGATAGAGATGAAGAGACTCTGTTGTGCATGAATTTTAGCCTCACACTAGAAGTCACTTGGCTTTATTATTAGTTTAAATTATGACACATGCATTGATGTTGTAAAAATATACATGGGGAAAGACTCTCTCATGCATGGGTGCTCAGGGGTGAATGATAATCCAGGACCCGAATTGTACTGAACTAAGGTTGACTCGTGTGTGAGCATAACCTGTACACGTCAAATGTCGGACTAGTCAAGGTAAAATTTACCTAAAAGAATGAACCAAAGTTTTACCACCTGAATATCTTTTTAATACCTTATTTAGAGTGTAACAGAAACATTAATATGAATTAATGACGATTCTGTAACATCTCGACATTAATGATGATATTAAACTCATTAATGGTGACTTCGTAAAGTGATGACATTAATGACGATATTAAACCTATTAATAATTATTCCATAATGTCTCAATATTAATGAAGACATTAAATCTAGCATTAAATGACTATAATTTAGTCATTTATTACAGGGTTAGGTGAGAGCTTATATATAATGAGGTTAGATCTTCAGCAAAGGAAAGTGTAGCAAAAGATAAGCGAAAGAGAGAGCGAGAGGAAGAGTAGGAAGCGAACCTCTGTCCACCCGTGTTCTCCCACAAAAACTCTTTCAGTTGTGCATTCGTTCAGCTGAACTACTCATAATATCACTTGGGTACATTCTCAGTTTACCACAAACAATCAATACTTGGTTGCACGCATGGTTTTATCGTTGTATCCTAGGAAATAGACGACCAAAGAGAACATTGAAGCACAGCCAAATGTGAGGTGAATTTATTTTAAGGAAACCGCATCGAGCGCAGACCTTAGTATCTTACTCAGCGAATTTCCTTCCTAACTTGATGATCTACTCTCGATTCTGCTACGCACTGCATCAACTCCGAAACTTGGACCACTAGAAGCTTGACAGAACCAGTCCCGTTGACAACCTGAAATTATCTATTTAGGTCATCTTAATAAATAAGTTAGAATTGATTTGGTACAATTTCAATTCAATAATTTTTCTTAATATTTCTGACCACATATTATCTAATAGTCTATCAGTCTATTATTCTTAAATGAACCGTTTATTAAAAAAATTATTTATTAATTTATCGAAATTAAGATTTGATTTTTAATACCTAAGAAATTGATAAATTGTCTTATCACTACATCGTTACTCCGGGAGCTGAGAAGAAGTTAATTTAGCTTCAATGATGGAAATATGGCAGATTTTTTTTTTTTTAAAAAAAACATGATATTATATCTAATAAATATCATATAGCAAATAGAGAGAACATCTATTCTCAACGGAATGAACCTATAAACATATAGATTACACGTCGATTGTTATATAAGTGAAGAATATGCAAAATAGTATATTCAAAGCAATAACGAATTCTATTAACACATTTTTTACTAGTGTTTAATGGACGCATGCATAAACTAACAAGTATATTTAATGATGATCAATGTATTATATGGCTTAAATAATATTTAATGATGCGGTATATAATGGTGAGATTCGATGAAGTTGGACAGTCAGAAGTAAGGGGCATGACAGTCAGAAGTCAAGGGGACGTGACAGTTAGAAGTCAAAGGGACGTAGCAGTCAGAAGTCAAGGAGACGTGATAGTCAGAAGTCAAGGAGACGTGTCAGTCAACAACTATGGAAAGAGGAAGTAGGACCGTGTGACGACGTCAGCAACATGATTCCCGGTCGGGTTCTCACAGACCAGGACTCCAGATCTGAGACACCTTGGTCTAGGACCTAGTAGACAGTCGGGGTGATACCTGACCTGGATCTGACTGGTCGAGCTCTCACGACCTAGTTGTATCTAGGCTTAGTTCTCTTAGTAAGTTAACTCCCAGTCAACTAGCTCTCAATCGGCTCTTGGACGATCTCTCCACAGCTCCCGGTCCCCTAAGATTTAGGCCAGGTGTTATACCCAATTGATCATTCCGAGTTGCCCTATTCATACCCGGTCGGGACAGAAGGCGCTACATGACAACAAGGTCAGGGTCATCTACGAATAGAACCTTCCTTCAGCCTACAGGAGGATGCCATGTGTCCTTCATCACCCGACAAGACCTGACACCCAACATTCTCTGACATCGGTCAGCTTCCAGAGGTATACACTGTCATATAAAAAGGTAGGTCCTCTCCCTTACGTAGGTACGCTCTCTCGCACATTCACATTTATCTTCTACTTTTCTTTCTCCTTCGTACACTGTTCTTCTGGGAAAAAAGCACTTGACTTGAGCGTCGGAGGGTCTGCTCTGGGGACTTTTTCCCTAGTTTCTGGCCTCTAACGACCCGTGTGTTTGCCTGAGTGTGCGCAGAGTTCGAGTACCACCGGTGCAGTCATCGACGTTTGTCAACACCACATGGGCGTCCCTTCGTGTAGGCGCACACGAGAGCGGTGTCCCAGTCACCCCTCCGTCAACACCAGCAATAGCTCATTCGACCTTCATCTGACTCGGATTCCGAACAAGATCAATTTAGCGCCGTATGTGGGAAAATTCTTCACCTATTTTGGAGCTTGAAGATGGAGGAGACTGGACGAATCAACGTGACTATGACGGCAGAGGAGTACGAACTGTTCAAGGAGACCAAGAGGCGAGCGATCGACTTCAAAAAAATAGACCACTGCTTCACTACCATATAAAATGTATGTCATTTCCAAGAACCAGACTCATGTTTCTGATAGAAGGTCTAAGAGGAAACAACCTAAGGAATTCCCCCCGGCCTTCTATTGGGAAGGCCCAGACTATTATCACAAGGGCCCAGACTGTTATAATAAGAAAGAGCAATCGCATGCCTCTATGGCGGAAAGCTCCCCGCCAGGGACTCAAAGAAGGGGAAGGTCATAGTCCTCAGGGAGGAACCCCAAGGGGAACCCGAGGAGCAAGTGCCCTTCTCTCTAAGGGTACTAGAGGAGAAGCCACCGAAGGGGTACAAGCCCCCGACTATTGGAGATTATGATGGCAGTAAGGATTCGGAGGATCATCTCCGCAAGTTTCGGAATGTTGCACCGTTGCATCAATATAGCAACGCTATTAAGTGCCGAGTGTTCTTGAATACTCTATCTGACTCGGCATAGAAATGGTTTGATGGATTGCCAAATTGGTTCATCACCTGCTTCCATGATTTCAAGACTATCTTCCTGCGCCACTTCACCAGCAGCAGGAAGTACCAGAAGACAAACTACTATCTCTTCGCCCTTAAGCAAGGGTCGGTCAAGCCCTTGAGGAGTTATATCAAGCGCTTCAACCAGGTGGCCCAGGATGTCTCATCCACTATCTCAGAAATACTAATGAGCGCCTTCTCTCATGGACTAGTAGAGGGGGAGTTCTTCCGAGACCCCGTGAAGAACTTCAATGAGATGCTCGGGAAGGCCGCTAGCTATATCAACGTAGAAGAGGCTCAGGCGGCTCGACAGAAGGCGGACAAGGAGCCTACTCCCGCCAACAAACCAAAGAAGAGGCCACCCCAACCACCAGCTCAGCCTCTTCCACGTGCCCGAGATGCCCGACCGCCCTTCCCTCCCGGTTAGGATCCCAGGGCGGCCCAACGTGTGGTAGCTATCCAAGCCCCAAGGTCCATATCGTGGGGGTCACGTTACTGCACTTACCATAGGTCTCACACCCATGCCACAAGTGATTGCTTCCAATTCGCCCGAGACTCTCGGCGTGCAGCTGAGCTGGGCCTGCCTCCACCTAAGATCGCGCCCAAGATTCAACAGAGGATACTGGTCGACCAACAGCCCATGGCAGGTTAGTCTAGTAGACCCTTGCCCGACAATGCGGAATAAGGAAATTAGCAGCCCGGTCGCAACCAAGAGCCAGGGGAGGCCCGGCAAGAGGAGAATTGGGGAAACACAGTCATCCATGAGATTGGTATGATCTCTGTAGGGCCCACAGATGGAGACTCCGCTAGGGCTCGGAAGTCTCACGAGCGACGCCTGGAAATACACGCTGTAGGATGCAGCCTGGAGCAAGTTGCATGACCCTTCATTAGCTTTGGGTCGCAAGACCTGGAGGGGCTGGAGCCTCCTCATAAAAATGCCCTAATAATCAAGGCCATCATCACCAACAATCGCGTGGCCAGAGCTTTCATTGATACCGGAAGCTCTATTAACGTGATATTCAAGAGTACATTCGAGGGCATGTAAATTGACGCCAGTGAACTCCAGCCCATGGCTACTTCATTCTATAGTTTCACCGGTAATGAAGTATGACCTATGGGCCAGATCAAGCTAGACATATCTTTGGGTAGCGAGCCCTTGGTAAGGACGCAGAGGAGCGCCTTCATAGTGTTGGATTCGTCGTCCTCATACAACGTTATCTTAGGGAGACCGACACTGCATGAGTTCCAGGTGGCAGTCTCCACTTTTCATCAGAAGATCAAATTCCCTGTTGGAGACTAGGTCATGGAAGTTAGAGGTGAGCAATTGGTCTCTCACAGGTGTTACATTGACATGGTGAAGGTGGAGGCTCGCAAGGCTCAACGAACCCAAGATGGTAGGATCCACATCATTCAAGAGGAGCTTTTTCCTATAGCAGAGGAGCTCATCCTTTGGGAGGAGGTCCAGCTCTATCCTAATCACCTGGAGAGCCTCACCCGTATATCAAGTGACCTGCCTATGAAGTCAAGACGGACCTGGTCCAATGCTTGACTTGCAATAGAGATATCTTTGCTCGGTCCCCTGAAGAGCTACCTGGGGTCAAGCCCGAGGTGGCTGAGCACATATTACACCTTCTGCCTAATTCCCGAATGATCAAGCAGAAGAAGAGGAGCTTTTCAGCCTAGCAAAATAAGATCATCTGAACTGAGGTGGATCAGCTCAGGAAAGTAGGTCACATTAGAGGGGACAATTCTCGTCCTGACTCTCTAATGTGGTCCTGGTAGCTAAACCCAACAATAAGTGGAGAGTTTGCATCGACTTCCGAGATCTCAACTGCTCCAACCCTAAGGACCACTACTCACTACCCAGGATCGACCAGATGGTGAACTCGACCTCAGGATATGAAAGGATTTGCATGCTCGACGCTTACCAGGGATACCACTAGATCCCTTTGGTGCAGGAGGATCATGAGAAGGTTAGCTTCATCATGGCAGATGGTACATTTTGTTATACCGTCATGCCTTTTGGATTGAGGAATACTGGAGCTATCTAATAAAGGATGATGGATAAGATCATCCGGGAGCAAATAGGGAGAAATATGGAAGTTATGTGGATGACATCCTCATCAAATCCACTCTGGCCATAAATTTGATTGCTGACATAGAAGAAACCTGCGACACACTGTGACAGTATGGGATGAAGTTGAATCTCTTTAAATGCTTGTTTGGAGCTTAAGGGGGGAAGTTCTTGGGATACCTCGTTACTGAACGAGGGATTGAAGCTAATTCGGAGAAGGTCCGGGCACTTCGAGATATGAAGGCGCCTCAGAATCTGAAGGAAGCTCAGAAGTTGGTGAGTAGAATAACTGCACTATCTCGGTTCATATCCCGGTTTGCAGATAGAGCCTTGTCCATCTTCAAATTACTCAGGAGAGCAGCTAAGTTTCAATGGGATGACGAATACAACCAGGCCTTCAAGGAATTAAAGAAGCACCTGAAGACCTTACCCTTGCTGTTCAAGCCTATTGTTGGAGAACCGCTCTAGGTTTATCTTGTTAGAGTATATACTAAAAGTCTAGTTTTTTATAAATAATTATTTTAAAATAAGAATCACATTGGTTAAATGTCTACATTTATGCTAAGTGTAGTTATCCGTTTAATTTATATTGTAGATAAAATGGTGTGAGGAGACACACAGAAGTGCATGTTATCAGTTCCTTATAAATTATAAACAGTTGCTCACAACAAAGATGGAATGAGACAAACCATTAGAGTGGTTGTAGTGTAATTAGGTATTAGTTTATCTTGACTAAAAAATTACACTAGTACACTATGAGTGTATTGAGCAGGACATTTGAGATAGTTCCTTTTATACTGACTATATAAAAGAACAAAATCTCTGTTATTATGGAAGTGTGTACTCTTAATCATGATATAATAACAAGCACGTATATTTAATATTTATTTCTTTAATTTATCAAAGGGTGCGATTTAGCTCGTTAAATCAATAGGCCCGATAAGTTGGGAAATAATATTATTTATATGGTGTGTTGTTGATTATAAAATGAAATTGTGTCCTAGTAATCTAGGTTGATAATGTCCCCTTGAGGAGCTCATAAGAATTGTCAAGTAAACCCTGCAGGTGGACTTAGTCCGACATGACGATAAGGTTGAGTGGTACTACTCTTGGAGCTAGATATTAATTAAGTGAGTTGTCAATAACTCATTTAATTAGTGAGCATTCACTATCTTAAATATAGGGAGACTGACACACTCATAATAAGAAGGAGCCCATATTGTCATATGGGATTGGCGCGGTAGTGCAATAATAACTCTTTAATGGTATGAGTTATTATTGATAAACTTGAGTTGGGTGTTCGGGGCGAACACGGGAAGTTTAAGCTCATCGGGAGACCAAAATCAATTCCTCCTCTAGGTCCCTATTGTAGTCTCTTATATAAAGCCTTATATCCACCCAAAACCTAGCTTCTTAAGGCCCAAGTTAGGGTCGGCCAAGCCTTGCTTGGAGACCAAGCAAGGGGCCGACCAAGCTAAGCTTGGAGCCCAAGCTAGGGCCGACCAAGCCTTGCTTGGTGCCCAAGCAAGTGACCGACCACATCATGAAGAAAAGGAAGTTTTATTTTGTAAATCTTTCATTTTATAGAGATCCATAAAAAAGGGTTAAAAGGATGATTTTTAATATAAAACTTTTCATTTTTAGATCGGTCATAAAAGGAAATAAAAGAGAGTTTTTATTTTGTTAAAAACTTTCCTTTTATGTTGATTTTAAAAGAGAGTTTTAAATTTTAAAATCTTTCCTTTTATAAATTTCTACAAAGGAATAAAAGAGAGATTTGAAATCTTTTCTTATTTGTTGTTATCTATAATGTGAAAGAAAGATTTTAATTTTTGATAAAACTTTCCTTTGGTAACCATGTTTTATTTTAAATCTTATTTTTTATAGATATCCATAAAAAGATTTAAAAGAGAGAGATTTTAATTTATAAAACATTCCTTTTATAACTATCCACAAAAGGGATTTTAAAAGAGAGATTTTAATTTTGTTTAAAATCTTTCCTTCCTTGGAGAATAAGCATATGGCCGGCCATGTCATAGGAGAAAAAGGAAGTTTTATTTTTGTTACAAAACTTTCCTTTTTGCAATCACTAAGGAATATAAAAGAGAAGGAGGGGGGGCCTCACCCAACAACACTTCTTCTATTCCTCTCTATTCTTCTTTGGTGGTTGGCCCTTGCTCTTTCTCTCTTCTCCTTTGTTTCCCCTCTTGGTGGCCGGCGACATCTTGGTGTGGAGATCTCTTGGTGGTCGGTTGCTTGAAGGAGAAGAAGAAGAGAAGGAAGCTCTCTTGTCTAGCATCCCTTGGAGGAAAGTTGGTGGTCGGATCTTAGAAGCTTTGGAAGAAGCTTGGGTGGACTACCTCTTGGAAGATCATCACCCACACGACGTTCAAGAGAAGGAGAGGAATACAATAGAAGATCAAGATGTCTATAAGCTACGAAAGGTATAACTAGTTATTAGTTTTCGCATCATGACTAGTTCATCCTTTTGTATAGATCTTGTAAAACCAAATACAAGAGGTTATCATTTTTGTTATCGATTTTATTTTTTGATTTCATGTTTTGATAATGTGTTTTTATTGAGGACTCTATAGTTAAACCTAGTTTACTGTAAGAAGTTTAATATCCAATTTCTCTGTGAGGCTTTGTCTAGGAAGTGGTGGATGATCCCATACCCAAGAAGACCTAGCGTCTCGCCATGTTTAACCTGGAAGCCGATCTTAGAAATAGATATTTGATAACTTCTGTAATATGGTTTAACTTAGGAAGATCACATCGATTGAACTTGGAGTAAGAATGTTAAGTTTCATTCTCAATCCATATTTAACTTCTAAAGGGAAATTTAGATTAATAATGTTAAGCATCATTTGCAATCCAAATTTAACTTTAGTAGAACACATGAGTAGCTAGGATAGTTCTATGCTTGTACAAATTTTTGTACAGGGGAACTAGGATGGTATTCTGAGTAGCAACCAACAATTAGTATCAGAGATAGGTTTTAACCTCTGTGTGTTTGGTTTAGTTTAATTATACACATGTCATACATATTTTAGGCAGAATAATAGTAGGATATGCAAATAGATTAACTCTGTGGTCGCAGGCTCCAACTGTTATAACCTATTGTGATTATGTGTGATTGGACCCTCGGACATGTCGAGGGCATTTTATGTGCGTGCATGATTGTATGCATTAAATATAGCAGGAGCTGTATTAGTTTTAGGATTTTACATTTTATTCGATCTAGACTTTATGTACATTCCTTTGTGGAATATAGGATCGATATATGTAAAATTTTATTTTTGTCGCGGATCGTATCCTTGTGAGGCATGGTACCATTTGAGGACCAGAGGCGCAGCAGAAAAAAAAGCAGGATAGATGCGACAACTAGACCCCAATTGCGGTGGCTAAAGATGGCATCAGCTAGGGTTGGTAGCACACGGAGGACAGTGATGGAAAAAGACCATAATAGTTGAAAAATTGTTTTTCCATATTTATTGCTTTTATTTGCTGTGATGTGTGTGTGTGCATGATAAAACCTCATCTTAAATAACTAAGTGGGAGAGGGATTTATAAATAAATTCCACGGTCTCCATTACTGGTTTATAAGTGATGCAACAAACTTACGCGCCAGCTCTGAGTGCCTCTCTCCACATTGGATGAGTTTATTTGCGGATCACTAGAGCAAACTTCATTTATAGATGGTTATAGGAAATTATTTAGGAGCATGTGATCTTCTCCAACTAAAGGGGCATAATCCTATTTAATGGACTAAGTATCAAGTAATGGTATACATTTAAATACATTTAATAGTATCTTCCCCATCGGAGTCATTGCTATTATATGTGTGACCAAAGGAATACCAACTATTAATTTTATTTGTCATAAAGTTAAGATGACCATAATAAAATTAATAGGTAAAACCTCCTCTTACAAATGTTTGAATTTGTATACGTCCACACTAACATAACATACAAAATTCATGGTGATTTGAGGTGTTGGTGAATTTAAATAATATTGTTTGAGGACTCAATATTATTCTAAATTCTAAAGTCTTGACCAAAACTTATTTTGTGATTCTTAGGATGACTTTCAACACACTGGCTATTATTCTGAAAGAGAACAAACTTACTGGTCCCAATTATATAGATTGGAAAAAAAAACCTGGACATTGTCCTAACTGCTGAAGGCTATAAGTTTGTACTATTAGAGGTCTGCCCTGATGTGCCTAATAGTGATTCTAGTGAAGAGGAGATTGAGTATCATAAGAAATGGGTAAAGGCAGATGAAATGACGCGGTTTTACATTTTGACTTCAATGTCAAATGTGCTGCAACATCAGCATCAGGATATGCCAACTGCCTATAACATGATGAGCAATCTCAAGGAACTCTTTGGACACCAGAATCGGGCTGCTAGGCAAGAGGCAATGAGAAACTTAATGACAACCACCTCTCGCCTATTTGTGTTGACCAGAATCGGACCTATGACTTAGCAGAGGTTGGGATTCAATCCCAATTATCTGTACCTAGTACACCCCAACAGAATGGTGTGGCAGAACGAAGGAATAGGACTCTTATGGAAATGGTTAGATCGATGATGAGTTATTCAGAATTACCAAATTCGTTCTGGGGATAAGCTTTAGAAACGACAGTGTACATTTTGAACTTGGTACCTTTTAAATCAGTACCCTCTACTCCCACGGAATTGTGGAATGAGCATAAGCCTAGTCTGAGTCATATTCGGATATGGGGTAGTCCAGCACATGTGCTGAAGGGAGATATTGATAAGTTAAAATCTCGTACAGAAGTTCGCCTGTTTATAGGTTATCCCAAAGGAACGAAAGGTGGTTTGTTTTATAGTCCTAAAGATCAGAAGGTCATTGTTAGCATGAATGCTCGATTTTTAGAAGAGGACTATGTAATAAACCACAAGCCCATGAGTGACATTGTTCTAGAAGAAATGAGAGAGGACACGTCTACTTTAGTACCAACAGTGCAAGATGAAATATCACAAGAAACTGCAACACGTATCACAAATGATAGGCAGTGCCTCGTCGTAGTGGGAGGGTTGTGAGGCAACCTGAAATATTCATGTTTTTGGGAGAGTCTTCGGAGTTGATCCCAGGTAAACATGAACATGATCCCCGAACATATGACGAAGCACTCCAAGATAAAGATGCAACATCTTGGCAAAGAGCAATGAATTCAGAAATAGAATCTATGTATTCTAACAAAGTCTAGGAGCTAGTAGAACCATCAAATAGTGTAAAAACTATTGGATGTAAATGGATCTACAAAAGGAAAAGAGGGACAGACGGGAAGGTGGAAACCTTCAAAGCAAGGATTGTTGCGAAGGGGTATACTCAGAAAGAGAGAATCAATTATGAGGAAACATTTTCGTCAGTAGCTATGCTTAAGTCTATCCGGATACTCTTATCTATTGCCGCTGATATGGATTATGAGATTTGGCAAATGGATGTCAAGATAGCTTTCCTTAACGGAAGTCTTGAAGAAAACATCCATATGAAGCAACCAGAGGGGTTTATTGCAAAGGGCAAAAAACATCTAGTATGTAAGCTCAATCGGTCTATTTATGGACTGAAGCAAGCTTCAAGTTCTTGGAACATCCGGTTTAATGAAGTAATCTAGTCGTATGGATTTTTTCAGTGTCCAGATGAGTCTTGTGTATACAAGAAGTGTGATGAAAACGTGGTGGTATTTCTTGTACTATAGGTAGATGACATTTTATTAGTTGGAAACAATATCAAAGTGTTGTCGGAAGTAAGGGTATGATTGTACAAGCAATTCGATATGAAGGACTTGGGAGAATGTGCACATATTCACGGGATCAAAGTAATAAGAGATCACAAGAAAAGAATGTTGTGTTTATCCCAAGCTTCATATATCGATACTATCCTAGCTCGTTTTAGTATGCAAGACTCCAAGAAAGGTTTTCTACCTTTTCGGCATGGAGTATCTTTATCTAAAGAGATGTCTCCGAAGACATCAAAAGAGATAGAAGAAATGATGGCGGTTCCTTATGCTTCAGCTGTAGGAAGCCTAATGTATGCTATGTTATGCGTGAGACCGGATATCTATTTTGTCGCGGGCATGGTTAGCACATATCAAAGTAATCCAGGACAGGGACATTGGATAGTTGTAAAGCATATATTAAAATACCTAAGAAGGACTAGAGATTATATGCTGGTTTACCAAGCAGATGATTTGATCCCTATGAGTTACACAGATTCCGACTTCTAATCAAATAGGGACAATAGTAAATCTACATCAGGCTATGTGTTTACTTTAGGAGGTGGAGTCATAGCATGGAGGAGTGTTAAGCAGAAATACATTTCAGACTCAACCATGGAAGCTGAGTATGTGGCAGCCTCTGAGGCAGCCAAAGAAGATGTATGACTCAGGAACTTTTTGATGGACTTAGATGTGGTTCCTAGTTTGCCCAAGATTATCACAATTTATTGTGATAATAGCAGCGCAGTAGCAAACTCGAAGGAATCATGAGCCCATAAGGCGAGTAAACACATTGAGCGCAAGTACCACATGATACGAGACATCGTAAAGCGAGGAGAAGTTGTTGTCGCCAAGATTACATCAGCAGATAACCTGGCAGATCCTTTCACTAAGGCCCTTCCGGCGAAAGCTTTTGATCGGCATGTTGAGGGGATGGGAATTAGATGTATGACAGCATCTATGATAGCATAGTCTTTTAGTATAAGTGGGAGATTGTTAGAGTGTATACTAAAATTCTAACTTTTGTAAACAATTATTTTGAAATAAGAATCACATTGGTCAAATGTCTACATTTATGCTAAGTGTAATTGCCTGTTTAATTTATATTGTAGATAACATGGTGTGAGGAGATACACAGAAGTTTATGTTATCAGTTCCTTATAAATTATAAATAGTTGCTCACAACCAAGATGGAATGGGGCAAACCATTGGAGTGGTTGTAGTGTAATTAGGTATTAGTTTCTCTTGACTAAAAAATTACACTAGTACACTATGAGTGTATTGAGCAGGACCATTTGAGATAGTTTCCTTTTATACTGACTATATAAAAGAACAAAATCTCTGTTATTATGGAAGTGTGTACTCTTAATCATGATATAATAACAAGCACGTATATTTAATATTTATTTCTTTAATTTATCAAAGGGTGCGATTTAGCTCGTTAAATCAATAGGCCCGATAAGTTGGGAAATGATATTATTTATATGGTGTGTTGTTGATTATAAAATGAAACCGTGTCCTAGTAATCTAGGTTGATAATGTCCCCTTGAGGAGCTCATAAGGATTGTCATGTAAACCCTGCAGGTGAACTTAGTCTGACATGACGATAAGGTTGAGTGGTACTACTCTTAGAGCTAGATATTAATTAAGTGAGTTGTCAGTAACTCATTTAATTAGTGAGCATTCACTATCTTAAACACAGGGAGACTGACACACTCATAATAAGAAAGAGCCCATATATTGTCATATGTGATTGATGTGGTAGTGCAATAATAACTCTTTAGTGGTATGAGTTATTATTGATGAACTTAAGTTGGGTGTTCGGGACGAACATGGGAAGCTCAAGCTCATCGGGAGATCAAAACCAATTCCTCCTCTAGGTTCCTATTGTAGTCTCTTATATAAAGCCTTATATCCACCCAAAACCTAGCTTCTTAAGGCCCAAGTTAGGGTCGGCCAAGCCTTGCTTGGAGACCAAGCAAAGGGCCGGCCAAGCTAAGCTTGGAGCCCAAGCTAGGGCCGGCCAAGCCTTGCTTGGTGCCCAAGCAAGTGGCCGGCCACATCATGAAGAAAAGGAAGTTTTATTTTATAAATCTTTCCTTTTATAGAGATCTATAAAAAGGGTATAAAAGGATGATTTTTAATATAAAACTTTTCATTTTTAGATCGGTCATAAAAGGAAATAAAAGAGAGTTTTTATTTTGGTAAAAACTTTCCTTTTATGTTGGTTTTAAAAGAGAGTTTTAAATTTTAAAATCTTTCCTTTTATAAATTTCTACAAAGGAATAAAAGAGAGATTTGAAATCTTTTCTTATTTGTTGTTATCTATAATGTGAAAGAAAGATTTTAATTTTTGATAAAACTTTCCTTTTGTAACCATGTTTTATTTTAAATCTTATCTTTTATAGATATCCATAAAAGGATTTAAAAGAGAGAGATTTTAATTTATAAAGCATTCTTTTTATAACTATCCACAAAAGAGATTTTAAAAGAGAGATTTTAATTTTGTTTAAAATCTTTCCTTCCTTGGAGAATAAGCATATGGTCAGTCATGTCATAGGAGAAAAAGGAAGTTTTATTTTTGTTACAAAACTTTCCTTTTTTGCAATCACCAAGGAATATAAAAGAGGAGGGGGTGCCTCACCCAACAACACTTCTTCTATTCCTCTCTATTCTTCCTTGGTGGTCGACCCTTGCTCTTTCTCTCTTCTCCTTTGTTTTCCCTCTTGGTGGCCGGCTGCATCTTGGTGTGGAGATCTCTTGGTGGTCGATTGCTTGAAGGAGAAGAAGAAGAAGAGAAGGAAGCTCTCTTATCTAGCATCTCTTGGAGGAAAGTTGGTGGCCGGATCTTGGAAGCTTTGGAAGAAGCTTGGGTGGACTACCTCTTGGAAGATCGTCATCCACACGATGTTCAAGAGAAGGGGAGGAATACAATAGAAGATCAAGAGGTCTATAAGCTACGAAAGGTATAACTAGTTATTAGTTTTCGCATCATGATTAGTTCATCCTTTTGTATAGATTTTGTAGAACCAAACACAAGAGGTTATCGATTTAAATTATCGTTTTTATTATCGATTTTATTTTTTGATTTCATTTTTCGATAATGTGTTTTTATTGAGGTCTCTATAGTTAAACCTAGTTTACTGTAAGAAGTTAAATATCTAATTTTTTTGTGAGGCTTTGTCTAGGAAGTGATGGATGATCCCATACCCAAGAAGGTCTAGTGTCTCGCCATGTTTAACTTGGAAGCTGATCTTAGAAATAGATATTTGATAACTTCTGTAATATGGTTTAACTTAGGAAGATCACATCAGTTTAACTTGGAGTAAGAATGTTAAGTTTCGTTCTCAATCCAAGTTTAACTTCTAAAGGGAAATTTAGATTAATAATATTAAGCATCGTTTGCAATCCAAATTTAACTTTAGTAGAACACATGGGTAGCTAGGATAGTTCTATGCTTGTACAAATTTTTGTACAGAGGAACTAGGATGGTATTCCGAGTAGCAACCAACATATCTGTCAGCCACCCCTGAGGTCGTGGGGGTGGTGTTGGTAAAAGAGCAGGACGATGTACAACGACCAGTGTACTTCTTCAGCCACTTATTGAAAGGGACTGAGTCTCGATACACGGTCCTGGAAAAATTGGTCTACGGATTGGTACTCATGGCTCGCCGCTTAAGACCTTATTTCCTGGCTCACCCCATCACAGTCCTGACCAACAACACTATGGGTAAGACTCTTACTAATGTGGAGGTAGCAGGTCGTCTTATCAAACGGGCCACTAAACTGGGAGAATATGACATACAGTACCAGCCTTGAACGATAATTAAAACACAGACCCTAGCAGTTTTTCTAACAGAGGTCCATCAAACGGATTCTGAAGAGACCTAGAAGGTTTATGTAGATGGATTGGCCACCCAACAAGGAAGCAGAGTCAAGATCCTCCTGATATCTCCTCAGGAAGATATCCTGTAGCTAGCTATCAGGTTAAATTTCAAAGCCACGAATAATAAGGCGGAATACGAAGCGTTATTGGCAGGGCTGCAAGCAGCTCGGCATGTAAGAGCCACTCGGATAGTTGTTTATTGAGATTCTCATCTTGTGGCTCAGCAGGTAGCGGGCAACTTCGAAGTTAATAGTGACAAGCTTCAGTTATACCAGGAAGCCTATGAGAAGATGAAATAGGATTTCAAAGAAGTCACAGTGACTAAGATTTCCCGAGCAGATAATCAAAGAGCTGATGAGTTAGCTAAAATGACCAACTCTTTAACCACTTGGGTGTTGGACAGGTCGATAACCCAGACTTATCTAGTAGCTCAGATAGACTTACAAAATAATATTGAGAAGTCAATCGATTGGAGGGCTCCGATGATCATTTATCTTCAGCAGGGTGTCCTACCCGTTGATCCAGAAGAGGCCAAGTTAACCAGGAAAAGAGCTCATATGTATACCCTGATCGGAGGCCAGCTGTACAAGTGAGCATTCTCCAGACTGCTACTCAAATGTGTTGGTGCAATATCCCTAGGTCAAGGTTGACCTGTTTGACTAAGCTTGAGTTGGCTCAAGCTTGAGTCTTGATGTTTTGGTTTCAATGTTTGACAATACATTGAGACAATACATGAAGATTGCAGGTGCAATTGTTCATGTGGAGAGATTGTGAAAGAGAGTCAAGTAGGTCAAGGTTGACTGGATACTTGACTGGGAAATCCTAGTGAGTGAAGCTAGGTGAAAGTCCTGGTGAGTGAAGCTAGGCAAATAGGAAGTCCTAGTAAAGCTAGGTGAAAGTCCTGGTGAGTGAAGCTAGGCAGATAGAAAGTCCCGGTGAGTGAAGCCGGGCAGTGGGAAAATCCTGGTGAGTGGAGCCAGGTGAAAGACCTAGTGAGTGAAGCTAGGCAGATGGAAAGACCTGGTGAGTGAAGCCAGGCATGTGGAAATCTAGGTGGGTCAAGGTTGACTGGACACTTGGTGTTTGGAAGTCCAAGTAGTTAAAGGATTGACCGAATACTTGGCAAGAGGAAATCCAGATGGGTCGAGGATGACCGGACATCTGGTGGAAGGAAGTTCAAGTGGGTCATGAAGGACCGGACACTTGGCATGAGATGGTAAGTCCAAGTGGGTCAAGGTTGACCGGACACTTGGCACAAAGAGAAAGTCCAAATGGGTCAAAAGTTGACCGAATTCTTAGCGGTCGTAAGTCCAATAGGGAGTTGGCATGGAACTAGGAAGTTCGGACGTAGTGAGCTTCCGAAGGCCATAACTTTTGACTCGGATATCGGAATGAGGTGATCTCAGATGCAAAACGAAGCTAATTTCAAGATCTATCCAGTTTTCTGCTTTCCAATCGATTGGCCAATCAATTGGGGGGTTCAATCTATTGGTCAATCGATTGGGTGACGTGAATTTACGTAAAAATGGGCTGAATCGATTGGTTAATCGATTGAAACTTCCCCAATCGATCGGTCAATTGATTGGGAGATGTTTTGAGCAAACAGTGACCTTTTGAATCGATTAGTTGATCGATTGAAACCTCCAATTGATCGGTCGATCGATTGGAGAGCTGGAAATCGCTCGAGAAGCCTTGAATCGATCAGGTAATCGATTCAGGGTGATTCCAAGAGCACAGAGGCACTCTGGATCGATCAACCGATCGATCCAAAGCCTCCCCAATTGATTGGGAGCAATCCAATCGATTGGGATTCGACCGTTGACGCAGATAAAGCCGTTGGCGAGCGTTTTTCTGCGTAGTTCTTCTTTGATTCTTCTCCAGTGACACAACAACTCTCCATAGTTTCTTCTCCACTCTACCGCCAGTTCTTGAGGGGTTCTTGAAGCAAGGTTTGCTGGTGATCCAAGATCAAGAGGCGGGCTATAACAAGAAGTTAGGGTTAGGGTTTTCAGTGCATATCTTGTAAGCTTTTGCTTGTATTTTGTTTTCCCTTTCCTTACTTCTTGTATTGAGAGTGTTGTAAGGCTTCTCCGCCTTCGGTAGTTACCATAAATGAGTGTTTTCATAGTGGAGGGTGCGTGAGTGTGTGGATCATTAGATTAGTCACCTCTTGTTGAGGTGGATACCAAGTAAATCCTAGAGTTAGTGTTGTGTGCTTGTTTCTTTGTATTTTCCGCTGCATATCTTTGAAGAAACAAGCAACGACAAGCACGAGATCGCGCCGAGCTATTTACCCCCCTCTAGCTCCAATTTCGGTCCCAACAAGTGGTATCAGAGCAAAGTCGCTCTTCACCGGAATCATCGCCGGAAGGGGCAACAAAGCTAGAGGGTGAAGAAGTTGGAGAAAATTTGTCAAAGTCAAAGAATTCAAGAAGCCCAACCTTCAAGATGGAATTCCGAGATGGACTCGGATTTGACACGAGGGTGCCTCCACCATATGTATCCACGAGTTTTGATTCTTAGAAATCAAGAATCGAAAATTTTCTTATGATGGAGATAGAGCAATGGTTTGCTCTAATGGAAGGCTTCGAAGCTCCAAAGAATTCAAAGGGCAAAATTCTCAAGAGGAGCAAGTGGAGCCAAGAACAAATCCAAAGGTGTGAGGCTAATGACAAAGTGACCAAGCTTTTGGCCAATCTATTGCCGAGCAGCATCTTGGAGAAAATTGGAGGATTTGAAGATGCCAAAGAGCTATGGAGAAAATTGGTAAAACTTCATGAAGAACCCTCCACTATACCAATCCAAGAAAAATCAAATGAGGGTGATTCATTGAATCAAGACCAAAAAGAAGAAGAAGAGGACTCCGAGGTTGAGAGGTGCTCAACACCGGAGGAAGAAGAAGAAAGTCCATCCTCAATAGAGCACGAAGGTAAAAGCCAAAGGAGTTTACTCCTTATTTCATGTTCATAACGATTCGGAAATTGAGAGATGTTCAACATCCGAGGATGAAGAGGAAGAAGCCTCCACCTCTAGGATTGAGGGGGAGCGTGGATCATTATTGTCAAATCAAGAAGTCTCTACATCCGGATCAAAAGGAGAAGATGTCATCCCTACACATGAAGGTATAAATGTTTCAATTAAGAATAAAAATCATATTATATGTTTTGAATGTAGGGAACATGGGCACTACAAGAGCAAGTGCCCCAAATTGGCCAAGAAGAAGGGCCAAGTGGCACTAAAGGGCAAGGTGAAGCCCAAGGAGATCGTCCCCACAAACAAGAAGAGCAAGGAGCACATTGTGTGCTTCTCTTGCAATCAAAAAGGTCATTACCGGAGCCAATGTCCTAAGGGAAAGAAAGCGGTCAAGGCTCAAGGAGGAAGCACAACTCTCGGGGGAGCCTCCAAGGTAAAACGAAAGATATCATTTGTTGAGCCTACCCCGTTAAATAATGGTAAAAAGCATGCTAATTCAAATTTATATCATTTTAATGTTATTTACCATAAGAATAGGAAGCATGATAACATTAAAAAAATATATATGGCTCTCCATGCTAAGACTACCACACCTAGAATTAGGAAGGTAGGTAAAAGTTTAGGCAATAACACTAAGGACCATAGTTATAAGCCTAGAAATAAAAATGCTCAAGGATTTAATGAAAAATCTAAAGTTGAGGAGTTATGGAGAGAAAATCAAGTCTTGAGGTTAAGACTTGATAAATTAGAGAGGACTCTTAGAAAAATCACAAATAATACACAAGGGTCAAAGAGTCAAAACCTAGGTCTAGGAGCACAAAAACCATCCAATGGCTATAGAGGTTTGGGATACAAACCTAAAATATAAAAGGATGTGTCTTCTTACCATAGAGTTCCATATAGTTATGGAACTAACCCTAGGCTTAGTGGTCAAGTTAAAAATACAAGGGAAGTTATCCCTAGAAGTATTTTTGCAACAACAAATGTGACTAAGACTTCTAAGAAGTCTAAGAAAGTCACAAAGAAGGTCACAAGGGAAGAAATCCCTATAGTTAACCTAGAAAAGATGATCAAGGGCTCTAAGAAGCCTAACAAGGTCACTAGGAAGGTATATAGGGAAGTTATCCCTAGTGAATACCTAGAGCATCCAAGGAGCACCAATAGATTTTGGGTTCCTAGGAACATTTTCTCTACCCCTTAGATGAGTTAGAGAGTGCCAATTTCGATTAGAAGGATAGTTAACCCAACTTTGATGAAATTGACACTCGGAGAGCATTTTCAAGGTTATTGTTAACCTTTGAAAATGAAAAGAATTTTGATTTACTCTTGAAATGAGTAAAATGTGCCATGAATTGGTAAAATTGATTTTAAATTAAATTGGCATAAGTGAGAGAATCGTAAAGAAATGCCAAAATTGAGTGTTGATATTTTCTTGGGAAATATTGGGCAATCTAGGTTTAAACTTTAAGTTAGATAAGACTTTAGGATACTTAGATAGGTAACCTAAGTATATTTTATTTATGCTAAAATTTGTCATGCTTTGTTTGCCCATCATATGTCATGACATCATATTGATTCTTGCACTCATGGCTTATTATGAAAAACATAAAAATACCATGTCATGTCTTACATACATCATGTAGTCATAGGAAATTTTTTTTAAAAAATTATTTATCTTTGATGTATGCCATAACATATCATGCATTATGTTTAATTCCTCGCAATTAAGGACAAATGGAATTTATTAACAAATAACATCCTTGGTGGTTGTTCCTAACCTCAAAATGCCTAGATAGATATGCATGATCCTTAGATTAGGGCAAAACCAAACTTTACATCTCACAAAAGAACTATAAGGTGACTTGTATGTGTTTTAGTGCACATTAGATACAAGTGAGATGTTAGGATGATGAACAAAACTCAATATATTGATTTAGTGCATTCTTTTGAGTTTTAAATTCATCAAAATACATAGGTATCTGTTTTCCAATCATTGGGAAAGCTAATGTACAAGTCATGTGCATTGAGCCCAAAGAATATGGTTGGATATTGGTTTTGAAAATCATTTTAAAATGCTTTTAGAAAACCTTGATGAAGACTATCTTTTGATAGTAATCATCATTGAAATGTTAAACACAGACTAGAAGAAAACACTAAAGTTTTTACAAGTTTTCAAATTTGTGTCAATCTTGGAAAATAGAAAGTATTTTCATATAAAACTATTTTTCCTTGATAATATATCCCCTAAGTAGTGTCTACATGAATTTTCATGATTTTTAGAATTTTATAGAATTTTGGGGAGTTTCTGAAGTTGACTGAAATGGAATTTCAACAATTTCAGAGCTTCAATCGATCACCCGATCTATTGGAGTACCTCAATCGATCGGGCGATCGATTGAGAAGGCATTTCTCGCGAGCAGAAGCTCGCTGGATCGATCCACCGATCGATCCACACTAGCTGAATCGATCAGTGGATCGATTCAAGCAGGTTCAATCGATTGTGACCCAACTCCAATCGATTGGGGATGCTGATTTTGGTTGGGAAAGCTTGTTTTCAGCATTCTAAACCATTTTTAGTCTATAAAACCACTCCTAACCCCTCAAAACACATTTGTATACATTTAGGGGGAGTTTTCATGATGAAAACAAGGATGGATTGGTTAAGGAAGACTAAGTAGAGGTTTAGGTTGAGGTTTGGTTTCAATATTGAATTTTTGAACCTCAAAACTTCTAAATTTGGATTTCCTATATGTTTAGGGATTCCAAGTCATTGTTGGTGCAATGACAGAAGTTACGTGCATGTCTTTAGGGGGAGTTACTCTTTAAGGATATGAAAATTTATTTTTCATACACCTTGGAAGGTGGTTAACCTTCTTTCGTGAAAATGCTCAAGGTTGGGCATTTGAATACAATGGAGAGTGGATATCTTCATTGTTCAAGTGGTAATGCTCAAGGGTGAGCATTAAGGAAAATGAAAGGTATGAGACTTTCATTATCGTGTTATGAGCCACGAGTGAAGTTGTGAACAACGTTGAGTAACTCTTCAAGGGGAGAGTTTTTGATGTATGCCAATAGGGGGAGAATGTGTGGTTAAGTTAGGCCTTCATTATCTAAAGAGAGAGTTTGCACTCTAGGAAAGGGGGAGAATGAAGGAAACCATCATTCATACATTGGCATGAAGAAAGTTGAGACTATGAGATTAGCCTAACTTAAAGGTATTGTCAAACATCAAAAAGGGGGAGATTGTTGGTGCAATATCCCTAGGTCAAGGTTGACCTGTTTGACTAAGCTTGAGTTGGCTCAAGCTTGAGTCTTGATGTTTGAGTTTTGATATTTGGCAATACATTGAGACAATACATGAAGATTGCAGGTGCAATTGTTCATGTGGAGAGATTGTGAAAGAGAGTCAAGTAGGTCAAGGTTGACTGGATACTTGACTGGGAAATCCTAGTGAGTGAAGCTAGGTGAAAGTCCTGGTGAGTGAAGCTAGGAAGATGGGAAGTCTTAGTGAGTGAAGCTAGGTAAAAGTCCTGGTGAGTGAAGCTAGGCAGATAGAAAGTCCCGGTGAGTGAAGCCGGGCAGTGGGAAAATCCTGGTGAGTGAAGCCAGGTGAAAGACCTAGTGAGTGAAGCTAGGCAGATGGAAAGACCTGGTGAGTGAAGCCAGGCATGTGGAAATCTAGGTGGGTCAAAGTTGACCGGACACTTGGTGTTTGGAAGTCCAAGTAGTCAAAGGATTGACCAGATACTTGGCAAGAGGAAATCCAGATGGGTCGAGGATGACCGGACATCTAGTGGAAGGAAGTTCAAGTGGGTCATGGAGGACCAGACACTTGGCATGAGATGGTAAGTCCAAGTGGGTCAAGGTTGACCGGACACTTGGCACAAAGAGAAAGTCCAGATGGGTCAAAAGTTGACCGAATTTTTAGCGGTCGTAAGTCCAATAGGGAGTTGGCATGGAACTAGGAAGTTCGGACGTAGTGAGCTTCCGAAGGCCATAACTTTTGACTCGGATATCGGAATGAGGTGATCTCGGATGAAAAACGAAGATAATTTCAAGATCTATCCAGGTTTCTGCTTACCAATCGATTGGACAATCGATTGGGGGGTTCAATCGATTGGTCAATCGATTGGGTGACGCGAATTCACGCAGAAATGGGTTGAATTGATTGGTTAATCGATTGAAACTTGCCCAATCGAACGGTCAATCGATTGGGAAAGTTTTTGAGCGAACAGTGAGCTTTTGAATCGATCAGTTGATCGATTGAAACCTCCAATTGATCGGCCGATCGATTGGAGCGCTGGAAATCGCTCGAGAAGCCTTGAATCGATCAGGTAATCGATTCAGGGCGATTCCAAGAGCACAGAGGTGCTCTGGATCGATCAACCGATCGATCCAAAGCCTCCCCAATCGATTGGGATTCGACCGTTGGCGCGGATAAAGCCATTGGCGAGCATTTTTCTGCGTAGTTCTTCCTTGATTCTTCTCCAGCGACACAGCAGCTCTCCACAGTTTCTTCTCCACTCTACCGCCAGTTCTTGAGGGGTTCTTGAAGCAAGGCTTGCTGGTGATCCAAGATCAAGAGGCGGGCTACAACAAGAGGTTAGGGTTAGGGTTTTCAGTGCATATCTTGTAAGCTTTTGCTTGTATTTTATTTCCCCTTTCCTTACTTCTTGTATTGAGAGTGTTGTAAGGCTTCTCCACCTTCGGTAGTTACCGTAAAGAAGTGTTTTCATAGTGGAGGGTGTGTGAGTGTGTGGATCCTTGGATTAGTCACCTCTTGTTGAAGTGGATACCAAGTAAATCCTAGAGTTAGTGTTGTGTGTTTGTTTCTTTGTATTTTCCGCTGCATATCTTTGAAGAAACAAGCAACGACGAGCATGAGATTGCGCCGAGCTATTCACTCCCGCCCCCCCCCATCTAGCTCCATTTTCGGTCCCAACAAAATGCTTAGGAATGGAAGAGGCGGAATATGCTTTGCAGGAAGTACATCAGGGATGTTGCGACAACCATGCAGGAGGAAGGACACTAGCCTCAAAAGTATTACTGGCCGGGTATTTCTGGCCTACTTTGTAGAAAGACACTCAATGACTAGTGAATATTTGCTTATCTTGCCAAAAGCATCAGAATATGACCCATCGGTCGATCGACACGCTGAAAATCTCAATAGTCTCATGCACCTTTACCAATAGGGCATAGATATTATGGGACCATTCCCAATGACACCAGATCAGAAACGATTCTTGCTCATAGTCGTGGACTATTTTTCTAAATGGGTGGAAGCAGAAGCCCTGGCCAGGATTACTGAAGGAGTTGTTATTCAATTCTTATGTAAGAACATCCTCTGCCGATTTGGAATACCGCACAAGTTGGTTTCAGATAACGGAAGACAGTTCCAGGGTCGCAAGATCCAAGCCTGGTGTCAAGGATTTGGCATGACTCATGCTTTCACATCCGTAGCTTACCCTCAGAGTAATGGGCAAACTGAGATTACCAGTAGGGAGATAGTCCGAGGGTTGAAAGTCAAGTTGGATCATGTTGGAGGTGATTAGGTGGAGGAGCTGCCCATCATCCTCTGGGCCTATCGCACGACCCCTCGAGAGAGCACAGGACTCACCCCATTTCACTTGGTCTACAATAGTGAGGTTGTGGTACTTACAGTGGTTGGGGTGCCCTCGGTCAGAAGAATGCTATATGACGAAAGAAATGCCAAGTGACGACTCTCAGAGTTGGATTTGATAGTGAAATTCACGAATGGATGACTGCCTACTTAACTGCATATTGGCAAAGGATGCTTCAGAACTACGATAAAAGGGTGATTCCCCGATTCATCACAGAAGGGGACTTAGTGTAGAAGAGGACGAAGCTCGTAGGGGAGGTAACCAAATTGGCACCTCAGTGGGACGGTCTGTATAAAGTTGTTAAAAGGTTAGCGTCGGGTGCCTACTATCTACAAGACACTCAGGGTAAGAAGCTAGACCGTCCCTGGAGCGCTAACTACCTCCAGCCCTATCGTATCTAAGTTAGTACTTTGTAAGACTGGAGATCGGGAAGATATGATCGGTCGGGATACCTGGGTCTAGAACACTCATGAATCTTTTTTAAGACCAGATCAGGACCCCGCGCTCATGTTAAAATAGCTCAAACTCCACTGAGTTAAGACTAAGGAAAAGACATAAAATCTAGAAAGAAAGTAGTCACAATAGTGAGTGCACGTTAATAGAGTAAAATATAATATTCATACACAAGTTATTTGAATTATGTAAATACATCATTGGACATCTCTCTGAGGATGCGATGATGATCCAGAAAATCTTCAGGAGGGATAAATGACAGATACTCTTGCTCCTCAAGTTGTTGAAGTTCCCCCACTGCACCATAGGCCACGGACGTGATGAAGCGATCCCCCACCTGTGAGTTGAACTCTGGAGAGTGTAAATATTCTTCTCGGCTCACTTGTAGGCAGTCGCTCTCCCCAGCCTTATAGGTCTCCAAGGCAATAACAAAGCTTGATAAAGCAGACTGAGCCTGCAAAGAACCCAACTCTGTTGCTTGAGACTCCAGATCCCGTCTCTGGTCCATAATAAGTAGGTCCCGGGAACTCAGATCTTGGGCCATATGATCCATCTCCTGCTTATGTGTAAGCTTGAAATCCTCTAGATTTGCAGATCGCTGAATTAGCTCTGATTGAGTCTCTTGACACTTAGCTTCAGATATTTGCAAGAGAACTTCAAACCTGCTCTTGTCATCTCGGAGATGGTTGATCTCTGACTAGGCCTCTTCCAAGATCTGTCCCTGGGAGGTGTTTGCTTTCTTCAAGGTCGCCACCTTCACCTTAAGTCCGGACACGACTACAGTAGGGTTAGAGATTTGAGACTCTAGGTTTGCAATTCAATCCTTTAAGATCTTATCAAATCGATATATGTGTAGGATTGTCTGATTTAAGCGAAGCAACTGGGCAAACATCTGTTCATAATCATGGAGGAGTGAGAACAGAAAGACAGAGTAGGAGGAGCATAACCGCAAAAGAGAGCGGAAGCTTACCATGGTGACAGTTTCAGAGGCCAAGTCCACTAGGCTAGGCAAGGCGCGGGCATCCATCGCCTGCATGGTGTGCTCCCTTTGAGATGCTAATCGACTTCACAATAGGATATTGCGAGCAATAGCGGAGAGAGAGCGACGCAATCCCCACTCTATGGGTAGAGTGGCGCGGAAGCAGAGATACCAAGGCTGGAAAGATTCTGGAGCAGTCCCACTCGGGCTAGGCTGGGTGGAAGCAGATTTAGGTTGAGTAGATGGACCAGACGGGATAGAAGCAGATCCTGATTGAGCAAATGTACCAGGAGGGGTAGGAACATACCTTGACTGAGCAGAAGGGCCAGATAAAGAAGGTGCAAACCTGGGATGAGGGGAAGGGCCAGGTTGAGAGGGAGTGGTCGGTCGAGGAGAAGGTTCGACCGGGGTGCTGGATCTATATTATCGCCTCGTCTTAATTTCTTCTTTAACCATCGGGGTCTTCCCTCGTTCATCTCAAGCACTGGTTTGAGGTGGCTTGACAGGATTGTTGGGGTGCTGCGGATCTGGAATAGAAGCGGAGGCTGGTCGCGATGATGGGATGGCAGCCGGGGCCTCGGATGCTAGGCCAGGTTCCACAGGTCGGTACCTAGCCCGTCGCAGGAGTGGCTGCTCATCTGAATCCGACTCCTCTGACGAAGGTTGGAGCCGACGAACAGGAAGCACAAGAGGAGCATGCCTTGAAGGCTCAGGAGAGGAGCGAACGTGCGAGGCTGTGCAGGCGGCCGACCGAGGAGCAGTTGAAGCAGTCGCCCCTATGGGAAGGGGAGCGAGATGCGAGAGACCCCTCCTATCCAATATTATTCGTCCCCAACGGTTTATTTCCAAATCGCTTAGGGGAAGGGGCCTGATCGGCGACGCTCGAGCCAGAGTGTTTGCTACAAGAAGAGCATCAAAATTAGAGTAAGGGGGCGATAGCCAGTTGAGGTAGGGTAAGACTTACCTAAGGAATATAGTAGCTCTGAAGGGATGCGGTTTAGCCTAAATAGAAATAGTATGTCTTCTATTAGCAGTTTGAGCAAGTCCAAGCGCCAATATCCCAGTTATGCGGAGGCTTCTGTAAAGTCAGGGGTCGTCTGACAATCCCTTAGAGGTGGTGATGGAGGTAGAGCTGAGCGCCACTGGGTAGACCATTCTATGACTAGGGGGTAGCTCAGGAAGAAATATTTTTCTTTCCAATCCGAGTTCGAGGAGGGAAGGGGAACAAAAAAAGTAGTTCGAGTGCGGACTTAGAGACGGAAAAAGCCCTCACTATGACGGCAAGGGGTAAACAAGCAATGCAATAAGTGGGGAGTCTAAGGTATGTCGCACACTCCGCAGAGGAGGACGAATCCGGACAAAATCCTCATGGAAATAGAGGTAAGTTGACAAGGGGGATACGAAAATAACGGCTCACTTCATAAAAGAAGGGGAGAATGGGGAAGCAGAGGCCGGCAACAAACTGCTCTTTGAAGAAGGTCACGTACCTTACCGGAGGGGAAGAGATCCTGTGGACCTCAGAAGGTATGATGATGTGCATGGCAATAGGAATCTCATACGAGAAGCGAAAATCGTCTTGATCAACGCCAGTGAAGGTTGAAACTCTGGGAGCATAGGTAGGCACAGGGAAATCCATGAGATGGTGTAAACGCGAAGCACAAGGGGTAGAGCACAGCTGGTACCAGAAAAAAGAGGAAGGGAGACGAAAAGTTCAGTAAAACGGAAGGGGAAGGGTATTTTTAGCTGCCACGGGAGGCACAGAGGGCCTCCTCATCAACTCCCATCAAGCAGTTTGTGTTTAAAGCAGTTGATGTCAGCCATAAACCTAAAAGCAATGATAGTCATAGGATCTTTCTAGAAAATTGAGCTGAGGGGCGTGTTGGAAAAGTGGAGGTGAGAAACATAAGGGGAATAAAGGTTTGCTATGGCTTCGGAAATAGGCGATACTACAGTAGGTCCCTCTCAAAATTCTTGAGTACCATGCCTCATGACTAGGCGAGTAGTTAGATTGCACAAAACTTGGTCAGGAGCCCAGGAGTAGACAGGTCAGCCAAAGTAACTAACCAGGTTGCCCAATCACCAAACTCGGTCAGGACATTAAACGAACTGGTCGGGATAGATGCGCGGTCGGGTAAAACCTGACCGGTCTCATGCCTTAACGCTTACAGGGAGGCTAAGTCCGCAAAACCTCTGCAGGAGGGATGAGTAGTGAACAAACTACTTGAACGTGGCAAGCGGGGAGTAGCATGGGATGGATACATGTGAGCGTACTTAGTGAATAATACATGACACTAGGATCATCCGCCCAGACATATGCTCATAATAATTTTCAAAGTCCAAGTGTACATTCATGGAAGAGAAGGGTACAAGAGAAATGCAAGTTAATCATCAAAAGACGAGAAGGTGTCATTGGGAAGCTCTCGGAGAAGGTGGCCCCTGTCCAGGAAATCCTCAGGAGGGGCTGACCGAAGGTAACCTTTCTCACAAAGTTGCAGCAGGGCTCCTACGCCATCGTAGCAGACCATCCGGTCAATGAGACTGCTTATCTTCGCTCCAAATACTTTGGAAGCAAGGTAGGTGGTCTTATAAGCTTCTAGACAAGTAGCCTCGCCGACCTGATAATCCTTCAACTTATCCTTGGCCTTGTCTGCATCAGCTCGGACTAGAGCCATCTCTTGATGTGTGGTGGCAGCTTCGTCCTTGGCCTTGGAGAGGTCTGCTTGGAGGGACTTCAGGGTAGCCATTCCTACCTCCCACTACTTCTGGAGGGCGACTTCCCGATCGGCACTGGCAGCCAGATCTGCCTTCTTGGTTGCCAAATCCTTCTCTAGAACGGCGTGGGCCTCTTGTAACTCCCGCAGCCACAAAGAGACAGTAGTTAGCTCAGCTTCCTTCTCCTCCAGATCAGCCAAAATTTGGGTGCGCCTCAGCCCTTCAGACTTCAGCTTAGACTCGCTCATCTTCAAGGTTGTCTGTAAGGTCTGCATTCTCTTCGATTCCGCATGGGTCATGCTCCTAGCGACTTGGGTCTGCTCCTCGGCAGTCTAAAGATAGGACTGCGTCGGGTTGTCAAGGGCAGTTAAATAAAATATGCGGCTGGTGGTCGTGGGAGACTCTAACTCTCGAAGGTGAGCCCATATAGACTCGTTCTCTCACTGTAGACCAACCACGTATTGTGATATGCTCAGTCCCAGGGCGCAAGTCTATCAAGAGCAAGGAAAGATTAGCATTATCTCAAGGATCAGAAAAAGAGACAGAGAAAACTCACCGATACTAGCTGATTGGAGAACAAGTCGGCTAACTCCAGTGGGGGGCCTTCCAAAATCTGGTCAGCGATAGTTTTCCAGGACTTAGCCAGGGCCCCATGAAATTTCACCCGACCACAGAAGGAAGAGGCGCTGGCAGAAGGAATGGGGCCCTGTACTTGCAGAGATGGCAGTTGGAAGGAGGAGGTGAAGGCGTACTTGCTCTTGAGCCGCTCCATGGGGCGGGAAGAAGAGGCAGGTACTGAGATTAGGGCAGAGCGTGGAAGAGAGGGGGTGGACGAGTCCCTGGGTTGGTCTCCTGCTTGGGGGTTGGTCTACTCCGGGACATAGACAAGAACTGGAGAAGAGGTCGCGGCCTCTACTGCCGGAGAAGGGGCCACCTGGGCGAGGGTTTTGGCCTTGAAGGAAGCTTGTGAAAGAGGAGGCATAGATGGGGAAGCTTGGACTGAAGGGATGACTCACTTCCTTTTACGCTGGAGGCGCAAGCACTTCTCTGGAGGAGGAGAGGGGGCCCTCTCACCGGCGGCCGCCTCAATGGGGAGGGACTCAGTTCCTTGAGATTCATGATCCCCAGACTGTCGTGAGGAAGCTTCTACTGGGACGCCAGCCTGAGGGGCCTGGGGAACCTCCTGACTCGCCAAAATATCTTGGCCCTGCTTCTTCAGGACATCGCTGGGTAATTTAGAAGAGTTGAAGGTGTAGGCACGAAATATGAAGACTTCTGTAAAATAAAAAGAGAATACTTCAGTTAGTGAAGACTAGGAAGTGGGGGCATTGGATCTTACCAAAAGGAGAGCCCAGAGGCGTTCGGATAGGGCTGAGCCCAAAAGTGTGTAGCGTGCTCTCTCGCAGTAGAAAGGAGAGCCGAAGTTGCACGCCCTCCAACTTTTCGAAAGTTGTGTGGCAGTGCGGTTGATGTTGGTCGTCGCGTAGCTCAAAGGGAGTTGGAAGCTTGTAACGCCACTTAGCAGGCCAGGACGCTGACTCGGACAATTGGACATAGAAGAACCTATACTTCCAACCCTTGTTGGAAGAAAGCATCCATTCAAAAAACTTGTACCCGACCCTGAACTGCACCATGAAACACCCAGCTCCGAGCGTTTAAGGGTGTAAAAATGGTGGAAAAGCTTCAGGGTCAGAGGGATTTGATATAGGCGACAAAGGATCACCATTCCGCACATAGCGCAGAAGGCGGTAGGGGTGAATTGGGACAACGAAATACCGAAGTACCTGCTCAAAGAGGAAAAGAACGGATGGATAGGAAAACGAAGACCACCAAGGAGTTGATCCTTGAAAAAGGTCACAAAATCGGTAGGAGGGGATGAAGGATGGTCATCAGGCCCCGGAGGATGGAGTTTGTAGGCTTCAGAAAGTTGTAGACTCGACTAAATCCCCCTGAGGTCACTCCTATCTATGTCGAAGCGGTAGTTCGCATACCAGGGCACTTCCATCTTGCCGACCATTAGAGGATTGAAAGAAAGAGTGGAAGATGGAGAAGGAAGAATACTTACAAAGGACAAGGGAGGGGCACGAAGAAGAAGGCGAGCAAGCGAAAGTAAGAATGAAAAGAAAGGTTGAAGGAAGTCGAAGCGATAGGGAACGACGACGGACATCCTTTAGGGTTTTTAAATCAAAACCCTTAGGAAGCATCGGGAAGCGAGCTAGATAACTGAAACGGTATAAAACACGTCAGTCATCAGATTGAGAATTGGAAGTGATTTGGGGTCGCGTGCAAAAAGCGTGCGTCATACATTATGACGAGTTAAGTTTGTGGGGGCATGTGTCATCTGTTGGAACTCCAAGGTTGTTTTGGTGTGATCGATAAGTTAAGGTAGGTCCTGTGTGTTTTAACCTTGTGTCTAAGTGTGCAGGAGCTTAGGAACACAGGTAGTCGAGCGGAAGACGCAGCTAGCGAGAAGGACGGCAGTCCGAGGGACGAGGTGCTGCGGAAGAGTACACCGCGGTGGTTCCGAGGGACGAAAGCTGGAGCGGAAGATTGCTCGGGGAGCAAGAGACGCAGCTAGCGAGAAGGACGGCACGCGGTGTGTCCGAGGGATGAAGACTGCGGATGAGTACGCCGGCGGACGAGAAGGAAACACGCAGCGATTCCGAGGGACGAGAAGCCGGAGGGAAGCTCGCTCGAGAAGACCGGAAGTTGGGTTCGGGTGAGCCCTTTTCCGGATGATAGAGATCACCCAAGCGAGCGGATCCGGAGGAGAAGAACCGGACCGAGGAGGGACTGAACCAGAGAAGAGGTCCCGGACGAAAAAGTCAACGCTGTTGACTTTGGGCTCCGGGCGCCCGGAGCCCTCCGTGGCGCCCGGAGCCCTCCGTGGCGCCCGGAACCCTTCCGGGCGCCCGAACCCTAATTTTGACCAGGATCGCGACTTACGCGATCTGAACATTGGGGGATAAAGTTTTATCCCCCCAGGGCGCCCGGAACCCTTCCAGGCGCCCCGACCAAGGCTATAAATATAGCCTTGGTCCAGAAGCTTTTCATCAACTCAGTAATTAGCATTTCAAACACTTGTGCGCTCACTGTTCTAGTTTAGCTTTTGTTTTTGTGCTTTCACCGGTGTAAGAGGCTTCTCTGCCCGAAGGAGTTTTTAGTGCGATCACTTTCCTTGGATTAACAACCTCCCCGGTTGTAACCAAGTCAAACACGGTGCCTCGTTTCTTTCTTGTATTTATGTTTAGCTAATTTTATACAAGTGTTAGTTTAAGAGTTCGAGAAGGGTTGTTTTTGTTTTTTTTTACAGGGCTATTCAACCCCCCTTCTAGCCAGCCCAACGGTCCTACAAGTGGTATCAGAGCCAAGGCGCTTTAGGAGAACTAACCGCCGAACGAAGCAACGAAATGGCCTGACCAAGCATTCACCCACCGAAATTCGAAGGGGATTTTGCCACTTGGAAAAAACATATGCAGGTATTTCTTACAACAGATATTGAATTATTTTTAACAATGAAACTTGGTTTTCAAGCTCTAGAGGACAAGGAAATAGATAAATGGACAAAAAAGGAGCAGGCCGACTTCGTGGCGAACAACAAAGCAGAGTATCATCTGTTAAGCGTTCTTCCGCCTCAAGAAGTCAACAGGATTGGTAAATACAACTCTGCAAAGGAACTTTGGGAGAAGTTCCTCGAGCTGCACGAAGGAATGTCCGAAGCAAAGCTCGCCAGAAGAGATCTGCTTCGCAATCAGCTCACCAGCCTGCGACTTGGGGAAGACGAGTCAGTCACGCATCTGCACTCGAGAATAAAAGAAATTATCATCGGACTTTCGAATCTCGGAGAAAAGGTAAGTAACCGAGATTCGCTCAGGTACGCTCTAAATTCCTTTCCTAAAAATACCAAATGGGCATCATTAGTAGATGCATTTTACATTTCTAAAGATTTAGAAAAGATTTCATTAGAAGAATTCTTTTCAACATTTGAAGTGCATGAGTCAAGATGTGCAGGAATGAAGGAGTCTAAAAACAATGTCGCCCTCAAAGCCTCGAGAGATGAACCAGAATCGGAATCCTCTCTCGACGACGAGGAAATGGTAATGATGGTAAGAAGATTCATGAAACTTTGTAAATCCAGATCTACTAACCATCCGCAGGGAAAGAAGAGAAGAACGATCCGCTGCTACCACTGCGACAAAGAAGGGCACGTCAAGGACAACTGCCCCAAGTTGAAGAACAAGGACAAGGAGAAGGGTAAGAAGCCTATCCAAAAGCGAAAGACCCTAAAGGCGACGTGGGATGATACATCGTCTGAATCGGAAGTCGAAGCTTTCTCCGGACTCGCACTGATGGCGAGTCATCAAGACGACAACTGCGATTCAAGCTCTTTCGAAATGAGCATCGAGAGCATCGATGAAGGGGGAGACACGTCAGAAGAAAGCAGCAGCTCAGGGGGAGAAACGGACAACGAGATCGACAAGGTAAGTCAGGTACGATCTCTTCCTCCCGATAAAGTGTTTAAGTTCGTTAAACTTTTAACAAAAGATTGCTGCAAATTAGAAAGTGAAAATAAAAATTTAAAAGTAATTCTAGCTAAGTCTTGTCCCTTAGAAGAATTAGATAAATTAAAACTAGCAAATGAAAAATTGAAACTTGAAAATGATGATTTGAAAATTCAAGTAGATAACTTGAAAAACTATGCATGTTCATCTAAAACTAATTTTAGAAGATTTAATAATTTAAATTGGTACTTTAAATATCACCCGGGATAAATTAAGAACATTTCAAGAAAATATGTCCCTAAAATTTTTTTGGTTAATCCAGTAGGCTAGAACCTATATTGGGTTCCGAAGTCATACTTAAATTAATTTTAAAATTAAAATTAGCACTTTAAGTGAGAAAATTAAACAAAGAATTTCTTTATGAGGCTTTGTCTAAGGAAGTGGTTGTTGCTCCAATAATCAAGAAGGCCTAGTGCCTCGCCACGACCTGGAAGCCAAAATAATTGAAATAAATGTTTAATTAACTTACTAATGAAGCATTAATACAAGAATTAATTAGAGCTTTAAAAAGGGTTATTCAAAACATTTTATTTCAATTTAGAAATCTACTTACTTAGAAATTTTTAATTGACTAAGTCATGTGTTTTAAAAATGTGCTTAAAAAATTCTCAAAAATCATTCTTTCTTAAGTTAAAAGATTTTCTGAAATTAGAAATTTATGCTCAAATTACTTAGAATTTTTTTTTCTAAGTCAGATTTTTTTAAGAACTTTACTTAGAAATTTTTTTTGGAAATATTTCTCAAAATAATTTTTGCAAAAACTTAAAATTGTTTTTATGATTTTTTCAAATTTACTAAATCTTTAACCCTTAGATTGTTTTTTTTGGAACCCCATTTTTTTTGTGATCAAAGGGGGAGAAGGGAAAGTATAAGTCTAGGGGGAGGTAGATAGATTTAATTTGATTTTATCTTTTCTATCTTTTTGCACTTAAATTGCAATTTAAGTTAATTTACTTAATTCTATTTTATGTCTATTTTAACCCTAGCTTAACTTGGGTTGATCACACCAAAAAGGGGGAGATTGTTGGAACCCCAAGGTTGTTTTGGTGTGATCAATAAGTTAAGGTAGGTCCTGTGTGTTTTAACCTTGTGTCTAAGTGTGCAGGAGCTTAGGAACACAGGTAGTCGAGCGGAAGACGCAGCTAGCGAGAAGGACGGCAGTCCGAGGGACGAGGTGCTGCGGAAGAGTACACCGGCAGACGAGAAGGAAGCGTGCGGTGGTTCCAAGGGACGAAAGCTGGAGCGGAAGATTGCTCGGTGAGCAAGAGACGCAGCTAGCGAGAAGGACGGCACGCGGTGCGTCCGAGGGACGAAGACTGCGGATGAGTACGCCGGCGGACGAGAAGGAAACATGCAGCGATTCCGACGGACGAGAAGCCCGAGGGAAGCTCGCTCGAGAAGACCGGAAGTTGGGTTCGGGTGAGCCCTTTTCCGGATGGCAGAGATCACCCAAGCCAGCGGATCCGGAGGAGAAGAACCGGACCGAGGAGGGACTGAACCAGAGAAGAGGTCCCGGACGAAAAAGTCTGTAACGCCCCGCCCCTCCTGCTAAGGCGACGGGGGTTACTTGCGACACATACATACTTAACACAGCGGAAGTCTTACTTAGAGAATTTAAAACAACATTTTCTTAGTTAAAAATTCACCATAGATATAAAAGAACCACATAGCATACCTATCATATTTTTGAGTCTTAAATACCCAAACACATACTTAAGGTCATAGAGTCATAAGGTAAAAACATCAGCATGGTAAATTTCTTATTAAATAAAAGCAGGTCATTTCTTTTAGCCAGTCCATTACCGCACACATCCTTATAGCCCCTCCTGCTGCTCCCCTAGTCCATCCATGTCTTGCCTTTATCTGTGGTACAAGAAAGTAAGCTGTGAGCACTCATGGCTCAGTAAGTTCCTTTCCTACTCACAAAAACCGTAAAGCATATTAAAAACATAAGTCATAAGGCATAAAGACAAATGTATCATGTCAAGAGCATATCATGGCATATCATAACATAACATAAAGTATCATGGCATAATCATAAAGTATAAGCATGGTAAATTCCTAAACATATATCATGCAACATATGCAACATGTCTTTTGAAAACTTATACAATACATACTTAAACATAATCTCAACATGATTGGGGCCCCGGCTTGTACCACATACATAAATGTGCGCGTCCTATGTAGGTCCAAGGTAGCAAGTCTTGAACCCTACAAGGCATATATACTAGGCCCGTTTCTTAGTCCATCGACCTAGGGGCACTTAGGAGCCCATCCCTAACGAGGCCCGTTTCTTAGTCCATTGACCCCGGGGCGCTTATGGAGCCCACCATTGGTACAAGCCATACATAAAGTAAAGTAGCATGTCATACATATCGTAGTTCTTATTCTTACATGCATATCATGTTTCTTGACATATCATAAAACATGCATTTTTTTTGGGCACACAGCACATGCATGAATCATAGCATACATCATGAACATATCACTTAGCATATCATAAGCATGCATATTTGGGCACACAGCACATGCATGAATCATAAGCTTGCATAATGAACATATCATTTTTATCATATCCTAAAGCATGCATGATTGAGCACATAGCACATACATGGATCATAAGCATACATAAGAGAGCATATCACTTATCATAAAAGACATAACCATTCATGGAATCATTAAATAACATCTCTTGATTCATTCATAACATGTGAGGTACATCTAGGTCACTAAACCCATATGGCCGAAAGTCATGAATAGAGGCATGATCTCTAGACAACATACAAATATAAAAATCTCATGATATCTTCACATACTAGCATAATAAAGGTCATAAGCATGTTAACCTAAATTTTTAAGCCCTCCTAGGTTTCAAATTCTTCATGGCCGAAACCTTTCATGTAGAGCAAACAAGTTCTAAATAACATGCAAACATGTAAACCCTAAGCTCATATCATATCATATTTCATAAGGAACCACTTAAGCATATTTAGTTTGGGTTCTAAGTTCCTTAAGCTCCCAAACTTATCATGGCCGAACCCTAACATGTCTCCTTCTAGGTTACAAGTAGCATGGAAGTGTTGAACCTTAAGCCAATATCTTATACATTTTCATGAGAAACAACATAAGCATATTTGTTTTAAATTCCAAACTTCCTAGACCCCTTAACTCAAGGTGGCCGAAACCTATAACTCATGGAATTAGGTTTTTAGTGGCATAAGAGCATGGTAACCACAACTACATTTCATAGCATATATCACAAGACATCATAAGCATATATAAGTTGGGTTCTAAGTTTTCTCTAGGTTTTTAAACTTGTAATGGCCGAAACATATAAATCATGGAACTAGATTTTTAGTGGCATAAGAGCATAGGAATCACAACTACATTTCATGGTACTTATCACAAAAACATCATGAACAAATGTAAGTTGGTTTCAAAATTTCTCTAGGCCTTTGCACTAGTATTGGCCGAACCCTAACAAGCATGAACTACATTTCTAGTGGCATAAGAGCATGGAACCACACTACATTTCATAGTACTTACCACAAGAAGCATCATGAACATATATAAGTTGGGTTCTAAGTTTTCCTAGTCCTTTAATCCAAAGGTGGCCGAAACATGTGAGTTAGGTTTTTGTTTTTCATATGGCCTAAAAGCATGGAAACCCTACTCAATTTTCATGACATCATAACAAGGAACAACATGAGTAAACTTAGTTAAAAAAAATCTACACATACTAGCTTTAAAACTTAGTGTGGCCGAAAGCTACATGTACTCAAAATTCTATGTAACAAGCAACCATAAAAACATCCACTGGTTTCATATTATTTTATCAAGAAAGTCATGAGCTTCCTAGCCTTGGTTTAAACTTTCCTAGACTTCAAATCTCATCATAACCGAACCTTTATAAGCATTAAATAAGATTCATAACTAACATACAATCATGGCATAAACTTCATACCTTGTCTTAGGAACAATTCTTAGCATGCTTAGCCCTAGATTTAAAACTCTATTAAGCCTTTACTTCTTACATGGCCGAATACTCATGGGCATGAAAAATGGAGTTTCAACAATATACAAGTAGGAGAAAAAGTTAACAACATCATTATCATAGGGTACATAACTCAAGAATAAGGAAACATGCTTAGTTTGAGTCTTAAACTTACCTAGTCTTCTTGTTCATGCTTGGCCGAGAGTTTAAAGCTTATGGATCTAAGTTTTCATCATTTATTCTAGCATGGAAACCTTAGATTAACTTTTTACATAAAATACATATCACAAGAAAGATAGTAAGCATATCTAATTACAACTTTCTTAAACTCTTCTTCTTCTTTTGGCCGAATTTTCTTAAGGCAAGTCCTAGGTTTTTAAGCGATCTAACTCCATGAAAAACCATACAAACTATTGTACCACAGGTGAGGGGAAGCTTACTTAGTAATCACTTGTTAATCTTTAAAGAAATGGTACCCTTGGTGAAGAGGAAGTAGGGGGCTTCTTCTTCTAGCACTCCTTTTGATTTTCTCTTGCTTGGAAGGGTACACCTTGAAGGTTCCTTCTTGTAGTTTAGTTTTCTCTTAGGGAGAAACCTAAACTTGGCTTGTGGAGATGAGGGAGGAGGCTTAGAGTCTCGGCAAGGGTGAGGGAGAAGGAAAAAAAATGAAAACCTTTAGTTCCTTTCCTTTTTATGCTAAGTAGGTGGAAGTTACCAAAATGAACTTTGCTTCCCTTCCTCCTTATCTCATGCATGTATTTTCTTAATGAGAATATGTCCTCATTCCCTTCCCTAAATTCTTATCTTTATTATCCTCTTAAACCCCACGAAAATAGAGAAGGAAAGGGAGAAGGACAACTTGTCTTTTGCTACTCTTTTTCCTTAACCAAGAGGTAAACAAGAGAAAGAAGCCACTTGATTTTCCCTTTGTTCCTTCACTAAATTTTAGCTTTACATTTAACTACAATTCCCATCATTTCCCATTCACATATTATTCATTATCCTAGTGGTTATCATACATAATTTTATTTCTATCCTTTGTGAGAGGTTCAAGGTTCAAACCTTCACCTCTTCTTTTATTTCTCTTATCTCTTTTTTTTTTTTTATTTTTGATTCTTCATATTTTTAGGCTCTAAAGAAAATAACATCCATATACTTATCTCATAATCTTGTGGGTGTTACAAAGTCAACGCTGTTGACTTTGGGCTCCGGGGCGCCCAGAACAGTCCGGGGCGCCCGGAACCCTTCCGGGCGCCCGAACCCTGATTTTGACCAGGATCACGATTTACGCGATCTGAACGTTGGGGGATAAAGTTTTATCCCCCCAGGGCGCCCGGAACCCTTCCAGGCGCCCCGACCAAGGCTATAAATATAGCCTTGGTCCAGAAGCTTTTCATCAACTCAGTAATTAGCATTCCAAACACTTGTGCGCTCACTGTTCTAGTTTAGCTTCTATTTTTGTGCTTTCACCGGTGTAAGAGGCTTCTCCGCCCGAAGGAGTTTTTAGTGCGATCACTTTCCTTGGATTAACAACCTCCCCGGTTGTAACCAAGTCAAACACGGTGCCTCGTTTCTTTCTTGTATTTCTGCTTAACTAATTTTATACAAGTGTTAGTTTAAGAGTTTCAGAAGGGTTGCTTTTGTTTTTTTTTACAGGGCTATTCAACCCCCCTTCTAGCCGGCCCAACGGTCTTACATCATCTCCCTATGAATGGCATTTATGATGGAAGTGACGGGAAAATCATGGGGCGAGGGGGGGGTGGGGGGGGTGGGGGGGGATATGCAAACAAGAATAACCTACCTTGTGAAGACCATATCTCAGGGACTGAAAATTCCATGTGGCGGCCTCAAGAAACGAAGAAGACGGCGGGAAGTGTCGCTCCAAATTCGGCACCTTTACTCCTCCTCAAAATCAGAGTAAGGTTTAAATTTGACTAAAACCTTATGTATTGCACTTTGTGGTCATAGGGACATTAAGCTAAGTCCTCGAGCATAGTCCTTTCAAGCCACAGATGTTGCTCGTTCGAATCACTTCCTGGTCAGACCTCCAGATCCATTACTGATCAGGTCTCCAGATCAAGTCCTTATCAGGCCTTCGGATCATCAATTCCTGGTCAGACCTCCAGATCCATTCCTAGTTAGGTCTCCCGATCAAGTCCTTCTCAGGACTCCAAATCATCAATTCCTGGCTAGACGTCCAGATCCGTTCCTGGTCAGACCTCCAGATCCATTCCTGGTCAGGTCTCTAGATCAAGTCCTGTTCAAGTCTCCTGATCAAGTCCTGGTCAGGCCTCCGTGTTGGTGCAAGTTGCACCAGAATAAAACCTAAGTTTTGATGTTGTCAAAGGTTCAAGTTAAGTCCTGTTGTGATCTAACAAGTTGACTGAGTGTGCAGACTGTTTACTCAACCGGGAAAGACCTAGTTGGAGTCTAGGCAGGAGAAATCTTAGCAGATCGTGGAACCCAAGTGCAAGTCCAAGTGGGTCAAGGGGACCCGATGCTTGGCGGTGTGATCGAGAGGTCTGGAGGACCAAAGATCAAGAGAAAAGTCATGGCGAGCCGATCAAAGCTAAGTGAAAAGTCCAAACTAGATCTGGAGGATCTAAGTTTGGCAGGTAGGTTGAGGTAAACAATTGGAAGAGCAACAGTGAGGTCGGGTTCCCGAAGGGAACAACCTTAGGTCGCTGATCTAACTAAAGAAATTGGGAAGGTTTACAAGTTGAGATCAAGACAGTTCTATTGTCTTTTATATTACTCATGCATTATAATATTATTGTGTTAACATCTATTTTGCAGGATGTTTTGTTAACACTGTTTTGTAGGTCCCACTGGATCAGTCGACCGAACAGGTGAATCGGTCGATCGAACAAGGAGAGATTAAAGCAGTGATAAAATCAAACTAGAACAGACCGAGTCTGATCAAGTCTTGATCGGTCGACCGATAAGTAAGATCGGTCGACCGATAAGTAAGATCGGTCGACCGAACCATGATGACTCAACACACTCCAGTTTATCAGCATCGAACAGAAGCAAAAGGAAAAAGACCTGATCGATTGACCGAACACATGGATCGGTCGACCAAACCAATCAACCATTAATGCAACATTAAATGTGGATCTCGGAAAATTTCGACGAACATGGAAGGAGCTTGTTCTGTTGACTGAAAAGAGGGATTGGTCGACCGAACCCTTAATGGCAGTTAATGCAAAAGATTGATCCATCGTCAGACTCCAGCCAGAAAGGAAAGGAGCTGGTTCAGTCGACCGAACAGAGAGATCGATCGACCGAACCTCAAAGACACTTATAAAAACGGGGCTCGAGGTATGAGGCTAGACAATACTTTTGATCATCTCAAAGCTCTTCTCTGCAAGCGGATCGTGCTACACTCTACGACTCTTCAAGCTACTCCGTCCGAAAGTACCGACTGAGCTTCAACCTTCACTTACTATTGTCGGTATACTTTATTTTTATTGCACTTAAATTCATATAAGATAGTAGAATTGTTACTATCTTATATCATTGAATACTGTACGCATTACTTCTTTCTGAGGTTTTCGAGAAGAAGAATCTTAGTGGATTGCCCATCGGTGCGGTCAAGGATCACGGGCCTTGGAGTAGGAGTCGACCTAAGCTCCGAACTAAGTAACTGAATTTGTTCTCTACTTTTCGGCTGCACGACTCTGTTTTCTAAAGTAAAAGAAAAGTTTTAAAAGCGCGATATTCACCCCCTCTATCGCACTCATCCGATCCAACAATTGGTATTAGAGCCTCGTAAGCTCTGGAATTACTTAACCATTTTTCAAAGCACCTTTTTAAAACTTCTTCTTTTTATCAATTATTTTAGAATATTTTTTTATTATTGTTTGTATTTTTCAAGCACTACTACTCCCAAGACGAGAGTCTTGGAAATCTGTTTGTTATTATTTTAAGGATGCCAAACTCTTATCAAGAAGGATACAACACTGTTCGACCTCCACTATTCAAAAGAGAAAATTTCAGTTATTGGAAGAATATAATAGAGTGTTACTTGAAGTCTGAAATCGAACTTTGGTTCATGATCTTGAAAGGCTACACTCCCCCGACGAAAGATGGAACACCATTAGAACCAGAAGATTGGACTCCTCCAATGATCAAGAAGGCATAACTAAACTACAAGGTGATCAACACCATTCAGTGTAGGTTCACAATGGAGGAGTTGAACTGAGTCGGTCCCTACGATAACGCTAAAGAACTGTGGGACTCCCTAGTCAAACTACATGAAGGGACTGACGAATCTAAGGTAAATAAAAGGGATTTGCTTTTAAATAACTTATTCAATATTAAAACGTTCCCCAGAGAGACGGCTTCACAACTCCACGCTCGACTAAAGGACATCCTCAATGGTCTCCATATGATCCGACATAATCTTGAAAATCATGACACAATAAGGTACGCGTTAAACGCTTTTCCAAGGAATGCTTTGTGGACATCAATTGTAGATACGTACAAAGTTTCTAAGGATCTTTCAATTCTTAAGTTAGATGAATTATTCTGTGAATTGGAATTACACGAACAATCTAACGTAAGCCATGTCGAGAAAGGAGTAGCTTTGTATGCAGGTCCAAGCATGGAAACTAAAACAAGAACAAAGATCGAGTCTGAAAGCGAGTCAGACGTTGACTCAACAAATGAAGAAGATTTAGTCAACATGGTCCGGAGATTACTGACGAAGAAGAAATTCAGAAAAAGTGCCAAGAAGACACCACTCAACCAAACACAAAACAAATCAGAAGTGATTTGTTACGGATGCAACAAAAAGGGACATTTCAAAAATGAATGCCCAAATCGGAAGGAAGAAAGGCCTAAATTGACAAGACGAAAGAAAGCCCTCCAAGCAACATGGGACGAGACCTCTTCCGACGAATCTGACATGGAGCAAACAAAGCATTCGAGCCATCTTGCATTTATGGCAAGAAACAAAGATTCTGACTCCGAGTCTGATGAAGAGTACGAGTCCGAGATCGACATCGAGTCCGAAAGAAGCCACAGATCGGAAGATCCAAATATGGTAACGATTTATTCTAAGTCTAACTTGCTTAAAGTAGTTAAATGCTTGTTTAAAAAATTATCAAAATCTGAAAAACAAAATAACTTGTTACTTAAGGAAATAGACCACCTTAAGCAGCAAGTTAACTTGAGTGACTCGACTAACCAAGTTCAAGTCAGAACTTCAACTCAAGTTGAAAAACTCGAGGAAGAAAATTCTGACTTGAAAGGTCAAGTCGAGCGACTCACGAAAATGTTAGAAAAGTTTGAACTGGGGTCCAAGTGTCTAAACATGATACTTGGATAACAATGAGCCGTGTACAACAAATCAGGACTTGGTTACAATCCTAAACAAATAAACAAATCATACTTGTCATTAATTAGTCAAAATGTTAGAAGTCAAGTCCAAGCATGGGTCCAAACAAAACATTTAACCAAATCAATTAAACCAAACCTATACTTAATCCATAAGAGTCAAATTCATTACTTAGATAGACCTTATCTAAGCTATGACTCAGGGGGAGCAACTAGAAAGACAATCCAACCAACATGATTAACCAAACTCATACACTTAGGATAAGTTTTACTTTGTGCTTAGAACGGTTAGATAAAAAAAGTTTTACCAAACCCTACGCCATAACATCGGAATGGATTGGGATGATAGTACGCCAAGGAAGCTTTGTCAAAGGCATGTCTAGGCTGAATCTTGTGTATTCTACCTAGTGCACTAGACTTAGTGGATCTGACCGAAGCTACCCAGTCAAACATGAGCTAGTTAGACCAAAATTTAGTATTAAGTTTTTTGGACAGGAACAATTTGGAAAGTATTCAGCAAGTGGTCCACCGTTGATACACAAGAAGGTCATATGTCTCACCACTGAACTGAAAACTTATCCCTAGGAGCCTGCTTAATTAACCCAAAGCTAAGTTTGAATCTAACATAGGTTCAATAACCTTTTTCAATAATTCAAATTAATATCAAACCTGATTTTTTTAAAAAAACTTAATTAAAATTATTTTAAAACTTAATTAAAATTATTTTTAAAACTTAATTTAAATTATTTTTAAAAAAATTAATTAAAATTATTTTTAAAACTTAATTAAAATTATTTTAAAAAAACTTAATTAAAATTATTTTAAAAACTTAATTAAAATTATTTTAAAAACTTAATTAAAATTATTTTAAAAACTTAATTAACTTAATTAAAATTATTTTAAAAATTTTAATTAAAATTATTTTAAAAACTTAATTAAAATTATTTTAAAAACTTAATTAAAATTATTTTTAAAAAAACTTAATTAAAATTATTTTAAAAACTTAATTAAAATTATTTTAAAAACTTAATTAAATTATTTTAAAAACTTAATTATTAATTATTTTAAAAACTTAATTTAAATTATTAAAATTATTTTAAAAACTTAATTAAAATCATTTTAAAAACTTAATTAGAATTATTTTAAAAACTTAATTAAAATTATTTTAAAAACTTAATTAAAATTATTTTAAAAACTTAATTAAAATTATTTTAAAAACTTAATTAAAATTATTTTTAAAACTTAATTAAAATTACTTTAAAACTTAATTAATTATTTTAAAATTTAATTAAAAACTTAATTAATCTATTAAATTATTTTAAAACTTAATTAATTATTTTTAAAAACTTAATTTAATAAAAAAAACATAATTAATACAATTGAACTAAATCAACACAAAAAAAACGATCAGTCGACCGAACATATTTATCGGTCGATCGAACCAACATTATTTTTTTAACCAGTCAATCATATTTAATTTTTAAAAGTCAAACGATAATCAATTTATCCGTCGACTTATCACCGTTTTTGGTGAACTGAAGACATTATGAACCCCCCATCTGCCATGTGTTGGTAACCGGAAAGTCATTCATCTTTACGTTATCAGTTGACTGAACCTCTTTTTCGGTCGACCGAACATCTACCACGTCTTAGCATTAAATGACTGCGAATTTATTGGATCGGTTGACCGAACCTATTATCGGTCGACCGATCAAGGTTTATATAAACAACCAACAGATCCAATTTCTTTCATTCGACTCCCCATCTTCTATTTTCAACACTCCTTCGCCGGTCTTCTCGGACATGCCTCGGTATGAGTTCAAGTTTTTTTCCCCTTTTCTTATCGCACTATTTATTTTTTCTTTTCTAGTGAAAAACTTCGTAAACTTGTCCAAAAGGAGGCTAGCTCCTCCAATCCCAGCCAAGACCCTAGGTTCTCCACGGAAGATTTGCATCAATCTTTTTCTAACAAGGCCTTTTTAATTGTGGGCACTATATGTCTTGACCTACCATTTTATCAAATCTACTGTCATGAAATAATAGATATTATACAACATTACTTGTTAGACAGTCTGGTTCTTTGTAGACATGCATATAATCCCACACTTTGCACTGAATTTTATCATAATTTGTGTGACATTGATGCATATCATTTTAAAACTAAAGTTGCATCGAGGGATATGTTGTTTGATTTTAATATATTCTCTCACTTCTTACGCATGCGCCCCTCAACTACCCGGATCTTTCCTTATCCATCGTACCTTGACATTTTGCCTGATCTATTTTCTCATCTAACCCTAGACCTCATGTATGCCAATTTCTTCCAAGGTCTTAGACCAAGGAAGATGTCATCAGTCCCACTAAGCCCCAATGATAATGCACTCTATAAAATGGTTGTCTCATGTATTCATCCTCTTTCATCCAGAGATCAGGCCGTTCTACGTCCTGTTCATCTTTCTCTAATGTATGTCCTTAAGCATAAATTGGATATAGATTTTGGGTATTGGGTTAAGTCCATAATCTATTGGGTAGTCAAAAGTCAAGGGGGCGTGGTAGCCATAAGTCAAGGGGATGTGACAATCAAAAGTCAAGGGAATGTGACAGTCAGAAGTCAAGGGGATGTGGTAATTAGAAGTCAAGGGGACGTGACAATCAGAAATCAAGGAGACGTGGCAGTCAGAAGTCAGAGGGGTGTGGCAGTCAACAGGTATGGAAAGAGGAAGTAGGACTGTGTGACTACGTCAGCAATATGATTCCTAGTTGGGCTCTCACAGACTAAGACTCCAGATTTGAGACACCTTGGTCTAAGACCTGGTAGGCAGTCGGGGTGATATCTGACCTGGATCTGTCTGATCGGGCTCTCACGACCTGGTTGTATCTAGGCCTAGTTCTTTCAATAAGCTAACTCCCGGTCAGCCAACTCCCAGTCGGCTCTTGGACGATTTCTCCACCCGACCCCCCAAGGTTTAGGCCAGGTGTTATACCTAATTGATCATCCCGAGCTACCCTATTCATACCCAGTTGGGACATAATGGCATTTCTATTGATTATTTTATCTCTTATTATTGATATTTTGACCTTCTCATATGCTTAATTTTATGGTTATATTACATTTGACCGTTGATCCAGATCAAGAGAAATCCTGCCCCTTTAGTCAGATCAAGTGATCCAGCCTTCCATCCTAATTTAAAGAGATCTAGACCATCCATAGAGGTCATCCTCATCCAAGTCGAATTCATCTCCAATTTGAATCAAGAGAAGAGCCCAATTTGTGCCAACAATTATGTTGGATGCTGCCGGAATTCCGTTCTGTTTCCCCTATACAAAAATTTGTACAAGCACAGAACTTTTCCTAGCAATTCATGTGATTTTCAGAAGTTAAATTTTGATTGCAAACAAAACTTAACATTATCAATCCAAGTTCAACCCATGTGTTCATCAGAAGTTAAACCATATTACAGAAGTTGATTAAATATCTATTTCAAGGATTGACTTCCAGGTCGTTGGCGAGGCACTCAGCCTTTTTGGGTATGGGATCATCCACCACTTCCTAGACAAAACCTTTCAAAAAAATTAAATATTTAAACTCCTTACAGTAAACCCTAGGTTTAACTACAGAGACCTCAATCGAAGCACAAAATCGCTAGCCTCTTGTGTTGGTATTTCAGGATCCATACAAAGGAAAACTAAACTAGTACACAACGGAAACAATTAACTAGTTATACATTTCTTTGTATCTTAAAGATCTCTTGATCTTCTATTGTATTCCTCTCCTCCTCTTGGATGTCGTGTGGGCGACGATCTACCAAGACAAAGACACCCAGCCTTCTCCTTCCTTTCCAAACTCTCGGCCACAAAGAATGCAAAGTGAAGAGGCGCCTCCTTCTTCTTCTTCTTCTCCAAGCAACTGGCCACCAAGTGCTTCTTCTCTTCTTCTTCTTCTCCTTTAAGTCATGACCACCAAAGGTGAGATGGGCACCGGCCCTAGAGGGAAGAAAGGGAAGAAGTGGGGCGCCGGCTTAAAAAGAGATAGAGAGAAGAATAGGCCGACCGCCAAAGAGAATAAAAGAGAGAGAACTTAGGTTGTTTTTGAGCACCACCCTCCTCCTCTTTTATATTCTTTGCTAGTGGCAAAAAAGGAAAGTTTTAATAAAATTTTTCTTTTATTTCTATTGTGGATGGTTTAAAAAAAAGGGAAGATTTTAACAAAATTAAAATCTCTCTTTTAAACCATTGTAAATAGTTATAAAAGGAAAGATAACAAAATTTTGTTTTAAACAAAATCTTCCTTTTATTCCTATAATGGTTGTTTACAAAAAAAGAAAGATTTTAACAAAATTAAAATCTCTCTTTTAAACCATTGTAGATAGTTATAAAAGGAAAGATAACAAAATTTTATTTTAAACAAAATCTTCCTTTTATTCCTATAATGGTTGTTTACTAAAAAGGAAAGATTTTAACAAAATTAAAATCTCTCTTTTAAACCATTGTAGATAACCATAAAAAAAAAAGATTTTAATAAAATTGATTTTAAATAAAAACTTCCTTTTCTCTTCTTTTATGGTATGGTCGGCCCCTTGCTTGGACACCAAGGAAGGCTTGGCCGACCCACATCTTGGGCACCAAGCAAGGCTTGGTCGGCCCTTTACTTGGGCACTAAGCAAGGATGTGGTCGGACCCTTTCTTGGGTAGGAAGGATAATCAAAATGGGTGAATGCGAGGCTTTATAGAGGCTACAACAGGGACCTAGAGGAGGAATTGGTTTTGACCTCCTGATGAGCATGAGCTTCCTGTGTTCGACCCGAACACCCAACTCAAGTTCATCAATAATAACTCATATCACTAAAGAGTTATTATTGAACTACCGCACCGATCCCATATTACATTATGAGCTCTTTCTTATCATGAGTGCATTAATCTCCCTGTATTTAAGATATCGAATGTCCATTAATTAAATGAGTAACTGACAACTCACTTAATTAACATCTAGCTCCAAGAGTAGTACCACTCAACTTCATTGTCATGTCGGACTAAGTCCACCTGTAGGGTTTACATGACAATCCTTATGAGCTCCTCAAGGGGCATTATCAACCTAGATAACTAGGACACAGTTTCCTTCTATAATCAACAACACACCATATAAATAACACAATTTCCCAACTTATCGAGCCTATTGATTTAACGAATAAATCTCCCCCTTTGATAAATTAAAGAAATAAATACTAAGTATATGTGCTTGTTATTATATCAGGATTAAGAGTATGCACATCCATAATAATAGAGGTTTTGTTCTTTTATGCAGTCAGTATAAAAGGAACAACCTCAAATGGTTCTGCTCAATACACATATAGTGTACTAGTATAATTTTATAGTCAAGATAAACTAATACAAAATCACATTACAATCATTCCAATGGTTTGTCCCAATCCATCTTGGTTGTGAGCTACTATTTATAATTTATAAGGAACCGATAACATGATCTTCTGTGTGGCACCACACACCATGTTATCTACAATATAAATTAAATGGACAACTACATTTAACTAAATGCAGACATTTGACCAATGTGATTCTCATTTCAAAATAAATGTTTATACAAAAATCTAGGCTTTTAGTATACATTCTAACAAATTCAACTCCTAAAGCCCACTCTTCAAGCCTAATTCCAAAAGCTCAATTTCAGTTTCTTATTGGATTCAGATCTAAGCTCTAATGGATACCCTTTCCTTAACCCAAACCCGATCCACTAAGAAACCTAACCCTCCCCTTCATCACTCACACGACGACATAGTACAGACCTCCCATCTCTGGTTCGTGACTTCTCGGCTCGCGACGCAACTAGGGCACGCGCCCGCTGGCGCCTCTCCTTTCTTCCTTTTCTCTCCTGCCGGCGGCCCTGCTTCTTACCTTTATTGCCGCCGGCCGACCCTCCACAGTCCACCTCTTCTTCTCGATTCCAATCAGCGACGGCAGCGAGCATAATTGGCGAGAGCAGTAGGTTTCGGCAGCGATTCTGACCAAATCCACCTCACCGGAGGGGTTCTTCGGTGTGATCTCCACCGTCCAGCTTCTTCCTAGCAGCTTCATCACCTGGGGTTCAGGCGGCATGGCAAGGAGGCAGCGGCGACGGTTCATCCATTTCACAGCGCCTTCTCACAACTGGTCAACTTCCATCTGAGGGGGTTCTTCGGTGGAAGATCCGTTCACCATCATCGTGTCGAAGCGTGTAGCATTCCGATAGTGAGCTACTGTCCACCGGCTTTGAGGGTTCCGGAGTCGGACCCTTGTGTGATGGCAAGGGTAGTCATTGGTATTGGAGGTTGACATGTAAATTGTGGATGGATTAACTTAGTTTAATTTTGTTAATTTTGTCAATATCCTTATGTTGATGCTTTTGATTGAATGTTTGTATCAAACTTGATTCCTCATGTTTAAATTGCACGTATTATGCTTAATTAGTTTCATGCACGCGACGTGTTCGATCAATGCTTCAATCAATAGTTAGGTTTATTTTGATGCATTTTAGTTTGGTTAATTCTTACTTTGTCTTGTTTTTTCAATTTCTTTAAGTTCTAGCTTTGATTGAATGCAATTAGGTTATGTTAGATTAGATTTCTTTAATGCTTTAGGATTCATTAAATGCTTTACTTTACTTTACTTCATGTTACCTTTTATTTTCTGCAATTGTAGTTAGGTTAGGCTTAGCTTTATTACTCGCATTGTCTTTCATTTATTAGATCAGGTTTTATTTAATACTTTGTTATTTCATTCCTTAGTTTAATTGTGTCGATAGTTAATCTATAGCGTAGTGTGACAATGCGTTGTAGATTAATTATTCACACTTAGTTAGATTTCATTCCAGTACTAGATTAGTTTCCTATGCTTTGCTTTTCATTTGTTAGATTTAGAATCAAAATCCAAAACCCCCATTTTCATATTAAAACCCCCAAAAATAGGAATAATATACGATCCTAAGTTTACCATCTTATTGTTACTTTCGTTGGCGGACGACCCGAGTCATTTCTATGCTATATTAGTGTAGGAGGGGTTTGGTACTTCATTGTTTGATCCCCAATTCATGACAAATTGGGACATAATCAAATTGGTGACGTTGCTAGGGACTTGTAGCGGTGTTTGGTATTTTTAGAATTATTTTTCTATTTTCTCTCTTTTCTTGTTTCTATTTTTTGTGGTTGCAAAAATTAAAAAATATTGTTAGGGTTTAATTATTTTATCTCTTGTATGCATGCGTGTTATCTTGTATATTTTCATGTGTCTTTTGATTGTATTTGCATGAGTGTTTCAGGAAAGACCAAGAAATATGTGTATTATCAGTAGTTTTAGAGTTTCAGTGTGTTCAGGATCTCAGATTTGATGAGTAAAATGAAGAACAATGAAAAGACTCTTAGAGAGCTTTGGGCACAAGATTTGTCAGTTGATTCATTCTGCATTAGTTATTCTGATTTAGAGACAGACTTTGAGTTATGAACTATTGTACATTTATTACCAAAGTTTCATGGACTTTCTGGTGAAGATCCCAACAAACATCTGCATGATTTGGAGATGGTTTGTTCTTCATGGAACCCACTTGACATATCAGGAGATGATGTTAGACTTAGAGCATTTCCATTTTCAGTAGCAGATTCAGCAAAAGATTGGTTGTATTGTCTCCCACCCAACTCCATCACCTGTTGGATTGAGATGAAGAAATTATTTCTGGCGAGATTCTTGTTGGAATGTATACTAAAAGTCTAGCTTTTGTAAACATTTATTTTTGAAATAAAAGAATCACATTGGTCAATATCTGTATTTATTTATTAAATGTAATTGTTCAATTAATTTATATAGTAAATAACATAGTGTGTGGTGTCACACTCAGAAGATCATGTTGTCGGTTCTTTATAAATTATAAACAGTTGCTCGCGACTAAGATGGAAAGGAACAAACAATTAGAATAGTCGTAGTGTAATTAAGTATTAGTTTATCTTGACTAATAAATTACACTGGTACACTCTAAGTGTATTGAGTAGGACCATTTTAGATAAGTTCTTTTTGTACTGACTTAATAAAAGAATTAGACCTTAGTTATTATGGAAGTGTGTACTCTTAATCCTAATATAATAACAAGCACATATATTTAGTATTTATTTCTTTAACTTATCAAAAGGTGAGATTTAGCTTGATAAATCAATAGGCCCGATAAGTTGGGAAATGATATTACTTATAGTGTGTGTTGTTGATTATAGAAGGAAAATGTGTCCTAGTTATCTAGGTTGAGAATGTCCCCAAGAGGAGCTCATAAGGATTGTTATGTTAAACCCTGCATGTGGACTTAGTCCGACATGACAATGAAGTTGAGTGGTACTACTCTTGGAGCTAGATATTAATTAAGTGAGTTGTCAGTAACTTACTTAATTAGTGGACATTCGTTATTTTAAACACAGGGAGATTAACACACTCATAATAAGAAGGAGCTCATAATGTAATTTGGGATTGGTGCGGTAGTGCGATAATAACTCTCTAGTGGAATTAGTTATTATCGATGAACTTAAGTTGTGTGTTCGGGGTGAACACGGGATACTCAAGCTCATCGTAAGGCCAAAATCAATTTCTCCTCTAGGTCCCTGTCGTAGCCTCATTAAAGCCTCAAGTCTATCCAAAAAAAGACCCATCTTGGTGTCCAAGAAGGGGGCCGGTCCATTGCTTGGTGACCAAGCAATGACCGACCACATCTCCTCTTAAAGGTCCGGCCTTTTGCTTGGTGCCCAAGCATGTAGAGGCCGACAACAATAATTCAAACAAGGAGGGGTGTTTTGAATTTTTAAAATCTTCTCTTTGTAGGAAACTACAAGTTTTAAAAAAGAGATTTTAAATTTAAAACTTTCCTTATTTGAATTAGGTCACATGTTTTAAAAGAAAGTTTAAAAGATTTTAAAACTTTCCTTTTTTAACCATCCTCATGGTTTAAGGAAAAAAAAGGAAGAGAAGTTTTAAAATTTAAATTTTCTATCACCATGTTAAAAAAGGAAATTTTATAAGAGAAGTTTTAAATTTTAAAACATGATTTTAATTTTAGAACTTTCTTTTTTTAACTTCTACTTTAGGAAATTAGAAGAGAACTTGTAAAATTTTATAAGGGTTTATAAAATTTTATAAAAAAATTTCTTTCTTTCCTTGATGAGGTGGCCGACCACCTTGCTGATGGATCGAAAGCGCTAGAGGGGGGTGAATAGCGCTCGTGGCTATTTTAACGATTTAAAATACAGAATAGAAACGCAGCGGAAAGTAAAATCAAACACACAGAGACGCAGGTGTTTTACTTCGTTCGGAGCCTATGGCGACTCCTACTCGAAGGCCCGCGGTCCTTGACCGATTTCGGTGGGCAACAACTATATATTGGAAAGATTACAATTTGAATTACAATTAATGCAGTAAGTAAACTAATACCGACAACAAAAGATCGAAGAGTCTGAGCTTCGGGTTGTCGACGTCGAGTAGTAGCACTTCAAGGTCGTCTCGTTGGCAACACTTCACAGAAGAAAGCTTAGAATGTGTTATACTTTGGCTGCACCCCCGACCCTCTTTTTATACGACATTCCGGGCACCTGGATCCCTTCCGGGCGCCTGGAGTGTGACGTGGCTAACCAACCAGGATGCTCCACGTGGCGAAGTCGCGGCAGGGATAAAACTTGGTCGCGGGCGCCCGGACCTGTTCCGGGCGCCTGGACCTCCGGGCGCTCGGATCCATCCCGGGCGCCCGGACCACATTTTTCCAGCAGGTTCCTCACCTGCAAAACAAGGTTAGTCCGAGCAAATACCCTACAAGACAGTGTTAGAATCTGATAAAACACAGTAAGGAATAACTGACAGTCTTCGGACTGTCCGAGTCTAACTTCGGATTCCCAACCGGAAACCCTAGGTTGACCCGACGCCTATTGTTCCCTCTACGGGGAACGCGTCCTCACCTACTCCCCTCAGGAGAGATTACCTGATGCCAGTCCAGTCCTCCAGACCGACTGGACTTTCTGCTTAGGGTTACCACCCCCTAGGGTTTTTCTCCACCTAGGGTTTCCACCCCCTAGGACCTAAGGTTGTCACCCCTTAGGGTTTTCCTCCACCTAGGGTTACCGCCCCCTAGGACCTAAGGTTGTCGTCCCTTAGGGTTTTCCTCCACCTAGGGTTACCGCCCCCTAGGACCTAAGGTTGCCGCCCCTTAGGGTTTTCCTCCACCTAGGGTTACCGCCCCCTAGGACCTAAGGTTACACCCCTTAGGATTTTCCCTTTGCCTAACCGCAGCTAGGACTTTCATGAAACACTTATTCAGCACGTTAGATCACCACAAACCTTAACTTTGAATCCTTTGTCATTATCAAAACTCAGGTTCGATCGTCGGATGCTCCCCGCACCAACACTTGCTTGGTGCCCAAGCAAGGGGCCGGCCAAAAGAAAATTAAAAAAAAATCATCATCCAATTAATGTTTGGTGATTGATTCAATCAAGAGGAAAGAAAAGGAAAAATAAAAGGGAAAAGGAAAAACAAGAGGAAGATTTTAACTTTTGTAAAAAGTCTTTCCTTATTTACCTTGGGCAAGTAATATAAAAGAAGGAGTGAGGAGTCCTCATGAGAGATCAATTCTTATTCTCTTTGTGGAGTCTCTCTAGGTGGTCGGCCCTCCCTCTCCCGTCTTCTTTTTTCCTTTGCTCTCTTCTCCTTGGTGGTGGTGGTGGCCGGATTTTAGAGGAAGAGGAAGAAAGATTTTGGGTGGTGTTCATCTTGGAGAATCGTCGCCCACACGACGTCCAAGGCGAGGCGAGGAATATGGAAGAAGATCTCGAGGTCATTAGCATACAAAGTGAAGGTATAATTAGCAATTATTTTCCGCATCATGCTAGTTATTTCTGTTAGGACCTTCGGATAGCGGCTAGAGAGGGGGGGTGTGAATAGCCGACCCCAAATTCTCGTTTCTTCCTAAAATTTGAGTTAGTGTAGCGGAAATAAAAAGTAGAAACGAAAATGGAGAAGATCAAACCTCAAACGCAACGATATAACGAGGTTCGGAGATGATACTCCTACTCCTCGGCGTGTCCGTAAGGTGGACGAATCCTATCAATCCGTCGGTGGATGAGACCCCGGAAAACCGGCTAATAAAAACTCCTTCTGGGTGGAGAAACCTCGCCACAATCTCTCTTGCAACAGCAAGATCGGAGTACAAGAAATACATCAAGAAGTCAAGAACAATATGAATGTAAAAATACTAGTTTGCTTGCCTTCTCGTCGACTATTGATGAAGCAGCAACTTCACGGATGCCAACCACAGCACAGCAGCAACTGTTCAGTTGGAAACTCAGCCGAGGGAAGCTCACACGAAGCTTCAGGGATGAAGAGCTCAGCAAAGCTCAGATCGCAAGGAGGAAGAGTCAAGAAGAAGTCCCAACAGTAGAGGCCCTCCACCTTATATCAACCTGCGAAGAAGACAAAGAAGAAATCTAGCCGTTGTGACTCAACGGCTAGACCTGGACCGATCAGGCTCCACCCTGATCGGTCCAGGGTGGATCTGATCGGTCAGGGGACCGATCAGGCCCTACGCTGATCGGTCCCCAGACCGATCCCAACTCTCACAGAGAGTTGGTTGCTATCCCTGATCGGTTTGTGGACCGATCAGCCTTCTTACTAATCGGTCACCAGACCGATCAGATAACTCACAGAAGGTTTCTGTGTGGTTACTGATCGGTCACCAGATCGATCAGATGACCCAGTGTTTCACTGGATCGGTCAGCAGACCGATCCAATTTCCCAGCCTTAAACCTAAAGCCTTCCTGATCTAGAGAACGAGCTACCGAGCTCTCTCTGACCTAGTCCGGAGAACGAGCTACCGAGCCCTCTCCGACTTCCACGTCTGGTCTAGAGAACGAGCTACCGAGCCCTCTCTGACCTAGTCCAGAGAACGAGCTACCGAGCCCTCTCCAACTTCGTCCGGTCCAGAGAACGAGCTACCGAGCCCTCTCTGACCTAGTCCGGAGAACGAGCTACCGAGCCCTCTCCAACTTCCACGTCCGGTCCAGAGAACGAGCTACCGAGCCCTCTCTGACCTAGTCCAGAGAACGAGCTACCGAGCCCTCTCCAACTTCGTCCGGTCCATAGAACGAGCTACCGAGCCCTCTCGACACCGGAGGTCGGACCGAGCCCTCTCCAACTTCGTCCGGTCCGGAGAACGAGCTACCGAGCCCTCTCTGACCTAGTCCAGAGAACGAGCTACCGAGCCCTCTCCAACTTCGTCCGGTCCAGAGAACGAGCTACCGAGCCCTCTCTGACCTAGTCCGGAGAACGAGCTACTGAGCCCTCTCCAACTTCGTCCGGTCCAGAGAACGAGCTACCGAGCCCTCTCTGACCTAGTCCGGAGAACGAGCTACCGAGCCCTCTCCAACTTCGTCCGGTCCAGAGAACGAGCTACCGAGCCCTCTCTGACCTAGTCCGGAGAACGAGCTACCGAGCCCTCTCCGACTCCATCCAGTTCAGAGAACGAGCTACCGAGCCCTCTCCGACCTCCCATGCCAAGCTTCCATACTTGGACTTTTCCCCGTGCCAAGCTCCCTGCTTGGACTTTTCCCGTGCCAAGCTCCCTGCTTGGACTTTTCCGTGCCAAGTCTCCATACTTGGACTTTTCCCGTGCCAAGCTCCCTGCTTGGACTTTTCCCGTGCCAAGCTCCCTGCTTGGACTTTTCCCGTGCCAAGCTCCCTGCTTGGACTTTTCCGTGCCAAGTCTCCATACTTGGACTTTTCCCGTGCCAAGCTCCCTGCTTGGACTTTTCCGTGCCAAGTCTCCATACTTGGACTTTTCCCGAATCAGGTCAACTCAAGTCGGGTCAACTAGATCAACCTTGACCAAAGGTTGCACCCACAATCCCTCAAGTTCCTATTCTTGTCAAACATCAAAATATAACTTCTCCATTCTTGTCAAACATCAAAATATACCTCGAGTCAGGTCAACTCGAGTCGGGTCATCCAGGTCAACCTTGACCTAAGGTTGCACCAACAATCTCCCCCTTTTTGATGTTTGACAAAAATCATAATCAAGTTAGGTTAAGCCGATAACCTAACTTAGGTTTTCCAATAGTTCTCCAATGTTCTTTCTTGAACTTTCTCTGAACATTCTCCCCAAACTCCAATGTTCTTCCTTGAACATTCTCTGGACATTCTCCGCCTTTTTGACACACATCAAAAACAGTGAATCAAGGTCAAGAGTTTCTTCCTAATTAAAGTCTCATACCTTTCATTGAAACCCTTAATTTCCCCCTTGATACTAAAATCAACAATCAACTTAGTGATAATCCCATATCACTCATCCTCAGAAATCTTGACGAGTAAAAACTCCCCCTAAAGGTCAAATCCCCCTTGACCATTAGGTAAAACTCCCCCTAAAGGTCAACTCCTCCTTGACCATTGCACCAACAATGTCTTGGAGAGTTTCAACCCTTTAGAAATCTAAAGCACCAACTTCCATAGCTGAAATTTCAGACAACAGTCGAAAATCAGCATTTTGGCACGCTCTGATCGGTCACCAGACCGATCAGGACTCCACTAGATCGGTCACTAGACCGTTCCACACTTCCCTGGATCGGTCCAGTGACCGATCCACACTACTCTGGACTGATCAGACTCTTCTCTGATCGGTCCACAACTCTCTGATAAGAGTTCTGAATTTTTTTTTCTTTCCCGAAATTCAGAAACCCCTAAAAAATTACAGAAAATTCCAAAAATTGTAAAATTTTGAGGATACATTCCTCATAACATATATTATCATGGAAAAATAGTTTTCTATGAAAATAACTTCCATTTTTAAATATTGATACAAAGTTCGAAAGACTTTGAAATAGCTCAAGGTTAATCCATCTTTGTATTAACTTGCTCAATGATGAATGCTATCACTAGAAAAGCTTCATCAAGGTTTTTCAAATCAATTTTGAAATGATTTTAAACCATTCAATTTAGGAGCACAATCTTAGGGCTAAATGTACATGACTTGTACACAAGTTTTCCCTATGATCCTCAATTTTAAATTAGGCTCATCTAGGTACAAGAACTATGCACCTTGATCCTAACTCATCATCCTAATATCTCACACACATCTAATGGTGCATCAAACACATCCAAGTCAATTTTGATGTGAGATATGAGTTTAGGTCATCTTAAGCTAAGTTCTCATGCATTTTCTAAACAACAATTAGATTTCCATATCAAATTGTGTTTTTATCCTTAAATCAATTTAATTGATCATAAATGCAAGAGATGATGACATGGCATAAAATAATATCATAAGTGGAAACATGTGCCAATGTCATGATGTCATGGCATAAAGTATGAAACTTAAATAAGGCATGACATATAACTGACCTAAGTATTATCATGACATTTCAAATCATAATAAGTTAAATATGATGTCATGACATGACATATGACAAACAATGTATGGAAAATAACATATAAAGGTATAGAAAATACCTAATTCTAGCCTTAGTTGCCATTTTTGATAATTTTGATCATTTTACCATAAATTCTATATTCCTAAGTGTAATAGACGTAAAATCATATACTAAAGATTTTTAGATCACTATGTGCCAATTAGATTGACCCTAGAAAACTCCTCAAATGTGGTTGGCACATCTTAATCACCTTAGGAATAATTTTTAATTTCATTTTCAAGGCTTGATTACACCTTGAAAATTCCTAAAATGCCACCTTTTGCCATGAGTAGGTTAACTACCTATCCAATTAAGGTTGGCACACCCTAAACCATCTAGCGTGAAGGAATCATGCTCCTAGGAACCCAATACCTATTTGAGCTCATTGGGTTCACTAAATATTCACTAGGGATGACTTCCCTAGCAACCCTCCTAATGACCCTCCTAGGCTTTAAAGCCTTGGTCATTTAGGATTCATCAAAATCAAACCTAGGGGTGACTCCCCTTGTGACCTTGGTGATGGTCTTCTTAGCCCTAGGTCTTGTTCCATAATCGAATGGAACATTATGATAAGCGTGCTTGACCACTTGAGACTTAAGTTTGTGACCCAAACCTCTCATGTCCTTGGGCTTTTATTTTTGACCCTTAGACCCTAGAGTTGAATTCTCCAAATTCTTAAGAGCCTTTTTAAAGTGTCAAGTCTTGACCTCAAGACTTGATTTTCCTTCTTTAATACCTCAAGCTTTAATTTTTCATTTTTCTTTGAGGTATTCCTAGGCATATGTCTAGTTGTTTTGGGATTCCTATCTAGGTTTTCCTTAACCTTAGATGAGTTAACTCTAGGGTTGGCATTTCTAGCATTGTCCTTATCTAGGCTAACATGTTTGGCACCTAAGCACATGTATCGGTTTCTATGGTTCTCATGCTTATCATTATTGACAATTGCAATAAAACTACTAGCATGTGTCTTATTAGAATTGCAAGAATGTGCCTTAAAGGATACCTTAGGGTTTGCCTTAGCTCCTCCCATAGATGTGCTTGGTCTCTTGTCCTTGTGAGGTTGCCTCCCCCTTGGACATTGACTCCTATAATGTCCCCTTTGTTTGCATTGGAAGCACACCACGTGCTCCTTGCCCTTGCGTATCGGGACTCCGGCTTCCTTGACTTTTGGTGTCGGTGGAGTCTTCCTAATCCTCTTTGGACATTTACTTTTGTAATGCCCATATTCCCTACACTCAAAGCACATTATATGTAATTTACTTGAAATTAAGTTGCTTGAGTTACCTAGGGTTGAGGATGGATATAAGCTCTCTCCTTCATCTCTTCCGGAGGTAGAGGCTTCTTCTTCTTGCTCCAGTCTTGAAGAAGAACTCTCCTCCTTTTCTTCCTTAGATGTTGAGTAGCCCTCAACTTCTAATTCCATACCTCCATGATGTGAGCTACTTGGCTCCTCTTCATGACTTGAATTGGAGCTCTCCTCATGGAACTTAGCCAAGTTGTTCCACAACTCCTTGGCATTGTTGTATCTACCTATCTTACACAAGATATCATTAGGTAATGAAAATTCAAAGATTTTCGTTACCTCGTCGTTGATTATGGATTGGTGGATTTGTTCCTTCGTCCACTTCTTCTTTTCGAGAGGTTCTCCTTCTTTATCCACCGGAGGAATAAAACCTACTTGTACACAATTCCAATTTACTAGGTTAGTCATAAGAAAATACTTCATTCTTACCTTCCAAAACGCGAAGTCGCCGCGATCGTAGAAGGGTGGAATCGTGACGTCTTCTCCAAGTTGATCCATTCTCTAGCTCGTGCTCCCCCGGGTGTTAATCCGACGAAGAGCGACCTCGCTCTGATACCACTTGTTAGGACCTTCGGATAGCGGCTAGAGAGGGGGGGTGTGAATAGCCGACCCCAAATTCTCGTTTCTTCCTACAATTTGAGTTAGCGCAGCGGAAATAAAAAGTAGAAATGAAAATGGAGAAGATCAAACCTCAAACGCGACGATATAACGAGGTTCGGAGATGATACTCCTACTCCTCGGCGTGTCCGTAAGGTGGACGAATCCTATCAATCCGTCGGTGGATGAGACCCCAGAAAACCGGCTAATAAAAACTCCTTCTGGGTGGAGAAACCTCGCCACAATCTCTCTTGCAACAACAAGATCAGAGTACAAGAAATACAGCAAGAAGTCAAGAACAATATGAATGTAAAAACACTAGTTTACTTGCCTTCTCATCGACTGTTGATGAAGCAGCAACTTCACGGATGCCAACCACAGCACAGCAGCAACTGTTCAGTTGGAAACTCAGCCGAGGGAAGCTCACACGAAGCTTCAGGGATTAAGAGCTCAGCAAAGCTCAGATCGCAAGGAGGAAGAGTCAAGAAGAAGTCCCAACAGTAGAGGCCATCCACCTTATATCAACCTGCGAAGAAGACAAAGAAGAAATCTAGCCGTTGTGACTCAACGGCTAGACCTGGACCGATTAGGCTCCACCCTGATCGGTTCAGGGTGGATCTGATCGGTCAGGGGACCGATCAGGCCCTACGCTGATCGGTCCCCAGACCGATCCCAACTCTCACAGAGAATTGGTTGCGATCCCTTATCGGTCTGTGGACCGATCAGCCTTCTTACTGATCGGTCACCAGACCGATCAGATAACTCACAGAAGGTTTCTGTGTGGTTACTGATCGGTCACCAGATCGATCAGATGACCCAGTGTTTCACTGGATCGGTCAGCAGACCGATCCAATTTCCCAGCCTTAAACCTAAAGCCTTCCTGATCTAGAGAACGAGCTACCGAGCCCTCTCTGACCTAGTCCGGAGAACGAGCTACCGAGCCCTCTCCGACTTCCACGTCCGGTCCAGAGAACGAGCTACCGAGCCCTCTCTGACCTAGTCTAGAGAACGAGCTACCGAACCCTCTCCAACTTCGTCCGGTCCAGAGAACGAGCTACCGAGCCCTCTCTGACCTAGTCCGGAGAACGAGCTACCGAGCCCTCTCCAACTTCCACGTCCGGTCCAGAGAACGAGCTACCGAGCCCTCTCCAACTTCGTCTGGTCCAGAGAACAAGCTACCGAGCCCTCTCTAACCTAGTCAGGAGAACGAGCTACCGAGCCCTCTCCAAATTCTTCCGGTCCAGAGAACGAGCTACCGAGCCCTCTCTGACCTAGTCCAGAGAACGAGCTACCGAGCCCTCTCCAACTTCGTCCGGTCCAGAGAACGAGCTACCGAGCCCTCTCTGACCTAGTTCGGAGAACGAGCTACCGAGCCCTCTCCGACTCCATCCAGTTCAGAGAACGAGCTACCGAGCCCTCTCCGACCTCCCATGCCAAGCTTCCATACTTGGACTTTTCCCCGTGCCAAGCTCCCTGCTTGGACTTTTCCCGTGCCAAGCTCCCTGCTTAGACTTTTCCGTGCCAAGTCTCCATACTTGGACTTTTCCCGTGCCAAGCTCCCTGCTTGGACTTTTCCCGTGCCAAGCTCCCTGCTTGGACTTTTCCGTGTCAAGTCTCTATACTTGGACTTTTCCCGAATCAGGTCAACTCAAGTCGGGTCAACCAGATCAACCTTGACCAAAGGTTGCACCCACAATCCCCCAAGTTCCTATTCTTGTCAAACATCAAAATATAACTTCTCCATTCTTGTCAAACATCAAAATATACCTCGAGTCAGGTCAACTCGAGTCGGGTCATCCAGGTTAACCTTGACCTAAGGTTGCACCAACAATTTCTCTTTGTAAGAATTCTAAACACAAGAGGCATTAGATCTAGTTTTCGAATTTATTTTTTCGAGTTTGTGTTTTCTTTGTTTTCAAATTTGTGATTTGATTGTTCTTTTTGGTTAAACCTAGAGTTATTTAAGGAAATTAAATATTAGCTTTCCTTAAAAGGCTTTGTCTAGGCGGTGGTGGTTGCTCCCATATCCAAGAAGGTCATGTGCCTCGCCATGCAGTTCTGGAAGCCAATTTTGAAAATTAATATTTAATGGAATTAATAACATAGGTGGATTTGGATCAATAGTGTTAAGTTCCGCTTGCGATCCAAATCTAAACCATTAAGAACAGATAAGTTAAATTTGGAATCAATGATGTTAAGTTCCGTCTGCGATTCCTAATTTAATTTCTAAAGAACACAATAAGTTATTTAAGGAAAGGTTTGACACTTGTACAAAATTTTTGTACAGTGGAACCGGTACGATTTTCCTAGGACTAACAAACAATTCTTTCCTGCTTCTAGGATTGCAGCTATTCGGAGGAGTATTTGTGGAATCCAACAATTTACAAGAGAACTGTTTCAAGAATATTGGGAAAGATTTTAAAGACTTGTTGCTAGTTGTCCTCAACATCAGATAAATGATCAACTACTGATTATGTACTTCTATAAGGGATTGTGTCTCATGGATAGGAATATGGTTGATATAACTAGTGGGGGGGGCGGGGGGGGCTCTAGTTAACAAGACATTTACTCAGGCCAGAGAACTTATTGAGATTATGACTTCAAATTATCAGTAGTATAGGACTAGATAGATTATTACTAAAGATGTTCATTTCTTTGCCAGTGTATTCCCGACCAGGATCCAGTATCAGCAGCCTACTCCTCAGTATTATCAGACTCATCAACAGGACAGATATAACTTATTTGCAGGATTCGGGTATGGGAACACACAACATGAGATTTTTGAGTGGTCCTAGTCTTACCAGCCTTACTTTCAGCACCATCAGCCTGAGCAGCATTATAAGGAGCAGTCACAATAATATTTGCAACATCAAGAAGCATAGTTCCAGCCAAGGACGTATTCATCAACACAGTTACAGTTGCTATCATATTAACCTACTGCATCAATTCCCAAGGAGATCGGTTGTAGAGTTTGTGATATTCCTGATCTTAATTCTGCTTCTCTACATGACTCTTCTAGTTTTTTACATTGTGATGTTGTAGTTGATTTAGATATTATTTTTGCTGATGATATTGTTGTTCCAGATAGTCTTGATGTTGCAGGTATAGGAGATAATGATGGAAGTGTAGGGGAAACCCAAGAATCGCTTCCTTTGACTATTCCACCACCAGCTGAGCCAGTTGAGCCTGTTATTTTACTTAGTGACGATGGAAGTGTAGGGGTAACTCAAGAATCACTTCCATTGATTATACCTGATCCAGAGCCAGATTCTTCACCTGACCAAGATAATGTTGCATTCATTATTTTAGACCCTCCTGGTACCTTTCAAGATGATAAGGTTGATATTTCTTCTGAATTTTTAAGAAATTCCATGGAGGTAATTTATTTTGATTGTATTGAATGTGACACATCTTTTGATTCATGCTCTGTTGAATTTGTTATTATTTCTAGTCTATCTGACACAGCATGCGTGCAGGAAATGCATCCTTTTCTTTTTAGTGCACAGGATTTCTTCAAACATTTCATTTGCAGTCATTCACGCAAGGATGCATTCTATCACTTGAAGAAAATCCTAACTCTCTATGCAATAATGAAGCTTATAGAATGAACACTCCATCTGAACCGTCTTCGACCACCGGAGGAGTTCGGATCCTCTGTCCCCAAATTTCTCTGTCCCCGTGTTTCCTTGTCGATCGGATGGATCAGATTACATCTCAAGGATGTCTTGCACATCACGAGAATACTGCACACATCTTAAAGATGTCATGATGCCTTGAGATGTAATCTGGTCCGTCCGATCGGTAGAGGACACGGGGACATAAAAATATAGAAAATCTCAACTTTTAATGATCCAACAATCAAATATATATATATATATATATATATATATATATATATATATATATATATATATATATATATAGCCACCGGAGATGACGAAGATGCAATCAAAAAAAAAATTATATATATATATATATATATATAATAAGAAATTTATCAATTTGAATTATATATATATATATAATAATACTAAATTTACCAATTTTAAATTCAAAAGTGATTTGTTAGTTGTACAAAATAAATATAATACATTGTAAAATTACGAGAAGTACTCCAGCGAGGGTGAATAATGCTATTAAAAACTATTTTTAAATTTTATTAGTTATTTAAAGAAATATAGTGAAAATTAAGGGATCATTTAATTTACCTATTTTTCATTTTTATTTTTTTAAAAAGAGTATGTTTTTTTTTAAAAAATAATATTTTATTTATATTTTTCACATCTGTTTTCTAAAAAAATAATATTTTTTGAAAAAATAAAGAATGTCTAAAAATTATTTTCTATTTTTGTATATTTTCTAAAAAATAAAAATGGAAACAAGGATAACCAAACACTCTCTAAGTATTTTTAAGTTTTTGAGAAATATAATTTCGAGTGGAAATTATTAATATGGTTTCTGAAAAAAAAAATGAGATAGAGAAATTTATGTAAGTAAAAAGGTTAAATATAATAAAAAAAGAAAACATTTGGAGTGAAAAAGTACCACGGACTAAATGTTTGATAAGTGATGGAAATTACGTAAGTTTGATTGAATGCTTAATAGTATTGAAGTAGAGAAAGGTCATGGAGAACTGATGTCTAACAATGATGGAAGTCATGATAAATTATGATTAACTAGATATTAGATAATAGTTGAAATTGTATAGGAGTGAACTCTAGACATTAGAAGTTTAACGAGTCAAAGTTTGACTTAAGATTGGACAAATAAAAGTCTTGGTCATGGTGTTACACCTATTGAAAGAGCTGATAGACCGCATAATACCTTCCTTCTGGAAGTTTGTCCATCTGTATCCTAAACGAAATCATCTTTTTTTTTTTGCTTCCATATTTTAATTTCACTAAAAAATGAAAAGTTATTTATATATTTTTTTCCTTCTTTTTTCGCTCAATGTTATAGCACACTTTCATAATTGCACCTTGAAAACATTAGATTCTTTCCTTTCTCAAATATATTACTAAAACAACATGAAACCCACAATTTTGGAGCAAAAAGAACTCTCACCAACCTATCAAAATAGCATTTCCATGTGCGAGGCCTAACGCCTCTATCGCTGCATCTTTAATTGTCTTCTTTTGTTTAAACTTTGATCGCAGCGAACTTCTGAATACCCTGGTTTATTTTAGTAGTTTAGGTCATCCCCATTTTGTAAGAATATTCTTATGTTTTTCAGTTTTATTGATGGTAGCTAGCTATTTAAATATTGTTTCAGTATTATAATAATTACTCAGTAGCTTCTATAATTATGCTAGAGGTATTTAATACTTTTCTATAACTATTTTTACTAAATCAATAAAAAATATTTTGAGTAATAATTTTTAGGATTCAAAATTTTAGGATTTATGATTTACTTATAGTTATTATAATTATTTTAAAATGATTTTGGTCGATTTAAAATAGTTTTAATAGAATTTTTTAAAATATGACTTTATAGAGTATTTTAATATATTAATGTTGAATTTAAGTTTAAAGTTTTAAAATTTATGATTTAAATTTAGCTATAACTATGTAATAGTGATAGTTTCTGCTTGCAGTTATTTAAGTAGATTCTATAACTATTTTAAAATGATTTTAATCAATTTAAAATAATTTTGATAAAGTTTAAATAATGTTGACTAAATTGAGAAATATTATTTTGATATAATATATTTTATGTATAATAATTTTGATTAAAATAAAATAATTAATTTTTTTATATTATAGTAGTTAGTAGTAATTACTATAATAATACTGAAAGTAAAAGTATTTTCGAAACAAGTAGGATGCCCTTTTTATTTTTATTTATGTTTTTTTAAAGAAATATTCATTTGACGATTTGATAAAAATCTGTGTCCTATAACCATCACTAGGGAAAAAAAGGAGGGAAGAAAAGGAGGGAAGAGAGACGTAAGCCTAGGAGGGACCATGATCCCCTCGAAGGCAGAGGAAGAGGAGGTACGGGGTTGGTGGGGCTGCTGCTCCAGGTGGTGGACGACGTGCTGAATGTGACAAGGATGTCGGAGGAGCTGGGGAAGACGACGGGGAAGGACTTGATGAAAGGGAAGACAACGTATCCCAAGTTGATGGGGTTGGATAAAGCACAATTGCTGGAGGAGCAGCGGGTGGCGAAGGCGGAGGAAGAACTGTAGGGGTTTGATCGGAACATAGCGTGACCACTATACCACCTCATTTGCACATCACCCATCGCTACAACTGAATTATTACTTAATTGGTCGATTAAATCCTTCAATTATAAAATTCTAAATATGATAATTTGTATTTTTTTTTTACTTGTAGTTAATAAAATCAATAAATTTGGGTTTTCATGGAGCGAGTCGTTGTAAAGCCGAGAGACACATCAATCCACCTCCTAAACCTAAAATCTCTCCCAAGGCGGAAGAAGAGTTTAGGCTGTGTGTCGCCAACGGACCGATCACGTTGCCCTGCGACGATGCCTTCATTGAGTAATCATCGCTAGAAGACAATTATGGATCCATCCCTATAGATGTGACAAAAGGTGAAATCGTTTGCCCCCAAAGCTCCCGTCATACCCGACCTTAGGTCATCACGAGAAAGGTAAATCACGATAGCCGAGAGGCTAAGTAGTGGTGGGATGAGTTGCACAAGGTCCGGAGATTTATGTCCCGACAGCCCTACGATTTGACTCCGCGACCTCATGTGACAAGTATGTCATCATTTAGCCCCTACGGGCTGGATCAGCAGGAAGGGTGCCTAACGCTTGCAACGGAGGTTCAGGGATCGAGGGTCGCCAGTTGCACACGGGCGTAAAAACTCGGTCTGCTGCGCTTTAAATTCCACTCGACCCCCAGTCACCCCTCCTGCCCAACTTAATCATGATTTATCCCCTCTGGATATCTATGAGGCCGGACCCAGAGGACTGCTAAGATGACGATTCCACTTTTTACAAAGTATGTCATCATTTATCATTTCGGATGAGGGTCTGAATCCACCCCGAGAGAGAGAGAGGGGGGCAAGGACCAACCACCTTTTCTGATTCCTTCTCTTCAACTAATTACTCCTATAAATATACCCAAAGGATGAGAGCAATCTCCGTGCACAGTCGTAGCACTCTCGTCTCTTTGCCGGGCATGGCCGAAGCTGCTAACAGTTCTCGAGCCCTGCTCATCCTTATGATCCTTGCCTTTGAGGCTTTAGCCATCGAGGGAATTAGAAGGCATGAGGCAGTAGTCATTGGAAGCGGACAGGAAGAAGTCATGGCTATGGCTGCAAATCGGCATGATAGGAGTTGGGCGATGGAGCGGATGGAGGATTTTCGTCAGACCACGCCGGGACACAGCCCTGGCACAGGCAATGCCCGCAACAGCAAGGAAGTGGAGAAGAACGTGTAGACGGAAGGACTAGAGCTTGGTCTGTTGATACTCTGGTTCTTGCTCGCATGCCTTTCTTTTCTTTTCAGCTTGTTGACGATCTGCAGTGTAGAAATTGTTATCAGTCTGATTAATGCTCAGTAATTCAACCATGCTGTAAAGCTTCATCAAAGAGATCACGGCATTTAACTTAAGGAAATCGACATTATGTCCTTCTACCGTAGAAGAAAAATGAAGTAAAAAAAAGAAAGAAAAAGGAATGACATCTATTGTCCTCTAAACAGAGTTACAGCTCCAGCTAAAGAATTCTCCCTCAAACTTAGCAGTGAGCGGAGATCGTGCTACAATTGCAGCGACTGAGTGGTTTAGGATCCATTTCCGCTGCCAACTCGATCCACAAGTTGTTCCGCTGACTCTTCATCCTTACTTTCGCGGCCACCGACCCAGTACTGCTTTACAGCCACCAATATCTTCTCAGGAAGCAGGGGTCCATCCTCGTGATCAACCAGCTTAGCATTCCATCTCATGCTACTGATTATCTTCTTCACCTTTAGGAGAACTTCAACATCATCGCGAAATATAACTGCACCCTCTGGCCGCAGAATGCGATCCATTTCAAGAAGGATGTCTTCAGCTTGGCATCTGCCGTCATTGTATAAACAACATAAGATACACTGAAAGAGTGACGATGCACAAATGAATTGAAATCAGACACTTAATGCTTTAATTGCAAGTAAGATTTTTCTTTTTTATTTTCTTAGACCGGCATTTAGTTATATATATATATATCGAATCAAATTCCAAATTCTTACTTGTTCTTGTACAGGCTGAAAACACCATTGGCGTGTATGAGATCGTAAGTCCTTGGGTAAGTTGAAAAAGCTTCACACCTAGTACCAAAAAGTAAAAGAAGTGAAAACAATGAAATACAAAATATGTATTGACAGCTATGAAATAAAGTAGAAATGCACTTTTGAAAAAGATAACTTAAAGAGCAACTAAGTAGCAACTTTACGTAAGCTACTAAGAATGATGTAACGTTATAATCACAATTTGGATGCATGACAAATAGTCGAGCAAGTTTTAGCAAAGGATTAGTTGCAATCAAAAGTACATATCATTTTAACTATACGACTCAAATAGAAATCCATTAGGGATGCATACCAGTCATGATATATGCCAATCAACCCACGTTCGTAAATCACACCTAAGGTGGATAGTTCAGCTAATGTGGGAACAACATTCATCACCCACAACTTTGGAGATTCAATTGTTGCTGCAAAACTACCCAATCTGGCATTCATATCCATTATGTTTCGGTACCTTCCAGTATCAAGTAACTTGTTAATTTTCTTATAAGCTTGAACATGCCCTTGCCACTGCTTGATATCTTCTTGAAAGGATTTCACTGAGATGCCGGGTACAGAACCACTAGCTATGCTTGGTGGAATAGCATTTAACCTCTCAGGGAATGGCTTTAGTTCTCCTCCTGCAACTTTTTCAACACTACTAACCTTAGGATATGGTGTTATGCAGGGCTCCATATTCTTGTACCTGATGAAATAGAAAAAATTCTCAATTATATATGAAGAATCAGCAAAATTTACGAGAACAATAAATAATTAGAAGAAACATAGAGGAGCATTCAAATTTTATTAACTTGCTGCAGCTGCTAGTCACAGAATAAAGAAAATAGTGGCTACAATATTAACATCATCTGCAGTTCACTACCAGTTCATTGGAGACCAACATCTAGATGTGTATGTACTAACTATTTGAGGACAGTAGATGAGTTTTTATGATTGCCTTTTAACATCTACTTTTTCAAGGTTTATCCTTGATTGGTGGCCAACAAAATCAACACAAAACAACATGACAGCATGTATGCACAGAAACAATGGTAAAACACACACAAATAGCAAGTTCAAGAGAATGGATTGCGCCCTCCCTAAGAAATTCATTTTGGGTTTCACATGTGATTGAGTTAATTATTATTGTTTTCTCAATAAAAAATGAATTGGCATGGCCTATTTGGCATTATGTATTTAGCTGAAGTTGACTTGTTCAGACTCCTTCAGATATGCAAATGTTAGGCTTCTTGAATGATTGTGACCATACAAACCGACCATACTTCATTAATCTTGAGCAATTGCAGTGGTGAGAGAAAGAACCATAACTTACCATACATCATTTGAATTCACTTCTTTGCATATATTCATACTGCTATCATCTTTCCTCCCTGGGCATGATTCAGCATTAATTCTTTTCCTCCAAATAGCGATTTCAGACTTCTCACTGACCTTCTCCCAGCAAAGAAGCCTTGCGATTTCCTCAATCTTCCTTTGTTCCTCCTCAAGATCTTCCTTCTTACGTTGCCATGCCTGATAGTTAGCTTTCCAGTTGATTGGGGGGCCTGAAAGCACCCAATAACCACCAGGCCTCAAAACCCGATCAACTTCCTTTAAGTAAATTCCATCTGAAGAGAGAACCATAAGAAAAGAATGGTAAGAACAGGATTCAGCAGTTATCAAATAGAGCTATTTGACAATAGTTAAAAAACTTGATAATTAAAAAGAAAATAGTTAGTTCGTTTCTCACCATTTTCGCCCCATGGAATTAAGCACCGTGAACAGTGAGCCATATCAAAGGCTCTGGATGGGTATGGAAGCTTAATTGATCCAAGAACTCCAATGACTGCAGGGACACCTCGTTCTAGGGCAAACTGTACCTGTGCCTCGTGAGAGTCCCTAGGAGCAAAAGACATAGCTAACACATTCTTTTTCAGTAGATAAGCACCCCAACTAGCAACCTGCAATAAAAATCAAGATGATATCAAATAAACTGATAGAAGGCTTCGAGATACATTCTTGCACAGAAACTGTTGATTCTAAATATAGCCAATGATGAGCTGAGACCATAAATTTGGAGAAAGAAGTTCCATACCCCACATCCTGTGTCCAATGCAGTCCTGACAATACCATTTTCAATTGGAATAACAGATGCGAGTTGCTCGATATATTTATCAGCTCCTTGAGGGAACTGTGTTCCTCCACCAGGAAATCTGAACACATTGCCCTCATACTGAACCCAATTCTGAACAGCCTTCTCAACTGTCAAGCTTTTGTATGGTACGTTGGCGTAGGGAACATAATCACGGCTCTTAGGCCATGGGAAAGGAGCAACATATCCCTTAGGTGCTGGTATAAGACAATGCAATTTCTCATCCTCTCTTGGGCAATGCCTCTCTCTGTATATCATGTTATCTCGAGGAAAGGTCATTGCTCGCTTCTGATCCTGGCACGGAGTGTAGTCAGTATAGCGGTCGTGGCATGCCTTAAATTTTTTGACTTGAGAATCTTTGAGATCATTCAGGTTTCCTGAGCCAGCATGGTGGGTCTCAAAATTCAGATTTGGTGCTATTGTGCATTCAGTTTGCTTAGTGACTTGGAGTGCGATACTATCGCCCCTTCCAAATCCACTTCTCTGCCATGCTCCCAATATATAGAAGAAGCAACAGAGGCCAACAATGATGATGAGGGACACTGATCTCCTTGTCCTCCCTTCACCAGAACTGGACTTTAAAGCCATGGAGTGTGCCTGAAAGATTTCTCAAATTTTAGAGTCGAACAGAATTCCATTTTTATATGCATCACTACTATCTTTTTTTATCCATTCTGTTACATGCGAGGATGACTAGTGCTGCTCACTTTAGCTACGGAAGGAACTGAAGATTGTAAGATCTAGCAATCAATGCGTACAAAGATGTCATCCAAACACTAACGGAACACTACGCAGAAGTAATAAGTGCAGCCTACTAACCAAAGACGGCGTTTCCTTAAACGGGCAAGAAAATGCATTCAAAATTGCTCCTTTTTATGAAATAAAATAAAATCCACAGAAGTTTCATTCCCAATCAATCCAAGAGCTAGCACAGAGAGAGGGATCCCAGCTAAAAACCTTACGAACAGATCAAATTCCAACAAATCCCACAAATCCGACGTCGAAGTAAAAGAGGATCAAAAGACAGACAGTCAAACGAAGAAGAAGAAAAATTTCGACGGCGTAGTTTGCAACGCCGACTTACCGATCAAGCAAGAAGCAGATCTAATCTTGGGGAGAGAAAGCGCGAGAGAGAGAGGGAGCTCCAACGGGTCGTGGTCGCCTCCGTTTCCTCAGCGATAAGCCCTCGAATCGATCGGAACCGACATAATCCTCTTTCTCACTCTTGTTGAGTCCGCGTGATTTCCCGTACAATAAATGGTTCCTCGCCAACCCTCTCCTCACAGAACGCACATGCAGTCGATCCTCTTCCGTTCATCAGCAATCCAACGGAAGATCGCATCCCTCCAAGCTACGATGTTCGCTGTTCTGTGGATGATCCCGTCGGAAAAGAATTGTTTTTTTTTTCATTATTATTTCCTTGCGCTTAGTAGGCCTGGAGAGCAAGTAGCACGTCGCCACGTCCTCAACTTCGACGGTTCCTGTTGGTGAGGAGCAGCGCATCTCGGACAAGTACATAAATGCCGGGTGGGAGAGGTATTGGCGAATGAGCTGTGTGCCACTGCGGGTATAATTGTTAGGGGGAAAAACATTGGACGCGTTTTTGGATTCGCGATTGGATATCGGATCCGAATGGATGGACCAAATCTATTGACTACCCATCACGTGGATCAGATTGTCTCTTTGACTCCGCCGTAATCCTCCTTATTCATCGGTGGCAATTTAATTTTAAAAGGCGACCGGTCCGTCCATTGACCATCAAATGAATCGAGAGCTGCGAATTAGCACATTGCTCTACGTTTAGTATTTCAGGATTATTTTTTCTTAGAGAAAATTAAGTCAGTATACGGTAGTGGGGAATCAATTCATGGATATATGACTAATCGTGGAAGGCGTGGTAGTTTGGAGTAAAGTTTTGTAAAATTTTCAAATTGTACATAACTTTTGCTTTATTTAAAATTATAAAATTGCCTCTACCATGATTGGACACTAGCTATCATCTTTTTTTTTTTTAATTTACTATGATTAGTTAAGTTGTAAGATATACGTACTAAGATATAAACATATAAAAATTTATAAATAACTTTGAGGGATGATATGTTGATATGTTGTACATCCATCTATGAGCATTGTGAGTACTTAGTTTTTTTTTTACTTCCAATAATTTAAATACTAAATCTAAATCTTAACCTTTAAATTTAAAAATAAAAATAAAAAAAATTAACATTAGATGTTCACATCATAATATTTTTAAATAACTATACGGATTGAATCATCGAATTTAAAAATCTCACTCGGTTTTTTATGAACTTCAATTTTTTTTAAAAAAAAATTAGTTAACTTGATTAATCCGATTAATTCGGTTTGGATTGAAATTTGGTTTTAAATTTTTTTATTTAATTAAATTAAATAGACTGCATAAATTGTATTTTTAGACCTAATCAAATTTTTAGTTTAAAACTTAATTTTTATTAAATCGAATTGAATTTTTAAATAATAATTTTAAAAAATATTTAATTCAATTTTTATGGAATTAATTAATATTTTATTAATTTATTTAGTTTTTATTAAAAATTTGATCGATTTAATAAGTTAAAAAAAAATAATTTGGTTTGAATTTGATTCGATTTTAACCTAATAATCATATTTTTTTACATGATTGGGCAGTAAACCCTAACTGGATGACTCTTACTACCCATTTCACTCTGCTGCAATTTTCTCTCTAGGTTTTAGGAGTGGTAATCCGAGGCGGCGGCGGCGGAAGCGTAGGATTTCCGCAATGAAGCAGGTAGTGGGGATCGTCGTATCCAACAAGATGCAGAAGTCGGTGGTGGTGGCTGTGGATCGGTTGTTTCATCACAAGCTCTATAATCGCTATGTGAAGCGCACCAGCAAATTCATGGCGCACGACGAGAAAAATGAGTGCTCCATCGGTGACCGAGTTAGACCTTCATCTCTCTATTTTTTGCTTTCTTTTTTTCCGTTAGGGCTTGTTTGCACGGGATCTAGGATTTTTCTTTTTTTTTTTTTCCGTTAGACCTTCGATCGTTTAATAAATTGGTGTTAAAGAAAGATTACGACTATGGTTGAGGTTGCAGTGTCTTTAAGGTTGTTCTCCTTGGAAATGAATAATAGCATTCCCAACTCTTCCTTTTGTACAGGACACAACTTGGAAGTATCTAAAAGATTGCTCATTTCTTTTAAATGTGTCGATGGAGTGAAGATCACAAAGGAAGTGCCTTTGCCATTTTTTTTTTTATCATTGAACTTAGAGAATTTCCTATAATAAGGAAGATTCTGGGTAGGCCAACAACTTTGAAATCACTTAGATACTATTACAGAGAGTATTACCTGTTCCTCGGGGCTTTATACCCAAACCCATTCCATACCAGTTGTTCCGGCCAAATACCGTGGATGATCAAGCCATGAGCTAGCATGTGTGCTCTTTGGAGGTCGTCGGTGAGGGAGACGAAGGAACCTGAGATGCACTCTAAAGAGGGTTAGAATGGCGCTGGGGATGGATCCCGGTAGGCCACTCTAACACTCAAGTAAGGGTTTGTTTAAGGTGTTATGCTGAAGGAAGAAAATGGAGAAGGATAGAACCTAGTGGAGTCGAAGAATGGGAAAGATTCCTTTGTCTTTACCGTCTTTAGAGTTTATATACTTGTCAAAAGAGCATCACCATATTAGATGCCTTCATCATTCTCATATGGGCTAGTGAAGGAACCAGATTCATAATCGTTAGCCGCTTCTCCATTTACCAAGTGTCACGTGTTTGAAGGAGAGCATCTAGGAGACCAGATATGAGTACTTCATAACCGCCTCTCCATTCATTTGATGCCATGTGTTCTGGAATATTCACAGAGAGACAGTCTTGTCGATGAGGCGGTTGTAGGCCAATATAGGGTGTGGGGAGCTTGTGTTCGGGAGGATGCTGGTGATTGAGGGTGAGACTGAAAAGATGTCAGGGTTGATGCCAAGATAGGGAGCATGTCGAGATATCAGGCTAGGACCTTGACAGAATTAGCTACTAAGACTGAGGCCCGGAGGATGTCGATGACTGAGGCCGAGACAGGGAAGATATCAAGATGACTGAGGCATGAAGGATGTCGGAGGCCGAGACAAAGAGCAATGTCGGTGACTAAGACCGAGATATGGAAAGACATGGAGGCTGTCGGTGACTGAGGTCGAGACAGAGAGCAATGTCGGTGGCTGAGGCTAAGGGAAAATGTCTTGATCTAAGACTGAGGTCCGGAGGATGTCGGTGGTTAAGACTGAGATATGGATGATGCTAGGATCGGAAACTGAGGTGTGGATGGTGTTGACGATTGAGGATGAGAGATGGATGGTGTTGAGATTTGAGACTGAAGCGTGGAGGATGTTGACGACTGAGGCCGAGACATAGATGATGTCGCGATCTGAGAATAATGTGTGGAGGGTGTCAGCGACTAAGGTCGAGACATGGATGATGTCGGGATCTGAGACTGAGGCGTGGAGAATGTCAGCGAGGTTGAGACATGGATGATGTCAGGATTTGAGACTGAGGCGTGGAGAGTGTCGATTTCAGGCTGATTCTACTTGGATGAGTACATTGAGTAGGTTCGATTAACTCGAATCTCATTTGGGTTGGGCCCGATTCTTTTTTGGTTATGTTTGACCCACCTTAATTTTGACTGACAGATCAACACGACTTCTGACCACATGTGGCACGTGGAAGCAACAGAATTCTGCCACATCATCAGTCATGAGTTTTATTTGTTTTTCCAAACTAGTCCCGGACTCATTTGAACAGGTTGGTAGTTACTAGTGCCTTCCTTCTAATAGACATATCTATCATCCTTGGAATGTTTTGCAATTATTTTCAATTTATGTGTATAAGATGTTTCCAGATTATCAAAGCCAGATTGGCAGACACTTGACGTTGAAGGGGATCGGCACAAATTTTGAGATGATGAGATCTCTACATTTTCATTGGTGCTTCAATTCTAGATTATGCTAGATTAGTCTACAAATGATCTGCAGTTAATAAGAAATATAAGTGATGCTTCCATTTGAACGAATAACTTATTGATGGTACTTGTAGAGACTAGTTGCATTATCATTAATACGAACAACAAAAGTACATCGCAGACACAACTACCTTAACTATTTTACTTGGATTCCACTTTTGAAGTGCTTAATTTGTGACAGAATGTTCCTTGGTCATTTCGAGAGAAAATGACTTCTTGTTTAATAAACTGGGAATGAAATGGCACGAACCATATGATGACCATCTTGGAAATGATTGCCTTAAGTTTTGTATTTGAATAATTTTCTTCTCTGATGTCGATTTAAGCTTTTGCTCCCAGGTAAGGCTGGATCCTTCAAGGCCATTGAGCAAAAGAAAGAACTGGATTGTCGCCGAGATATTGCGGAAGGCAAGAGTCTATGTTAAACCATCTCCTGCTGCTCAAGCTTTTGGTGAATCAGCTGTTGGTTCGAGTGCACCCCAGAGCTTGCCTTCTGCATGAGCTTCCTGAGCTAGGACAAATGAATTGTATGTTCTCATGAAGGCCCCTGCTTTCGACTTGCCAAAATATTTTCCTTCGACAGTGCAATTCTAAGTGAGTGTGACAAGAATATGCTTCATTTCTTTTCATCTTGTTGTCTATTGTCCAGTCTTGTTCTTTACATTAACAATTAAGATGAATTAGAAGGACGTGCCATATACATTGATAATTCTTTTGAATAATGCTTGACTTTTGATCTATTTGGTTTTCAATAGCTAAATCTGACTGATGTACAGCAACAATATGGTGGTGATTCCTGCTTGACCGCATTTAATATTATCTTGTGATTCTGGATAGAAACTTTAGGGAAATAAATTGAATAATTATTTATTAATGTGGTTTATGGAATTAAAATAGATATTTTATTTGCATTCTTATAGTCGATAAGCATAATGATAAAGTGCAACCAAGCATGGGAGGGGCAAATAAGTTGACTATGAATAAAGATTGAGTCAAGTCTAAGCACAATGATACAGTGAAATCAAGTATGAGAGGGGCAAATAAGTTGGCCATGAATAAAGATTGAGTCGAGTCTAAGCACAATTATAAAGTGAAACCTAGTATGGGAGGGGTAAATAAGTTGACCACGAATAATGATTGAGTCTAAGCACATGATAAAGTGAAACCGAGCATGGGAGGGACAAATAAGTTGACTATGAATAAAGATCTTGTTGATTCTCTCTGGCATAAGCAAGTTAGTTTTGAAGTGTTTATTGAATACAACAAAATAAAACCAAGTATTCAGTTAAAATCGGTTTGAACCAAATTAATCAAAGTTGAACAAACTAGTTTAAACCGGTTGAATTTTTTAATAAAAAATAAATAAATAAAAATATCGATTAATTTGATGAAATTTAAATTAATTTAAATTTTTTAATTAAGACTAAGAATTTATCATAAATAATAATAATAATAATAATAATAATAATAATGCTTAAATAGAATTCATCATAACTCAATTTTTTTAATTCTTTTTTTTTTTTTTCTATTTTGATTTATTTGATTTGGCCGAATCCAACATTTTAAAACTGAATTCAAACTAAATAAATTATTAATTTTAAATAAAACAAATTCTAAAATAATTGAATTAAAATTTTAAATTTAGTCGGGTTTTGGTTGAATTGAACTTTTACTCACCCTTTGTTATATAGTAATATTTGAATTTTATTTTATAAGTATTCGGATTGATTAAGACATGCTATCATATCTATTTTATAAGAATCTCAACCGTACTAGAACCAATAAACTGAAAATAATGACACAAAACCTGACCGAAAATTGCACAGGTTGGAGTAATGATTCCTATTACTCAAAGGTTCGAAGTAATTTGTTTTTGGTACAGACATTTAGCAAATTATGACGGCACTCTTTCTCACGCATTTGGCTGGTAACAAATAGCAAAGCTTGTCGATTTCCCTTGGAGCAAGATCAACCCATCCAGACACAAACAGCTGTTTTCTTGCTGCTACTCACAGCTATGAGAGAGACTAGCAAAGAGCTATCAATCCCTCTTGCGATGCATTCATAACAACCAAACAAACAACAAAGTCTCTAGCCATTAATGAGAGAATGTCTATTTTGAGGTAGCCATCCTACCATTATCATTTTGTCTTCGTTTTCCATCAGAAGCTGCTTGTTGCCTTGCCGGTGAGCCTTTTACTAGTTGGCTAGATGGTGGTGTAGTTGATATCTTCCTTGATGGAGATGGCATGTGGGCGCGAGGTGTCCTGGATTGACATCATGAATATGTAAGAAATATCTACTCGAAAGCATGTAATAAAAGGGTTTGTATAAGGAAGACTTGCAGAATTCCAACAAGGGATGCCTGATGATTTTATATTCTCAGGGTTTAGTCTGGGTATTCATGGACCACTAGTCTATGAATTGTTTCTATGAATCTAATTACCTCAACTCAGAGCCTTTAGTTGAACCTGACTGAGGCCGCTTGATTCTCAATCCGCCGTTGACTGCATTACTGGCTTTTCCATTGCTAGATTGCGACTGCAATATCATTTCTTGCTCTGAAGAATCACTAGTTGCAAAATCTAATTCATCATAATCATCAGTTGTGACAGAATTAGGCCGGCTTGTATGCCTATCTCTGAACACTCTCACATCAGGAATATATCCCTGGTCAAGTGAATCAGGACCATGAACATTATCTCTAACCCAGTCCCTCAGTGGATCCTCATCATTGGCTACATCAATGTCTGCCCTCTCCATCGATGCTGAACAGCTCTGCACAAGAAATGTTACGGGACAATGCAGAACTGAAGTGAAACACGTTTCTAAATTGTAAAATTCAATTAGCATTTCCATGTAAAGTTGAATGATTGGAAATCATGTGGAAATATGCTACTTAGTTTTATATCAGGATGAATGAACAAAGAAAATGTACCTCAATATTCCCCAAATCCTCCATTGTCTGAATCTGGTTTCGACATCCAGGAGATGTCGGGCTAGATTTCATCCTGTAAATGTCAGGGCTGGACATTGTACTTCCAAGGGTCTCTTCCTCTTTCTTAGCTAATGCCACTTGAAGACTAGCTACCTAAATTGGTGAGAAACAAAGGGCATTGGATGAGATTTTCTCAGACAATTAGAAAAAATTAACCAAACTTCCCAAGTAACAGGATAAAAACCTGCTGTCTGAGTTCTCTCAGTTCCCCGTTGTCCTTGTTCGTCTTTGCTGCACCAAGCTCAATTGTTGCAACTCGCTCTGCGAACTTGAGAGTGCTTAAAGTCTCACTCAGTGCATCAATCTCAGGGCTTATGTGTATAAACATCAATGTCTTAGCTTGTCCCCCTTGACAAAATGAAACAAAAATATTGAAGCGCATACTGATCCTCATGCTTGAAACACACATATACTTAGTTCTTACCAAGAGAGTCCTGTAGGAGTTGTGTAAGTTTGCTATTCCTGTAAGGAACATGTGAATTCTTTTGAGCGAGGGCATATATTACATCTCCTAGAGCTGCTAAAGATTTATTTATGTGTTGTGCTTCTTTGAGCCTATCTCCTATAACCTCCGATTTATTAACCCTTTCACTGCCTGCCAAATCAACAAGATGAAGGCATCCTCTATGAACAGATCCAGATGCCAACTCTCTTCCATGAACATGAATCGTTAGGCAACTGCAAATTAGGATTTATGAGTTAAATGCAACAACAGTCATAAAATAACTATTCTTTGAAAAAGGATCTACAATCAACCATTCGCAAAAGCAACAAGACCTGTGAGAGCGACTGCTACGCTCATTCATGGAAGTTGAACAAACAGCACGATTCTTCTGACCAAGGTTCATTAGTTCAATTACTTCTTCAGTTGATGTGACAGGAACCAAGTTTGCATCAGGCACAGCCATCCCATTCTGAGAACTATTACGAATGTCCAATGTTTTAAAAGTAAAGGTACTCAAAAATTGTTAAAAAAGACAATTATAGTGAGATAACCACTAAGTAATCCAACAAATTAATTTAATTTAAATACAGAACATAGATACTATTAGCAGAATAATCATATTGATTATCAATGAAAGGAGTCGCAAGTGGAAGGATATTTTTTATGAGGACCATCATTAAGGAGATCCCTGACTTGCTCATTGTATATCTCAATCATCTGAACAGAAATTTCATAACAAATTGTATCCTTTCTTTGTCCTGAGATCTGAAACAAGTCATTTAGTGCCCTATAATTTACTCCATAGTCCTCCTCCGTGAGTTCTTTGGGTCCACTCTACATAGAAATTGCATCATTAAATAAGAATGTGTTTGTGAATGAACAATTTGAGCAAGACGACAAACAAAATATAGATGTCACAGTTGTTACCATGGTATAAGTTTTTCCAGCTCCAGTTTGTCCATATGCAAAGATGCAGACATTATAACCATCAAGAATTGATCGAATCAAAGGTTTTGTGTCACAAAAAACCTCCTCTGCATTGATTAAAAAAAGTTAATTTTGTTTCTACAGTTGAAAAATATACAATATCTAATATGAAGTTTTGACAACCTTGAGTAACAGATGGGCCAAAAACTCTGTTGAAGCTAAACAATTTATGACCTTCTTTTCCATATTTCGTTGGGGTGCTAATTGTAATGCTTCCATCATCAAGATGATCAACAGTGGTCAAATTATTACTAGGTTTTCCAGGTAAGAAAGGCCTCACACGGCAATACACCCTAATGTTTCCTATTAGAGGACATATTGAATTAGTAAAAGCAAGAAAACAATTAGCTTAGAATGTTATGATAGGATTACCTTTAAGATCCTGTACATGATTATACAACTTCCTGTTTTCTTCAAGAACCTTCTGATACCCGGAAGCTGCATGAGTTAGGATTTGCATATGCTTTCCTAAAATGACATGAACAAGGGTGTTTTGAGCACATCAACTAGTTCCTGATATATAAGTAGCCCAGCTGTTTTTTTTTTATTATCATACCTAGATTGTTAAATTCCTCTGAGTATTGTGTCTTTAGAAACTCTACACTCTCTCTGGTTGCTAGGAGTGCATACTTCAGTTCCTATTGAGGACATGAAACAACATCATGAAGAATACAATATCATATCCAATTTGTTTTTCACAAAGCATAAGAACATACATCAATTTCTCTTTTTTGCTTCTCAATTAGTAAACACTGCTTCAGAAGTTTTTCTTTTGCTTGTTCTTGACCCCTCAAGCTCATGGTAAAATCTTCAGCTCTTGGACACGTGTAAGAACTTTCTGATTCTGGCATCTAAAACACAGTAAAGAACAAGGCATTATTATTTGCAAAGAGAGTAGTTTTGGTAAAAGTTTAATCTAGGTTGGCTTATTTCTTATTTGCAATTTGATCATTTTACTAGTTTGTTTTAATTGAGATCTATAAAAGAGGAGTGATTTTTATTATTTATCATCTTTCTAGAAATTAAATTTCTCTCGTTTAATCTTTGTGTGAGATCATCTCTTCTCGTCTCCATGTGAGCTAATTATACCTCATGTCGTGTCAAATTTTTTTCCAGTTCGTTGTGTGAGTTTGGGCTGGCTCAATTTGTGTGTTGTATCAAGTTTCTATTAGAACAACTTTGTGCAACATCAAAAACTTAAAACTTCAGATGAATATTCCACTTGCAAGGAAATTGTTCTTTCAAAACTAATTTTAAATAACTACATTTTGTCTATTAATGAGCTAGTTTTATATGACCTGACCGCCATAAATTTTTTTATTTCTTTGAACGACAATTTGAATGGCTGTTATATGCATTGCATCAACTCAGACCATTTAGCTCCACTGTTGTATAAGGACCATACATATGTCACCTTATTGTCAAAGCAAGTGTTCTGAATCTCTGATGAATTGCTTGCTTCGTAGAGGGAACCAGTTTCATCAGTCATGTTCACCTATGAAGTTTTCCAGTATCAACGTATCATTGGATCAAGGAAAATTTCTGACAAAATAAAATATGGTACCTTATTCTCACAGGGAGTGGACTGAATCTCTGTCAAATTGTTTGATTCGTGGAGGGATGCAGTTTCATCAATTACTTTCAACTATGAAGTTTTCCAGTGTCCATTTATCAATGCTTTAAAGAACAAATTTCAACAAGATTAAATATGGTACCTTATTCACACAGCATGTTGGCTGAATCTCCATTGAATTGCTTGCTCCATAAAACAAACTGGTTTCATTTATCTCTTTCAATGTTTTATCCATCTATCAAGTTTTGTCATATCAATTTATGTCATCTAAGAGGATCTATAGTAACATAAAATAATATGGTACTCCAGTACCGCTGCATAAAAAGGAAGAAATTCATGCTAGGTGCATACGGAAAATATGATTGATTCGAGGATAATACTTTGCAGTTAAAAGTATCAAGTTATCATGTAAAAAAGTATGATTGATTAATAGAACTACAGATAATAGTCTGAAGTGCAGAGTATTATGTAAAAAAAGAATGGAAGTGGTTGTGTTTAGATAATGAAGCAGCATATAAATATAACCAAGACAAGATGTAAGATGGCCTACCATCTCCTGTTTCCTTGCAATATGATGCTCAAAATCTTGCATTACTTTTGTTAACATTGATTCAACTACCTGAAAGGACCACTGAAAACTTTACTATCTGTTTCGTGCAGATAATTGTAAATACAAATTGATAATATTTTTGCCTAAACTCATAACCAGCTTTTATATACCAAAGGGATTTCTTCAGGCTTTTTATCTGATATAAGGGTGCGTACAAGCATGCTCAGAGAGGGTGATATCTGTTAATCATACAAATTATTTGAGCTAACATAGGATTACTGGATCCTTCAATGTATTACATTCAGCTTACCAACCATTTCAGAAGATTCTACTGAAAAATCAATGCTGAAGTTCTGCTCCAATGACCCACCATCCTGAATTGGTTGACTTCTAGAGAGAGAATACATGAAAGGTTCTGAGTTTCTCCTCACAAAGTGTTTTCCAGTGCTTGAATGTTTCACAATTCCACCAGACTTGGAGGAACCTTTCCTCCGTGCTTGTTTCTCACCATATGATTTTAGAGCCAGAATAGAATTAACAACCCTAGACCCTTTACCACCCTGTACGAAAAACATAAGAATAAAAAATATTAGGGATAGACCCCATTCAAGATAAGTTCTAGGAGATAAAGCATTTTTTTTTTATTAACCAGGAATAAGTGATAATTTTTGTTAGCATGTTCTGCTAAATATGACAAGTCAGGGAGCATTGGAATAAGGGAAATACAATCGATGCAGTTGTCGAAGAAAACACAGCTAGTTTGCATCTATCTAAAAACTGTTGAATAACAGACTTCCTAGTGTAGCTTTAATACACTGGAGCAAGAACTAGGAAACTTTAGCAAAACAAGAAAGACATGCCTGCTGTAGATCAGATGCCTCAAATGTGGGGAGAGCCAATTCTTCTAGGGCATCAAGGAAGTTCCTCAAATTCTCGAAGTACTGAAATGCTGATAGAGCAGGCCCATCAGGAATGGAAGCTGAATCCGCAGGAGCTTCAATCACCTTAATGAAAAAGAATAATTAGATTCCAACTTCAGTGATGCGAGAGAAAAAAAAATTCTACCAAAATCATTGAACAAGTGCATAACCTTGGACACTGCTCCAGGCTGAACCTTGTTGAGCACGTTGCAGAGAACAATTCCATTCCTTAGTCCTAGCCTGAATTCCTCCTCAGTAGGCTCTTCTGGAAAATCCCTCGCACCAGCAACCCCAACTATTCCCCTAAGCCATGCAGCTGCCTCATACCTTCTCATTGCTGCCACGGCAAGGCAAGTATAACCGGATACATTTTGTGCATGATTAAATAGACGTAACGCTTTATTTAACGAACTAGAATTCAAATCGTGATTTGTGAGAGTATTCTCTATAGTAAATGTACTGACTCATGAGTTTGTGGTATAACACATTAAGAGTAATTGCCCTTGTGGAGGGTGTAAGCCAACAAAAAAGCATTGCATTTCTTCATTCAAATCAGGCGCTTTCAAACAACGGAACTTGAAAAACAAGGATGTTATTGAAGAAAATGCAAGGGACGTAGATGAACACATAAGAGGGGGAAAACATATGTTTGGCTCCCTCATTGTTCTGTCACATTGGTAGAAAATCAAGGTCTCGCGAGCACAATTATTGGTCGATTCTTACGTAGAAAATGTAAAAAGTGTGTCAAAATACATTTCGCGATTACTAAAGAAATCAAATCACCTGCTTGCTCCTCCTTCCTCGACGCCAAGTCGATGTCGCACATCCTCGATTCGTGCTGCTTTAGCACGTCCTCCACCACCGACAACGAAATGGACCCTTCAAACGCCATGTTCAGCACAAAGCAACACTTCCGATTCCCAATTCCGATTGGTTTGCAGCCGATTTCAGACAGGAATTCATCCAACGCAATAAATAAATAAACAACAAAAAAAGGTTGGATTTTGAGGCAGGGCAAGGGGAAAGAGATGGTGCAGCTGCGTCTCGCCCGCCTCAAAGTGGTGAGGGGGGCGAGGAAGGAGAAGAGAAGAGAGAGAAGGGGAGGAGAGAAAAGAAAGAGAAAGAAGAGAGCTTTGCGCCCCTTCTCTCCTTCCCTCGCTCTCTCTTTCTTCTGTGTTTCTTCACGGCCGCAGGTTTGAAATAAACCAAACGGACTCATTCGGTATTAATAGTAGGGCAAAAATGAAAAGGACATTTTTTTTTATTTTTTGGTTCAAATCATCCCATTTGAATTTTTTTTAACAAAAGAGGACTACAATTATTCCTACTGTACTATTCTTATTATTATCTTTTTTATATTTTTCATTTAAATCTTAAATATGAAGTAGTTACGAATTCATATCTACTACAATATGATTTTTTAATTAAAACTATCTAGAGTCTAAAAAGACTTTAAATGATATTTTTTTAGCTAAAATCTCAGGTTCTAATTCATAATTATTTGTAAATCTCCAAAAGAATTTCGATTTGATATATTATGTGTTACGTGATTAGACTTGAATTAAAAATTATGATCTTTCAAAGTTTAGGATTTAACATTCATGTTGTAACAGTTATGAAACAGTAGACAGTAGCTGTTATAAGTACTGTGTAGCAACTACAGTTTTATAGCTGTTACAATTGAGCTACCACATATCTTTAGTAGCTACGGTTTCATAATTAGTACAACTGAGCGATCACATAGTTGTAGGAGCTACGATTTCATAGCTTGTACAACGTGAATGTTAAACTCTAAATTTTGATAAACCATAACTTTTGACTCAAGTTGAATAACGTGATGCACAATATATCAAAATCGAAGTTTTTTCAAATATCTACGAAGGTGGAACCCATAATGACCTGATTTCAAATTCAAAAAATATTATTTAAGTCTTTTCGAAGGTTTCGAATCATTTTAATCTTAATTTTTTTCTACATAACAGTTATGAAATCATAACTACAACAATTGTATAACAGTTCAGTTATAACAGTTATAAAATCATAACTGCTATAATTATATAGTAGTTATGGAATTGTAACTCCTACAACGCACCATAGATTCATTATTTAGGTGGAAAATATAAGAAAGATAGTAATAAAATAATAAAGTGGAAAGTAATTGAGTCATTTTACAAGGTAGTGGGGGTGCCTTTTTGATTTAAAGCGAGGCAAACAGTGACATTTTGATTTTTACCCTTAATAGTTTGGGATGGCAAACGGTGGCTCCATCTATTTTTTTTTTACTTATCATATTATGTTATAGACTAAATAATAGCTAAATAAAAGAAATTTATTTGAATTTAGAAAATAACTTATAAATTATATAATAGAAGTAGCTCATATATACAATTCACACACACGCCATATATAATTCTAAAGTTTCTAAGTATTTAATATTTTAGTTATTTAATATTATTCTTTTTTCATATGCGATACCAAACAAACTATAATTCCCTTTCCATTTATCAAGCTTCGGCCATATGGTTGCTAGCAAGGCTTCCTTAGCGCTTGACCTCTAGTGCACCCTTACAAAGTGCTCAATTTTTTGATGCAGGAGATAATCATAGAAAAGTCATAACTTTTTACCTAGGTGATTTATGCATCATACAATATATCAACTTAAAACTCACTCAAAGATCTACAATAAAACAACTTATAATCAACCGTCAAATTGATTAAGTTGCACCACCAAATGATCGTACATATACACAATAAGTACGGACGGATTGACGGGAACACTGAGGGCGAACGTATTCATCTTTTTACCACCAATATACACAACAAGTACTAGATACGCACATAACAGTACTAACATCTGATCGATGGTATTTCTTTCTTAAGAGTAAATTCCTAGACATCAACACCTAGTGGACTCCCCATTAATGTAGTCAAGAATGGCAATCACAGCGATGACAAATGCTTGGTCATGGCCCGGCTGCACCACCACACTGTAGAACTCCTTGCTTGCAATCTTCTCCTCTCCTTTCACCTATAAATTATTACAAAGGTTAATTAATTATAGTACATGACTGTGGTTGATACTACGTTTAATTACCTCTGCCACAACGTTGCCTCTTCTGTCCATGATTGTGCAAGCCCTGTCAGTAAAAGATCCAAGCACCTCAAAGTCCCATGAGCTTCTCCCGTTCTCTTTGGCTTCCAAAAATATTTTCACACTCCCATTCATTACAAGCCAAGATTTGGCCTCGTGTAGGGTAAAGACCAACTTGCTTGTCATCTCAAAATCCATAAGGAAGCCTCTCCATTGTTCGTTGAAGCTAACTGCTTGCAGAACACCTCCTTGCTATAGATATCTATATCAGAGTACTGTTATATATATATAGATAAATGAAAATGCCTATTGCCTACCTTTTTACTAATGAAAAGTATGGAATTTCCATTACCATCCTTCACCATGCACTCTCCGTTAACACCGAGCACGCAGCAACCATCCACTGCAAAAGCTACGACTTGACTGGTATCCATGGCCACAAAACCACCCCCATTGATGTTGCGAGGCCTCTTCCTTATCATTAATGTCGTCTGCGAGAGTGAACAATATGCCTTACTTACCACTGGGAACTTAGTTGCCAATCCACCAGCCATGGCTTGGTTTTTATGATTTGATCAGCTAAACTCATACATACATGAACATTATATATATAAAAACAAGAAGTGGAGAAATTAACTTGGCTATTGAATTTCTTTGGTGTAGGGGCACTGGCGAGTTAGTTGGCCTAATTAATTAACTTGTGGCAGTCAAACTGGTGGTGGTTGTGATTGATTTCTCCACTCAACTTTGGATTATTCTAAGAAATTGCTTCAGCTACGTAAGCATCTTGGAATCAGTTGCTTTAATTTCTTTCAACGTGATGAGTAGTAGTAGTAGAAGTAGTTTTCGTATGTGTTTAATTTGCTCCATTTAGCTAGGGCGGAATAAACTTGCAAATGGATCAACTTTTTCTCCATTTGGCTTTGATTAGAGAGTGAATTAATCTGTTGTGTGCAAACTTCCCACTAAGCATTGGTTTGTCATTATCTTCTTTCTTTTGGATGACTTAATTCCTTTTAATTACTGACCAGATATTTGTATATATATATTCAGGTTGAATGCAAAGCTCAAGCATGCATCAATCATATTAAATGATCAGTTTGGAGGAAGAGGGAAAATTTTCCATATTAAAGAATCATAAACTAGTGTACATAAGAATTCAGATGGATAAGAACATGAAACACCGAGAAGAAAATCTGTGGCGATCCTTAACAGTTGTCGTCTTTTAGATAGTGTAAACAAGCATCTAATCCTCTCTTTCAAATGCTATTTGACTAAGCATTCGACCAGCTTCAAATAGAGAGAAAACAAACGATTTATCTTGTACTAGTGACTATATCTTACATATATGTTTACTTAGCTTGCTCTATCGTTAAACTGAAATAATAATACCATTTAAATCTTTTATCATTAAAATCTTTAAATTATATACAAGGTATAGCGAACTTATAGATAAAAATAAATTTATTAACAAGTATACAAAGTATATTTATAGTAATTATTTTTGCAATATAATTATAGTGGAATTGATGATGAGTTAATTGCGTCCAATCTAATGTTATATCATACCATTAAAAGCAACGAAACAACAAGCTTGATGGCATACTTTTGATAAATATGATTAAATTAAACATATTTATTCTTTCTCAAATCTCAAATGCCGCTCAATTTCTTTGTGTATCTTGTAAAAAAGTCAGGGCCGGACCTTCTATAAGGCCCGTGAGGCAGCCGCCTCAGGGCCCAACTGCTGAAGGGGCCCATTTTTTTATTAAAAAAATTATACTTATCAAAATATAACCCTACATATCCATATGAAGTGTACCGCCGCTGTTGCTCAAGGCGTTAAAGGATCGCTAAAATTATCGCTCTATCTTCCTTTATCTCTTTCGCTAGAAGAAAGTCACGTTGATCTCTTGATTCTCTTTAACAATCAACGTTTTGTTGATCTCTTCCTCTCTTAAAGGAACATAATCCTTTAAAAAAGGTAAGTAGGTCACTTTCTTTCTATTTTTTTATGTCACGCAACTGTTGTTTCTTTTTTTTTTTTTCTGTCTCTCACATTTCTTGTCATTAATCTTATGAATTCTTATTTAATTCAGTAACCTTTCATCTCTTGTTAAAGATAACGCTATTGAAATGTTAATGCGGCTTGATATTAAATATGCCAATGATAGTTGAACTTAAAGGAAAACTATATTAATTAACATCCAATTTCTCTGATTTTTATTATTTTTGACTTTTTTGTTGAATGTTTTTGGTGTTCAAGCCCTTAATGAACATTTCGTTTAAGCCAGCAATAGTTTTAAGTAGATAAAAATATGATATGATTTAGCATGATGATATTTACATGTATTATGATTTATTAGTGAATTTTTCCTGCATTTAGATGTTGAAATTATTTTAATCTATGAACTATCGGTGCAGATTAATATTTAGGCTTCTAGCAAATATGCCTCCTATAAGAAAACAATTGTCTGGAGCAGAAAAAAGGAAGAAAAAACAAAAGGAAGAAACTTTAATTCAAAGCCAAGCAGGAAGTCTTAATAAGTATTTCACTAGCAGCCAAAAAGCAGAGCAAATAGAATTAGTAGAACAAATGAATCAGGATGACACTGATAATAAGTTGAATGATCAAGAACATAGTGAATTGAATGAACTTCACAATAAAGATCCAAAAGAATCTGAAAATGATAAAGGTGAAGCCAGTATGCCTAAAAATGACAGTGATGTAAACATAAATCAAGAGATCTTGTTTCCTTTAAATGTTGATGATCCAGGAAATTGGGACAAAATTCCAAATATTAGGGACTTTCTAGTTGAAAGAGGTCCTAAAAGAGATGATGGTATTTTGTTTCCTCTTGATAATACCGGAAGACACTTCAATCCATCACATTATAAGAGGCAGTTGTCAAATGGTGAGAAAAGTGATAGAAGATGGTTAGTGTATTCTATTTCAATGGACAAGGTCTTCTGTTTCTGTTGCAAATTATTCAAGACTCAAAGAACCACAATGAAACTTGGTCATCTAGTTGATGAAGGATACAAAGATTGGAAGAATATCAGTCGATGTCTCAATCTTCATGAAACTAGTAAAGATCATATTGATTGCATGACTAGTTGGATCGAATTAGAAACAAGACTTCGAAAGAAAAAAAACAATTGATGAAAATATGCAAGTAGCAATTAACAAAGAGAGAGAACATTGGAAACAAGTATTGAAAAGAATAATTGCAGTTGTGCAAAGAATTGCAAAAAATAATTTGGCACTCCGAGGAGATAATGAGAAGCTTTATGTTGAGAATAATGGAATCTTTTTGCAGCTAATTGAAATGATTGCTGAATTTGATCCAATAATGGAGGAACACCTTCGGCGTGTTCAAGAAAAACAGATTCATTACACTTATCTTGGGCCCAAAATCCAAAATGAATTGATACAGATGTTGGCGGCTGAAGTAAGAAATTCAATTGTTGCAAAAATTAAACATGCAAAGTATTTCACTGTCATACTTGATTGTACTCCGGATGCAAGTCACGAGGAGCAGATGTCCCTTGTAATTAGATGTGTGGATGATTCAGAAAATGCAATAGCGATTGAAGAATTTTGGATAGGATTTTTAAAAGTTAATGAAACTTCAGGGCTTGGGCTTTTTACAGAGCTTAAAAATATTTTGAGCAATCTCGAACTTGACATTGATAATATAAGAGGTCAAGGATATGACAACGGATCTAATATGAAAGGAAAGCACAAGGGTGTACAAAGTAGATTACTTGAAATTAATCCTAGAGCTTTCTACACTCCATGTGGATGTCATAGTCTTAATCTCACATTATGTGATATGGTGAAATGTTGTCCTAAAGCAATGTCTTTTTTCGGTGTTATACAACGCATATATTCGTTATTCTCTTCTTCTACCAAGCGGTGGCAAATCTTCAAAGATCATGTGCAAGGTCTTACAGTCAAGCCATTATCACAAACACGATGGGAAAGCCATGTTGAAAGTGTGAAGCCCATAAAAGATCAAACTTCAAAAATACGAGATGCTTTAATTGATTTAGCAAACATTTCTGATGACTCAAAAATAAAGAGCGAAGCTGAGGGTTTGGCATCATTCGAACTTGAGAATTTTGAATTTGTGTCTGGAATGGTAATTTGGTACAAGTTGTTATATGAGATTAACATTGTTAGTAAGTTTCTCCAAGCAAAGAATATGGATATTGTTATGGCTATTAGACAATTAAAGGGACTTATTTCTTCTCTCCAAGAATTTAGAGAATCTGGATTTGATCAAGCATTGATCGAAGCTGAACATATTGCAAGTGAAATGGGAATTGAACCTATTTTTCGTGAAAAACGCATCATTCGAAGAAAGAGACAATTTGATGAAATCAACAGGGAAGAGGTAGCCCAGACTCCTAAAGAATCTTTTCGAGTTAATTACTTCTTATTTATAATTGATCAAGCACTTTCTTCACTTCAAACTCGGTTTGAACAATTTCAAAAATATGAAGAAACATTTGGATTTTTATTTAGTTTGGAGAAATTGAAGTCTATTGATGATGATGGTCTCTTGCACTCATGTGTCAATCTTCAAGATTCTTTAACACATGATGGTCACTCCGATGTTGATGGATCAGATTTATATCTAGAACTAAAGTTGTTAAGACACTCTTTACCAAGAGATTCAAAAAGAGCGATTGATGTGCTAAATTATTTGAAGAAAATGGATGGTTGTTATCCAAATGCTTATATCGCTTATCGAATTTTGCTGACTATACCAGTTACAGTTGCATCTGCCGAAAGGAGTTTTTCCAAGTTGAAATTGATCAAAACTTATCTCCGATCAACTATGTCACAAGAAAGACTAAATGGCTTGGCTATGTTATCTATCGAGAAAAAAGTGGTTGAGAAAGTTGATTATGCAAACTTAATTAATACTTTTGCTTCTAGAACTGCGAGGCGAGCAATTTTCAAGTGATTATATACTTGTTCCTAATATGAATTTTATATTTTGTTTGGATCATCTTGACTTTATCTTCATTTGTTTATGACAAATTATTTTGGATGATATATTTTGTTTATCTTTAATTTTTAGAATTCATGTTACAAATATAGTTATATTTACGTTGAATTGAAAAATCTATGAATATCAAGGTTTGAGGGCACCATTTTTGGTGCTCGCCTCGGGCCCCAAAATTACAGGTCCGACCCTGAAAAAAGTAATTACATTATCTGTGTTGTCCTTTTATATATTTCCTTTGATCGATATTTTTTTTATTTAAATCACATGCCCTATTTTTTTTTAATCCAGGAGTAAGCCGTAGTTGGGAATCAACCCGAGTCTTTGTCCTATGTTGACTGGGCAAAGACCTCGGGATTGATTCGGAGACTCCTGGTTGATGCGCTAGGATTTCTACACACAATAAAATGAATCTACAATACGTCAGCATCCAAAAATCAGGGAAGGAGTTTCTGGCAAAGGTCCTTTGACGCTCAAGTCAGTATCTCATTCGAGCAAAAAGTAGAACAGTAGAATGAATAACAAGATGCACGTAGTATGATGTATCAAGTGTGCGTACCTTCCCATCGGAGAGGACCTCCTGTTTATATATCATCACTATAATCTCCACAATCATGAAATAACAGAAGATGTTGGGTGTCAGAAGTTGTCGAGTAATAGAGTATATGCATCCTAGAAGGCGTATAGCCAATTCGAGGAATCTTCTGCTACTCGCGTGCACTTTTTTATAACTAACACCATTAAGGAGGCGGTTGAAGGAATATGCTGTCATAATGTGTCGGCTGAGGGGAAGCATAATCGCCTCCGAGGAAGGTTCCCTGGACTTGCATCATTTTAGAAGAATATTCTCTGATAGACAGTTATTATTCTCTGACAAGTTGTTAGAATTCTCTGATAATATTATTCCCTGAGTGTATCTCAATCGGACGTTGACTAACCCGGGTGAATAATAAATGAAACCTTGAGTTCTCTGAAGCTGGTCTGCACTCTATATTGCTTTGATGTACATGTGTGATAATGCGAGAGATCTAAGTGGAATATTGTCCTATGCTAAAAACTGCTCGAATATATGCTAGGAGTCTGGAAGTCTAAGTGAAATATCGTCCAGTTCTTAGAGCCACTCAAATATATGCTAGAATGAGTATAAGCTAGTCTCCTATGTCATAACTTAGTTTCCTCTTGTTGTGAAATAAAGCATGTATGTGAGGAAGAAAGTAAACTAATAGTATAAATGTTATTTTTTTCTAATTCCTAACTGTTGTTACAGTCTGACCTGGCTGTTGTTTTGATGTTGACACTGATTTAAGTTTGTATCAGATAGTGTTTAAACTCAGAATGACTACTGATCGAGGTTGATCAGTTGGGAGGGAAAGTCCTGGTGAGTGAAGCCAAGCAAGGGAAATCCAGATGGGTCAAGACATCTGGTGAAAAGTCCAAGCAGGGAGCTTGGCACGGGAAAAGTCCAAGTATGGTGACTTGGCACGGAATGGTCAGAGAGGGCTCGGTAGCTCGTTCTCTGGACCGGACGAAGTCGGAGAGGGCTCGGTAGCTCGTTCTCCGGACTAGGTCCGAGAGGGCTCGGTAGCTCGCTCGGACCGGACGAAGTCGGAGAGGGCTCAGCTCGATCTCCGGATTAAGTCGAGAGAGAGTTAAGTGGACTTTCAATGGCACATTGGATCGGTCAGACCGATCCAATGACACAAAATCGATGGATCGGTCGGCAGACCGATCCGGAAACTAGTTCCACGGATCGGTCGATGACCGACGATGACACTCAAGAGCACATCGAGTGAAATCGATCGGCCGCATCGACGAAAACACTCGAGCACATCGAGGTAACTGATCGGTCGAGAGACCGATCGGGAGAAGAGCCAGAAGAAAGAAGAGGTGGATCGGTCGTGGACCGATCCACTCAATCTGATCGGTCCGCATCGATCGAGAACACTCAGAGCACATCGAGGTAACTGATCGGCCGTGAGACCGATCGGAGAAGAGACCGCAAAGAAAGAAAGAGGTGGATCGGTCCGTGGACCGATCCACACTCAACTGATCGGTCACTACGACCGATCGAATGAATCTGCATCGATCGCTTTTGCCCGATCGGTCCAGCTAATCGTGATCGGTCCGTGACCGATCCACACACTCGATTTATTCGTTGTATCAACGATTCCTTCACCGCTTTTGATATATCTCATTCATTTATGTGATGTAATCCTCTGTCTGTTAGCTTTTGAGTTTGCAGGTTTAAGTATCATTCCAAGCCTAATTTCAAATTAAGTTCATAAGAGGAATGCGACAAATGGTCTTTCTGTTGGTTTCAGTAGCGATGGTGCATTTCAGGCATCAACGGATCTGCTGTGATCTGGTTGCGATTTGCTTGACTCGGGATTGGTTCGAACTCGGAAGACGCCAGTGTTGACTGTGATATCATTGGTGGGAGTTCAGAGAATCAGAGAAGGAGGAAAAGGGATTGGCTGCAGCGCTGATTTGCGCAGTTTGGACCAGATTTGTGACAGATCAGGTTTTGAGAAGCGGTAAAAACAGCGAGAGGGGAACAAGAACAGAACACGAAAGAAAGCTTGAAAGAAAAGTCTGTGCGGTTGTGCGAAGTTCTTGAGCTCTCGGGTGAACTGCGATCTCTATTTTCTGCTACTGATTCTCGCGTGGTTGTAAGCATTTCTATTCTTCTTTGCCACCGAGTTTCTGTAAGTCTCGTGCCTTAACTTAGATATTTCTTGAAACTTTGTGGGAAGGTTACTCCACCTAGAAGGAGGATCTTTAGCCGGAATTCTTCCGGGGTGCGATCTACCGAAGATCAAGGAGTCGTCCACCTTACGGACACGCCGAGGAGTAGGGGCAAGTTATCCCCGAACCTCGTAAATCTGTGTATCAGTGTTTGTGTGTTATTTTTCGTTTTGTTTTAGTTTGCTTATTCCGCTGCGCTAACTAGTTTCTGTGTAGAACTCTCTGCTTAAGTTTTTAAAGAGGCTATTCAACCCCCCTCTAGCCATCTAAGATCCCAACAAGTGGTATCAGAGCAAGGGGCTCTTTGATTCGGATTAACACCCAAAAGAGCAAACAAGGATGGCTATGAAGGAAGGCTTCAGCACAAATCGACCACCCTACTTCGAAGGAGCAGATTTTCAATATTGGAAGGGCCGCATGGAGTATTACCTCAAGACCGACATTGCCATGTGGTTTTCCGTCAAGGAGGGTTTTACACCACCAAAAGATGAAGAAGGTAAGGAACTTGATTCGTCTAGGTGGTCTACCGAACAACTACGCAAAGCACAAGCCGATGCCAAGGCTATGGTCACCTTGCAATGTGGAATCGCCAAGGACCAACTCGTCAAGGTAGGTCCGTTCTCGAGTGCAAGAGACCTATGGAACAAACTCATCGAGCTCCAAGAGGGAACTCGAGATTCTCGGATTGCCAAGAGGGACCTATTCTTGAATCAACTCCAAAATCTAACTATGAAGGACAATGAAACGGTAAGTGAGCTTCACGGGAGATTCAAGGAGATCATCAACGGTCTACACTCGGTGGACGAACGAGTGGAGAATCGCGATCTCGTAAGGTATGCTCTAAAAGCTTTTCCTAGGAATGCCTTGTGGTCATCTATGGTAGATGCCTACAAGGTATCCAAGGATCTTTCCATTGTTAAATTAGATGAATTTTTCTGTGAGATGGAACTTCATGAGCTTGCTAACAAAGGTCAAAAAGAGAAGGGTATTGCTTTGTTTGCAGGACCAAAGAGCAAGGATGGAAGAAGGAAGAAGGAAAAGAAGAAAGAAAAGGAGATTTCCTCATCCACCTCTTCCTCAGAATCCGATGATGAAAGTGGATCATCATCAAGTGAGATGGCGAATTTCGTAAGAAGAATCATGAGAAGGAGCAGGAGATACAAAGGAAAAGGTAAACCTAGTGAACAAAATATTGACAAAACTAATGTTACGTGTTATGAGTGCAGCAAAAAGGGGCACTATCGAAGTGAGTGTCCAAAACTTAAGAAGAAGGAGGAACGAGCCAAAAAGAAGGAGGAAAGAGCCAAGAAGAAGAAGGCTCTCAAGGCCACTTGGGATGAGTCCTCATCAAGCTCATCGGAGGAAGAAGAGAAGATGGAAAAGAGCACATGACAATTAGCACTTATGGCAAGGGAAGTTTCGGACTCCGGAAGTGAGGAAGATTCGAGCGACGCCTCAACCGCGGCTTCATCATCGTCGGATGATGAAGAGGTAACCTCTTCTCATATAGAAAAGTGTTATAAGACTATCACTCATTTATCTACATTGCTTAAAAAGTCAAAAACAGAAAATAAATTGTTAAAAGAAGAAGTAAAAACCTTAAGGACCCTTAGGGAAGATGAGGTCGATGACCTACATCTAGAAGTCCTTGAGGATGAGAACAAGGCGTTAAAGGGTGAGGTTGAGAAACTCAAGAAAATGCTTGAGAAATTCTCAACTAGCTCTAAGACTCTAGACATTATTCTAAATGCCCAAAGGGCAGTCTACAACAAGGCTGGGCTAGGGTATCAACCCAAGGAGTCGAGTTTCATTTCTCTAATGTCTAGAACTCAACATAGTAGATCACATGTTTCTAGGGCTCATGGAACTAGGAAAGGTATGACCAAGGCATGGGTTCCTAGGTCTTTCGTTGTAGAAGCATTAGGTCCCAAGATTTGGGTACCTAAAACCTCTATCTTCCGTGTCTTGTAGGCATTGGTCGAGGGGGAGCATCTATCAACTTGGTTTGTTGATAGTGGATGCTCCAAGCACATGACCGGGGACAGATCACTGTTTTCTACCATTCAAAACAAAAATAGAGGTAATGTGTCATTTGGTAACAATGGTAGCCTTAAGGTTGTAGGAGTTGGAGACATTCATATATCTGAATGTCTCCATATCAAGAATGTCCTTCTAGTCAAGGGGATGACTTTTAATCTCCTAAGTGTCAGTCAATTGTGTGATACGGGTTACACAATTGAATTTCATTCAAGTCAATGTTTGGTTAAACACATTGACACACTTGACACGGTACTAGTAGGCACAAGGGTTGATAATATTTATCAAGTATCGTTTAAAAGTGCTACTAATGCTTTGATTAAGTGTTTCATGTCGAAAGAAGAAGAGTCTTGGCTATGGCATAGAAGGTTGGCACATGTAAACATGAAGAACATCCGGAAGTTGGCCAACCAAGGATTAGTGCGAGACTTACCCAGCATCAAGTACCACAAGACCAAACTATGTGATGCATGTCAAAAGGGTAAGCAAACAAAAGGTGTTCATAAAGGTAAAAGCACTGTAAGTACATCTACTGCTTTAGATTTATTGCACATGGACCTATTTGATTGCAGTAGTGTAATATCATTGAATGGAAGTAGATATTGCTTGGTAATCGTTGATGATTTTACTAGATACACATGGACTTTCTTTTTGAAACATAAGGACCAAACTATAGATATTTTTATTTCCTTTTGTAGAAGAACTGAAAATGAAAAATCTACAACAATTAAAACCATTAGAAGTGATCATGGTGGGGAATTTCAAAATCATAGGTTTCTAGAGTTTTGTCAAGAAAAGGGATATAGGCATGAGTTCTCTACTCCAAGGACCCCACAACAAAATGGGGTTGTGGAGAGAAAGAACCGAGTCCTACAAGAGGCTGCACGAAGCATGCTCAATGAGTACTCACTACCGAGCTACTTATGGGTGAAGCTGTGAATACTCTTGCTATGTGCAAAATCGTTTAATACATAGGTTTTTAGGAAAGACTCCCCATGAACTTTGGTTTGGGAAACCGCCTACAATTAAACATCTTAGGGTGTTTGGTTGTAAGGTGTTTATCTTGAACACCAAGGATCATCTTGGGAAGTTCACGGCTAAGGCTGATCAAGGGATACTGGTCGGGTACTCTCTTACCAGCAAAGCCTATCGAGTCTACAACAATAGGACTAAATTGATTGAAGAGTCCTCTGATGTAGCTTTTGAAGAGATCCCTAACTTAAATGATCAACCAAGGGATATAGGAGAAATTCAATTTGAACTTAGAAATCTAAGTTTGAATGATCAAAATGAAGAACGAGTCGAAGTTGACTCTGATGTTGATGAGCAAAGGCAACAAAGAACTCAATCTGATCCTTTGCTTGATATTGAGTCCTTGCCTGTGCCGAGTGAGACCACTCATGAGGCACCGCCAACACCAAGGCAGTCTAGGTTAGCCACTAGTCATCCCCAAGATCAAATTGTGGGAGACATCCAACAAGGGGTTAGGACTAGGTCATTCTTTAGAAATGAATCTAATGAAGTCGCATTGATTTCAGAGATTGAACCAAAAATAGTTGATGAGGCATTGCACGATCCTGATTGGATCTTAGCTATGCAAGATGAGTTAGGTCAATTTGAAAGGAGCCAAGTGTGGGACTTAGTTCCTAGACCTAAGAAGACCACCATTATTGGAACTAAATGAGTCTTCAAAAATAAGTTAAATCAAAAGGGAGAAGTTGTAAGAAACAAGGCAAGACTTGTAGCCAAGGGCTATAGTCAAGTCGAAGGTCTCGATTATGATGAGACTTATGCTCCCGTGGCCCGATTAGAGTCCATTCGTTTGATGCTAGCTTTTGCTGCACATAGAGGTTTCAAACTCTATCAAATGGATGTTAAATCTGCCTTCTTAAATGGTTTTATTAAAGAAGAAGTCTATGTTGAACAACCACCGGGGTTTGTGAATACCGAAGCTCCAAACCACGTGTACAAGCTCAAGAAAGCACTTTATGGGCTTAAACAAGCACCACGAGCTTGGTACGAAAGGTTGTCAACTTACCTATTAGAAAAGGGATTTGTAAGAGGCCAAATAGACCCAACACTATTTCTACGTAGAGATGGTGAAAACATATTTGTAGCCCAAGTGTATGTCGATGACATAATTTGTGGCTCAAATAACAAGGGCTATTTGAATGAATTTATTTCTCACATGGAAAGTGAGTTTGAGATGAGTCTAGTAGGAGAGTTGACATTCTTCCTCGGACTTGAAATCAAACAAACTCGAGATGGAATTTATGTCCATCAGACAAAATACACTCAAGAGATGCTTAGAAAATTCAATATGAGTGACTCTAAGGAAGTGTCCACTCCAATGGCGACAAACACTCGCCTTGACAATGATGAGAGTGGAAAACCAATTGATCTAACGCAATATAGAAGCATGATTGGTAGTCTTCTATATCTCACAGCTAGTCGACCGGACATACTCTTTGTTGTGGGCATGTGCGCTAGGTATCAAGTCTGTGCCAAGGAATCTCACTTAATTGCAGTTAAGAGAATTCTGAGATATCTCAAAGGCACAATGAGAGTAGGACTGTGGTACCCTTGTACGGAGTCTTTTGATTTGATAGGCTATACCGATTCCGATTATGCTGGATGCAAATTGGATCGGAAAAGTACTAGTGGGGGTTGCCAATTTTTAGGTTCATCTTTAGTTAGTTGGTCAAGTCGGAAGCAACATTGTGTTGCTCTCTCCACGACCGAGACCGAATATATTGCCATGGGAGAGAGTGTATCACAGTTGTTGTGGATGATACACACCCTAGAGGATTATGGACTTTATTATAAGGGTGTACAAGTGCTATGTGACAACATTAGCACGATCAACTTAACTAAAAATCCAGTCCATCATTCGAGGACCAAACACATTGAAGTGCGTCATCACTTCATAAGAGATCACGTAGCTAGGGGAGACATTGCACTCACATATGTTGAGTCAAAGTCAAATATAGCTGATATTTTCACCAAACCCCTTCCGGAGAATGAATTTAGTCATTTAAGGAGGGAGTTGGGAATGTGTTTGGCTCCTTAGGTCCTTAGGATTTCATCATGATCAATAAGGACTATTAAAATGACAAGAGTAATTGGGACAATAATTTGGGCAACTTGGGAACATCTCACACAAACTATAAGGTTTAACAAAATATTTTTGTTTGCTAGAAATGGGGTGAGATGCTAGGATCAATCAAATTATTCAAAATGTATCATGCATCCCTTGAATAATTAGGTTGAAGAGACATAAATTGAGTATGGGGAAGGCCATTACATAATTCATGTGTATTTGGCTCCTAGATCTTACTCATATATTCCAATCAAGGAATCTTGGTTGGACTTTTGCCTAGAAATTATCTATTTATGGTTGGTGGTTGATGTGTTGATTGATATGGTTGTTTGATTCATTTCATGACTTTGATTGTCAATACGATAGGTTGTTAAAGGAAATAATATTAACTTGGATATATTTTGACAAACTTGAAACTGATCATAGCAATTTTAAGTCTTAATTAATACCTTGTTTCACTATATGGTTTTATAAGGTTTTCTGAGATTGGAATTCTACGATTCCAAATGTCTGAGTTTTTGGATTTAAAGTCTGAAACTTTCGGGCTCTACACAAGCTAAGACCATAAGAGCTCATATTTTTTTAATATACTTGTGGGTGTTGATTCTAGGTTATGAATTTGGGAGATTCTGAATTCTTGAATTCTGAAATTTTCAAAATTCCCGATAGATAACGGCTCATATTTTCAGTTACTGGAAATTATATCAGACACTGATCGGTCCAGGGACCGATCAGGATGATGCCTGATCGGTCTCCACGACCGATCAAGAGATTTGACGATACCTGATCGGTCTCCACGACCGATCAGGACAGGAAATTCTCTGTTCACGAACTGATCGGTCCAAGGACCGATCAGGAAGATCCCTGATCGGTCTCCACGACCGATCAGGATGATCACTGACCGATCAGGATGTTTCCTGATCGGTCAGGATTTCTCTGTTCGGACAGCCGTCCGATCAGATCACACTGTGCACTATCCCCTCATTAACACCTCCCGACCCACTCTCTTCCCGATCTTCTTCCTTCTCAAAACCCTAGCCGACCGACTCATAACCTAGCCGACGCCCCTCTTTTCCTCCCGTCTTCTCGACCCATCATCTTCTAAAAGCCGAAGGTCACAATGGCGCCCAGGTAACTCTTCTTCCTCCCGAGATTTGTTCATTCTTAGCATTTTAGCTTCTTTTCACATTTTCTCTATGTGTGTTGTCTCGGTTCTCTCTGTGTGGCTCCCGTGGACTCCCATTTGCCCCGACCGTGTCCAAATCTTTATCTATTTAGGAAGAAAGCAGCCGGTGAGGGTTCTTCTAAGTCCCCAGCTGAGAAAACCAAGTCTCCTGCTCCCTCTCGACCCCAACCAGCTGGTTCTAGTAGATTCCCAAACCGCCATTTTGAGCAAGCATTTCAACAGAGGACATTCAAGCTGCTTCCATGTCGATCTGTGGATCGCAAGTATATGGATGAATTTTGTCCTTCTGTGTCCGAAACCCTAGCCTATTTTAAACTTGACTCAGTAGTCTACTTAGAAAGGGACATCAACCTTGACCTAGTTTCTGAGTTCTATAACAATCTTCATCAGAACGGTGATGATGTTTATAAAACCCGAGTCGCTAAAAGACCTATCGATTTCTCCATCAGAGAATTTTTTGGGTATCTAGGCTGCCGGATGTGTTCGGGGGATCTTTTTTCCATTTATCCTGATTTACCAAAATCATTACGTCCTCCACTTGATGTCTCACCTGACTCCATCTATGAGTACTTCTTCGGTCATCCTAGACCAGATGACCTGGATGAGTTGGATGTTGACTTTCCCACTTTTGCTGCCCTACGACTATCTGCCCCTGACTATATTCTTTTTAAGATAGTCACAAACTGTATTCTTCCGATCACATCCAAACCTCTTGCTGAGATCCGACCCTATCATTGTTTGATGCTTTATGGGTTACGTCGGCGTCTCGACTTTGACATTATGTCCAGCATCTACTCTTCGATCATCTCATATTCTCGGCCCAGCGGCTCCACTGTTTATATGCCTTATGGGCATATAATTACTGATTGGCTCGAGACCCTTCAGGTTGATGTCTCTAAGGGTAGAATAGTCAAAATGGTCAGGCAGGATTGCCGACTTGGGAAACGGGCATTTTCCAAGTCTGGCATCATTGGACAAAATGGGGGTGTTCAGTGGAAGGATGGGAGAGTTTTGGGTGAGTTACCACGGGGACCTCCACGACAGGTTGCTACTCGGCATGATGAGATGATATCTGCTGAGCTGGATGGCCTGCGTATTCGGATAGACCAGCGCTATGATGACCTGCGCGGGCATATTGACCAGCGTTTCGATGATATGCACAGTCAACAGGTGGTGACACAGCAGTTGCTACTCGGATGGATGGCACGCTACCCGCCTCCGCAGTCTTACCCGGGCTATCCATCCTCCAGCGTGCCGCCTCAGGATTTCACCCCTCCTGCCGATGATGGTGATCTTCCTCAGTGTGAGGATGTTGATTGATACAGTTTGTTTGTTGACTGTCTGTATTTTGGATGTTATTTGTTAGTCTTTATGACTGACCTGGATGTTTGCACTTCTGATGCTACTCATGTATTTATGGTACTCAGTTTTATATTTGCTTGCTCTTTATTATATTTCATTTTCTATCCGTTATTAATATGTTGTTCACTTGCATGTCTTGCTTGTCTTTTATTTCCTTATTACTGTCTTATAATACACTTAGAGGGAATTCTAAGTGCTTTAAGAACCAGACAGTAAGGGTTAAGGGGGAGTTATTTAAGTTATCTTACCTTATTCGCACCTTTTCGGTGTTTGACAAAGGGGGAGAATATAACTAAGTTTAGATGAATGCAAATTTGAAGACCCTCACATAGTGTTGTATCCGTCTTAGGGGGAGGATCTTGATTCCCCTAAAATTATGAAAATTTGAACAATTCTGATCTAAACTTAAATCGTGTTGTCAAACAACAAAAAGGGGGAGATTGTTGATACAGTCTGACCTGGCTGTTGTTTTGATGTTGACACTGATTTAAGTTTGTATCAGATAGTGTTTAAACTCAGAATGACTACTGATCGAGGTTGATCAGTTGGGAGGGAAAGTCCAGGTGAGTGAAGCCAGGCAAGGGAAATCCAGATGGGTCAAGACATCTGGTGAAAAGTCCAAGCAGGGAGCTTGGCACGGGAAAAGTCCAAGTATGGTAACTTGGCACGGAATGGTCAGAGAGGGCTCGGTAGCTCGTTCTCTGGACCGGACGAAGTCGGAGAGGGCTCGTAGCTCGTTCTCCTGACTCAGGCCGAGAGGGCTTGGTAGCTCGTTCTCCGGACCGGACGAAGCCGAGAGGGCTCGATAGCTCGTTCTCCGGACTAGGCCGAGAGGGCTCGGTACTCGTTCTCCGGACCGGACGAAGTCGGAGAGGGCTCGTAGCTCGATCTCGATTAAGTTAGAGAGAGAGTTAAGTGGACTTTCAATGGCACATTGGATCGGTCAGACCGATCCAATGACACTCAAGTGATGGATCGGTCGGCAGACCGATCCGGAAACAGTTCCCGGATCGGTCCGATGACCGATCGATGACACCGAGCACATCGAGTGAAATCTGATCGGCCCGCATCGACGAAAACACCCGAGCACACGAGGTAATCTGACCGGTCCGTGAGACCGATCGTGAGAAGAGCATGCAGAAGAAGAAGAGGTGGATCGGTCGTGGACCGATCCACTCAATCTGATCGGTCCGCAGATCGATCAGAACACTCAGGAGCACACTGAGTGCAATCTGATCGGTCAGGGAGACCGATCAGGAGAAGAGACTGCAAAGAAAGAAAAGAGGTGGATCGGTCTGTGGACCGATCCACACTCAATCTGATCGGTCACTACGACCGATCAGAATGGTCTCAGACCGATCAGGCTTTTGCCTGATCGGTCCAAGGCACTGTGATCGGTCTGGTGACCGATCCACACACTCTGATTTATTCGTTGTATCAACGATTCCTTCACTGCTTTTGATATATCTCATTCATTTATGTGATGTAATCCTCTGTGCTTTTAGATTTGCAGGTTAACAGGTATCATTCCAAGCCTAATTTCAAATTAAGTTCATAAGAGGAATGCGACAAATGGTCTTTCTGTTGGTTTCAGCGGCGCATGGTGCATTTCAGGCATCAACGGATACTGCTGTGATCTGGCTGCGATTTGCTTGACTCCTGGGGATTGGTTCGAACTCAGAAGACGCCAGTGTTGACTGTGATATCATTGGTGGGAGTTCAGAGAATCAGAGAAGGAGGAAAAGGGATTGGCTGCAGCGCTGATTTGCGCAGTTTGGACTAGATTTGCAGCGCTGATTTGCGCAGTTTGGACCAGATTTGTGACAGCAGAGATCAGGTTTTGAGAAGCAGTAAAAACAGCGAGAGGGGAACAAGAACAGAACACGAAAGAAAGCTTGAAAGAAAAGTCTGTGCGGTTGTGCGAAGTTCTTGAGCTCTCGGGTGAACTGCGATCTCTGTTTTCTGCTACTGATTCTCGCGTGGTTGTAAGCATTTCTATTCTTCTTTGCCACCGAGTTTTTGTAAGTCTCGTGCCTTAACTTAGATATTTCTTGAGACTTTGTGGGAAGGTTACTCCACCTAGAAGGAGGATCTTTAGCCGGAATTCTTCCGGGGTGCGATCTGTTAGGATCCTTCGTACGGAGGCTAGAGAGGGGGGTGTGAATAGCCGCCCCAAATTCTCGCGTTCTTCCTACAGTTAGGGTTAGTCGCAGCGGAAATACAAGGAAGAAACTAAGGAGAAGAAAAACAAACCGATGTAACGAGGTTCGGAGATGAACTCCTACTCCTCGGCGTGTCCGTAAGGTGGACGAAGCCTACCAATCCGTCGGTGGATGAGTCCCCGGAGAACCGGCTAAATATGAGCTCCTTATGGGTGGAGAAACCTCGCCACAACTACTTCTTGCAACAGCAAGATAAGGAGTACAAATACAAGAGAAACAAGAAGTAAATACATAGCACATGTAAACAACCCTTGCCTTCTTGTCGACTGTTGAAGAAGCAACAGCTTCTCAGACGCCAACCACAGCAGTAGCGAAGGAAGAAGCTCACACGAAGCTTGCGAAGAAGAGCTCAACAAAGCTCAAGCACCAGAACAGCAAGCATAAGAGAAGAGGAAGAAGAAGAAGCACGTAAGATGCCTCGCCTCCTTTATACCGCGAAGAAGAAACAACGAAGAAACTAGCCGTTGCGTTGCTAGGCTAACTCGATCGGTCCGCTGACCGATCAATCGATCGGTCCCCGCATCGATCGTAGTACGCATGTAACGTCTCGCATCGAATGATCGGCGTGGACCGATCAAAGACACTGGATCGGTCCACATCCGATCCCAACTCTCTTCCTTCCGCGACATCGTCTCTGATCGGTCGCCACGACCGATCAGGAAGCTCTGATCGGTCCACGCACCGATCGATACCGATCAAGAGCACACCGATCGGTCACCGCATCGATCAGATAACTAGTGACTTGGTTTTGCCCAAACCAAGTCCCAAGCCTTCCAAACCAACATTCGGTCAACCTCGACTGTTGGTACTTCATTCCTAGCATCTGGTCACTCCCTTGATCTTCCCCAAGTGTCCGGTCAATCCTTTGACCTACTTGGACTTTCCTCAACACCGATGTCCGATAACCCTTGATCCATCCGGATTTTCCCTTGCCCGGCTTCACTCACCGTGACTTTCACCTACCTTCACTCACTAGGTTTTCACCGGCTTCACTCACCAGAATTTCCACAACCTGGCTTCACTCACCGGACTTTCCAACCGCCTAACATCCAGTTAGGACTTTCTCATTCACCTAGCTTCACTCACTAGGATTTTCACCGCTTCACTCACCAGGATTTTCCAATGCCCGGCTTCACTCACCGTGACTTTTCAACCGCCTAACATCACTCACTAAGACTTTCCCACCGTGTCACTCACCAGGACTTTCCACACCGCCTAACATCCCGCTTAGGACTTTTCCATGCCAAGTCTCCATACTTGGACTTTTCCTGCCAAGTCTCCATACTTGACTTTTCGCGTGCCAGGACTTTTCCGTGCCAAGTCTCCATACTTGGACTTTTTCCTAATCAGTCAACCAGGTCAACCTTGACCTAAGGTTGCACCAACAATCTCCCAAACATCTATTCTTGTCCCATATCAAGAATACAACTCTTCCACGAGTGTCAAACATCAACATGCAACTCAACTAGGTCAACCTTGACCTAAGGTTGCACCGACAATCTTCCTAAGTCAAACATCAAAATACAACTCGAGTCAGGTCAACTCGAGTCAGGTCAACCTTGACCTAAGGTTGCACCAACAATCTCCCCCTTTTTGATGTTTGACAAACCCATAATCAAGTTAGGTTAACCCGATAACCTAACTTAGGTTTTCCAATCATCTTCCAATGTCCAATGTTTTTTCCTTGAACATTCTCTGGACATTCTCCCCTTAGGTTAACCCGATAACCTAACTTGGGTTCTCCAATAATTCTCCCCCTTTTTGACACACATCAAAAAGAGTTCCAATGTTCTTCCTCGAACATTCCTTGACATTCTTCCCCTAGCTTAGGTTAACCCGATAACCTAACTTGGGTTCTCCAATAATTCTCCAATGAACACTCTCCCCTTTTTGACACACATCAAAAAGAAAAAAAGGGTATCAAGGTCAAGAGTTTCTTCCTAATGAAAGTCCCATACCTTTCATTGAAACTCTTAATTTCCCCCTTGATACTAAACTCAACAATCAACTTAGTGATAATCCCATATCACTAATCCTCAAAAGTCTTAAGGAGTAAAAACTCCCCCTAAAAGTCAACTCCCCCTTGACAATTAGGTAAAACTCTCCCTAAAGGCCAACTCCCCCTTGATCATTGTACCAACAATGTCTTGGAGAGTTTCAAACCTTTAGAAATCCAAAAACACCACTTCCTAAAACTGAAATTTTAGACATCCAGTCGAATTTCAGCAATTCAGCACGCACTGATCGGTCCCCAGACCGATCAGGAACCCCTTGGGTCGATTCCCAAATCGATCCTCTTTCTGGATCATCACTGATCGGTCACCAGACCGATCAGCCCTTCACCAGATCGCACTCGTGCTACTGGAACTCACTGGATCGGTCTGCAGACCGAACTTACCTGGATCGGTCCCCAGACCGATCCAGACTCTGATAGGCAGGTTTCTGAAATTTCCTTCCCGAAATTCAGAAACTCCTAGAAAATTCGAAAAATTGTGAAATTTTGAGGATACATTCCTCATAACATATACTATCATGGAAAAATAATTTTCTATGAAAATTGTTTCCATTTTCAAATTTTGATACAAAATTCGAAAACTTTGAAATAGTTCAAAGTTAAGTCAATTTTGTATCACAATGTTCAATGATGAATGCTATCACTAGGAAAGCTTCATCAAGGTTTTTCAAATCAATTTTAAAATGCTTTTAAAACCATTTGAATTTAGGACCATAATCTTAGGGCTAAATGTACATGACTTGTACACAAGCTTTCCCTATGATCCCCATTTCTTGAATTAGGCTCATCTAGGTACAAAAACTATGCACCTTGATCCTAACTCATGATCTTAATATCTCACATACATCTAAAGTGTATCAAACCACATTCAAGTCAATTTGATGTGAGATATGGATTAAGGTCAACTTAGGCTAAGTTCTCATGCATTTTCTAAACACCAATTTGATCTCAATATCAAATTATATGTTTGTCCTTAAATCAATTTCATTGATTATAATGCAAGAGATGATGACATGGCATATAATGATATCATAAGTAAAAACATGTGAGGGCAAACAATCATGTCAAGATTTAGCATAAATAAGTATACCTAGATTACCTATCTAAGTATCCTTAACCACTTTGCTAACCTAAAATTTAATCCTAGATTGCCCCAAAATGCCAAAATCCTAATTTTGACACTTCTTGAACTCTAGATTAATTCATGCCACTTAAAGATCAAATTTATCCTCAAAACTTGGCATGTTTCATTTTTCCTCGAGAGTTCTCTAAATTTTCCCAAATTGTGCCAATTGAGATTAAAAATGAAATTTCCAATCTTTAGGCACATTTAACTCTTCAAAGGAGTAAATGATAATTCCATTTCATTTTCAAAAGTTCTCAAAACCTTGAAAATGCTCCTTGAGTGTCAATTTCCTCAAAGTTGGGTTAACTACCCTTCTTATTGGAGTTGACACTCTCTAACCCATTTATGGGGTAGAGAAGATGCTCCTAGGAACCCAATACCTATTTGAGCTCATTGGGTTCACTAAATATTCACTAGGGATGACTTCCCTAGCAACCCTCCTAATGACCCTCTTAGGCTTTGAAGCCTTGGTCATTTGGGTCTCATCAAGGTCAACTATAGGGGTGACTCCCCTTGTAACCTTGGTAATGGTCTTCCTAGCCCTAGGTTTTGTTCCATAATCGAATGGAACATTGTGGTAAGTGGGCTTGACCATTTGGGACTTAGGTTTGTGACCCAAACCTTTCTTGTCCTTGGACTTGGGTTTTTGACCCCTAGACCCTAGAGTCAAATCCTCAAGAGCCTTTTCTAGAGAGTCAAGTCTTGACCTCAAGACTTGATTTTCTTTCTCTAATACCTCAAGCTTTAATTTATCATTTTTCTTTGAGGTATTCCTAGGCATATGTCTAGATGATTTTGGATTCCTACCTAGGTTTTCCTTAGCCTTAGATGGGCTAATTCTAGGGTTGGCTTTCCTAGTGTTATCCTTATCTAGGCTCACATGTTTGGCACCTAAGCATGTGTATCGATTTCTATAATTAACATGCTTATCATTCTTGACAATAGCAATAAGGCTACTAGCATGCATCCTACTAGAATTGCAAGAATGTGCCTTAGAGATTACCTTAGGGTTTGCCCTAGCTCCCCCTATACATGTGCTCGATCTCTTGTCCTTGTGAGATTGCCTCCCCCTCGGACATTGGCTCCCATAATGTCCCCTTGCATTGGAAGCACACCACGTGCTCCTTGCCCTTGCGTGTTGGGACTCCGGCTTCCTTGACCTTTGGCGCCGGTGGAGTCTTTCTAACTCTCTTTGGACATTTACTCTTGTAATGTCCATACTCCCTACACTCAAAGCACATTATGTGTAATTTGCTAGAAATTAAAATGCTTGAGTTACCTAGGTTTGAGGGTGGATGAAAGCTCTCTTCTTCATCCCTTCCGGAGGTAGACGCTTCTTCTTCTTCTTGCTCCGAACTTGAAGAAGAACTCTCCTCCTCTTCTTCTTTAAATGTTGAGTGGCCCTCAACTTCTAAATTCATTCCTTCATGAAGTGAGCTCCTTGGCTCACTTGACTCCTCTTTATGACTTGAAGTGGAGTTCTCCTCATGGAGCTTTGCCAAGTTATTCCACAACTCCTTGGCATCGTTATACCCACCTATCCTACACAAAACATCATTAGGTAAAGAAAATTCAATGATTTTCGTTACCTCATCGTTGATGGTTGATTTGTGGATTTGCTCCTTCGTCCACCTCTTCTTCTTGAGAGGTTTTCCTTCTTCATCCTCCGGAGGAGTGAAACCTACTTGCACACACCTCCAATTCTCAAGATTAGTCATAAGAAAATATTTCATTCTTACCTTCCAAAACGCGAAGTTGTCGCAATCGTAGAAAGGTGGAATCGTGATGTCCTCTCCGAGTTGATCCATCTCTAGCTTGTGCTCCCTCGGGTGTTAATCCGTCACGACCTCGCTCCGATACCACTTGTTAGGATCCTTCATACGGAGGCTAGAGAGGGGGTGAATAGCCCCCCAAATTCTCGTTCTTCCTACGCTTAGGGTTAGTCGCAGCTGAAATACAAGGAAGAAACTAAGGAGAAGAAAACAAACCGATGTAACGAGGTTCGAGATGAACTCCTACTCCTCGGCGTGTCCGTAAGGTGGACGCCTACCAATCCGTCGGTGGATGAGTCCCGGAGAACCGCTAAATATGAGCTCCTTATGGGTGGAGAAACCTCACAACTACTTCTTGCACAAGCAAGATAAGGAGTACAAATACAAGAGAAACAAGAAGTAAATACATAGCACATGTAAACAACCCTTGCCTTCTTGTCGATTGTTGAAGAAGCATCTCTCGATGCCAACCACAAGCAAGGCTAGGGTCCCACCCAAGGAAGCTCACGCGAAGCTTGCGAAGAAGAGCTTAACAAAGCTCAAGCACCAGAAAAAGAATAAGAGAAGAGGAAGAAGAAGAAGCACGAAGATGCCCTCGCCTCCTTTATACCGCGAAGAAGAAACAATGAAGAAACTAGCCGCTGCGTTGCAACGGTTAGAACCCCGATCGGCACCGATCAGCCTGCATCGATCGGGTCCCCGCATCGATCGTAGCACGCAATGTCTCGCATCGAATGATCGGCCGGACCGATCAAAGACACCGGATCGGTCCACGCACCGATCCCAACTCTCTTCCTTCCGCGACATCGTCTCCTGATCGGTCGCCACGACCGATCAGGGAAGCTCCTGATCGGTCCACAGACCGATCAGATACCGATCAGTAGCACACTGATCGGTCACCAGACCGATCAGATAACTAGTGACTTGGTTTTTGCCCAAACCAAGTCCCAAGCCTTCCAAACCAACATTCGGTCAACCTCGACCTGTTGGTACTTCATTCCTAGCATCTGGTCACTCCCTTGACCTGCTAGAATTCCCCGCCAAGTGTCCGGTCAATCCCTTTGACCTACTTGGACTTTCCTCAACACCAGATGTCCGATAACCCTTGATCCATCTGGATTTTCCCTTGCCCGGCTTCACTCACCAGGACTTTCACCTACCTTCACTCACTAGGGTTTTCACCTGGCTTCACTCACCAGGATTTCCACAACTGCCTGGCTTCACTCACCAGGACTTTCCAACTGCCTAACATCCCAGTTAGGACTTTCTCATTCACCTAGCTTCACTCACTAGGATTTTCACCTGGCTTCACTCACCAGGATTTTCCCGAATGCCTGGCTTCACTCACCAGGACTTTTCAACTGCCTAACATCCCAGTTAAGACTTTCCCACTGCCTGGCTTCACTCACCAGGACTTTCCACACTGCCTAACATCCCAGTTAGGACTTTTCCATGCCAAGTCTCCATACTTGGACTTTTCCCGTGCCAAGTCTCCATACTTGGACTTTTCGCGTGCCAAGCTCCCTGCTTGGACTTTTCCAGTGCCAAGTCTCCATACTTGGACTTTTTCCCTAATCAGGTCAACCAGGTCAACCTTGACCTAAGGTTGCACCAACAATCTCCCAAACATCTATTCTTGTCCCATATCAAGAATACAACTCTTCCACGAGTGTCAAACATCAACATGCAACTCAACTAGGTCAACCTTGACCTAAGGTTGCACCGACAATCTTCCTAAGTCAAACATCAAAATACAACTCGAGTCAGGTCAACTCGAGTCAGGTCAACCAGGTCAACCTTGACCTAAGGTTGCACCAACACGATCTACCGAAGATCAAGGAGTCGTCCACCTTACGGACACGCCGAGGAGTAGGGGCAAGTTATCCCCGAACCTCGTAAATCTGTGTATCAGTGTTTGTGTGTTGTTTTTCGTTTTGTTTTAGTTTGCTTATTCCGCTGCGCTAACTAGTTTCTGTGTAGAACTCTCTGCTTAAGTTTTTAAAGAGGCTATTCACCCCTCTAGCCATCTAAGATCCCAACACTAACAAGGCCAATTTAGGTTCTTTAGTAGATTTAACAATACATTTGTTAGACAATAATTCTACTTTATATCTAGTGTCATAAAGCTTACTTATACTAAGCAAATTAAACTTAGATTTTCTACAAATATTTTTTTAATGAATAACTTTGAATTTAATACTATGTTATCTGACCTGAGTACTTTCATCTTTTCATTATTTCTGAAGCAAACTATTCCCATTTATTTGAACTTGAGTGAGCTAAACATCTCTTCTCGATCATATGTTTGGAGCATCCGCTATTCAACATCCATTCTTATTGGATTTGACTTGCCAAGTTTTATAGAGTTTGATTTGGTGATGAGTACGGTGCAACATATTTGTTCTAACTCAGCTTCTTTGTTCTCAGTACTTAGCTTTTACCAAAGTTCTTTCACATCTTTACATAGTCCAACTTTTTCAATTTGAGATTGAGTCAAACGACACATAATTATGGTGGTTGCTTTTGCATTTGACTGAGCTACTTGCTTCACGCTGCCCATCTATAAGTCCTGCTGGCACAGTTCACCTTTTGTGTCTCTTGGTAAGTTGATTCCATTATAGATGTTTTTCTAGCATTCTGAGTTAGTCTTAAGAATGTCCTCCATCCTTCTCTTCCAATTGGAAAAATTATTTCCATCAAAGAGAGAAGGACGGGTTGAGCTGGATCTTTCCTACAAGGATATTTTCTCCAAGATTCTTACAAACCATGGGTTAGTAGCATAGTTAAAAAGAGCATACAAATTTGTTCAAGTTGTAATTAACGTTTGAGATAGGGTTTTAATGTGGTTTGGGTTTGTTTTGGTTACAATTAGGGTTTAGATTAGGTTTGGTTAGGCTTGGATTGTGTTAATTAATTTAAATTGATTTGATCCAACTTAAAGCATAAAACTCAAACTGTGTTACATTTGGTTTTGCTTTGGGCTGATTAAGCAAGAGTTTCTTAAATTAGCTTCTAGGTAGTGACGAGACAAAGGAGCCTTCTTGATCGGAATAACGACACTTCCTAAGACAAAGCTAATTTAAGAATCTAATGCTAAATCAACTTTAATATAATGTCTTGGTCTAACTGAATTAGAGTGAGGTGAGTTAGTTTCAACTAGTTTCACTTGACTAGATGCAATAGGTAGGGTACTCCTTACTCAACCTAAACATGCACATAACTAAACTTTTCTAGTGTACTATTAGCTCAACCCACTCTAATACCAAATTGTAGGATCAAACTCAACGCTAGAGGGGGTGAATAGTATTATAAATTTTATGAGCTAAAATTATTAGAGTAGCATAGCGGAAATATTTAAAAGCTACCTAGCATAGATTTAATAAAATGATGCAAAATAATATAAGCATTCAAAAGACTGAATCAAATATTGAGCACGCAAGACTTGTTTAGTAGTTTATTAATCAAAGAAGAAATTGACACACACAATAATTAAAAAAATCTGAATCTTATTTCTAATTTCTTCTTTCCAAAAAGCTTCTAAAGGTAGAGAAACCTTATAGAAAAAGAATATAAAAATTAAGCACAAAACAAACAATATAGCAACAATACTAATAAAAGAATATACGCTCAGTGTTGCCGATCAGAGTTGAAGCACAAAGTTGCAGTCTATTGTCATCGCAACACAGAAAGTATGAGAGCATAAAGAGCATGAGCAGAGTAGCACCAAGATTGAAAAACTTGATTTGAAAGCTCTGCCTCAAGACTCCTTTTATAGCTGTTGACATGGCTGCAATGTTTATCTGATAGATAATGTCTTTTGTGTTCTTTGGTCGATTGGAAGCCCTTCGGTCAGCTGAGCATGGTCAAATCTGATCTTGACCACCTCACTTGGATCATTGGATCTCATCTTCCACTGGTTGCCTGGAAGCAGCTCCGGTCACCTTGACCTAGCTTCAGTCGTCTGGATCCCCGACTTCACTTATCGAGAGTTATCACCTGCTAGCCACTTGGACATCCTTTCGGTGGCTTGGAATGGTTGAACTTTGCTTCATTGCATTTGTTACGTGTAATGAGAATGATAGAAAATTCTAAGTCACTTGCACTTACTAGGCTAGATGTCCAGCTCCTAGCTAACCTATCTAGAGTGAGTTGTCAAGGTTCAACTCTCAACTGATTTTACTTAGATTTGTTTGTCAAGCTTTCAACTCCCCAGCTAACTCACTTAGACTTGTTTGCTAAGCCTTCAGTTCTCATTTGACTCCACTTGGATTGATCAACTTAGCACTCAACTAGGACTTTCTTGTTTAGTTCTGAACCAAAACTCAGCTTTGTCTGATTCCCAATCAGGACTTCAGTTGTCTAACTCTACTAGGATTTAACTATTGTATGATTCTCAATCAAGATTTCATTTGCTTAGCTTTACTGTCATGTTCCTAACCAGGACTTCATCATTTTGTCAAGTAACCTGCTCTTGTACACTTGACACCAACTTATTAAATCTCAACAAATCTAACTTAACATTAGTCATATATTAAAATTTTACTTTTTAATATTGTGCTCCTAGCACTAACAAAGAAGTCTATTTTTTTTGTTAAGGTGAATGAAGGGTGGAAATACCAAGAAGTAAAAAAGTCTCTCGATCAAAAAGGTTGATGGATTTTACCGTTGATGATTTGTATGTGAATAATAGGGTTTATACGAACAATGGAATTGCATAGGGGATGAACTTCACATTGAAATTGTGTGAAGGGCTCTCTTCCCACAACCGTAGGATCCAATTTGTCAAAAATCATTTACACTAGAGGCAAAAGTTCTCCTTATATTGTAAGTAAGAGAGGGTGATCATCTATGCCAAGTGCAAACTTAGTTCTTTTGTTAATTAAGGGCTCCCTAATTAAAATATATTTTTTAAGATTTTATTTATAGGATTCAGGCTTTCTAATTGGGTTATAATTTTTCAGTTAATTTTCTTTTCAGACTTTCCAATTAGATTATAGTATTTAATTAAAAGAAAAATTAAAAATGAAATAAATTTAAGTATTTAATTGTAATGTGTTAAGGGGATATCTTAACGTATTAGGGATTTATATAAAGAAATATTTTTTTTTAAATTCAAAATTTCTTTGTTTTTTTAATTTTTTAAAATTTTGAATTAAAAATAATAATTAATTTTTTTTTAAAGATTTTATTTCTATGATTCAGGTTTAAGTATATATATTTATTAGGGATTTTTAAGTATTTACGGAGTATTGTAATATATTTAGGGGATATATTTATGTATTAATATTTTATATAAGGAAATGTTGAATTTTTTAAATTTAAATTTTTTAAAAAATAATAATTAAAAAAAGAATGTTGATAATTAGTTGATTTTCAAATTAAACACTTTTATAATCCATTAAAGTTTATCATAACAATTCAATTAGCTTAAAATGGAGCTGTGACCATATTTATTGATTGCAATAAAGAAAGAAAAAACAAATACATAATACAAAGTTAAATAGTATTATACCTTTCAACGTAACTCTTTAAATCATGTTTACTAGCTAGTAATTTCATAATTAGCATAGTATAAAACTGGTATTTTGAGATGTTATTAATCATCTTCTTCTTCTTGCCGGCCGTTTTCTATATAGTCCTGGTTGCCGTAGGCGGCGAAGGCCTCGGCGAACCAATTTGTCTTCCTCCACGAGCGCCAGCCCATGTCTTGGCACATCCCGTCGCTGTGCGCGATGCTGAAGGTGGAGATGCAGTGCCGGCGGTAGAACCGCGTCGTCCTCTTCATCACATCCACCTCCTCCCGAATCTGCCGGAACATCTCCTCCACCGCCGGCAACTCGAACTCCCCCTTCACGAGGCTCCCCAGCCACTTGCACCGCAGCTCCGACGTGTGCAGGTTCGACACGCTCTCTATGTACCCCACGAATGCCATGTGCGGGATCAGCGGATGAATCGTTCCCCTGTTTAATTAATTCCAGGCATAATAATTAAAAGTTCAAAATTAATTCTTCATCTCCTTCCTTACTAACGATCAAACGATACCTATAGAGCGGCATGACGCCGGAGGAATCGACGACCAATCCGCGGTAGGGCCCAGGGAGCACAGAGGTGAGCTTCGTCTTTCCGTCGTAGCCGGTGGCGAGCAGCACAACATCCGCCTCCAACTTGGTGCAGTCGTTGCCATCTGATTCTAACGTGACGCCGCCTTCCCAGAAACACAATTGGTTTGCCCTCTTGAACCGGATCAGTCCTCGGTCCGCCTCCGCGAAGAAGTTCTCCGGCAAAATCGCCATCTGGCACGAGGCATAATCCTCCAAGAAAGGGTGGTCCGGCCTCAGCCCGTACTTATCGAGGGGAAGCTTCCACGCCAGATAAGACTCGATGAACTTGGACACTCCCTTCCTCTGTCGTCGTCACAATTTACATACATACATAGATCGAACGGCAATTTAATTACTCAATTAATTAGTCGTTAATTAATTAATTAATTACCAGGGGGGATAACAGTCGGCAGGCAAGTGTCTCTACGAGTCCTCGGTTGGGCCTTTCGTGGAGGAACTGAGAGAACCTCGTCGAGAAGAAGAGGAAGAAGGGTAAGCCCCAAATGGAGTAGGACGGCACAGTCCAGTGCAGGGTCCTAATCACCATCGTGCATGGCTCACCGTCCGCCCCTGTAATTAAACAAGAAAGAAAGGCCAAGTGGTTACAGCAGAGTCAACCAGTCAAAAGTCAATTGGCCTTTCCTGTCCTCGCGTCAGGACTTGACCAAGTGAAAATTCATGTGCGTTAGCTTGACCCCTACGTAGTACGTACGTTGAACATTCTGTTTAATTACTAGCTAGCTACCTATATATTTTACTTGTCAATTAATTAATCGTCATCAGTTCTTCGATTTCTCTTTTAATTTGCAACATAAATTAAGAATCATATGTATATACCTTGGTTTGCTTCTGCGCACTCGACGGCGAGGTCGATGGCGGATTTCTTGTAGCCGACGACCACCACCTTCTTCCCCTTCATCAGCCGTGTGGCGGCTTCCTGGTCGAGCTTGCAGTAGTCCATGGTGTGTAGAACCTGGCCTTGGAAGATCTCCGGACCCTTCCCGTCAGGAAACCTTGGAATGTTTGCCACATCTCCGTACTTCCCCATGCACATCACGACGAACTCGAACTCAAACCGCTGCACGGTTCAAAAATGGAGAATTCGAATCCGGAATGCGTGCGCGCGCGCGCGTATAGATAGATAGATAGATAGATATGTTGGGCATGCACCTGAACCGAGTCGGAGTCTCCGGTGACGACTCCGACCTCCCACACGGGGCGATCGGCGATGGCTTTACCATTCTCCCCCCACAGCTCGGTGAAGCATCCCGCCGCGGAGCCGCCGCCGCCAATGAAGCGGACCTCCACGACCTTGGCGCGTAACCTGATGAGCTTCCACAGGTCGAAGCGGGTGGCGAAGCCGTGGAGGTAATTCAGAATCTCGGTGTGGGTGGGGAAGGTGGGGTCGTTCCGGTCGTCCCACTGGTGGTCGGTGAACTCGTAGTCCGGCCGCGGAGTCTGCAGCCGGGTCGTCCGGAAGGAGCAGTGCTTCCACACGCCTCCGATCGAGTCGGTGGCCTCGAAAACCACCGGCTCTAGATCCCGGAGCTCCTTCGCGGCGGCCAGCCCGCTGATACCGCCACCAATGATGGCCACCCTCGGCTTGCCTTGAACCTTCACCATTGTTTAATTAGTTTCCTCTCTAGACTCTAGCTAGCTTGCTAATTAACGACAGAAGAAGGTGAAGATGGAGCGAGGAGCTACGTGGATATATATAGGGATCACATGGCGCCATGAACGAACAGGTTGACAGTTGAATTCATCCCAGATTATAATTATAATCATAGTTCTCGATCGTTTGAACCTTTCAACGTAACTAGAGTACGTGTGTCGCATGCAATTTGAATTGTAACGAGAAGGAAGATCGATGGAGGAATTGGCTTGAGATTTTCCGTATGAACAGCTAGCCTCAACCGGTTCAAACTAATTAATTTCTCTTCGATCGATATCGGTTAAAAGCCGATTCAAACTTTGAACAGTAGGTCAGATACTGTGTATTAGGGTTAAACTAATGCACACTGCGGAAGTTGACCTGAGAAACATGATAATTAATGCAGTTTTGGTCCATTCGTCGTAACGTGTAGCCAATATTTATACGTCGTATGGCTTCTGATGCTGTTTCATTTTTCTTAAGCATGGGGACGTGTTGACTCCTTAATTTCCTTTGAACGGAAGGACGGACGGACGGACGGAGGAGTTGAATCCATGGAAGAGATCGAGAAGAATTAAGGATTACTTCACCGAGAGCACATCATCGTAAAAAGTAATTAGGTGAGATTCGATGGCTTGTTTAATGGGAAATACATGCGAAGCGGGGCAGAGCGGGCGGACGGACCAAGTCTTTTTCTCGTATGCATTTAAGAAACATACGAGAAAAAGGTTCATTTAATTAATTAGTTGATAAATAAATAGTTGTTGATGAATATATATATATATATATATAGTGGCGGATCCAGATAAATATTTAGAGGGGTGCTCAAAGATGATGTCACTGGCATGAGACGTCGACGAAGTGAAGAGGTGACAAAGATGAGTGCAATGATTTGAGGAGACCAGAGAGGAAGAAATAATGAGATCTCTTAGTGCGATTAGGGTTTTTAATTTGAAGAAGAAAGGGTTGACTTAGAGAAAAAAAAGATCGGGGAATGAGAAAGAAACAAAATGAAATTGCTTGGAAACGATTCGGCAATGAGAAAGAAAAGGAATTGGTGTTTTTTGACATTTTTTAAAAAAATCCAATAAATTTAAGAAATTATAATTATTTTTTTTATTTTCAATCATGATTATATATTTAATTTTTATTTTTTTTTGTCAGAAGCAAGGGGGTGCTTCCGCACCCCCTCGCGCCCCCTGTCTCCGCCCGTGTATATATATATTCCTTGAATTTATCATAGGTAAATTTATAGAATAGATAAAATAATAAGAAAAGTTTAGAAAAATAAATTATTCCTCACGTCCGGGATTACATCCTCGATCATTAGATAAGAATCCGAAGATGAAGAGAGAAACAAAGAATATCACTACTGTGTAAACAAAGAGTTTAAGACTAAGCATTACACAACCTCCAAAATAATCTTATTTTCAAAAAAGGGAATAGATTACCTATTTTTTCTTTTCAACACATCTACTATTTTGTTTAATTTTACATGATCCCTTGCAAAAAAAATTCAATTTTGGAAAAAAAAGTCATTTTTACAAATTTCTTTGTATTGTATGTAATAAGATTTTTCTTTCTTACTTACAACTTACAAAAAACTTCTTGTCATATCGACAATTAGGTATTGTAGGGGACCTAGACCCAGTAAACTCTTTACTCAGTACTGAAAGGTGAGAACGAGTAAATAAGCTGATCCAAATTCATCTTTGCGGTTATTTAATATTAATATACAATAATTGAAAATTTTGAATCGAGGGTATATATATATATATATATATATTCATCAACAACTATTTATTTATCAACTAATTAATTAAATAAATTTATTGTGTATATTCGTTGCGTGAGCTAGGTCTCTTATACCAAGTGGGTCAATATAGGGAGAGATATGCACACGCGTTGTGTAAGCTAGGCCTCTTATATCAAGTGGATCAATGCAGGGAGATATTTGGGGAAGAAGAATTGACCTATAAAAAATAATTTTAATTTTTGAGGATTACCCCTACTTTTATTTTTTTTAGTGAGACAAAACTCTAATATTTTTATAATTATATACACCTCTAAGAGTTATAAAAAATTGAGGTGGGGCAATTGTCCCACCAAAGCTATACATGACTTTGCCTCTGCTTGCGTATGTAATATAATACATAAATGCGTGCAGTAACATACTCTCTTTTATAAAAAATTAATTTAATTCTTTATATTAGATATTAAACTGATAAAAATAAATACTACACTTAATCTTAGCCAAAAGACTATCCATATGCAATAGTGCAATGCTAGGGTGATGCTCGAAAATCCCAACAGCAAGTAACATACTCCCCCTTATAAAACATTAACTTAATAGCATACTTGATCCTAGCCAAAAAGTTGAGAAAATTATACTTTTTAACATCGCCGACCCAAGATATTTATAGAAGCTTATCTGCTCACAGTGTTACCTATTCTAATATGTGGGACTAAAGAGAACTCTAGATTTTTAATTGATTAATGAGAAAATTTCTCAATAATACGCCGTCTCAAACTCTAGATCACTGATTGATGCACTTGTGAAAATTACTAATAAACCTTAGAATTATTTTCGGTATGAATAGCAAAAATAAAATTAACGTACTTTCATTTTGGATTTCACCAAAGTTATTTAGTAAATGAGAGAGATTCTTAATAAATTAGTAAGATATATATAGTGTTACCTGCACACCTCTTATGGACACTCCACTTAGGCACACGAGAAGCACAGAACACTTTTGAGCATTCCGCTGCACTCAAGCATCCATGTAGGGTGGCCATCATATCCATCACCTATCATATATATATATATATATATATATATATATATATATAGAGAGAGAGAGAGAGAGAGAGAGAGAGAGAGAGAGAGAATGGGCGTTTGAGAGTCGAGGTGTCCGAAAGTGATTTGGGTGCCCCGACTCATTTAGTTGCGCAGTACATGCGTGAAAGTGAGGTGCACATCAATCAATAGTTTTTTTTTATCCTACATTCCTTCTCATCTATCTATAGACACTTAGTGCTATTTTTTTAAAAAAATTATCACTCCCTTTAGCCTGAACACTAAATCCTAAGCTGTTTTTTTTTAAAAAAAAATTTAACACTAGGTTCCATGTATTGCCCATAGATGAGTGAGCAAGGTTTAGAGTTTATGACCTAGTAACAAATTCTTAAAAACTCAAATATATAATTTTATTACCTAGCTCACCCATCTATCACTACAAGGAGAACATCAATTAGCGACCAAAATTTTCGGTCACAATAATTTCGGTCCCCAACATCATTTAGTGATGAAAATTTATTTTTGTCGCTAATTATGTATGATAGAATTTAATTTCCATAGCAATATTTAGTGATGGAAATAAATTTTCGTTGCTAAATGTAGCAACCTGATTTAATCTTCGTCACTAATATTATGGACAGAAATAAATATGCAGTCGCTAATTTAGCGACGAGATATTTTTTTCGTCGCTAAATTAGTGTCAGAATATTTTTTCTATCACTAAATTAGTGATAGAAAAGAATTTTCTATTGCTAATTTATGATAATTTAGAGACAAAAATAAATTTCATCTCTAATTTTTAGTAAAATTTTGGCAAAACCTCCCCTATTTGAGAGATTTCATCCTATTTGCATGATATATCAATACAATACATTCACATTCAACAACACTGTTAGGACCAAAAGTAGCTAGAGGGGGGGGGGGGTGAATAGCTCGTCGCGTTCGCTCGGTGCGCTTCGTTGCTTGGCGTTGCTTGTTTCTTCTTGGATGTGCAGCGGAAAATACAGAAACAAACACAAAACGCTAACACTAGGATTTTACTTGGTATCCACCTCACAAGAGGTGACTAATCCAAGGATCCACACCAACGCACACACCCTTCACTATGAATAACACTCCTTTATGGTAACTACCAAAGGCGGAGAAGCCCTACAACACTCTCAATACAAGAAGAAGAAAGGGAAATACAAGTTAAGCAAAAGCTTACAAGATGTGCAGTAAAAACCCTAACCCTAACTTCTTCCTCTTGCAATAGATCCGCCTCTTGACTTGGAAAGCCTCCAAGAACCTTCAAGAACTGACGATCACGTGCTTGTAGAGAGCTGTGGAGGAGCTGGAATGAATCTGAGAAGAGCTTGTAAAAGGATGCCGAAGACCACGCTCGCCTGCGGCTTTAAACCCGACGCAACGGTCGGATCCCGATCGATTCGAATGTTCTGAATCGATTGGGGAGGCTTTGGATCGATCCACGGATCGATCCAGAGCGTCTGATCGAGAAGCGCTGGATCGATCCACGGATCGATCCGGCGCTTATCGCGCGAAGCAGCGATCGGCTGATCGATCGGGACCTCCGAATCGATCCACGGATCGATCCGAGCTTCTGATAGAAGATCTGGATCGATCCACTGATCGATCCACAGCCTGGATCGATCCACGGATCGATCCAGCACTTGATTTTTGCCCAAAACCAAGTCCCAATCCTCCCTAACCAACATCCGGTCAACCTTGACCTGTTGGTACATCATGCCTCGCATCTGGTCACTCCCTTGACCTGCTAGGACTCCCCACCAAGTGTCCGGTCAATCCCTTTGACCCACTTGGACTTTTACTCGTCGTGCCAAGTATCCGGTCACTCCATTGACCTACTTGGACTTCCACCAGATGTCTGGTCAACCTTGACCCATCTGGACTTCCTTCCTTGCCAAGTATCCAGTCAATCCTTTGACCTACTTGGACTTCCCAACACCAGATGTCCGATCATCCTTGATCCATCTGGACTTCCTTCCTTGCCAAGTATCCAGTCAATCCTTTGACCTACTTGGACTTCCCAACACCAGATGTCCGATCATCCTTGATCCATCTGGATTTCCTTCCTTGCCTGGCTTCACTCACCAGGACGTTCACCTAGCTTCACTCACTAGGGTTTTCCATCTGCCTAGCTTCACTCACTAGGACTTTCACCTGGCTTCACTCACCAGGACTTTCACCTAGCTTCACTCACTAGGATTTCCTTCTGCCTAGCTTCACTCACTAGGACTTTCACCTGGCTTCCCTCACCACGTCTTTCACCTAGCTTCACTCACTAGGATTTCCTTCTGCCTAGCTTCACTCACTAGGACTTCCTTCTGCCTAGCTTCACTCACTAGGGTTTTCCATCTGCCTAGCTTCACTCACTAGGACTTTCACCTGGCTTCACTCACCAGGACTTTCACCTAGCTTCACTCACTAGGATTTCCTTCTGCCTAGCTTCACTCACTAGGACTTCCTTCTGCCTAGCTTCACTCACTAGGACTTTCACCAGGCTTCACTCACCAGGATTTCCACCTAGCTTCACTCACTAGGATTTCCTTCTGCCTAGCTTCACTCACTAGGACTTCCTAGTCAAGTATCCGGTCAACCTTGACCTACTTGACTCTTCTTCGATCAATATCTTATTGTCAAACATCTAAACCCAAACCAAGACTCAGCTTGGTTAACCAGGTCAACCTTGACCTGAGGGATTTTGCACCAACAATCTCCCCCTTTTTGATGTTTGACAATACCACAATAACACTTACAATCCACATGTAAGTTAGGCTAATCCTATAGCCTTCTTCTTCATGCCACTAGGTAATGAACACATAAGTTAAGCTTTTCATTCTCCCCTAAGAGGGCAAACTCCCTCTAGGTAATGAAAACCTAACTTACTTCCTTTCATTCTCCCCCTATTGGCACACATCAACCCCCTACTCATAAAACACATCAACCCGTCTTTGGACACACATCAACCTATGCTCCAATTTTGGGCACACTTCAACAACTTCATCTGTTGAAGACTCTCCCCCTGAAGAGTTGCTCATCGTGATCACAACTTCACTCATTGTGATCAACACAATAATGAAGGTCCCATACCCTTCATTTATCCTTAACTTCTCCCTCAATGTAGACAAATACCCAACCTTGAGCATTTTCTAACCACTTGAGTTCCCCCTTGAGTTCCCACTTGAAATAATGAGGATATCCACTCCCCATTTCAAGTTCAACTGCTCATCCATGAGCATTCTCTTAACAGAAGGTTAACCACCTTCCAAGGTTTATGAAAATAATTTTCATGTCTTTAAAGAGTCCCTCCCCTAAAGACATGGTGGTAACTTCGTCATTGCACCAACAATGACTTGGAATCCCTAAACCTTTAGGAAACCCAATTGTAGAAGTTTTGAGGTTCAAATATTCAAAATTTGAAACAAACCTCAACCTAAACTTCAACTTAGCCTTCCTTAACCAATCCATCCTTGTTTTCACATGAAAACACCCTCCTTATGTATATAAATGTATATTTAGGGGTTTGGAAAGGTTACATTGACTAAAATAGGTTCAAAGTGCTGAAATCAGGCTTTCCCAGCCAAAATCAGCAACTTGGATCGATTGGAGTTGGGTTCCAATCGATTGAACGTTTCTGAATCGATCCACTGATCGATTCAGGAGGGCTCGATCGATCGGTGGATCGATCTAGACGGCTTCTGTTCGCGAGAAGCCTGCTCTCAATCGATCCATGGATCGATTCAGACCCTTCAATCGATCCGGTAATCGATCGAGCTCTGATAGTTGCTGAAATTCCATTTCGGTCAACTTCAAAAACCCCTAGAAAATTCTACAAAATCCAAAAATTATGAAATTTTGTGTAGACTTTAGTTAGGGCATATACTATCAAGGAAAAATAGTTTTCTATGAAAATACATCATATTTTCAAAGATTGACACAAACTTGAAAACTTCCAAAAACTTTAGTGTTTTCTTCAAGTTTGTGTCTAACTATTCAATGGTGATTACTATCAAAAGATAGCCTTCACCAAGGTTTTCCAAAATCATTTTGAAAACATTTTCAAAACCAATATCCCACCATATTCCTTGGGCTTAATGCACATGACTTGTACATTAGCTTTCCCAATGATGGGAAAACACATAACTATGTGTTTTGATGAACCTAAAACTCAAAAGAATGCACTAAATCAACATCTTGAGTTTTGTTCATCATCCTAACATCTCACTTGTATCTAATGTGCACTAAAACACATACAAGTCATCTTATAGGTCTTGTGAGATGTAGATTTTGGTTTTGCCCTAATCTAGGGATCATGCATATCTATCTAGGCATTTTAGATATATATTAGACATCCACCAAGGATGTCACTTGTTAATAAGTGTTGTTAAATGCCATTTGTCCTTAATTACAAGGAATTAAACTTAATGCATGATAATGTTATGGCATACATCAAAATAAAATAACTTTCAAAAGAAAGATATCCTATAGCTACATGATGTATGAATGTCATGACATGGTATTTTTGTCTTTTTCATAATAAGTCATGAATGCAAAAATAGACGTGATGTCATGGCATATATTGGGCAAACAATCATGGCAAGATTTAGCATAAATAAAATATACCTAGATTAACTATCTAAGTATCCTTAAACCATTAGCTAAACTTACAACTTAAACCTAGATTGCCCTAAAGTGCTTCAAGAAAATGCCAAAACCTAAATTGGCATTTCTAATTCCCTTGATTAATTTATGCCAATTGAAATTAAGCATATTCCTTAAATGTTGGCATATTTCATTTTTCCACAAGAGTAGCACTTTTATATTAAGGCCCGGATTGCCTTAAATTTTCTAAGAACATACCAAAATCCCAACTTGGTAGTTCTTATGAATTTCCCAATATGTGCCATTTAAAGATTAAATCACTTTTTCACCACTAGGCACATTTTACTCTTTCAAGGAGTAAATAATAGTCCCATTTCATTTTCAAAGGTTAACAAAAACTTTGAAAATGCTCCTTGAGTGTCAATTTCCTCAAAGTTGGGTTAACTACCCTTCTAATCGGAGTTGACACTCTCTAACCCATTTATGGGGTAGAGAAAATGCTCCTAGGAACCCAACACCTATTGGTGCTCCTTGGGTGCTCTAGGTACTCACTAGGGATAACTTCCCTAGATACCTTCCTAGTGACCTTGTTGGGCTTCTTAGAAGCCTTGGTCACATTTTCTAGGTCAACCCTAGGGATAGCCTCCCTTGTGACCTTGTTAGTGACTTTCTTAGACTTCTTAGAAGTCTTAGTCACTTTGGTTGCAAAAATACTCTTAGGGATGACTTCCCTAGTATTCTTGACTTGACCACTAAACCTAGGGTTTGTTCCATAACTATATGGAACCCTATGATAACTAGGCACATCCTTCTTAGCCTTTGGTTTGTATCCCAAACCTCTATGACTATTTGATGGCTTTGACTTTCCTAGCCCTAGGTTTTGCTCATTTTGCCCTTTTAGGATATTTTCCATCCTTTTTAGGGTCTTTTCAATTTTATCAAGTCTTGATCTCAAGACTTGATTTTCTATCATTAAATCCTTAGAATTTGGTTTTTCATTAAGTCCATGAGCATTTTTGTTTCTAGGCTTGTATCTACAATCCTTAGAGTTCTTGCCTAGACTTTTACCTACATTCCTAGCCTTAGGTGTAGTAGTTTTGGCATGTAGGGCCACATGCTTTTCCTTAAAGCCCTCATGCTTCCTATTCTTATGGTAAATCGCATTAAAATGATAAAAATTAGAACTATCATGCTTCTTACCATAATTTAAAGGAGTAGGCTCAATAAATGTTACCTTCTTCTTTACCTTGGAGACTCCCCCTTGACTAATGCCTCCTTGAGCCTTGACCATCTTCTTCCCCTTGAGGCATTGACTCCGGTAATGCCCCTTTTTATTGCAAGAGAAGCATATAATATGCTCCTTGCTCTTCTTTGTGTTGGGGATGGTCTCCTTGGGCTTCACCTTGCCCTTTTGTGCCACTTGGCCCTTCTTCTTGGCTAATTTAGGGCACTTGCTCTTGTAGTGCCCATGTTCCCTACATTCAAAGCATATAATATGATTTTATTATTAATTGAAATATTTATACCTTTGCTTGTAGGGGTGGCATCTTTTTCTTTGGATCCGGAGGTAGAAGCTTCCTCTTGATCGGACCTTGATTCTCCTCCATTTGATTTTTCTTGACTTGTGGAGGTATAAGCTTCTTCCTCCTCTTCTTCTCTTGACCCGGATGTAGAAGCTTCTCCTTCTTCTTGATCCGGTGTCACCAAGGATTGCTCCCCCTCAATCCTAGAGGTGGAGGCTTCATCATCTTGAATATGAAACAAGGAGTATGCTCCCTCCTTGTTCCCTTCGTTGCATTCCCTTGAGGATGAAGCTTCTTGGATTTCCTCTTCTTCGGAGGTTGAGCATCTCTCAACCTCGGAGTCCTCCTCTTGATCTTGCTCCAAAGAGTCACCTTCTCTGGATTCTTCATGATCTTGTACAGTGGAGGGGATCTCTTTATGAAGCTTGTCCAATTTGCTCCATAATTCCTTTGCATCTTCAAATTCTCCAATTTTGCAAAGGATGGTGCTTGGCAATAAATTGACCAAAAGCTTGGTCACTTTGTCATTAGCCTCGCACCTTTGGACTTGCTCTTGGCTCCACTTGCTCCTCTTGAGAACTTTACCCTTTGAATTTCTTGGAGCCTTGAAGCCTTCCATTAGAGCAAACCATTGCTCTATCTCCATCATAAGAAAATTTTCGATTCTTGATTTCCAAAAATCGAAGCTCGTGGAGGTGTATGGTGGAGCCACCCTCGTGTCAAATCCAAGTCCATCTTGGAATTGCATCTTGAAGTTGAGCTTGTGAATTCTTTGACTTTGATGAATTTGCTTCAACTTCTTCACCCTCTAGCTTTTCTTGTTACGCTTGACCCTTCCGGCGATGATTCCGGTGAAGAGCGGCCTCGCTCTGATACCACTTGTTAGGACCAAAAGTAGCTAGTCGCGTTAGCTTCGTGCGCTTCGTTGCTTGGCGTTGCTTGTTTCTTCTTGGATGTGCAGCGGAAAATACAGAAACAAACACAAAACGCTAACACTAGGATTTTACTTGGTATCCACCTCACAAGAGGTGACTAATCCAAGGATCCACACCAACGCACACACCCTCCACTATGAATAACACTCCTTTATGGTAACTACCAAAGGCGGAGAAGCCCTACAACACTCTCAATACAAGAAGAAGAAAGGGAAATACAAGTTAAGCAAAAGCTTACAAGATGTGCAGTGAAAACCCTAACCCTAACTTCTTCCTCTTGCAATAGATCCGCCTCTTGACTTGGAAAGCCTCCAAGAACCTTCAAGAACTGGCGATCACGTGCTTGTAGAGAGCTGTGGAGGAGCTGGAATGAATGAGAAGAGCTTGTAAAGGATGTCGAAGACCACGCTCGCTGCGGCTTTAAACCCGACGCAACGGTCGGATCCCGATCGATGTTCCACTAATCGATCGGGAGGCTGGATCGATCCACGGATCGATCCGAGCTTCTGAGAAAGCGCTGGATCGATCCACGGATCGATCCGGCGCTTATCGCGCGGCATCGTCCCGATCGATCGGTGATCGATCGGGACCTGATCGATCCACGGATCGATCCGAGCTTCCTTGGAAAGAATGGATCGATCCACCGATCGATCCATAGCTGATCGATCCACGGATCGATCCGACTTGATTTTGCCCAAAACCAAGTCCCAATCCTCCCTAACCAACATCCGGTCAACCTTGACCTGTTGGTACATCATGCCTCGCATCCGGTCACCCTTGACCTGCTAGTCCCTCACCAGTGTCCGGTCAATCCCTTTGACCCACTTGGACTTTTACTCGTCGTGCAAGTATCCGGTCACTCCATTGACCTACTTGGACTTCCACGGATGTCTGGTCAACCTTGACCCATCTGGACTTCCTTCCTTGCCAAGTATCCAGTCAATCCTTTGACCTACTTGGACTTCCCAACACCAGATGTCCGATCATCCTTGATCCATCTGGATTTCCTTCCTTGCCAAGTATCCAGTCAATCCTTTGACCTACTTGGACTTCCCAACACCAGATGTCCGATCATCCTTGATCCATCTGGATTTCCTTCCTTGCCTGGCTTCACTCACCAGGACGTTCACCTAGCTTCACTCACTAGGGTTTTCCATCTGCCTAGCTTCACTCACTAGGACTTTCACCTGGCTTCACTCACCAGGACTTTCACCTAGCTTCACTCACTAGGATTTCCTTCTGCCTAGCTTCACTCACTAGGACTTTCACCTGGCTTCACTCACCAGGACTTTCACCTAGCTTCACTCACTAGGATTTCCTTCTGCCTAGCTTCACTCACTAGGACTTCCTTCTGCCTAGCTTCACTCACTAGGGTTTTCCATCTGCCTAGCTTCACTCACTAGGACTTTCACCTGGCTTCACTCACCAGGACTTTCACCTAGCTTCACTCACTAGGACTTTCACCTGGCTTCACTCACCAGGACTTTCACCTAGCTTCACTCACTAGGATTTCCTTCTGCCTAGCTTCACTCACTAGGACTTCCTTCTGCCTAGCTTCACTCACTAGGACTTTCACCTGGCTTCACTCACCAGGATTTCCACCTAGCTTCACTCACTAGGATTTCCTTCTGCCTAGCTTCACTCACTAGGACTTCCTAGTCAAGTATCCGGTCAACCTTGACCTACTTGACTCTTCTTCGATCAATATCTTATTGTCAAACATCTAAACCCAAACCAAGACTCAGCTTGGTTAACCAGGTCAACCTTGACCTGAGGGATTTTGCACCAACAAACACATCTCTAACACAAACATTCACATTCAACACTATCAAATTACCCAACATCAACATTCACAAACACATTCAAATCCAATTACAAACCACGCTAATAGATCCAAATACATTCACATTCATGATACATACATCATTCAAAAATAATATAATTCAAATTCATTACATCCCAACTCAAATCTCAAAAACTAATACATCAATCATCATCACGTCTCCTCATCACAACCTACAATAAGTATAATACAATAGGTTATTTAAAAAAGTAAACACATGATTCAAATTACACTACATTTCCTATTTTGAAACAATCTTTCTTAAATATGAATCTAAAGTTAAACTACTTATCAAAAAAATGAAAAATTGATGAACACAAGTTTAGCATGCTTTAAAAGAATACATACCGCCCCCAGGGCGTAGCACAGACGGTGGGCACATGACACGTCTGGTGTAATGGCCAAGGGTCGATTCTTAGAAACTGACGACTTAGGGTTTACCCCACCATGTGCCTAACGCCTATGTACCTACATGTACCTCTCTCTATATCCGTGAGGCAGACACTAGGTGGACCGTTAATGTAGCGGATCTATATTTTTTAAAAGAATACATACCTTAATGATAGAATATAGTATCAAATATAATTCTTCAAATGTTAATCTTTTATCTACATTATTTCTAAAAATATGTAATACAATTAGAGATACATATACTATTAAAATTAACAGAAATATTTTGCCTTTTTATGAGTGATAAATAAAAAGTTAAGTTGAAGGTCAACACACTTCAGAAACTACTTTTCAGGAGAGTTATGGTCTTGATTCTCCTGTAAGTCAAAATAATGCTGCATTTGAAAATTTAGAATCCATCTATCTATGAATCCTTGTATTTGCTACTCTATTGACGTCTTGAATTGATCTTCCATCGACTACTCTATTGTTGTGACCTGATCCCTTAATTCTTTATTTTCTTGTTCTAATGCTTCCAGTCAAGTAGATGAAGAAGAACTGGGATTACCCTTTAGCCTATGAGTCATCATACGATCATATGTGACTTTTTCCTAGGAGACAAAGTCATAGAGGTGTTAGGACCCTTGGTGGTCGGCTAAAAGGGAGGGGGGGGGGGATGAATAGCCCTTGTACAAAAACAAAACAACCTTTCTCAACTTATAACTTAAACAAAATAAACACTTGCATAAGAATAAATAAAAGACTAAAAGGAAAGTGACACCGAGAATTTACTTGGTTATAACCGGGGAGATTGTTAATCCAAGGTAGTGAAGTCACACTAATTTCTCCTTCAGGCAGAGAAGTCTCTTATAGCAATGAAAGCTAAAATAGAACAGTGAATGCGTACAAGTGTTGTATTGATCTTTCTTGTTCTTCTAAAGATTTGGGAGCAAGGCTGCTTATATAGCTTTGTTCGAGGTGCCTGGAAGGGTTCTAGGTGCCTGGAGGGGGATAAAATTTTATCCCCTTCACAACGGATCGTGGTCAAACGCGATCCGAATAAACTTCGATTTTGGACGTCTGGACTTGGAAAGTCAACCACATTGACCTTTTCAGTCCAAGCCTTCCGCTTCGGTTTCGCTCGCCTTGGTTCGAGTCTTCCGCTCTGGTTCCTCTTGCTCGGGTGATCTCGGTCATCCGGAATAGGGCTCACCCAAATCCAACTTCCGGCCTTCTCAAGCAAGCTTCCGCTCCTGGCTTCTCGTCCCTCAGAAAGGTCGCGCGCCTCCTTCTCGCCCTCCTGCATACTCTTCCACAGCTCCTTGTCCCTCGGACGTACCGAGCCCGTCGGCTCTCTCCCGTGCCATCCTTCTTGCTAGCTGCGTCTTTTGCTCGACGCCCTGTGCTCCTAAGTTCCTGTACACTTAGACACAAGGTTAAACACAATATGACCTAACATAACTTGTTTGATCACATCAAACAACCTTGGAGTACCAACAAGAGGAAGTTCTTTTTTTTTCCATCAACAATGTTATAATAGATATCATCTAGTACATCATCTAATAGAGTATGTAACTCCTCTCCTTCTATAGCATGCTAAAATGCCTGAGAAACTCGATCAGTGATTTCATCCTATGTAAAAAAAAAGTAATATTAATATCTAATGTACAGTTAATAAATCTAATAATTGTTAAATGTAAATAGTAATAAAATTTAAAATCTTACATTTATAGCCTTTGATTGAGGATCGACAAAGGTGTCATCCTTCTTTTTGTGTGTATTGTGAAATATCTCCCAACAAGTGGGACGTCTTTGTAAAGTATCAGTCTACAAATAGTTCATTAATAGTTAAAAAAAGTAAGATTTACATGGTAGAACTAGTAAGATTTACATGTAAAAAGTAAGATTATACCTAAAATTTAATCATCATTACAATCTTAATCATTAACATTACAGTTTATATGTTTTCATTGCTAGACTCTAATAGTACATCAAGCTCCTCATTGCTAGACCATTCGACAAACTTCTAACCATTCACTAGTTCTTCTTCTCTTCATCAAGTATTCAAGATAGAATACATGACCATCTTGTACCACAAAAATGACGGGTTGAAACTTGTTAAATCTTTTGTTTGCATGAACCTCAACTAAACTTTAGTTTGAATGTATTCTAGTACCTTTTCTTGGAGTCGGATCATATCATAAACATTTGAATAACATATATTTTATGGATAAAGTAGGATATTCAACCTCAATGATTTCGTCAAGTCTACCATAGTAATCAAATGCAATATTAGTGTTGTTGATAAATCCATTTATGCAAATACCTAAATTATAGGTCAGTGTGTGTGAATCACATTGTGCCACATGAAATTTAAAGCCATTAATATACTAACTAGAGTAGTCTCTTATGTTACGAAGAGGTCTTGATGCAAGATCCATTATCCTTTCATTTTACACATTTGATATTCTATGATTCTTCATCTAGAAAAAATAATTATGATATAAATTATCAATTATATAATACACTTGAAAAAAAATTAATTAGTTTACAACTTATATAGATTTCAAATCAGAATGTAAATTTCGTCTCTAACTTTTTCTCAACCTTAATTGGACCTATTGATGGATTTAGTAGTTGTAGTTGTTATTCGTACAAACTATCAAGGAAGGTAATTTTAAGACATATGGTTTAGCAATCAAACAAAAGGAGATAAATGTTTGAATATAGAAGTTAACTCACATTATGTAGGGTTTAACCTTGTTACTGATTAGGAGTATGTATATTTGTGATGCATAATATTCCTTTAGATTTAACTATCTACAAATAGATGCACTGATTGACATACTAGGAAACTTAGAAATAGAAACCATCTGTAGGTCTATCAATTGAATATCATCATAATTTCAAGAGAACTTACGATGTCTAGTTTTCACATTATCAACAAAATAATATGAGTAGAAATAGAATACTTTTTCAACCAAAAAAGTATTACATATTGATCACTCTACTCTTGCTTTGTTACAAATATTATTTTTTAATCTCCTAAAAAACCTTTCAAATGGCTCCTGCCATATGTACTGCATAGGACCAACTAGTCGCACCTCATTTAAGGTAAATGAACTGATATGTGTTCCACCGAATAAAAAATAGGTGGGAATATGTACTAAAGTTTATATAGTATAAGAGGAATGTCTATTTCTAGTTGAAGTATATCGACCATCATAATAATCCTCTATGTTAAATCTCTGAAACATAGACTTAATTCTCTAAGCACTTGCCAAATATCATTAGGAAGTAGGTTATGGAAAGTTATTGAAATAAGTATTTGCATGAACACATAATAGTCATGAATCTTTATTACAAACATTTTAATTTGTTCATATCCATACATCGAGCCATATTCGAGTCATACCCATTAGGGAATTTGATTTCTTTCAACCAACTACATAAAGTTTGTTTACCTTCATTGTCCAATGTATAACAAGTCTTTGAAAAATTATTGGTTGTTGTATTCTGATGCAATTCATGTCTGCTAACTAATTATTTCAATTTCTTATGTAATTTTTCTGTGTCTTTATTTTCCCGGAACATTCATCACAGTTTTGAATATATTATCGGAAAGAAAATTCTCAACATGCATTATATCTAAATTATGTTGAATAAGTAGACACTTCCAATATGGAAGCTTCCAAAATATATTTATTTTCTTCCAACCACACTTGTATACTCTCGCAATGTATTTATTTAAATCATCAGAATCCATCTAAGCTACTAGTATAAATCCATAGTTGTTTATTTCCTCAAGTATTTCTTCTCTTGACTTAATTGCGGATGAAAGTTTTTTGACCACTTCATTCTTTATGAACTTTTTCTTATTTCGCCTGAAAGGGTGCTTTTTTGGTAAAAATTTATGATGATTATCAAACCAAAATATTTTCCCACTGTAAAGTAATGAAAATGCATCATATTCTATCATACAATGTGAACATGCTAATTTATTACCTGTGCTCCATTTGACAACATTGAGTATACTAGAAAATCACTAATCATCCATAATAAAGAAGCATGCATGGTAAAATTAGTTTTACTTGCAATATCTTAAGTCTCCAAACCTACATTCCATAATTCATTCAACTCGGCAATCATAGGTTGTAAAAAAAATATATGTCTTCTCTTTTAGATTCTTTGGGCCTAGAATAAACACAGTGAGGGACATGTCATCTTTTATGCACATTTATGGCAGAAAACTATATGATGTTAATATGAATGCTAAGATAAATGTTGTTGTCCAAAATTGATCAAATGACTGAAATTCATCTGCTGAAAATCTCAATCATATATTACATGGTTCCATTACAAAGGAGGAAATATTGTATCAAGATATTTTCATGCAGGTGAGTCATAAGGATGACACATTATATCTCTTTTGTGTACATGCTCATGATGCCACCTTATATAGCTTGTTGTTGAGGCAGATGCATATAAGCATTGAAGTCTAACAGTTAACAATAAGTAATGCATAACTTTCCATGATAAAATTTTCTTTTTCTTCCCTGATATGGGACTATGTTGCTTATAATGAGGGTGATTATACATTCTGCATTCAATAACTTCATTGTCTTCATACCAAAAGATCATGTAGTTTATACAATAATTAATTTTTTCCACAGGCAAACCTAACCCCCTAACCAATTTCTTTGTACTGTAAAAACTATCAATCATTATGTTTTCAATAGAGAACAACTCTGATATCAATTGATAAATGTCATCTCTAATATATTTTTAAGAAATAACGTTCTATATTGATGTTCAATATTCTTGCAGTAGTTGATAGTTGAAAATGATCAAAAGGAATATCTTCCCACACTCTTTCACTACCCTTTAACATGTCATATAGTTTCTAAACTTTAGGTGTTAGTATTTATCTATATTTGAATGATCAATTGAATTCATCATGTTGTAAATCATTGGTTGCATTACATTATCATTAGATATAAAGCAACAGAAGGTTTAGACGACGAAATAATAAAAGATCCAATTGGGTCAAACAAATAATGCTCTCCATAATAGTATCAGTTATAGTAATTTGGAATAAAATCATTTCTACCTAGATGTACTTTCATGGTATCATCATCACATCAAATTATATTTCTACATTTACAATGATTACACTGATACTGTAACTGGTCACTATTCATGTAGTTTGGATGAAGCTTAGCAAATTCTATAAACTTTTCAACTCTATCAAAATATTCTTTAGTGATAAATTTATTTTCTAACCTATTGTACATCTAAGCTTTATTGATACACATTGTAACCTAATGAGAAATAAATTTACAACATTATTAAATGTATAAAACTAACAACTAAGCATACAAATAGTTTAAATTTAAGCTTAATTAAATCATTATTAACCTAATACTATCAATAAATAATCATTCAAGACATACCTAGAGTCGGTGCACAAAGAAGAATATCTTCAAAAAGTGTAAGAACATGCCAAATAAAGAAACCTACACAAAATACTATTAAGTCAACAATCAAATAGAGACGTACATAAACAACATACAATATTTTTGATAATTTTTATCCAAAAACTAGAGCTCTGCATGCACTTATGGCCTCGCAAGCCTCATGTGCGAGGTTGTCGGGCTAGGGTTGCATGGTTGGTTGGCCAGGGTTGCAAGGTTGGTTGGCTAGGGTTGTATGCGCTCTTGACCAGGGCTGCATGTGTGCCCGAGCATTCAACTAGGGCTACATGTGTGCCCGGGCATTCGACCAGGGCTATACGACTAGCACTGCATGATCGACTACCCAACTACCACTACACGAACAGCTGCCTGGCTAGGGCTACATGACTAATCACCCGGTCAGCACTGCACGGCTGGCCACCCATGGCTACACAACCAAGTCGGCCGCCCATGGTTGTATGGCTAGGCTTAAGCTAAGCTCCCTGTCAGCCAAAGTTGAGGCGGTCGGCCTTGTGAGCATACCACCAGGCCACGATCGGTCTCATGAACATAGCGCGAGGCCTCGGTTGGCCTCGCAATCACAGTGTGAGGCCCCGGCCTTGCGAGCACAGTGTGAGACCCTAGCCTCACGAGCACAACACGAGGCCCCGACCTAGCGAGCACAATGAGAGGCCCCGGCCTTGCGAGCACAATGCGAGGCCCCGACCTTGCGAGCTCAACACGAGGTTGACTGCAGTCTCGCTAAGGTTGAAGGGGAGAGGAGAGGTTTACCTCACGCCGAAAAATGGATATCATGTTGGAGAGAGGAGATTGCGCCAAAGTGGAGATCAAACTAAGAAGTGGATAGAAAAAATTCTCAATCATGAAACTCTAATCATCCTAAATTAGTGACAGGAATTTAATTCCATCGCTAAATTAGTGTTAGAAATTTAATTTCATTGCTAATTAAATAGATTAACTATATATTTTTTTAATGGTGGTGATCGATATTGCGACAGAATAATAATTCTATCACTCAATTGAGATTGAAGTAATATTCTATCGCTAATTAGGGATCGGATATTATTTTGGTTGCTAATTAACGATGAATTTAATATTTCGACACTAATTTATAAATAGAATTAAATATTTGTTGCTAATTCTGTCACTAAATTAGTATTTTTTTATATTGTATCGACAACCCATGGATACTTAGTGTTAAATTTTTTTTTTAGGGTTTAGTGCTTAGGCTAAAGGAAGTGAAAATTCAAAAAAAATAATAATACTAGGTACTCACGGATTGTCTATAGATGGATGAACAAAGTAATAAAATATATATATATATATATATATTACATTGTACATTGATTACATATAAAAATTGAAAAAATAATAATTAATTAAAATATTATATTCCTAAATTATAAGAGTTTCCTATATTAAGAAATTTCAAGATTTTCACGATCAATTATATTTATCCTAAAATAGTTGTTAACTTCCAACACTCCACCTAAAGCATGTGAATAGAGATCATTCACTCTTAGCTTGGATATAATTTGAGAAGTCCCTTTGTAAACACATCTACAAGTTGTTCATTTGTAGACACAGACAGAAGACAATTAATTTACTGACTAACATCTCCTTTGTAAAGTGTCTATCGGTCTCGACGTGTTTTATCTTGTCATGCTGTATTAGATTATAATAAATATTGATGACTAATTTATTATCGCAATATAATCTCATAGGCTCCTCCCATTTGATTTTTGAGATCTTCAAGGATGATCTTCAACTATAATAGTTCACACATACCTTGAGTTATAGTCTAGAACTTTGCTTCTGCATGCACTTAATTGATCTACATTTTGTTTCTTGCTCTCCATGTGACTATATTATCACTTATAGGAACAAGCAATAATCTATTGTGGAACATCTATCAATCAGAGATCCTACATAGTCTGTATTGTATCAGCATAAGCTTCAAGAATCAACCCCTCACTATATGGGGTACACCAAAATGTTCTGACTCCTTTCCACCTTGTCCTTCACGTGGGTTATGACCAATAGAACTAGTTGTCTCGTAGTCTATTTTTTGTATAGCAACATAGATGAGAGCGCATCTATAGTGGCCAATAAAACCCCTTCGATGCTTACACAGGCGAATGAAGGTGGGCATGTATCCAGCCAATGAAGGGTTTGGCAAAAATGTTCTTGGATAAGGATGTTCCTAAAGAACATATAGGCATGCAGTGAGGATGTTTCCGGATGGAGATGTTCCTAAAGAGTGTATGAATGTGTGACAGGTGTTGGAGTGTATACTGAAAGCCTAAGCTTTTGTAATATTTGTTTTGAATAAAAAATCATATTTGGTTAAATTATCTACATTTGTTTGTAGTTGTTCAATTAATTTATATTGTAGATAACATAGCATGTGGTGTCACATGCAGAAGATGATGTTATCAGTACCTTATAAATTATAAACAGTAGCTCACGACCAAATTGGAAAGGAACAAATCATTAGAAGGTCGTAGTGTAATTAGGTATCAGTTTATCTTGACTGTATAATTACACTAGTACACTTAGAGTGTATTGAGTAGGACCATTTGAGGTCGTTTATTTTATACTGACTTTATAAAGGAACAAAGACCTCAGTTATTATGGAAGTGTGTGCTCTTAATCCTAATATAATAACAAGCACATATATTTGATATTTATTTCTTTAATTTATCAATGAGTGAGATTTAGTTCGATGAATCAATAAGCCCGATAAATTGGGAAATGGTATCACTTATAGTGTGTGTTGTTGATTATAGAAGGAAGCTGTGTCCTAGAGATACTAGGTTGATAATGTCCTCAAGAGGAGCTCATAAGGATTGTCATGTTAAACCCTGCAGGTGGACTTAGTCCGACATGATGATAAGGTTGAGTGGTACTACTCTTGGATTAAGATATTAATTAAATGAGTTGTCAGTAACTCACTTAATTAGTGGACATTCGATATTTTAAACACAGGGAGACTAACACACTCATAATAATAAGGAGCCCAAAAATGTAATTTGGGATTGATGCGGTAGTTCAATAATAGTTCTCTAGTGGAATGAATTATTATTGATAAAATTAAATTGTGTGTTCGGGGCGAACACAGGATGCTTAATTTTATCGGGAGACCAAAACTAATTCCTCCTCTCGGTCCCTATCGTAGCCTCTTATTTATAGAGTACTATACCCACCTATACCCACTTTCTATACCCACCTAAAGGGGGTCGGCCAAGCTAGCTTGGGAACCAAGCTAGGGCCGGCCTAAGTATGAATTGGGGTGGCCGGCCCTAGCTTGAACCCAAGCTAGAGGGGCTGGCCATATTAAATTAAAAAGAATTTTAATTTTAATTTTTATTATGTGGAAGATATAATTTATTAAAGAGAATTAAAATTAAAATATCTCTCTTGTAAAGATCTACAAAAGATTAAAGAAAGAGATTAGATCTCTTTCCTTATTTGTAGATTGGTAGATATTTTATTTTCTCTTTAAAAAAATTATTCACATGTTGTAAAATTAAAATTATGGAAATTTTTTTTATCAACCATGAAGAGATTTTTGAAGAGAAATTTTTAATTTTAAAATTTTCGGAAACAAATTAGGAAGTTTTAATTTGTTGATTAAAACTTGTCTAATTTATTTCTCCATGTGGTGGCCGGCCAATATAGTTTAATTTGGGAAATTTTATTTTATTTTTCTCAATTAAATCATGTCAAGGAAATTAAGGAAATTTTATTGTAATTAAATTTCCTAATTTGCCTAGGCCAAAGAATATAAAAGAAGGGGTGGGGGTGCCTTCATGAGGTGAACCTTTTTTATTTCTCTCCCTCTTTTGTTCCTTGGTGTGGCCGGCCATCATCATCCTCTCCCTCTCTTCCTCTTGTGGTGGCCGAAACATCCCTATTGCTTGGAGTTTTTGTGGAGGCCGGATACTACTTGGAGAAGAAGATTGAGAAGGAGAAAAAGCTAGCATCTCTTGGAGCTTGGTTGGTGTTTTGATCTTCTTCCTTGGTGAAGCTTCTTTATTGTTGGCCGAACCTAGCTAGGAGGAGAAGAAGGTGGTTGGTGTTTTCTCATCTCGGAAGATCGTTGCCCACACAACGTCCGAGGTTAGAAGAGGAATACGGTAGAAGATCAAGAGGTCTTTCTAGAAGGTATAACTAGTAATTTTTCCTTTCCGCATCATACTAGTTATTTATGGAAATAATACCAAATACAATAGGCTTACGTTCTAGTATTTCGAATATGTTTTTCGAGGTTGTGTTTTTTTTTTGTTTTATTTTTCCTTGTGATTTGATTGTTCTTTTCGGTTAACCTAAAGTTATTTTAGGAAATTAAATATTAGATTTCTATAAAAGGTTTTGTCTAGTCGGTGGTGGCTGCTCCCATATCCAAGAAGGCCATGTGCCTCGCCACGTCAGTACTGGGAACCGATTATGGAAATTAATATTTAATGAAATTAATAACTTAAGGTGACTTGGGTCGAACGTGTTAAGTTCAGTAGGAGATCCAAGTCAAAACCTAAAAGAACAAATAGATTAAGTTTTGGATCAAACGTGTTAAGTTCCGCAGGCGATCCAAAATTTAATTTAAAAGAACACATGGTAGCTAGGAAAAGGTTCAGACCTTTGTACAAATTTTTTTGTACAATGGAACCTCTAGGCTTTCCGAGTAGCAACCAACAATTGGTATCAGAGCTAGGGTTTTGCCTTTGTGTATTTAGTATTAGGTTAATTATGCACATGTCATACATAATTTAGGCAGGTTAATAGTAGGATGTGCTAACTTTGTGGATGCAGGATCCAACTATTATGACTTTTAATTATTATGTGTGTGATTGGACCCTTGGACATGTCAAGGGCATTTATATGTGTGTGCATGATTGTATTAAAATACAGCAGGAGTTGTATTTAGTTTTATTAGGATTTTATTTTTGATCTAGATACATGTACATTCCTTTTATGGAATATAAGATCAAAAATGTAAAATTCTATTTAATGTCGCGGATCGAATCTTGCAAAGCGTGGAACCTTCTAAGGATCAGAGGCGCAGCGGAACTAGGAGCAAGATGGAGGCGACAGCTAGACCCGGTGGCGGTGGCCAAATATGGCAGCAGCTTGGGATGACAACACACGGAGGACAACTAGAGATAAAAGCCATAATAGTTGAAAATTAGATTTTCTATTTATTGCTTTTATATTGTGCTGTGTGTGCATGCTAGTTTACAAGTTTAGTAGGCTAGCATAGTTAAAATTCCTCATTTATAAATAACTAAGTGGGAGAGGGATTTTTAAGTAAATCTCATGGTCTCCATTACTGGTTTGTAAGTGATGCAAACAAGCTTGCGCGTTGGCTCTGAGTGCCTTCCTCCATAACGGATGAGCTTGTTTGCAGATCACTAGAACAGACTTCCATTTTTGGATGACTATAGGAAGTTAATTAAGAGCGTGTGATCTTCCCCAACGGAAGGGGCATAATCTTATTAATGGACTTAGTGTCAAGTAATGGTATACACTTAGACACATCTAATAGTATCCTCCCCATCGGAGTCACTGCTATTATTTGTGTGACCAAATGATACCAACTATTAATTTTATTTGTCAAAAAGTTAGGTTGACAAGATAATAAAATTAATGGGTTAAAACCCTCCTTTTACAAATGTTGAATTTGTATACGTCCACACTAACGTGGCATACAAAATTCACGGTGTTTTGAGGTGTTGGTTAATTTAAAATAATATTGTTTGAGGAATCAATATTATTCTAAATTTAGAGTTCTGACCAAAAGTTATTTATGATTCTTAGGATGACTTTCAACCCACTGTCCATCATACTTCAATAGAATAGACTTACTGGACCTAATTACATAGATTGGAAAAGGAACCTGGACATTGTCCTTACTGTTGAAAGCTATAAATTTATACTGACTGAGCCTTGTCCTGAAGCACCTACTGGTGAATCTACCCAAGAGGAGATTGAATATCATAGGAAATGGGTAAAAGCAGATGAGATGGCGCGGTGTTACATTTTGGCTTCAATGTCAAATGTATTGCAACATCAGCATCAAGATTTACCAACAACCTATGATATTATGAACAATCTCAAGGAACTCTTTAGTCATCAGGATAGGGCTTCTAGACAAGAAGCCATGAGAAAGATAATGACAGCCACCATGCAAGAGGGTACTCCTGTGAGGGATCATATCCTAAAGATGATGGCTTATCTGAACGAGATACAGATCCTTGGAGGAGAAATTGATGGGGAAACCCAGATCGATATGATCCTCCAAACGCTACCGAGAAGTTTTGAGCAGTTTCGCCTGAACTATAATATGAATAAGAGGATTTATTCATTAGCGGAACTACTGACAGAACTTCAAGCAGCAGAAGGATTATTTCGTCACAATGCTCAAATTCACTATGCTGAAAATGGTTCTACTTCTAAATCGAGAGGAAAGAAGAAGAAGAAACAAGTCAGTTCAGCAAAGAAAGTGAATAAGTCTCAGAGTACGGGATTTAAAGCTGGAGTGAAGAAGCCGAAGGGCAAGTGCTTCATCTGCAAGCAGGCAGGTGGACTGTCCTCGTAGGAACCAAAACAAAGGTATATCTCATACTTTAGTTGTTGAAACATGTTTAGCGGTGTTATCTACCAGCACCTGGTGTGTAGATACGGGAGCCACTGATCATGTCTGCAATTCCTTGCAGGGGTTCCAAGAAACCCGACGACTATCTGAAGGAGAAATTACCGTCTACATGGGCAATACTACTAAGGTGGCAGCTGTTGCAGTGGGAGACGTCTACTTATCTTTTAGTAGAAATAGAAAATTGGTTTTAAGAAATTATCTTTATGTACCCAGTTTTAGAAAGAATTTAATTTCAGTTTCTAAACTATTTTTAGATGGATATTCAGTTTCTTTCAGTAACGATGTAGTTATTAAAAGAAATAAAGTGATTATCTGTTCTGGTGCATTAGTTGGCAATTTGTATACTTTAAATCCAATTTCTTCCACAAGGCAAAACATGGAAATTTATAACTCATCTTCTAACTCTAATAAAAGAAAAGAACCTTCGGAAATGAACCAAGCATATCTTTAGCATCTAAGGCTTGGTCATATTAACTTAAGTAGGATTCAGAGGCTTATAGCTGATGGACTTTTGAGTTCGTTAGAATTGGAAAATTTTCCAACTTGTGAATCTTGCTTGGAAGGTAAAATGACCAAGAGGTCGTTCAAGGCCAAGGGGTATAGAGCCAAAGAAATGTTAGAATTGGTTCATTCTGATTTGTGTGGTCCTATGTCTGTCCAGGCAAGAGGAGGTTTTGAATATTTTGTCTCTTTTATAGATGATTATTCAAGATACGGATATATTTACCTAATGCGCCGCAAGTCCGAGTGCTTTGATAAGTTCAAAGAGTACAAGGCTGATGTGGAAAAACGACTAGGTAAAAGTATCAAGACACTACGATCTGATCGTGGTGGCAAATACCTCTTAGGAGAGTTTAGGAATTACATATCAGAGTCCGGGATTCAATCCCAACTGTCCGCACCTGGTACACCCCAACAGAATGGTGTGGCAGAATGAAGGAATAGGACTCTTATGGAGATGGTTAGATCGATGATGAGTTATTCAGAATTACCAAATTCGTTTTGGGGATATGCTCTGGAAACATCAGTGTACATTCTGAACTTAGTACCTTCTAAATCAGTTTCTTCTACTCCCACAGAATTGTGGAATGGGCGAAAGTTCAGTCTAAGACATATTCGGATTTGGGGTAGTCCAACACATGTGCTGAAACCATATGCTGATAAGTTATAATCTCGTACAGAAGTTCGCGTGTTTGTAGGGTATCCCAAAGGAACGAAAGGTGATTTATTTTATAGTCCTAAAGACCAGAAGGTCATTGTTAGCACCAATGCCCAGTTTTTAGAAGAAGACTATATAATGGATCACAAGCCCAGTAGCAAAGTTGTTTTAGAAGAACTTAGAGAGGACACGTCTACTTCAATACCAACAGTACAAGATGAAGTACCACCAGAGACTGCAACACGTGTCACACATGATACACAACCACAGACAGTGCCTCGTCGTAGTGGGAGGGTTGTAAGGCAGCCTGAAAGATTCATGTTTTTGGGAGAGTCTTCGGACTTGATCCCGGGTAAACATGAACCTGATCCACGAACATATGACGAAGCACTCCAAGATATAGATGCAGTATCTTGACAAAAGGCAATGAATTATGAAATAGAGTCTATGTACTCTAATAAGGTCTGGGAGCTTGTAGAACTACCTGATGGTGTAAAAGTCGTTGGATGCAAGTGGATCTACAAAAGGAAAAGAGGGACAGACGGGAAGGTAGAAACCTTCAAAGCTAGGCTTGTTGTGAAAGGGTACACTCAGAAAGAGGGAATTGATTATGAGGATGCACCGAGCCCGTCGGCTTCCTTTCCGTGTCATCCTTCTCACTAGCTACGTTTTTTGCTCGACTTCTTGTGTTCCTAAGCTCCTGCACACTTAGACACAAAAATCAAAAGATAACAGGACCTAACTTAACCTGGTTGATTACATCAAAACTACCTCAGGATTCCAACAATCTCCCCATTTTTGATGTGCATCAACCCAAGTTCAAGTTAGGATAAAAATAATGCAATAACAGTATTGTAAAAAAATTGTAATACTAACTTTTTAGGATCATTAAGTATAATGTTGTAAAATTCAAAATTTTATAGTGTTTGCAAAATTCAAATTTTTTAATTTTGCAAAATTCAAAATTTGCAAACTTCAAAATGTTAAAGTTAAAATACAAAATTCAAAATGTTAAAGTTTCAAAATTTTAAAATCTCCCCCTTAAAAATCTCTCCCTAAACTTGTATCTATTCCTCCTTTGATCATATTAAAAGAGTAACATAAAAAGTTAGAAAGTTTTTGAAGTTAATTTTGAGGGGTACTTAATAAAATAGTAAACAGAATGGTTAAAAACTTTCATAAAGTCATACTTTGTATTTAAAGAAGAATTAACGAAAAAATATTTTGTAAAAAAAAATCTAACTTTGTTAACCGAGTAAATCGTTTTATCAGTTAGTTAATTAAATATTTATTTCGATAATTGGCTTCCAAGCTGTGGCGAGACATAGGCATTCTTGGATATTGGAGCAACAACCACTTTCTTAGACAAAACCTTTTAAAGAAATTAATTTCAATTTAACTCTTTTATAATTAAAAGAATTTTAGTCTAGGTATGATCTTGGAACCCAATATAAGCAGTTCGGATCCTCTGTCCCCAAATTTCTCTGTCCCCGTGTCCCCTGTCGATCGGACGGACCAGATTACATCTCAAGGCATCATGACATCCTTAAGATGTGTGCAGTATCCTCGTAATGTGTAAGACATCCTTGAGATGTAATCTGGTCCGTCCGATCGGCAAGGGGACACGGGGACAGAGAAATTTGGGGACAGAGGATCCAAACTGCAATATAAGTTCCTACCTATTAGATTAATCAAAAATTTAAGAGGTACATAATTTTTAGGAATATTCCTAATTTGTCTCTGGTGATGTCTAATATACCAGTTTAAATTATTATATCTCCTAATATTTTAAGTTTTTAAGCATGCAAGATTTTTCAAGTATTCTATTTCTATTTTTAGTTTATCATTTTCTATTTTTAAATTATCAAACAAATCTAATGGGCATGCTTTTGCTAATTTTCTTTTTAAAGCATTATTTTTTTTTTTCTAGTTTTACTAAATCCTTAGAAAGAACTTTGATGAACTGAAAAGATTGTTCGGGTGAAAGAGCATGTACCTCATTTACCTTAAGTTATGATGTTCCTCCTTCATCGTAGCTTTCCTCTAATGACCCTCCCCATTCATCGCAGCTTTCCTCTAATGATCCTCCCCCTTCGTCAATGCTCATCTCTAAGCTGGTTTCGTCTTCCTTTTGATGGTCTGCTATTAGGGATAGTCCAGCATAGACTTCGATTTCAGAGTCGGAGGACGACGATTCATCCCATGTGGCTTTTAGATTATGTTTAGGCCGAACTGACTTCTTATTCTTTTTCTCGTCTTCTTATTCTCTGCATGTTGTAGCAGTTAGGGTCAAGTAGCTGCTACAATAGTGAGAAGTCAATCAGGACTGTAGGGTTTAACTACGTTGTATCAATTAATAGGATTCAACTACAGTAGTTGCTACAATAAAGATAAACTTTTTTTTAAACACTCTATTTCCTCAACCATAATCTTAAACCCGAAAGCCCTAAAATCATTAAACCCCATTGTAGCATATAGGAGACGAATCAAAACCCTAAAAATTCAAACCCCTAAACAAAACGAGATGACTCAAAACTTTAATCCCTAACAGAATACTTACGATTGATGCGAAGATTTAGATGAGAAACAAGTCATCGCGGTGAGATTGATTGACGAAGACATCGTGTGGGCACCGATCTACTATGATTGAAATTCTTTAGAAATATTTTTCACACGGCGAGTTTAGGGGTTAAACCTTTGGTCAGTGAGGGTAAAAATATAATTGCACAGTATATATATTTGCACAATAATTGCAAAAAGGTAATTGGTAAGAAAAGAGTATTTGGAGATCAACAGTACCTATTACGCGTTGTAGCAGTTATTCTGGAGTAGTTGCTAATCAGAAGTAACTGCTACATAGTGTAGCAGCCACTCTTGACAAGCTGCTACAACGTGTATCAACTTTTGACGACTAGCTGCTTCAACGTGCTGCAGTTGCTTCTACAACATGTAGAATCTCATTTAATTGATCTAAATAAAAAATTGAGATTGCTATGATCTATTATTGGTTGAAAATGTAGAGTAACATCTTGTTGAGCGTAAACGAAGAAAGAACTATTACATCGTTGTAGCAGCTAACATTCCAAGTTAGTTGCTACAAGTTGTAGCAGCTACATGGAAAGTTAGTTGCTACAAAGTGTAGTAGTTATTTGTCGAAGTAGCTGCTATAACGTGTAGCAGCAAAGCAAAAACGCTGCAACAACATAAATAATTTTTTAGCAAGTTGATATACAGCTACAAAAATATTTTTAGGATTAATATCTGTTAGAAAATATAACTACTAAAAAAATAACTTACTAAACGGCTACTACAAGTTGTAGCAGCTAACTCTTTATGTAGCTGCTACAAGATGTATAGCAGTTAACTGTGGAAGTAGTTGCTACACGTTGCAGCAGCTACTTCGACAGTTAACTACTACACCTTGTAGTAGCTGCTATAACTTGTAGCAGCAAAGAAAAGTCCAAGTGGCTGCAGGCGTTTGTAGCAGACGTCAGCTTTGCACGTCGTAGCATAAATCCTTCCTTCTACAACCACCATTCCAAGTTAGCTGCTACAAGTTGTAGCAGCTACAAAGACAGTTTGCTGTGAAGTAGTTGTTGCAACGTTTAGAAGCGAAGCGAAGGCGCTGCATCAGTAAAAAATAATTTTTTACCAAGTTGATATACATGAACTTAAATATTTGTAGGGGTAATATCTGCTAGAAAATGTAGTTACCAAAAAAATGACTTACCAAGTGGTTGCTTCACGTTTGTAGCTGCTACAATGTGTAACAGCTAACGCACATACGTGGTTGTAGCCTACAGGCGTTTGTAACCGACGTTGTCCCTGCCCGTTATAGCATTAATCCTTCTAATATATGTATGCTATAACGTTGGGGAATAACAAATTAAAATGAAATGAATTACCAATGAGAATGGAGAGAGGTGGTAAGCTCTCACAACAACTGTGAGATTGAAGACGCCAATGAAACTTTCTCGACGGGAGCGCGAGGTCCGACGGACGACGGAGACGGAGGGAGAGAGAGAGAGCGGCAAGGGAGATTTTAATTTGAAAAATTTCCCACGCAGAAGTTTTGAATAGAAGGCGGAAGGAGAGAGAATAAATGACATATTTTTTTGTAACGAAATCAAGCTGGCAACACCACATTTGCGCATCGCTCACGGTCGCGCACAAAATATCGCTCAGCATATGAAATCTATATATATATATATATATATATATATATATATATATATATATATATATATCTCGTAGGCTTTTCTAAATAAGAAAACCAATATTGCATTAAAGAATATATAGGATGAATAATATCTAGGGTTCTTTTGGCATTTTACAAAATTATATATTTAACTTTTATTAATATCCAAATCACATATCATATCAAATCACATATCTCTTTTTAAAAATACTCTTTTTTTTGTGTGCACACTTATCTCAAACATTAAAAATGGAATGTATTATCAGTGAATTTTATCAAAACTTATTAATGGTATCATTAATGAATTTAGATCAAAACTTTTAAATAAATCCAAATCAAAACAAATATACTCTTAGAAGCTTTTTAATCACATCATGCCCTTCAACTTTGATTTCACATACACAGGTTATTTTGAGTTTTTAAAATTTATATAACTTTAAATAAATTTAACATAAACTCTAATGATGAAATTCATATTCATCCAACAACAACACCAATATATTCTTGACCATATTCAAAATTTTAAAATCTAAAAACTAACCCAACTAAGAGTTAAAATAAAAAGTTTGAAAAAAAATTCCAAGATAAAATTTTTAACTATTTATTTCATAAGAAAAGATAAATTGCTTACCATTTATTTTATTTAACTATAGTAAAATAAAATGAACGAATTTAAGAATCATGGACTATTTTTTAAATTTCATTTGTCCATCACAATCTAGTAGAACAAACTTTTCTTCCTTCCTAGTTAAAAAAAGCTTATGCCAAATCTCTCCCACGTAGCCACGAGCGACTTCACGACCACCAACGACTATTCTTGCGGTCACAAGGTTACACAAGGTTAGCTTTTTTTTTTTTTTCCTTCTCTTTCTTTTTCTCTTCCTTTCCCCTTATTTTCCCTTCCAAAAACTAGATTGTTCCCACCTTTGATTTCTTTTCTTCCTCAATCCACACCTCCAAATAAAATAAAGCATAAAGTCTGGTAAACAGCAGGAACTAACACTCTGAGAGGGAGTGTAAGCTTGGGCTATTCTTTGTGCAAAATGAAAAAAAGAAAGAAAGAAATAATCATGTATGCTCTGAAAGAGCAGCAGTACTGGAACCTCCATTCACATGATTTTGGGATTTCTTCTTAGTGTTCGTAAGACTACAGTTGGGACAAATGTACTCCAAGCCCTCTGTCTTTGCGTAATCCTGTCACAGAAGTTGACGAATGTGCGAATCAGAGTCGTGCCACTGTTCTATTGGTGACAAATTTTGAGCAAAGATATCAAAATAACCGCAATCAATCACAGGATAAAAATGATTTCTGATTTTCACGGTAATAGCCTCTAATAACTTAAATAGTTATGAAAGGATCAAAGTACCTTAAAAGTAGCAAGACCTAGTCGTCTATCACAACCAAAATGCGCCCACTCCCCGCATAAGCCGCAATTCACCCAGTCACCAGGAGTGCTACTGCAGAAGAATAAGAATACCAATCTCAGAATTTTGCATAATGGAGTTGAGAAACAAAATAAGCAAAGCATACCTGTGACACAATAAGCAACACTCTCCATCAACATCGTCATGTGCTAGCTCATATTCCAAGAGATATGTTTCATAATGTCTTTTTAATGTATTGCCAGCACCCTGGATTGTATGAAGAATTTAAACACAGCTCCCAAAGTCTTATTCATGCCATTCAAGTCGACGAGTTACAAAGGGAATACACTGGTAAACAGAGACAGCCTTGATACAAAAATACTGAAATGAGCTACCTAATTTAGGGAAATATAATTTTCCAATAGAGTCAAAAAGTACTGGACACATGTTAAAGATAGAACTGTGGTAGAAACAAAAAGTTCTAGAGCATTATGTCATAGACTAGAAACAGTAATTGCAAAATCATATGAAAATAAGAACTCACAGTCATTTTATTAGAAATTGTATAGTTTCGCATCTTTGAGAAAACTTGTCCTTTCCAGTTTATGCCATTCCCAACATAAAAACCTCCCCTTGAAACTACCTGCATGGTAATATGTACATGTATCGAAATTTTGGTTTGAAAATTAGCATATAATAAACACCAAAATATTCTACAGTTCCTCCGAAAGATTTAAAATATATGTAACCTCCTTATACAAGTTGAACAGATCTAGACGTTTTGCATTGAGTACAACATCAGGAAACTCAGAAATTCCTCCTTGTGGGACAAGCCGACTATGCCCTCTGTGGCTTAGAAATTGCATGACATCCTCAAGGAATTCCTCCTAGTTACAAACACATGGAAACAAGGTAAGACAAAAGATAAACTACATTATTCAAACTCACAGAGGATCAGAAACCCACTTCAGAACAATCTTGAATTGGAGATCTCCTACATCCATGTTTCTTCAATGGCAAAGGATTTAGAGTTACACTTTGTTGCTTACGAAAAGAATTTGATATAGATTTTCTGTGCATCAAAGGAGCATGAATATTATTACACTTTGTGGAAGGTAAAATTTGCAGCTTAACTTTTGCATGGCTTCCATCATTCACATCCTTGCCAACTGAAAAAGGCAACATTTGGTACCGGCGAAAATGTGGAATGGGCTTCATTGTAGCAATCCTAAATCTTTTATAAGGGCTAGGAATCCCATCCCATGAGCCAACATCTTCTAAGGCATCCCTATCATGTTTCAGAAAATATGACCCATCTGTTTCCATGATATGGTTACAGGTATCCAGTTTAGTTTCTGAAGGCCTGGACCTTCGTTTCCTTGAAGGAGATGAAAGAGCAGGTAGAGGAGGAAAGAATTCATAGATGTGGCATTCCTTTGTTTTCTGCCGCCAAAAGAATAGAAGACGATCAGCATCTTCATTCTCAAATGACGCAACTGGTACACCCTGTATGCATGCAATGCCAAGAGTTACCAAGCTACGGTGGGCTACATCCGATGCCAGCTGCTTCAAAACCTGCATCACATCTTTATCAGGCATCCAAAGATAATGTTCTTATATCAAATAATTGGTTGCAGTAGTTCGAAGTTAAATGTTCAAAATCTTTCATCCCATCATTTAAAATAGCTATGGCTTTTAGAATGTGAAAAAGGGCAAGGTCCTCAACTAATGCCACTGAGTCTAGTGACACTTCTTTAGTAAAAGGCAAAAGAATAATTCGCTTTGTGCTCACCACGCAACTTTGTCATGTTGAAGCACATAGATTGTGTAGCCAGAAGTATGATAATTATGTATATAACTTTTTTCCCTTGCTCAACTTCTTCAAAAGAGACAAAAAAAAGTGAAAGTAATAACTTCTGCAATTGTCCTACTTCAAAAAGCAATGAACCTGAGCAGCCCAGGACGGAATTTTCATACAAACTTCAAAAACAGAAGCTCCACAAGCAACAGATTTAGAAGGCAGAGGCTCTGTCAGATGTGGCTTGCTTTTGTGAAAATCTGGAAGAGAATGAACTAGCTGATTCTTTTCAATAAGTTCACATTTAATATGACTTTCCAGTAGCTGCAGATAAGTAGAAAACAATTTAAGGACAGTAGTTTAGCCAATTCACATAAAGTACAACAATCTAAGGTTTTACCTGATCATCAAAACAGGTTTGTGCACTGCCTGACACAAGGAGTGATATGTGTGCCGAACTACTAGTCACAAGATCACATCGCATGGTAACAACACCACGAGAAAGTGAGCCAACTTGCAGAGGAGGCGGCGCAGCACTGAAACATTATGATCATCAAACAGTCAAAGAATAATTAGCAAGACTTAAATAATGGGGAAACATGACAAAGCAAGCTCCACTTAGCACAAGGAACACAACCAGTCCTATGCTCAAGAATTTGTCTCACGCAGACCTTAACAGTCAATGATACACTCAGATATATGTTTGCAACTATTAATTAATTTAATGTCATAAAAGTATATACAAGATAGAAAGCCATAAAACTCATAGTGAAACAATTTGGGAGATAAAAAGAATTTTCAGGTAATAATTTAGCTCTAGGAAAACACCTGAGACTCCTCAAAGCATGAAATGAATCTATATTAAGTTGGGAAAGAAGAAATTATACTTTATTGAACAATGATATGAAAAGATGAGTGAGAACTTCGCAGATCAGAAGCCAAATCCCTAAAGATGGACCCAAGTCGATGCAACTTTGATGCTAAGTGGTGCAGATGTTAAACTAAGATCATACCCCATCCATTACAATCTGCTAAGGAGTTCAGTAATAAGGCATATTATTGGGATTGAACTTTATCCCTTAGAACGACATGATATCGAGCAAATGTTAACTGAGATTGAGAGAAATCAAAATTCTGTCAGATGTAAGATTTAATGATAAACTAAAATTCAGAAATAGGTTTACTGAAATTGCCAATCTTAAAGGAGATTATCCCATTCGACATAGAGAGAGAGAGAAAGAAAAATAGACAATTAGAAATATTTTTTTTTTTAAAAAAAATCTCATTGTTAATAGAATAGGTATTGTGGATCAAGTGAGTTTAGTCCCACATGGGTACTAAATTCTCATTGTTAATAGTATAGATATTGTGGGTCAAGTGGGTTTAGTCCCACATGGGTACTTAAGGTTTAACATTTAGAGTTTTTAGGTTGAATCCATAAATACATATAATTATCCTTTATCATGGAACAATCCAATATTTCCTATCCCCAAAATTCCAAATGGTATCAAGACACTTTAGGGCTAGGCATATCTAGTGTTTTCCCTTTAAGGGGAGGTTGCAAATTCCCATTCTCACATCCTCTATGATCTCTATCTATCTCTCGTCTTCCTCCATGCATAAAGGGCAACCATCAAGGATGCAAAATACATGGATCCTCCACAACCAACAACATGGCCTGCCTCCTAGTGATTTCAGCATGAGCATCTCCATGGGACACATCTTCCTATTCCTCTTTCCACTTTCAATGACACTCATTGGCATTCTTCCTCATTTTCAGTTACATAGCTAAGAAAAAGGTTATCATTCCATGCTAGAATTTTTATCCCTGGTTAGATTAGTACAATTTTAATGGTATTGTGCCGATATAAGTTATAAAAGATAACAAACATCATTTCCATTTTTCTTGAAATGTGCCATAACAAACCAAGCCACATAAACAGACAACACGACACAATTTTTCATTGACATGATAGACAAAAACGCACGTGAGAGATTAGCTATATTGATTACTATTAAAATTTGATAATTTATCAAAATAATACATTTCGACTATGCTACCAAGTACAATACGAGATTTTAAACCATGGCGCAACCTAAACTAGTGAAGACCTTAACAATAAGTTGTCTTCTTGTACTCTTTCTTTTTTGAAGAAAACATTCCTGTGGTCTCAGTTTGCAATATGTTGCAAAGGATCATGCAAAGCAATTCATCTTCGCTTTAAAATCAACCTCAAGTGTTCTTATTTTCCCTCTTTGTTCCCTCTATTACGTGTTATTGTATACACCATCTCAAGGAGAAGTTCATGCAATAAATTAATTCACAAGAACTCAAATGATTCCTATTTGAGAAACCTTAATGCTCACCAAGGTCAGATTTCAGTACCAAAAAAATGCATATAAATTAAATTCATAGAGTTGAAGCGATGTGCTATCAATACCTGATTCGATTGTGAAGTTTGCTCCCACGAATCTGAGTCAAGAAATAAAACAATATGAGATAGGTTGCAATAGTGAACTTATGATTCCAAAATATAGAACACTTGAGATGCAATGTGATGGAATTCCTCGTAAAAACCATTCCAATCTCAATCATAGTATTTATAAACTTCTTTACGCCTGCAAGACAATTCCACTTACGATCTAGAACACACATCCATTTGAGCTCTCTAGTGTCACAACTCAAAGCAAGACATCTCACATATGAAGAATCTTTTATTTCAAGAACATATGACTTAAGTCCCTATGGAAAATTTGATTTCTTTTTTTGTTCCCCTCGGAAATAGGAATAAAAAGTATTATACACATTACAACAGAAAAAATAGGAAACTAGAAGAGAGAATAGGAAACTTACTTATTCTTAAATATAAGATACTTTCTAACTAAACCCCCTTAATTTAAGGGATTTCCTACTGTGTACACAGTTATTTATTTCTTTCTTTGTACCCCTCAAGCTAAGGAATAGATGCTTTCCATTCCTAGCTTGACTATAAGATCATCAATCCTTGAAGTGTCCAATCCCTATTTAACATATCAGCCAATTGTAGTTCCGAAGGAACATATGACATACACACTAATCCTTCCTCAAATTTTTCTTTGGTGAAAAGTCTATCAATTTCAATATACTTAGTCCTATCATGTTGAATAGGATTATGAGCAATATTGATAGCTGAATTATTATCATAATAGAGTTTCATGGGTCATTCCCATATAATTTTTCAAATTAACCAGAATAATCTTCAACCAAAGTAGTTCACATAATCTTTGAGTAATGACCCTAAATTCTTATTCTGTAGATGATCTTCCCACCACATTTTGCTTCTTGCTCCACCATGCCATCGGATTACCACTAAGGAGAGAACAATATCCTGTAATTGATCTTCTATCCACTAGAGAACCTGCATAGTCTGTATTTGTGAAGGCTTCTAAAGCTAGTCTCACTTTTCTTGAACAAGATTTTATTTCCCAAAGTGCCTTTCAAGTAATGCAATACCCTGTAAGAAGCTTGAAGGTGAGATTCTCTTGGATCATGCATGAATTGGCTGATTACACACAGAATATGTTATGTAGGGCCAAGTGTGAGCAAGGTATATATGTCTACCAACCAACCTTTAATACATCCTTTTGTCAACAATGGGTTCTTTCTTAGCTTCTCCTATCTTGTGATTTGAATCCATTGGACTAGAATTCGGCTTACACCCAATTTTTCTTATTTCAGCTAATAGATCAGTCACATATTTTTGCTAAGAAATAAAAATTCCTTTGGTAGAATATGCTACCTCAATATCAAGGAAGTACTTTAGCTTGCCCAATTCCTTTATTTCAAACTCCTCCACTAATTTTTGCTTTAGCTCATGTTTTTCCATTTCATCATTTCTAGTTACAATGATGTCTACATAGACTAGAAGAGCAGTCGCCTTCCTTGCAGTTGAGTGCTTAATGAAGAGAGCATGGCCCCCTTAGCTTTGTTTATACACAAACTTCTTCATGAATTTTGCAAATCTTCCGAACCATGCCCTACTTTTAGATCATAAAGATCCTTCCTCAATTTACATACTATGTAACCAATATCCCCCCTTGGGATGTTCATGTAAATTTCTAAATCTCCATGGTGAATGCATTCTTCACATAATATTGTAGGAGTTGTCAGTTGAAGTGTGTAGCCAAAGATAGTAGAACTCTAACAATATTCATTTTTACAACTAAAGCAAAGGTCTCTTAATAATCTACCCCATAAGTTTGAGTATATCTTTTTGCCACCAACCTAACTTTATATCTCTCAAGGGATCCATCTGCTTTGTATTTTAGTGTGAAAATCCACTTACAATCAATAATGTTCTTCCCCTTTAGTTTATCAATAACCTCCCGTGTCTTATTCTTTTCTAATACATCTATTTCCTCCCTCATGGCATCCCTCCATTGCCTTTTTGACAATGCCTCAAAAATAATGTTAGGAACAATCATGGTATTTAGACTCACAATGAATTTTTTGTGAGTTGGTGATCGATGTTTAAGAGAAACAAAGTGAGATAGAGGGTAGAGAGGGTGTTTGGTGCATTCTCTGTTACCTTTTCTAATATCAATGGGAAGGTTAAGGCTGTATGTTAGTTTAATAGGTGGTAGATTGTAAAGATGGGTCAGATTAGAGGTTTGTGGATTAGGTTCTTGGACCTATATCACTTCTAGTGCAACCTTTCTCCTCGAATACACTTGAGGAATCCTTGGAGTATCACAAGGGGCACTTGATAGAAAGGAAGATAGAGGTTACTCACTAGATGGAATAGGAATAGAAGGTGATTCGGTACGAATTTGGGTAGGAGAAAGATCGAGGGCGTTAATGGGTTTAAATGACTCACAAGTGTTATCTTCTATCATTGAAATCTCCCCCTGAGGATAGGACTTGGAGAAGAACAGGGTATGTTCGAAGAAGGTAACATCGGCCGAGGTGTAAAACTTTTGAGATGAAGGGTGATAACACTTGTATCCTTTTTGAGTGGATGAGTATCCAAGGAACACACATTTGATAGCACGAGGGTCTAGTTTACCTCGTAGTCGACCGTGGATATGGACGAAGGTAGTGCACCTCAAAATCATAGGAGAAAGCCCATTCGTGGTTCAGACGATAGAAATTGTTGAGAAGTTGTATGGGCTCTTGTTGTCTAAGGCATGTAAGGAAAGTCTGTTAATCATGTATGTGACATTAAAGACCTCTCCCTAAAAGGATTTAGGGGCATTGTTGAGGAAGAGAATGACATGAGGAGTGTTGAGTAAATGTCAAATTTCCTTTTTGCTATTCCATTTTGTTGGGGTGTATAAACACAAGACGAGTCATGAATAATCTCCTAGAATTGGAAATAGGGGGACAAGATTTAGTTGAGGTAATCTCTAGCATTGTCAATCCTAAAGCTTTTGATTTTCACTCCAAATTGATTTTGAATCATTAAGTGGAAATTAGGAATACAATGTTGCCATTAGATTTTTGTTTGAGGATAAACAACCATGTAACTTGAGTGCAATCAATAATTAAGGAGGCAAACCATCAAGTCCTCGAAACGGGAATATTAGAAGGACCTCATATGTCACAGTGAATCAAATGAAAGAGAGTAGAACTTCTTTTATTGCTAATAGGAAAGGGTAATTCGCAAATATCACATTGAAACTAAAAAACATCCGATCCTTGAAAAAAAATGAGGAAACATGATTTTTAAAACCCTAAAGGGGGATGACTAAGACGTTTGTGATAAAACCATTGTCTTTATTGGAAGAACTGTGAAATGATAAAGCAAATTATTCCTAATCTTCTTAGTAGATTCAAGGAAGTAAAGACCGCTATGTTCCTTAGTAAGTCCAATCCTCCTCCCGAGTCCTCATCTTGAAAAAAACAATAAGGGGAAAAAATGGCATGACAGTAAAGTTCAATGGTTAATTTTTTTAATGGAAATAAAGCTAGCAAATAGTTTTGGTACATGGAAGACATTTTTAAGGATAAAGCTAGGGGTAAGGTGAACATCTCCAAAACCAGCAAACAATAGCTAAAGATCCATTAGCTACTACAAATTTTTTGTTACTTGAGCTAGGATTATAAGTGTGGAAAAATTGAGAATTGGGAATCATGTGGTTAGTGGTACCGGAGTGTATTATCCATGAGTTATCAAAGAAACTGTTTGAGGTATTCATGCAAAATGGGAGTGAAGGGGGATAGGGATCCTCTAGTCCCGGATCCCTGGACCAGTCCTGGACCTTGTCCATTCATTAGTGGGATAGATGATTGGACCCAGCTCACCCCATTTATGAACATGCAGGGTCTCCCTTGATCCAGAAGATCCTGGACCAGAGGATCTAGCCTTAGTGAAGGGATACCTGAGAGAGTCAAAGAGCATGCGCCAAACGGTTTATCAAGAGAACCCAACAATCCTCCCCCCCCGACTTCCACATTCTCGGCTTGGTGGGGCAAACCACCCTCATCTTTCTCCTGCGAATCAATTTTGCCAACAAGGGTTGATCCAACCATGGGTTGGGGCTCAAGTATCACACTTCGTCGGCTTTCCTCAGCCTAGAGTAGGGAGATTGTCTCTACTAGTGATGGTATCCGGTCTTTGCCAATGATTTGGTTTGGACTTGATTAAATTCAAAATTTAAGCCAACCAAAAATTCATATACACGATCCTTTTCAATAAAATTCATAAAAACATCATCATCTGCAACACATTTCATCTCAATTACTTGGTAGTAATCCAGTTCTTGCCACAGATTTTGCAAAACAGTGGCATATGACTGTTTTATCTCCCTTCTTAGTAGCACCAACTTTGACTTTTCATAAACTTAGAGAGCATTACGGGGTTTGGAGTAGGGGCAAAAATTTGGTAAAACCGAATTAACTTGAACCGACTAAATTTAGAAATTCGGTTCGGTTAATTCGGTTTAAAAAAAAAATCGATTCAATTTCAAATTTCATAATTCGATTAAACCGAATAGACTGAATAAGAATATTAAATTGATTATTTTTTAGTTAAAAATATAATTAATTAAACAAAATCTTGTTTTTTTATTTAAAACCAAATAAGGTTTTAAAATTTTGGTTAATTCGGTCGAAAACCGAATTAACTGATATTTTATCGGTTCGGTTTTTTAGGAAAATTCGGTTAATTTAGTTGGTTCAAAAAAAATTTAGTTTATTCGGTTTTCGATTTGTTTGGTTCGGTTTTGATCGAATGTTCAGCCCTACTTTTGAGTAAGTGCGACATTCCTAAATTTCGTTAAAGTAGTAAGAAACATACATGTATTACTGATGGATAGTTCCATGGAATTCCATAACAAAGACTTATCATAGAGTCTTCTTCATTCCATGCCTTAAAGGCTGGATTAATCGTGGTAGGTCCCGTCCTAAGGATATGGCTAAGTTTCCCTTTGTCCTTGAGGTAAGTACGGACAACCTAAAACCATTTCAGGCCTAAATATTCAGCCGATCGCCAATTTTTTGGATTGAACTGCGGTCATCGGACACAATAGATTAACTAGGATTGCAGGAAACGATTGTTTGAGAATTAACCATGATGAAGAAAGGCAGTGAAAAAAAAAAGAATTAGCAATGAAGGTTAGGGCTTTGATACCATGTGGAAAAATTGATTTCTCTTTTTTTTTCACTCAAAAATGGGAATACACAGTATATATACAAAACTATAATAGATAAAATAGGAAACTAGGAGAGAGAATAAAAAACTAACTTATTCCTAAATATAAGATATCTTTCTAACTAAACCCCCTTAATTTTAAGGATTTCCTACTCTGTACATAGTTGTTTGTTTCCGTACACAACTGTTTACAATTCGACACAAATATTTGCGGTTGACAACTATGACAACGGAGTAAAACAAAGAAAATATTTATGAAAATGTTAAGATCTTGAAGAACTAAAAAAGAATTGAGCAAACCTTTTCCCCCAAATGTCATTAATTAGATGGAAGCACTTTAAGAAAGGAAAAGATCTTGAAGTGTACTTGTTGTGTATACTCACTTTTACTGTCAATAAATTTGTATTGCAATAAAATTCCATCTAAAATTAGTCTAAGTGAAATAAGAACTGACAAATATAAATGATGGATGTCAAGTTTAGTAACACATATACAATGTATTACTAGAACCGTGTTTGGGTGAACTAATGTGTTTCTCCTTAAAGAATTTGGCACATCATATATCAAGGGTAAAATTTAAACATTTATCCCCAAAAGAAGGATGGAACTTAAACATGATATGTAAAACTTCAACATACAAATCTCCTTTCCTATTGCGTCAACTCCTCTTGTTTGTCAAATGGTCCGGTAAATCACTCTGTATATTTTGTTGTTGTCATCTTGACTCACGGGCAAGCAAATGTGTGCTCAATGATTACTTTTAGGAAAAAAAAATCAGCAACTTTTGAGCATTCTGATTGCCTGCTCATCAAGCTCAGGCAGAATCAAACTGCCCCAAGTACTGAATTCCTTGGAATAGCACAGTTTGGAGACATAATAACTTGGTGATAGTTGATACACTCGTCACAATTGTCTTCTATGTACAAATTCTTGAACAATCACTAGGTATCTTGACATATTGCTCTTTGTTTAGCTCTTGCATCAAATGAAGGAAAAAAATATTAGATAGCCTATCTATGCAACAGGTCCTACACCATACTTCCACATTATACATTGTACAAATTTGGATTCCACATGAGAATTGTGTAGGTCAGATGCCGAATCTATGACCGACCTTTCTCAATGCCATTTTCCGTATCTGGCTAGCCAGGATCCTCCCTAAAGATCATCACTACCAGATTTTTTTAATCCTTGCAGGAAGCTTTATCAACTTTGCCATCAACTTATAAAACATACAAAATGTATATCAGGGCATTGTTGCTCAGTTGGATTCACCACATCTAGAAGGAACAAACAGAAATTTATTTGAGAACTCAATTGAAGAAAAAGGGCATCAGACTATTCATTTTGACAGCAATGACATAGTCTAGTCCGAGTGATTGTTTAGCCAACACAACTATAATATATAATCATACCCTTGTGCATATTCATATCAGTAACATATAGTCAGGTTCTCCACCTTCAAAAAATTTAAAACATATAAACTTGGCAGATAAGAATTACAAGAAAACATTAATTCATGATGCTTACTTCAATGTTTAATAGGGCGTTAAGTCCATCTTCCAAAGAACCCAACATGCATGCTTCCTGGAAAACAGTGCGGTCATATAGATAGTTGAACAGGCAATAGGCACTACTGCAACAGATAAGTTACCAGCTCACCAATGTGCAAGGTGATCCACAAACAAGAAACCTCACATCCACATCATCATCATAAATTTTTGTCACAGGAAGGGTATCAGAAGACAAATCTTCTCCATCCTCTAGAAGACTTTCAGGAATTATAGCATTTATTTTAGGGGCGTCACCCAGTAAATATGGTTCAAATTTATTGCTACAATTTTGAGCACTAGCATGCAAAACTAAATTGTTCCTTTCGTGAAAGAGCCGAAAAGATGCATGGGCAAGTTGAAAAGCATCCCACGCATGGCAACATGAACTGCACAGGAGAAACCCAAGAATAAGACTTTAGTAAATTTAGTTCCTTAAGGTCAAAAGAACTTTCACTAGTCAAAGTAAAAAAAGAAAACTGGAAGCACAGAAAAGTACCTCTGCACTACTGAAAGTAGCGATTGGTGAAAATGAGAAGCTGCATAAGATGAGAACTCGTTCTTCCAGTACATTACATATGGAATCCCCTGACAAACAAGAGTGAATGAATCAATCATTTATCTGCATGAAAATAACATGGGATCCAATTTGATGAGCAAAGTAAAATAACAAGGGTAGTCCAAAGTATGGATATAGAAACATAAATTCTAGCTTTCCAAATTGATAATAGAAGGCATTCAGTGTAGAGCTATGGAACTTCCTCCACCTTAAAGTAAAGTGCTTGTGCTATATTTTCCCCATCAGGAACCTCCAGATAAACCTGTGTCCATAATTGAAAATAAAACAATAAAATGTGGAGGATAAATTTAATATAAAATTAATGACAAGCACATATGGTGTAAAATAATTATGGTCTCTATTGCAAGGAAAAGAGATAAATTGGGATAAACAGATCCTATCATCAATAAAATGAACATCTTGCAGACTTTAAAAAAAAATCAATAATAAATCTCTCAAAAGTAAATTGGGTTTCTTTATCTACACGTATATTAGGCACCCATAGAACTTCTCATTTAATGGATACATCAAAACTTGGATATTGATCCTCCTTATTTGAATGGTAGAGGCCAAATAATGGATGGTCCAAAGAAATATCAGACATTCAATAGGATACATCAGAACGCAAGGGGCTTTCCAGGTTCTGCCTTTGAGTGCATAACAACATAAATGTACTATAATTTGTAAAACTCCATAGGTAAGAAACTAAGAAATATCAAAAGATTTCATAAAAATATTACAAAAAATGAACATTTTAAGGTATTGAAGATCTAAACTGCCCTCAACATAACTAAACCGCAAGAATGAAATATGGTTGATAGGACATTTTAGAATTCATAGTAGTTTTGTTAGAATGAATTATGCATCATTTGCAATCTTAATACTGAAAATCCATATCTTTGATGCAGGTTTTGTTATATGAGTTCAGATCAACCATTCAATAGAACTATTTGACAAATCCTACAATTAGCAATGCCACAAAGTTAACAGTCCCCACGATTACACCAAAATTTAGCAGTGAAAATAAAGTATGTCCAGTGATAGAAATTGGCATGTTTAACATTGTAGATTCATATTTGCAGGTGATTAAACTCATTGATGAGAAAGAGAATACTACATAAGTAGACAATAAAATCAACGCCCTTCCAATATGATCCAAGAAATAATGAGAAAATAACTAGCATAACCCTACAAAATTGCACTCTTTTTGTTAATGTTGCAGTTGCACAAGTATTTGAAAATTTGTAAGAGATGTATAAAAGAATCCTTCAAGTTCAGGTTTGCTAATATGCAATGATTTAGATCTCACTCCATGTCAAAATACTAAGTCATGTAGCATTCTGAGTCATTGTCAAGACATGGGCATATGCCCTATACTGATATGTGATATATAATGAGACAGTCTTAGGTGCTTCTCAAATTTGCATCATGCTCGATCTATGACCGAATATACAACATACCAAGGCCTATCGGTAAAGAGCAGCAGTGACAACACAAAGCAAACTCCATTTGGCTAGAAGGCTATGCACAAACAAAGGAAAGGAGTCATCACACAAAATACAAGATGAAAGATAAAACATAGGGAGAAGGAGAACAAGAAGAAGATCCAAGAATAAAGGGAATGTTGCGACCTAAGGATGTTCACATATTTCCACAGTGACATGATATTATCCACTTTGAGTCTAAGCCTCCCTCGTAGCTTTGCTCTTAGACTCTACCCAAAAGGTCTCATGTCAATGAAGATATCATATATCTTTTTAAACCCATGATCTTTTCAATTTGGGACTTTGATTGTATCCCAACAATCCTCCCCTTAAATGAAGGACCATCATTACTCTCGTAGTCTGGGCCTCCTCGCAAACATCTAGTCACTTCCCCATGAGCATCCGGTCACCCGACCTCCAGACCTCTCGCAACTTCGTTCAAGGCCATTCACATGACATCTGGTCTGGACTATGGCTCTAATACCATTTGTTGTGCCCAAAGAATGTTCATATATCTCTACAATGGCATGATATTGTTCACCCTCATGGCTTTATTCTTGGGTTCTACGCAAAATGTTTCATGACAATGGAGATATCATACATCCTTTTAAACACATGATATTTTCCATATCTTTCCAATGTGAAACTTTGATTGTATCCCAATAGGGAAGAAGTAGAAGCACCTAAAGGACAAAACAAAAGATAAAGAAGGATTGGGTTAGCACCGCAAAAGGTCAACACTGAAGCAGAACGACTCCAGGCAGGAACCTAAACAAACTGCATCTTAAACCCTTAAAAAAAAATCAAACATGTAGACAAAACGTGCATAAGTTCTGATGTTACAAGAACTACTTACAATTGTGGGTGGAGGAGCAATGAGGGAAGTGAACATGTCAGGCTCTGAAACATCAACGTCTGCCCAAACAAGATTCCCGATTTCTTCCTCATTCTCAAGTTGCTGCCCCTGGAAGAACAGGATATTTGGTTCCAATGATTTCTGAGCTTCACGAAAACTTTCTGGCGTCGGATTAACGAGTGTATGGATCTGCATTATACGAGCTAAATCAGTAGGAAAATAAAAAGAGCACTCGAACAACAAGTTTTCGCAAAATTGAACAGCAGTACAAACCTCGATTCGCCCTGTTGAAACAAGTTCAGGAAACCGGTAAAGACGCTGACACTTTCCCTCCTGCCCGTCGGCAAACTTCCCACATAAGACCGCAATGAGCCTACAAGGTTGCTTAGAGGATCCTGGAGATTGATACATCCTTCCGATGTATGATGAGAGGATCCACGACTCAAGCAATCCGGTCTTCCTCTCACCACCAATAGCCTTACGCCCAACCCAATTGACGGCGACAAGGAGAAGACGAATCCAAAACAGTGAAAATTGCAAGAGAAAACCCTAAATCAGTTCTGAATCCAAGGGGGGTGCTTCCCTGCATTCTCCTCACAAAAGAAAAGACAAGAAAAAAGTGAGAGGCCTAAATATAAGACCAACTAAAAGATCCAAAATAATGAGAGAATCCCTATCAAAATGCTACCTTTTCCAGTTGTAACCTCCGCAAGTCGTCCTCCAGCAGATTCTAGATCAGAAACTCATCTCGCGGGATTGACGACCTCAAAATAACTCGGGAACGGGAAGGGAAGTACGGCATCCACCAAAAGGAGAGTAAAGTAAACAAGAAATTATAGATTGTAGCAAGTCGGCGTTAAACGAGCCATCAAAAACGGCCAATAAAAGAATCAGAATTAAGCAGAATACATTGTGATGGAGAATGTGCAAACCTCGATGGCTTGATCGCCGTCGAGGTTTGGATCTTTCCTTTAATTTATTTATTTATTTATTTTTGGATTTTCTTGATCCGATTCATGACTGGTGATTTGCAGTATTATTACCGCTCCAACTGCACGAAACAAAACAATTAGAAACGTTTAATTCAATTTTAGTTAAGGAAAAAAACAGAGATCCGAATCGAGCGTACGACGATCATTCGATCATTTGAGTGACCTGGATCGCTGGAGTGGCGTGCTCCGGGCTTGTTGGATTTTTATTTCACGCGGTAATTTATCAAAGACGTATCTTGGATATTATATTTATCAAAAAAACATATTGTAATTGGATTTATACCAAAAAGCACAGATTAAAAAATTTAATTCCCAGATTATCCCCCTGGCTACTTGCCAACCACTTTTTTCAATCATCATTTTCTAAGCATCCAAGCCCCAAATAGATTTGAAAATTATTTTGTGGTTCGGATACACGTCCTCTCACTGTCTCTCTCCCTCCACCCTCTGTGTGGTGTTATAAACATGAAAGAAATATCAACCTCCTGCGCTTGTCATTCCTGCTCGTGCTGGTTGGCGGAATTGCAAAAGACCAGGTAGGGTTTTGGGATATTGCCGTAAGAGTTTCAAGAGGAGTCCAAAAGACAACTGCAGTTAAGAACGTCAGCCGAGAAGGACAAACTTCTAGCAAGAGCGAAATTAGTAGAAGAATACATTTAAAGATTTAAACATGTATGTATAGATTTATTACTGTAAAATAGGATAGTGATGGTAAAAAAAATTACAGTATTGTTGCAAAGGGTGATGAAAAAAGTCGTGGTTATGGACCTAAACTTGTTTGATTACAACCATTTAATGTGTTGTTAGTTTCTGAGGTTGTTAGTTAAATTGGGCTAACCATTTTTTATTTAGGCTTCGCATTCTGTCAGTGGTGGGACCTAGTTTACAAGAATTGTCTGCTTCAATAGGGGTCTGATATCGATGATATCAGGCCCAACATGATCTGTGGTTAAAACTTTATTTTTATATCATATAAATATTTTCCTCGCTCAATCCTTCCTAGTGGGTTGAATTATGCAAAATTACAAATTAACAACAACACCTGATTATGTAGTTGTAAATTTACTAAATTAGTTTGTAATTTATTTATCAGGGGCAATCGTATAATTGAATAAATTCTCTCTGAAATATGGAATGCACTTGATATAAATTCTAACATTGGATATGGAGCTAATGTAGGAGAATTATCCAGAACAAATATTTTATCATCTTTGCAGTATAGTTGTGTGCCTAACACAAATAGAAATACAAGCAGTAATTTCACATTTAATCTAAATGAAAAAGCTAGTATTTAAGAAGATGAAGTTCTGAATCCTTGTATAACACTTGGTGATTACTTTGAGCCTACTTGGAGTGAGGAGGAAGGGTATTATAACTGAATTGGAGAGGATTTACAATATAATACAGATGTACAAGAATTCTTCGATGATGATATGCAAATTAAACAATATGAAATAGATCCAGAGGAGTACAGTGACTTAGAGGAGGAGTTCTCAATAGCTGATGATCCATATATTCTAAATTCTCGATTGCTCCAAAGGCCAATTGAAGAGACAACAGATGAGCATGAATGTTTTGTTGGACAGATTTTTCCGTCTCGACAAGAGTTCAAGAATGCACTTGTGAAACATGCCATGATTAAACATATGAGATATAACTCAGTTGACACTCGAAAAAATAAAGTAAAAGTCGTCTGCTTCAATCAACCGTATACATGGAGAGTAGTTACCTGGGAGATGTAGACTTCATTGTTACGAAATATATAAAGAAACGCCAATGTGACACCATTAGGGAAACTGTTGATCATCAAGCATGCACTTCCTCCTATGTAGCTTCTTTTGTTGAAGAGTAATTTCTTGCTAATGAACAATACAAGCCAAATATGATTATAGCATATATAAAAGTTAGGTTTGGAGTGACCATATCATACAGAAAAGTATACATAGCTCGAGAGAAAGCGATGAAGAAAGTCGTTGGAGATTATGACCAAGCATATAGAGATCTTCCACTATATCTACGTGAGTTAAGAGTTAGGGATCCTAAAACCTATGTGACACTACAAAGGAATGGGGATAATCAGTTACAACACTGTTTTTGAGGTTTTGGAGCTTGTAGAAGAGTATTCAGGTCTTATCTTCGTAAATTGATTGGAATTGATGTCACACATCTAAGAGGCAAATATCCGGGTGTGTTGTTGATGACTACAGTAATTGATGCTAATGACAATATCCTCCTAGTAGCCTTTGGAATTGCTGAAGTTGAATGTGAGTCTGCATGGGAGTAGTTTTTGGATCATACGAAGAGATTCTTTGATGTTGATCCAGAGTCAATGACCATAGTATCAGATAGACATCGCGACAATATATCAGCAGTTAGGAAAGTCTACCCTACCACCCATCATGCTTTCTGTTGCCACCACATGTCTTGCAATATGGTAACAGATACTGGCAGTAGGTCAGGTTTAGGCATGTGTTTGGGCAGCAGCTCGAGCAAACACAACACTCCAATATGATCTCATAATGCAGTCCATGCTTAAAAACATCCAGATGCTCATAAGTGGCTTCAGAACATTGACCCAAAAAGATGGGCTAATGCACACTTTAGTGGCAGAAGGTACACAATGCTAACCACCAATTGTGTAAAGAGTTTAAATGCTTTGTTCAAGGAGACATGTGAACTCCCCATAAACAGGTTAATTGATAACATCAGAAGAAATGTAGCTCAATGGTTCTTTAACTGTAGGGAGGAAGTCTCAAAATGGTATGTTGCGTTGACACCTCATGCTACCAAAGAAATAGAATCAAGGAGGGAGAAAGCTAAACGATATAAATTCCACCCCTACTCTCAATCTGAAATGGAAGTAGAGATATGAGGTGCTTCATACATTGTTGATTTAAAGAGAAAATATTGTAACTGCGGGGAGTTTCAAATTTCAGGATTGCCTTGCTCACATGTGTTACGAACCGTAAGTGTACGGTTATGTCGTCAGTAATAATAAAAGATATCGTATCCACAAGGACTGTTGATTAAGCACTAGTCAACTTCGCACAACGAATTATCTAGACAAACCTAAGATTGGTGAGAAAAGAGGGTAAGAGAAAGAGAAGAGAAAAGAGAGAGAATGGATCTTAAGAGGGATTGAGCTTAGAGGATGGTGGATGATGGATTCTAGAATTTCGATTTCCTTGTAATGCTAGGTGATGTTACATAGATTACTTAGTTCCTATCCTCTATGTTCATGTTCTTGTAGGAAGTTAGATTCATTACCGACTCTCCCCAACAGTGGATAAACCGGCATGATCTCCTACTCCATATCCTATGCTACTAAATGGGAATGATTCCTATGTTGTCCTTACACGGGCTTGCCTGTCATGTGCGCCCCTCGGATAATCAACATAGAAACACACTAACACATAATAACATAGAAATAGAAATAGTGATTATGCCCGATCTCCTACTTCCTTGTGGAGATTTACTTCTCCTTTCAAGGTGATACCCTAAATCGTCCTTACACGGGCATATTTGTCACGTACGTCCCTCGGATAATCGATTTAGGGTATTCCCCTTACAGGATTAACAATTCTACACAACCATTTGATAAAATATGCAAAAGATATAAACAAGATTCACACACACATTACATCAAACACGAACAAGGCATCAACAAGTCATTGAATAGAAAACATGGCAAATCTACATAGTTTTACATCACCACCACATCACAAATACTTCCTATATCCTAGATCTAGAGATCTACTCTATTGCTAAGGAAGAACAACCCCAAAACATAAAGAAAAGCATACTTACAACCCTAGATTTGAGAAGAAGGGGAAGAAAAGATGCTTGCCGATGATTCCGATGTCTTGGGGATGCCTCCTTGCTCCGGAGATGGATGGATCGCCAAGGGATGGAGGAGAATGAAGCTCTAGGGTTTCCCCCTAAGGGGAGAACCCTTCCGCAAGGAGAGGGACGAAGTCCCAAACCCAAGATCCAAGATGAGTCAAAGAATGGAGATCTTGACTCTTATATACCTCCTCCAAACTGCCCAGGAAAACTAGGAAAATAGAGGGCCGGTAAACCAGGTTTTTCACTCATTAAACCAGGTTTTCTCATGATTCACCATGAACTAAAGTTGTGTCTCTTGAAATTATCTTCAATCTGATACTTGGATCGAGCCTTGGATCCAACCGAGATGAAAGTTATGGTGGTTCAAAGTTTGGTTTGCAGTCTGGGCGAAGGTCCAGTTGATCCCATGGTTGGGAGGCACGGCTGTGCCATTTAGCATGGGTAGACAAGTCTCCCTCTCTGTTGGACCTGAAGAAAAGATGTAGATCTTGAAGTCTTCTACGTTTAGGTATAAAGATCATCCAAAAACTCCAACCGACTGCAAAGTTATGGCCATTTTACGATCAGTCTATAATCTGCCTAGAATTCAACACAGCTCTGTTTTGGCGTGGCACGGCCCGTGTTCTTCATCACACGACCGTGTGGAATTCACACAGCCTCACACGACTCCCTCTCTGGTTGAGTCACACGGCCGTGTGGCTCACACGGCCGTGGCGTTCTTCTTCTCTGCCGAGGCCACACGACCGTGGCCTTCCTTGCCTGTGGAAAGTTGGCACGGCCGTGCCATTTGGCACGACCGTGTGCTGCTTGGCCACGAGGATAATGGCACGGTCGTGTGGGTCACACGGTCGTGACCTTTCCTCACATCTGGTGCTGGCACGACCAAAGCATGTAATGGCCACATGGCCGTGTTGTATACACGGCCCAAGCTGGATTTCTTCCGGAGTTGTTCCCGTGTGCGTTTTAGCTCCATTTTTGCTCTAAATAGCATCCTGTCAATTAAAACAAGCAAAGAGCAGATCTCCGAACAAAATATAATTGAAGTATGACATTACAATGAAATAGGGTGCAATAAACATAGATTATGCTAATGAAATACAAGTAGATGTGCGTCAAGACATGCATAAAAGTGTATATAACCTACGCACATCAACATGCAATTGTCATCATCATTCACCGGAACAAGGATACACTCCCATACTATGAACATTATTTTCATTCACAGAATTGGAATGCGACATGCATGAATCGTATTTACCCCTGTCGAAGCAAGAAATTTTGGCCTAGGGGAGTAAACAATATTATAGTTTTATGCCTCCATAGCCTTGTGCAGTCGGGTAGGCGAAAGAAGGCAAGAATCGAGTCGAAACATAATGGGAAGGTAAAAATAAAATGCAGCAGGTGCAAACAACTGGGTCATAATCAGAAGACCTGTAGAATACCGCCAGCGCCTAGGTCTTGACTTACTTGTAAATTGAAGGAGTTGATCCATATGTTTTGTATGCAGTACATACATAGAATTGTAACAAAATAGTTATGGAAAGTGATGTTACTGCTATATTTTGTAAGTCTCCAACGATGCTGTCAAAACCTGATATACAACTCTTTGGTGGTGGTAGCGTGGTCTGGAAAAAATTTCAACCTCTGTTGGGCCTGATATGATACCATATCAGGCCAGCGTGGGCCTAATATGAGACCATATCAGGCCCAACGTGGGTTTGATATAAGACCATATCAGGCCCAACGTGACCCTTAATCTTTACTTAGTATTTGTAAAAATAAAATTGTGATTGTTGGTTCTCCTAACTTAAAAGGTGTTATTAAAATTTATAGCTCCTCCCCTTTCAAACCTTATTGAATGAGAATTTAAGGAAATCAAATACCCTAACAAAAGGAGTAATATATAGAATAAAATAAATCGATATACTATGAGCGAAAATTTTTAATTTTTGAATAACTAGAATAGTTTCAGATAAGATATATATATATATATATATATATATATATATATATATATATATATATATATCATTGAAAAAAAAGAGGTGCACCGTTTCGTGCCAAATGGCATGGAGCAAGAACTTCTAATCCAGGGTGTATAAATAAGTTTTGAGACTATATATAGTTCCTCCCCTCTCAAACCTTCACAGGGAACGTAATTTCAAGTAAATCCAAGTAGGGTAGGGCCATTAGTGGATTTTGGTCAAAATCCACTGATGGACCTAGACACCTCTGATTGGACTCATTTCAGTATTTCAGTTCGAGTGGGATTCTGGAGTTTTAAGGACTCCAACGGTGCTAGCAAAACCTGATTTACAACTCTCTAGGGGTGGTAGCAAGTTTTGAAAAAAAAAACAGCCTCTGTTGGGCCTGATATGATGTCATATCAAGCCCAACGCGGGCCTGATATAATACCATATCATGCCGAACATGGGTCTGATATAAGACCATATCAAGCCCAACGTGGGTCTGATAGGTTTCGTTTTAAAAAACTTGATTCTATCTCCCCCTTCTATAAACTCAAAATGTGCTACCATGGGGTTTAAGTCTACAGCATGGGGAGTGAAATACAACTAATAGTATCGTAACATATCTTTACTCTCTACCTTATATTTGACTTAAAAATAAAATGGTGGTTGTTGGTTCTCTTAACTTAAAAGTTGTTGTTTAAAATTTATAGCTCCTCCCCTCTCAAACCTTCTTATTGAACGAGAATTTGAGGAAATCAAATACCCTAAAAAATGGAGTAATATATGTTGGTGCAATATTCCCTAGGTCAAGGTTGACCTGGTTGATTGAGCTTGAATTGGGTCAAGCTCGAGTCTTGATGTTTGGGTTTCGATGTTTGACAATACATGGAGACAAGACATGGAGATTGCAGGTGCAATTGTTCATGTGGTGAGATTGTGATAGAGAGTCAAGTAGGTCAAGATTGACTGGATACGTGACTAGAAAATCTTGGTGAGTGAAGCCAGGTGAAAGTCCTAACTGGGAGGTTAGGCAGACTGGAAAATCCTAGTGAGTGAAGCTAGGTGAAAGTCCCGGTGAGTGAAGCCGGGCAGCTGGAAAGTCCTGGTGAGTGAAGCCAGGCAGAAGGAAAATCCTAGTGAGTGAAGCTAGGTGAAAGTCCTGGTGAGTGAAGCCAGGCAGAAGGAAAAACCCTAGTGAGTGAAACTAGGTGAAAGTCCCGGTGAGTGAAGTCGGGCAGCTGGAAAATCCTGGTGAGTGAAGCCTGGTGAAAGACCTAGTGAGTGAAGCTAGGCAGTATGGAAAGTCCTGGTGAGTGAAGCCAGGCAAATGAAAAGTCCTGGTGAGTGAAGCCAGGCACAAGAAATCCAGATGGATCAAGTTTGATCAGACATCTAGTGTTGATAAGTCCAAGTGGGTCAAGAATGACCGGACACTTGGCATGAGGGGAAAAGTCCAAGTAGGTCAAAGGGATTGACCGGACACTTGGTGAGGGAGACCTAGCAGGTCAAGGATGACCGGATGCTAGGCGTGATGTACCAACAGATCATGGTTGACCGGATGTTGGTTTTAGGGGCTCTTGGACTTGATTGGGCAAGTCCACATGGGCTGGATCGATCAACCGATCGATTGGCTCATGCCCAATTGATCGGTTGATCGATTGGGAGAGCGGCGATCGCACAAAATAGCTCTGGATCGATCGGCCGATCTATTTAGAGCCTCTAATCGATCGGTCGATTGATTGAGAGTCGCAATTCTGCGCGATAAGCCCTGGATCGATCAACCGATCGATCCAGGCATTTCCCGAAAGCACAGAGGCGCTCTGGATCGATCGACCGATCGATCCAAAGCCTCCCCGATCGATTGGGAGCAATCCAATTGATCGGGATTTGACTGTTGGCGTAGGATATAACTGTTGGCGAGCGTTTCTCACGGCAGAACTTCCACGGCTTCAATTCTCTTCTACATAGCAGTTCTCCACAGCCTTCTTCTCCACTCTCACGCCAATTCTTGAAGGATCTTGGAGGCACGTCCAAGTCAAGAGGCAAGTTACAGCAAGAAAAAAAAAGCTAGGGTTAGGGTTTTCATTGCATATCTTGTAAGATATTTCTTGTATTTGTCTTCCCTTGCTTTCTTCTTGTATTGAGAGTGTTGTAAGGCTTCTCCGCCTTCGGTAGTTACCGAAAAGGAGCGTTTTCATAATGGAGGATGCGTGAGTGTGTGGATCCTTGGATTAGTCACCTCTTCTTGAGATGGATACCAAGTAATCCGTTGTGTTAGCGTTGTATATGTTGTTTCTTATATTTCCGCTGCATATCTTTGAAGAAACAAGCAACGAAGAGCACGAGGAGCGTGCCAAGCTATTCACCCCCCTCTAGCTACATATTTGGTCCTAACAATATATAGAATAAAATAAATCGATACACTATAAGCGAAAAAATTTCAATTTTTGAATAACTAGAATAATTTCAGATAAGATATGAGTATATATATATATATATATAAAGTTATATATTAAAGTTGCTTCTATCTCCCCCTTCTATAAACTTAAAACGTGCTACAATGGGGTATAAGTTTAAAGCATGGGGAGTGAAATGCAACTAATAGTATCGTAATATAGCGTGACTCTCTCCTTACTATTTGACTTAATAATTGCAATAAAGTTTTTGAATCACTAGAATATATTAAGATAAAATATGAGTACTAACAGGTTCACCATTCTGTGCCAAATGACACGAAGCAAGAACTTCTAATTCAGGGTGTATAAATAAGTTTTGACACTATATATAGCTTCTCTCATCTCAAACCTTCACAGGGAACGTGATTTCAAGTAAATCCAAATAAGGTAGGGTCATCAGTGAATTTTGGTTGAAATCCACTAATGGACCTAGACACCTCTAATTAGACTCATTTCAGTTCAAGTGGGATTTCGGAGTTTCAAGGACTCCAACTGTGCTAGCAAAACCTGATTTACAACTCTTTAGGGGTGGTAGCAAGTTTTGAAAAAAAAATCAGCCTCTGTTGGGCCTGATATAATACCATATCAGGCCCAACGTGAGCATGATATAATATCATATCAGACCCAACGTGAGCCTGATATTAGATCATATCAGGCCCAACGTGGCCCTTAATCTCTACTTAGTATTTATCTTAAAGATAAAATGGTGGTTGTTGGTTCTCCTAACTTAAAAGGTGCTGTTTAAAATTTATAGCTCTTCCCCTCTCAAACTAGGGGTGGGATCAGATCGGGACCCGTCCCATAACCCCCTTACCCAATACCCGCCCCGATAAGAATTGAGATTTTTTTTTCTCCCGATCCCGTACCCGAAAAGTGTCGGGACCCGAATGTTCGGGATCCCGAATATTCAAGATTGGGTAGGGACCCGAGAATATCCCGAAAAATATTTTTTTAAAAAAAAATCTATGGAGACTCAAACAATTTTTTAGTACAATACAAATAAATTAAAACGATTTCGTGGTATATAACCATTAAAAACTAAAATATCTTCCTAGGACATCATAAATATATTAAAACTAATAAAAAAAACTAAAACTACTACTTAGTTTATACTTTATACCTAATACAAGAAAAATCCAAAAATAAAAGTTATCATGTCAGTCATTGTATCAATAATGAATTGATGATATGACGGCCTTAGTCCTTAGAAATGCTTGGATTCAACCTACAGAAAAAATATCACAAAAATTATTCTTTATATCATTTTATCAGTTTTCATATGCTAAAATAAACTAACTAACTATCTTCTTCACACATTGCCAATAAATTATTTAGAAACAAAATTATGATGAAGTATGAGAAAAATGGAGAGACAAAAAAAAAATAAACATAATGGTAAAATGCTTAAAATATAAAAAAAATAATATAAAAAATAATATTTTTAATATAAAAAATAATATTATAATATAATCGGGTCGGGACGGGATTCCCGTCGGGAGAAAAAAAAATTCCCGATCCCTTTCCCGATAGTGATCGGGACGGGAAAAATCCCGAACTTTCGGGTCAGGAAAATGTCGGGTCGGGATATTTTCGGGTCGAAAATGGGATGGGATTAGGGAAGGGTCGGGATTTTTGGGATTTTTTCCAACCTAACTGCTACAGTTAGTAGCAGCTAACTCTGCAGGTAGTTGCCACAACTTGTGGCAGCTAACTCGGTAAGTCATTTTTTTAGTAGTCATTTTTTATGTAACTGTATATCAATTTGCTAAAAATTGATTTAAAAAAATTTCCGATGTTGCAGCGCCTTCGCTTTGCTTTGCTGCTACATGTTGAAGCAGCTACTTCGACTAATAACTGGCTACACCTATTTGTAGTTGATATTTTGCTTAAAAAACTGATAAAAAGTTATTAGCAATGGTGTAGGCATGCAACGCCTTTGCTTTGGTTTGCTGCTACACATTGTAGCAGTTACCTCTACATGTAGCTGCCACAACATGTTGCAGCTAAATTGGTAAGTCATTTTTTTATTAGCCGTATTTATTTAAAAAGATTAACCCTATAAATATTTAATTGTCGTCTCCCTATTTAAACTTATGAAAAAATGATTATAAATTATTTCCGCTATTGTAGTGCCTTTGCTTTGGGTTGCTGCGACGCGTTGTAGCAGCTACTTCGCCAAATAACTGCTACACCTTGTAGCAGCTAGCTCTACATGTAGCTACCAAAACATGTGGCAGCTAAATCTGTAAGTCCTCTTTTTAGTAGACATATTTTTGTTCAAAGATTATCAACTTGCAAATAAAATGATTTAAATTAATTTCTGCTCCTATAACGCGTTCGGTTTGCTTTGTTGCTACACGTTGAGGAAGTTACTTCGACTAATAACTACTACATCTTGTAACAACTACCTCTACATGTAGCAACAACAAGTTGTGGCAGCTAAATCCGTCAGTCCTTTTGTTAGTAGCCATATTTTTGTACAAAGATAATCAACTTGCAAAAAACAATTATTTAAAATTATTTTCATTGCCTGAGCGCCTTCGGTTTGTTTTGTTGCTACACGTTGAAGGCCAACGGTTGCAACAACCGCCTGCTCTACGTTGGACCTTCCTTTGCTGCGACAAGGTGTAGACGCTACATGGAGAGGTAGCTGCTACAACGTGTAGCAGGTAACTCTCCGTGTTGCTGCGACACCTTGTAGCAACTAATTTGGTAAGTCATGTTTCTAGCATCCCTAAGTCGTGTCACGCCCCAGAGGAGTCCCTGTCCGAAGAAATTTCGGCAGCATCTCCCCTATACGGCGGACAATCTGAAACTTCTACATAACACATATACCTCAGCCACAGGCGGCTGGAATAATAACAATAAATAAAAACAATCACCACGCAGTTTATATAGATATTCAGCCTCTGGCTGTCACAACCATGCAGTTAATAATAGTAATCACAAACAATAGTACTCTGACTCGAAATCCACCCTACTCAACTACACTCGTAAAGCTCAAATCTGACGAACTCACCTCTTCTGCCGTCCAGGCAGGCATGTAGTAGAATAAAATCCAAATCATACCAAATGTCCATCAAACGGAAGGATTCCATACAATATCCATAAGTAGAATAATCCAAAACATAACAAGTTCAAAACAATCTAAAACAGAAAAGAAACCAAAGAAAACCAATCATATCCTCGAGGTCTGCAGGGACCAGCAACTGGAACTCTCTCCTGACAGCATCAACCTGAAAATATCAACAATGGAGGTGGGGTGAGTCCAACACTCAGCAGGTACAACTGATATACAAAGTAAGGAAATAACACCTAGCACTAATCATGCGTACAGTCTCCTGATATAAGAAGGATAAAAATGCATCTGAAGTAAACAGGGAGAAACTGTACTAACCAGGACCTGGGTGTAAGGAAAAACAGTCCGAGTGATAGGGAAATCCTGTATGCATGTCAAACATGGGTATCCAAACAATATGCAGCATATAAATGCAGCAAACACAAACACAAGCAATAAATGCATCATGCATATGATGCCAATGATGCGTCCTGGTCACCCCTGACGCCAGTCGATCATCTCATAGAATAGTGAGGCCGAGTGGGTAGGGCTGTGACAACCATGCACTCTGTCGTCACTACTCCTGATGAGTGACCGAGTGGACGGGATGCTGTAGGAGTACACCTATCCTCCTACCCCAAATCATAAATGGGGGAGTGCAATGCTCTCAACTCCCGGTACACGATGACGGGGAGGAATCCCTGCCGGATAACACGTTGTGTCACACTACCCATGAGCGGACCAACGGTGCCTAACAGAGTCCCTGCTGCAACACACTCAGCCTGAATCGACCACTAACCCATGAGTGGTGGTGTGTGCAGATCCATGTAACTGGCGATGTGCTCAACAATAATGGAGCGGACTATCGCACAACATGTAATCATGCAAATGGTGCATGACACTAACCACAAAATATCCTGACCTAATCCACATATATATAATAGTGCATCATAGGTCAACGAATCAAATCAATCCAAGGGTACACAGAAGGTATAAAAACCTAGGTCCTGAACATGGTGAAGCATGGTATATCACTACCCCCTATAATCATGTATAAACAAATAAAGTATACATGGGATGCAAATCAAGCAATCAATCAATCATGTATCAGATATTGGGTAGTGACTAACCGAAACAAATAAAGGACATAATTAATGCAACTTGTTAAATTCACTACTATGTATATCAAATGACATAAGTCAAAAGTACTCGCCTCCGATAAAATGATCCAAATCTGACTCCGAGATACTCGTCTCGCGTCAAAGTCCTGTATCCAATAGATATACGATTATTTAGCTAGATTCCTATAAATAGCTAAATAAATTCTTTAACCCTAAGTTAGGGCAAAAACCTTAATTCAAAAGCACATAAACCTAATCAACATATATCATAATCATGTTCCTTACCTAGACTCACATGATCATCTAATTAAGAAATAATGCTAGATTCGTAGAACACATCAGATATAAAATGTATCAAGATCTCTACATCATACCTTACTGCTCCTTCACCTCTCACAACCCTCTTCTGTTAATTTACAACCAGATAGGTCAATGAAGTCAATTCCCAGTAGCGTTGTTGTCGGATCCCAATAGCCAAAGCCGCTGCTGGAAACCTAGAAAAACCCACCAGAAAAACCCCCTTCCAACTGAAATCCCTCACTGAACATAACAGGAAGAGATTAAAATTTCCAACTAAATATAGATTCTTATTCCAACTTCAATCCAGCACTCCCTTACCTACAAGATCGTCGGAGATCAGAGAGTATGACAAATATGGATCGACCACTGATACTAGGGCACAGAGGAAATGGCACGGATGGTCTGCTCGGTGTCCCTGTCGGCTGCACCCTTGGCTGGCGTCGGAAATCAGTTGGTCCCAATCTAGGGCACGGCGCTAGGGTAAAGGGAGGATGGCCGACACTGCAGGTGGTGGTCTTCGGCGTTCAGAGGAGAGGCGGCGACGTGAGGAAAGGGTTCAACCGGCAGGGCTCGCAGCGAGAAGGAAAAATCAGCACCGGCGCTTGGCCTCTTAGCCGAAATCACAGCTCGAGTAGGGAGAAGAGGGTGGCAGAGACCTAGGGCACAGGGAGGAGTGGCTGGCGCTCGGCGCCGTCGCTCGGCGAGGATGAAAAGAAATTGGGTAGAGCACGGCAGGGGAAAGAAAAAGAAATGGACGTCGGCTTCTCCCCTTGTCACGGCTTAAGCACGCAGGAGGAGATGGAACCGCCGAGTGCGGTTAGGGCAAGGAGTCGGCGACCGGGAAGAAGGCTCGGGCGTGCAGGGGTTTTCGGCGAGGAAGAGAGGAAGTAAAGAAAAAAATAAAAAAAGGAAAATAAATAAAGAAAAGGAATTAAGAAATTCAACTTTTCCTCATTTAAATGGGGTAGTCTAAACATGCTTTTCCGGACCCCATTTTTATCCCCGATAACACGTCCATACGAGCTCCGAAAAATTCCCGAAAAATTTTCAAAAATTCCGAAAAATTCCCTTATTAATATTCGCCTATTTCCCTGTATTTTACATTCTCCCCCACTAATAAAAATTTGGTCCCCAAATTTCGTTATCTACCATCAACCAGTACTAACAACAGATATCGAGTATATATGCTGAACGGTAAATAAATCACATACCTCAAGTGAAAAGATGGGGATATCGAGCTCGGATCGTATCCTCGAGCTCCCAAGTAACCTCCTCGTCTGAATGATGCTGTCATCCGACGTTTACCAGCCGAATAGTCTTGTTCCACAACTGACGCTCTTTTCGGTCTAGAATCCGTACCGGAATCTACTCATAAGTGACGTCAGGCTGAATAGGAACTGAAACATCTGTCAGCGCATGCGTCGGGTCGGGCACGTATCTCCTCAGCATCGATACGTGGAATACATCGTGAACGCCTGACAGGGACGATGGTAGTGCCAGTCGGTAAGCTACCGCTCCGATCCTCTCCAAGATCTCGAAAGGGCTAATGTACCGCGGAGCTAGATTACCTCTGAGGCCAACTTCTTCACCCCTTTCGTGGGTGAAACTTGCAGAAATACATGGTCGCAAATGGAGAACTCTAAGAGTCTCCAACTCGGGTCAGCATAACTCTTCTGGCAGTCCTGTGCCTCTGACACTCTCCGTCTAATAGTACGGACCAACTCTGCCTCATGCTAAGCTCTATGAGGTCCCAACACCTGGGTCTCTCCAACCTCATCTAGAAGGTGGGTGTCCGACAAGGCCTACCATACAACGCTCCAAGGGTGGCATTTGGATAGCCGAATGTAAACCATTGTTGTAGGCGAACCCTACCAATGGCAAATGGTCCTCCCAACTGCCTCCGAAAATCCAATACACAAGACCTCAGCAAGTTCTCTAGAGTCTGAAAGGTCCACTCTAACGGTCCATCTGTATGCGGATGGAAAGTTGTACTGAAACAGAGCTGCGTGCCCAAGGTCTGCTGCAGTTTCTGTCAAAAATGAGACGTGAACCGGGGTCTCTATTCGAAATAATAGTCAACGGGATACCACGTGATCTGATAATCTCCCGGCAAAACAGATCTACCAATCGATCCAGGAAATCAGTCCTCCGGATCGCTAAAAAGTGCGCGGATTTGGTTAATCGATCAACGATTACCTAAATCGCGTCATGACTTCGTCGTGTCCTCAACAATCCCATAACAAAGTCCATAGTAATGTGTTCTCATTTCCACCCAGGAATAGAAATCTGCTAAAGTAAGCCGGCAGGTCTCTGGTGCTCGGCCTTCACTTGCTGACAGACAAGACATCTAGCTACAAAATCCGCGATGTCTTCCTTCATATCGTTCCACCAATCGAAACACCTCAAATCTTGGTACACACGGGTACCACCTGGGTGGACAGCAAATCGAGAGCGGTGAACCTCCTGAAGTAGCTCCTGTAAGACCAGATGAGACTGAGATACGCACAATCTACTTCGGAAGTATATAATACCCGCTTCATCTCGGGAAACTCAGTCTGCTGCCTGGAAACTATCCGGCTGCCAATGGACCGTAAATACCGATCTCCAACCTGGCCTCCTGAATCCTCATCCTGATCGAGGATTGAGCAACCATGGTAACCAAAAATACCTTGCTCTGTCTGTCCCTGCTCCTCAAGGTCTAATTCGGAGAAACTCTGAACCAAGTCTGTAAACAAAACTCGGTGGCAAACTAAAGTCCCTCCGGACTTCCTGCTAAGTGCGTCGGCAACCATATTAGTTTTCCCCGGGTGATAGTCAATCGTACAGTCATAATCCTTCAGGAACTCCATCCATCTCCTCTGTCGGAGATTAAGTTCCTTCTAAGTAAACAGATCTTTGAGACTCTTATGGTAGAATCTCAAATGTAACGCCATATAAATAATGTCGCCAAATCTTCATGGCAAAAATAATGACGACTTGCCCAGATCATGTACAGGGTAGATCTTCTCATGCTCCTTCAACCGACGAGAAGCATAGGAGACTACTATATCGTGCTGCATCAGAACAACGCTCAAACCCTGAATAGATGTGTCGGTGTAGAGGACATATCCGTCCTCTCTAGAAGGTAAAAATTCAAAATCGGAGCCGACACTAGTCTCCACTTCAGCTCCTAGAAGCTGGTCTTGTCATCCTCAGTCCAAGTGAACTTCACGCCTTTCCAGGTCAGGCGTGTCAGTGACATAGCTATCCGAGAGAAACCCTTAACGTATCTCCGGAAATATCGAGTCAAACAAAGAAAGTTGCGAGCCTCTTCTATAGACTCCGTCTACTTCCAACGGTAACAACCTCGATCTCCTGTGGAACCACGGTATACTCCTACTGGTGACCGTGTGTCTCAAACATCTCACAGAAGACAATCAAAATACGCACTACTGATCTTCACATCTAGACGTTTCACTCGAAACATCTCTAGAACTATGCAAAGATGATGTGCGTGATACACCTCAGATCAGGAATAAAACACCACGTCGTCAATAACGATAACGAATTCTGATCCAATATCCTAGGGATACCCAAATCATCTAGTCCATGAAAACATCTAAGGCTCCGCTAGCCCTATGGTAAAATCAATACACATAATATCCGTATCGCAGACATTCCCAATCCATAAGATCCTCGACAATAAACAGATCTGATCACCAACGATATAAATCACCTAAGCATAGATCCTCCAGTGTGAGAGCAATGCTCTATCACATAAAATACCACATATGTGGGAGCAACGCTCTACCCCAAGAAATCCTCAATATGTAGGAGTAACACTCCACTACAAATAATCCATAACATGTATCTGCAATAGATATGGGAGCAATGCTCCGCTACAAGCAATCCAAAATATGTATATGTGGGAACTCCGCTCCACCACAAACGATCCATAAGTGTCCAAGGCACCTAACTATCCAACTAGAGGCTGCACGAGATCACTCAACCACATTTCACTATAGGCAGCCAAAGGTATAAACAACCTAGTAAACAAATCAAATCCATAGTCAACTCTATCATCATCCTAGTGGGTTGGTCACCGACTAATAGGAGAATTAGTTGACAGGGTTATACAACCAATAACATAATGTAGACACTCAGCATTCTACATTCAACATAGGTAGAATCATCATGATGCTACCCACCATACACCTGGTACACATGCACACTCAACATATGTATAATCGACATAATCCTCCAATTTGTACACACCAAACACACTCATAGCACAGGTATAAATCAGTGTGATACCTCCAACAATACCTATCAAACCCGTGTGCATATATCAACATAGGTATAATCAACAATACACCTCAACAACACTCACATGACAAATGTACACCTATGCCAAGAGTATAATCAACGTAATACTTCCAACAAATCATAATCGACACGAGTATACTCTCAAAACATTCATATAATAAACAAGATACCTCAAATATTACACCCAACACATCTGCACATATCACAACTCAGATTAGATTGATAAGACATCCAATAAAACACTCATACATATGTGCACATTCCACAACATAGTTTTTAATTGACAAATACCTCCAATAAACAATCAGACATGTATATCTAACCACTCGGGTATAATCTACTAGAAACCCTCAAAAATCATATGTATAAATGTGTACGACCCAAAAGACAAAGTCAGAATTCAAGAACATCAAGACACTCTCATTTTTATCTTCAAAAATATCAGCCCACATAATATCAGATGAATCAGTCTCTACTCTCCATGAGAGCAAGTTAACATTCAAAACATCAAATCATTATTTATCCACATAGTCCAATATCAGAGGAAGTAAACATCAATTTTATCATCCTGTTAACTAACCACAACTAACCAGATTTATTAAAATCTCATAGGCACTCTAAACCATAAACTCTCTAGCACCCAATTTATAATCTGATCACCAACTATAATCATCAACCTGTGAATATCATACATGACACTCACTATGTCACCATCAACGACAACCCAAATAATAGATCATCAAAATAGTTGACACTAATAGATCATCAAAACAAATATCCAGTAATAGATCATCAGACAACCATATAACATTTACTCTCACAAACCATTAGAAATCAGCATATCACAATATCTGTTATCACAACATCCCTCAACCTCAAACCTTTCTCAACAATGATCAAACATGATAACTCCCCAATGACCAATTTTCATCGTATCGGGTACCCTAATATCCAAAAGATACGAGTATAAAAACTCTACTGGCTAAGTCCACAGGAATATATAGGTATCATTCATTACCCAGCTAACAATAGCAGAGGCTGATATGTGCCTCCATCTCCTAATAGTAGTAACAGAAGCTAAAACTATTGATGGTATGATATGAAAAATCACCAGAGACTATAATCCTTGATCTCTATTAAGGTCGACTAAGATCAGTGGCTAACCCATCATATGTAATATGGCTACAACAACCAGACAGGTAATAAAGATAAAGTGTTAATAGATGTCCTAACTACCATAAAATAAACATCATACCTATTTGCCGTCTGGAGATGTTCCATCGCTGTCCAGTCCCCAACTTCTGACCTCAAAATCCATATAAATCTGAAACGGAAGTCCGAAACATAACCATAACGGAAATCCGTACAAACCGAAATAGACATCAAAAAATCTAGAACACCAAAAGTAGGTATCCATAACCTGCTCTGATACCAATAAATTGGTATCAGATAAATCTCGAAAATCCAAAATACAAAAATCCAACAAGTATCGCCAAACTTGGCGCTCTGATACCAAGTAAATAAATTGGTATCAGGTTATCCCAAACATCAAAAATATGAAAACAAAAGATAGTATACCTGTGCTCTGATACCACTAAATTGTCACGCCCCAGAGGAGTCCCTGTCCGAAGAAATTTCGGCAGCATCTCCCCTGTACGGCGGACAATCTGAAACTTCTACATAACACATATACCTCAGCCACAGGCGGCTGGAATAATAACAATAAATAAAAACAATCACCACGCAGTTTATATAGATATTCAGCCTCTGGCTATCACAACCACGCAGTTAATAATAGTAATCACAAACAATAGTACTCTGACTCGAAATCCACCCTACTCAACTACACTCGTAAAGCTCAAATCCGACGAACTCACCTCTTCTGCCGTCCAGGCAGGAATGTAGTAGAATAAAATCCAAATCATACCAAATGTCCATCAAACGGAAGGATTCCATACAATATCCATAAGTAGAATAATCCAAAACATAACAAGTTCAAAACAGTCTAAAACAGAAAAGAAACCAAAGAAAACCAATCATATCCTCGAGGTCTGCAGGGACCAGCAACTGGAACTCTCTCCTGACAGCATCAACCTGAAAATATCAACAATGGAGGCGGGGTGAGTCCAACACTCAGCAGGTACAACTGATATACAAAGTAAGGAAATAACACCTAGCACTAATCATGCGTACAGTCTCCTGATATAAGAAGGATAAAAATGCATCTGAAGTAAACAGGGAGAAATTGTACTAACCAGGACCTGGGTGTAAGGAAAAACAGTCCGAGTGATAGGGAAATCCTGTATGCATGTCAAACATGGGTATCCAAACAATATGCAGCATATAAATGCAGAAAACACAAACACAAGCAATAAATGCATCATGCATATGATGCCAATGATGCGTCCTGGTCACCCCTGACGCCAGTCGATCATCTCACAGAATAGTGAGGCCGAGTGGGTAGGGCTGTGACAACCGTGCACTCTGTCGTCACTACTCCTGATGAGTGACCGAGTGGACGGGATGCTGTCGGAGTACACCTATCCTCCTACCCCAAATCATAAATGGGGGAGCGCAATGCTCTCAACTCCCGGTACACGATGACGGGGAGGAATCCCTGCCGGATAACACGTTGTGTCACACTACCCATGAGCGGACCAACGATGCCTAACAGAGTCCCTGCTGCAACACACTCAGCCCGAATCGACCACTAACCCATGAGTGGTGGTGTGTGCAGATCCATGTAACTGGCGATGTGCTCAACAATAATGGAGCGGACTATCGCACAACATGCAATCATGCAAATGGTGCATGACACTAACCACAAAATATCCTGACCTAATCCACATATATATAATAGTGCATCATAGGTCAACGAATCAAATCAATCCAAGGGTACACAGAAGGTATAAAAACCTAGGTCCTGAACATGGTGAAGCATGGTATATCACTACCCCCTATAAGCATGTATAAACAAATAAAGTATACATGGGATGCAAATCAAGCAATCAATCAATCATGTATCAGATATTGGGTAGTGACTAACCGAAACAAATAAAGGACATAATTAATACAACTTGTTAAATTCACTACTATGTATATCAAATGACATAAGTCAAAAGTACCCGCCTCCGATAAAATGATCCAAATCTGACTCGAGATACTCGTCTCGCGTCAAAGTCCTGTATCCAATAGATATACGATTATTTAGCTAGATTCCTATAAATAGCTAAATAAATTCTTTAATCCTAAGTTAGGGCAAAAACCTTAATTCAAAAGCACATAAACCTAATCAACATGTATCATAATCATGTTCCTTACCTAGACTCACATGATCATCTAATTAAGAAATAATGCTAGATTCGTAGAACACATCAGATATAAAATGTATCAAGATCTCTACATCATACCTTACTGCTCCTTCACCTCTCACAACCCTCTTCTGTTAATTTACAACCAGATAGGTCAATGAAGTCAGTTCCCAGTAGCGTTGTTGTCGGATCCCAATAGCCAAAGCCGCTGCTGGAAACCTAGAAAAACCCACCAGAAAAACCCCCTTCCAACTGAAATCCCTCACTGAACATAACAGGAAGAGATTAAAATTTCCAACTAAATATAGATTCTTATTCCAACTTCAATCCAGCACTCCCTTACCTACTAGATCGTCGGAGATCAGAGAGTATGACAAATATGGATCGACCACTGATACTAGGGCACAGAGGAAATGGCACGGATGGTCTGCTCGGTGTCCCTGTCGGCTGCACCCTTGGCTGGCGTCGGAAATCAGTTGGTCCCAATCTAGGGCACGACGCTAGGGTAAAGGGAGGATGGCCGACACTGCAGGTGGTGGTCTTCGGCGTTCAGAGGAGAGGCGGCGACGTGAGGAAAGGGTTCAACCGGCAGGGCTCGCAGCGAGAAGGAAAAATCAGCACCGGCGCTCGGCCTCTTAGCCGAAATCACAGCTCGAGTAGGGAGAAGAGGGTGGCGGAGACCTAGGGCACAGGGAGGAGTGGCTGGCGCTCGGCGCTGTCGCTCGGCGAGGATGAAAAGAAATTGGGTAGAGCACGACAGGGGAAAGAAAAAGAAATGGACGTCGGCTTCTCCCCTTGTCACGGCTTAAGCACGCAGGAGGAGATGGAACCGCCGAGTGCGGTTAGGGTAAGGAGTCGGCGACCGAGAAGAAGGCTCGGGCGTGTAGGGGTTTTCGGCGAGGAAGAGAGGAAGTAAAGAAAAAAATAAAAAAAGGAAAATAAATAAAGAAAAGGAATTAAGAAATTCAACTTTTCCTCATTTAAATGGGGTAGTCTAAACAGGCTTTTCCGGACCCCATTTTTATCCCCGATAACACGTCCATACGAGCTCCGAAAAATTCCCGAAAAATTTCCAAAAAATTTGGAAAATTCCCTTATTAATATTCGCCTATTTTCGGTATTTTACAAATTTGGTAAGTCGTGTTTCTAGCATCCCTATCTTCTAGCAAAGATTAACCCAGTACCTATAGTTTTCATATTGTGTATATCAACTTGATTAAAAAATCATTTTTGCTCAGTCTTTCTGATGCTTCACCACCTTTGCTTTGTTGTGCTGCTATACCTTGTGAATGGCTACTTCGACTCATAACTGCTACACCTTGCAACAGCTATTTGTTAGAGTGTATACTAAAAGCCTAGCTTTTGTAAACATTTATTTGTTGAAATAAAAGAATCACATTGGTCAATATCTACATTTATTTGTTAAATGTAATTGTTCAATTAATTTATATAGTAGACAACATGGAGTGTGGTGTCACACTCAGAAGATCATGTTGTCGGTTCTCTATAAATTATAAACAAGTTGCTCACGACTAAAATGGAAAGGAACAAACCATCAGAATAGTCGTAGTGTAATTAAGTATTAGTTTATCTTGACTAATAAATTACACTGATACACTTTAAGTGTATTGAGTAGGATCATTTAGGTAAATTTTTTTTGTACTGACTTAGTAAAAGAACTAGACCTTAGTTATTATGGAAGTGTGTGCTCTTAATCCTAATATAATAACAAGCACATATATTTAATATTTATTTCTTTGACTTATCAAAGGGTGAGGTTTAGCTCGATAAATCAATATGGCGGATAAATTGGGAAATGATATTACTTATAGTGTGTATTGTTGATTATAGAAGGAATCTGTGTCCTAGTTATCTAGGTTGAGAATGTCCCCAAGAGGAGCTCATAAGGATTGCCATGTTAAACCCTGCAGGTGGACCTAGTCCGACATGACAATAAAGTTGAGTGGTACTACTCTTGGAGTAAGATATTAATTATGTGAGTTGTCAGTAACTTACTTAATTAGTGGACATTCGTAATCTTAAACACAGGGAGACTAATACACTCATGATAAGAAGGAGCCCATAATGTAATTTGGGATTGGTACGGTAGTGCGGTAATAACTCTTTAGTGGAATGAGTTGTTATCGATGAACTTGAGTTGTGTGTTCGGGGCGAGCACGGGATACTCAAGCTCATCGGAAAGCCAAAACCAATTTCTCCTATAGGTCCCTGTCGTAGCCTCATTATAGCCTCAAGTCCATCCAAATGTAAGGCTCTTCTTGGTGTCCAAGAAGGGGGTCGGACCATTGCTTGGTGACCAAGCAATGGCCGGCCACATCCTCTTGTAGGGGCCGACCCTATAGCTTGGTGACCAAGCTTGTAGGGGCCGACCATAATAATTCAAAAAGTGAGGTTGTTTTGAATTTTTAAAATCTTCTCTTTGTAGAAAACTATAAGTTTTAAAAGAGAGATTTTAATTTTTTAAAATTTCCTTATTTGAATTAGGCCACATGTTTAAATAGAGAGTTTAAAAGATTTTAAAATTTTTCTTTTTTAACCATCCTCATGGTTTAAGAAAAAAGGGAAAAGAAGTTTTAAAATTTAAATTTTCTATCACCATGTTAAAAAAAGGAAATTTTATAAGAGAGTTTTTAAATTTAAAACATGGTTTTAATTTTTAGAAACTTTCCTTTTTTAACTTCTACTTTAGGAAAGAGAGCTTGTAAAATTTTATAAGAGTTTTTCTCTTGTAATTTTTTTTTAAAAAAAATTATTATTCCTTTCCTAAAACATGGTGGTCGACCACCTTGTTTGGTGCCCAAGCAAGGGGCCGGCCAAGTTTAATCCTAAACCAAATAGGATTGATCTCAACCATTGATTGATGATTGATTCAATCAAGAGGAAAGAAAAGGAAAAATAAAAAGGGAAAAAGAAAAACTCTTGGATGATTTTATTTTTTGTAAAAGGTTTTTCCTTATTTGCCTTGGGCAAGTAATATAAAAGAAGGGGTGAGGGGGCTTCATGAGAGACAACTCTTATTCTTTTGCTTGGGTGATCTCTTGGTGTGGCCGACTCTCTCCCTTCTTCCTCTCCCTTTGCTCTCTTCTCCTTGGTGGTGGTGGTGGCCGGATTTTAGATGAAGGAGGAAGCTTTTGGGTGGTGTTCATCTTGGAGGATCGTCGCCCACACGACGTCCAAGGCGAGGCGAGGAATACGGCAGAAGATCTAGAGGTCATTAGCATACAAAGAGAAGGTATAATTAGCAATTGTTTTCCTCATCATGCTAGTTTTTCTCTTTGTAAGAATTCTAAATACAAGAGGCAATTAGATCTAGTTTTTCGAAATAGTTTTTTGAGTTTGTGTTTTCTTCTTTTTTGAACTTGTGATTCGATTGTTCCTTTTGGATAACCTAGAGTTATTTAAGGAAATAAATATTAGCTTTCCTTAAAAGGCTTTGCCTAGGCGGTGGTGGTTGCTCCCATATCCAAGAAGGCCATGTACCTCGCCATGCAGTCCTGGAAGCCAATTTTGGAAATTAATATTTATGGAATTAATAATCTAGGTAGATTTGAATCAATAGTGTTAAGTTCCGCTTGCGATTCAAATCTAAACCATTAAGAACAGATAAGTTAAATTTGGAATCAATGATGTTAAGTTATGTCTGCGATTCCTAATTTAACTTCTAAAGAACACAATAGGTTATTTAAGGAAAGGTTCGACACTTGTACAAAAATTTTTGTACAGTGGAACCAGTACGTTCTCCTAGGATTAACCAACAATTGGTATCAGAGCTAGGGTTTGCCTCTGTGTATTTTTAGAATTCAAATAGGTTATGCACATGTCATACATAATTTAGGCAGGAAAATAGTAGGATGTGCTAACTCTTTGGTTGCAGGCTCCAACTATTATGACTTATTGATATTGTGTGTGATTGGACCCTTGGACGTGTCAAGGGCATTATTTATATGCATGATTGTATGTATAAAATACAACATGAGCTATATTATTTTTAGAATTTTATTTTTTGATCTAGATTACATGTACATTCCCTCGAGGAATATAGGATCGATATATGTAAAATTCTTTTCTTGTCGTGAAATGGATTCTTGCGAGGCGTGGTACATTTGGAGCACCAGAGGCACAGCGGAATAAGAAGCAAGATGGATGTGACAACTCGACCCGATGGCGGTGGCTAAAGATGGCAGCAGCTAGGGTTGGAGCATACCGAAGATAGTGATGGAAAATGCCATAATAGTTGGAAAATTAATTTCCAAATTTATTGCTTTTATTTACTGTGATGTTTATATGCATGTGATGTATGCTAGCTTAGGATAAAATCCTCAATTTTAAATAACTAAGTGGGAGAGGGATTTTAATAAATCCCATGGTCTCCATTACTGGTTTGTAAGTGATGCAACAAGCCTGCGTGTTGGCTCTGAGTGCCTCCCTCCACAACGGATGGGTTTGTTGTGGATCACTAGATCAAACTTCCTTTTATGGATGGTTATAGGAAATTATTTAGGAGCGTGTGATCTTCTCCAACTGAAGGGGCACAATCCTATTTAATGGACTTAGTATCAAGTAGTGGTATACACTTAGACGCATTCAATAGTATCCTCCCCAACGGAGTCACTGCTATTGTATTGTGTGACCAAAGTAAAACCAACTATTAATTTTATTTGTCATAAAGTTAGGATGACAAGATAATAAAATTAATGGGTTACACCCTTCTCTTACAAATGTTGAATTTGTATACGTCCACACTAACGTGGCATGCAATATTCATGGTGATTTGAGGCGTTGGTTAATTTAAAATAGTATTGTTTGAGGAATCAATATTATTCTAAATTTAGAGTCTTGACCAAAGTTTATTTTTGTGATTCTTAGGATGACTTTCAACCCACTAGCCATTATACTGAAAGAGAACAAACTTACTGGTCCCAACTATATTGATTAGAAAAGAAACCTAGACATTGTTCTTACTGCTGAAAGCTATAAGTTTGTACTAACTGAGACTTGTCCTGATGCACCTGACGGTGACTCTACCCCAGAGGAGATTGAGTATCATAAGAAATGGGTAAAAGCTGATAAGATGACGCGGTGTTACATTTTGACATGTATGTCAAATGTATTGCAACATCAGCATCAAGATTTACCAACATCTTATGATATAATGAACAATCTCAAAGAACTCTTTGGGCACCAGAGTCAGACTGCTAGGCAAGAAGCAATGAGGAAGCTAATGACAGCCACCATGTCTGAGGGGACACCCATAAGGGATCATATCCTCAAAATGATGACTTATCTGAATGAAATACAAGTCCTTGGAGGAGAAATCGATGGGGAAACCCAGGTCGATATAATTCTCCAAACGCTACCCAGAAGTTTTGAGCAGTTCCGCCTGAACTATAACATGAACAAAAGAGAGTATACGTTGGCGAAACTTCTGACAAAACTACAGGCAGCAGAAGGAATATTTCGTCGCAGTTCTCAGATTCACTATGTTGAAAATGGTTCTACTTCTAAGTCGAAAGGCAAGAAGAAGAAGAAACAGGTCTTTTCAGCAAAGAAGGTGAATAAACCTCAGAGTACAGGACAGAAAGGTGGAATGAAGAAGCCGAAGGGCAAATGCTTCATCTGCAAACAGTCTGGACATTGGAAAGCGGACTGTCCTCGTAGGAACCAGAACAATAAAGGTGTAGGACCGTTGGACCGGCTAGAAGGGGGGTTGAATAGCCTGAAAAAAATAAACAGAAAAGACCCTTCTCGAACTTTCAACAGAACACTTGCATAAAGTAAATTAGCAGTAAATAAAAAGCAGATAGAAGAGGCTCACAATTTGACTTGGTTACAACCAAGGAGGTTGTTAATCCAAGGAATGAACGTGCACTAAAATATCTCCTTCAGGCGAAGAAGCCTCTTACAGCAGTGAAAGCACAAAAGACAGAAGCTAAACTAGAACAGGAGCGCACAAGTGTTTGGAATGTAAATTTCTGAGTTGATTTGAAGCTTCTGGACCAAGGCTATATTTATAACCTTAGTCGGGGCGCCTGGAAGGGTTCCGGGCGCCCTGGGGGGGGGGGGATAAAACTTATCCCCCAACGTTCAGATCGAGTCAAAACTTGATCTGGTGAATTTTACTGCTCAGGGCGCCCTGGAGGGTTCCGGGCGCCCCGGAGCCCAAAGTCAACAGTTGTTGACTTTTTCGTCCGGGACTTCTTCTCTGGTTCAGTCCCGCCTCGGTCCGGTTCTTCTCCTCTGGATCCGCTCGCTTGGGTGATCTCTGCCATCCGGAATAGGGCTCACCCGAACCCAACTTCCGGTCTTCTCGAGCGTGCTTCCCTCCGGCTTCTCGTCCCTCGGAATTGCCGCGTGTTTCCTTCTCGTCCGCCAGCGTACTCATCCGCAGTCTTCGTCCCTCGGTCGTCGACCTTCTCGCTAGCTGCGTCTCTTGCTCCCCGAGCAATCTTCCGCTCCGGCTTTCGTCCCTCGGAACCACCGCGCGCTTCCTTCTCGTCCGCCGGTGTACTCTTCCGCAGCGCCTCGTCCCTCGGACGCACAGCGTGCCGTCCTTCTCGCTAGCTGCATCTTCTGCTTGAGTACCTGTGCTCCTAAGCTCCTGCACACTTAGACACAAGGTTAAATACACACAGGACCTAACTTAACTTGTTGATCACACCAAAACAACCTTGGGGTTCCAACAATCTCCCCCTTTTTGGTGTGATCAACCTAAGTTAAGCTAGGGTTAAAATAGACATAAAATAAAATTAAGTAAATTAACTTAATTTGCAATTTAAGTGCAAAAAGATAGAAAAAAAAAATTAAATCTATCTACCTCCCCCTAGACTTATACTTTCTCTTCTCCCCCTTTGATCACAAAAAAATGGGGTTCCAAGAAAAACAATCTAAGGGTTTTAAAACTTAGAAAATTTTTTCTAGATTTTTAAGAAAATTAGATTTTTTCTAGAAAATTTTTCTAAGTAATTTAAGCTGAGATTTCTAGTTTCAGGAAAAAGTTTTTAACTTAGGAAGAAATGATTTTTGAGAATTTTTCTAAGTAAGAAAAATCCTAAAAAAAATCCTAACTTAAATTTTTGAGAATTCTTTAAGCACAAAAAAAATGACTTAGGGAAAAAAAGATTCTAAGTAAGTAAATTTCTAAAATAAAATGTTTTGAATAACCTTTTTAAAGCACTAATTAATTTTTGTATTAATGCTTTATTAGTAAGTTAATTAAACATTTATTTCAATATTTTGGCTTCCAGGTCGTGGCGAGGCACTAGGCCTTCTTGGTTATTGGAGCAACAACCACTTCCTTGACAAAGCCTCATAAGGAAATTCTTTGTTTAATTTTCTCACTTAAAGCGCTAATTTTACAATTTAGTTTAGGCATGATTTAGGAACCCAATATAGGTTCCATCCTACTGGATTAATTAAAAAGCTTTTATGGACATATTTTCTTGAAATGTTCCTAATTTATCCCGGGTGATATTTAAAGTACCAATTTAAATTATTAATTCTTCTGAAATTGGTTTTAGATGAACATGCATAGTTTTTCAAGTTATCTACTTGAATTTTCAAATCATCATTTTCAAGTTTCAATTTTTCATTTGCTATTTTTAATTTATCTAATTCTTCTAAAGGACAAGACTTAGCTAGAATTACTTTTAAATTTTTATTTTCACTTTCTAATTTGCAGCAATCTTTTGTTAAAAGTTTAATGAACTTAAACATTTTATCGGGAGGAAGAGATCGTACCTGACTTACCTTGTCGATCTCGTTGTCCGTTTCTCCCCCTGAGCTGCTGCTTTTTTCCGACGTGTCTCCCCCTTCATCGATGCTCTCGATGCTCATTTCGGAAGAGCTTGAATCGCAGTCGTCGTCTTGATGACTCGCCATCAGTGCGAGTCCGGAGAATGCTTCGACTTCCGATTCGGACGACGTATCGTCCCACGTCGCCTTCAGGGCCTTTCATTTTTGGATAGGCTTCTTACCCTTTTCCTTGTCTTTGTTCTTCAGCTTGGGGCAATTGTCCTTGACATGCCCTTCTTCGTCGCAATGGTAGCAGCGAATCATTCTTTTCTTTCTACCCTGTGGATGGTTAGTTTTTCTAGAATTGTATAACTTCTTAAATTGTCTTACCATCATTACCATTTCCTCGTCGTCGAGAGAAGATTCCGATTCAGGTTTGTCTCTCGAAGCTTTGAGGGTGATGTTATTCTTTGGCTCCCTCATTCCTGCACATCTTAACTCATGCACTTCAAATGTTGAAAAAAATTCTTCTAATGAAATATTTTCTAAGTCCTTCGAAATGTAAAAAGCATCTACTAGTGATGACCATTTTGAATTTCTAGGGAAGGAATTTAAAGCGTACCTGAGCGAATCTCGGTTACTTAGCTCTTCTCCGAGATTCGAAAGTCCGGTGATGAACTCCTGTATCCTCGAGTGTAGATGTGCAATTGTTTCACCTTCTTCAAGACGGAGGTTGGTGAGCTGGTTGCGAAGTAAGTCCCGTCTTGCAAGCTTGGCTTCGGATGTTCCTTCGTGTAATTCAAGGAACTTCTCCCAAAGCTCCTTTGCCGAGCTGTAGGTTCCGACACGGTTGACTTCTTGTGGCGGAAGTACGGTTAACAAATGGAATTCTACTTTCTTTTTTGCCACGTACTCGGCCTGCTCTTTCTTTGTCCATTGATTTTTCACTTTGCCCTCGGGAGCTTCAAAACCGAGTTCCATTATTAGTAATAAATCAAAATCGGTACAGAAAAATACCTCCATGTGCTTCTTCCAGCTTGCAAAGTCCCCCTCAAATTTTGGTGGGTGGATGTTAGATCCGGCCATCTCGTTGCTTCGTTCGGCGGTTAGTCCTCCTGAAGTGTCTCGGCTCTGATACCACTTGTAGGACCGTTGGGCCGGCTAGAAGGGGGGTTGAATAGCCTGAAAAAAATAAACAGAAAAGACCCTTCTCGAACTTTCAATAGAACACTTGCATAAAGTAAATTAGCAGTAAATAAAAAGCAGAAAGAAGAGGCTCACAATTTGACTTGGTTACAACCAAGGAGGTTGTTAATCCAAGGAATGAACGTGCACTAAAATATCTCCTTCAGGCGGAGAAGCCTCTTACAGCAGTGAAAGCACAAAAGACAGAAGCTAAACTAGAACAGGAGCGCACAAGTGTTTGGAATGTAAATTTCTGAGTTGATTTGAAGCTTCTGGACCAAGGCTATATTTATAACCTTGGTCGGGGCACCTGGAAGGGTTCCGGGCGCCCTGGGGGGGATAAAACTTATCCCCCAACGTTCAGATCGAGTCAAAACTTGATCTGGTGAATTTTACTGCTCAGGGCGCCCCGGAGCCCAAAGTCAACAGTTGTTGACTTTTTCGTCCGGGACTTCTTCTCTGGTTCAGTCCCGCCTCGGTCCGGTTCTTCTCCTCTGGATCCGCTCGCTTGGGTGATCTCTGCCATCCGGATAGGGCTCACCCGAACCCAACTTCCGGTCTTCTCGAGCGTGCTTCCCTCCGGCTTCTCGTCCCTCGGAATTTCCGCGTGTTTCATTCTCGTCCGCCAGCGTACTCATCCGCAGTCTTCGTCCCTCGGTCGTTGACCTTCTTGCTAGCTGCGTCTCTTGCTCCCCGAGCAATCTTCCGCTCTGGCTTTCGTCCCTCGGAACCACCGCGCGCTTCCTTCTCGTCCGCCGGTGTACTCTTCCGCAGCGCCTCGTCCCTCGGATGCACAGCGTGCCGTCCTTCTCGCTAGCTGCATCTTCCGCTCGAGTACCTGTGCTCCTAAGCTCCTGCACACTTAGACACAAGGTTAAATACACACAGGACCTAACTTAACTTGTTGATCACACCAAAACAACCTTGGGGTTCCAACAAAAGGTATATCTCATACTCTAGTAGTTGAAACATGTTTAGCGGTGTTATCTACCAGTACCTGGTGTGTAGATACGGGAGCCACTGATCATGTCTGTAATTCTTTGTAGGGGTTCCAGGAAACTCGGCGACTATTTGATGGAGAGATAACTGTCTACATGGGCAATGCTACTAAGGTGGTGGCTGTTGCAGTGGGAGACGTCTACTTATCATTTGATAGGAATAGAAATTTGATTTTAAGAAATTGTCTTTATGTACCTAGTTTTAGAAAGAATTTAATTTCAGTTTCTAAACTGTATTTGGATGGATATTCAATCTCTTTTAGTAACAATGTCGTTATAAAGAGAAATAAGGTGATTATTTGTTCTGGTGCATTGGTTGACAATTTATACATTTTAAATCCAATTTCTCCCACAAAGCAAAATATAGAAATTAATAACACATCTTCTAATTCTAATAAGAGAAAAGAACATTCGGAAATGAACCAAACATATCTTTGGTATCTAAGGCTTGGACATATTAACTTAAGTAGGATTCAAAGGCTTGTAGCCGATGGATTATTGGGTTCATTAGAGTTAGAAAACTTTCCAACATGTGAATCTTGATTGGAAGGTAAAATGACCAAGAGACCTGTTAAGGCCAAGGGGTATAGAGCTAAAGATGCGTTAGAATTGGTTCATTCTGATTTGTGTGGTCCTATGTCTATCCAGGCAAGAGGAGGTTATGAATACTTCGTCTCCTTTATAGACGATTATTCAAGATACGGATACATTTACCTGATACGCCGCAAGTCTGAATGGTTTGACAAGTTCAAAGAATATAAGGCTGATGTGGAGAAACGTCTTGGTAAAAGTATCAAGACACTACGGTCTGACCGTGGTGGCGAATACCTCTTTGGAGAGTTTAGGAATTACTTATCAGAGGTTGGGATTCAATCCCAATTGTCTGCACCTGGTACACCCCAGCAGAATGGTGTGGCAGAACGAATGAATAGGACTCTTATGGAAATAGTTAGATCAATGATGAGTTATTCAGAATTACCGAATTCGTTTTGGGGATATGTTTTAGAAATAGCAGTATACATTCTGAATATGGTACCTTCTAAAACAGTTCCTTCTACTCCCATGGAATTATGGAATTAGCGTAAGCCTAGTCTGAATCATATCCGGATATGGGGTAGTCCAGCACATGTGCTGAAGGGAGATACTAATAAGTTGGAATCACGTATAGAAGTTTGTCTGTTTGTGGGATATCCTAAGGGAATGAAAGGTGGTTTGTTTTATAATCCTAAAAAATCAGAAGATCATTGTTAGCACCAATGCTTGATTTTTAGAAGAAGATTATGTAATGAACCATAAACCCATGAGTGAAATAGTTCTAGAAGAAATTAGAGAGGACACGTCTACTTTAGTACCAACAGTACAAGATGAAGTACCACAAGAAACTGCAACACGTGTCACACATGATACACAGCCAGAGACAGTGCCTCGTCGTAGTGGGAGGGTTGTGAGGCAACCTGAGAGATTCATGTTTTTGGGTGAGTCTTCGGACTTAATCCCAGGTAAACATGAACCAGATCCCCGAACATATGACGAAACACTCCAAGATTTAGATGCAGTATCTTGGCAAAAGGCAATGAATTCCGAAATAGAATCTATGTATTCTAATAAGGTCTGGGAGCTTGTAGAACCACCTAATGATGTAAAAGCCATTGGATGCAAGTGGATCTACAAAAGGAAAAGAGGGATAGATGGGAAGGTAGAAACCTTCAAAGCAAGGCTTGTTGCGAAAGGGTATACTCAGAAAGAGGGAATCGATTATGAGGAGACTTTTTCATCGGTAGCCATGCTTAAGTCTATCCGGATACTCTTATCCATTGCCGCTCATATGGACTATGAGATTTGGCAAATGGATGTCATGACAGCTTTCCTTAACGGAAGTCTTGAAGAAAACATCCATATGAAGCAACTAGAAGGGTTCATTGAAAAGGGCAAAGAGCATCTAGTGTGTAAGCTCAATCGGTCCATTTATGGACTAAAGCAAGCTTCAAGATCTTGGAACATCTGGTTTAATAAAGTAATCCAATCATATGGATTTATTCAGTGTCCGGATGAGTCTTGTGTATACAAGAAGTGTAACGGAAACGTGGTGGTATTTCTTGTACTATACGTAGATGATATTTTGTTAATTGGCAACAATGTCAAGGTATTATCAGACGTAAGGGTATGGTTGCCCAAACAATTTAATATGAAGGACTTAGGAGAATGTGCACACATTCTTGGGATCAAAGTTATAAGGGATCGCAAGAAAAGAATGTTGTGCCTATCCTAAGCTTTATATATAGATATAATCCTTGCTCGTTTTAGCATGCAAAACTCCAAGAAAGGTTTCTTACCTTTTAGGCATGGAGTAGCCTTATCTAAAGAGATGTACCCAAAGACATCAAAGGAGATTGAGGACATGAAGGCAGTTCCTTATGCTTCGGCTGTAGGAAGCCTTATGTATGCAATGCTGTGTACAAGACCTGATATCTGTTTTGCCGTGGGCATGGTTAGCAGATATCAGAGTAACCCTGGACAAGGATATTGGACTGCTGTGAAGCATATTTTAAAGTACCTGAGAAGGACTAGAGATTATATGCTAGTCTACTAAGCAGACGATTTGCTTCCTGAGAGTTACACAGATTCAGATTTCCAATCAGATAGGGACAATAGTAAGTCTACGTCGGCTATGTGTTTACTCTAGGAGGTGGAGCCATTGCATGGAGGAGTGTTAAACAGAAATGCGTCTCAGACTCAACCATGGAAGCTGAGTATGTGGCAGCCTCTGAGGCAGCCAAAGAAGTTGTATGACTCAGGAACTTTCTAATGGACTTAGATGTGATTCCTGGTTTGCCTAAGATCATCACAATTTATTGTGATAATAGCGGTGCAGTTGCAAACTCGAAGGAACCACGAGCTCATAAGGCAAGTAAACATATAGAGCAAGTACCACCTGATACGAGACATCGTCAAGCGAGGAGAAGTTGTCATCGCCAAAATTGCATCAGAAGATAACCTAGCAGATCCTTTCACAAAGGCCCTTCCGGCGAAAGCTTTTGATCGGCATGTGGAGGGGATGGAAATCAAATGTAAGGAAACATATATGGAAGCTTAGTCTTTTAGTATAAGTGGGAGATTGTTAGAGTGTATACTAAAAGCCTAGTTTTTGTAAACATTTATTTGTTGAAATAAAAGAATCACATTGGTCAATATCTACATTTATTTGTTAAATGTAATTGTTCAATTAATTTATATAGTAGACAACATGGAGTGTGGTGTCACACTCAGAAGATCATGTTGTCGGTTCTCTATAAATTATAAACAAGTTGCTCACGACTAAAATGGAAAGGAACAAACCATCAGAATAGTCGTAGTGTAATTAAGTATTAGTTTATCTTGACTAATAAATTACACTGATACACTTTAAGTGTATTGAGTAGGATCATTTAGGTAAGTTCTTTTTGTACTGACTTAGTAAAAGAACTAGACCTTAGTTATTATGGAAGTGTGTGCTCTTAATCCTAATATAATAACAAGCACATATATTTAATATTTATTTCTTTGACTTATCAAAGGGTGAGGTTTAGCTCGATAAATCAATATGGCGGATAAGTTGGGAAATGATATTACTTATAGTGTGTATTGTTGATTATAGAAGGAATCTGTGTCCTAGTTATCTAGGTTGAGAATGTCCCCAAGAGGAGCTCATAAGGATTGCCATGTTAAACCCTGCAGGTGGACCTAGTCCGACATGACAATAAAGTTGAGTGGTACTACTCTTGGAGCTAGATATTAATTAAGTGAGTTGTCAGTAACTTGCTTAATTAGTGGACATTCGTAATCTTAAACACAGGGAGACTAATACACTCATGATAAGAAGGAGCCCATAATGTAATTTGGGATTGGTGCGGTAGTGCGGTAATAACTCTCTAGTGGAATGAGTTGTTATCGATGAACTTGAGTTGTGTGTTCGGGGCGAGCACGGGATACTCAAGCTCATCGGAAGGTCAAAACCAATTTCTCCTCTAGGTCCCTGTCGTAGCCTCATTATAGCCTCAAGTTCATCCAAATGTAAGGCTCTTCTTGGTGTCCAAGAAGGGGGCCGGACCATTGCTTGGTGACCAAGCAATGGCCGACCACATCCTCTTATAGGGGCCGGCCCTATAGCTTGGTGACCAAGCTTGTAGGGGCCGACCATAATAATTCAAAAAGGGAGGGTTGTTTTGAATTTTTAAAATCTTCTATTTGTAGAAAACTATAAGTTTTAAAAGAGAGATTTTAATTTTTTAAACTTTCCTTATTTGAATTAGGCCACATGTTTAAATAGAGAGTTTAAAAGATTTTAAAACTTTTCTTTTTTAACCATCCTCATGGTTTAAGAAAAAAGGGAAAAGAAGTTTTAAAATTTAAATTTTCTATCACCATGTTAAAAAAAGGAAATTTTATAAGAGAGTTTTTAAATTTAAAACATGGTTTTAATTTTTAGAAAATTTCCTTTTTTAACTCCTACTTTAGGAAATAGAGCTTGTAAAATTTTATAAGAGTTTTTCTCTTGTAAATTTTATTTTAAAAAAAATTATTATTCCTTTCCTAAAACATGGTGGCCGACCACCTTGCTTGGTGCCCAAGCAAGGGGTCGGCCAAGTTTAATCCTAAACCAAATAGGATTGATCTCAACCATTGATTGATGATTGATTCAATCAAGAGGAAAGAAAAGGAAAAATAAAAAGGAAAAAAGAAAAACTCTTGGGTGATTTTATTTTTTGTAAAAGGTTTTTCCTTATTTGCCTTGGGCAAGTAATATAAAAGAAGGGGTGAGGGGACTTCATGAGAGACAACTCTTATTCTTTTGCTTGGGTGATCTCTTGGTGTGACCGACCCTCTCCCTTCTTCCTCTCCCTTTGCTCTCTTCTCCTTGGTGGTGGTGGTGGCCGGATTTTAGAAGAAGAAGGAGGAAGCTTTTGGGTGGTGTTCATCTTAGAGGATCGTCGCCCACACGACGTCCAAGGCGAGGCGAGGAATACGGCAGAAGATCTGGAGGCCATTAGCATACAAAGAGAAGGTATAATTAGCAATTGTTTTCCGCATCATGCTAGTTTTTCTCTTTGTAAGAATTCTAAATACAAGAGGCAATTAGATCTAGTTTTTCGAAATAGTTTTTCGAGTTTGTGTTTTCTTCTTTTTCGAACTTGTGATTCGATTGTTCCTTTTGGTTAACCTAGAGTTATTTAAGGAAATAAATATTAACTTTCCTTAAAAGGCTTTGCCTATGCGGTGGTGGTTGCTCCCATATCCAAGAAGGTCATGTGCCTCGCCATGCAGTCCTGGAAGCCAATTTTGGAAATTAATATTTATGGAATTAATAATCTAGGTAGATTTGAATCAATAGTATTAAGTTCCGCTTGCGATTCAAATCTAAACCATTAAGAACATATAAGTTAAATTTGGAATCAATGATGTTAAGTTCCGTCTGCGATTCCTAATTTAACTTCTAAAGAACACAATAGGTTATTTAAGGAAAGGTTCGACACTTGTATAAAAATTTTTGTACAGTGGAACCGGTACGTTTTCCTAGGATTAACCAACACTATTTTAGTAAGTCGTTTGTCTAGTAGGCCTATTTTCTAGCAAAAATTAACTTAGTAGCCATATTTTTATAGCAGTGTATCAACATGTTAAAAAAATAAATTTAAATTATTTCCGTTGTTGCTGCGCCTTTCCATTGCTTTGGTTTGCTACCATACTACACTTTGCGAATGGATACTTCGACTATATAACAGCTACACCTTGTAGCAGCAACTTCAACTCATAACTGCTACACCTTCGAGTAGCTAACTCCCCATGTAACTGCCACAACTTGGGCCAGCTAACTCATTTAGTCATTTTTTTAAAAGCCGCATTTCTGTAAAATTTTAACCCTAAAAGTATTTAATTGTCGTCTCCCTATTTAACCTTGCTTAAATAATGATTACAAATTATTTCCGCTGTTGCAGCGCCTTTGCTTTGGTTTGCTACGACACGTTATAGCAGCAACTTCGACTAATAACTGCTACACCTTGTAGCAGCTAATTCGACTCATAACTGCTACACCATGTAACAGCTGTCTCCCTCTGTAGCTTCCACAACTTGTGGCAGCTAACTCTAGAGGATATATGCTACAACGACGTAACATCTCTTTCTTCGTTGACGCTTCACCAAGATGTAGACTCTGTATTTTTAACCAATAATTGATCATAGCAATCGTAATTTTTTAGATAGATCAAGTAAATGAGGTTTCTTATATTTCGTTGTCGAAACAAATGCAGCACGGTGAAGCATCAAGTCGTCAGAAGCTGCTACACGTTGTGGCAGCTAACGATCCAAATAACCTTTCTTACTAATTACCCTTTTTGCATATACTGTGCAAATAAATATAATGTCCAATTACATTTTTACCCTCACCTGACAAAGTTTTAACCCCTATACTCGCCTTGTGACAAATATTTCGAAGGAATTTCATTGATAGTTGATCGGTGCCCCACGAAGTCTTCCTCAATCAACCTCACCCTGACGATTTGTTTCTCATCTAAAGCTACGCCTTCATCATAAGTATTGTGGTAGGGTTTCTCATCTAAAGCTTCACCTCCATTGATAGGTTGAATCTTTAGGGTTTTGAACCTTCATTAGCTGCTACAATTGGGTTTAATGTCTTTAGTTCGTTAATGATTGAGGGTTTTACTTTGAGGGAATCAAGGGTTTAAAAGACATGTTTTTCTTTTCTGTCGCAGCTACTGTAGTTGAACTGCTACGATCTAGGTAAACCCTATTGATTGAAACGTTGTAGTTAAACCCTATACCGCGATTGGCTTCTCATTATTGTAGCAGCTACTTGACCTAGCTGCTACAACGTGATCAATACCTATGTTGTATAATATACCAATCACATTTTACTACCTAAGACAAAGAATAGACATTATAATGTATCTAATTATGGTAAAAAAATAACAGTTTCATGTATCAGCTATACAAAATTATATGATGAGCCAAAGAATTGCTACGTCCCGTGCATATCGCAAGAAAGTGCACTGGAAAAGTAACTACCCTCACTTCAAGGCATTTATATCATCACTGCGCATAAACGACCGACAGATGGAGATGATCAATGGATCCCCATTTGCTTGGGCAGTAGTCATGCCAGAATTGCAAATATTCGAAGCCTTATTCAAAATATATTTGACAATTGGGACGTGCAAGCTAGATGCTTCATCTTTCATGATAAGGAGATTAGCTTCACTAGAAAAGATGTTTCATTGATTTTGGGACTCTCAGACCAAGGCACTAAAGTAAATTTGCAACAGCATGCAGCCACCACCCCAATATTTCTTCAACACTTCCATAATGTGGAGTGTACACAGAAGGAGATAGAGAACAAGATGGCCACCCTCAGCAAACAACCTCCTTATGCTGAATCTGATACTCTCTTTTGCCAATTGTTAATATTGTATTTCTTTGTTACCGCTTTATTGACTACTACTAGCAGTATATCTAGATTACCAGTACAATCACTAATAGATTGCGTAGATGATTTTGCCAATTTAGGTAGGTATAATTGGTGTAAGGCTGTATATGAATATATCAGCCCACAGCTGGGGGCCATTGGTCCGATGCTTTCATAGAGGCCAAAACCAGAGGGCCTTGTGGGAAATCAAGCTCCCATTGTAACGCCCACCCTTCTTACCTAAGGGCGGCGCTACGTTCTTATACTACTTGCGTACATGTTTTACTATAACAGCGGAAGAATAAAAACTTTAAAGAATTTAATTTATTAAGCATAATATCACATATTCTGATTTGTTCAAATGTGCATATATTGAACTTATAACTAAAAATATTAATTTGTCCGAATCGTCCTAGCCGAGCCACCACCACACACATCACTATCTGCTCCTCCTGCTGCTCCGTTGTTCATCCAGCTTTCTCTTTTATCTGCGGTACAAGGAAAGTAAGCTATGAGCACTCATGGCTCAGTAAGTTCCTTTCCTACTCACTAAAACCGAATTCATATCAATGCATATCAATATCATGCGAGGTATCATAAGCATACGACATACAAGGGTATCATATTCATATTCATATCATAATATCACATGACATTATATCTAATCATCAGATAATTCAAGCACATATGTAGGCAATGCATCATGAATTTGAAAACTTATACTTATAAGTACTTGAAATTAATATCATCATCATTTGGGATCCCGGTTTGTACCACATACTTAATGCGTAGGTCCAAGGTAGCAAGTCTTGAGCCCTACCATGCATACATACTAGGCCCGAGTCTTACTCCATCGACCTAGGGCACTCAAAGGCCCATTACTGACGAGGCCCGAGTCTTACTCCATCGACCCCGGGGCGTTTACGGAGCCCACCCTTGGTACAAACCATAAAAATAACTTATCATGCATAACTATCATATCATGTCCTTAACAATCTTTCATGCATTTATTCTTTTCATTTCTTTTCATTATGTATAGCATTTTCTATGCTATCACATATCATAACATAACTTCATTTCTTTTCATTATGTATAGCATTTTCTATGCTATCACATATCATAACATAACTTCATTTCTTTTCATTATGTATAGCATTTTCTATGCTATCACATATCATAACATAACTTCATTTCTTTTCATTATGTATAGCATTTTCTATGCTATAACACATCATGGCATATTTCATAATATAACTTCATTATGCATATCATTTCATAACTAAAGCAATCATGCATTCTAACTTATTATCATATCATTTTCATACAGCATGGCATAGACATATTTAATTTTTGTTCTAGGGTTTCTAGGGCATCTATCCCTTCATGGCCGAACACATAATGATTCATTTAGGTCATACAAACATGTATCACATTCACACATTATCAAGTTTTCATAAGAAGTACTTTTAACCCCTTAGGTTTCATTTCCAAGGCCTCTAGGTCCTTTAAACCTTACTTGGCCGAAATTCATAGAATATAAACTTCCTTTAAGTGGCCTAAATCATGGGAAACCTAAGTAAATTTCATAGCAAGATTTACTAAGAACATCATACACAAAGTTGGATCATAAACAAGCTAGGACTCTTGTGATCTTACATGTCATAAATCATGTAACTAATTTTCTACATTCCAATTAAACATGAGAGCATTAATCATCTTTCATAACATAATATCACAGAGGTCATTGAGCATATTAGAATTTTGTTTAAGCTTCTCTAAACCATCACCTTACCATGGCCGAAATATTAAGAGTAAGGTTCATGAGTTTCTTTCAACATACAAGTATACAACTCTTAAGAACTTTATATCATGTCATATAAGCATAGTCATTTTAAATTCAAGGTCCTCCTAACCCTAAATTCTTTCTTGGCCGAAACATGAGAGTGGGGTTCTTTTGGTTCCAATCAACTTCCAAGCAAGAAAACCATAGGAAGGTCCTTAGCATTTCATAGAGGGAACCTTGCACTAGTTTGGTTAGACAATAATTTCCCTAACCTCTTTAAAACATTTTTGGCCAAAATTCTAGGGTTAGGTACTCCTCTGACAAGCATCATATAGGTATAAAAACATGAAGGAAACCTTCCTATATAGCATAGAAAAATATCATGAAATTCGGACTTGTTTAAACCTCCCTAGATTTGAAAACTCTCCTTTGGCCGAATTTTCTTAAATTCTATTCTAGGTTTTCTAATCCTCATAACATCCGAAAATCACATGAAAGCCTTGTACCGCAGGTGAGGGGAAGCTTACTTTCTTTGCTTAAGTTTCCTAGAGTTGAGAACTTGCTTGTGGACCTTTCTTCCTTGCTTGCTTTGCTCGGCACCAATGGAGGAAGAAGTGGCTAGGTCTTTTGGTGGAGGGGAGGAGGAAGAAGAGGAGGCTTCTTCCTCTTGTGTTGCTCGGCAACAAAAAGAAAGAAAGAAGGGGGAGAGTTGTTGCTCTCGGCAACAAGAGGAAAGAGGGAGGGAGAGTGCTCAGCACAAATGGAGGAGAGGAGGAGAGTGAGTTGAGGATGAAGCCCCCCCTCCATGCCTATTTATACTAAAGTGAGGGGAGGAAAACTTGACTTGATTCATCCTCCTCATTTACTTCTCCTCTTAATGAGAAAGAATATGCTAGAGAAATGCTTCTTGAGTTTCTCTCTTTTCTTTCTCTTAATTTCTCTCCTTTCTTTCCTTTAATTATAATTCCCATCTCTCCTCTTACAATATTCACTCCTATCACACTTGGTTAACACATGCATGCATCCACAAGAGAACCAAGGATCAAAACTTGGTTATGTATATTTTTACTTCTTTTTACTTCCTTTTCCTTTTAAGTAAAAAGAATCCTTTCTTATTCTTAACTACTTAGTCCTTTCTCTCCTTATCAATAATTCTCCTATCCCCTTTGATATCCTATACATGTTCCTTACAAGAGATCCAAGGTTCAATCTCTCTTCTAACATTTTATTTTCTTTTGTACATAATAATTCATATATTACCATATTATGCATTATGCATAAATATTTCATACATGTATATATTATCTCATATTTCTTCCTTTTTGTCTACATTAATTCCATACATTATAAATCATGCATAGATGATTTATATTCTCAACTTTATTTTCTTTCATAAAGTTTTAATCATCTAAATCCTTCCCATCTTAATATTTAACTTAGAATATCTACACCTTCTTTTCACTACATTCGTACTCTCATTACCCTTACTTTCTTATCTAGGCTTTCTAGGGGTGTTACACCCATGCTCAGAGGGTTCACACATCTCCTTGCTATAAGTCCCTAACTATAATGATAGTCTCATAAGATTTATGCAGAGAGTATCATATTTAAACAATTTGTATTGTATTGCAGGTCTGGATGTGTGAACATGTGAGAATAATGGATCCTTACAGACAGCATGCCCTTCCAAAAATATGCAGATGGAAGTGGTCAGGCTCCCGGATAGAGACAATAAAGTCTAGGATCACAGAAATACATCCTGCCAATATAATTGTTGATTTAAGTCCATCGGACCTAGAGACACACCTGCTTTCAAACGATTCTCTAGAAGATATTGTAGAGCATATTGATCAACAAATTGGAGAGGGGTTTTTACAATTAGCTGGCGAGGGAAATTTTGAACAAATTCCAAAGCAATTTACTGAACAAGCAGCCGATGCTCAGGAAATTCTCCACCAAGGTCCTGCACAGGCAGCAGAAGCTCCGAAAATGCCTGAACAAGTTATTGAGAAATTAACTTTAGAATATATTCAGGAGAAAGAGGCTTGCACAAATTGTCAAGGAAAGGAGGTTGAAATTTGTCGACTGAAGTCTGTGGTTGAGGGCAAGGACCAGATCATTGCCCAGATAGAGGCCACAATTAGTTAGGTAATTCAGGAGAATAAAAAAGGTGCCAGTGATTTTGAAACTTTAATAGATTGCAAGGACAAAATTATTGAGGAAAAGGACAGAATTATAATTGTCAAAGATAAAATTATAGCAGAGCAAGAGGAAAAAAATCAAAGATCTTCAATGTCAGTTGATTGCCAAAGATATAGTGACATTACCTGCTAAACAACCAATAACAAGGGGGAAAAAGGAGTGCTAGAAAGAGAATCCGACCCCCAACAACAAAAGAGATTAAGTTAGTGCCCTTGGCCAAAAGAATTAAAAAAGTCACTTTCCAAGATGAGCATGACCTAGAGACTGCTAAGGGCAGCGGAGAGGAAATTATTAAAGTTCCTGGTAAAGTTGAAGAGGGTCGTGACTCATCTACTGATGTAGCGGCCACAACTTCATCATCTAAACGCTTGCATGAGCTTGTCAAACATAAATATAAAATCATGAAGGTATGATTTAGATTGATTTAATCTTTTGTCTTTTACTCATATAGCACATATAATTAGTCTCTCGCTGAAAAATGGTCTCTATGTATTCAACAAGCGAAGTCATATTTCAAGAAAAACAAAGATGATGTGGTTGCAGAGGCATTGTTGAAATTGAGTCAGCTCAAGTGAGTTGAAAGTTTGTTGAGTTACACATTGGCCCTAATGCAATTATATGATGGATTATATGTGTATACTTATATTGGTAACACAAGGATAAATTACTTTGGAAGTGTATTATTATTTAATTATAAAACAAACATTTCATTTTGTTGAATAAAATAAACCATGTTATTTAATTGTAAAACAAACATTTCATTTCATTTTGTCATATAAAATAAATCATTTTATATGATTGCAGATAGCCCAAATGCCCCATATGTTGCCATTGCAAACAAATCCTGTGTATGTAGACAAACATTGGTGGAGGCATATATTGATAATAAAAACTAGATAGGAGGAGTTGGTGTTATACTTACATCAAAACCAGCAGGACAAAATATAGATGGCCAATAAGGTCTGCTGGAAGATTTGGCTTCCTCTGCAATTATTGCGAAATATGTATTTATGCAATCACCATCTCTGAAGACAACCTAATCAAAAATACATAGGAAAGATGACAAATCCAATGATATCGTTCCGTTGGACCATATTGGCTTTGTCGTAGCCCTACAAAAACCAAAAACAAAACATGTCCAATAATTAGGTTTACAACAACACTCCCTATTGCTGCTACAATTAAAGCAGTTATATAAATTATATGTGTTATAGCAACTTTTATATCAGACATGGTTAATTTGATTCAACAAAATGGAATGTTTATTTCACTATTAAATTAGTAGATAATGCCAAAGTCATTTAACCTTGTATTCCCAATAAAATTATACATTCCTAATCCATCATATAATTACATTTCAGCAAGTGTATAACTCAAGAAACTTCCAACTCACTTTAGCTAGCTTAGTTTTAACAATGTCTCTGCCACCACATCATCTTTATTTTTCTTAAAATATGACTTCGCTTGCTGAAAAAAATACATAGAGACAACTTTTCGGTGTGAGTAATATGTGAATTAGGACTAAAAGACAACACATTTAACCAACCAAAACCGTACCTTAAGTATTTTGGATTTTTGTTTGACAAGCGTATTCAATAGTTTATCTGATGAAGATGTGGCAGCTACAACAGTAGATGTTTTATCGCCTTGTTGTACTTTAACAGGAGGCGCAACAAATGCCTCTCCTTTGCCCTTGGTCATCTCTGACTCATGCTCATCTTGACAAGTTACTCTTTTACTCCTTTTGGCCAAGGGCACTCCCTTAATCTCTTTGCAGGTTGGTGTTGGTTGCTACTCGGAAAACCTAGAGGTTCCACTGTACAAAAATTTTGTACAAAGGTCTGAACCTTTTCCTAGCTACCATGTGTTCTTTTAAATTAAATTTTGGATCGCCTGCGGAACTTAACACGTTTGATCCAAAACTTAATCTATTTGTTCTTTAAGGTTTAGACTTGGATCTCCTGCGGAACTTAACACATTTGATCCAAATCACCTAAGTTATTAATTCCATTAAATATTAATTTGCATAATTGGTTCCCAGTACTGACGTGGCGAGGCACATGGCCTTCTTGGATATGGGAACAACCACCACCGACTAGACAAAACCTTTTATGGAAAGCTAATATTTAATTTCCTAAAATAACTTTAGGTCAACCAAAAGAACAATCAAATCACAAGGAAAAGAAAAATAAAAGAACACAACTTGAAAACATATTCGAAATACTAGAATCGTAAGCCTCTTGTATTTGGTATTATTTCCATAAATAACTAGCATGATGCGGAAAGGAAAAATTACTAGTTATACATTCTAAAAAGACCTCTTGATCTTCTACCGTATTCCTCTTCTAACCTCGGACGTTGTGTGGGCAACGATCTTCCGAGATGAGAACCACCAAGCACCTTCTTCTTCCTTGCAAGTTTCGGCCACCACAATTCTCCAAGAGAAGTAGAGGTCCGGCCACCACCACCAAGCTCCAAGGGATGCAAGAAACAAAACCACCTTTCTCTCCTTCTTCTCCTAGCTAGAACCGGCCACCATCAAGAGCTCCAAGAGAGGTTGCCGCCGGCCATAAGAAGAAGAGAAGAGGAAGAAGCTAGGGCCGACCACCAAGGAGGAAAAGAGAGGAGAAGAATAATAGAGTTGATCACCCATGAAGGCACCTCTACCCCCTCTTTTATAATCCTTGGTCTTGACAAATAAGGAAATTTTAATAAAAAATTCCTTAATTCTTTTGTCATAAAAAAGAAAAATTATTTTAATTAAAAATAATTTTCTTCTTTTAATAATAATGGCCGGCCACTTCTAATTCCCCAAAACAAGGAAAATTTAATTCACACAAGAATTAAAACTTCCTAATTTGTTTCTAGAAATTTATAAAAATTTCTCCAATAATTTTTATCCCTTCATGATTGGTTAATAAAAAGGAAATTTTATAAATTAAAATTCTTCTTCTAAACATGTGGATAATTTCCAAAAGGAAAGTTATCTCTAAAAATTAAAATCTCTTTTCAATCTACAAATAAGGAAAGATATCAAATCTTTTCTTAATCTTTTGTAGAAACTAATAAAAGAGAATATTTAATTTTTAAACTTCTCTTTTAAATTATTATCATGGTCAAAAAGGAAAGTTTTTCTTAAAAATAAAATCTCCTTTCAATCTACAAATAAGGAAAGATTTCAAATCTTTTCTTAATCTTTTGTAGAAAGCTTTAAAAGGAAAGATTTAATTTTTAAACTCTCTTTTAAAACTATGATATCCACATAAGAAATAATTTTTTTAAAAAAAATCCTTTTTAATATGATGTGGCCGACCACCTAAGCTTGGGCTCCAAGCTATTGGCCGGCCACCTTAAGGCCAACCTTTAGGCTTGGCCGGCCCTAAGCTTGAGCTTCAAGCTTAGCTTGGCCGGCCCCTATTGGTTGGGTAAGAAGGTGGGTATGTGGTGGGTATAAATCTCTATATACAAGAGGCTACGATAGGGACCGAGAGGAGGAATTGGTTTTGGTCTCCCGATGAAATTAAGCTTCCCGTGTTCGCCCCGAACACACAACTTAATTCCATCAATAATAATTCATTCCACTAAAGAACTATTATTGAACTACCGCACCAATCCCAAATTACATTTTGGGCTCCTTCTTATTATGAGTGTGTTAGTCTCCCTGTGTTTAAGATGTCAAATGTCCACTAATTAAGCGAGTTATTGACAACTCATTTAATTAATATCTTAGTCCAAGAGTAGTACCACTCAACCTTATCGTCATGTCGGACTAAGTCCACTTGCAGGGTTTAACATGACAATCCTTATGAGCTCCTCTTGAGGACATTCTCAACCTAGATCACTAGGACACAATTTCCTTCTATAATCAACAATACACACTATAAGTGATATCATTTCCCAACTTATCGGGCTTATTGATTCATCGAACTAAATCTCACCCATTGATAAATTAAAGAAATAAATATCAAATATATGTGCTTGTTATTATATTAGGATTAAGAGCACACACTTCCATAATAACTAAGGTCTTTGTTTCTTTATAAAGTCAGTATAAAAGAAACGACCTCTAATGGTCCTACTCAATACACTCTAAGTGTACTAGTGTAATTATATAGTTAAGATAAACTAATACCTAATTACACTACGACCTTCCAATGGTTTGTTCCTTTCCATTATGGTCGTGAGTTACTGTTTATAATTTATAAGGTACTGATAACATGATCCTCTGTGTGTGACACCACACACCATGTTATCTACAATATAAATTAATTGAACAACTACATTTATCATAAATGTAGACATTTGACCAATGTGATTCTTATTTCTAGATAAATGTTTATACCAAAAGCTAGGCTTTTAGTATACACTCTAACAGTTGGGGGTGCCCTTCTCTTTGTAGCACAAGTCTTTGTCCTAGTTAATGGTCGATTGGCAGGTAATGGGGCAATACCCTTCGCAATCATTTGACTATGAAAATCTTTAACTTTTCTATCTTGCTCTGTAATAATTTGCTCTTTTACCTCTATAATTTTGTCCTTCTCATCTATTATTTTATCCTTGGAAGCTAATGAAGTTTCTGCATCACGGGCACATTTTTTATTCTCCTCAATTAACTCACTAATTTTACGCTCCATCTGAGCAATGATCTGGTCCTTGCCCTCAACCACATACTCCAATCGAGAAATTTCAGCCTCCCTCGCTTGACAATTTGTACAAGCCTCTTTTTCCTTAACAAATTCTACATTAAATGTCTCAGGGACTTGTCCAGACATTTCCTGAGCTTCTGCTGCCTGTGCAGGAACTTGGTGGGGAATTTCCTGAGCATCGGCTGTCTATTCAGTAAATAGCTCTGGAATTTGTTCAGAATTTCCCTCACCAGCTAATTGTAAAAACCCCTCTCCAATTTGTTGATCAATATGCTCTACAAGATCTTCTAGAGAATCGTTTAAGAGTAGGTATGTCTCTAGGTCTGATGGACTTAAATCAACAATTATATTGACAGGAGGTATTTCTACGATCCTAGACTTTATTATCTCCACCCGGGAGCCTGACCACTTCTATCTGCATATTCTTGGAAGGGCATGCTGTCTATAAGGATCCATTATTCTCACATGTTCACGCATCTAGACCTGTAATACAATACAAATTGTTTAAATATGATACTCTTTGCATAAATCTTATGAGACTATCATTATATTTAGGGACTTACAGTAAGGAGATGTGCGAACCCTTTGAGCATGGGAGCTAGATTTCCCGCAAGACCCTCTGGTTTTGGCCTCTGTGAAAGCATCGGACCAATGGCCCCCAACTGTGGGCTGATATAGTCATATACAACCTTACACCAATTATACCTACCTAAATTGGCAAAATCATCTACGCAATCTATAGTGATTGTACTGGTAATCTAGATATACTGCTAGTAGTAGTAAATAAAACAGTAACAAAGAAATACAATATTAACAATTGGCAAAAGAGAGTATCGGATTCAGCAGAAGGAAGTTGTTTGCTGAGGGAGACCATCTTGTTCTCTAGTTCCTTTTGTGTACACTCCACATTATGGAAGTGCTGAAGAAATAGTGGGGTGGTGTCTGCATGCTGTTGCAAATTTACTTCAGCGCCTTGGTCTGGGAGTCCAAGAATCAATGAAACGTCTTTCCTAGTGAAGCTAATCTCCTTATTGTGAAAGATGAAGCATCTGGCTTGAACGTTCCAATTGTCAAACATATTTTGGATTAGGCTTCGAATATTTACAATTTCTGGCATGGCTACTGCCCAAGCAAATAGGCTTCCATTGATCATCTCCATTTGCCGGTCGGTTATGTGAAGTGATGATACAAACGCCTTGAAGTGAGGGTAGTTACTTTTTCAGTGCACTTTCTTGTGATATGCACGAGAAGCATCAGTTCTTTGGCTCGCCATTTAGTTCTGTATATAAAAAAATACATAAGATCTTAATGATACTCAAATGCATTCCCTGAAATGCAATTGATTTTCACTCATACTATGATACCTGACACTCTTATTTTTAAACCATAATATAATATATTACAATGTCTATAATTTCTCCTATGTAGTTCATTGTGACTTGTTGCTGCTAAACATGAATACTCTACACGTTGTAGCAATTAGTGTCAAGTAGCTGCTACAATAGTGAGAATCCAATCGACACTGTAGGGTTTAACGATGTTCTATCATTATGTAGCAGTTCAACGACAGAAGCTGCGACAGTAAAGATAAACAATTTTTTCTAACCTCTTGGTTCCCTCAAAGTAAACCCTCATTGATTAGTGACCTAAAAATATTAAACCCCATTGTAGCAGCTAGGAGACGAATCAAAACCCTAAAAATTCAAACTCTCAAAATAGGCGAATCTTTGAATGATAAACCCTAAGAAAATACTCACGATGGAGGTGAAGCTTCGGATGAGAAAAAAGTTGTCGCAGTGAGGTTGACTAATGAACACTCTATGGGGCATCGATGTACTATCAAAAAATTTCCTTCGAAATATTTGTCACACGCCGAGCTAAGGGGTTAAAAGTATGGCCTATGAGGGTAAAAAAGTAAATGCACAGTATTTATATTAGCACAATAATTGAAAAAAGGTATTTGGGTAGAAAAGGTTATTTGGAATGCTAGCTGCTACAATGTGTAGCAACTTCTGACGACTAGATGCTTCAACGTCCTACAATTGTTTCTACACCGAAATGTAAGAAACCTCATTTAATTACCGATTTAGCTGCCACAAGTTGTGGCAGCTATCTGGAAAGTTAGCTGCTATAAGGTATAACAGTTATTAGTCGAAGTAGCTGCTTCAACGTGTAGCAGCAAAGCAAAGCGAAGCCGCTGCAACACCGAAATTTTTTTTATATCATTTTTTTAGGAAGTTGATTGATATACAACTACAAAAATATGACTACTAAAAAAATGACTTACAGAGTTAGCTGCCACAAGTTATGCTTGCTACCTGGAGAGTTAGCTACTATATAGTGTATCAGTTATTGGTCAAAGTAGCTGCTTCAACGTGTAGCAGTAAAGCAAAGCGAAGGCGCTGCAGCAGCGGAAATAATTTTAAATCATTTTTTAAGCATGGTGATATACATCTACGAAAATATGGCTACTAAAAAAATTATTACCGAGTTAGCTGCCACAAGTTGTGGCAGCTACCTGGATAGTCAGCTGCTATAAGGTGTAGCAGTTATTAGTTGAAGTAGCTGCTTCAACGTATAGCAGCAAAGCAAAGCGAAGCAGCTGCAACACCAGAAATTTTTTTATATCATTTTTTTAGGAAGTTGATTGATATACAGCTACAAAAATATGACTACTAAAAAAATGACTTACAGAGTTAGCTACCACAAGTTGTGGCAGCTACCTACAGAGTTAGCTGCTACAAACAGGTGTAGCCAGTTATTAGTCGAAGTAGCTACTTTAACATGTAGCAGCAAAGCAAAGCGAAGGTGCTGCAACACCAAAAAAAATCTTAAATCATTTTTTTAGCAAATTGATATACAGTTACATAAAAAATGACTACTAAAAAAATGACTTACCGAGTTAGCTGCCACAAGTTGTGGCAACTACCTGCAGAGTTAGCTGCTACTAACTGTAGCAGTTATTAGTCGAAATAGCTGCTTCAACGTGTAGCAGCAAAGCAAAGAGAAGGCGTTGCAGCAGCAGAAATAATTTTAAATCATTTTTTAGGAAGATGATGTACAACTACAAAAATATTTTTCGGGTTAATCTCTGCTAGAAAATACTGCTACCAAAAAAATGACTTACCACTTTAGCTACTACAAGTTGTACATGGTCACATGGAGAGTTAGTTGCTACAAGGTGTAGCAGTTAACAGTCGACAGGTACCTGCTACAAGTTGTACCAGCTAACTCTCCATGTGACCATGTAGCTGCTACAACTTGTAGCAGCAAAGGATTGTCCAAGTGGTTGTAGGCGATTGTAGCAGACATCGGCCTTGCACGTCGTAGCATAAATCCTTCCTACCTTCTTCGACTTCCAAACTCCAAGTTAGCTGCTACATGTTGTAGCAGCTACAAGGGCGGTTTGCTGCGAAGTAGTTGCTGCAACGTTTATAAGAGAAGCAAAGGCACTGCATCTTTACAAATAATTTTGCAATAATCCTTTACGAACTTGATATACATGAAATTACCTATTTGTGGGGGTAATATCTCCTAGAAAATGTAGCTACCAAATAAATGACTTACCAAGTGGTAACTGCTACATGTAGCAGCTAACCTGCACCCCACCAGGAAACCGTCCCTGCACGCATTTGTAGTTGGCGTCGTCCCTGCATGTTATAGGAATAATTCCTTCTAATATATGTAGTCTATAATAGTGTGGAAAAAAATTAAAATAAAATGAATTACCATTAGTAATGGAGAGGGGTGAACAAGCTGTCACAACAACTGTGAGGTTGAAGACGTCGATGAATCTTTGCCAGCGCTGCTGTGAGGTCCGATGGATGACGGATGATGGAGACGGAGGGAGCGAGAGAGAGAGCGAGCGAGCGAGGAAGAGAGAGAGAGACATGGCAAGGGAGAGATTTTAGTATTAACCTTTCCCGGCGGGTTGTGTGTAACGACCACCCTTCTTACTACTACTACACTCTAAGGATGACCGTTACTTGACTACTAACCCTACTTAACCGGTATGATAAAAAAATCACATGGAAACCCTACCGAAAAATTTCGGCAGAGTCTCCCCTGTACCGATGACCATATCCGTAAATACATACAGAGTATACTCAGCCACAGGCGGCTGGAACATATATTTTCACAACCACGTAGTTTAATAAATCAAATCATGCAAGTAATGAAAAGCGGAAACATAACTTCCTACTACAAAATTTTCTTATCAACTTAATAAGAAATTAAGCTAAACAAATTCTTAAACTAAGTGAGTTCTTTAGCTAAGTCTCAAGGATCTCCATAGTCCACACATCACACACCATCACAGCATCTCCTTGTCGCCTTCTTCCTTATACTTTAGCTTTTCCTTTATCTGCAGTAGGAGGAAAATAGTATCTATAAGCTAAAAGCTTAGTGGCTATCCTACTCACAAAAACTCGATATGCATGTATATAAATAAAACATGCTAAAACTGAATGCTAACATGTAAAGCTACTCATGCTCATAAATAGCAAAGAAATCAACTAACTGAAAAGCTAACATGTATAGCTACTCATGCTCATAAATAGCAAAGGAATCATGCTAACTGAAATACTAAACATGTATAGCTAATCATGCTCATAAACCAATAAAGGAATCATACTAACTGAAATACTAAACATGTATAGCTAATCATGCTCATAAATAGCGAAGGAACTAACTGAAAAGCTAACATGTAAAGCTAATCATAGAACTATCATGTGTATCAATAAGAAACTGAATTGCTACCTAAGCTAAACTAATTAATGCTAAACTGAGTCTAACTTGTATTCACATAACTAATTTGTGAAGTTTTGAAAAACTATTTACATAATAGATTAAAATAATAATCATGCTGCTGATGGGCCCGGCAACTGTACTTGCTGTGCGCGCATCCCTAACTAAACCCGGGATTGCAAGTTCCGAGTCTAGTAGGGTTTACTAGGTTATCTAAACCTAGGGACGACTGTGGGAGCCCAACCCAATGGATATCTAATCCAGTACAGTGCCACTGCTGAAAATAAAATACTGATTTCATAGCTAATTTTCTTACCTTGCTTTAACTAGGTTATCTGAACCTAGAACTAGGTTATCTGAACCTAGAGGCGACTGTGGGAGCCCACCCATTGGACCGTAGTCCCATATAAGATGAAGCAAGACTAAATAAGTTATTTTAAATGCTTCTACTGCATTAACTGAGCTATTAAAATGCCTACTGTAGCATTATATTGAGCTAAGCATTTTATCAAGCACTTGGTGTGCACTAGAACACACCCTACGTACTGAAAATCTGTATACAAAGCTTAACATAAATCTGCATGCAAAGCTTAACAAAAATCTGCATATTAAGCCTATCAAAATCTGCATACTTTACTTATAAAAATCTGCATGCTATAAAAATAGAACTGCTCATGTTATTCCAATAGCAAATAGGAAACTATAACAACTTAAGCATGCTGTGAAAGTAAAACCAATTCAACTACTAGGCATGCAATAGAATCTAGAAAATAAAGGAATCGTTGCTGCATGGAATTAACATAATATCATGCTTCATCAGGAAATACTAAACAACAATGAAAACTAAAACTGCTCATGCTTGAAAACAGCAAAAGAAAAGAACCCGAAATCAATAGCAAATGGGTACTAAAAGATCTACTCATCTATATCTATATAAACTAAATTCACAATGCTGTTAACATCTAATCAACTTATTCATTAATCTACCATTAAGGAAACCAACAGATTAAACTAACTCATAATACTCAATGTGCATATATATGTATATACATCAAAACTGAAACTTAAATGCTTAATAAACACATGCTGGTCCAGTAAGCTATAAAGGAAATCAAATTGGCATGTCTAACTAAGCTACAAATGAATAAGTCTACTAAGGAACATAAACAAATAAAACAATTTGCTCCAAAATCTGAAAGCATCACTAAGGAACATAAACCACCTTGAATCCGATCCAAAATTTGCTCACAAGATAATCTGCATATACAATACTAATTACAAGGCTTGGAAGGAATTCTAATCCACCCACTTGAACTGAACTAACTCTTCCCTTTCTTTCTTTAAGGATCACGGCAGCAAGCAAAAACAACAAAAGCTCCATGAAACATGCTCCGAAATCAACACAAGAACTAACATAAATCTGAAACCACTCCTACAACAACTTAGTGAAACAAAATCACCTAGTCCGAATGAATCTACCAAAATCAAACTACAAATCCCGAAAGCAAACAAAGAAGAATCAAAGCTCGCGGAACTACTCCTACTGCAGGTGAGAAGCAACTCACCTCACTGTTCTTGGACTTACAACCGGAAGGGAAGGCACTAGGGTTTCAGGTAGCTCGACCTTCGGCTCCTCCTCGTGCCCACAACCTCGACGAGAGGATCTCAACGGTGTGAAGAGCTCTTGGAGAAAAGTGCTCGCCGGCCGCCGGAGACAAAGCCCTAGCCGCGGCTTCGTTTCTGCCCGAGAGGAATCGCCGACGCCGCGTGAGGAGAAGAGGTGAGAAAGAAATTAGGTTTCGGGAAACCTAAATCCTCTCTTTATAACTAGGGTTTTTTTTTTTTTTTTTATCAACTATAGCTTATATATTTGTCGCTGCCTATTTAATTAGCAACGATCGCTAGCCCAGTTGGTCCGTTGGGCTTTGCTTGAAGCCATAGGTTTGGGCTTCGATTCTTGGCCGCGCCCCTTTTTCTCCGATATATTTTAAACGTTCCATCTACTGCATATATACATTTCGCTCCATATAAAGTTAATAAAAATCGTGTAGCTCAGCTGGTTGTGCTGGTTTTGCTCGAAGTCACAGATTGCAGGTTCAAATCCTGGCTTCAACATATGCCTTTTCTTTTTTTTTAAACTTCTTCCTCTTGGTAAAAATACCAAACGAACTCCAAAAATTACATAAAAAGACTCTAAAAATTTCTAAAAATCTCTAGAATATTTTAAAAGTATTTCTAAATTTTATAAGGACTTTTAGGACTCCAAATATTGAAATTTAGGGTGTTACAATTCTCCCTCCCTTATAAAAAATTCGTCATCGAACTTAGAATAATTCTAGATATTTCTGTCTCATGCTATCCTCACGCTCCCAAGTGACTTCCTCGTGCTTCTGGTTCTGCCAGATGACCTTCACTAGTGGCACTTCTTTGTTTCTTAGTCTCTTGTCTGCTCTGTCCACTATCTGTGTCTGCTCTTATAGCTAAGATCCTCTTGGATCTGCACTGTCTGAGGCTGAATCACTTGGCTAAGGTCGTGAATACACTTCTTTAGCATGGAGACATGAAACACATTGTGTATTGCTGACATATCTTGAGGTAAGTCTAGCTTGTAAGCTACCTTCCCAATTCTCTCTGTGATCGGGGTAGGGTCCTACGTATCGAGGACTTAACTTGCTCTTTTTCTCTTGGGTTCTCCGATATACTCAAACTGTGCTTCTGCTTCAGGTTGGAATACGACTTTCTGTTTACGACACTCTATAGAGGCACCGTATCTGATCAGGAAGTCCATTCCAAATATGACATCATAGTCAGTCATGTCTAGCACTATCAGATCACAAAAGAGTTCTCTGTCTGGTATCATGACTGGCACTGTTCTGAACCAGTGCGTGGATGCCATAACTTCTCCCGAAGGTAATGTTGTCAGAAACTGACTACTGAGTACCTCTGGGGGTATTGCTAACTTTTCGGCGAATGCCCTGGCTATATAAGAATGGGTTGCCCCAGTATCAAATAAGACAGTTGTACTTTGCTATAAAATACTAATCTGACCTGTAACAACTGTCGAGGCATTTGCTACGTCCTCTCTGGTAAGTGAGTAGATCCTCGCGTTCGTCGTAGCTGAGGGGGCTTCTAGTCTGCCCTGACTGATGTGTGGACCATCTAGAACGGCCTGCATCTGATGTAACTGTGCTGACTGGCCTCCATGCTGAATCGGCTGTGGGGGAGGAAAGCTGGTCTTGTTCGGGCATTGCTTAGCCATATGCCCTTCCTGTCCACATTCGAAGCATCCTCGTGTGCCCTTGCGACAAACTCCTGGGTGAAATTTCCCACAAGTAGCACACTTGGGATAACTTGGCTGCTTGCTAGCCGGTCCTCCTTTTGGGTAATTCCCTGGTTTGCGCTTGTTGCTGGAATTCCCTTTCCAGTTAGAGCTATAGCCTTGAGATTTCTGAGTATCTGAACTTCCTTGGCCTTTGGAATCTGAGGAGGTTTGCTTCTGCTGCTTGATGCTGTTCTGGTAGTGCTCGGTGATCAGAGCACTACTCACTAGTTCTTCTATGGTTTGTGGCCTATGGATGCCACCGGCCACATTCACTGCTATCTCTGGCCTCAGCATCTTGAGCATCAACCGGACTCGTTCCTTTTCTGTGCTGACTAATTCAGGACATAGACGAGCCAGTCTGTTGAATTTCTTCACGGCTTCCTCAACTGATAGGTTGCCCTGACGAAACTCCGTGAACTCGTCGTAGTGGCGGTTTGTGACCCGCATGTGAAAGAACTCCTCGAAGAATTCTTTCTCGAAGTCAGCCCATGTCATCTGGTTCACTGGGCGCTTCGTTCTGATTCTTTCCCACCACATGCGTGCGTCTCCTGTCAGGCAGAAGGAGACACACTTCACCTTCTCGTGTTCTGGCCAGTCCAGAAGCTCCATCGTGCTCTCTAGTGTTTTGAACCAGGCTTGTGCATCCCATGGTTCACTAGTACCTGAGAAGTTCTCTGGCTTGACTCGCTGCCACTGGATCAGATAGGCTTCCTTTCTTGGCTCAGCTGGTGGGACTGCTGGTGCTGGTACTGGTGCTGGCGTTGGCGCTGTAGGCTGGGCTGGTGGAACCTCTAAGACTTCTGGAGTCGTCAGATTCGGTTCCGGGGTGACTGTGGGGGTACTCTGCTGATTAGCCTTTAAGGTGGCTATTTCCTGTTGCTGTTCAGCTAGCTGCTGCTGTAACTGAGCCACTAATGCTGTAAGGTCTGGAGGAGGCACTGAACTGTCTGCCTCTTGCTGGGGCTCAGTAGCTAGTGCCCTTCTAGCTAGGCGTCCTCGTGCCATTTCTAAAGACATAGAGAACATAACATAACTAATCTAATCACGTTTAACTAGCTACTATAAACATGTTAGAGGCTATCACACATAAGCATGCTATAATTATTCCTAAACATGAAAGCAAGAAACGTAAATAGAGTAGAGGTATTCTTACTTGGAAGACGGCAAGGCTGATGCTGATGTGTGTGAACTGCTCTGATACCAACTGTAACGACCACCCTTCTTACTACTACTACACTCTAAGGATGACCGTTACTTGACTACTAACCCTACTTAACCGGTATGATAAAAAAATCACATGGAAACCCTACCGAAAAATTTCGGCAGAGTCTCCCCTGTACCGGTGACCATATCCGTAAATACATACAGAGTATACTCAGCCACAGGCGGCTGGAACATATATTTTCACAACCACGCAGTTTAATAAATCAAATCATGCAAGTAATGAAAAGCGGAAACATAACTTCCTACTACAAAATTTTCTTATCAACTTAATAAGAAATTAAGCTAAACAAATTCTTAAACTAAGTGAGTTCTTTAGCTAAGTCTCAAGGATCTCCATAGTCCACACATCACACACCATCACAGCATCTCCTTGTCGCCTTCTTCCTTATACTTTAGCTTTTCCTTTATCTGCAGTAGGAGGAAAATAGTATCTATAAGCTAAAAGCTTAGTGAGCGCTATCCTACTCACAAAAACTCGATATGCATGTATATAAATAAAACATGCTAAAACTGAATGCTAACATGTAAAGCTACTCATGCTCATAAATAGCAAAGAAATCAACTAACTGAAAAGCTAACATGTATAGCTACTCATGCTCATAAATAGCAAAGGAATCATGCTAACTGAAATACTAAACATGTATAGCTAATCATGCTCATAAACCAATAAAGGAATCATACTAACTGAAATACTAAACATGTATAGCTAATCATGCTCATAAATAGCGAAGGAACTAACTGAAAAGCTAACATGTAAAGCTAATCATAGAACTATCATGTGTATCAATAAGAAACTGAATTGATACCTAAGCTAAACTAATTAATGCTAAACTGAGTCTAACTTGTATTCACATAACTAATTTGTGAAGTTTTGAAAACTATTTACATAATAGATTAAAATAATAATCATGCTGCTGATGGGCCCGGCAACTGTACTTGCTGTGCGCGCATCCCTAACTAAACCCGGGATTGCAAGTTCCGAGTCTAGTAGGGTTTACTAGGTTATCTAAACCTAGGGACGACTGTGGGAGCCCAACCCAATGGATATCTAATCCAGTACAGTGCCACTGCTGAAAATAAAATACTGATTTCATAGCTAATTTTCTTACCTTGCTTTAACTAGGTTATCTGAACCTAGAACTAGGTTATCTGAACCTAGAGGCGACTGTGGGAGCCCACCCATTGGACCGTAGTCCCATATAAGCTGAAGCAAGACTAAATAAGTTATTTTAAATGCTTCTACTGCATTAACTGAGCTATTAAAATGCCTACTGTAGCATTATATTGAGCTAAGCATTTTATCAAGCACTTGGTGTGCACTAGAACACACCCTACGTACTGAAAATCTGTATACAAAGCTTAACATAAATCTGCATGCAAAGCTTAACAAAAATCTGCATATTAAGCCTATCAAAATCTGCATACTTTACTTATAAAAATCTGCATGCTATAAAAATAGAACTGCTCATGTTATTCCAATAGCAAACAGGAAACTAGAACAACTTAAGCATGCTGTGAAAGTAAAACCAATTCAACTACTAGGCATGCAATAGAATCTAGAAAATAAAGGAATCGTTGCTGCATGGAATTAACAGAATATCATGCTTCATCAGGAAATACTAAACAACAATGAAAACTAAAACTGCTCATGCTTGAAAACAGCAAAAGAAAAGAACCTGAAATCAATAGCAAATGGGTACTAAAAGATCTACTCATCTATATCTATATAAACTAAATTCACAATGCTGTTAACATCTAATCAACTTATTCATTAATCTACCATTAAGGAAACCAACAGATTAAACTAACTCATAATACTCAATGTGCATATATATGTATATACATCAAAACTGAAACTTAAATGCTTAATAAACACATGCTGGTCCAGTAAGCTATAAAGGAAATCAAATTGGCATGTCTAATTAAGCTACAAATGAATAAGTCTACTAAGGAACATAAACAAATAAAACAATTTGTTCCAAAATCTGAAAGCATCACTAAGGAACATAAACCACCTTGAATCCGATCCAAAATTTGCTCACAAGATAATCTGCATATACAATACTAATTACAAGGCTTGGAAGGAATTCTAATCCACCCACTTGAACTGAACTAACTCTTCCCTTTCTTTCTTTAAGGATCACGGCAGCAAGCAAAAACAACAAAAGCTCCATGAAACATGCTCCGAAATCAACACAAGAACTAACATAAATCTGAAACCACTCCTACAACAACTTAGTGAAACAAAATCACCTAGTCCGAATGAATCTACCAAAATCAAACTACAAATCCCGAAAGCAAACAAAGAAGAATCAAAGCTCGCGGAACTACTCCTACTGCAGGTGAGAAGCAACTCACCTCGCTGCTCTTGGACTTACAACCGGAAGGGAAGGCTCTAGGGTTTCAGGTAGCTCGACCTTCGGCTCCTCCTCGTGCCCACAACCTCGACGAGAGGATCTCAACGGTGTGAAGAGCTCTTGGAGAAAAGTGCTCGCCGACCGCCGGAGATGAAGCCCTAGCCGCGGCTTCGTTTCTGCCCGAGAGGAATCGCCGACGCCGCGTGAGGAGAAGAGGTGAGAAAGAAATTAGGTTTCGGGAAACCTAAATCCTCTCTTTATAACTAGGGGTTTTTTTTTATCAACTATAGCTTATATATTTGTCGCTGCCTATTTAATTAGCAACGATCGCTAGCCCAGTTGGTCCGTTGGGCTTTGCTTGAAGCCATAGGTTTGGGCTTCGATTCTTGGCCGCGCCCCTTTTTCTCCGATTTATTTTAAACGTTCCATCTACTGCATATATACATTTCGCTTCATATAAAGTTAATAAAAATCGTGTAGCTCAGCTGGTTGTGCTGGTTTTGCTCGAAGTCACAGATTGCAGGTTCAAATCCTGGCTTCAACATATGCCTTTTCTTTTTTTTTAAACTTCTTCCTCTTGGTAAAAATACCAAACGAACTCCAAAAATTACATAAAAAGACTCTAAAAATTTCTAAAAATCTCTAGAATATTTTAAAAGTATTTCTAAATTTTATAAGGACTTTTAGGACTCCAAATATTGAAATTTGGGGTGTTACATTGTGAGGTAGTCGTTAGACGCCGGACAACGGAGACGGCGGGAGCGAGGGGGAGATAGAGAGCGGGGAGGGAGATTTTAATTTGGGTAATTTCCGCCGCTGACGTTTTGACCAGAGGCCCGAAGGGGAGAGAGAATAAAAGGAATATTTTATTTGTAAGGAAACCGAGCAGGCAACGCCACGTTTGCGCGTCGCTCATGGTCACGCACAAAGCGTCGCTCAGCATATCAAATCTGTATATATATATATATATATATATATATCATTGAAAAAAAAGAGGTGCACCGTTCCGTGCCAAATGGCGCGGAGCAAGAACTTCTAATCTAGGGTGTATAAATAAGTTTTGACACCATATATAGCTCCTCCCCTCTCAAACCTTCATAGGGAACATAATTTTAAGTAAATCCAAGTAGGGTAGGGTCATCAGTGGGGTTTGGTCAAAATCCACTAATGGAGCTAGACACCTCTGATTAGACCCATTTTAGGTTGAGTGAGATTCTGGTATTGCAAAGCCTCCAATGGTGCTGTCAAAACTTGATGTACAGCTCTTTACGGGTGGTAGCGTGGTCTGGAAAAAATTTCAGCCTCTGTTGGGCCTGATATGATACCATATCAGGTCCAACATGGGCATGATATGAGACCATATCAGGCCCAATGTGGGCCTGATATAAGACCATATCAGGCCCAACATGGCCCTTAATCTCTACTTAGTATTTGTGTTAAAAATAAAATGGTGGTTGATGATTCTCCTAAATTAAAAGGTGTTGTTTAGAATTTATAACTCCTCTCCTCTCCTAAATATCTAAGTGTGTTAGTCTCCCTGTGTTTAAGATAACGAATGTCCACTAATTAAGTTACTGACAACTTACTTAATTAATATCTAAGTCCAAGAGTAGTACCACTCAACCTCATTGTCATGTCGGACTAAGTCCACCTACAGGGTTTAACATGACAATCCTTATGAGCTCCTCTTGGGGACATTTTCAACCTAGATAACTAGGACACAGATTCCTTCTATAATCAACAGCACACACTATAAGTAATATTATTTCCCGACTTATCGGGCCTATTGATTTATCGAGCTAAATCTTACCCTTTGATAAGTTAAAGAAATAAATACTAAATATATGTGCTTGTTATTATATTAGGATTAAGAGAACACACTTCCATAATAATAACTAAGGTCTAGTTCTTTTATTAAGTCAGTATAAAAAGAACTTACCTAAAATGGTCCTACTCAATACACTTAGAGTGTATTAGTGTAATTTATTAGTCAAGATAAACTAATACCTAATTACACTATGACTATTCCAATGGTTTGTTCCTTTCCATCTTAGTCATGAGCAACTGTTTATAATTTATAAAGAACTGATAACATAATCTTCTGTGTATGACACTACACACCATGTTATCTACAATATAAATTAATTGAACAACTACACTTAACAAATAAATGTAGACATTTGACCAATGTGATTCTTTTATTTCTAAAATAAATGTTTACAAAAGCTAGGCTTTTAGTATACACTCTAACAATTATTGTTGGTTGGTCCTAGGAAGATCGTACCAGTTCCACTGTACAAACATTTTGTACACGTGTCGAACCTTTTCTAAACAACCTATTGTGTTCTTTAGAAGTTAAATTAGGAATCACAAACGAAACTTAACATTATTGATTCCAAATTTAACTTATCTGTTCTTAATGGTTTAGATTTGGATCGCAAGCAGAACTTAACACTATTGATCCAAAGAAACCTATGTTATAAATTCAATTAAATATTAATTTTCAAAATTGGCTTCCAGGACTGCATGGCGAGGCACATAGCCTTCTTGGGTATGGGAGCATCCACCATCTCCTAGACAAAGCCTTTTAAGGAAAGTTAATATTTAATTTCCTTATATAACTCTAGGTTTAACCAAAAGGAACAATCGAATCACAAATTCAAAAAATAATAAAAAAACACAAACTCGAATAACAAATTTGAAAAACTAGAATCTAATGCCTCTTGTGTTTGGAATTCTTACAAAGAAAAATAACTAGCATGATGCAAAAAATAATTACTAGTTATTGTAACGACCCGACCCTTTGGCCTCTTGGGCGGCCCTTATGGCGGCCCACTAGCGGCCCTTATGTCGTCAGCCCATTTGGTGACCTCTCATGTCGTCGACCGACGACTCTTTGGCCGTGCCGTTACTCACTAGGACTTTCCACCCCTGGCCAGTGGATTTTTGCCTCCCCCAGGATTCGAACTCTAGACCTCCAGGCTTAAGTACTAGAGTTTATGAATCCTGGTAGCCAAGTGTGCTAGGGGAGGATTCGAACTCTAGACCTCCAGGCTTAAGTTCTTTTTATACTGGCGGCGCTCACTTGGCTACCAGGATTCATAAACTCTAGTACTTAAGCCTGGAGGTCTAGAGTTTGAATCCTAGGGAAGCCAAAAATCCACTAGCCAGGGGTGGAAAGTCCTAGTGAGTAACGGCACGGCCAAGGGTCGTCGGTCGACGACATTAGAGGTCGCCAAATGGGCCGACGACATAAGGGGCCGTCAGTGGGCCGCCGCAAGGGCCGCCCAAGAGGCCAAAGGGCTGGGTCGTTACAGTTATACATTTTTCCTTGTATGCTAATAACCTCGAGATCTTCTGCCGTATTCCTCGCCTCGTCTTGAACGTCGTGTGGGCGACAATCCTCCAAGATGAACACCACCCAAAAGCTCCTCCTCCTTCTATAGAATTCGGCCACATCCACCACCAAGGAACAAAAGAGCAAAGGGAAAGGGAAGAGGAGAGATCTGGGCACAAGGGAGAGCACAATCAATGTAATAAGAATAGATGCATAACCTACTTCTCCTCTTCTTCTCTTTCTCCTTGTATCCGGCCACACCAAGCAACCACAAGAGGTGGCCGGCCCTAGCATGAAGAAAAGCAAGGGCCGACCCTTAGGAGAAGACTTGAAGAGAAGAGAGAAAAGAATATAATTCTTACATGAGGCCTCTCCTCCCCTTCTTTTATAATACTTGCCCAAGGCAAATAAGGAAAGACTTTTTACAAAAATTAAAATCTTCCTCTTGTTTTTCCTTTTTTCTCTTTTATTTTTCCTTTTCTTTCCTCTTGATTGAATCAATCACCAAATCATGGATTGACTTGATTGGCCGGCCCCTTGCTTGGGCACCAAGCAAAGGTGGCCAGCCCTAAGAGGAAAAGAAAAATAATTTTGTAAAAATTTACAAGCAAAAAAGGAATGCTCTTATAAAATTTTACAAGCTCTCTTTCAATTTCCTAAAGTGGATGTTAAAAAGGAAAGTTTTAAAAATTAAAACTAAGTTTTAAAATTTAAAACATCTCTTCTAAAATTTCCTTTTTTTAACATGGTTAAAAAAAATAGAAAATTTTAATTTTAAAACTTCTCTTCCTTTTTTTCTAAAAAACCATAAGGATGGTTAAAAAAAGAAAGTTTTAAAACTTTTTAAATTTTCCTTTAAACCATGTGGCCTAATTTAAATAAGGAAAGTTTTATATTTTAAAATCTCTCTTTTAAAACTTATAGATATCTACAAAGAGAAGATTTTAAAAATTTAAAACACCCCCTTATAATTTGAATATTGTGGCCGACCCCTTCTTGCTTGGGCACCAAGCAAGGGGCCAACCCCCATTGAGGCAGAAGTGGCCAGCCACATGGCTTGGTCACCAAGCCATGGGCCGACCCTCTCTTAGACACCAAGATGAGCTTTTTCATGAGTGGATTAGAGGCATTAATGAGGCTACGACAGGGACCTAGAGGAGAAATTGGTTTTGGCCTTCCGATGAACTTGAGTATCCCGTGTTCGCCCCGAACACACAACTCAAGTTCATCAATAATAACTCATTCCACTAGAGAGTTATCATTATACTACCGCACCAATCTCAAATTACATTATGGGCTCTTTCTTATCATGAGTGTGTTAGTCTCCCTGTGTTTAAGATAACAAATGCCCACTAATTAAGTAAGTTACTGACAACTCACTTAATTAATATCTAAGTCCAAGAGTAGTACCACTCAACCTCATTGTCATATCGGACTAAGTCCACTTGCAGGGTTTACCATGACAATCCTTATGAGCTCCTCTTGGGGACATTCTCAACCTAGATAACTAGGACACGGATGTAGGGGACCGGTGGCCGGCTTGAAGGGGGGTTGGATAGACGACACCCCCAAATGATCGCTTCTTCCTACACTTGTTAGCTTGCGCAGCGGAATATACAAACCAAACAAGCTAAAGGAAATTAAACTAAAGACAAGAAATAATGCAAACCAAGCTACACGATCATTTACGTGGTTCGGAGATAAAGCTCCTACTCCACGGCGTGTCCTTGAGGTGGATGATCCCTATTCGTCGGTGAATTACTCCCCGGAAGACCTCCGGCTAGCTCACATAGCTCCTTGTGGGTGGAGAAACCTCACCACAACTCTCACTAAGGACTCTTTACAAGTTAGGGCACAGGTAGACTACTAATAGAGATTAACCACCTCTATTTCGTCAACTATAACCAAGCTCCCAAGCTTTTGTTATATAGGTCGCGGGTTGAAAACCCCGCCTACCAGTCGACTGCCAAAACATGCAGTCGACTGCCCTCTGTGGAAATTCGACCGTTACATCCCAATATCCCTGTCCAGGGTTACTTTGATATATGCTATCCATGCCTATGGTAAAATAGATATCCGGTCTCGTACACAGCATTGCATACATTAGGCTTCCCACAACCGAAGCATAAGGAACTGCCTTCATGTCCTCTATCTCCTTTGATGTCTTCGAAGATATCTCTTTATATAAAGCTTCTCCATGCCTAAAAAGTAGAAAACCTTTCTTGGAGTTTTGCATGCTAAAACGAGCTCGTTATATGAAGCTTGGGATAAGCACAACATTCTTTTCTTGCGATCCCTTTGATCCCGAGAATGTGTGAGCATTCTCCCAAGTCCTTCATATCGAATTGCTTGGACAACCATACCTTTACTTCTGACAACACTTTGATATTGTTTCCAACTATCAAAAATATTATCTACGTATAGTATAAGAAATACCACCACGCTTCCATCACACTTCTTGTATACACAGGACTCATCCGGACACTGAATAAATCCATAGGTCTGGATTACTTCATTAAACTGGATGAACCAAGACCTTGAAGCTTTGCTTCAATCCATAAATAGACCGATTGAGATTGCACACAAGATGCTCTTTGCCCTTTGCAATGAACTCTTCTAGTTGCTTTATATGGATGTTTTCTTCAAGACTTCCATTAAGGAAAGCTATCTTGACATCCACTTGCCAAATCTCATAGTCCATATGAGCAGCAATAGATAAAAGAATCTGGATAGACTTAAGCATGGCTATCGATGAAAAAGTTTCCTTTTTCAACAAGCCTTGCTTTGAAAGTTTCCACCTTCCTGTCTATCCCTCTTTTCCTATAGTATACCTATTTTTACTCAATGGCTTTTACACCATTTGGTAATTCTATAAGCTCCCAGACTTTATTAGAATATATATATTCTAATTCTGTATTCATTACTCTTTGCCAAGATGCTGCATCTTTATCTTGGAGTGTTTCGTCATATGTTCGGGGATCAGGTTCATGTTCACTTGGGATCAAGTCCAAAAACTCTCCCAAAACATGATTCTTTTAGGTTGCCTAACAACCCTCCCACTACGACGAGGCACTGTCTATAATTGTGTATCATTTGTGATACGTGTTGCAGTTTCTTGTGATATTTCATCTTGTACAGTTGGTACTAAAGTAGACGTGTCCTTTATTATTTCTTTAAGAGCAAATTTACTTATGGGCTTGTGGTTCATTACATAGTCCTCTTCTGAAAAATCGGGCATTGGTGCTAACCATGACCTTCTGATTTTTAGAACTATAAACCTCCTTTCGTTTCTCTAGGATAACCCTCAAACAAGTGAACTCCTGTCCATCTTATCAGTGTCTCCCTTCAGCACATGTACTGGACTACCCTGAATCCGAATATGCTTCAAATTAGGCTTACGTCTATTATGCAATTCTATGTGAATAGAGAGTTCTGACTTAGGAGGCACTATGTTCACTTCCGTTTCCAGAATATATCCTTAAAATAAATTTGATAATTTTCTGAATGACTCATCGATCTAATCATTTCCATAAGAATCCTATACCTTCTTACTACACTATTCTGTTTGGGTGTACCAGGTGCAGTTAGTTGGGATTGAATCCCGACTTCTGATAAGTGACTCCTAAACTCTCCCAAGAGGTACTTGCCACTACGATCTCAGCGTAGTGTCTTGATACTTTTACCTTGACGTTACTCCACATCAGCCTAATACTCTTTGAACTTATCAAAGCACTTAGACTTGCGGTGCATCAAGTAAATGTACCCATATTTTGAATAGTTGTCTATAAAATAGACGAAATATTCGAAACCACCTCTTTCCTGGATAGTCATAGATCCACACAAATCAGAATGAACCAATTCCAACACATATTTAGCTCTATACCCCTTAGACTTAAAAACTTCTTGGTTATTCTTCCTTCCAAGTAAGACTCGTAGGTTGGAGAGGTTTCCACTACCAATGAACCCAAAAGTTCATCGGCTATTATCCTTTGAATCCTACTTAAGTTAATATAACCTAGCCTTAGATGCCAAAGATATGATTGGTTCATTTCCGAAGATTGCTTTCTCTTATTAGAGTTAGAAGATGTATTATTAATTTCCAATTTGTTGCATCGTGGAAGTTATAAATTGCCAACCAAAGTACCAGAACAGATAACTTCCCTCTTTTTCTTGATAACAACTTTGTTATCAAAAGAGACAGTATATCAATCCTTAAATAGTTTTAGAAATTGAAATCAAGTTCTTTCTAAAACTTAGTACGTCAAGACAATCAATGTTTTATTCCTTTCAAAGGATAAACATCTCCCACTGCAACAGCTGCTACTTTTGTAGCGGTGCCCATGTAGACGGTATTTTCCCTTTCATATAGTTGTCAGGTTTCCTAGAACCCCTGCAATGAATTACAGACATGATCAGTGGCTCCCGTATCTACACATCAGGTACCGGTAGATAACACCACTAAACATGTTTCAACAACTAATAAATAAAATACACTTTTATTGTTCTCATTTCTGAGAGGACAGTCCACCTTAGAGTCCAAGTTTTGTTTCCAATCCTAATTGGGATTACTAAGTCTATTCTATAGTATAACAACTAGGGGGTTGACAAACATTTGAAATCCTAAGAATCACAAAAATATTTGGTCAAGACCAACACCTTAAAATCCCTGTGAATTTTGTATGTCACGATAGTGTGGACGTATACAAATTCAAAGATTTTATCCATTAATTTTATTATCTTATCAACCTAACTTTATGACAAATAAAATTAATAGTTGGTCTATCTTTGATCAAATATTTGGTCAAAACTTTGAATTTAAAATATGGATGGGTGGTACGGTGAGTTAGAGTTTTTGGCTTCATTAGCAAGAATAGTCCAATAAACATTTATGCAATCCCCATTGGTGTATTGAGTCCAATCAAATATTATCATAAAAGATTGCATATCTAAAGAGAAAGTATCATTCATCCATATTGCATGCACCGTCACCCTACATACAATGATACAGACAATGGTAGATAATAAATTAAAATTATATTAAATATTATTAAAGTCCAATAATAATCATTCGTTAACATCTGGTTTAAGTATTTATGCTGCCAACTAACTTATCTTAATTGAATGAGCTTCAATAATGCATCGGTTATCACACCATCTTTACTCTTCTTAAAAAATATCTTCACTTGCTGAGATAATTAAAATACTAATATGTCATTAAGGATTATAAAATAACGACTTACCTACACTCGACCCTACCTTCAATATTTTGGTCTTGACCTTGTTAAGTTCATCATATTTTATTTCTATATGTGATGAACTTGTATCTTCAGTCTTTGATGGTGCAGGAGCGTCTGGTTCGACAGCCTGAACAAGCTGTTTGCCTTTTATTTTTGTACAATCTGATATAAAAATCTCTAACTTCTCTTTCTTTTGGGGCCTACACAAAAATTAGTTGGTAGTTTAGGCAGATTAGGGTCTATGCCTTCTGATGCTCGTGGCAACCCTAATACCTTGCTTTGTATGACTTGTTGGAGCTCTTTAATTTTATTTTCAGCATCGACTATGATTTTATCTTTTACATTTAAAATTCTGTTATCCACGTCAGAATTGATAGTGTCAGCCTTGTTTCCACTCTTATCCCGTTCCTTACACGGTTCACTTATTTGTAGATCTTTTTCTTTAAGCATAGAATCCATCTCAGCAATTATAATATCCCTTGCTGCAAAGAGACTAACCTTTTCATCTATGACCGTTGCCAGGTTTTTATTAGCTTCCTTCAAACTTTTAGTAGCTTTATGTAATTCTTGCTTTAAACTTTCAATTTGTTCTCCCTTTTCCTTGCACTGACTACAATCTACCGTATCTACACACTGCAGTATACCTTATTCGGCTTGCTGTGGAGATCCTTGGCCAACCAACTCAAGAGCTTCAGTTGGTGGAGCCCAGTTTGGTAGTAAATCCAACTCTGACTCTGTCGGAATTAAATCTACTAAAATTTTATCTACAGTTACACGGTCTATCAACTTTTTGACTGTGTCAACATGATAGTTAAGACAACTCCACCATAGTATTCTAGGCAATTTTTTGTTGGCGCAATATTCTCTAGGTCAAGGTTGACCTGTTTGACTGGGCTTGAAGTGAGTCAAGCTCAAGTCTTGATGATTTGGTTTCGATGTTTGACAATACTTGTAGACAACACATGAACATTGCAAGATCAATTGTTTATGTAGGGAGATTGTGAAGGAGAGTCAAGTAGGTCAAGGTTGACTGGATACTTGACTGAAAATCCTAGTAAGTGAAGCTAGGTGAAAGTCCTGGTGAGTGAAGCCAGGCAGAAGGAAACCCTAGTGAGTGAAGCTAGGTGAAAGTCCTGGTGAGTGAAGCCAGGCAGAAGGAAACCCTAGTGAGTGAGGCTAGGTGAAAGTCCTGGTGAGTGAAGTCAGGTAGATGAGAAGACCTAGTGAGTGAAGCTAGGCAGAAGGGAAATCCTAATGAGTGAAGCCAGGTGAAAGTCCTAGTGAGTGAAGCTAGGTAGAAGGGAAGTCCTGGTGAGTGAAGACAGACACGGGGAAATCCAGATGGGTCAAGGTTGACCAGACATCTGGTGAAAGTCCAAGTAGGTCAAAGGGATTGACCGGATACTTGGCAAGAGGAGAAAAATCTAAGTGGGTCAAAGGGATTGACCAGACACTTGGTGAAAGAGTCCTAACTGGTCAAGGGTGACCAGATGCTAGGTTTTATGTACCAACAAGTCATGGTTGACTGGATGTTGGTTTACGGGGCTTTGGATTTGCTTTTGGGCAAAAACCAAGATCTGGATTGATCAGCCGATTGATCCAGCAGATCTGGATCGATCAGCCGATCGATTGGATCATGTCCAATCGATTAGCTGATCGATCGGGTGAGTCCCCACGAACAGAACCCCTTTGGATCGATCCGTGGATCGATCCAGAGGTCCCAATCGATCAGTGGATCGATTGGGAGCTGTTGTTTGTGCGCGATAAGCCCTGGATCGATCAGCCGATCGATCCAGGCTATTCCAGAGAGTACAGAGGCACTTTGGATCGATCGGTTGATCGATCCAAAGCCTCCCCGATCGATTGGGAGCAATCCAATCGATCGGGATCTGATCGTTGGCGTCGTATTTAGCTGCAGGCGAGCGTTTCCTTCAGTAAAGGCTTACACGATTCATCTCCGATCTTCACCAGCAACTCCACAGCTCTCTCTCAAGTTCAGATCGCCAGTTCTTGAAGATTCTTGGAGGTTCTTCCAAGTCAAGAGGCGGATCAAAAGCAAGAAGAGAAGTTAGGGTTAGGGTTTATTGTAAGCTTTTGCTTGTATTTCATATCCTTTCCTTTCTTCTTGCATTGAGAGTTTGTAAAGGCTTCTCCACCTTCGGTAGTTACCATAGAGGAGTGTGTTTCATAGTGGAGGATGCGTGAGTGTGTGGATCCTTGGATTAGTCACCTCTTGTGAGGTGGATACCAAGTAAAATCTATTTGTTAGCGTTGTATTTTGTTTCTTGTACATTTCCGCTGCACATCTTTGAAGAAACAAGCAACGCCAACCACGAAGCACACTACGAGCTATTCACCCCCCCTCTAGCTACTTTTCGGTCCCAACAAGTGGTATCAGAGCAAAGTCACTCTTCACCGGAATCATCGCCGGAAGGGGCAAACAAAACAAGCAAAGCTAGAGGGTGAAGAAGTTGGAGCAAATTCATCAAAGTCAAAGAATTCAAGAAGCTCAACTTCAAGATGCAATTCCAAGATGGACTTGGATTTGACACAAGGGTGGCTCCACCGTACACATCTACTAGTTTCGATCTTTGGAAATCAAGGATCGAAAATTTCTTAATGGTGGAGATAGAGCAATGGTTTGCTCTAATGGAAGGCTTCGAGGCTCCAAGAAATTCAAAGGGAAAAGTCCTCAAGAAAAGTAATTGGAGCCAAGAGCAAATCCAAAGATGTGAGGTCAATGATAAAGTGACCAAGCTTTTGGTCAATCTATTGCCTAGCCACATTCTTGGAAAAATTGGAGAGTTCAAGGATGCCAAGGAGCTTTGGAGCAAATTGGTATCAATCCATGAGATCCCCTCCACTATACCGAATCAAGAGGAATCCAAAGAGGGCGACTCATTGGATCAAGACCAAGAGGAGGACTCCGAAGTTGAGAGATACTCAACTTCTGAAGAAGAAGTCCAAGAAGAAGCTTCATCTTTAAAGGGATGCAATGAAGAGGGCAAGGAGGGAGCATACTCCTTGTTCCATGTACAAGATGAAGATAAAGAAATCTCCACCTCTAGGATTGAGAGGGAGCAACTTTTGGTGACACCGGATCAAGTAGAAGGAGAAGTCTCCACATCCGGGTCAAGAAGAGAAGAGGATGAAGAAGCTTCCACCTCCACAAATCAAGACATATCTATTGGAGGAGAATCATCATCGGATCAAGAGGAAGCCTCCGCATCCGGATCCAAAGGAGAAGAAGCCACCCCTACACAAGAAGGTATAAATAGTTCATTTAATAATAAAAATCATATCATATGCTTTGAATGTAGGGAACATGGGCATTACAAGAGCAAATGCCCTAAATTGGTCAAGAAGAAGGGCCAAGTGGCACAAAAGGGCAAGGAGAAGCCTAAGGATACCACTCCCTGAACAAAGAAGAGCAAGAAGCACATTGTGTGCTTCTCTTGCAATCAAAAGGGGCATTACCGAAGTCAACGCCCTAAGGGGAAGAAGGTGGTCAAGGCTCAAGGAGGAAGCACAATTCAAGGGGGGCCTCCAAGGTAAAAAAGAAGGTATCGTTCATTGAACCTACCCCTTTTAATAATGGTAAAAAGCATGATAGTTCTAATCTATATCATTTTAATGCTATTTACCATGAAAATAGAAGGCATGATAAGATTAAGGAAAATCATGTAGCTTATCATGCTAAAACCTCTCAACCTAGGACTAGAAAGGTAGATAGGAATTTAGGCAAGAACCCTAAGGATTCTAGGTATTTGCCTAAGAAGAAGAAAAATCAAGGCTTTAGTGAAAAACCTAAGGGTGAAGAATTATGGAAGGAAAATCAAGTCTTGAGGTCAAGACTTGACAAATTAGAGAGGACTCTTCGAAAAGTAACAAATATGACACAAGGGCCTAAGAGTCAAAATCTAGGTTTAGGACAACAAGGGTCATCCAAGGGTCATAGAGGTTTGGGATACAAACCTAAAACCAAAAAGGATGTACCTACTTATCATAGAGTTCCATATAGTTATGGAATAAACCCTAGGTCTAGTGGTCAAGTAAAGAATACTAGGGAGGTCATCCCTAAGAGTATTTTTGCAACAAATGTGACAAAGGCTTCTAAGAAGTCAAACAAGGTCACTAGGAAGGTATCTAGGGAGGTTATCCCTAGTGAGTACCTAGAGCATCCAAGGAGCACCAATAGGTTTTGGGTTCCTAGTGTTGGTGCGGGAAGCATCCGACGATCGAACTCGTGTTTTGATAATGGCAAAGAATTCAAAGTTAAGGTGTTTTGTTTTCTAACAAGTCTACTTGAGTTTTTCAGGTAAGTCCTAGCTGCGGTTAGGCAAAGGGAAAAACCCTAGGGGGTGGTAACTCTAGGTCATAGGGGGTGGTAACCCTATGCGGAAAGTCTTGGCAGGTCGATGTCTTCAGGCAAAAGTCCTAGGGGGTGGTAACCCTAGGTGGAAAGTCCTGGTGTCGCGAACCAGGTGAAAGTCTGGACTAGCCGGGAAGCGGATGTCCAGCAGAAAGTCTGGAAGTATCGAGTGCTGAGCAAAAGTCCAGCCGATCTGGAGGATCGCACTGCAACAGGTAAATCTCCTGAGTGGAGTAGGTGAGGACGCGTTCCTCGTAGAGGGAACAGTAGGCGTCGGGTCGACCTAGGGTTTCCAGTTGGAAACCCGAAGTCAGACTCGGACAGTCTGGAGACTGTCTATACTTCATTTATCATATTTATTGTGCCAACTTTGTGTTGCAGGATAGTGTTTGGGACTAACGTATCTTGCAGGTCAAAGGAGCAACCTAAAGCCTCGGATGAACAGTGTCCGAGGCGCCTCCATGGAGCTTGGAGGCGCCTCGGGTGCACAAGCTGAGCTGGCTGCGAAGCACCATTGGAGGCGCCTTGAAGAAGGCAGAAGGCGCCTTGAGTGAGGTTTAAGGCGCCTTAAGCAGATGAACTTCGACCAGTTCAAGCTTGATCCACGCGGAGGATTCGGCAGCATGGAGGCGCCTTGAACAGCCTTCAAGGCGCCTTGAACACCCTTTATAAGGGGGTTTCGACCAGCACTTCAGTATAACGAATACCAAGTGATCTCTCATCAACGTGCTGCTCCAAAAGACGTTCCGAAGTGCTGCTACAAGTGCCCGACGACCCGAAGCTTCAGATTTAGCATTTCTTGTTGTCGGTATAATACTTACAGCTTTTTGTACTCATAATTGTAATCTTTTAACGAGCTTATAGTTGTTGCCCACGGAAAGCGATCAAGGATCGCGGGCCTTCGAGTAGGAGTCGCCTTAGGCTCCGAACGAAGTAAAATCTCTCGTGTCTCTCTCTGTGTGTTTGTTCTTTATTCCGCTGCTTGTTTTAAACTCCGATAGTTTTCCGATTTGAAAAACGAAATAGCCACGAGCGCTATTCACCCCCCCCCTCTAGCGCGTCTCAATCCAACAATTGGTATCAGAGCGGGGTTGTTTTGAATTGGTGCAACCACCATTCAAAACATTTTTTTTCGTGGTATTTTGTTTCGGAGTCATTATAAATTAGCTAATTAGCTAAAGTTCTAATTTTTTTTTTATCAGTGTTGCTCAAAGTTGGTCAATACCACTTGAGCTCGTTATTTTTTTCTTCCCACACTACTAATCCAAGACACAGTCTTGGAATAGATCTTTTTGTTTATTATCTAGGTCTAAAATGACTCAACAAGAAGGATATAGCACTGTTCGTCCCCCACTATTTTCCGGAGAAGACTTCGGATATTGGAAGGGGCGAATGGAGATATATCTGAAGATCCAGTTCGACACCTGGATGATAGTCAAGATAGGACTTCAACTAACAACTGATACAGACGGTAAGCCTACATCTTGTGAGAACTAGGAACCAGCCTTCATCAAAAAGGTGGAAGCCGACGCCAAAGCTACCTGCACCATCCAATGCGGTCTTACCAAGGGGGAGCTCAACAGAGTCGGTCCCTTTTCAACCGCAAAGGAACTCTGGGAAAAGCTGATCGAACTCCACGAGGGCACAACAGACACAAAAGTAAGTAAAAGAGATTTATTATTTAATAAATTATATAATTTAAAAATGCAGGAAGGTGAGACGGCGAGCCAGCTTCACGCACGCATCCAGGGCATTCTTAACTCTCTTCATGCAATTGGACAGAGAGTCGAAAACCGGGATGTCATAAGGTACGCATTAAATTCGTTTCCAAGGAGTACATTGTGGGCATCAATGGTAGATGCCTACAAGGTCTCCAAAGACTTATCTTCTTTAAAGTTGGACGAGTTATTTTCTGAATTTGAACTTCATGAACAAACTCATGCACAGCCTTCCGAGAAGGGTATTGCTTTGGTTGCAGGTACGAGTCGAACACGGGAATCAAGAGTACGGCGAAAAACTGAATCGGAATCAGAAGACGAATCCGACTCAGAAGATTCAGAGGATGAACTGACCAGCGAACTCGTGAACCTTGTGAAGAAGCTCTACAGGAAGAAGAAGGGCTTCAACAAGAAAGATCTGAAGAAGACAGTTCAGTCTAGGGAGGCCCAACCGAACTCAAAGGTAAAATTCGAAGTCACGTGTTACGGGTGCAACCAGAAGGGGCATATCAAAGCCAACTGTCCCAACCAAAAGGAGGCCAAAAAGCAAAGAAGAAAGAAGGCCCTGAAAGCAACCTGGGACGAATCTTTTTCAGAGGACGACAACGATGAACTTGATCAAACAAGTCTACTCGCACTGATGGCCCGGGACCAGATCATCGAGAGCGAGTCAGAAGCCGAGTCCGAGCAAAGCCACGGATCCGAATCCGTTTCAGAAGGGCCAGACTCCAATGTAAGTATTCCAAGGTTTAATAATTTAGTTAATTACTTACTTCGCAAACTAGCTAAATCAAATCTTAGGATTAAATCACTTCTAAAGGAAGTAGCTGTCCTTAAAGAAGTGACAAACACTAATTTTTTACCTGATCAAGTTCAAACTGGAAATTCTACTCAAGTTCAAAAACTTGAGGAAGAAAACTCTAGTTTGAAAAATACGTTAGAACGATTTTCTCTGGGATCCAAGAATTTGGACATAATTCTTGGAACACAAAGAGCCGTCTACAACAGAACTGGACTGGGATATAAAAGTAAAAAGAAATATAGATCTTATTTATCCTTAATAAACAAACAAGGTAGTAAATCAGTCCAAGCATGGGTCCCCAAGTCCAAATTAATCAATCAAGTTGGACTTGGCCAATACTGGATTCCGAAGGATCAAATACTCTACCTCGATAGACCAAATCGAGGCTATGATCCAGGGAAAGCTAAAAGGAAAACGATATTAATTCGAAATTAAATTCAAAATTCGAAATTAAATTTAAAATTCAAAATCAAAATTAAAAATTTAAAATTCAAAATCAAAATTAAAAATTCGAAATTAAATTCTAAATTCTAAATTCAAAATCAAAATTAAAAAATTTGAAATCAAATTCTAAATTCTAAATTCAAAATAAAAATTAAAAAATTCAAAATTAAATTCTAAATTCAAAATTCAAAATTCAAAATCAAAATTTAAAATTCGAAATTAAATTCTAAATTCAAAATCAAAATTAAAAATTCGAAATTAAATTCTAAATTCAAAATTCAAAATCAAAATTAAAAAAATTCAAAATTAAATTCTAAATTCTAAATTCAAAATCAAAATTAAAAATTCGAAATTAAATTCTAAATTCAAAATCAAAATTCAAAATTCAAAATTAAATTCTAAATTCAAAATTCAAAATCAAAATTAAAAAATTCGAAATTAAATTCTAAATTCAAAATCAAAATTAATAATTTGAAATTAAATTCTAAATTCAAAATTCAAAAATAGATGGTGGATCCAAACTAGCTGGCACCTCCAACTGAACTACCCGACAGGGTAACTGAACCTAATTTACCCGAAATGGGTAAAACAAGAGTAGATTACCCGGCAGGGTAATTAAGGCTACTTTAAAAAGGGCTGAGTTTTAACTTGAACCACAGTACCGGTGAAGTTTTTGGATGATAGTACGTTAGGGAAACTTGGGCATCGCATGTCTAGGAAGATATGGCTTCGACCTGGTGCATTTGGCCAAGTGGAACTGACCGAAGCTACCCTTAAATGGATCCTAACTAGTTAGACCAAGGATTAGTATTAAGTTCAATGGGTAGGACTATTTGGAAAACCTCGAAGTCATGGTTACTTTAATGAGCTCCGAGTGACTCACCATAGCCCAGAAGTTTATCTAAAGAATGCTTACTTGTTAAACCCAAAGCTAAATCCGAATCTAACACAAAGTTAAACCAGACCCTTAAATTCAAGAATAATTCATCTCACAATAATTATAGGATTCCCTGATTGACAATCTAGATCGGGTGAGATGACTAAGAAATTAAAATTTAAAAAACTTAAATTTCAAAATTATTCTAAAAATTTAAATTTCAAAATTATTTTAAAAAACTTAAATTTTAAAATTATTTTAAAAACTTAAATTTCAAAATTATTTCAAATTTAAATTTCAAAATTATTTTAAAAAACTTAAATTTCAAAATTATTTTAAAAACTTAAATTTCAAAATTATTTTAAAAACTTAATTTCAAAATCATTTTAAAAACTTAAATTTCAAAATTATTTTAAAAACTTGAATTTCAAAATTATTTTAAAAAATTAAATTTCAAAATTATTTTAAAAACTTAAATTTCAAAATTATTTTAAAAACTTAAATTTCAAAATTATTTTAAAAAACTTAAATTTCAAAATTATTCTAAAAATTTAAATTTCAAAATTGTTTTAAAAACTTAAATTTCAAAATTATTTTAAAAAACTTAAATTTCAAAATTATTCTAAAAACTTAAATTTCAAAATTATTTTAAAAAACTTAAATTTCAAAATTATTTTAAAAAAACTTAAATTTCAAAATTATTTTAAAAACTTAAATTTCAAAATTATTTTAAAAACTTAAATTTCAAAATTATTTTAAAAACTTAAATTTCAAAATTATTTTAAAAACTTAAATTTCAAAATTATTTTAAAAAACTTAAATTTCAAAATTATTTTAAAAACTTAAATTTCAAAATTGTTTTAAAAAACTTAAATTTCAAAATTATTTTAAAAACTTAAATTTCAAAATTATTTTAAAAACTTAAACTTCAAAATTATTTTAAAAACTTAAATTTCAAAATTGTTTGAAAAACTTAAATTTCAAAATTGTTTTAAAAACTTAAATTTCAAAATTATTTTAAAAACTTAAATTTCAAAATTATTTTAAAAACTTAAATTTCAAAATTATTTTAAAAACTTAAATTTCAAAATTATTTTAAAAAACTTAAATTTCAAAATTATTTTAAAAACTTAAATTTCAAAATTATTTTAAAAACTCAAATTTCAAAATTATTTTAATAACTTAAATTTCAAAATTATTTTAAACTTAAATTTCAAAATTATTTTAAAAACTTAAATTTCAAAAGTATTTTAAAAACTTAAATTTCAAAATTATTTTAAAAACTTAAATTTCAAAATTATTCTAAAAATTTAAATTTCAAAATTGTTTTAAAAACTTAAATTTCAAAATTATTTTAAAAAACTTAAATTTTAAAATTATTTTAAAAACTTAAATTTCAAAATTATTTTAAAAACTTAAATTTCAAAATTATCTAAAATTTCAAAATTGTTTTAAAAACTTAAATTTCAAAATTATTTTAAAAACTTAAATTTCGAAATTATTTTAAAAACTTAAATTTCAAAATTAGTTTAAAAACTTAAATTTCAAAATTATTTTAAAAAGTTAAATTTCAAAATTATTTTAAAAACTTAAATTTCAAAATTATTTTAAAAACCTAAAATTTCAAGATTATTTTTAAAACTTAAATTTCAAAATTATCTTAAATTTGAAAATTGTTTAAAAACTTAAATTTCAAAATTATTTTAAAAACTTAAATTTCAAAATTATTTTAAAAAAAAGACTTTAAATTTCAAAATTATTCTAAAACTTAAATTTCAAAATTATTTTAAGAACTTCAATTTGAAAATTATTCTAATTTTAAACTCGATAAACATAAGTTTTTGCTAGAATTACCTTGAATACATCAAAAGAGTCTACTTCAATCACGCTATCTTTAAATCTATTAAAAAGAAACCAATTCAACCACTTCATGTGTAGGAATTGGATCAATGGATGTTGGATAGTGAATGCTCCAGACATATGACTGGAGATAAGTTGAAGTTCACCAAACTCAAGTACAAGAGTCTAGGATCAGTTGCATTCGGCAACAACGGTAAACTTAAAGTAATCGGAAAAGGTAACATTGAACTTAGTTCCGATTTCATTATTCGAAATGTTTTATTGGTTGAAAATTTTAACTTTAATTTACTAAGTATAAGTCAATTGTGTGACAGCGGATACCTAGTCAATTTCGATAAATCTGGATGTTTAGTTAAACATATTGAAAACCCAGAAATTAAACTTAAAGGACTTAGGAAAGATAACATCTACACAATTGACTTATCAATATCCTCAATAAAGTGTCTCCTGACACAACAAGAGGAAACCCAACTGTGGCACAGAAGGCTGGGTCACACTCACACTAGACTCATTTCAAAAATGAGTCAAAATGGTCTAGTTAGAGGTTTGCCCAAGTTAAAATTTATTGAAAACTCAATCTGTGATGCATGTCAAAAAGGAAAACAGACTAAGTCAACCCACAAGTCAACCAACCTAGAAAGATCCAACACCATACTTGAGCTCCTTCACCTTGATCTATTTGATTCACATGGAGCCAAATCACTAAGCAAGAACCAATATTGCTTAGTAATAATTGATGCCTACTCTAGGTACACTTGGGTAAAATTTCTAAAAACAAAAGATGAAACCTATGAAATATTTAGTAATTTTTGCAACTTAACGGAAAATGAAAAATATACTAAAATTAAAAGAATAAGAAGTGATCACGGAGGGGAATTTGAAAATCATAGGTTTACCCAATTTTGTAAAATGAATGGATATCAACATGAATTTTCATGCCCTAGAACCCCCCAACAAAATGGACTAGTGGAACGTAAAAATAGAACATTACAAGAAGCCTCTAGGACAATGTTAAACAAATATAAGTTAAGTCATCAATTTTGGGCTGAAGCAATAAATACGGCAAATTATATTCAAAACAGAATTTTAATAAACAAATTTCACAATAAAACACCATATGAACTCTACTATCATAAAATTCCCAACCTAAACTATCTAAAAGTATTTGGGTGTAAAGTTCACATTTTAAATACTAAAGACTACTTAGGAAAATTTACACCCAAATCTAACCAAGGAATATTCTTAGGATACTCCTCTACCAGTAGAGCCTTTAGAGTATATAATCAAAATACCTCGAAAGTTGAAGAAACAACTAATGTAATATTTGATGAAGAAAACAGTTTACCTTATATAAATGAAAATATTGACATTAATCCAAGAGCTATAGACGATGAAGAAATCCAACCTAATCTTAATGAGTCAGAAGAACCAGTTTCTGACTCACAGATAAGACCAACTAGAGTAAGTACCTCTCACCCACTTGACCAAATTTTGGGTGACCCAAACCTAGGGGTCAGAACTAGATCATCCTATAGAAACCTTAGTCAGATTGCCCTAATCTCTAAAATTGAACCTAAAACTATAGAAGAAGCCCTGCCTGATCCAGACTAGATCATTGCAATGCAGGAAGAATTAGCCCAATTTGAAAGAAACCAAGTCTGGGACCTTGTACCTAAACCCATAGATAAATCAATAATCGACACCAAATGGGTTTTTAGGAACAAGTTGGATGATCACGGTGATATAATAAGAAACAAAGCAAGGTTAGTAGCCAAAGGATTTAGTCAAGTTGAAGGCTTAGATTATGATGAAACCTATGCTCCAGTAGCTAGACTCGAGTCCATTAGGATGTTATTAGCCTATGCAGCAAATAAAGGATTCAAATTGTACCAAATGGACGTTAAGTCAGCCTTTTTAAATGGTTTTATCAAGGAAGAGGTCTACGTAAGCCAACCTCCAGGGTTTGAAGACATAGACTACCCTAATCACGTATTTAAATTTAAAAAGACACTATATGGACTAAAACAAGCCCCTAGAGCATGGTATGAAAGATTATCTAATTACCTAATATCCAAAGAATTTAACCAAGGACAAATCGATCCGACTTTGTTCGTGAAAACTATAGGAAAAGACATCTTTATAGCCCAAATCTATGTTGACGACATAATCTTTGGCTCAACTAATTCAAAATTCTTAAAAGAATTTGTCAAATTAATGGAAAGTGAATTTGAAATGAGTATGGTTGGAGAACTTAATTTCTTCTTAGGCTTACAAATTAAACAAACTAAAGATGAAATCTACATTTATCAAACTAAATATGCTAAAGAGTTAATTAAAAAATTCTGTATGGAAAACTCAAAAATTATAAATACTCCAATGGCAACCAACATAAACATTGACTCTGACTCTGAAGGAAAATCAGTTGACCCAAAATACTATAGGAGTGCCATAGGTAGCTTACTTTACCTAACTGCAAGTCGACCCGACATATTGTTTGCAGTAGGTATGTGCGCAAGCTACCAATCCTGTGCAAAAGAGTCACACCTATCATACATTAAAAGAATACTTAGATATATTAAAGGAACTCTAAATATAGGACTTTGGTATCCAAGAACTTGCACCTTTGACCTTTACGGCTATTCTGATTCAGACTATGTCGGGTGCAAGTTAGACAGAAAAAGTACAAGTGGTAGCTGTCAGATTCTAGGTCAGTGCCTAGTGAGTTGGTCAAGCAGAAAGCAACATTGTGTTGCTCTATCCACCACAGAAGCTGAATACATAGCTCTAGGAGAATGTGCATCTCAACTGCTGTGGATGATGCATACGTTAAAAGACTATCAACTAGAGTATAAAAATACAAATCTTTATTGATAATTGTAAAATACCGAAAATAGGCGAATATTAATAAGGGAATTTTCCGGAATTTTTGGATATTTTTCGGAAATTTTTTAGAGCTCGTACGAACGAGTTAACGGGGATAAAGATGGGGTCCGGAAAAGCCTGTTTAGGTTACCCCGTTTAAGCGAGGAAATGTTTATAATTACATTTCCTTTTTCCTTTTATTTCCTTTATTTGTTTTCTTTTTCTTTTTCCCCCGAGCCCTCACGCGATCTCCTCTCTTCCCCGACACTCCTCTGCTGATCCACCTTGCCCTAACCGCCGGCCACTCGGCGGTTCCCTCTTCTCCCACGCGTGCATAAGCCCCGGACCAAGGGAGAAGCCGACGCCTTCTCCTCTGTGCCTAATCGCACGCGCCGCGGTGGTTTCCCCTCGCCACTGCCCGTCACCCTTTGCCGCATAGATCCCACATCCGCCGCCGAGCAGTGCTGGCGACCCATCCTCTGCCCTAGAGCTCGAGCCGACGCTGCCGACCGAGACTCCTTTTCCCTAGCGCCGGTGATTCGGTCCACACCCACCTCCGACCACCACAAGAGCAAACCAAGCAGTGTCGAGCCCGCATCTCTACTCGACACTACTGAAGCCGACATCGTCGGTGCCCTACAGCCGACTGGTCCCTGCGTTCTTCCTTCCCGAGCCCTTCCCTTGCGCCACTGTGCCCTAACAGTGGTCCTTAAGGTAGGTGATTTATCGAGCTGTGGATTTGAGTTCTTGGTCTCTATTTTTGATCTGATCAGTGATCCTCTTGCTTGCTATCATTTGGTGTCGTTTGGTGAAGGATTTCCAACAGAAAGGTTACATTATTAGCTACATCTAATTTGGATCACGGTTAGCTATTGAAGAAGAGGAGGTAAGGGGAACAGGGAGGACTTGCTGTGGTTTTCTTGATTACGGTAGAAATTCCAACTAGTAGCACTCCTGTTCCAGCAATCAATAGGGCTGTGAGTTCAAGGTAAGGTGTAGTGCAATTGTTTCTTATGTTGTAGTGTGTACTGATTTGAAGGAAAGGTTAGGAATGAGATTGGACTCAAATTTTTATTGAGTTCAGGTTGACTAGGTTAGTAGCAAGTTTTAATTTGGAAGGTGAAATGGATTAGGTTTGGAATTAAATTAATGGTATGATTAGGGTTAAAGCAATTAACCCTAAATAATCGTTGGATTTAATTTTTGGTAGGATTAATGCTATATGATTAGGGTTTTGCCCTAATTTAGTGTTAGAGATTTTTATTTGGCTATTTATATGAGTTGTAGCTAAATAAAAATGTATATATATTTGTGACATAGGACTTTGACGCGAGACGGGTATCTCGGAGTCAGATTTGGACTTTTCTTATCGGAGGCGGGTACTTTTGACTTATGTCATTTGATATACATAGTAGTGAATTTAACAAGTTGCATTAATTATGCCCTTTATTTGTCTCGGTTAGTCACTACCCATTATCTGATACATGATTGATTGATTTCTTGATTTGCATCCCATGTATACTTTATTATTTATACATGCTTATAGGGGGTAGTGATATACCATGTTTCACCATGTTCAGGACCTAGGTTTTTATACCTTCTGTGTACCTTTGATTCGATATGATCCGTTGACCTAGGGTGCACTTTTCTATATATATGGATTAGGTCAGGATGTTTTTATGGTTATTGTCATGCACCATTTGCATGATTGCATGCTGTGCGATAGTCCGCTCCATTATTGTTGAGCACATCGCCAGTTACATGGATCTGCACACACCACCACTCATGGGTTAGTGGTCGATTCAGGATGAGTGTGTTGCAGCAGGGACTCTGTTAGGCACCGTTGGTCCGCTCATGGGTAGTGTGACACAATGTGTTATCCGGCAGGGATTCCTCCCCGTCATCGTGTACCGGGAGTTGAGAGCATTGCGCTCCCCCATTTATGAGTTGGGGTAGGAGGATAGGTGTACTCCGACAGCATCCCGTCCACTCGGTCACTCATCAGGAGTAGTGACGACAGAGTGCACGGTTGTCACAGCCCTACCCACTCGGCCTCATTATTATGTGAGATGATCGACTGGCGTCAGGGGTGACCAGGACGCATCATTGGCATCATATGCATGATGCATTTATTGTTTGTGTTTGTGGTTGCTGCATTTATATGCTGCATATTGTTTGGATACCTATGTTTGACATGCATACAGGATTTCTATACCACTCGGACTGTTTGACCTTATACTCAGGACCTGGTTAGTACAGTATTCTCCTGTTTACTTCAGATGCATTTTTATCTTTCTTATCAGGAGACTGTACGCATGATTAGTGCTAGGTGTTGTTTCCCTACTTTGTATATCAGTTGTACCTGCTGAGTGTTGGACTCACCCCGCCTCCATTGTTGATATTTTCAGGTTGAGGCTGTCCGGAGAAGTTCCAGTCGCTGGCCCCCCATCTACACGTAAAGCCAGTTCTCTACTAGTTCGTTATTTGTTTTATTTTGGCCTTTTTCTATATCAGACTTTGTTTTAGTCCTGTTTTGGATTTTACATATGGATATTGTATGCATCCTTCCGTTTTATGGACTTTTGGTATGATTTGGATTTCATTCTACTACGTGTCTGCCTGGACGACAGAAGAGGTGAGTTCATTGGATTTGAGCTTTACGAGTGTAGTGGAGTAGGGTGGATTTCGAGTCAGAGTCCTATTGTTATTGATTACTATTATTAACTGTGTGGTTGTGACAGCCAGAGGCTGAATATCTTTATAAACTGCGTGGTGTTTGTTTTTATTTTTGTTATCATTCCAGCCGCTTGTGGCTGATGTATATGTGATATGTAGAAAGTTTCATATTGTCCGCCGTACAGGGGAGATGCTGCCGAAATTTCTTCGGACAGAGACTCCTCTGGGGCGTAACAATAATATCAGCTCAATTAATCTCACTAAGAATCCTATTCACCACTCTAGGACTAAACACATAGAGGTAAAACACCACTTTGTAAGGGACCATGTAGCTAAAGGTGAAATTGCACTCAACCACGTTGAGTCCAAATCAAACCTAGCTGACATCTTTACAAAACCCTTACCTGAACTTGAGTTCAGTGCACTTAGAAGGCAAATAGGAATGTGTTGGGTAGAGTAGGGGTCTCATTTTGTTGTCTTGTTTTTTTTTTTTAAATTCTAGGAAAAATCATTTTCAAAATTTCCAATTTCCTAGATTTTTCAAAATTCTGGATTTACTTATCATTTTTCAAATTCTAGGAAAAGTAATTTTCAAAATTCCCAATTTCCTAGATTGTTCAAAAAATTGAAATAGCCTAGGTTTTTCCCCTAGAAATCATGTTCCCCTAGAATTAAGCCAGAGCATCTCACAAGCACCTAGGTATACCTTGATTGTGACTGAAAAACATAGAACGGCGTGAGATGCATAGGGTATAGCCTGGACTCAAGAATGCTTATATCTGTGCATCAATATGAGTCTGGGCGTTAAATACGCAATATACATTAATCAAGTTAAGTCCTCCAGCTCTAGTCAAATCTATCTGGACCAAAGTAACTTAACTTGACTAACCAAGTGAAAGCTATTGTCCTGTAGACAATCAGCAAGTAACTAAAGGTTAGACAGTTGGCAAAGGCTACTCAGTTTTCTAGTTAAGAATATTTTGTTCTTTAGGGCTCTGATACCTAGTAAATCAATCTAGTGAACATGACTCATGCTTGGACTTAAGGATCAACTGAACTTGAATGAATAACCTTGTCCTAACACTTGACATTAACTTTCAAACCCTGTTGAACTTAGCTAACCTGTTAATCTTGTGATTCCTTATTATTGATCTCAACTTGATCTGATCAGTGGGAAGGATTTCAGCAGGGAGTTTGTGTTCTGTGGGCTTACTTGGTTCTAGCAGAAAATTCCGACCAGCAGCACCCCTTGTTCCAGAAATCAATAAGGCTGAGAAATAAGGTAAGGTGTAGGACATTTGATATATGTTATGAATCATGGTTTTGATTCAATTATTTCAGATAGTGTTTGTGTCAAAGGAATTAGGATTTTTTTTAATCTAATAGTATGATTAAGGTTTTATACTCATTTAGAGTTAGAGGTTTTGTTTAGCTATTTGTGAGAATTGTAGCTAAATAAAATATATTTATGTTGGTGATACAGGACTTGACGCGAGACGAGTATCTCGACGTCAGATTTGGACCTGATAGGATTGGACCTTTATTTTGGAGGCGGGTACTTTTGACTTATTGTCTTTGATATGCTTAGTAATGAAAATAATATGTTGCATTAATTGTGTTTCATATTTGTTTCGGTTAATCACTGCCCAATACATGTTACCTGCTTGATTGGTTGTTTGATTGCATCTCTTATTGATCTTGTACCTGATTTATCATGCTCATGGGTAGTGATATAACTATGTTTCACATGTTCAGGACCTATGTTTGATACCTTATTGATCAGTATATCTTGATTTGATCTATTCACTATGGTGCCCATTGTTATATGTCCAGAGGTTGGTTTAGTATATTACCATGATTAGTGACATGCACCATTTGCATGATCGCATGCTGTGCGATAGATTGCTCCATTATTGTCGAGCACTTTGCCAGTTTTCATCATTCGGTGCTCGTTGTGGCTCATGAGTAGCGTGACACGGTGGTAGCATGTCGGTTTGACTCTTAGGTGCTCGTTGATCCGCTCATGGGTAGTGTGACGCGGCTGTAGCACGTTAGAGATTCCTCTCGTGTACCGGGAGATGAGAGCATTACGCTTCCCCATTTATGATTTGGGGTAGGAGTATGTATGTACTCCGACAGACATCCCGTCCACTCGATCACTCATCAGGAGTAGTGTTAGAGTGTACGCACATCACCTACCCACTTGGTCCCACTTTTGTTGTGAGTTGGCTGACTGGCGTCAGGGGTGACCATGACATTGGCATCATATGCATGATGCATTTATTGTTTGTGATTGTGATTGCTGCATTTATATGCTGCATATTGTTTGGATACCTATGTTTGACATGCATACAGGATTCCTATACCACTCGGACTGTTTGTCCTTATACTCAGGTCCTGGTTAGTACAGATTCTCTCCTGTCTTCTTCGGTTGCATTTACCTTTATTTTTATCAAGAGACTGTACGCATGATTAGTGCTAGGTGTTATTTCTTTACTTTGCATATCAACTGTACCTGCTGAGTGTTGGACTCACCCCGCCTCCATTGTTGTTATTTTCAGGTTGATGCTGTCAGGAGGGAGTTCCAGTCGCTGGTCCCCACAGCACGTAGTGCTACTCCTCTGCTGGTTTTTGAGTTGTTGTTTTATTTTAGCTTTTCGCTATCAGACTTTGTTTTAGTTATGTTTTGGATTATTCTGCTTATGGATATTGTATGGATTTTATTATTGCGATGGATTTGGATTTGGATTTTATTCTACTACATGCCTGCTTGGAGGGCAGAAGAGGTGAGTTCGTCGGATTTGAGCTTTACGAGTGTAGTGGAGTAGGGTGGATTTCGAGTCAGAATATTATTTTTACTGTTTAATTATCTTAACTGCGTGGTTGTGACAGCCAGAGGCTGAATAGATTATATATATCTGCGTGGTGATGTTTTATTTTGTTGTTATTATTCCAGCCGCCTGTGGCTGAGGTATTTGTGAGATGTAGAAAAGTTTCAGATTGTCCACCGTACAGGGGAGATGCTGCCGAAATTTTCTCGGACAGGGACTCCTCTGGGGCGTGACAATTTAGTGGTATCAGAGCACAGGTATACGATCTTTTGTTTTCGTATTTTTGATGTTTGGGATAACCTGATACCAATTTATTTACTTGGTATCAGAGCGCCAGAGTTCGGCGACGCTTGTTGGATTTCCGTGTTTTGGATTTTTGAGATTTATCTGATACCAATTAATTGGTATCAGAGCAGGTTATGGATACCTGCTTTTGGTGTTCTGGATTTTTGGATGTCTATTTCGGTTTGTACGGATTTTCGTTATGGTTATGTTTCGGACTTCCGTTTCGGATTTATTGGATTTCTGGCGATATTCTCGTTCGGAATTTTGAGGTCAAATTGGGGACTGGACAGCGACGGAACATCTCCAGACAGCAAATAGGTATGTTGTTATTCTATGATTTTTATACTTGTAGTAATATCTGTAATTTAATTTAACAGATATGAGACGATCCACACGTATTGCTGCGAGACGTGGTGCTGGACGACCACGTGGGAGGACCATGGGATCTCTGGATATGCCAGAGATGCCCACTGTTAGTGAGCCTGTCAGTCAGGGACAGACTCAGGATGCAGCGGGAGCATCGGGCTCTCAAATTCCGATAGCTCCTGTAGAGATACCTACTTTGGCCACACCGACGGTATCCACGCCTACCCTGTTTACCGTACCATCAGGGGTACCATTGGTGTACCCGACATCTGCTCCAGCGCAGCCTACAGCGTATTCAGTACCACCGCCACATGGACCTACAGTGTACCCGACACCAGTGACACCTGTACCCCCAGTGCCTACAGTAGCAGCAGCTGCACCATATCCGGTACCTTTTTCTACCGTACCTCCAGCTGCCACCACTTTTGTCCCCCAGGCAGTACCACCGACGGCCTATGCTCCGGTATATACAGCAGCACCGGGAGTTCCTCCTCCGGTTTATTCCGCGGTACCACCCGTAGTATCAGCTCCAGTGTTTCCGCCAGCTCCTACAGCCGTCCCGACACGGATCACTAATATCGTCGCTGCACGAGCTAGGATTCCAGCACTGGCCGAGTCGATGAAGACTCGTTTCACTCTTTTCTGCGGAGATCTCGATCCGAGTATGGCTCTGTCATGGATAGAGACTATGGAGCAGACTTTTTTCTATATGGCTTGCTCCGAGTGGGAGAAAGCAGAGCTGTCTGCCTATCATTTACGGGATGAAGCTAATACCTGGTGGGTTACACAGCGTTCTATTATTGGTGAGCGCAACGTCACATGGACCAGGTTCAGAGAGGCTTTTGAGAGCCGTTTCTTTCCACTGTCCTATCAGATGGCTCGCCGACAGGATTTTATGAGTCTGAGGCAGAATAATCGCTCAGTGACCGAGTATAATACTGAATTCCTCCGGTTGGCTCAGTTTTGTCCAGAGTTAGTTGCGGAGGACAGAACTCGCATGATGCAGTTTATCAGGGATTGGATGGTTATCTGCATATACGGCTTGCCGGATTAGGGATTACATCTTACTCGATGCATTGAATCGAGCTTTGATGATAGAGTTAGCTCGGCGAGCATATCCGGACGGAAAAGAAAGCATCTGGTCGAGACATCGGGTAGGTCCAGCGAACCTGAGGACAGCATCGAGTAGTCGCGACGATCAGTCGAGTTCTTAGGGTTTCGTAGGCCTCGAAGTCGGGCGATCTTCCTCGGGGCGTTTCCGGTCTCCTCGGCAGGATCGGAAACAGTCCACCGATATCTGATGTTTCCGATGTGGTTCCAGAGACCACATCACTTCAGCCTGCACTCTGGAACAGTCAGTTTACTTTTATTGCAAACTGCCTGGGCACCAGAGCCGAGATTGTCAGCTGAAGGCTCAGCACACGACTTCCGGAGGGTCAGAGCAGAGGGGGCAGTCTAGTCAGTCAGTGTCTCGACGAGGAGGGCGGAGATTCACACCCTCACAGCGTCAGCAGGGAGCAGCTCCCTCCGCAGCAGCATTTGGCATGCTTGGACAGGAGTACTCTAGTGCTTCTGTAGCACAGGCCTTTTGGGGAGAGCCCAAGAGCAAAGCCATGAGGGTCTAGGCCCAAAGTGGACAATATCATGCTATTGTGGAGATATCTAAATTCTTTTCGATCCTACAATTGGTATCAGAGCCGACGGTATCTCGATTATTTCAGCGATTCAGGCGCAGAAGCTGTTGTCTCACGGCTGTCATGGTTTTCTGTTGTCGTTGATCAGTACTGAGGATAGTAGTAGTTCGCAGCTTTCCGACGTTCCTGTAGTCCGGGAGTACCCAGATGTATTTCCAGAGGAGCTACCTGGTTTGCCTCCCAGAAGGCCAGTGGAGTTCGCTATTGAGCTGATTCCGGGAACCACGCCAACATCGAAAGCTCCGTATCGTATGACACCAAAAGAGTTGAACGAGCTGAAGGTTCAACTCCAGGAGCTTTTAGATAGGGGATTTATTCGCCCTAGTGTTTCACCATGGGGTTCTCCAGTTCTGTTTGTCAAGAAAAAGGATGGTACTATGAGGTTGTGTATTGACTACAGGCAGCTGAATGCAGTGACCATCAGAAATAAATATCCATTACCACGGATCGAGGATTTGTTTGATCAGCTCAGAGGTACATCAGTGTATTCTAAGATTGATCTGCGATCCGGATATCATCAGCTGAGAGTCAGAGACTCAGATATTCAGAAGACAGCGTTCCGTACCAGATACGGTCATTATGAGTTTTTGGTAATGCCATTTGGGCTTACCAATGCTCCAGCGGTGTTTATGGACTTGATGAACCGCATCTTTCTGGAGTATCTGGATCAGTTTGTTATCGTTTTCATTGATGACATATTGGTCTACTCTCGTTCCGAGGAGGAGCATGCACAGCATCTTCGCACAGTCTTGGAGATTCTTCGACGACATCAGCTGTACGCGAAGTTCAGCAAGTGTGCATTCTGGTTATCCTCAGTTGGTTTTCTGGGACACGTGGTTTCTAGCAGAGGTATTTCAGTTGATCCTCAGAAGATCGAGGCTGTCACCGGTTGGGAGCAGCCGAAGTCAGTTCAGGAGATCCGCAGTTTTCTGGGATTGGCCGGATATTACCGACGTTTTGTCGAGGGTTTCTCGCGTATTGCTATGCCGCTGACACGTCTTACTAGGAAAGGCGTGAAGTTCATGTGGACAGAGGATTGCGAGACCAGCTTTCAGGAGCTGAAGCGGAGATTAGTGTCGGCTCCAGTTTTGGTTTTACCTTCTGGAGAGGATGGATTTGTACTTTATACCGATGCGTCTCTACAGGGTTTGGGCGCTGTCTCTTATGCTTCTTGTCAGCTGAAGGAGCATGAGAAGAACTCCCCAGTTCATAACCTGGAGTTAGCTGCCATCATCTTTGCTCTGAAGCTATGGCGACATCATTTATATGGTATCACATTTGAGATTCTCACTGATCATAAGAGTCTCAAATATATTTTCACTCAGAAGGAGCTTAATCTTCGACAGAGGAGATGGATGGAGTTCCTGAAGGACTACGATTGTACCATTAGCTACCACCCGGGGAAAGCTAATGTGGTTGCAGATGCACTCAGCAGGAAGTCCAGAGGGACTTTGGCTTGCCACCGGGCTTCAGTCACGGACTTGATTCAGAGTTTCTCGGAGTTAGATCTTGAGGAGCAGGGACCGACAGAGCAGGGTATTCTGGTTACCATGGTTGCTCAGTCGTCGATCAGGACGAGGATCCGAGAGGCACAGGCAAGTGATCAGCATTTGCAGTTTATTAGCAGTCAGATAGCTTCCGGGCAGCAGACCGAGTTTACACGAGACGAGGAGGGTATTATATTCTTCCGAGGCAGCTTATCCGTACCTCAGTCTCATCCGGTCTTACAGGAGCTACTGGAGGCACACCATTCTCGATTTATGATCCATCCAGGCGGGACCCGTATGTATCGAGACTTGAGGCGTTCCTATTGGTGGAACGGCATGAAGAAAGACATCACAGATTTCGTAGCTAGATGTCTTGTTTGTCAGTAGGTGAAGGCTGAGCACCAGAGACCTGCAGGGTTACTTCAGCGGATTCCTATTCACGAGTGGAAGTGGGATCACATTACCATGGACTTTGTGGTAGGGTTGCCGAGGACACGACGAGGCCATGACGCGACGTTGATCGATTAACCAAATCTGCGCATTTCTTAGCGATTCGGAGGACTGATCCCCTGGATCGATTGGCAGATCTGTATTGTCGAGAGATCATCAGACTACATGGTGTTCCGTTGAGTATCATTTCGGATAGAGATCCACGGTTCACGTCTTGTTTCTGGCAGAGTCTGCAGCAGGCCTTGGGCACACAGCTCCGTTTCAGTACAGCTTTCCATCCGCAGACAGATGGACAGTCGAGCGGACCATTCAGACTTTAGAGGACCTGCTGAGGTCATGTGTTATGGATTTCGGAGGCAGTTGGGAGGACCATCTGCCGTTGGTAGAGTTTGCCTACAACAATAGCTTTCATTCGGCTATCCAGATGGCACCGTTTGAGGCGTTGTATAGTAGACCTTGTCGGACACCCGTCCTCTGGGATGAGGTTGGAGAGGCCCAGCTATTGGGACCTCATAGAGTTCAGCAGGATGCAGAGTTGGTCCGTACTATCAGACGGAGGATGTCAGAGGCGCAGGACTGCCAGAAGAGTTACGCTGATCGGAGACGTAGACCACTAGAGTTCTCTGTGGGCGACCATGTATTTCTGCGAGTTTCACCCACGAAAGGGGTGAAGAGATTTGGCCTCAGAGGTAAGTTAGCTCCGCGGTACATTGGTCCTTTCGAGATCTTGGAGAGGATCGGAGCGGTAGCTTACCGATTGGCACTACCACCGTCCCTGTCAGGTGTTCACGATGTATTTCACGTATCGATGCTGAGGAGATACGTGCCTGATCCGACACATGTGCTGGCAGATATTCCAGTTCCAGTTCAGCCTGACATTACATATGAGGAGGTTCCGGTACGAATACTCGACCGAAAAGAGCGTCAGTTACGGAACAAGACTATCCGGCTGGTTAAAGTCGGATGACAGCATCATTCAGACGAGGAGGCTACTTGGGAGCTCGAGGACACTAACCGAGCTCGATATCCCCATCTTTTCACTTGAGGTATGTGATTTAGTTTACCATTCAGTATTTATACTCTATATCTGTTGTTAGTACCTGCTGATGGTAGATAACGAAATTTGGGGACCAAATTTTTATTAGTGGGGGAGAATGTAAAATACCGGGAAATAGGCGAATATTAATAAGGAAATTTTCTGGAATTTTTGGAAATTTTTCGGGAATTTTTCAGAGTTCGTACGGACGAGTTTACGGGGATAAAAGTGGGCCCCGGAAAGCCTGTTTTGGGCTACCCATTTAAGTGAGGAATTGTTTATATTTATAATTCCTTTTTCCGTTTCTTTTTCTTTTTATTTCTTTATTTCTTCTCTTCCTCGCCGAAAACCTGCGAGCCCGAGCCCTTTTCTCCCCGACGCCACCCGCGCCTTCTCCGAGCCCTAACCGCCGGCTGTGGCGGTTTCTCCCTTTATCTTCTCTTCTTCTCGGTGAAGCCGAGCCTTTCCTTCTGGTCACCGAGCATTTCACCTCCTCCATCGTCGACAGCCTCTGCCCTAGACAAACTTCAGCGCCGGCCGCCGTCACTTGTGCCCTAGCGCCGGCCCTTCTCCTCTTCCGAGCACCGGCAGCCGACACTCCTCTCGTTCCTCTCTTGCGCCGAGTGACCGATTCCTCCTCTGGTCCGACGAGCCATCGCCGGACACCCTCGCTCTCGGCCTCTTTTCTGCCCTAACCTCTGCTTCCGACGTCGGTAAGGGTTCTGCCGTGGCCACCATTTGGGATCCGTATGCCGTCGTTGCCCTCTGCTCTAGTTTACTGCCTCAGCAGCCCCTTGCTGGAAACAACACCGGAGCCGTAAATCCTCCGTTCTCTATTCCAGTGAGTTACTGGAAGAAGGTAAGGATCAGGTTGCAATTTTAGTTGTGCACTTGTATTTGATTGGGTAGTTGATGCATTCGTAGTGTGATTGTTGGATTAGATTGTTGGAAGGCACCTAGTTGGTTCCGACTATCACAACATTAATAGTTGTTGCTGTCCCTGCTTGATTCCGGCCATCACACCCCTGTCAACAGATTGGCACATCTGAGGTAAGATTAGGTTGTAAGATGGGTTGTTGTTTAATTTGTGATTCCTTATTATTGATCTCAACTTGATCTGATCAGTGGGAAGGATTTCAGCAGGGAGTTTGTGTTCTGTGGGCTTACTTGGTTCTAGCAGAAAATTCCGACCAGCAGCACCCCTTGTTCCAGAAATCAATAAGGCTGAGAAATAAGGTAAGGTGTAGGACATTTGATATATGTTATGAATCATGGTTTTGATTCAATTATTTCAGATAGTGTTTGTGTCAAAGGAATTAGGATTTTATTTTAATCTAATAGTATGATTAAGGTTTTATACTCATTTAGAGTTAGAGGTTTTGTTTAGCTATTTGTGAGAATTTTAGCTAAATAAAATATATTTATGTTGGTGATACAGGACTTGACGCGAGACGAGTATCTCGACGTCAGATTTGGACCTGATAGGATTGGACCTTTATTTTGGAGGCGGGTACTTTTGACTTATTGTCTTTGATATGCTTAGTAATGAAAATAATATGTTGCATTAATTGTGTTTCATATTTGTTTCGGTTAATCACTGCCCAATACATGTTACCTGCTTGATTGGTTGTTTGATTGCATCTCTTATTGATCTTGTACCTGATTTATCATGCTCATGGGTAGTGATATAACTATGTTTTACATGTTCAGGACCTAGGTTTGATACCTTATTGATCAGTATATCTTGATTTGATCTATTCACTATGGTGCCCATTGTTATATGTCCAGAGGTTGGTTTAGTATATTACCATGATTAGTGACATGCACCATTTGCATGATCGCATGTTGTGCGATAGATTGCTCCATTATTGTCGAGCACTTTGCCAGTTTTCATCACTATTCGGTGCTCCATTGTGACGCTCATGAGTAGCGTGACACAGCGTGGTAGCACGTCAGTTTGACTCTTCCGGTGCTCCGTTGATCCGCTCATGGGTAGTGTGACGCAGCGTGTAGCACGTTAGAGATTCCTCTCCGTCATAGTGTACCGGGAGATGAGAGCATTACGCTTCCCCATTTATGATTTGGGGTAGGAGTATGTATGTACTCCGACAGCATCCCGTCCACTCGATCACTCATCAGGAGTAGTGTTGCAGAGTGCACGGTTGTCACAGCCCTACCCACTTGGTCCCACTTTTGTTGTGAGTTGGCTGACTGGCGTCAGGGGTGACCATGACATTGGCATCATATGCATGATGCATTTATTGTTTGTGATTGTGATTGCTGCATTTATATGCTGCATATTGTTTGGATACCTATGTTTGACATGCATACAGGATTCCTATACCACTCGGACTGTTTGTCCTTATACTCAGGTCCTGGTTAGTACAGATTCTCTCCTGTCTTCTTCGGTTGCATTTACCTTTATTTTTATCAAGAGACTGTACGCATGATTAGTGCTAGGTGTTATTTCTTTACTTTGCATATCAACTGTACCTGCTGAGTGTTGGACTCACCCCGCCTCCATTGTTGTTATTTTCAGGTTGATGCTGTCAGGAGGGAGTTCCAGTCGCTGGTCCCCACAGCACGTAGTGCTACTCCTCTGCTGGTTTTTGAGTTGTTGTTTTATTTTAGCTTTTCGCTATCAGACTTTGTTTTAGTTATGTTTTGGATTATTCTGCTTATGGATATTGTATGGATTTTATTATTGCGATGGATTTGGATTTGGATTTTATTCTACTACATGCCTGCTTGGAGGGCAGAAGAGGTGAGTTCGTCGGATTTGAGCTTTACGAGTGTAGTGGAGTAGGGTGGATTTCGAGTCAGAGTATTTTTTTACTGTTTAATTATCTTAACTGCGTGGTTGTGACAGCCAGAGGCTGAATAGATTATATATAACTGCGTGGTGATGTTTTATTTTGTTGTTATTATTCCAGCCGCCTGTGGCTGAGGTATTTGTGAGATGTAGAAAAGTTTCAGATTGTCCACCGTACAAGGGAGATGCTGCCGAAATTTTCTCGGACAGGGACTCCTCTGGGGCGTGACAGGGAGAGTAGCAAACTGTAAAATTCAAATTAATAGTTAAAGGGGAGCAAAAGTTAAGGGGGAGCATATAGGTTACTTTATCAAATTTGGTCATTTTGTAGGAAGCAAATTGTAAAATTCAAATTAATAGCTAAGGGGGAGCAAAGGTTAAGGGGGAGCATATAGGTCACTTTAGCGAATTTGCTTTGGTCATTTTTTTTTCATCTACACTTAGCATATTTGCCTGTGTTAAAAATGTTTTTTATTCGTTTGTTTACTTAACTTTGAATTTGAGTTGTCATAATCAAAAAGGGGGAGATTGTTGGTGCGGGAAGCATCCGACGATCGAACTCGTGTTTTGATAATGGCAAAGAATTCAAAGTTAAGGTGTTTTGTTTTCTAACAAGTCTACTTGAGTTTTTCAGGTAAGTCCTAGCTGCGGTTAGGCAAAGGGAAAAACCCTAGGGGGTGGTAACTCTAGGTCATAGGGGGTGGTAACCCTATGCGGAAAGTCTTGGCAGGTCGATGTCTTCAGGCAAAAGTCCTAGGGGGTGATAACCCTAGGTGGAAAGTCCTGGTGTCGCGAACCAGGTGAAAGTCTGGACTAGCTGGGAAGCGGATGTCCAGCAGAAAGTCCGGAAGTATCGAGTGCTGAGCAAAAGTCCAGCCGATCTGGAGGATCACACTGCAACAGGTAAATCTCCTGAGTGGAGTAGGTGAGGACGCGCTCCCCGTAGAGGGAACAGTAGGCGTCGGGTCGACCTAGGGTTTCCGGTTGGAAACCCGAAGTCAGACTCGGACAATCCGAAGACTGTCTATACTTTATTTATCATATTTATTGTGCTAACTTTGTGTTGCAGGATAGTGTTTGGGACTAACGTATCTTGCAGGTCAAAGGAGCAACCTAAAGCCTCGGATGAACAGTGTCCGAGGCGCCTCCATGGAGCTTGGAGGCGCCTCGGGTGCACAAGCTGAGCTGGCTGCGAAGCACCATTGGAGGCGCCTTGAAGAAGGCAGAAGGCGCCTTGAGTGAGGTTTAAGGCGCCTTAAGCAGATGAACTTCGACCAGTTCAAGCTTGATCCACGCGGAGGATTCGGCAGCATGGAGGCGCCTTCAAGGCGCCTTGAACACCCTTTATAAGGGGGTTTCGACCAGCACTTCAGTATAACGAATACCAAGTGATCTCTCATCAATGTGCTGCTCCAAAAGACGTTCCGAAGTGCTGCTACAAGTGTCCGACGACCCGAAGCTTCAGATTTAGCATTTCTTGTTGTCGGTATAATACTTACAGTTTTTTGTACTCATAATTGTAATCTTTTAACGAGCTTATAGTTGTTTCCCACGGAAAGCGATCAAGGATCGCGGGCCTTCGAGTAGGAGTCGCCTTAGGCTCCGAACGAAGTAAAATCTCTCGTGTCTCTCTCTCTGTGTTTGTTCTTTATTCCGCTGCTTGTTTTAAACTCCGATAGTTTTCCGATTTGAAAAATGAAATAGCCACGAGCGCTATTCACCCCCCCCCCCCCTCTAGCGCGTCTTGATCCAACACCTAGGAGCATCTTCTCTGCCCCATAGATGGGTTAGAGAGTGTCAACTCTAAGTGAAAGGGTAGTTAACCTAATCATGTTGAAGTTGACACTCAAGGAGCATTTTCAAGGTTATTATTAACCTTTGAAAATGAAATAGATATATCATTTACTCCTTAGAAGAGTAAAATGTGCCAAATTTTGGAAATAGTTATTTTAATCTTAATTGGCACAATTTAGGAAAATCATAAGAACTACCAAGTTGGGAGTTTGGTATGTTCTTAAGAGATTAATGGCAATCCGGGCCTTAATTTAAAGTGCTACTTTTGTGGGAAAATGAAATATGCCAACACTCGAGGAATATGATTAATTTTAATTGGCATAAATTGATCAAGAGAATTAGAAATGCCAATTTAGACTTTGGCATTGTCTTGAAGCACTTTGGACAATCTAGGTTAGCTTTAAAATTAGCTATGGGGTTAAGAATACTTAGGTAGGTAATCTAGGTATTTTATCTATGCTAACTTGCCATGCTTTGTTTGCCCATCAAATGCCATGACATCATATTTATTTATTTGTGTTTGCACTCATGCCTTATTATGAAAAACACAAAAATACAATGTCATGTTATCCATACTTCATATAGTTATAAGAAATTTTCTTTTGAAAATTATTTCTTTTTGATGTATGTCATAACATCATCATGCATCATTTGAATTCCTTGTTTATTAAGGACTAATGGTATTAATTAACAAGTAACATCCTTGATGGATGTTTAGTATTCAAAAATGCCTAGATAGATATGCATGATCCCTAAATTAGGGCAAAACCAAACTTTACATCTCACAAAGACCCATAAGGTGACTTGTATGTGGTTTAGTGTACATTAGATACAAGTGAGATGTTAGGATGATGAACAAAACTCAAGATGTTGATTTAGTGCATTCTTTTGAGTTCTAAGTTCATCAAAACACATAGGTATGTGTATTCCCATCATTGGGAAAGCTAATGTACAAGTCATGTGCATTAAGCCCAAGGAACATGGTGGGATATTGGTTTTGAAAATCATTTTAAAATGCTTTTGTCAAACCTTGATGAAGATTATCTTTTGATAGTAATCATCATTGAATAGTTGAGCACAAACTAGAAGAAAACACTAAAGTTTTTGCAAGTTCTCTAGTTTGTATTAATCTTGGAAAATATGAAGTATTTTCTTATAAAATTATTTTACCATGATAATATATGCCCTAAATAATGTCTACACAAATTTTCACAATTTTTGGATTTTTGTAGATTTTTCTAGGGGTTTCTGAAGTTGACTGAAATGGAATTTCAGCAACTATCAGAACTCCAATCGATCACCCGATCGATTGGAGTGTCTCAATCGATCGACCGATCGATTGAGAAGGCTATTCTCGCGAGCAGAAGCTCGCTGGATCGATCAGTCGATCGATCCAGACTGGCTAAATCGATCAATGGATCGATTCAAAGCAGTTCAATTGATTGGGACCCAACTCCAATCGATTGAGGAAGCTGATTTTGGCAGGGAAAGCCTGATTTCAGCATTCCAAACCAGGTTTAGTCTAGGTAACCATTCCAAACCCATCAAAATATATTTGTATACATAAAAAGGGTATTTTCATGTTGAAAACAAAGATGGATTGGTTGGGGAAGACTAAATTGAAGTTTAGGTTGAGGTTTGGTTTCAATATTGAATGTTTGAACCTCCAAACTTCTAAATTTGGGTTTCCTAAAGGTTTAGGGATTCCAAGTCATTGTTGGTGCAATGACAGAATGTACGACCATGTCTTTAGGGGGAGTTACTCTTTAAGGACATGAAAATTATTTTTCATACACCTTGGGAGGTGGTTAACCTTCTTTTAGAGAAAATGCTCAAGGTTGGGCATTGAAATTAATGGGGAGTGGATATCCTCATTGTTTAAGTAGAGTTTGCTCATGGATGAGCATTTGATAAAAAATGAAGGGTATGAGACCTTCATTTGGGTTATTCAAGTGGTTAATGCTCAAGGGTGAGCATTGATGATAATGAAGGGTATGAGATCTTTATTATCGTGTTGATCACAACGAGTGAAGTTGTGAACAACGATAAGCAACTCTTCAGGGGGAGAGGTTGTGGTTGATGTGTGCCCAAAGATGGGGGCATGTTTATGATGTGTGCCAATAGGGGGAGAATGCATGGTTAAGTTAGGTCTCCAGTACCTAAAGGGGGAGTTTGCCCTCTAGAAAAGGAGAAGAATGGAGGGAACCATCATTCATATATTGGTATGAAGGGAGTTGAGGCTATGGGATTAGCCTAATTTCCTAACTTAACATGTGGTATTGTCAAACATCAAAAAGGGGGAGATTGTTGGTGCAATATTCCCTAGGTCAAGGTTGACCTGTTTGACTGGGCTTGAAGTGAGTCAAGCTCGAGTCTTGATGATTTGGTTTCGATGTTTGACAATACTTGTAGACAACACATGAACATTGCAAGAGCAATTGTTCATGTGGAGAGATTGTGAAGGAGAGTCAAGTAGGTCAAGGTTGACTAGATACTTGACTGAAAATCCTAGTGAGTGAAGCTAGGTGAAAGTCCTAGTGAGTGAAGCCAGGCAGAAGGAAACCCTAGTGAGTGAAGCTAGGTGAAAGTCTTGGTGAGTGAAGCCAGGCAGAAGGAAACCCTAGTGAGCGAGGCTAGATGAGAGTCCTGGTGAGTGAAGCCAGGCAGAAGGAAACCCTAGTGAGTGAGGCTAGATGAAAGTCCTGGTGAGTGAAGCCAGGCAGATGAGAAGACCTAGTGAGTAAAGCTAGGCAGAAGGGAAATCCTGGTGAGTGAAGCTAGGTGAAAGTCCTAGTGAGTGAAGCTAGGCAGAAGGGAAGTCCTAGTGAGTGAAGCCAGGCACGGGGAAATCCAGATGGGTCAAGGTTGACCAGACATCTGGTGAAAGTCCAAGTAGGTCAAAGGGATTGACCGGATACTTGGGAAGAGGAGAAAAGTCCAAGTGGGTCAAAGGGATTGACCAGACACTTGGTGAGAGAGTCCTAGCTGGTCAAGGGTGACCGGATGCTAGGTTTTATGTACCAACAAGTCATGGTTGACTGGATGTTGGTTTACGGGGCTTTGGACTTACTTTTGGGCAAAAACCAAGATCTGGATTGATCAGCTGATTGATCCAGCAGATCTGGATCGATCAGCCGATCGATTGGATCATGCCCAATCGATCAGCTGATCGATCGGGTGAGTCCCCACGAACAGAACCCCTTTGGATCGATCCGTGGATCGATCCAGAGGTCCCAATCGATCAGTGGATCGATTGGGAGCTGCTGTTTGTGCGCGATAAGCCCTGGATCGATCAGCCGATCGATCCAGGCTATTCCAGAGAGCACAGAGGCACTCTGGATCGATCGGTTGATCGATCCAAAGCCTCCCCGATCGATTGGGAGCAATCCAATCGATCGGGATCCGACCGTTGGCGTCGTATTTAGCTGCAGGCGAGCGTTTCCTTCAGCAGTGCTTACACGATTCATCTCCGATCTTCACCAGCGACTCCACAGCTCTCTCTCAAGTTCAGATCGCCAGTTCTTGAAGATTCTTGGAGGTTCTTCCAAGTCAAGAGGCGGATCAAAAGTAAGAAGAGAAGTTAGGGTTAGGGTTTATTGTAAGCTTTTGCTTGTATTTCATATCCTTTCCTTTCTTCTTGCATTGAGAGTTTGTAAAGGCTTCTCCGCCTTCGGTAGTTTCTGTAGAGGAGTGTGTTTCATAGTGGAGGGTGCGTGAGTGTGTGGATCATTGGATTAGTCACCTCTTGTGAGGTGGATACCAAGTAAAATCTATTTGTTAGCGTTGTATTTTGTTTCTTGTACATTTCCGCTGCACATCTTTGAAGAAACAAGCAACGCCAACCACGAAGCACGCGACGAGCTATTCACCCCCCCCCCCCCCCCTCTAGCTACTTTTCGGTCCCAACATTTTTCAGGATGGTCTGGATCAATAATGCTGATGTGCTCACACACCCATACCTATAATATGATTATAAAAATAAATCATATTCATTACCAATATCGTGATATATATGTAATTAGACTTACAACCAAAATATTTAGAAATTCCTTGAGCAAAGGGGTCTTAGGCGTTGAATCAGCAACCTGTGATTTTGGTCTCAATGTAAGCTCCAAGCCAATGGAGTCTAATTGAGGAGCCATGAAACTGTATACTACATTGTACTAGTTAAACCTAGCTAAGTTATCAAAATCATCTACACATTAATTAGGGAGAGTACAGGTATTCTAAGAACACTGCTACTACCACAAAATAGAACAGTTGCAAAAAAATACAGGATATACAGCTGACAGTACAACTTGTCATTTGATCTTGACTTCATAATCAGTTTCTCCAAATGTTTGGCAGAATAATCCGAATCTTGAAAAAACTCCATGTACAGTGCGCTGGAGGCGTCATTTAAATCGAGACGAACTATCTCTCCATTGTCGGGTAGGCCAAGAATCAGTGTCACATCTACCTTTGTAAATTTCAATTTCTTCCCATAGAAGATATAGTTTTGTTCCTTATGATCCCAATTATCAAACATATTTTGGACCTGAGCTCTTACAAAAAACTATTAGGGAGGTCGAGGATCCATGAAAAAGGTGTGTCTCAAATCTTCTGTTCTTGTTCTATAGTCATTCTTTTAGTTCTTCCTCTGTTGACATAACTTGGATAACTTGGTCGATCAACACTCACACTTGTCAATGCCCCTTTTGTAGCTATTGCGAACCTAGCTACCGTATAACCACACACAGAAAAACAACTCTTAGATTCCATAATAACGACTATGCTCTTATTCTATCATGCCCATAACATTAACACAAACCATAGGTGAAACTGTTATAGAAAGAACCACAAAATTAGCAATGGAGCTACGTACGAAACTGATTCTAGCACGTCGGTGATGGTAGAGTCACGCCTCGAACGGAGCTACGTAGGATGCCTTCGAGAAGAAGATGACGGCCGAAGCAAGAGAGTGTGCGCTTTTGCTGTGATTGAAACATGGGCCTGATATCCCATATTTTTATATTTAATCATCTCTATTTATTTTCAGTTTATTATTATTATTTTTTAATAATAGTGTTTAATATCATGCCCATGTTGGGCCTGGTATAGTATCACATTAGGTAGGGGTGTAATCGAGCCGAGCCGAGCCGAACTCTTGAATGTTTGAGCTTGATTCGTTTATAATCGAGCCGAGCTCTAGCTTTATTTAACGAATATATTCATGGCTCACGAGCTTATTCGAACTTTTATTGAGCCTAAACGAGCTAACTTAATAAATATAAATCATAAATTTAAATATTCATTAAAAACTAAATTATATATTTAGAGAAAATTATAATAATATTATTAAAATTTATAATTTTATTCTAATAAATAAGTTTAATATATTTGTCTATATTTTTCATAAGTAGAGTGTAAAATCTATAAATTTAATATCAAAACTATTATTTTTTTAGATAAAAGTTGATTAATGAGCTTAACGAACATGTTCACGAGCTAACGAGCCGAATAATGCGAAACTTGAGCTTGGTTTGTTTATCTTAACGAGCCTCATTAAATGAGCTCAAACGAGCTTTTATCGAATCGAGCTTCGAATAGCTCGCGAGTGGCTTAGTTCATTTACACCCCTAATATCAGGTCCAACAGAGGCTGATTTTTTTTACAAAACTTCCTACCACCCCTATATATATATATATATATATATATATATTAGTACTCATATCTTATCTAAAATTATTCTAGTTATTCAAAATTTAAAATTTTTTCGCTCATAGTGTATCGATTTATTTTATTCTATATATTACTCTTTTTTTTAGGGTATTTGATTTCCTCAAATTCTCGTTCAATAAGAAGGTTTGAGAGGGGAGGAGCTATAAATTTTAAACAGCACCTTTTAAGTTAAGAGAACCAACAACCATCATTTTATTTTTAAGACAGATACTAAGTAGAGATTAAGGGCCACGTTGGGCCTGATATGGTCTTATATCAGGCCCACGTTGGGCCTAATATGGTATCATATCAGGCCTAACAAAGGTTGATTTTTTTTTTCAAAACTTGCTACCACCCCTAGAGAGCTGTAAATCTGGTTTTGCTAGCACCGTTGGAGTCCTTGAAACTCCATAATCCCACTCGAACTGAAATTGGTCCAATCAAAGGTATCTAGGTCCATCAGTGGGTTTTGACCAAAATCCACTGATAGCCCTACCCTACTTAGATTTACTTGAAATCACGTTCCCTGTGAAGGTTTGAGATGGGAGGAGATATATATGGTGTCAAAACTTATTTATACACCCTGTATTAGAAGTTCTTGCTCCGTGCCATTTGGCACGGAACGGTGAATCTGTTTAGTACTCATATTTTATCTTAATTTATTCTAGTGATTCAAAAACCTTAATACAATTATTAAGTCAAATAGTAAGGAGGGAGTCATGCTATATTACGATACTATTAGCTGTATTTCACTCCCCATGCTTTTGACTTATTCCCCATTGTAGCACGTTTTGAGTTTATAGAAAGGGGAGATAGAATCAACTTTAATATATAACTTTATATATATATATATATTAGTAGTACTCATATCTTATCTGAAATTATTATGGTTATTCAAAAATTAAAATTTTTTCGCTCATAGTGTATCGATTTATTTTATTCTATATATTACTCATTTTTTTAGGGTATTTGATTTTCTCAAATTCTCGTTCAATAAGAAGGTTTGAGAGGGGAGGAGCTATAAATTTTAAACAACACCTTTTAAGTTAGGAGAACCAACAACCACCATTTTATTTTTAAGTCAAATATAAGGCAGAGAGTAAAGGTATTTTACGATACTATTAGCTGTATTTCACTCCCCATGTTGTAGACTTAAACCCCATGGTAGCACGTTTTGATTTTATAGAAGGGGGAGATAGAATCAAGTTTTTTGAAATGAAACCTATCAGGCCCATGTTTGGCCTAATATGGTCTTATATCAAGCCCACATTGGGCTTGATATGGTATTATATCATGCCCACATTGGGCCTGATATGGTATCATATCAGGCCCAACAAAGGCTGATTTTTTTTCCCAAACTTGCTACCACCCCTAGAGAGCTGTAAATCAGGTTTTGCTAGCACCGTTGGAGTCCTTGAAACTCCAGAATCCTACTCGAACTGAAATGAGTCTAATCAGAGGTGTCTAGGTCTATCAGTGAGTTTTGACCAAAATCCACTGATGGCCCTACCCTACTTGGATTTACTTGAACTCACGTTCCCTGTGAAGGTTTGAGAGGGGAGGAGCTATATATGGTCTCAAAACTTATTTATACACCCTGGATTAGAAGTTCTTGCTCTGTGCCAGTTGGCACAGAACATGTGAAGCTTGGAGTTACTAGGATAAGAATTTTTTTTTTACTCAAACCATATTTACTTTGGATTTGCATATTTACATGCCTAATTTAAATTTCGATGCAAACATTGTACACTTGAAACCGAGTGTTGTACATATCCTACTGGGATTTCTAAAAAATCACAACCGTTACCAATTTTTTAGTTTTCAGAAGATAGATATGGTGTGAAATATAATTTATATAAATTATGTCTCTTTTAACTGATAAGCACCGGCATGACAATTTGGATATTGTGATTTTTAGTTCACTAATCATTATGCAATAGTATTATTATTCTTGTGATAGTTTAGTATACCCTTCTCATATCATACTTACCATTGTATTAAACCACATAGACTACCTACACAGATATAAAACCACAAACACTAAATAATTGTACCTTTACATTGTCCACCAACTTTTTTGGCTTACAACACTATGACTATTTAATCCAATGTTTTACAAAACTTATCCCTCAAAATTGTTACAATTACATCAATTCTAATTTTTTTCATGTCTCATTGCTTGAAGTCCATCTTCATTTCGTACAGAAGACATTGAATATATTGGATCACAAAGAAGCCACAGTCAAGGTTATAATATAACATCACCAATTTAATATTCAATATTTTTAATCAATATTTTCTATTCACACTATTTGCTTGACTTACCTGGCTTCTTGTTGTGAACATTCTATTGTACGAGACATCCATTGATTGAAGGGATGATGCCTTTCAAATTTTGGATCAATAGCAGCAAAATGCTCACGACTATAGAGTTTTAAATCTGATACCTGTAAGATTGAGGAGGAAATTTAAATTTGACATTAACTAGCATTTATACTACAATACAAACATACACATGAATATTGGATGCTCACCGCTACATCAAATTCATAGTTGTATTTTCTTCCACTTGCTAGAGAATTGTAATGATTAAACGTCAATGAATAGGTGTCGACCAACAACAAGTGGAAGTGTGCATTATCACTGCACAATGGTATAAAAATATACTTAGCCTCTTCATCTTCTGTATCTATCTTTATCAGTTGTTGGAAGGCAACCTTGCTTGAGAATTTTATTAATGACTACAAAAATGCAAATTCATACATACTTAACCATAATATATTGTATTCAAATTTTAATTATTCTCAAATAAATTCCTTACTGTGAAGAAGGTTGAACAATAAATAGACTTGTTGTATGTCCTAACAGACAAGGATGCCCCCTAAATAAAATCTTACAATACGTGTCAATTACCTCCCCATTTGTCAACATCTCTCCATTCACACCAGATAAGAGGGAATACACATTTAAAGCAAAGGGTGGCTCCTCCCAAACGAATTCATTTGTAAACCTACAAAATAAAGCAATGATTATAATTCATAGAATTTAATTAGAGAACCATATAATTATCTAAATTAGAAAAGCATATAATTGTCTTGACTTATAAATTAATTACATCAACTATGTAATTCACATACTTTAGTTTCTCCAACACTTTTAACAACTACGCCACATCTTGATCTTGTTTTTTTTCTTCGAAGTCTTAAATTGCTTCTTCACAAACTATGCCCATCAACATAAAAGAATTTTAAATAGTGAATTAAATCAAACAAATTACTATAAATTTTGCAAATATCTACTTATATCAATGGCTTGTTTCCTCATTTGGTTATATGAAGCAATCCTATCTGCATCATTCTCTGCCTCTTCTTCAGATTCATCTTCCTTCAATTCTACAATCTCTCTTTCTTCTTCCATATTATCCACATTAATTTTTCCTTTCCCCTTCTCCAGCACATCATGTTCCTTTAAACTTTTTTCCCCTCTCCTTGTCTTGAAACGTTCTCTGTAGGCTCACATATTTGTATATTTCTCCGCTGTCTCTTAGATAAAATTTGGAGCTACAATGGACTATCAATTGGAGTATTCCTGTAATCATAGCGACTTCTTTCACGTCCTCTCCTACTTCTAGTTGCAAAAGCTACTGGTTTGCATTAAGGATTGTCTATAGACTCACTATATTGAGATTGCATGCCTTTATTTTCTAATATTTTAAATAAGTCTCTCACCCTATCATTCAAATGCATGTTCTCCATTGTTAGCTCCTTAATTCTGTTTGATTGAATAATGCAATTACAACATTCCTTATTACTTTGCCTTCCTTCTTCCTTTACTTCAAACTGTGATGTGACCATTCCACGTGTAATGTCATCAACGCCAACAAGGTTCTCAACCAATGATTTCTCATATTGGGTAGGGATTAGGTCAATCAGAACCTGTCAAAATATTAAAGCACATGTTTAAAAGATTCCTTTTAACCAAACTAAGGTCACAACAATTAAAATTTACCTCTTCAGATGAGACTCGATCGAACAAATCCCTCACCTTACTAATATGTGAAGGAATATTCCTCCACTTATTTATTCTTGCTCTTTCTATTTTGTATGGTTTTTGGATTGGAACATGCTCCAAAAACCATGCTTGATTCACCATCACAAGTGTTAACTATTCATACATGCTCACAAATTATTGTTAAATTTACCATCATTTTTAAACTTATTGCCAAAAGACCAATAAAGCCCTTTAGGTAAGGGAGGTTGGTGTTAGAATGTGCTGTCCAAGTTGAAGAAAATATGTCCCTAATCTTAGATAATTGTGGAGCAATAAATTCATGGATAGCTTCAACCCAGTTGAATCTAGCAAGATTCTCAAAATCATCTACTATATCTATAAGACATAACGGGACCTTATATGTACTAGAAGAAAATAAGACACAAACAAATATATACAAAATATAGAATTTACAAAATAATAAAACATCATCTTCTCCTTCAACGCGATTGCCATAAAATTTAAGCAACTCCTCAATTCTTGATCTAGTAGCTTCTTTTTTGTTTGAGAAGTATGTTAGAAAGAGGTCACCACATGCTTTATTTGAATTGATCGGAATCGAAGCTCCTCGGTCTGCAATACTGAGCAGCAATGAAACACCTCTTCTTGTGAAGGCAACCGGAACGCCTGACCAAGTTAAAAGATTAGTTGACATCTATCAACATATACATAAGTATTCGCCACACGATGGGCCTGATACGAAATCGTATCAGACCCACATTAGGCCTGATACGATATCGTATCATGCCCATGTTAGGCCTGATATGATATCGTATTAGGCCCACGTTAGGCCTGATATAATATCGTATCATGCCTAAAGCCCCTCATTTGCAATAAGAACCCACTATCAGTGTCATTTGCTGACAAAAATATTCATCTTTACAAAATATTGGATTTTACTATACAACTACTTCGTAATAAAATTACATTGTACCTGAGAATCTGAAGGTTTGAGTACTTGAATCCCAATTTTGAAATATATTGGCCAAAATACCACGGATATGCTGCATATCTTGTATGTCTAGAAAAATTCTAAAGGGTGACTGTTTGATCACTGCTATGTGTCGGTCATGTAAAATCACAGATCCATGATGCCTTCCTTTCTTTGTGGATGCTTAAAAAAAACTTTTAAAGTGACCTAAGACACTGTTCCAATGCAGTTTCTGTCCAACTTCCACTGAACCCTAAATTTTGAAAATTTAAAAATTTTAAAATCATTCTCGTTGAGCTTTTCAAAATCACAGAGTTTAGAAAGGTGATACCTTTACAGATAATTGAAGTGGAGAGGATGATACACCCGATCCCCTTCTTTGCGCCATTATGAAAGAATATTATTGACGGAAACCCTAAAACTTTACCCCTGAGCCTCGCAAACACTGGATTTTTAGGTCTAAATGCTAGATGCCGCTTGATCAAGGTACGAAGACATTACGTAGGGTTTCACTAGGGGGGCGATTTTGCCACAATATTGGAGCTGCAATCGAAGACTTACGAAGAACACCCAGGCATGCACGAGTTGACAGACGGAGGGAGAAAAATGATCACACTATTATTTTTAAATCAAAATAATTCAAAATGTGGTTCGGATGCCTAGAAAATCACAATGAAGGAGAGGATGTTGGCGGGAGGGTTAAAATGGGAATTTCACATGACTTAACTGTGACCTTTGGTAAATACAGAACTACTATATGTCTTTTGGTAAATACAATATCCAAGGTACGCCTTTTGGTAAATTACCGTATTTCACGAACTGGATGAAAACTATTTTTTTTCCAAAATGTGCTGATATAAATAGTTGTTGAAATTTATTTAAAGGATTCATTCAATTTTTAAAATTTTCTAAAAAGGGCATGCACTTTGATTTTTACCAAACAACATATTTAATTTTCAAAAAAAAAACCCTCCCTCCAATGGTTATAACTCCAATCCAATTCCAAAGCATCCAAATCACGAACTATTCAAGCCATCCAAACATCACTTAGAACTTCGTGCTTGTTAAGTTTTATTTTACATAAAATTAGGGTTGTAAATGAATTAAGCATTCATGAATAAGTTTAGTGTTCAACTTGATAAGAGTTTACTTATGTTCGTTCAATATACATAAGATTAATTAAACAAACAAGTTTGAACAGCTCGTTAAACTAAACAAACAAGCTTGAACACATATGTGTTCATCTTGTTAACATTCGTGAACAATATTAGTAAACAATGTTCGTAAACAACGTTCATGAACAATGTTCACGAATCATATTCATTAATAAAACTCTTTTTAATATGTTAAATAAATAATAAAATAAATAAATAAATTTAAATTATCAAACTCAATAACTAATCAAACAACTAAAAGTTTCAAACAATCAAACAAGTTTGAATTGAGAGTTTGATAACGTCTAAATTAACTAAGCTCAAGCCAAGCTCGAACCAAGCTCAAGCTAAGCTTGAATTGAGAGCTTGATAACATCTACATGAACCAAGCTCAAGCCAAGTTTCAAACAATCTCACGCTTATAAAAAATAAACCAAACTAAGCTTGAACACTCATTTCAAAAGTTTGGTTCATTTTAAACTCAGTTCGACTTAATTAACTTATCAAACAAATTTGAGCACCCCAAAACTCGACTCGACTCGACTCAGCTTATTTACAGCCCTACATGAAACTTTTTTCCGTATAACTAGTGTGCTGCTTTGCTGTGATGATCTCAACATGCTATGCGTGCCAAGACATGTACGGGATGGTTTCACAGTTGTCGTAAGAAGTTTAACAATTTTCTAAAGGTGCACTCAAAGTTTGAGCCCCCCCCCCCCCCCCCCCCGCAACAAAAAAAAAAATACATTTCTTTTTCATTTTACCTCCCTATTAAAATTGCCTTTTTCTCTTATCTTTTTCTAAACATCTGTTTTTTTCCCTCTCTCTTTTCTTTTCTCTTAAATTAAATTAAATTTTAATTTAAACTTTAATAAGAAAATATTCTGAATTTATTTATTTTTAATTTTAAAACTTTAATAAAAATATATAAAAATATAAAAGAAGATTAATAAAAAATATAAAAACTATTTTTTAATATTTAATTATATAAAAATAAAATTAAATTAATAACAAAAACATATTTTATTAATAAAAATTTAAAATAAAATAATTAATTTGGTGTTGGTGCTAAAAAACAAGCACCACAATGATGTTGGTGTTCAAAAGGCAACACTATAGTGATGTTGGTGTTTAAAAATTAGCACCATAACTTAAATATTAACATCGCTATTATGTTATCTATTATTTTTTTTAAATAATATTAACATTGCTGTTATGATATATTTGGACTCTGGAGCACTGTAGAAAATCTACAAGAGTTAGAATGAATCCAATCAGTACTCTCTAAATTCATTAATGAGTTTTGACTAAAATCTATTGATGGACTTAGAGGATTTTTTTTTTTTGAAAAGTTGACATATAATAGAAGAGAGTATCCATGAAGGTATTTATAGTGTCAATGTCTAGTTCTAATATTCTTACGATAAGTTATGAGTATGTGTCAATTGCTTTAAAATTATAAACTTTGAAGACCTTCTGATATGATCATTATTGTTAATGATTTCAAACTGATATCTCTGGCATAAATATATTCCAGGGCACTTCAGAAATATGTAGTACTTGGAATAAATCCAACATAGCTCTTTATGTCTATTAATGAGTTTTAATCGAAATCTATTGATGAACCTAAAAGATTTAAATTTTTAAAAAATTGACATAGAATGGAAAAGGGTAATGGAGTGAATGTATTTATGATATTCATGCTTAATTCTGACAACTTCACGATAAATTATATGTATATATCAATTGTATGCTTTCGAATGCAATAATTTTTTATTTGGATGTCAAAACAGGACATTTTATATGTTAAATCAAAATTTATTAAGATATCTATATTTGATACGTGTAAAACCTATAATAGCTCATTTTCAAACAAAAAAAAAATATATCATTTAAAATTTTTTCAGGTCCATCAATAAGTTTTCAATTAAAACTCATTTATAGACATAAAGAGTTCTGATCAGACACATTTCAAGTGTTATAGATTTTTAAAATATCATGAAGTCTATATGTACCAAAAATTGAAGTCATTAATGACAATGATCATATTTTTTTAAAGTTTACGACTTGACACATACAAATAACTTATTGTAGAGATGTCAGAACCAAACATAGACATCATAAATATGTTCACTACACTACTCTCTTCTATTACATGTCAATTTTTTTTTAAAACTCTGATTGGACTATCTAAATTTTGATCAAAACTCATTGATAAATCTAAAAAATTCAGATTGGACTCATTCCGACTCTCGTAAATTTCTACCCTACTCTAGAGTTCAAACATGTTCTTTTTTACTATTTTTAAAAAATTAACATAATAGCAGTTTTGATATTTAAGTTATGCTGATTTGATATATTTATAGATCTTGAACTATTTCTACTAACCCAACCCTTTTTCTTACAACAATTTAATATTTTCAATAATACTAAAAGCAAAGGCATGGGTAACAAAGTACTATGATGTAGACTTCTATAGATCTCCAAGAGACACCATCAACGATAATTTATAGTAACTATTATTGCTAATAAAAACCCCCAATATGTAACACAGACGATAAACACATAACATCTTTAATGTAATAATCAGAAGTTAATTCTCAGGAACTGATGACCTAAGATTTACTTCACCATTATCAATACAAGATGAAGTTTCTATTGTATACATTCTTATCATACTTTACAAGAAGTGATTTTCAAGATGTAAACCCATGACTTACAAGTCATACTGTAGCAATTTTACCGTTGACTCCTCTTCAACTACTTCTATTGCTGCTAATAATAATAATAATAATAATAATAATAATTTAGGCAACTTCTGCTATAACCAATGGCCTCCCCTGATTCGCATATTTGATAAATTCAAAATGCAGCTTATGCATACTCAAAAGTCTCAAAAGTCGACTTCCAGAATATTTGTTTTATTTGGAATCTGAAGAGTTACTCTTATTGCTTCTGTAAATAGTTTACTGCAACATACTTTACTACAACACCACACCCGAGCATAATAGGAGCTATTTAAAACTGCACATTATTAGTTCACATACAGGAGTAATCAGTATTACATTACACATTATATTACATAAAAAAGGAATCAATTGAATGATACAAGCCCATCTCATCTCTAACTTGCCTCCTATGCTCTGCTGCAAACAGGTGATACCAACACCCATAGCAACTTCTGGCTGCCGTAGGATACCCACATTTGGTCCAATGAAAGAGCATTATATAATAAACAACATTGCTATACTACAACTAATTGTTACAGACCATTCACCATCCTGATGAAATTATACAAGATCAAGCGTCTCCCAGTCATGAAACATACTACACAGCATTTCAATTTCCCAAAACCGTATCTCCAACAATGCAGCAAGCACAACCAAAGATTAGTAGGTCATTTACAATCAAATTGCACGAGGGCTTTTCTAAGGCAAATCCGTTCTTAAACATTGGGTTCAGCTGTGAATGAAGACCATGTTCAGACTTACATATATTTAATATGTTTTGAAAACTTGTCACGTCTGCAAAACAAATATTAATTTAGAAGTTGCATATCATATTTATTAAATATGAATAAGCAATTAATAAAAATGTGGTCAATAAAGTATCCAGAAAATTCAGGTGTTTCTTAGTAAATACAAAAGCCAGAATTCAATAGGCAACAGAACTTTACTAAATTTGCTTGAAAGCCTATTGCTTAATGCAATATCTGATTATCCGTCTAGATGATAAATATTTGGTTATGGATTATCAAGGAAGCCAATGCAACTTTTTATGTTAAATGGCACCTAGGACCAAGTTGTACCAGTAGGATTAGCTCACATCTAGCATGCCAATAACATATTAACAGAAAACTCACATAAGGCATATAGTTGATGCTAGGCCCTACAAGGCGTTGTTTTACATGCAGTTTGGGGGTGAAATCCTGAAAATTTCTGTAGAAAATCCACCTCTACTCTACCATTTTTGTCCACCAGAGGGAAGTTCTATTCATCAAAAGAAATGCCCCCTCAACCACATAGCAATTTTTATTAGGAAAACACTTTCACTCTAAAACAAAAGCATATACTATTAACATCTAATAGAAAATCAATGTTCCCTATGGAGTCCAAATCCTAGTTTTTTCTGGTGGTCCAAAAACTCTATAGGATCAGAATTCACCAGCTCGATCTAATCAAAGTGCTGTAATACTTTTCCTAATTTTTTCACTACTTCGAGTCTATTCTTTTAGCTTTTTGAAGCATACAAACTTAACTCATCAAGAACACATAGCTGGCACAACCAATTGTTCGTGAAGCTTATAAAGTAAGAAAGTCTCCATACCATGCATGTTGGGGCAATCATATCCTTAAGCATGTGGTTTGCATATGATTTTGATGTTTGGGCAAAGTTAAGTTAGGGAGATATTGTTAATCTTGTATGTCTCAAGTATGCATGAGTACAAGAACTTAACACAAATTACAAGTATGAAAATGAAAGTCTAAGTAGGTCGACAAAGACTCAATACTTGATAAATGGAATACCAAGTAGATCGACAAGTATCCACAAGGAAATCCTAGTAGATTGATGACCATATACTAGGTACATGGAAGCCTAAGAAGGTAGGAGACCTAATTTATAGAAGTATAAAGTTCTAATAGGTCAAGAAGACCAAATGCTAGACCAAGTGATGAAGTCGCAAAGGCGAGGAGTCTCTAAGTACAAAAGACCTAGAAGTAAAGAGGATTATTGACACGATGAAATGTCAAAGGTAAGCTCCTATGAGGAGCATCAAGTGCACTTGCACTTGGGCTATGGGTGGACTAGACTTAGCAGCGAATTCAACCATATAAGTGGTCGAAGTCAGAAGATCAAACAACTAAGTCTTTCAATTGACTAGTACATAAGTTGACTAGGCAGTCAACTAACAAACAAACAAAATATTTCCATTTAGTTAATTGATTGATACTGAAGCCCAAAAAGGTCGGGGTTCAAATTTTTAGTGGTATGAAGTCAAACATGTAACGGAGACAAGATGCTACACAAAGTGGTGACGTCCCAGAGGCAAGGAGTCTCTCGGCATAGAAGACCTAGATGTAAGAAGGCTTCTTAGCACGATGAAGTCTCAAAGACACAGAGAGCCTCTTGACACAAAGATAAGCTTTAGTGAGGAGAATCAGAGCACTTTGGCGACGAACAACACTAGACTTAGCGGTGGATTTGATCTTATTAGTGCTTGAAGATTGAAAGTGTCATTGAATTGTTTGTACATGAGTTGACCAAGCAGTCAACTCAGGATCAAATAAAAACAAATAGAATCATTTTTTTAAAAAATGACTTAACTAATGAGCAATCAAAAACCTAAAGAGAGTCATTCTAACAAGGGGGTGCAATAGATGGATGCCTAAATGCTACAGCTAGTGGATTGAAGTATCCATTATGGTGTAGACATGGTTTAAAATTTTGAGCATATAAGAGATATGGCAGGAAATATTAGAAGTGAAATGTTTTATACTTAGTAGAGTAAAGACAGAATATATATAATTTAAATTTAGTAATATTAGACATAATGAGACAATTGTTAAGATAAGAGATCACGAGTGACCGGAGAGCTTTAAGTATTTATGATCATTTTTACAAAATGATGGAGGAATTGAAAGAGATCTCTTATATAATGTGGCAAAAGGTGATTCGCTCGCCCCCGCCAACACGTCCCTAAGCCAACACGGAGGAGATAAATCACGAGTGGCGACTAGCCGTTAGTGCAGTGACTAAGGTAGGAAAGAATTAACCATTAAAAAAAACTTTAACAGAATTTTTTTTTCATACGTTTAAGGGTGACAAGAATAAAAATGAAGAGAGAGGAGAAAGAATTAACCATTAAAAAAAATAAATAAATAATGTCCACAAGGTCGAGACCTTGCGCGAGTCATCCACCCGCAAGAGCACACAGGGTTGTGCCGATCGGCAGGCAAAACGATAACTTTTGCCCGTGCCGCCTAATACGGGACAAGATTTTAAACCATGGTGTAATAGATTGATGAAACATTATCCAATTAACTGATTACGACCTAGAAAAGAAAACCATGGTGTAATAGGCTGATGAAACATTATCCAATTAACTAATTACGACCTAGAAAAGAAAACCATGGTGTAACAGGCTGATGAAACATTATCCAATTAACTAATTACGACCTAGAAAAGAAAAAACAAGGCTGAAAAGGAGCTAGAACTTGAGGGTATAAATATAGGGACTTGGAGTCTTAGAATGGTTAATGAAAGTGTTTTAATTTCTGATCCTTAAGACAATGCTCATGTACTTTAACTCTTTCTTCTTATACTTAATCCCAAAATTTTTGTAAGAAGACATAAAAGAGGTTTCTCTACATGCAGTTGCTTGTCAAAGAGTGGAATTGAGAAGGATGATCCACTGACGAATCATAGGTCATAGAGTAGGAGCCTAGAGGCTACTAAACCACATTAAATCTTGTGTTAGTTTGTATTTCTTGTATTGATTTTATTATTTAGTATTTTTTACTGCACTAATCTCAATTATAGAAATGAGTAAGAAGCAAAGCGAAAGGTCTTGATCCAATTAGTATTAGAGCCCAATCACTCCCAGACGACGAATCATCGAAAGAAGTACATTCTAAAGAGAGCAATACAAGAGGGATATAGTATGGCACAACGACCATTTTTTAATAACACCAACTTTGAGTATTGAAAAGGTAAAATAAAATATTATCTAATGATCAAGATAGAAAATTGATTCATTATTAGAAAAGGGTTCAAGGTGTCAATCGACTAGTTTGGTGAGATTCTTGACTATGCCAAATGGTCGACTGAGATGAAGATAGATTAAGCCAACGCGAAGGCAGTTACACTCATTCTTCAATGTGGATTCACATCAGAACAACTTAACAAGGTCCAACTATTTAGGAGTGCCAAGGATCTTTTGGAAAAGCTCATCGACCTTCACAAAGATATGCAAGATTCACGAATTGTTAAAAGAGATTTATTAATAAACCAAATGTAAATTACATAAAGGATGCAAGATTCACGAATTGTTAAAAGAGATCTATTAATAAACCAAATGTAAATTACATAAAGGATGGAGAAACGGTGAGCTAACTTCATGGGAGGTTCAAAAATCCTCAACGGGCTCTATGCATTTGGAGAACATGTGAAGAATTGAGATCCTCTACGAGCTCTATGCAACAAGTCCTCAAACCTCAAAGGCCCTCAAACCTCTTTATGGTCAATAATGTCAACAAAGTGTCTAAGAAGTTGAGTTTGGTTAAGTTAGATAAAATATTTTGTGAATTCAAACTTCATAAGTAATCTAACCTTATTTTAAAAAAGAAAGGTCTAGCTTTAGTTGCAAGAAAAATACCTCCTCTAAATTGAAGCACGAAATTGAGAGTGTAAGGGAAATCTCAACAAGTGAGATGTCCTATTTTGTGAAGGAAATGATGAGTAAGATCATGAAGTTCAATAAGAAAGGCATGAAGAAGATGTTCTAGGATCCAAAAAAGCTTACTAAATCCAAAGGTATACTAAATCTAAAGCTAGTGCTAGTGTAACATGTTTTAAGTGCAATAAAAAGGGCCACTATAAGTTGAAGTGTCTTCCCATGCAAGAAGAAAAGCTTAAGAAGAAGAATGCACTTGGGACAATATCTCATCATCAAAGTCTTCGGAGGAGTATCTTGTTGATGACCATAGATGATGGGGTGATGGCTGGAAAGCTCAAGCCATGAGGAAACTTCAAGTTATGAGGATGGATCATGGTAATCTCTCACAAATTAGAGAAATTATATGAAACAATGACTTGTTTAACCATTTCATTATCTAAGTCTAAGGAGAAGGTACGTCACTCCAAAGGAGCTTAGAACCCCTCAAGAGGAAATTTCTTCTCTCTACTTGCAATGGTCAAGAGTTTATTGCTTACCAATTTGAAAAACTTGAGAAAAAGAATGCCTCTTTTAAATTACAAATAGAAGAATTAAAGAAATGCTTGGAGCAGTGCACATTTGCACATTTGTTTCTAAGTATTTAAATATGACACTTGGGGACTATCAAAGTTTATAACAAGGTTGACATTAACTATAAGCTAAGGCAAAAGGTGTCTTATGTGTCTCTAATTTGTAGTTACACCTTTTTTTTGCCTAAGAACGTTACTAGGGCAATTTTTAGATTTAGGGTAATAAAGGCTTGGGTACCCAAGCAATATTTAGTTAACTCTTTTGGACCCAATGTACTTTGTCTACCAAAAGATTTAATCATTCGTATTTAATAGTTATAAGACAAGGAAGAGCGCTCTATTGAATGAATGTTGGATAGAGGTACTCTAGGCACATGATCAAGGACATAAAGAAGTTCACCACATTCAAGAATGGTGTCCTTTAGCGATAGTGGAGAATTAAGGTGGTGGTGGGTATATTGAATCCATTTTTAATTTTATCACTAAGAAGGCTCTTTTAAGAAGGTTCATTTAATAGAAAATATAAAATTTAATCTATTTTGTATTAGTCAATTGTGTGATACGGGATATAAGGTGAGTTTCAACCAAATGTTTGGTAAAGCACAATGAGTTAGATACAATCATAGTAGTAAGACATAGAAAGAATACTATTTATACAATTAATCTTCCTTGTGTTACAAAACTCTATACTAAGTATCTCATCACCAAAGAGACGGAACTATGATTGTAACATAAAAGATTGGTATACCCCCAACATGAGACAAATATCAAAGGTTGTCAAGAGGGACATGGTGAGGGCTTGTTGAAGATACACTACAACAAGGACATTATACAATGTGTCAACAAAGCAAGCAAGTCATCTCATAGAGGTACATCTATTGTTAATATCATGAAACTTTTAGAAGTATTACATATAGACCTTAGACATTTTAGTTGGTTTTTGCAAAATAGTAAAAAATGAGAAGAATTTCAAAGTCAATCGAATTCGTAGTGATAATAAAGGTGAATTTGAGTAATTTTGTAAAAGAAGTATGCATGCGCATGAGTTTTCTTGTCTAGAACACCTCAACAAAATGGGAAGGTGGAAAGGAAATTTGTGTCATATAAAAGGCAGTTAGGTCTTCATTGAATGTATTAATTACTTATCTACTTTTGGGCCAAAGCAATCAATGTTGTATGAATGTTCAAACTAGATTTATTTATATAGATTTTTCGGAAAAACAACTTATGAACTTTGGTTTAGAAAAAATTCTTATAATCAAGCATCTTAAGGTATTTAGTTGTAAGATTTATATCTGTTAGAATAAGTAAAAGGGTATTTGAGTCTTTTGGTGTACATCTTCTTTTCTATATAAAGGGCCTAACTCGTGGGGTTCCCATAACACGAGATTTTAGGTTTTGCTTGAACATGGTATCAGAGCCAAAACCCTAATTTCTTTTTCTCTTCCCCGCGCCGAATTCCTTTTCTGCCGCGCGACGGGCCTCTCTCCAGCACGGCGAGTTCTCTCCAGCAGCGAGCGCCGCTTCCTTCCTCGCGTCGCCTCCTTCCGCGCGAGTTCTCACCACTGGCCAGCAGCTTTCTTCGCTGCCTCGATCAGTGTCGGCACACGCTTTCTCAGAGCTTCGAGGTGAGCCGCTTCCGCCCAACTCCGTCCGTCCAGGCGTGTGGCTAGCACTGGCGATTCTTCCCGTTGCCCCCTCACCTGTTCCAGCGCCGCACGCAGCCTCTCTTCCCAAACTCTGATCCCGTGAGCTCTTTCCGGTCGTCTCAGCAGCCTGCGCCTCTAGTTAGGTGTCGCTGACAAGCAGCAACTTCCGGCCCTTCCCCGATTTGGAGGCAGCGCCTCTGCTGGTGTGTGTTTGCCCTTTCCCGATTTGGAGGCAGAGGCTGCAAGGAGAAACCAGCAGCATTACTTCCGGCGGTTGTGAGTTTCCTTCTTCCCTTGATTCCTTGTTGCTCTCGCCAGAGGGAATTGCAAAAGATAGGGTTTCAAGGAACGGGCCTAGCAGCGAGCTCCGTTTATCACATCTCTTGTCCTCGACCGATTGCAGTTCTTTCCAATCTGCTTAATGGCTACATCCGGCATTCCAAAGCCGGATACCTCAATCTTTACCAACCACATCACTGCACCTCTCTCTTCCGAACAGTTGGATGGTACGAATTATGTTTCTTGGGCATCTTACATTGAGCTTTGGCTTGTTGGACAGGGATATGAGACACATCTCACTCAAACTGAAGAAGATGTTCAAGACGCCGATCGTCCTCTGTGGAAGAAGGTTGACGCTCAATTGTGTTGTATTATCCGAGCCACCATCCATTCATCTCTTAGGAATGTCTTCCGTACTCACAAAACCTGCAAAGCTGTTTGGACACAAGCCCAACAACTCTTTACAAACACCTCTCGGCGACTCTATCAAGTTTGTGAAGATCTCATGACTATCCTCAACGCCAATCAGATTAAGGATTCAATGTCAACTTATCTGGTTCAGTCTCTAGCCTTCTTTGTGATTTCAATGAACTGCTCTCACCTGCGGCCAATCCTGTTGAAGATCTTGAAAATCGGAAGAAACTTTTTGTCTCTGGCTTTATATGGTCTGCCCACAGATTATTCTCATGTCCGTGACCAGATCCTGGGCAACCCCACAGAAGCTACCATGGACAACACCTGGGCAACTCTTCTCCGTGTCCCGACCAAAGTCTTGACGATGCCTTCTTCTATTCCTGTCGACTCGTCAGCTTTGGTCTCTCAACACAAAAGACCTCCACCTCGCAAGGGTGGCAAAGGACGTCCTTGGTGTGATCACTGCCACCGACAGGGATACACAATTGATAAGTGCTGGAGTCTACATGGTCGTCCTCCTCGTGCTACTCAGATCGTTCAGAGTTCTGTTGCTTCTTCAGCTTCCACTTCACAATTAACACCGGATTCGACTCCAACACCTTTCTATACTGACTTTCTGAAATGGTTTGAGGATCGTCAGACTTCTGGTTCCACTGCTACCATTGCACACGCTGTACTTCCTTTGCTGGCATATCTCGTTCTTCGGGTCCTTGGGTTCTTGATTCTGGGGCCACCGATCATATCACTGGTAATAAATCCCTTTTCTCCTCTCTCACTACTTCTGGTAATTTACCAACGGTCACCAAGGCCAATGGTTCCCAAACTCAATCCCAGGGTATTGGTATTGTTCATCCTTCTTCATCTCTTTCAATTCATAATGTTCTTTATGTTCCCGGCGCTCCTTTTAATTTATTGTCGATAAGTCAACTTACTCGATCTCTTGATTGTGTCATTTCTTTTACTAAGACGTCTGTTTCCTTACAGGACTGGAGTACGGGGAGGATGATTGGCTTCGGATGTGAATCTCATGGCCTATATCGGCTTCAACAACCCTCTTTTGTTGGTTCGGCGGCGACATCTCCACTTCTTATTCATGCTCAGTTGGGACATCCAGGTCTTAATAAGTTGAAACAGTTACATTCTAGTCTTTCTCACTTAGAGTCTTTATCTTGTGCGTCGTGTCAATTAGGTAAGCATGTTCGTAGTTCTTTTTCTCCTCGTATTGAGAGTCGGGCTATGTCTCCTTTTGCTTTGGTTCATTCTGATGTTTGGGGTCCGAGTCGTGTTTCTTCTACAATGGGGTCAAGGTATTTTGTTACTTTTATAGATGATTTTTCCCGTTGTACATGGCTATATCTAATGAAGGATCGTTCAGAATTGTTTTCTATTTTTGAATCCTTTTTCCTTGAAATAAAAACTCAATTTGGTACTTCCCTTCGAACTTTATAAAGTGATAATGCACGCGAGTATTTGTCTACTCAGTTTCGTACCTTCTTGACTTCTCATGGTGTGCTGCATCGCACGTCTTGCCCTCATACCCCTCAACAGAATGGGGTTGCAGAACGCAAGAATCGTCATCTTCTTGAAACCACTCGGACCCTTCTTCTCCATTCTCATGTCCCTCATCAGTTTTGGGGTGATGCCGTACTTACTGCGTGTTATCTCATCAATCGCATGCCTTCATCCACTCTCCAGGGTAAAATACCTCATCAGGTACTTTATCCACATCGGTCCCTTCATCCTCTACCACCTCGGGTCTTTGGTTCTATTTGTTTTGTTCATGCTCTTGATCCCGGCATTGACAAACTATCTCCTCGGTCTCATAAGTGTGTCTTCCTTGGGTACCCGCGGTCTCAGAAAGGGTACAAGTGTTATTCCCCTACTCTTCGTCAGTACTTCATCTCTGCTGATGTCACATTCTTTGAGTCGGTTTCTTTTTTTGGTCCTTCCGCTTTACAGGCCGAGGTTTCTCCCTCTCCACCTGCAGCAGTGGCTATCTTTTATCCTCCGGAGGTGCCTCTATCTCCTCCAGCCTCGTCTCCTCCTTTGCAGGTTTATCAGCGTCGTCCTCGTTCTGCTTTGCCGCCGACCAACACTGACACTGCTGTGGGCACATCTTTGGAGCCAAGTCCTTCGTCGTTTCCTCCGGTCCCATCTCCTGACTCTAATGTTCCTATTGCACTTCGAAAGGGTATGCGTTCCACTCGTAATCCTTCTCCTCACTATGTTTCTTTAAGCTATCATCGTCTTTCTCCATCCTATTATTATTGTCTGTCTTCCTTGTCGTCTGTTTCTCTTCCAAAGACTACAGGTGATGCCTTTGCCCATCCAGGTTGGAAACAGGCTATGCTTGATGAAATGAGTGCCTTGCAGAGCAGTGGGACTTGGGACCTCGTTCCTCTACCTCCTGGGAAGTCGGTGGTTGGTTGGGGTGTTTACGGTGAAGGTTGGTGTAGATAACATGGTTGATCGGCTTAAGGCTCGTCTTGTTGCTAAAGGCTATACTCAGGTATTTGGATTGGATTATGGAGACACATTTTTTCTTGTTGCCAAGATATCTTCTGTGCGTATTTTCCTGTCTATTGCTGCAATTCTCCATTGCCCCCTTCATCAATTGGACATCAAAAATGCATTCTTACATGGTGACCTGCTCGAGGAAGTCTACATGGAGCAACCTCCGTGTTTTGTTGCTCAGGGGGAGTCTTACGGAAATCTTTATATGGTCTCAAGCAGTCACCCAGAGCATGGTTCAGTAGATTTAGTACCATAATTCAACAGTTTGGCATGACTCGAAGCGAGGCTGATCATTCTGTTTTTTATCGCCACTCATCTACTGGTTGCATCTATGTAGTGGTTTATGTTGATGATATTGTCATCACAGGTAATGATCATCTTGGGATTTCACAAGTAAAACAACATCTTTTCAAACATTTCCAGACAAAAGATCTCGGCAAACTCAAATATTTTCTTGGGATAGAAGTGGCACAGTCTAAAGATGGGATCATTATATCCCAAAGGAAGTATGCAATGGATATTCTGGAAGAAACAGGAATGTTAAACTCAAAGACAGTTGACAATCCCATGGATCCTAATGTCAAGCTCCTACCAAATCAAGGGGAGCCTTTTTCAGATCCTGAACGGTATAGGCGATTGGTAGGGAAACTAAGCTACCTTCGGATATCTCATTTGCAGTAAGTGTAGTAAGTCAGTTTCTTAGCTCTCCATGCAAAGAACATTGGGATGCAGTAACTCGCATTGTTCGATATATTAGAGGTGCACCAGGAAAGGGTCTTTTATATGAAGACAAAGGACATACTCAAGTCGTAGGGTATTCTGATGCAGATTGGGCAGGATCTTCCTCTGATAGAAGGTCCACTTCTGGATTTTGTATATTTGTCGGAGGTAACCTTATTTCTTGGAAAAGCAAAAAACAGAATGTTGTGGCAAGATCCAGTGCAGAGGCAGAATATCGAGCTATGACTATTGCTAGTCAAGAACTTATATAGTTAAAACAGTTGCTCCAGGAACTAAGGTTTGGAGAGGTTACACAAATGACACTCATATGTGACAACCAAGCCGCTATGCATATTGCCTCAAATCCAGTCTTCCATGAGAGAACAAAGCATATTGAAGTTGACTGTCACTTTGTCAGAGAGAAAGTCATATCTGGAGAAATATCTACTAGCTTTGTCAACTCAAATGATCAGCTAGCAGATATATTCACTAATTCACTTAGAGGTCCCAGTATTGACTACATATGTAACAAGCTTGGTGTATATAATCTATATTCTCAAGCTTGAGGGGGAGTGTTAGAATAAGTAAAAGGGTATTTGAGTCTTTTGGTGTACATCTTCTTTTCTATATAAAGGGCCTAACTCGTGGGGTTCCCATAACACGAGATTTTAGGTTTTGCTTGAACAATATCCTTAATCCAAAGATTATTTGGGAAAATTTTCCGTTAAGGTGGATGAGGATATCCTAGTTAGGTACTCATCATCAAGTAGAGCTTATAGTGTTGGTGCAATCATGCCTTCTCATGTATTTGCATGTGATTATGATGTTTGGCTGATAATTAAGTGAGACAATATGGTTTATCTCATATGTATGTCAAGTATATAGGCAAGGTTCTAAAATTCACTAGGTGCTAGTCGGGCGCCAGACCAACACCTAGCACTTAGACCGCCTAGGCGGGGACTAGGCGTCATTAGGCGGATTCCACGATATCAATATAAATTACATAATAAATCATATTCTATAACTAACACAATAACATCAAATTTAAAATGAGTTCAAAATTACACAAATAATAAAATATCTCAAATTTATTCTACTTCTCTATAATTTTCAACAACTTGTTCTTTATGGACATAAACTTAACATCATCATTGTGATTCTCCTCTTCTTTTTCGAATGCAAAATCACTCTCGTAAAGTTCTCTCACAATAGTTCTCTCACTTATAAGTTTGATGCTAGCCACTAAGGCAAGCCAACAATTCGATTTTCTTGTTGGATCAAATTTTAGGGCTTATAAAACTTGAGCCCAACACAAAAAAAAGGTTACATTTCAATTTTTTAATTAGACTTTAAATTTAAAAGTCCAAACTAAAAAAAATCATTAAACCCTACACTATTTCCGTGGCGCCTAGCCAATTCGATCGATTAGTCAGCGTCTAGGGTTGCCTAATCCCGCCTAGGCGTCAAGGTCGCCTAGGTTGGCCGACTAGCATGTTTTTGGTGCGGTTGGCTGGCACCTAGCGCCTAGGCGTTCGTCTAGACTAATTTTTAGAACACTATATACAGGTGATGTAGGTAAGCTAGACATAAGTTGTAGGTGCAATAATGGAAGTCCAAGAAGATTCTTGGAGTAAAAAAAAAATCCAAGTGGACAGTTGGTATAAAGAAAGTCCCAATAGGTTGAGGTGAATCCGATGCTAGACAACAGAGTAAGTCCCAGCAAGTTGGCAAGGACCGAACACAAGGAAAATACAAGAAGTCTCAGTGAGCAAACGTTAGGCACGACAAGTGCTAAAGGTCAGGAAAGCATCTTGACATCAAAGTTACTCAGCAATAAAGTTTAGTACTTTAGGGAATGAAGGAACAAAAACAAGCACAAACATGGGCTTGAAGTGGCTCAAGATAGTGTGCCAATCTATTGATAGTTATAATCAATTGACTAGACTATTGGACAGTCAACTGCGTAATATATCTCTTTAGTTGACAGGGACTCTTCTATTATATCTAAGAATGTAATTAAGGGAAATGGCAAGGCCAAGGTTGTCAAAGCTTGGGTACTTAAGAAATTTTTAGATAACACTTCTGGACCCAATATTTGGGTATCAAAAGATTGCATTTTCTATGTTTGAATAGGCACATACCTTGGAGGAGCACACTGATAAATGGTTTTTGGATAGTAGGTTTTCTAGCACACGACTGGGGACACAACAAAGTTCATTGCATTTGAACACAAAGATAAGGGAAACGTGTTATTTGGAAATAGAGAGAACTCAAGATAACCGGTACAAGTAATATGGAGTTAACTTCCAATTTCATTATTCAAAGAGTTTTATTAGTTAAAGGAATTAAGTTTAACTTGTTAAGTGTCAACTAATTGTGTGATGTGGGTACATGGTTGAGTTTCACTCAACTAGGTGCTTCATGAAGCACTATGAGCTCAACACGACCATGTTATAGGTGATAAGAGAGAGAACATTTATAGTATAAATCTTCCTTGTGTTATTAATTTTCCAATGAGTGTTTAATAAGCAAGGAGGAAGTCTTGGTTATGGTATAGGCGGTTAGCCCATACTACCAAAGTTTCTATTCAAAAGGACAAGTTATGTGATTCAAGCCAGCTAAGGCTACCACAACATATTTTTTTCAAGATAAGGCTACCACAACATTTTTTATTTTTCAAGCAAGCAAGCTAAGGCTACCACAATATTTTAAACTTAGTTAATACTTGCATGCCACTTGAATTATTGCATTTCAATTTAGTTGATAGACATTGAATAGCCTGATTAAATGTTATTGTAGCAAAAGAAAATAGTTATTATAGATGATTACTCTAAGTTTGTATTGGTAAAATTTTATAAAACATAAGGATGAAACTGAAGAAATAATGAAGGTTTAAAATTTCAAACTGTGCCAGAATTTTGATTTATAACTGTTAGAATAAGTAAAGGGGTATTTTTGTCTTTTGGTGTATATCTTCTTTTCTATATAAAGTCCTAACTCGTGGTTCTCAATACACGAGATTTTAGGTTTTGCTTTGAACATGGTATCAGAGCCAAAACCCTAATTTCTTTTCCTAGCTTTTCCCTTTTCTCCCCAAAGGACCGCCGCGACGCCATCCCTCTCATCGCGATCTCCTGCTGCAATCTCCTGGTGTCGGTGTGTGCCGGCTCGGAAATCTCTCCTCGCCATCTCCTGCCGCGAGCCCTAGCAGAAGGCGCCCCGAGCCATAGCAGAGGTCGCGCTCCCTCTCTCGCCTGTGAAGCACGTCGCGCTCCTCCTGCATCGCCTGTGAAGCACGTCGCGCTTCTCCTCTCTCGCCTGTGAAGCACGTCGCGCTCCCTCTCTCTCCAGTGAGATCCGATCATCTCCATCTCACCGCAGTGGTTCTCCGGTGCTGTCCTCCACCTGCCGGCGTCCGTCAATCCATTCCTGCTTCCCGTGGTTTGGAAAGGTAAGGGGAAGAAGCGGCGGCGGCAGTGAGTTCCATTGCCATTTCTCCGGCGTCAGTCCATCCATTGACGGTGAATCCTCGAGCTTGAAGTGCCCCTGCCGAAGTGGTTGCAAAGGCAGGAAGTTCCTGAAGGAGCTCCGGCAGTCCACCCTCTTCGACAACAGAAACTTGCCACCTCTCCCATGAGCTAAGGCTTCTCCTCTCGCGCCGATATTCCACCGCCTCCGCTCGAGTGATAAGCTGACGCAACTCAGCTCGGCAGAATCAGCCTCGCTTCCTTCTTGCGACGCCGAGCTTCCTTTCTCCAAGCAGTCGCTGTTTTTCTTCTGCCCTGTCACCAGCAGCCCACAAGCTCTATTCATGGCTACGTCCAGCGCATCAAAATCAGATATCTCAATCTTTATCAATCATATTACCGCACCTCTTTCTTCCGAGCAGTTGGACGGTAAAAATTATATTTCCTGGGCATCTCACATTGAACTTTGGCTTGTTGGACAGGGTTATGAGACACATCTCACTCAAACTGAAGAAAATATTCAAGATGCCGATCGTCCTCTATGGAAGAAGGTTGACGCTCAGTTGTGTTGTATTATCCGAGCCACCATCCATTCATCTCTTAGGAATGTCTTCCGTACTCACAAAACCTGCAAAGCTGTTTGGACACAAGCTCAACAACTCTTTACAAACACCTCTCGGCGACTCTATCAAGTTTGTGAAGATCTCATGACTATCCTCAATGCTAATCAGATTAAGGATTCAATGTCAACTTATCTGGGTTCAGTTTCTAGCATTCTTTGTGACTTTCAATGAACTGCTCCCACCTGCGGCTGATCCTGTTGAAGAGCTTGAAAATCGGAAGAAATTTTTTATGTCTTTGGCTTTATATGGTCTCATCAATCGCATGCCTTCATCCACTCTCCAGGGTAAAATACCTCATCAAATACTTTATCCACATCAGTCCCTTCATCCTCTACCACCTCGGGTCTTTGGTTCTATTTGTTTTGTTCATGCTCATGATCCCGGCATTGACAAACTATCTCCTCGGTCTCATAAGTGTGTCTTACTTGGGTACCCGCGGTCTCAGAAAGGGTACAAGTGTTATTCCCCTACTCTTCGTCGGTACTTCATCTCTGCTGATGTCACATTCTTTGAGTCGGTTCATTTTTTTTGGTCCTTCCGCTTCACAGGCCGAGGTTTCTCCCTCTCCACCTGCACCAGTGACTATCTTTTATCCTCCGGAGGCGCCTCTATCACCTCCAGCCTCGTCTCCTCCTTTGCAGGTTTATCAGCGTCGTCCTCGTTCTGCTTTGCCGCCGACCAACACTGACACTGCTGTGAGCACATCTTTGGAGCCAAGTCCTTCGTCGTTTCCTCTGGTCCCATCTCCTGACTCTGATGTTCCTATTGTACTTCGAAAGGGTATGCGTTCCACTCGTAATCCTTCTCCTCACTATGTTTCTTTAAGCTATCATCGTCTTTCCTCATCCTATTATTATTGTCTGTCTTCCTTGTCGCCTGTTTCTGTTCCAAAGACTGCAGGTGATGCCTTTGCCCATCCAGGATGGAAACAGGCTATGCTTGATGAAATGAGTGCCCTACAAAGCAGTGGGACTTGGGACCTCGTTCCTCTACCTCCTGGGAAGTCAGTGGTTGGTTGTCGATGGGTGTTTACGGTGAAAGTTGGTGTGGACGGCACGGTTGATCGGCTTAAGGCTCGTCTTGTCGCTAAAGGCTATACTCAGGTATTTGGATTGGATTACGGCGACACCTTTTCTCCTGTTGCCAAGATGTCTTCTGTGCGTCTTTTTCTGTCTATTGCTACAATTCGCCATTGGCCCCTTCATCAGTTGGACATCAAAAATGCATTCTTACATGGTGACCTACTCGAGGAAGTCTACATGGAGCAACCTCCGTGTTTTGTTGCTCAGGGGGAGTCTTCTGGTCTTGTATGTCGCTTGCGGAAATCTGTATATGGTCTCAAGCAGTCACCCAGAGCTTGGTTCAATAAATTTAGTACCGTAATTCAACAGTTTGGCATGACTCGAAGCGAGGTTGATCATTCTGTCTTTTATCGCCACTCATCTACTGGTTGCATCTATTTAGTGGTTTATGTTGATGATATTGTCATAACATAATGATCATCTTGAGATTTCACAAGTAAAACATCTTTTCAAACATTTCCAGACAAAGGATCTCGGCAAACTCAAATATTTCCTACGGATAGAAGTGGCACAATATAAAGATGGGATCATTATATCCCAAAGGAAGTATGCAATGGATATTCTGGAAGAAACAGGAATGTTAAACTCAAAGACAGTCGACAATCCCATGGATCCTAATGTCAAGCTCCTATCAAATCAGGGAGAGCCTCTTTCAGATCCTGAACGGTACAGGCGATTGGTAGGAAACTAAGCTACCTTACTGTCACTCGCCCGGATATCTCATTTGCAGTGAGTGTAGTAAGACAGTTTCTTAGCTCTCCATGCAAAGAACATTGGGATGCAGTGACTCGCTTTGTTCGATATATCGGGGGTGCACCAAGAAAGGGTCTTTTATATGAAGACAAAGGGCATACTCAAGTCGTAGGGTATTCTGATGCAGATTGGGCAGGATCTCCCTCTGATAGAAGGTCCATTTCTGGATTTTGTATATTTGTCGGAGGTAACCTTATTTCTTGGAAAAGCAAAAAATAGAATGTTGTGGCAAGATCCAGTGCAGAGGCAGAATATCGAACTATGGCTATTGCTAGTCAAGAACTTATATGGTTAAAGCAGTTGCTTCAGGAACTAAGGTTTGGAGAGGTTACACAAATGTCACTCATATGTGACAACCAGGCCGCTATGCATATTGCCTCAAATACAGTCTTCCATAAAAGAACAAAGCATATTGAAGTTGACTGTCACTTTGTCAGAGAGAAAGTCATATCTGGAGAAATATCTACTAGTTTTGTCAACTCAAATGATCAACTAGCAGATATATTCACTAAATCACTTAGAGGTCCCCGGATTGACTACATATGTAACAAGCTTGGTGTGTATGATCTATATTCTCAAGCTTGAGGGGGAGTGTTAGAATAAGTAAAGGGGTATTTTTGTCTTTTGGTGTATATCTTCTTTTCTATATAAAGGTCTAACTCGTGGTTCTAAATACACGAGATTTTAGGTTTTGCTTTGAACAATAACTAAAACAATACGGTTTTGATACTATATTGTATCGTAGTTGTTAGAATAATTATAGGGGTATTTTTGTCTTTTGTTGTATATCTTTTTTCCTATATAAAGGCCTAACTCGTGGTTCCCAAGACACGATTTTAGGTTTTGCTTTGAACATGGTATCAGAGCCAAAGTTAAAACCCTAATTTCTTTCCTCCCGAGCCGTCTGCCTCTTCCCCATCCGTTCCCCTGCGCCGCCGCTCTGATTACCACGCCTCTCTCTCCAATCGAGGCTTCACCATCGACTTCGTCTGGACCCCTTCGAATCCAACCTCACGGATCTTTTCCGCGTCCTCCGCCGCCTCAGTCCTACCTCTGTGTCTCGTCCCTCTACGGCGAGTCTCGCCTCGCTCAAGCGGGCCGCCGTGGCATTGCTTTCGTCGCCGGGGATTCCTAGGCCAGGCTTCTCACCCTAGTCGTCCTCCGCCTACTCCTGGACTCCGCCGCACCTTCCGCTTCCCCTCTGGCGCAGGCTCAGACACTGTTTGCTCGCCATCTGCTCCATCCTCCGCCTCTACTACCCTCGGTCTCTTTTCCTCCCGCCCGTCGAGGCCAACCTTTTTCCTCTGCCCTGTCACCAGTAGCCAACAAGCCCGATGCCAACCAGAAGTAGAATTTCCAGGGGGGCAAGCGACATTAGCCGGCAACTGCAGCCCCTCCCTTTTCTTCTTCTGTGGTTGGTTGCAAGGAAATCTCTTCCAGCATAAGCAAGCTCACTTCATCTATTCTAGCAGCCCGGTTCACAGTTCTATTCATGGCCAAAGCCAGATACCTCAATCTTTACCAACCATATCACTGCACCTCTTTCTTCCGAGCAGTTGAATGGTAAAAATTATATCTCTTGGGCATCTCACATTGAGCTTTGGCTTGTTGGACAGGGTTATGAGACACATCTCACTCAAACTGAAGAAGATGTTCAAGTCGTCGATCGTCCTCTGTGGAAGAAGGTTGACGCTCAGTTGTATTGTATTATCCGAGCCACCATCCATCCATCTCTTAGGAATGTCTTTCGTACTCACAAAACCTGCAAAGCTGTTTGGACACAAACTCAATAATACAAACACCTCTCGGCGACTCTATCAAGTTTGTGAAGATCTCATGACCATCCTCAGCGCCCACCAAATTAAGGATTCAATGTCAACTTATTTGGGTTCAATCTCTAGCCTTCTTTGTGACTTCAATGAACTGTTCCCACGGTCCCACCTGCGGCCAATCCTGTTGAAGAGCTTGAAAATCGGAAGAAATTTTTTATGTCTCTGGCTTTATATGGTCTGCCCACAGATTATTCTCATGTCCGTGACCAGATCCTGGGCAGCCCCATAGAAGCTACCATGGACAATACATGGGCGACTCTTCTCCGTGTCCCGACCAAAGTCTTGACGATGCCTTCTTCTATTCCTATCGACTCGTCAGCTTTGATCTCTCGACACAAAGGACCTCCACCTCGCAAGGGTGGCAAAGGACGTCCTTGGTGTGATCACTGCCACCGACTGGGACACACGATTGATAAGTGCTGGAGTCTACATGGTCGTCCTCCTTGTGCTGCTCAGATTGTTCAGAGTTCTGTTGCTTCTTTAGCTTCCACTTCACAGTTAACACCAGATTCGACTCTAACACCTTCCTATACTGACTTTCTGAAATAGTTTGAGGATCGTCAGGCTTCGGGTTCCACTGCTACCATTGCACACGCTGGTACTTCCTTTGCTGGCATATCTCGTTCTTCGGGTCCTTGGGTTCTTGATTCTGGGGCCACCGATCATATCACTGGTAATAAATCCCTATTTTCCTCCCTCACTACTTTTAGTAATTTGCTAATGGTCACCATGGCCAATGGTTCCCAAACTCGATCTCAGGGTATTGGAATTGTTCATCCTTCTTCATCTCTTTCCATTCATAATGTTTTTTATGTTCCCGGCGCTCCCTTTAATTTATTATCGATAAGTCAACTTACTCGATCTCTTGATTGTATCATTTCTTTTACTAATACGTCTGTTTCTTTACAGGACCGGAGTACGGGGAGGATGATTGGCTTCGGATGTGAATCTCATGGCATATATCGTCAACAACCCTCTTTTGTTCGTTCGGCGGCGGCATCTCCACTACTTATTCATGCTCAGTTGGAATATTCAGGTCTTAATAAGTTAAAACAGTTACATCCTAGTCTCTCACTTAGAGTCTTTATCTTGTGAGTCGTGTCAATTAGGTAAGCATGTTCGTAGTTCTTTTTCTCCTCGTATTGAGAGTCGGGCTATGTCTCCTTTTGCTTTGGTTAATTTTGATGTTTGGGGTCCGAGTCGTGTTTCTTCTACGATGGGGTCAAGGTATTTTGTTACTTTTATAGACGATTTTTCCCGTTGTACATGGTTATATCTGATGAAGGATCGTTCAGAATTGTATTCTATTTTTGAATCCTTTTTTCTTGAAATAAAAACTCAATTTGGTACTTCCTTTCGAACTTTGCAAAGTGATAATGCACGCGAGTATTTATCTACTCAATTTCGTACCTTCTTGACATCTCATGGTGTGTTGCATCGCATTCACATGTCTTGCCCTTATTCCTCTCAACAGAATGGGGTTGCAGAACGCAAGAATCATCATCTCCTTGAAACCACTCGGACTCTTCTTCTCCATTCTCATGTCCCTCATCAGTTTTGGGGTGATGTCGTACTTGCTGCATGTTATCTCATCAATCGCATGCCTTCATCCACTCTCCAGGGCAAAATACCTCATCAGGTACTTTATCCGCATCAGCCTCTTCATCCTCTACCACCTCGGGTCTTTGGTTCTATATGTTTTGCTCATGCTCTTGATCTCGGCATTGACAAACTCTCCCCCCTGTCTCATAAGTGTGTTTTTCTTGGGTACCCACGGTCTCAGAAAGGGTACAAGTGTTATTCCCCTACTCTTCGTCGGTACTTCATCTCTGCTGATGTCACATTCTTTGAGTCGGTTTCTTTTTTTGGTCCTTCCGCTTGGCCGAGGTTTCTCCCTCTCCACCTGCACCAGTCTCGTCCCCTCCTTTGCAGGTTTATCAGCGTCGTCCTCGTTCTGCTTTGCCGCCGACCAACACTGACACTACCGTGGGCACATCTTTGGAGCCAAGTCCTTCACTGTTTCCTCCGGTCCCATCTCCTGACTCTGATGTTCATATTGCACTTCGAAAAGGTATGCGTTCCACTCGTAATCCTTCTCCTCACTATGTTTCTTTGAGCTATCATCGTCTTTCTCCATTCTATTATTATTGTCTATCTTCCTTGTCGTCTGTTTCTCTTCCAAAGACTGCAGGTGATGCCTTTGCCCATCCAGAATGGAAACAGGCTATGCTTGATGAAATGAGTATCTTACAGAGCAGTGGGACTTGGGATCTCGTTCCTCTACCTCTTGAGAAGTCAGTGGTTGGTTGTCGATGGGTGTTTACGGTGAAAGTTGGTGTAGACGGCACGGTTGATCGGCTTAAGGCTCCTCTTGTCGCTAAAGGCTATATTCAAGTATTTGGATTGGATTATGGAGACACTTTTTCTCCTGTTGCCAAGATATCTTCTGTGCGTCTTTTCCTGTCTATTGCTGCAATTCGCCATTGGCCCCTTCATCAATTGGACATCAAAAATGCATTCTTACATGGTGACCTGCTCGAGGAAGTCTACATGGAGCAACCTCCGTGTTTTGTTGCTCAGGGGGAGTCCTCTGTGTTGGAGCAATCCCAATGGTCCGCGGGACCATGTGTTTTGGTGTTTGGGCAAAGGGTTTAAGTTAGGATTACCCTCGTTATTTGATATGTGTACTTGAGTTGTGCAGGACTGCAGGTGACACATGTGACTCAGGTTGACGGCTTCGGGTCCGGTGAAGGATGAAGCATCCGAGGGACCGTGGACAAGGCAACGAGGACAAGGGCCGAGGGAAGCGACTTCGAGGTATACGCGAAGGATGGTATTGGGGACGAGCCGCGGGCTTGGATGCATCCGAGGGACGAAAGCCAAAGGAAGTAGGCTTGAAGGCAAGAGGTCAAAACTGCAAAGAAATCGTCAAATGAGTCATAAGGGTGAGGGTACGAGTGCATGAAAGATTGTACTCGGAGTAAAATCTTAGTTTTAGGGTTCTACTGTAGCGGCACTGTAGTAGTCACTGTAGAGTACTGTAGCAGTTACTGTAGCGGTTACTGTAGCGCACTGTAGCAGTCGACTGGTGATGGATCAGTCGACTGATGCACTGTTGCAGAGCCGTTGAGAGAGCCGTTGGGCTGGCACCAGTCGACTGGTAACGGGCAAATCAGGTTCTGATTTGTTCCAAGCTCTATAAGAAGGAGATTGGTATGGCCGGCCAAGGTGACGAAATTAGACTTGGTTAAGGTCTAATTAATAGTCTACAAGTGCTCAAGAGTTTCCCTTGTGTCCAAGAGGTCTTGGTGAGTTTGTGGTGAGGTTTCTCCACCCACAAGGAGGTTTGAGCTAGCCGGAGGTCTTCCGGGGAGTAATCCACCGACGGATAGGGATCGTCCACCTTACGGACACGCCGTGGAGTAGGAGCTTTATCTCCAAACCACGTAAATCGGCGCGTGTTGGTTTGCTTGCTCTTTCTTGTTCTTTGTATTTGTATTTAGCTTTCGTATTTGCGTTTGTATTATTTGTATTCCGCTGCGCAACTAACAAATACGTAGAAAGCGAGTGATTTGGGGGCGCCGTCTATCCAACCCCCCTTCAAGCCGGCCGCAAGATCCTCCAACACTCTGGTCTTGTATGTCGCTTGCGGAAATCTTTATATGGTCTCAAGCAGTCACCCAGAGCATGGTTCAGTAGATTTAATACCGTAATTCAATAGTTTGGCATGACTCGAAGCGAGGCTGATCATTTTGTCTTTTATCGCCACTCATCTACTGGTTGCATCTATGTAGTGGTTTATGTTGATGATATTGTCATCACAGGTAATGATTATCTTGGGATTTCACAAGTAAAACAACATCTTTTCAAACATTTCCAGACAAAGGATCTCGGTAAACTCAAATATTTCCTAGGGATAGAAGTGACACAGTCTAAAGATGGGATCATTATATCCCAAAGGAAGTATGCAATGGATATTCTGGAAGAAACAGGAATGTTAAACTCAAAGACAATCGATAATCCCATGGATCCTAATGTCAAACTCTTGCCAAATCAGGGGGAGCCTCTTTCAGATCTTGAACGGTACAGGCGATTGGTAGGGAAACTAAGCTACCTTACCGTCACTCGTCCGGATATCTCATTTGCAGTAAGTGTAGTAAATCAGTTTCTTAGCTCTCCGTGCAAAGAACATTGGAATGCCGTGACTCGCATTATTCGATATATCAGGGTGCACCTGGAAAGGGTCTTCTATACGAAGACAAAGGACATACTCAAGTCGTGGGATATTCTGATGCAGATTGGGCAGGATCTCCCTCTGATAGAAGATCTACTTCTGGATTTTGTATATTTGTCGGAGGTAACCTTGTTTCGGAAAAGTAAAAAACAGAATGTTGTGGCAAGATCCAGTGCAGAGGCAAAATATCGAGCTATGACTATTGTCAGTCAGGAACGTATATGGTTAAAACAGTTGCTTCAGGAACTAAGGTTTGGAGAGGTTACACAAATGTCACTCATATGTGACAACCAGGCCGCTATGCATATTGTCTCAAATCCAGTCTTCCATGAGAGAACAAAGCATATTGAAGTTGACTATCACTTTGTCAGAGAGAAAGTCATATCTGGAGAAATATCTACTAGTTTTGTCAACTCATATGATCAGCTAGCAGATATATTCACTAAGTCGCTTAGAGGTCCCCGAATTGACTACATATGTAACAAGCTTGGTGCATATGATCTATATTCTCAAGCTTGAGGGGGAGTGTTAGAATAATTATAGGGATATTTTTGTCTTTTGTTGTATATCTTCTTTCTTATATGAAAGACTAACTCGTGGTTCCCAAGACACGATTTTAGGTTTTGCTTTGAACAGTAGTGATACAGTTTTAGTACTTTTTTAAATAAATAATATATTAATTAAAAAAATATGATTATTAATATTTGATCTAGATGTTTATTATTGAGTTATATTTGAGATGTTGAATGTTTAATTTAAGTTTTGATATTATCTCAATAAATATTTGATGCTTATTGAGTAAAAGTTGATTTAGAGTTAACTAAAATCCACTAAGTACATATGACAAGATCAAGTAGATTTAAACTAGATTTAATTTAGATTTATTTTAATCAATTTAAAATTAAATTAAATTTATATAAAATAATCTAATTCATTAATAATAGTATATTTTATAAAGTTTATATTATATTTATTTTTTTTTTATCTGAAGGGGAACCATGGTCAACATAATATTGTTGTCATATAACCTAGCGGTCATGAATTTGAGTCATGGAAATAACCTCTTGCACTACAGAGTAATATTAAATGATAGACCCTTCTCCGATACCCCTCATTGGCAAAAGCTTTGTGGACCAGACTGCTCTTTTATTTAATTTTTTATCTTTTCTTAATAAGTTGTTTCCTACCTCCTTAAACTTTTTTTATCTATGTTTATCTGATGGACAAATAAAAAACAAAAAAGAATAATCATTCATAAAGAAGTTAGGAAGTTACTTTTTTCTCTATTTACCTTGTGAAGAAATATAGGAGAGCAAAAAATTAATCATCCTAAGAGGTATTTTTATCTTTGTTTACTTTCTTGTACGAATGGAGAAAAAAATTAATATATGAAAGAGGAAAAAAAATTAAGAAGGTAAAAATTAATAGGGAAAAGGAATTAATGTTTAAAAAATAAAAAATTCCAACATAAAATTAAAAATTAAAAGAAAAATCACGACGTGACCTTGCTAAGGCTATTTCGCATGTGTTGATCGGCATGGCAAAATATTTAAAAACTTGAAACTAATAGTTAGTTTTTACAACGGAGGTGAGCATGGATGCACATACTATGTTGTGTCGGTCGATATAAGTGGAATTTTTCTTCTGCCCGTGGATCAACATTGGCATGATGTCGTGCATGAAGTCGCAACCTCGCAACAAAATAAGTCCTTTCAAGAGTACCATGAAGCTTTAGTGATAAGCTCAGAGTTTCATGAATGTACGCTAGATCCTCATATTGCAAAGAGCAACTTGTTAATGAGTTAAATGTAGAATTTTATAATGAGAGACGAAAAAATGATAAGCTAAGTACACACAAGAGGTTCACAGAGATTCTCAATGGTCTTCATGCTATAGGAGTTACATAATCAAGCCCTAGGGATATAAGTAAATTGAATGTTTATGAACAAGTTTGGTGTTCGATTCAATAAAGCTCATCATGTTCATTCAATAATTAAAGAATCTATAAAATAGACAAGCTTAACACCAGTGAGCTTGGCTCATTAACATTTATAAACAAAGTTCATAAACAATAAAAACAAACTTATTTATTCATTTGTGTAAAATTTAATTGTGAATTTATTTCTTAATTTTTTATTCAAATACATAAAAAAATAGTAATTTTTATTTTATATAATCTTAAATAATTCATAAAATGTTTAAAAAACAATAATAATTTTTTTTATTATATAAACAAAATATTTTTAATAAACAACCTTGAAGCTTGATAAATAGATAAACTAGCTTGAACACAATTAAGCTCAACTCAACTTGTTTACACCCCTCCCAGGACCTCATTAGATGGAAGCTTCGCAAGTCAAGGTCGATTGGATGCTTAGCAAATGAGGAAGTGTTGAAGGTACCTCTTGGCATTGAAATCAAGAAGCAAGGCTTCTTGACCTGTGAAGTTCGGAAGACATACCTCTTGGCATGTAACATCTAGCGAAATTGAGAGTCGAGTGCACTTGTATAAAGAGTTACCTAAAATCATTAAGAATGCAAATCCATTTGATGAAGAATGACTCAAATATCAAGGAAAACCTTTTTATTCTCTTGCTTCACTGCTGAAACACCTATTAACTTATATTTGTAGTTTGAAATGAAAAAATCAAGACATTAGGGCAAAATTTAGAATGATAAATAAAGAAGCTTCAAGGTCTTATTGGAATCCCAACAATTAAAATCCTCTTTGATTTTTGTGCCTGTTGCTTGCACAGCAAGCTACTCCTCACTGAAGCAGTAGGAGGAAGATTTCACATTGTTTAAATCTTGAGAGCAATCAGAGAGATGGCATGAGGAGAGCGGAAACTAGATTCAAATTAAATAGATTCACACAAGTGGAGAAGAATAACTTGTGGCATTCACAATTCCCATGGTAAGGACTGCATAGGGGCAGAAGGGTAGCATGTAGGGATTGGCTTAGCTAATTGGATTGGCTTAGCTAGTTGAGTTTGATTGGGTTTTATGTTAACAAAAAAGGAAATTAGTAGAGATAGCACATTAACATATACTTGCATCAACATATTATTAAGGGGTTAACAACAAACACAAAATTTAATCTGAGTTGTGCCGACTTCTACTGTTGGCACTTTAAATATGGAAACCTATGATCGCTTCATGGAAACACTTGTTTAGCAAGCGATAAACATCCGCTTGCTAAAGATCCTAGATTTAACTACTTATATATACATAATCTACTTTACATTGTTGATTAATATTCATTATCATGTTTTTTAATCATACTTTTGATTGTGTAAATGACATATATGATTCTTTATATGGAAGCATGAATTGAATGTTTTATTGTACACTGTGCTAATCACATTTATATAAATATTTTTTAAAAAAATTAATATTGTTGCATAGACCCCTATCTACCATACATCACAATGCAATGGACTAATTGTATATTATCTGCATAGCTTTTTGAAACTTTGTTGGAGAATCATGAAAATACACTTACATGTTTATGTTCTCAAGGAGGAACAGTTTGATTAGGTCTCAGAGCATGTGAAATTTCTACTTGGTTGCTTATGTAATGTTTGTATCCCACGGGAAGAATTAGACGTCAAACTGTCGTGTCTCTCAGACTTGTTGCTATCCATGACAACGTTGTTAGAACTCCATGTGTACATAACAAACTTCCTCAGCTGATTACATATAAAACAAATGTTAAGTATGCATAAGAACTAAAACCTGCAACTTAAACACATGCACATACCTTGTCCCAGTTCTTCTGTGCACGTCTTTGTCTAAGAATATCTCTCATGGCCACATCCTCGTAGTGAAGTTTTTTTATTCGAGCCTCACACTGTGATACAGAATGATTAATTCATATGTTATCAGATAGTACAGCGAACTGTCAGAAATTTATGTAAAGGAATTCAAACTAACCAAGAAGTCTTAGAATAAATTGCCCTACAAGTTTGATGCATTCAATAGTCCATGAAACTTTGCAATTTCAAAAAACTATGCAAAATTATAACAATACCACTGCTGATGACAAATGCTAAATAACTAATCATGATCAATGCAATCCCTCATTCAGTTAACATATATATCATAAAGATCAAGATTGTGCCTCTTGTTTAACCAGGAGAACAGAATACATTTTGCGAGTAGAAAGTTGATTTACACACTTGGCGTCGATTTTGCCCTTTGCATTCACAATGGTGTCGTATCAATTTTTTTCACATTCAATATAAATATCCAAAATAAGGGTATCAGAAAGGTGTGGTATCCATTTCTTTTACTTTTTCCATCTTTTTTATTTGTCTTTTCAGATAACTCCTTTCTAAGTTTATGACTCGGACTCTTTTGATTTTGTCGTATTTATAAGGAGTGCCATTGTTATAGATAGAATTGCCGACGCGAGGGGTCAAGGGGTCACAATCCAACAAGATTAAGGGGATCAATGGCCAAATTGTAGTTGTTCTACACAAGAAAATGAGATCTTTGTTGTAGTTAGCCAATCAAAATTGTTTGGAATAGAAGGTAGATGAGGTCACTTTGGTGGCAACTAACTACGATAGTGAAGATTGACAAAATTTGTGGTTGCACATTGTTGAAGGGGTGTATAAAGTCGTTACTTGGTGCATGTTACTTGGTGCATGGGAAAGCTACACTTGGATTGTAGAGGTTGTAATATTAGTGGGACATGATAGCAAGGTTCAAAACCTCAAGTCGTGTATTAACAGATTTTTTATCTTTAATTAAAACGATATCATTTTGGTGTTGTGTTGACATTCCGATGTATAGTGTTGGTGACAGATTGGAGGTTGAAGGAGAAATGAGATGAAAAACAAGAAGGAGACATTATATGTGCCGAGTGATTCCGAGTTTTGGTACATTTTGATTATTTCACTCGGCGCGATGCAAGATTTCAAATTAAGTTATTATTCTTATTATCGGTATATATTAGTTATCATATTATTTGTAAATATATTAGTTAATATATCTGTCAATTAACTAATTCTCAATTAGCCTAATTATAATTTCCTAAGATAGATTCCTAGTTTGTATATAAATACGTCTCACTCTTCAATAAAGAGTATCTATTCTTTTTATCTCTAATAACATGGTATTAGAGCCAGGTTCAAAATTAGGGATTTGAAATTAGGATTCCATCTCCACTTCTTCTACCTCTCAGATACTTTCATCTCCACGGCACGTCATTGCCTCACCATCGCCCATGCACACAAGCTTCCACCAGCCAACCATGACCTCGCCGGCAGTCCTTCCATCCCTCCTCTGTCCTTTCACGAAGTCGGCTGCTATTCGTCGCCGCACTAGTCGCTATTGCACCTCCCCTTCCCTGGCAAATAACACACGGGTTGCGTTGCTCCTGTGCTGACTCACTGCCGCACTGGGTGTTGGCTCTCCTTTCACGACGTCGTCCTCTCGGATTTGACCGCTAAGCAGCTACCACATCGGCCCTATCCCCGGCGACCGACACCGACGCTCTCATGATATGCGTCATCAGAAGCATCTCTGGAGTCGCCCAATCTTGGGCACCAACGATCCTTATCGCCGGCCTGAACCTGTCGCCCTGCTTTCCTCAACGCGAGCAGCACCTAAGCGTACGTGGGTTTGTCTCTACTTGTTGATTTGGATCTTTCTTTGGATTCTTCTCTTATTTGACTCTATTTAGGATAAAGTCTTGTGGCTGAAAATAAATCTTCTATTGCGACGAATGTGATATCTAATTTCATGGACTATAAGTTAAATGGTTCAAACTATTTGATTAGAGTAAGATTATTTGGCTTTATCTACGAAACAAAGATGGTTGTTTGACAGATGACCCTCCTCAAGATGATTCGAAACAGACATGGCTTAGAGAGGATGCTCGCTTGTCCCTTCAAATTCGTAATTGTATTGATACTAAGGTAATGGGTTTGATCAATGTGAATTTGTTAAAAACTAATGGATTACTTGGAATTGCTGTACTTTGAAAAAGGAAATCTCTCCGTATGTATGAGGTTTGCAAAGCATTTTACCGTGTGGAAAAACAAGATTAACCATTTAAGAAGACATTAGGGATGACAATTTCCTCCGAATCCGATGAAGGATCCGATATCCGATCCAAATAGAGGGGGGTATGGAGGGACTATCAATATCCGACCCGAATATTCGATGAAATAATATATATATTAAAGAAAAACTTCTTTTCTCAAAACTCACTAACTATTTTTGTTGATGTTAGAAGTAGCTGATATAGATGTTTAATCTATTTTTTTAATTATATATATATTTTAATATGATGTTAATTCTAATATATTTTAATTGAATGATGATAATTAGATGGAAAAAAATTATTAGTATAAAAGATATCCGATCTTTTAATGGGTATGAGTATGGGGATGGATATCCAATACCCAATGGGTATAGGGAGTAGGGACAGAGGATATGGAATCCGACCCGAACCCGACCCATTGTCATCCCTAGAAGACATATGAGGGGCTTAATATGTTGCTGCCTTCTAGCCTTGATGTGAAGGTTCAACAACGCCAACGAGAGCAGATGACTATCATGAGCTTTCTTGTTAGCATATCTCCTGACTTTGAGTCTATTATAAGTCTTTTTACTGACGTCGGGTAGGATACCGATTATCCTGTAGGCTGATAAGGAGGATTTGAGATAAAGGCAAGAAAAGAAACCGTAAAACAAAGAGAACCCCCATCATTCTCAAGCTTTTACAAAAAAAAAATAAATCTTTATTCAGTATAAAGGATAATACCCCAAACAACTAAATAGATGTTTATATAGATTTTAAACCATAAGACCCAAAGAAATGAAACAAATTCTACCATATAGACCACAATTCCTAACTTGTGAAGAAAGAAAAGAAATCCTAACAAAAAAGAAAAAAACTCATGATCCTAAAATCTCTAAATAGACTCAAAATCTAAAAATATAAAAAGATGAAAATTATCAAAAATAATAATAAAAATCTTCAGATCCTCCTACATCAATCACCTCAGGTTGAAAGAACTTGTTCTCGAGTTTAGGTTAGTTTCAGGTGATAGCCCGAGGAAAATCATTTGGCACCAAATCTGCAAAATCTACTAGTAGCTGTTGGACTTTGAGAATCTTCATTGATTCGTCGGCGAGCACAACATCATGAATGCTGCTATTATTCATCTTCGCATCCTTCAAGCACTTCTCCATTAGCTTGGAGAAAGAATGATCTAGAACCAAATCTAACACCATACCATGCAAAATAGCAGAATGAGTTGACTCCTCTTCAACAAGGTATACAACATGTGGATCCTTCAATTTGACCGCAACAGTAGGCTCATTGATAATCCTCATCACATTGAGACCAGAAATGATGCCAACATCCTTTAGTTGTGGTCTGTCAACAAATTCAGTACTCCTAGATCTCTCAAACATTCCAGATTGAGATGGCGACCAAGTAGATGAGGTATCACTTCTAACAGCTACAAATCCTAGTGGATGGTTATGTATCTTTAACTAAATTGATCAGTATTTGTCCAACTACCAAGCCAGAAGTTCCAGATCTTTTTCTTTACTTGCAATCTCATTGTAAAGCATAGAAAGTTGTTCAGGTAGTTTTGAACCCCATCAGTTTCGATAACCAGTGAGCCTTTCTTCATTGGTTTCAAATCATTCAACCTTATTGTGTTCGAAGTCAAGGTCAACTTTCTTCCAATCGATTCCTTTTTCTTCCAAGATAACCTCGCATGGCTTTGCATTACCAAAAGGGTTCACTTTTGGCTTAGATTTAATGACCACCTCTGTAAATACTCCGTGGTAATTTTGATATGGTCAACCAAGTTATATCTTGTGTATTTGATCCTTGTATCTAAGTGTGCAAGAACTTAGGAACACAAGAAATCGAGCAGAAAACATAGCTAGTGAGAAGGATGACACGGAAAAGGAGCGAAGCTCAGTGCATCCGAGGGACGAGATGCTATGGAAGAGTACACCGGTGGACGGGAAGGACGTGCACAACGTTCGAGGGATGAGAAGCCGGGGAGGAAGCCTACTCGAGGAGAAGGTCAAATTTGGGTTCAGTTGAGCTCAACTCTGGTTAGCCGGAGAATCACCCACACGAAGAGATCAACTATTGAGCTGATTTGCCTTGTGCAAGGCTTTCCAGCCGATGGAAGGCGCCTTCCCCGTTACCCAAGGATAAGTTTTTTCCTCAGGAGATAGAATATATCCGATGGAAGGTGCCTTGGACCACTTTGAAGGCGTCTTCAAGCTACACATTTTCTAGAGCTATAAAAAGACCCCTGTACCTAGAAAATATTCAACAATTCTTGTATTAATTTTCTAGTATAATTCTGAGCATTCAACGTGTAAGAGACTACTCCGCCTTCAACGAAGAAGACTTTTGTAGTGCTTTCTTTTATCTTGGATTAATACCCACCAAGGTTGTAGCAAAGCAATTCTTCCGTCTCTTTTATTTTTGATTGTTCAACTTTCTTTTTATAATTGTGCTACTAATCTGAGTTGAAAGATTGGGAAAGATTTAGTTTCATCTTTTCAGGGTAATTCACCACCCCCCTCTTGTCGGTCTACCTACACCAATAGGTGGTATCAAACTCCAACTGCTTCAGAAGGACTAATCGCCGACTGAAGTACAAAGACGATGTCCCGACCCAGTATCTACTCGCCTAAGTTTAAGGGAGAGTTCGCGATATGGAAGAAACACATGGGGGTCTTTTTTAAAACTGATTTTGAATTACTTTTAATAATCAAATATGATTTTGTAACCTCCAAAGACCAACAAGAAGCTGAAAAAAGGAATACCAGTTGACCAAAAAAGAACAAGTCGACTTCATAGCGAACGGGCGAGCTGTGTTCCACCTGCTGAGCGTACTTCCACCCCAGTATGTCAGTCGAATCGGAGCTTAAGAATAAGCAAAAGATCTTTGCAAAAAGTTCTTGGAGCTACACAAATAAACGTCCGAAGCAAAGCTCATGAGACGGGACCTACTCCGGAACCAAATCAGCAACCTCCGGATGGAAGAAGGCGAATCGGTTGCTCATCTACATGAAAGAATCAAAGAGCTAATCACTGGATTGACGAACCTCGGAGAAACGGTAACCAATCGGGATACACAAAGGTATGCTTTACATGCATTCCCGAGAATACCAGAATAAACATCTATAGTAGATTCCTACTATATCTCAAAAAACCTCGAGGTAAGTACACTCGAAATTTTTTTTTCTATTTTCGAATTACACGAGCCTCGGTGTAGAGGATAAAGAAAGGGACCCAATCAGAACCTAGCACTGCAAACTGAGAAGAGCAGACCAAATTAGACTCATTGATTGACGAAGACGAAGCAGCCTTCATGGTAAGAAAATTCTCTAAGTTTTTTAAATCTAACAAATTTAAAAAGTCGCAGGCCAAGAAGTTTATTCTAAGAAAACGGAATGTAAGGTGCTATAATTGTCAAGAAGAAAGGTACATCAAGGATGACTACTCGAAACTGAAAAAGGAGAAAAATAAAGGGCCAAGAAAACCAAAGCAGAAAAATCTGGAGTTCGAATTGGAAGCGTAAGTCGGACTAGCACTCATGGCAATTCACCAAGAGGAGAGTATCGATGCAGGGGAAGCTACATCTGAGAAAAGCAACAATGAAGGGGGGAGCATCCAACTTGGAACATGATATAGTAAGCGAGGTATATCTTCTACTCCTAATCAACTTTATTCTAGAATAACATTAATAACTAAATCTTTATGTAAACTAAAAATTTAAGAATAATAATTTAAAGAAGAAAAATGTGGATTTGAAAAGAAAATTAGCTAATGCATGTCCACTAGAATTGTTTGATAAACTTAAAAATGAAAATGATAAATTAAAAGAATAATAGAATCATTGAAAAATAACTATGCATGTTTAACTCCAAAAAATTTACAAAATATAAATTTTAAAAATTACAGATGACTCAATTAGTATATCAGGAACCATAGTGGTCAAATTAGAAAATCCCTAGAAATTATGTTCCACCAAAATTCCTAATTTATATTGGATTTCCAAATCATGACCAGCATAATTTATAGTTAATCTTATGCATGCTTTAAATTTTTAAAATGCTTTATCTTTCAAATTGTTTAAACAAATTATTTAAATGTCTACTTATCGTATTTCGAGTTGAAAATTTTTGTTATGCTATCTGATGATTTAATCTATAAACAGAAAATTTTTGAATTTTTTTCTTTTAAATTATTTTCTATGAATTTTTAAAAGAAAATAGTATTTTGCAAATTAAAAATACATTGTAAACTTTTATTTTTCTATGATAAAACGTGACGTTTTCTATCGTAATAAAAATTTTCGATATTTTTCAAATTTTATCTGAATTGTTACGAATTATTTTCCAAAAAGTTAAATTCTAATATAATCTAGAAAAATAGAAATTCGAGAACTTTGTTTTTTTTGGGATTACAAATCTCTTTTACATATCCAGGAAAAGTAGCAGAATTTTTAAAGTTGAAAATATATTTTTTTTAATTTATTTTCAAAAATTAGGTTGTTATGATGAGATAAATCAATTCTGTTCGATTAAAATAATGTTTTAACTATGAAATTTTTTTTTACTGATTTAGATTATTCTATTTAAGTTCGATAAAAATTTCAGAATTTTTTTAAACCAAAACCTAATTTTTAAATTATTTTTGTCAAATAGAAGATTATTTAGTAAAAATAGAATATTTTTGAAAATTCCTAAAAAAAATATTTGCTTACTGATCGTTCTTGTTATGTACCCTTAGAAAAATGTTTTAAATTTTTGTAACAATTTATTTATATTTTCTAATTTTTTTATATAATTAAAGAAGGAGAAACAGGTACAAGTTAAGGGGAGTAAGGACATTTTTATCTTTGTACAAATTTTGCAATATTTTATTAACTTGCTTAATTCATTGCATTGCAATAAATTATTCTAATTGCAACTTCTTTACATAATCATGTTATTACTTTTTGTCTAACCCTAACTTTAATTTGGGTTGATGCACATCGAAAAGAGAGAGATTATAAGTACCCCGTGATAGTTTAATGCGGTCAATCAATTTAATTTAGGTCCTGTGTATTTGATCCTTGTGTCTAAGTGTACAGGAGCTTAGGAACACAAGAAATCAAACGGAAGACGTAGCTAGCGAGAAGGATGGCATGGAAAAGGAACCGACAGACTCAGTGCATTTGAGGGACGAGATGCAGCGGAAGATGAGAAGGGCGTGCGCAGTGTTCGAGGGATGAGAAATCGGGGAGGAAACCTGCTCGAGAAGGTCGGAGTTGGGTTTGAGTGAGCTCAACTCCAGTTAGCCGAAGAATCACCTACACGAAGAGATCATCTATTGAGCTGATGCTTCATAGAAGGCGCCTTCTAATCGATGGAAGACGCCTTCCCTAGTAGTTACTCGGGGATAAAGTTTTATCCTCGAGAGATAAAATCTATCCGATGGAAGGCATCTTGAACCACTTTAAAGACGCATTCAAGCTGTGGATAAAATTTTCCAAGAGCTATAAAAAGACCCCTGGACGTAGAAAATAATCAACAACTCTTGTATTCTTCCTAGTATAATTCTGAGCATTCAACGAGTATAAGAGGTTTCTCCGCCTTCAAAGAAGGAGACTTTTTTTAGTGCTTTCTTTTGTCTTGAATTAACAACTACCAAGGTTGTAACCAAGTAATTCTTCCGCCTCTTTTATGTTTAATTGTTCAACTTTCTTTTTATACTTGTGCTACTAATCTGAATTGAAAGATCGGGAAAGGTTTAGTTTTATCTTTTCAGGGCAATTCACCCATCCCCTCTTGTCGGTCTACCTGCGCCAACAAGTGGTATCAGAGTCCAACCACTTCGGAAGGATTAACCGCTGACTGAAGTACAAAGACGATATCCCGACCTAGCATCTACCCGCCTAAGTTTGAGGGAGAGTTCGCAATATGGAAGAAACGCATGGAGGTATTTTTTTTAAAACTGATTTTGAATTACTTTTAATAATCAAATATGATTTGTAGTTCCCAAAAACCAATAAGGAGCTGAAAAAGAGGAATACTAGTGGAGCAAAGAAGAACAAGCCGACTTTATAGTGAACGGACGAGTCAAGTTCCATCGAGCGTACTTCCACCCCAGGAAGTCAGTCGAATCAAAACTTACGAATCAGCAAAAGATCTTTGGGAGAAGTTCCTAGAGCTATACAAATGAACGTCCGAAGCAAAGCTCACGAGACGAAACCTGCTCCGAAACCAAATCAACAACCTCTGGATGGAAGATGGAAGAAGGTGAATTGATTGCTCATCTAATTGGAAGAATCAAGGAGTTAATCACCGAATTAACGAATCTCGGAGAAACGGTAACTAATCGGGACTTGCAAAGGTATGCTTTAAATGTATTCCCGAGAACACCGAAATGAACATCTACGATAGATTCCTACTATATCTCCAAAAATATCAAGGTAAGTACACTTGAAAATCATTTTTCTACTCGAAACTGAAAAGGAGAAAAACAAAGGGTCAAGCAAATCAAAGCACAAAAAATTTGAAGGAACGTGGGACGAGTCATCATCGAAGTCCGAACTAGATGAGTATGTCAGGCTAGCACTCATGGCGAATCACGAGAAAAGTATCGATGAAGGGGAAGCTACATCTGAGAAAAGCAACAACGAAGGAGGAGCATCCAACTTCGAACATGATATAGTAAGTGAGGTATACCTTCTATCCCTGATCAAATTTATTCTAGAATAACACTAAATCTTTATGTAAACTAAAACTTAAGAATAATAATTTACAAAAGGAAAATGTGGATTTGAAAAGAAAATTAACTAATGAATGCCCACTAAAATTGTTTGATAAACTCAAATGAAAATGATAAATTAAAAGAACAATAGAATATTTGAAAAATAAGTATGCATGTTTAACTCCAAATTTATTAAATTTAAATTTTAGAAATTACAGACAGCTCAATTGGTATATCAGAAACCATAAGGGGTCAAATTAGAAAAATTCCTAGAAATTATATTCCACCAAAATTCTTGATTAATTCCGTAGGAAATAATTTATATTGGATTTTCAAATTATGTCTAATATAATTTAATGTTAATATGAGGCATGCTTTGAATTTTTAATGTGTTTTATCTTATACATTGTTTAAACAAATTAGTTAAATGTCTATTGTTCGTATTTCGAGTTGGAAATATTTCCTATGCTATCTGATGATTTAATCTACAAATAGAAAATTTTTAAAAACATTTTTACTTTTAAATTATTTGCTATGAATTTTTTAACGAAAATGGAATTTCGTAAATTAAAAATACTTTGTAAACTTTTATTTTTCTATGATAAAATGTGATGTTTTCTATCATAATAAAAATTTTCGACATTTTTTTAATTTTATCTGAATTATTACGAATTATTTTTCAAAAAGTTAAATTCTAATATTAAAAATTCAAAAAAATAGAAATTTGAGAAATTTGATTTTTCTGGTATTACAAAATCTCTTTTACATATCTTGGAAAAGTAGTAGAATTTTTAGGGCTAAAAATATATTTTTTAAATTTATTTTTGAAAATTAGATTGTTATGATGAGATAATCAATTCTGTTCGATTAAAATAATGTTTTAACTAGAGAAAATTTTATACTAATATTGATTATTCTATTTAAGTTCGACAAAAATTTCAGGATTTTTCAAAACTGAAAACTAATTTTTAAATTATTTTTGTCAAATAGAAGATTATTTAGTAAAAGTAGAATATTTTTTAAATTTTTTTAAAAAAATATTTGCTTACTAATATTTCTTGTTATATAACCCTAGAAAAATATTTTAAATTTTTCTAACAGTATTTTTTTTTTTTTAAATTTTTTTTATGTGATCAAAGCGGGAAAAATAAATACATGTTAAGGGATAAGGGCATTTTTATCTTTGTACGAATTTTCCAATATTATATTAACTTGCTTAATTCATAGCATTGCAATTAATTATTCTATTTGCAACTTCTTTACATAATCATGTTATTACTTTTTGTCTAACCCTAACTTTAACTTGGGTTAATACACATCAAAAAGGGAAGATCATAAGTACCCCATGATAGTTTTCATATGGTATTTAATCTTTGTGTCTAAGTGTGTAGGAGCTTAGAAACACAAGATATCGAGCGAAAGACGTAGCTAACAAAAAGGAGCTAATGGGCTCGGTGCATTCGAGAGACGAGATACTATGGAAGAGCACACAAGTGGATGGGAAGGATGTGCATGGCGTTCGAGGGACAAGAAGCTAGGGAGGAAGCCTACATGAGGAGAAGGTCAGTGTCAGGTTCAGGTGAGCTCAACTTCGGTTAGCCGGAGAATCACCCATACACAGAGATCAGCTAATGAGCTTATTTGCCTTGTGGAAGGCGTCTTCCATGGCCTGGAAGGTGCCTTCAATGCTTCATGAAAGGCGTCTTCTAGGCGATAGAAGGCGCCTTCAATGCTTCATGGGAGACGTCTTTTAGCTGATGGAAGGCACCTTCCCTAGCAGTTACCCAAGGATAAAGTTTTATCCTCGGGAGATAGAATCTATTCGATGGAAGGCGCCTTCAAAAACTACGGATAACATTTTCCAAGGGCTATAAAAAGACCCCTGGATCTAGAAAATATTCAACAACTCTTGTATTCATTTCATAGTATAATTCTGAGCGTTCAACGAGTGTAAGAGATTTCTCCGCCTTCAACGAAGGAGACTTTTTTAGTGCTTTCTTTTGTCTTAGATTAACAACCACCTAGGTTGTAAGCAAATAATTCTTCCGCCTCTTTTATTTTTAGTTATTCAACTTTCCTTTTATAATTGTGCCGGTCTACTTGCGCCAATAACCTCTTCCAAGGTTAGACTCCCCTACTTGACTATGAACTTGAAGGTCTACTTGAATGAGAGCTAGTTGGTATGCTGGTGTTCTTCATCTTATACTCGGAGTTCACTTGCTTCAAATCCACCCTTTTCTCATCCAAAACCTCTTCTCTTGGACGTGCGGCGCTCAGGCGAGTCTTAGGAAGCTCGCATGTTAGTGGTGGCGCATCAACATCCCTCTTCTTTAGATGATTCAAAAAGAGCCTTCGCCTCCCTATTTCGATGGGAATCGATCCTTCTCTGTCCCTCCCCCATCGATCGGAATCAAATGATGTGTAAGGATCCCTAAATTCTGATCCCAAGCTTGAAGATTTGGAAGGGAGAGGTTTCTTCATAGATGCCCAATTATCTACCTCGTCATCCTTCGATAACTTCCATCGCCAAAACCATATGTATCTCGGCGACCACCATCACTCCGCATAAGAACAAACACCTTCTCTCCGACTCCCCAACTATCCACCTCGTCAACTCTCGATTGCCATCTAAATTTGTATCCCTAGGAGGCGAGCCCCTTCACCCTCGTCAAAACGACTGTAACCCCTTCTCCTTCCACCCCACGCATCGTCTCTCTCGCAGCCCCAAACGATCGAACTACCGGAGCCCGTCACCAAGGCGGCCATGCTCAAGCTCATCGTGGGATAGCTCACTTGGGCCAATGGGGGAGCGGAGCATCTCCTTAGGGTCAGTCCCTTAGACGATTCAAAGGCAGCCAAGGAGCCACTAGTGGCGACAAACTCGGCCAAGGGTATGGCCGTATTCTTCTTCTTCTTCTTCTTCTTCTTCTTCTTAGTGGTGGAATCGATGATCAGAATAGCGCATACGACCTCATCATATATTAGATTATTAGTCATCTCGGTTTTGTCTCTAATTTGAGATAGAGACTCCTCTTCAATTATAACATCTTCCATAACTTGCAACGTGTTAAGTTCATCAACTCTTTCTAGGTTAAATTTTTTCTCCAAATCATCTTCAAATCTGTCCAAGTGATCTCGGGCGTCAAAGTTATCGTCCTCCATGGCGAAACCTAATCGTCCCTTAAACAAAGGTTTTATATAACCAAAGGAAATAAAATGACATTTCATATGCTTCATTTTCATCCAATAGATCTTGATTTTACCCTTTCTGTCTCGTGAGTGTCACATGTGCTCCCACCATTCCGATGCTAGGCCTTTGAATTTGATGACAATCATTTTTACTTTCACCTGATCAGGTACTTTCTCATAATAAAATATCCGCTCTACTTTGTTAAGTCAATCAAAGAAACTCTCTGCTTGTAATGTAATAGAAAATTTGGACAGATCAACACGAAAAACGAGGTCTCTATATAACTCCTCCCGACCATGGTGTTCTTGATATGTAACCCGATGGTTATATAGGTTCTGGAAGGTAGACACAGATGACCATTCTGAGATCTCACAATTTTCAAGATTTTGTGTAGCCGCTGCTACATGCTTAGTTAAATCTGCGACTTGTCTCTATAAATCTTCAATCGTCATCATGTTCTGAACGCAACGATCACGGTGTTTGGCTTCCTTAATCGGAACCTACCTGTTGTTGCGACCGCAACTACGACGACCTTCCATTGAATCTAATGTTCGGCTTCCTCAATCGGAACTTGCTAGCTCTAATACCAACTGACGCCGGACAAGATAGTGATTATCTTGTGGGCTGACGAGATAGGGATTTGAAGAGAAAACAAAAAAAGGAAAAAAAAAGAACTATGTCGTTCTCTAGCTTTTACCAAAAAAAAAGGAATCTTTATTCAATAGAGGATAATTCCACAAATAACTAAACAAATGTTTATATATACTCTAAACCCTAAGATCCGCTAAGGTAACGAATCTACCTTTTTCTAAACCCTAAGATCCAAAGAAAGAAAAGAAATTCTACTATATAGATCACAATTCTTAACTTGTAAGGAAAGAAAAGAAATCCTAACAAAAGGAAAAAAACTCATAATCCTAAAATCTCTAAACAAACTCAAAATCCAAAAATACAAAAAAAAAATATCAAAAATACCTAAAATACCAAGCAACTGACACCATGGCGAAAGAGGCCGCGACAACGACAGAAGGGTGCGCCGCGACAGCCACCACCCCAAGTGAATCTCCCTTCAATGGCCCCGACACGGACAAGCTCATCCGGGTGCTACAAGTGCAACATCTCATCGAGTGATCTAGTCAATAAGAGCGTCGACCTCTTGTTTATCGTCGAGATCCATGCCACCGCCCATATGGACTCATATGGGTTATCTCCACCAACTTCAGCCCCACTAGCTTCATCTCGCCATCGAAAAAGCGACAATGTCCTTGATCAAATCAGTGGCTTTAGCACCTCATTAACCAGATGCAGAAGTTTCTCGATCATGGCAACAATAACTTTTAGTGAGTCTTGTGTCTCCACTTCCACCAAGACATGTAAATCTTCATTGTTAATTAAAGAGGCTGGAGATTGAGTAATAGTCTTATCTGAAGGTTAAATAAATTGGAGCGATAGAAACACTAGGCTGCTAATTATTGTCGGACAAAGTGGGCTTCTGATGGGAAATGGGGCTTCGTTGATAGAAACACTAGACTGCTAATTATTGTCGGACAAAGTGGGCTTCTGATCTTCAATCAGTGCTTCATATGGGTCTTCCTCATCATCGTCATCGCTATCCTAATTTGAACTCCTCACTTTAAATCTACTAAGTCACTAGTTCTCTCTAGTTCTTAGGTCTCCTTTTTACCAGATGCATTTAGTCGTGTTCTCTGTACATAAAGAATTGCACCGTTCCATTTAGTAGTGCTTTGGTGAGTCACAACACTAATTATGTGTCTTGAAGATCAACTAGTCATAGTGGAAACAAAGGAGGTGACTCACAAGACTTTGAAACTCGAACGCCGAATTCAGGTGGTATTATGTGCAACTATTGTCGTAAACTAGGTCATACAAAGTTTGTGTAGAAAGTTTCAATATAAAAATCAATAAAAACACTTGGCCCATATTGCATCCAATGCCTCTAATAAATCGGTCCTTATCTTTGTACATGAATTTGCCAAATTCTCAAAATATTAGGAATCACTTAAGTCTTCATCTCCCTCTTTCACTGCTATTGTTGATTCAACTAAACAAAACACATGTCTTTTATCATCCTCCAAATGGATCATTGATTCTGGTGTCACGGATCATATGATAAGTAATTCTAGTCTCTTTTTTACTTTTCAATCGAAAGCCAACACTCCTACTGTTACTTTATCTGGTCACCATCTTATGTTCATGGGTCTGGCACTATCAATCATACCCCTTTACTTTCTCTATCCTCTATCTTATATTTATCCAATTTATCTTTTAATTTGCTCTTTGTCAGTCAACTAATTCATAATCTTAACTGTTGTATCTCATTTTTTCTTGATCATTGCTTATTTTAGGATCTTTTAACAAAGAAGATTATTAGTAAAGGACATAAGTCTAAAAGCCTCTAATATACCACTCCTAAATTCATTTGCTTGCTAAGTGTCACTTCTCCTTTCAAGACTCGTTGTAGGTTGGGACATCCATTTCTCTCTTTACTCAAAAAGCTTTGTCCACAATATGGTAAGGTGTCTTCATTAGATTGTGAGTCATGTCAGATTGCAAAACATCACCATCTTATTTCGAGTCCTAGAGGAAATAAATGTGCAACTATTCCCTTTTGAATTAGTTCATTATGATATTTAAGGTTCTTGTCCTATTTTGTCTAAGCCTAATTTTAAATATTTTATTACTTTTGTGAATGATTATTCATATGTAACTTGGTTATATTTAATGAAAAATCATTCTGAGTTATTTTCTCTGCTTTATACCTTTTGTGCTAAAGATTAAAACTCAGTCCAATACGACCATGCGTACTCTGAGAAGTGATAATGCCAAGAAATATACGTTCGATTTATTCCAATCTTATATGGGTCAGAATGACATGCTTTATGAAACCTCTTATTTTGATACTCCATATAGTTGAACGTAAAAACATACATCTTATTGAAACTGCACATACCCTTTTCTTTCAAATGAATGTGCCTATTATCAGTATACATTATTTATCATATGATCGTATATTTTAGTTACCATATTATCTATATATATTAGTTAATATATCTGTCAATTAGCCTAATTATAATTTCCTAATATAGATTCCTAGTTAGTATATCAATATGTCTCACTCTTCAATAAAAAATATGAATTCTTTTTATCTCAAATAACAATTCCCAAAGCTTTTAGGGCTGATATAATTTATCTAGCATGTTTTCTTATTAACCGCATGTCATCCTAAACCCTAATCCTCTATTCTTGGTAAGATCCCTTACAAAATCCATTTTCCCAATAAATCATCATTTCCTATTAATTGTAGGACATTTGGTAGCACTTGTTTTCTTCGGGATGTTCCTCCGCGTGTCACTAAATTAGAACCCAAGTCTTTGAAGTGTATCTTTCTTGATTATTCTCGTCTTTAGAAAGGTATAAGTATTATTATTCCAGTATTAACAAATATTTTGTCTTAATTGATGTTACCTTCATGGAAGACACCTTATTTCCCGTCCTCATCTATTCCAACTCGTCAAAAGGAGGATTTGTTAATGTAATAGCTATTCTATTACATCCTCCGCACTTGTCCTGGAATAGGATTATGTCAAGCCTCCAATTATTCAAATATACTCCAGGCATCAACCTCTTGATTTATATCCTGCACCTACTAATTCATCATCAGATCCAGTCCCAAGCAATAATCTTCCTATTACGTTACGCAAAGGTAGACACCAATGTACTTATCCCACTTCTTTTGTTTCATATAACGGCTTATCATCTCTTCTTATTCTTTTATTGCATCACTTATCTCTATTCTTAAAACTGTATATGAGACCGTATCTCATCCTCGTTAGAAATATACAATGATAAAGGAGATGAATGCTTTAGATGACAATGACGCTTGGGACTTGTCAATCTACCTCAGGGAAAGAAGATATTGGATGCAAATGAGTATTCACAGTTAAAGTCAATCTAGATGAGTCGGTTGCCGGATTAAAAGTTCGTCTTGTCGTAAAGGTTATGTTCAGACCTATGATGTGGATTATTCTAACACTTTTTCTCTTGTTACAAAGTTAACATCTGTTCGATTGTTAATTTCAATAGTCATTACTCATCATTGGCCTTTAAATCAACTTGATATCAAGAAAGTTTTTCTTCATGGTGATTTTCAAGAGGAAGTGAATATAGAGCAACCTGAGGGGGAGTTGAGTTTGTCATCTTCAAAATTTTTGTATGGTTTAAAACAGAGTTCTCATGCTTGGTTTGGAAAATTTAGACAAGTTAAAATTTTGGTATGATGAAAAGCAAGTTTAACCATTCTGTTCTACAAGTAGTCAAAAGTTGGTATCATACTATTAGTTGTGTATGTGGATGATATTGTTATAATCTCATCTTTTAAATCTTTCATTCATACTCAATTTCACATGAAAAACTTTGGGTTGTTAAAGAATTTCTTGGGTGTTAAAGTTATGAGTAAAAAAAGATATATTTCTATCTTAGAGAAAATATGTCTTCGACCTATTAACTGAGATAAGAAAATTGAGGGCAAAGCCTTGTAGTACTTCAATGACTCAGAACATGCACTACACAGGAGATGGGGAACTAATTAAACATTCTGAGTGATGCGGTGATACGGAAGGGCCCACTCCGCGGAGGGTCAGCGCCACGGTGGGGGTCAAAGTCAAGGTCCACTCCCCTATATCACCGGTCGGTCGGGCAACCCACTTGCCCGATCAAGATAGAAAATGTCCGGTCCGATATCATCACAGCTCGGCCATGCGTCGAGCTTCTGACGCTCATAAGAGCTAAATATCGGCGGGGCACACCCCGAGTGGCCAGCCCGCTCGGACTTACATCAAATTTGGAGCCGGCGAAGCGGAGTTACGACCGAGCAGATTATACTCAGACCAGGCTTCCCGCTCAGCATGGCAACGTAGCTCGGACAGTGGAAGGTTGGCCGAGTGGCTCTCCCGCTCGGGCCAATAACAGACAAAAGGAGGATCCGACGATATCCTTTTTGGGAACCAAGCCACCAACAACCGACATGCTTGGCGGCATGATCAGGCAGAGGATCGTACGACGGGAGCTTCCACTGTCACGTCAGAGATGTGTTCAACTCGTTGAGGTATTGTGTCAGGGACACTTTACTGAGATCTTTTCAAGAAAAGCCTCGAGAAGCGTGCACGCCTTGGGAAGTGTGCACGCGTGCTACAGGAGCCCTATATAAAGAGGTCCAAGCTTCGTCGAAGGTATGCGCACATTACTGTTGCTACTGTTCTTCTACTTCTTCGCTCTACTACTTCCACATCGCCGGTGACTGACTTGAACGTCGGAGGGCCAACGCCGGGAACCCTTCCCTGGCTCGGCACTGACGTGGTTGTGGTTGCAGGTCCGCTTCGCTCGGAGTCTTCGCACAGTCAACAGGAGCGTCACATCCCCAGTATCTGTCGACTCGACTTTCGGACAGGATCACTGAGAGATATCGAAGATTAGTTGGGAAGTTGAATTACCTTACCATGACTCATCTAAATATTGCATATTCGGTTAGTGTTGTTCACTCAGTTTATGGACAGGGTATCATGGGCACACTCATACTAAATGTTTTTAAAATGCAGATTGGGCAAGTTCCAAAATGGATAGAAAATCTACTTTAGGTTATTATATATTTATTGGAGAGAATTTATTTTCATAAAAGAGTAAGAAGCAAAATATTGTGTCACAATTCAGTGCAAAGTCAGAATATATTTGTGTGTGAGATAACATGGATATATCAACTTTTATTGAAGTAAGACTTAAAACTTCAATACCAGCAAAACTGTGATGTGATAACTAAGTTGTTCTTCATAATACATCGAATTCTGTGTTTCATGAGCGAACTAAGCATATTGAAATTGATTATCATTTTCTTCGTAAGAAAATTCAACAAAGCTTGATTTCTACAAGATAACTAAGGATATCTTCATAAAAGTTTTAAATGGGGTTCAAGTTGATTATGTTTGAAACAAGTTGGGTATGATTAATATTTATACTTCAACTTGAAGAGTATTATTTGTATATATTAGTTACCATATTATCATATATATTAGTTATGATATTATTAAATATATTAGTTACCATATTATTTGTATTATTAGTTAATATATCTATCGATTAGGCTAATTGTCAATAAAAGTATGAATTCTTTTTATCTCAAATAATAGTTCCCAAAGATTTTTGGGCCAATGTAGTTTCTCTAACATGTTTTCTTATTAATCGCATGTCATCCTCTGAGATCCCTTGCAAAATCCTTTTTCCCAATAAGTCATTTCTTGTTAACTCTAGGATATTTGGTAGCATTTGTTTTGTTCGAGATGTTCATCCACATGTCATTAAATTAGATCTCAAATTTTTGAAGTGTATCTACCTTGGTTATTCTCATCTTCAGAAAAGTTCCCAGTATTAACAAATATTTTACCTCAATTGATGTTATCTTCATGGAAGACACACCTCATTTCCGGTCCTCACCTATTCCGACTCGTCAAAGGGAGGATGATGATTTGTTGGTGTATTCTATCGCATCCTTTGCAATAGTCCCCAAATCAAATCCAATCAAGACTCCTATTATTCAAGTCTACTACAGGTGTCAACCTCTTGATTCATGTACTAACCTACTACTTAATCATCAGATCCAGTACCGAGCGATGATCTTCCTATTGTGTTACGCAAAGGTAAACGCCAGTGCACTTATTCTATTTCTTTTCTTTTGTATAACGGTTTATCTTCCTCTTGTCCTTTTATTGCTTCACTTAACTCTATCTCTATTCGTAAAACTATCTATGAGGTCATATCTCATCCTCGTTGAAAAGATGAAATGATAAAGGAGATGAATGCTTTAGATGACAATGGCGCTTGGGACTTGGTCGTTCTACCTTTAGGGAAGCGGATGCAAATGAGTATTTGCAGTTAAAATCAATTCGGATGGGTCAATTACCAAATTAAAAACTCGACTTGTCGCTAAAGGTTATGCTTAGACCTATGGTGCGGATTATTCGGACACTCTTTTCTCCGATTGCAAAGTTGACATCTATTCGATTATTTAATTCAATGGTCGCTACTCATCATTAACTTTTACATCAACTTGATATAAAAAATGCTTTTCTTCATGATGATCTTCAAGAGGAGGTGTATATGGAGCAACATCCTAGTTTTGTTGCTCAGGGGGAGTCAAGGGCGAGTTTGTCATCTTCGAAAATCTTTGTATGGTTTGAAACAGAATCCTCATGCTTGGTTTGGAAACTTTAGTTAGATTGTTGAAAATTTTGGTATGTTAAAAAGCAAGTATAACCATTGTGTTCTACAAGCAGTCATTCTGTCAGCTGTGTATGTGAATGATATTGTTATCACTGAAAGTGATACTACAGGAATCTCATCTATTAAATCTTTCATTCATATTCAGTTTAACACGAAAGACGATGCTAAAGTATTTCTTTGGTGTTGAAGTTACGAGTAAAAAAGGTTTATTTCTATCTCAAATAAAATATGTCCTCGACCTATTAAGTGAGACAGCAAAATTGGGGCAAATTAGTGCTCCAATGACTCAAAACATACACCTCACAAGATGGGAAACTATTTGAACATCCTGAGAGATATCAAAAGTTGGTTGGAAAGTTGAATTACCTTACTGTGATTCATCCAGATATTATATATTCGGTTAGTATTGTTAGTCAGCTTATGTCATCTCCAACCATTCATCATTCGGTAGGGTTACATCAAATTTTGTGTTATTTGAAGGGAGCACCCGGACGGAGTATCGTATATGTAAATCATGGGCACACTCGAATGTTTTTCAGATGCAGATTAGACAGGTTCTAAAATGGACAGAAAATCTACTTCAGGTTAGTTATCTTTGTTATAGAAAATTTAGTCTCATAAAAGAGTAAGAAATAAAACGTTGTGTCATAATCTAGTGCAAAGTTAGAATATAGGGTTATGGCAAAGTCTATGTAAAATAACGTGGACATATCAACTTTTGACTGAAGTAGGACTTAAAATTTCAATACGAGCAAAACTATGGTGTAATAATCAAGAGCTCTTCATATTGCATCAAGCGAAGTAAGCACCTTGAAATTAATTGTTCTTCTGTTCATGAGAAAATTCAACAAGGCTTGATTTCTACGAGATATGTGAAGACTGAAGAATAACTAGAGGATATTTTTACAAAAGCTTTAAATGAGGTTCGGGTTAATTATCTTTGTAACAAGTTGCGTATGATTAATATTTATGCTTAATGTGAAGGGGAGTGTGTATATTTGTTGCTATACTATCTGTATATATTTTAGTTAATATATATGTCAATTAGCTAATTCTCAATTAGCATAATTATAGTTTGCTAAGATAAATTAAAGGGTGTCTATTCTTTTATCTCAAATAATAATTTTTAACTTGACAAAAATAATATTCCACTATTAGTTTACATTCAAATCAGAATACTCAAATGTCTTCAAGGTTCTACATTGTTTATGATCTCAAAATAAACATTCTAATAATAAGAAGAATTAATTAAAAAAACATTTAGCTTAGAGGAAAAAGAAAATACATGGCAAATATTTGCAACCAAAACGAAAGAACCACTGTAAATGATGCATAAAATAAAAATACCTGTATTAACAAACAAAGGAAAACTATGAGACTAAAAACATAAAGGCCTCCAACATCCGCAAAGAATCCCACTGCAATTAGTAAATAGATAAGAAAATTTATGGTTCTGGAGACTATAACTTAGGAAAATACTCCATGCAAAAAATATAGATTAACTCAGTACAAAAAAATAAAAACTTCTACAAAATTATTAAAATCACAGCATAGGCTATGTAAAGGAAATCATGCATTTGTTATTCTATAAAGCAAATAGCATAATTTCAAACTAAAATTGTGTTATTTTCTCACTTTAATGAGAATCTACAACTTAAAAATTCAACAAATGGTAGACTGAGATTGAACATTCATGATTCATTGTAAAAATTGTCATATGAATTTAAAACATAAATTAATCTGCAAATAATGATTGCGGTTATTGAAATATGATCAACTAAAGACGCAGAGCAGAATTTACACTTCATACTGAAACAAAAACCAACCTTACAACCACAGTCATGAAATTGGGAAATAGGTTCTGTTAGAATAAGTATAGGGGTAGTTTGGTCTTTTGGCTTCTTTCTTCTTTTCTATATAAAGGCCTAACTCGTGGTTCCTAGATACGAGATTTTAGGTTTTACTTTGTACATGGTATCAGAGCGAGGTTAAAACCCTAAACCTAATTTCCTTATCTCTCTCGCCACGAGCATCTCCTCGTCAGCGCCGCGCCTCTCTCTCTCGCCGCGCCTCTCTCTCGCCGCGAGCATCTCCCTCGTCACGCCATCTCCCTCGCTGCGAGCAGCTACTTGCGCTGCGCCCGAGTTACTGTTCCTCACGCCGCCTCCTTCCTCGCGCCGCCTCCTTCCTTTCTGCCGCGCGAGTTCTCCAGCAGCGACAACCCTCCAGCAATGGGCCTCTCTCCAGCAGCGAGCGCCGTGTGAGTTCTCCAGCGGCGACTCCCTTCCTCAATTTCTCCGCTCGGCCGCCATCTGTGTTTCGTGGTCGGCTGTCGTCCGCCACCTGTCCACTTGCGGCAACCCTAGACCAAGATCTCTCGGAGGTTCTTCTCCCGTGGCGGGCGGCCGCTGGTCTGATCTCCCACCGTCTCTCTTTTAAGGAATTGGTCTGATCTCCCACCGTCTGGTCTGAACTCTCTTTCTGCCGTCTCCAGCAGCCAACAAGCTTCTCTGCGGCAGCCAAGAACCTGTGACGCAAAGCTGCTATCATAACCTACTGTCTTGCTTCCGTACCTCTTTCATTGAATGGAAATGGATTGGGGAAGGAACCAGGGACCCCTTAGATTAAGATTAAGTTGAGGCAGCCCTTGCCCTTTCCGGTTGAGGTGGAGCTCCTTCCAGTTGTTGTTTCCGATTTGAGAGTTCAAGCAGCCAACAAGCCTGACGCCAGAAGAAGCACTTCTGACAGAAGCAAGCGCAATCCGGTTCATAGTTCTATTCATGACTACATCTGGCGCTCTAAAGCCAGATACCTCAATCTTTACCAACCAATTACTGCACCCCTCTCTTCTGAGCAGTTGGATGGTAAAAATTATATCTCCTGGGCATCTCACATTGAACTTTGGCTTGTTGGATAGGGGTATGAGACACATCTCACTCAAACTGAAGAAGATGTTCAAGACGTCGATCGTCCTCTGTGGAAGAAGGTTGACGCTCAGTTGTGTTGTATTATCCGAGCCACCATCCATTCATCTCTTAGGAATGTTTTCCGTACTCACAAAACCTGCCAAGCTGTTTGGACACAAGCTCAACAACTCTTTACAAACACCTCTCGGCGACTCTATCAAGTTTGTGAAGATCTCATGACTATCCTCAACGTCAATCAGATTAAGGATTCAATGTCAACTTATCTGGGTTCAGTTTCTAGCATTCTTTGTGACTTCAATGAACTGCTCCCACCTGCGGCTGATCCTGTTGAAGAGCTTAAAAATCGGAAGAAATTTTTTATGTCTTTGGCTTTATATGGTCTGCCTACAGATTACTCTCATGTCCGTGACCAGATCCTAGACAGCCCCACAAAAGCTACCATGGAAAATACCTGGGCGACTCTTCTCCGTATCCCGGCCAAAGTCTTGAAGATGCCTTCTTCTGTTCCTGTTGACTCGTCAGCTTTGGTCTCTCGACACAAAGGACCTCCACCTCGCAAGGGTGGCAAAGGACGCCCTTGGTGTGACCATTGTCACCGACCGGGACACACGATTGATAAATGCTGGCGTCTACATGGTCGTCCTCCTCGTGCTGCTCAGATTGTTCAGAGTTCTGTTGCTCCTTCAGCTTCCACTTCACAGTTAACACCTGATTCGACTTCAACACCTTCCTATACTGACTTTATGAAATGGTTTGAGGATCGACAGGCTTCGGGTTCCACTGCTACCATTGCAGACGCTGGTACTTCCTTTGCTAGCATGTCTCGTTCTTCGGGTCCTTGGGTTCTTGATTCAGGGGTCACCGATCATATCACTGGTAATAAATCCCTTTTCTCCTCTCTCACTACTTCTGGTAATTTACCAACGGTCACCAAGGCCAATGGTTCCCAAACTCAATCCCAGGGTATTGGTATTGTTCATCCTTCTTCATCTCTTTCAATTCATAATGTTCTTTATGTTCCCGGCGCCCCTTTTAATTTATTGTCGATAAGTCAACTTACTCGATCTCTTGACTGTGTCATTTCTTTTACTAACACATCTGTTTACTTACAGGACCGGAGTACGGGGAGGATGATTGGCTTCGGATGTGAATCCCATGGCCTATATCGGCTTCAACAACCCTCTTTTGTTGGTTCGGCGACAACATCTCCACTACTTATTCATGCTCAGTTAGGACATCCAGGTCTTAATAAGTTGAAACAGTTACATCCTAGTCTTTCTCACTTAGAGTCTTTATCTTGTGAGTCGTGTCAATTAGGTAAGCATGTTCGTAGTTCTTTTTCTCCTCGCATTGAGAGTCGGGCTATGTCTCCTTTTGCTTTGGTTCATTCTGATGTTTGGGGTCCGAGTCGTATTTCTTCCACAATGGGGTCAAGATATTTTGTTACTCTTATAGACGATTTTTCCCGTTGTACATGGCTATATTTAATGAAGGATCGTTCAGAATTATTTTCTATTTTTGAATCCTTTTTCCTTAAAATAAAAACTCAATTTGGTACTTCCCTTCGAATTTTACAAAGTGATAATGCACGCGAGTATTTGTCTACTCAGTTTCGTACCTTCTTGACATCTCATGGCGTGTTGCATCGCACGTCTTGCCCTCATACCCCTCAACAGAATGGGGTTGCAGAACGCAAAAATCGTCATCTCCTTGAAACGACTCGGACTCTCCTTCTCCATTCTCATGTCCCTCATCAGTTTTGGGGTGATGTCGTACTTACTGCGTGTTATCTCATCAATCGCATGCCTTCATCCACTCTCCAGGGCAAAATACCTCATTAGGTACTTTATCCACATCAGTCTCTTCATCCTCTACCACCTCGGGTCTTTGGTTCTATATGTTTTGCTCATGCTCTTGATCCCGGCGTTGACAAGCTCTCTCCCCGGTCTCATAAGTGTGTTTTCCTTGGGTACCCACGGTCTCAGAAAGGGTACAAGTGTTATTCTCCTACCCTTCGTCGGTACTTCATCTCTGCTGATGTCACATTCTTTGAGTCGGTTTCTTTTTTTGCTCCTTCCGCTTCACAGGTCGAGGTTTCTCCCTCTCCACCTGCGCCAGTGACTATCTTTTGTCCTCCAGAGGCGCCTCTATCTTCTCCAGCCTCGCCTCCTCCTTTGCAGGTTTATCAACGTCGTACTCGTTCTGCTTTGCCGCCGGCCAACATCGACGCTGCTGTGGCACATCTTTGGAGCCAAGTCCTTCGTCGCTTCCTCCGGTCTCATTTCCTGAGTCTGATATTCCCATTGCACTTCGAAAAGGTATGTGTTCCACTCGTAATCCTTCTCCTCATTATGTTTCTTTGAGCTATCATCGTCTTTCTCCTTTCTATTATTCTTGCCTTTCTTCCTTGCCATTTGTTTCTCTTCCAAAGATTGTAGATGATGCCTTTGCCCATCCAGGATGGAAACAGACTATGCTTGATGAAATGAGTGCCTTACAGAGTAATGGAACTTGGAACCTCGTTCCTCTACCACCTGGGAAGTCAGTGGTTGGTTGTCGATGGGTGTTTACGGTGAAAGTTGGTATAGACGGCATGGTTGATCGGCTTAAGGCTCGTCTTGTCGCTAAAGGCTATACTCAGGTATTTGGATTGGATTATGGGGACACTTTTTCTCCTGTTGCCAAGATATCTTCTGTGTGTCTATTCCTGTCCATTGCTGCAATTCGCCATTAGCCCCTTTATCAGTTGGACATCAAAAATACATTCTTACATGGTGACCTGCTCGAGGAAGTCTACATGGAGCAACCTCCATGTTTTATTGCTCATGGAGAGTCTTCTGGTCTTGTCGCCTATGGAAATCTTTATACGGTCTCAGCAATCACCCAGCATGGTTCAATAGATTTAGTACCGTAATTCAGCAGTTTAGCATGACTCGAGAGGCTGATCATTCTGCTTTTTATCGCCACTCATCTACTGGTTGGTCATCTAGTGGTTTATGTTGATGATATTGTCATCACAGGTAATGATCATCTTGGGATTTCACAAGTAAAACAACATCTTTTCAAACATTTCCAGACAAAGGATCTTGGCAAACTCAAATATTTTCTTGGGATAGAAGTGGCACAGTCTAAAGATGGGATCATTATATCCCAAAGGAAGTATGCAATGGATATTTTGGAAGAAACAGGAATGTTAAACTCAAAGGTAGTCGACAATCCCATGGATCCTAATGTCAAGCTCCTACCAAATCAGGGGGAGCCTTTTTCAGATCCTGAACGGTATAGGCGATTGGTAGGGAAACTAAGCTACCTTACTGTCACTCGTCCGGATATCTCATTTGCAGTAAGTGTAGTAAGTCAGTTTCTTAGCTCTCCATGCAAAGAACATCGGGATGTAGTGACTCGCATTGTTCGATATATCAAGGGTGCACCAGGAAAGGGTCTTCTATATGAAGACAAAGGACATACTTAAGTCGTGGGATATTCTGATGCAGATTGGGCAGGATCTCCCTCTGATAGAAGATCCACTTCTGGATTTTGTATATTTGTCGGAGGTAACCTTGTTTCTTGGAAAAGCAAAAAACAGAATGTTGTGGCGAGATCCAGTGCAGAGGCAGAATATCGAGCTATGGCTATTGCTAGTCAAGAACTTATATGGTTAAAACAGTTGCTTCAGGAACTAAGGTTTGGAGAGGTTACACAAATGTCACTCATATGTGACAATCAAGCCGCTATGCATATTGCCTCAATCCAGTCTTCCATGAGAGAACAAAGTATATTGAAGTTGACTGTCACTTTGTCAGAGAGAAAGTCATATCTGGAGAAATATCTACTAGTTTTGTCAACTCAAATGATCAGCTAGCAGATATATTCACTAAATCACTTAGAGATCCTCGGATTGACTACATATGTAACAAGCTTGGTGTATATGATCTATATTCTCAAGCTTGAGGGGGAGTGTTAGAATAAGTATAGGGGTAGTTTGGTCTTTTGGCTTCTTTCTTCTTTTCTATATAAAGGCCTAACTCGTGGTTCCTAGATACGAGATTTTAGGTTTTACTTTGTACAGGTTCAATACTACCTGAAATTGGAAGAAAGAGAAAAATAAATAAATCCAAGACAGCAAATGAAATGTTTGATGGACCTAGAGAGCTTGAATTTGTGTTGAATGAAGACCATTACAGTCCTAATTATTTTTGTCTATCTATGCTCTTTTATCTTAACTTTGACGAATATAAGATCATCAAGAACTTTTGGCCAAAAGTGTTAGATGCCCATAGAGGCCTCAAATTCATACCAAATAGATATCATTGCACTTCTAATGATTATTTATTTAGTATATGTCATTTTTTCCCCAAGGATTTTGACAAAAAGTGTGTGACAATCTTAGAGGCCTCAGATCTATGTCAAATAAGCATCATTGTATCCTATATTTGTTGAAGGCATTTTCTCTTGAATTTGAGGACCCATCAAGTACTTTTGGGAAAAAGTATTTGGTGATATAAGAGACTAAAATTCAGGTCAAATGGGCATCAAATTGGCCTATGCTACTTTTTTCTTGATCTTGAGGCCTATAGGGATCATCAAACACATTTGGCTAAAAATTCTTAACAACCCAACTCTAAAAGCTACAAATTTATGTCAGATGGGCACCATAGCACCCCCTAGTGGTTCAATGAGTCTATCTATACTACTCTCTATTCTTGATTTTGAGGCCTATACCGTCATCTAACACTCGTGATCAAAAGTGTTTGACGACCCTAGAAATCTTAGATTTGTGTCAACTAGGCATCATTGCATCTCTGATGCTTCCCTCTATATATGCTTTTTTTCATAATTTGAGCCCTATGAGGCTGTCAAGTATTTTTGAGCAAAAGTTCTAGTTGACTACTAGCCGTCAAACACTTATTGGTCAAAGGTGTTCGATGATCAAAAATCAACTGCCAATTGATTGTTGGTTGGGAAAAAATTGTTTGGGCAAAACCGATTGGGTGGAGTATTTAGAGAAATAGGTGTAGGTGTCGCCTTTGGTAAATGTCATATTTCCTAAGACTGCACTCAAACCAATTATTCATTTAAGGTCGCTACCTAGGGATCCCTGACAACAATGGCATGCTTTCAACTTTTCAAAATAGAAGATACACCATTCCATCTAGTATATGAAAGATGGGTGCAAGAAAATTGATTTAGTCTTTGTTGGAAGTGTAAATAGAAAAATGCTTACTTAGTGTAGATGGACTTGAGACAATTATTCTGTTTGTTAGTTACCTAGAGGCATCTAACACAATGAATGTCTTTAATGTTTCATAATAGAGGTGACAGTGATATTTGATGATAGAATGCTGTATGAAAGTGGATAAGTGTTTTTATGGAGTGTAAATGAAAACTACTTGGTTCTCTTGAGTTATGGCCTTTGCTGATAAGCTTTGTTGTTATTAAGAAGAATTCTAGCGCATCTGATGATGAAGTCGACAAAAGTATTGCCATGGACCTATATCTATTGAGGACCACCTATATAACATATTATAAATACATAAGAATGTATTTGTAAAGCTGTAGTAATTAACACACAGGCAGTAATTTCACCACATAATAGAAACAAGACTACGGAGTTGCCACTCCTTGTTCTTGTCTATTGCACATAAGGAACATTTTAGAACTGAATGACACTGACTAAAACGGGTGAGTAACAATGGTGTATTTTTTTCTTGCAAATACAAAAATCAATTCAACCGTTAGTAATATTTTATCACAATTACAGTGGTAAAGTATATAGATATGCTCAAGTGGGTTGTTGGGTGAGCCAATGTAAAGAATTAATATTATTTTTTAATATATGACCTTATAGAAGAAAAAAATTGATTTTTTGCTTAGACCAACCTAGGATGTTTTTTTAAAGGACCGTCATCGCGTGCGACAATTGATTGTCGCACAATTTTGTCATGATGTCATCGCGTGCACGCGACAGAGGAATCGCACGCACTACAATAGTGCGCGCTCGTCATCGGGCGACATTCGCGCATGCTCAACAATCGTGCGCGCTCGACAATCGCGCGCATTTGACGTCGCGGGACACAAGGCATGTCACTATTCCATCGCGACCAGCACCGCCGGAGGAGTCGCAGGACGCCTCCGGCGCCTCCGGAGGAGTTCTGACAGCGCCGGAGGAGTCGCAGGACTCCTCCAGTGGCGCCTAAGTCCTGCGACTTCTCCAGTAGCGCCAAAGACGTCCCCTGCGACTCTCTGGCACCGCCGGAGGAGCGTGCCCAGAAGATCTTGAATTTAGGGTTTTACTGTTAAAAATTAAATATTTTTATTTAATTAATTCAAATATTTTCTAACTTAAGTGTGATATTTTGAAGAGACTTTTATATAGCCTAATTAAATTATCCCAACAAAATATAAATATATTTAAAATTTTTAAAAATAATAATAATAAATTTTATTAGTTAATATTCTGAAAATTAATTTTACTAATTTAAATTTTATTTAAAAATTCTAAAAAAAATTTAAAAAATTTTAATAAATCATATTCATATTTTAATATTTTAATATTTTTTAATTATTTTATATTTTTTTCTGTTTTACTATTTAATTAATATTCTGATTTTTTATCATTTTAAATATATATTATTTAAAATAATAATTAATTTAAATAAATAAATAGTTAATTTATATAATTATTATACATAACGTAACATTTTTTAATTAATTTATATACTTATTATAGAAAAAATATAGAATTAATTTAAAATTTAGATTCATGAATATTAAGATATTTAGGGTGCATTTGGTTTGTAAAATTTATTCATTTTCTACTTTTCATTTTCTATTTCTATTTTTGCATTTTCGACTATAGTTTTTAGAAAATAAAAAATGTGTTTGGTATGATAGACTGAATTTCTATTTTATAGAAAAGAAAACTGGAAAATGTATTTGGTAGGCTAATATGGAAAATGGTAAGCAAAATTATTCTTATTTAGAAAAAACAAAGATGAAAAACTAAGGGGGGTTTGGTTTGATTATTTTCTATTTTCATTTTTTGTAAAAATAGAAAACATGTTTGGTTGATAATTTGTATCTCTGTTTTTCAAAAAATGAGATATCATTTTTCAGAAAACTAGAAAACGTCTAAACGTCGTTTTCAAAAAAAAAAATGAAAACGCGGTCGAAAATATGAAAATGCGGTCGAAAAATAGGAAAATGCGGTCAAAAAATTGGCGTTTTCTTATCGCCAATTTCTTTTTTCCTCATCTCCCTTCCTCCCGACTCCCGTGCCTCTCCCCGTGCCCTAAAACGCCACTTCCGCTCCTCCTCTCCCCGTGCCCTAAAACGCCACTTCCACCACCCCTCTTCCCATGCCCTAACTTCCCTTTTGTGGAGCTTCCGTAGCGCCACCGCTCCTCCTTCGCCACCTGTTGCTCATGCACCGCCAGCCCTTTGCTGGTCCTGCATCCCCGTCTGTCAGGCTCGCCTCCTCTATATTTTTGCGCAATCCCTTCCGTTTGTCGCCTCCTCGACAAATTATGCACGTGATCCCTTCCGTCACCTCCTCCATAAATTGGGCGTGCAATCCCTTCCGTCTACTGGGCTTCCTCTTCCCTTTCGTCGTGATCTTGCTGTGCCAAAATTTCGGTGCATTTATCTACACCCACCTCTACTTATTCCAGATCGTGTAAGCATCAAAGTCATATTTTCAATTTGTTCCATGGCAGATTTTCAACCTTTGACTTAATCTCGTATGATATTAATTTTTAACATCATGTATCTTGTTCCTTTAGCTCAAACAATTATTTCCCTGATACAAACTGATTATGTTTTGAGTTTCCACATGAAGATGAGTGGATCAGAGTTGAATGACAATTTTTTTGCTTTCTTAGTTGAATTCTTTATAGCTCACAAGGAATTCTGTAAAATATCGCCATGACTTGTGGAGTTAATCTTGTATTAAAATTTGAATATACTATTTGCATGCATTGTTTAGAAAGATATAAAGAGATCTGACATTCTTTTCCATTTTCCTTAATTCTATTGTTCTTACTGTTCTTCATTCTATTGTGTCATATCGATGTGGAGAAATATGAGTGGTCAAAGGCTAATGTTGTCGTGTTTGTCGAAATCATTTACGATAAAACGAAGCAAAATAAGCTACAAACATCTACCTTTAGTAAAACAGTTTGGGAGGAGATCAACAAAGAATTATATCTAACTACGAAGATGAATTATGGTGTCAATAGGCTCAAAGGTAAATGGAATCATCTACGCACCCGGCAACGACTTTTTGCTGCATTGCTTGCTCATATTGGAGTTACAATGGATCCAAACACCGGTAAAGTGAATGCTCCAGAGGAAGTGTGGGCAGAATTTTATATGGTAAATATTTTTATCCATTCAAATATATATTTTTATTGTATGCTAGTGTATAATAAAATGCTTTCCTAATCAATGGTACAGAAAAATAAAAGGGAGTAAAAGGCAATACAAAAGGAAGGTTGTGATCATTTTAACATTCTTAGTGAAGTTTTCGGTGGGACAACTACAACAGGTGATATGCACAGGGCTTCTACTCAATTACCTCCCACATCTGATGAAGAGAGAGAGCTCGAAGAAGCATTCATTAATAGAGGTGTTAACTCATATGTTGAAGTCGTTGATGACGAGAATGAGGATGTCGGAGGGGAACCTAATAATTGGTGGCGGCGTGTTGCAGAATCATCCATATAGTCGGCAACGTACAGATCCTAAACTTTCAAGAATTGAAAAATATGAGGCTTGTATGGACAAGTGGAGTAATACCATGGAACAGCTGAGTGGAGAATTCATTTCTAGGCAAAAATAACCTAGAGTTGAGGGCTGCCAAGTTAGAACGTGAACAAGATATATCCTGCTCTTCTGGAACTAGCGTGTTCAATGATCCTTACTCTATAGAGATGTGCATGCAAATTTTAAATGGGATGGAATCATTATCTACCCAAGCGTACACAAAAGCTACCGAAGCTTTCCTTAAACCTGTCTACGTGAAATTTTCATGAAAATTCCATCAAATAGGAGAGCTGACTGGTTGGATTGCCTCAATCTTGAGCATGTGTAGGATTATATGTTGCCAAGTTGATGGGGAGTGCTTTTATTACCTAGCCGAAAACTACTTAATGTTAATGGAGTTTGTTTGATTTCTTGGCTTGAATATTGAAGGCTTGTTTTATAATTTGGAATTTAATGTTGAAGCCTATGTTGAGCTTTTCAATATGAATTATTTATTGGTTGTTTATGAGATAAATCTCTTGGTAATTTTATACATGTGTGTGTTGATTTTAATATTGGTTTGTTGCATAGCATGTCAAGCTCTGATGATGAATCTAATGAATTGGGCCCAGATATCAATTTGTTAATAGTTTTGGGTATCGCAAATGATTTTTCTCATGACATGATGACTGAATATCTTGAATATATTGATCGAATGTCGTGTCGAACTTCATCTCTTATTGGAAGGATGTATATACAAGAAATACTTGATAGACACCCCCAAGTTTGCTTTGACAATTTCCGTATGTCAAAACATGTATTTGTGAGTTTTTGTAGAACATTAAAAGAGATTAATATATTGCAAGATGGAAAGAAAGTTACAGTTGAAGAAGGTGTCGCTCTGTTCTTACTAATTGTCGGGCACAACACACGACATCGAATATGTGCAAATCAATTTCAACATTCATTCTACACTAGTAGCAAGTGGTTCAAACGAGTTCTATGAGCTATTTGTACCTTGGGCACATATATTATTCGACCATATGAACACAATGGCATCCATCCTCGCATACACTAATGTGTCTACTTACATTAACAATTTATCCTTAGTTACACATTGTGCATTTTTAGAATTGTATTGGAGCTATCGATGGGACTCACATGTCGGCATGGGCACCATCGTTAATTCAGACATCTTTTCGTGGTAGAAAGGTTATTGTTACACAAAATGTGATGCTTGCAAGCAACTTCGATATGCTTTTCACATTTGTGTATATTGGTTGGGAGGGGACAGCAGATGATTCCAGGGTATTCATAGACGCATTGACAAGGCATGAAAATAATTTTCCTAAACCTTGCGGTGGTAAATAACATATAAAACTCTCTCTATATATTTATTTATGTTGATGTTTTACATCATTAATATGGAAACACTATCACAGATCAATTTTATCTTGTTGATTATGGTTACCCAAACATGCTGGGGTTTCTCGCTCCGTATCGAGGTCGACGCTATCACTTACGAGATTATCGGGAGCAAGGCAGACCAAGGGGGAAGGAAGTGTTATTCAATTATAAGCACAACATGTCATAATATTATAGAGCGATGCATTGTGGTGCTCAAAGCAAGGTTCCGAATTTTAAAAGATATGCCAAACTATCTAATTACTAGACAAAGATTAATTCCAGTTGCATGTTGTGCGGTGCATAATTTCATACGTCGGCATCATGCAATGGATAATTTGTTTATGGAAAACTCTTCTGATGATATGCTTATGTCTGGAGTCGAAGGTGATTTTAGTGATCAAGAGTCGATTCCAATTGATTCAAGCCAGCTTAGATGGGAAATGTACATGATGAAATTGCAAGCAATATGTGGAATGATTATGTGGAACATCATCCATAATTAGCTTTGTATTTATGTTTAATATATTTGAACATGTGAAACAAAAAAACAATACTTCAGGACATATATTAATTGTTAGTACATATATATTAATATATAACATATGTTTTATTTAAATGGAATAGATTGAACCACTTGTTGATTTTATATTTATATAAACGTCAACTAATTCATTACATTTGGTAGATATTTTTTTATCATTTTAAATATATATTATTTAAAATTATAATTAATTTAAATAAATAAATAGTTAATTTATATAATTATTATACATAAGGTAACATTTTTTAATTAATTTATATACTTATTATAGAAAAAATATAGAATCAATTTTAAATTTAGATTCATGAATATTAAGTTTTTTTTACTTTTAGAATTCTTATTTCTGAACATATGAAACATATAATTTTATCTTAGAATGTCTCTACTAATCAACTTAGGAAATATTATATGTCTTTTATTTAAAAATTTTTGATAAAGATCTGTCAAGTTTATTATTCCTAATAAAACACTTATAATCTTGTACACCTGTGATCATTCTAAATTAAGATAGCTGAATTATTATTATTAGAAGATTATTTAATTTTAAATAAAAAAATATCAAAATCATATCTGCACGGCATGATACAATACTGAAACCGTATTGTTCCAATCTGGGACGAACCTCAACAGGAGTTGAGATTTTAAACCTTGGTTGTAGGAGAAACCAATCAAATTCTATAAGGGAACTATTGACTCTTGAACAACAAAATGAGATCTCCTATTGAGTCAAACGCAAAACTATGAGATAAAAGATGGAGAATTAGTAAGCCAGCTCATGGAAATACTAAACAGATTTCATGTAATCGAGGAACAAATTCAAAATACTGACTTGGTCAGGTACCTATTTAAGGCATTCCTCAAACTACTTTACGAGAGTTCATAGTGGATGCATATAAGGTATCTCAAGATTTGTTTATATTAAATCAGATAAATTATTTTGTGAATTTAAATTGCATAAGCAACTAACTTTGTTATGCGAGAGAAGGGTATAACTTTGGTTACGGAAAAAAGTAAAGTAATGAAGCCCAAAGCCAAGCCAAAGACTAAATCCAAGCTTGAAATTGAGTCCGAATGTGAATCCGAACCAAATAGCAATGAAGAAGATATAGCTTTAGAGATAGCAAATATGGTGAACGGAATAATGAGAAGGAAGGATCTCACTTGAAAAGGAGCCAAAAAGGAGATAGAAAAGAAGGACCAATCAATTAAAAGGAACATAAGATGGTTTAAATGCAATAAAAACAGACTACAAGCCCCAACTTAAGGATAAGGAGGAAAGACCCAAGAAATCAAAGAAGAAGAAAGCATTAAAAGCAACAAGGGACGAATCTTCTTCAAATTTAGAGGAAGAACTAAACAAACCCTCCAAGCAAATGGTGATCAAGATAGTAGAAACTGAGTCAGATTCATGTTCAAGCTCAAAATTAGATCAAGATCAAGATGAGATTAGCAACTCAAATGAGTCAACTGATTAGGTAAACCCTAAAACTGACAGACTTCACTCTATTATAGCATATTTGACTAAAACTTTAGCTAAATCCAAATCTAGAGTTAAATCACTCCTTGAGAAGGGGGGAACTAACCTTAGTTTATCAACTAAGCAGGTTCAAGGGAGAACCTCAACACAAGTTTCACAATTTGAGGAAGAGAATTCCTTGTTGAAAGCTCAAGTTAAAGTCACTATTGGAAAGGTTCACGTTAGACTAAGTATTTAGACATAATACTTGGGTCGGGCCATGTACAACAAACCTAGACTTGGGTTTAACTCAAATGTCAAACATTGTTCATGCATGTGTTTGTTAAGTAGAAAACCAAATGATAATATTAGATGTGAGAACACTTGGGTTCCTAAGTTTAGCTTAGTTAACAAGGTTGGACATAAATCATATTGGGTAGCAAAATAGCAAATTCATTATTTGAATGCAGGAACAATAGAGTCAAAACAAATGGATGTTAAATAACAGGTGCTACAGACATATAATAAAGTTCACCAGCCTCAACCTCAAAAAGTTAAATATGGTCGGCTTCAAAAACAATAATAAGCTACAAGTGCTCAGGTCAGATAGCATTGAGTTAGATTTCCATTTTATTATTAAGAAAGTTTTGTATGTTAAAAATTTTAGATATAATTTACTTAGTATAAGTCAATTGTGTGCTAGTGGATACAAAGTGGAGTTCCACTCCACTAAGTGTCTAGTAAGATCATGTGGAATTGGATGAAGAGAAAAAGAACTTAAATCTTTTTCATTATTTTATAATTTACAAGAAGTCCAACCTAAATAGGAGGATGCAAGAGACATTAGAAAGAAAGATTCCAAACAAAAGGAAAATAAAAATCTCTCTTAATTATAGATTTAATTCCTTTCCTTCTGTGTCAATCTTTATTAATCACAAATTTAATTCCTTTCCTTCTATGTCAATCTCTCTTAATTATCAAATCAAATCAGATCGGAATATTCTTTAATGTTGTCAAATCAAATCAGAATATTCCTTAATAATGTCAACACTCCCCCTCAAGTTGGTGCAAAGATATCTATCATGCCCAACTTGTTGACTTGAAATTCAAATGCTTGTTTCAACAAGCCCTTAGTCAACACATCTGCCACTTGCTATAAAGTTGGCACAAATGGCATGCAAATTATCCCTTCATCGAGTTTCTCCTTTATAAAGTGTCGGTCAATCTCAACATGCTTTGTTCTGTCATGTTGAACTGGATTTTGAGCAATGTTGATCGCTGCCTTGTTATCACAGTACAACTTCATAGGGAGATTAATTTCCTTAGTAAGATCTTCTAGGACCTTAATCCAAAGAACCTCATAGATAACTTGAGTCACAGATCTAAATTCTGCCTCGGCATTGCTTCTTGCAACTACACTTTGTTTCTTGCTTCTCCAAGAAACTAAGTTACCCCAAAGAAATGTACAGTACCCTGAAGTTGACCTCCTATCAGTGATTGATCCTGCCCAATCAGCATCAGTATACACCTCAATCCCTCTCTTATCAATTTTCCTAAAGAAGAGTCCTTTCCCTGGAGTCCCTTTCAAATATCGAAGAATTCGATATGCAGCTTCAAGGTGCTCTTTAAATGGAGAATGCATAAATTGACTTACCATACTCACAGCAAAAGCAATATCAAGGCGTGTGTGTGACAAGTAAATCAACCTTCCAACCAATCTTTGGTACCTTCCTACATCTGCAGGAGTTCCCTGTTTGACTTTTCCAAGCTTAACACTAACATCTATTGGCGTTTCTGATGGTCTGCAGTCATTCAATCCAGTTTCTTTTAAAAGATCCAGAATATATTTCCGTTGGGTAACCACAATGCCCTTCTCGGATCTTGCAACTTTCATTCCCAGAAAATATTTTAGTTGGCCCAAGTCTTTAATCTCAAATTCTTTTGCTAAGCTTTGCTTTAATCTGCTCATTTCTTGAGCATCATCACCAGTCAATATTATATCGTCCACGTAAACAATCACCACTAAAATCTTGTTTTTAGTGGATCTTTTAGTAAATAGAGTATGATCAAATTGACCCTGAATATATCCTTGACCTTTAACAAACCTTGTAAACCTGTCAAACTGAGCTCTGGGGGACTGTTTGAGTCCATATATAGACTTTCTCAGCTTGCACACTTTACCCCCAAATTTCTCAGTGAATCCAGGTGGAGGTTCCATATAAACCTCCTCTTCTAGGTTCCCATTTAAGAATGCATTCTTCACATCTAGCTAATTCAATGGCCAATCAAGGTTAGCAGCTATAGATAAAAGTATTCGTACTGTGTTTAATTTAGCAACCAGAGAAAAAGTCTCAGAGTAGTCTACTCCATAAGTCTGAGTGAACCCTTTAGCTACAAGGCGGGCTTTGTACCTCTCCAAGGATCCATCTGAATTGTATTTCACAGTAAATACCCACTTACAACCAACAACTGTCTTCCCATTAGGAAAATCCACTTTCTCCCAAGTAGAGTTCTTCACCAAAGCCTTCATCTCTTCAAGAATAGTTTCTCTCCACTCAGGAACATTCAGGGCTTCCTGGATGCTGTTAGGAATGGATACACTAGACAATTGTGAAATAAATATACAACAGGAAGGTGAAATATTTTCATACGACACAAAGTTTGACAGGGGATATTTTGTACAAGATCTAACACCTTTCCTAAGAGCAATGGGAAGATCCAGTTGACTAGAAAACTCAAGATTACCTGGAAGATTGGGTCCTTGTGAATCATGAATTTCATGATTGAACCTCTGATTGGATTCTTGAGGATGCTGGGAACTAGGGCCTTCCTTCTTCTTTGAATAGACCAGACCTTTATATCGTTTCCCATCCATTTCTGCTATTTCATATTGTTTATTTTGAGATGGCATTATCACAGAGTGTTCTTGTTTGTCGATAGACTCAATATTTTCCCCATTTTCTACCTCTTTTAGTGATAGAGTATCATTAGGAACAAGTGCAAAGGTTAAGTCAGATTTATCAACACATTCATCTTCATTAGCTTTGTTCTCCCGCTGAAGATTAGTGTTTTGGTATGAAGTTCCCTCAAGAAAAGTGACATCCATAGAACAAATATTTTTTTCGTAATTGGATCAAAGCATTTGTAACCCTTTTGATTGTTGGGGTATCCTACAAATATGCATTTATATGCTTTTGGATCAAGTTTTGATTTTCTAGGATCAAAATTATGAACAAATGCAACACTTCCAAAAATTTTTAAAGGGATGTTTGTCACTAACCGAGAATTAGGCAAGCATTCTGTGAAAACCTGGATTGGACTTCTAAACGACAAATTTCGAGTTGACATTCGATTAATCAAATAGGTTACTGTCAGAACTGCTTCTCCCCAAATATACTTAGGAACCTTAGTTGTAAAACTTTAAGGCTCTAGCAACTTCAAGGAGATGTTTGTTTTTCCTTTCAGCAATCTCATTTTGTTGGGGTGTATAATTACATGAACTTTGGTGCACAATTCCTTTCTCATCAAAAAAATTTCCCAACATATTGTTAAAGAATTTCATTCCATTATCACTTCGAAAAATTTTAATCTGAGTCTGAAAATGAGTTTGAACCATGTTATAAAAAATTTTGAACATCATTGCAGCCTCAGATTTTTCTTTTAGCAAAAAAACTCATGTGACCCTAGTATGATCGTCAATGAAAGTAATGTACCATCGTTTCCCAGAAAGAGTGGTAACCCTATAAGGACCCCAAATATCACTATGAATCATAGTACAAGGTGCTGATTTTTTGTATGGTTGAGGTTGAAAAATAGATCAATGATGTTTTGCTAATTCACAAAATTCACATGGAAAAACTGAACTCTTTATTAATAAACAGCTTGGGAACCAACAACTTTAAATATTGAAAACTAGGATGACCCAATCTATAATGCCATAACAAAATTTCACTATTATTTGGAATAGAAATAGAGTTGAAACAAGTTTTACGGTCTGACCCTTCATTAAAGAGGTAAAGTCCACCATCCTGTTTAGCATCCCCAATCATCTTCCCCAAGGTTAAATCCTGAAATTCACAATGCGAGAAACAAAAATTAGCTCTACAATTATGATCATAGGTGAATTTACTGATGGATAGAAGATTGTAGGAAAGGGTGGGAACATGTAGAACATCTTTCAATGTTATAGATTGAGAAATAGGTACTAGTCCTTTTCCTGCAACAGTAGCAAAAGAACCATCTGCAATTTTGATTTTTTGATTCCCTGCACTTGGTGTATAAGAAGAGAAATATTGCGAAATACTAGTCATATGATCAGTAGCACCTGAATCTAAGATCCAGAAGCCATTAGATTTGGTACATGCAAGGGTACCGATGGGAACAATACCTGAATCAACAAGGGCACATGAAGGATTAGAATTTCCTAAGGATTGGGACTGAAATAGTTTTTGTAAGTGCTTCATTTGTTCCTTAGTGAAGGGAAAAGATTCTGAGGAAGATTGCTGCTTTGGATCAGAATGGTTCACATGAAGGGCACGACTTTCATGTGCTCCCCCTAACTTGTTATCACTGCCCTGTTTCTTCTTTCCATATGCTGGTTTTCCATGCAACTTCCAGCAGTTTTCACGTGTGTGCCACGGTTTTCTGCAATAGTCACACCAAGGCCTTTGCTTTTCTGCACCACGAACTACAAGAGTGGACCCCTCCATTTCTGGTTTTGATTCAGGAATATTTTTTAGCATCACATATCGTCTTGCTTCTTCCCTACGTACTTCTGAGAAAACTTCTTTTAGAGGAGGTAAAGGCTTTCGTCCCAGAATACGCCCTCGAACCTCATCGAGTTCCTTGTTCAAACCAGCCAGGAACACAAATACCCAGCCTCTTTCTGTTTTATTTTTTATAGCGAGCACTATCATTTGGATTTTCCCAATCTTCTTCTTGAAACAAATCCAACTCCTGCCAAACAATCATCATTTCATTATAATAAGTTGTTACCTCACGATCTCCTTGCTCCATTTTCCACCGTCGAGTGTTTAATTCGAACAATTGAGAATGATTGTCCAAATCTGAATATGTTTCTCTAACAGCTTCCCACACATCTCGAGCTGTGGGTAGAAATATAAATGGCTTTCCAATCACAGGATCCATAGAGTTTATTAACCAAGCAGTGACCATAGAATTTTGAGACCGTCACTGCTCGAATCTTGGATCCTTTGTGGTTGGAGGTTTGATTTCACCATTGAGATACCAAGTTTTCCTTTGCCGTCTATTGCCAATCGTACTGTCTGAGACCACTCAAGATAATTTTTTCCATTCAGTTTATGAAGAGTAATCTGGAGAGATCCAGTAGAGTTGTCAGGAAGAAAACCCGCCATCGGTTGAGCATTTGCTTGGGCTTTTGCCCCCAAAGGCATCATCTCCCAACATCCGAAGATGTTGGACCAGAGCCAACCATGGCTGCCTTGAAATTCATCCTTACATCCTATTGCTCTGATACCATGTGGAATTGGATGAAGAGAAAAAGAACTTAAATCTTTTTCATTATTTTATAATTTACAAGAAGTCCAACTTAAATAGGAGGATGCAAGAGACATTAGAAAGAAAGATTACAAACAAAAGGAAAATAAAAATCTCTCTTAATTACAAATTTAATTCCTTTCCTTCTGTGTCAATCTCTATTAATCACAGATTTAATTCCTTTCCTTCTATGTCAATCTCTCTTAATTATCAAATTAAATCAGATTGGAATATTCTTTAATGTTGTCAAATCAAATCAGAATATTCCTTAATAATGTCAACAGATCAACCAAACAAAATGATTTGACATTAGTAGGAATTAGGAAGGAAAGCGTTTACACTAATAATTTACCCACCTTCTCATTCTAGTGTCTTTTGACACAACAAGAGAAAATAGTTGTGGCACAAGAGACTAGGTCACACTCACTTAAGATATATATTTGACAATAGGTAAGAAAGATTTAGTTAAGGGACTACCTAGGCTAGTTAAACCTAAATATAATATTTGTGATGCATGTCAAGAAAACAAATTAACAAGATCAACTCACAAACCAATCAACTCAAGTCGACTTCATTTGTTTTAGAAATTCTTCACATACACTTTTTTGAAAGTAATAGAATTAAATCTATAAATAGAAATAAATAGTGCTTAGTAATAGTGGATGATTACTCTAGGTACACTTTGGTGTTTCTCTTAAAGCACAAGGATGTAACATTAGATAAGTTAATCCAATTTTCTAAATTAATTGAAAATGAAAAAGAATACTAAAATTAAAAGAATTAAAAGCGACCACGGAGATGAATTTGACAACCATAGGTTTAATAAAGTCTGCTTAGAAAATGGATACAAACACGAGTTTTCTTACCCAAGAAGCGACTGGAATTATGTTAAACAAATACAACTTACCCGACCACTTTTAGGCTCAAGTACATACAAATGGAACACTTTTAAATAAATACCAATTTACAACTCCTTCAATTAAATACTTGTCTTTGGATCTAAAATTTATATCTTAAATACTTAGGGTCATTTAACTAAATTCTCAAACAAGACAGACGATGGAATATTTTTAGGATACTCAACAAATAGTAGAGATTATAGAATATATAATAAAAGGACCCTAAAAATAGAAGAAACATCAAATGTAATCTTTAATGAACATAATCCAAGAAAAACTCAATTAAGTCAAGACATCAACATAAATTTTGAAAAAAAAAACAACTTTAGAAAGCAACAATTTAGGGAGAGCTAGAAACAACTTCAATAAAGATCGACTTAGCAAAATCAAACTTTAAGCTCAAGTGAACTACAAAATACTAGGACACAGAGTTACCATCTAATCAACCACTTGAACAAATTATAGAAGACTCAAGTCAAGAGTAAGAACTAGGTTATCCTACCGTAATTATGCCAAATAGCACTAATCTCTAAACTTGAACCTAAGTTTTTAGACAAAGCATTGTTGAACTGACTGGGTGATAGCATTGCAAGCATGGGCGGAGCTTACATTGGCCTAGTGAGAAAATAAATTTTTTTATTAGTTCCCACCCTTTGCCCCAGGAGAACTTTTTTATATTAATTCAAATCCATCTTTGAGAGTTGCCGGCAGCCGGCATAAAGAAACAATTAAAAACCGTTCCGGCATCCTTTGTGCAACTGAAACCTTACTAAGGTTAATTTTCGTTTTCCTTTTTTTTTGGTAGTGTCGTTATTTAGATTTTGAGCCAATAGTATATGATGCTTTAGAATTTTGGTTTTTATTTACTTGAGGAATGAAATTTGGGATGAAAAGATGATTTATTTCATATGCCATAGATTCATGGCTTTAGGATTTTTAAGTTTGGATCGTTAGTTTTAAAACTTAGAAGTTATTTATTTATTTTTTATTAGCTGTTTTGGATTAGATTATGACTCGATTTAGTAATTCTATATTATTATTATTTTACCAATTTGATAGTAATTACTAATTAGAAAGCTTAAACTGGAGGTTTTGTTTTTTGCTTGCATGGACAAGTTTGGACATTTTTTTTCAAACAAATTTATTATATATATATATATATATATATATATATATATATTTATTGTTTGAAGGACATATTTGTAAAAAGGAATTATTTTACATTACACATTTGCAAAAAGGTTCATGCCAACCTTCATGCTATGAATTGCCAAAACAAAAATTTGGAGTAAGCCAATTTAGACGGTTCAATCCTTCATGATTTAAGAAATTTGGTGATTGGTTACAATATAGTATAATAAAATTAAGGACGGATTCAAGAATTAGAGTTGAGCTTTATCAACCTAACAGTTGATAATGAAACTATTGTACAAAGTTTCAAAATATGAAAACTCAAAAAGAACAATTGTAAGGTAATTATTTTATAGTACTTTATGATTATAAGATTTTATATTTTTTTGCTTTATTAATTACATTATATTGTTGTCCACTGAACCAATATCCTACTCCACCCCTCCCCTGATTGCAAGAAAAACTAGCATAGTTTGATCAAAACTAAGTATGAAGACTTAGTACCTAAACCTATCAATAAAACCATTGTTGACGCTAAATGGGTCTTTAGGAACAAGTTAATTGAAATGGGTGAAGTAGTTAGAAATAAAGCCAATGATTGAGGTTTCAATCAGGTTGCAAGGGTTGGAACAGATTTTTGAAAGAAAAATTCTGAATCATTTAATATTTTAAGTTATTTATTGTTGGTATAGTTCTTAGTTATATCCTGTCATTAAGGGCTACTTCTGTAAGTGAAATTACACTAATTTACAACCTTCAAGTAATAAAGCCTAAACCCATTGGGTGCTAACCATAACTTATACCAAGTCAATATGGATCAGTCTCAAACCAAACCCTAGAGGATGATATCAATAAAAAAACAGAATTTTGAAGATTTCGTCACTTAGTCAAGAAAAACTATTGGGTAGAAAGACAATAGAAGGTAATATACAGCATGGATAGACCAAAGCTGCTAGTGCATATACCTTATTTGACTTGATGACTTATATAATTTAATAGAAAATCATGTTGTTCTAAATCTATTGTTAAGTTCAAATGAAATGTGGTCTTTGAATATTTCAAAAAAAAAGTTCTACTATAAAATATTAACTTTTCCACACAGACGATATTTTGTGCATTTTTTTAATGTTTATAATTGCTTTATGTTTTATCTTCCTAACTTAATACAAACCAAACCAATAAATCCTGACCTAACTCTAACATCATGCCTATTATTACAAACCAAGGTAGCATAAGAAGGTTATAAATTTCACTGTCCCAATTTCATTTTTCCAAAAGTTTCCTTCTCACTTTCTTTAGATGTTAATTTTAAGAATCATACATAGCTTATTTCACAAGATTAGGAGTTCAAAATTCATATAAGCAGGAAACCAGGAATCCTAATGCTGAAGGTTGAAACAGATATTTGAATGAAAAATTCTGGATCATTTAACATTTTAACTTTTGAGACAAGCTTCCATGTATTAAGCCTTACAGGTTTGAATTTTAGAATTTTTCCAAAGAAACCTAAATCTGCAAGGAGTCTTGATCGTCAATCCACTGCTATAACTAACAATAAAAACCCTACACTGAATATAACAATGAACTATATTAAGCTTTGAAGCATCAATGTTATTCTTTGTACACTGAAGTAGTAACTGATTTCTTTCCAATAGGATTTAGGCTGACTGACCTACTTATTATTAGCATACATGAAATATGCTTTTCTTACTTCAAAGTAAACAAATGAATAATATATATGACAATTAGAAAATTGAGTCAACAATAAAATCAGGAAATAATGGAAGTTTAATAAGTATGAAAGAAAATGTTAATCTTACCAATGCCTATCATATTTTCATTGTTAATCTCCACAATGTAATCAGAGAGAGAACTGATATAAAGTGTGGTATTGACTAAACCATCCTTGGAAGTTCCAAGAGATGCTTGGAGATCCGAGGCCACAGAAAAAGATGATCCAGAGATGAAGTCATGAAATACAGGCTGAATGAGTTTTAAATTGTTCAATTTGTTATATGCCATAGGAAACAAATGAATCTTCAATATGTTCACTTCTGATCCTCTGAATGTTTTGGGTTCATCAATTGTAAAATTGTCCGACGTCATTGCTCCACTGACAAAGCTAACATGCCTATTATCAGCATGATCTTTTGCTGATAGGTTGAACTGGAAACCAACAGCAGTGGCAGGATGATTTGGGAGGTCAATGAACTGCCATGAAATATAGTAATCTCTTCGAGGAATCGGGCAGTTGTTACACTTAATAGACAGAGAAGGACCACTACTAGTATTTTGGCAATTATATTGAATATGATGGACAGACAAAGGTAAAACTCTGTAGTCAATGAAGCCAGGAGTTCCAACCAACAGGGAATCAGGGCCACGGAAATTGGAACAGCTCATGCTAGAAATTGTTGTTATGTTAAATTCCAAGTCATTAACAAAAGAAAGCAAATCCGGAGCATTTGCAGGTCTGATTTTATGCACTTCAATGTTCCTTTTTGTAATTATCTGATACAGCAACCTGTCAAAGTGATACAGTTGAGCCGCTAATATGATCACTAACAATTGTATATTTTGTATGCACAACTCAACCATGGAAGTTAAAATAGCAATCCTTTAAAACACTCAACATACACATGTTGGAGAATGAAATCCATCACTTACGCAGATAAAAGACCAAGGAACAATATCCAGCTTGCTATAGAAAATGTCCCACCCAGCTCTGTTTTCCTCTTAATAACCACCTTGTTGTCATCCTAGTAGTAGAAGAAACAAGTTGTTATTAGGAGCCAGCTCAGAAAACATCCTTTGAACAACTTCTCACTTCACTTTCTTGTGTTAAATTGCGATAAGATATACATAAGTATTGATGATTGGTTGCATACAGTATATCAAAAGCATGAATTCAAATGGTGTGCAAATATATCTTAGTCAATGATGTGGAAGAGCAAAGCTTTGAAAGACCATAACTTTTGACTCATATTGAGTCACAAGACTCATGATATATCAAATCAAAGTTTATTCAAAGTTATGCATTTGTTACCTAGTGTAACCCATAACGGCTGGTTTAAGCCCAAAAAAATTGTCATTTAAAGACTTTTTGGAGGTTTTGAAAGAGTTTAGTCCTTTATTTATCATTTGGAGATTATTTTCGTCTTTTGTAGAGTTAGGGTTTTGAGATTATTTAAACTATTTTAAGTTTTTTTTAATTGACACCAGATATCCAGTTTACGCTAACTAATCTTGGATGATCAGCCCAGTCCCACGGAAATTTTCCATAAGCCACCTAGGTAAATCAGAAAGCGCTCGTAGCTGGCGACCCATCAGCCCAGCGTTGTTAGGTCAACCACCCATTAAGGAAAATTTTAGGACAGTTGTTTTTTCATCAATAAACATTTTTGGCGTTCCTTTTCCCAAGACGACGAGTTTTGGATGATTCAGCTGAATCATCATGTCTTCAAAAGATTATTTTCGGCATTCATATTTGAATCAAAGGATTCAGTAATTTCCGCTACATCATTTTCGGCATCCAAACACTTCCCCTATTTCTACCGCTGGGGGTAATTGGGCGGTCCCATAGTTGTATCAACTGGGGTCTGTATGTGGAGATAGCTGAGGAAGAAATAGGGAAAGTGTTTGGATAAAAACCAAGCTTTGAAGGATATCGAGGAAGTGAGAAATTTAAGTCCACAGATTATTCCGAGATGTGGAATTTACCATCTGCTTTTCAACAGACTGGGGCTATGTTTATAATCCCCACAGAATTAGGCGAATTTGATGAAGTCTTTATGAGGTGGGAATTCATCACCAAAAATTTAGTATCCCTCCAAGGCTTCATAGACGCAACAAGTAAAGCAGAGTTTATTGAAAATCTACTCGGGGAAGCTAAGAAGCTAGCCTGGGTTCAATGGAGGATGTCCTTCCCAAACGAATATCAAGAGTTATTAAATAATGCAGATGGATCTGCAGGAACCCATAATATACTTTCCCAAATTCGAACAGTCTTCATGCTAGAAGATCCATATCAAGGCTCCACTGTCATTCAAGAACAAGCATACAAGGATCTGGAGCATCTATCCTGCAATAACCAAAAAGACATTATTTCCTTCCTAAATGACTATTGGAGGTTGGCCTCCAAAACAGGGAGACTATTTACTAGCCCAGAACTATCAGAAAAAATATGGGCAAAAATGCCAGGAGACTTGGGGACCAGAATTAAAAGAGCCTTTGAGGAAAAATATCAAGGAAACACTATTAGTGTCATCCCAAGGATTTTATTCTCGTACCGGTATTTAGAAAATGAGTGCAAAGATGCTGCATTCAAAAGGGCACTGAAGGACTTATCATTCTGCAGCAACATTCCTATTCCCGGGTATAACAAGAACCCAAAAAAAAAGTATGGCATAGGAAGGTCCAAAACCTATAAGGGGAAACCCCACTCATCACATGCAAGAATAGAAAAGAAGCACTTAGTCAGAAATAAGAAATGCAAGTGCTTTCTCTACGGAGAAGAAGGGCACTTCGCCAGGGATTGCCCCAATGAGAAAAAGAATGTTAAAAGAGTTGCAATGTTTGAGCAACTTAATCTCCTAGAAGACTGTGAGATAGTATCTGTCGAAGAAGGAGAAGATCAAAGCGACGCTATCTATAGCATTTTTGAAGGAGAAGATAATACTGAAGATCTTCAGCGAGGGCTAAATGCCCTAACAATGGAAAGAATTTATATGCTCCGTGAAGAAGGTAGGTCTTGGTGGATAGGACCAAGCTCAGGATACCGAGCCCAAGTACAAGTATCCCAAAAACAGTATGAATGCAAACACCTATGGGAAATTAATGAAGAAGAAGTCAAGGAATGGGAAGCTAAATATAAGAAAGCTGGAAGAAGAAGCCCTAGAGCATGACCGCCTAAGATTTGAAAAAGAAGACCTAATAAGGGAAGAATTTGAAGAATAAGACCTGAACATACTCCTGGTAGAAGAAACTCAGAAAATCCTATCACTAGAGACCCAAGAGGTAACACAATCCCCCCTCAGAAGAGCTAAAAACATGCTTTTTAATCTAAAAGTAGGAATTGAAGTCCCTGGTATCCCTTTATTTCAAGTAAATATTATCCTAGACACAGGTGCCACCACTTGTTGTCTAGATCAAAATACGATGCCGGAGGCAGCCTTAGAAGAAAACCCCTTCCTGGTTCATTTTAGTGGCATTACTTCAAAGACCACAGCAGAGAAGAAATTAAGAGGAGGCAAAATGATAATTGGGGAGAATACTTTCAGAATTCCCTACACTACACATATTCATTCCCAATGAAACTGGGGGAAAACATTCAGATGATTATTGGCTGCAACTTTATAAGAGCAATGCAAGGAGGAGTCAGAATTGAAGGCAATACGGTAACTTTTTACAAAAATCTAACCACAATAAACACTCTTCCCTTTGTATCTGCAACAACAGCAATAGAAGAACTAGACCTAGAGGAAGATGATTATATTCAAATCCAAGAACTAGTATATTATTCCATTGGGAATACGCAGCAACTTTTTCAAGAAAAATTCAGTGGTATCCTAGCAGAATTAAAAGCTCAAGGCTATATTGGTGAAGATCCTTTAAAGCACTGGAGCCAGATCCAGGTGGTATGTCAGCTAGACATTAAAAACCCAGACTTCACGATTGAAGATAGACCACTGAAGCATCTTACTCCTCGGAACAAAGAATCATTTTCAAAACATGTGAAATCACTACTTTATATTGGCGTCATTAGACCAAGTAAAAGCAGACACCGAACGACTGTAATAATTGTAAACTCTGAACCACTATAGACCCCAAGACTGGTCAGGAGATCAAGGGTAAAGAGCGGTTGATATTTAATTATCGGAGACTCAATGACATTACAAACAAAGACCAGTACAGCTTGCCAGGTATAATTAATATCCTGAAAAAGGTAAGCAGCGGTAATATATATTCAAAATTTGACTTATAGTCAGGATTTCATCAAGTGGCTATGCACTCAATTGAGTGGACTGCTTTTTGGGTTCCCGATGGCCTATATGAATGGCTTGTTATGACATTTGGTTTAAAGAATGCTTCAGCCGTATTCCAAAGAAAAATGGACAACTGTTTCAAAGGTACAGAACAATTTATTGCAGTATATATCGATGATATTCTGGTCTTTTCAGAAACAGAAGAAGAGCATGAAAAGCATCTTCGGGTGATGCTTAACATCTGCAAAAAGAATGGGCTAGTTCTCAGTCCCTCAAAAATGAAAATTGTAGTAAAGGAGATCGAGTTTCTTGGTGTATCCAGTTTAATGAAGAAGATCTCACCACCACGAAAAGCCTCAGATCATGGATCGGCATTCTGAACTATGCCAGAAATTATATCCCGAATCTGAGAAAATTACTGAGCCCTCTATACGCTAAAACTAGTAGCATTGGTGAGAAGCGTATGAATCAGCAAGACTGGGAGCTAATAAAACTGATCAAAGACAAAATACAACAACTTCCCGACCTTGAGGTACCCCCCGAAAATTGTTTTATTATATTAGAGGTTGACGGATGCATGAGCGAATGGGGTGGAGTATGCAAGTGGAAAAACCGAAGAAATGATCCAAGTTCCACAAAAAAGGTGTGCGCCTATGCCAGTGGGCAGTTTAATCCAATAAAGTCAACCATCGATGCAGAAATCCACGCAGTTATAAAGGCAATGGAAGGCTTAAAAATTTATTACTTGGATAAAAGGGAACTGATAATTCGCACCGACTGCCAAGCTATCATAAGCTTTTTCAATAAATCAACCGAGAATAAACCTTCCAGGGTTCGATGGATAGCCTTTGTGGATTATATTACTGGAAGCGGACTGGATGTGACTTTCGAACATATTGAAGGAAGAAACAATCAGTTAGCTGACTCTTTATCCAGACTAATATCTGTTATTAACTGGACAGGGTGGAAGGAAAACCAGGAGGATCAACTACAAATGATAGCATGAGCCCTCCAGGAGTTGGAAAGCAAGCCCAACCCAAAGATAGAAGCCTACCTTGGCCAAATGATACTGAAAGCTACGTCCCACTATACCAGTCAACAGTGGACGCCCTCAACAAAGCCACAAAGTCAGGACTCAACCTGGACAACCTCCATGGCACAGAAGAAAAGCTGGGCCGAATCCAAAAGATCGCAGCCCAACAAGCAATCAATGCGTTACAACACTACAAGGACATACATGCCATCAAGCTCAAAGAGTACAAACGACGAAGCACAAAAAGAAATTGGTATGGAGAATGGTTGCCAGCTGTCCAGCAACAGGACGACCAGCTGGAGCAAGCACTATGCCTTGTCAAAGACACAGCACTAAGGACTCCGTCCTTTAGCATCTAAAGCGGACGTGGTGGACCCAAAGAATCCAAAGCTTTAATAAAGAAGATATAGATTAGACATAAGAAGATGTAGATTGGCACTACCTGTCTAATCTACATCTGCTTTTTATGACACGTTGGTGCATTATTGTACTAACGGAATCTGCTTTTGTAAATTATTATAGCTTTTGAGCTGTTAAGCACTACCTCTTTGGATTGAGCCCCGGGGAGCCATCCAAAGATCCAGGGGTAGCTGTAAAGGAAAGAGAGAAGAATGTGATGGGGCTTAGAGAAGGCACCCGGTCCTTGCCTCTATTCCTATATAAACCCCTCTACTACCTCTTGCAAATTCATTCAGAAAACATTTGAGAGTTTACTTGAGGAAAATAAGGGTGCGTTTGGTTTGCCCCATTTTCATTTTCATTTTCTGAAAAACGCGCGTTTTTCGTTTTTCAGAAAATGACTTTTCCGCGTTTTTCGTTTTCTTAGAAAACGCTCTCTCATTTTCTTAAAAATGAATGTGGAAAACACAAACCAAACGCGTTTTCCATTTTCTCATAAAATAAAAACATAAAACAGCGTGGAAAACACAAACCAAACGCCCCCTAAGTGTGCTAGGAAGTGTGCTAAGAAGTGCCCTAAAAATTTCCTTTGTAAGTTTCTAAGTTCCAAGTTTCGATTAAAATCTTGTACTTGGGTCCATGAAATGAATTTAATTGAATTTGTTTCCACAATCACAACTCATTGAAATTACTGGCTATGTACTTTGATCTAAAGCTTATTGACAAGAATCAATTTTCAGAGGCGTACCTATTAGAAAGGTAAAAAAATTTGAAAGTGGTAGAAATGAAAATTAGAAGAAACAAAAAAATTATGTCTTGTTTGCATTTAAAAAAAAAAACTAAGACCGCATTGATAAATGATCATGATGAAAATCTATGAAGTTTAATCATGTCTACTATGCAAATATTTGAATCAAAGATACAAATGTAGACTTCCTACCCAAGTCCTCAAAATAAATATTGACCTTTTGTTTTGATGAATAGTGACTTTATAGCATTCTAAAGTTCTACGATATCAATAATACTCAGAGGGACACATTGTGTAAACCAAAACCTGAATAGTGAGAACCAGATTGAATTTTCCAGCCAACATATGCTAAATTGCAACATCACAAATGTTTAACCCAAAAACAAAAAATATTAAACAAGACTACACAAATTTAAAGGGAACAACAGATACTGCCTATATAAACCCCCAAGATGTCATTTCAATTCCTATAACCTAATTAGGTTAAATCCCATGTTTAAAAGTAGTTTAGGTGGCTGCATAAGCATTTCTAAAAGGACACTAGTACGATGCTATATCGCATATACTTGCCACAGTATGTCCTTAGTGGAAAGACATGAAGTGTTTAGGTTGATTAATATCAATTTTTATATTATAAATTGTTTCTCTTGATAAATATTTTATCAAGAGTTAAGCATTTTTTTTACTTAAATATTTTTTCATTCTTTAATATTGATTGTATATCTAGCCAAATCTATGATGGAATACTGCATCTACATGGGTTTACTGTATATGATCTTTAAAAATTTGGATTATATTAGCAAAACAATTCGTTAAGACATTGATGGTTCTCAAATAAGACAAGGTTTCAAGGAGCCATGATTTTTTGAATAACAAAGCTTACTCCACCAAGTTGGGATGGATTTTAAGAAGACTAAGAAGAGGAAACAGATTTGTCCCAGAACAGCTGAAACTCATAACAATTGAAAGCAAATTGGACACGTAACCACTTGAAAATCATTTTCAATATGCACTCATGAATCAGCTCTGGACCTGTAGGTTACATATTGAAAGCTTGAGAAAAGTTTGGCATCTTCCCTAGTTACAGTAGTATTATCTGAACTTTCTTCAGGTAAACAAAGAGTAAATACTCTATGGTAAGAACGCGAACAAAAGTAGATGTTATTAGATTTTTTTTTCATATTTTAGTTATTTGTTTGGCATGATTTACTAGTTATTTGTTTGGCATGATTTACTATCAAAGTAAAATGCAAGTTGGAGTTTCACATGATAGCGATCTGCTCCTAAGTTCGTGAAGATAGAGAATGTAAAAGCCATCTTTGTAATGATAATCAAGTCAAAACATTATCATACCAATTATTTTTCATACTCTATCCCAGATCTTGTCAAGTAATTAAACTAACTTCTTCACGATACCACAAAATAAAACGTTAAATTAAGATATTTGTAGAGCGGAGAAAAAACAAGACAATTTACTGACCAGCCAGTGGTTGGTGGCGTAGAACATGTCAAAGCGGCTGATCCACCAGCGGAGAAGGGACCAGAAGGACCGGCCATCGAACCTGGCGAAGCGCAGGGCGAAGCAGAAGACGAGCCATATGAGAAGGAGGACGAGGGTGGCCTCCAACAGAACAGCCTGTGATTGGGTGAAGCGTGTAATGGAATCGACGGGTAGCACCGTCGTGAGGAAGCTGGTGGACGGCGAAACTCCAGAGCTCACAACCCACTCCCCGCCCGTGTCGAACATAACACAGCTGCCGTTGACCAGGTACCGCCCAGGGTTGCACGCGCATAGCGTCTCATTGTAGCGGAACGCCTGGGCCGGGCAGGCGTCGCCACTCCCGTTGTGCTCCATCGATCTCCTCTATCCGCCTCTTCTCCTGCCCCCCTTCAATCGAGTACTGAAAGGGAATTAGGTGGATTAAATCGTAGGCATGCTTCGCTGGTGGTAGGCTCTGGGAGTCGGCATCCTTAGCGTAAAGCAAGTAAAGAGGACTCTTCGAGTCGGGTTGGAATAATATTCAAAAATCATATTTCAAACTTTTTGGTGAATTTTAATTTAAATGGATTAGAACGTTTTAACTTTTTAAAATCTACAAGTAATATATTAACTCAGTAATATATTTATTGTTAAATTATTCCTCAAAATTATTAAGCCATTATATTTTTTTTTGTATTACTAATTAAATGATTGTGGTGCGTACAAAATTCACCTCCTACTTAGACAAATGTCGTGAAGCTTCCTCCGATGTCATGAACGACCTACATGGATCAACACGCGTCAAAGAGCACTAATACTTAATATCCGATGGAAAAAACGAGAATGTAGAAAATAAAGAGGGAAGGAGCTAGAACAAATGAGATGTGGATTGCGGATTCCTCTACCATTGCCCATTTTACCTCTTTTATATGATCAATCCTTTTGGGTCGTACTGATGGTTATTATAAGATCGTGGTTGTGGCTGTGGCTGTGGCTGTGGCTGTGGTTAGAGAGGATAAATAAGCGCTTCAATTTCGTTTTAGTCATTCTGATTTGAGTTACCACAGTAAAACATAAAGACAAATAAACAACTCAAAACAAACATAAGGACACAAGCTTTTCACATGGTTCAGAATCCCCATCGATTTCTACGCCGGCCTATATAATTCATAAGGTGGATTACTTTTACAATGTCATTATCTTTTTTTTTCTTTTTCGATATCTTCTAGAAATGAAGAAATCTTTCACAAAGTTGTTCTTACCAGCAATACAAAAATATACCAGAAATAAAATAGATGTAACGCACAAATGTGATATAGGAATGAAGATCGCTTTTCTGTGCTTGAGGAGGCTTTGAAACATAGATTTTATTAGTGTAATCAGCCCCTAAAATTTTGATATTTATTTAAATAATATTTGTAATGGAAGTTAGTCAAGATTGACAAGTCAATGAAAGAATCCAAGCAACTATATACTAGGAAGTGAGTTAGTGAGAAGTCCAAATTAATGTTGACTAAATCCCAGGCAGACAAGTGAAAAGGTTGATTGGATGACTAATAAAAAAAATTAAGTATGTCAAGGATGATAGATATCTAGCAAGTGGAAAGTGTTAGAGTCAGGCGAAAACTGAACAAGTCAAAGATGACCGAATGCCTAGTTAGGGAAAAGATTAAATAGATCAAGGGAGACCAAGTGTTTGGCAAAAAGAAAAACTCTAGGTGAATGAACTTTAGATAGAGAGAAAACTTAGAAAGTGAACTCTGAGCAAAAAAGGAATTCTAGGAGAGTGAACCCTTAGTAGTATAGGAGGTATTGGAGGAGTAAACTTCAAGCAAGAGGTAAGTTAGCCCAGTAGGTCAAGTATGTAAGATCGAATAGAACGCTAGAGGAGGTGAATAACGCGTATCATTTTTCATAGTTTTTCAAAAAGTACACAGCGAAAATAAGAAAAGTAGAACCAGAAACATAGTTTACTTGGTCTGCACACCAATTGCTAATCCAAGGCCCGTGATGTTGATCGCTTCCGATGAGTAATCTACTAATAATCTCTTTCTTAATCAAGAAGGAGACTCATTTTTACAAAAAAAAAAAAAATCTGAGTATAATAAAAAGAAATACAAATAACATAAATATCGACAACAAAATAGAGTAGAGACTTGATTGTTGTTGTCAAAGCAGTACTTCATCATCATAGTATAGAATTTTGGAGCAACGTGAAAATCATTTGAGTATAGAAAAGTGTTGTTTAGAGTTGCTGGTCGAACGCTGATTTTATAATGCATTCGAGGCACCTGGAATGGCCCAGGGCACCTCAAGTAAGTCTCATCCGATCCGATGCAAATGCGCGTTATTCTCTTGAGATAAGTTTCCTTGTTGAGAAGGCAGGAATAGCCTAAGGCGCTTGAACCTACTCAGGGCGCCTTGAATCTGAGGTGCTTAAAACCTACCCATGGTGTTTTTCCAAGCATATGGAATTTCTTCCAAGTTATTTGCTTGGCTACCTAAATCACAAAGTTAGCACACAATCATAATATAAAAGTAGACATAAAATAATTTTAATAGTCTCAAGATTATCTGGTCATCACTTTTAGATTTTCAATGAAACTGTAGGTCAAATTGACTTTTACTATTCCCTTCAAAGGAACGCGTCTTCACCTACTTCTCTCAAGAGAGTTTACTTGACTTGCCAAACATCTGGCCTTCAAACCTGTTTGGACTTCCTGCTCGGCATTCAATCTTCCGACCCCAAGGACTTCCTTTCGATCTTCGATCCTCCAGACTCATCAACCTGGTAAACGTCCGGTCCTTCAAACCCTTCTAGACTTCCCACCTGGTGTACTTGATCTGTCAAGACTTCTTGCCCAGTCTCATTGACCAGGACTTCCTTATCTAGTCTTAATAAGAACTTTCTGATTAAGCTACCTGAACACTAAATAAAATCCCAAATACAGCTCAACTTTAAACCCTTTGTCAATATCAAAATCAAATTCAATTATCTAGTACTTCATACACCAACAAAGTAGACTAAGAAGTAGGCATATTTATATATGTTTACATGTTTATCTCCTAGGAAATTGAAATAGGACGATGATTCAAAAGATCATATAGACACAACCAGATCAATCAAGTAACCGATCTGATTGACCGAATGCTATTATGTAGATGAAAAAAAAGTTTTTTGGTCGACTGTAAAATTTTGGTAACATCAAGATCACGAGGCTTGATCTTTGGATGAGTTTGACTATGTTTTGGTTAATCAAAAAGGGATTTTATGTCAACTGGAAGTTCCACGTCAACACCAAATTGAACTTTATAAAATAGCGGTGAAGGCTCAAGGTTTCACAACTCATATATTATCAATCCTCTCTATTCTATACTCGAAAAGTTTTGCTCATGTGATCAGAGAAGCTCTAGAAAGAGTGCACGACATTCAGGGCTTCTAGACTGAATCAACATGTTTGTTTGCATTGTTTATTTATGATTTTAATATAATTATCTATCTTGTGTGTCGGATCGAGACGCGCTAGAGGAGGGGGAGGGGGTGAATAGCGCTTGTGATTTTCACGTTCGTTTAACATAGCGAAATAAATAAAGAGACGAAAAGTCAATGCTAACAACTCCAAGATTTATTTGATCCAAAGCCTATGACAACTCCTACTCCAAGGCTCACACGTGAGATTGCTTATGTTGGACAATCAGAAATCAATCCAAAAATACAAATACAGCTTTGAATGATTACAAGTAATTTGAACAATAAAAATACCGACGACTATGGAGAATGAAATCTCCAGCATAGTCATTGTCGAAGCAGCTTTTGGGCGTTGTAGAAGCTTTTTCTCAGCAGCGCACAAGAGAAGAACTTCTTTGGAATGATGTGTTTGAGACATCAGTCAAAGACTCTTTTTATAGCCCATTCCTGGGACCTAGAACCCCTCCGGGCACCTAGATCTTTGATGTGAGTTCGGCCAATCGTCGTACTCTAACTCAGTTTTGGGATAACTTTTCTAGTCCGAGCGCCTGGACCAGCATCGGGCACCCAGACCACCCAAGTTCCTGAGGCACCCGCCTGGGTGACACTAGTCCGGGTGTCCAGACCAGCTCTGGGTGCCTGGATCCCTTCTGGGCACCCGGACTCCCCTTTTTTGCACTTCTCTTTTCTGTAAAAAAAAACTAGTTCAGGCAAATAATATGTAAAGAATGACAAGATTTGACAGTCTTCAAACTATCCGGTCCTTACCTTGAGTTTCGCTGAAACTCTAGGTCGGACCGACTCCTACTGTTCCCTCTTCGGGGAACGCGTCCTCACCAACTCCTCAAGCTATTAATTTAGGTTGAGCTCGTCGGGTTGGCCCACCCCGTCAAATAATTTAAGCAGGTTGGGTTGGAATTTTATCAACCCAAGCCCACCGCAGGCTGACCCGCCTAGGCCCGCGACCCGACCGGGTTGGCCCGCGGGTTGAGAAACACATATAAGCTAAGTTTTATGTCAATTTATTATCTTTCTTTGTTATAATTTTGAATTAAAAATAGTACTTTTCATACCACATAAGTACTCGTTTGTGTCAACTTATATTTAAAATACATGTTTATGGATATATTTGATTGATGAAATCTTTTCGAAGTAAAACGTTGAAGATATAAAATATTTTTTTATTTTTTTAAAAAAAAAATTGATGGGCCCGCGGGTTGACCCGCCAAACCCGCAACTCACCTTGGATTGGATTGGGTTGGAAATTTCCCAACCTGCCAAGTTGAGGGGTCGGCTTGCCCCGCCCCGCCAAATGGTTAGCCCGCCATAGGCTGACTCGCCCAGTCACGGGTTGATCCGTCTGACAGCTTTACCTACTCCTCTTAGGAGAAATTACCTTTTGCTAGAACAATCCTCCAGACCGTTTGGACTTTTACTTAGTGTCCGACACTTCAGGACTTTATGCTAAACATCGAATCCACAACCTGTCCAGTCTTCCACCTGGTGTCCACGATCCCTAGGATTTTTACCTAGAGTCCTCAACTCTAGGATTTCACCCAAAATCCTCGACCCACCAAGACTTTGCCTAGTCCCCGGACTAGGACTTCGTTGCCTAACAGCAACTAGTACTTTCCACCTACTTAACCGTAGCTAGGGCTTTTCTTTGCCTAAGATCACCTAGGACTTTCCTGCATACTTAGTCAACTTGTTAAACAACAAGAAAACTTAATTTTTAACTATTTTACTATTATTAAAACATAGGTTCGATCGTCTCATTCTCTCTGCACCAACAATCTCTCCCTTTTTAATTATGGTAACCTGGTTCAAAAGTTAAGTAAAAATACACAAAATAGTAAGACATGAAGAATAATTAACAAGTAAAATTTCAAGTAACATTTTTCAAGGTAAAAATAAAGTGTTACTCACTCCCCCTAAATAAAGCATTTTACTTTACTTTTAACATCTTACTTCCCCTTTAACATATATCAAAAACGGCTACTAAGTAGAGAGAAAAAACTTTAAATTTAAAAAGTTGATCTTTTTTTCCTTTTAAGCTCCCCTAAAAATAGTACTTAACTTTTCTTTTTAAAAAAATTTGTTTAGCTTAGAAAAAATTTAACTAAATACTTAGCTTTTGAAAATAATTTTTTTGAAAAACAGCTAAAGAAAGATTTTGATAAAGATTAAGCTAAGTACTTTAGCTTTAAAAAGAGACTTAGTTAAGTACTTAGTTTTAAAAATATTTTTATAAACTTTTAAACTAAGATTTAACAGTTAGTAAATTAAACATTCATTTTAATAATTGACTTCTAGGCAGTGGCGAGGTACTAGACTTTCTTGAATATTGGAATAATAACCACTTCTAGATAAAGTTTTTTAAAGAAATTAAATGTTTAATTTTTTTTCTGAGAATCCTTAGTCTAACTAAATATGTCACACCCCAGAGGAGCCCCAACCAGAGGAAAAATCCGGCAGCATCTCCCCTGTACACGTGGCAATCTGAATCATTTCTACATCCATAGATATACATCAGCTACATACGGCTGAAATATATACACGACCATACAGTTTATATTCAACCCACTTGGCTATAATAACAAAAATACAACCATGCAGTTATATATATATCTAACAGCCCACTCGGTTATACTAAAAAGAAGAACACGACGGAAATACAACAGAAAACCATTACAAACCAAAAGAATGACTGCTAGCCGGCTAGACTTACACAACACAATAAACAATACAAAACACCACATCACAACACTCCATATTTGCTAAGTAAACCAAAACATAAACCAAATAAAGTACAAATGAAAACCAAAAATAGGTCTTCGGATGTGACGTGGGAACCGACAGACAGGATACTCCAAGCGACTTCAAAATCTACCTGCTACATGAAATATAAAAAGTTCAACGGTGTGAGTTCAACAACTCAGCAGATACCAGATAGACATATAATAAGATATAACTAACGATAATCATTATATGGTATAGTTTTCTGAACAAAAGTAGAAAATGCAAACTGAAAGGCTGAAGAAAACTGTACTCACCAGGACCTCCTATTTGAATATGAGGGTCATCAAACCAGATACAAAATGTCACCTGTATGCATGTCAAACATATGCAACCCAAGCAAATGCAGCATCCAAAATGTAGCAATCACAAACAATAAATGCAATTTATGCATATGGTGCAAAAATGACATGTGTCACCCCTGACGCCAGTCAGCCATCTCACACGCGATGGTGAGACTGAGTGGGTAGGGTTATGACAACTGTGCACTCTGCCATCACTGCTCCTGAGTGACTGAGTGGGCAGGATACCATTGGAGTACACCTATCCTCCTACCCCCAAACAGAGTGAGGGAGCTCAATGCTCTCATCTCCCTGTACCATAGTCAAGGGGAGGGATCCCTGCTCGCTACACGTTGCAGTCATCGTTACCTAGGAGCGGACCAACGGAGCCTTGACAGAGCAAACTGCACACACCCTGCTTGATGTACCACTAACCCATGAGTTGTTGTGTGCGTAGATCATGTAACTGGCAATGCGCTCAACAATAATGGGGTCGACCATCGCCAACATGCAATCATGCAAGATGGTGCATGACACTAACATGTAGATACTAACAGTATACACTCAATATAAAATGCACCAGAAAGAAATAAATCATACGATGGTCTAGGTATCAAAATCTAAGTACACAAATCAGATATGACAACAACAAGACTACTACACAGTAGGCAATGTAAGTCACTATTTCTATAAATAGGGACACACATGGCGGTAATCAAAGAAAATATAAGTAGAAATGCATAACAGATAGGAATATAGGCAGACAACAGGAATGTGATAGTGGCATATTAAAGCAGATGCAAACATAATCATTACCACTAGAAATAAACTATTATGCATATCTAACATGACTATATCAAGAGATAAGTCAGAAGTACCCACCTCAAATAGAAGATCTAATCAAGCTAAATCCAACGTTGAGACGCTGGTCTCGAATCAGAATCCTGCATCAATATATATATATATATATATATATATATATATATATATATATATATATATATTATATAGCTAAATTCATAGAAATTAAATAGCTAAATAAAATCTCCAAGCTAATTTAGGGAAACCCTTAATCGACATAACATTAACACTACCTAGATCCAATCCAATGGTTAACTAGGATTAGTTGCTTTACCCCTAATCATTCCATTAGATTAATTCTAAACCTAAATAAATCTACACATGATCAACCATCTAGAATAATTAAATCAAACCATGATCTATAGCAAGATCAAAAGCCCTACACCTTACCTTAATTCACAGCCCTCCCTTCTGTTGATTAAAGTTGTTAGCTGTTGGACAAAGAACACCACAGAGCACTACTTCACCTCACTGTTTGGACCAAGAAGAAAGATCACTAATCAGAACAATAATAGAGATCAAGTATTTAAATCCACAGCTAAAAAAATCGCCTACCTCAAAGATCACCGCTAGGGCACAGCTTTGTGCGGCGACGATTAATCAGAGCCAAAGGAAGAGACCTAGGGCATGGGTGCAGAACAAAGGAGGGACAGTGAGCATAGAGGAAGATCTAAGCCCAAATCACAAACTAGGTAGAACACTTACCTTCAAGATCCTACTAGGGCACAACGTCATAAGAGGAAGAGAAGAATCGATGATAGCGTGAGTCGGAGAGAATCCAACAGAGGAAAGATCAGTCAAAGTTAACTTAACCTCGGAGTCCTAAATGCCCACCTACTCCGGCGATCGGGTGGCACTAGCTCGATCTAGCCGTGTCAGAATAGAAAGTAGGGCACGGCTAGAATGTGATGAGAAGAGGGGCGTCGACATGATCGATTAGGAGCAGAGATGCATGAGATCGACGAAGGATCGAGAAGGGGTCTCGGTCGACGGTCGGACTCACAGTGTAGGTGGTGGTGATCGGCGACAGCACGAGAGAAAACCGAGAGAGAGTTGGGGAAGAGGAGAGTTCGGTGCAGAGAGGGAAGAAGGGTTCGGGATCGGCAATGGGTTGGGGGAAGAAAAGGAAAAAGGAAATATAAAGAACATAAACATTTCCTCATTTAAATAGGGTAGCCTAAACAGGCTTTTCCTCGTACCCCTGATTTATCCCCTCAACCCTATCGTACGAGCTTCAAAAAATTCTCAGAAAATTTTTAAAAATCCCTAAAAAATCCCATAAGGCTATTTCTCAAATAACCTTATTAGTTAAAATTTTCAATATCTTACAAAATAAGTGTTGATCAAGCATAAGTCCTTATCTCTCCTAATCTAAGCATGTATAAGGAAAAAGTAATAAATCAAATATCAATCAGGTTTATTTATAAAGATGGTCTTTCTATTGGCTCCCCCTATATCATAACCTTGATAAGGTCTATCAAGGTAGTAGATTTGATCATTGGGGATCCAATATTGATCAAATCCAACTTAATTAGTCAGGTTAGACTCAGGGGCCCATGCTTAGACTAGGTTCTTAGTTAATTGATTCACTAAAGACAAGTAGGATTTGAATTGATTGCTGGCCTTGTACCCAAGTCCGATTCGATTATATACGACTCTTTGTTTTCCAAGAATCATATCAAGATTCTTAGAACCTAAGGTGAATCATTCCAACATGCCCTTAAGTTCCTTAACTTGACTTTTCAAGTTAGAATTTTCTTCCTCAAGTTGTTTGACTTGAGTTGAAGTTCTAGATTCAATAGATTCAATCAAGGAGCTTGGGTTAGTCACTTCCTTAAGGGCTTTGATCTCCTCTTAGAGTGACTTGATCCGAAGATTAGATTTATCTAGTTTTCTATATAAGTATGAAATTAAATTATGTGATCTAATCAAAGGGATATTTACAGAGGATTTAGACCATTTTGAACTGGATACGGATCTGTGGCTTTACTCGGACTCAGCTTTTGATTCTATCTGAGACTCAAATTCAATCTCGGCAACATGGACTTGTACGGGTAGAGCAAGGAGGCTTGCTTTTGTTCTTCTTCGTCTAACTCTTCCGATGACTCGGACCATGTTGGTTTCAATGCCTTCTTTTTTCCTTACTTTTGGTTTAGACATTCATTCTTGTAGTGTCCCTTCTTATTGCAGTTGTATCAGGTAACTTTGGACTTAGCCTTTGTGTTCGATTGAGTCACCTTCTTGATCTCTCGTTTGGTGAAGTCCTTCTTCTTCTTGTATAGTTTTTGTACTAGTTTCACGAGCTCCGTTATGATTTCATTATCATCTTCTGAGTCCGATTTATCTTCGGACTCGGGTTCAATTTGGCGCTTGTTCCTAAACTCCTTTGTCTTACTTGTACTTGCAACTAATGCAATACCTTTCTCGGTCGAAAGTGCATTAGTCTGTTCGTGCAATTCTTTAACGCACGAAAATTCTCAAAATAAATTTTAGAAATATTCTATTATTTTTGTGGAATTTTAAAATATTTTTATAGAATTTTTGGAGTAGCGGAAGTAGCAAACTTAAATAAAAACATAAAACAGTCTAAGCAGGAATTGAACCCGCGACCTATGGACTCTATGACATATAGGGTGACTTAGTAACCAGGGGGCCCAGCAGGGGTGTGCTGAAAGAAGAGGAGAACAATTATATTTATGGGCGAGTTGGGCCGCATTAACCACTTAATATAAAGAGGGAATTTAAGTAGGGAGTTATTATTTTGATCGGCAACTCTCTTTCCCCTCACCCTCACCCGACGCCGCCGCCTCTCTCTCCCTCACCTCTCGGCGCCAAGCCCAAGAGACCTAGGGTTCCATCCCTAGGGTCGTAGACCTAGGGTTCCATCCCTAGGGTCGTAGGAACACTTTCCGGTGACAACTCCAGCACGAGGACGTTCCTCTCCGGAGAAGAACGCGTAGACGTAAGAAGATCGTCGAGGAGATCTTCTTCTCCGGAAACCTAGCGATCAGATTGTAAGAAAACTTAGCACAGGATGTAAGTAACCCCTCACCTGTAGTATAAGTAGTTAATCGTGTATTTTTATGCTTTTAGTTCAGTTTTATGCATGATCATTCAGTTAAGGAGATTTAGAGCACACCAAGTATTTGATAGAATTACTAGTACAGTTAAATGCCACAGTAGGCATTCTAATAGCTTAGTTAAATGTCATAGATGCATTTAAATAGCATGCTAAATCTTGCCTCAGTTTATATGGGACTATGGTCCAATGGGTGGGTTCCCATAGTCGTCTCTAGGTTCAGATAACCTAGTTCTAGGTTCAGATAACCTAGTAAAAAGCAAGATAAGATAAATCAGTTTATAAACAGTATTTTACTTTTATCAGTGACACTGTACTGGACTCTCAGATGTCCTTGGGTTGGGCTCCCATAGTCGTCCCTAGGTTTAGATAACCTAGTAACCCTACTAGATTTGGGACTTGCTACCTCGGGCCTAGTTAGAGATGCGCGCATAGCAAGTACAGTTGCCGGGCCCATCAGCAGCATGATTATTATGTTTACCTATTTATGAAAATAGTTTTCAAACTTCACAAATCAGATATGTGAATACAGCTTAGTTTCAGTTTAGTTTTCTTATTGATATAGCAAATAGCTTTATGTTCAGTCTTTGATTTCCATGACTTGTATGCCCATATGCCATGTTTTAGCATGTCTAGCATGATCATTAGCATGTATTTCAAAAAGCATCTTTGAAAGCATGATTTATTCGAATGCATGTTTTGTGAGATAGATGATTTCTTACTAAGCTTCCAAGCTTATAGTTTCATTTTCCTTATGCTGCAGATAAAGGTAAAGGGAAGATGACTTAGCAGAGGCTGGAGGGCAATGCGATAAAGATGTGTGTGAGAAGGAACTTGGAATAAAGACCTTGGAGACCAGCAAGTTAAAGGATTAGAACTCCTTATAGTTTATTTTCTGCACCTTTTGAGTGTCTAAATGTTATGAATTGTGAAGGTATGCATTAGGTTATGCCTAGACTTCTAGTTTCTTCGATGTTGGTCGGTAAGTTATGAATCATGATTTGTTTAGTAAGAGTTTAGTGTTTATTAGTTGATACATCCATGTTGTACACGAAATTTCTGAACTGTAGCAAAAATTATAGCTCCAATCGATCAGCCGATCGATTGGAGAGTTCCCAATCGATCAGCCGATCGATTGGGAAGTGATCTGTCGCGTACAGAAAGCTGATGAATCGATCAACTGATCGATCGGCCATGGATCGATCAGCCGATCAATCGGGAATTTAATTTCCGCAAACAGAGAGCCTCTGAATCGATTATCGGATCGATTGGCCAGACTGGATCGATCAGCCTATCGATCCAGAATTGACCCCGTGCACAATAGCACGTTGAATCGATCAGTGGATCGATCAGACAACTCCAATCGATCAGTCGATCGATTGGAATGTCTGATTTCAGCTAGAAGTATCTAATTTCAGCTTTCGATCAAATAGAAAGTTAAGTTTCCTTCCTTAGCATATGTACAACTTCAGAAGTATATTCTGAGTATAATTTCCAGATTTTATAGTAAATAGCAGAGCGTTTTAATTAGTTCTGATTTTTCGCACCTTGATATTTAGTGATAGCCCAAGAATAGTTTAGCATAATGTAACCCCCGGCCTTACAGCCTAGTCAGTAGAAGGCGGGTTGTTACAAATTCAAATTCTAAAAATAGCTCATCTAGTCTAATTAAAGAAAGGTCCTTAGATACCTTGTAGGTATCTACCATTGATGTCCACAAGGTATTCCTCATAAAAGCATTTAGCGTGTACCTGATGAAATCGCGATTCTCCACTTTTTGTCTGATCACGTGGAGGTCGTTCAGAAGATCTTGGATCCGAGCATATAATGTTGGATCGAGAAGCGCTAGAGGGGGGTGAATAGCGCTCGTGGCTATTTCGTTCATTTTGGAATCGTAAAAGCTAATCGAGATAATAAACGCAACGGAAAATAGTAAAGAGAATATCACACACAGAGACACGAGGAGTTTACTTGGTTTGGAGCCTTGAGCGACTCCTACTCCAAGGCCCACTCTCGTTGAGCGTTTACGTTGGGCAACACTTATAATCTCGAAAACATATTACAAGCTAAGTATAGAGAAAAATAGTAATTAACTTAATATCGACAACAAAGAAATAAAAGCTGAAGCTTCGGGTCGTAAGGATGATGTTGCAGCACTTCGAGATTGTCTCGTTAGTAGCGTGTAGCGTTAGGATTACTCGAAAGTTGTTGTTTTGAGCTGCTGCCTCGACCCCCTTTTTATATTGTGCTGGAGGCGCCTCCAAGCCTGTCCAAGGCGCCTCCAGGCCACCGAGTCGCACAGGTGGATCAACGCAAACCTGGTCGCACCTTATCAGGTTTATGACACCTTCAAGCCTCCTCAAGGCGCCTTCAAGCCCGGGTCCAAGGCGCCTCCAGCTCCTCTAGACAGCTGGCTTCAGCTTGCACCCGAGGCGCCTCCAAGCCCCATGGAGGCGCCTCGAACACTGTTCATCCGAGGCCAAAGTTGCTTCTTTGTTCCTACAAAATGTGTTAGTCTCAAACACATACCCTGCAAAACAAAGTTAGCATAGAAATGATATAACAAATGATAGTCGACAGTCATCGGACTATCCGGGTCTAACTTCATATTTCCAACCGGAAACCCTAGGTCGACCCGACGCCTACTATTCCCTCTACGGGGAATGCGTCCTCACCTACTCCACTCAGGAGATTTACCTGTTGCCAGTGCGATTCTCTAGATCGACTAGACTTTTGCTCAGCGTTCAAAGCTTCCGGACTTTTTGCTGGACTCCCGCTTCCCGGCCCGTCCAGTCTTCCACCTGGTTCGCGACTTCAGGACTTTCCACCTAGGGTTACCACCCCCTAGGACTTTTGCCTGAAGCTCTCGACCTACCAAGACTTTCCGCATAGGGTTACCACCCCCTATGACCTAGGGTTACCACCCCCTAGGATTTTCCACCTGCCTAACCGTAGTTAAGACTTTTGTCTAAGTACACTTAAGACTTTCCTGCAAGCTCATTCAAAACATTAGATAACAATTAAACTTAACTTTGAATCCCTTTGACATAATCAAAACATAGGTTCGATCATTGATACTTCCTGTACCAACATATAACTAGTTCGCTACTCACCTTCCTGTATTTTAATGTTATATAACTTATTTAATATTAAGTCATGTTTACTTACTTTTGTATCAGAGGTGCCCTCGTGTTGTTAGATCAATTTCTCCCATAACTCCTTGGCGTTGCTGAAGGGGCTAACATGGTTTAACTCTTCTTTGGATATGCCACATTAGAGGGTACATATCGCTTTTGCATCGGCCTCGATCTTCCTCTTTGTTTGTGTGTCCCACTTGTTGCAGGGGATGTGTACTCTGTCTTCTATGGGAAATGTTAATTCAGTTTATATTATGATCCACATTTTTACTTGGGTCTTGAAATAGTACTCTATTCGACTTTTTCAGTATCCAAAGTCTTCACTAGAGAAATGAGGTGGATGAGCAGTGTCATAGCCTTCTTGGTGGGCTATTTAGAAAAATCTTGCATAAAATAAAATGGCAAATATCCCAAGATTTGGTCTTGGATTAGTAGTGCTAAAAAAATAAAATAAGGATGTTTCACTAATTTATAGGAAAAATAATAAAATAATATTATGATAAATTTTATTAAATGTAATATTTCACCAACTCTAACAAATGGTGAAAAAATAAAAGTGAATTTAAAAAAAATAGAGAAAAAATGAATGATATAAGAATATTATTTAAGTAAAAATGATATACAATTTTCTTTTTTAAAAAGGAACCCCTGCTCGATTGGTGGTTTCACCAATTCAGAACGGTCTCACTCTGATACCAATTATAGGATCGATACCTGCTAGAGGGGGGATAAATAGCGCTCGTGATTTTCATGTCATTAAAACTTCGGAGAGAACACAATGGAATAAATAAAGAGACAAAAAGTCAATGCTAACCAATCAAAGATTTACTTGATTCGAAGCCTATGATGACTCCTACTCTAAGGTCCACATGTGAGAGTGCTTTCATCGGGCAATCACTAATCAATGGAAGAATACAAATATAGTTTCGAATGATTACAAGTAATTTGAATAATAAAAATACTGACAACTTTGGAGAATGAAATTTTCAACGTAGTCGTCGTCGGAGCATCATTTGAGCGTCGTGGAAGCTTTTTCTAACTAGCGCATAAGAGAAGAACTTTTTTGCAATGATGTGCTTGAGCCACTGGTCGAAGCCTCTTTTTATAGCTCATTCTGAGCACCTAGAACCCCTCCGGGCGCTTGGATTGTTAACGTGGGCTCGGCCAATCGTCGTGCTCCAACTCAGCTTCGAGATAACTTTTCTGGTCCGGGCGCTCGGACCACCCTGGTGCCTGTGGCACCCGCTCGGGCGACACTGGTCCAAGCACCCAGACGCCCCTTTTTCACACTTCTCTTTCTTGTAAAAAAAAAAGAATTAGTTTAGGCCAATAATATGTAAAGAACGATAAGATTTGACAGCCTTCAAACAGTCCGGTCCTGACTTTGAGTTTCACTAAAACTCTAGGTCGAACCGATACCTACTGCTCCCTCTTCGGGGGGCGCATCCTCACCTACTCCTTTCAGAAGAAATTACATTTTGCCAGAATAGTCCTCTAGACCGTCTGGACTTTTGCTAAACGTCGAGACTTCAGGACTTTATGCTGAACGTCTGATCCACGACATGTCCAATCCTCCACCTGGTGTCCATGACCCTAAGAATTTTCACCTAGAGTCCTCAACTATAGGATTTCACCCAAAGTCATTGACCCACCAAGACTTCTCCCAATCCCCTAGACCAGGACTTTATTTCCTAATCACAGCTACTACTTTCCACCTGCCTAATAGCAACTAATACTTTCCTTTGTCTAAGATCATTTAGGACTTTTCTGCACACTTAGTCAACTTGTTAGACAATAAGACAGCTTAACTTTGAACTCTTTTTCCATTTTCAAAACATAGTTTCGATGATCTGGTGCTCTTTGCACCAACATTGTGTTTGTCCTTGATTAAAAGTGTAAGAGATATCTTCACTGTCGAAAGGTTTCCGAAAAGGATAAAAAATAGTAGACAACATTTCATATGTAAACCTTGGACACTCTAGGGGGTGTGAACCAAGTAAAAATTAGTAGTGCTCCTTATCTTGTTATTTTATATTTAGTTAATATTTCCACTGCATTCTAATCTAGTAGACAAGAATGAACATGAAAGAAGAAAAAGTGCGAGCGTTATTCACCCACTCTAGCACACTTTTTGATCATATAATTGGTATCAAAGCTAGGTGGATGATAGGAGCATTCGTATGTCATACTACGGGTGTATCAAATTATAATTAAGTTACCGAACTCGCTTTATACTAATGTAGCATAGGGATGACTCGAGTCATCTTCCAACGAATGTAATGATGGATGACAGTTCTTAGGATTGATTTATTACTTTTGGATTTTAGATGTAACATGGGGGAGGGGGAGGGGGGGGGTTAGATTTGAGTTATAAAATTAAGAATGAAGAGTTATACGTGTAATGAAATCTAATCCTAATAAATGAAAGACAATGTAACTAAAGAAAACATAATCTAACTTGGACTATGATTACAAGGAATATTAAAGGAATTTCTCGAACAACTAAATCTAACCTAAACTACCATTACAGTGTAAGTAAAGTAAAATAATTAACAAAACCTAGAGCATTAAAGGAATTTAATCTAATCTACCTAATTACATTTAAATGACAACATGAACATAAGAAAAACATGAAGAATTCAATTAACAAAGCAATGCAAGAATCTAAGCTAAAGAAATTACAAAATTAAAGTAAGGTAATTGATTGGGAAATTTTATCAAACAACTAACAAGCATAGATCAAAATGAACTACGTGCGTACAATCTTAACATGGGAGTTCAAATCAATACAAACATTCCACAATTCACAATCAACACATAACAATTCAAAAGTAAAAAAATCAACCCAATAGCTCACGGATGAATGGAGCTTCTCCCTCGATCATCGGATGGATGGCCAAACGGATGGAGATCGGACCCTCCTCTTCTAACCCTAAAAGGAGAGTTGTTTGTGGATGTGAGGTGGTCAAAAATGATGAAGGTGTTGCCCTCTCCTCTTCTGACCCGAAAAGGAGAGGGAAGAGTGCTATGAAGGCCACCAAAGGTGGAGGAAAATTGATTCTCCAATTCTAACTCAAAGTGGAGAGAGAATGACCTTTGATTCCTCCTCTTCTAAGATAAAGAGGAGAATGAAGAGAACTTGGTGGTAAGAATGGAGCTCTCCTCTTCTTAATCTTGAAGAGGAAAGATGGTGATGAGAGGGAAAGGGACTCCGGAGCTTGAGGAAGGTGGTGGCTATGGCGTCGGGTGAAGATGGCATGGGAGAAAAACTTCTATCAGTGTGTTAAGGGAGGTGAATGAGATGGAGGTTGTGGATGGTGTTGGTACCCCAAGGTAGCTTTGATGTGATCAAACAAGGTAAGTTAGGTCATGTTATGTTTAATCCTGTGTCTAAGTGTGCAGGAACTTAGGAGCATAGGATGTCGAGCAAAAGACACAGTTAACAAGAAGGATGACACAAGAGAGAGTCGACGGGCTCGGTGCGTCTGAGGGACGAGGTGCTGCGGAAGAGTACGCGGGTAGACGAGAAGGAGGCGCGCGACGTTTCTGAGGGACGAGAAGCCGGAGCGGAAGCTTGCTCGAGGAGAAGGCCGGAAGTTGGCTTCGAGTGAGCCCCATTCTGGATGGTCGAAATCACCCAAGCGAGCGGAGACGGAGCAGAAGACCCGAACCGAAGCATGCGAAGCCGAAGCTAGAGGCCCGGAGAGAAAGTCAACAAAATGTTGACTTTCCCCTTCAGGGCACCCGGAACCATTCCGGGTGCCCGGAGCAGTCCGGGCGCCCAAAACCCAAGTTTTATCACTTTCGACGTGTCCTTTGACCGTTGTGTCGGGGATAAGTCAACCTTATCCCATTTCAAGCGTCTGGAATGCTTCCAAGCACCCCGAGCAGGGTTATATAAACAGTCCTGCTCCCAAAAGCTCAGAACAATGTAGAATAATTTGAAACAACACTTGTGCTTAAGTTTGATAGAGTTTAGCTTTGTTTTGTGAGCTTTGAATGTTATAAGAGGTTTCTCCGCCCAGAGGAGATTTCGTTAGTATGCATTTTAGCCTTAGATTAACAACCTCCCTGGCTATAACTAAGTAATTCGTTGTGCCTCTTTCTTTTCATTTTATTTCTTATTTTGTTTATGCAAGTGTTTTATTAAGTTATAAGTTTGAGGAAGGTATTTTTGCTTGTTTTGTGCAGGGGTTATTCACCCCCCCTCTAGCCGACCGCCAAGGGTTATAACAAGTGGTATCAGAGAAAGGACGCTTCAGGAGGACTAACCGTCGAACGAACCACATGAGATGGCCGGACCAAGCATCTACCCACCAAAGTTCGAGGGGGAGTTTGAGAGCTGGAAAAAGAAAATAGAGGTATTCTTTAAAATCGACTTTGAATTACTTTTAATAATGAAATTCAATTTTGTTGCACCCGAATGAAAAGAAGAATACCAGTGGATAAAGAAGGAGCGGGTCGACTTCATTGCAAACGACAAAGCAAAGTTCCATCTGCTGAGCGCCCTACCGCCACAAGAAGTCAACTAGATCGACGCTTACGACTCAGCAAAGGAGCTTTGGGAGAAGTTCCTTGAGCTACACAAAGGGACATCTGAATCCAAGCTCGCAAGATGGGATCTGCTAAGGAACAAATTAAGCAATATAAAACTGGAAGTAGAAGAAATCGTTGCACATCTTCACTCGAGAATGAAGAAACTAATCACCGGACTCACGAATCTTAGAGAAAAGGTAAGCAACCGAGATTCGCTAAGGTACGCTCTCAATGCATTTCCTAGATCTACTTGTTACGCTCCGTAAGTGTACGGAAATGTCGCAAGTAATATAAAAGATTATCGTATCCACAGGGACTGGAATAAGCACTAGAAATGTCTCAATGCGAATTAGCTAAACAACTATCCAATCGTTTCAAAAGCAAAGTAAAGGTAAACAAATCTAATATTAGAGATCAACAAACAAGAGTTTAGTGTTTTGGGTTATGATAAAGGGAGATTCTAGGAGTTTCGGTTTCTTTGTAAGATTTCTTGAATGTAAATGGTTCACCAATTCTTATTCCTCAATTTCCAAACATGTAGAAAGTTGCCGGTTCCCTCTTGCAATAGACAACCGGCTAAGGACTGAGAAATGTATCTAAATAGGATTAATTAGACATGAACCTACGTTGTCCTTACACAGAAGCGCACCTATTACTATGCCTTCCTCGGATATCAATATAGAAGCCCACAACTTATTAATCTATAAAGATACAAGAAGCTAATCATAGAATCCATCCTACTCTCTTGAATATTCCTATTTCCTCTTCAAGATTATCTCTCAAACGTCCTTACACGGGCTTGCACCTGTCACGTGGATCCCTCGGATGATCGAGTGAGAGTTTATCTTTACCAAGTCCATAAGAAATCCAAACAATCAATCAAGAATGAGAATTAAGCGCAAACCACCATCAATCATTCAAGATCTAATTGATACAAGCAAGATAATGTCATTGAAACAAGAAAATGGTAAATCCATAAGAGATTACATCAATCCATCATACAAATACTCCCTTAATCCTAGAATACAAGATCTACTCCATGAATCGAGGAAGAAAACCCGAAGAAATAGAGATTACAAGCATTCCTTGAATCCCCCAATCCAAGAAACCAACAAAAAGGGAGAAAGAGAAAACTTATCTACAAAGAAGCTTCGTCTTCGGATCCAATCCACGCTCCGGAGTCGAAATCGTCGAGATCTCCCTTAGAATTGCCCAGAAATCCTCCCAAGAACGGGAGGAAACCACCAAATCTTGCTTTCTCCAAAAGGGGGAGAGATCCCCTTTCAATTCATGAAGAATGGTTTAAATAGAGGAGGGAATCGGGCGCCACACGGCCCCGTGACACGGCCGTGTGAGATTCACACGGCCATGTCCTGTTCCCTCTCTGCCAAACCTGCACGGCCGTGTGACTCCACACGGCCAGAACCCTTCTGCTCTCTGGAAATGCTACACGGCCACAGCCTGCTTGGTCTCTGGAAGTCTCACACGGCCATGTAAGGCTTCTGCTCTGGTTGGCTTCAAATCTTGACACGGCCATGCGAGGTTCACACGGCCATGTCATCTTCCTCTTCTATTGGTGTCAAACTCCACACGGCCCGAGCTCCATCCCAGTGCATGGCCGTGTGAGGTACACGGCCCGGTGCTTTCTCCCTTCGTTTTCTCCAATGCATGCCCAAAGATGTAGATTCTTCACCAAATCGACTCCTGTGTACAGAAAATGCACAAAAAGCAGATCTCCGAACCAAAAGAGTAAATATGCTAAAAGGAAAACTGGAAGTATAAAAATGCATAGATCAAGCATGCTCAAAGTATGTAAATGTGCGTAAAAACATGCATAAAAGAGTATATAATCTACGCACATCACACCCCCAGACTTAAACCTTTGCTTGCCCTCAAGCAAAATGCGGCAGTCTAAATTCATATGTTCTACAACACATTCATAAAACCCAGTGCACTTTCCTAATTCTATCAAAAAGTTTCATTAACAAGCATGATCATGGAAACAAGTAAAGTATGGTTCAAGCATAAGAATCTTGTGCGCAGTGTAAAAGTAACTCAACACCCTTCAAGTTTCAATCCATGTCCTAGTCAAGTCGTCATCAAATTTGAATTCCTAATGTTTCTAGTGAAAGACAAGTAACCAGTGATAGACACTTACTTACCATTCACTTGGTTCATATTTCTCAACTAACCCAAGGTCTCAAAGGTGTGCTCAATTTCAAGAGAAGCTAAACAGTCATTTCCCCAGTAACCTAACTCGGTCTCAAAGGGGTGACTTGCTAGATTCCACTCATGACAACTGTTTTTTATATCCCTTATTGTATGTTTTTTTTTTTATAAGTGTTTGCATTGTGCAAAACTTATTCACAAATGTACTTTTAGCACACATGTTGGGATATTTTGATTTTTCCAAATGAGCTTTAATGATTTGAGCCTCATCCAGTAACCAAAATGAAAGTTGAGAAATCACCATGGAAACCAAGTACTAAGCAAACAAGATGAATCATGATTATTTCAATGACATCAACTATTCAAGCATCAAGCACAAGTGTAGTGAAGATAAAATCCTTAAGGTTGTACCAAAACTAAAACTCATCACCATAAGATTCTTAGCTTATTAATGCTTCCCAAGATAGAAAAAAGAACTACACAAAGTTTACTAGTAGCATCATGCGAACATCATGAATCGAGACAATAATCGTGCTAACATTTCGCTTGAATCCAAGAAAGCATATAAGTGAAGATTTGATGTTCTCAAAATTTTTTTTGCCATGATTATTTCAAAAACAAGCAAAATAAAGCAACAAGCAATGAAAATAAGAACCAGCATGAAAAACTAATCAAAAACTAAAAACTGAAGACCAAACTAAACAATACATGACACCCCCCCAGACTTAAACTTTTCATCGTCCCGATGAAATCAATATGGTGGAGGAGGTGGAGGTGGACGAGGGAAAGGAGGTCTACGACGTGGTTGGCCAATAGGAAAACTAGGAAAACCTGGAATCTCACCCAAAGATCTATGATACTCATATAAAGCATCAACTTGTTGGCTAGTAAGCGTCATATTCTGCATAAAATCTCTCATCCTAGCCTGATCAGTATCATAATCCTGCACAAACTCAGCCACTTGACCCTGAAAATTCCTCGTAAACTGAAAATGATTTTGTACCTCCCTAAACTGATCATCAGATAAAGAGAAGCGCCCCTCCAACATTTTTCGTTGGGAATCTTGCTTCTCTTGAAGTGATTCTAGAGACGTACGAAAGTCTGAAAAATCAAACCTAGAAGATCCCGTGCCATATGCAAAAGAATGCCTAGCAGGCTCCATAAAACTAGAAGGCTGCGTATGTCCAGATGACGAGGGTTCATTATGTGGCTCAGTGTCTCCAGGTATAGAAGGGTTATCCTCAAAATCTAACTCAGAAATTACCCAATTGGTTACGAATAGTAGTTCGTTCAGGAAAAGGAAGTGGTAAAGGAGAACCACTCCTCCTAGGAAACGCGAAACCATTCTCATCCCGAACAATCATTTTCATAGCAAGACATGTATCAATGTCAATCATGTCATTACCATGAATTATTTCCAACCCATCAACATCAAGATTTAAATTACAAGCTATTCGGGTAATCAAACCACCAAAAACAATTGATCCCGATGATGCCCTAGCTGATCTCAATAAAGTTTGAACAAAATGAAAACCAGAGTCAAATTCAACCTTATAAAGCATAGCCCATAAAGCATAAAGCTCTATCTTCTTAACCACCCCATCACTCTCTCCCCTACCAAAAATAGTTTTGCTCATGACTCTATGTAGATACCTAAAGATGGGGTTTTGCATATGGGAGGCCGTAGCTCTTGAAGGCTCATAAGGTTGATCTAACCCAGTTATTGCATTCCAAAAATGATTCCAATTAAACCTTGGGTCAAACCTACAAGGGCTACCGGTGGTTATTCCAAAACAAGAATTAAAGTCACTAAATGCCCATAGAAATTCTTGATTCATTAATCTAAAAGAGATTTTTCCATAATAATCATCTTCATTAGTAAAATGGACATCCAATGAACTTAAAAATTCCAAAACAAGACGAGGATATGTAGGCAAATGTGTGTACATAATATCACTCCAATCCAAAAACCCAATCATCAAATCTACATCTTCCCTAATTCCAAGCATATCAAGAACAGTTGGGTCCATATATCTAGTACACACTATCTTTCTATTGACAAGAATTGCAAATCTAGTTACTTGATCATCATTTCTGAACACAATATTGAATTCATTGTCATTACCTTCGTCGCGTGAAGTCCTTTTGCCTTTGCCCTTCACTGGTTGTTTTCCTTTGTCTCTTGATGACTCCTTCTCTTTGTCTCCACTAGATCCACCACCTCCTTTGCGAAATCTCTTCAAAATATTGGACATCTTGATGAGTTTAGATAGGGGAAGAATTATCTAGAGTTGTGGAACTCAAAGAACGAAACTTCAAAGAACAAAAGATCTTAGGTTAAGAGAACAAAAGTCCAAGTCTTAGAGAGGAGGAGAATCAGATCTAAAAGATCTTGAGAGATTAGAGAGGAGTTTTTAAGAAATTGGGAGAGAAAGATATGTTTTGGAGAGTTGGGGGTGTGCGGAACACGGCCAAGATCTGGCCGTGTGAGGTAGGAGGTAGACTTTAGTAGTTCTCCTACACGGGCCGTGTAGATCTACACGGCCTCCCCATCTTTCCTCTCGGGATTCTTTGCACGGGCCGTGTAGATCCACACGGCCTCCCCCTCTTCCTTCTCTGGATTCTTCGCACGGCCGTGTCTGGGACACGGCCTCTCCATCTTTCCTCTCGGGATTCTTTGCACGGCCGTGTCTGGATGACACGGCCCAAACACTTCCCTTCTCTGCAACATTTGCCTGGCCGTGTATAGCACACGGCCTGACTCTGTTTTGCACCTAACCTGAAAACAGAATCAAAAGAATGCATCAAACTAAAAGAAATTACAATACAAATCAAAACTAACTAAAAAAACCCTTGGGTTGCCTCCCAAGAAGCGCTTGTTTAAGGTCTTTAGCTCGACCAAACTTAATCATTCGCTCCTTTTCCTCGCCCTTGGAGGACAGATATATTTTTCGTTTCTGTTGGGAGATCTTCTCCCAACATCTTCCACCACATTGTCTCCTTCATTTGGTGGCCTTCCATGAGGATGGAAATTCCATTCCTCAAGTTTATAAATGCTTGTCCTGCTACAAGCATTTAAAAGAGACGAGACATGGTTAGAGATATTAGATAAATCATATTCCAACTTTTCCTTACCAATTACCAAAGAAAGCTTATGATTTTTGACATCAATTATAGCTCCAGCTGTAGCAAGGAAAGGTCTTCCTAATATGATAGGAATCCTAGGGTCCTCTTCCATGTCCAACACGACAAAATCTGTGGGAATAACATTCCCATCCACCTCTACTGGCACATCTTCTATAATACCCAAAGGGTACCTGCAGGAATGATCGGCAAGTTGAAGTGCCATAGTAGTAAGTTTAATGTTTTTGAGACCTAATTTATTACAAATTGAATAGGGAATGAGGCTAACACTCGCCCCCAAATCACAAAAAGCTTTTTCAAAAAATTCTTTTCCTATGTTGCAAGGAATATAAAAGCTCCCTGGGTCCTTCAATTTTGGAGAAGTGTTCTTCTCAAAAATAGCACTACATTCCTCACTAAGCGCAATGGTCTCGACCTCTCCTCTTCTTCTCTTATTTGACATGAGATCCTTCAGAAATTTGGCAAATCTAGGCATTTGTAGAATAGCATCAATAAGAGGTACCTCTACACAAATTTCCTTAACCTTTTCTAGAAACTTGCCAAATTCTTCATCCTTCTTGAGCATTGTAAGTCTCTGAGGAAAAGGGACAGCTTTGCTCTGATGGTTCAGTGGAAGAGTCTCTTCAACCTCAATGGTACTCTCCTCATTAGCTTGAATCTGATTCGGTATAGGAGGAGGGAGCTCTTCTTCTTTTTGTATCCCTTTTGAAGCAGTCACTTGAGAGTCTCCCAAGGTCCGTCCGCTCCTAAGCTCAATCCTATTGCAATGCTCCATAGGATTCACATCAGGTTTTCCTGGAAGTTGTCCTGGTGCTCTGGATGATGAGGAAGCTAGTTGGGCAATTTGACTATCCTGAATCTTTTGATGCTTTTCAGAATTATCCATTCTCTGAATGAGCTTTGCTATATCTTGCTTCATTTCATTCTGAGTTGAGATAATTTCTTCAAGCATCTTTTCAACATTTGACTTTGGTAAGCCTTGAGAAGATAGATGTTGAAAATTTTGTTGCCCAGCTTGAAAATTTGGTCTTGCCCCCATAGATGGTCCTTGATCTTGATTATTTCTGTAAGAAAAATTTGGATGACTCTTCCATCCAGGGTTATAAGTATTTGAGTATGGGTTGCTCTGCCTTTGATTGTAACTCATGATTGCATCACATTGTTCAAGTTGATGGATTTGTGCAGTGATAGCTCCCAATGGACATGAGTCATTTGAATGCTCTGAACTCCCACATACTTCACAAGATGTACTAATAGCATTGACCATATTAGCACTAGTCCCCATATTCTCAAATTTCTTTGTAAGAGCGTCCAATTTTGCAGACAAAAGAGTGACTGCATCTACATCAAACTTCCCTGATGCTTTAATTGTTTGGTTTACAGAGGAATAGCCACCACTTCTTTCATTTGCCCATTGATGATGATTTTGTGCTACACTTTCAATGATTTCTTCAGCTTCATCTAAGCTTTTGTTCATAAGTGCCCCTCCAATTGAATCAAGGGACACTTTGGTATGATAATTGATACCATTGTAAAAAGTGTGCAACACTAACCATCTTTCCAACCCATGATGTGGGCATTGTCTGAGCATACTATTATATCTATCCCATGCTTCAAAAAGAGATTCTGAGTCAGTTTGCTTGAAGCTTGCAATTAAATTCCTCATATGAGCTGTTTTGCTTGGTGGATAGAACTTATCAAGAAACTGTTGCTCACACTGCTCCCAAGTGGTGATGCTATTAGGGGCCAAAGAATTCAGTCATTGCTTTGCCCTATCTCTTAGAGAAAACCCAAATAATAATAATCTAACTGCATCTGAAGGAACTCCATTCATTTTCATGGTACCACATATTTCATAAAAGACCTCTAAGTGTTGATTAGGGTCCTCATGAGGTCCTCCACCAAATTGGTTCTGCTGCACCATAGATATGATTGCGGGTTTGATCTCAAAGTTATTAGCTTCCACTGAAGGTCTTGAAATACTAGATCGAAAACCTCTCGCATAGGGTGCTGCATAATCCTTAAGTGGTCTATTTGTCATATTCAAATGTTCCTGTTCTTCAATTTGCCTTTGCAGAATTCTTCTTTTATGGAAAGTTCTATCAATCTCAGGGTCAAAAGGAAAGAATTCCCCTGCAAAGTTAGATCTTCGCATACACAAGAACAAGATAGCAGATAGCAATTCGACACAAAAAGGAAAATAGAAGAAAAAAAAAATGCAGAATTGAGTTTGTACAAAAAGAATTAACAAGAAGAGAAAGTTATACAAGAAAGTAAAAAAAAAACAGAAATCTAATGATTAGTTACAACTATGCAATATGAAAGGAAAACAAATGTTATGTTTAGTCTAACTCAATTGATAATTCCTAATGTTATAGCGCAGTCCCTGGCAACGGCGCCAAAAACTTGTTACGCTCCGCAAGTGTACGGAAATGTCGCAAGTAATATAAAAGATTATCGTATCCACAGGGACTGGAATAAGCACTAGAAATGTCTCAATGCGAATTAGCTAAACAACTATCCAATCATTTCAAAAGCAAAGTAAAGGTAAACAAATCTAATATTAGAGATCAACAAACAAGAGTTTAGTGTTTTGGGTTATGATAAAGGGAGATTCTAGGAGTTTTGGTTTCTTTGTAAGATTTCTTGAATGTAAATGGTTCACCAATTCTTATTCCTCAATTTCCAAACATGTAGAAAGTTGCCGGTTCCCTCTTGCAATAGACAACCGGCTAAGGACTGAGAAATGTATCTAAATAGGATTAATTAGACATGAACCTACGTTGTCCTTACACAGAAGCGCACCTATTACTATGCCTTCCTCGGATATCAACATAGAAGCCCACAACTTATTAATCTATAAAGATACAAGAAGCTAATCATAGAATCCATCCTACTCTCTTGAATATTCCTATTTCCTCTTCAAGATTATCTCTCAAACGTCCTTACACGGGCTTGCACCTGTCACGTGGATCCCTCGGATGATCGAGTGAGAGTTTATCTTTACCAAGTCCATAAGAAATCCAAACAATCAATCAAGAATGAGAATTAAGCACAAACCACCATCAATCATTCAAGATCTAATTGATACAAGCAAGATAATGTCATTGAAACAAGAAAATGGTAAATCCATAAGAGATTACATCAATCCATCATACAAATACTCCCTTAATCCTAGAATACAAGATCTACTCCATGAATCGAGGAAGAAAACCCGAAGAAATAGAGATTACAAGCATTCCTTGAATCCCCCAATCCAAGAAACCAAGAAAAGGGAGAAAGAGAAAACTTATCTACAAAGAAGCTTCGTCTTCGGATCCAATCCACGCTCCGGAGTCGAAATCGTCGAGATCTCCCTTAGAATTGCCCAGAAATCCTCCCAAGAACGGGAGGAAACCACCAAATCTTGCTTTCTCCCAAAGGGGGAGAGATCCCCTTTCAATTCATGAAGAAGGGTTTAAATAGAGGAGGGAATCGGGCGCCACACGGCCCCGTGCGGCCATGTCCAGTTCCCTCTCTGCTAAACCTGCACGGCCGTGTGACTCCACACGGCCAGAACCCTTCTGCTCTCTGGAAATGCTACACGGCCGTGTGGTGCACACGGCCACAGCCTGCTTGGTCTCTGGAAGTCTCACACGGCCGTGTAGATCCACACGGCCATGTAAGGCTTCTGCTCTGGTTGGCTTCAAATCTTGACACGGCCATGCGAGGTTCACACGGCCATGTCATCTTCCTCTTCTGTTGGTGCTAAACTCCACACGGCCCGAGCTCCATCCCAGTGCATGGCCGTGTGAGGTACACGGCCCGGTGCTTTCTCCCTTCGTTTCCTCCAATGCATGCCCAAAGATGTAGATTCTTCACCAAATCGACTCCTGTGTACAGAAAATGCACAAAAAGCAGATCTCCGAACCAAAAGAGTAAATATGCTAAAAGGAAAGCTGGAAGTATAAAAATGCATAGATCAAGCATGCTCAAAGTATGTAAATGTGCGTAAAAACATGCATAAAAGAGTATATAATCTACGCACATCACTACTGAGTGGGCATCAATAGTAGATGCTTACTATATTTCTAAAATTTAGATTATGTTACCTTAAAAGAAATGTTTTCAACATTTAAAGTCCATGAAATGAGATGTGTAGATCCGAAGAAGGAGCTGAAGCACAACGTTGCCTTTAAGGCAAGGATGGATGAACAAGATTCAGAATCCTCTCTGGACGACGACAAAACGGTAATGATGGTAAGATAATTTAAAAAATTATTTAAATCTAGAAAAACTAACCATCTGTAGGGTAAAAAGAAAAGAACAATCAAATACTAGCACTGCAATGAAGAAGGACATGTGAAAGATAACTGCCCTAAGTTAAAGATCAATGATAAGGACAAAGGGAAGAACAAGAAGTCTGTCCAATCCAACAAGTATAAGACGCTAAAGGTGACGTGGGACGAATCATCATCTGAATCAGAAGTTGAAACTGTTGCTAGACTTGCATTGATGCCAAGTCATCAAGATGACGAAACAAAACAAGCTCGTCCGAAATGAGCATCGAGAGCATCGATGAAGGGGGAATGACATCAGAAGAAAATAGTAGTTTAGGGGAGCTACGGATAATAGATCGATAAGGTAAGTCAGGTACGATCTCTTCCTCCCGATAAGTTATTTAAATTTGTTAAGTTATTATCTAAAGATGGTTGCAAATTAGAAAAAGAAAATAAAGAATTAAAATTAATTCTAGCCAAATCCTACTTATTAGAAGATTTTGAAAAATTAAAATTAGAAAATGATAAATTGAAGACACAAGTAGAAAACTTGAAAAACTATACATGTTTAACTACTCAAACTCAAAATTTTAAAAGACTAAACAAGTATCTTAGATTTCACAGGGTCAAATTAGAAAATTTTCCAAAAGTTACGTGCCCCCAAAATTTTTAATTAACTCAGTTGGCTGGAACATATATTAGGTTCCAAAGTCTTATCTAAATTGAACTATAATTAGACTTAGCATTTTCAGCAATAAAATTAAATATTTTAATTTTCTTAAGAGGCTTTATCTAGAAAGTGATTGTTACTCCAATAACTAAGAAGACCTAGTGTCTCACCACAGTTTGGAAGCTAATTAATAAAATAAAATGTTTAATTGACTAACTGAAAAAGTATTTAATTGTAATTAAATAATGCTATAAATACTTACTCAATTTTTTTTCGATTTTTTAACTTAGAAATTTTTTTAAAAACTTAAAGATTTTTTTGGAAGTATCAGCTTTACTTTACCAAAATTATTTCTACAAAACTAGCTTTTGTAAACTTATGAAATTATTAATATTTTTTTAGTGATATCAAAAATATTTTTTTACTTAGAAATTTGTTTCTAAAATTATTGTAATTTTTTTAAAGTGCTATCAAAATTATTTTTCAAAATTTTCAAAAACATGATAAGTTTTTCAAAATGCTGAAAATCATTTCCTTTTAACTAAAAACTTTCCTATTTTTTTAAAATATTACCCTTAGATTTTTTTTTGGTACTCCATTTTTTTATGTGATCAAAGGGAGAGAAGGAAATATTAAATCTATGGGGAGGTAGATTAAATAATTTTTAATTTTTAAACTTAGTTATAAATTTATTGCTTTTACTTTATGTTAATTTATCCTAACTTAACTTGGGTTGCTCACATCAAAAAGGGAAGATTGTTGGTACCCTAAGGTAGTTTTGATGTGATCAAATAAGCTAAGTTAGGTCCTATTGTGTTTAATCATATGTCTAAGTGTGTAGGAACTTAGGAACACAGGATGTCGAGCAAAAGATGCATCTAGCGAGAAGGATGACACGGGAGAAAGTCGACGGGCTCGGTGCGTTTGAAGGACGAGGTACTGTCGAAGAGTACGCGGGTAGACGAGAAGCCGAAGTGGAAGCTTACTTGAGGAGAAGGCTGAAAGTGTAACGACCACCCTTCTCACTACTCTCTAAAGGTGTCCGTTACATAACTACTATAAACTCTTACTTAACTAGTGTAACAAACTGTACTTAAATTTTTCCAGAAAACTTAAAATTTCGACAGAGTATATGCTGTTCGGCAGGACTAAAATACAATACAATACTCTAAATTCAGAACATGCACATATAACTCATAATAACAGAAGCATATGAAACTATATCTCAATGCAAACATAACGTATCTACTTACTAAACAAAACTCATCTTAGCATGCGATCTAAAAGAAGAATAATCTCAAATGACATGAATATAAGGTACAATCTCAAATGTTTCTTAACCACTAAAACACGAAAACTTAATAATGCCCCAAGTCTCTCCCATAGTCTTGGCATCACACATCATCGAACACCCCCTTGTCGCCTTCCAATGCTATGGTTTTTCCTTTCCTTTATCTGTAGTAAGAGGAAATGCAATCTATAAGCAAAATTGCTTAGTAAGCGCTGTCTAACTCACAAAAACTCGAGTATGCATGTGACTGGAGGAAATCTAAAACTGAATGCTTTAAAAGAAAACATATATAGCTGCTCATGTTAATCTAATAGCAAATGGAAAACTAGAAAATCTACTCATGTAATTCTAATAGCAAGGAATCTAGAAAAATCTGCTCATGTATATCTAGTAGCAAGGGAATCTAGAAAATCTGCTCATGTATATCTAGTAGCAAGGAAATCTAGAAAATCTGCTCATGTATATTTAATAGCAAGGAAAAACTAGAAATCTGCTAATTACAAATTAATATCTGCAATGCTTCATGAAAGTAGCAATCAAACTAAGGTTTGCAGTGCTAAAAGAAACCATCAATTCTAACTTGCTGATCTTGGAAATAAAGAAGCTAACTTGCTGAATTAAACTTCTATGACACTTGCTTTGCTAGTTCAAATACATATAGTTTAATACTTCAAAATAATAATAAATTTTTCTCTTGGGCCGAGCTTAGTACCAATGCACGCTTCCTAATAGAGACTGTGGTAGCTAGTCACCAGTCCTACGAGGGTAAAGACCTTGATATTACCAGGGCCAAGACCTTGGAATTAGTCACTTGGATTTATTTAACGACAACCTTGAAAGTCGGGTACTAGCATTTTTTTAAAATAAAATACTTGTTATCTTTTAATATTCTTATAATAAAATGCCTTGGCATTTCTTTGAGCACTTAGTGTGCTGCTGATTCCAAATTCTTAAAATTTAGGAATCCTATCAAGACCTTGGTCTTTTCTTACTTATAGCTACTCATAATCCTCAAAAAGGTTTAATAGAACACATAATTATTCCACTAAAATACATGGCTGCTCATACTTGTTAAAATAGCAAATGAAAACTAAAGAACCAATATACTACTCAACTATTCAAAACTAAACAATTTGAATTGAGTTTAATGGCAGCAAAAGGACCTCAAAATGCCACTATTATGCATGCTTTGTACCATGGCAAGGAAGACCAAAGTGCATCCAGTAAGGAAACATTGCTACTGGAAATCTAGAACTATATTTGTTTGTTCTTCTTGTTATGTGCCACGGCAACAAACCAAACAGAAATTACTGCTGTAAACAATTGCTACTGTAAACTTAACACATAATTATTCCTTTTTTTTTGCTACAACAGAATTAAAAGGAACAGTTAAATCCTCTTAGTAAAGACAAGTCAATTAGCTCTAGCAAAAGAAATGCCATCTACTAAAATAATGTTGTACTGAAAATCTAAAGCAAGTAAAACAAGGAACACTTGCTACTCTTAAATTCCAAGCCATCCTAATGTTGTACAGAAAGAAAATCTGAAAGCAAGAAAACAAGGAACACTTGCTACTCTTAAATTTCAAGCCATCCTAATGCTGTATAGAAGGAAAATCCGAAAGCCTGGAGAAACCAATAAACACATAGCAGTGCATACAATTGCAAGTAATATAGAATTTGCTATTGGAACCCCACAAGAATAACAATCCCTCTTCAGGTTTAGTACCACGGAAAGGAACAAATGAAACCAAATTGTCGAAACCTACATGCTCAACATACTAATCCCTCTCGTGTTCTTCCATTGAAACCCACGGCAACAAGCCCTAAACCAAAATCTTCACAGCATACTAAAAAAAAACAAGGAAACACCAAATCAAATTCGGAACTACTCTTACCGCAGGTGAGTAGCAACTTACATTGATTCTTGGATTTAAACCGAGAAGAAGGGCTCTAGGGTTTCGGTCAGCTCAAGTTTTCCGGCTCCTTTTCGTGCTCACGGCTTCCCTTCGACAAGAGGACCTCGTATCGATGAAGAACTCCCGGAGTTAGCCCCTCGCCGGCCGCCAGAGGTGAAAACCCTAGCTTCCCTTTGCTTTCCGACCGAGAGAAGCCGTCGTCAAGCAAGAGAGGGGAGAGGCGAGGGATTCGGTGTTGGGATAATACCTAAGTTCTCTTTTTATAACTAGGTATTCTATTAACTATTACCATATAAATATATTTCACTCCTTTCTTAATTAGCACAGCTCGCTTGGGCACTTGGTAATCCAGATTTGCTTAAGGCTTGGTTCGGCCAGAGGTCATGGGTTCGAACCTCGGCCGTACCTATTTATTTTTTGAAACTTCCTCCTTTTGGTAAAAATATCAAACGAACTCCAAAAATTATATAAAAATACTCTAAAAATTTATAAAAATCTCTAGAATATTTCTAAGGCATTTCTAAATATTTTTAATTACTATTAGGACTCGAAATGAGGAAATTTTGGTTGTTACAATTCCCCATACCTTATAAAAAGTTCGTCCTCGAACTTAGAATAATTCTGGACATTTCTGTCTCATGTTGTCCTCACGCTCCCAAGTGACTTCCTCGTGCTTCTGGTTCTTCCAGATGACCTTCACTAGTGGTACTTCTTTGTTCCTTAGTCTCTTAACTTCTCTGCCCACTATCTGCGTAGGTCTGCTCTCATAGCTAAGATCCTCCTGGATCTGCACTGACTGAGGCTGAATTACTTGGCTAGGGTCGTGGAGGCACTTCTTTAGCATGGAGACATGAAACACATTATGTATTGCTGACATATCTTGTGGTAAGTCCAGCTTGTATGCTACTTTCCCAATCCTTTCTGTAATCAGGTAGGGTCCTACATAGCGAGGACTTAACTTGCCCTTCTTACCAAATCTCATCACTCCCTTCATAGGAGCGACCTTGAGAAAAATTGAATCCCCTACTTGGAACTTAAGTGACCTACGACGTGTGTCAGCATAACTTTTCTGTCTACTCTGGGCAGTCTCAATCCTCTGTCTGATCTTCTGGATAGCCTAAGTGGTCTCATCTATTATCTCAGTCTGAATGCTCAGCTCTACTTCCATTTTTTTCTTTCACCTGCTTCTTGCCAGCAAATGGGTGATCTGCACTTCCTGCAATACAACGCCTCATAAGGTGTCATCTTGATGGTGGCCTGATAGCTATTATTGTAGGCAAACTCAGCTAAGCATAGATGCTTGCATCAACTTCCCTTGAAATCTAGTGCACAAGCTCTGAGCATATCTTCTAAAATTTGATTTACTCGCTCTATCTGTCCATCAGTCTGAGGATGGAAGGCTGTGCTGAACTTGAGTTTGGTGCCTAGTGCATTCTGAACACACTCCCAAAAGTGAGAGGTGAAGCGCCCATCTCTATCAGCCATAATAGATTTTGGAACTCCATGAAGTCTGATCACTTCCTTAACATACAGTTGTGCCAACTGCTCTATAGAATGGGACACCTTGATGGCTAGAAAATGGGCAGACTTGGTCAATCTGTCCACTATTACCCATATTACATCATATCCGTTCGTGGTTCTTGGAAGACCTGTTATAAAGTCCATGGATATGTCTTCCCACTTCCACTCTGGTATTGGAAGGGGTTCCAGGACTCCTCCTGGTCTCTGGTGCTCTGCTTTGACCCTCTGGCATGTCAGGCAGGTACTGACATATTTAGCAACATCTCTTTTGAGTCCAGACCACCAGAACCTCTGTTTCACGTCTTGATACATCTTGGTGGAACCAGGATGCATGGAGTATGGTGTACTATGAGCTTCTTCAAAAATTTTCTTTCCCAGTTCTTCATCATTGGGGACACAAAGGCGGCTCCCCTGATAAAGAATTCCACTGTCTGATACTCGAAACTCCGAATTTTCCCCTTTTTGTACCCCTTGCTTGGTCTTTTGGATATCTGTATCTTCGCTTTGCTTTCTCTGTATATCCTCAAGCAGGGTTGACTCTAAGGTCAATGCAGAGAGTTGCCCATAAATAACTTCAAGTCCGAAATCTGGCAACTCCTTCTGCAGTGGTGGGGCTAATGATGACAAAGACATCAGGAGTGCATTAGACTTTCTGCTTAGTGCATCTGCCACTTTGTTAGCTTTACCTGGGTGGTAGAGGATTTCATAGTCATGATCCTTGACCAACTCTAGCCACCTGCGCTGTCTCATGTTTAAGTCTTTCTGGGTGAAGAAATACTTTAAACTCTGATGGTCTGTGAAGATTCTGCACTGGACTCCATACAAGTAGTGTTAGGATCCTTCGTACGGAGGCTAGAGAGGGGGTGTGAATAGCCGACCCCAAATCGTCGCGTTTCTACAAACTAGGTTAGCGCAGCAGAAAATAACACATAGAAACGAAGGAAAAGAAGACAAACCTCAAACAAACCGATGTAACGAGGTTCGGAGATTAGGGCTCCTACTCCTCGGCGTGTCCGTAAGGTGGACGAGTCCAGTCAATCCGTCGGTGGATGAGTCCCCGGAAAACCGGCTAAAAATAACTCCTTATGGGTGGAGAAACCTCGCCACAATACTCTTGCAACAGCAAGATGAATGTACAAGAAATACAAGAAAGCAGAAGACAATACAAGTGTAAAAACAATCTTGCCTTCTCGTCGACTGGAAGAAGCAACAGCTGATCGACAACTGGAAGCTCACGCGAAGCTTCGGAAGCGAGCTCAACAAAGCTCAGAACCTCAGAGCACAGAAGCAGAAGCTTCAATCCAAGGAAGAAGAAGAAGAAGAAGAAGGAGGCTCGCAGCAGCAACCCTCCTTTTATAACCTGCGAAGAAAACGAAAAAACACAGAAGAAATCTAGCCGTTGCGTCGCAACGGCTAGTGCCTGGATCGGTCTGTGGACCGATCAGGCTCCATGTGGATCGGTCCACAGACCGATCCATTCCCAGCTTCTGTTCCATCTCTGATCGGTCCACAGACCGATCAGGGAACCTCCTGATCAGTCCATAGACCGATCAGGCTTCTCTCCCGAACTTCTTTGCGCCTCCTGATCGTTGTCTGATCGGTCTCCAGACCGATCAGATAACCTACAGTAGGCTACTGGATGGTTACTGATCGGTCTGGTGACCGATCAGGCTATCCAGTGTATCACTGGATTGGTCCCCAGACCGATCCAAACTCCCCATCCCTAAACCTCAGGCTTCTACACCAACATCTGGTCAACCTTGACCTGTTGGTTCATCATTCCTAGCATCTGGTCACTCCCTTGACCTGCTAGAATTCTCCACCAAGTGTTCGGTCAATCCCTTTGACCCACTTGGGCTTTCCTCTTCGTGCCAAGTATCCGATCACTCCCTTGATCTACTTGGACTTCCCAACACCAGACGTCCGATCACCCTTGATCCATCTGGATTTTCCCTTGCCCAGCTTAACTCACCAGGACTTTCACCTAGCTTCACTCACTAGGGTTTTCACCTGGCTTCACTCACCAGGATTTCCAACATCCGGTCCAGAGAACGAGCTCCCGAGCCCTCTCTGACCTCAGTCCGGAGAACGAGCTACCGAGCCCTCTCCGACTTCCCATGTGCCAAGCTTCCATACTTGGACTTCTCCGTGCCAAGTCTCCATACTTGGACTTTTCCCATGCCAAGCTCCCTGCTTGGACTTTTCCCGTGCCAAGCTCCCTGCTTGGACTTTTCCGAGTCAGGTCAACTCACCTCGGGTCAACCAGGTCAACCTTGACCACGGGTTGCACCCACAATCTCCCAAGCTTGTATCCTTGTCAAACGTCAATATACAACCATTGTCAAACACAACTCGTCAAACATCAAAACACAACTCGAGTCAAGTCAACTCGAGTCTGGTCAACCAGGTCAACCTTGACCTAAGGTTGCACCAACAATCTCCCCCTTTTTGATATTTGACAAAACCCATAATCAAACCTATAATCAAGTTAGGTTAACCCGATAACCTAACTTAGGTTTTCCAATGTTCTTCCCTGAACATTCTCTAGACATTCTCCATTCTCCTTTCTACTCTCCCCCTTTTTGACATACATCAAAAAGAGGGAACCAAGATCAAGAGTTTCTTCCCAATGAAAGTCCCATACCTTTCATTGAAACCCTTAATTTCCCCCTTGATACTAAACTCAACACTCAACTTAGTGACAATTCCTTATCACTAATCCTCAAAAGTCTTAAGAAGTAAAAACTCCCCCTAAAAGTCAACTCCCCCTTGACAATTAGGTAAGACTCCCCCTAAAGGTCAACTCCCCCTTGACCATTGCACCAACAATGTCTTGGAGAGTTTCAAACCTTTAGAAACCCGAAACTCAACTCCCAAAAACTGAAATTTCAGACACCTGCTGAAAATCAGAAATTCGGCACACACTGATCGGTCCCCAGACCGATCAGGAACCCCTTGGATCGATTCCCAAATCGATCCTCGCTTTCTGGATCGTCACTGATCGGTCACCAGACCGATCAGGACTTCTCTGGATCGGTCCGGTGACCGATCCAGCCTCTGAAATAAGAGATTTCTGATTTTTCTCCCCGGGAGAAATTCAGAAATTCACAGAAAATTACAGAAAATTCAAAAAATCGTAAAATTTTGAGGATACATTCCTCATAACATACACTATCATGGAAAAATAATTTTCGATGAAAATAACTTCCATTTTCAAATCTTGATACAAAGTTCAAAAACTTTGAAATTGTTCAAAGTTAAGTCAACTTTGTATTACAATGTTCAATGATGAATGCTATCACTAAAATGGCTTCATCAAGGTTTTTCAAATCAATTTCAAAATGATTTTAAACCTTTTAATTTAGGACCATAATCTTAGGGCTAAATGTACATGACTTGTACAAATGCTTTCCCTATGATCCTCAAATCTCTTGAATTAGGCTCATCTAGGTACAAGAACTATGTACCTTGATCCTAACTCATGATCCTAATATCTCACACACATTTAAAGTGTATCAAACACATCCAAGTCAATTTTGATGTGAGATATGGGTTTAGGTAATCTTAGGCTAAGTTCTCATGCATTTTCTAAACACTAATTTGATCTCAATATCAAATTATGTTTTTATCCTTAAATCAATTTCATTGATTATTAATGCAAGAGATGATGACATGGCATAAAATGATGTCATAAATAGAAGCATGTTCCAATTTCATGATGTCATGGCATAAAGTATAAAACTTAAAATAAGCATGACATATAATTAGCCTAAGCATGATCATGACATTTCGAATGATAATAAGTTAAACATGATGTCATGGCATGACATATGGCAAACAACCATGGTAAGTTAGCACAAATAAAATACCTAGATTACCTATCTAAGTATCCTTAACACCTTAGCTAACTTAAAATCTAAACCTAGATTGCTCAAAGTGCTTCAAGAAAATGCCCAAACCTAAGTTGGCATTCCTATTTTTCTTGATTAATTTATGCCACTTAACATTAAGTATATCCTCAAATATTGGCATATTTCATATTTCCTCAAGAATAGCACCTTTTTAATTAAGGCCTAGATTGTCTTAAATTCCTAAGAGAGTACCAAGACCCCAACTTGGTATTTCTCTAGGTTTTCCTAACTTGTGCCAATAAAGATTAAAGTCGATATAATTTTTTTTAAATATGGCATAATTTACTCTTCAAGGAGTAAATGATAACTCCATTTCATTTTCAAAGATTCACAAAACCTTGAAAATATTCCTTGAGTGTCACTTTCCTCAAAGTTGGGTTAACTACCCTTCTAATCGGAGTTGACACTCTCTAACCCATCTATGGGGTAGAGAAGATGCTCCTAGGAACCCAATACCTATTAGAGCTCATTGGGTTCACTAAATATTCACTAGGGATAACTTCCCTAGCAACCCTCCTAATGACCCTCTTAGGCTTTAAAGCCTTGGCCATTTGGGACTCATCAAGATCAACTCTAGGGGTGACTCCCCTTGTGACCTTGGTGTTGGTCTTCCTAGCCCTAGGTTTTGTTCCATAATCGAATGGAACATTATGATAGGTGGGCTTGACCATTTGGGACTTAGGTTTGTGACCCAAACCTTTCTTGTCCTTGGACTTTGAAATTTGACCCTTAGACCCTAGAGTTGACTTCTCCAAATTCTTTAGGGCCTTTTCTAGAGTGTCAAGTCTTGACCTCAAGACTTGATTTTCTTTCTCTAAAACCTCAAGTTTTAATTTATCATTCTTTCTTGAGGTGTTCCTAGGCATATGTCTAGTTGTCTTGGGGTTTCTACCTAGTTTCTCCTTAGCCTTAGATGAGTTAATCCTAGGGTTGGCCTTCCTAGTATTGTTCTTATCTAGGCTAAGATGTTTAGCACCTAAGCACACATGTTGATTTCTATGATTATCATGCTTATCATTCTTGACAATTGCAATAAGACTACTAGCATGTATCTTATTAGAAGTGCAAGAATGAACCTTAGAGGATACCTTAGGGTTTGCCTTCGCTCCCCCTTTACACGTGCTTGGTCTTTTGTCCTTGTGAGATTGCCTCCCCTTGGACATTGACTCCTATAGTGTCCCGTTGCTTGCATTGGAAGCACACCACGTGCTCCTTGCCCTTGCGTTTTGGGACTCCGACTTCCTTGATCTTTGGCGCCGGTGGAGTCTTCTTAGTCTTCTTTGGACATTTACTCTTGTAATGTCCAAATTCCCTACACTCAAAACACATTATATGCAATTTACTTGAACTTAAAGTGTTTGAGTTACCTAGGGTTGAGGATGGATGGATGCTCTCTTCTTCATCCCTCCCGGAGGTAGAAGCTTCTTCTTCGTGCTCCGATCTTGAAGAAGAACTCACCTCCTCTTCTTCTTTAGATGTTGAGTAGCCCTCAACTTCTAATTCCTCACATCCACGATGTGAGCTACTTGGCTCACTAGGCTCCTCTTCATGGCTTGAAGTGGGGCTCTCCTCATGGAGTTTGGCCAAGTTGTTCCACAACTCCTTGGCATTATTGTATCCTCCTATCTTACACAAAATATCATTAGGTAAATAAAATTCAATGATTTTTGTTACCTCATCATTGATGGTTGATTGGTGGATTTGCTCCTTGGTCCACTCCTTATTCTCTAGGGTTTCTCCTTTCTTGTCCATCGGAGGCTTGAAACCTAATTGAACACAACTCCAATTTTCAAGGTTAGTCATAAGAAAATACCTCATTCTTACCTTCCAATACGCGAAGTCGCAGCACTCGTAGAAGGGTGGAAACGTGATGTCTTCTCCGAGTCAATCCATTCTCTAGCTTGTGCTCCCACGGGTGTTAATCCGACGAAGAGCGCGCCTCGCTCTGATACCACTTGTTAGGATCCTTCGTACGGAGGCTAGAGAGGGGGGTGTGAATAGCCGACCCCAAATCGTCGCGTTTCTACAAACTAGGTTAGCGCAACGGAAAATAACACGTAGAAACGAAGAAAAAGAAGACAAACCTCAAACAAACTGATGTAACGAGGTTCGGAGATTAGGGCTCCTACTCCTCGGCGTGTCCGTAAGGTGGACGAGTCCAGTCAATCCGTCGGTGGATGAGTCCCCGGAAAATCGGCTAAAAATAACTCCTTATGGGTGGAGAAACCTCGCCACAATACTCTTGCAACAGCAAGATGAATGTACAAGAAATACAAGAAAGCAGAAGACAATACAAGTGTAAAAACAATCTTGCCTTCTCGTCGACTGGAAGAAGCAACAGCTGATCGACGACTGGAAGCTCATGCGAAGCTTCGGAAGCGAGCTCAACAAAGCTCAGAACCTCAGAGCACAGAAGCAGAAGCTTTAATCCAAGGAAGAAGAAGAAGAAGAAGAAGGAGGCTCGCAGCAGCAACCCTCCTTTTATAACCTGCGAAGAAAACGAAGAAACACAGAAGAAATCTAGCCGTTCGTCGCGGCTGGTGCAGATCGATGCGTGGACCGATCGGGCTCCATGTGGATCGGTCCGCATCGATCCATTCCTAACCTTCGCTTCGTTCGTCTCGATCGGTCCATGGACCGATCGGGGACCCCTGATCGATGCATGGCCGATCCATCAGCTGATCTTCCGTCTCCGATCGGTCCATGGACCGATCGGGGAACCTCCTGATCGGTCACGGCACAACCGAAACTCTGATCGGTCCGTAGACCGATCAGGCTTCTCTCTCCGAACTTCTGCGCCTCGATGCGTTGTCTGATCGGTCTCCAGACCGATCAGATAACCTACAGTAGGCTACTGGATGGTTACTGATCGGTCTGGTGACCGATCAGGCTATCCAGTGTATCACTGGATCGGTCCCCAGACCGATCCAAACTCCCCAGCCCTAAACCTCAGGCTTCTACACCAACATCTGGTCAACCTTGACCTGTTGGTTCATCATTCCTAGCATCTGGTCACTCCCTTGACCTGCTAGAATTCTCCACCAAGTGTTCGGTCAATCCCTTTGACCCACTTGGGCTTTCCTCTTCGTGCCAAGTATCCGATCACTCCCTTGATCTACTTGGACTTCCCAACACCAGACGTCCGATCACCCTTGATCCATCTGGATTTTCCCTTGCCCGGCTTAACTCACCAGGACTTTCACCTAGCTTCACTCACTAGGGTTTTCACCTGGCTTCACTCACCAGGATTTCCAACATCCGGTCCAGAGAACGAGCTCCCGAGCCCTCTCTGACCTCAGTCCGGAGAACGAGCTACCGAGCCCTCTCCGACTTCCCATGTGCCAAGCTTCCATACTTGGACTTCTCCGTGCCAAGTCTCCATACTTGGACTTTTCCCATGCCAAGCTCCCTGCTTGGACTTTTCCTGTGCCAAGCTCCCTTCTTGGACTTTTCCGAGTCAGGTCAACTCACCTCGAGTCAACCAGGTCAACCTTGACCACGGGTTGCACCCATAATCTCCCAAGCTTGTATCCTTGTCAAACGTCAAGATACAACCATTGTCAAACACAACTCGTCAAACATCAAAACACAACTCGAGTCAAGTCAACTCGAGTCTGGTCAACCAGGTCAACCTTGACCTAAGGTTGCACCAACAAGTAGTGTCGCCAGAGTTTCAGTGCAAAGACCACAGCTGCCAGCTCAAGATCATGAGTTGGGTAGTTCTTCTCATAGTCTTTGAGTTGTCTGGAAGCATAGGCTATAACTTTTCCTTCTTGCATGAGTACAACTCCTAGGCCCATCTTGGAAGCATCACTGTAGATGTCAAAACTCTTGTCACTTTCTAGAACTATCAGGATGGGAGCACTGGTCAGTCTCTTCTTTAGCTCTTGGAAACTCTGCTCACATTTGTCTAACCATTCAAAATTCTTGTTCTTCCTAGTGAGGGTTGTTAGTGGAGAGGCTATCCTGGAAAAGTCCTCCACGAATTTCTTGTAGTACCCAGCTAAACCAAGGAAGCTTCTGATCTCCCTGGCGTTCTTGGGTCTACTCCAGTTGCTGACCGCTTCTATTTTGGTTGGATCCACTTGGATGCCTTCTTTAGAAATGATGTGACCTAGAAACGTCACCTGATTTAACCAGAACTCGCACTTCGAGAATTTTGGGGTAAAGCTGTTTCTGCTGTAGGGTCTGCAGGACTATTCTCAAGTGCGTGTCATGCTCCTCTAGGGTTCTGGAATAGACTAGAATGTCATCGATGAACACGATGACAAATTTGTCAAGGTATTCTCTGAACACTCTGTTCATCAAGTCCATGAAGATTGCAGGTGCATTAGTTACACTAAAAGGCATGACTACGAACTCATAGTGTCTGTATTTGGTCCTGAAAGCTGTTCTGGGTATATCACTTTCCTTCACTTTCAACTGATGGTACCCAGAGCGTAGGTCTATCTTAGAGAACATTGTTGCTCCTTTCAATTGATCAAATAAGTCATCAATTCTGGGCAGTGGATACTTGTTCTTGATTGTCACTTAATTCAGAGCCCTATAATCTATGCACATCCGCATAGATCCATCCTTCTTCTTGACAAACAACACAGGAGCTCCCCATGGTGAATGACTAGGGCGGATAAAGCCTTTGTCAAGCAGCTCCTGAAGTTGTTCTTGTAACTCTTTCAGCTCTGCTGGAGACATGCGGTATGGAGCTTTTGAAATTGGACTGGTACCAGGAATAAATTCAATTTCAAACTCCACTTCTCTGTTGGGAGGTAGTCCAGGTAGCTCTTCTGGAAATACCTCTGGATACTCGCAGACTATCCGAACTTCCTCTTGTTTGGGTCTTTCTTGTTCTTCTGTACTTACAATGAATGCAAGAAAACCAGCACACCCTTTAGCTGACATCTGGTGAGCTGTGAGGGAAGAGAGGAATTTCTGGGTCTTCCTCTTTGGTACTCCCGTGAACTCAAAGGATGGTTCACCTTCTGGGCTGAAAATCACTTTCCTTCTGCGGCAGTCCACCAAAGCACTGTACTTGCTGAGGAAATCCATACCCAGAATGGCATCGAAGTCTTGCATTGCAAGGACTACTAGATCAACATATAGCTCTCGGTCCGCAACTCTGACTGGTACAGCCCGAAGCCACTGGTTGGATTCCATGACTTTCCCAGAAGGTAGGGTCATTAGGAACTTGGAGTCCATGCTTTCTATAGGTACCTGTAATTCTTTGGCAAAGGGTACTGATACAAAAGAATGGGTCGCCCCAGTATCAAATAGTGCAGTAGCTAAATGCTGAAAAATAACTACTTGACTTGTTACGACTTTGGAGGCACTAGCAGCTTCCTCTTTAGTGAGGGAGAATACTCTGGCACTGGCTGGAACTAGTGGAGCTTCCAACCTTCCTTGACTGAGCTGAGGTCCTTCCAGAGTTGCAAGTATATAATGTAACTGAGGTTTACCTCCATATTGTATTGGTTGTGGCTGAGGTGCCTTGAGCTTGTTAGGGCATTCTTTAGCCATGTGTCCTTCCTGCCCACACGAATAACATCCCGTCTTACCCAAAAGATAGGCTCCTGGGTGTGTTCTCCCACATTTAGGACAGGAAGGGAACTTGGTCTGCTTGTTTGCTGGTCCTCCTTTCTGGTTACCTCCTGAGTTCCACTACTTTCTCTTGTTATCTTTGCCCTTCCAGTGCTGCTTATTTGCCTGAGGTTTCTGACTCCCTGCTGTCTTGTCTTCAATCTTGATTGGCTTGTGTTGTGCTTATTGTGCCTTGATGCTGTCCAGATAGTGCTCAGCGACTAATGCTCTGCTGACCAGCTCTTCGCCGGTCTGGGGCTGGTGAGTTCCACTACTCACATTAAGTGATATCACTGGCCTCAGCATCCTGAGCATCAGTCTGACTCGTTCCTTCTCCGTGCTTACTAGCTCTGGGCAGAGACGAGCTAGGCTATTGAATCTTTTAACTACTTCTTCCACTGACAGGTCACCTTGTCTGAATTCTATAAACTCTTTATAGTGCTTATTGGTGATCCGTTGGCGGAAGAATTCTTCATAAAACTCTGCTTCAGAGTCAACCCAACTCATTTGATTGACTGCTCTCTTGCTTTTAACTCTCTCCCACCACATACGAGCATCTCCAGATAGGCAGAAAGAGGCACACTTGACCTTCTCGACTTCTGGCCAGTCAAGAAGCTCCATGGTGCTCTCCAGTGTCTTGAACCAAGACTGAGCATCCCAGGGCTCAGTCGTGCCTGAGAAACTCTCTGGCTTCAGCTTAAGCCACTGTATCAGGTATGCTTCTTGTCTTCTAGGTGCTGTGGCGACTTCCAGGGAGGCTGGTGGAACCTCAGTCACCACTGGAGTCTCCACATTGATAGTTGGAGGAGTAGGAGGGATTAAGCCACTGTATCAGGTATGCTTCTTGTCTTCTAGGTGCTGTGGCGACTTCCAGGGAGGCTGGTGGAACCTCAGTCACCACTGGAGTCTCCACATTGATAGTTGGAGGAGTAGGAGGGATTGGCTGCTGATTCGCCATCAGATTGGCGATCACTTGTTGCTGCTCCGCCACTTGTCTCTGGAGTTGAGCAACAACTTCAGAGAGATTTAGTTCAGTTGTTCTGGGCTCTTCATTCTCCTGAGCTCGGTCCTCAGTACGAGCGGTACGGGGACGTCCTCTTCTTGACATCTAATTATGTGGAAAGAGAAACAAAACTAAATCGTCTCTATTCTTCTTAAACATATGTATCAAAACATAGAAAAAATAAAATAAGAATTTTCTTCTCACTTAAACACATATGAGCAGATACTCTATACTACAAATAATAAGGAAAAGCACAAGAGAGAAACTTAAGTACTTTCTTACTTAAAGACGACAAGGCTGATGCTGATGTGTGTGTGATGCTGGAGAATGAGAACTGCTCTGATACCAACTGTAACGACCACCCTTCTCACTACTCTCTAAAGGTGTCCGTTACGTTACATAACTACTATAAACTCTTACTTAACTAGTGTAACAAACTGTACTTAAATTTTTCCAGAAAACTTAAAATTTTGGTTGAGTATATGCTGTTCGGCAGGACTAAAATACAATACAATACTCTAAATTCAGAACATGCACATATAACTCATAATAACAGAGACATATGAAACTATATCTCAATGCAAACACAACGTATCTACTTACTAAACAAAACTCATCTTAGCATGCGATCTAAAACAAGAATAATCTCAAATGACATGAATATAAGGTACAATCTCAAATGTTTCTTAACCACTAAAACACGAAAACTTAATAATGCCCCAAGTCTCTCTCATAGTCTTGGCATCACACATCATCGAACACCTCCTTGTCGCCTTCCAGTGCTATGGATTTTCCTTTCCTATATTTGTAGTAAGAGGAAATGCAATCTATAAGCAAAATTGCTTAGTAAGCACTGTCTAACTCACAAAAACTCGAATATGCATGTGACTGGAAGAAATCTAAAATTGAATGCTTTAAAAGAAAACATATATAGCTGCTCATGTTAATCTAATAGCAAATGGAAAACTAGAAAATCTACTCATGTAATTCTAATAGCAAGGAATCTAGAAAAATCTGCTCATGTATATCTAGTAGCAAGGAAATCTAGAAAATCTGCTCATGTATATTTAATAAATAGGAAAAACTAGAAATCTGCTAATTACAAATTAATATCTGCAATGCTTCATGAAAGTAGCAATCAAACTAAGGTTTGTAGTGCTAAAAGAAACCATCAATTCTAACTTGCTGATCTTGGAAATAAAGAAGCTAACTTGCTGAATTAAACTTCTATAACACTTGCTTTGCTAGTTCAAATACATATAGTTTAATACTTCAAAATAATAATAAACTTTTCTCTTGGGCCCATGCTCAGTACCAATGTGTGCTCCCTAATAGAGACTGTGGTAGCTAGTCACCAGTCCTACGAGGGTAAAGACCTTGGTCTTACCAGGGCCAAGACCTTGGAATTGGTCACCTGGATTTATTTAACGACAACCTTGGAAGTCGGGTACTAGCCTTCTTTTAAAATAAAATACTTGTTATCTTTTAATATTCTTATAATAAAATGACTTGGTATTTCTTTGAGCACTTAGTGTGCTGCTGATTCCAAATTCTTAAAATTTAGGAATCCTATCAAGACCTTGGTCTTTTCTTACTTATAGCTACTCATAATCCTCAAAAAGGTTTAATAGAACACATAATTATTCCACTAAAATACATGGCTGCTCATGCTTGTTAAAATAACAAATGAAAACTAAAGAACCAATATACTACTCAACTATTCAAAACTAAATAATTTGAATTGAGTTTAATGGCAGCAAAGGAACCTCAAAATGCCACTATTCTGCATGCTTTGTACCACGGCAAGGAAGACCAAAGTGCATCCAGTAAGGAAACATTGCTACTGGAAATCTAGAACCATATTTGTTTGTTCTTCTTGTTATGTGCCACGACAACAAACTAAACAGAAATTACTGCTGTAAACAATTGCTACTGTAAACTTAACACATAATTATTCTTTTCTTTGCTACAATAGAATTAAAAGGAACAGTTAAATCCTCTTAGTAAAGACAAGTCAATTAGCTCCAGCAAAAGAAATGTCATCTACTAAAATAATGCTGTACTAAAAATCTAAAGCAAGCACTATGTGAAAATCGGCAATAGACTTCGGATATTATCCGAAGTTATAGGTAGATATTTACCGAAGTAGATGCATGTGAAGTAAAAGGGTTAATTTTTTACTTCGGCACACGATTACTGAAGTCTATCACCGGTCCAAAACTGGTTCAAAATTAGACCGTTTTCAAAGTAAAAAAGCGATATTACTTCATTAAGAATAGTAAAAAATACCGAAGTAGTTGATGATATATTACTGCATAGGTTACATTGTCCATCGAAGTTTAAAGAAGTTATGACCTCACAATTTTTTATATTATGGTGTAGTAAATATTTTATATTACTTCTGCATATTTTAGCTTGATCGAAGTAATTGGTATTCTATTACTTCATCATAGTATGGAAGTAGGAAAGCATATTTTACTATACTTCAACAATTTAAGTTAGCGCAGTAATACATACGAATGACTTCAACAACTTTAATCACATGGCAAAGTAAATAGTATCTTTAACTATGACACTATTTAAATTTATTGAAGTCTTAAGTGTTGTATTACTTCATCATTGTTATTTATAATATTGAAGTAGTTGACTATATTTTACTATAATACAAATTTAATTGACAAAATTAAAGTGTACATCATAATATTTTGCTATAACACAATAATTTTCATCACTAAAATTGAACAAATATGTCACAAATATCTATCAAATATAATTCAAAAGTGTATTCATAAAAGAAATGTTTAACCATAACCCAAAAAGTTTTGTATCCATAAATCTCTAAATACAATCTAAAATTTATATCATAGCCTACACTTAGGCATCCACATAGAAATAGACGAATTCACTCCATTCACTTCTAACTTCATCATACTGAGATTGATTGTAGTACTGTTTGTTTTTTGATGCTGCAAACTGAATCATTAACAAAAGTTTGAGGATTAATGAAAAATAACTTAATATTTTATAAAAAAAATATTTCATAAAAAAAATATTCACCTTCCTCTCCAATTGTGGATATTCATCCAAGACTATCTCTTTCATGTACCGTATCACACAATATCCACATTCAACGCCACTATTTTGTTTAAGATTACCCTAATGAAATTGAAAATATCATGCATAAAGTCAATCCAAATAATAAGAATTATTAATTGATGTCTAAATACATAGTCACAATACATACTGTCAATTGTTTAAAACCTGGTCCTTTTGAAATACCCCTTGATGCATTGTATATCTTGACCCCACTACATTGTAAAAAATAGGAAATTATTTTTTCAACCTATAATGAATTGAATGCATTCAAAATCAGCATAAGTTACTACTTACTTGGTCACAATAGTTTGCCAAGCATGATCTCGGTTCCTGTTACTCAAAGAGTCCAATAAATATATCATATTCTTATCTTCATTAATTATAGTCAAGATCCAATGGTACCTACACAAATAAAAATATAACATTGACTAGCATGTAGTAGGAAATGATAAATAATTAAAATCTTACCCAGTGTTATATGGGATGAAACATATGCTATCTCTGTTCGATGCTCCTAACTGAGCAGTAATATGTTGTGATAATTTACTACCTTCTTCATCCACACCGCATGTAGGTATGTGACCAGGATCCACAAATGACACATACTGAGCTCTATTTTCTTTCTTAATGTATCTATAAAGGTAACTGCAAGGTAATGACAAAGTAATGAAAAATATAAATATCCCCATGTAAACTAAAGCAAAAGCATTTGAACAAAGCAAAGCATGTGAACAAATTTTGTGAACAAAGCAAAGCATGTGAACAAATATTGTATTTAACATATCACATACCCCATGTAAACCAAAATTTGTCTGGCACCTATCTCTTTCATCTCCATAAAGCGTAAGATATCTTCTCTTAGCAACCATACACTTTTAAGACGTCCAAACAAAGCTTCATCAAATTCTATGTGTATGCTCTCATCTTTAGGCATCAATCTGATAACATACGAATAGATATACTTGCATGCCATCGGCAAAGTTTTTTCAATTTCCTTGTACTTGTCCTGATCACCATGAACATCCGAAGGAGCAAATGATTGATGTTGCACATTCTTCTACAATATGTTAAAATATTCATATGAGTATTCAAATGATTAAGGTTTTTTCAAATACCAACTTTTCAAGAAAATTGAAAGTACCTTCTTCGTTAGTAAAATTCCCAACTCTTTAGGCCAAGCAACAATTGTTCCAATAGCATCATTGACGATTGTTGGTCCAGACCGAATTAGGATTGGAAGCTCTGCTTCTTCATCTAAGACAACATCAATAGATACCTTGAAATTCCCTTCCCCAAGTGGAACATGATGAATCAATATATTTGGGCCTCCTTCTGATAGTATTGTGTCATATGCCACCACATTTTCACGTTGTTTCATAGCCAAGTTACATTTTTTTCCCTGTAAGAACAATAAGAAATTGTATATAAATATGTGAATTTGAAAACAAAAATTAATTTGACATAAAATTGAGGAATATAGAACCTCTAAGTTTGAAGTGCCACATTCATAAACCTCCACATCATCTCTCCATTTTGGGTCATTCATATTTGAGGACTTATTCGATATCACAACCTCACAAGGTTGATTATTAGTGACTTGAGTAAGTTGAGCCTTCAATATCTCTAATTCAGCCTTCAAACTCTTATTCTCCTCTGATTGTTCTTTGAAGTTATCAATCGAATCCTTTGGGACTGATTCCCTATTCTTTCTTGCAGTTTTAAAGTAGAGTTGGGGTTTTACGCATCCTCCCGCACTAACTCATCCATAGTGTTCCCGATTTCCTAAGGCAATGGTTAATACATCGTTCATTCCAGAAGGTTTGAACTCTATTTTGACCTTCTTTTCCAATAAGTCATCCTATAATTAGGGATGTAACAAATTAATCCAAAAAATCTAATATTATTTAGCTAGACAATATCAAAATTAAATAAAAATAACTATTTATAAATTTTTCAGCGACTTCTGCTATCTCCATATTTGTGATGTTGCCAGATTTTGTCCTCGTGAGCTTTACGCCAAAGCAACGATCTATCAACTTCCTCATTTTCAGCAATTAATTGTTTCTCCCTCTACAATTCCAATAATGATCAGTGACATAATATTAAATACTTGCTTGAAAATACCAAGTATAATGCATGGTAGCTTACCAATTCAACCTCTAAGCCGATGTAACCTTTGCAAGACAATCTGTCATGATATTTATAATGCATCGTTCATTTTTTTTTTTTTTGCTTTTCATGAATAACCTACATAGAAGATACATTCATAAACATCTGTATGCATTATATATATAGCAGACAATATGAGATGTGTAAACAAACAATTAAACTATAAAAAGGTCGAGCACTTGAAGCACTTGAAAAAACCATACAACACTTGAAAAAAAACAAACATGAATTGCAAATTGAACCATTTGAAAAAAAATGTCCAGCAGCTCTTGAAAAACGTCCAGCACTTGAAAAAAGTCCAGCAAATTGAAGCACTTGGAAAAAAACGTCCAGCACTTGAAAAAATGAACATGAATTGAAAATTGAAGCACAATTGAAAAAAGTGGATCAGTAGCACTTGAAAAACGTCCAACACTTGAAAAAAGTCCAGCAAATTTAAGCAGTGGAAAAACAACGTCCAGCACTTGAAGCATCCAGCAATTAGCTTGAAAAAAATGAACATGAATTACAAATTGAAGCACTGGAAAAAAAACCAACATGAATTGCAAATTAAAGCACTAGAACATGACACATCGTAGTCTTTCCAAACATCCAGCACTTGAATGAATGAACAAAGAATTGCAAATTGGAATGAACAAATTGGAAAATAACGTGTAAGCACTTGAAAAAAATGAACCTGAAGTACTTGAATGGACAAATTGGAAAAAAAAACGTGTAAGCACTTGAATGATATTTTAAAGAATTGCAAATGCAAACAAACAAATAACACCACAGTAAATATATGAACTTGCAAATGCAAAACTGCAAACAACACCATTCTTTTCAAAGACAACAAGTTAGATAAGCAAAATTTCCAACTAACACCATATGAGTGCGTACCTCCCATGATGGATGAAGTCTCTCATCTACAAATGCTTTCCAAATTGCTTTTGGGATCTGATATTGACTCGGTGGAGAGCTCAATTTTTCAGGATTGCCTTTATTTGGCCAAACAAATCTTCTAGTGAGTTTGTTTTTGAAATCTCGCCACTTTTGAGATGTTGAATTCATCACAGCAGTCTCACTTTGTGGTGCTAATTCGAACACATTCTGTAATACAAAAAGTTAGTTAGTACTATTAATAGAGAAGTTGATTAGCAATAAGAAACGAACAAATATACAAGCTGGATAATTATACAACTAATATGACAATAATGGATTAAATAAAACAATGACAACAAAGAGTTGGAAAGCTAACTTGATTTTGGATTGTATGTATATATAAATCTTACCGAGATCTCTTCCCACAATTTTTATTTTATATTTTCTGGAACAGTAGGCCAAGACTTTATGTTGATTGGCATCATGGTTCTAGTAACAGAGCCAATGTATGATTGCAATGCCTTTCCATTTGTATTGTATAATGGTCGCCCCATGTCATCATAATCAATCTTAGTTTTTTTTCCCCATCTTGCAGCTGCAGTGAGTTTACACATTGATGTAGGACCTCGTTTGTTCTTCTGCACATCTACAAAATGTTCTTCTCTATCAGTAACTTCATGTAGCTCTGCATTGGCTACTCCATGTAGCTCAACATCGACTACTCTATGTATCTCCTCAACTGCGACTCCTTGTTTTTTACGACCCATCGAGTATTGTCTGCATAAGAATATAAATGAAACCAATTAAAATCTGTACAATAACAATAACATAAACATGACATATATAATTACAATAACACAAATATAAATAAATAGCAACACAAACATAAACTTAACATAGAACTGCATAACATAATTTTTTAAAGTGCATAAAACATTCCTTCATGTTCATAACAAAAACATTACATAAAAATGTAAAATATCATTTTTTTCTTTTTTGTGACCCAAACACCCTCAATTTCTGATCTAAAATATCTTTCATGAGTAGGAATGCAATGAGTATCAACATCATCAATTGGTCTAGAATTAGGAATACTGCTCCAATCATCATCACCTCCCTCATAACATCTATTTAGAACTGGGAGCACAATTGACCACCCTTTTTTTAATGGATCATCAATATAAAAGACTTGGTTAACTTGACTTGCAAGCACAAATTCGTCATTCTTGTGTCCTCGTTTGTTCAAGTTGACTAAGGTGAAGCCACATTCATCGTTGTTGATTATTCCTTTGTCATTTGCAACCCACGCACATTTGAAAAGAGGAACATGAAATTGATGATAGTCTAATTCCGATATTTCTTCAATCACTCCATAGAAAGACACATAAGCTAATAAGGGATTCTTATCTTTAGCACTACATACAAGCATGGTGTTGGCAACTAAAGAAACCCCACTGTTTTGGCAAACTCTGTCATCATCTCGCGCCTTTGTTTGGTATAAATTTTCATTTATCACATAACTATTATACTTAATGATTTGTACACGTGGTCCATGGGCCAACCATGTTAATGTCGATGTTGTTCCACCATTGCAACTGTCAATTTCAGCAGCCACCTAACATGTATTCAATTTGAATATGGTGATTAAAAATAGTAGATATAAGTTGTTCAGTACAAATGATAGTAAAAATTTAATCAATATGGTATCCACCTTTGTACGAAACCAATCAATAAACCTCTTGTTGTGAGCATCTTGTATCCACCTTTCATCTTTCTCTTTTTTGGAAAACATTGATTTCAAAAAGGTTTTATGTTCACTGTAGAAGTATTAATACATAAATTTGTGTGAGACATTAGATAATCTCAAGTACATATGCAGAATCATAAATAATACAATACACTTACATTATATAGGGAGATACTTCTTCCATATTTTCTAGCACAGTCAAATGTGCTTATTGCAGATCAACTTGTTGCACTATAATTGGTGTGGTGCATGCTTGCAAGCCAGAAACATTTGCTTTCGGATCTCGAATTGATTGAGGGACTCCAATAGGATCAACGTCATTGAGGTATTCTGAACAAAACTCAATTGCTTCTTCTGCTAAATATCTTTGAACAATGCAACCTTCAAGATGTTTTCGACCGCCTACATAACTCTTAAGCACCTTCATGTATCTTTCAAATGGATACATCCATCTGAAGTAACTGGCCCACATAATCGGACTTCTCGAACAAGATGGACAGTTAAGTGAAGCATGATATCGAAGAAAGATGGGGGAAAATATTGCTCCAATAAGCAGAGTGTAACAACCAAGTCAGATTGCAGCTTATCTAACTTGGATGCATCTATAACTTTGCAACAAATATCTTTGAAGAAGAAGCATAATCTTATGATAGCATATCTAACATGTTTTGGCAACGCATCACGTATAACTATTGGCAAGAAATGCTGCATTAAAACATGACAATAATGGGATTTCAAGCAAGTTAACTTCAACTGATTCATGCACACAATATTATTCATATTTGAAGAGAAACCTTTTGGAACTTTTATATCCTTTAATGACTTGCACACCTGTAACTTTTCTTTTTTTGTGAATGAGCACGCAGCAAGAGGAAGATATGTTCTCTTCTCCCCAAATATAGGTGTTAATTCAGGCCTAATTCCCATCTCAACTATGCCCAACCTAGCTGACACATTATCCTTGATTTTTCCTTTAACATTCATCAAAGTATTAATGAGGGATTCGAAGACATTTTTCTCAATGTGCATAACATTGAGACAATGCCTTACATGCAGGTGTTTCCAGTAAGGAATATTAAAAAAGATTGACTTCTTCTTCCAACATTTTCTGAAAATTGTTGCTCCTAAATCTTTTTCTTCTATATTGACTTCCAACTTATTAGCCTTTGCATTTTTTTTTTCCTCTCACACTTATATTCTTTCCAAACTCATACCTTATGTCAGAAAGTTTTTCAAACAACTTAATCCCAGATAATGGTCTAACTGCCTCTCTAAGTTCCTCCATGCCATTAAACTCCTTCATTTGCCTACGATAGGGATGAAACCGTGATAGGAATCGTCTATGGCCAGCAAATGACATTTTCTTCCCATTTTCCAAGTGACTTGCATAAGTATCTTCTCTGTATATTGGACATGTATAATAACCATGTGTAGTACATCCACTAAGGTTACCATAGGCAGGAAAGTCATTGATGGTCCATAATAAGACTGCTTTAAGAGTGAAGAACTGCCTTCGATAAGCATCATAGACTCCACAACTCCTTCCCACAATTGTTGCAAATCTTCAACTAACACCTCCAGATAGACATCAATATCGTTTCCAGGCTGCTTAGGCCCTGAAATGGGCATAGTTAGCATGATGTATTTCCTCTTCATGCACATATTTGGAGGTAAATTATAGTTTACCAACATGATTGGCCAACAGCTGTACCGACTACTAAGGTTGCTATGAGGATTAATGCCATCAGCTGCAAGTGCTAGGCGAAGATTTCTTGGCTCACTTTCAAAGTCGGGCCACATATGATCCACCAACTTCCATGATGGTGAATCAACTGGATGACGCAATTGACCAACAACTCTTGTAGAATCTGCATGCCATGTTAAATTTCTTGAAGTCTCTAAAGATTTAAACATGCGCTTAAATCTTGGAATGGGAGGGAAATACCAAACCACCTTAGCAGGAACACCTTTCTTCTCAACCTTGTTTTTGGTTAACTTCCATCGTGACAAACCACATTTAGGGCAGCTTACGCAGTTTTTATATTTCTTCCTATAAAGAATGCAATCATTGGAACAAGCATGAATCTTTTCATGAGTCAACGCCAAACAACTCAATGTCTTTTTACATCATACACGGAAGACGGTAGATTGTGATTTATTGGCGGCATATCCCCAAAATCTAATAGTAGATCTGAAAATAGAGCATCACTCATTCCATGCTTTGCTTTGGTATTGTACAGTTTCACAAGTGCACTCAATTTTGTGTAACGTTGACATCCCTTATACAATGGCTTCTCTGATTCCTCCAAAAATTTCATAAATTCTTCAGGATTTTCTGTATAGTTATCATACGCTGCCTCACACATATGAGCGGTTTCAAAGTTATCATAATAATTATTAATTGGCTCTTGGTTGACACTCCCTTTTACTTTATCATTTTTGGCAGGCTCACCATGCCAAATCCAATTCATATAATTTTGACTAAAATCATGGAAATAAAGATGCTCTAAAATGGACTTAACCGATCCTTTTTTAAGATTGATACATTTGCAACAAGGACAATGAATATCATTGGGGTCAATATTGGGATTCTGCAAACAATTTCTAATAAATTGCTCCACACCCTCCTCATACTGTTTGGACCTTCTATCCAAGTATATCCAGGATTTATCCATTTCAATCAAGCAAAATCTCCAAACAAATGGGTCAAAATCTGAAGATATTAAAGTGAATAAACAAGAATTAAAAAAATACAACATTTATGTTCAAAATGTAAAATCCATGAAACTTTAATTTGTAAAATCTATTGCAGGAAGTCATATAGTGACATACAAAAATCATATAGCGACATTCAATTCTAGAAGTCACGCGACACACAGAAAAAATGAAAACACAAAAAATCATATAGTGACACTCAATTTTAGAAGTCATGTGAGGCTTTCATATATTGTCATGGTTGAGATGAAATTCTTCGAACAAATACTACAACAAGATATCCTTGAGGTTTTCATAACACAGGCAAGAGAAGCATTCTCAAAAGCAATAGCATATCAATCAAATATAAGGATGCAATACCTTTATCATCATGATTGGCTTTAATTTACTCTAAGTATCATTATTATTTGTCTCTTAATTCTTTGAAGGATTACTTGGAAAAGCATCCAAAAGTTACTGTACTTGATCTAGCTACCATAAAACATTTGCAAATCGCCAATCAATACCAAATACAAAATACTAATTATGAGCAAATTACATCTTCACTGTGTTACTACAAGCACTATAAAAAAATCACAATACCAAAGACTAAATCAACAGAATCATCTATTGACAAAGAAAAAAACCCTAACAAGAATAAGAACTAAAGCACTCTATGAATGATAAAAAAAACTAAATAATAGGACCTTTGGAGTATCTTAAAGGTTCATTATACAAAAAATTCCATGGGAGAATCAGAAATCTAACAGAGAGGCGGAGAGGAAAGGAAAGAAGAGGTCGGTACGGGAACAAAACCTAGCGTTGTAGAGAGGAAAGGATCTCCGTGCGTCGGGATGGGAGGGGGGACTCGAAGTTCGCTGGGTGAAGTGGATCTCCGTATGTCACGGGGGGAGTCGAAGATCGCCGGGTGAGAAGTGAAACGGCGAAAAAATGAAGAGGGAAGATGAGCCGGGTGCGTCGGGCGAAAAAACACGAACATGCGAAGAAGAGGGAAGAGGCGCACAGGGTGAGAAGAAAAACGACGAAAAAATGGTTAAGAGGGTGTAGGGTTTGGTTCACGCGTGGAAAAAATTAACCGGTTCAACAGGAAAATTTTTTTAAATCGGTTCAAAGATATTACTTCAACACTTAGATATATTAGTTTGATATTGTGACTTATTACTTCATCAAATTTATATTACGAAGTAAAATGTTAGATAAAATTAGAAGTGAGGCCCGTATTTTTTAATCTATGAAGTCTTAAATAGTATTTACTACATCAAATTTATTATCGAAGTTGATTGTAATATATTACTTCACAAATACTGATTGCCGAAGTATGCAGTTGTGAAGTTTATTCCAGACTTTCACATAGTGAAGGAAAACAAGGAACACTTGCTACTCTTAAATTCCAAGCCATCCTAATGCTGTACAGAAAGAAAATCCAAAAGCAAGAAAACAAGGAACACGTGCTACTCTTAAATTTCAAGCCATCCTAATGTTGTACAGAAGGAAAATCCGAAAGCCTGGAGAAACCAATAAACACATAGCAGTGCATACAATTGCAAGTAATATAGAATTTGCTACTGGAACCCCACAAGAATAACAATCCCTCTTCAGGTTCAGTACCACAGCAAGGAACAAATGAAACTAAATTGCCGAAACCTACATGCTCAACATACTAATCCCTCTTGTGTTCTTCTTTTGAAACCCACGGCAACAAGCCCTAAACCAAAATCTTCACAGCATACTAAAAAAAAACAAGGAAACGCCAAATCAAATTCGGAACTACTCTTACCGCAGGTGAGTAGCAACTTACATTGATTCTTGGATTCAAACCGAGAAGAAGGGCTCTAGGGTTTCGGTCAGCTCAAGTTTTCCGGCTCCTCTTTGTGCTCACGGCTTCCCTTCGACAAGAGGACCTCGTATCGATGAAGAACTCCCGGAGTTAGCCCCTTGCCGGTCGCCGGAGGTGAAAACCCTAGCTTCCCTTTGCTTTCCGCCCGAGAGAAGCTGTCGTCGCGCAAGAGAGGGGAGAGGCGAGGGATTCAGTTTCGGGATAATACCTAAGTTCTCTTTTTATAACTAGGTATTCTATTAACTATTACCATATAAATATATTTCGCTCCTTCCTTAATTAGCACAGCTCGCTTGGGCACTTGGTAAGCCGGATTTGCTTAAGGCTTGGTTCGGCCAGAGGTCATGGGTTCGAACCTCGGGCGTACCTATTTATTTTTTGAAACTTCCTCCTTTTGGTAAAACTACCAAATGAACTCCAAAAATTATATAAAAATACTCTAAAAATTCCTAAAAAATCTCTAGAATATTTCTAAGGCATTTCTAAATATTTTTAATTACTATTAGGACTCGAAATGAGGAAATTTGGGTTGTTACAAAAAGTTGGGTTCGAGTGAGCCCTATTCTAGATGATTGAAATCACCCAAGCTTGCGGAGTTGGAGTGGAAGACCCGGACTGAAGCAAGCGGGACCAAAGCTAGAGGCCCAGAGAGAAAGTCAACAAAATATTAACTTTCCCTTTTGGGGCACCCGGAACCCTTCCGGGCGCCCAGAACGCAAGTTTTATCACTTTCGACATGGCCTTTGACCGTTGCGTCGGGGATAAGGTTTTATCCCATTCCAAATGCTTGGAACGCTTCCAGCGCCCTGAGCAAGGCTATATAAACAACTTTACTCCCAGAAGCTTAGAACAACGCAGAATAGTTTGAAACAACACTTGTGCTTGAGTTTGTTAGAGTTTAGCTCTGCTTTTGTGAACTTTGAATGTTGTAAGAGACTTCTCCGCCCAGAGGAGATTTTGTTAGTGCACTTTTTCGTCTTAGATTAATAACTTCCCCGATTGTAACTAAGTAATTCATTGTGCCTCTTTCTTTTCAATTTATTTCTTATTTTATTTATAAAAGTGTTATATTAAGTTATAAGTTTGAGGAAGGTATTTTTGCTTATTTTGTGTAGGGGCTATTCACCTCCCCTCTAGCTGGTCGCCAAGGGTCCTAACAGATAGGAGAGGAGATGGAGTGGTTGGTCATGAAGAGAGTAGTTGCTAGTCGTTAGATAGGGAGCAGGGTTTAAGAGGTGGTGGCATTGAGACCTAGAAAAAGATACCCCTATGATCTTGAGACAGAAGTGTTATTGTAGCTGCTTAATGGATTTTGGGTTTTGGGTTTTAGGTTGATGGGAGGAGTAAGATCCAGATCCATTAAGAGGAAGTGAAATTAGGCTTTGAAATTGGACTTGTGTGATTGGATTGGGATCTTCTTTCTTAGATCCAAATTGAAGATGAAGCTCCACTTCTTGGATGAACCTTTGGGTGCTTGATCTCGATCAATATCCTAGATGCTTCAAATCTGATGTCCTCCTTTTTCCTTTCAAATCAAACAATCCATGGCTCTTTGGATAGTCAACAAAAATTAAATTATAAATATAAGAAATAACATCATAATTATAGAAAAATTATAATTAAGTATAAAATAAGTTCCTACTCGTAAAATATAATATAAATACGAAATTAAGCATACGATAAGGTAAAAATACTAAGTATAAGAACCTAGGTTATTTCTCAAGTAATTGTATGTCCCTTGCGGCAGGGAAGAGAAGGTGAATTGCCTGAAAATAAAAATGCAAATCTTTCTCGATCTTATAGCTTGATTTAGGGATGTAAATGAACCAAAAGGTTCGCGAGCTATTCGGAGCTCGATTCGGTAAAAAGCTCGTTCGAGTTCGTTCGTTTATCTTATCGAGCCGAGCTCAAGCTCGATTTTGAGCTCGACAGTTTTATTAAGCCGAGCTCAAGCTTAAGGATATTTGGCTCATGAGCTCGCGAACATGTTCGTTTATAGGCTCGTGAGCCAAAAAAAATGAGCCTTAAAACGAGACTTAAATCGAGCCTTAAAACGAGCCTTAAACGAGCCAAAAAACGAGCTCTAAAACGAGCAAAAAAAAAAGAGCTCTAAAACGAGCCTTAAAATGAGCCAAAAAAATGAGCTCTAAAACGAGCTCTAAACGAGCCCGAAAACGAGTCTGAGCTCGCTTAACGAGTTAGGCTCGTTAACTTTGATAATCGAGCTAATAACGAGCCGAGCTCGAACTGTTCGCGAGCCTGATAATTCTAAAATGAGCCGATCTCGAGCCTTGTGATAAAAGCTCGATTCGAGCTCGAGCCGAGCTCGAGCCCGAATATAACTTAAACGAGCCGAGCTCGAGCCTGATACTGTTCGGCTCGGTTCGACTCATTTACATCCCTAGCTTGATTAAAACACTTGTACAAAAAACAACTAATTAAAAAAAAAGCGAAATGAGAGATAGATCTTTTACTTGGTTTGCAATCAGGAGATTGTTAATCCAAGGCGTTGAAAGCTCACTAAAATCTCCTTCTGGTGGGGAAACCTCTTACAGAATTTAAAACACTCGACCACGAAGCTAAACAAAAAGAAGATCATTTACAAGTGTTGTTTTTAGCTACTAGGATCAGGGCTACTGATCCGGTGGTAAGAGCCCGGGACCCCCTAACGAGGGGTCAACGCCACGTGGGGGTCAAATGGCCAAGTAGCCCGCCGGAGAAGGGTGAGCCGACCGGACTTAGAAGAAATGGATGAAACCGATGAAACCGATCGGCCGACCAAGGGACATTCGATAGTAAAAGGCGCCCCGACCGGGTCGGGGTTCCGACGCTCTGTCGAAACAGTAGTTAAGAGCCGAGCGGAAGAACCAGGAGAAAATGACACTGCTAACAGTCTCTACTTAGCGCCTACTAGAAATTTCCCCAGCACACCAATGTCAACGGCAGGCCGGACGCGAGGTGAGTGCCGTCCGGCCAGCGCATAAAAGGAAGAGGGGCCGGCCGGACGGACTCCCTGTCCAGCCGGTCGGACGCCCCGGAGTATGAGCAGTAAAGAAGGGGGAACATCTTCTGACAGCCGTCAAGTCATATGGCTAGGCCATACTCCTAGTATGACAACGGGGTGCCCTGTTGTCCCATCGAAGGCGCAACGGGACTGTTGCAGTAAGGCGTCAGGTAAGCTCTCTGACAGGTGCATACCGGGGTATGGGCTGCAGACACATATGCACCTCGGTGGACGTGCATTAGTTCTTTCACCGCTCTATATAAAGAACCTCTCACTTCGCCGGAGGTACGCACGCTACGAGTTTTGGAGCCCTTTTCTCTCTATTGAGCTTTGCCTGACTTGAGCGTCGGAGGGTCGTCGCCGGGACCCCTTCCCGGCCCGACTTCTGTGCAGGATCGCCGGAGCTTCGGAGGCCTGCGCCAACGACTAGGAAAGCACCACGTGCCCAGCGTCCTTTGGTTCGGCGATTCGGACAGGATCAGCTACATTTATAGCCCTGATCTGGGCATTTGGAAGGGTTTCGGGTGTTTAGATGTGGATAAAACTTTATCCACGTCACAATGGATCGCGTTGCAACGGATCTGGATAAAATATCTAGTCTGGGTGCCTGGAAGGGTTTCGTGCGCCCGGACCGCTTTCACACAGGGGTGTCTGGCTAAGGTGCCTCGGCTGGACCAAGCCGGTCTAGGCGCCCAAAGTTGCTACGGGCGCCCGAACTCCAGGCACCCGGAATGGCTTCGGGTGCCCAGACTCCAGGCATCCGGAATTGGCTCCGGGCGCCCCAACTCTAGTTAACCCAAAGTTGACTTTTCGTCCGGGTCTTCCGCTCTAGCTTCGCTCGCTTGGGTGATTTTGGTGATCCGGAATAGGGCTCACCTGAACCCATTGTTTGGCCTTTTCGAGCAACCTTCTACTCTGGCTTTTCGTCCCTCAAAAATATCGCGCGTCTCCTTCTCATTCGCCAGTGTACTCTTCCACAGTGCCTCATCCCTCGGACACACACTAGCCCATAGACTCTCTTCCGTGTCGTCCTTCTCAGTAACTGCATCTTTTGCTCGACTTTTTGTGCCCCTAAGTTCCTGCACACTTAGACACAAGGCATCAAAAGATAACAGGACCTAACTCTAACTTGGTTGATCACATCAAAACTATCACAAGGTACTTACAGTCTCTCCCTTTTTGATGTGAGTAACCTAAGTTAAGTTAAAGTATCAAAAAAATGACAGTAAGGTAACAAGTACATATTTTGTAATTAAAAAAATATTCAAAAATCAAAACGTACCCTCCCCTAGACTTGACCTTTAAATCTCCCTCTTTGATCACATTAAAAAGAGGGGTAAGCTATGAAAGTAACTTGAAATAAATTTAAAACAAAGTCTAAGGCTTACAGTGACTATCATATAGAAAAATCATAAACTTTAAGTTTTGAAAATATGAATTTTCACAATTTATAACCCTTTTTTTAATCGTGAAATTTTTTTAAAATTTTTTAAAATTGTTTAATCAGATATAGTCAAAGTAGAGATAAAATTTCCATTAAAATTTTGAAATTAATCTATACAGTAATGAGTTCTTTTCTAGATAAGGACATATTTTCATAAAAAAATTCTTAAAAATAGTTTTTAAGCTCAAAGAATTTTCAAAATTTTTTTGAGTATATATTATAGCAAGTAACTTCGTAGAAAGAATAAATTTTCAAAAAATAACTTTTCAAAAAATTTTAATATTAAAAGGTAATATTTGGATAAATAATTCATATAAAATTCAATAACGATCAAATAATTCTAAAAATATTTTCTTGAATAGAGAACATGATACCTCTTCATAGAAAAATGAAGTTTGTTAAAATTTACTTTGAGAATTATTTTTAAATTAAAAAAATATAATATTTGTTAAAAAATTCATAAAAAATAATGTATCGATAGGAAAAATTTTAAAAATTTTCTATAAATAAGTGATGTAATTCTCTTTCTTAGAAAAATTAAAGAAGAAATTAATTTCAAATAGAAGTTATATGAAACAATTTATTTGGATAATTCTAAGTAAACAAACTAAAAAATTAAATCAAATTAAAAATATGGCATGCATAAAAATTTAGTTTAAGCACGATTTTAGAATCCAAAATAGGTTCCTTTCAACCAGATTAATCAAAAAATTTCTAGAGATATATTTTAATGATAATTTTCTATTATAACCCTTATGATATTTAAAATACCAACTAAGTCCTGAATGATTTCTAATTTGATGAACATGTGCACATGCATAATTCTTCAATTTTTCTATATCTATTTTAAATTTTAAAATTTTATTTTATTGAAATCTTCTAATCGACAGGACGTTGCTAAGGTTAGTTTTAATTCCTCATTTTTCTCTTTAAATTTTCCATTTTCAATTTCTAATTTATAGGAATTTTTTGAAAATATTTTTATAAACTTAAATAACTGTCAAGAGATAGAGACCGTACTTGACTTTCCTTCTCGATCTCTGATGCTCCCCCTATAGAGTTGTTTTCTTCTGATGTTGCTCCCCTTTATCGATGCCCTCGATGCTCATCTTTGATGAACTTGCTCCATCGTCTTCTTGGTGACTTGCCATCGATGCAAGTTTGGCGTAGGCTACGACATCCGAATCTGATGACGATGTTTCGTCCCATGTTATTTTTAGATTCTTGTGCTTCTTCTGTGTCACTCTTTTATCTTTTTCTTTGTCCTTGTTCTTCAATTTTGGGTAGTTGTCTTTGACATGCCCTTCTTGATTGTAGTGGTAGTATCTTACCTTTCTTTTCCTTATTTTTCCCTGCACTTGATTAAACTTATTAGTTTTGAAAAAAAAAAATTGAACTTCCTTACCATGAATGTTGTTTCATCATCGAGAGAGAAGTTTTGGATTCTAGTTCATCCATTTTTACTTTTAAGGTAATGTTGTATCTTGACTCCTTCTTTAGATCTGCATATCTTGACTCATGAATTTTAAACATTGAAAAAAGTTCTTCTAAATTACTTACCTCTAAGTCCTTAGAGATGAAATATACATCTACTAAGGATGTTCATTCAGGAGTCCTAAGAAATGCATTAAGCAAGTACCTTAGTGAATCTCAGTTAGTTACATTTTCTCTAAAATTCGTGAGTCCGATGATGAGTTCTTTAATTCTCAAGTGGAAGTGTGTGACAGTTTCACCTTCTTCTAACTGGAGGTTGTTGATATGGTTCTGAAGTAGATCCCATCTCGCGAGTTTAGCCTCCGAGGTTCCTTCGTGGATTTCCAAAAAAATTTCCCAGAGATCTTTGGTTGAATCATAGATCCCAATCTGATTGACTTCTTGTGGTGGTAAAACGCTCAGCAGATAAAATTCTACCTTATCATTTGCCACAAAGTCGGCTTGCTCTTTTTTAGTCTGATCCGGTGGTAAGAGCCCGGGACCCCCTAACGAGGGGTCAATGCCACGTGGAGGTCAAATGGCCAAGTAGCCCACCGGAGAAGGGTGAGCCGACCGGACTTGGAAGAAATGGATGAAACCGATGAAACCGATCGGCCGACCAAGGGACATTCGGTAGTAAAAGGCGCCCCGACCGGGTCGGGGTTCCGACGCTCTGTCGAAACAGTAGTTAAGAGCCGAGCGGAAGAACCAAGAGAAAATGACACTGCTAACAGTCTCTACTTAGCGCCTACTGGAAATTTCCCCAGCACACCAATGTCAACGGCAGGCCGGACGCGAGGTGAGTGCCGTCCGGCCAGCGCATAAAAGGAAGAGGGGCCGGCCGGACGGACTCCCTGCCCAGCCGGTCGGACGCCCCGGAGTATGAGCAGTAAAGAAGGGGGAACATCTTCTGACAGCCGTCAAGTCATATGGCTAGGCCATACTCCTAGTATGACAACGGGGTGTCCTGTTGTCCCATCGAAGGTGCAACGGGACTGTTGCAGTAAGGCGTCAGGTAAGCTCTCTGACAGGTGCATACCGGGGTATGGGCTGCAGACACGTATGCACCTCGGTGGACGTGCATTAGTTCTTTCACCGCTCTATATAAAGAACCTCTCACTTCGCCGGAGGTACGCACGCTACGAGTTTTGGAGCCCTTTTCTCTCTATTGAGCTTTGCCTGACTTGAGCGTCGGAGGGTCACCGCCGGGACCCTGATAAGCACAAAATACTGATGTGTCACGAAAGAGCTTATCAAATTAATAAATATATATTTCACTGAACCCCTTAATTAAACAATAATGTCGTAGTAACGAGCCCAGGATCGATCCGAGGAACCAACGGTAGAATGTAATTTAGGATTGTCTTTTTATTCCTATTTTTGGGGGTTTCGATATAAAAATGGAATTGGGGGGGAATTAAACTTGAATTTAAATCTAAAAAATGAAAAGTACAGCGGTAAAGAAATTAATCTAAAGCATAACTAAAACCTAACTATGTGCCAATGAACAAATCATTACGCATTGTCACACTACGTTGTGATAAATCCATCAACACACTTAAACTAAATATGAAATAACAAGACAGAAATAAAATCTAATCTAAGCAGAATTTAAACCCTAACTTAGAACTTAAACACTAAACAATTAACTAAGCATCAAACAAGAATTAAACAACTACCAAACATGAATTAAACTTCAACAAAACAAAGAAATGCTAAATTGCAATGATAAGAACACTAATAAAACACTAATAAAACGAAATAAAACCTAACCAATCCAACTCACAACCAATCCAACAAGCTCACACTCTTGCCGTCACACAAGAGTGCCAAAGTCGAGACCACCCAACTTTGGACTTCAGTGGAGCATCTCTACAGCGTATCAGTTCCAGGATTGCTCAAGAACGCCGACGGACCACCCCCGGCGAGCTAAGAACATCCCAAAACCCACTCAAGTGCCGAAAATCTGGAAATCTGGTCTCGGAATCTGGATGGAGGCTGTGGATTGCGGATTGTGGATGGATGAGGCTCAGCAATGTCGGAGGACCACCGCCGAACGCTTCTGATGAGAATCGGCACTCAGATTTGGAAGACCACCTCCAAATCTAGCGGAAACAGGGGAATGCCGAGAGAAGACTTCCACGGGCGGAAACACCCACCGGAGGCTCCAGAGAATCGGGATGAGCTGCTGTAGAGGTTATCCACCGAGGTTGAAATTTGAGAGAACGATTGGAGAAGGAAAGGGGCCGGAATCCAGAGAAATGTCGCGGGGACGAAGCTGCTGTGCGTGGAGGATTCGACGAAGGAAGATGGGTACTGTAGCTTCTGTTTTGAATCAGATCTGGATCTGAACGGACGGTTGGGATTGATTTGGAGCTAAATCAACGGTGAAAGTTTGCCCAAAATCCGATCTGAAGGTACTTATCTTGCTCTAGGGTATGGATCTACCCTCCCGTAGGTTGGATCGATCAGATCATCACTGGATGGCCCAGATCTGCCCAGTCTTCAATGAACGGCCCAGATTGTTTCGGCTGGATCAATGGCTAGATGAACTCAGATCTGGATCAAAACTTCTGGATCTTCATCAATGGCTCATATCTTCAACGGATGGTCCAGATCTCTCCTATTCTTGATGAATGGCCCAAATCGACCCAAAGCTTGATCTTATCGTTTATTCGAGCCCAATTTCGGTCCAAATAAATCCAAATCCAAGATCCTTTGATGCCTACAAAATAAGAATCAAATATTAGCATCAAATAATATAAAAATAAAGTAATTTGCAATTAAGTCCAAAAATACACACAATGCACAAAATGTGATGTAACCATGATTTTAACCTATGAAATCAACATCAAACCATGCATATATGAATCAAAATAATGCAGTAAAATCATGGTTATCAAATCCCCCACACTTAGTCTTGAACGTCCCGTGCAAGTAAAGAAAACTAAAAATCATCTCCATAGAAAATTCCCTAGCAATATCTAAAAGATAGTAAAAAGAGTTTAACTAAGATCATCTTAAAGATCACAAACAATCATGAATACAATCCAAACAATAATCAGTAGGTATGGTAGTTTCAATCCAATCGAAAAAATTTAGCAAGGTGCAATCTCACAAGGGATTTACCTAATATATCTCTCACACTCAAACATGTGTATAAGTGGAGCTCACTCAATGCAACTCACAACATTTCACTACCATAGGCTTGCTTATTTTCTAATTCGCCACCACTATAAAACATAGCATACATGAATCAAAAGGATTTATCAACAAGAATTGAAATGGAATCAAAAAGAGCAAATGAGATGAATGTAGTAGCAAAAGAAAAGAATTTAGTGAAAAATTGAGAAGATAAGAGTATTGGAGGAATATACTTGATGAGTTGACCAATTTTGATGTGTAAAGAGATAAATATCATTTGTCATCACCAACAAGCTAACCTCTCCTTCAATTTGATGGCTAACATAGAATCTTGATACTCTATCTCCACATTTGATACTCTCTTGCTTGCCACTTCAATTTTTTTCTGTTTTCTTCACTGTTTTTCCATTCCAATTTCAGCACTTTGAAACAAAAAAACAAACTCACATCAACTTACCAAGAAGAGTTCCCTCCCCCACACTTAAAATGTTGGCCGTCTCGGACAATGCAACACCATGCTTTCCAATTCTTAACACACTGTATAATTCCTTTTCTGCTGCAGAATTTGATCTCTGTTTTTGTCAGTGGCAGATTCAAAAAGATGTGCATCTCTATTGCATTGGTAGAAGACCAAATCAAATTCCATTAATCACCAATTGCAGCTTTGATCACAAAATTCAGCATTAATAACACAGCTCCAATTCCAAAGAATTTCAGTTCTTGCACCATTTCCATTCCATAGATCAGTTCCAGAAATCAGCACATCTCCTGCATATTAACTTACATGCATTTCTGCTCATTTTTTCAAATTTTATAACTCCTACATTTCTGCACAGCAATCTTAAATTTCTGTCCTGCATTTCTGATGATGAACACTATGCTTCTCAATTCTGATTTCAAAGCTGCAAGTGAAGTTTATATTCTGATTTACAGAATTCACAGCAGCTTCACATTTCCAGAATTCAGCTCCTTTTCACACAGAATTTCTGTTTGAGAATTCAAGTTCAAAAATTAAAGCTCAAGGGATCCACTCAATACTGGTAAGTAGGAATTAAATCAATCAGTTCCAAGTCATTGCTGAAAAGAAATGGCACATGGATTTCTCACAAGCATTTGCATCAAATTCAGCTTCAAACCTCAGATATTTTGCAATACTATCACATTGAAGTAATTAGGAAGTTAGTCCCAAAATTCAAGTCAACAGCAACAGCAATTTCAGAAATTCAGATTCGTGAATAGGAAATCATATCAACAAGCTTTCCAAGAACTTAAACATTGCCACTAAATGCAGGTTCATAGCATCAGAAGCCCCCTTTTCCTTTTCTTCCTCTGCTCTGTGGTGTCCTTCAGATATCACTTGTTTCCTAAACTCTTTGAGAGTTGCATCTAGCATAGAATCACACAAAGTTGATTTTCAATTCCTGCTCTTCAAAATTAGCAAATAAGCTTGGAACTAAATAGGTTTTTTGAAGAAATAACTGCTGCAACTAATTATAGAATCATCTCTTGAACTCTTGCTCTTCAGAAATTTGCAACAGAATTTCTCATGACATAATTAAGAAACAAATCATAGCAACAATTTTTGAACATGAAGATCTTCAATTCTGCATTTCCAATTTCAACTTCCAAATGTTAATCGAGCTCCACAAATATTAAATCTTCACTTCTGAATTCCTGCAATGATCTTTATCTAATTCAGATTTTGGTACTTCTGGATTCTGAATTCTAGAAACCATCTGTCAATGCAAAAATAAGAAGTTTACTTTGGTTTTATCATGTTCAGAAAGCTGCACAAGGAATTAAGCACATCACAGATTGCATGTGGCACATAAACACAAAATAATAAGTTCAAAGGAGCAATCAGATACACAAACAGATTCCTTTGGTATGCATATCCTCATTCCTGCAGCTACATTTGTGACGTATCAGATTGCATGGCTAGATTCTGGAATCTGAAGTTCAGTTCAGAATCAATTCAAAAAGGACTACTTCTTGTTATATTTCTGTAGAACAGCTTCAGAAATCCTTAAGAGTTCCTGTAAAACTTTCTGCTGCAACATCTGAAATCGACAGTGACTTTAGCTATGCATCAAATGTCATCTCTATCTCAATACACTTTAGCTGCATTTAAGCAACTTCACTTCCCAAAATTCATAACTAATCATCCCCTCCACTCAGTACTGATTAGAAAAACACTACTTGTCATCAAGGAAGCAAAGTTTAAATTTTCCTCTTCCATTACAGAATCAGTTTCTATTTCCAGAAAATGACACTTTAGTTCTAGATTCTGTTTCTGCAGATTATACAACATTCCAGCAATTCCATATTTTGTTAACCTTCAACAGCTCCTCAATTCTTTAATGTCTTGCTCCTACATCAACCCTTGCTCAAGGTGAGTTAATCAACTTCTCAACTTCTGCACTTGAATTTCTTAATTCACTGTCATACACATAACCAACTCAATTGATTCTCTGAACTCAGAATTTTTTTATATGCAGTTAAGCAATTGAAAATAGAGTAGACACTAAAACTGATTCAACTACTCTTTAATTCCTGGAATACCCAAATAATAACATCTTTAACTGCTGAATTGTTACTCTATTACTTCTAAAATCTTCTTTCAACAGATTTGTATCTCACTCAGTTCAACAATTGAATTAATATGTATGGACATAGAACCTCGACAATGCTGCACTGCAATCTAATAAGGCATATCAGAATACCCACATCTGTTAACAGCAAGTTGTCTCCTGCAAAATCTAGCAACTAAAAATTCAGATCTGCAACTTGTCTTCTGCAATCTAGCTTGAATTCTGATTCTATCAAAAATCCAGAACTTATCAAAATGTTTCACTGATCAGTTTCTGAATTTACAGCACTTATATTCCTGCAGATTCTCTTCCTGCATTCAATCTAAGATGCAGTATTGACACACATGTTGCAGCATCCTTTTCATTTCATTCAAATTGTAGAAGGCATGGAAGTAAATGAATCCAATTTATTACTGTGAATTCCAGAGCTCCTGAAACTTCTGCAATGTTGCATTCTGCATTTCTGCAGAAACTTCTATCTTACATTTCATTTCCTCATCACTTGATTTTCATTGTTAAAGGGTTGCATTTTAAGTGCACTTGAAAGCTCTCAGCTGTTTTCAGAAATGCACATAATTCTGAATTTTCAGATTGGTCAGAATCAGCAAATAAAATTGGGTAGGAGCAGTTTCAGATTTGGCACACTCTGCAGATTTCCATTTTTGCAGCTCTATAGAGTTTCAGATTTGAATCTCTGATTTCAGATTTCAGATTTCAGATTTAGACCTTCAAAAGCTAGTTAAATCTCTTACATCTCTTAAACACTCTGATTTCTGGATTCTGATTCAGATACAGAAATACAGACTTTGCAGTTAAAGAATCAATTTTAAAATTAATGAAAATTGGAGAGTTGCACCATATTGCATCAGTGAGGAACTAAAACTAAGTCTATTTAACACCAACAGTAGCTCCCTTTGTTAGTTCCAAATCATCAAATGTTCAAGAAACAGGATTGCAGCACTCTTCAAACGAATTTAGCAGCCACTTAATGAATTAATTTAGCTGTCTTAGAATTCAAAATTTTAGAATTCTGATTAAAATTCAAGTTTAAAACATTGCTACATTCAAAAATCCAAAATCACTGGATCTTCAATTCCAATTGTGCCACTTCTGATATCAGAAGGGAATACCACTTGACATTAAGAGATCAAGTGCTTTTCTTAGCCTTTTCCGGTTCAAAACTTGTATCACAGATTGGCACGCATAGTTTTTTTTTTTTCTGTGGTGCAGTTTCCTGCATTTCCCTTTCCAAACATCAAGTGGTTCCAATGTTTCTCAAGTCATCCTTCATTGAGTGATATCATCACCTATGCATTCAACTAACATTTCAAGGCTGTATTAGTATAACAAATTCAGCTTCAAAAATCTAGAATACAACTCAAAATTTTTGAATGTTGGCACAATTGACTTCCTTCTATTGTATATGCTTCTTAAATGAAATTGTATTCACCAATTTAAATCCCAGTCCTTCTTTACAATGATCAGTTCTAAACAGCTTCGCAATTCTGAAATTTAATCTTGGCAAACCAGGAAATTGCTTTTCAAAGTCAGAATTCAGCTTGACACCTACAAGTTTCAGGATTTGACACTTCAAAGAATATGCTACTCGATTAAACTTGAGAAGGTTTCCTTTGAACCCATAACTGGAATCAACTTGGCATCGCAGCTTGAGGTTAATTCTGCACTCTGCATCAAAAAGTCTGCACAACTTAAAGTTAATTAAAATCTGCAACAACAATTCCACATTCCAGATTTTCAGTACTAGTACTTGTTTAATCTCCTAGTGCACTTCAAATTAAGCAATACTTCCCAAGACTGAACAAATCTTCTGTGCACAGAACCAATCAATAGTTACGATTCTTAAATTCCAACATGCTTCTTCAAAAATTAAGCTCACTGCCATCTTAAGAACTTGAATTGAAAGACATGTTGTTCTCAACAGCATTTTCAATTGGCACAACTAGTCTAACAGCTCTGCTGCAGCTTACAGCTTTCTTCATTCTGAATATCAAAATTCAATATCAAATTCTTGCAATTGTTTCCTTTTTCCTTTTCAACGTCTTTGATACTATCTGGAACAGCTTCATGGACTTGATAGACTTCAATCTGACATTACAGAACTGAGCTTTCTTGAACATCATCTTCAAATTCATTCCTGTAGATTTTTCCTTTCTGTAGATTTCTGCAAGTTTCTAAATTCTGTGTGTCCAATAGCTTATAAATGCATTCATATTACATACACCTAGCTTTTCTTGATCCTTCCATTAAATAGAGAATTGTAGGAAGAGCTTGGCACACACTTGCTATATTTTTTTCATTTCTGTAGCTTTCAATGGTAATTGTTCAGATTCAAATTCAGCCTTCCATCTGCTGAAATAACCTCAGGTCTGAACACATCTTTTGCTCTCTAAAATCTTAAAAACTTGATATCTACTCAAGCATCATAGCAATCATAAAATTCAGAAATCAGTAATTCAAATTTTCAGCATTCCAATTCCTTGGACTAAGCTTCAGGAACCATTTCTAGAATTGAAGCACTTAAATTCAAAAATTTGAGGATTACTTTGTAGCAGTTAAAATTTAGTTTCTGCACAATTCAATTCTTAACACTTCAATTCCAGAATCAACTAATCAATTGAAGGCTTCCTCAAATCATTTACACAAAGTAATATAGCTCATTCCAGCATTAGCAAATTCAGCAACAGGAGACACTCAATAGTCATTACTGATACGAAATGACACATAGATTTCTCACAAACATTTGCATTAAAATTAACTTCAAAACTCAAATATTTTGTAATGTAATCACACCACCCCAAATCTAAAACTTATATTCCCTGGAAATCCATTTGTAATGTAATCACAAGCATTCTGATTGTTGAATTCTGGTTTTCCAGTTTTCACTTAACTGTTTTGAGAATCAATATCTGCCTTTTCCTCAGCTATTCAGAATGAAGGATACCATTTTGGAGTAGCTCATGACTAAAATGGTACTCCCCAATTGAAGTTCGAATTTTGACCCATGATTTAATGTGCAAGAAATTTAGAACTGTAACCTGCATATTGCTGTGAGCAGAATTTCAGAGGTTGAGTTGAATTGAAGAGGAAATGCAGAAAGCAACTTGATACAAGTACATACAAGTAGTACTTCTGATATTACTGCCCACTGTCAATGTCCAAATTCAGCCATGCTTCATTTCTGAAAATTCTGAACTACTGATTTTTCCATTTCTGTAGATTCCTTGAAACTTACTGATTTCTCTAAAACCAATCCAGAAACAAGATCTTGCCACATTCCTTCTGTGTTTACAGAATTTCCGGCTCTCCTAAACAGCTTGAAAAATGCACTTGTCCCTTATTACAACCATTCACATTCCTGGAACAAGATCTTGGCACATTTTTTTCTGCATTTTCAAACAGCTTCCTTGTTTCTGCACTTAAATCTTCTGCAAATTTTTCTTCTTCTTTCTTCTGCAATTCCCAACTTTCTCTGATTCACAATTTTGTGTAAACTTCCTTCTTCCAGAATTTAATGTGGAATCTGCAATTGTTGTATGATTATCAAAGAAACAAAATTCCAGCACTTCTACATTTTTTTTCTTCTTGCAGTTTCTACAGATTTTTTTTTTTTTTTTACAATTCGACTTCAAAACCTCACCGTTATATTTCCATTTCCAGTCTCAGATATTGCAATTCGAAAACAACTCAGGTTTATACTTTCCTTAAAGGTCTTCTCAATTCTTACACTTTTGTTGCTAGTGTTTTGAACATTGTTATATTCTGAAATTTTAATGTGCCAGTTCAAAATCTAAAAGATTTCCCTGCTGTTGACATTTGCTCCCATAGAGTTTTGAATGTATCAACAAAATATCAAACCTCAAAATCCAAAGCAATTGTAGCTTGCTCTTGACATGATAAAGCTCAAGAAATAGACACATTTAGCATACAATCTTAAGAGCCCTTCATTCATGGCAATATTTTCAGCATTTTCTTTTCTAGAACAGTAGCATCCCAACTTTAAAAACCTTAAGCATTTAACTCCAGTACATCTTCCCAAAACTTCATCTTTGGCTTGAATTTGAATCTCATCCATTAACAAATGAATCCAAGCATACAAAAGCTCTATACATCTCCCCCACACTTAAAATTTTGTCATCTTGCACAATCTAACTCATCAAGAATTCAACCAACACTCTCAATAGAAACATGACAAGCAAAGATGTTCAAAGGTTAAAATGCTAGATGAGAATGTTTCAAGAAAATTGTGGAGAAAGAAATTAGAATCTATGATGAAATGAGAATGACAAACATCCTTCCTTTTCATGCATACATATGCTATTGTGGTTTTAAAAAGAAGCAAAGCAAGTTCTAGAGTTTCAATTGTTGAAAGTGCATGTCACACTACAAGAAAATAAAGTGTAGGCTTGAAGTAGTCCTTTCTAGGTATTTTCATGCAATCAAGCTAAATCGATCAAAATAGATTCCACCACCATTTTAACCAATATCATGTAAGAAAAGCATTCAATCATGTCACATGACCTAAAATTGATGATCAAATTTAAGAGATTTTTACCATCTTAAAAGTATCACTAGAAAAATTCATGGAGAATTTTATTCAAATGACATGTCATGTACTAAACCAAATGCAAAGTATGAAAGCAAATGTGAAAATAAAATGCAAAATGTAAAAACAAAGTGCAAATGCAAAGTATGAAACCAAAGAAATGTATAACAAATTTATTAGAGAAAAACTAAACACAAAGCATGATTCAAAATGCAAGAGAAAGCAAAATTGGAACTAACTCCCCTTTAATTCCCGGTGGTTGAAGAAGGTTTAGAAGAAGAAGCCACCCCGGAGGTGGAGTAATCATGGTTCCACTCAAATTCTCCTTATTACTCATTTTTCCCTTCAAAATTCTTTCCGGAGGTCTTAATCGGTTCAGTTTTAGCACCCACTCCGGAAGCTCATGTTCTCCTACAACATCAATAAAAATAAACACCTCCCATACACATGTGGGGTAAAAAGAAAATAGGAGAATATTAGTGTGGGTAAAAGATATTTCAAGAAATGATTCACATCTAATAAAATCAATAAATGGTACCTCTATAAAATTCTCTGAAAAATTACACAAAATACTCACCTTGTCATCTTGAGAGGTACCTGAAGTGGTGTTTGTTACCTCTTCCTCCTCAAATAAATGCTCAAACTCCAGTTCTGGCGAATGTTCAACTTCATGTAGTGATTCTTGGGTGCTTGGCTCCATAGCACAAGTCCCTACACTTACATCATCTTCTATTCTTGGTGATTCTTGAGGTAATGCTTCCAGTAAGCACTCCCCTACACTTAAATCATCTTCTGCAACAAGACCTGCATCTTCAACAATATCTAAAGCAACAACATTAGTAGAATCAGAAATTTTAACAACTACATCATCATCACAAATAATATTAGAAAATTCTTGTGAAGAAATGGAAGTAGGGTCAGGCCTGACAAGATCTCCACAATCCACCTCTTCACTGGCTCTTTGTGCTTGTAACTGATTAATAGATGATGCTATCTGATCTAACTGACTCTGTATATTCTGTATCCTTACAAATTGTTGCTCTTGATGCTCACTCATTTGTTGCATAACTTCATTGCATTTCCACATTGATTCTTTAATTTGTTCTTGTGCATCCTCATACCTATTCCGTTGCTCCATAGGTAGGTAGGACTGATAGGACTGAGTCTGATAGTAGTTATTCTCCATCCCATCTCCAAAATACGGATAATATGGATCCATGGTCACATGAATTTCCTGTTCTTACACTGAAACACTAGCAAATAAAATCAGAAGACTCAGGAACAAATAAATTCAAACACATGGATATATAATCATGAAAGCAATCAAAACAACAATCCTAAAATTACTACAATGTGTATAACAATGTCCCCGGCAACGGCGCCAAAATTTGATAAGCACAAAATACTGATGTGTCACGAAAGAGCTTATCAAATTAATAAATATATATTTCACTGAACCCCTTAATTAAACAATAATGTCGTAGTAACGAGCCCAGGATCGATCCGAGGAACCAACGGTAGAATGTAATTTAGGATTGTCTTTTTATTCCTATTTTTGGGGTTTTCGATATAAAAATGGAATTGGGGGAATTAAACTTGAATTTAAATCTAACAAATGAAAAGTATAACGGTAAAGAAATTAATCTAAAGCATAACTAAAACCTAACTATGTGCCAATGAACAAATCATTACGCATTGTCACACTACGTTGTGATAAATCCATCAACACACTTAAACTAAATATGAAATAACAAGACAGAAATAAAATCTAATCTAAGCAGAATTTAAACCCTAACTTAGAACTTAAACACTAAACAATTAACTAAGCATCAAACAAGAATTAAACAACTACCAAACATGAATTAAACTTCAACAAAACAAAGAAATGCTAAATTGCAATGATAAGAACACTAATAAAACACTAATAAAACGAAATAAATCCTAACCAATCCAACTCACAACCAATCCAACAAGCTCACACTCTTGCCGTCACACAAGAGTGCCAAAGTCGAGACCACCCAACTTTGGACTTCAGTGGAGCATCTCTACAGCGTATCAGTTCCAGGATTGCTCAAGAACGCCGACGGACCACCCCCGGCGAGCTAAGAACATCCCAAAACCCACTCAAGTGCCGAAAATCTGGAAATCTGGTCTCGGAATCTAGATGGAGGCTGTGGATTGCGGATTGTAGATGGATGAGGCTCAGCAACGTCGGAGGACCACCGCCGAACGCTTCTGATGAGAATCGGCACTCAGATTTGGAAGACCACCTCCAAATCTAGCGGAAACAGGGGAATGCCGAGAGAAGACTTCCACCGGCGGAAACACCCACCGGAGGCTCCAGAGAATCGGGATGAACTGCTGTAGAGGTTATCCGCCGAGGTTGAAACTTGAGAGAACGATTGGAGAAGGAAAGGGGCCGGAATCCAGAGAAATGCCGCGGGGACGAAGCTGTTGTGCGTGGAGGATTCGACGAAGGAAGCTGCGTACTGTAGCTTCTGTTTTGAATCAGATCTGGATCTGAACGGACGGCTGGGATTGATTTGGAGCTAAATCAACGGTGAAAGTTTGCCCAAAATCCGATCTGAAGGTACTGATCTTGCTCTAGGGTCTGGATCTACCCTCCCATAGGTCGGATCGATCAGATCATCACTGGATGGCCCAGATCTGCCCAGTCTTCAATGAACGACCCAGATTATTTCGGCTGGATCAATGGCTAGATGAACTCAGATCTGGATCAAAACTTCTGGATCTTCATCAATGGCTCATATCTGCTCCCCATTAGGTTGGATCGGCCAGATCTTCAACGGATGGTCCAGATCTCTCCTATTCTTGATGAATGGCCCAAATCGACCCAAAGCTTGATCTTGTCGTTTAAACTCCGATTCTTGCCCAATTTCGGTCCAAATAAATCCAAATCCAAGATCCTTTGATGCCTACAAAATAAGAATCAAATATTAGCATCAAATAATATAAAAATAAAGTAATTTGCAATTAAGTCCAAAAATACACAATGCACAAAATGTGATGTAACCATGATTTTAACCTATGAAATCAACATCAAACCATGCATATATGAATCAAAATAATGCAGTAAAATCATGGTTATCAGACCCCTTCCCGGCCCGACTTCTGTGCAGGATCGCCGGAGCTTCGGAGGCCTGCGCCAACGACTAGGAAAGCACCACGTGCCCAGCGTCCTTTGGTTCGGCGATTCTGACAGGATCAATTTGGCGCCGTCTGTGGGAACACTCCTGCATCCGATCGGAAACAATGGACGAGGCTGGACGACAACACACGGTGACGCTTTCGAATGAGGAACTCGACGCTCTGATCGAGATAAGGTCCGCCAAGCTCGTGGAGCAAAAACAGAAAGCCACAGCCGAGCGGCCGGAGCAGCAAGCAACATCAGCGCCACCAGCCACCGTTGCATTTCATCGAGCCTTGTTCCGCACCCCTGAAGCCGTACCAGTTCACAGAGATAGGGGATCTTCTTCGGATGAAATGCCTAGACGAGATGCCAGAAAGGGGAAAGCCCCCCGAGCGGACGCATCGCCCGAGCGGATCAATCGCCAATTTTCAGAGGCTATTCTGCGAGACCCCCTGCCCAAGCATTACGTGCCTCCGACGATCGGCGAGTATAATGGGACAACCGACCCAGATGATCATTTGGGTAAGTTTGACAACACGACAACCCTACATCAATACACAGATGGGGTGAAGTGTCGGGTTTTCCTCACCACCCTCTCCGGGTCGGCTCAACGGTGGTTTCGGAGGTTGCCGGACGGATCCATCACGAGCTTCAAGGATTTCCGAACGGCCTTCCTCCACCATTTTGTGAGCAGCCGACGCTACCAGAAAACGAGCGTGAGCCTGTTCACCATCAAGCAAGAAGCCCGTGAATCGCTTCGAGGTTACATCCAGCGGTTCAACCAAGTGGCGATGGACATTCCAACGGCCACCTCGGAAACTATGATGAATGCCTTCACACAAGGCCTAGTGGAAGGAGATTTCTTCCAATCGCTCATCCGAAAGCCGCCCCGGGATTATGATCACATGCTACACCGGGCTAACGAGTACATCAACGTGGAAGAAGCGCAAGCGGCCAGGAAAAAAGAAATTCCAGCCGAGCGGCCACCTCCGTCCGAGCGGAAACAACATGCCGCTCATCAGCCGCCCAGAGGACCGAGGGTCGAAGCAATCAGAGCCCCCCACGTCCGATCCCACGTGCAAGAGGTAGCTGCCGCTCGGCCAAAGCCAAAGAAGAAATGGACCCCGATGTTCTGCTCCTTCCACCGGATGGATACGCACAATACAAGGGATTGTCGAAGTTTTCCCTTCGTGGCTCATCCCGTGCCTCGGAATGCCGGACGACGGTCTCCCTCAGTCGACAGGCAGCAGAGAACTCATGATGCCGAACAGACACGAACCGATAGGCCGCAGCAACAGGCCCCTGATCGGCATCGTTCTCCAAGGTAGGAGAATCGCCGAGCGTCCAGAGAACAGTCCCGACCGTCCGCTCGGGAAGAGGAAAATAGAAGCAATACTTCCCGAGGTGAGATCAACGTTATTGCTGGCGGGCTGACCGGAGGAGACTCCAATCGAGCTAGAAAGGCAAGCGTCCGGCAGCTCCAAATTCATGCAGTCGGCTGCAGCCAAGAGTGGGAGAACGGACCGGAAATCAGTTTCGGGCCAGGGGACTTGGAAGGAGTTGAAGTACCCCACGACGATGCTCTGCTCATCAAAGCGGTAATAGCCAATTACATAATTCACCGCGTATTTGTTGACACAGGGAGCTCAGTCAACATCTTATTCAAGAAGGCGTTAGATCAGCTGTAAATTTATCGAGCCGAGCTGTTACCCATGACAACTCCGCTCTACGAGTTTACGGGTAACGAAGTTCAGCCGGTCGGACAGATCCGGCTGGCTACCTCGTTGGGAGAAGAGCCACTCAGGAGGACAAGGACAACAAACTTTATGGTGGTCGACTCTCCCTCGTCCTACAACGTCATTCTGGGACGACCGGCGCTCAGCGAATTCCGAGCGGTCGTCTCAACCTTCCATCAGAAGATCAAGTTCCCCGTGGAGGGCAAAGTGGGAGAAGTACGGGGAGATCAGCTAGCAGCTCGGCGATGTTACATCGAGATGGTCCGAGCAGAAGCCAATTCCGCTCGGAAGATGCCCCAGATCGAGGTAAACGCCATCACTGAAAAGTCATCCTCTTTAATTTATGAAGAGAAAGAGGAAGTGCAGATTCACCCAACCCGATCGAAGGCCACGACTTTTATTGCATCCGATCTGGAGGAGAAGCAGAAAGAGGAGCTGACCCAATGCCTCCGAAGAAATCATGATGTCTTCGTCTGGGCGACGCATGAGCTGCCTTGAATTTCGCCTAGCATAGCGCAACATGAGCTACATGTCCGACCGGACGCACGGCCGGTGAAGCAAAGAAAAAGGGACTTCAGCGCCGAGCAGAATTCCATCATCCGAGCGGAGGTGGAAAAACTTCTGGAAGCCGGCCATATACGCGAAGTGCAATTCCCGAGCTGGTTGGCCAACGTAGTATTAGTCTCCAAGTCAGACAACAAGTAGAGAGTGTGCATAGATTTTCGGGATCTCAACAAAGCTTGCCCGAAAGATTTTTATCCTCTGCCCCGGATAGATCAGCTGGTGGACTCTACGGCCGGCTGCGAATTAATCTGTATGCTTGACGCCTACCAGGGTTATCACCAAGTGCCGCTCGCCCGTGAAGATCAAGAAAAAGTAAGTTTCGTGACGGCCGACGGCACTTATTGCTATAATGTGATGTCGTTCGGACTGAAGAATGCGGGGGCCACATATCAGCGTTTGATGAATAAAGTATTCAGAGAGCAGATCGGGCGGAATCTAGAAGTTTATGTGGATGACATTCTCGTTAAGTCCGTCCGAGTGGCCGATCTCTTCAACGACCTAGAAGAAACCTTCCGAACGCTACGCAAATATGGAGTCAAGCTTAATCCCCAGAAGTGCCTGTTCGGAGCAAAAGGAGGGCGTTTCTTGGGGTACATAGTGACCGAACGAGGCATCGAAGCAAATCCCAGCGAGGTGAAAGCTCTGCAAGATATGCCGCCTCCAAGAAATACAAGGGAAGTGCAGCGTTTGACCGGTCGTATAACCGCTCTGTCCAGATTCATCTCCAAAACCGCCGACCGGAGCCTTCCTTTTTTCAAGATCTTACGCAAGGCTACAAAGTTTCACTGGGATGAAGAATGCGATCGGGCGTTTGAAGACTTGAAGGCCTATCTGAACTCTCTCCCAGTATTAGCCAAGCCGACTGCTGGTGAGCCACTTTATATGTACTTATCTTCAACCGAGCATGCAATCGGCTCGGCTTTAGTGAGGACGAGCAGAGAAGAGCCCGTGTATTTCCTTAGTCATATTTTAAAAGATGCTGAATCTCGCTACACTGGGCTCGAGAAGCTGGCTTTTGCTCTGATCCTTGCTGCTCGGCGCCTCCGTCCATACTTCTTGGCGCATACTATCATCGTCAAGACCAATAGCCCGCTCGGACATGTGTTACTAAATCCAGAAGCATCCGGGCGGCTCATCAAATGGACGACGGAGTTAAGTGAATTTGACATCCAATACCAGCCCCGCTCGGCGATCAAAGCGCAATCCTTAGTCGATTTTGTGACTGAGGTACAAACGCCGGAGCCGGAAGCTATGTGGAGAATATATGTGGATGGGTCGTCCACTCGGCTCGGAAGCGGGATTGGAATATTGTTGCTCTCCCCTCAAGAAGAAAAGGTGCACTTATCCGTCCGGCTGGATTATAAGGCTACCAACAATGAAGCAGAGTATGAGGCCCTCATAGCTGGCTTGCAGGCTGCCCGGCATGTGGGAGCTGGTCTGCAACGCCCACTCGGATTCGCAGTTGGCCGCCAGCCTCCCAGACCTTTGAAATCAACCACCAAGCTCTCAAGCCTTCGAGAAGTCGAAACCGATTTTAGAGAAGTTATTGTCCAGAAGATACCCAGAGCAGAAAATCAAGCAGCTGATGAGTTAGCCAAACTCACGAGCTCAATAACGCCGGTCGCCATTCAGCAGCCAATTGAAAAAGTACTGTTGGTAGCGCACGTCGACCGGATGGAAGGCCTCACATTTCCATGCGACTGGAGGACGCCCCTCATACAGTTCCTCCGCTCGGGCGCCACACCATCCAATGAGTATGAAGCCCAGCTGCTAAGGAGGAGAGCCGGTCGGTTCACACTCATCGGCGATCAGCTTTATAAAAAGGCTTTCTCACGCCCGTTGTTGAAATGCGTGAGCTCGGAGGACTCGGCTTACATCCTCCAAGAAGTACATCAAGGATCGTGCGGAGGACATCCGGGCGGACGAGCACTAGCTAAGAAGATCCTGCTAGCTGGATACTTTTGGCCGACTTTACAAGCAAATGCCGCTCGGACAGTGTCGACGTGTCTTTCATGCCAAAAATACCATAACTTCAACCACCGACCGGCAGAAGAAATGAGGGCATCAATAGTTTCATGTCCATTCGATCAATGGGGAATGGATATTGTTGGTCCATTCCCGATGGCGACCGGGCAGCGGAAATTTTTGCTAGTGGCGGTTGATTATTTCTCCAAGTGGGTGGAGGCCTAGCCGCTAGCCAAGATCACCGAACAGATGGTCAAAAAATTTATCTGGCAACACATCATCTGTCGGTTCGGCATCCCTCGCCGATTGGTCTCAGACAATGGGCGGCAATTCACAGGGAAGATGCTAGAGGATTGGTGCAAAAGCTACGGCATCGAGCAACACTTCACGTCCGTGGCTTATCCCCAAAGCAACGGTCAAGCCGAAGTGGCCAATCGGGAAATTCTTCGTATTTTGCGCGCTCGGCTCGACCATTTGGGAGGAAGTTGGCCAGATGAAGTGTCGTGCGTCTTATGGGTCATTCGAACGGCTTCAAAGGAAGGGACGGGCGTCACGCCTTTCCACTTGGTGTATGGCGGCGAAGCGGTCATTCCTGTTGAAGTCGGAGTCAAATCCGCTAGGATCCAAAGCTATGATGAGGGCAACGCCGAGCGGAGGAACATAGAGCTGGACCTGGTCGAAGAGGAAAGAGCCAAGGCGTCCGTCCGGCTGATGGCGTACCGGCAACGGATGAAGCAAAATTACAATCGCCGCGTAATCCCCAGATCATTCCAGGTCGGTGATCTTGTTTGGAAGAAAGTCAAGCCGGTCGGCGACGTCGGCAAATTGGAGGCACCGTGGGCGGGCCCCTTCAAGGTTATTGAAAAGCTCCGCTCAGGCTCATATTATTTGGAGGATGAAGCCGGACGGCAGCTGGATCGACCGTGGAGTGTCAATCATCTCCAGCCTTATCGAGCTGGGTGAAAGGTGCACGAATGTAATTCATTTTTGTGTATATGCTAGTCGCCTATGTCCTTGTAATGCAGGAAGCAAAAAGATGAAAACGCATTGAGCATTATTCGCCGAACGACCTACTGCGTGAAGACCCCATGCCGTTCGGCCGGGGCGTACAAATATATGAGCCAAACGCTCGATGACGTAGACCCCGCGCCGTTCGGCAGTGTGAATTGTATCCGAGCCAAAGGCTTAGTATCGAAGGCCCCGGACCGTTCGGCCGGAGGTACATTAAACAAGCCGCACGATCGATAACGAGGACCCCTCGCCCCTCGGCAGGGCGTATATAATCAGTTAAAAGTTAGCCGGGAAGACCGTCGAGCTCCGACGTTAAATATCGAGAGACGAGCCGGCGTCTATAAACGTCCGAGCGGCCGACGCAAAGACGAGCCGGCGTCTATAAACGTCCGAAGCGGAAGACCGCCGAGCGCCGACGTTAAATATCGAGAGACGAGCCGGCGTCTATAACCCTCCGAGCGGAAGACCGTCGAGCTCCGACGTTAAATATCGAGAGACGAGCCGGCGTCTATAAACGTCCGAGCGGAAGACCGTCGAGCTCCGACGTTAAATATCGAGAGACGAGCCGGCGTCTATAAACGTCCGAGCGGAAGACCGTCGAGCTCCGACGTTAAATATCGAGAGACGAGCCGACGTCTATAAACGTCCGAGCGGAAGACCGTCGAGCTCCCCGGTTAAATATCGAGAGACAGGCCGGCGTCTATAAACGCCCGAGCGGAAGACCGCCGAGCTCCGACGTTAAAAATCGAGACGAGCCGGCGTCTATAAACGTCCGAACGGAAGACCGCCGAGCTCCGACGTTAAATATCGAGAGACGAGCCGCGTCTATAAACGGCCGGCGGAAGACCGCCGAGCCCGTTAAATATCGAGAGACAAGCCGCGTCTATAAACGTCCGAGCGGAAGACCGTCGAGCTCCGACGTTAAATATCGAGAGACGAGCCGGCGTCTATAAACGTCCGAGCGGAAGACCGTCGAGCTCCGACGTTAAATATCGAGAGACGAGCCGGCGTCTATAAACGTCTGAGCGGAAGACTGTCGAGCTCCGACGTTAAATATCGAGAGACGAGCCGACGTCTATAAACATCCGAGCGGCTCGCATTGCAAGAATCTAGTGCAAACCCCTTTGAAATAAGGCGCAAAGCTAGAGAGGGTTAATTAGAATTAAAAATGTGAGCAAGTGAACGAATGACGTTCGAGCGCCGAGCGGCTACCTAGTTGCATGGAGAAAGATGTTATTGAAGGCAAGCGGCTTGAGTCCACGTTATAGCGTAAAGCCGAGCGGAGGAGTTATAAAGAACACTTAAAATGTGACGAAAGAAAAATTTCTTGTCAAAACGGAGGTTGGAGGAACAGAAAAGATTATCTATTATGCACTGGGTGAACCAAAAAAGTTACTACAAAAATAAGTTGAGCCGAACGGCTGGAATACAAAAAAGTTTAAAAAACGCATATCACGCGTCAAAATCAAAAAGAGTGTCTAGGATGGCGCCCATCACTGTCGCGAGGTCCTCGGGGGGGATGGCCAGCTCGGCCGGTAGGTGGCCCTTGGTTTTCAGGTAATCTACCGCCGCCTTGATCGCTTCTTCGAAAGTGAGGGATATCTTGTCAGTAAACTTCTCTCCGAAATCTTCCGAGCGGAGATACGCCTTCCTCACTTCGTCCGAACGGGCCGACTCCCCCTCTTGATATTCTTTGAGCGTCGGCAGTCCAGTCAGTCGGATTTCGCCTCCTTCGACTAGACTCGAGGGGAAGGCAAGTGATCCGGTGGTAAGAGCCCGGGACCCCCTAACGAGGGGTCAACGCCACGTGGAGGTCAAATGGCCAAGTAGCCCGCCTGAGAAGGGTGAGCCGACCGGACTTGGAAGAAATGGATGAAACCGATGAAACCGATCGGCCGACCAAGGGACATTCGGTAGTAAAAGGCGCCCCGACCGGGTCGGGGTTCCGACGCTCTGTCGAAACAGTAGTTAAGAGTCAAGCGGAAGAACCAGGAGAAAATGACACTGCTAACAGTCTCTACTTAGCGCCTACTGGAAATTTCCCCAGCACACCAATGTCAACGGCAGGCCGGACGTGAGATGAGTGCCATCCGGCCAGCGCATAAAAGGAAGAGGGGCCGGCCAGACGGACTCCCTGTCCAGCCGGTCGGACGCCCCGGAGTATGAGCAGTAAAGAAGGGGGAACATCTTCTGACAGCCGTCAAGTCATATGGCTAGGCCATACTCCTAGTCTGACAACAGGGTGTCCTGTTGTCCCATCGAAGGCACAACGGGACTGTTGCAGTAAGGCGTCAGGTAAGCTCTCTGACAGGTGCATACCGGGGTATGGGCTGCAGACACGTATGCACCTCGGTGGACGTGCATTAGTTCTTTCACCGCTCTATATAAAGAACCTCTCACTTCGCCGGAGGTACGCACGCTACGAGTTTTGGAGCCCTTTTCTCTCTATTGAGCTTTGCCTGACTTGAGCGTCGGAGGGTCGCCGCCGGGACCCCTTCCCGGCCCGACTTCTGTGCAGGATCGCCGGAGCTTCGGAGGCCTGCGCCAACGACTAGGAAAGCACCACGTGCCCAGCGTCCTTTGGTTCGGCGATTCGGACAGGATCATAGTCTATTGATGTTCTTCTTTGTCCTTTGGTACTGCAAAACCAAATTTCATTATTAATAATAAATCAAAATTTGTTTTAAAAAAATACCACCATCTTCTTTTTTCAGTTCGTGAACTCCTCCTCAAACTTAGGCGAATAAATACTCGGTCCGACCATCAACTTCTGTGCTTCGATCGACAGTTAGTCCTTCTGAAGTGGTTGGGCTCTTATACCACTTGTAGGTCCTTTGTGGCCGGCAAGAGGAGGTGAATTACTTGAAAATAATAATACAAACCTTTCTTGATCTTATAGCTTGATTAAAACACTTGCAAAAAAAAACTAATTAAAAAAAAAAAAAAAAAAAAGAGACAGATCTTTTACTTGGTTTGCAATCATGAGATTGCTAATCCAAGATGTTGAAAGCTCACTAAAATCTCCTTCTGGCGGAGAAGCCTCTTACAGCAGTTAAAGCACTAGATCATAAAGCTAAGCAGAAATAAGATCGTTTACAAGTGTTATTTTTAGCTACTGGGATTAGGGTTATATTTATAGTCTTGATCCGGGCATCTGGAAGGGTTTTGGGTGTCTGGATATAGATAAAACTTTATCCATGTAGCAACGGATCGTGTCACAATAAATCTGGATAAAATCTCTAGTCTGGGCACCTGGAAGGGTTCTAGGCTCCCGGATCGCTTTTGCACAAGGGCTCCTCGCCAAGGCGCCCCGGCTGGACCAAGCTGGTTTGGGCGCCCGGACTCTAGTTAACCTAAAGTTGATTTTTCATCTGGGTCTTCCGCTCTGCCTCTACACGCTTAGATGATTTCGGCCATCCAAAATAAGGCTCACCTAAACTCATTTTCCAGTCTTCTCAAGTAACCTTCCGCTCCTACTTCTCATCCCTCAGAAACGTCGCACGCCTCCTTCTCGTCCACCAGCACACTCTTCCATAGTGTCTCATCCCTCAAACACACACTATCCCGTCGACTCTCTCCCGTGCTATCCTTCTCATTAGCTATATCTTTTGCTCAACTTCCTATAATCCTAAGTTCCTTCACACTTAGACATAAGACATCCAAAGATAATAGGACCTAATTCTAACTTGGTTGTTCACATCAAAACTATCACGGGTACTTACAGTAACCAGTCAAAAAATCAGATATCCTTGAATACCTTGACCAGCCAAGCTTAACTTTCAAACAAGGGGCACCCCCAAGTAGTTAAAGATTGGCATTCCCGAGCACTGATGATTGATGCTCCCGAGCATTAAGGATTGGCATTCCCAAGCACTAATTGTAACACCCCACCCTCCACTCTACTAGTCTGTGAGGGTGGGACGTTACTAGACTATTAACTTTACTTAACTAGTATTGCTCACATGTTGATAGTTATACTTATAACTCTTTACAAACTCGAAACATGCAATAAGTAACAGCTGAAACATAAATAACTCATCTATACATTCTACTCAAGCATGTGTTCTCAACTAAAACTATATATCAATCTGAACATGCATGCAACAATAATACAACTCAAATAATGGAACTAATTGTTGAATTTTGTTTTAAAATAATTGTTTTCTTTTGAAAATTCAAATTATTTCTTTATTTTTTGTAATGCATATGTGTATGCATTTAGTCCCACATTGCTAAGCAAAGAAAGTTGGAATGGCCTTACATATGGAGTCATTCCATCCTTGCTTAGCAAAGTTGGGTAGACCTACACGCATGCGCGGGTCAAGCCCAAATCAAGTGGGTTCGGGGGGTTCGAGCCGGAAATCCATAAACCAAGCGCGACGCATGCGATTATCGCGTGCAGGGGGGTGCAAATCCCCAGCTCGTGGGCCTAGCACTTGTAGGCGGCCCGGTCCGTTTTTGCCAGTCTCTGGTATGGTTCGGTCTGAACCAAACCAGTTGGTTTGATTCTCTGGTTCTGTTCATTTTTGCTAGCCTCCGGACTCAGAAGGCGAAGCGACACTCCCGCATGAGGAAAGGACGCAGGAGGCGAAACAGCGACGCATTTGTTCGCTGGCGAAGCAGTGCTTCGAGTCTCTTCATAGTGAATAAAAGGGGAGGCGTTGTCCCTCTCTTATTCACTCAAGCTATTCCTGCTTTCTTCTCCTCTCTTCTCTGTGATTTGAGGTCTTTTTCTGGTTCCCGAGTTTTACAGTCCTGAGGCTTGGTCTATGCGATCTGAGGTTGGGTTCGAGTGTGACGATTGTCTTGGAGTGCACCTACGATCGTCACAAGTGGTTGTCGGATCTTGGGAGGATTTTGCCGGAGAGCCTTTGCACCGTGGGGCGGCGATAAATTCTCTAAGGAAAGTCGGCACGCCGATGCTTCAACCCCGGATAACTATTTTCTAACCCTGCTCTTTTTTATCTGTTTATTTCATGCTAGCTGTTTTTGTGCAAATACATTACTGTATTATTGCTTATAGAATACAACATTCTTAGAGAATTTATCGCCTAACATCGATAGACATGATGAATGATAGGGTAACGGGACCTAATGAGGCTAGTGCCAGACCCGAGAGATATTTCGGGCAAAACTTCAGACGTTGGCAACAACGGATGAAATTTTAGCTAACTATGCTAGGGCTATTCTCCGTTATAGAAACAGACCCTCCTTCACCTAATGAAGAGGAACCTGCCCGTAGTGCTGCCTTAGAGAGGTTTAAGCAAAGGGATTATCTTTGCCATGGGAGAATCCTGTCTGCCCTCTCAGACGCACTATTTGATGTGTACTGCTCAACATCTTCGGCTAAAGAGTTGTGGAAATCTTTGGATAAAAAATACAACTCCGAAGATTCTGGATTAGAAAAGTACACTGTGGCAAAATTCCTAAACTTCAAAATGGTTGAAGGCAAATCAGTGGTCGAGCAAACACATGAATTCCAAGTCCAAATTCATGGTCTTGCTGAAGGAGATATGTCATTACCTGAAAAATTTCAGGTCTTGTCTATCATCGAAAAATTGCCTCCGAGTTGGGAAGATTTTGGCATGACTCTTAAACATCGGAGAGGTAAAATCTCTCTAGAAGATTTGATGATTGCCTTAAATATCGAAGAAGAACATCGGAAGCAACATAAAAATGATGATACAAGAATGCCTATGGACTTTATTCCAAAGGCAAATGTAGTAGTCTAATCTGACAAGAAGAAATTCAAAAATCAGAAAATGAAGAACAAGATGAAACCCAAGCCAAAGGTTCAAAAGAAAAATGGAACCAAGTCGTGCTGGTCATGTGGGCAAATTGGACATTATGCCAAATTCTGCCCTAAGAAGAAAAACCAAAGCAATATGTCCAACACCAAGGCACAAGCAAATGTCATGACTGCTAGTGATGACACCAGTAATGTTGGTTGCTACTCGGAAAACCTAGAGGTTCCACTGTACAAAAATTTTGTACAAAGGTCTGAACCTTTTCCTAGCTACCATGTGTTCTTTTAAATTAAATTTTGGATCGCCTGCGGAACTTAACACGTTTGATCCAAAACTTAATCTATTCGTTCTTTTAGGTTTTGTCTTGGGTATCCTGCGGAACTTAACACGTTCGACCCAAATCACCTTAAGTTATTAATTCCATTAAATATTAATTTCCATAATTGGTTCCCAGTACTGACGTGGCGAGGCACATGGCCTTCTTGGATATGGGAGCAACCACCACCGACTAGACAAAACCTTTTATGGAAAGCTAATATTTAATTTCCTAAAATAACTTTAGGTTAACCGAAAAGAACAATCAAATCACAAGGGAAAGAAAAACAAAAGAACACTATATCGAAAACAAATTCGAAACTCTAGAATCGTATGCCTCTTGTATTTAGTATTATTTCCAAAAATAACTAGTATGATGCGGAAAGAAAAATTACTAGTTATACCTTTTAGAAAGACCTCTTGATCTTCTACCGTATTCCTCTTCTAACCTCGGACGTTGTGTGGGCAACGATCTTCCGAGATGAGAACCACCAAGCACCTTCTTCTTCCTTACAAGTTTCGGCCATCAAAACTTCTCCTAGGATGAAGAGGTTCGGCCACCACCACCATGCTCCAAGGGATGCTAGAAAAGAGGCTTCTTTTCTCTCCTTCTTCTCCTTCTTAGATCCGGCCACCAAAGCTATCTCCACCATGAGAAGGTTTCGGCCACACAAAGGAGAGGAGAGGAAAGAAAGGGCCGGCCACACCCAAGGAAGAAAAGAGAGAGAAAAAGAATAGAGTCGTTAGCCTTGAAGCCTCCTCTACCCCCTCTTTTATAATCCTTGGTCTTGGCAAATAAGGAAAATTTAATAAAAACTTCCTTAATTCTTTTGCCATTGAAAAGGAAAATTTATTTAATTAAAATAATTTTCTCTTTTCAAATTATAATGGTCGGCCACTCTTCTCCCCAAAACAAAGAGAGTTTTAATTAAAACAAAAATTAAAACTTCCTAATTTGTTTCTAGAAATTTATAAAAATTTCTCCAATAATTTTAATCCCTTCATGATTGGTTAATAAAAAAAATTTTATAAATTAAAATCTTTCTTTTAAACATGTGGATAATTTCCAAAAAGGAAAGTTATCTCTAAAAATTAAAATCTCCTTTCAATCTACAAATAAGGAAAGATATTAAATCTTTTCTTAATCTTTTGTAGAAACTAATAAAAGAGAATTTTTAATTTTTAAACTTTCTTTTAAATCATGAATATAATTAAAAGGAAAGTTTTTACCAAAATTAAAATCAACCTTTTAATCTACAAATAAGGAAAGAGATTTTAACTCTTCTCTTAATCTTTTGTAGAATCTTATAAAAGGAAGGATTTAAATTTTAAACTCTCTTTTAAATTATATTATCCACATAAGAAAATTTTAAAATTAAAATTCCTTTTATTTTAATAGGGACGACCACATGAATTCACCCATGAACATACCCATGGCCGGCCCTAGCTTGGTCTCCAAGCTAGCTTGGCCGGCCCCTATAGGATGGGTAAGAAGGTGGGTATAGGTGGGTATAGTACTCTATAATTAAGAGGCTACGATAGGGACCGAGAGGAGGAATTGGTTTTGGTCTCCCGATAAAATTAAGCATCCCGTGTTCGCCCCGAACACACAACTTAATTTTATCAATAATAATTCATTCCACTAGAGAATTATTATTGAACTACCGCACCAATCCCAAATTACATTTTGGGCTCCTTCTTATTATGAGTGTGTTAGTCTCCCTGTGTTTAAGATATCGAATGTCCACTAATTAAGTGAGTTACTGACAACTCATTTAATTAATATCTAAGTCCAAGAGTAGTACCACTCAACCTTATTATCATGTCGGACTAAGTCCACCTGCAGGGTTTAACATGACAATCCTTATGAGCTCCTCTTGAGGACATTATCAACCTAGTATCTCTAGGACACAGTTTCCTTCTATAATCAACAACACACACTATAAGTGATACCATTTCCCAACTTATCGGGCTTATTGATTCATCGAACTAAATCTCACCCATTGATAAATTAAAGAAATAAATATCAAATATATGTGCTTGTTATTATATTAGGATTAAGAGCACACACTTCCATAATAACTGAGGTCTTTGTTCCTTTATAAAGTCAGTATAAAAGAAACGACCTCAAATGGTCCTACTCAATACACTCTGAGTGTACTAGTATAATTATATAGTCAAGATAAACTAATACCTAATTACACTACGACCTTCTAATGGTTTGTTCCTTTCCATTTTGGTCGTGAGCTACTGTTTAAAATTTATAAGGTACTGATAACATCATCTTCTGCATGTGACACCACATACTATGTTATCTACAATATAAATTAAATGAACAACTACAAACAAATGTAGACAATTTGACCAAATGTGATTCTTTATTCATAATAAATATTTATACCAAAAGCTAGGCTTTTAGTATACACTCTAACAATCTCCCACTTATACTAAAAGACTAAGCTGCCATATATGCTGCCATACATCTGATTCCCATGCCTTTCAAAAAGCTCTTGCCTTAAGGACCTTAGGTTATCATCTGATGAAATCTAGGCGGCAACAACTTCTCCTTGTTATACAATTTCTCGTATTGGGTAGTACTTGCGCTCTATTGTGTTTACTTGCCTTATAGACTCATGGTTTCTTCGAGTTTGTTACTGCACCATTATTATTATAATAAATTGTAATAATCTTTGGACAAACTAGAAATCATATCTAAGTCTATCTTGAGGTAATTAAGTCATTCAGCTTTTATGGTTTCCTCAGAGGCTTGCCATATACTCAGCTTCTATGGTGGAGTTCAGAAAAACACCTATGCTTATCACTCTTCCATAGTTATGACTTTTCCTCCTAAAGTAAACACAAAACCCCGAGGTCGACTTATTATTGTCCCTATCCGATTGGAAGTCAAAATCCGTGTAACCCACAGGGACCAAATTAACTGCCTTGTAAGCTAGCATATAGTCTCTAGCGCCTCTAAGGTACTTTAATATATGCTTTACTGCAGTCCAATGTCCTTGTCTAGGGTTACTTTGATATCTGCTAACTATGCCCTTGGCAAAATAGATTTCTGATCTTGTGCATAGCATACATTAGGTTGTCTAACTGCCGAAGCATAAAGAACTGCCTACATGTCCTCAATCTCCTTTGATGTCATCGGAGACATCTCTTTAGATAAAGACACTCCATGCTTAAAAGGTAAGAAACCTTTTGAGGAGTTTTTCATGCTTAAAACGAGCAAGGATTTTCTGATGTATCAAGCTTGGGATAAGTAAAATATATTTTTTTCTTTCGATCCCTTATTACTTTGATCTCAAAAATATATACATTCTCCCAAGTCCTTTATATCGAATTATTTGGACAACCATACCCTTACTTCTGACAACATTTTGATATTGTTTCCAACTACCAAAAATATTATCTACGTATAGTACAAGAAATACCACCACGTTTCCATCACACCTTTTGTATACACAAGACTTATCCATTTACTCAATAAATCCATAGGTCTGGATTACTTTGATAAACCGGATGTTCCAAGACCTTGAAGCTTTGCCTCCATAGACTGATTGAGCTTGCACACAAGATGCTCTTAGCCCTTTGCAATGAACCCTTCTGGTTGCTTTATATGGATGCTTTCATCAAGACTTCCATTAAGGAATGCTGTCTTGACATCCACTTGCCAAATAGATAAAAGAATCCGGATAGACTTAAGCATGACTACCAGTGAAAAAGTTTCCTTTTTCATCAAGCCTTGCTTTGAAAGTTACTACCTTCCTTTCTATCCCTCTTTTCCTATTATAGACCTTTTTACACCCAAAGGCTTTTACACCATTTGGTGGTTTTACAAGCTTCCAGATTTTATTAGAATACATATATTCTAATTCTGATATTCATTACTCTTTGCCAAGATGTTGCATCTTTATCTTGGAGTGTTTCGTCATATGTCCGGAGATCAGGTTCATGTCCTCCAGGGATCGAGTCCAAAAACTCTCCCAAAACATGAATCTTTTTAGGTTGCCTAACAACCCTCCCACTACGACAAGACACTTTCTGCAATTGTGTATCATTTGTGATACGTGTTGTAGTTTCCTTGTGGTATCTCATCTTGTACAGTTGGTACTAGATTAGACATGCCTTTTATTATTTCCTTAAGAACACATTTTCTTATGAGCACATGGTTTATTACATAGTCCTTTTCTAAAAATCGGTCATTGATACTAACAATGATCTTCTGATTTTTAAGACTATAAACCTACTTTCATTTTACTAGGATAACCCACAAACAAGTGAATTCCTGTTCAACTTATCATTGTCTCTCTTCTGCATATGTGCTGGACTTCTCGAATCCGAATATGCTTCGAAATAGGCTTACGCTTATTCAGCAATTCTATATGAGTAGAGAGTTCTGACTTTAGAAGGTACTATATTCACTCCTGTTTTCAGAGTATATCCTTAAAATGATTTTGATAATATTCTTAATAACTCATCAATCTACTTATTTCCATAAGAGTCCTATACCTTCCTTTTCCTACACCATTATGTTGGGTGTACCAGATGCAGTTAGTTTGGATTGAATCCCTACTACTGATAAATGACTCCCAAATTCTCCCAAGAGGTACTTGCCACTACGATCTTACCGTAGTGTCTTGATACTTTTACTTTGTCATTTCTCCGCATCAGCCTCGTACTCTTTGAACTAATCAAAGCACTTAGACTTGCGGCACATCAAGTAAATATATCCGTAACTCAAATAGTTGTCTATAAAATAGATGAAATATTTGAAACAACCTCTTGCCTGGATGCTCATAGGATCACACAAATCAGAATGAACCAATTCCAATATATCTTTGACTCCATACCCCTTAGACTTAAAAGCTTCTTGGTTATTTTTCCTTCCAAGTAAGACTCGTAGGTTGGAAAGATTTCCACTGCTAATGAACCCAAAAGTTCATCAGCTACCAATGAATCCTACATAAGTTAATATAACTTAGCTTTAGATGCCAAAGATATAATTGGTTCATTTCCGAAGGTTGCTTTCTCTTAAAGTTAGAAGATGTGTTACTAATTTCTATTTGTTGCATCGTGGGAGTTATTGGATTATAAATTTTCAACCAACATACCAGAATAGATAACTTCCCTATTTTTCTTGATAACAACTTTGTTATCAAAATAGACACAATATCTATTCTATAATAGTTTAGAAACTGAAATCAGGTTCTTTCTAAACTTAGTATGTGAAGATAATTTCTAATAATCCATATTTTATTCCTATTAGAGAATAAACCTCTCCCACTGCAACAGCTGCTATTTTTTGCAGTAATGCCCATGTGGACGGTGTTTTTATTTTCATTTAGTTGTCAGGTTTCCTGGAACCCTGCAATGAATTGCAGACATGATTAATGGCATCTGTATCTACACTTCAGGTTCTGGTAGATAACACCACTAGACATGTTTCAACTAATGAATTAAATACACCTAAATTGTTCTTAGTTCTAAGAGGACAGTCTACCTTAATGTCCAAATCCTATTTCCAATCAATTATTATTGGGACCACTAAGTCTATCCTAAAGTATATCAGCTAGGGATTGACCATCATCCTAAGAATCACAAAAATATTTGGTTAAGACCAACTCCTTAAAAATCCCCATGAATTTTGTATGCCACGTTAGTGTGGACGTATACAAATTCAAAGAGGAAATTTTATCATTTAATTTTATTATCTCGTCAACATTACTTTATGACGAATAAAATTAATAGTTGGTCTATCTTTAATCAAATATTTGGTCAAGACTCTAAATTTAAAATAATATTGATTCCTCTAACAATACTATTTAAATTTACCAACACCTCAAAACACCGTGAATTTTGCATGCCACGTTAGTGTGGGCGTATACAAAATCAACATTTGTAAGAGGAGGGTTTTACCCATTAACTATCTTGTCAACGTAACTTTATGTGATTCTTTATTCATAATAAATATTTATACCAAAAGCTAGGCTTTTAGTATACACTCTAACAAGTAATAGGTTTGTTACCTTCAAACCCGAACTAAACTTGATCTATCAACCTAATGAATGGTTAGTTGATACATGTGCTAATGTGCACTGTTGTGCTGATCACTCTGCCTTCCTTACTTATCAGGTAATTGAAGGCACTTCCATGACCATGGGGAACCATTCTACAGCCAGGGTGTTTGGGATAGGACAAGTTGACCTGAGGTTCACCTCTAGAAAATGTAGGGGATCGGTGGCCGGCTTGAAGGGGGGTTGGATAGATGGCACCCCCAAATCCTCGCTTCTTTCTACAATGTTAGTGCGCAAGTGGAAATACAAACAAACAAGTAGAAAGACTAAAACTAAGAAAGGAAATGCAAACCGCTAACATGTTCGTTTACGTGGTTCGGAGATAACTTGCTCCTACTCCACAGCATGTCCGTAAGGTGGACGATCCCTCAATCCGTCGGTGGATTAGTCCACGGCAAACTCCGGCTAGCTCAACCTCCTTGTGGGTGGAGAAACCTCACAACAACACTCACCAAGGACTCCTTTGACGCTAGGGCACAGGTAGACTACTAATAGAGATTAACCACCTCTATTTCGTCAACTATAACCAAGCTCCCAAGCTTTGGTTATATAGGCCGCGGGTTGAAAACTCTGCCTACTAGTCAACTGCCAAAACATACAGTGACTGCCCTCTGTGGAAATTCGACCGTTACATCCCAACGGCTCGATATCAGTCGACTGCTAAAACTTGCAATCGACTGGTGCAGTCGACTGCTAAAACATACAGTCGACTACTCCCCACTGACCGAATGAACAGAACCATTCTGTTCACACCCAGTCGACTGCGCGGTCGACTGCACCAGTCGACTGCGCGGTCGACTGCACCAGTCGACTGCTAAAACATGCAGTCGACTGCTACAGTACTGCTACAATAATGCCACAGTACTGCTACAGTAAAACCCTAAAACTAGGATTTTACTCCGTGTACAATCTCTCATGCACTCGTACCCTCACCCTTATGACTCACTTGACGCTTCTTTACAGCCTTGACCTCTTGCCTTCAAGCTTACTTCCTTTGGCTCTCATCCCTCGGATGCATTCAAGCCCGCGGCTCGTCCCCAATGCCATCCTTCGCATATGCCTCGAAGTCGCTTCTCTCGGCCCTTGTCCTCGCTGCCTTGTCCACGGTCCCTCGGATGCTCCATCCTTCACCGGACCCGAAGCCATCAACCTGAGTCACATGTGTATCCTGTAAACCTGCACAACTCAAATACACATATCAAATACAAGGGTGAACCTAACTTAAACCCTTTGCCCAAACACCAAATCACATGGTTGCACGGACCATTGGGATTGCTCCAACAATCTCCTCATTTTTTATGTTTGGCAATACGTTTAAGTTAGGGAAAACATAATAGCAAAACAATATGCTAAAACAAATGGACTTACGTTGCCAAGGCTACACACTTGGACTTACACTGCCGAATGGACTTACGATGCCAAGGCTACACACTTGGACTTACAACGCCGAATGAACATACGATGCCAAGGCTACACACTTGGACTTACAACGCCGAAACAATGCATCATGCATTGGAACCTATCCTAAGGCTCCCCCTACACCTATGCTCCCCATTGAGCTAGGAATTTTCCCACAGGGATTTTTAAGAACCTATTCCAAGGCTCCCCCTACGCAAAGGCACTAAGGTTTTCCCAACTAAACCTTACTTCCTCCCCTTTGCCTAACATCCAAAAAGCTTTCGAACAATATCCCAATTGTTGAAAACTTATCATCCAATTGACCCTAAACTCATGTATTTATCCCCCATGGATCCCATACATCTATACGAGCTGACCCGGTCAAAATCTAGTGCTGAAAATACTTTCAGACTGGTATCAGTCGACTGCAAGAAGTACCAGTCGACTGCCCTTATGAAAACGAGCTTACAGAGACATTCTGTGCTCAAAAATACTGTTACCAGTCGACTGGTACACTGTTTATGCAAAAATTAGCCTATTCTGGCCAACTTCATAAATGCGCTAGAAATTCCACAGACCTCAAAAAATTTTCAAATTTTGTGGAGAGGTCTATTTTATCAATGTCTACTTGGGAAAAATATATATAAAAATATATTTATCACAAATCCCAAGATTGACACAAAACACAAAACTAGCTAAAAAGTTCAATTGAACCTTGACCTAAAGTCCTAGTTTTGGCTTTCTCTTGATGTATTTGCCCATACTAACCCACAATGCATCCCTAGCATTGGTTTATATGGCATCTATACATCCAAAATCAATTATCATGCTATATGACCCCAATTGTCATATTTCTTGCATGAAACATAAACCAATTGTGCCAAAACCCTAGGTTTGAGACTCAAGTCCGTCTCCAAACCACTTGGCACATTCCATTGCTTGTCTAAACTCCTAAGTAAAACCCCCTTGAGATTCATTGGCCATGGGTCCCAAATTGACTCTTAGAGCTCCCCCTAGAGCCCTTAGCCTTAGCCACCTCCCTAGGTGACTCATCCACAATAGCTAGGCCACATTGGTGCACCTTCGGTGACACTTGGACTACAAACCTAACTTTCTTAACCTTGGACACTTTGTCCTTGGTTAATTTTTCCTTACCTTTAAATGACTTTCCCTTGCCATTTATTGGCTTCTCCTTGCTATAGTCATATGCAACCCTAGCATAAGACTTTCCCTTAGCTTTGGAGGACTCTCCCTTGCCATGATCATTTGCCACCCTAGCATATGAACTCTCATTGGCCTTGGAGGGACTAGATCGATATCCCAAGCCTGATCTATCATTGTTGGGTCTTTGGCTACCCAACATCATCCTTAATTCCTTAGATCCAACATTGAATCTCTTAAGGAATTGTTCTAACTTATCAAGCTTTTCCCTTAAAGCTTGATTCTCCCTTTCTAGGTTCCTAACCCTAGAATCAACATGTCAACCATGGATATTCCTAGACCTACCCACTTTTCTAGGCATATGTCTCCCCTTCTTGGGATTAATGCCTTGGGTCTAACTAGGTCTATTGTTTCTAGATTTTTCATGCATAGATTTCCTAGGGTTTTGAACGACAATTACCCTACTTCTATCATGATATCTAAATCCAAAATTTTTCATTGCTACATGATGATAATCATTATTTTTCCTAGCATGCATGGAGGAATTTAAATTTGACTTTAAATTTAAATTAGGGTTTACCTTACCCTTTACCTTTGGAGCTCCCCCTTGACATGCGCCTCCATTCTTCCTCCACTTCTTTTCCTCCTTCTTCAAATGTGCCAACTTTTTGATCTCTTTCTTCTTTGGGCATTTGGTGTGGTAATGACCTCGCTCACCACACGTGAAGCACAATATGTGCTTTTTCTCTTTCTTCTTCCTACAACTCAAATTAGATTCAAAATAAATTGAATTGAGTTTAGGAGATACCTTCTTCTTACCCATAGGACATCTACTTTTGTAGTGTCCCTTTTCATTGCACCCGAAGCAAATTATGTGGTCCTTTGACTTCACTTCGGTGGAGGTGCTTGCTAGATTGACCACTTCCAAGACTTCTTCTTCTTCTTCACTTGCCTTGGAATTTTCTTCAATTCTTGAGGATGTAGATAATGCCTCATCTTCATTTTCCTCCTCGGATGTTGAGCATGGCTCAACTTCCATTTGCTCCTCCTCAACTTGAGCAATTAAACCCATCTCCTTGGGTTCTTCTTCTTTTGATGTTGATTTGGTCTCCACATCCGATTGGTCCTTCTTCTCCTCTTGGACCACTTCATCTTTTTCTTCGGATTTTTCTTCTTCGTGTGTAGGCATGGGTTCTTCCCATGGGACCTTCTTTATCTTACTCCACAAATTGTGGGCGTTCTCATAGTCACCTACACGACTCATCAAGTTATTAGGCAAAATATCAATTAAAATCGATATTACCTTTGAATTTGCCTTTGACCGTGAGGTCTTCTCTTCCGTCTAATATCGCGGTCGGAGTTTCTTCCCTTTCTTATTCTTCGGGACTTCGAACGGTTCATTTATCACCATCACGGTGTCCCAATCCGTGTTGAAGAAGATCTCCATCTTCATCATCTAATAGGTGATGTCCCCAAGGCTTCCTCCTTTAAACTTTGGAGGTTCAATCAAGCCGGTCATCTTCTTGTATTTGCTCTTCTCGGCGATTAGTCAGGTGAAGTGCGACCTTCGCTCTGATACTACTTGTAGGGGATCGGTGGCCGGCTTGAAGGGGGGTTGGATAGACGGCACCCCCAAATCCTCGCTTCTTTCTACAATGTTAGTGCGCAAGCGGAAATACAAACAAACAAGTAGAAAGACTAAAACTAAGAAAGGAAATGCAAACCGTTAACACGTTCGCTTACGTGGTTCGGAGATAACTTGCTCCTACTCCACGGCGTGTCCGTAAGGTGGACGATCCCTCAATCCGTCGGTGGATTAGTCCCCGGCAAACTCCGGCTAGCTCAACCTCCTTGTGGGTAGAGAAACCTCACCACAACGCTCACCAAGGACTCTTTTGACGCTAGGGCATAGGTAGACTACTAATAGAGATTAACCACCTCTATTTCGTCAACTATAACCAAGCTCCCAAGCTTTGGTTATATAAGCCGCGGGTTGAAAACCCCGCCTACCTGTCAACTGCCAAAACATGCAGTCGACTGCCCTCTGTGGAAATTCGACTGTTACATCCCAACGGCTCGATATCAGTCGACTGCTAAAACTTGCAGTCGACTGGTGCAGTCGACTGCTAAAACATGCAGTCGACTGCTATAGTACTACTACAATAACGCTACAGTACTGCTACAGTAAAACCCTAAAACTAGGATTTTACTCCGAGTACAATCTCTCGTGCACTCGTTCCCTCACCCTTATGACTCACTTGACGCTTCTTTGCAGCCTTGACCTCTTTCCTTCAAGCTTACTTCCTTTGGCTCTCGTCCCTCGGATGCATTCAAGCCCGCGGCTCGTCCCCAATGCCATCCTTCGTGTATGCCTCAAAGTCGCTTCTCTCGGCCCTTGTCCTCGCTGCCTTGTCCACGGTCCCTCGGATGCTCCATCCTTCACCGGACTCGAAGCCATCAACCTGAGTCACATGTGTATCCTGTAAACCTGCACAACTCAAATACACATATCAAATACAAGGGTGCACCTAACTTAAACCCTTTGCCCAAACACCAAAACACATGGTCGCACGGACCATTGGGATTACTCCAACAGAAAAGTTCTGTCACTGCATGAGGTGCATCATGTTCCAGCGGTCCGTCGGAATTTGATTAGCGGGTCAAAGTTAGTCCTTGCTGGTTATGAGCTGAACTTTAAATGTAATAAAGTTGTAATATTACATTTAGGAACCTTTATTGGAAAAGATTACCTTAATGAAGGTTTATTTAAACTCAATGTAGAAAATGCTACCTTAAATAAATCTACTGATATTGGTTGTTCATATAACATTGAGTCTTATGATATATAGCATGACAGATTAGGACATGTCAATTTTAATACCGTGAAAAGGATGATGAACCTTGACATGATTCCTAAGTATGCTATAAATGATAAGAAAAAATGTGAAGTTTGTGTGCAATATAAACAAACCCGAAAATCCTTCAAATCAGTTGATAGAAATTATGATATTTTAGAATTGATTCATACTGATTGTTGTGAGTTTAATGGTGTAATAACAAGAGATCATAAAAGGTATTTCATTACCTTCATTGATGATTACTCTCGTTATTGTTATGTTTATTTACTGAAAACTAAGGATGAAGCTTTAGATAAATTTATGATTTTTAAATCTGAAGCTGAGAATCAAACAAATAAAAATATTAAGAGGTTAAGGTCTGATAGGGGTGGAGAGTTTACCTCGAACATGTTTAAAAATTTTTGTCAAGATACAGGTATAATTCACGAATTAACTGCTCCATATAGTCCTCAATCTAACGGTATAGCAGAACAAAAAAATCGAACCCTTGAAGATATGATTAATTCCATGTTAGGCAGTTCTGGGTTACCCAACTTCATGTGGGGGGAGGCTCTATATACTGCATGCCATGTGTTAAATAGAGCCCCCATGAAGTCAAAGGATAAAAACTCATATGAGCTTTGGAAAGGCCGAAGGACAAGTTTGAAATATCTTAAAGTGTGGGTGTGCCTTGCAAAGGTACTAGTACCTGAACACAAAAGGAAAAAACTTGGTCCAAAGACCGTAGATGGTATCTTCTTGGGTTATGCTCAAAATAGTATTGCATATAGGTTTCTGATTATTAAATCTGAAATTTCTGGAATAGATGCAAATACTATTGTAGAACTTCGTGATGCTACATTTTTTGAGGATATATTTCCTATGAAGACGAGAACACCTCAATCTATATCTGGTAATCCAACTAGAGATATACCTACTTCCGTAGAGGCCCCATTATCCGTAGAAGGTACACCGTCCTCAAGTCACTCTAGACTAGATGAATCTAGTAAGCATACAGAACTGAGAAGGAGCAAGAGGCAACGTGTGTCTACGGATTTAGGCCAGGACTTTATCACCTATAATATAGAAGATGACCCTGTGACATATAGAGATGCTATGGCTTCTCCTGAAGCTAAACACTGGAAAGAGGCCATTAAAAGTGAAATGGACTCTATTATCTCTAATGCCACTTGGGAGTTGGTAGATTTACCTCCTGGGTGTAACACCATAGGATGTAAATGAGTGTTTAAGAGAAAACTTAAACCTGATGGGTCAGTAGATAAATTCAAAGCCCGCCTAGTTGCTAAGGGATTCAAACAGAAAGAAGTGATTGACTATTTTGACACTTATTCTCCTATTACAAGAATTACTACAATCCGAGTGTTAATAACATTGGCATCCATATATCATCTTGAGGTTCATCAAATGGATGTCAAAACGGCATTCCTTAATGGAGTTCTTGAAGAAGAGATATATATGGATCAACCTGAGGGGCATGTAGTTTCTGGAAATGAGAATAAAGTCTGTAGGTTAGTCAAATCTTTTTATAGTTTGAAGCAAGCCCCAAAGCAATGGCACGAAAAATTTGATAGAGCTATGCTATCGTTTGGCTTTGAAATGAATGACTCTGATAAATGTGTGTATGCTAAAATGAAAGGTGATAATTGTATTATCTTATGCTTATATGTAGATGATATTCTACTTTTTGGTTCTAACATTTCTATTATTAATGAGACTAAGGCCCTCTTAAGTGGTAAGTTTGATATGAAGGATATGGGTTGTTCTGACATGATTTTAGGGCTAAAGTTGACTCGTTCAACTGATGGAATAGCAATTTCTCAGTCACTCTATGTTGAGAGAGTATTAGAGAAATATGGCTATAGCCAAGTTAAATCTGTAGTCACACCCTATGATCCTTCAAAAACTCTCCACAAGAATAAGAGTGGTGTGGCAGTATCTCAATTAAGATACTCACAAATAATAGGTAGTCTAATGTATTTAGCAAATTGTTCTAGACCTGATATTTCTTTTGCTATATCAAAATTGAGCAGGTTTACCAGCTGTCCAGACAGAACGCATTGGGATGTATTAGACAGAGTACTCAGATATCTAAAAGGCATTATATCCTTGGGCTTGTGGTATGGGAGATTCCTTGCAGTCCTGGAGGGATATAGTGATGCTAGTTGGATAGCTGACACTGCTGAGTGTAAAGGCGTTAGTGGTTATGTCTTTATACTTGGAGGCGGTGCAGTTGATTGGAGGTCTGTTAAACAGACGATTATAACTCGTTCTACATCTGAGGCAGAATTGTGTGCTTTGGATACCACAATAACTGAAGTTGATTGGCTTAAGGGTCTTCTTTCTAAAATTCCCTTGATGGTGAAGCTAATACATGCTATTTCAGTACACTGTGATAATCAAACAACAATAGCTCAGATTAGAAGCTCCAAGTATAACCAGAAACAGAAGAGACATGTACGAATAAGATTAAAGTCTATTCGTGAGCTAGTGTCTCTTGGAGTGGTGTCATTGGACTTTCTAAGTTCAAAAGATAATATTGTTGACCCACTCACTAAAGCACTTGATTCTGAGAAAATCAAGAGATCCAGTAAGGGAATGGGATTGAGGTCTGTCCTGGTTTCATCTATAACGACAACTCAACCTATCTGATTGGAAATCCCAAGAAGTAGGTTCAATGTGGTATAAACAAGTTATAAGGGTGAAACGTAAGCATCAAATTGATTGAGATGTAATCTCATAGTCTCTTCCCTGGATAGATGCTTGACTGCTAGTAAGGATGAGTTTAGAAGCTCTTAATGAGTTCAAGGTCTTAATGACAGGATGCTCGCAGTACATCCTTGGAGAACTCACCTATGTAAGTGTAACTGTGTGGCCGCAGTGTGGGGGGTCTAGGCAACTCTACTTAGTACTTATGAAACAAGATTCGGTGGCATGATCGTAATGCACCAACCCAGAAGAATTCAACCGTCGCCCGTAATGAGTTGTTATCAATTGACTTTCACATATAAAAGGTTTAAGTTCAAGACTTAGTTCACTTCAAACCTATGTGAATAAGATTGATGTACTTAGGTAAAAATTCAAACCAGAAGGTATTTTCACTAAAAGCTCATTGCAACCAAGCTTCAGGACATATTTTTGTTTTCGACCGAAATGATTTGAATTTGTGGGGGATTGTTGAATTTTGTTTTTAAAAAATTGTTTTCTTTTGAAAATTCAAATTATTTCTTTGTTTTTTGTAATGCATATGTGTATGCATTTAGTCCTACATTGCTAAGCAAAGAAGGTTGGAATGGCCTTATATATGGAGTCATTCCATCCTTGCTTAGCAAAGTTGGGTAGACCTACACGCATGTGCGGGTCAAGCCCAAATCAAGTGGGTTCGGGGGTTCGAGCCGGAAATCCATAAACCGGGCGCGACGCACTCGATTATCGCGCGCAGGGGGGTGCAAATCCCCAACTCGTGGGACTCGCACTTGCAGGCGGCCCGGTCCATTTTTTCCAGTCTCTGGTATGGTTCGGTCTGAACCAAACCAGTTGGTTTGATTCTCCGGTTCAGTTCGTTTTTGCTAGCCTCCGGACTCAGAAGGCGAAGCGACACTCCCGCGTGAGGAAAGGATGCAGGAGGCGAAACAGCGATGGGTTTGTTCGCTGGCGAAGCAGTGCTTCGAGTCTCTTCATAGTGAATAAAAGGGGAGGCGCTGTGCCTCTCTTATTCACTCAAGCTATTCCTACTTTCTTCTCCTCTCTTCTCTGCGATCTGAGGTCTTTTTCTGGTTCCCGAGTTTTACAATCCTGAGGCTTGGTCTGTGCGATCTGAGGTTGGGTTTGAGTGTGACGATCGTCTTGGAGTGCACCTACGATCGTCATGAGTGGTTGTCGGATCTTGGGAGGATTTTGCCGGAGAGCCTTTGCACCGTGGGGCGGCGATAGATTCTCTAAGGACAGTCGGCACGCCGACGCTTCAACCCCGGATAACTATTTTCTAACCCTGCTCTTTTTTATCTGTTTATTGCATGCTAGCTGTTTTTGTGCAAATACATTACTGTATTATTGCTTATAGAATACAACACTAATGTGCATAGCAATTTAAGTGGAAAAATTCTAAATACATAAAAGCATTCTATGAATAAACCATCAACATGAAAGAATAGTTCTAACAATGCAAAAAGAACATAATCCACCTAAATTTCACTAACAATCTAAATACAAAATTTTAATAAATTCTTTAAGAAAATCCCAAGGCTTCCATAGTCCAAACATCACACATCCATCTCACATCTCCTTGTCGCCTTCCTTCACTATAGCTTTCCTTTCCCTTTATCTGCAGTAAGAGGAAAATGCAACTATAAGCGAATGCTTAGTAAGCGCTATCTAACTCACAAAACTCGGATATGCATGTGAACAGGAAGAAATCTAAGAACTGAATGCTTTAAAAGAAACACTACTCATGCTCATCTAATAGCAAAGGAATCAAAATAGACTGAAATGCTAAACATGTAAAGCTGCTCATCTAATAGCAAATAACAGTAAGGAAACCAAACAACATGCTAGAATAGAAGAAAACTAAACTTGCTAATTTTTAAACCCATGTAAAACTTATTCCATTTGTTCCCAAAACTTATACTCTTATACTTCAAAATAATAATCTCTTGGGCCGAGTCTTAGTACCATTGCGCGCTCCCTAATAGAAACTGAGGTAGCGAACCACCAGTCCTACGAGGGTAAAGACCTTGGTCTTACCAGGGCCGAGACCTCGGAACCGGTCACCTGGATTTATTTAACGACAACCTCGGAAGTTGGGTACTAGCCTCTTCAAATAAAATACTTGTTACTTGTTAATACTTCTAATAAAAGAATGCCTCATAAATTAAACAGTAAGCTAAAAAAAAATATACTGTTCATATTCATTGCATAGTCAATCCGAACCCAAACAATAAGGCCTGTTTGTACCCCTTTTATAGCACAAACCAACAACTGTACAACAACTAAAGAAGGCTGTTCGTGCCCCTTTCTTGGCACAATTCTAAACTGCACAGCAGCTCTAAAGAGGGTTGTTCATGCTCAATAATTCAACACAAAACTAAATCTGCAAAATGTTAAATTTCATACTTTAAGAAACTAAAAACTAAGGCTATCTGTTCATTATACATGCACCCAAAACCAAGGAAAAACCCCACAGCATGCTCACCAAATACATAGCAGTGTATACACAATGCAACTAATAAAGGATTTTGCTACTGGAAACCAAAAAAACTTAACCATTCTTCATGCTTAGTGCCACGGCAAGGAAAACCAAGAAACCGAAATGCTACACCTAGCCATTCATTGCAGTGACCACAAACCAAACTACATGCTAAACGAAAAAAAAAACTATACTATCTCATGCTCATTGCCTAACAGCAAGAATAACCGGAACCTACAAGACTCCATAAGAACCGTTCATGCCCATTAAAATCATAAACAGAAAGATTTAAATCAAAATCTAAACTTCTAATTACAAGGCCTGAAGAAAACAACCACATGCTTAACCTATACCAATCATCCTCTTTCCTTCTTTGAGGTTCACGGCAGCAAGCACAAAAGCACCGCTTCTTATGGTATCCTTCTAACAGAAACAAGAAGAAACAAGGCTCCAATAGCTACTCTTATTGCAGGTGAGAGGCACTTACCCTTGTTCTTGAACTTACAACCGAAATCGGCTTCTAGGGCTTCGGAGAAACTCGAAATCTCGGCAACTTCTTCACGTTTACGTGCTCTCCACGACGGGGTGATCGTAAAGAAGTGGAAAGCCTTCGGATTTGACCCTTGGCAAGCCGCCGAAGACGAAGCCCTAGCTCCGGCTTCGTTTTCGCCCGAGCAGAGACGTCGCGCGCAGTCGGGAGAAGAGAGGATTTAGGTCACGAAAATAAATCCAATTGCCCTCCTAACTTATCCCTTTTAAGACCTACATATTTCTGTTATCTATTACTGCTTAAATTATTTTTGCCCTCTCTTTGATCAGCACGGCCCTGCTGGGTTCTTGGTCATCCGAAACAACTTAAGACTTTGCTTAACCAGGGGTCTCCGGTTCGAACCTCGGCCCGACCTCTTTTTGCCTCAAATTCGTTTCTTTTGGTAAAAATACCAAATGAACTCCGAAAATTGCATAAAAATATTCTAAAAATCTCTAGAATATTTCTAAAGCATTTCTAAATATTTTTAAGTACTATTAGGACTTGAAATGAGGAAATTTGGATTGTTACACTAATGATTGATGTTCCTAAGCATCAAGGATTGGCATTCCAGAGCACTAATGATGGATGCTCCCGAGCATTGAGGATTGGCATTCCCGAGCACTGATGATGGATGTTTTCAAGCATTGAGGATTGACATTTCTGAGCACTAATGATAGATGTTCCCGAGCATTAAGAATTGACATTTTCGGGCACTCATGATTGACATAGTCGAGTGTTCATCACTGTCTACAAAGGGGCATTCCTAAACACCAAATGTATGCTTCAAATGGGTAGTCCTGACCACCAAGAGACATTCGCAGTAGGTCATTACTAAGCACCTAATATAGTCTTCAGATGGTCATTCCCAAACACTAACGCATTTAGGAACTTGGCTACGACTATCAGTAACCTACATGGAGATTTTATCTAACGACAGTCAGATCTAGTTCCCTTAGCCATCCATTGATGAATATATGATGACTTGTGGATGAAGAGATCTCTAATGGTTGTCAAATCTAGTTCTCTTAATCACCCACTGATATACACATGGAGTTTTGTGGATGAAGAGACTCCTAAAGGCTGTTGGATCTAGTTTTCGTATTATCCTTCACGAGGATGGTTGGGGCATGCGTAGCATCCAATGTGGAGATGCTTTCCTACTGATTATATAAGCGTCACCGAGGCTAAGGACAAGTTATGGTTTTTTCTCGTGTGCGGAGGCATCTCTTCTCTATTGAGATATTGTTTCTCTTCTAATTCTTCTTCTTCATTGGTTTACCTCACTTCTTTATGAGACAATCTTCCTCTTCCACTCGATACTAACTTGAGCATTGGAGTGGTCGCGTTGGTAGAGTCGGCTAAGTCAAACATTCTTATCTTTGGCCACTGAATCTTGAACTTTTATGAAGTGATCGTAGCTTCAGGGAGAGGAGGAGCAGGAGAAAGCGAAAAGGATACCATCAAAATAGCATCGTCTGTGTGAAAATCTAACTAAAAACTATGATGGTTGAATTAGGATAACAACAATGGAACAACAATTAGAAGATCTAGCTGGATCATCCTAGTCTCTGTTACCCAATGCCATTGAGGGTGTTGGAGACCCAATGTCCTGAGAGAATTTATCTCGTTTGATGGCTACCATCGTTGAAGAAACTCTATGATGAGGAGGAGCTCCTCGTGTACTAGAGGAGAAACAAGTGGTTCGTGCTGATGGACCGTTGTTGGTGGCACCTATGACACATGGTTCTAGAGATAGTGATAAGCGACTGATTAATGATGTGCCTATTTTACCTCCACCTATGGTTTATTGCCTTGATAACCTGCCCCTTAGAGATGAACCTATTAATCCTTCATCAATTAAAAGTTGAGTCTTGACAACTAAGCCTATATGAGTTAGTTGGGAGTTGAACATCTAGCTAAGGTACGTACGAGTAGCGTTTATTTTTCCATTATACTCATTACATATTACTTTTATAGGAAAGTGGTTTTCGATGGTTTGAGGCAACCCAAAGGGAATCTAGATGATTAGCTGGGGATAAACCTTGGCTGACATAGTTGGGAGGTTCCAAGCAATAGAGCGAGGATCAGGATGACCACAATGTTTAGGGCGACTGCATACAACTTCCAAGTGATTTTGTTGGTGCTGAAAGCATTAGCTAATCAAACTCGTGTTTTGATAGTTGGAAAAGGTTTAAAGTTAAGCTATGTTATCTTCTAACAAGTTGAACTAAGTATGCAGGAAAGTGCTAAGTAATCTTACGCAAAGGAAAGTCCTACTTGAGGCTAAGTAGGTGGAAAGTCCTAACTTGGGTTAGGCAACAAAGTTTTGGCCCGAGGGGCTGGCAAAGTCTTGGCGGGTCAAGGATGTCGGATGACATCCTAGGGTCGGAGACACTAGGTGGAAGTCCTGGGGGTCACAGACACTAGGCAGAAGATTAGACAGGTCGAGATTCGGACGTCTAGTGAAAATTCATGAGGTCTCGGACGTAGAACAAAAGTCCAGATGGTCTGGAGGATCGGTCAGGCAAAAAGTAATTTCTCTTGAGACGAGTAGGTGAGAACGCATTCTCCAAAGAAGGAACAATAGGCGTTGGTCCGACCCAAAGTTTCAGCAAAACTCAAAGTCATGACTAAATAGTCTGGAAACTATCAAACATTTTATTATCATATTATTTGTTGTATTAACTCTGTTTTGCAGGGCATCTTTGTGTATTTGGACTAACGTGTATTGCAGGAGCTGAAACACTTAAGTTGATCTTGGATGAACATTGCTTAAGGCGCCTCCCATGGTGTTGGAGGTGCCTCGAACACCCTTGTTGAAGGCTTTATGTGGGAGGGAGTAGAGGGACCTTCCAAGAAGCTAAAGGTGCCTTGGAGCTAGGCGCGAAAGTGCCTTCAGATGGATGAACTTTGCAGAACGTAGATGTTATCGAGTCCGAGACTTTGGGGATAACTTCCATAATCGGAGGCGACTTCCATGGTGTTGAAGGATCATTTAGAAGTCTATAAAAGAAGTCCTCGAGCAATCCTATGACGCGACTCCGATGACCAAAAGCATGACTCTTCGAATTCTTAAGTCGTCGGTATAATTCTTTTAGAGCATTCAAATTACATTATACTTATCTTTATTGTAATTTATGAATTGATAGTGAACTGCCCAATGAAAGCGATCGTTGATCGCGGGCCTTGGAGTAAGAATCGTCATAGGTTCCGAACCAAGTAAAATCAATACTTGTTAGCATTGTTGATACTTTCACTCTTTATTTCTTTTCGCCGCGTTATTCTGTATTTTCTAAAAAAGTGAAAAAGCTATGAGCGCTATTCACCCCACTCCCTCTAGCACTTTCGATCTTACAATTGATATCAAAGTAGGGATACTCTGAATTGGTATAACTACCATTCGATCAATCTTTTACGTTACTTTTTCATTCATTTTTTGGTAAAAAATATTCTTACATTTTTTCCATTTTCAAATTTTCACCATAACTCAGAATTAGTCTGATAAGCTCTCCAGATAAATTTGTTGATTCTTCGATTTTTTTTTTTCTTAAAATTGGTGCAACACCACTCGAGCCAATTTTTTACCTTATTTTCTTTCACACTACTAATCTAAGAACAAGTCTTGGTACGTTCTTCTTTTTGTTTTTGTTTTACAAGATCATCACTAAATGACCCATTAAGAATATTACAATACTGCACGCCCACCTCTTTTCTATGGTGAGGACTTCAAATACTGGAAGGGTCGAATGGAATACTACTTGAAGATCCAAGTAGAAATGTGGATAAGCATCCGAACCGGATTTGCACTACCACTTAACGACACTAGAGCACCAGTGAAATGCGAGAATTGGGGCCCACACCTAATGAAGAAGATCGAGGTTGATGCCAAAGCAACTCAGACACTCTAATGTGGCCTAACGAAAGAGGAGTTGAATTGAGTCGGTCCATTCACAAGTGCAAATGACCTATGGGAAAAGCTAATCAAATTGTGCGAGGGGACCACCAAGAAAAGGTAAGCAAATGAGACTTAATTTTAAATAAGTTATATAATATTAAAATGCAGGAGGGTGAATCGGCAAGCCAATTACATGCTTGGATCCAAGATCTGCTCAACAGACTACACGTGATCGGTCAGAAGGTGGAAAACTATGATATAATAAAGTATGCATTAAATTCTTTTTCAAGGAATACCTTGCGAACATCGATGGTAGATGCTTATAAAGCATCTAAGGATCATTATTTAGTTAGATTAGATGAAGTATTCTTTGAATTTGAACTTCACAAACAAACTAATACTACTCGAGCCGAGAAAGGTATTACGTTGCTTGCAGGGTAAACTCACAAACAAGAAGTCGAAGCCTAAGTACCAACCCAAACCCAAATCTGAAGATGAATTGGATTCTGAAGACGACAAGGAGCTCACCTCTAAACTAGTCAACCTAGTTCGGAAAATGCTAAAGAAAAAGAGGATGATACAATCAAAGGGAAACTGAATAGGTATGAATCAAACTACAAAGCCCAAGTCTAAAGTGACTTGCTGCAAGTCAGGTGCAATAAGAAAGGGCACCACAAGCCGGAGTCTCCAAACATGAAGCAAAGAAGAAGGAAGGCATTGAAGGCACCGTGGTTCGAGTCATCGAAACAGTTAGACGAAGAAGAACAAACTCAACCAAGCCTATTGGCATTACCGGTACAAGCTCACGTTGCCAAAACTGAGCAAAACAACGAATCCGAATCTGGCTCAGAAGATGATTCCACTGTAAGTCCTTCAATAGTTAGATTACAGAACTTAATTTCTAACCTGTCTAGAAAACTAAGCAAATCCAACATCTGAGTCGAGTCACTCCAAAAGGAGATCGAATCCTTTAAGGAGGAGACTAACCTAAGTCCCTTGGTCGAGCCTATTCAAGCTGGAACTTTAACTCAAGTCCAACAACTTAAGGAAAAAAATTATAATTTGAAAAGTCAAGTTAAGGAACTAAAAGACACATTGGAACAGTTCACTTTGAGTTCCAAGAATCTTAATCTGATCCTTGAAAAATAAAGAGACATATACAATCGATCCATACTCAGATATAAGATTAAACAAAAATTTAGATCTTATCTATCTTTAGTTAATCGAACTAATAGAAAAGTAGTTCAAGCATGTGTCCCCAAGTCTAACTTGATTAATTAAGCTGGACTTGATCAATAATAGACCTCTAAGGATCAAATCCACTACATTGATAGACTTTATCGAGGCTATGATCCAGGGGGAGCTAATAGAAAGATCATCTTCATTATTAGATAGATTTGTTTGATATTTGATTTACCACTTTCATTATTTATGCTTAGATTAAGATAGATAAAAACTTAGTTTTGATTGACACTTGATTAGTTAGACTAAGAGTTTTCAGAAAGAAAGTTAAATATTTAATTTCTTTAAAGACTTTGTCTTGTTGATCCAATACCCAAAAAGGTCTCGTGCCTCGTCATAGTTTAGAAGTTGATTATCAAAATAGATATTTAATCGTCTAACTATTAAACCTAATTCTAACTCAAATGTAAATTAATCCATATAATTTAATTTAAATTAAAAATAAAAAATTAAACATCTCACAAACCTCATAAGATCTCCTGGTTGAAAATCTAGAAAAGGGTGAGTTGAATTTATGTTAAAATTGAGAATTAGCATAAACTTCATCAACCTAAATCAAACTCACACTCAAACCTAAATTAAACTCAAACCTAATCAAATTCCACCAAAACTTAATTAATTTCCTAATTTAATTTGAAAACTTAATTATTTTCAAAACTTAATTAATTTTAAAAATAAAATTATTTGTAAACTTAATTAATTTCAACCCTTAATTAATTTTAAATTTTAATTAATTTTAAAATCTCACTTAATTTTTAAATCCTAATTAATTTTTAAATCTAAATTAATTTTTAAAACTTAATTAATTTTAAAAATAAAAATTATTTTCAAAACTTAATTAAATTCAAAAACAAAATTATTTTCAAAATTTAGTTAATTTCAAAAATAAAAATAATTATAAAACTTAATTATTTTCAAAGCTTAATTAAAATTTTCAAAATTCAAATTCAAACTTAAATATTTTTTAAAATTTAAATTTAATCATTGAAACTTAAATATTTCTCATTCAATTATTATTTTCAAATTTTAAATCTAATTATTTTATAAAACTTAATTTATTCTTTTAATTAATTTCTCAACCTAATTTTTTTTTAAAAAAAGTTAAGATTAACTTAACTCATCTCACACAAACTTATAAGGTTAACTTATTTAATAACATAGAATGTGTGAGATAGAAAATCAGGAAAGGAAATGATATATCACTAAACTTATTTTTACATATTTGGACTCTAGGGTTATAGTCATTAATCAAGACATTAATCAATAAATTAATTAAATTATTTAATCTCATTGTCCCCTACAACCTAACAAATTAATTAAAAATTTGTTTAAGGGGGAGAGAAATAGGGGGTTAAAAATTAAATATTCATCAAAATTAAATATTTTCAAAAATTATGTATTTTTCAAAGTTAAGTATATTTTTTTGGAAAAAGGGTATATTTCAAAAGACGGTATATAAGTTAAGCTCTTTCAAAATCAATTACTTCTTCAAAATTTTAAAGAAATTCATTTCAAAACTAAGTATTTAGCTAAGTATTTTTAAAAGAAAATTCTTTTTAAAGCTAAGTAAGAAATTATTTTCAAAGCTAAGTATTTTTCAAAGGAATTCTTTTTTAAAGCTAAGTATTTTTCAAAGAAACTCTTTTTAAAGTTTAAAAAAATCGAAAATAAAGTTAAGCGATACTTTCAGGGAGAGCTTAATAGAAAAAAAAATTAAAAGTTCTCTTTGAATTTAAGTACTAATTTTTTTACAAGTTTACAACTTTTCTCTCTACTTAGTAGTTTTTTTAATATATGTTAAAGGGGAAGAAAGGTATTAAAAGTAAAGTAAAAAAGCATTATTTTGAGAAAAAGTAACATATAAGGGGGAGTGAGTAACATTGTATTTCTTTTTGCCTTGAAAAATGTTACTTGAAAATTTACTTATCATTTGTTTTACATACCTTACTATTTTGAATGTCATAAATAAAAAAGGGGGAGATTGTTAGTGCTGGAAGCACCAGCTACTTAAACTTGTATTTTAACATTTGGCAAAGGTTCAAAGTTAAGTTGTATTGTGTTCTAACAAGTTGAACGAAGTGTACAAGAAAGTCTGAAGTGATCTTAGGCAAAGGAAATTCCTAATTGAGGCTAGGTAGGTGGAAAGTCCTAATGGAAAATTAGTTTGGTGACTATTAGGGATAAGATGGCTATTTCGCTAGTAGACCGTCGTAAACCAATTTCTTAAATGAATGAGAAATTAATGGTTAATGAAGGGTTACTCCGATATGATCGGATGAAAATTTGATTCGCATACGAGTTGGATTCATGGATGAACACTAACTCGAGTATGTGGAATAATTGAGGAGTATGAAATTATAATTAATTTCATTGATTAATTTATTGATTGATTAAAAGATTAATCATTATGATATTAATTAATTGATTAATTAATATTTACAATAGATTAAGTAAATAGTCAATCATATTAATCAATTAAATTAATCATAATGAAAAGATTTAAGTGAAAAGGTTTAAAGGAAAAGACACATCTCATATCCTTTCACCTCTTGAAAGTAACCCTTTATAAATATAAAACAAACCTCATTCCTTCCACTCAAATCACTCAATTCTAACTCAATTCTCAAGTTGTGAATTCTCCTATTGGGTTCTATTCTCTCTCTCCTTTCTTAAGAGTTTTAAGGCTTCGAAAGTTTGATCGGGCTCAAAATTTGGAGTGCTCCTATTTCGAGATGCAAGTCGTTATATCTTGGGAGACGATTGCCAATAAACCGTAAGCACCTGGGCGGGGCAATATTGTCTTAAGGAAAGAATGCCTAGCCTTCACCTTGACCTTAATATTCTTATATTTAGGGATGAGTTTACCCAAAGGGGTTGTGTCGATATCCAAAGGGATGATTCGACGACTGACAAGATTAGGTTGGTAGTGACGATCCAAGAAAGGTTGTCTTTTACCCGAAGGGGTACTTTGATAATCGAAAGGGGATGTCGAGAGTATAAATGGGACAAGGTCCGCATCGCCATACTGAGCTCCACCGGTTAGAGTCATTAACTCATTGTCGGGATGACTAACCGAGCCCAACCGTTGGATCTCAACACCAAATATCAATATACCCATATTTTTCTTAGAGAAAAATATCCAATAAGTCCTAGCTGTAGTTAGACAACAAAGTCCTGGTCCGGGGACTGAGCAAAGTCTTGACAGGTCAAGGATATCGGGTGAAATCCTAGGGTCGGGGACACTAAGCAAAAGTCCTGGGGGGCGCAGAACCCAAGTGGAAGACTGGACGGGTCGAGGTTCAGACGTCTAGCGAAAAGTCTTGAGGTCTCGGATGCTGAGAAAAAATCCAGATTGTTTGGAGGACCAATCTAGCAAAAGGTAGCGAAACTCAAAGTTGGGACTGAATAGTCCGGACACTATCAAACATTTTATTACCATATTATTTGTTGTATTAACTCAGTTTTGTAGGATATCTTTGTGTATTTGGACTAGCGTGTGTTGCAGGAGCTAAAACACACAAGTTGATTTTGGATGAACACCTTGGTAGAAGGCTTCGTGTGGGAGGGCGCGGAGGCACCTTACAAGCAGCTGAAGGGGCCTTGGAGCTAGGCGTGAAGGTACCTTTGAGTGTCTTGAAGGTGCCTTCGGTTAGATAAACTTCGCAGAATGCGAAAGTTATCAAGTCTGAAATTTTGGGGATAACTTCTACGGTTGGAGGTGCCTTCCATGGTGTTGAAGATGCCTTCAGTAGTCTATAAAAGAAGTCCTCGAGCAGATGCTTCTACATACCTCATTTTTACGATCCTTCTCTTACTCGCTGCTTCAAGGATGATCCTACGACTCCGTGATGCGACTCCAACGACTGAAGATAATTCTTTTATAGCATTCAAATTACATTGTACTCATCTTTATTGTAATTTACAATTGATAGTGAATTGCCCAAAAAAAGTGATCGTTGATCGCGGACCTTGGAGTAGGAGTCGTCACAGACTCTGAACCAAGTAAAACTAACACTTGTTAGCATTGTTGATACTTTCGTTCTTTATTTCTTTCCGCTGCGTTATTCTGTGTTTTCTGAAAAAGTGAAAAAGTCACAAGTGCTATTCACCCCTCTAACGCTTTCGATCTTACAGACTGAAGTAAATGAGAACCAAAGATTTGGGGAAGTTAATCAAGATTAGTGTTTAACCAAGCACCAGGCAACAAGAGGGAGTCTAGTCAATCAAAAATTACAGATATCGTCATTAATGAGATAGAGTTAGAGTTTGCAGCCAAATCATCCAGTCAATCAAAGCAGTGTCATGTCAATATCGACTCTAGCCCTATAAAAAAAGGCTCGAGACACATATTTGAGCAATCATCTTTCTCAACTACACTCTCCGTGCTCTTTGAAGTTCTTCTTGTGCTTCGTGCTGAAGTGTTGCTATTATGAACGACCATTGACAACTAAGGACTAGTAATTCTAATTTAATTTTTATTTGTTGTCAAACATTTATTCTTTTATCTTGTACTTAACTTTTTGGATTCTTTTAAAGATTTCTTCACTATTCTGAAAATGTGAAATTTGAAAAAATAATCATATATTATTTTTCTCATGCATGTCAATCTTTATTTAGAATCTGTGCTCCATACTTTAATTAGTAATTGCATGCTCTTTGTGGTTAAAATTTTATTAGCTCTTGCATGCTTGTTATGCTGAACATCTTGTTAATTTTCGCATGCTTATTGTGCTAAGAGCATCTACATCAGTTTCTCTATCTCTATATTTAAAATTTAGGATAAATAACTCATTTTATTAAATTTAGACAATCACTTTTTATTACACACTATATCAACTACCCTAAAATTTCTATTATCTTTAATTTTTTATTATTTTTTTCTCTTTCTTCTATTTTTTATTATTATATTTATGAAATGAGTGGAAGGAGAGAAATTGAAAAGAATGAGTGGAAGGAGAGAGATTGAAAAGAAATATTATTTTATTTTTAGGGTAGATATTTCATTCCCTAAATTTAGAGAACCACTATTCATCAAATATAAATTTAAGGAATAGATAAGATAGCTTATGTGGATACTCTAAGTGTTTAAAATGTCTTGATTATTGAATCTTGCATGTTCATTCTGTAAGCGCAAGTAGACCGACAAGAGAGGAGGGGGGTGAATTACTTGTCAAATAAAAATAATCTTTCTTTATCTTTTAACTTAGATTAGTAGCATAATTAAATTAAAGTAATTAAACAACTAATAAAATAAAAGAGGTAGAAAATTACTTTGTTACAACCTATGTAATTGTTAATTCAAGGCAAATGAAAAGTGCTAGAAAATCTCCCTTGTTGAAAGCAGAGAAGCCTCTTACACTCGTTGGACGTTTAGAAATAAACTAGAAAATTAATACACGAGTTGCTAAATATTTCCTATGTCCAGAGGTCTTTTTATAGCCTTTGGAAAATGTTATCCGCAGTTTGAAGGCGCCTTCAAAGTAGTTCAAGGTATTTTCCATCAGATAAATTCTATCTCCCAAGAATAAAACTTTATCCTCGAGTAACAACTAGGGAAGATGCCTTCAAAGGTTGGAAGACGCCTTCCATGAAGCATTGAAGGCACCTTCCACAAGGTAAAATCAGCCCAATAGGTGATCTCTTTGCGTGGGTAATTCTCCAGCTAATCAGAGTTGTGCTTACCCGAACCCAACTTCAACATTCTCTTCGAGTAGGCTTTCTCCCTGACTTCTCATCTCTCGAACGATGCACATGTTTTTCTCGTCCACCAGTGTACTCTTTCGCAGCATCTCGTCCTTCGGATGTATCAAACCTATCGGCTCATTTTTTTCTGTCATCCTTCTAGCTAGCTACGTCTTTCGCTTGACTTCTTGTATTCATAAGCTCAGAAGTTACAATTAGAATAAAATATTGTAATACAATGAATTAAGAAAGTTAATAAAATTGTAAAATTCATACATAGAAAAAAAATGTCCTTACTCCCCTTTAACTTGTACCTATTTATTTCCCTTTGATCACATAAAAAAATATAGAAAAATAAAATAAACTATTATAAAAATTTATAGTAATCTTCTAGGGGTATATAACAGGAATTATCAGTAAGCTAAAATATTTTAGAAATAATTTTTGGAAATATTTTATTTTTACTAATTAATCTTCTATTTGACAAAAATAATTTAAACAAATAGTTTTTGGTTTCAAAAAAATTATAACTTATTGTCAAATATAAATAGAATAATTTATATAAGTAAAATAATTTCACATCAAAAGAAATAGTTCAATGAACTAAATTGATTTATTTTATCAGAACAAATAAATTTTTGAAGATAAATCTTAAAAATATTTTTCAACTCTAAAAATTCTTATAAAATTTTGTAAATATGGAAAACAGATTCTTAAATATTAGAAAAATCAAAATTCCTGAATTTTTAATATTAAAAATTAACTTTTCAAAATATAATTTATAATAATTCAGATAAAATTAAAAAAATATCGAAAACTTTTATTATGATAGAAGACTTCATGTTTTATCAAAGAAAAATAAATGTTTTAAAAAATATGTCTATAAAATATTTTTTAACTTTTAAAATACTATTTTTTGTTAATAAATTCATAGAAAATAATTTAATGATAATATTTTTTAACAATTTTTTTTGTAAATCAAATCATTAGATAGCATAACTCAAAATATGAATAGTAGATATTTAAATAATTTATTTAAACAATATAGAAGATAAAATATATTAAAATGTAAAGCATGCATAAGATTAACTTAAATTATACTAGGCATGATTTGGGAATCCAATATAAATTACTTCCTAATAAATTAATCAGAAATTTTGGTGGAACATAATTTCTAAATATTTTTATAATTTTACCCCTACAGTTTCTGATATACCAATTGAGTCGTCTGTAATTTTTAAAATTTAAATTTCATAAATTTTTTTAGTTGAATATGTATAGTCATTTTTTAAAGATTATATTTGTTCTTTTAATTTATCATTTTCATTTTGAGTTTATCAAATAATTCTAATGGGCATGCATTAGCTAATTTTCTTTTCAAATCCACATTTTCTTTTTTTAATTATTATTTTTAAATTTTAGTTTACATAAAGATTTAGTCATTAATGTTATTCCAGAATAAAGTTGATTAGGAGGTAGAAGGCATACTTCACTTGCCATATCATGTTCGAAGTTGGAAGCTCTCCCTTCGCTGTTGCTTTCCTCGGATGTAGCTTCCCCTTCATCAATACTTTCCTCTTAGTGACTCGCTATGATTGCTAGTCTTGCATACTTCTCCTGTTCAGATTCTGATGATGACTCATCTCACGTTGCCTTTCAAATTTTTGTGCTTTGGTTTGCTTGGCCCTTTATTTTTCTCCTTCTTTTCTAATTTTGGGCAGTCATCCTTGATGTGCTCTTCTTCTTGACAATTGTAGCATCTTACTTTTCGTTTTCATAAACAAATTTCTTGCATGCGACTTTTTAAATTTGTTAGATTTTAAAAACTTAGAGAATTTTTTTACCATGAAGGTTGCTTCGTCTTCGTCAATCCATGAGTCTCAATCTGATCCACTCTTCTGGGCTTGCAGTGTTAGGTTCTAACTTGGACCCTTTCTTTGTCCTGTACACCAAGACTCATGTAATTCAAAAGTAGAAAAAATGTTTTCTAGTATACTTACCTCCAGATCTTTGGAGATATAGTAAGAGTCTACTATAGATATCCATTTCGGTGTTCTCAAGAATGCATTTAAAGCATATCTTTGTGAGCCCCAATTAGTTACCATTCGTACAAGGTTTATTAATCCGGTGATTAGCTCTTTGATTCTTATGTGTAGATTAGCAATCGATTCACCTTCTTCCATCCGAAGGCTAATAATTTGGTTCTGGAGCAGGTCTCATCTCGTGAGTATTACTTTGGATGTTCTTTTGTGTAGCTCCATGAACTTCTCCCAAAGATCTTTTACTGATTCGTAATCTCCAATTTGACTAACTTCCTAGGGTGGAAGTATACTCAGTAGGTAGAACTCGGCTCATCCGTGTTGGTGTAGAGAGCACCAGACAATCGAACCTAAGTTTTGATTATGGAAAAGGGTCTAAAGTTAAGGTTACTTGTTGTCTAACAAGATTGAATGACATTACAAGAAAGTCCTAAGTGTTCTTAGACACAAGTCCTAGCGGATTCTAAGCAGGTGGAAAATCCTAGGGGGAGGTAACCCTAGGTAAAGGAAAGTTCTAACTGTGGTTAGGCAAGGCAAAGTCTTGGCGGGTCGAGCACTTTAGGTGAAATCCTAGAGTCGGGAACTCTAGGTGAAAATCCTAGTGGTCGCGAACCAGGTGAAAGTCTGAGCAGACGTTCAGTATGAAGACCTAAAGTTTCGGACGTTGAACAAAAGTCCAGATGGTCTGGAGGACCGATCTATCAAAAGGTAAACTCTCTTGAAAGGAGTAGGTCAGGACGCGTTCCCCCTAAGAGGGAACAATAGACATCGATTCGACCTAGAGTTTCAGTGAAACTCAAAGTCAGAACCGGATAGACAGAGGCTGTCAAATTCATATTTTATATATATTTTACACTGCCTAGACAAAATTTATTTTACAGAAAATAAAAAGCTGGAAAAAGTCAGTCCGAGCGCCTAGACCAGCCTCACCCTAGACGATCCTGAGGCGCCCAAGTGGTCCAGGCCCCCGGACTCGATCCAGGCTCTCGAGTCCCCGGAGTCGGTCCAGGCGCCCGGACCCGAAAAGTCATCCGCAAGCTGATATGGAGTGCGTCGATTGGCCGGAACACGTGGTCTAAGCACCCAGAGGGGTTTTACGCACCCAGAACAGCTTATATAAGCAGCATTCGATTGGGAGCTTGAGAACAACATTCAGAACAACTTCTGCATTTGCACACTGCTTTGATAAAGCCTCTACGACGTCTAAAAGCTCCGACGACGACTTTGTTGAAGCTTTCATCTTGCAAAGTCGTCAATATTCTTAATTTTCAAATTACTTGTAATTATTTCAAATTGTACTTGTAATCTTTACGAATTGATTAGCCATTACCTATCGAAAGCACTCTCACGTGCGGGTCTTGGAGTAGGAGTCGTCACAGGCTCTGAACCAAGTAAATCTTGGTCATGTTAGCATTGTTTGCTTTTCGTTTCTATCTTTATTCCGCTACGTTTTACTCAACTTTTTAAACGAACGAATTAGCCACGAGCGCTATTCACCCCCCTCTAGTGCAATGATCCTACAATTGGTATCAGAGGGGGATTTCTTCGAATCGGTAAAATCACCATTCAAGTAATTTTTTCATGGTATTAGTCTTTTATTTTTTCGGAGTTGATCGGAATCGGTACAGTTGCCTCATTCTGATCAGTTTTATTGCAATCAAGATTTCTTCCTTCTCGAAACTAGTACAACACCATTCAAGTTAATTTATTTAAATTCTTTATTCCGCACTACTAATCCAAGACAAATCTTGGGACAAGTTTCTATTTTTTATAATTATGTGTAAGATTTCCTTAATGGCCCACCAGAAGATTTTGATAAAGATGTTGAGCAGACAAGCTTCCTCACACTTAACAAGTCAACGAATCTGAAACCGAGAGCGAGTTGGAAACAGAGTTTGAGAGAAGCTACAGATCAGTATCCATTTCCGAAGGACCTAATCCCACTGTAAGTTTTTCTCAAATAGAGAAACCACATAACTTACTAAATTATCTTATGCGCAAGTTAGCTAAATCCAACGTCCGGGTCAAGTCACTTCAAAAGGAGGTAACATCCCTAAGGAAGTGACTAACCCAAGCTACTTGACTGAACCTATTCAGACTATAACTTCAACTCAAGTCCAACAACTTGAGGAAGAAAATTTCAGACTGAAAAGTCAAGTCGAGGAACTGAAGAAAATATTGGAGCAGTTCTCCTTAGGTTTCAAGAATCTTGATCTGATTCTTGGAAAACAAAGAGCTGTATACAATCAATCCGGACTTGGATATAACGCTAAACACAAATTTAAATCGTATTTATCTCTTGCTAATCATACCAATAGAAACATAGTCCAAGCAAGGGTCCCCAAGTCTAACTTGATTAATTAAGTTGGACTTGGTCAATATTGGATCCCCAAGGATAAAATCCATTACCTTGATAGACCTTATTGTAGGATCATAAAGCGCTAGAGGGGGGTGAATAGTGCTCGTGGCTAATCGTTCGTTTTGAGTAAATACACAACGAAAAATAAAGATAAACCACACATACACCAAGAATTTACTTGGTTCGGAGCCTGTGGCGACTCCTACTCTAAAGCCCGCACATGAGAGTGCTTTCGATGGGCAATCACTAATTAGTCTGAAATAGTACAAATATAGTTTTACAAGTAATTTGAAAATTAAAGAATGCCGACAACTTAGTATAAGGAAATCTTCAGTAGAATCGTCGTCGGAGCTTTCGGGCGTAGTAGAGGAATTTTCTGAGCAGCTCGAAGCAATAAAAGTTGCTTACGATCTTGTTGTGAAGCTCTTGGTCGAAACCTGCTTTTATAGGCTATTTCGGGCACCTAGAACCCCTCCGGGCGCCTGAAACATGTGGTTCGGCCAATCAATGCCCGCCAGATCAGTTTACAAATAACTTTTGAGTTCCAAGCGCCTAGACCGACTCTGGGTGCTCGAACCAGCTCTGGGCGCCCAGAAGGGTTCCGAGCACCCGGACTAACTTTTTCTAGCCCCTTATTTTCTGCAAAATAAAGTTAGTTCGGGCAAAAAAGCAATATATATAATATGACTTCGAAGGATTATTGCACGAAACTTAGAAGGTGACTTCATCTCCTAAGAAACTCTAACAAATCGGGGACCAGTTCATGACTACAGAGGTCACATGAGGTAGTATAAAAAGGGTGATCCTCTCCGTTGGCAGGGTAAGCAAGTTCTAGCATCTAAACTCTATTTTAAAGTACTTCAGTTATTGTACTTCTTCTTCTTCTTCTTCCACCTTTGATAGAGGAACTGACTTAAGCATCGGAGGACCTAGCCAGGGATCCCCACCACGGTCTTATGTCACTAATACTTTGTTGGCTCATCTCATTGTGTGTAGGATCATTGAGGAGCTCTTCTGGATCTTCAAGAGTTCATCTTCATCAGAAATTGTCGTTCGCCGGAGCCAACGCACCACCTCGCTAATTTTATACAGGATCAAATTTGGCACCGTCTGTGGGAACTATTCACCTGAATTTGAAGCTACAAAGATGGAGGAAGTTGGAAAACTCAACACTATTACTATATCTCAGGAGGAACTGGATATGTTAATCTGACGAAGATGTTGAGCAAACGAGCTTCCTCACACTTAACAAGTCGACGAATCTAAAACTGAGAGCGAGTTAGAAACAGAGTCCGAGAGATGCCATGAATCCGTATCCGTTTCTGAAGGGCCTAACCCCACTATAAGTTCTTCTCAAATAGATAAACTACATAACTTACTAAATTATCTCATACGCAAGTTAGCTAAATCCAACGTCCGGGTCAAGTCATTTCAAAAGGAGGTAAATCCCTAAGGAAGTGACTAACCCAAGCTCCTTGACTAAACCTGTTCAGACTAGAACTTCAACTCAAGTCCAACAACTTGAGGAAGAAAATTTTAGACTGAAAAGTCAACTCAATGAATTGAAGGAAACATTGGAACAGTTCACCTTGGATTCCAAGAATCCTGATCTGATTCTTGGAAAACAAAGAACTGTATACAATCGATCCGGACTTGGATATAAGGCTAAACATAAATTTAAATCATATTTATCTCTTATTAATCATACCAATAGAAACATAGTCTAAGCATGGGTCCCCAAGTCTAACTTCATTAATCAAGTTGGACTTAGTCAATATTAGATCCCGAAGGATCAAATTCATTACCTTGATAGACCTTATCGAGACTATGATCTAGGAAGAGCCAATAAAAAGACCATTTTTATCATTAAATAAACCTGATTTATTCTTGATTTACTATTTTTTTCTCTTATGCATACTTAGACTAGGGTAGATAAGGACTTAGCCTTCATTCACACTTGACTAGTTAGACCTAGAATTTTCAGAAAGAAAATTAAATATTTAATTTCTTTAAAAGACTTTGTCTAGAAATGGTTGATGATTCAATACTCAAGAAGGTCTAATGCCTCGACATAGCCTAGAAGTCAATTATTGAAATAAATATTTAATTGACTAACTGTTAAACCTTAGTCTAACTCAAATGTAAATTAATTCTTAGATTTGAATTTAAATTAAAGATTAAATTAATCATCTCACAAAACCTATAAGGTTCCCTGATTGGAAATCTAGAAAAAGATTAGATGGACCTAATTTTAAAATAAAAAGTCGTTAAACAAACCAAGTTAATTAATTTCAAATTCCTAATTAATTTTAAAAGTATAATTAATTTAAAATTCCTAATTAATTTTAAAATATAATTCTTAATTAATTTCAAAAGTTTAATTAATTTCAAATTCTTAATTAATTTAAAAAGTTTAATTAATTTTAAAATCTTAATAATTTCAAAAAATATAATTAATTTCATAATAAACTTTAAAAAACCTAAGTATTTTTAAAATATAATTAAATTTTTAAAATTAAAATTGAGTTATTCTTCAAAATTTAAACTTAAAAACTCAAATTTAACTTGTTTTGATATTCAAAATTAAATTATTCTCCTTAGGCTTAAATATTTTTTAGAATTCAGATATAAAGATTAACTCCATCTCACATAAACTCATAAGATTCACATATTTGATAACTTAGAAAGGGTGAGATGGAAAATCAGGAAAATAAATAATTACTGTTAACTTATTTTAGTTGCTTGGACTCTAGGACCCTCAAAACTTAAATAATTATTTTCTTTAAAAAAAATTTGACATTAATAAAGGGGGAGTGAAAGTACTTAGGTTAAATTAAATATTGTTTAGTTAAATATTTTCTCAAAGTTAAAGTTTTTTAATTACTCTCAGAATTAAATATTCTTTTAAGTTAAAGTTTTTTTTTCAAAGTTAATTTAAAAAAAAAACAAAGTATTTTTAAAATAGAAGATCAGTGTTTTTTTTGTTTAGCTATTTACAAAAAAGTTTAACTATTTTTGAAAAGTAAGTTTAAATATTTTATTTGAAAAAAGAAGTTCAAATATTTCTATCTGGAAAAATAAGTTTTTGAAAGTGTACCTTTAACTCAGTTTTTATGTACTTAACTAAATTTTTTAATCTTTTTAAAAAGTTAAGTACTTAACTAAGTTTTGAAAAAAGCTAAGTATTTGATAAAAACTAAGTATTTGATAAAGTATTTTTAAGTATTTAAAATTATATTCCTAGTTAACTAATTTTACAAGGAATTTTCTTTAAAGCTAAGAAATTTTCAAAACTTAATTTTATCTAAGTTTTTTAAAAAAGCAAAGTATTTAGCTAAATTTTTTAAGAAGAAAATCTTACTAAACTTAAGTATTTAGTTAAATTTTTTAAGAAAATCTTTTCTAAAACTAAGCATTTAGTTCAACTTTTTAATCTTTCAAAAGCTAAATCCCATTTAAGTTAAATTTGTTTAAAGTGATAAATTCAAAAAGAGCTTCAAATTAAAATTTTGAAAGAAATTAAGAGTTAATATTTTTTTTCTCTTCAAAAAGGGAGAGAAAGTTGTTGGACCACGTTGAGCTAGCTAGAAGGAGGGTTGAATAGCCCTGCAAAAACAAGACACAACTCTTCTCGATCTTTCAAAATAATACTTGCATAATATAGATTAAATAAATAGAAAGAAACTAAAAGAAGAGTCACAAGTATTTTTACTTGGTTACAACCGAGAAGGTTGTTAATCCAAGGAATAAATCGCGCACTAGAATATCTCCTTCAGACGGAGAAGCCTCTTACAGCATTTAAGCACAGGAAATAAAGAAGCTAAACTAACAAGGAAGCATACAAGTGTTGGAAATGCTAATTGCTTGTCTGTTTTCTAGCTTCTGGACCAAGGCTGTATTTATAGCCTTGGTCGGGGCGCCTGAAAGGGTTCCAAGCACCTAGGAGGGGATAAAACTTTATCCCTTCTCGCATAGATCGTGTTTGATCGCGATCAGGATAAATTCCAGTTTCGGACGCCCGGAAGGGTTCCGGGCGCTCGGAATGGTTCTGAGCTCCCAGACCAGGAAAGGCAATAGAGTTGACTTTTTCTGATCCGAGCCCTCTGCTCCAGTTCCATTCACCTCGGTCCAGATCTTCCGCTCCGGCTCACTTGGATGATTTCAGCCAACCGAAATAAGACTCACCCGAACCCAATTTCGGCCTTCTCGAGCAGACTTCCACTCTGGCTTCTCGTCCCTCGGAATCGTCGTGTGCTTCCTTCTCATCCGCCAGCGTACTCATCCGTAGTTGTTCGTCCCTCGGTCGTACCCCGTGCTGACCTTCTTGCTAGTTGTGTCTCTTGTTCCCCGAGCAATCTTCCGCCCCGGCTTCTCGTCCGTTGGAAACACCGCACGCTTCCTTCTCGTTCGTCGATGTACTCTTCCGCAGCGCCTCGTCCCTCAGACGCACTCTCCCGTGTCGTCCTTCTCGCTAGATGCGTCTTCCGCTCGACTCCCTGTGCTCCTAAGCTCTTGCACACTTAGACACAAAGTTAAAACACCACAGGACCTAACTTAACTTGTTGATCACACCAAAACAACCTTGGGGTTTCAACAATCTCCCCCTTTTTGATGTAAGCAACCCAAGTTAAGCTAGGGTAACTAGCATAAATTAAAAGTAATTAAATTTTACAATGAAAGTGCAAAAAGATAAAAAATTTAATTTTGATGCTACTTCCCCCTAGACTTAATATTACCCTCTCCTCCTTTGATCACATACAAAATAGGGTTCCAAGAAAAAATCTAAGGGTTAATCCTTTGAAATAAGCAAAGTATATTTATATGAAATACTTTGAAAGATAGAAACCAAAAGAATTTTCTGATAGTTTTTTTTAATTTAATTTTTGAGATCTAAACAAATAGAGTATGCATTTTCAAGATTTATCACAAATTGCATTTTAGATAAGCAAAAAAAATTTAAATTTAAAAAAAAAAATTCCTTCGTAGGGATAACTCAAACGAAATTTTCAAGGTTTAACAATTTGCAAAAAGAATAATACTAGCTTATTATTATTTTTATTATTTAAACAAAAATTCATTCTTAAGTTATTGTCATTTCTTTAATATCATTATGATATCTAAATTTTCATTTTAGTTTATCATAATTTCTCAAATCACAATTTTTCAAATTTGAAGCAGAAAATATTGAGCATGTAGAAAATTGTATCCTTTCCTTTATCATGTTATTTTCTATTGTTAGTTTGTTGAGATTCTTTAATCGACAAGTTGTTGCTTGAGTTTCTTTTAACTCACTATTCTTAGTAAATAATTTTTTAGATTTTAATTCGCAAAATTCTTTTGACAAGATAATTTCTAATTTACAAAAATCTTTTAACAACATTTCTAATTCACAAAAATCTTCTGGCAACGTTTTGATTGGCTTAATTAATTGGTCAGGAGGTGAAGACCATACCTGACTTACCTTATCGGCTTTTGATACTCCCCCTGTTGAGTTGTTTTCTTCCGAAGACTCTCCCTCTTCATTGATGATCATCTGGGATGAGCTTTTTGTGTCCTAAGGATGGAATTCAACTTTTAGGGTTGTCCCGGCAGTTTCCTCGATCTCGGAATCTTCTGACAATGACTTGGTGTCCATCAAGGAGTTGGATTTGACCTCAACTGGTTCTTCGTAGAGCTTCAAAAACTTTTTCCAAAGTTCTTTTACGCTTTTGTATTTTCTGACTCTATCGAGATCCTTGGCAGGTAGTACGCTCAAAAGACTAGACTCGGCCTTACCATTTGCCATAACCTTGTTACGTTGCTCGTTAGTCCACTGATGCTCCACAAGTTCTTCTCCTTCTTTGCTTTTGGGCATTTCAAAATCATATTTCATTGTTAGACACATATTAAAGTCAGTTTTAAAATAAACCTGCATTCGTTACTTCCAAAAAGTGAACTCCCCCTCGAAAGTTGGTGGGTAGATGTTAGCTTCGGCCATCTCGTTGCTTCAGTCGGCGGTTAGTCCTTCTGAGGCGTCATTGCTCTGATACCACTCGTTGAACCCCCCATTCTATCCGGTCCAACGCGATCCAACAAAAGTTAATTATTAGAAAGATAAAGTCAAGTTAAACATATAACTTTTGATTAAGGGGGTACATAAGGAAGATTTTCTCATAAGGAAGATTTTTTAAAAAATTATTTTACTTGTACATAAGTTATTTTAAATTATTTTCAATTATGCTCATGCTTAAGTTCTTTACATTATTGTTATGTCTTACTTAACTTTGAACCAGGTTGTCATAATCAAAAAGGGGGAGATTGTTGATGCAGGGAGCACTAGACGATCGAACCTAAGTTTGATTATGGAAAAAGATCCAAAGTTAAGGTTACTTGTTGTCTAACAAGGTTGAATGACATTGCAGGAAAGTCCTAAGTGTTTTTAGGCAAAAGTACTAGTGGATTCTAGGCAGGTGGAAAACCCAAGAGGTAGGTAACCCTAGGTCCTAGGGGAAGGTAACCCTAGGTAATAGAAAGTCCTAACTGCAGTTAAGCAAGGTGAAGTCTTGGTAGGTCGAGCACTTTGGGTGAAATCCTAAAGTCGAGGACTCTAGGTGAAAATCCTGGTGGTCACAGACCAGGTAGAAGTCTGAGCGGGCGTTCAACATGAAGACCTGAAGTCTCGGATACTGAGCAAAAGTCCAGATGGTCTAGAGGATCGATCTGACAAAAGGTAAACTCTCCTAAGAGGAGCAGGTGGGGGTATGTTCCCCAAAAAGGGAACAGTAGGTGTCGGTTTGACCTAGAGTTTCAGCGAAACTCAAAGTCAGAATCGGACAGTCAGAGGTTGTCAAATTCATATTTTACATATATTTTAGACTGCCTCTACAAACTTTATTTTGCAAAAAACAAAAAGCTAGAAAAAGTCGGTCCGAGCGTCCGGACCTTGCTCGCTGAGGTGGTTTGGGCGCCCAAAATTGATTCAGGCCCCCGGACCCGAAAAGCCATCCACAAGCTGACGTGGAGCATGTTAATTGGCCAGGACATGTGGTCCAGGAGCCCGGAATAGCCTATATAAGTAGCATTTGACCGGGAGCTTGAGAACGACATTCAGAATGACTTCTGTATTTGCGCACTACTCCAATAAACCCTCTACGATGTCCAAAAGCTTCGACGACGGCTTTGCTAAAGCTTTCATCCTACAAAGTTATCGGTATTCTTAGTTTTCAAATTACTTGTAATTATTTCAAACTATACTTGTAATCTTTACGAATTGATTAGTGATTGCCCATTGAAAGCACTCTCATGTGCTAGCCTTAGAGTAGGAGTCACCATAGGCTCCGAACCAAGTAAATCTTGGTTATGTTAGCGTTGTTTGCTTTTCGTTTCTATATTTATTTCGTTGCATTTAACTCAACTTTTTAAATGAACGAATTAGCCGCGAGTGCTATTCACCCCCCCTCCTAGCGTAACTATCCTACAATCCATTCGCTATGAAGTCGTCTTATTCTTTTTTGATTCACTGGTATTCCTCTTTTTCAGCTCCTTGTTTGTCTTTGAGAGCTATAAAATCATATTTAATTATTAAAAGTAATTCAAAATCAATTTTAATAAAAATACCTCCATGTGTTTCTTCCATATCACGAACTTCTCCTCAAACTTAGGCTAGTAGATGTTAGGTCTGGCCATCATCCTTGTACTTCAGTCGGCGATTAGTCCTTATGATGCGATTGGGCTCTGGTACCACTTGTAGGTGCAGGTAAACCGGTGAGAAGGGGGGGTGAATTGTCTATCAAATAAAAATAACTTTTCTTGATCTCTTAATTCAGATTAGTAGCACAATTAATTTAAAGTAATTGAACAACTAATAAAATAAAAGAGGCAGAAAATTACTTGGTTACAACCTAGGTAGTTGTTAATCCAAAGCAAATAAAAAACACTAGAATCTCCTTCATTGAAGGTGGAGAAGCCTCTTACACTCGGATGCTCATAAATAAACTAGGAAATCAATACATGAGTTGTTAAATATTTTCTAGGTCCAGGGATCTTTTTATAGTCCCTGAAAAATATTATCTGCAATTTGAAGGCAACTTCAAAGTGGTCCAAGGCACCTTTTATCGGATAAATTCTATCTCCTGAGGATAAAACTTTATTTTCGGGTAACGGCTAGGGAAGGCGCTTTCTATGAAGCATTGAAGGCGCCTTCCAGCCCATGGAAGGTGCCTTCCACAAGGCAAAATCATCTCAATAGCTGATCTCTTTACGTGGGTGATTCTCCGAAGAACCAAAGTTAAGCTCACCCGAACCCAACTCCGACCTTTTCCTCAAGCAAGCTTCCTCCGGGTTTCTTATCCCTCCAACATCGCGTATATCCTTCTCATCCACCGATGTACTCTTCCGTAGCATCTCGTCCTTCGGATGCACTGAGCCCATTAGCTCCTTTTTCCATGTCATCCTTCTCGCTAGCTACGTCTTTCGCTCGACTTATTGTGTTCCTAAGCTCCTGTATACTTAGACACAATGATCAAATACATAAGACCTAACTTAACTTGGTTGACAATATCAAAACTACCATGAGCTTCTTACACATTCTCTAAATTACATATAATTCATCTAATCATTATTAGTCTTGGTTCATTAAGTTAGTTTTCTTTATTCCTATATATATTTTGAAATTTTGATTTATAATTTTAATCAATTAGATCCTACACCCATATTGTGGGATAACTGGATTATTTCATGAAAAATGATGCATATTTCAATACTAAGAGCAACCACAGTCGTGCTAGCTCTTAGAGAGCTCCCCCGTTGCCACATTTATCAAAAGTAAAAAAACTTCACACGTTTCTCTATTATCAAAAACCTCACAACAACTCCTACATGAGTCCCATATTTTTTTAGTATATATATTTCTCATCCCTTATTCATTACATTATATATAATTTAATTTTTATAAAATTTAAATTCATAAATTACTAACATGGAAGAACATTAATAATTAAAAAATATATAAATATTATTGTACATATATCATAAATATTATTGCACATATATCATAATTAATATTTTTTCCTTTGATTACAATGGTAGCGTGCCTAGATATACTCAACCAAGACAGTTCGAAGTTGATAATGTAGTTGATTATCACATAACTCATAATTTCTTCGGAGGTATTCTTAGAATTCTTAAGTGAAACCTTAAAATATTTTTGATGGAGGATTTCCTTCATCATTTAACCAATTGACTACTGCATCTCCCTTATTCTCAATAATCATTGATATAGGTTATGATGAAGCGGCCTGGCAAAGGAAGTATAGGTCATGTTATAAAAATATAAAAGGGGTATAAAGCTGGATGAATCTATGATTAATAGGATGAGGAACGACCAAATAAAAGGCTTTTTACCTATGCTTGATCACGCCAAGCCTGACCGAGCGTAAAGGTAATTAACCTTATATATAGTTTTTGGTATGTTATCAGCCAAGTGAAGGTCGAGCGAGCATTAATGAGATTACAAGCGCTCGGCCGAGCATAAAGGTATTTAACCTTGTAAAGCTTTTTAGTATATTACCGGCCGAGTGAAGGACGAGTGAGCGCACTAATGTGATTACAGGCACTCGATCAGGCAAAACTCGACTGAGCGTAAAGGTACTTAATCTTATATATAGAAGCTTTTAGTATGTTACCAGCCGAGTGAAGGCCGAGCGAGCACCCATGTGCTTATATGCGCTCGGTCTGACAAAGTCCGACCGAGCGTAAAGGTATTTAACATTGTAAAGCATTTTAGTATATTACCGGCTGAGTGAAGCCCGAGTGAGCACTAATGTGCATACAGGCGATCGGTCAGGCAAAGCCTGATCGAGCGTAAAGGTACTTAACCTTATATATAGAAGCTTTTAGTATGTTATCGGTCGAGTGAAAGCCGAGCGAGCACCCATGTGCTTATACGCGGTCGATCAGACAAAGCCCGACCAAGCATAAAAGTATTTAGCCTTATAAAATCTTTCAGTATATTATCAGACGAATGAATGCCGAGCGAGCACCAGTGTGTGTATAGGCCAGCCAAAACCTGACTAAGTGTAAAGGTGCTCACTCTTATAAAGCTCATAGATATTCTCGACCGAAATATGCTTAACAGAAGGTATTTTCAAGGTATTCTCAATATATACATAATCAGTTTGAATGATCGGTCGAGACATGCTTAACAGAACTATATAAGTATGACAATCTAATAAATTTGGAGAGAAATATCTTCTAGAAGCTTCTTCAGTTATAGTAACTGTTGGAACCCCAACGTTGTTTTTGGTGAGATCAACCAAGTTAGGTGAGATCCTGTTATGTTCTGATCCCTGTCCCTAAGTGTACAAGAGCTTAGGAGCACAGGAAGTCGAGCGAAAGATGCGACTAGCGAGAAGGACGACATGGGAGAGAGTCGATGGGCTCGATGCGTCCGAGGGACGAGACGTTGAGGAAGAGTACGCCAGTGGACGAGAAGGATGTGCACGACGTTCGAGGGATGAGAAGCCAGAGCGGAAGCCTGCTCGAGGAGAAGGCTGAAATTGGGCCTGGGTGAGCCTTATTTTGGTTTGCCAAAATCACCCAGGTGACCGGAGCAACGGAAGAGCTAGAATGGAGCTATAGAGCTGCTAGAGGCGCCTTTAACAGGAGTTGAAGGCACCTCCACGACCTTCAGGCAGAAGGCGCCTTCAATGTTTGAAGGCGCCTTCAATGTTTGAAGGCGCCTTCAACCAGCCATGGAAGGCGCCTTCCATGGCTATAGAAGGCGCCTTCGATTAGGCAATCTAGCCGTTGGCAGAAAGGATAAAGTTTTATCCCTTGCCTCACTTGAGGCGCCTTCTAGCCCTATGGAAGGTGCCTTCATCTTGAGGATAAGTTTTTCCAGGGGCTATAAAAAGACCCCTGGACCTAGGAAAGACACAACACCTTCGGTATACAGCTTCCTAGTCTTTTCTGAGCTATTAATGAGTGTAAAAGGCTTTTCCGCCTTCAGTGAACGAGATTCTTAATGAGTGTTGTAAAAGACACAACACCTCTAGTGCCTTTTACTTTTTTTTTTTAAGTTGTTATTGTTGGATCATGATTGTTCGATAGAGGGGGGTGAATATCGATTATAAAAATTTTGAAAAGAGTAAGCACAGCGGAAAAGACAATGTCAGAACAATGCTAACACAAGAACCAATTTTACTTGGTTCGGAGCCTTTGGCGAATCCTACTCCAAGGCCCGCACACAAGGGTGCTTTCATTAGGCAATCCACTAGCAATTCGAATATTCGATTACAAACAGTTAAGTACAGGAATGCTAGAAAAATAAATACCGACAATGAAAAGAAATAAAGCAGAGAAAGAAAACTCGTCGGAGATCGCGGCGTTGCAGGAGCACAAGAGAGAAGTTCTTCAGTTCTGAGTTGTTGTTTTGAGCTCCGCCTTTGACCCTCCTTATATAGGAGGCTCAGGGCGCCTCGGATCCCTTCCGAGCGCCCTGGTGTGATGTGGCAGGCCCAACCAGTGAGCTCTACGTGTCTACACCGCAAACTAGATAGAAGTTGCCTCCGGGCGCCCGGATCCCTTCCGGGCGCCCGGACCACCTTTCTCCAGAGAACATCTTCTCCTGCATGACAAGGTTAGTATGAGGCAAATAGATAATGTATATCTTGCAAAACAAAGTGTTAGCACAGTTTATAAGTTCAACATAAAGAGTATGACTTAGATTCCGTCTTTCCGAGACAGAATCTAGTCACGATGTCGACTTAGATATCCGAAATAGATCTAAGTCGAATCGACGCCTAATGTTCCCTTCTCAGGAACGCTTCCTCACAGTCACTCCCCTCCAGTGACTTACCTTTACTTACCCACCAGACGTCCGGTTAGCCCTTCGACCCATCTGGACTTCTCGCCAGCTATCCAGTCAGCCCATCGACCTAGATGGACTTCGTGCCAAGCGTCCGGTCAGCCCGTCGACCTACTTGGACTTCGCGCCAAATGTTAGGTTAGCCCGTCGACCCATTTGGATTTTGTGCCAAGTGTCTGGTCAGCCCGTCGACCCGCTTGGACTTCATGCCAACTATCGGGTCGGTCCATTGACCTAGCTGGGCTTCGTGCCAGACATCCGGTCAGCCCGTCAACATGTCTAGACTTCGCCTGCATACTCGATCAGAGTGTTAGCCAACGACAAACCTAACTTAACCTGATTTGTCATTCATCAAAACCTGAGTTAGACCGTTAGTGCTAAACGCACCAACAGTTATTTCTGTTATAATTGCATTACTAATCCGAGTCGAAAGATCGAGAAGGTGTTTTATTTAAGTGTTTTAGGCAACTCAATCCTCTCCAGCCTACCTACCCGGTCCAACAAAAGGTATCAGAGCCTAACAGCTTTAGGAGAACTAACCGCCGAACGAAGCCCACGAGATGGCATGTTCAAGCATCCACCCACCAAAGTTTGAGGGGGACTTCGCCAACTGGAAAAATAAGATGGATGTATTTTTCAAGACTGATTTCGATTTATTTCTAATAATAGAGTTTGGTTTTATAGCACCCGAAGGTAAAGATAAATACCACTGGACAAAAAAGGAGAAAGCTGATTTCATGGCGAACGGGGAAGCAGAGTTCCATCTGCTAAGCGTTCTACCACCACAAGAAGTCAAACGGATCTAAGCCTATGAGTCTGCGAAGGAGCTCTGGGAAAAGTTCCTGGAACTACACGAAGGAACCTCGGAGGTGAAACTCGCAAGACGGGATCTGCTCAGAAACTAGATCAACAACATTAAACTGGAAAAAGGAGAAATAGTTGCACACCTTCATTCAAGGATCAAGGAGCTCATCACTGGACTCACGAATCTCGGAGAAAAGGTAAGTAACCGAGATTTATAAGGTACGTGCTTAACGCATTCCCTAGAAGTACTGAATGGGCATTATTAATAGATGCTTATTACATATCTAAGGATTTAGATTCAACTATATTAGAAGAGTTATTTTCTACCTTTGAAGTCTACGAAACAAGATGTGCAGATCTAAAGGAGGCGAAGCACAATATTGCCCTTAAGGCAAAGATGGACGAACAAACTTTAGAATCCTTTCTCGACGACGATGAAATGGTAATGATGGTAAGGCATTTTAAAAAGTTACTTAAATCAAGAAAAACTAACCATCTGCGAGGTAAAAAGAAAAGGGCAATCATATGCTACCACTGTAATGAAGAAGGGCACGTTAAAGACAACTGCCCTAAGTTAAGGAACAAGGACAAGGACAAAGGAAAGAAGCATGCCCAAACAAACAAGTACAAAAGACTCTAAAGGCAACGTGAGACGAAACGTCATCCGAATCAGAAGTTAAGGCTTTCTTCAGACTTGCATTAATGGCAAGTCATCAAGAAGATGAACACGAAGCAAGCTTGTCCGAAATGATCATTGATGAAGGGGGAGCTATATCGGAAGAAAGCAACAGTTCAGGGGGAGCTATGGATAACGAGATCGACAAGGTAAGTCAGGTACGATCTCTTCCTCCCGATAAGTTATTTAAATTTGTTAAATTATTAACTAAATATTGCTACAAATTAGAAAAGAAAATTAAAGAGGTAAAATTAATTCTAACAAAATCTTGTCCATTAGAAGATTTTGATAAATTAAAGTTAGAAAATGACAATTTGTAAAAAAGAAATTAAAAACTTGAAAAATCATACATGCACATATAGTACAAGTATTAGAAGATATAATTTGAACTAGTATTTTAAATATCACAAAGGATAAATTAGGAAAATTTCTCAGAAATACATTCCACAGAAATTCCTAATTAACCTAATTGGAAGGAACCTATATTGGGTTCCAAAGACTTATCTTAATTAAAGTTTAAGTAGGACTTAGGGCTTTCAGAGAGTACATTAAACGTTTAATTTCCTTATGAGGCTTTGTCTAGAAAGTGGTTGTTGCTCCAGTAACTAAGAATGCCTAGTGTCTCGCCACAACCTGGAAGTCAAGTATTGAAATAAAATATTTAATTGACTAATTGATTGATCATTAATGCTTTAAATAGTTACTCAAACATTTCTCAAAAATATTTTTTTGCTTGCAAATTTGTTTAACTTAGATTTTTTTTCAAAACTTGTAAAACTTTGAAAAATTTCTCATCTTTTTTCAAATCTATTTAACTTAGTTTTTTTATATATTGGCTTTCCTTTACAAAAACTTGTAAAACTTTAATAATGTTTTAAGGGATAACCTTTCTTAATTTTGAAAAAGCACCCTTAGATTTTTTTTTTTAAGGTACCCCATTTTTTGTGATCAAAGGGGGAGAAGGGAATATTAAGTTTAAGAGGAGGTAGCTTTAAATTTTTTTTTGCACTTTATTGCAATATTTATTGTTTTTACTTTATATCACTTTATGTTTTATTTATCCTAACTTAACTTGGGTTGCTCACATTTAAAAATGGGGAGATTATTGAAACCCCAAGATTATTTTTGATGTGATCAACCAAGTTAGGTTAGGTCCTGTTATATTCTGATCCATGTGTCTAAGTGTGCAGGAGCTTAGGAGCACAGGAAGTAGAGCGGAAGATGCGGCTAGCGAGAAGGATGACACGGGAGAGAGCCGATGGGCTTAGTGCATCCGAGGGACGAGACGTTGAGGAAGAGTACGCCAGTGGACGAGAAGGATGTGCACGATGTTCGAGGGATGAGAAGCCAGAGCGGAAGCCTGCTCGAGGAGAAGGCCAAAATTAGGCTCGGGTGAGCCTTATTTTGGTTGGCCAAAATCACCCAGGCGACCGGAGCAACGGAAGAGCTAGAATAGAGCTATGGAGCTACTAGAGGTGCCTTCAATAGGAGTTGAAGGCGCCTCCGCGACCTTCAACCAGGCAATCTGGTCGTTGGCAGAAAGGATAAAGTTTTATCCTTTGCCTCGTTGGAGGCGCCTTCTATCCCTATGGAAGGCGCCTTTAGCTTGAGGATAAGTTTTTCTATGGGTTATAAAAAGACCCCTGGAGGTAAGAGATATACCTCACTTACCATATCAGACTTGATGCCTGACTCTCCCCCTACTTCACTGCATTCATCTGAAGTCGCTCCCCCTTCATCGATGCTGGGTTCCGATGTACTTTGTCCTTCATAGCTCGCCATCAGTGCTAGTCCGGCATATTCTTGTACTTCAGATTCAGATGATGAAGTGTCGTCCCAAGTAGCTTTTAGATTCTTGTGCTTCTTGGGTATCTTCACTTTGTCCTTCTTGAGTTCTGGGCAGTCCTCTTTTAAGTGTCCTTTTTGACACTGGTAGCAATGAACCCTTCTTCTATTTCTTGGATTCTTCTTATTCTGCATTTCTTTAAATTTATTAGATCGAAAGAATTTTTTAAAATTTCATACCATATACGATTCTTGATCTTCTTCTGAGTCTAACTCGGGTTCATCCTTCTTGGTTGCGTTTAGTGCCATTATCTGACTTAATTCCTTTGTTGTCCTTGCACATATGGTTTCATGTAATTCAAGAGTAGAAAATAACTCCTCTAGGATACTTACCTCCAGGTCCTTTGAAATATAGTAGGCGTTGATGATTAACGTCCATTCTGGAGTTCTGGGAAAAGCGCTGAGTGCGTAGCGTATGTGTCCCAGTTGGTTGCCGTTTCACCAAGATTCTCAAGTTCGGTAATTAACTCTTTTACCTTTGCATGTAGATCGGCTACTTTCTCACCTCTTTCCAGACAGATATTTGTCAGCTTGTTCCAAAGTATATCTCTTCTAGCGAGGTTGGCTTCGGACGTGCTTTCGTGAAGCTCTAGGAATTTTTCCCAGAGCTCTTTAGCCAACGAGTAGATTCTGATGTGGTTGACTTCTTGAGGCGGCAGCACGCTCAGCAAGTGATACTCCGCTCGGTTATTTGCTATGGAGTCATTCTGCTCCTTCTTCGTCAAAAGACTCTCTTCTTTTTCCTCTCCATTTTGATTTATCGGGGCTACAAAATCATACTTTATTATTAAACAAATTTCAAAATCAGTTTTTAGAAATACCTCCATACGACACTTCCAGTGTGCGAAGTCCCCCTCGAATTTTGGTGGAACGATGCTTGGTCTGGCCATTGGTTACTTGCTTCGGTTGGCGGTTAGTCCTTCTAAAGCATCCTCGCTCTGATACCACTTGTTGGTCCCTTTGGAGGCCGGCAAGAGGGGAGGGGTGAATTGCTTTACAAAAATAAAACAATCTCTTTCTCGGATTTTCAACTAAGACACTTGCATAAACAGAGTAAACAAAATAGAACAGAAAAAATGAGGCTCACAGTTTACTTGGTTACAACCGGGGAGGTTGTTAATCCAAGGCAGATGAAAAGCTTAATAAATATCTCCTCTAAGTGAAGAAGCCTCTTACAACGTTAACGCACAAGAAATAGAAGCTTAACTCTAAAATGGAGCGTACAAGTGCTGAAATTGAATTACTTGTGATTGATGAAAAGCTTTTGGACCAAGGCTATATTTATAGCCTTGGTCGGGGCGCCCCTAAGGGGTTCCAGACGCCCTAGGGGGGATAAAACTTTATCTCTAATACAACGGATCGTGCTTGATGCAATCTGGTCAAAAGGCCAACTCCGAGCGCTCGAAATGGATCCGGGCGCCCAGACGGTCCGGGCGCCCGGAATGGATCCGGGCACCCGGACCACTAAGTCAACCAGGTTGACTTTCTGGTCCAGGCCTTCTGTTCCGGTGCTGCTCATCTCGGTCCGGGTCTTCTGCTCCGGCTCCGCTAGCTTGGGTGATCTCGACCATCCGGAATAGGGCTCACCCGAACCAAAGTTCCCGCCTTCTCCTCGAGCAGCCTTCCTTCCCAGTTTCTCGTCCCTCAAACGTCGTGTGCGTTCTTCTCGTCCACCGATGTACTCTTCCGCGGTCACCTCGTCCCTCAGACGCACCGAGCCCTTCGGCTCTCTTCCCGTGCCGTCCTTCTCGCTAGCCGCATCTTCCGCTCGACTTCCTGTGTTCCTAAGCTCCTGCACACTTACACACAAGGGTTAAACCAAACAGGACCTAACTTAACTTGTTTGATCACATCAAAACATCTTGCGGTTCCAACAATCTCCCCCTTCCCAGTTTCTCGTCCCTCGAACGTCTCATATGTTCTTCTCGTCCACCGGTGTACTCTTCCGCAGGCATCTCGTCCCTCGGACGCACCGTGCCCGTCGGCTCTCTCCCCGTGCCGTCCTTCTCGCTAACCGCATCTTCCACTCGACTTCCTGTGCTCTTAAGCTCCTGCACACTTAAACACAAGGGTTAAACCAAACAGGACCTAACTTAACTTGTTTGATCAGATCAAAACACCTTGGGGTTCCAACAAAGACAACTTCTCTAAGTTAAGAAACAAGGACAAGGACAAAGAAAAGAAGTCTGCCCAAATAAATAAGTACAAGACTCTAAAGGCGACGTGAGACGAAACGTCGTCCGAATCGGAAGTTGAGGCTTTCTCCGGACTTGCATTAATGGCAAGTCATCAAGAAGATGAACACAAAGCAAGCTCATCCTAAATGAACATCGAGAGCATCGATGAAGGGGGAGCTACATCGAAAGAAAGCAACAGTTCAGGGGGAGCTACGGATAACGAGATCGACAAGATAAGTCAGATACGATCTCTTCCTCCTGATAAGTTATTTAAATGTGTTAAATTATTAACTAAAGATTGTTACAAATTAGAAAAAGAAATTAAAGAGCTAAAATTAATTCTAGCAAAATCTTGTCCATTAGAAGATTTTGATAAATTAAAACTAGAAAATGATAATTTGTAAAAAGAAATAAAACACTTGAAAAATCATACATGCACATATAGTACAAGTATTAGAAGATATAAATTGAATTAGTATTTTAAATATCACAAAGGACAAATTAGGAAAATTTCTCAGAAATACATTTCACTGAAATTCCTAATTAACCTAGTTGGAAAGAACCAATATTGGGTTCCAAAGATTTATCTTAATTAAAGTTTAATTAGGACTTAGGGCTTTCAGAGAGTACATTAAACATTTAATTTCCTTATGAGGTTTTGTCTAGAAAGTGGTTGTTACTTCAATAACTAAGAAGGCCTAGTGTCTCACCACAGCCTGGAAGGCAAGTATTGAAATAAAATGTTTAATTGATAAACTGATAGAGCATTAATGCATTAATGCTTAAGTTCTTTACATTATTGTTATGTCTTACTTAACTTTAAACCAGGTTGTCATAATCAAAAAAGGGGAGATTGTTGATGCAGGGAGCACCAGACGATCAAACCTTAGTTTTGATTATGGAAAAAGGTCTAAAGTTAAGGTTACTTATTGTCTAACAAGGTTGAATGACATTGCAGGAAAGTCCTAAGTGTTCTTAGGCAAAAGTCCTAGTGGATTCTAGGCAGGTGGAAAATCCTAGGGGGAGGTAACCCTAGGTCATAGGGGGAGGTAACCCTAGGTAATGAAAAGTCCTAACTGCGGTTAGGCAAGGTGAAGTCTTAGCGGGTCGAGCACTTTGGGTGAAATCCTAGAGTCGGGGACTCAAGGTGAAAATCCTGGTGGTCATGGACCAGGTGGAAGTCTGAGCGGACGTTCAACATGAAGACCTGAAGTCTCAGATACTGAGAAAAAGTCCAAATGGTCTGGAGGATCGATCTAGCAAAAGGTAAACTCTCCTAAGAGTAGTAGGTGGGGGTGTGTTCCCCGAAGAGGGAACAGTAGGTGTCGGTTCGACCTAGAGTTTCAGAGAAACTCAAAGTCAGAATCGGACAGTCAGAGGCTGTCAAATTCATATTTTACATATATTTTACACTGCATGGACAAACTTTATTTTGTAGAAAATACAAATCTAAGAAAAGTCAGTCCGGACGTCCGGACGCGGCTCGGTTCGGATGTCCGAACCCAGCTCGCCTCGGACGGGCCTGGGGCACTAAGGTGGTCTAGGCGCCCAGACTTGATCCAGGCCCCCGAGCCCAAAAAGTCATCCACAAGCTGATGTGGAGCGTGTCAATTGGCCAAGACATGTGGTCCAGGTGCCCAGAACAGCCTATATAAGTAGTATTTGACCGGGAGCTTGAGAATGACATTCAGAATTGTTGGTTGCTACTAGGAAAACCTATAGGTTCCACTGTACAAAAATTTTGTACAAAGGTCTGAACCTTTTCCTAGCTACCATGTGTTCTTTTAAATTAAATTTTGGATCGCCTGCGGAACTTAACACGTTTGATCCAAAACTTAATCTATTTGTTCTTTTAGGTTTTGACTTGGATCTCCTGCGGAACTTAACACGTTCGACCCAAGTCACCTTAAGTTATTAATTCCATTAAATATTAATTTCCATAAAAGGTTCCCAGTACTGACGTGGCGAGGCACATGGCCTTCTTGGATATAGGAGCAACCACCACCGACTAGACAAAACCTTTAATAGAAAGCCAATATTTAATTTCCTAAAATAACTTTAGGTTAACCAAAAGGAACAATCAAATCACAAGGAAAAGAAAGAAACAAAAGAACACAACTTCGAAAAACATATTCGAAATTCTAGAACGTAAGCCTCTTGTATTTGGTATTATTTCCATAAATAACTAGCATGATGCGGAAATAGAAATTACTAGTTATACCTTGTAGAAAAACCTCTTGATCTTCTACCGTATTCCTCTTCTAACCTCGGACGTTGTGTGGGCAACGATCTTCCGAGACGAGAAACCACCAATCACCTTCTTCTCCTCCTAGCTAGGTTCGGCCAACAAAGAGGAAGCTTCACCAAGGAAGAAAAACAAAATACTAACCAAGCTCCAAGAGATGCTAGCTTTCTCTTCTTCTTCTTCTTCTTCTTCGAGTAGTATCCGGCCACCACAAGAGCTCCAATAGAAGGGTAGGGTTCGGCCACCACAAGAGGAAGAGAGGGAGAGGTTGGCCGGCCACACCAAGGAACAAAAGAGGGAGAGGAATAATAGATGTTGTATCTTGTGAAGGCACCCTCACCCCTTCTTTTATATTCCTTGGCCTAGGCAAATTAGGAAATTTAATTACAATAAATTTTCCTTAATTTCCTTGACATGATTTAATTGAGAGAAATAAAATAAAATTTCCCCAATTAATTTCAAGTGGCCGGCCACATCATTGGAAAACAAAAGAGGACAAGTTTTAATCAACAATTAAAACTTCCTAATTTGTTTCCGGAAATTTTAAAAAATAAAATTTCTCTTTAAAATATCTTCATGGTTGATAAAAGGAAATTTCTATAATTTTAATTTTATCAACATGTGAATAATTTTTAAAGAAAAAATAAAACATCTCTCCAATCTACAAATAAGGAAAGAGATCTAATCTCTTTCTTTAATCTTTTGTAGATCTTTTACAAGAGAGATATTTTAATTTTAATTATCTTTAAAATATATCTTCCACATAATAATAAAAATTAAAATTAAATTTCTTTTTTAATTTATTTTGGCCGGCCCTACTAGCTTGGGTTCAAGCTAGGGCCGGCCACCCAATCTCATACCTAGGCCGGCCTCCCAAGCTAGCTTGGCCGACCCCTATTGGTGGGTATAGAAGGTGGGTATAGGTGGGTATAGAACTCTATAAATAAGAGGCTACGATAGAGACCGAGAGGAGGAATTGGTTTTGGTCTCCGATAAAATTAAGCATCCCGTGTTGCCCGAACACACAACTTAATTTTATCAATGATAATTCATTCCACTAGAGAACTATCATTGAACTACGCACCAATCCCAAATTACATTTTGGGCTCCTTCTTATTATGAGTGTGTTAGTCTCCTGTGTTTAAGATATCGAATGTCCACTAATTAAGTGAATTACTGACAACTCATTTAATTAATGTCTAAGTCCAAGTAGTACCACTCAACCTTATCGTCATGTCGGACTAAGTCCACCGCAGGGTTTAACATGACAATCCTTATGAGCTCCTCTTGGGGACATTATCAACCTAGTATCTCTAGGACACGGTTTCCTTCTATAATCAACAACACACACTATAAGTGATATCATTTCCCAATTTATCGGGCTTATTGATTCATCGAACTAAATCTCACCCATTGATAAATTAAAGAAATAAATATCAAATATATGTGCTTGTTATTATATTAGGATTAAGAGCACACACTTCCATAATAACCGAGGTCTTTGTTCCTTTATAAAGTCAGTATAAAAGAAACGACCTCAAATGGTCCTACTCAATACACTCTGAGTGTACTAGTGTAATTATATAGTCAAGATAAACTAATACCTAATTACACTACGACCTTCTAATGGTTTGTTCCTTTCCATTCTGGTCGTGAGTTACTGTTTATAATTTATAAGGTACTGATAACATCATCTTCTGTATGTGACACCACATACTATGTTATCTACAATATAAATTAAATGAACAACTACAAACAAATGTAGATAATTAGACCAAATGTGATTCTTTATTCATAATGAATGTTTACAAAGCTTAGGCTTTCAGTATACACTCCATGACTTCTGTATTTGCGCACTGCTTCGATAAACCCTTTACGATGTCCAAAAGCTCCGACGACGACTCAGGTAAAGCTTTCATCCTATAAAGTTATCGGTTTTCTTAGTTTTCAAATTACTTGTAATTATTTCAAACTGTACTTGTAATCTTTACGAATTGATTAGTGATTGCGCATTGAAAGCACTCTCATGTGCGGGGCTTAGAGTAGGAGTCGCCACAGGCTCCGAACCAAGTAAATCTTGGTCCTGTTAGCGTTGTTTACTTTTTGTTTCTATCTTTATTTCACTGCGTTTAACTCAACTTTTTAAACGAATGAATTAGCCACGAGCGTTATTCACCCCCCCCTCTCCTAGCGTAACTATCTTACAATTCATTCGCTATGAAGTCGGCTTATTCTTTTTTAGTCCACTGTGTAGGATCGAAAAAAATTAGATATCTCCACAATTGCATGATATTGTCCACTTTGGGCCTAAGCCCTCATGGTTTTGCTCTTGGGCTCTCCCCAAAAGGCCACATGCCAATGGAGATATCTTTTCTCTTATAAACCCATGATCTTTCCCATGTGTTTCTAATATGGGACTATGTTTGCAACCTTGCAACCCCAACAATCCCCCCCTCAAACAAAGGACCATAGGATTCCCACGTCCGATCCTCGACCCACCAGGTCTTCCTGCCCCTCGGTCTACCCGATCTACTAGGACTTCCTTGCCTAGCCGCAACTAGGACTTCCTGCCCCTCGGTCCACCCGACCTACTAGGACTTTCCTTGCCTAGCCATAACTAGGACTTCCTGCCTGGTGTCTGGTCCTCTTGATCCGAACATAGGAGCCCCCACTTTCTTTGTTCGAGATCAATATTGTACTCACATGGTTCAATCAGACCATAGCTCTTGTGCACAATCGGTGGTTAAACCTTCTGGCAGTCTTGGCTCTGATACCACTTGTAGGATCGAAAAGAATTTAGATATCTCCACAATTGCATGATATTGTCCACTTTGGGCCTAAGCCCTCATGGTTTTGCTCTTGGGCTCTCCCCAAAAGGCCTCATGCCAATGGAGATATCTTTTCTCTTATAAACCCATGATCTTTCCCATGTGTTTCCAATATGGGACTATGTTTGCAACCTTGCAACCCCAACACACTGGTATTCCTCTTTTTCAACTCTTTGTTTGTCTTTGGGGGCTACAAAATCATATTTAATTATTAAAAGTAATTCAAAATTAGTTTTAAAAAAAATACCTCCATGTGTTTCTTCCATATCACAAACTCCTCCTCAAACTTAAGCTAGTAGATGCTGGGTCCGGCCATCGTCCTTGTACTTCAGTCGGTGATTAGTCCTTATGATGCGGTTGGGCTCTGATACTACTTGTAGGTGCAGGTAAACCGGCGAAAGGTGAGGGTGAATTGTCTATCAAATAAAAATAACCTTTCTTGATCTCTTAACTCAGATTAGTAGCACAATTAATTTAAAGTAATTGAACAACTAATAAAATAAAAGAGGCAGAAAATTACTTGGTTACAACCTAGGTGGTTGTTAATCCAAGGCAAATAAAAAACACTAGAATCTCCTTCATTGAAGGTGGAGAAGCCTCTTACACTCGTTAGATGCTCATAAATAAACTAGGAAATTAATACATGAGTTGTTAAATATTTTTTAGGTCCAGGGATCTTTTTATAGTCCCTGGAAAATATTATCTGCAGTTTGAAGGCAACACTTATCAAACCCATGGAGCTCCCTCGTTGCTACACTTATCAAAAGTAAAAAAAACTTCACACATTTCTCTATTATCAAAAACCTCACAACAACTCCTTCATGGGTCCCATACTTTTTCAGTATATATACTTCTCATCCCTTATTCATATTTTACATTATATATAATTTAATTTTTATAAAATTTAAATCCATAAATTACTAACATGGAAGAACATTAATAATTAAAAAATACATAAATATTATCATACATATATCACAATTAATATTTTTTTCTCTGATTACAACTGTAACATGCCTAGATATACTCAACCAAGTCAGTTTGAAGTTGATAATGTAGTTGATTATCACATAACTCACAATTTCTTCAAAGGTATTCTTAGAATTCTTAGGTAAAATCTTAAAATATTTTTTATGGAGGATCTCCTTCATCATTTAACCAATTGACTACTTCATCTCTCTTATTCTCAATAATCATGTTGTGCAAAATAATACATGTGTACATGATGTCCTTCAAATAATCCTTGTACTAAAATCATCCTAGACATCTGATCATTGTCCATCGAGATTGGAGCACTCCAAGTGCCTACTCAGCATCCTTTTTGGCGGCCTCTTGTCGTTCCTTAAATATTTTTTCTCTTGGGATTCTGGGAGCACAGAAAGTTCTTGACAAAAGTAGCCTATTTTGGATATATTCCATTGGTCAAATATTATCCTTTTATATATTGTGTGTTGTTAATCATAAATTAACCTCGATCGTATTTTTCTCATAAGACGTTATTGAATAAAGGTAATTTTTTAAGTACGTTGATATCATTACATGACCCCTACAATTCCAAAAAAAGGCATGTTATATATATAAGTCCACAGATTCGACTGCTTTAATTAGAACGAATTGTTGGGATGACATGATCTCCCCAAGTAAACTGACATTTTCAAGAGACGGGGTAATTTTTCCATTTCCAATGCATACAATCAAGACTACCCAACATATTAGGGAAGTTGTGTCTCTGATCATGCATTTCAAGCAAGTGTTGGATATCAATAGCATCATGTCTTCTTAAATATTAGGCCCCGAATACTTCAATTACACTTCGACAGAAGTTGAATAACCATTGGATGCAGTTGTTTCAACAAACTGTAAGTACTCATCATAATGATCAGCAGAGACTCCATATGTCAATTGACAGATAGTTGTCATGCATTTCTGAAGTGGCGATAAACTTTTTGTTCCCGTCGCATCAACCTTCCAATGAAAATATCCTGAATGATTTTTCAAGGCATTGACTATATGAAGGAATAACCCTCTTTTATATTCAGAATCAAAGTCAAAATATGTCATCAAGATATACTGATTCATCAGAGAAGTAATAATTAAAAAGACCAGCATATCCAACTTCACTATCTCAATTCGTATACCTTCTTCTATGTATTTTGTCATAAGAACTTTGAGCTCTTTGACGTGCCTTTTTTCTGCTCATATAGCCGAAGCATTCATTGTCGGTGTTCAAAAAATCCCCATCTAAGGCTGCTTAGGCACCGCTTAGGAGACCGACGATAGCCCACCACCTCACCTTTTGCCAAGGCGGCAACGATAGGTGGTGAGGCATTAATCGGCCGCCAAGGCGGCTATGCACTGCCTCCTCGCCGAGCCTGATTTTTTTTGTCATGAAAACCCTGCTAGATTGATCAATTGATTGATTCAGCCAGTTTTTCACGACAAACTTCTTCCCCTTGAATTGATCAGCATATTAATTCAACACTACCAATCGATCAGTTGATCGATTCAAGGGGAAGAAGAAAGAAGAAAACATGAATTTATAAATTATAGGGTTTTATTTTAAACTTTTAATTGAGATTTCCAACTGCCATAAACCTTAAACCTCGTCATCTTCTCCCTCCCCTTCTTCTTCTTCATCTCGTTTTCTTCTCCAACCTGCCCTAGTTGCTGCTTGTTCTCCCTCCCCTTCCTCTAAAAAATCAATGAGCAGCACGGAGCTTGCTTCCCTAGCCTCTTCCTCCTTCAGTCTTCATCGAGGAGCTTGCCATCATCGAGGCTGCCAAGTGCCAACAATGAAAGGAAAGCATCCCCTGTTCCTTCATTTCTAGCCACAATCGTAGACAGCTTTTTCTTCTACTAGGTTAGTAAAATTGTATATTTGATAAATGATAACCATTGCTTGTATGTTCTCATTTCTAGTTGTTAGTTAATCCTTAATAAAATTCAATTATATGTTATTATTTAAATCTTGTATGTTATTGCTTTCTTTGAATTGAGAATTGTCATCTATGGGTTTTCTGAATGCTTGATAACCATTGCTTGTATGTTTTTTATCAATGATTTTTTAAATGCTTAACTTGTAGTAAAATGTTGGGTACTATATCTTCTCAAGCATCTAATTCATTGTCATCGATTGCTAACCCTTTGAAGCGTAATTCAAATTATGTTGGATGAGAATTTATGGAGATGGTGGATTCTATAAATTTGGATGATGTGGCGATAAGGAAGAGCCTACCTGGCACGAGTTAATTGTCACGGTGTAGGTCAAAGTCAAGATGGTCAACACCAAGACTTAAGCACGGATCAATTGCATCCGAGCAGGAAGAGGTTCATCGACCGATCGGAGGGATCCTTGTTCGATTGACCATCCGAGTAAACAAGTATAGTTAACACGGTCGACAGGAAAACAAGCTAAGCAGGCCGAGAGTCCGAGCCGAGCGGGCCACCCGTCTGGCTCAGAGAATGACATTGGCATTATACACATAATGAATCGATAAAATGATAAGAGAGGAAACAACGGATAATTAATAAAGGAAAAAAAGAAAACTAAATAGAACACTCTATCTATCATTAAATGAGAAGAAGATAAGACAAAGATATCCTCTGTCGGTAATCAATATCATTAAACAGGAGAAGATGGAGGGTCACCAGAAAAGGTATAAAAATGGCATGCCAGGTATGGGGAAAGACAAGAAAAATCTTTATCGTTAGTACTCACTTTTTTCATCTCTTGCTTCTAACTTGAGCGTCGGAGGGTCAATGCCAAGGACCCCTTCCCTGGTTTTGGTTTTTGTTTTGTAGAAAAAAGTGAGGTCTTCATCCCGTCAACGAAACTGCCACCTCCCCGGCTTTCTAGCTTTGCGCCTTCAGACAGGATCATTTTGGCGCCATCTGTGGGAACATAGCATGCATCTGAACGAGAAGATGGAAGATGTTGGACGATTCATAACAATAATGCTAACACAAGAGGAACTCGATGCACTGATACAAGCCCGAGCGATAAAGATAGTGGAGCAACAACAATAAGAGCTGGCCAATCATCAAGTGCAGGAACTTGCAACCTCAATAGTGGGGTGGCAGGCTGAACAACACCCCTCTTGGGAACTGAACAAGATGTCGATCGACACTTATAGGGAAGCCCATAATGCGCAGGCCCTGTTATAGGCTCCAGTAGAGAGGGGTCGCGTGGATAAAGATCGGGGATCATCTTCTGATGAGGCACTCATTCGAAACACAAGAAAAAGGAAACCCATGGAGGATGACTCGTCCGTACGAGTCAATCAACAGTTTTCAGAAGGGATTCTAAATGATCCTCTGCCGAAGCACTACACCCCATTAACGATTAGGGAATATAATGGGATGACCGATCTCAATGACCACCTGGCCAAGTTTGACAACGCGGCCACACTACACCAATACACAGAAGGGGTAAAATGTCGAGTCTTCCTTACCATGTTATTTGGATCGATGCAACCCTAGTTAAAGCATTTGTCGAGCGGCTCGATCTACAACTTCAAAGACTTCCGAGTGGCTTTCTTGCATCACTTTGCTAGTAGTCGTCGCCATCAATAGACGAGCATGAATCTATTCTCACTGAAGTAGGGGTTACGAGAGGCCTTAAGGCATATATCCAACGCTTCAATCAGGTGGCGATGGACATCTCGGTAGTCTCCTCGGATGTATTGGTAAACGCTTTCACTCAGGGGCTCACTGAAGGAGAATTCTTTCGGTCACTCATTCGGAACCCACCAAAGGACTTTGGTCATCTACAAAAAAAAGGGCCAATGAATACATCAATGTAGAAGAAGTCCAAGCATCTAGGAAAAAAGAGGCACCCGCCGAACTGACAGCAATGTTCAAGTGGCGTCAATCGAGTAGCCATCAGCCTCCTAAAGGGCCCCGATCGGGAGGAACTCAATCACAATATGAGCCTAGGGTACATGCCGTGCAGCATGTTGGGGCCGAAAGCCCAAAAGCCTCCAAGGGAAAAATATGGACGCCGATATTTTGCTCCTTCCATCAGTTGATGACTCATAATACCCAAGACTACTACCTGGCTAGCAGACCGATCGCAAGAAGGCAGTATCATCAATCACCGCCACTCGATCGGAGATATAGGCACCGGTCAGTTGGGCGAAGAGAAGATGAAAGGACAGCGGTCGAACCATGACGCAATCAATCTCAACAACCGAACAATTCAAGTCCTGTATGGGAGCAGGCCGAATGAAGATGACCCTCAGCTCGAGAGGAAGAAAATAGGAGCAACACCGCTCGGGGTGAGATAGGAATGATCGTCGGGGGGTCGACCGACGGTGATTCCAATCGAGCAAGAAAGTTGCATGCTCGGCGACTTGAAACTCACGTGGTCAGCTGCAGCAAGGAAAATCCCAAGGGACCTGAGATCAGCTTCGACCCAAAGGATTTGGTGGGCGTAGAGATCCCCCATGACGACGCCTTGATTATCCAAGTGGTAATAGCTAATTATGTTATTCACCGTACCTTTGTTGACACAAGAAGCTCAGTGAATATTATATTCAAGAAGATGTTCAATCAGCTACAAATCGACCGAGGCGATTTACTGCCCATGACGACTCCACTCTATGGGTTTACAGGCAATGAAGTGTTGTTGATCGGCCAACTGTGCCTGGCCGTCTCGCTCGAGGAAGAACCACTGAAGAGGACATGGATGACCAATTTTATCGTGGTAGATGCACCGTCAGCCTACAACATCATTCTGGGCCGACAGGCACTGAATGAGTTCCGAACAGTGGTATCTATTTTTTTGCTAGAAGATCAAGTTCCTGATAGGGGACAAGGTGGGTGAGGTCAGAGGAGATCAGTTGGTCGCCCAGCGTTGCTACGTCGAGATGGTCAAAACGGAGGCACGAACCACCCAGAAGACACCATGCTTGGAGGTGAGCGCTATCATGGAGAAGCCCCCTGCTCTAATCTACGATGAAAAGAAAGAGGTTTAGATCCATCCAGCCCGATTGGAGGCAACAACCTTTATCGCTGCTGATCTAGAAATCAAGAAAAAAGTAGAGTTGGTCGTTTGTCTCAAATGAAACTATGACGTGTTTACCTGGTCGACAGATGAATTGTCTTGCATTTCTCCGAACGTGGCTCAGCATGAGCTACATGTTCGGCCAGATTCTCGGTCGGTTAAACAGAAGAAGAGAGACTTCAGTCCGGAGCGGAATTTGATCATCTTGGCGGAGATAGAAAAAAATTATTGGAGGTCAGCCATATATGGGAAGCCCAATTCTCAAGTTGGCTCGCTAACGTGGTACTGGTCTCCAAGCCAGGCAATAAATGGCAGGTTTGCATCGACTTTCATGACATAAATAGGGCATGCCTGAAGGACTTCGATCCGTTACCTTGGATAGACCAAATGATGGATTCCACAATGGGCTGTGAATTAACATGCATGCTCGACACATACCAGGGCTACCACCAAGTGTCGCTCACTCGAGAAGATTAAGAAAAATCAGTTTCATCACAGCTGACGGAATATATTGCTGCAACATCATGTCATTCGGACTGAAGAACGCCAGAGCAACCTATCAAAGGCTGATGAATAAAGTGTTCCCTAGGTAGATCGGCAGAAACATGGAGGTCTATGTCGATGACATACTAATAAAATTTCTCTGAGCGGCCGACCTCTGTGCGAACGTTGAGGAGACATGCCAGACTTTAAGAGCCTATGGAATAAAGCTGAACCCCAGCAAGTGTCTGTTCGGTACATGGAGTGGATGTTTTCTAAGGTATATCGTGACCAAGTGAGGGATCAAGGCAAATCCAAGTAAGGTGAAGGCTCTGCAAGGCACGCCTCCACCTCGCAATTTGAAGGAAGCCCAACGGTTGACCAGACGGATCACCGCGCTTTCAAGGTTCATCTCTAAAACGTCCGATCGGAGTCTGCCATTTTTTAAAATACTACACCAAGTTACAGGATTCCAATGGGACGCAGAGTGCAACCGGGCTTTGGAAGAGCTCAAGGAGTATCTTAACCCCTTACCTGTGCTAGCTAAGCCGAGCATCGGAGAGCCTCTCTAGATCTATTTGTCATCCACTGAGCATGCGATCAGATCAGCATTGGTCAAATAGAATGGCCATGAACAACAACCTGTGTATTTTTTAAACTATATTGAAAGACGCTGAATCTCGCTACACTGGTATAGAAAAGTTAGCTTATGCTCTAGTGCTTGCCGCTCGAAGACTTCGTCCATACTTTCATGCTCACCCGATCATCGTCATGACTAACAGTATCCTGGGAAACATCCTCCTCAACCTAGAAACGTCCAAATGGTTAATCAAATGGATAATCGAACTAAGCGAGTTTGATATCCAATATCAACCTCGAACGACGATCAAAGCTCAAGTCTTGGCTGATTTTATTACAGAAGTCTATAACACCGAGCCAACATCAACTTGGAGAATATATGTCGATGGTTTGTCCACTCGACAAGGCAGTGGGGTCGGCATTCTGCTAATTTCAACACAAGAAGATCGGATGTAACTTTCCGTTCGGTTGAATTATCGGACCACCAACAACGAAGTTGAGTATGAAGCATTGATAGTTGGCATACATACAGCGGAGTATGTCGGAGCCACAAAAGTCCTGATTCACTCAGATTCTTAGTTGGCCACCCAACAGCTATCAGGGGCGTTCGAGATTAGCAGCTCCCGACTCAAATTATATGCAGAAGCCTCCGAGAAGCTAAAGGCAAATTTTCAAGAGGTCACTATACAAAAGATCCTCCGATCAGACAATCAAGCAGTAGATGAGTCTTCTAAGTTAGCTAGTTCATTATCACCAGTTATTATCAGCCAGCTGATCGAACAAGCCTCACTGGTGGCGCACATCGATCGGATGGAGGGAGTGGTTTGCTCGAGCGACTGGAGAACGCCGATGATTGAATTCCTCCGATCGGGTATCACGCCGGTCGACCGAGAGGTAGCGCGACTATTAAATAAGAGGGGTGGACGGTTCACCTTGGTTGGAGATTAGATGTATAAGAGAGTCTTCTCCAGACCCTTACTCAAATGCATTGGACCAGAGGACGCAAAGTACATCCTCCAAGAAGTGCACCAAGGCTCCTATGGGAATCATCCAAGTGGTCGTTTGTTGGCTCAAAAGATCCTCCTGGCTGGGTATTATTGGTCAAATCTCCAAAAGGATGCCACTTGGACAGTAGCCACCCGTCTGTCCTGCCAAAGGTTTCACAACATCCCACATCGACCAACCAAGGAGATGAAGACATCCACAGTATCTTGTCCATTGAACCAATGGGGCATGGACATCGTGGGGTCATTCCCTATGGTAACCGGTCAATAGAGGTTTCTGCTCGTCGCAGCGGACTACTTCTCAAAATGGGTGGAGGTCGAACTATTGGCTAAGATAAGTGAATAGATGGTCATCAAGTTCATTTGACAAAGTATCCTGTGTAGGACCCTTTTGAGGCCGGCAAGAGGGGAGGGGTGAATTGCCATACAAAAATAAATACAAAACCTTTCTCAGATATTCAACTAATTTAAGGAACTTGTAATTTAAAAAGGCAGAGACTAAATATGTGAGATACGACAAAGTAAATAACCTACAATAATTCACGGGAATTTTTTAGGTATTTTTCTGGATTTATTTTGAGGTCCTATAGAAGAGTTTAAGGGGATAAAATTATTTAGTATAAGGTGGTAAAGGAAATCACCATTTGAGGAGGTTAAAGGAGGACTTAACATTAAACGAACCCAACCCTTATAAATACTTCACAGAAGCTACAGCGCCCTACAGTCCGCCCCAGTTTCCTCCATCGCATTCACTCCGCCGAACTCACCATTCCTTCGCGAGCTCGCTCTATCCGTCACCGGTCTCAGCTCCGACGCATACACACGCTCGATCGCCGGCACCTGGTCGTGGATCAAGTCACCGTTAACCCCAATCCCTTAACAGAGGTCGCGACGACATAGATCTTCGAAGGGTAGCTTCGCGCAAGGGATTCTCGGCCGAGAGAGGGGAAATCGAACTTCGGCGATGCGGGAGTGAGATCTCTTGTTCCAGAGCTCCATAGTGGCGAGGGTTTATGATCTAGGTAGCTGACTCATTTTCCCGAGCTTAGGGCTAGGCTGATCTTGTCGGATTCTCTTCGTCGACGGTAGAGGCTTCGGGCATCAAGGTATTAAGGTACGGATTGTTTGATTTGGGTTTTCGGTTAGCAATAGAAGCTGTGATTGGTGACTAGAGGAGGGGATGAACGGGTTGTGGGTTGGTTGTGGCAGTGGCTTGCTATGAAGGGCTAGATCACAATTCCAGTGGTTGTTCTTCATTTGGGAACCATTAGGTAAGGTTTCTACCACTATAGATGTTAGGTTGCAGATCTAAATGTTGGTTTCGGATTGAATTTGATACTGATTAGGTAACGTTTGGGATGCTTGTGATGCATATAGCTCTGTGAGAGCTCGGATATGTGAATCAGCAACATTGGGCAGCATCAGTGTGTTAGTGCCAGCGAGTCCATCTTCCAGCAACGATTCTTCATCCGGGAAGCAGAGGGTAAGGCCTCTACACTCTAGATGTTAGATTTGTGGACTAAGTATTGCATTCAGTTAATGCTGGGTAACGATTGGTGTGTTGCTAATTGGTTGTAACAGTGTAGAAGTGTAGGATTGCAGGTCTGATAGCAAATTCTATATGGGTGAGGAGGTCAGATCTAAAATTGTTAGTGATTAAGGTATGTAATCTTCAGGTAACGAATTCTGTTGATCCTGTTAGAAATTTAAAGTTTGTTAGGCTGAGTTTTTTTAGAAGATTGATAGCTGTATGTTGGGTTGAGGAATGTGATGATTTTATACTATACTAGTGTATATAGAACCGAGTTCATGTTTGGAAATTGCTAATGATGATCATGTTCAGCTGGGAATTGTGTGATCTGAAGACATAAATTAGTGCTTGGGATTTGTTTTGGAGTAGATCAGTGTAGAGTTTATTTAGATAATGAAGGAACCCAGATTAGCATGCCTGTTTTGAGTATTGGCTTAACTATTTGGTTCTATACGTATATGGTTAAAATCGATACGTTGATGCAGGACATTGATCGAGACGAAAGTCGGGACGAAGTTGACATTGGATTTAGCCTACACCTAGAGGCGGGTTCTTCTTACTTGTTCCTTTAGTTATTGTTCTTGGTGCATGAGTAGCCCAGATAAAGTAGTGTTTATCTTGACTCCACTCATTTTATTTCTTGTGATTGATACTTTATCCACTCAATCTTCGAGATGCTCACTTTCGTATCTATACAGTCTCCCGTTGTTATTCTTGATAACTAGCCGATACTAGATGTCATGTTTACCTATTTGATTACTATTTATTTATGCTTAGTATTGAGCATGCGGATTCATGTAGCATACCTGATTTCCTATTATATATATATGATGACTGTTGTATTATTCGCCTCATGCCATTGCATGCATTGTCGACGATCCTGTCTCCTTGTGGTTGAGGCGGTTGTTGGCCTGGGCCGCACGCTCGGCCACTCATGGGTAGTGGTAGCTGGAGCGTGCCGCTTGTCCTGTCGTGCCCCCACTCGCACACTCATGGGTAGTGGTAGCTGGAGTCGCGGGCAGCAGGGACCCCCGTCGCAGACGTAGCTATTTAGCTACTATGTAACTGTCCATCCGGTCACTCGAGAGTAGTGGCGGCCTTTGGGTGGTACAGCTGTCAATGATCCGGCCTCTCGACCATACAGGGGTCGTGGTGTAGAGAGGTGGTAGGGTGACCATCCGTGCATACGCTATTTTCCGTTATATTTGCTTATGCTGTTATATGCTTACTTTTGTAGTTCTGTTATCTAATACCTGTTATATATATATATGCTTGGACACTGATTACTCTGGCAGTATACCTTACATGTGATCTGGGTAGTTGTGAGCAGTATTATAGCAGTTTATGTTACCTCAGACCTTACACTAGCCTAGGTTATGGAATCAGGTATGGGTATGTATTTTGATTACACAGTAGTATCTGCTATTTATCTTTCCGAGACTGTATCCTGTTGTATTTCTGGCTATTTATGTTACTCATGCACTATCTATTTCCTTACCCGCTGAGTCTTTATACTCACCACCCACATTGGTAATTTCACTAGGTAGCTGATAGCGATGCTAGTACACTTGGAGGAGGATCCCGACTGCCGGTCCCACGTCGCTTCCGAGGACGATTTTATGATTTTGGTTTTCATTTTATTGTGAGTTAAACCTTTGAATTTAGCATTGTAATAATTAGGCTGTGGACTTGTTATTTTGTATTTGGTTGTTTTGTCGAGGAGTCAAGCCGGGCCAGCCCGCGGTGAATTTTCGTTACCTTATACTTGTTATTTTTGTTTTCCGCTGTGTTTGATTTTCCAGCCGTGTGGGCTGCATATTATCTGCGTGGTTGTGATTTAATTTGCTTATGTAATATCTGTTGGTGATGTATACCGATTTCATTTGTCACTGCTACAGGGGAGGTGCTGTCCGATTTTCGTCGGACAACCTTACTCTCGGGGCGTGACAATTTATTGGTATCAGAGCTACAGGTTTACGATGCCAGATTCGTACGTTTTGGATTTTCCGTGATTTTATTCCTTGAAGTGACTTTTTTTTAGAATTTGGGACCAGGCAGTGGTGGAACACCTCCAAGTTATAGGCTGTAAGTTTTATAAGTATGAACTTATATTGTTTGTGGTACTTATTAGTGGTTTACACCAGGTATGAGACGTGGTCGATCAGTAGCCGGTTCTCGTCATGGTCCGGGACGACCACGGAAACAACCCATTGAGGCTGAGGAACCAGAACCAGTAACCCAGGAGGCGGATTCTTCTAGGGATCCAACTGATGTTGAGACGGTTAGTCGAGGACAGGCCCATCAGACTCCTCGTAGAAATCAGGAATTTCAGCCTCAGGGGATTCCCTCCGGGATACCATCAGCATTTCCTACTCCTGCTACTACTGATTAGAAGAGGGACAGAGCTCGGATACCGTTGTTGGCGAGGTCCGTCAAGGACAGATTTACCTTATATTTAGGCGGAGCAGATCCTTGGGCTGCTCGAAGTTGGTTGAAGAATTTAGAGAGCACCTTTGGGTACCTGAGTTGCACGGACGAGGAGAAAGTGGAACTGGCAGCGTATCATCTCCGGGACCAGGCAGTCACATGGTGGGACATGCAGAAGACGATCTTTGGTGAGCAGCGCATCACATGGGCGATGTTCCGAGATGCGTTTGAGCGGCAATATTTTCCAGCGACCTTCTGTCTAGTTCGACGCCAGGAGTTTCTGAATCTCAAGCAAGGCGATCGTTCAGTTTTGGAGTACAATGCAGAGTTCAGTAGGTTGGCGGAATTTTGTCCTCAGCTAGTGGCACAGGATTATGACCGGATGCATCAGTTTACTCAGGGCCTTGCTGCATACATTCGGATCCGGATGTCAGGTTTTCCAAGTAGTTCCTACCGAGAAGTTTTGGATCGTGCGCTGTATATCGAGATGACTCAGCAGCAGGTAAATCAGGAGAAAAGTAAGGACAAGCAGCTGTTGCAGAAGAGAGGGAATAAGGGTCAAGACTTGCAAGTTACTTCCGAAGGATCTTCTCGGCCACAGAAATCAGGGCGCACCACGGACGAGTCTACTAGTTCCCCTAAGAGAAATCGGAAGAATGGTAATAGTGAAACTAGGTGTTTCCAGTGCGGCTCGAAAAGTCACCTCAAGCCTGATTGTCTGTTGGATCACTCGATATGCTTCTATTGTAAGCTTCCAGGCCATGAGAGTCGGGAATGTACTTTGAAGGCTCAGTTAGAGACTACTAAAGTTACCTTTCAGGGAGATCGACCCACCCAGCCATGGCAGCAGAGAGGATCTCAAACAAATCAGAGTGCTCCTCGTCAGTAGAGACCTCAGCCTTCTCAGGGACAGATATATCATGTGCAGGGTCAGGAACCAGCGACTACACAGTATTCTGCCGCAGTATCTTCTCATCAGGCATTTCCAGTACAGCAAGATTTTCATCCACCTCAGCCCTACTCAGCATACCAGCAGCAGCCTCAGTCTCAGTATCAGCAGCCAATTCCTGCACCTTCAATTCCAGCACAGACTACCCCAGGCATGCCTCAGCTGAGCTCAGAGGAGGGTCGCGTTTATGCTGTCACACGAGAGGAGGCACAGGGAGCTGAGAGATCGGTTTTCCGAGGTATTATTTTACTTTATACGTTTATTATAGGACTATAAATAGATGCTAGTGGGACCCATTTGTTCATCTCTCAAGTATTTTTTCGGGGGGTGTTACCTACACGCTAGACGCATGACATAGCAGTATCTTTACCATCTAGAGAGGTACCTATTAACAGTCAAGGAAACGGAGGTTGTTCTTTGGATTCCGATGGTCCGATATTTGTGTTGTAAATTTGGGGATCAAATTTTTATTAGAGGGGGAGAATGTGAGATACGGCAAAGTAAATAACCTACAATAATTTACGGGAATTTTTTAGGTATTTTTCTGGATTTATTTTGAGGTCCTATAGAAGAGTTTAAGGGGATAAAATTATTTAGTATAAGGTGGTAAAGGAAATCACCATTTGAGGAGGTTAAAGGAGGACTTAACATTAAACGAACCCAACCCTTATAAATACTTCACAGAAGCTACAGTGCCCTACAGTCCGCCCCAGTTTCCTCCATCGCATCCACTCCGCCGAACTCACCATTCCTTCGCGAGCTCGCTCTATCCATCGCCGGTCTCAGCTCCGACGCGTACACACGCTCGATCGCCGGCACCTGGTCATGGATCAAGTCACCGTTAACCCCAATCCCTTAACAGAGGTCGCGACGACATAGATCTTCGAAGGGTAGCTTCACGCAAGGGATTCTCGGCCGAGAGAGGGGAAATCGAACTCCGGCGATGCGGGAGTGAGATCTCTAGTTCCAGAGCTCCATAGTGGAGAGGGTTTATGCTCTAGGTATCTGACTCATTTTCCCGAGCTTAGGGCCAGGCTGATCTTGTCGGATTCTCTTCGTCGACGGTAGAGGCTTCGGGCATCAAGGTATTAAGGTACGAATTGTTTGATTTGGGTTTTCGGTTAGCAATAGAAGCTGTGATTGGTGACCAGAGGAGGGGATGAACGGGTTGTGGGTTGGTTGTGGCAGTGGCTTGCTGTGAAGGGCTAGATCACAATTCCAGTGGTTGTTCTTCATTTGGGAACCATTAGGTAAGGTTTCTACCACTATAGATGTTAGGTTGCAGATCTAAATGTTGGTTTCGGATTGAATTTGATACTGATTAGGTAAAGTTTGGGATGCTTGTGATGCATATAGCTCTGTGAGAGCTCGGATCTGTGAATCAGCAACATTGGGCAGCATCAGTGTGTTAGTGCCAGCGAGTCCATCTTCCAGCAGCGATTCTTCATCCGGGAAGCAGAGGGTAAGGCCTCTACACTCTAGATGTTAGATTTGTGAACTAAGTATTGCATTCAGTTAATGCTGGGTAACGATTGGTGTGTTGCTAATTGGTTGTAACAGTGTAGAAGTGTAGGATTGCAGGTCTGATAGCAAATTCTATATTGGGTGAGGAGGTCAGATCTGAAATTGTTAGTGATTAAGGTATGTAATCTTCAGGTAACGAATTCTGTTGATCCTGTTAGAAATTTGAAGTTTGTTAGGCTGAGTTTTTTTAGAAGATTGATAGCTGTATGTTGGGTTGAGGAATGTGATGATTTTGTACTATACTAGTGTATATATAACCGAGTTCATGTTTGGAAATTGCTAATGATGATCATGTTCGGCTTGGAATTGTGTGATCTGAAGACATAAATTAGTGCTTAGGATTTGTTTTGGAGTAGATCAGTGTAGAGTTTATTTAGATAATGAAGGAACCCAGATTAGCATGCCTGTTTTGAGTATTGGCTTAACTATTTGGTTCTATACGTATATGGTTAAAATCGATACGTTGATGCAGGACATTGATCGAGACGGAAGTCGGGACGAAGTTGACATTGGATTTAGCCTACACCTAGAGGCGGGTACTTCTTACTTGTTCCTTTAGTTATTGTTCTTGGTGCATGAGTAGCCCAGATAAAGTAGTGTTTATCTTGACTCCACTCATTTTATTTCTTGTGCTTGATACTTTATCCACTCAATCTTCGAGATGCTCACTTTCGTATCTATACAGTCTCCCGTTGTTATTCTTGATAACTAGCAGATACTAGATGTCATATTTACCTGTTTGATTACTGTTTATTTATGCTTAGTATTAAGCATGCGGATTCATGTAGCATACCTGATTTCCTGTTATATATATATGATGACTGTTGCATTATTCGCCTCATGTCATTGCATGCATTGCCGATGATCCTGTCTCCCTTATGGTTGAGGCGGTTGTTGGCCTGGGCCGCACGCTCGGCCACTCATGGGTAGTGGTAGTTGGAGCGTGCCGCTTGTCCTGTCGTGCCCCCACTCGCACACTCATGGGTAGTGGTAGCTGGAGTCGCGGGCAGCAGGGACCCCCGTCGCAGACGTAGCTATTTAGCTACTATGCAACTGTCCATCCGGTCACTCGAGAGTAGTGGCGGCCTTTGGGTGGTACAGCTGTCATCGATCCGGCCTCTCGACCATACAAGGGTCGTGGTGTAGAGAGGTGGCGGGGTGACCATCCGTGCATACGCTATTTTCCGTTATATTTGCTTATGCTATTATATGCTTACTTTTGCAGTTCTGTTATCTCATACCTGTTATATATATATATATGCTTGGACACTGATTACTCTGGCAGTATACCTTACATGTGATCTGGGTAGTTGTGAGCAGTATTATAGCAGTTTATGTTACCTCAGACCTTATACTAGCCTAGGTTATGGAATCATGTATGGGTATGTATTTTGATTACACAGTAGTATCTGCTATTTATCTTTCCGAGACTGTATCCTGTTGTATTTCTGGCTATTTATGTTACTCATGCACTATCTATTTCCTTACCCGCTGAGTCTTTATACTCACCACCCACATTGGTAATTTCACTAGGTAGCTGATAGCGATGCTAGTACACTTGGAGGAGGATCCCGACTGCCGGTCCCACGTCGCTTCCAAGGACGGTTTTATGATTTTGGTTTTCATTTTATTGTGAGTTAAACCTTTGAATTTAGCATTGTAATAATTGGGTTGTGGACTTGTTATTTTGTATTTGGTTGTTTTGTCGAGGAGTCAAGCCGGGCCGGCCCGTGGTGAATTTTCGTTACCTTATACTTGTTATTTTTGTTTTCCGCTGTGTTTGATTTTCCAGCCGTGTGGGCTGCATATTATCTACGTGGTTGTGATTTAATTTGCATATGTAATATATGTTGGTGATGTATACCGGTTTCATTTGTCACTGCTACAGGGGAGGTGTTGTCCGATTTTCGTCGGACAACCTTACTCTCGGGGCATGACAAAATAAACAGAATCTAAAACAGACGCAGAGGGTTTACTTTGTTTGTAATTAGAGGATTGCTAATCCAAGGCAAAATAGCGCACTATCTGATTCTCCTCTAGGCGGAGTAGCCTCTTACAGCGTTGACAGTACAAAAGAAAATAAAACACAGAGAAAAATGAATTACAAATGAGTTAATCTGACTGTGCAGATCAGTGCTATATTTATAGCACTGGTCGGAGCGCCCCGAATGGGTTCCGGACGCCCTGAGGCGATAGAATTTTATCCCCCAACGATCAGATCGCGTTTGACGCGATCCTGGTCAAAATCCAGGTTCGTGCGCCCAGAAGGGTTCCGGGCGCCCCGGAGCCCAAAGTCAACAGTGTTGACTTTTTCGTCTCCGGTTCAGCTCATCTCGGTCCGGGTCTTGTTCGCTCCAGCTCCGCTAGCTTGGGTGATCTCGACCATTCGGAATAGGGCTCACACGAACTCAAGTTCCGGCCTTTTCCTCGAGCAGCCTTCCTTCCAGGTTTCTCGTCCCTCGAACGTCGTGCACGTTATTCTCGTCCACCGATGTACTCTTCCGCGGTCACCTCGTCCCTCGGATGCACCAAGCCCGTCGGCTCTCTCCCCGTGCTGTCCTTCTCGTTAGCCGCATCTTCCGCTTAACTTCCTGTGTTCCTAAGCTCCTGCACACTTAGACACAAAGGTTAAACAAACGCAGGACCTAACTTACCTTGTTTGATCACATCAAAACACCTTGGGGTTCCAACAATCTCCCCCTTTTGTGTTTATTTTTGTAGGGCAATTCACCCCTCCCCTCTTGCCGGCCTCAAAAGGGCCCTACAAGTGGTATCAGAGCAAGGCGCTTCAGGAGGACTAATCGCCGATCAAAGCAACAAGATGGCCGGACCAAGCATCGTTCCACCAAAATTCGAGGGGGACTTCGCAGACTAGAAGCGACATATGGAGGTATTCCTAAGAACTGATTTCGAAATTCAATTTATTATGAAATATGGTTTTGTAGCTCCGATGAATCAAGATGGAGAAGAAAAAGAAGAGAGTCATTGGACAAAGAATGAGCAAAATGAGTCTGTAGCAAACAGCCATGCGGAATACCACCTGCTGAGCGTGTTGCCGCCTCAAGAGGTCAACCGCATCGGAAGCTATTCATCTGCCAAAGAACTCTGGGAGAAATTCCTAGAACTCCACGAAGGCACGTCCAAAGCGAAGTTCGCTAGAAGAGACATCCTCCGGAACAAGCTAATGAACATCCGACTGGAAAAAGGTGAGAAGGTAGCCAGTCTACACGCAAAGGTAAAAGAACTGATTACTAGTCTCGAGAACCTCGGAGAAACGGTAACCAATCGAGAAACAATACGCTACGCACTCAACGCGTTTCCTTGAAATTCAGAATGGACATCAATCGTCGACGCCTACTACATTTCGAAAGACCTGGAGGTAAGTAGTTTGGAAGAACTGTTCTCCACTCTTGAATTGCATGAAACCAGGTGTGCATGAACAAAGGAATCAAGTCAGATGATTGCACTAAACGCAACCAAAAGGGATGAACCTGAGTCAGACTCAGAGGATGATCAAGAAGCGTACATGGTAAGAAACTTTAAAAAGTTTTTTAGAGCTAATAAATTTAAAGAAATGCAGAATAAAAAGAATCTAAGAAATAGAAGAAGGATGCGTTGCTACCAGTGTCAAAAGGAAGGACACCTAAAAGAAGACTGCCCAGAATTAAAGAGGGACAAATGCAAGCTTCCCAAGAAGCACAAGAACCTAAAAGCTACTTGGGACGACACTTCTTCATCTGAGTCCGAGCCTCAAGAATATGCCAAGATAGCATTGATGGCAAGCTATGAAGGACAGAGTACATCAGAACCCAGCATCGATGAAGGGGGAGCAACCTCAGATGGAAGTAGTGAAGCAGGGGGAGATTCAGGCTTCAAGTCTGATATGGTAAGTGAGGTATGTCTCTTACCCCCTGATGAACTTTACTTTGGTATTAAGGCAATGGCTAAATCCATGTATAAATTAGAAAATAAAAATACCAAATTAGAAAATGAAATTATAGAAACAAAAAGAATTTTGGCAAAATCATGTCTTATAGAGGATTTTGAAAAATTGAAAATTGAAAATGAAAAACTAAAAGAAGAAATAGAAAGATTGAAAAAATCTATTGGTCCAAATATTTCTACTTTTAGAAATTATAGAGGTTTAAATTGGTATTATAGATTTCATCAAAGTCAAATTAGAAATATATCAAAAATCTATGTACCTAGGAAATACTTGGTTAATCCTGTAGGTAGGAACCTCTACTGGGTTCCAAAAACCTATTTAATTTAAAATTAAAATTAGACTTAGCATTTTCAGCAAGGAAATTAAACAACTAATTTCATTATGAGGCTTTGTCTAAGGAAGTGGTTGTTGCTCCAATAACCAAGAAGGCCTAGTACTTCGCCACGACCTGGAAGCCAAGTATCAAAATGAAAAGTTTAATTGACTAACTGAAAAAGTATTAATTTAAATTACTTAATGCTTTAAAAGAGTTATTCAATTTGTGTTAGAAAATATTTTTTTTAACTTGACGTAGAAATTTTGTTTAAAAATTACCTTAGAAATTGTTTATGAAAATTAACTTAGGATATTTTTTTTACCTTAAGATTTTTTTAAAAAAAAAATTGACTAAGAATTTTTTTTATAATATTGCCTTAGAATTGACTTAGAATTGTTTCTTATGAATATTAACTTAGAAATTTTTTTCCTAAAGATAAAAAAAAAAAATCTGACTAGTGTCTTTACTTAGACAGTTTTAAAAAAAAAATTACACTTAGAATTTTTAGAATTTACCTTAGACTTGTTTATAACCCCAATTTTTATGTGATCAAAGGGGGAGAAGTATGTTAAGTCTAGGGGGAGGTAATATAATTTTTCAATTGAAAAATATTTGGACTTATTTGAATATAAATTATTTTTATTGCATATGTTTACCCTAACTTAACTTGGGTTGCTCACATCAAAACACCTTGGAGTTCCAACATCTTGTGCCCATTAGGCATCCCCCGACGGCTCTCTCAGACAACGGGAGGCAATTTGCCGGTTGGAGGCTCAAAGAATGGTGCAAAGGCTATGGTATCTGGCAGGCCTTCACCTCAGTGTCACCAATCGGAAGATTCTCAGAGGATTGTGAGCTCGGCTCGACCGTGCAGGAGGCAGCTGGGTCGATGAACTCCCTAGCATCCTGTGGGCCTTGCACATGACCCTGAAGGAGGCGACTGACATGACGCCATTCCATCTAGTGTACAACGGTGAAGCACTAGTCCCGGTGGAAGTCGGAGTGGAGTCCGATCGGGTGCAGCACTATGACGAGGAGAATGGCGAGCAGAGACTGATGGAGCTAGAGTTGATGAAGCACAGGACAAGGCTGTCGTTTGGCTGATGACGCATCGACAACGGATGAAGTAGAGATACAACTGGAGGGTTATCCCGCGATCCTTACAGGTCGATGATCTAGTATGGAAGAAGATAAAGCTGGTCGACAACGTCACCAAACTCAAAGCTCCATAGGTGGGACCCTATAAGGTCGTGCAAAAACTTCACTTGGGAGCATATTATTTGGAAGATGAAGACAGAAGATGGTTTGAGCGACCGTGAAGTGCGAACCAACTCCAACCCTATAGGACCAGGTAAGAGGTGTGTGAATAGTTATATTTACCTGTATGTGCATACATGTCTTCCAAATGTAGGATAAATATGAATAAAATCATAAGAATTCTAGACTCATGAGTCGGTCGGACAAATTAGGTCGAGCAGCGACCTTAAATCCTTGCCTTCATCAGTGGTCGAGCGGCGACCTTAAATCCTTGTCTTCACCAGCGGTCGAGCGGCGACCTTAAACGCTAGTCTTCATCAGTGGTCGAGCAGTGACCTTAAACCCTTGAGTTTATCAGTGATCGAGCGGTAACCTTAAACCCTTATCTTCATCAGTAGTTGAGCGGCAACCTTAAACTTTTGTCTTCATCAGCGGTCGAGCAGCAGCCTTAAAACCATGTCTTCATCAAAGGTCGAGCGGCGACCTTAAACCCTTGTCTTCATCAGCGGTCGAGCAGTGACCTTAAACCCTTGTCTTCATCAGCGGTCGAGCGGCGACCTTAAATCCATGTCTTCATCAGCGATCGAGCAGCAACCTTAAACCCATGTTTTCATCAACAGTCGAGCAGTGACCTTAAACCCCTGTCTTCATCAACAGTCGGGCGGAGACCTTAAACCCTTATCTTCATCAGCGGTTAAGTGACGACCTTAAACTCATATCTTCATTAGCGGTCGAGTGACGACCTTAAACCCAGAACTATTCGGTCGGCTACACAGATAACTCATTGTTGATCAACGAAGCCACACTTGAGTTTGCTCGACGACGCTTAGACTAAAATACAATTCGAATAATTAAAATGCCAAACAGCGAGAAAGAATCTAAGGGTTAGCCGGACGGACGAGCATTTATTGATACTTAAGAAAATTTTTACAAAAGTAAAACTCTCGACGGGCTCACTCCAAATAATCCAAGACATCATCGAGCAGCGACTCAATCAGCTTGTCCCTACTGATGATCTTACTTGTCAAGCGTCCTATCGATAGCAAGGTCGAATAGACGGAGTGGTCGATCGGTGATCTTGTCATTAAAAACATCCGAGCGGATATAGGCTTACTTCATGAGATCAAACCTGCTCAACTCAGCTCCCTAGTAAGTCTCTAAGTTCGCACAGGAAGCCTTCAACTCTTCCTTCAAATTAGCCAACTCTTCATCTTTTGCGGCGAGCTGGGTCTTCGTTGTGGTTTGCTCGGATGGTCGTCCATCCCACTGTTACATCACTGTAAGTGCATGGTTTCGTCATCAATAATAAAATATTATCGATCCCACAGGGACTAGTTATAAGCACTAGTGATGTCTCATGGCGAATTAGCTAAACAATTGACAAAAGTAGTGAATGTACTAAGTAAAGCAACTAGAAATAGAAATAGAAAAGTAAATGAAGAAACTTGGTTTTTATGAGTGTTCTAGGAGTTTGGTTTTATTATGATATTTATCAATGTAATATGGTTCACCAATTCATATCCTCAATTAACATATATTTGTAGGAAGCTGTCGATTTTCTCCTGTAGAAGACAATCGGCAAGGGACCTTAATCTACATCACAACTGAATAAATAGATATGATCCCTATGAAGTTCGTTAGCGGGATTGTCTGTCACTAGCGTCCCTCAGTCATATGACACAGAAACACATCTTTACTCAATCCACGTAATGATGTAAGCAATAAGTATATTCAATCATCCCACCTCCTTGTAGAGACTTACTTCACCTTTCAAAAAGACACCCTAGATGTCTGTTAGCAGGACTACCTGTCACGAGCATCCCTCAGTCATATGATCTAGGGCATCCCTCTACGAGATCCACACGCATCATAAATATTCAATCAAACATGATGATTAGGTCCAAACACATAAATCCACACAAGATCAAATAGATACAAAACATGCTAACATCATCTAGATAGGAAATTGGCATATCTATGAGATCTTACATCAAATCACACCACAAATACTCCCTTAATCCTAGAATAATAGATCTACTCTATAGCAAAAGGATAAATATCCGAAGACAAGAAGATTATAAGCATTTCAATACCAATCCAGAGAAAAGAGAATAGAAAAGCTTATATAGTGTCAATGAGTGATCTTCGGAACCAATCCTTAGCTACCAGAGTTGATGTGGAGATGGAGATGGCCTCGGATTGACAAATCACAGATGAAGAACAACACCAAGTTGGATCTCCCCAAAGGGAGACCCTTTGAAAGGGGAAGAAACCCCCTTTTATAGAGCTGGGGCACGGGCACCACACGCCCTGTGACACAGCTGTGTGGTTCTCACACGGCCTCTTACATTTTCCTCTCGGCTAGGATGACACGGTCGTGTGGATCCACACAATCGTATTCTGCTTTGGCTCTGGATGGCTCTAGATGACCTACACGACCATGTGGCTCACACGGCCTGGCCATTCTTGGTCTCTGGAAATCCTGCATGGCCATGTGGACCACACGGCCAATCTCTGCTTGCTCTCTGGAAGTGTTGCACGATCGTGTAGATCTACACGGTCATGCTCTAGATATACTGCTGGGTGACATGGTCGTGTGACTCACATGGTCATGTCATGCTCCTCCTCTGGTGAAGCCACACGACCTGTGTGCACCACACGACTAAGGTCATTTTCCTCCTTGCTTCTTTAACATGGTCGTGTAGGCCACATTGCCAATGTTGTTTTCCTTCAGTTGTTAACTGGCTCGACCATGAACATCGTTTCCTCTCCAAATTCGACTCCTGTCAACAGAAAATACACAAGAGCAGATCTTCGAGTAAAGAGGAGTAATTATGCTGAAAATAAGATAAAGAGTATGAAAGTGCATAGACAAAGCATGCATAAAATATGTGAATGTGCGCCAAAACATGCTAAATAGGTGTATATAATCTATGCACATCACCCACTCAGCTTTCAGCGCGGCCTCAGCCTCCTTTAGATTCTAAGCCAACACTCGAAACTCTTTGTTTTTATCTCTAGATCTTCAATGGCATGGAGTTTCCTGGTGTTGAACGAGTGGATTTAGACTCAAAGGAAATGACCTATATATTAAGTCGGGCCAGCTGTACCACCTGCTCGGCGCTCCTGCCTTTCTCCGCTTCGAGCTGCTTGGAGCTCTTATTCAGATCGGCTCTTAATTGAGTCATCTCAGTATTCATCTGCTCCAACTGTGCCTGGGAAACAGATGATTGATCGCTCGGTGCCCATAGATGCTTGACTTCCTGCTCCAAAAATATAAACATTTGGCACATGGTTAGGCTCTCCACCCAATACTACGAAGAAGGAAAAAAAAATTTAGAGTCGAGCGGTGATGAATAGTAACATGTAAAATACTTACTCCAGTGGACATCTGGGTATGACTATCGGCAAGCGCCCCTAGAGGCATGACCACCGCATGGGCCCTAGCATCGGCTCAAATCTGTGCGAGCGACCTCTGGATAATTATTTGGTGCTCTGGGGCTCGGGAGTCAGTGTTGTCATAGTCGCACCACTCATCTGTCGGTAGATGGATGATCGTCGTTATCTAACGCTGGCCACTTGGAGCGGACGGGGCTGAGTTTGCTCTGCCCCCCGACTGAGATGTTGACACCAGGCGAATGCGAGACTTCTGAGTCTTCAGCAGTGGAGGCGGTAAGAAAGCGATCGGCGATGCGTAGATTGTTCCTTGTGGCGGACCAGACAAGGACGGCATCCGATCGAATGAAAGCGGAGTGTGTGGGATGACCTTCGCTTTCTCAGGCGCAGGTGTGGAGGTTTCGCCCCGTTCGGATGATAGATGTGGGCTTGTCCTAGTTGGAGTCTGTGTAACAGAGGTAGTTGATCGGGCAGCAATCTCCATGCGGCACCTCTTTCGGCTTATCAGCGGCTCCCCTGAAGAAGCCGATTCCGAGGCCTCAACAACTGGAATTACCATAAGCCACTCGGGTGAGGGATTTGCTACGATAACCACGTCATCACCAACCGAACGGCTGGCTACTCCTTCGCTCCCTTGAGTTAGGGCTCCCGTGCTCTCTCTGAGCGGATCCTCTTGAGAGTCGACCGGTTGTAAGCCGCGGCTCTCTAACTTAGCCACGACTACAACATTAATCTCTGCGTCCGCAAGTTTGGCTTTGCCGGCTAGACGTGCACACAACATAACTTGGGCTGCAAAAGAAAAGGAGAAATCAGTTAGATTTAAAAGTTAGACCAAGAAGGAGCATGCCTAGGCTAGATGGAAGCCTTGTGCAGATCGGGCTCAGGTTGAACATGTAGAGAACACACTCCAACAGTAACTTATGTATATGATATTTCTGACCGGCCAAGCTAAAAGCTGCATGAAAGTAGTCCAAGCGGCTCTTGTATTTCTTGAGCTCTAGAGGGTTCGACACCTCTAATTGCCACCTGGTCGGGAAGTCCAGTTGCTCGAGAAAGCGAACAAAGAAGTAGTAGTCCTTCCAATATTTGTTGGAGGACGGCATCTTGTCAAAAAAGATTAATCCCACTTGGGCTTGAAAGAGAAATGTCCCCGACTCAGATAATTTGGGATAATAAAAATAGTGGAAGAGCCGAGGATAAGAGGAATGTCGTGCAGGCGGAACAAAATGACGACCCCACACAACAACTGGAAGGAGTTCGGCACTAGTTGATGGAGAGAAATATGACAGAGAATAAATTAATGGTAGATTGAGAACCACAGACAGGTGGTAAATTGGTCCCTAAAAAAGCATACAAAATCCGGAGGTGGCTTGTTCGGGCGGTCAAAAGTTGAGGGAAGATCGATTTGATAATCCGATGGAATTTCAAAGGCAGCTCTCAAACTCTCTGCATCACCTCCATCGAACCTGGACTCAATGGATATATACCAGGGCCCAGGGACGGAGACAGGAGGTTGAGAGAAGCTTGCCATCGGAAATAAAAGTCGACAGGGAAACAACAAAGAAATTCGACTGAAAAAGAAGACACTAAGAACAATGAACAGATTCAATTGAAAGGAGATAATGACTTACTAGAGAGATCGCTGAGATTGCTAGAAAAGGTGAAGAACATAGTGTCGCTGAGATGCTCACCAACGAAGACAAAGACGCAAAGTGAGGAAGATGGCGAAGCATGCGAGGTTTATAAACCAAAATTTAAAGGGGGGATTGAGAAGGCAAAGAACTTAACAATCTTTATTTATGCACATCACAAGACATTGTCAATGATAAGAAAGTTTACCAAAAATAGAGGCATAGTGAAGTTGGGAGTAACATGATTTGTAACTACTTTTCTAACTTTGCAAAGCTTGATGGAGAAGAAAAGTGAACTAAGATCTATGGTTGATATTGAAGAATGGAATGCATGCAAGCATTCAAAAAGTATAAAGGGAAAGGCGACACATAATACCGCTATGAGTGTCTCTTTTTGGAATGGAGTAAGTTTTTTGCTTGAAGGTGTTTATCACTTTAGTTAAGTTGTTTCATCTTGTTGATGGGGATAAGAAGCCATCTATAGGTTTTGTATATCGAGAATTACTTAGAGCGAGAGAGGATATTAAAATGACATTCAAAAATTAAGAACTTCACTATTGTCCTATTATTGATATTATTGATGAGAAAAGTCGTAATCGACTTGATAGTCCACTACAATTGGTGGCCTACCTCTTGAATCCTTATTAATCCTTCAATGACCAGAGCATAGGAAGTGAAGAAGTGGTTATGAATGACTTATTCACTTGTGTTGAAGCATTCTTTCCCAAGATATTGATAGCCAAAGTGAGGTGGTAAATGTGGAGTTGTTGAATATATATCAACAAAATGGGGGGATTTGGAAGACCATTGACTATAATTAGATGCACAAAAAATGATGAGAAATTTTATCCGGATAAGAACTAAGTACTTACTTTATTTTGTTATTTTTATTGCTTGTTAGTTGTTTCTTGATTTTGCTTATTATTATTGTTTGATTTATTTGTATTTAGTTAGATGGTGACATCTTTTTAGACATGGTGCACCTAAATTACAAAAGATGGCTAAAAGAATCCTTTCTTTAACTACAAGTTCTTCCGATTGTGAGAGAAATTGGAGTATTTTTGAGGGGATAAGTACTTAATTAATAATTACTTATGACTTATTGCTTATTGACTTAATAATTAATATATTTATTTAATGTAGATCCATACAAAAAAAAATAGACTAGATACTGAAAGGTTGAACAATTTAGTTTATGTTCAATTCAATGCCAAGATCATAAACAAAAAAGAGAAAATAAGAAGAAAAAGGAGTAGATGTGTTACTTGCTAATGAAGCAACTATGGCACAAGGATAGATTATTGATGGTGGAGATGAAGATGTTGAGACAAATATTGAAGATGTCAGAGTATTAGGAAATAATTATTATTAATAAATACTTATTTGTTTCCTAGTTATTAGAGAATAATTATTGTTAGGAAACACTTATTTATTTTCTAATTATTAGAGAATAATTATTATTACGAAATACTTATTTATTTTCTAATATTTTATATGTTTTCCTATTTTATATACTTTCCTATTTTTCACTTGTAATGGTATTTATATATCATATATTATCATCAATCAAGTGCATGAATTCTATCGCCAACATGGTATCAGAGCGCTAAGATTAACAACATTCATTTTTTTTCTTTTCTCCACAATATCCACCATATCCACCAGTCGCCTTCTATAATGGATGTCATCGACGACATCACTCGCCGGCTATCTCTCACAAATACTCCTGATTCACCTTCCACCCTTATGGTTCTCAACGTCAATGCTCAGGCATCGTTGAAACTCACCACCTCTAATTACTTTGCCTGGCGCTTGCAATTCACGTCTCTTCTATTCGGATATGACTTACTAGGTTTTGTTGATGTCTCGCATCCCTGTCCCCCTACGCAGATAATGCCTACAGACGCCACGCTTCCTCAAGCAAATCCTGATCATATTCTCTGGCTTTGTCAGGATCAACTTCTCCTTAACGCTATTATAGGTTTGATGTCTCTTACTCTTATGCAGTTTATTTCTTCATCAACTTCATCTAGAGACACATGACAAACACTAGAGAGAACCTACGCTGCTCCCTCGCGTGGCAGGATTATGACTCATCGTCAAAATCTTGACATCCCTCAACAGGGTAATAGATCTATCACTGATTATATCCAGGACATCAAAAGAAATATTGACGCTCCTACGCTTATGAATGTCAAAGTTGACTTTGATGAGCTCTCCATTAGTGTCCTGAATGGTCTTAGCCAAGATTATTATTATAATATCTCACATGCTCTGTAAGTTCGTGACATCCCTATTACCTTTGAAGAGCTATTCGAGCAGCTCCTCAGCTATGAAGCTCAGTTAAAAGTCTCGATACCATCTCCATCTTTGATGTCAATGACTGCTCTTGTGGCTCCAGCAGAGAATTCTCATAATCGGTATTCAAACTATCGTCGTAGTCGCCAGCAAGTTTCGCCAATGTCCCATCAGCCATGCCTGTCTACTCCTAGGCTGTTTGTACGTCCTCCTGCACATCCAGCTGTGTCCAGTCCCAATCATTATCTTGGGCGTTGTCAAATCTGTGGTGTCCAAGGTCACTTTGGTCGCAGTGTGGTCATATTACTGCCTTAATGCTTGCTCTGCTTCCCCAACTCCTCCGCGTGCTCTGCGTCTAGCGTATAGTGCGCCATTTGCACATATTACTGTTCATTTTTCACCTTCGTTTGATTCTTGAGAATGGGTGGTTGACTCTAGCGCCTCTCATCATGTCACCACTAATCTTGCTAGTCTCTCGTTGCATGAGCCTTACTCTGGGAATGATAGCATCGTCATTGGTGATGGTTCTGGATTACCCATTACACACACTAGTTCTTTCTCTTTTCCCACTCCATCTTTCCCTTTAATTTTCTCTAATATTTTATTTGAATCATCTATGTTAAAAAAATTAATTTCTGTTGCTACACTTTGTGCTACTAATCCTATTACATTTTTTTTCTTTGATTCTTATTTCCAGGTGTTGGATCGGCATACGGGAGTGACATGGTCAGAAGGGTCTATAGAGATGGTGTCTATTACTGACCAAAATTTGCATCTACGCTATCATCTCCTTCCACCTTTTTTGTGTCTGTCTGGTCATCTATTTCCTTATGGCATAGTCGTTTAGGTCATCCGTCATTAGGTGTTTTACAACGTTTTTTGTTATCCTTGGGTCTTTTATTTCCTGCGGATACTTTGTCTAATTTTTTATGTACTTCATGCAATATTAATAAGAGTCATAAATTGGCCTTTCATAAATCTAGTATTTCGTCTTGTGCTCCTTTGGATATTATCTTTTCTGATATTTGGATATCTCCTATATCATCATTTGATGAACTCAAGTATTATGTTATCTTTGTTGATCATTTTACAAAGTATATATGGCTTTATCCCTTATGAAAAAAATCGGATGTATACTCTACCTTTATTACATTCAAAACTCTTGTTAAAAATTGGTTCTCGATGACTATCAAAACACTCTTTACTGACAATGGAGGTGAATTCTTAGCCCTTTCACTCATTTCTTACTACTCATGGTATTAGTCACCTTACCACTCCTCCATGCACTCCTGAACACAATGGATTAAGTCACTTTTGACGAACCTACTTCTTCTAGTTACCACGCCTGCTATGCTTTTCACTAATAATTTAGGCGTCACCTATCTTTCAGTTGATCCTATTTTTTACTCTCGAATGAAGCATCTGACTATTGACTATCACTTTGTTCGTGATCTGGTGCAGGCCTCCGAACTACGAGTTACTCATATTTCTGTTGAGGATCAGTTGGCTGATGCACTTACCAAGTCGCTTTCTCGACCTCGGTTGTTTGCTATTTACAGCAATATTGGTATCATTTCTAGGACACTATCTTGAGGGGACGTATTAGGAAATAATTATTATTAGTAAATACTTATTTATTTCCTAATTATTAGAGAATAATTATTATTAGGAAATACTTATTTATTTTCTAATATTTTATATGTTTTTCTATTTTTCACTTATAATGATATTTATATATCATGTATTATCATTAATCAAGTACATGAATTCTATCGTCAACACAGAGAACTTCACGAAGAAGAATTTGTATCGAATGAAGAAAAGAAAGATGTCATGGATTTTTATTTTAAATCTTATACAAAGGAAGTGTTGGAGAAATATGGAGATGAACTAGAAAAAGAATTAGGGATATAGAAGATTATATGAGTTATTTTGTGACTTATGAGAAAACTTTTGCTATTTTGTATGTCTTGTCAGTTTGTAGTTTATACTTTAGTCTTTTAGTTTGTATACTTTTGCTATTTCAATATTTCTATTTTCATTTATTTATTATGATCAAATTATGTATTTCATTATTAATATTTCGGTATTTCCATTTTGTTTGTTATGCGTGTCAGTTTCAGGATTCTGTCTTATCCCAGAATCCTGTCGAATCGATCAATTGATCGATTCGGCAAGATTCTACGACAAACATAACCCTATTGAATCGATTGATCGATTCGGCATGTTGAATCGATCAATAGATCAATTCAGAAGGATTATGGGACAAACAGAATCCCTGCCGAGTTGATTGATTCGGCGTGTTGAATCGATCAGCTGTTCTGTTTGTATGGAAAACCCAACCGGATCGATCCGGAAGGGTTTTCCCGAAAAAAATCTCTTCCTTGGTGGCTAGCTAAGCAACCCGGCGCTAAGTGGCGGGCAACTGTCCGGCTACCGCCTAGCTCTTTTTTTAACACTGATCTTTGTTCATCAATATCTTCCGGATCTTCCGTCAATTCATTTTTCTAGAATTCATAGAGAATAGATTAATCTGAATTTTCAATCATTTGAAATAAATATAGGTATTTTAGTACTTGAAAGAAGTAAATAGTTAAGAAAATGAAATGAAGAATGAAATATTAGGAATATATTTACAGAGAATTTTTTAAATAAAAAATAAAAATTAATCGTTGTTTGTAAACATTCAATAACGTTCTTTTTATATATTTTTATTTTTATTTTAAAAAAACAATAAAAAAATAAATCATTAAAAAAATTGAAAGAGTGGCAAAAGGCGATATCGTTCGTCCTCAGTGTCCCCGTCACACCACGCCCAAGGTCTTCACGAGGGAGGTAAATCACGGTAGCTAGAGAAGTTAGTGCGCAGTGGGAAGAGGTGCACAGAGACCAGAGAATTACGCCCAAAGTTTTTACGAAGGAGATAAATCACGATAACTTGAAAGAGTGGATCATAAAACGGAGGAACTCTATGGGAGGGAGCTCTCTCCAAAGTCGAAACCCTATTTGGCCATGACAGCGTGGGATGGATAGTAAATGCGTAAATGGTTACATGTGGTAGTGGGATTCCAAATCCCTTTCTACCATATCGGCACGAGATGAGTTGTTCTAGACCATAAGGTCAGTGTGTAGAAAGTTACGTACAACAAGGGTGGGATCCTTAATCCTTTCCGACCATGTCATCAAGGGATGAGTAGCTCTAAATTATAAGGGCATCTCCAACGTGATATAGATTTTTAGCTTTTTTTGGTGGCTCCCACTAAAAATGAAGTAATAGTTCGATTTTTCCGACCCAACGTAAAAAAGAGGGTGAAAAAAATTTATAAAACCACCATGGTAGATGCCCTAAGGTCCCTAAGGTTCATGTGTGCAAGGTTACCTAATAGTGGGATCCCTCTTTCATTCTTGAGGCCAAGTTGTCGAGTGGGGTTTCAAGCACCAACGCCCTTATGTGCAACAGGTTGTGATTATTCATAATCTATGATTACATATCGAGTGAATCGGATATTGATGAATAAATTTAGTATTCGGCACAATAAAGCTAGTTTATATTTATTCAATGGTAAAAAATATATATGAAACAAATAAAATTGAACACGAGTGAGCTCGATTGTTCATTCATGAACAAATTTATGAACAATTTATAAATACATATTGATGTAATTTATAAATTTTATAATTATAAATTATTCATAATTAAAAATAAAAAATAATATAAATATGTATTAGATACGTTATTAGTTGAACTTTATAAAAAATTTGAACTCTATCAAATTTTTAATAGACAAGTTTCAATAAATTCGATAAGAAATAAATAAATTTAAATATAGCCTTTTACACCTCAACTAGAGGATGGTAGTAATTTCTAATTGCTACAAATATATTGAGATAAGGAATGTAGACCAGCCGAGGGAGCCGTTAAAGATAGCGATCTACCTAACAGGGCACTCCTTTTGATCTATAAAAGTCGTTAATGTAACAACAAAAAGTGTTCAATCCGGAATTAAAGTAATCAGCTCAATTTATTCTTTCCACAGTTGTACTTTTTTAAAATATCTTTAAATTTTTTCACTTGCTATCATTCCACCGGCTGATACTTGAGATTTTAGAAAAAAAAATCTAAGAAAATAAAGACAGTCATACATATAAGTTAAATGACAAATGAGTATTAGTCACCAATGACCAACAACATCAAGCTTTTATCTTTTGAGCGGTCTACTGAAACCAATAAAACTAGAATGAAGAACCCATGTTTCATCACGTTAATAATATCCTGCCACTATAACTACAATTTTACAGCATATATTGTTCTCGGAGACGATGTTCGCAGCATAAGTCTAAACAGCCGACCTTTCAGCCCCCGTCAGATGGGAGAACCACGGATGCTAGAACTGCTTGTACATCATAAATCTTTCATTATTCTTCCCCATCTTGCTCATCGCTTTCAGCTACAAGATGATCAAGAGAAACCTTAGCCTTCTTGGTTTTCAAAGAGCCAACGTCATCAACTTCTTTGTCATTCCTCTTTTCGTTGACGCATGTGCCCTCATCAACTAGCACCAATTCTTTTGGCATGGAGCCTCGATCCTTCTCTTCGGCACAGTCCTCTGTCATTGAATCCGCATCCAATTTGGTTCTGGTAGATTTTTCTTGTACGGCTGGTGACTGCTTACCATCTTCAAGAAGAGCACGGATTTCCTCTGTGCTTGCAAGGTCAGCAGGTGTTTGCCCACCTTTTGTCTTGGCAGTAAGGCTTGCACCTTTCCTGATTAGATATTTGATGAGTTCTGCATGAGATCCTTGGACAGCATAGTGCAAAGCCGTGAATCCTTTTCTGTTTGCAGCCTTGACGGAGACTCCAGAAGATAATAGGACCTGGATCGTCTCCAGGTGACCTTTCTGAGCAGCAAAATGGATTGCAGCTGTATCATCCATAGCAGCAGCGCCAACATCAGCTTTGTTATTGCAGAGAAATTTTACGACCTCTGTCTGCCCAGACCATGCAGCTAGATGCAATCTTAATTCAAATTAATCATGTCAAGGCAAATGCTAAAATCACAGGATATCCTAAGGTTTTGCATGTTTAAGTGTTAGCAATGGAATGGAGCAAAACTTTTGAAACCTCAAACAATTGCCATTTTAGTAAAGAAATTGTATACTTGTTCACTTTCCCTCGGTGCATAGGCTTCCAAAATACAGTGATCTTTTATATGATGGAATGGTAGTCTTCTACATCACTCACAAAATAGTTGTCTAACATATAATAGAAGAAAAATTATCTCAATCCTTTGTCTGTAACTATTCCACCGAATGTTCAACTTAAACCTTACTTCCAACTTAGTTTGTACCACCTTTATTGTCTTAGATAGGGAATTGTGGTGAGCAAATGAAGTTACAGACTAAATGAGAACTACTAATAACTAGAGTTCAAGAAGTTTGAGCGAGTGATTGGGCTTAGAAATTTAATGAATTGATTATCTCAATTGATAAGATTTGTCACAGCTTGGGATCATACCAAACCTAATTAAAGGACAAACACCTGCTTGTTCGATGTCAAAAAACCATTTGACAAACACCTAAGCAGAGGTGATTCTGATAAATTGGATTTTGAATCATGACAGTGATTTCAAACTTCAACTTGTGGAATCTGAAACACTTTAATTTAGTCTCGCCTCATCATGAACTATTATACAAAGGAGTCCATAACTTAGATGACTAAATTTCTATTAATGTGCACTAAGTTTTATAAGTTCTGTAACATTTTAGTATTATGGTGAACCTAATCTTAGGCATTGTTGATGGGGTATTTGAAAAAAAAAAAAATCTTGGGTGATGATGAAAATTAGGTCTCACATCCTATCGATCTGGGGTGATTTGGAGCTGAGTCGAATTTAAATCTTGATGTGTATATTAAATTTAAGCGAAAGACATTGACAGTTCAGTTCCAAGTGGAGGGTGGGCTAATTAAGGAAATTTATTGGCTTAGCTTGGTGATATTATCAACTTAGGCTGAGCTAGTGATTGAATGTAATAAGTTAACAGGTGATCCTTTTGCTTGTATGGGTGGTGAGTTATACATTGTCACATAAATATATAATCCAGACCCTTCCATATACAAACTAAAAGTTCTTCTCCTTGAGGTAAGAAAACATATTTGACTTTACAAAGATAGGGAAAGTAGGTTTTTTCTAGGATGACAGGTGTAATACAGTTTCTACTATCACATTTTGTCTGCAATTGGTCAAATTAAGCATAAATTGCAGCATAATTGACGTTAACTACAATATATACATTTTGTCTGCATAATTATTTTAAGCACAAACACAAATTTTATTCTTTTTATACGAAAAAAACAAGAAACGAAACCTGGTTATGACTTGGGCATCAGTCTGATAAATAATCTTTCCGCTCCTTTCATTGAAGAAGATTGATATCCAAGCAATTTTTTTTCTTAATGGAGGACAAAATTTAAAATTCTGAATAGGGGAAAAAAAAAGAGGCCAATTAGAAAGAATCGTCCGAAAAAATGAAAACAAAATGAAACAAAAAAAAACCCGACAATTTAGTCAAAGTCCACAAAGTTGGCAACTAAACCCTAGAAAGTCTAACGTTTATTGCTAAATCATAGTAAGCCACTTGATTTGCACTGGAATTTAACCAAAGATAATTCAGAAGAGTAAAAATCCATTAAAAGGATACGGGGTCCGGGAAAGGCGATCCCTAGAGTTAACGGCGAGTGGATTGGTGTTACAGATGGACACGACGGTGAGGCGATCCCCAGTCCTGGCGGCGGTGTGGAGATCAGGTAATGGTAAACCTTCGTCTTTTCGGAATCCCCTCTTCTTCTTCGAGTTCGAGGTCGCTCCAGGGTTTTCCATCCTCCTGTTTGTGGTTCGCACTTGAAGTTCCCAAACGAATTACAAGATGCCATGGCTGATCGTGTCATATGTTATTTTCAGGAGCATCAGTTAAAGGGCCCAAAACGTTAAGGCCCAAAATGCTTCAAGCCATGGAGCCCACACAAGCGACACTAGTTGAGTCGGATGACGAAATGATATTTTGGTAAAAATTTATTTATATATTCAAATATAATTAAATAAATAAATTTAAATAACTAATTGAATTAAATGAATTATTTTATATATATATATATATATATATATAGTTTGTTAATCACGAATAAGGATTATAAACTATCCAGGAATAAAGGAATAATGTGCGCGGATAAAATTTATGAACCAACCTATTAATTAACAAAACTCTTATTAAAATCATTAACCATCTAAATAAATTTTAAAATATAAAAATTTAAAATAATATAATACCTAAACCAATTAAGTTCAAGTTAAATTTAAATCAAACTTAAATTTTAAAAAAAACTAAGCTAAATTTAAATAATTGTTATAATGATTTAGTTCATTTTTATACTCGACTTGATTTGACTAGTATCTTAACAAATAAATTTAAATAATCTAAAGCTTGATTTGGTTTAATTGGTTAGCAACCCTATTACTCAATAAGTTAGAGATGATACTACTATGAGTTTAAATTACGCTCCTAGTGAATTAGAGGTTGACAGATTTACTATAACATGAGATAAGAGATCAATTTTCGATGGACACATGTACTTGGAAAAAAAAATCCCTCCTATCTCCTATCTAACTTGGCGATCAGTTGTAAGCTGACTTCGTGATTTATCTCCATATATATAATCTAGAGATGGACTATAAAGGGTACCTAGGATGAACATAATTACTTTTGCTATAATGAATTATGCTGAGAGGAGAAAACATATAAAATTGTGTGAGATATGAATAGGTTCAAAAATCAAAAGGGTGTAACTCTTCTTTGTCAAAATCATAACAAGATTTTTTTTATCTTTCATAAAAAAAATCTCATTGTTGATATTGTATTTTGTTAAAATTATCCATAATTTTGCCTGTAAACATTGATGAGTGAATTATATGTGAGTTGACTTTAATGCCAATTTAATTATTAATCGTTGGATGACAACAAGGATAATATTGTGGTTCTTCTAGTTAGAAGGAAAGCAAATAGAAAGATAAGGAGTTAGAATGACGGTAAGGGGGTTCCCCTATATAGTCATTCCAATGCTCAAGTTAGAGAAAAAAAGTCAAACATGAGTATTAGAGTTTTGATGTACGTAGTTATACGTATGTACCTTGGATATCGGATAGGGCTACCTTTTATAGAGAGACAATAGACTTTTTCCTTCCGTTCCGATCTTTACATTATAATCATTTAATTATTTAAATAATTTAAAACTTATTCATGCCAATATTTTTTTCGAAATAATATGAGATTTATATGAGAAATATCCTTTTCTATAAATAATCTAAGATTTATGCGATGGTTATTCTATTTTTTTTAAATGATCATGCATTCCGATGTGCGTCGCCAAGGAGCCGGGAGGCCCAAAAGCTGGGAGGCCCAAAAGATGGGAGGCCCAAAAGAAGGGAGACCAAGAACTCAAGAGGCTTGAGAAATTTAGGCTAAGGAGTCAGGGGCCCAAGAGCCGAGAGGCCCGAGAGCCGAGAGGCCCAAGAGCCGAGAGGCCCGAGAGCCGAGAGGTCCAAGAGCCGAGAGGCCCAGGAGCGGGAGGCTAAGGAACTGGGAGGCTCGAGAGCTAGAGGCTAAGGAGTAAAGAGGCCCGGGAGTTGGGAGGGTTGGGGGCCAAAGAGACGGGAGGTTAAGGAGCTAGGGCTCAAGAGCCGAAATGCCTAGGAGCTTGGAACCAAGGAGCCAGGAGGCTCAGAGGAGCCAGTGGCTAAGGAGCCGGGGTAGTTGACTTGCAAAACAAGTTAGAATTCTTGCTTTCTTACTTATCAAAGATACACAATTAATTAAAAGTAAATAAATAACATAAAAATAAAGAAGAGACTCAAAGATTTACTTGATTACGACATAAATGGTTGTTAATCAAGACAATTGAAATAACTAAAAGAAAACTCCTTCGACAACCGTCGGAGGTGAAGAAGCCCCTTACAATAGTTAGAAGCTCAGAAATGAAGTACAAAAGTTGATTCTAAGTGTGTTGTTAAACTCTTAGCTCTAGGATGCCATTTATAGTATTCTAGTCACAAGTGACCATTGTTGATGTGGCAATGGAGGCACCTCCAATGATATCCAGGGTGCCTCCAATGAGATAAAATTTTATTCTCGTCACAATGGCTCTACAATCGTTCTGCGACATTAGAGGTGCCTCTAGTTAACTTGAGGCACCTTAGCTATTATTCATCCAAAGCGCTTTCAGTCAACTGAAGCGCCTCTATTCCCTTTTGTAACAACTTATCTACTGGGATACCTGAGACACCTCCAATCACCTGAGGCACCTCGGGTCTTCAAGTCTTCATGATACTTCCAGGTTGACCATTTTTGGACTATGTCTCTTGGGTGATGCTTTGGTCGTCCAGAGTTAAGCTCGCCTGAACCCAACTCCGACCTTCTCCTCGAGTCAGTCTGTTGCTTCTTGTTCTATTGGTAATTTTCCTTTTCTTCTCTGTTCTTGTCCTCGGGTGCTTCAAAATTATATTTAATTATTAGAAGAATAATCAAAGTCAATTTTAAAGAATACCTTCATCCGACACTTCCAAAGCGCGGACTCCCCCCTAAACTTCGGTGAATGAATGTTTGATCCAGTCATCTTCTTATTATTTCAGTTGGCAGTTAGTTGTTTTAAAGTGGTTGAACTTTGATACCACTTGTTGGATCATTAGACTAGTTAGAAGGGGGGAGGGGGGTGAATAAATGACCCGCAAAATAAGTTAAAATCTTCTCTTGTTATCTTGCTTTAAAAGGGCACACAATTAATTAAAAGCAAATAAATAACATAAAAATAAACACAGGATTCGAAAATTTACTTGATTACAACCTAGGTAGTTGTTAATTCAAGACAATTAAAAAAATACTAAAATAAAACTCCTTTGACAACAATCGGAGGCAAAGAAGCCTTTTACAACTGTTAAAAGCTTAGAAATGAAATATAAAAGTTGATTCTAAGTGTGTTGTCAAAGTTCTAACTCTACGGCTTTATTTATAACATTCTAGTCACAAGTAACCATTGCTGATGTGCCATTGGAGGCGCCTCCTATTACAGGACTGTTACGGTTGGCTAGATGGGGGTGAGTAGCCTTGAAAAAGAGTTGGAAGAATCTCTTGCATTTTGAACTTAGCAAGGCACACTATTAGATAATCAAAAATAATATTAAAGAGAATAATATAAGAAAAATAGTAAGAAGGCTCAAGAGTTTACTTGGTTATTTTGGATCGTGAAGAATCGATAGAGGGGGGGTGAATATCGAATTAAAAATTAACGAGAGGACGCAGCGGAAAAAGTAAAGTAAAGAGAGATGATACAAGTAATTTTTACTTGGTTTGGAGCCTGTGTCGACTCCTACTCCAAGGTCCGCACACGAGGGTGCTTTAGATAGGCAATTCACTAGCAATTCGAAGTATTTGTTTACAATTTATAGTACAAGAAAGCTAATGAAAATAAGCAATACTGATAAGAAAAGTAAGACTAACAAGTAGAGCGTTGTCAGCAGCGTCGCAGGAGCACCAGAGATCTGATTGTCGGTTGTTGTCAGAGCTCCGCCTTTGACCCTCCTTATATAGGAGGCTCGGGGCGCCTGGAACCTTCAGGGCGCCTCGACCATGACGTAGCCGACCCAACCAGGAGGCTCCACGTGGTGGCGACGCGAAGATGATAGAATTTGCCTCCGGGCGCCTGAGCACCTCCCGGGCGCCTGAGCACTTCCCGGGCGCCTGAGCACCTCCCGGGCGCCTGAGCACCTCCCGGGCGCCCAGACCTAAGTTTTCCAACAGACTTCTTCCTGCAAGAAAAACTTTAGTCCGAGACAATTATACCCTGCAACACAGATTATTAGCACAGTTTTATAGATAAGAAAAATAGTAATTAGATTCCGTCTCTCTGAGACCGGAATCTAGTCAAGATCTCGACTTAGAGTTCCGAGATGGTTCTAAGTCGGATCGACGCCTAAGTTCCCTTCCCAGGAACGCGTCCTCACAGTCACTCCCCTCCAGTTACTTACCTTCACTTACCTGCCAGACGTCCGATCAGCCCTTCGACCCGTCTGGACTTCGTGTCAGCTATCCGGTCAGCCCGTCGACCTAGCTGGACTTCGTGCCAAACGTCCGGTCAGCCAGTCGACCCGTTTGGACTTCGTGTCAGCTATCCGATCGGCCCGTCGACCTAGCTGGGCTTCATGTCAGATATCCGGTCAACCCCATCGACCTGTCTGGACTTCTCCTGCACGCTCGGTCAGAGTGTTAGATCTACAGCAAAACTAACTTAACATATTTTGTCATTCATCAAAACCTGGGTTCGACCTTTAGTACTAACCACACCAACAATCTCCCCATTTTTGATGGAATGACAACTTGGTTAAGTTAGTGTAAAATGCAAGTTAAAACAAGCATTAACAGGTTTTTAAGTTAGTTTTTATTTTCAATTAGTTTTAGCTAACTTAACCACCCTAACCCTCCGCCTTTGGCATTCATTAAAAAGAAACATATTATAAATACAGAAAAACTCCAATAAAGAATATGGACAATTGCAAAAAAAACAAGTCAGATTGACTCGGGGCAGTTAAAATAATTAAAGATTTTGCTGTTAAAGAGTATATGTTAACTATTTCAAAATAGCTAAGTTATCAAAAATAGCTAATTTTAGAAAAATAATTTAGTAATAGGTTTGCAAATCTTCAACAGATAATTTAAACAACCATAAATTTATAAAAACTAATTTTTCATGTATAAGTTTAAAGTTAACAAAAAAAAAATCCAAACTTCCAAACATAAGTTTATATGTTCCAAAATTTTCAAAATAAACTTGAACTTGAAACATTTTTCAATCATGAGTTTTATAAAAGTAAGATTTAAAAAAAAAAGGTTAGATTTAATGTTCAAAATCTAATTCTTCAAAGTTAAGTTTGTGAAATCTAATTTGCAAAACTAAGTTTTTATTTTCTTAAGTTAATTTTCAACATTAAGTTTGAAAAATCGTAATTTCAAACTAGGTTTGTAACATTCGATTTTCAACACCAGTTTTCAAACCAAGTTTATAACATATAATTTTCAAATTCAAGTTTTCAAACAAAGTTTATAACATATAATTTTCAAATCCAAGTTAAAAAAATATTAACATAAAACTTAGTTTTTCAAAGGTTAGGTTTCATAGACACATTTCTAAAATATTTTTAGAAGAATATTTTCCAAAATCTAATTTCAAAAATATTTTTAATAAAAAATAGATGTGAAAATAATTATTGCTCCCCCTTAACCTGACATTATTAAAATAAAGCTTTTGAAAATATTTACTAAGAATATTTAATATAAGATTTTCAAAGTAAATTTTTTTTTAATAAATTGAGGTAGAATTTTCTAAAGAGATTTTAAAGAGAAAATAAAAAAAAATAACACTTAAGGAGATACTTAAAAAATACACCTCCCCCTGAATTTGATATTCCTTTAATTTAATACTCTCCCTTAATTTATTAATCCTCCTTATTTTATTACTCCCCCTTAATATAATGCTAAGGTTTGGGTGTGTTTAATTTCAAAGCCTTAACACATTTTTCTACCTAAGTGTTCTAGGGGATTTTGTAACATTTACATAATTATCTTTGTATCCTTGGTATAATTATTTATTTGAGTTTAATTAATCAATAATTAATTTTAGATTCAGGTGTTTAACTTGAGTTTAAGGTTAAATAAGATAGGATTTTATTAATTCAATAACAATTAATCATTATCAATAATTTATCAATTAAATTTTACTTGATTCAATAATTTAATACTTATTAAAATAATTTAAATTTCATATTAATTGATTGAGTTGATTTAATGAAAATTCTAGTTATAATTTTAACTATTCATTTACTTCCTTTTAAGTAGGATTAACTTAATTAGTTTAAAGTTAACATTAATTCGAAGTTAAATTTATTAAAGTTATTAAACATAGTTAAGGTTCAATTTGAATCAATCGTTAATAATGATAAATTATTCACTTATTAAGTATTTAATTAAGTTTATAATCTTAAGTTAATCAAATTTTAATTATTTGTTAATAACATCATTAAGGTTTAGTTTAACATATTTTAATGTAATTTGAATTTAATTATTTACGAACCATCTCCTTGAGATTTTTTTTCTCTTTGTCTACTGATCCGGCGGTAAGAATGGGGGACCCACTTCCTGAAGGGTCTCAGCTTGAGGACCGATGAAGGGCTGACTAAGCGGTTAATGGTCGCGCCGAGCAGCTAAGTAAGTCCGAGCGGATCTAGGGACAACCCATCCAGGGGCTTGAGTTTCCGACGCCAAGGCAGGAGGATCGAAGGGCCGAGCGGGAGTCCGCTCGGCTGGGGCCAAAGGGCCGAGCGGGTTGTCCGTTCGGCCAAGATAAGGGCGAGGGTACAAAGGTGGCCGAGCAGCCTATGCTCTCGGCTCGGGATATGGGATATCAGCAGAAGCATGTCTGATGATTAGGCCGTACACAAGATCGCACGATGGAGGATCTTGCCGTCACATCATGGAAAGGTTGATACAGTAGCAGTATGGCCTCATGGACGTCTTCCTGCCAGATCCATATCTGGGCATGGCCCTTCTGACAGACCCATGCCTGGGCATGGTCAAAGGCAGGTGGTTGCTTTGATTGACGCGCCCAGGCTTCTTCGAGAGGTCTATATAAGACCTCCATTTCTTCACCGGAGGTATGAAAAAAGTCTTCATCTTGAGGCCACCTTTTTGTTATTCCTCGCCTGACTTGAGCGTCGGAGGGCCGTCGCCGGGACACCCCTCCTAGCTCGGTTTTTGCTGCAGGTTCGCCGGAGCATTCAAGGATTCAGCAGGGAGCGCCACGTGCCCAGTGTCCGTTGACTCCTGGTTCGGACAGGATCAAATTGGCGCCGTCTGTGGGAACGCTCCTGCATCCGAACGGGAACGATGGATGAGGCTGGACGACCACACACGGTGGCGCTTTCAACAGAAGAACTCGACGCTCTGGTCGAGATGAGGGCCTCCAAACTTGTGGAGCAAAAACAGAAAGCAGCAGCCGAGCAGCCTGAGCAACAAGCAACATCTGCGTCAGGTGGCCGAGCGGAAGCACCTCCAGCCACCGTCGCATTCCATCGAGCCTTATTTCGCACCCCTGAAGCCGCACCAACACGAAGAGATAGAGGCTCTTCTTCAGACGAAATGCCAAGGCGGGATGACAGAAAAGGGAAAGCTCCCCGGGCGGACTCATCTCCCGAGCGGATCAATCGCCAATTCTCGGAGGCTATTCTACGAGACCCTCTACCCAAGCACTACGTGCCTCCGACGATCGGCAAGTACAACGGAACAACGGACCCGGATGATCATCTGGGTAAGTTTGATAACACAGCTACACTCCATCAATATACAGATGGAGTAAAGTGCCGCGTCTTCCTTACAACTCTCTCGGGATCGGCTCAACGGTGGTTTCGGAGGCTGCCGGACGGATCCATCACAAGTTTCAAAGACTTCCGAACGGCCTTCCTCCACCACTTCGCCAGCAGTCGGCGTTATCAAAAGACAAGTGTTAGCTTGTTCGCCATCAAGCAGGAGCCGAGAGAATCACTTCGAACTTACATCCAACGGTTCAACAAGGTGGCAATGGATATTCCAACGGCCACATCAGAGACCATGATGAATGCCTTCACACAAAGCCTAGTGGATGGGGACTTCTTCCGGTCGCTCATCCGAAAGCCGCCCCGAGATTATAATCACATGCTATACCGAGCCAATGAATACATCAACGTAGAAGAAGCGCAAGCCGCCCGGAAAAAGGAAACTCCAACCGAGAGGACGCCTATTCAGGCCGAACGGAGACAGCAGGCCGCTCATCAGCCGCCTAGAGGACCAAGGGCCGAAGCAATCCGCTCCCCTCGTGTGAGGACCCAAGTTCAAGAAGTAGCTGCCGCTCGGATCAAGCCAAAAAAGAAATGGACCCCTATGTTCTGCTCCTTCCACCAGACGGATATGCACAACACGAGGGATTGTTGAAGTCTTCCCTTCGTGGCTAATCCCGTGCCCAGGAAGGCTGAACGACGGTCTCCTTCCGTCGACCGAAGACAAAGGACCCATGAAGCTGACCGGATTCACACCGAGAGGCGACATCAGCAGACGCCCGATCGGCACCGATCTCCAAGACAGGAGAATCGCCGAGCGTCCAGAGAACGGTCCCGGCCGTCCGCTCGGGAAGAGGAAAATAGGAGCAACACTTCCCGAGGCGAGATCAACGTTATTGCTGGTGGGCCGACCGGAGGAGACTCCAAAGGCGGGCGTCCGGCAGCTCCAGATCCACGCGGTCGGTTGCAGCCAGGAGCGGGCAAGTGGACCGGAAATCACTTTCGGACCCGGGGACTTAGAAGGAGTTGAAGTGCCCCACGACGATGCTCTACTCATTAAAGCGGTAATAGCAAATTACACTATCCATCGCATATTCGTTGACACAGGGAGCTCGGTCAACATTATGTTCAAGAAGGCGTTCGATCAGCTTCAAATTGATCGAGCCGAGTTGCTGCCCATGGCGACCCCGCTCTACGGGTTTACGGGCAACGAAGTTCAGACTGTCGGACAGATCCGGCTGGCTACCTCGCTGGGAGAGGAGCCGCTCAGGAGGACAAGGACAACAAACTTCGTGGTGGTTGACTCTCCCTCGTCCTATAACGTCATTTTGGGACGACCGGCGCTCAGCGAATTCCGAGCGATCGTCTCAACCTTCCATCAGAAGATCAAGTTCCCCGTGGAAGACAAAGTGGGAGAAGTACGAGGAGACCAGCTAGCAGCTCGGCGATATTACATCGAAATGGTCCGAGCAGAAGCTAATTCTGCTCGGAAAACGCCTCGGATCGAGGTAAACGCCATCACCGAAAAGCCACCCACTTTAATTTATGAGGGAAAAGAAGAAGTGCATATTCATCCAATCCGGTCGGAGGCCACCACCTTTATTGCGTCCGATCTGGAGGAGAAGCAGAAAGAGGGTCTGATCCAATGCCTCCGACGGAATCATGATGTATTCGTCTGGTCGACACATGAGTTGCCCAGAATTTCGCCGAGCATAGCGCGGCGCGAGTTACATGTCCGACCGGACGCTCGGCCGGTAAAGCAGAGAAAAAGAGATTTCAGTGCCGAGCAGAACTCCATCATCCGGGCGGAAGTCGAGAAGCTTTTGGAGGCCGGCCACATACGAGAAGTGCAGTTCCCGAGCTGGCTGGCTAACGTAGTATTAGTCTCCAAGCCGGGCGGCAAGTGGAGAGTCTGCATCGACTTTCGGGACTTAAACAAAGCATGCCCCAAGGACTTCTATCCTCTGCCACGGATAGATCAGCTGGTGGACTCTACGGCCGGCTGCGAATTAATTTGCATGCTTGACGCCTATCAAGGATATCATCAAGTGCCGCTCGCCCGGGAAGATCAAGAAAAAGTAAGCTTCATAACGGCCGACGGCACATATTGCTATAATGTGATGCTGTTCGGATTGAAGAATGTCGGGGCCACCTATCAGCGCTTGATGAACAAAGTGTTCAAGGAGCAGATCGGGCGGAATCTGGAAGTCTATGTGGACGACATTCTTATCAAATCCGTCCGAGCGGCCGATCTCTTCAAGGACATGGAAGAAACCTTCCAAACGCTACGCAAATACGGAGTCAAACTAAATCCCCAGAAATACCTGTTCGGAGCAAAAGGTGGGCGCTTCTTGGGGTATATAGTGACCGAGAGGGGAATCGAAGCAAATCCCAGCAAGGTGAAAGCTCTACAAGACATGGTGCCTCCAAGAAATACAAGGGAAGTACAGCGGCTGACCGGTCGGATAACCGCATTGTCCAGATTCATCTCCAAAACTGCCGACCGGAGCCTCCCTTTCTTTAAAATTTTGCGCAAGGCTACTAAATTTCACTGGGACGAGGAGTGCGACCGGGCGTTCGAAGAATTGAAGACGTATCTTAATTCCCTGCCTATACTAGCCAAGTCGGTCGGGGGTGAGTCACTTTATGTTTACCTATCTTCAACCGAGCATGCTGTAGGCTCGGCGCTTGTAAGGTCCAGCGGCGAGGAGCAGCCGGTGTATTTTCTGAGCCATATTTTAAAAGATGCTGAATCTCGTTACACCGGGCTCGAGAAGTTGGCCTTTGCTTTGGTTCTAGCCGCTCGGCGCCTTCGACCATATTTCTTGGCTCACACCATCATTGTCCGGACGAACAGTCCACTCGGAAGAGTACTGTTGAATCCAGAAGCGTCTGGACGGCTCATCAAGTGGACGACAGAATTAAGTGAATTTGACATCCAATATCAGCCCCGCTCGGCGATCAAAGCCCAATCCTTGGCTGATTTTGTGACCGAAGTGCAAAGGCCAGAGCCGGAAGCTATGTGGAGAATATATGTGGATGCGTCCTCCACTCGGCTCGGAAGTGGGATTGGAATATTGCTGCTCTCACCTCAAGAAGAGAAGATGCACCTATCCGTCCGGCTGGATTACAAAGCTACCAACAACGAAGCAGAGTATGAGGCCCTCATAGCCGGATTGCAGGCAGCCCGGCATGTGGGCACCGGTCGGGTGACTCTCTATTCGGATTCATAGTTGGCCGCTCAACAACTTTCTGGCACCTTTGAAATCAATAGTGTTCGGCTTAAACTCTACGTTGAGGCCTTTGAAAAACTCAAAGCTACTTTCCGAGAGGTTCTTATCTGATCCCCGAGCGGAGAACCGAGCGTGACGAATTAGCCAAACTCGCGAGTTCAATAACACCAGCTGTCATTCAGCAATCAATTGAAAAAGTACTGCTGGTGGCGCACGTCGATCGGATGCAAGGCCTCACGTTTCCAAGCGACTGGAGGACACCTATTATAGAATTTCTCCGTTCGGATACCACACCCTCCGATGAATATGCAGCCCGGCTCCTCAGAAGAAGAGCCGGTCGGTTTACACTCATCGGAGATTAGCTTTACAAGAAAGCTTTCTCGTGTGTAAGCTCGGAGGACTCAGCTTACATCCTCCAAGAAGTACATCAAGGATCATGCGGGGGTCATCCGGGCGGGCGCTCATTGGCCAAGAAGATCCTCTTGGCCGAATACTTTTGGCCAACTTTACAAACAGATGCCGCTCGGACAGTATCTACCTGCCTTTCATGCCAGAGGTATCACAACTTCTCCCACCGACCGGCCGAAGAAATGAAGGCGTCAAGCGTTTCATGCCCGTTCGACCAAAGGGGAATGGATATTGTCGGTCCATTTCCGATGGCGGCCGGGCAGAGGAAATTCTTACTAGTGGCGGTAGACTATTTCTCCAAGTGGGTGGAGGCCGAGCCGCTAGCAAAGATCACTGAACAAATGGTCAAAAAATTCATCTGGCAACACATCATTTGTCGGTTCGGCATCCCTCGTCGACTAGTGTCCGACAACGGGCGGCAGTTCACAGGGAAGATGTTAGAGGATTGGTGCGAGAGCTACGGTATTGAGCAACATTTCACATCCGTGGCCTATCCTCAGAGCAACGGTCAAGCTGAAGTGGCCAACCGGGAAATTCTCCGTATTCTGCGCGCTCGGCTCGATCATTTGGGAGGAAGTTGGCCGGATGAAGTGCCGAGCGTCTTGTGGGCCATCCGAACGACGCCAAAAGAAGGGACAGGAGTCACACCGTTCCATTTGGTGTATGGCGGTGAGGCCGTCATCCGGTTGAAGTCGGCATTGAGTCAGCCCGGATCCAGAGCTACGATGATGACAACGCCGATCGGAGGAATGTGGAGCTGGATTTGATTGACGAGGAGCGGGCCAAGGCATCCGTTCGGCTGATGGCGTACCGTCAGCGGATGAAGCAAAACTACAACCGGCGTGTCATTCCCAGATCATTCCAGGCTGGCGATCTTGTCTGGAAGAAAGTCAAGCCGGTCGGCAACGTCGGCAAGCTTGAAGCTCCGTGGGCAGGTCCCTTCAAAATCATTGAGAAGCTCCGCTCGGGTGCTTATTATTTGGAGGATGAGGAAGGTCGACAGCTAGATAGACCGTGGAGCGCGAACCACCTCCAGCTTTACCGGGCAGGGTGAAAGGTGTGCCTATGTAAATCATCTTGTGTACTTTTTTCGACTGAATACTTGAAATGCAGAAACGAAAAATCAAAAGAACAAATAAGGCACCGCCAACAAAAGAACGAAGGCCCCGAGCCGCTCGGCCGGAGGTAAATGGGTCGAGCCAAGCGCTCGAAAATTGAAGGCCCCGTACCATTCGGACGGAGGTATATTATCCTAGCCAAAATGCTCGACGAAGCGGACCCTGAGTCGTTCGGCCAGGAGTACGTTCTCCAAGCTAGGAAGCAAAAAGATGAAAACACATGGAGCATTCTCCGCTGAACGGCGTATGCATTTAGATTCGTAAGCAAATGACCCGTGCCGGTCGGATGGGCATAAAATTTGTTCGAGCACGGGATAAGTTATGAAGGCCAAGGTCGCTTGACCTGGTGAGGAGTTAGCCTTGAAGGCCGTCTAGCCCAGACGTTAAACCGTAGAGCCGCGCCGATCGGCTATAAACATCAGCGCCGACGAGCACCGTCGTTAAATATCGAGAGCCGCGCCGATTGGCTATAAACATCCGCGCCGACGAGCACCGTCGTTAAATATCGAGAGCCGCGCCGATCGGCTATAAACATCCGCGCCGACGAGCACCGTCGTTAAAAATCGAGAGTCGCCCGACCGGCTATAAACATCCGCGCCGACGAGCACCGTCGTTAAAAATCGAGAGCCGCGCCGACCGACTATAAATATCCGCGCTGTCGAGCTCCGACGTTAAAAATCGAGAGCCGCACCGACCGGCTATAAATATCTGCGCCGTCGAGCTCCGACGTTAAAAATCGAGTCGGTCTGGCGACTATAAATACCCCGAGCGGACGAACGAATATCAGAGTAAGAAACCGTGGAAACTACAAATATTAAAACATTCAGGCCCGATTGGGGGTTGGTCCTTCGATACTCGGCGTTTGTTGACTTCACGCAGGCAAGATACGTGCAGAGCGAGTAGGCCTCCCCGCTCAGACTTTATGCAATGGGCTAAGCCGATCAGACGCGTGAGGGAAAACGCTTAAGAGCATGACTGACTCTAAGCATCAACGTTAAGCAAACAGAAGAATATTATGGATAATGAGTAGGAAGACAAGCAAAGGGCATCGTTTCATTAGAAGAAAAATTATGCCGAACGGCACGTACAAAAATTTTACATCCGCCGAGCGGATGAAATACAGAAAGTACTTGAAATAACCCGCATCACTCCGGATCCTCAAAATTAAAAAAGGCGTCCGGGATGTCGTCAATCATGGCCGCCAGTTCAGGAGGGGGAATGCTCAGGTCAGCAGGAAGGTGCCCCCCCTTCTTAAAGTATGCCGTGGTGACCTTGACCGCCTCGATGAAGGTTGAGGAGACGTTGCCACCGAACTTTTCGCCGAACCGTTCCGAGCGGAGGTATTCTTGGCGCGCTGCTGCCAGGCGACTCGGCTCTCCCTCCTTATATTGTCTGAACGCCGCCCGGGAGGCAATCAGTGAATCTTGAAGTACTTTCTGGTCCACCTCCGATTTGGTGCGTTCAGCGGAGCGCCCATCCCGTTCGGCAGCTAATTGGGCTTCCAGATTCTTAGACTGCTAATCTAGGGCTCGGACTTCGACTTTCATCTTGTCCAGATCAGCAATCGCCCACTTCTTCCGACTGCTGGCGCGCTTCACGTCTGCGTCGCGTGTCTTCACCAGGCCTTCAAGTCGAGCCACCTCTGTAGCTAGGTCGGCGGCCTTCTTCTGTTCGGCCTCGAGGGCTTGTTTCTCCCGCTCGGCCGTGGGACCCCCGACACTTGAAGTTTTTCCAGGAGCTCCTCCAACTCGGCTAGCCGATGGCTACTGGTGATTTGCTCAGCCCAGCGCTGTAAAGGAAATAATGAAATCAGGAACCAAACAGTAGCATGGCACAGGAAGAAAAATGAATTTACCTGAGTGGCCTGCTGTATGTTGTTGTCGCCGAGCTGCTTGGGCGTCATGAGGGCCACTTGAATCTGCGCGTCCTCAAAAAGCTTGGCGAGCGGACCCGTCAAGGTTATTTCGTGAACGGGGCTCGATGGCCGATCGGCGGACAGTAAATATTCCTCCGATGGGAATCGGAGGGTAGTCTTGATGGTTGGATGACCGGACGGCGCTTCTTCAGTCGCGGCCACCTGATGCGAGGACTCCCCTATAGTGGAAGTTTCACCCAACCGACGTAAGCGGCGACGAGTCCGGGGAGGAGAGCCGGAGGGCTGTGCGGTAGGCGAAGCCACAGGGGTCCCGATCTGTGATGGCGTGCGAGCAGGCGAAGTTACGCCGATCGGCGCCTGTGGTTCCCCCTCTTGGGTCGGCGGAAGGCTGGAGTCTCTTCGATGTTTTCGCCGAACCTCCAATGGTGGATCCCCGACCCGGGGGACGCCCAGCTCGGCGGGGGTTGAGGAAACAGGATCCGCCTCAACCTCCGTTGAAGCGGATGGGGCAGCTTCTGTTTCAGGGGCGGACTGCGCCCCCCCCCCCTCTCCTACATCCGTCGGGCGGCTAGGGATAAGACCCCGCTCGGCGAGTTCCTTTTTTGTGGCGGCCTCAATCTCCACGGCCTTCAACTTCAGATGATCAGTAGCCTTGGAGCGCAACATGACTTCAGCTACAGTAAAAGAAATTAAAATCAGTTAGATAAAAAAGGCGTAGAGAGTAAAGAATCCTTACTCATGCGGAAGGGGAGATTTGCCCGAACGGGAGACAATCCGAAAATATACAACACCCCCTTGAGCAACAACTGGTCGATCTTGTATCGCTGACCGGACAACCAGTTCGCCGCATGAAGATAGGCTGGATTCCGAGCTCCGGCTGAGTCGGCACAGCGGTCTGCCATTTGGTTCGGAATGCTGGCCGCTCGGGAAGTCGGATATAGAAGAAAAACTCCTTCCAGTGTTTGTTGGAGGTCGGCATATTATCAAAAAATTTAAAGTCTATTCTACTTTGGAAAATAAAAGTGCCCGGCTCGGATTGTTTGGGATAGAAGAAGAAGTGAAATATTTTGGGGTCAAGAGAGATACTGTGCAGCTTGAAGAGGACGACCACCCCGCTCAGCAGCCTAAAGGAATTCGGCACAAGTTGGCCGAGCGGGATGCGAAAATAGTTACAAACCTCTAAAATAAAGGGATGGGTAGGAAATCTAAGGCCGCCCTGGAATTGGTCTAGAAAAAAACAAATGGTGCCGATCGGGGGGTCATGGGGCCGGTCAGTCGGGTTGGCTACAACTATTTCTTGGTCATCTGGGATCCCGAACGTCCGAACAAGGCGCCGAGCACCCTCTTCATCAAACCGACTCTCCATGGTCGCATACCATGGGCCGTGAACGTTGGTGGCGGGTTCAGAGGAGCTTGCCATCTCGGAGAGGCGAAAGAATAGCAAGAAATCGAAGGAAGGGGAACGAAAGGGGCGAAATGAGCAGAGGAGACCTAGTAAGTAAAGGAAGAAGACTCACTGGGAAGGAAACGGGCGGAAAGAATCACCGATGAGATGATCGCCGCCGAAAAACAAGAACTGGATCGTCGGAGGTCACGGCAGAGAAAGAGGCAGAAGGCAACGCGCAAGCGAATAGGCGGCGAAGGAAGGAGACGGAGGCTTTATACGGCTGAGGTCGGTCGGCCTCCGCCGTCCGATTTAGGTCACGAGAAACGAGGACGCCATCGGGCCGTCCATTTCAAACGGGGGCGTCCCATCGTAAGTGACGCCGCCGCCACACAATGGTCGACACGTGGCGCCCTGTCACCGAGCGCAATTAATGCGCCCATACCGCGCACGCTTCGCCTTAATGAAAAAGATTGCACGATTTCCGAGAAGATTTAGACAAGCAAGCATCCACGTTGAGCGACAAGACAACCAAAACGAAGAGCCGAGCGGCTAAGTTTGGCATAAGGGCCGGCGGCAAGTGATCCGAACGGCTCAAGGGATATTATAAGCAATGGTAAGGCGGCGACCGCCCGCTCGGACACATAGTCCAGTCAGTCGGACTCACTGCCTCCTTCGACTAGACTTGAAGGGAAGGCAAGTGATCCGGCGGTAAGAATGGGGGACCCACTTCCTGAAGGGTCTCAGCTTGAGGACCGATGAAGGGCTGACTAAGCGGTTAATGGCCGCGCCGAGCAGCTGAGTAAGTCCGAGCGGATCTAGGGACAACCCATCCAGGGGCTTGAGTTTCCGACGCCAAGGCAGGAGGATCGAAGGGCCGAGCGGGAGTCCGCTCGGCTGGGGCCAAAGGGCCGAGCGGGTTGTCCGTTCGGCCAAGATAAGGGTGAGGGTACAAAGGTGGCCGAGCGGCCTATGCTCTCGGCTCGGGATATGGGATATCAGCAGAAGCATGTCTGATGATTAGGTCGTACACAAGATCGCACGATGGAGGATCTTGCCGTCACATCATGGAAAGGTTGATACAGTAGCAGTATGGCCTCATGGACGTCTTCCTGCCAGATCCATATCTGGGCATGACCCTTCTGACAGACCCATGCCTGGGCATGGTCAAAGGCAGGTGGTTGCTTTGATTGGCGCGCCCAGGCTTCTTCGAGAGGTCTATATAAGGCCTCCATTTCTTCACCGGAGGTATGAAAAAAGTCTTCATCTTGAGGCCACCTTTTTGTTATTCCTCGCCTGACTTGAGCGTCGGAGGGCCGTCGCCGGGACACCCCTCTTAGCTCGGTTTTTGCTGCAGGTTCGCCAGAGCATTCGAGGATTCAGCAGGGAGCGCCACGTGCCCAGTGTCCGTTGACTCCTGGTTCGGACAGGATCATCTACCTTCCTCCATAAGTTCTTCTTCCCTTTGTCTACCTTCCTCGATAAGTTTTTCTTCCCTCTACCTATTTTATGTGATAATGAGTTCTAATTTTTTTTTTACTTTTAATAATTTCTTTCTCTATTCTTTTGCTAGTAGCACGCATGTCTTCAATTTCTTGTGATAGTTATTTGTTCTTCTCATTGAATCATATTTCATTGGAACTTCTATTATATGACCTTTTAAAGTGTTGATTGCGTCCAATCCATACACTCTCCCCTTACATTGGTCACCTACCATATCATACCATAATTTGAAATTGAATGAAGGATGAGTAGAGTGATCATTAACATTTTGACTCTCTCTATATTATCCCTGACAATATTATAATAACTTATATTAATTTAATAAATATAAAAACAAAGATGTTAATATGATATAATAAAATATTACTAAATAATTAACTATGTTAACTTACACTAACTCGTGTTGATTGGTTGTCCACAAACTCTTCGGTACCTTGGTTCCTTTTAGACATTCGTTTAAAAACCTCAAATTCATCCACTTCTCATCCTAAATATTTTTTCTACAATCATATATAACATATGTCAATATATAACAAATTATATGAGATACATTAAATTTAAATCTAAATATAAAAATTTAATAAATGAGATGTGTAAATTTTTGAAATAAACATATAGAAAAGTGGACCTAGAAAATTAAAATTCGGGGATGAAGAAGAAGACTCAAATCAACTTCAAGACCCTCAATACAATTCAATGTGGTCTAATGAAAGAGGAGTTGAACCGTGTCAGCCCACATGAGAATACAAATGAGCTATGAGACAATCTCATAGAACTACACGAATCGGACAGCGGCGAACCAAAGCACACCAACTACCTCGCGTTGCGATGACATACAAACTAGAATTGGAAAGTGAATCGTAAGATGAGTTCGAAACCGAATTGAGCCATGAGTTCGTACCTGTTTCCAAAGGCTCCGACGAGGTACAATCTATTTTAAGCAAAAAGTTTTTTCAAAATAATTGCATGTTTACATAGGGAATTGATTATCTCTGAAAACAAAATAAATGAACTAAGTATAGAAAATAAAACACTTAATGAACAACTAAAATTAACTTTAACAACTGAGCCGATTCAAGCTGGAATCCCAACTCAAGTTGCAAAACTCGAGGAGCGCCTTCCATTGGTTAAAATTAGACTTCATCGACAATAAGGAACGAGCTGTTCGGGATCAGATTTTATACATTGGAAGCGTCTTCAATACTATAGAAGACACCTTCCACACTCTAAAAAAGAGCATCTCGACCAGCCTTTAACATAACTCAATTTACAAGTTTCTACATGTTCGGTTGGCGTTTCGATTGCTCTAGCTTCCTGCTATTGCTTCAAAGAAGTCTTTTTATGATCGAACTGCTTTTTGAGTCATCCGATCATCTTCGGCAGACCGACAACAACACATGAGCGCTCTCTAAATTGTTGGTAACTTTTAATAGTGTTACAATTTTTATACTACTGCTTTAAAAGGAAAGTGTAGGATGTTATACTGTCTCCATTTATGTATTCGATTACCTCTTCTGGCGGTTCCAGATGAGACATTTAGTGGATTACCCATCGATAGATCCGCAGGACCTGAGTCTCGGAGTAGGAGTCACTGAAGGCTCTGAACCAAATAAAACCGACTTAGTTTTTCCTGTGTGTTCTTTTCAGTTTAATCTTTTCGCTCTAATATTATTTTAAATATATAAAATTACTCTATTTTCAAAAAACATATGATTCACCCCTTCTTTCACGTGTTCACAATCCAACAGTTTTCACATTCATTTGTCATACATCATAATTATGATAAGTTGATATGGTCAGGAGTATCCAAATACATTTAAGTATGACTACAGGTGAGAAGGTTTTTGTCATAGTCAATGTCTTTCGCCACTAACCTTGCCTTGTAGGTAATTACATTGCCATCTATGTTAGTTTTCTTCTTGAAAATCTACTTGCACCCTATAGGCGTAATGCCTTCAGGTGGGTCCACCAAATTCCAAACTTGGTTTTCATACATGAAATCTATTTCCAACTTCATGGCTATAAGCCACTTGCCTTTCTCTAAACTATTCAAAGTTTTTTCGTAATCAGTAGGTTTCTCATCCTTGATGAGTAACACGTCATTCGATTCTCTTACAAGAGATCCATATCTCTCAGAAATATTACGTGTTTTACCCGATCTACGAGGAGGTTGTGTCATAATATGTTGTGGTTCTTGATTATGCATCTCATTAGTGTCTATTGGAGTGTCTTGAACTTCATCAAGTTCAACTATACTCTCACTTGCATCCTACAAAAGAAACTCTTTTCTCTAGGAATGCAACATGCCTTGAAGCAAACATCTTTTGTTTCAAGGCTTGATAGAGTTAGAAACCCTTAGTTTCCTTAGGGTATCAAATAAATAAACACTTATTAGACTTAGCGTCCAACTTATCTGATACAACCCTCTTCACACAAGCAAGACATCCCCATATTTTCAAATAAGATATAAGGGATTTCTTGCTAGTCCATACCTCATATGAAGTAGTTAAGATTATCTTTATCAGAACTCTGTTTAGTTAGTAAACAACTATCATGAGTGCATAACCCCAAAAGGTTTAGGAAAATTTGCATGATCCATCATTGATATAACCATGTCCAACAGGGTTCAGTTACGTCTCTCTGATACTCCATTATATTGTGACGTATAAGGCGGAGTTCATTGAGACAATATACCACTGTCCCTTAGATAATTTTGAAACACTTGGCTTAAATACTCAACACCTCGATCAGATCAAAGTATTTTAATACTTTTACCAAGTTATTTTTCTACTTTATTTCTGAATTCTTTAAACTTTTCAAAGACTTTAGACTTTAATATAAATTGTACTGCAGACGAACCCTCCTGCATTTTTGAGTAAAAGAGAAGTCTGGAGACCTAAAACCTTTCAGATCTAGCTTGCTCATCAAACAACTCATGAAGATGATAGACAATATTATAAACATCCAAATGCTTATGCTATTTCTATAGTTCAGGAGTCATAACAGCTAGCATTATGCAACTTGTAAGTATAGAATCATCCTTATATTTCTGATAGGCCAACAATTGGTCTGCAGTTGCATTAACATCAAGACTTGTGGGAAGAGGTTCATCAAGGGCATAAGCTAGTTTCTCAACTTTGAGAACAATTCTCAAACTTCAAAACTAGTCCAAAAAGTTCAACCCAGTTAGTTTGCCCCAATCCAAAATTGAACATAGATTAACATAAGTCATAATTAAATGATTAATCTATACAAAAATGAAAATATATTAGAAACATGATTTTATTTATGTAAACAATTTACATGTAATAAAAGTCAGCTTATTTATCAAATTTAAATACTCTTATTTTGAGAAGTCTTACTGTCGTTCCTATTCATGCATTATTACTGAGCTAACTCTGTGTTGCAGGGATATTTTATACTACTATGAAGCTTGATGGGATATGTCTGATGCGGTGTATGCTAAAAACATGTTTTATAAACATACACATTGGAAGACTTAACGATAAATAAACTAATTTATTATTGTAGGACCGTTAGATTCGATAGAGGGGGGGTGAATATCGATTCGAAAAACAAGAGTATAAATACGCAGCGGAAAAGTAAATGAACACAGTTGTTTTTTACTTCGTTCGGAGCCTGTGACGACTCCTACTCGAAGGCCCGTGGTCCTTGACCACTTTCGTTGGGCAATCACTATCAATTCGAATATTACAGAGTTAAGTACAAGAATTGACAGATAAAGAAAATACCGACAATAGAATTAAAACAAAACCAGCACTGAGTCGGAGAGCTTTTCGTAGCGTCGCAAGAGCACAGAGCAGCAGATCTTGGATTCTTAGTTGATATGAAGCTCCACCCTTGCCCCTTCTTTTATATGAAGCTCAGGGCGCCCCGGATCCCTTCCAGGCGCCCTGGTGAGACGTGGCAGGTCCAACCAGTGAGCTCCACGTGGCGACGCGCAATCAGGATAAAGTTTGCCTCCCGGGCGCCTGGATCCCTTCCGGGCGCCCGGACCCTGTTTTCCCGCAGGATCCGTCCTGCACGGTAGAATCCGTCCTGCAAGACAAACGTTAGTCCGGAGGCAAATATATATCCTGTAAAGCAGTTGTTAGCACAATTAAAGTTTAACAAAGTAATAGCAAAGAGTATGACTTAGATTAGTCTTTCCGAGACCGGAATCTAGTCACGATCTCGACTTAGATATCCGAAATGGATCTAAGCGGATCGACGCCTAATGTTCCTTCCGGGAACGCGTCCTCGCGATCACTCCCCTCCGGTGACTTACCTTACTTACCGCCGACGTCCGGTCAGCCCTTCGACCATCTGGACTTCGTGCCAGCTATCCGGTGGCCCGTCGACCTAGCGGACTTCTCGCCAAGCGTCCGGTCGGCCGTCGACCGCTTGGACTTCTCGCCGACTATCCGGTCGGCCCGTCGACCTAGCTGGACTTCTCGCCAAGCGTCCGGTCGGCCGTCGACCGCTTGGACTTCTTGCCAGACTATCCCGTCGACCTAGTTGGACTTCGTGCCGGACATCCGGTCAGCTCGTCGACTGTCTGGACTTTTCCCGCACACTTGATCAAAGTGTCGGACAACAACACAACTAACTTAACCTATTTGTCATTCTATCAAAATGGTTAGACCGTTAGTGCTACCCGCACCAACAATCTCCCCTTTTGATGAATGACCTGTTTAAGTTAGTGAAAACATATGCAAGAAACAACATGCATTTATGTGGTTTTAAAGTTTGTTAGTTTGTATTTTCAAATTGGTTTAGCTAACTTAACCACCTAACCCTCCTCCCCCTTTGGCATTCATCAAAAAATGAACAAAGGTAAATAATCATAGTGAAGACTTACTGTAACAGGTAATCAAATTTTGAAAGATAACTAAGTTTGGTTCAAAATTTGAAAGATAAAAGTGCAATTTTTAACACCAAGTTAAAAAATAGTCAAGTTGACTTAGGGTAGACAAGTTGAGTTTTGAAAAGTTAAAGTTAATCAAGTTTAACTTTTCAAGCTTGTAGAAATTTTCAAGACAGGTTTTTCAAATTTACTTTTTATGTTTAAGTAACATTTAATTTTCAAAAGGGTAAATTTTTCAACTTCGATTTTTAAAACAAAGCAAAAATTAAACTTTTCAAGAAATAAAATTTTTGCCAAAATTAATTTTTAAGGCTAATTTTGGAAATAGTTAATTTTTCAAATCAGGTTTGAAAATTAGGTGGGAATAAACTTAGTTAAATTTAACTTTTTGAAAACTGGTGTTTTAAAAATAAGTTAGTTTTAAAATAGATGTAAAAAAACATTTTTCAAACACACAAAATTTTAATTAATTTCTCCCCCTGAACTTGATACTTAAAAGTTTGAAAATATTTGCTAAAAATATTCAAAGTAAATTTTTTTTTTTAAATGAGGTAGAATTTTCTAGAGAGATTTTAAAGAGAAGATTAAAAAAAATAACGCTTAAGGAGATAATTAAAAAATAAACCTCCCCCTGAATTTGATATTCCTTTAATTTATTAATCCTCCTTATTTATTAATTTTTCTAGGGGATTTAAAAGAAATTGAACCTCCCCCTGAATTGGTTACTCCCCTTAATTTAATATCTCCCCTTTAATACTAAGGTTTGGTTGTGTTAAATTTCAAAGCCCTAACACATTTGTCTAATTTAGTAATACATATATTATTATCTCTGTATCCTTGGTATAACTGTTTATTTGAATTTGATTAATCAATTATTAATTAATTTTAGATTCAGGTGCTTAACTTTAGTTTAAGGTTAAATAAGATAAGATTTTATTAATTCAATAACAGTTAAGCATTATCAATAATTTATTGATTAGTTTTTACTTGATTTAATAATTTAATACTTAGTGAAATAATTTAAATTTCATATTACTTGATTGAGCTGGTCAATGAAAGTGTTAGTTATAATTATTATTATTAAAAAAAATTTTAAAGGGATTTCTAAAACAGCATTTAAAAGGAATTTAAAATGATTTTTATAATATGTTTTATGTCAATTAACATATGTTTGATTCAGTTTTGATTTTAGATTTAAATTAATATTAGTGGTTAATTTAAGTTTAAGTTTAATTTCAAGTTTAAGTTAAAAATTTTAATTTTAATTGTAATTTCAATATTAAGTTTTAATTTAAGATTTAATTTTTAGTTAAGTCAAATTAAAAATTAATTTTAAGGTTAAAATGATGTTTAAGATTAAAAATGAGTTTAAAGTCAAAATAATAATTTTTAAAGTGAAAATAATCTATAGAAATAATTTATTATTACTATTTTTAAGTTAACAAAATTTCATTCAAAATGATACAAAATTTTTAGATAGTTTTAAAATGATTTTTAAAATATTTTTTATATTTTTTTTTTTTAAAATAATTTTTAAGTTAAAATAATTTTTAAGTTAAAATAATTTTTAAAATAACAATAATTTTTAAAAGGTTTTAAAAGAATTTTTTTAAAAGAATTTTTAAAGTTTTTTTTTTTTAAAAAAAATGATTTTTAAAAGAGTTTTTAAAATAATTTTTAAAAATGTTTTAAAATAATTTTAAAAAAAAATTTAAAATGATTTTTTAAAAGAGTTTTTAAAATAATTTTTAAAATGTTTTAAAAGAATTTTTTTAAAGTTTAAAATGATTTTTAAAATAGTTTTTAAAATGTTTTAAAATAATTTTTAAAATAATTTTTTAAAGTTTAAAATGATTTTTAAAAGAGTTTTTAAAATGTTTTAAAATAATTTTTAAAAGAATTTTTTAAAGTTTTTTTTAAAATGATTTTTAAAAGAGTTTTTAAAATAATTTTTAAAATGTTTTAAAATAATTTTTAAAAGAATTTTTTAAAGAGTTTTTTAAAGAATTTTTAAAAAGTTTTTTAAAGAATTTTAAAAAAATAGTTTTTAAAGAATTTTAAAAATAGTTTTTAAATAATTTTAAAAATAGTTTTTAAAGAATTTTTAAAATAGTTTTTAAAGAATTTTAAAAATAGTTTTTTAAAGAATTTTTAAAATAGTTTTTAAAGAATTTTTAAAATAGTTTTTAAAGAATTTTAAAAATAGTTTTTAAAGAATTTTTTAAAATAGTTTTTAAAGAATTTTAAAAATAGTTTTTAAAGAATTTTTAAAGAATTTTTAAAATAATTTTTAAATATAGTTTTTAAAGAATTTTTAAAATAGTTTTTTTTAAAGAATTTTTAAAAATAGTTTTTAAAGAATTTTTAAAATAGTTTTTAAAGAATTTTTAAAATAGATTTTAAAGAATTTTTAAAATAGTTTTTAAAGAATTTTTAAAAATAGTTTTTAACGAATTTTTAAAATGGTTTTTAAAGAATTTTTAAAATAGATTTTAACGAATTTTTAAAATAGTTTTTAAAGAATTTTTAAAAATTGTTTTTAAAGAATTTTTAAAATAGTTTTTTTTAAAGAATTTTTAAAAATAGTTTTTAAAGAATTTTTTAAAATAGTTTTTAAAGAATTTTAAAAATAGTTTTTAAAGAATTTTTAAAGAAGATTTTAAAGAATTTTTAAAATAGTTTTTAAAGAATTTTTAAAAATAGTTTTTAAAGAATTTTTAAAATAGTTTTAAAATAATTTCTAAAATGGTTTTTAAAGTTATTATAATTTGAATTTGAAATTTGAAATTTAATTTTAATTAATTTTAATTTAATTTGAAATTTGAAAATTAATTTTAATTTAATTTGAAATTTGAAAATTAATTTTAATTTGAAAATTATTTAATTTAATCCTTATTCATCTCACCCGATCTAGATTATCAATCAGGGAATCCTATAATTTTGTGAGATGAATTAGATTTAATTACAGAGTTTGGTTTAACTTGTGTTAGATTCAGGTTTGGCTTTGGTCTCAACAAATAGACATTCTTCGGATAAACTTCTAAGCTTGGTGAGTCACCTGGACATCATTAGAAGTAACCAACCCTTCGAGGTTTTCCGAATAGTCCTATCCACGAAACTTAGTACCAAACCTTGGTCTACCTAGTTAGGATCCGTAAGGGGTAGCTTCGGTCAGTTCCACTTGGCCAAATGCACCAGATCGAAGCCATATCTTTCTAGACATGCGATGCCCAAGTTCCCCAACGTACTATCATCCAAAACTTCACCAGTACTACTTGTCAAGTTAAACTTTTTGTCCCTGTTTATTCTATTCCTAACTACCCTGCCAGGTAGGTTGGTTTTTGGGTACCCTACCGGGTAAGTTTGTTTCGGTTACCCTGTCGGGTAAATTATTTTTGGTGGTGCCAGCTATTCTGGAGCCTCCCCCTAAATTGTTGATTTTTATTTTTAAGATTTCTTATATAATTAGAGTTAGTTTTAGTTAAGTTTTAATGTTTAATTTGCAATTTAAATTTAAGTTTTTAATTTTGAATTAATTAAATTGGTCAAATTATCTTTCTTTAAAAGAGTATATTTAATATTTAAATTTTCTTTCAATTTTAATTTTATTGGGTTAATTGACTTATCTTTCTTTAGTAGCTTATTTTTAAAGTTTATGTTTTTATTTATTTTTGAGTTAATTAAATTGTTTGAATTATATTTCTTTAAGGGTTTATCTTTTAACTTTTTATTAATTGTTAATTTTGAATTTCTAGATTATTTTTGTTTAATATGTTATCTTTAACATTTAATTTTAAGTTTGTTAACTTCTGTTTTGATTTTATCAAAGTGTTTGATTTTATCCTTATATTTTCTTTACCTTTTAAGTTGATATAATTAGTGGAATTTATTAAATAAGTCTTATCATTAAAATTTAATTTTTTATTAATTAAATTATCTTGGGTTTGGATAGAATTTTCTAGATTGATATTGTCTAGATTATTAAACAATTTATTAATTGTGTCTAGATTGATATTGACCTTGTCATCCTTTTTGTTTGAATTTTCAAATTTGTTTAGGTTTAAATTCGAATTTTTAGATTTATTAATTATTTTCAGATTTTCTGTATTTTCTAAATTAATTATATTTGTTTTATCATAAAATATCCTAGGGGTATTTTCTGTATTTTCTGAATTAACATGCACATATTTTAAACTACTACTAGCAAGGGTGTTTTGGTAAATATTACTAACCTTGAGCGCAACCCCTAATTCAGCAGGCTTCTCCGTTGGATCTGACTCGAATCCGGATTCGACTTTAACTTGATCTTCTAGCTCCATTGGCGTCTCGTGAAGCTTGATCAACTGGGTCCACAGCTCATATGCATTCTTGTATTTTTCTAGTCTGCATATGATATTGTTAGGTAAAATATTACAAATAATTTTACTTACATTTTTATTCAGTTCCGAGTTCTGAGAAGGTTTTTTCAATATTAGCATATAATCGATATCTACGCTTCCTAAGAAGCATTCCATTCTTCGCCTCCAGTAGTTGAAATCTTCATCGTACGGTGGTGGTTCATTGGGGTTCCATCCTTCTTGAAAAGACATTGTTCTTGCACACAATGAAACAAAGACAAAATCCCAAGACTTGGTCTTAGATTAGCAGTGTTGGAAAAAATAATATTTCACTACTTTTTATTTTTTATTTTTTTTAAAAAAATAATAAAATATTATTAAAATATTAATAAAAAATATTATCTCAAATTTTTGAAAATGTAATATTTTGTCGATACTAAATAATAGTGAAAAGATGACGATGTATTTTTCAAAAACAGTTTTGGAGGGAAAAAACGAAAGGCGTAAGGTTTTATTTTAAAAACGAACGATATCTAATTTTTCTTTCAAAAAGTCTCCCCTTTGCCTGATTGGTGGTTGCACCAAATCAGAGCGGTACCTGCTCTGATACCACTTGTAGGACCGTTAGATTCGATAGAGGGGGGGTGAATATCGATTCGAAAAACAAGAGTATAAATACGCAGCGGAAAAGTAAATGAACACAGTTGTTTTTTACTTCGTTCGGAGCCTGTGACGACTCTTACTCGAAGGCCCGTGGTCCTTGACCACTTTCGTTGGGCAATCACTATTAATTCGAATATTACAGAGTTAAGTACAAGAATTGACAGATAAAGAAAATACCGACAATAGAATTAAAACAAAACCAGCACTGAGTCGGAGAGCTTTTCGTAGCGTCGCAAGAGCACAGAGCAGCAGATCTTGGATTCTTAGTTGATATGAAGCTCCACCCTTGCCCCTTCTTTTATATGAAGCTCAGGGCGCCCCGGATCCCTTCCAGGCGCCCTGGTGAGACGTGGCAGGTCCAACCAGTGAGCTCCACGTGGCGACGCGCAATCAGGATAAAGTTTGCCTCCCGGGCGCCCGGACCTCCGGGCGCCTGGATTCCTTCCGGGCGCCCGGACCCTGTTTTCCCGCAGAATCCGTCCTGCAAGACAAACGTTAGTCCGGAGGCAAATATATATCCTGTAAAACAGATTGTTAGCACAATTAAAGTTCAACAAAGTAATAGCAAAGAGTATGACTTAGATTCCGTCTTTCCGAGACCGGAATCTAGTCACGATCTCGACTTAGATATCCGAAATGGATCTAAGCCAGATCGACGCCTAATGTTCCCTTCCCGGGAACGCGTCCTCGCAGTCACTCCCCTCTAGTGACTTACCTTATTTACCTGCCAGACGTCCGGTCAGCCCTTCGACCCGTCTGGACTTCTCGCCAGCTATCCGGTCAGCCCGTCGACCTAGCTGGACTTCTCGCCAAGCGTCCGGTCAGCCCGTCGACCCGCTTAGACTTCTCGCCAGCTATCCGGTCAGCCCGTCGACCTAGCTGGACTTCTCGCCAAGCGTCCAGTCAGCCCGTCGACCCGCTTGGACTTCTTGCCAGCTATCCGGTCAGCCCGTCGACCTAGCTGGACTTCGTGCCAGACATCCGGTCAGCTCGTCGACCTGTCTGGACTTTTCCTGCACACTTGATCAAAGTGTCAGACAACAACACAACTAACTTAACCTATTTGTCATTCTATCAAAACCTGGGTTAGACCGTTAGTGCTACCCGCACCAACAATTATATCACACACACCACACACATGTAAGATATAATCGCTAGACAAAATTATAAAATAAAACGAAATTGAATAACAATTATTCTAAGTATACCTTATGGATGACCTATAATGAGAAGGACATCAACCTTTTGTGACATTACCGAACTTCGCATCTATTCGTATCCACGCCGAGCTCTTCAAGACAACTCCAAGAAAACAAACTTCACCTTCAGAAGGTGCTAGCCACAAGTGAAGGAGAAGGATCAAGAAGATGAATAAGCAAAAGGAAGCTCTTCTTCCTTTGGGCGGCTCACGACAACAAGAGGAGACCCTCTTGTTGTGGCCGACAGTAAGAGAGAGGGAGAGGGAGAGAGAGGTATTGGATTTATGTTTCCAAAACCTAATCAAGCCATTAATAAATTCTCTCTTAACTATATCAATATATAGTCCTCTTTAACGAGTTGGATTAGAAATTCCAAATCTAACCCATTATACATTAACAAACAATTATTCCATTAACCTTTTAGTTTGGTTCACAACTAAATTAAGTTGGTTCATGACTAAATCAAATAGGGGTCAACTCTTTCATAAGAGATGTGACACATCTGCGCTTCCGTTCTAACAAATATTTCTATATTTGTCATATGTATAGTCCAACCAAACCTTTATCTCTTGATCTGAGAATCCTCTTCTCTAACTTGTTTTACGTCTTTTAGACACTCGTAGTACGTGTGACCCAATGAGTCATCCATTTATATTGATCGTTCATAATTAACTACTTAATTATGGAATAATCATGAGTGACACCTAGTAGTACATCATGATCCTCAATTAACCGAAAAATCACAGTTCATCTCATAACTAATTTTGAACCCTTTAGCAGCTACAGTGAGTCATGACTCATTCCTTTCACTTGTCTTGTATCCACTTGGTTCAGAACATGGTCTATATGTCTGCTCCCACTATGCTGACTACGTCACACCTAGTCTAAGTAATACTTTCTCATTATACGAATTCAAATTATTCGTACATGTGTATAAGAATCCCATATTCTTAACATATGATGCTTTGGCCAGAGACTTTGAGTAATAATATTAACAAGTGACCATAGGATATACGTCTCCTCGCAATGAGCGGCGAATCCTCTATGGCCTTTCCAAACATCTTCGGGCACTTCAACTTATACCCAATCATCTCGAGTCCACACCTCCAAGAGATATTTGCTTAAAATGTCAAAGTATAAGTCTCCACGACCAAGATGACTTGTATGCCTCAAGTCGAAGGAAACTTATACTTGAGCTACAGTAAGAATTTCACAGACATATCCATATATGTAGAAAACCATATAAAGGCTTACAACAAGTTACTCCAATAAACTAGTTACCATAACTAACATCTATGTTTAACTCTCAACATTCCAATATCTCCAGCTAGTGAGAAACAACTGCTTGGCCGAACCAAGAAGTATAACTCGTGCTGGTCTTACAGAATTGATGATGTATGAGTGCACTAATTCGACGACTAGGGAAGTTCCAATACGTTCATAATTACATATATATGTAGAGTTATTCACAAGTTGTGATTAAATCATAAATTCTCTCATGCTATGAATTGTATTATAGATATTCAGTAAATGAGTTTAAAACTATTCTAATATATAATATGCACTAAAATAGTGAATGTATATTTATCAAATAAATAGTAAAACTATAAGGCGATCGTCTTAGAATATTCCTCAAAATCTAATAATGGGGGCTCGAAGGTTGTTCCCCGCTCGGCGCTTGGCAGCCCGACCACCAGCGACCTCCGACCGCCCCACTCCGGCCTAAACTACAACCTGGATGGGAAGTTAAACCTTGAAAGGGATTATAACAAATTGCAACAGAATCGATGTCACGATCTGACTGTAATTGTATTGTGGACCATCCCGTGATCCAAAAAAGTGGACCAAAGGATCCTCTCTCAAAAGAAACCATGGAAGACTAAGAGGGGTGGGGGTGGAGCATGCCTATTTCTGAGCCCTGGATCGAGCCGACAACTTGTGATTCTTCGTTATTCATTTCTTAAGGGGGTTGACTGTGATAGTGTTGCTAATGTCGCCCTCGGTGCTAGCTACGATGGCGGAAATGATTGTTGCGATTGAAGCAGCTACTATGATGATGATAACGTGGGAGATGATGATGTTGTGGAGAGAGAGGGAGTTGGGCGTGAGGGAGATAAGTGGGTCAAACACGTCTCGGCTAAGCCTGCCAATACCAATCTCCTCCCACATCTCCTTCGCCATGGCCCTACTGCCATGGGCGGGGGAGGGGATGAAGGGGGAGGTTTTGGTTATATCTTAGACGAATTGAGATCTGATAAAATTTGAAGGTTATTTTTTTTTTCTGAAAGGACAAAAATCAAAGAATAATTTTAAAAATAATTTTATTAACTCTAAAATAATGTAAAACCTTTTACGGTCGATGTAATCCCATTTTGAGTTATATATCCTCACTTATGGACGTGAGACATACTCAATTATTTAAAAGTTACTCATTACTAGAACTAAATAGAATTAAATAATATAATTTTAAATAGATAATCAACATTATCAACCATAATTTCCAATCAATTATGCTTTAGTGGATTTTAAATAGTGCTATAAATAAGGTAAAGAGGAGATTATAAGTTTATTTAATTTTTAAGGAGAGGGTATTTTGAGGATAAACGGGGAAGCTTTAATCGGGCCGAATTTTAGTTCATGCGGCCCACAAGTAAGCCTATAACTTGTTTAGTTTCATCTGGCTTGGGACCCAAGCAAGAACCCATCCTTTCATAATTTGCCTTCTTCCTCGATCGAGCGAGCGTACTCTGTTTAGGGTTTCGATCGCACCTGCCTAGTTCTCCCTCGCCATGGCCAACCCCAGCTCCTCCTCTGCCCCCGCGGAGGCTTCCAAGCCTGCCGTCAAGGATAACAAAAAAAAGAAGGACGAGAAAAAAGAAGAAGATCTGGTGATCCCCAACTACTTGATCCTACTTATCACTTTATCATTCGGTCTTCTGGACATTTATCAATGTTATTTGTGCAGTCGGATGAGGATTTGGCGTTAAAGCAGCAGCTCGAACTCTATGTGGAGAGGGTCCAGGACGCAGATCCGGGTGTGCAGAAGCTTGCCCTCGAGAGCATGAGGTTTGCCATGGGTTGGCTTGGAAATAATTTTATATTTGTGTAAATTTGTTTAAAAATTTCTCTTTTAAATAGGCAGGAGATTAGAACGGCGACAAGCTCCATGACGTCTGTTCCTAAGCCTCTGAAATTCTTACGTCCGCATTATGGTACTTTAAAAGCATATTTTGAGACAATGGCAGAGTCTGATTTAAAGGTGAAGTTTGTCACTTGCGATACTTCACATTCCAGATTATTAGAAGATCTTTTGTTGGGAAATAACTCGATTTTAAGTAGCATAGTGTTGTGAAACCTAACGTTTACCATGGATGGTAATTGTAACCAAAAATAGTACTGCAGTCAGATAATTGAGTTATTGATCTGTGCTAATCACTTTTGACTTTTGTCTTAAACACCCATTGAAAAATACTCCCATGAGTAGGATTTACGTATATTGAAGAATGATGCACAAAGTGTTTTTTGACTATAACTTCTAACACACATTGAATTGATGTGATCCAAACAAAAACAAAGGAAATTGATTGATGCAAACATTATATATAGAGAACAATAAATTCATTAAATTGGAGAATGCTATAGGAACTCTAACTCTGTATGCCACTTGGATTGAATAATGGAAGATGGTTATATGTTTTTTTTTTTAATTTTCTAATGGTGGAGGAAAGATTCAAAACTGAGGAAACTTTACTGATTACATTCTGAACTGTTCTATTATTAATGAAAACTTTTTATTGATGCAGAAATTGCCTTCGTCTGATTATGTATCTAGTTACATGTACATGTTTTGAGACCATGCTGGAGTGGTAGTAGGCTTTGAAGGCCAACTTTTGTTCGCCACAAGTCTAATACATTTTTCTTATCTTCACTGAATTTGTAATTTGTATGGATTATACACTTAATGTTTTCGATCATAGTTTAACTGCAGTAACTTATCAGTGATATGAACTGCAGAAATATTTGGCGGACATACTTTCTGTCTTGGCATTGACAATGTCTGCTGAAGGAGAGAGGGTATGTGAAATTTTGTTTCCAGTTACATTGATTTTCTTTACCCACAGGTTCGGATATCTAGTTTTCAAGAATTCTTTTGCTTGTTGTGTTATGTGAATTTTCTGCAAATAATTTGTTTTTGTTCATGTCTAGTGTGGTGTGGATGTTTTGTCATAGTTGGTCAGATAAGAAGTTTGGAAAGCATAGTATTTATACTTGGATATAGACTACTGCATGTCGTTGATATAAATATGCTATCTTTATTTGTCAATTGAGCATTGATCCTGTTGTTTATTACTTTTTTGGGTATCTATTATGTGATGCTCCAGGTAATTTGAAAATTTTCCATTTGTATTTTCTGTAGGAGAGCCTCAAGTACAGACTATTAGGTTCTGAAGGGGATATTGGTTCATGGGGACATGAATATGTGAGGTAAAGAATGTTTTTTTTTAAATCCTAAAACTACATTCTGATGATCTATTTATAAGTTGAATTGTGCTTGTGATTTTCAATTTCTTGTATCAGATCTTAAGTTAATGCTTTTGGTTTATTGCTCCATCGTGAATATGGTTGGTCCATTATCTAACATGCTAAACTTATTAATTGTCTAGATTTCTCCCTAATTCAAGTCTGAATGATAAATTCTGGAAGGCTATAAACCAGCTGCTAACACTATGCAGGCAAAGCTGTAGACTGTTCAGATAATCTATGGACATGGTTTATTTGTTGCCCAGATGGGATTATGACTTAATTTGATGGCGATAATATTGCATCTATCAACTTAATGTCGTTCATAAAATGCTAGGTTTGTGTGAATATTGAATGCAAGGATTTAAAATTAAAATCATAGTTGGCAAAGTCGCCTCATATCTATATGGATGGGTGAAGGGGAGTCTTGATGCAATAGTAAAATTGCTATCGTGTGACCTAGAGGTCACAGGTTTAAGTTTCGGAAACAACCTCTCGCAAAACAGGGTACCTGCCTTTTTTTTGATAAATATGGATTGGTCTAGTTGGATGAATATCAGCAATGGATGATCCAAAGTTGAGAAATTGGCTTCTCAATAAAAAAGAGAGAAGTTTAAAGACTAAAAATTAAAAAAAGCCAGAAATTAGTTAGTTACATACGGAAATTGATAGAGCTTAGAATGTAGTCAAATTGTGAGGAAAAATGGATAAAGTTGAGGTAAAATTTTATCCCTGGGATGGTTTTGAAAAATTCCATTGATCTAGCTTTACCTTTAATTCCAACTTGGTTATAGAGAGTTTGCAGGGGGAAGGAGAGAGGCTTTGCTGCTCTCTAAAATTGCTTAGCCTTGATTCACCATAAGGTCAAGGATCACTCATTGAACCTTGCCTTTATTTGTTAGACTCAACTCCTTGCTTATCTTTCTCTCACCCACTTTTGATCCAGTGTTGTTATTATAGATTGAGAGGTTATTATGGATTGTGAGAAAATGCAATAATTTTCCTTGATCAACAACAATGTAGAATTATCCTTCTAAAAACTAAATTTGAATGTAGTTTAGATAGCCGACTAACCCTATATTATTGAATATTAAGTAATAACACTTTTATTGAAAATGTATCAACAATCTACTGCTATCAAGTAATCTATACAAAAACATGATTTTATTATTGATTATTATATATTTTTATCATGCATTAATTTGTATATTAATAAATACGATATTATGTTTTTGATGCATATTAATAATTGGATGTGTAATGACATATACCAGACATTCTTTTAAAGGTTTTAGAACATCTATTGTAGTCTCATATTCAAAATAATTTTATTATATCTTTTTATATTTTTTATTTCCCTGTTAATTTTGATCCTATTGATCCTTGCCTTATTTGATTTAACTGGCACTTGGAATCTTTGTTAATCTGATTCCAATCTTGATCTTAACACTAAGTTTGACAACTTTGATTACATTGTTGTTTAATGAATAATATCAATTTGGCAATCTCATGCTGTAAACCTAATGTTTGTGAGAGTTTGAATCCTTATTGGAATTTAAATACAGGTGTTAAGAAACCAATTGCTGTGTAGCTGTATTTTTATTAATTGTTTGGTGCTGTTGATTTTCCTTGTCTATATTAAAATGCTATGTCATTTGGCAGAAATCTAGCTGGTGAAATTGCTCAAGAGTTTGCAAAGCGGCAGGTTAGGCTCTATCTCTTAATCACTTTTCTGCAATTAGGGCATATTTTGTTATATGATTTAATTGGTGATTTATATTCACCATGTTTTGAGGACTCTGAAATGGAACTTGGTGGTTCTTTTGTCTTTATTAAAAGAAAACAAGGGTGATGGTAATTCATGATAAGATACTAGTATGATGCACTTATTTGTTGTACTTGCTTAGAATTATATTCCTATCTCATTACTGCAGGATTATGCAGTCTTTGTATGAAGCGTTCAAAATATTGTTTTGTGTTAGTTTCAGTCGCAATTGGAATGGTACACCTTTGGTACCATGCCCTGCTAACACTCAGAGCTCTTCAACATGTTTCAAATTATTTTTAAATATTATCTCACAGAAATTACAAAGGTAAAAGGGCTCCCGTCATGCGGAGTCCCGGGAAAGGATTCATTGTACGCAGCCTTATCCTGCTTTTTACAAGAGGTTGTTTCCAGGATTCGAACCCGTGACCTTTTGGTCACATGACAACAACTTTACCATTGCTCCCCTTCAATGTCAACATTAGCTAATGGTTAAGCTTTCTACATTAAATTGACGCATTAGTTCTTGGAGCATCTTATCTAGATTTATCTCATGACTTTCTAGGACCAATATTAAATAATTGGAATTGAATTTTTTCCATGTCCATAAATATTTCTTATTTAACTATTGGGTGTTGAGCTTGCAGTAACATTGAATTGGAATTGCTAGTGCAAGATGTGAATATATCTCGATTTCTTTGATTCTAGTGTCATTTTTTGCTACTGTGGGTGCTTTAGTTGGTCTATCTCTTTTCCCTCTTCTTGTTTTAGCATTTCATCTCTTTTAATTGATTAAGTGACAGAGTCGAAGGGTTCATGGAATGAAAATCTTCCTGGATTAGTTAATTTTCAATGATACCAACCTAGACAAGCTTACTATTGTAATTACATTTATATGTGGTACAATGACCTTTACCTATCCGATGTATTAAATCAGAACAATACATTTTGGTTGAGCTGACCAATATTGGTCAACACTTGAAAGTAGGGTGTAAAGGCTAGTTTTTTACTTCACGAAGAATATATTTTAGGCTCCTAGTGTTGTTGATTTAGTTTTGTAATTAGTGTAATATGAAAAATGGCATTGCAAGAAACATGTTAAACTCTTAAGGAGAGGACAATATTATTAAAATGAATGATGATGATTACAAGGGATCCTTACCCTTTGCTAAGTGTCAACATGCTTTTATGTTTTTAACCTTATTGATGTTTTACATTGCCCTCAAGTTTGTCTTGTGATAAATCCTCGGTCCCTTAGATGTGTAGAGCCTTTCAAACTTGACTCAATATGCCATCATTCACTATTTATTTACAAAGTGCATCTCCTGTTAGATTGCCCTAGAGTATGCCTTATTAGGAATTTTCTATCCATTGGATGCTCTACGTCATCCTTTATCAATCACCTATGAGTTCACCTTGTTACATATTATTAAACCATTAAATTAGCAATTATACTATGATCTTTATCCTAGAGTTTACCTCATCAATAATTTTTAGTCCCTCAAAAGTCCTCTATCATCTTTCTTTGATCATCTTTGAGTCTACTTCGTTATCGATCTCGAAGCCATCAAATACAAACCATCCAACTTGATTGTATTTATCCATCATAACTCAACTATCTTGAGTTGTGAGCACTTTAATTGGTTTGAAATTTGGTATCGTGCTGGGTGAAATGGTCGAAACATATCATTATGGTAAATCATCGAAACTTGATACAACTTGACATTAATCTTTAAAATCTCGAACTGTGTTGTTGTTTCAATCTTTGATCAGAAAGATATTATTCCTGTATGATGCTAACACTTTGATGCATGGTGCTGGTGACAAATTGAAGTTGAAAGAGGAAAGAGATTAAACAATGGAAGGAGACGTTGTTCGCGCGGAGTGATATCGAGTTTCAGTAATTTATCGAAATGATATGTTTCGACTATTTTGCCTAGTATGACACAAGATTTGAAATATACTCGACACAGCAACTCCAATCCATTATTGACATTATGCATTGAAACATTGGCATGATACCGAAATAGTATTGTTCACGTCAAAGACTGAAACTTTAATACAACTCAAGATTTTGAACTTTGCCGCGCACATTAGAACAAAGATAAGTAATTAAATTATTTGTCAAATACATTAGGTCAAATAGCCTAGTTAAACTTGATCATTTGGAAACATTATTGCACCAATAGTTCCTTCTAACAAATCAAAAATATGGTTTTTAATCTAGAGGTAGAAGTCTATAATCTAGAGGTTGTAAAGTAAATATGCAAAGACAGTCTCCTAATTTCTGTTAGCATACTCTTTAATATTAAAATTGAGTAGTTTAAAAAAAAAGCTTGTGCATTAATTTTAAATTTTGTATATAACACCCTATGAGATTTTTGGGCTATTGAATACATAGGTGTACTTTATGTTGTTGCCTCTATAGGGTAGATCAACACACACACACACACACATAAACTCACTCAACACATCATTTGTAGATGTTTTAATGTGGTAATGAGTATTGAACTCAATAGACATGTATAGATGTTTTACTACAACAGCTATAAGCAATTTTATAGATTATATTCAAAGCATGTGAACTTTTTCTTAATTGCTTTGATTCATCAAAGGGCTTCTCAAAAGGTCGAAGCAAAGGATAATCAAATAAATTGACAAAGGGTTCTTTAGAAGGTCCGAGTGAAAGAACAAATTGAGAATTATCAAGGGTTTAGAAGCTTGAGTGAAGAATTTTTAGGAGTTCTTGAGAATGGTCCATTAAAGGATTGTAGGATTGTCAAGGGTTTTTTTTAGGTAGTTAGAGTAAAAGATTATTTAGGAGCTCTTTTTAGGCTTGAGTAAAGGGTCATTACAAATGTAATTAAATGTTCATCATGTCACGTCCTAGGGGTCCAGTTCGCACTCACCAAGAGGTACACCACTCGGTGATACCATAATAAAAGAGAACTAAAAGTTATATGAATAAGACAACCAAGAATTCAACTAATTTTATATATTTATTTAAACATCTTTACTACAAAGACAACAAATTGTAAACAGAAGATTGAATGAGTAGAATGGAAATACATTAGAATAAAACTCAAAGGAAAAAAATCTAGTTAACATCCCTGAGCAACCCTATATACAAGCGAAAACCAACTATAATATCAAGAGTGTTTGTGCCAACAAAATTGAACGTTAAAGAAAGACAACAATAAGTAAGATTGCCAAGGGGGTAATTAGGAAAATTGTGTATGAATTTAATCTTATTTAAGAGGTCAAGGAGATCATTATTCCGTATTACAATTTTAGCTATTTCTTTAGGTTGTTTAGCTTATACATAAATGGATATAGAAGTATTAAATATATTTATAATGATTTACTTTTTTATTTTGAATGTTTATCAATATTTGGAGTTACGACTATCATTTTTAAATTACTATCTTTTATCATCAATTAAGATAACTTTTATTTATAGCATGTATAAATGACATCAATGGTATAAATATCAACATATATAAATGACACCAATGATGTAAGTATCAGCATGTATTATTGTCACCAATGAGAAGTTAGTAAATCAACTAAGCAATGGAACAAGCGTCCATAGAGTATAATGATGTCATGACCAATGGGCCAAAAGCTCCCTCATTAATGGAATACAACAATAAAGTGTCATCGTGCAAAGAAATACTGATGTGATTGCTCACTACCAAAACTCATGTGGCAGTCAGGTACTCTTGTATAAGGTTAGATTTAGAATTTCCACTTTTTAGTATTTCTTTCCTCTATTTAGCACATCTTTATTATTTTACTATTAATTCTCTTGATCTCAGTGATTACTGTCTCTACATCATATTGGTTAGTCTGAACAATCAATCTAAATTATTTTTTGATATAATGCAATATTAATTTAACTAAATATCATCATAGGTTATGTAGGTGAAAATTATACAATATGAAGCTAAATATTCAACATCTAGAACATCAAGTAGCATGGAAGGTTAAGCAATCTAAAGGTAGGTACCAACTCAAGAGTACAACAACAACAACCAAGCCTTTTCCCACTAGGTGGAGTCGGCTGTATGAATCCTTTTACGTCATTGAACTCTATCTCCTATTATATCATCATCTATATTTAAATAAATTTTATCTTGTTTTATTGTTGCTAATCAAATCTTTTTTGGTGTTCCTCGTTTGATATGCATGTTTATTATAATTTCACATCGCCTAACTGGAGCATTTATTGGTCGTCTAAGTACATGTCCGTACCATCTTAAACGTGTCTTTCGGAGTTTTTTCTCAATAGATGCAACTCCGTACCATCTTAAGAGTGATTTAGAATAATTCATTTTAATTTTTAAATTCTTCTCATTGCGATTCCCATATGAATTTCACACGTGAATATGAAATAATATCAATTATTTACTCTCCAATAATTTAATTATTTGACAATTCATTTCACTATTTTAAATATTATTGTAATATCTTTTCTTTATATAAGCATATGCTATTTATTTATCTGTTTATTCATGCATAAGGAAATGTATAATAAAGGATAGAATTTACCCATCTGCGAGTGCAATACAAAAATAATTTAGTTCTCAAGATAAATATCTAACAACAAAGTAACACAAGATGGATCAAATCTTGATCTTGCTATCTTGATATAATCCCAATTTCTACATGACACCTATTGCTACTATCAAATAACGAATTTGTTTAACTAACCTAAATAGAAGTCTAATAAAATAAAATATATACCTCGTAACTTTCTTTTGTCTAATAGAACATTGAGGCATTTTGTTGATATGAAATGATCGAGCCAATCTAACCTATACAATAAATCGTAATTAGTCCACATTAATAAATTATTTCTTGATATTAATAAATACTTATTACCAATGACTACCTTCTATTGGTGGTTGTACAAACAATAAACTCATTAAATGAGGATACCAAAGGAGGATACCAAAGGATTGAGGAGCTGGTTGTGGTTTTTCCTCTTGTTCTCTCTTGAGCCATTGATAGCAATAACTGGAAGGAAGGAGTTGCCAACTATTGTTGGCGGGAAAGAGGAAATAGGGCTGTTTGCCTGTCACAAAAAAAAAAAACAGCAAGAAGATCAGATCTGTTGTTGTTGGCTGGAAGGAGAATAAAAAGGGAAAGAAAGAAGATGGAGAGCAGGGCATGTGGAAAGGAGGAGATGTGGCATGCGACGGTTGCTGCATACATGAAAGAGAAAAAGAGAGGGAATAAAAGATTTCCTTAAAAATTCCCTAATTTATTTTAATCGATCAAACCGATTCAACCCAGTCAAAATTTGGTTCAGCCATAATTTATCCAAATTAAATCCAAATCAACCATGGTTTAAATCTATGCGATCTTTATCTTTCCACCTACTCAATAAATTCAATCCAAATCTAATCTGACTTCAATTCGAAGCCCAAATCTCATGTTTAGCGTTTCAATTCATTTTTTTTTGTCAATTTAATTTTTTAGCAAAATTTAGATTTGATATATTTTTTATTTATAAAAATCATTACTTAACACATCAATATTGGAAAAGGAGTCATTAAATTCAACAAGAATTCTACCAGCTATATAATAGGCTTTTTTTTTTTCTTTGGGGCAGAGTTTGCATTAAGGGAATCTCCTAAAACTAGGTCATCAGTGGAGTCAGTTAAGGTCAAGTTATTAGAAAGATCTTATGTGGTTAAGTCAATAAAGGATTTGTCTAATTTCTATGGAGAAGTCTTGTAGTTTGATATAAAATTCACGAATTTTAGGTAAGGTGGGAGATTTGGGTATTGTTTCCAAAGTTGGCACCACCTTTTTGTAACATACTTTCTTTTAACTTGACATCAAATGCTTTTGGTTGTAGAATAATCTTCATTCTCTAAACTTTTCTTAAGGTTGTATTCAATCTTTTTAGTTGTCCTTTTAACTTCATATCGAACACTTGTGATATGTAGGTGTAGAATAGTTTCATTCTCTAAACTTTTCTTATGTCTAAGGTTGTATTTAATCTTTTTGGCTATATAATAGACATCCTTTATTGAAGTAAATGAAAATAAGTATAATTCTCTTTGAATTTGTAGTCTAAGAAATTTAATTGATCAAAGGATTACATCTTTGCTAGTATTTCAATGTGTGCATAATTTTTCAAATTGTGACCGGTATTTTGCTAATTTTAAGTATGATTTTTTTAGCCTTTTAAACTTGTAGGACATTTCATTTAAAACTGGAAAATATATTTGATAGGTTGTTTAGCTTGAACACTTCATTAAATTTTTTTCAGCAACTCTTATAAAAAAAAAAATATGAAGGGGAGCCTTGGTGCAACGGTAAAGTTGTTGTCATGTGACCAAACAGTCACGGATTCGAATCCTGGAAGCAGCCTCTTGCAAAAAACATGGTAAGACTGCGTACAATGGATCCTTCTTGGGACTTCGTATGGCGGGAGCTTCGTGCACCGAGCTATCCTTTTAACTCTTATAAAAGAATATATATTTGGTAAATTGTGCTCATTCAACAAAGTTCATGTCATGAATAATAGTCAAGGGTAGGGGCAGAGCTAATGTAGGTCCAGTGTAGGCTCCACACTGGGATTCAGATAAAATAAAAAAAATATTAATTAATTCCTATTTGAGAAGTTGGCAGTAATTCTTTGCCTACACGGCCGAGTGGACCCAGATAAAAAAAATGACTTTGTATTCAAAAGTTAGGGGTGGCAAAGGAGAGTTGGTGTAAGCCATCAAGAGAAATCGTGATGGAAAGATACCTGGGTATGCATTTGATCCTAATTGTCAACTCTGGAGGTCACTTTCAACCTGTGCCCGTTGATTATTCTGAAGCTCTTGGTTTTAGTTGTACTGTTCTTTGTGGCTGCTGGCTCTACCTATCAGTGGTAAAGATCCATCAAAGGGTGTAGTCTTCTACTTTGGAAACCCCATTTTTAGTTCTCTTGATTTAAAAACTAAGATATTTTTAATTTATTAGAGTCAATACTTTTATTTGTTTTTGTATTCAATCTACACTTGATGAAACATGTCTTAGGGATTTCAAGCGAATTTTCAACGACATTGCAAAAGAAAGATCAGCCTATTGTGAATGCAATGGATTCGGTACAAGTTTGAAAACACCAACTCCACAGTGTGAGAGATAATGGATGGGATTTAGAAAAAGGTTCTTTTTGTGAGCAATATTACATTGATGTTTTCAAAATGGATGATATGTTAAAACACGTTGGGCACCACGATGAATGATAATTTTATTATACATGTAGAGAAAGATATATTTCTATCAGTTAATAGTGAAATTATTGTATAACAGTTTTAAAATATGAAGATTCGAAAACAACAATGGTAAGGTAATTATTTTGTGGTACTTTATAATTATAATATTTTTTATTTGATTAATTATATTATATTGTTGCCTACACCGGGTGTCTTCTATTTCAATTAACTAATTAAACAATGAGTGGCATTCATTTTTCGGAAAACATGATTTCTCCCTAATATGTTGAGGCTTATATTGAAGGGGAGCTTTGGCGCAACGGTAAAGTTGTTGTCACCTGACCAAAAGATCAGGTTCGAATCCTGGAAACAACCTTTTGCAAAAAGCAGGGTAATACTGCATACAATGGATCCTTCTCTGACCCGTATGACGGGAGCTTTGTGCACCGGGCTGCCTTTTTATGTTGAGGCATATATTGACTATCATTTGTAGGGAAATAACTTGTAACTTATTTTTTCTCTAAACATATGATCATGTAACAATCAATGGGAGTTCCAACAATTCGTGGAGCTATAGGTATATGAAGGGATAATCAAATTTATTTGAAGAATCAATCCTATTTCATATGAAACCGTTTGATGCAACATTAAAAAAAATTCAAACTCTCAACTCATTGAAGGATACAATATTATTAAACTGAAATATAATATAATAAGTAAAAGGGATGTTAACCCCTTTGTATATTGTCAATAAGATCATTTTTTTTTAAAAAAATGAATGACCTATCCTATCCCTAAAAGCCTATAACGAACATTTTAGAAATTTAAACAACCTTAAAATTAACACTTCAAATTAAAAAAAATATAAATATTTTTTAACTAAAAATTTTAAAGGAAAACTAAATTTATCCTCAAATTTCAGATTGCCTCAGTAATTATGTAGTGTCATATTTAGTTAATGTTATAGGCTCTCCTGTATTTGCTTATAGTTCTGTTGTGAATTAGGCCAGTAGGTTTGCTATTTTGTTAGAATGGTTAAAACTGTGTGTGAGTTTGAACTCTCAAAAATTCATATTTTCCTTGTCTGTGTACAAATTAGATTACCACATGTTTCAAGCTATTATTTGTCCTATTTATATGTTGGCATGATATTTTTTCTAACATCTCTCATATCACAAACCTAAACTGGTGCAGACTTACTCTTCTGTTAATCATTTTGTTCTTCATTAATAAATCATAATTTACCCCCTTCCATACAGTATGATGACACCCCTTTGGATGCTTTGATGGAACTTGTGCAACAAATTGTAGCATTTCACATGAAGGTATGCATTATGCAAGTATCTTCTACCGTTAAGCTTTACCGATCATTTGTTCTAGTTCATTTTTTGTCCTTTGCTGATGTTTGAATGTTCTTATGTTTAGTTTATTGTTTCTTCATTTAGCTTTTGTTAAACTGTTGGTTATTTTTTCTAATAATTACTTGTGCAGCATAATGCTGAGCCAGAAGCAGTAGATCTTCTGATGGAGGTAGGCCTGTACTTTGCATTCCTGTTCTCGACTCGGTTGTTTTTTATGTATTTTTTCCTCTTTTAGGTGGAAGATGTTGACTTGCTAGTTGAGCATGTTGATGCTACAAACTACAAACGAGCATGTCTGTACCTCACAAGTTCATCTAGGTATGTTTTATATTCTTTTGTAGTTGTAACATGTGCTATATTGGATCAGTCCTTTTTATGAGAACATATGCTAATTTTCATTTGTTGGCATAAGCAAGTTTATAACTTGGTATGTACTAGTACTTTGCTTAACTCTGTTTCTGGATGAATGTCTGGCACATAGTGATTTAGGAGTTGATTATGATGGGAAAAGACGGAGGGCTATGTAATATCCAAGCTTACTATAGTCCCTCTTTGTTGGTTGTTGGCTTCATGTCACGCCTAATGCACTTGATGCATGGACAATGATATGGCATATCTTTGTTTTACTGTGTTGGCAATGTTTCATAACTTTTGCAAACCCAACTATCTGATCTGACGTTTGTTGGAATTTTTCAGCTATCTTCCAAGCCCAGATGATATCCTAGCTTTGGATATAGCATATACAATATATATTAAGTTCAAGGATTATGCAAGTGCACTACGAATTGCACTCTTTCTTGATAACACCCAAGTATGCTCATCATTCATGCTGTTTTATTCTATTTTTTTGAGTTTCGCTAATAAAATTCTCTTTTGACAGTATGTGAAGCAGATCTACATGTCAACAACTGATCTTCTCCTGAAGAAGCAATTTTCTTATATTATATCTCGTCATGTAAGCCTTGTACATCATGTTGAGCCTTCATAATATCTTTTACTGTTGAGGATAACTGTCAAATGTTTGCTAACACAATTTATACAGCCCTTTGTACATGATACAGCTTATGCTTTATTTGGTCAAGATGATGTTTTATTTGCTTTGATTAAGAGGAAATTTTTAATTTTTTTTTTGTATTTCTAATACCACTGGTCCAGTCTGTGGAATGATGTCATTTTTGAGTAATTTCATCACAGGGTTTAGTTTTGGAACTTGACGAAGATGTAGCTCCAGATTATGATGACAGAGAAGCCCTGCAGGAGATTGTCAATAATGTTAAATTGAGTGAAGGCTACCTTGCTCTTGCCCGAGACATTGAGGTTATGGAACCCAAATCTCCAGAAGACATATATAAGGTGCTATGCTTAGGCATTATATAATTCTCCTCTCAAAATTTTCTGTTACTTTCTAATTCAATATGTTTCTTGTTGTAAAATTATCAAGGATGTTAAATTATTTTCCATTTTTTGCAGTTCTAATCACTTAGAGATTATTGGTGATTATTTATTTATTATGTATTTATTTATTTTATGTTTGGGAGTACACCATTAGATATGGAGGTATACATTGTTTTGATGGTGTCTCTCTGTCTTCTGATAGAAAATGTATCTCAATCTGGTAATCTTTTGTACACAAGTAGAAATTTTTTGATGGATGATATGGTATGATATATCAGATAAATTAAATTAGATATAAAAATACAAGAAAAGAACTCAGTGCATTGCAAGCTTGTCTTGAGCATATCTGTGGTTGTATTTATAATATCTGTTTTTGTTGGTTCCATTATCGTGTGCACTGTGTATTTAGGTACACCTGATTGATGGTCGTGCAAGCGGTAGTACTAGCATTGATTCAGCAAGACAAAATCTAGCAGCCACTTTTGTTAATGCATTTGTAAATGCAGGATTCGGACAGGTAATTTGTGAATTTCGTTTAGGAATTTCTTGTGGTGTGATGTAGCATTTGTATATTTTATTTTATTTTATTTTCAGGATAAATTGATGACAGTCCCATCAGAATCTGCAAGTGGATCTTCTGGTACTTGGCTATTCAAGAATAAGGAACATGGGAAGGCCAGTGCGGCAGCAAGCTTGGTATAGTTTTTCTTTTTATTAGTCATCGTGTATTTCTGAAGTTGATTTGTCTGACTATCATTACATCACTCTCTAGGGAATGATTCTGTTGTGGGATGTTGACTCTGGACTGGCCCAAATCGACAAATATTTGCACAGTACTGATAACCATGTTGTCGCTGGTGCTCTATTAGGTGTTGGTATTGTTAACTGTGGTATAAAGAATGACTGTGACCCTGTAAGTTCAGTTTCATTTATCCTTAACCAAATATTATGTGTTTGGAGTTGTTTAGCACTTCATATAATACAGTATTTCATTACTATTATGTGCTGCTTGTCTTTCAGGCATTGGCCCTTTTGATTGACTATCTTAACAAAGAGGACACCACCATCTTAATTGGTGCTATACTTGGTCTTGGCATTGCATACGCTGGCTCTCAAAAGGATGAGGTAGATCTCAAGAAGGGTTCCTATCAATGCTTTTTACTTTTTATGTTATGATACTGAGATAATTTTGGTTATTTCAGCTTCGAATTCGTCTGTCTCAAATTTTAGGGGACCCAAAAACATCTCTGGAAGTTCTTGTGTTTTCTGCTATTAGCCTGGGGCTAGTATATGTTGGTTCTTGCAATGAAGAGATTGCTCAGTCTATCATTTTGGCTTTGATGGAACGAACAGATACTGAATTGGGTGAACCTCTTACTCGACTTCTTCCTGTTGCCCTTGCCCTTTTATATCTTGGAAAACAGGTAAAGACAAGGAACCAAATGCCCGTTTGTTATTTTTTATTCTTGATTGTATGTGGTTAGAATTAGTTTTCTTTGTCATAGCTATGGCATTGTGCTGGATAATTGCATTTCATAATGATATTTAACTAGCACAGAAGAGATATTTGGTTGCTACCACCATCTTGTTTGATGAACAGCTGATCTATATTTTCTTCGTTCAAGGCAGAAAATTAGTGCTATATTTCTGCAGTCCTTCGTGAATTCCCTCAATCAGAAGTTGGATTTGCACATGGCTCAATTTGGCATATGTTGATGCCTTCTAGTGTGTGTGTTTATTTAACAAGATTCAGCATTTTAGATAAAGTGAAGGAGGTGCCTTACTAGAGATAAATCTTGTTTTTGATGAATTGCCTCGTTATAAGTTGGGGTGTTATACCACATTTATTCATTTTTTTTTGTTAGAAAATTTCTAATTATGATAAGTAATAAGTTTGCTAGCTTACATTAGTTTTGCAATCATGAAATAAACAACAATATTCACACCCTGCCAACTGCATATATGTGTTTAAGTGGCTTCAAATTGTAGTTGATCATTTTGTGGTTATTATGTTGATGAAATAAATGTCATTTCTGCAGAAGTTTCAAGTTATCTTTTAACTACCCTGCAACAGGGATTCTGATTATGTTAAACCGCCCATTGAAACTTGGTCTAACAGGATAATGTTGAGGCTACTGCTGAGGTGTCAAAAACATTTAATGAGAAAATCAGGAAATATGCTGATGTCACTTTGCTGTCTTTGGCATATGCTGGAACTGGGAATGTTCTCAAGGTATTATCTTTAAACATTAACTGTCCCTTTTGATGAAGGTACATAATAGTTTTATCCTGCTTGTTCTACAGGTCCAAAAGCTCCTTGGGTATTGTGCTCAACATCTTGAGAAAGGTGAGAACTATCAGGGTCCTGCTGTCCTTGGAATTGCACTTATCGCAATGACTGAAGAACTAGGCCTTGAGATGTCTATTCGATCATTGGAGCATCTTTTGCAATATGGAGAGCAAAACATTAGACGGGCAGTGCCCCTGGCACTTGGCCTGCTTTGTATTTCTAATCCCAAGGTATACTATTTTCTTTCTCCAGGACTATTTATTTGACCTGTACTATAGAATTTAACTTGATTTAGATGCAAAAGGGAGCATTTAATTGGAAAATTTGTCCATAGATGCTGTTGTTTGATTATATTCCCCTGTTGATAATGATTTTGCTCATATCTTTCTTAATGTATTTTTACAAACTGCTGCTTGATTTCATGTTTTGATTAGGTAAATGTCATGGACACACTTAGCAGACTAAGTCATGATACAGACAATGACGTGTCAATGGTATGGCCACTTAAAAGCTTTCTCCTCCCACTGAAGCAAAAAATAAGATGTAGAACCATTTAGTGGCTACCTGATTGATGTTGCCAACTTCCCATCTGCAGGCTGCAATTATTTCACTGGGGTTAATAGGTGCAGGGACAAACAATGCTCGGATTGCTGGCATGCTTCGCAGTCTTTCAAGTTATTACTATAAAGAAGCTGGCCACCTCTTTTGTGTAAGCTGTTTTTACCAACCTGATTTTCCTTGGTTCATCTTATGCTTCTTCAGGTTACATGAAGGTTCAATGATATGGATGCAGGTTAGAATTGCTCAAGGCCTTGTGCATATGGGGAAGGGTTTACTAACTCTTTCTCCCTATCACTCTGATCGGTTTTTATTATCACCGTAAGTTAATTTCTTCCTTTCATTTTTAGATTCTAGTATGGCTGAGATGTTCACTACTACTGGTGCAGGACGGCACTTGCTGGACTTGTTACTGTTTTGTATGCTTGTCTGGATTTGAAGTCTATTATCCTGGGGAAATATCATTACATGTTATACATCCTTGTATTAGCCATGCAGGTATGTAATAGCTTGGGGGCCTTTATTTCTTGCATAATGCTACAGTTGCACAGAAGGGATATAGGGTCTGTTTTGATCCTTGGTTTCACTCTTTTGTTCATGCAGCCACGAATGCTGATGACTGTGGATGAGAATCTGAAGCCCATTTCTGTTCCTGTACGGGTTGGTCAGGCTGTTGATGTGGTGGGTCAAGCAGGTCGACCTAAAACAATAACAGGTTTCCAGACACATTCTACACCCGTCTTGCTTGCTGCTGGAGACCGTGCCGAACTTGCTACTGAAAAGTATAAATTTGATAACCCTAAGTCATCTGCCCTTAAATCACACTAACTACGATTTATCAATGTTATACTGGAAATATTATGCAGATACATTCCACTATCGCCAGTGCTGGAAGGGTTTGTAATCCTGAAAGAGAACCCAGAGTACCGGGATGATCACTAGGCTACTTCCAAGTATAAAATCCCAGATTTTTACCATCAGACACATGGATGATCGTGCAAATAATTAGTGCCGTGTTGATAGCAGAATGAAGACGAAAGCCTACTTTTGGGAATGTAGAAGAGCTCAGGAAACTGTATGTTAGACGTTGAATGCGCTATTTTTCTCTGATTATGCAGTTGTCTTACTACCAACTCCAAGCAAGCGCCTGGTCAGCCTTGTTGCCAAGAAACCATGATATTCACTTTGATAGCAATTTCTAGTGGTAGTTCATTTGCCACTGGTAATTATTGATATGAACTGGTTTTTTTTTTTTTTCTGTTTTTGTAATTGTAGAATTCGATTTGAAGTATGAGATCGTTATGCTACTATTTTCATTAATTCTTAATTAATGAAGATAAGGAAATTAAACTTTTCAGGAGTCAGATTAGTACATTTTACGATTTTATAGGATATAACTGTATTATTGGTTATATGAACCTAAATTATTAAGGAGTCAAAGATTAATACATCTAACAATTCTAGAGGATCTAACCGTATTATTGTGTTGCCTAAATGTGTATCCTAAGTTGCTTAGGTTTGTGTAACAGTTCTAAATAAAATTCTTATATGGAACAAAACGGCTCATGATGATTGGCGGCACAACTTGTACCTTCCACCGTGGGAAGTTGTGAGTTGCATTTATCTTCAAAATCTGAGCCATGTAGCACTATATGCAATGGTTAAATCCTCCCATTGATAACGAAAGGATCTAATATTGTAATTTCAGCTATGGTGCACTATAGGAAATTTTATCTTTAGTGAGAAGCAGGTCTGAAGGGGACCTTGGCGCAACGGTAAAGTTATTGTTTTGTGATCAAAAGGTCACTGGTTCAAATCCTAAAAACAACCTCTTGCAAAAAGTAGGATAAGATTGCGTACAATAGATCATTTGCCGGGACTTCGCATGGTGCGAGCTTCATGCAACGGGTTATTTTTTTTTTTAGTGAGAAGCAGGTCTAATAATGCTGGCCATTTAGATGAGTTTCCATGAGCATTTCCTAGTGGCCGGTGGAAAATTTTTGTAGAACCAGACCAGTTATTTTCAGAATCAATCGGTTTGAAAAGCTGATTACATGAACTTAAACTGATTTGGATATTTGTAAATCATTGTATTGTGTTATCTGGAGCTTACGGAGTAATCATGGTAATCATCTTCCCCACCTGTTCAGTTTTGCATCATATAACATTCTGTCCAAAAATACTACAAGGACCCATATTACTCTAGATGCTTGTCAAAACTCTACATTTGTGCGTCCTAGATCCATAGAATTATAATATGTGTTACTCTTCCACTACCTATCAATCCTTGTAACAATTTTGTCTAAATTATTATAGAAATCTAAACTCTAGGGAGTTTATGATAGCCACCCCCGATCAGTATGAGCCCATGTTGTAATTTATCCAAAATTACTACATGGAATCATGAACTTATATTCTCAACACTAGATTGTGTTCCCTGCACACTAGGAAGTTTTCAGATTCTACTCCTAAACAGTTTGAGCTTCGGGCAAAATTCATACGTGTATCCAGACGGACTAGAATGCACCTCCAATCATTGACTAGGTTGCACCTCCAATTATTGCATTGTGTTCCTTGCACACTAGGGAGGGAGTTGTAACATGCACTCATATTCCATTCCTGATTAGTGTTTCATCTTTTAGCATCTTTGGGCAAATTACTATATGATCTAAATAGATCAGGATCACCTTCAAGCACTAGGTTGCATTAATTTCTGGAGTAACAAATGCAATTATTTTGCAGTTCTAATGGCGTGAAATTCTTTATAGTCAAGCAATAGTTCATTTAGTGATTACAAAAGAATTGTTTCACGAGGATAGAAAGAAAATGAAATGGAAAACTAATTTATTTCAATTTAGGTCCTTTATAACATTTGCAGGACCTAGTAAAAGTTACCTTGAGTTAGTATGTAAAACTCCCTTTTCATGGGGTTTAGACATCTTTAGAGAATCACAACATCAGAGGTCTGGTCTAGAATGTTTGATGATTGTGACTATGAAGCCAGGTGCCCTACTTTCAAAATGTTGCAAAGATGTTGCACTCATTTTTGAGATTATCAGACCATGGAGATGCAGTTCCAACACATGTAGATACTGCTTTCAACCAATTGTACTTGGAGTATTTTTTAAGATAGGTTATGCTCCAGAAAGGAACTAAAACAAAAAGAGCTTAAGCAAATAAGTAGAGGAGATGTTTTTTTTGTTGTAAATTTTATGTATTATATTTCTTTGTTTATGTTTTTTTCCTACCACTATAGTGTTCCTAAATTACTAGCATTATCACTAAGAGTTGGATTTTATATTTGCACAATATGTTGGATATAAGTTGGAGATGATAAGTCGAAGTATTTCACTTGACAATCTGAAAAGTTCAACAAGGACTTGTGACATGCGAAATGTCGATGCAAATTAATTACCAAACCCTCCTTATTCTTATGCAGTATAGGTTTGATCCGGATGGGCTCTCAAGGATCACAATTATGGATGATAATTCTAAGATAAATCTGAAATTGGGGGTTTTGGTTTTTCTCTGAAATTGAACTTTAATAACTAGAATCATAACAACTAACGTACCAACAAAGACATGTAACTACACTAAGCACGAAACCAATTGAATTTGAACTCACCGAATGGTAAGCAAACTATTCTAGCTAACATACACACATTCAACCATCCAATGAAATAGCGACATGACAAGCAATTCAACACTACTAAGCAACAGAGAAGATTAATACTCTCAATTGAATTAACCAAAGTAATAGAATTGTAAGAGGAATTTAATCAAACATGTACCAAGTATGAACAATTAAAACTAAGTGCACTACAATTTAACCATGGGAAACTATAGTTAATACAATCATTTCAAACCACAAGACCAGAGAAGGATGATGGAATGAAGGAGCCCCGGACTCCCGGAGCTCATGGAAGAAACGACAACGGCCAGTGATTGGTAATGGTGGTGAGGACCTTGGATGAATTTGTGAGAGTAAGAGGGCGGAAGACCTTCACACCTTCCTTTATCTTGCAAGTAAGGTATTCTCTTACCGAGAATCTTCCCAACCGAGGTGGATCAGAGATCAGGATGGCCTATGACAGTGAATGGAGATGCTTCCCTCAACAAGGTTGAGAACCCTCTAGCCTCTTGAGGCGTTGGTGACGATGAGTTCGCCGGAGAACCCTACCGGGTACTAGCAGATGAAGGTGACATGAAGAAGGAAAACTCTGGTGCTTGGTGGATGAGACAGATGTGGAAGAAAAAGAATCCCCCTATGGATTTTGCCTATTTATATGAGCCGTCAAAGATGGCCATGGCATGACTTGGCCATGTCAGAATTTGGGAGCCTTGACATAGTCGTGCTAAGAGCATCCATAATTGTTGGACCTCTCGAAGAGTTCCTTCGTTGCTATATTCGCACCACATTAAAAGTAAAAAATCTTATATATTTTTCTACTATCAAAAAATCTCTCAACAACTCTTTCACGGATCTTATATTTTTTAAACCTTCACACCATATATATCTCTTTCCTAATTAAAAAAATATCTCTAATATTATATTTAAATTAAAAAACTTATTTTAATTAAAAAAATAAAAAGAAGGTGAAGGCACATGGAGCCGCTCCTTACCAAATGGGGAAGAAGCTCCCTCCCACTATGGGAGGGAGCTTCTTTCGTACTGCCACATCTGCAGTGGGAGCTCTTTCAGAGCTCCCACTGTGGATGCCCTAAGTAGCACGGTTATGTCGTGTCAGTTCTTGGGTTCTGTTCAAAGTCTTTACACGGTCATGCTCAGGGGTACAATCAGGTCATGTCAAAACCTGGTCTTCGATATATGGCCGTGCTAGATAGCACGACCAAGCCATATTAGCTACTGTGATGCTTGTTCCCCTCTTGTTGACTGCGAAACACGATACACTCATATTTAAGAACATAATACTATCAAATTAAGTGGATTTGCAATAAAACTCCAAACGTCCCTCTCTTAGCAAAACATGCCAAGAACATGAATTTAAGCAAGTTTAAAACATTGAATATGAATGTAAAATGAGATGCTAAAATACATGTCATCAAGTTCCTCTACATTTTTTCCTTGCACGCCTATGACAAGTAAACAAAACCCACAAAAATTTAGAATGTTCATCTCTCCATTAATTCCCTTTCAATACTTGGAAGATTGTGAAAAAGAATTACTTAAGACTATCTATTCTCAAAGATCAAAGCATTTATGAACTCTATTCTTGCATCAGTTAACAAAGCATGATAAATTTAATAAATCATTAGACTAAGAATGATAAAACCTTACAAGACAATTAATAGTCGCTCTCACTCTCATGAACAATTATAAAGGTAGAGTTTCACTCAAAACTGCTCATGATATTATTCTACTATATGTTTGCTTATTTTTCTATTCTCCGCCACTATGATTATAAGAGTGGATTATTCTGAAGGACTTGTTGGAATTGCAAGGAACCCAAGCACAAAGATGAAAGAATGACATAAGCATAGGAAAAGGAGCCAAAGAGGACATGAGACATATCGGAACGTTATACATGATGAGTACAACTAAGCAATGGCCCATAAGTATTCCATCTAAGCTTCCCAACACTCTACTTTCTTTGTATAACTTTTATAACCAAACCACTTATTACTCGATCCTCCTTAATGTAAATTCTAGTAAGGTTTGCGGTTCATAGATAGCTTCCAATGATTGCCACATCAAAATTTACCAACAACTTATTACTTTTCAAGTAAAAAATGCATGACATATCATTTTGGATATTACATGCTATTTACCATATTCTATCACCAAATCCCTTCAAGAAGAGAAAACATGGCTTGGTCGTGGTGATCAAACAAAACTTGCCCGCGCGCTCCATTTCAAATTTATACATTCTTTCTTTCAAACTTAACTCTTCCCCCAAACGTAGAATTTGACCATACCGGGCAATATACTGATCATGTTAACAACCAATTGCCCCAATATCCAAGAAATGACAAAGAAACATCGCTGAAGGTGAGGGAAAAGGAAATGAGAACAAGTAATAATGAATAATAAGAATGTTATTAAACAAAGCATGCATCAGTAAAAGAAACTAGAATAGACTAAGTAAAGTGGCTTTAATCATAATCATGATGGCAACTTTAATCATAATCATGTAACTTATGATAATATGGTCTAAAAAAAATCAAAGCAAATTCTAGGGTAACAATGATCATGAATGCAATCCACACAAGGATGATGAATTAGAATGACTCAAATCCTCACTAGGTATATAAAATTATCACCCTCAATCAACCAAAATAGACTCTATCACCAAACTAGCAACTATATGCAAGTAATGTGTTCGTTCATGTCAAAGAATCCCAAAATTTAATAGTCAAACTTAATAATTGTTCACGATTCTTAGGCATTATGAGGAAACTCACACTGAGAGATGTGACTCAAAACTGAATGAAGAGACAATCAACAAACAAACCTAGCAAACTAGAATGGGCATATGAACAAAGAAGTAAAGAGAACTAGAACTGAAAAGGAACAAACTCCCCATTAAGTTGGGTAGATAATCTTGAAGTACTGTTCATTCCATCATTGTCTCATGGATACCTTTGTGAAATTTCTTAAGACGATGTCCATTCACCTTAAAAAAAAAGATAGATCCGTTACCTTAGCAGCCCCCAGTGGCGACTCTATGGATATGGAGGGAGGTACATGTAGGTTCACAGGCCATAGGCGCATGGTGGGGTAAACCCCAGGTCATCAGTTCCTGAGAATTAGCCTCTGGTCATTACGACAGAGATACCATGAGCTCACCATCTGCGCTACGCCCTGGGGGCATGTCCATTCACTTTAAAGGTTCTATATGTAGTCACCTCCTATAACTCCACTATTCCATAAGGAAAAATGTTATTAATACAAAAAGATCCTTCCTAATGAGACCTTAACTTCCCTGACATTAATTTGAGATGAGACTTGTATAGGAGCACTTTTTCCCCTACTTGAAACTCCATCCGTAGGATTTGGTTGTCATGAAAATCTTTAGTTCTTTTTTTTGTAAATGAGGGAGTTCTCGTAGACTTCCAACCCAAGGTGGCAAAAGGTGACTACGCTTACTCCCAGCGTTCTCGCTAACCAGTCCCAAAGCCAACATGGAGGGGGTAAATTACGGGTGGCTACTAGCCTTTGGAATAATGACTGACGCATGAGAAAATATTAAATGTAGACTTCCAACACAAGCTCTTCCAATTCTTGAAGTTGCAATTTCTATCATTCTCCGGCTTGAGCCAAATCAAGTTTGCAAGCCTTCACTGGCCAATAAGCCTAATGCTCTATCTCGACTGGTAAGTGACATGTCTTACCAAAGACGATCATGTAGGGTGACATATTGATCGACATCTTATAAGTAGTACAATAGGCCCATAATGCGTTGTCCAACCCCTTACTCTAGTATTTTCTATTTGGTCTCACTATTTTCTCCAAAATATATTTGATCTCTCTATTTGAAATTTTATCTTGACCATTTGTTTGTGGATGGTAAGGACTTGAAGTTTTTGGAAGACACCATATTTGTTCAGTAAGACCTTCATGTGTTTGTTATAGAAACGGGACCCTTGATCACTGATAATTGTATTGGATATTCCTAACCTTCAAAAGATATTTGACCTGAAAAAATCAATCATCAATTCTAGTATGAATGACCTTTACCCATTTAGAAACTTAATCAACTACCAAAAGTATAAAAACATATACAAAAGAGGTAGGAAATGGACCCATAAAGTCAATATCTCATACATAAAAAATCTCACAAAATAATATAGGTTGTTGAGTCATTTCATTCCTTCGTCCTATGTTTCCAACTTGTTGAGATTTTTGAAACTCAAAAGCATCACGGAAAAGGGTGAGACAATACAAATCAGAATCTAACACTTTCCTAGTTGTCGTTTGAGGACCAAAATGCCATCCACAAGAAAGAGAGTGACATAATACAACCACAGAATAAAATTCGCCATTAAGGATACATCTCCTAATTATCTGGTCACTGCAAAACTTTCACAGATATGGATCATCTCACACAGTATTTGGCACCACTTTTTAATTTGCTGACTTATGCTTATGTGAAATATGCGGGTATAACATGTGCAACCAAATAATTTACAAGATCTGCATATCATGGAAACTTACCTCGCAAATGTAGAAGCTGCTCATAAGGAAATAAGTCCATGATAGGTGTAGTCTCGACATCCCTCTTGATCCAGCTCAAATGGTCAGCTACCAAGTTCTTCTTCTCACTCCTATAGCGTATCTTTAAGTCAAATTCTTGAAGTAGAAACATTCACCAAACCAATCGTGGCTTTACATTCAACTTCTTCAGAAGGTACTTAAGAGTTACATGATTAGAAAAAATTACTACATGAGAACATAACAAATAAAATCTAAACTTTTTCAATGTAAAAACTATAGCTAAAAACTCCTTATCCATGGTGGTGTAATTTGCTTGAGTAGAGTCCAAGGTCTTGGAGGCATAATAGATAACATGAAATTCTCCTCCAACTTTTTGTGCCAAGAATGTTCCCATTGCATAATTGGAAGCATCACACATCAACTCAAAAGGTAGTGACCAATCTGGTGGTTTGATAATCAGAGTAGAAGCGAGGGTCTCCTTCAATTGGTCAAAAACATCCTTGTAGGGTTGATAAAAAATGAACTCCACATCTTTTTGCACTAAGTGTGGGAGTGGAAGAGGGATCCTACTGAAGTCATGAATAAAGCACATGTAAAACCCTACATGCCCAAGAAAAGATTAAACATCCCGCATGCATGCCAGATAAGGCAAAGATGCAATAATATCAATTTTTACAAGATCTACTTTTATTCCTTTCTTAGAGACTATGTGACCTAATACTATTCCTTACTCAACCATGAAATGACATTTCCAAATTAAAAAAAAGGTCAGTCTCTACACATCTCTCTAAAACTCTAGACAACCCATCCAAACATGCATCAAAAGAAATATCGTACATCATCCATGAATACTTCCATATAAATATCCAAAAGGTAGGTAAAATGCTTACCATGCACCTTTGGAACGTACCTGGGGCAATGCAACGCCCAAATGGCATCCATTGGTATGCAAATGTTCCAAAAGAACATGTGAACATGATTTTCTCTTGATCCTATGGTGCTATACTAATATGAAAGTAACCTGAGTAGCCGTCCTAGAAGCAAAAATGTGTCTTACCCGTTAAACTCTCCAATATCTGATCAATAAAAGGTAGTGAGTAATAATCCTTCCTTGTAAACCTGATTTAGATTTCTGTAGTCGATGCATACTCTCTAGTTGTTCTTCACTCTTGTAGGAATCAACTTGTTATCCTTGTTTGCAACCATCGTTACACCAGCTTTTTTTGGGCACAATTTGTATTGGACTCACTCATTCATTGTCTAAGATTGAATAAATGATACCATCCTTTAAAAGTTTAGAAATCTCCTTCACAACATCTAGAATCAATGGATTGAGTCGTCTCCTTTTTTATGTTTTGTTCATTTTATTTTTCTAGTGTGAAGCTCACAACACTAACAACCATGACCAAAAAAAAGAAAGAAAAAACATGACGAATCTAAGGGAATTCAAAACCTCTAAAACTATTTATTTAATTTTTTAATAGATCAATTATAGTCTATCAAATTTGCAAAGCAACATAAATATAATTGGATATTATGGTCATTAGGGCAAATTGGAAAGACTCATGACATACAACTATAGGATATTTTCTTAGTTTTTCATACATCTAAGGATTGAATTCTAATTTTGACAAATTAAAGGATGAATTTTCTTTAATAGACGGTGATTTAAGAATGCTGGGCTACCCGTTACGAGCGCTTCTCGATTTAGTTTGGTGGTTGATGAAAAATTTTCTTAGAGTCAGGCCGATCACCTCAGAATTAGTTAACATAAGCTCGATACATAGTGCTAACTAAAAAAACTAATATTATTCTACCCCAGGGCACAGTGCGATGGTAAATGATAGAACGACATATCCATGCAATGAGGGTTTGATTCTCTCGCAATGCATATCAAACGGTCGCGATGCTAAAATTATTTGTGATGTTGGACGACCCTCTAGGACTCATCTGTGCTTCCCAAATTTACTTTGTGACAGGTCTTGGGTGTCCATCTCTCTAATTAAGATAATGATACCTCGTTAAAAAAAAACTAATATTATTATATATTTATGATATGTGAAAATATTAATTAAATCTTATTGTGACAAAAAAAATTTAACTCATTATATTTCTTGATATTTTCTATAATGAAATCGGAGATAAGTTCTTACAAAACATTCAAAAGTTGAATAGAGTTAGCTAGTAAAAATAATGACCTAGACTTCAGAATATTTTTTGCAAGACCTTTTCTTACTTCGTAGTTTGAAAACACAAAGTCTTAAACCTTATCACCAACAATGCATAGCATCATTTGAACAAATATGCTTTTATATAGAAAGCTAAGTGGCTAGTTTCACTAAAAGATTTATAAGTAATTTTTTTTCTTACCGCTCCTACATTGGGTTTGAGGCTTTCTTCAACGTCTTTTGAGATGATGTTGAAATAATTCCATAATTGATTTGCCGAAACCAAGCTATCAACTATTCAACAATAGATTCACGAGGTTCGTTACCACTAGAATTTGATCACGACATTCTATTATATTATATCCTATTAGACAATTTAAAACTATTAATAATTATTCAATGACAAAAATATTTTAAATAAAAATACATTAATAAATTTTGAAATCGAAGTTTATTTTGATGGGAAAGATATATTATTAGAGACAGTATGCTTATAATGTCGTCAACGTCTCTATGAAGAATTATAAGAATTAATAAAAAAAAATTATTATAAGATAAATAAAATTATAAAATTTTAAAGATTAGTGAGAAAATTAGAGTATTAATATGATTTTTAAAAAATAAGCAATGATTTAGAAAATGAGTTGACATTAATAAGGGATGATTTGAGTAATAAGTTGAGATTTGAGAGTAGGCGAATGAGAAAAAGGGAGTTTGGTGGGATGAATGACTAGAGATAGATTACTGGGGGGGGAATTGAAAGGGTACTTATCATTTGGTAAATTCTTAGTGTTAGGATGTATACTAAAAGTCTAATTTTTTATATGAATATTTATTGAATGAACATTTATTTTGTAATAAGAATCACATTGGTCGAATGTCTGCATTTAGTTAAATGCAGTTGTCCATTTAATTTATATTGTAGATAACATGGTGTGTGATGTTACACAGAAGATCATGTTATCAGTTCCTTATAAATTATAAATAGTAGCTCACAACCAAGATGAATTGGGACAAACCATTGGAATAATTGTAATGTAATTTGGTACTAGTTTATCTTGACTATAAAATTGCACTAATACACTATGTGTGTATTGAGTATGACCATTTGAGGTTGTTCCTTTTATACTAACTGCATAAAAGAACATAACCTCTGTTATTATGGATGTGTGTACTCTTAATCCCAATATAATAACAAACGCATATACTTAGTATTTATTTCTTTAATTTATCAATGGGTGAGATTTATTCGTTAAATCAATAGGCCTGATAAGTTGATAAATAATATTATTTATATGATGTGTTGTTGATTATAGAAGGAAACTGTGTCCTAGTTATCTAGGTTGATGATGCCCCCTTGAGGAGCTCATAAGGATTGTCATGTAAACCCTGCAGATAGACTTAGTCCGACATGACAATGAAGTTGAGTAGTACTACTCTTGGAGCTAGATATTAATTAAGTGAGTTGTCAGTTACTCATTTAATTAATGGACATTCGATATCTTAAACACAGGAGACTATTTAATTAATGGACATTCGATATCTTAAACACAGGAGACTAACACACTCATGATAAGAAGGAACTCATAATGTAATATGAGATTGGTGCGGTAGTTCAATAATAACTCTTTAGTGGTATGAGTTATTATTGATGAACTTGAGTTGGGTGTTCGGGTCGAACACAGGAAGCTCAAGCTTATCGGGAGGCCAAAACCAATTCCTCCTCTCAGTTCCTATTGTAGGCTCTATAAAACCTTATATCCACTAAGTCTACTTCTTACCCAAGTAATGGGCCGGACACATCCTTGTTTGGTGCAAGGGGGTCGGCCAAGCATTAGCTTGGAGCCCAAGAAGTGGCCGGCCAAACCATGGCTTGGTGCCCAAGCTAGGGGCCGACCACTAGGATTAAAAGGGGATTTTATTTTTATTAAAATCTTTCCTTTTATAGCTACCTACAAAGGATTAAAAGAGAGATTTTAATTTTGTTAAAATCTTTCCTTATTTGTAGTGTTTAAAGGAGATATTTTAATTTTGATAAAACTTTCTTTTTTTGTAACTATGATTTAAAAGAAAAGTTTTAATTTTAATCTTTCCTTTTTTTTGTAGTCATCTACAATATTTAAAAAAGAGAGATTAATTTTAAACTTTCTTCTTGTAACCATTACAATAGAAAATTTAAAAGAGAGAGATTTTAATTATTATTAAAATTTCTTTTTTTTGTCATGACCAAGGATTATAAAAGAGAGGTAGATGGTGCCTTATGGGGTAACACACAACCTAAGTCTCCTCTTCTATTCCTTGGTGGTCGGCCCTTTTTTCTCCCTTTCTCCCTTGAGGCCGGTGGCACCTCTCTTCATCCTTGGTGGCCGGTTGTTTGGTGGAGAAGAAGAAGAAGGAGGAGGCCTCTTCACCTTGTTTTCTTCCTTAGGGCCGGCGGCACATCAAGTGACATCTTCTTGTAGCTGGTTGCTTGGAGACGAAGAAGAAGAGAAGGAAGTTTCCTATTTTGATTTCCCTTGGTGGCCGAATTTCTTGGAGGAGAAGAAGTTGTTTGGGTGGATTTTATCTTGGTAGATCGTCGACCATGTTGGTGTAATATCCCTCAGGTCAAGGTTGACCTGGTTGACCAAGCTTGAGTCTTGGTTTGGGTTTCAATGTTTGACAATACAAGATTTCGATAATATGGACAAGTGCAAGTGCAGTTGTTGATGTAGGGAGATTGTTTGGTGCAATTCCCCTCTGATCAGGGTCTGATCAGGTTGGTTGAAGAAGAGTCAAGTAGGTCAAGGTTGACCAGATACTTGACTGGGAAGTCCTAACTGGGATGTTAGGCAGAAGGAAAATCTTGAAGAGTGAAGTTAGGTGAAAGTCCTAGTGAGTGAAGCTAGGCAGTATGAAAGTCCTGGTGAGTGAAGCCAGACAGAAGAAAATCCTGGTGAGTGAAGCCAGGTGAAAGACCTAGTGAGTGAAGCTAAGCAGAAAGAAAATCCTAGTGAGTGAAGCTAGGTGAAAGTCTTGGTGAGTGAAGCTCGGCAGAGGAAAATCCTGGTGAGTGAAGCCAGGTGAAAATCCTAGTAAGTGAAGCTAGGTGAAAGACCTGGTGAGTGAAGCCATACAGAAGAGAAGTCCTAGTGAGTGAAACTAGACAGAAGGGAAGTCCTGGTGAGTGAAGCCAGGCACGGGGAAATCCAGATGGGTCAAGGTTGACCAGACATTTGGTGAAAGTTCAAGTAGGTCAAAGGAATTGACCGGATACTTGGCAAGAAGGGAAAAGTCCAAGTAGGTCAAGGGAGTGACCGGATACTTGGCTCGATGAGGAAAAGTCCAAGTGGGTCAAAGAGATTGACCAGACACTTGGTGAGGGAGTCCTAGCAGGTCAAGGGTGACCGGATGCTAGGCATAATGAACTAACAGGTCATGGATTGACCGGATGTTGGTTTGGGGGCTTGGGACTTGGTTTTGGAAAAAAACCAGCAGCTGGATCGATCAGCAGATCGATTGGCTGGAGCCCAATCGATCGACCGATCGATTGGGGAGTCCCTGCGAGAAGCCTTCGTCCCAATCGATCAGTGGATCGATTGGGAGGCAGTCGCGAGCGCACAGAAGCCTGCTGGATCGATCAGTGGATCGATCCAGAGGTCCCAATCGATCAGTGGATCGATTGGGAAGCTGCGATCTATCGCGATAAGCCCTGGATCGATCAGCCGATCAATCCAGGCAAATTCCCAGAGAACAGAGGCGCTCTGGATCGATCCAAAGCCTCCCCGATCGATTGGGAGCAATCCAATCGATAGGGATCCGACCGTTGGCGTAGATAAAGGCCGTTGGCGTGCGTCTTCTTCGGCAGAACTCACGACATTCATCTCAGATCTGTTAGGATCTTTCGTACGGCTAGAGAGGGGGGTGTGAATAGCCGCCCCAAATCGCTCTCGTTTCTTCCTACAATTAGGTTAGTCGCAGCGGAAAATACAAAGAAACGAAAGAGAAGAAAACCAAACCTTAACACGAGGATGTAACGAGGTTCGGAGATTAGGGCTCCTACTCCTCGGCGTGTCCGTAAGGTGGACGAGTCCGGTCAATCCGTCGGTGGATGAGTCCCCGGAGAACCGGCTAATACAATATACTCCTTGTGGGTGGAGAAACCTCGCCACAAACGTTTGCAACAGCAAACAAAGAGTACAAGAGCAGTAAGAAAAGCAATACAATATGAATACAATCGCACTCTACCAATTGCTTGCTTTCTTGTCGACTGGAGGTGAAGCAGCAACTTCACGCGACGCCTACAACAGCAGGAACCCAGCCGGAAGCTCACGCGAAGCTTTGGAGGAGCTCAACAAAGCTCAAGCACAGCAGCACTTAGAACAGCAAGAAGGAAGAAGGAGATCTATTCGCACAGAAGATGCCTCGATCCTTTATACCTGCGAAGAAACAGCGAAGAAACTAACCGTTGTGTCGCAACGGCTAGAACCTGATCGGTCTGACGCCGATCAGCCCAGCGCATGAGGCTTCGCTTTGTCACCGATCGGTCCCGGACCGATCGGTGTCGCGATCGAAGCCCCGATCGGCCGTGGACCGATCGGGAACCTCTGATCGGTCCATAGACCGATCGGGCTTCGCCCTCACGCCATCGATCTATTCCGATCGGTGCGGACCGATCAGATGGATCGGTCCAGACCGATCCACGGTTTTCTTCTCGCGGTTCTGATCGGTCTCCGGATCGATCAGATTGCAATCGATGAGCCATCGATCGATTCGATCGGTCACCGCACCGATCGTGGCAAACGCAGATCACCGGATCGGTCACCGACGATCCAACTCCTGGTTTAGAGTGCCTCTCTAACCTAGTTCGGAGAACGAGCTACCGAGCCCTCTCCGACTCCATATGCCAAGCTTCGACCTACTTGGACTTTCCAACACCAGAAGTCCGATCATCCCTGATCCATCTGGATTTTCCCTTGCCTGGCTTCACTCACCAGGACTTTCACCTGGCTTCACTCACCAGGATTTCCACATTGCCTAACATCCCAGTTAGGACTTTCTCATTCACCTAGCTTCACTCACTAGGATTTTCACCTGGCTTCACTCACCAGGATTTCCAATCTGCCTGGCTTCACTCACCAGGACTTTTCCGTCTGCCTGGCTTCACTCACCAGGACTTTCCCTTGCCTGGCTTCACTCACCAGGACTTCCCAACTGCCTAACATCCCAGTTAGGACTTTCCACTGCCTGGCTTCACTCACCAGGACTTTCCAACTGCCTAACATCCCAGTTAGGACTTTCCACTGCCTGGCTTCACTCACCAGGACTTCTCCGTGCCAAGTCTTCATACTTGGACTTTTCCCGTGCCAAGTCTCCATACTTGGACTTTTCCCGTGCCAAGCTCCCTGCTTGGACTTTTCCAGTGCCAAGTCTCCATACTTGGACTTTTCGCGTGCCAAGCTCCCTGCTTGGACTTTTCCAGTGCCAAGTCTCCATACTTGGACTTTTTCCCGAATCAGGTCAACCAGGTCAACCTTGACCTACGGTTGCACCAATAATCTCCCAAACATCAACCAGGTCAACCTTGACCTACGGTTGCACCAATAATCTCCCAAACATCTATTCTTGTCCCATATCAAGAATAGAACTCTCTCACGAGTGTCAAACATCAACATGCAACACAACTAGGTCAACCTTGACCTAAGGTTGCACCGACAATCTTCCCAAGTCAAACATCAAAATACAACTCGAGTCAAGTCAACTCGAGTCGGGTCAACCAGGTCAACCTTGACCTAAGGTTGCACCAACAATCTCCCCCTTTTTGATGTTTGACAAAACCATAATCAAGTTAGGTTAACCCGATAACCTAACTTAGGTTTTCCAACCATCTTCCAATGTCCAATGTTCTTTCCTTGAACATTCTCCGGACATTCTCCCCTTAGGTAAACCCGATAACCTAACTTGGGTTCTCTAATAATTCTCCCCTTTTGACACACATCAAAAAGTATTCCAATGTTCTTCCTTGACAATCTTTCCCTAGCTTAGGTTAAACCGATAACCTAACTTGGGTTCTCCAATAATTCTCCAATGAACACTCTCCCCTTTTTGACACACATCAAAAAGAAAAAGGAGGGTATCAAGGTCAAGAGTTTCTTCCTAATGAAAGTCCCATACCTTTCATTGAAACTCTTATTTTCCCTTTGATACTAAGTTCAACAATCCACTTAATGATAATCCCATATCACTAATCCTCAAGGAGTAAAAACTCCTCCTAAAAGTCAACTCCCCCTTGACAATTAGGTAAAACTCCCCCTAAGGGCCAACTCCCCCTTGACCATTGCACCAACAATGTCTTGGAGAGTTTCAAACCTTTATAAATCTAAAAACCAACTGTCAGCCGAAATTTCAGACATGCAGTCGAATTTCAGCACATTGGCACGCTATCAGACCTCACTGGATCGGTCACCAGACCGATCCACAGCACTCTGGATCGGTCCAGTGACCGATCCAGCCCTCCCTGGATCGGTCCAGCGACCGATCCAGACACTGATCACAGGGATTTCTGATTTTTCCTCTCCCGAAATTCAGAAACCCCTAATAAATTCCAGAAAATTCGAAAAATTGTGAAATTTTGAGGATACATTCCTCATATCATACACTACCATGGAAAAATAATTTTCTATGAAAATAGTTTCCATTTTCAAATCTTGATACAAAGTTCAAAAACTTTGAAATAGTTCAAGTTTTAACTCAACTTTGTATCACAATGTTCAATGATGAATGCTATCACTAGGAAAGCTTCATCAAGGTTTTTCAAATCAATTTTAAAATGCTTTTAAAACCATTTGAATTTAGGACCATAATCTTAGGGCTAAATGTACATGACTTGTACATAAGCTTTCCCTATGATCCTCCATTTCTTGAATTAGGGTCATCTAGGTACAAGAACTATGCACCTTGATCCTAACTCATGATCCTAATATCTCACACACATCTAAAGTGTATCAAACACATCCAAGTCAAATTTGATGTGAGATATGAGTTTAGGTATCTTAGACTAAGGTCTCATGCATTCTCTAAACACCAATTTGATCTCAATATCAAATTATATGTTTGTCCTTAAATCAATTACATTGATTATAATGCAAGAGATGATGACATGGCATATAATGATATCATAAGTAAAAACATGTGCCAATGTCATGATGTCATGGCATAAAGTTTGAAAACTTAAATAAAGCATGACATATAAACTAGCCTAGCACTATCATGACATTTCAAATGATGATAAAACTAAACATGATGTCATGACATGTCATATGGCAAACAACCATGGTAAGTTAACACAAATAAAATACCTAGATTACCTATCTAAGTATCCTTAATCTCTTAGTTAACTTAAATTCTAATCCTAGATTGCCCATATATCCCTAAGAGAAACCAAAATCCCAATTATGGTTTTCTCTAGGTTTTCTTAAATTGTGCCAAATAAGATTAAAATATTCTCACTTTGGCACACTTTACTCTTCCAAGGAGTGAATGATAAAGATTATCCCTTTCATTTTCAAAGGTTCCCAAAACCTTGAAAATGCTCCTTGAGTGTCAATTTCCTCAAAGTTGGGTTAACTACCCTTCTTATTGGAGTTGACACTCTCTAACCCATCTATGGGGTAGAGAAAATGCTCCTAGGAACCCAATACCTACTTGAGCTCATTGGGTTCACTAAAAATTCACTAGGGATGACTTCCCTAGCAACCCTCCTAATGACCCTCTTAGGCTTTAAAGCCTTGGTCATTTGGGTCTCATCAAGATCAACTCTAGGGGTGACTCCTTGTGACCTTGGTGGTGATCTTCCTAGCCCTAGGTTTTATTCCATAATCGAATGGAACATTGTGGTAAGTGGGCTTGACCACTTGGGACTTAGGTTTGTGACCCAAACCTTTCTTGTCCTTGGGCTTTGGTTTTTGACCCTTAAACCCTAGAGATGACTTCTCCAAGTTCTTAAGAGCCTTTTCCAAAGTATCAAGTCTTGACCTCAAGACTTGATTCTCCTTCTCTAATACCTCAATTTTTGATTTGTCATTTTTCTTTGAGGTATTCCTAGGCATGTGTCTAGTTGTTTTGGGGTTTCTACCTAGGTTCTCCTTAGCCTTAGATGAGTTAATTCTAGGGTTAGCATTTCTAGAATTGTTCTTATCTAGGCTAACATGTTTGGCACCTAAGCATGTGTATCGATTTCTAATGTTATCATGCTTATCATTATTGACTAGTGCAATAAAATTTCTAGCATGCATCTTACTAGTATTGCACGAATGAGACTTAAATGATACCTTAGGGTTTGCCTTAGCTCCCCCTATAGAAGTGCTCGGTCTCTTGCCCTTGTGAGGTTGCCTCCCCCTCGGACAATGGCTCCTATAGTGTCCCCTTTGCTTGCATTGGAAGCACACGATGTGCTCCTTGCCCTTGCGTTTCGGGACTCCGGCTTCCTTGACCTTTGGCGCCGGTGGAGTCTTTCTTACCCTCTTTGGACACTTACTCTTGTAGTGCCCAAATTCCCTACACTCAAAACACATTATATGCAATTTACTTGAACTTAAAGTGTTTGAGTTACCTAGGATTGAGGATGAATGGATGTTCTCTTCTTCATCCCTCCCGGAGGTAGAAGCTTCTTCTTCGTGCTCCGAACTTGAGCAAGAGGAACTCTCCTCCTCTTCTTCCTTGGATGTTGAGTAGCCCTCAACTCCCAACTCGCTCCCTCCATGATGTGAGCTACTTGGCTCACTAGGCTCCTCTTCATGGCTTGAAGTGGAGCTCTCCTCATGGTACTTGGCCAAGTTATCCCACAATTCCTTGGCATTGTTGTATTTACCTATCTTACACAAAATATTAGTAGGTAATGAAAATTCAATTGTTTTAGTTACCTCATTGTTGATCGTGGATTGGTGGACTTGTTCCTTCGTCCACTTGTTCTTCTCTAGAGGCTCTCCTTCTTTATCCATTGGAGGAGAAAACCCTTCTTGTACACAAAACCAGTTCAACATATTAGTCCTAAGAAAATACATCATCCTTACCTTCCAATATGTGAAGTTGTCGTTGTAGAAGGGTGGAATCGTGATGTCTTCTCCGAATTGATCCATCTCTAGCTTTGCTCCCACGGGTGTTGATCCGACGAAGAGCGTCCTCGCTCTGATACCACTTGTCAGGATCCTTCGTACTCGGCTAGAGAGGGGGGTGTGAATAGCCGCCCCAAATCGCTCTCGTTTCTTCCTACAATTAGGTTAGTCGCAGCGGAAAATACAAAGAAACGAAAGAGAAGAAAACCAAACCTTAACACGAGGATGTAACGAGGTTCGGAGATTAGGGCTCCTACTCCTCGGCGTGTCCGTAAGGTGGACGAGTCCGGTCAATCCGTCGGTGGATGAGTCCCCGGAGAACCGGCTAATACAATATACTCCTTGTGGGTGGAGAAACCTCGCCACAAACGTTTGCAACAGCAAACAAAGAGTACAAGAGCAGTAAGAAAAGCAATACAATATGAATACAATCGCACTCTACCAATTGCTTGCTTTCTTGTCGACTGGAGGTGAAGCAGCAACTTCACGCGACGCCTACAACAGCAGGAACCCAGCCGGAAGCTCACGCGAAGCTTTGGAGGAGCTCAACAAAGCTCAAGCACAGCAGCACTTAGAACAGCAAGAAGGAAGAAGGAGATCTATTCGCACAGAAGATGCCTCGATCCTTTATACCTGCGAAGAAGAAACAGCGAAGAAACTAACCGTTGTGTCGCAACGGCTAGAACCTGATCGGTCTGCCATCGGCCTAAGCGCATGAGGCTTCGTTTGTCACTGATCGGTCCCGGGCCGATCGGTGTCGCGATCAAGCCACGATCGATGCGTGGACCGATCGGGGAACCTCTGATCGGTCCATAGACCGATCAGCTTCTCCTCACGCCATCACTAGCCGCGACCACTCGTCGATCTGGCTGGATCGGTCGGCGGACCGATCCACGTTTTCTCCGGATTTCTGATCGGTCTCCGGATCGATCAGGGAACTCCTGATCACGCCCGATCGGTCACCGGACCGATCGAGGCAAGATCGATCTCTTTGGATCGGCAGACCGATCCAACTCCTCGGTTTAGAGTGCCCTCTCTAACCTAGTTCGGAGAACGAGCTACCGAGCCCTCTCCGACTCCATATGCCAAGCTTCACTCACTTGGACTTCTCAACACCGGATGTCCGATCATCCTTGATCCATCTGGATTTCCTTCCTTGCCCGGCTTCACTCACCAGGACTTTCCACCTGGCTTCACTCACCAGGATTTCACACTGCCTAACATCCCAGTTAGGACTTTCTCATTCACCTAGCTTCACTCACTAGGATTTTCACCTGGCTTCACTCACCAGGATTTCCAATCTGCCTGGCTTCACTCACCAGGACTTTTCCGTCTGCCTGGCTTCACTCACCAGGACTTTCCCTTGCCTGGCTTCACTCACCAGGACTTCCCAACTGCCTAACATCCCAGTTAGGACTTTCCACTGCCTGGCTTCACTCACCAGGACTTTCCAACTGCCTAACATCCCAGTTAGGACTTTCCACTGCCTGGCTTCACTCACCAGGACTTCTCCGTGCCAAGTCTTCATACTTGGACTTTTCCCGTGCCAAGTCTCCATACTTGGACTTTTCCCGTGCCAAGCTCCCTGCTTGGACTTTTCCAGTGCCAAGTCTCCATACTTGGACTTTTCGCGTGCCAAGCTCCCTGCTTGGACTTTTCCAGTGCCAAGTCTCCATACTTGGACTTTTCCAGTGCCAAGCTCCCTGCTTGGACTTTTCCGTTGCCAAGTCTCCATACTTGGACTTTTTCCCGAATCAGGTCAACCAGGTCAACCTTGACCTACGGTTGCACCAATAATCTCCCAAACATCTATTCTTGTCCCATATCAAGAATAGAACTCTCTCACGAGTGTCAAACATCAACATGCAACACAACTAGGTCAACCTTGACCTAAGGTTGCACCGACAATCTTCCCAAGTCAAACATCAAAATACAACTCGAGTCAAGTCACCTCGAGTCGGGTCAACCAGGTCAACCTTGACCTAAGGTTGCACCAACAATCTCCCCCTTTTTGATGTTTGACAAAACCATAATCAAGTTAGGTTAACCCGATAACCTAACTTAGGTTTTCAATCATCTTCCAATGTCCAATGTTCTTTCCTTGAACATTCTCTAGACATTCTCCCCTTAGGTTAACCTGATAACCTAACTTGGGTTCTCTAATAATTCTCCCCCTTTTTGACACACATCAAAAAGTATTCCAATGTTCTTCCTTGACACTCTTCCCCTAGCTTAGGTTAAACCGATAACCTAACTTGGGTTCTCCAATAATTCTCCAATGAACACTCTCCCCTTTTTGACACACATCAAAAAGAATAAGGAGGGTATCAAGGTCAAGAGTTTCTTCCTAATGAAAGTCCCATACCTTTCATTGAAACTCTTATTTTCCCCCTTGATACTAAGGTCATTATCAACTTAGTGATAATCCCATATCACTAGTAAAAACTCCCCTAAAAGGTAACTCCCTTGACTAATAGTTAAAACTCCCCCTAAAGGCCAACTCCCCCTTGACCATTGCACCAACAATGTCTTGGAGAGTTTCAAACCTTTAGAAATCTAAAACCCAACTTTCAATGCTGAAATTTCAGACATTCAGGTCGAAAATCAACCTTTGGCACGTACTGATCGGTCACCGGACCGATCCAGGACCTCACTGGATCGGTCCAGTGACCGATCCAGACCCCCTCTGATCGGTCCAGGAATCTCCTGATCGGTCTTTCAGAAACCCCTAATAAATTCCAGAAAATTCGAAAAATTGTGAAATTTTGAGGATACATTCCTCATATCATACACTACCATGGAAAAATAATTTTCTATGAAAATAGTTTCCATTTTCAAATCTTGATACAAAGTTCAAAAACTTTGAAATAGTTCAAGTTTTAACTCAACTTTGTATCACAATGTTCAATGATGAATGCTATCACTAGGAAAGCTTCATCAAGGTTTTTCAAATCAATTTTAAAATGCTTTTAAAACCATTTGAATTTAGGACCATAATCTTAGGGCTAAATGTACATGACTTGTACATAAGCTTTCCCTATGATCCTCCATTTCTTGAATTAGGGTCATCTAGGTACAAGAACTATGCACCTTGATCCTAACTCATGATCCTAATATCTCACACACATCTAAAGTGTATCAAACACATCCAAGTCAAATTTGATGTGAGATATGAGTTTAGGTATCTTAGACTAAGGTCTCATGCATTCTCTAAACACCAATTTGATCTCAATATCAAATTATATGTTTGTCCTTAAATCAATTACATTGATTATAATGCAAGAGATGATGACATGGCATATAATGATATCATAAGTAAAAACATGTGCCAATGTCATGATGTCATGGCATAAAGTTTGAAAACTTAAATAAAGCATGACATATAAACTAGCCTAGCACTATCATGACATTTCAAATGATGATAAAACTAAACATGATGTCATGACATGTCATATGGCAAACAACCATGGTAAGTTAACACAAATAAAATACCTAGATTACCTATCTAAGTATCCTTAATCTCTTAGTTAACTTAAATTCTAATCCTAGATTGCCCATATATCCCTAAGAGAAACCAAAATCCCAATTATGGTTTTCTCTAGGTTTTCATAAATTGTGCCAAATAAGATTAAAATATTCTCACTTTGGCACACTTTACTCTTCAAGGAGTGAATGATAAAGATTATCCCTTTCATTTTCAAAGGTTCCCAAAACCTTGAAAATGCTCCTTGAGTGTCAATTTCCTCAAAGTTGGGTTAACTACCCTTCTTATTGAGTTGACACTCTCTAACCCATCTATGGGGTAGAGAAAATGCTCCTAGGAACCCAATACCTACTTGAGCTCATTGGGTTCACTAAAAATTCACTAGGGATGACTTCCCTAGCAACCCTCCTAATGACCCTCTTAGGCTTTAAAGCCTTGGTCATTTGGGTCTCATCAAGATCAACTCTAGGGGTGACTCCCCTTGTGACCTTGGTGGTGATCTTCCTAGCCCTAGGTTTTATTCCATAATCGAATGGAACATTGTGGTAAGTGGGCTTGACCACTTGGGACTTAGGTTTGTGACCCAAACCTTTCTTGTCCTTGGCTTTGGTTTTTGACCCTTAAACCCTAGAGATGACTTCTCCAAGTTCTTAAGAGCCTTTTCAAAGTATCAAGTCTTGACCTCAAGACTTGATTCTCCTTCTCTAATACCTCAATTTTTGATTTGTCATTTTTCTTTGAGGTATTCCTAGGCATGTGTCTAGTTGTTTTGGGGTTTCTACCTAGGTTCTCCTTAGCCTTAGATGAGTTAATTCTAGGGTTAGCATTTCTAGAATTGTTCTTATCTAGGCTAACATGTTTGGCACCTAAGCATGTGTATCGATTTCTAATGTTATCATGCTTATCATTATTGACTAGTGCAATAAAATTTCTAGCATGCATCTTACTAGTATTGCACGAATGAGACTTAAATGATACCTTAGGGTTTGCCTTAGCTCCCCTATAGAAGTGCTCGGTCTCTTGCCCTTGTGAGGTTGCCTCCCCTCGGACAATGGCTCCTATAGTGTCCCCTTTGCTTGCATTGGAAGCACACGATGTGCTCCTTGCCCTTGCGTTTCGGGACTCCGGCTTCCTTGACCTTTGGCGCCGGTGGAGTCTTTCTTACCCTCTTTGGACACTTACTCTTGTAGTGCCCAAATTCCCTACACTCAAAACACATTATATGCAATTTACTTGAACTTAAAGTGTTTGAGTTACCTAGGATTGAGGATGAATGGATGTTCTCTTCTTCATCCCTCCCGGAGGTAGAAGCTTCTTCTTCGTGCTCCGAACTTGAGCAAGAGGAACTCTCCTCCTCTTCTTCCTTGGATGTTGAGTAGCCCTCAACTCCCAATTTGCTCCCTCCATGATGTGAGCTACTTGGCTCACTAGGCTCCTCTTCATGGCTTGAAGTGGAGCTCTCCTCATGGTACTTGGCCAAGTTATCCCACAATTCCTTGGCATTGTTGTATTTACCTATCTTACACAAAATATTAGTAGGTAATGAAAATTCAATTGTTTTAGTTACCTCATTGTTGATCGTGGATTGGTGGACTTGTTCCTTCGTCCACTTGTTCTTCTCTAGAGGCTCTCCTTCTTTATCCATTGGAGGAGAAAACCCTTCTTGTACACAAAACCAGTTCAACATATTAGTCCTAAGAAAATACATCATCCTTACCTTCCAATATGTGAAGTTGTCGTTGTAGAAGGGTGGAATCGTGATGTCTTCTCCGAATTGATCCATCTCTAGCTTTGCTCCCACGGGTGTTGATCCGACGAAGAGCGTCCTCGCTCTGATACCACTTGTTAGGATCTTTCGTACGGCTAGAGAGGGGGGTGTGAATAGCCGCCCCAAATCGCTCTCGTTTCTTCCTACAATTAGGTTAGTCGCAGCGGAAAATACAAAGAAACGAAAGAGAAGAAAACCAAACCTTAACACGAGGATGTAACGAGGTTCGGAGATTAGGGCTCCTACTCCTCGGCGTGTCCGTAAGGTGGACGAGTCCGGTCAATCCGTCGGTGGATGAGTCCCCGGAGAACCGGCTAATACAATATACTCCTTGTGGGTGGAGAAACCTCGCCACAAACGTTTGCAACAGCAAACAAAGAGTACAAGAGCAGTAAGAAAAGCAATACAATATGAATACAATCGCACTCTACCAATTGCTTGCTTTCTTGTCGACTGGAGGTGAAGCAGCAACTTCACGCGACGCCTACAACAGCAGGAACCCAGCCGGAAGCTCACGCGAAGCTTTGGAGGAGCTCAACAAAGCTCAAGCACAGCAGCACTTAGAACAGCAAGAAGGAAGAAGGAGATCTATTCGCACAGAAGATGCCTCGATCCTTTATACCTGCGAAGAAGAAACAGCGAAGAAACTAACCGTTGTGTCGCAACGGCTAGAACCCTGAGGCTGGACATGCTTGTCGTTAGTGACATAAGCTTTCACGAGTCCCAAGACATGATGGGTCTCGCTATAGCCCGATCGGTCGTGGACCGATCGGGAGGATCCCTGATCGGTCCATGGGGTACAACACCTAATTCGGTGCTCACATCGACCCATTCCTAGAACAGAGTGGAGGAAAATTGAGCTCGATTGACCTTGAGGTCCGAACGATTCTGACCGCGGATCAGATCGGTCACCGGACCGATCAGGGAAACGCAGTATCACCGGATCGGTCACCGGACCGATCCAACTCCTCGGTTTAGAGTGCCCTCTCTAACCTAGTTCGGAGAACGAGCTACCGAGCCCTCTCCGACTCCATATGCCAAGCTTCACTCACTTGGACTTCTCAACACGGATGTCCGATCACCCTTGATCCATCTGGATTTTCCCTTGCCGCTTCACTCACGGGACTTTCCACCGGCTTCTCACCAGGATTTCACACCGCCTAACATCCCGTTAGGACTTTCTCATTCACCTAGCTTCACTCACTAGGATTTTCACCGCTTCACTCACCAGATTTCCAATCTCCCGGCTTCACTCACTTTCAAGCTGCTGGCTTCACTCACGGGACTTTCCCTGCCTGACTCACCAGGACTTCCCAACCGCCTAACATCCCGTTAGGACTTTCCCAGTCACCTCCAGGACTTTCCAACCGCCTAACATCCAGTTAGGACTTTCCATCACTTCACTCACTGGGACTTCTCCGTGCCAAGTCTTCATACTTGGACTTTTCCGTGCCAAGTCTCCATACTTGGACTTTTCCCGTGCCAAGCTCCTGGACTTTTCCATGCCAAGTCTCCATACTTGGACTTTTCGCGTGCCAAGCTCCCTGCTTGGACTTTTCCAGTGCCAAGTCTCCATACTTGGACTTTTCCAGTGCCAAGCTCCCTGCTTGGACTTTTCCGTTGCCAAGTCTCCATACTTGGACTTTTTCCCGAATCAGGTCAACCAGGTCAACCTTGACCTACGGTTGCACCAATAATCTCCCAAACATCTATTCTTGTCCCATATCAAGAATAGAACTCTCTCACGAGTGTCAAACATCAACATGCAACACAACTAGGTCAACCTTGACCTAAGGTTGCACCGACAATCTTCCCAAGTCAAACATCAAAATACAACTCGAGTCAAGTCAACTCGAGTCGGGTCAACCAGGTCAACCTTGACCTAAGGTTGCACCAACAAGATCTTCACAGCAACTCCACAGCTTCTCCACAAGGTTCAGATCGTCAGCTCTTGAAGATTCTTGGAGGTTTTTCCAAGTCAAGAGGCGGATCTACAACTGAAGAAGAAAGTTAGGGTTAGGGTTTCCTTGTGCAAATTTGTAAGCTTTTAGCTTGTATTTTGTTCCCTTTCCCTTTCTTCTTGTAGTGTGAACTTGTAGGGCTTCTCCTCCTTCGGTAGTTACCGAAAAGGAGTGTTATTCATAGTGGAGGGTGTGTGAGTGTATGGATCCTTGGACTAGTCACCTCTTGTGAAGTGGATACCAAGTAAAATCCATTTGTTAGCGTTGTTGTAGTTGTTTCTTGTATTTCCGCTGCACATCTTTGAAGAAACAAGCAACGCCGACCACGAGCACGCGACGAGCTATTCACCCCCTCTAGCTACATATTCGGTCCCAACAACCCACACGACGTCCAAGAGGAGAAGAGGAATACAGCAGAAGATCAAGAGGTCTTTATTTACAAAGAAAGGTATAACTAGTTCTTAATTCCGCAACGAAACTAGTTTTTCTTTATATGGATCCTGAAATACCAATACAAGAGGCTAGCGATTTCGTGTTTCATTTTTTGTGTTTCGATTTAGTGTTTAGATCTTGTGCTTCTATTGAGATCTTTGTAGTTAAACCTAGGGTTACTGTAAGAAGTTTAAATATCCAATTTTTTTGAAAGACTTTGTCTAGGAAGTGGTGGATGATCCCATATCCAAGAAGGCCGAGTGTCTCGCCATGTTTAACCTAGAAGCCAATCATTGAAATAGATATTTAGTCAGCTTCTGTAACATGGGATGAACTTGGATTAATAATGTTAAGTATCGTTTGCAATCCAAGTTTTAACTACTGAAGAACACATGAGTTGAACTTGAAGTAAAAAATGTTAAGTTCCGTTTCCAATTCAAGTTTAATTCATGAGGAGCACATAGGTTGTTAGGAAAGTTCTGTGCTTGTACAAATTTTTTACAGGAAAGCAGAATGGAATTCCGAATAGCGACCAACACTTAGATGGAGCGTCCATATGATTGACTGTGTAAAAGTTAATAAGTAGTTGCTACAACATGTAATAGTTCATAAGCTTCTACATATTGTAACAACTATCTTATAACTTTTACATTGTATAGTAACTATCGATAGCTACTATCATGTTGAATTAAGGGTATTTTCAAAATAAAATTATTAATAGAGTATCCATTTATTTTTTTTAAAAAAAGGCACCCATTTGATGTTCTTGGGATGTCTTTTTTATTTTTCCTAAATTATAATATTTAAAAAAAATAAATGTTTTAAAAATTATTTTAGAGTTAATTTAATAATTTTAAATAAAACTTAACTAAAATATTCTCAAATTAGTCATTTTTAAATAGGAATATTTTTTAAAATATATTTATAACCATTAAATCAATTACCCTTTTTCAGGTCGTGCCTAATCCATGGATCGAGCTGGCTCCATCTGGCCTGACCTAGTGACCTATCCGAGTTTGTCACTGTCACACCCCGGGAGAGTCTCTGCCAGAGGAAATTTCGGTAGCATCTTTTCTGTACGGGTGATAATCTGAAACTTGACTACATAGCCCTTAGGGCCCCTCACAATTCTCGGCCAACACGGCCGAAACATATACAATAATATAAACAAACAATCCATGTAGTTTATAATAAATTAGCCTCCGACTGACTACACAACACATCACAACACGTAGTTTATTATACAACCTACTCCACTACTCGAGGAAAACCCAACCCACAACGGAAAACCATCGCAATGAAAAACAAAGGTAGTAGACCAAAATTCGATATAAAATCCACGAGTACAATATCTACACATCACAATTATGTAGATCTTAAAACAAGAAAACAAAGTCTGAAAGTAGAAAATCATATCTAAACGAGGTTGGGGACTAGTGATCAGAACCTCCTGACAACCTCAACTTGAAATAGAAATAAATCAACGGGGTGAGTTCAACAACTTAGCGGATATCAAGCTGACATGCATAGTAAGATATATCTAACAGTAATAATGATGGAGTAAAGTCTTATGATAAAAAATAGGAAATGCGAAAACTAAACAAACAAAGAAACTGTACTCATCAGGACCTCCTAGCCGGATATAAGGGTCGTCGGACTAAACACATCATGTCTCCTGTATGCATGTCAATCATATGTAACCACATAAATGCATCATCCAAAATGCAACAATCACAAGTAATAAATGCAATCCATGTATATGATGCAAATGTCCTGGTCACCCCTAACGCCAGTCAGCCACCTCACACACGATGGTGAGGTCGAGTGGGTAGGGTTGTGACAACTGTGCACTCTGCCATCATTACTCCTGAGTGACCGAGTGGACAGGATGCTGTCGGAGTACACTTATCCTCCTACCCCAATCAGAGTGGGGGAGTCAAAGCTCTCATCTCCCTATGTTATAGTCAAGAGGAGGGATTCCTGCCCGCTACCACACTGCAGTCACACTACCCATGAGCGGACCAACGGAGCCCTGACAGAGCAAACTGTAACACACACCCTGCCTGAAATACCACTAACTCATGAGTGGTTGTATGTGTGCAAGTCATGTAACTGGCAATGTGCTCAACAACAATGGAGCCGACAATCGCACAACATGCAATCATATAAAATGATCCATGACACTAAGTATGTAACTCCTGAACATACCAACCTCATCATAATGTGTACCAAAAGGGAAATCAAGTCCATATCAATGATCTAGGTGTTGGTTGGTCCTAGGAAGATCGTACTAGTTCCACTGTACAAAAATTTTGTACAAGTGTCGAACTTTTCCTAAACAACCTATTGTGTTCTTTAGAAGTTAAATTAGGAATCGCAAACGGAACTTAACATTATTGATTCTAAATTTAACTTATCTGTTCTTAATGTTTTAGACTTGGATCGCAAGCGGAACTTAACACTATTGATCCAAATCAACCTATGTTATATATTCAATTAAATATTAATTTCCAAAATTGGCTTCCAGGACTGCATGGCGAGGCACATGACCTTCTTGGGTATGAGAGCATCCACCACCGCCTAGACAAAGCCTTTTAAGGAAAGCTAATATTTAATTTCCTTATATAACTCTAGGTTTAACCAAAAAGAACAATCGAATCACAAATTCGAAAAACAAAAAGAAAACACAAACTCGAATTACAATTCGAAAAACTAGAATCTAATGCATCTCGTGTTTGGAATTCTAACAAAGAAAAATAACTAGCAAGATGCGGAAGAAAATTGCTAGTTATACTTTTTCTTTGTATGCTAATAACCTCGAGATCTTCTGCCGTATTCCTCGTCTCGCCTTGGACGTTGTGTGGGCAATGATCCTCCAAGATGAATACCACCCAAAGAACTTCTCCTCCTTCTCTAAGTTTCTGCACCACCACCACCAAGGAGCAAAAGAGAGCAAAGGGAAAAGAGAGGGAGAGAGGGCCGACCACAAGAGGATCACCAATAAGAGAATTGTTGGAGTGTATACTGAAAGCCTAAGCTTTGTAAACATTCATTATGAATAAAGAATCACATTTGGTCAAATTGTCTACATTTGTTTGTAGTTGTTCATTTAATTTATATTGTAGATAACATAGTATGTGGTGTCACATGCAGTAGATGATGTTATCAGTACCTTATAAATTATAAACAGTAGCTCACGACCAAAATGGAAAGGAACAAACCATTAGAAGGTCGTAGTGTAATTAGGTATTAGTTTATTTTGACTATATAATTACACTAGTACACTCAGAGTGTATTGAGTAGGACCATTTGAGGTCGTTTCTTTTATACTGACTTTATAAAGGAACAAAGACCTCAGTTATTATGGAAGTGTGTGCTCTTAATCCTAATATAATAACAAGCACATATATTTGATATTTATTTCTTTAATTTATCAATGGGTGAGATTTAGTTCGATGAATCAATAAGCCCAATAAGTTGGGAAATGATATCACTTATAGTGTGTGTTGTTGATTATAGAAGGAAACTGTGTCCTAGAGATACTAGGTTGATAATGTCCCCAAGAGGAGCTCATAAGGATTGTCATGTTAAACCCTGTAGGTGGACTTAGTCCGACATGACGATAAGGTTGAGTGGTACTACTCTTGGACTTAGATATTAATTAAATGAGTTGTCAGTAACTCACTTAATTAGTGGACATTCGATATCTTAAACACAGGGAGACTAACACACTCATAATAAGAAGGAGCCCAAAAATGTAATTTGGGATTGGTGCGGTAGTTCAATAATAGTTCTCTAGTGGAATGAATTATTATTGATAAAATTAAGTTGTGTGTTCGGGGCGAACACGGGATGCTTAATTTTATCGGGAGACCAAAACCAATTCCTCCTCTCGGTCCCTATCGTAGTCTCTTATTTATAGAGTACTATACCCACCTATACCCACCTTCTATACCCACCAATAGGGGGCCGGCCAAGCTAGCTTGGGAACCAAGCTAGGGCCAGCCTAGGTATAAATTGGGGTGGCCGGCCCTAGCTTGAACCCAAGCTAGTGGGGGCCGACCAAATTAAATTTAAAAAGAATTTTAATTTTAATTTTTATTATGTGGAAGAAATAATTTATTAAAGAGAATTAAATTAAAATATCTCTCTTGTAAAAGATCTATAAAAGATTAAAGAAAGAGATTAGATCTCTTTCCTTATTTGTAGATTGGTGAGATGTTTTATTTTCTCTTTAAAATTATTCACATGTTGATAAAATTAAAATTATGGAAATTTATTTTTATCAACCATAAAGAGATTTTAAAAGGAAAATTTATTTTTTTTAAAAAAAAAATTTCCAAAGACAAATAAGGAAGTTTTAATTGTTGATTAAAATTATCCTATTTGCTTTACATGAGGTGGCCGACCATTAGAGATTAATTGGGGAAATTTTATTTTATTTTTCTCAATTAAATCATGTCAGGGAATTAAGGAAATTTTATTGTAATTAAATTTCTTAATTTGCCTAGGCCAAGGAATATAAAAGAAGGGGTGAGGGTGCCTTCACAAGACACAACCTTTATTATTTTCTCTCCCTCTTTTCCTTGGTGTTGTGGCCGGCCATCATCCTCTCCCTCTCTTCCTCTTGTGGTGGCCGAATACTTCATCCCTCTTGGAGTTCTTGTGGTGGCCGGATACTACTTGGAGAAGAAGAAGAAGAAGGAGAGAAAGCTAGCATCTCTTGGAGCTTGGTTGGTGTTTTGATCTTCTTCCTTGGTGAAGCTTCCTTATTGTTGGCCGAACCTAGTTAGGAGGAGAAGAAGGTGGTTGGTGATTTCTCATCTCGGAAGATCGTTGCCCACACAACGTCCGAGGTTAGAAGAGGAATACGGTAGAAGATCAAGAGGTCTTTCTAAAAGGTATAACTAGTAATTTTTCTTTCCGCATCATACTAGTTATTTATGGAAATAATACCAAATACAAGAGGCTTACGATTCTAGAATTTCGAATAAGTTTTTCGATGTTGTGTTCTTTTGTTTTTTCTTTTCCTTGTGATTTGATTGTTCTTTTCGGTTAACCTAAAGTTATTTTAGGAAATTAAATATTAGCTTTCCATAAGAGGTTTTGTCTAGTCGGTGGTGGTTGCTCCCATATCCAAGAAGGCCATGTGCCTCGCCACGTTAGTACTGGGAACCAATTATGGAAATTAATATTTAATGGAATTAATAACTTAAGGTGACTTGGGTCGAACGTGTTAAGTTCCGCAGGAGATCCAAGTCAAAACCTAAAAGAACAAATAGATTAAGTTTTGGATCAAAACGTGTTAAGTTCCGCAGGCGATCCAAAATTTAATTTAAAAGAACACATGGTAGCTAGGAAAAGGTTCAGACCTTTATACAAAATTTTTGTACAGTGGAACCTCTAGGTTTTCCGAGTAGCAACCAACAAGAATAAGAATTGATATGTCAGGAGGCCTTTCCTCCCCTTCTTTTATATTACTTGCCCAAGACAAATAAGGAAAGATTTTTTATAAAAATTAAAATCTTCCTCTTGTTTTTCCTTTTCCCCTTTTATTTTTTCCTTTTCTTTCCTCTTGATTGAATTAATCATCAATCATAGATTGGATGATGATTTAATTTGGCCGGCCCCTTGCCTGGGCACCAAGCAAGGTTGGCCGGCCCCTTAAAAAGGAAGGAAATAATTTTTATAAAATTTTATAAAAGAAGAAATCCTCTCATAAAATTTTACAAGCTCTCTTATCTATTGTGGATGTTAAAAAAGGAAAGTTTTAAAAATTAAAACCAAATTTTAAAATTTAAAACTTCTCTTCTAAAATTTTCCTTTTTAACATGGTTACAAAATTAGAAAATTTCATTTTTAAAACTTCTCTTCCTTTTTTCTAAAAACCATGAGGATGATTGAAAAAGGAAAGTTTTAAAACTTTTAAACTTTCTATTAAACCATGTGGCCTAATTCAAATAAGGAAAATTTTATATTTTAAAAACTCTCTTTTAAAACTTGTAGTTTTCTACAAAGAGAAGATTTTAAAAATTCAAAACACCCCTCCTTATTTGACATATTATGGCCGACCCCTCTTTGCTTGGACACCAAGCAAAGGGCCGGCCCCTTTTTGAAGGAGATTAGCTGACCCCTTTGGCTTGGTCACCAAGCCATGGGTCGGCCTCTTCTTGGACACCAAGAAGGGCTTTATATGGGTGGACTTGAGGCTTTAATAAGGCTACGACAGGGACCTAGAGGAGAAATTGGTTTTGGCCTTCCGATGAGCTTAAGTATTCCGTGTTCGCCCCGAACACACAACTCAAGTTTATCAATAATAACTAGCTGACCCCTTTGGCTTGGTCACCAAGCCATGGGTCGGCCTCTTCTTGGACACCAAGAAGGGCTTTATATGGGTGGACTTGAGGCTTTAATGAGGCTACGACAGGGACCTAGAGGAGAAATTGGTTTTGGCCTTCCGATGAGCTTAAGTATTCCGTGTTCGCCCCGAACACACAACTCAAGTTTATCAATAATAACTCATTCCACTAGAGAGTTATTATTACACTACCGCACCAATCCCAAATTACATTATGGGCTCCTTCATATATGAGTGTGTCAGTCTCCCTGTGTTTAAGATAACGAATGCCCACTAATTAAGTAAGTTACTGACAACTCACTTAATTAATATCTAGCTCCAAGAGTAGTACCACTCAACTTCATTGTCATGTTGGACTAAGTCCACCTGCAGGGTTTAACATGATAATCCTTATGAGCTCCTCTTGAGGACATTCTCAACCTAGATAACTAGGACACAGATTCTTTCTATAATCAACAACACACACTATAAGTAATATCGTTTCCCAACTTATCGGGCCTATTGATTTATCGAACTAAATCTCACCCTTTGATAAGTTAAAGAAATAAATACTAAATATATGTGCTTGTTATTATATTAGGATTAAGAGCACATACTTCCATAATAACTAAGATATAGTTCTTTTATTAAGTTAGTATAAAAAGAACTTACCTAAAATGGTCCTACTCAATACACTTAGAGTGTACTAGTGTAATTTATTAGTCAAGATAAACTAATACCTAATTACACTACGACTATTCCAATGGTTTGTTCCTTTCCATCTTAGTCGTGAGCAATTGTTTATAATTTATAAAAAACTGATAACATGATCTTCTATGTGTGACACTACACACCATGTTATCTACAATATAAATTATTTGAACAACTACACTTAACAAATAAATGTAGACATTTGACCAATGTGATTCTTTTATTTCAAAAATAAATGTTTACAAAAGTTAGACTTTTAGTATACACTCTAACACTAGGTACACATGCCAAGTAATAAATCTAGGTACACATGCTAGGTAATAAACTAGGTACACATGTCAAATATACCTAGTAGCTAGGCCTGTATCCGGTAATGCATTGTATATCACTACATAAGTATACAATGCAAGAATCAAGAGGACATATGCATAAATGTATCACAGATAACAATATGGTAAACTACGGTATCAAGTAGTGACATACCAAATAGATGTAAGCATAATTATTACTACTAGTTATAACTCACTAAGCATATCAGAATGATAATACCAAAAGATAAGTCAAAGGTACCCACCTCAAAAATATAAGATCGTCTCCAGTAATCCAACGTCGAGACGTCCGTCTCGAATAAACATCCTACATATAGTATGCACAGTATAACTAAATTTTATTATAAATAAAATAGCTAAACAATCCGATTAGGAAACTGTAGTTTAATTCCATTTGATTATCCACATTTCCTTCATAGCTAATCTCAATATAAATAAATCTAATTCGATTAGCAAACCCCTCTTGTTAACATCAATTACCAAACAACTTACCAAATCCTCAGATGTACCGCTACTGATTCACGACCGGAGAAGTTTGCTACCACAAGGTAGGATTGGAGCTAGATGAAGCTGCTGTCCACCAAACTAGAGACAGTCATCCCCTAGTTAGCATAACATCCCATACCAACACCGAAACCCAAATCTCCACAGCTATAGAACCCAAAAACAAAATATCTTACCCTATCCTACCTGAACGACGGAACCACAATGAATGGTTGTAGGGATTGGCGGAGCAAGACTCGGTGGAAGAAGCTCGGCTGTGGGAGATGGCCGCTGCTCCTACTGTGCTATAGGTTGTGAGGCTGAGCCAGTGGCGTCCAACCAAGGCTAGGGCACAGATGGGCTGGAGTAGCATGGTCCGGTGGTCGGAACGGCGATGGACAGAGGTGCGGCAGCGAGAGATCAGATTTAGGGCATAAGCGGCAAATTGGAAGAGGGAGATCGTCGAGGCTAGCTTATCCACGGATCCCTAAACTCCCACCCACGCCGACGATCGGGTTGGGGGAGTAGGCGCAAGTCGGGCAAAGGAGAAAGAATCGGGAGCAAAAGAATAAGTTCGGTGAAGAAATAGAGAGGAGATTAGGTAAAAAGAAATAAACTTAGGGCTTTTCAATTAAAGCCTAGGTTATTTTCTCAATCAACTCCTAATTAATTGGGATACTATAAACATGCTTTCACTTAGCCTAAAAATTCATCCCCTTAAACCCGTTTTACGGGCTCCGAAAAATTCTCAGAAAATTTCTAAAATTTTTTAAAAATTCCATTATGGTTATTCATCCCTTTTCAGTATTTTACATTCTTCCCACTAATAAATATTTGGTCCCCAAATTTTGTTATTTACCAACAGCATGTATTAGCAATGGATACACAACATGAATGCTGAATGGAAATCTAAACCACATACCTCAAATAAAAAGATGGGGGTATCGAGCTCAGATCGTATCCTCGAGCTCGCAGGTAGCCTCCTCATTAGAATGATACTACCATCCGACTTTAACTAACCAGATAGTCTTGTTCCGTAACTGACGCTCTTTGTGGTTCACAATCCGTATCGAAACCTCCTCGTATATAACGTCAGGTTAGATAGGAACTGATATATCTGACATAACATGTGCTGGGTCAGATACATATCTCCTCAGCATATACACATGGAATTCATTGTGAATGCCTGCTAGAGCCGATGGTAGCGCCAGACGGTAAGCTACCGCTCCAATCCTCTCCAAGATCTGGAAAGGTCCAATGTATCGTGGAGCTAGTTTACCTCAGAGAGAAAATATCTTCACCCCTTTCGTGAGTGAGACTCTCAAAAAGATATGGTCACCAGTAGAGAACTCTAGTCTCCGTCTCCGATTAGCATAACTCTTCTGACGGTCCTGCGCCTAGGGAATCCTCCGTCTAATAGTACGGATCAACTTTACCTCCTGCTGAGCTCTCTGAGGTCCTAGCAGCTGGGCCTCCCAACCTCCTCCCAGATGGTGGGTGTCCGACAAGGCCTACCATACAACGCTTCAAACAGTGCCATCTTGATAGCCGAATGATAGTTGTTGTTTTAGGCGAACTCTACTAATGGCTGGTGGTCCTCTCAGCTGCCTCAGAAATCCATAATGCAAGACCTCAGCAAGTCCTCTAATGTTTGGATGGTCCGCTCTGACTGTCCATCTGTCTACGGATGGAATGCTGTACTGAAACGGAGCTGTGTGCCCAAGGCCTGCTGCAGACTCTGCCAGAACCGGGATGTGAACTATGGGTTTCTATCCGATATAATTCTCAAGGGAACACCATGCAATCTGATGATCTCCCGACAATACAGCTCTGCCAATCGATCCAGCGAATCGGTCTTCCGGATCGCTAAGAAGTGTGCGGATTTGGTTAATCGGTCAACGACTATCCAAATCGCGTCATGGCCTTGTTGTGTCCTAGGTAATCCTACCATAAAATTCATAGTGATGTGCTCCGATTTCCACTCTGGAATGAGAATCCTCTGAAGTAATCTAGCAGGTCTCTGGTGCTTAGCCTTCACCTGCTAACAGACTAGATATCTAGCTACAAACTCTGCGATGTCTTTCTTCATGCCGTTCCACTAATAGAAACGCCTCAAATCTCGATACATGTGGGTTCCACCTGGGTGGATAGCAAAACGGGAGCAATGAGCCTCCTAAAGTAACTCCTCCATAATCGGGTGAGATTGAGGTACGCATAATCTACCTCGAAAATAAATAACACCCTCGTCATCTCGGGTGAACTTTGTCTGCTGCTCGGAAGCTATCTGGCTGCCAATGAACTGTAAGCGTTGATCACCAACCTGGGCCTCTCGGATCCTCATCCTAATCGACGACTGAGCAACCATGGTAACCAGAATACTCTGCTCTGTCTGTTCCTGCTCCTCAAGGCCCAACTTGGAGAAACCCTGAATCAAGTCCGTGACCAAAACTTAGTGGCATGCTAAAGTCCCTCTGGACTTCCGGCTAAGTCCATAGGCAATCACATTAGCTTTTCCTGGGTGGTAGTTAATGGTACAATCATAATCCTTCAGGAACTCCATCCATCTCTGTCTGCTGTCCGGAAGCTATCTGGCTGCCCATGAACTGTAAGCGCTGATCGGCCTGGGCCTCTCGGATCCTCATCCTAATCGACGACTGAGCAACCATGGTAACTAGAATACTCTGCTCTGTTTGTTCCTTCTCCTCAAGGCCCAACTTGGAGAAACCCTGTCAAGTCTGTGACCAAAACTCGGTGGCATACTAAAGTCCCTCTGGACTTCTGGCTAAGTCCATTGGCAACCACATTAGCTTTCCCTGTGTGGTAGTTAATGGTACAATCATAATCTTTCAGGAACTCCATTCATCTCCTCTGTCGGAGATTGAGTTCCTTCTGAGTGAAAAGATATTTGAGACTCCTATGATCAGTGAGAGTCTAAAATGTAATACCATACAGATGATGCCACCAAATCTTCAAAGCAAAGATAATAGCGGCCAGCTCCAAATCATGTACTATGTAGTTCTTCTCATGCTACTTTAACTGAAGAGAAGCATAGGAGACTCCCTTGTCGTGCTGCATCAAAACAATGGCCAAACTCTGTAGAGAAGCGTCGGTGTAGAACACGAATCCGTCCTCTCCAGAGGATAAAACCATCACTGGTGCCGACACTAGTCTCCACTTCAGCTCCTGGAAGCTGGTCTCGCAGGCTTTTGACCATGTGAACTTCACGCCTTTCCTGGTCAGGCATGTCAGTGGCATAGCAATGAAGGCGCTGAAATTCCGTTTTGTTTCAATTTCCCCTGTACAAAAATTGTACAAGTACAGAACTTTTCCTAGCAACCCGCATGTTCGATCAGACATGTGTTTGATCAATCAAACAAGTTCTTGGCAGATCAAAGCATGCCTTGATTGAAGTACAAAATCACTGGCCTCTTGTGTTGATATTTAGAATTGATAAAAAGAAAACTAAACTAATTACACAGCGGAATCAAAGAACTAGTTGTATCTTTCTTTTGTAGCCAAAGACCTCTTGATCTTCTACTGTATTCCTCTCCTCTTCTTGGATGTCGTGTGAGCGATGATCTACCAAGGCAACAAACACCCTTCCCCTCTTTTCTTCCAAACCGCTGGCCACCAAGAGAAGAGCTAGGATGGGGCGCCTTCTCCTCTTCTTCTTCTTTTCCAAGCCATCGTCCACAAAGGATGCTGAGCAAGGGGCGCCGGCCCTAGCAAGGAAGAGGCGCCGACCCTAGCAAGGAAGAGGTGCCAACCCTATCAAGGAGGAGGCGCCGATCCTAGCAAGGAGGAGAAGAGAATTGTGAAAAAATTAGGTTTTTGGGGGCGCCACCTACTCCCTTTTATAACCCTTGCCGTCAACCCTAGGAAGGTGAGATTAACCAACACGTGGATGAGTGGATGCGAGACTTTATATAGAGGCTACAACAGGGACCTAGAGGAGGAATTGGTTTAGGCCTCCTGATGGGCTTAGGCTTTCTGTGTTCGGCCCGAGCACTCAACTCAAGTCCATCAATAATAACTCATACCACTAAAGGGTTATTATTGAACTATTGCACCAATCCCATATTACAATATGAACTCCTTCTTATCATGAGTGCGTTAATCTCCCTGTGTTTAAGATATCGTATGCCCGTTAATTAAATGAGTTACTGACAACTCAATTAATTAACATATGATTTCAAGAGTAGTACCACTCAACTTTATTATCATGCTGGACTAAGTCCACCTGTAGGGTTTACATGATAATCTTTATGAGCTCCTCAAGGGGACATCATCAGCTTAAATAATTAAGACACATATTTCTTCTATAATCAACAATATACCATATAAACAGTACTATTTCTCAACTCATTGGGCCTATTGATTTAACGAATAAAATCCACCCATTGATAAGTTAAAGAAATAAATACTAAGTATACGTTCTTATTATTATATAGGGATTAAGAGGACGCACATCCATAATAACAGAGGTTTTGTTCTTTTATGTAGTCAGTATAAATCAAACAACCTCAAACGGTCCTTCTCAATACACACATAGTGTACTAGTGTAATTTTATAGTCAAGACAGACTAATACCAAATTACATTACAACCGTTCCAATGGTTTGTCCTAATCCATCTTGGTTGTGAGCTACTATTTATAATTTATAAGGAACTGATAACATGATCTTCTATGTGGCATCACACACCATGTTATCTACAATATAAATTAAATGGACAACGACATTGACATATATATAAATATAAAATGCAAACATTTGACTAAAGTGATTCTCATTTCAAAATATTTTAAAACAAATGTTCATACAAAAGCTAGGCTTATAGTGTACATCCCAACAAGCAATACGAGATAAACCCTCAACAAACCGTTTGTAATATTCGGCCAATTCCAAGAAACTATGGATTTCCTAAACTGATTTCGACTGCTCCCAGCTGGTGACAGCCTCGATCTTCTGAGGGTCTATGAAAATACCTTTTCTAGAAACCACGTGTCCTAGAAAATCGACTGAGGATAGCCAGAAAGCACACTTGCTGAACTTCGCATATAGACGATGTTGTCGAAGAGTCTCTAAGACTATGCGAAGATGTTGTGCATGTTCCTCCTCAGAACGCGAGTAGATCAAAATGTCGTCGATGAAAAAGATAATGAACTGATCTAGATACTCCAAAAAAGACACGGTTCATCAAATCCGTAAATACCGTTGGAGCATTGGTAAGCCCAAATGACATTACCAAAAACTCATAATGTCCGTATCTGGTGCGGAATGCTATCTTCTAAATATCAGAATCTTTAACTCTCAGTTGATGATATTCGGATCGTAGATCAATCATAGAATACACTGATGTACCTCTGAGCTGATCAAACAAATCCTCGATCCGTGATAAAGGGTACTTATTTCTGACGGTCACTTCATTCAGCTGTCTTTAATCGATGCACAACCTCAGAGTACCATCCTTTTTCTTGACAAACAATACCGGAGAACCCCATATAGATACACTAGGGCGAATACATTCCCTGTCCAATAACTCCTGGAGTTGGACATTTAGCTCGTCTAACTCTTTCGGTGCCATACGGTAAGGAACTTTCGATGCCAGCACAGTCCCTAGAATCAACTCAATAGTAAACTCCACTTGCCTTCGTGGAGGCAAGCCTGATAGCTCATATGGAAATACATTTGGATACTCTCATACCACTGGAACGTCTGAGAGCTGAGAATTACTACTATCATCATTATTAATTAACAACAATAGAAATCTCTGACAGCCATGTGACACCAGTTTCTGAGCCTGAATCGCAGAAATGGTCGATATACTGTCATCCTAAATGCTAGTGAAATCCCATGAGCGTTGGTTTGGAGGTCAGAATGTGACCACCCTCGTCTGGTAATCAACCGTGGCATGGTATGCTGACAGCCAAACCTTACCAAGGATAATGTCGAACTCAACCATTTCCAGTACTAATAAATCTACAATGATTATATGGTTGCCAAAGTCTAATGGGCATCCTCTGACCTCCTGAGTGACGTCCAATGTATCGTCGGACGGTAGGGCGGCAGTCAGTCACCGCGATCTAAGGATAGGTAGTCTACCAATCTCCCTCATAAATGTACGAGAAATAAAGGAATGCGAACTACTAGTATCAATAAGTATATCAGTGGAAAATGCATAAAGTAAAACCGTACCACGGAAAATGAATCCGTCGGCCCGCTGCGCATCCTCTCTAGTAACCGCATGAATTTGTCCAGTCTTTGGCGGGGGTGGAGGTGGTAGCGCTGCCAAAGGTTGCTGCGCCTGAGCCTGAGCCTGCCACTGAGGCGGTGCCAGATACTGAGCCAAAGATGGATAGGAGGGCTACGACTGATACTGAACCTGTGGCTGGGGCTGCGGCTGGTACTGCACTAGTGGCTGAGGCTGCGACCGGTACTGAACTAGTGGCTGGGGCTGCAGCTGATACTGCCCCTGCGTCAGATACTGAAGTCCCAAGGCAGGACTCTGTGATACTGTAAAAGCACTGGAGTGCTCCTGACCATACATGCCATATGCAGCTACTGCAGGGGGAGCTGTCCTCTGCTGACGATGCGAAGATTGGGCTTCCTGCCCCTCTCGCTGAGTCCCTGTCTGACTATACTGTCCTCCTTGAATAGAGACTCCGGAAGCTATATGCTGAGCCTTCAGTGAACAATCTCGGCTTATGTGCTCAGGTAGTTTGCAATAATAGCAAACTGACTGTCCCAGAGAGCAGGCTGATGTGATGTGATCTCTGGACCCACATCAGATGCAGTGAATGTCGCTGGCGGGTTGTTTTCGATTGTGCTGAGGAGATCAGAAATGTCTTGATGAAGATCACCCTGACTTCTGAGGCCGACCAGATGCCCCAGGAGTACCCTGACCCACCTGACTGCAACCACTCTGCTGCGGTTCGGTAACCTGTGGCTGCTGGGTCTGTCCTGAAGCCCGATCTGTCTGCTTCCTTTTCTTGTCCGGATACGCTCTCTGCTGAGCTGATTCAATCATAAGTGCTCTATTCAATGTCTCTATGTAAGACGAATTACCAAAACTCACAATCTTTACTTGTAGTTGTCCATCTAGTCCCTGGACTAATTGAAGCATACGTGACCTGTCCTCAACAACTAACTCTGGACAAAATCTGGCTAACCGATTAAATTCAGTGTTATATTCAGTCACCGTGCGGTTGTTCTGCGAAAGACTCAGAAAATCCTGTCGGCGTGTCATCTGATATGACCGTGAAAAATACCAACTCTCAAAAGCCTCTCTAAATCTCGTCCAGGTGATGTGTTGCTCGCCTATAATTGATCGTTGCGTGCCCCACCAGATATCGACCTCGCCCCGTAAATGGTAAGCAGCCAGCTCTGCCTTCTCCCACTCGGAGCAAGCCATATAGAAAAAAGTTCTCTCCAAGGTCTCTATCCAAGACTGAGCCACGCTCGGATCGGTCTCTCCGCAGAATAACGTGAATAAGCTTTTCACCGACTCTGCCAAAGCTGGGATCTGAGCTCGTGCCGTAATTATATCAGTAGGGTGAGTAGGGATCGCCGAGGGAACTGGCGGAACCACTGTAGCTGGTACTACAAGTGGTACCGCTAGATAGGCCGGGGAAGGTACCCCTGGTGCTGTTATATAAGTCATGGCAGGTATCGCTGGTGGCACTGCAAGGTCAATATAGGTAGGAGCGACTGGAGGTACGGTAGGTGGTGGTACCGGATAAAAAGCAACTGGTACTGCTAGGTCAACTTGTACTACTGGTGCGGTTGCCGGGTATGCAGTAGCAGGCATAGGTGGCGGTGGTGCTGAGTACGCAGTAGGCACGGCTGGAGGAGGTGCCGGGTACGCAATAGCAGGCACTGCTGGTGGAGGGGTTGGATATGCTGCAGGTGGTACCGTGAATACTGTAGGAGTGGGTACGACGGGTACGGTCGAGGTAGGTACCTCTGAAACCATCGGAGTCTGAGAGCCTGACACGCCCGCAGTACCATGTGGAGTCTGTCCCTGACTGATAGGCTCGATCCCACCAGACCTCTCTAGCGACTCCGTCGCCAGGGATTTCAACGTCCTCTTACATGGTCGTTCAAGGCCACGTCTCGACACAGGAACACATGTAACTCGTTTCATATTTGTTAAATTATTACACAGTATTACTACGGGTACTAAAACTATAAAATCAATCATCATATCTATTTGTCGTCTAGAGATGTTCCGTCACTGCCAAGTCCCCAAATATTACCTCGTCAAAGAATACCTCAGAATTCCGAAACATAAAAATCGACGGAAATCTATACAAATATGAAAAGTACCCAGATTGACTCGCAAAACCGAGCTCTGATACCAAATAAATTATCACGCCCCGGGGGAGTCCCTGCTAGAGGAATTTCGACAGCATCTCCCCTATACGGATGACAATATGAAACTTGACTACATAGCCCTCAGGGCCCCTCACAATCCTCAGCCAACATGGCCGGAACATATACAATAATATAAATAAACAATTCATGCAGTTTATAATAAATCAGTCTCCAGCTGACTACACAACACATCACAACACGCAGTTCATTATATTGATAGATCGATTTAAGCAATAGAGGGGGGGGGGGTGAATATCGCGCGTTTAAAAACTATTCTTTTGATCTTTTGAAACCAAAGTCGTGCAGCGGAAATAAGAAAAAAGACAAGGTTTTAACTTCGTTCGGAGTCTAGCTCGACTCCTACTCGAAAGCCCGCGGTCCTTAACCGCACCGATGGGCAAAATACTATAATCCTTCTTTCCGAACTCCGCGGAAAGAAGTGAATCGTACAAGTACAGATATATATAGATAGTAACACTTCTACTATCTTATAGAATTAAAGTACAGTGCAACAAGTAAAGCTATACCGACAAAAGTAGTAAATCGTAGCTCGGTCGACAATCGTATGAAGTTGCTTGCAAAGTTGATGATGACTTGTCGCATGAGCAGCTTGCAGAAGTACACAGGAGTCGATCAGAAAAGTTCTTATTGTCTCTTACTTCGAGCCTTAATTTATAGGAGTATGAAGGTTCGGTCGACTGATCCTTCTTTTCGGTCGACCGAACCAGCTTCGATCCCCTCCAGCTGGAATCTAACACTGGCTCGAATCTCTGACATTAATTTGTCTTTAAGTATTCGGTCGACTGATCATGCCTTTCGGTTGACCGAACAGCTTCCTTCCCTGTTCGTCGTGATTCTACCAAGATCATCCTTTAATGCTGAATAAATGTGATTGGATCGGTCGACCGATCCCTAGGTTCGGTCGATCGATCAGCTTATTTCCTTTATTGCTGATCGATGCTGATGATCTGTCCTGTGCTGAGTCACTAAGGTTCAGTCGACCGATCTTACAGTTCGGTCGACCGATTAGTCTTTGATCAGACTCTGATCTGATCTGTTCTGAGATGTTAGTTGCTTTGCATTGATCTTGTTCGGTCAACCGAACCACAGGTTCGGTCGACTGATCCAGTCGGTCCTGCAAAAGAAAGTTAAGCAAAAACTATTTCCTGTAAAACAGATGTTAGAACAGTAGTAATATAAAGCAAGATTAATAATATGAAAGACAGTATAACTGTCTTGATCTCAACTTGGAAACCTTCCCAGTTTCTTTAGTTGGATCAGCGACCTAAGGTTGTTCCCTTCGGAAACCCGACCTCGTTATCGCTCCTCCAGTTGTTTACCTCAACCTACCCGCCAAACTTAGATCCTTCAGATCTAGTTTGGACTTTTCACTTAGCTTTGATCGGCTCGCTAGGACTTTTCCCTTGATCTTAGGTCCTTCAGACCTCTCGATCATACTGCCAAGCTTCAGGTCCTCTCGACCTCCTTGGACTTGCACCTGGGTTCCGCGATCTGCTAAGATTTCTCTTGCCTAGCCTCCAACTAGGTTTTTCTTGGTTGAGTAAACATCCTGTACACTCAGTCAATTTGTTAGATCATAACAAGACTTAACTTGAACCTTTGACAACATCAAAACTCAGGTTTGATTCTGGTGCGGCTTGCACCAACAATCTCCCCCTTTTTGATGTTTGGCAACCAAGGTTCAAAGTTAAGTTCAAATATGCAACAAGTAAATAAACAAGCAATTTTTCTCCCCCTGAGTTAAATAACTCCTCCTGAATTCACTATCTCTCCCCCTTTGACACACATCAAAAATAGGGGCAGAACCAAAAAACAAGTAAGATTTAACCATAACATTTTCTAAATATAAATGATTAAAATATGAAAATATTAACTAAGTAAATTTTGAATAGAATTATCAAAGAATTTAAACATAATACTAAGTTTGAATAATATTTTAAAAAAATTACTAAGTTAATAAAATTTTGAAAATATCTTAAAATTATATTTTGAAAAGAATAAATTTTGAAAAATAAATTTGAAAAATAATTTTATATTTTGAATAATTTTTTATTTTTGAAAGAAAAGTTTATATTTTGAAAAGAATAAATTTTGAAAAACATTTATTAAAAAGTTTATATTTTGAAAAGAATAAATTTTGAACAACATTTTGAAAAATTATAATTTTTGAAAGAATGAATTTTGAAAAACATTTTGAAAAATATTTTGAAATGAATTTTGAAAAACATTTTGAAACATATTTTTTTTATTTTAAATATATTTTGAAAATATTTTAATCACTAAGTAAAAATAATATAAACTTAAAAAAATCTTATTTTGAAGCTCCCCCTAAAATTGACAAATTCCTAAAAGTCCAAACATGGGTAGGAAAACTAAGGAAAATATATCCTTATGATGAAACATCCAACCTTTGTTCAAGGCTAACTACCACAAGATAGTAACTAATCACTCAGGTTGGTCAATTTGAGTATTTAGTACTAACTAGGTTTTTACTAGTTAGTTAACCCAAATTGATCCATGTATGTTGTTTAAAGCCCAGATTTATATCGATGCACTGACATAAGCATCTGAAATCTAGGGCTAAGACCTAAGCATCTCACCCATTCTAAGTTATCAAACAAGGGATCCTACTGTGCTTGTGAGATGCTGGCTCCTAGAACTATAGGATCATGCAGTCTACGGTAGATCCTAAGCTACTCCAGAAAATTAAAATATTTTGAAAAGAGGTTTGAACACCAAAAATTTGAAAGGGGGTTTTTACAAAAATAATTTTAAAAAAATAATAAGTAATAATTTTCAAAATGAAAGAAAAACTATTCTATAAAATTTAGCAAAACAAACATTACTAACTAGAAATTACTTAAGATTAAACATAGTCATAATCCAAGTCAATATATATAATAAGTCAAAAACAACAGATCCTAAAAATCACTCATCCTCATCCTCATCGTCTTGATAATAGTCAAACATCCTCCGCTGCTCCTTCTCTAAAGCATCAGTACGATCAAGCATCTCTTGACGAAAATCTGCAATTTGTCCCTGAAGAGAGCTGTATTGATCATCCATTTTTGTTTCCAAGGAGTCAAAGCGACTAAAAATATCATCACGAAGACGGGTAAAGAAGTCACTGGTCGGAGGAGGAGGAGCATAAGAACTGCTCTGAGCAAAATCAAAGCAGGGTGTCATGGCGAATCCAGGATCAATAAACACAGGAGGAGGCACAGTAACTGGGATCAGATCATCCTCAGCAATAGGGTCGTCGACAGCCGGTGGGATGTAATGTGGATGAGTTCGTTTGTACACAAGCCCCTCGGCGCTAGCCTTAATCCCAGCCAAGGACAACTGCCTAATCTCGACAAGATCAAAATCCGATAGCTCAATCAACTCACCCCAAAGTACTCCCACACCCAAAGAAGCAATGTAGGCAGTAAGAACATGACACTGAACCATATGAACCTTATATGAAGTACTGTACCCTGAATAGTAAATGATAGATCTGTATACCCAGTATCCTAAGTCAAAGTCTAGTCTATGTCTAAGAGCATATATCAGAAAAAGATGAACTGGACGCAAGACACCCTGATCTCCAAATGATAATGGATAAATGCAAGACACGACCATCTTATAAAAGACATTATCTTTTGGACTAAGGGGTACAATTGACATCTTTTTAGAACGAGGTCCCTCAAAGAAGTCTGCATACATGATGTCAAGGGTTAGATGAGAGAAGGGAGCAGGTAACGGATCGGGAAGAGACTTACTAAAAAATATACGGTTAACCGAAGGTCGGATCCATAGAAATCGAATAAACATGTCAAGATCAAACAACATATCTCGAGTAGCAACTCTAGTCCTATAATGATAAGGATCAAGTTCGCATAGATTGTGATAAAACTCAGAACACAAAATAGGATTATATGCATGACGACAAAAGACAATACTGTCTAGTTGAAAGTGCTGTGTAATGTCTATGACCTCAGGACAGAAAGTTTGATAGAATTGAAGATCTAGACAACGCGTTCCTAACACCTTAAATTTCTTATTAGGAAAAGATTGACGCAATTCTTCGGAAGAGAACCTAGGGTCTTGGCTGGGATTAAGAGAGCTAGCCTCTCGTTGTGCAATAGACCTACTTTTCTCACTATAAAGATAATAATGAAAAATTAATATTGCAGTATATAATTAATTGAGAAAAGACTAGATAATTACCGAGGCATTATCGAAGGTGAGGTGAGGCTAGAATCGATGAACAGATTAGAAGAGAGGAGAATGGATTTGGTGAGTTCTAAAGGTTGCCCGATTCTGTTTATATAGAGGGTGATCGGTTGACCGATCACAAGTTCGGTCGACCGATCCCTTTAAATCGTCACCTTTTTTTTTGACAGGTGAAACGATGTTCGGTCGACCGGACACTTGTTTGGTCAACCGATATATTTATTTTACAGAGAGAAGCGGTAGGTGTGAAAATAGGTGAATGGTTGAAGTTTATGTTTTCGGTCGACCGATAAACTTGTTCGGTCGACCGAATAATTGAATATGTGAATAATTGCTGTCACGTATGTTCAGTCGACCGAACCTTCCATTCGGTTGACGGAACCTAAAAAGTTTTTTTTTAATTGATAAGTTTTAATAATTTTTAATAAGTTTTAAAATAATTTTTAATAATAAGTTTTAAAATATTTTTTAATAAGTTTTAAAATGATTTTTAATAATAAGTTTTAAAATATTTTTTTAATAATTTTTAATAATTTTTAAAAGTTTAAAATAATTTTTAAAAGTTTAAAATAATTTTTAATAAGTTTAAAATAATTTTTAATAAGTTTGAATTAAGTTTGAATTAGATTTGAATTAGATTTCAATTAATTTTGAATTTGAATTAATTAGGTTTGAATTAAATTAGGTTAGAATTAATTTGAATTAAATTAGGTTTGAATTAATTAGGTTTGAATTAAATTAGGTTTGAATTAGATTTCAATTTTGAATTTGAATTAATTAAGTTTGAATTATATTTGAATTAGATTTCAATTAATTTTGAATTTGAATTAATTAAGTTTAAATTAGATTTCAATTAATTAAGTTTGAATTAGATTTGAATTAGATTTCAATTAATTTTTAATTTGAATTAATTAAGTTTGAATTAGATTTCAATTAATTTTGAATTTATTCAAAGAGGTTATTGAACCCATGTTAGATTCAAACTTAGTTTTGGGTTAATCAAGCAGACATCCTAAGGATAAGTTTCAGTTCAGTGGCGAGGCATATGACCTACTTGAATACCATTAGACCATTTACTGAAGACTTTCCAAACTGTTCCTGCCCAAAAAACTTAGTACTAAATTTTGGTCTAACTAGCCCATGTTTGACTGGGGTAGCTTCGGTCAGATCCACTAAGTCTAGTGCGCCAGGTAGAATTCCATATTCATCCTAGATATGCCTTCGACAAAGTTTCCTTAACGTACTATCATCCCAATCCATTCCGATGTTATGTTGTAGGGTTTGGTAAACCTTTTTCATCTAGCCATTCTAAGCAGAAAAATAATCCTAAGGCTAAGTATTGAGTTTGGTTTAATTAAGTTGGTTGGATTGTTTTTCTATTTGCTCCCCCTGAGTCATAGCTTAGATAAGGTCTATCTAAGTAATGGATTTGACTCTTAGGGACCAAGTAGAGGTTTGGTTCAATTTGTTTGGTTAAAAATTTTGTTTGAACCTATGCTTGGACTTGACTTCTAGTATTTTGACTGATTAAGGATAAGTATGATTTGTTTGTTTGTTTGGGTTTGTAACCAAGTCCTGATTTGTTGTACATGGCTCGTTGTGATCCAAGTACCATATTTAGACACTTGGATCCCATTTCGAACCTTTCCAACGTTTTCTTGAGTCGCTCGACTTGACCTTTCAAATCAGAATTTTCTTCCTCAAGTTTTTCAACTTGAGTTGAAGTTCCGATTTGAACTCGGTTAGTTGAGTCACTCAAGTTAACTTGTTGCTTAAGGTAGTCTATTTCCTTAAGTAACAAGTTATTTTTTTTTTTCTGATTTTGACAATTTTTTAAACAAACATTTATCTACTTTAAGAAAATTAGACTTTGAATAAATCGTTACCATATTTGGATCTTCAGATCCGGAGCTTCTATCAGACTCGATGTCGATCTCGGATTCGTACTCTTCGTTGGACTCGGACCCAGAATCTTCGTTTCTTGCTATAAATGCAAGGTGGCTCGAGTGCTTCGTTTGCTCCGCGTCGGATTCATCGGAAGAAGTTTCGTCCCATGTCGCTTGAAGAGCCTTCTTTCGTCTTGTTGATTTCGGTCCTTCTTCTTTCCGATTTGGACATTCATTTTTGAAATGCCCCTTCTTGTTGCAGCCATAACAGGTCACTTCTAATTTGTTTTGGATCTGATTCGGAGGGGTCTTTTTGGTGCTTCTTCTAAACTTCTTTTTAGTCAACAACCTTCGGACCATGTTGACTAATTCTTCTTAGTTTGTTGAGTCCGAGTCTGGTTCGCTTTCTGACTCTATCTTCTTTTTTGATTTTGTTTCCTTTTGTTTGATCCTATATACAAAGCTACACCTTTCTCGACATGGCTTGTGTTAGACTGTTCGTGTAATTCCAATTCACAAAATAACTCGTCTAACTTAAGAATTGAAAGATCCTTGGAAACTTTGTACGCATCTACAATTGATGCCCACAAAGCATTCCTCGGAAAAGCGTTCAGAGCATACCTTATTGTGTCACGGTTTTCAAGACTATGCCCGATCAGGTGGAGGCCGTTTAAGATGTCCTTTAGTCGAGCGTGTAGTTGCGAGGCCGTCTCTCCAGGAAACATTTTTATATTCAATAAATTATTTAAAAGTAAATCTCGTTTGTTAACCTTTGAGTCGTCAGTTACTTTGTGTAGCTTGACGCGAGTCCCACAATTCTTTGGCGTCGTCGTAGGGACCGATTCAGTTCAACTCCTCCATAGTAAGCCCGCACTGAATGGTGTTGATCGCCTTGTAGTTCAATTGTGCCTTCTTGATCATTTGGGGAGTCCATTCTTCTGGTTCTAGTGTTGTTCCGTCCTTTGTTGGGGGAGTATATCCTTTCAAAACGATGAACCAGAGCTCGATATCGGACTTCAAGTAACACTCCATCCTATTCTTCCAATAACTAAAATTTTCTTCTTTGAATAGTGGAGGTCGGACAGTACTATATCCTTCTTGATACGAGTTCGTCATCCTTGCAAGACAAAAATTTAAAAATATTTCCAAGACTTTCGTCTTGGGATTAGTAGTGCCTGAAAAATAAATAATAAAAATATTCTAAAGGAAAAAAAAGAAAGTTTTTTTAAAAAAAAATGCTTTGAAAATCGGTTAAGAAATTTCAGAGCTAACCAGCTTTGATACCAATTGATAGATCGATTTAAGCGATAAAGGGGGGGGGGGTGAATATCGCGCGTTTAAAAACTATTCTTTTGATCTTTTGAAACCAAAGTCGTGCAGCGGAAATAAGAAAAAAGATAAGGTTTTTTACTTCGTTCGGAGCCTAGCTCGACTCCTACTCGAAGGCCCGCGGTCCTTGACCGTACCGATGAGCAAACCACTATAATCCTTCTTTCCGAACTCCTCGGAAAGAAGTGAATCGTACAAATACAAATATATTTAAGATAGTAACACTTCTACTATCTTATAGAATTAAAGTACAGTGAAAAAGTAAAGCTATACCGACAAAAGTAGTAAATCGTAGCTCGGTCGGCAATCGTATGAAGTTGCTTGCAAAGTTGATGATGACTTGTTGTGTGAGTAGCTTGCAGAAGTACATAGGAGTCGATCAGAAAAGTTCTTATTATCTCTTACTTCGAGCCTTAATTTATAGGAGTATGAAGGTTCGGTCGACCAATCCTTCTTTTCGGTCGACCGAACCAGCTTCGATCCCCTCCAGCTGGAATCTGACGTTGGCTCGAATCTCTGGCATTAATTTGTCTTTAAGTATTCGGTCGACCGATCATGCCTTTCGGTCGACCAAATAGCTTCCTTCCCTGTTCGTCGTGATTCTGCCGAGATCATCCTTTAATGCTGAATAAATGTGATTGGATTGGTCGACCGATCCCCAGGTTTGGTCGACTGACCAGCTTATTTCCTTTGCTGCTGATCGATGCTGATGATCTATCCTGTGCTGAGTCACTAAGGTTCGGTCGACCGATCTTATAGTTCGGTCGACCGATCAGTCTTTGATCGGACTCTGATCTAATCTGTTCTGAGATGTTAGCTGCTTTGTATTGATCTTGTTCGGTCGACCGAACCACAGGTTCGATCGACTGATCCAGTCAGTCCTGCAACAGAAAGTTAAGCAAAAACTATTTCCTACAAAACAGATGTTAGAACAGTAGTAATATAAAGCAAGATTAATAATATGAAAGACAGTATAACTATCTTGATCTCAACTTGGAAACCTTCCCGGTTTCTTCAGTTGGATCAACGACCTAAGGTTGTTCCCTTCGGGAACCCGACCTCACAGTCGCTCCTCCAGTTGTTTACCTCAATCTACCCGCCAAACTTAGATCCTCCAGATCTAGTTTGGACTTTTCACTTAGCTTTGATCGGTTCGCCAGGAGTTTTCCCTTGATCTTAGGTCCTCCAGACCTCTCGATCATACTGCCAAGCTTCAGGTCCTCTCGACCTCCTTGGACTTGCACCTGGGTTCCGCGATCTGCTAAGATTTCTCTTGCCTAGCCTCCAACTAGGTTTTTCTTGGTTGAGTAAACATCCTGTACACTCAGTCAACTTGTTAGATCATAACAAGACTTAACTTGAACCTTTGACAACATCAAAACTCAGGTTTGATTCTGGTGCGGCTTGCACCAACATATACAACCTACTCCACTACTTGAGGAAAACCCAACCCACAACGGAAAACCATCGTAGCAAAAAACAAGGGTAGTAGACCAAAACTCGATATAAAATCCACGAGTACAATATCTACACATCACAAGTATGTAGATCACAAAACAAGGAAACAAAGTCTGAAAGTAGAAAACCATATCCACATGAGGTGAGGGACTAGCGATTGGAACCTCCTGACAGCCTCAACTTGAAATAGAAATAAATCAATGGGGGTGAGTTCAACAACTCAACGGGTATCAAGCTGACATGCATAGTAAGATATATCTAACAGTAATAATCATGGAGTAAAGTATTCTGATAAAAAATAGGAAATGCGAAAACTGAACAAGAAGCTGTACTCACCAGGACCTCCTATCCGGATATAAGGGTCGTCAGACCAAACACATCATGTCTCCTATATGCATGCCAATCATATGCAAACATAAAAATACAGCATCCAAAATGTAGCAATCAGAAGCAATAAATGCAATCCATGCATATGATGCAAACACCGGAACCCAAATCTCCACATCTAAAGAATCCAAAAACAAAATATCTTACCCTATCCTACCTCAACGGTGGAACCACAATGAATGGCTATAGGGATTGGCGGAGCAAGACTCGGTGGAAGAAGCTCGGCTGTGGGAGATGGTTGCTGCTCCTACTGCGCTGTAGGTTGTGACGCTGAGCCAGTGGCGTCCAACCAAGGCTAGGGCACAGATGGGCTGGAGTAGCACGGTCCGGTGGTCGGAGCGGCGATGGGCAGAGGTGGAGCGGCGATGGGCAGAGGTGCAGCAGCGAGAGATCTGAGAGATGGGAGAGGGCGACACCTAGGGCACTCTTGCTCGGGCTGTGGTTGTCGGTGGTGATGAAGATGCGAGGAAGATGGGAGAGAAGCTCGACAGATGCGCTTTGTCAGTGAGGAAGAAGAGGAAGCGATGCGAGGCGGCGCCGTGGGCTCGGGAATGTGATCGGGTTGGGGGAGTTGGCGCAAGTTGGGTGAAGGAGAAATAATCAAGAGCAAAAGAATAAGTTAGGTGAAGAAATAGGGAGGAAATTAGGGGAAAAGAAATAAACTTAGGGCTTTTCAAATAAAGCCTAGTTTATTTTCTCAATCAACTCCCAATTAATTGGGATACTACAAACAGGCTTTCACTTAGCTTAAAACTTCATCTCCTTAAACTCGTCTTACGAGCTCCGAAAAATTCTCAGAAATTTTTAAAAATTTCTAAAACTTCCCTTATAGTTATTCGACCCTTTTCGGTATTTTATATTTAGCAAGTCGATTGTTTATCTAGCGGTACCAGATAGTATACATTTTTTTTTTACCGGATTGGGCTAGATGGCTGTTGCCCCCTCCTCAACTTTTTTAATATGAGAAGCATATGAAGTATAGGGATAGAGATTCAATGAGAGTTGAATGGGAGGCACATTATCACTTCTCCTTAATATAAATATATATATTTCACCCACTCGATATGAAATTTCCGACTTCGTCCTTGCTCATATACCTATTCGATCAAATATCCTTTATACCAATAAATTTTTTTCATTACATCTCATTATCATCCTGGGCATACTTAAAAAATTTATTATATTTTAATTTTTTTTATTTAATATTATAATTTAACTCTTAAACCCTAAAGATAAAATGATAATTTACTAAAAGGTGTATCCAGGTTTTCGAATTTACCCAAAGGCGCATACTACTTTGTTATTTATCAAAAGATGCACCATTTTACATGTTTTTCCCATTCTACACTCCTGATTACTTTTTTTTTATTTTTTTATTTTCTCTGTCATTTCTCTCTTTTCTCTTTTCTCCTATGCATGCAACGTTTTTCTTTCCTCTCCTCTTTTGTCCTCTCTTTTTCACGTCGTTTCTTCTAAAAATATTTTAACAGCTCTGAGAAGCTGAAATAAATAATGGATAGCATATTTGAACTCCTTACAACCTCAGAAATCCATAGGAACTGAAATGGGTGCAATCAGAGCTCTCTAGTCCCATCAGTGTATTTTGGTCGAAATCCATTGATGGGCTTAGAGAGCTCTAATTGCACCCATTTCAGTTCCTGTGGATTTCTGGGGTTGCAAGGAGTTTAAATATACTATTTATTATTTATTTCGACTTCTCAAATGTGTTAAAATATAATAAGGAAGAATTGTCAAAATTCTCCAGATTGGGCCTGATATGGAATCATATCAGACCTAATGTGGGCCTAATATGATTCCATATTAGGCCCAACGTGGAGAATTTTGATGATTCTTTCTTATTACGTTTTAACACTCCTAAAAAGTCAAAATAAATAATAGATAACATATTTGAACTCCTTGCAACTCAAGAAATCTAGAGTAATTAAAATGGATGCAATCAGAGCTCTCTAGGCCCATCAGTGGAAAAGAGAGGAAAAAAGATGAGACGAAAGAGAGCAAATATTGCATGCATAGGAGGAAAGAGAAGAGAAAGAGAAATGACAGAAAAAATAAAAAGAAAAGTAATCAGGAGGGTAGAGTGGAAAAAGTACTATAAAAAAGTATATCCTTTAGTAAATAACAAAGTAGCATGTGCCTTTTGGTAAATTCGAAAATCTGGATATGCTCTTTGGTAAATTGCCGAAGATAAAATCCTAAATGACATATCCATAAGATAAAAAATAAATAAAATACTATTGCAGTGTGCAGTCTGCAACATAAATATATTATATATATATATATACACATGATTTTGATATGATGACCCACTTTCAAGTTTGATTGAGTATATGGGGTGCTCGAAAATGATCCAGATGCTCGGATATATGCGAGAGTTGTAGAGGTAGTCAGATACCATATATATATATATATATATATATATATATATATATATATACACACACAGAAAGAATTGTTATGCTACGAACTATTTCTTATGGATTGCTACGGACTATCCTCGTGGTAGGTTCATGTCATTGTTTTTAAATACAACTATTCTTTTTTTTTTTCTTCATTCTCGTCGAAATTGTTTGTTCTCATGGAAATTGCTAGCAAGGCTCACCGTCCCTCCTCGCCCGCCGGTCACCAGCCCGACCACTGACCGCCTGCCCACCGCCGACGTCCTTCGGTGGCCTGGACCCTCCCCAACTACTATAGCCTGGAGGAAGGTGAACCCTTGGGGGATCACGACATGGACTCGATGGCGACGACTCAATCGCTGTTGGATTCCAGCTGCGATATGACGCGATCGCGACCAAAATTCGGTCGTTACCGGACCCTGGCCGGTTCAGGGCTAGATTGCAGCTAGAATTTGGCTGAAATTTGGTTGTGATCCGGCCGCCACGCTAGCAACCACTATCGCAACCAGATTTTGGTCGGATTGTGGTCGAGATTTTAGCTATGATTCGGCTCGAATCCTAGCAAGGTAGGCATGGTGGTGTGGGGGGGGGGGGGCCAGTGAGTAGTCAACGGTGAGGCAGACACGATTGGCATATGGGCAAGTGATTTCGACGAGGAGAACGAGGGAAAAAAATGTAAGAGAAAAAGTTATATATATATATATATATATATATAAGGGAAAAAAATGTAAGAGAAAAAGTTATATATATATATATATATATATAGAAATTTTAGCCTGCGGTGGCTTATGTGCGGTTTTGCTGCGGTACTAGCCACGTCAGCGAGAAAACACAAAAAACTGCTCTCCTCTAATCGGCCTGGACCGATCAGGCTCCAACCTGATCGGTCTGGGAGTCTCCTGATCGGTCCCCAGACCGATCAACCAACTCTCTGTGAGAGTTGGCTTCGAAGCCTGATCGGTCTGTGGACCGATCGAGACGCCTGATCGGTCCAGGCCGATCAGGAGCACAAGCCAACTCTCACAGAGTTGGTTGATCGGTCTGGGGACCGATCAGCCTAGGGCCTGATCGGTCCACAGACCGATCAGGAGACTCCCAGACCGATCAGGTTGGAGCCTGATCGGTCCAGGCCGATCAGAGGAGAGCAGTTTTTTGTGTTTTCTCGCTGACGTAGCAAGTACCGCAGTAAAACCGCACATAAACCACCGTAGGCTAAAATATATATATATATATATATATATATATATATATATATATATATATGCACACTAATTGCTTCGGATCCATGTCTTTTGTTTTTTTTATTGTTTAAATGCCATTTTTTTTCTCAATCCTCACGGAACTCGCTGTGTAGTCACTGTGCCGGCTCTGTAGAGCCGTCAATTTGGGTTGGGCCCGTCGGGTTGGCCCGTCCCGTCAAACAATTTAAGCGGGTTGGGTTGAAATTTTATCAATCCAAATCCGCCGTGGGACGACCTGCCTAGGCCCGTGACCCGCGCGGGTTGGCCCGCTCGGGCTTGGGTTGACCCGCGGGTTGAAAAACATATGTAAGCTAAGTTTTAGGCCAATTTATTATTTTTTTTGTTATAATTTTGAAATAAAAATATTACTTTTCATCCAACATAAGTACTCGTTTGTGTTCATTTATATTTAAAATGTATGTTTATGTATACATTTAATTATACAAAACTTTTTCGAAGTAAAATATTGAAGATATGAAATATTTTTTAATTTTTTAAAAAATTTTGATGAGCCTGCGGGTTGGCCCGTCAAACTCGCAACCCGCCTTAGAATGAGTTGGATTGGAAATTTCCTAACCCGCTAAGTTGACGGGTTGGCCCGCCCCGCCCCGCCAAATGGTTAGCTCACGATGGACCGACCTACCCCGCCACGGATTGACCCGTTTGACAACTCTACTGTCCTGCCCTCCAACCACTAGCCCGTCCGTTGGCCGGCCGCCCGCCCGCTGTTCTTACCTCGTTGCTAGATTCTAGTACGTAGGATGGTAGTTAGAATCCTGGCCACAATCCTATCAAAATCCGGCCATGATTGGTGCCGCTAGCATGACAACCAGATTGTGGCTGGATTCCGGTTACAATCCGGTCAAGGTTTAGCCACGATCGGAATTTAATTGCAATTGGCCATGATCTGGTTGCCACGCTAGCAATTATGATCACGGTCGAATTTTAACCGAATTGTGATCGGGATTCTAGCCGTGATAGGCTAGAATCCAGCAGTGAGGCAGTATGGTGGGCGGGTGGTCGGCTGATGGTTGGACGGGATATGGAAAAAGAACACAAATAGTTTGTAGTAATCCATCAAAAATGATAGTAGTATATATATATATATATATATATATATATATATATATATATATAGCTGATGGTTGGACGGGATATGGAAAAAGAACACAAATAGTTTGTAGTAATCCATCAAAAATGATAGTAGTAGTGTATATATATATATATATATATATATATATATATATATATATATATATATATATATATATAGATTAGTATTTATATTTTTTTACCCACACAGGAAAATATAATTCTGGATAAACACCTCTATATATATATATATATATATATATATATATATATATATATATATATATATATATATAATTAATGTTGTTATGCTACGGACCTTATTTTACGGATTGCTACGAACTAAGCTCTACGTCATTTTTTTTAATACCGTTTTTTATTTTTCATTTTTTTAATGAAACTTTTTCTCTTTCCTTCGTTCTTGCAACCGAAGCTCACCGCGGCTCCACCCTCGTGCCTCCTCGCGCCCCGCCGCCGACCGGCAGCCCCGCAGCTGGCCTCGCGCCCCATCGCCGACCGACCGCCCTCGCTGCTGGCCTGGCAAACTCGCGTTCGGTCGTGACGCGTCCGGAATCCGGCCGCGATCACGCCAGATTTCGGACACGATCGCGACCGGAATCCGACGCGCGATCGCAGCCAGATTCCGGCGCGATCGCAGCCGGATTCTGGTCGTGATTGCGGCCGCGCCGGATTCCGGCTATGATCTCGCCGGAATCTAGCACGATCGCGTCCAGTCGTGAGCGTCCAATCGCGATAGCGTCCGGAGTCCGGCCGCGATCCCCGACGGGTTCACCCCTTGGGCTATAGTGTGGGTGGGTCCAGGCGGCCGGAGGTCGCCGACGGTGGGCAGATGGCCGGTGGGCAGGGCGGGTGATGGGCGCGGGAGGAGGCGCGGTGAGCACATTCGTTTCGACGAGAACGAAGAGAAAAAACAGAGAAAAAGTTGTATTTAAAAAATAAATAAAATATTAAAAAAAATCAAATTATGTGGTTGCGGACGAATCCGCATGCCAAGATCCGTATTTTAACAAAACTCTCTCTCTCTCTCTCTCTCTCTCTCTCTCTATATATATATATATATATATATATATATATATATATATATATATATATATTAGCATTTATATTCTTTGACCCATTCAGGAAAAGATAATTCTGGATGAACACCATGTTACCATTCCGACCCTAAAAATTATCATGAGTGTGCATATTACCATTCCGACCCTCTGCTATTTCATTTTTCTAATAATTGATGGTATTTAGTGGGGTAGCTGTCACGGCGCTGGTGGCGTTTATGGTGCCAGCCAGGTCCCAGGTGATGTTTTCTTTGAGAATAGAAAAGAGCAGGGAAGGGAAGGAGATGTTAGGAGTAGCGGCGGTGGATCACGCCTTCCATTCTTCTCATCCCTTTCACCCCCATCACACTTCCTTCTTCTCCTCCTTCCTACCCAATCGCCTTCCCTTTATTTCCTCCTCCTCCGCATCTCATGGAAGAACCCTCTCTCTCAGTCGCCCTACCAACTCCTCTCTCCGCGCCAATTCGACCTCGGTCGTGCTTCCGGAGGGGGAAGAGGACGGCTTTGAAATTGAGGTGGAGAATGTCGGAGAACACAAGAATCGTAGGAGGAGGATTCAGTCCAGGATCCGTGTTAACGCCGAGTTGGACACTGTGTGGAGCGTCTTGACGGACTACGAGGGCCTCGCTGGTTTCATCCCCAGCTTGGCCGTCAGCCAACTGCTCGACAAAAAGGACAAGTTTGCGCGACTTTTTCAGGTGAGAGGCACTTTGGATTCGATTCCAAAGCATCGATTAGATTCAGGATGAGCTTTTATGCTTGAGATAATAATAGAATCCTAGAACCATTTCTTTGAGTTTTGAGCGACTCGTATGATAAATATTTCTACCCTCAACAGGTTGGCCAACAAGATTTGGTCTTCGGCCTAAAATTTAATGCGAAGGGCGTTCTAGACTGTTATGAGAGAGATCTGAAAAATTTACCTAATTCTCGGAAGAGGGACATCGATTTCAGGATGATTGAAGGTGATTTCGAGATATTCGAAGGCAAGTGGTCCATTGAACAGGTAATCATCTTCTTTTTATCTTTTTTATGAGTAATTTGTGAAATCTTCTCTTCCAAACTATGCTAGCTTATGTGTATTTCATATGTATTTAACGATACCAGTGAGACTTGAATCATCTGCTTTCCTAGACAGCATCTACCAAATCAGAAGTAAACAACAGAATAAATTTGACTTTTTGGTAAATTGCGGATGCAGCCCCAAAAAAAAAATAAAAAAAATCATGCTACACAACTTACCAGCTTCCTGCTATTTGTGATCCTCAGAGTTTGTTCTCTTGACCTAAACTCATCATCCAAAAAGCATTACTTATTTCTCAAACTGTATATCTATATCTATCTATATATATGTATATATATATAAGTCTCTTCTTCTTCTTTAAATCTCAAATAATGGACTTGCATTCAAATTAATGCTAACTAATCTGATAGAGTTCATATCAAACTCACCTTGACTAATGCAAACATTTAGAGCCGGCGACTGCCGCCACTATTAGACTCTATTATCATGCAGAATTCCAGCAAGCTTCCTGGCAAATTGGTGTTGTATCTCTTGTCACAAAGCACTTGAATGACATGTGCTTGGATCCCATAAAAATGCCCTCAAATAAACATCAGACCCCAAAGTTTGATATCTTGTTTCAATCCCGTACCAAGTCATGAACTGACAGTTCTATATTTTGGAACAGGTGTAGATCTTCATTTAATGAGACATACTGTTGCATTTCAGATAAAGCAATTTTTTTGGTCAAAAATAAAAAAGATGCCTCATTTTAATTAGAATCGTCAAAATGACACTCCTTTTTCATTTATCATCAAAACAGGACCCCATTCCACCTCACTCTATTTTTGTTCCGCTAAATATCCTTATTTTCGGTACTTTTATAGCAGCTATGTGCCATAACTTCTATAACATAGAAAAAAATTGACTGAAAATATAGTTGTAGTAGCTATGGATTGTAACTGCTACACAGTTGTAATAGTTATGGTTCTTAGCTACTACTACACAATGGTAGCAGTTATGAATCATAGTTGCTATAATATAATATTGATTAGACATAAAGTGTCTATGTTGTAGCAGTTATGATTTATAGTTGCTACAACATATTGTTGATAAGTATTGACCAGAGATGTAATAGCTGTAGTTCATAGCTTTTATAACATAGTGTTACTTTGTAGCATGATTCATAGCCACTACAATATTGTCAAAAACAAGGGTAGTTTTGGGTAAAAATGATGAGGTGGGATGAGGTGCTATTTTGATGATAAATGAAAAGGGGCCCTTTTGATGATTAACATAAAAGGGGCTCCATTTTGATTTTTGCCCATTTTTCTTTGAATCTTAAGAGGAATTTGAAATATTTATATTCAGTTATATAGTATGTGGATGTACAAGTTATAGTTTGATCAATAAAATAATATCCAATGATTATCTATGTGTAATAACAATGAAACAAAACAGTCACACATAGATAGTGTAAACACAATGGGCTTTTGTGAATTTAAATTTGCAGTTTAATATGCATTTTAACTTCTAGAAGTATAACCTAGCTTGTTGAACTGGAATACTAATTATGGCCTTCTGTGTAGACTGACTACCCCATTGGCAGCGACCCTCAGAGTTTTGTAGATGAAGAATTCCAAACAATATTGTCTTACTTTGTGGAGCTTGTTCCCAAGCTTTGGTTGCCTATTCGTCTAATTGAAGGGAGAGTTTGTAAAGAAGTGAAAACTAATCTTCTATGTGTCCGAGAACAAGCTCAAAGAGTTCAAAGATTGAAAGGCGAAATGCATGACACCTGGTAATCCAGAAAAAACACCCTTTTCTGCAGCATGATTTATATTTTGATTATATTAACATGGTGGAATTATGTCGAAACTTTGTGTAATGACAGAGTGGGAAAGAGGAAAGGAAAGAATAGAAGAAATGATGATTTCAATAAACGTTAATTCCTTATCATGCATAAACCATTATACTACAAAGGATGCACATTTTGGAAAGAAACTCTTTACTAATCTCTAATTATCCTTATTACTAAATTTAATTATTATTGCATTCTGTTGCACTGCTGACTTGTGGATGGAAAGCAATAAAACCTAAGTCTGCTATATAATCGCGGCATATGCTTGAAATATTAGCTGTTAGTTTGTCTTTGCTATTTATTCAACATCATTAGCTACCAAACAAGGGAGCCTGTTAGAAATTCAGGGAATCATTATTAGTTTATATGATGAACTAGTCCATGAGATGTTACATGACTGTAACTTTCCTTGAGTATTATTAAATGTATTAGATCAATAGGGTTATTAGTGTTCTGGATTAGTCCCATATTAGATTTCTTGTGGTGGTAAAAGGTGACTACGCTTGCCTTCAGCGTCTCCGTCAATCCGTCCAAGGGTTAACACATAGAAGGTAAATCATGGATGACTACTAACCTTTTGGAATAGTGAATTTAGGTTGACTTATATATATTATGTAATGAGTATTTTTTTCATAACAAAGAATACAATAGTTCATTTCTCCCTCTTCTAGGTTAGGGCTTTTCCAAAAAGGTTATTCCCTTAAGGGGAGGTTGCTTTGCTGAAATTGGTGGCCACCCACATCACCATTGATATTCTACTTCTCTCTACAGTTGTTTTTTTTTTTTTGGCTAATCTCTAATCATCACTGTGGAGGGCTTAGCCAGTACGCTTTACAATCTATTTGAGTCCTTGAGTGAGCAGGCGTTGCTCTTGACCACATAAAGGACGAGCTTAAAGCTCTAAGCACTCAAGTCCAAGACCTAAAATGATTTTAAAAGCATGCAACACAATTTAATGAATTGACAAAGGAAAAAGATTGTAACATATATACTAGATCATTCATCATACATTAACTCATAAATCTTACCTAGGCCAAATAGGCTTCATCATCATTAAGAATAAAAGATCACTTTTTTAGAAACATCATTATTCTATTCTTATAGAAGACCACTTCCCTAGAAACAACTGATCTAGGCCTCAACATGAGTTACCCATCTCACCACGGTCTCAAATGAATAGAGTTTGCAATAAATATTGACAAAGTGATCCGATCCATTTTTGAGAAAAACATAGAACCCGTCACACAACGGTCTCAAATTAATAGAGTTTGCAATATAAGACATGATCTACATGACCTGATAACACAACTTGACACAATTAATAAAAACAAAATCTAAAAATATAACTCAATTCTTTTGAATGTGTACTTAATTTTACATCTTAAAAAATTACTTTTAAAAAATATACATGTAGTTTTATATCACATCATATAGGCTTTTATTGAGCCAAATGAACAAATACTAATAGAAAAGTATCCTCACCTACTTTAAAAATCAACATTATAGGAGGTGGCCAATTATAAAGTACTCCGTCCAAGCATCATTGAGTATCAAACTAAGAGTAAAGCCTTGATCGCAATCTTGGACTGGACCTTTAGGAAACCCTCAGTCATTTCATTATTGAACCTAGGATGAAAATTCAAACACAGGTGGAGTTGTTTACCCTAAGTTGATAGAAGAAGTTTGCTATAAGGATGGCGATATGCAATAGTTCATGAAGTCTCTTACATTCAAGAAATCAAGCTATTCGACCGGTAATGCAACCCCTTGTTGGATTTCACAAGGAAAATCAACTTGTTCGACCTGTCTTGGAGAACAAATAGACCTAACTGTTATTCCCGGATAGCTTCTGGAGTATGCAAACTGAATTTAAGCTCCTCAATGCTCCTCGCGACGATGCGAAGTGGGCCTACAAAACGCCCATTACGCACGTGCGCACGTGGCGGGCTCACAGGTGTGAGCACCTGCTCGCCCTGGGTTAAGGGAGCACCTGTCCTTTTATTTTTGTGTTAACTCCATTAACACATCTTCATTAATAAGTAGAGAATACACATCGAGAATTTCCGATGTGGGACTATTCTCCCATGCACTTTATTAATGAATAATAAATATTATTTTGGGCCGACTTTAAACATTAATTTCTCATTCACCCTTAATCGGTTTTGAGCAAATTAATAGTCTAAATCTATCTACGCGAATCGTAGATTTCAATTTTGAAGTCAATTACGACTTTCAACAATTGATGGCTTCCTTCCTCAAAATCGTTTTGGTCCATTTAAAGCCCCAATATCCAACACTAACTATAACTCAAACCTTAACATACAATGGCATAATTGTCATGGTAAAGGATACCTAGCATCAAATGCTCACAGTCATTGTTATAGAAATTCAAACGTGAACATAATCTAAAAGAAAAGCATTCAAATCCATTATAGTTGATCCCATCTGAAATCGGTAAAGCTGGACCACCGGTGAATTGGTTGGAGTATTAACTGGAAGAAGACCTTGCGGAGGTGGGGCCTGCAGAGAACACAAAAGGGGAAGGAAGAAGAAATGTCGGCAGATAGGCCAGAGAACCCCTGGTGCAGCCACTCCGATATTCAAGTTAGCGAGATGGAGGAAATATGTAAGAACCGTGGAACCTAATAGGTTTTTCACAATGAGGAAACATACCTGCGCCTATAGGGACGGGATCCTTTTATTACACTTTGTAATCCCCGCATTAAATAAATGTCATGATTCGATGTCATGTCAAAGTAAGGAAAGTATTTTATTAGTGTATTTTTACAGTGTTGAGCAATCACATTGCCCATATATTATGAGTATTCCATATCTGTGTAAATATATTGTCCCACGTGTCTCCGACAACACCACTTGAAGCATTAATTACAACATTGGGCCATAATTTGTGAGGCCCATTGGGCTTTCTACGGCTTAACCCAACTAAAGGAATGGTGGATCAGTAAAGGAGCCCAGTTTTAGCTAATGAGTTAGCATACCTAAGAGTATAACTTGTTCATTTTATAATGAGTCGAGGGGTGTTATGCTCCAGGAGTGAGGTTTTTGTTTAGGAGTTGCCTTAAGGGAGCAGAGCCTAGTGACTCAGGCGATCTAGTTGGGAGTTTTAAGAGAGTAGGACGTAGCGACTCGGGGGATTTGCTTGGGAGTCTTAAGGGAGTAGGGTCGGATGACTCAGACGATCCAGTCGGGAGTCTTAAGGGAGCAGGGCTCGACGACTCGGGCGATATAATTGGGAGTCTTAAGGGAGCATGGTCCAGCGACTCGAGGGATCTGATCGGGAGTCTTAAGGGAGGAAAGCCCAACAACTTGGGGAATCTGATCCGGAGTATTAAGGGAGCAGAATCTAGCGACTCGGGAAATCCGATCAAGAGTCTTAGGGAGTATGCCCAGTAAATCGGGGGATCCGATCGGGAGTCTTAAGGGAGCAAAACCCATCGACACCCATCGACTTGGGGAATCTGATCGGCAGTCTTAAGGGAACAGAGCCTAGTGACTCAGAGAATCTAGTCGGGAGTCTCTCGGAAGGCTCGACTGGCATCCACCCCTAGTGTCCATCACAGACTTTGACCTCCACATTGTTGGGACCTTAGATGGCTAGAGGGGGGTGAATAGCCTCTTTGAAAAACACTAAACACAAATTTCTTCAAGAACTTTGTTAGCACAGCGGAATTAGAAAACTAAAACAAGAAAGCACAGCACACTAACTCAGAGATTTACGAGGTTCGGGGATAACTTGCCCCTACTCCTCGGCGTGTCCGTAAGGTGGACGAATCCTCTTGATCTTTCGGTAGATCACACCCCGGAAGCTATCCGGCTAAAGGATTCTCCTTCTCGGTGGAGTAACCTCTCCACAAAGTCTTTAACAGCAGTAAGAAATTAAGCACAAGACTTACAGTAGTGGCTCAAGTGAAATGATCAAAGGAAGCTCACAGCCACAATCAGCGAAGAACAAGCACACTGCTTCAATCTTCCAGAGAGTTTTTTCTCCACAGTGTTTTTCACAGCAAGAGCACAAAAAGCATTGTTACGAGAGCCTTTCCTCTCCACCTTCATATGCCTCTCTGCTCTGTAACGGATCTCTGCCAAACCTGCAGCAAATCCCTGCAAATCCCTGCAACCGTCAACAAGGCAACGGCGCCAAAATTTGGTGTCGGCCTTTTTGCATGTCACAAGGCGCTCCAAATTAATAAAGATTGGAACCCATTTAAGCTAAAGAAAATGCGTGTAGTAAGGAGTCCCAAGTCGTATTTTTCCGAGGACTAACTAGTAAAAGTGTGTAAATTCTAGAGTTAGTTCCAATCAAAGTATTACATCACAAGATCAAAGAATAAGATCAAATAAGGTTCATTCTCATCTAAACATGATCCATTTCCTTCTCATCAAATAAGCATCAATTAAATTCAGATTTAAATGCACCATTGAATCAATTAATGCAATTCCCTCATCTTCAATCAAGAATCAATTCATAATCGCATTCAAATTCAACACTTAACTCATCCACCAAGTCTTCACTTCTCACTAACAATCAACCACATTCTACAAAGGTGAACAATGAAAAATTTAAGTGATTCATTCATCAATCAAGCTCATTAACAGCCACCTCAACATTCAATGAGTCAAACAAGTATTTCCTAAATTCATGAATTGACTAATCCTAACTTATAGAAACCGAAGCAAAGAATTTCAAGTAAAATAAAATTGCAAACCAAGTTAGTAGCTAACATTACTGTAATTGCAGAAATCTTAAGGAATTAGAATTCAAATCAGAAATAAGAACTGGGTTTTTTGCAACAAAGAAAATCAAAACAGAATTGCATAAGAAAAACTCAAACAAATTAAAATAGCAAAGTAATGGATCAGATCTGAGGATCTGAACAGGAACATCAACAATTCAAAGACAAAACAAATAAATCTAAACCCTAAGCATTCCTCAACCAAATCCCGAACTCAACCTTCTTCAATCTGCCAGGAAACCTCCAAAATAGAAGTGCTCTCGGAAACCTCCTTTCAAGCACCCAACAAACAATTCCTGAGCTTTCAGCTATTACCAGGGAATGATCCTAGCTCCAGGAAACCTCCCTTCAACTCACATTCCTCTGATAACCTCACCAGCCGAAAAACGGAGCATGAATCTGTGAATTTGCAAACCGGATCGAATTGGCCGCATCGTCCAAGTATTGCTGTGAAATGGAGATTGAAAAGAAATCAGTAGCTTCCAGGAGACCTCCCTTAAGCATCTGATGGATGAGAATACGCCGATCTGGAAACCTCCTCAACCGGGTATGCGGCGGCGGAACAGATTCAAAATCGCCATCTGGAGACCTCCTTCAAGCTCTCTGATCACCGGAAGATGAACGCCGGAAGCTGGATGATTGTTGTCGTTGAAGAAGAAGAAGCACCGGATCTGGAAATCGGAATGGGAGCGTCGGCGTCGCGCGAAGAAGAAGACGGCACTGTAGCTCAAAATCGCGAACCGAGCTCGACTGTAGCTTCTCACGCGAAACCTTTTAAACTCCTCAGATCTGATCGGACGGTCCATAATCATCGGATCTTGATCAACGGTGGAAAATAACATAAAATCTGATCCAACAGTACCGATCTTCATCTATGGTCCAGATCTACTCCTCATTAGGTTGGATGAGTCGGATCTTCAACGGATGGCTCAGATCTACTTGATCTTCAATGGACGGTCCATAATGCTCCCAGGCTTGATCGACTTGATTAGCCCTTGATTTGAGCCCAAATGCAGTCTGATCTGATCGGGTCTATGACCCTTTTGATGCCTACAAAATAATAATAAAATATTAGCATCAAATACCATGAAAATAGGCTAATTTACAATTATGTCCAAAATCAAATGCAATTATGAAATGTAATGCAAATATGAGTTTAAGCTATGAATAGACCAATAAAAACATGCATTATGATTCAAAATAATATAGCTAAAATCATGGTTATCAAATCCCCCACACTTAGCCTTGGACGTTCCGTTCAAGTCAAGAAAACTAAAAATCATCTCCAAACAAATTCCCTAGCAATACCTAGAAGATAGTAAAAAGAATTTAACTAAGACCATATTAAAGATCACAATAATCATGAATACAATCCAAACAATATTCAGTAGGTATGGTAGTTTCAATCCAATTGAAAAATTAAGCAAGTTGCAATCTCACAAGGGATTTACCTAATCTATCTCTCACACTCAAGCATGTGTATAAGTGGAGCTCACTCAATGCAACTCACACATTTCACTACCATAAGCTTGCTTATATTCTACTTCTCCACCACTATAAAACATAGCATACATGAATCAAAAGGAATTTATCATGAAGAATTGAAATGTAAACAAGAAGAACAATTAAAGTGGATGAAATGGCAAAAGAAAAGAATTCAATGAAGAAAATGAGAGATATGAGTATTGGAGGAATATACTTGATGAGTTGACCAATTTGATGTGAAAAGAGTTGTATACCATTGTCATTACCAATTCAACATATCAAGCTAACCTCTCCTTCAATTTGATGGCAAACAAATAATCTTGATACTCTATCTTCCACTTGATACTCTCTTGATGTGCCATTTTTCAAAAATTTTCACTGTATTTAAACTGTCTTTCCACTTCAATTTCAGGATTTGGAAACAACACCCTCCCCCACACTTAAACCATTGGACGGCTCGGACAATGAAACACCACATGTATCCAATGTATTTGATACTCTTCTAGCCATTTTTCTTCTCTTACTCTGCAATCATTCTCTATTCCTATTTTCTGCAGATTCATCTTTTCAAATAACAAATACAGAAAGTAACCAAGAAATATGATTCAGAACCTAAAATCCAACAAGAACTTAGATCATTACAGCTTTCAAAGAAGTAGAATATCAGCAACTTGCATATTCAGATTGTGCAGAAATCAACATTGTCTACGGTTGTTTCCACTTTCATCTTCAAATAATTCTTACACTATACTGTTTCACTGCAGTATCAGCAATCAAACCCCCAAGCATGATTTACTCCTACTGCTGTCCAGATTAGAAACTCCATGATCAAATACTAAATTCACAACCAATTCAATGAGATTCCAGAATTAAGACTGATTCCCTGATTCATGTACGTCGTTTCATGTGCTTCAAGGACCTCATAGAAGGACTGAATCTAATTCAGATTTCTGGCACTAAAAAGGTCCATAGCAATGCAGATTCAGATTCTGTTAAATCTCAAGTTTTGAAACTGAATTACACTTCCGAACTTGTTTTTCTGAATTCATGTTCAGATTCAATCATGCCATTCAGGACTCAATTATGAATTCAATGATGGTTCAAGGAAACAATTGTGCTATTTCCATCATCCTGCTCCCTTAAAATTCTTGAAAGCTGGAGACAAATTAACAGGATGATCAGTACATCATCAGCAACTTCTGAAATCTTAATTCTCAGATTTCAACTTCAGACTCAATTCCAGCTCATTGAATTTCCAGCGTCAACAACAAAATTCGAATTCAGATTTAAACTTGAAGTCTTTCAGCAATACAAATTCCAGCATTCTTCATAATTTACAAACATTTGTATGAATCCTGAGTTGAGACTTTTGAATTCTTTCACAGTAGCAATGTTCAGACATCAATTCCTGAAATCAGATTGTATAATCTGTTTCGTGCACAGTTGGAAAATCAATACTAAAACAACATCCGGATTTCAATGTTTCCATGAATGGATGGCTTTGAACTCTATTCCATGCATCAATGTGCAGATTTCTGCATTTTCCTACACAATTCTTGACTTTGTATCAACTAGTAATCTTGAAGCCACTAAAAATCCCCATCATTCTTCATCTAACTTCTAAAGATCTTAATAAATGCATACTTGAAAGCTTCACAGGTTTCGGCAGCTCCAACTCATCTCAATCCTCTTCCCAAATTGGCACAGTTTATCACCACTTTATCCTGCAAAATCTGCACTTCCATGTTGCTACTTCTCTATGTTCATTTCTATCCTTTGCAGCCTTTTGTTCTGTGAATATCAGAACTGAAATTAAGCTCTGATATCTAATTTATCACTGCTTCAGTATCAGAAAGCTGCCAATATTCAGTTAAAGAATTCCGGAATAGGTTGGCACAAGTTTTACTCATCAAGAGCAGGATAACATAAGACTAAGTATTCCTGCATTTCCATTTTCCAATCAGAAATTCTAACTTCTAAACACACCAGAGCTTATGAATCAATAACAAAATGACTTCATGGAACAGATCCTTGATGTAGAGTTTCAACCAGAGAATATGGATCTTCAGCATTCCCTTTGTTTAACAGTTTGGCACGCCCCTTGTGCCACTGTTTTCTTTTCCTGAATTCTAACAGCCTACCAGCTTCTCTATTTTATCTTGCAAGAATACCATTTGCTACTCCACTATTTCCACACTAACTGAATTTGTTCCCCACCTATTTCTGCAACTTCTTAAGCTTCCATTCCTGAACATCATGAGTGGTCTGATTTGAGCTTGTTTCTGCAGTGGCACATCTTAACTACAAAAGTTTCAACTCAATTCCCTTAGCAAATTCCCTGTTTTCATCAGCTTTTTATTTTCAGGTAAAGAGCAGCACCAATTCTCTGTTTTAAAATAATTCCATCAACTTTATACAAAAATTTTCAGCACTCCAGTATATTACAGGTTTTGAAGAAAAATTGCAAGAACACCAAGTACAAACTTAGACTCTTCATTCTGTTTTCTTTATTACTGCCCTTACTGCATTCTTGCATTCATCTTCAGCAGTCCAATTCCAGCATGGGTTCTCCAAAATTCCAGATTCCATTATCCCAGCAGAATTCAGTTACAATTCCAGCATTTTAACAAATTGGGCAGATTAAGTTCCCTGTTTTCAGATTCTAATCTTAAGTGAAAGGAAGTGCAAATGCTAGGACATACACCATTTAGGCATACCTCCAGTCTGATTTTGTTTTCTGCTTTAAGTTCCCAGTTTGTATCTCTGTTTTTCTATCAAATTCTCAATTTAAAAGTCTTGTAAACTTTGGAGCAGAAAGTATCAGCTGGATTTCAAATTTTCCATGAACAAATGGTTTTTAACTCCATTTCTGAATTCTGCAAAACAGCTTCAACATCTATTCTGCACATAGCAATTTCTGCAATTTTTTCTCTCTGCTGCACAAATCCACAGCTTTTAGCAGCAAAATCTGTAACTTTGATTTTAAGTTTCAGAAATGAAACTTCAATATAACTTTCAATTGTATCAGTCAAGAATTCAGATTAGTAATCCAATCCAATTAAATTCCAACTTCTCATTCCTGCATAGCAGAAATCTTCAGAATTGAGAATGTCTTTCAAGAAATCAGAACTAGAACTCAAATAGCATTAAAGTGAATGGAGCTTCAATTCAAAACAATGAAAAATAGCTTGTAGATTGGCACGAATTGGCACATCTTCTCATTGCTGCAGTTTACAGCATTTCCTCTTCCCTCATCCATTTTCCAGTTATTACTGAGGTTTCTATAGTTACAAAGTTCTTCACAAAACGTGCAGATTCTCTGGAACTGCACTGCACCTCTTTGAAATCAGAATACAAACTCCATTTGTATCACAAACCTGTTTTTTTTTTATCCAAATCTTGATGCTTGGAAAATTGCAGAACCAGCTAGCACTTCATAAGTCCAGAATTCGAATCTTAAGTTTTAGAACAGCATTTCAAAATCCATTGGCACAAATCTGAACAATTAGCATATGAGTATCAAACTTCTTATGAACTAATCGCCTTGAACTACATTCTGTACAGCCAACTGCTGACTTAGTTCTTCCAAAGGTATCATTTAGCACCAAATCAATTGAAAATTCAAATTCCTGCTTCTGTACAGTTCAGCATTACAAATTCAGCAGTACTTCCCAATTCTGAACAAGTCTGTTGTATACAGATTTTCTAACCATCCAATAGTTACAATTCTCAAAATCTACAACAATTTCATCTTACTTCTTGCATTTTGCTTGACACTGCAATCTTGAGAACTTGAATTCAGAAGCGTACTGTTCACAAACACATCACCATTTTGTACAGCTAATTGAATTTAAAAATGCAAGTTTAGATCTTGTAAGGTTTCCTTCAACAAGGACAAAATTTGAACCTTCCGCACACTTCAATCTTTGCTCATCTAGTCAATCCAACTCATCAAGAATTCAACCAAAACTTCTAATGTAATGAAGGCAAGACAAAGTGATCAAGGGTTAAAATGCTAGATAAGAATCTTTTAAGAAAATTGTGGAGAAAGAAACGGGAAGTTATGAGCAAACAAGAATGATAAATATCCCTCATTTCCATGCATACATACGCTATTGTGACCTTGAAAAGAAGCAAAGCAAGTTCTAGAGTTTCAATTGCTATGAGTGCATGCCACACAAAAATAAAATAGCGTATAGGCTTAAAGTGGTCCTCTCTAGGTATTTTTTATGCAATCAAGCTCAATTAATCAATATGGAATTCACCACCATTTTAACCAATATCATGTAAGTAGAGTATCCAATCATGTCAAATAACCTAAAGTTGATGATCAAATTTAAAACAACTTTTACCATCTTAAAAATATTACTTAGAAAATTCCAATGGTGCCTTTTATTCAAATGAAATGCTATGTACTAACTAAAATGCAATATATGAAAGCAAAGTGTGGAAGTAAAATGCAATTGCTAAGTATGAAACTAAAGAAACGTATGAAGCAAGAATTTATTAACAAAGCATGAATTAAAATGCAAAAGAAAGTAAAATTAGAACCAACTCCCCTTAAATTCCGGCGGTCGAAGAAGATTGAGAAGAATAATCCATGCTGGTAGTGGAGTACTTTTGGTTCCACTCAATTCCTTTTTATTCTTCATTTTTCCTTTCAAAGCTTTTTCTGGAGGACGGAGGCGGTTTAGTTCAAGCATCCACTCCTGAAGCTTATGTTCTCCTACAACATCAATCAAAGAAAACGTCTCCCACACGCATGTGAGGTAAAAAGAAGATAGGAGAATATTAGTGTGGGTAGAAAATTTGTCAATCAATGAATCAGAACTAATAAAATCAACAATTGGTACCTCAATTAAATTCTCTGAAAAATCACAAAAAATACTAGCCTTTTCATGTTGAAAGGTACCTGGAGTGGCGATTGTTACCTCCTTTTCATCATTATATGGCTCAAGCTCTTGTTCTTGTAAATGTTCATCCTCATGTAGTGATTCTTGGGTGCTTGGCTCCATAGCACAAGTCCCTACACTTTCATCCTCTCTTCTTGGTGATCCTTGGGGTAATGCTTCCAGTAAGCACTCCCCTACACTTAAATCATCTTCAAAAATATGTTCAGAACCTGAATCACTAACAACATCTTCAACAACAAAATTATTAGGATCAGAAATTTGCAGAATCACATAATCATCACAAAAAGTATTAGAAAAATCATGTGAATTAATGGAAGTAGGGTCAGGCCTGACAGAATCGTTACTTTCCATCTCTCCACTGGAGTTTTGTGCTTGATTAATAGATGATGTAATTTGATCTAATTGAATCTGTATGTTCTGAATCCTTGAAAATTGTTGCTCTTGATGTTCGATCATTTGATGCATCATCTCTCTGAGTTTCCATGCTGACTCATCCATCTGAGGTTCGTTTTGTTGAAAAGGTTGTGGGATAAAATATGTTGAAACTTCTTGAAATCCATATGAACTCTGGTAGGTAGGATATGGCTCAACAAATGGTCCTTGTGCATTTTCATACCTAAAACATGAATTATCCACCCAATTAGAATTAAAACCATTTGAAAATGACTCATACCTATTTTGTTGATCCAAATTTGGGTAAAACTGATACTCAGGCTGAAAACACTGATAACTCTCCATTCCACCTCCAAAATTCTGAAAATATGGATCCATGCTAAAGAAATCTCCTGTTCTTTCAAAACAACACTACAAATCAATGTTAGAAGATTCTAGAGCATAAAGTTTCAATCTCATGAAAACATGAACAGTAAAAGCAATTAATAATTCAAGAACAATCCAACATGAAAATACAAAAGAGAAATAAGCAATCAAATCAATCAACATGCTAACAAATAAAATCAATCAATACATCAATCTAAAATAAACACACACTACTAGTTAGTTGCTCCCCGGCAACGGCGCCAAAATTTGGTGTCGGCCTTTTTGTATGTCACAAGGCACCCCAAATTGATAAAGATTGGAACTCACATAAACTAAATGAAACACGTGTAGTAAGGAGTCCCAAGTCGTATTTTTCCAAGGACTAACTAGTAAATGTGTGTAAATTCTAGAGTTGGTTCCAATCAAATTCTAATATCAACAAAATTCAACTTAGTACTTCCATTTATCTCACAATTCAAATTAAATTCTTCCACAATCATAAATGGATCAAAGAAGGTCCATGCATTATTGCAATAATTGAATGAATCACTCACTCTCAACTTCTCAATCACAGTAGCAATTAAACCATAAGCTCAAACACACTTGTATAAACCATATTAGCATCAAACTCACAATCTCAATCGAATTCAACTATTAAACATCAAAAGCTCAATCAGTAACAATACACCCATTGGAAGATCTAAGGTTTGCTAGTTACATGAATGTCACTCAACAATTTGTAATAATCAAGTCATCTATGTCAAAAACATAAACTAGATTATATCCTAAGTTAGTAGCTGAACATGGTTTAGAATGCAGAAATTCAAGAAATCAGAACTATAAGCAAGAAAACAGAATTGCAGAAAACATGAATTAGAGAAGAAATAGCTAGGCAAAGGAATCAGATCTTCCGATCTGAGCAGATTCAAGTACACTACAAAGACAAAAATAAAGAAATCTACAACCCTAAGCATTCCATATCCAAACCCCGTAGCAATCTTCTTCAATCTGCCAGGAAACCTCCAAAACAGAAGTGCTCTCCGAAACCTCCTTTCAAGCACCCAACAAACAATTCCCGAGCTTCCAGCTATTACCAGAGAACGTTCACAGATCCAGGAAACCTCGTTTCCACTGGTACCTCTGAGCTTGAACCTACCAGCACAAGTCAAGCTGATTTCGACCAAACGGCTGCCAGCAGATCGCAAACGAGACGTTGCTACCAAAACTGGTTTGTCCGCAGCGAGACACAGCAAAAGCTTTTTCGTCGCCTTCTACTAATGATCCTTAATTTGAATTCACCCAACATCAAGTAATCTGTAACCTGTAACTTCGAGAAAGCTTACAGCAGATGGTTAGAAACGAAATAGGTAAAAGCAATTGCGAATCAGAAACAATAAGAGAAAGCGCATGCAAAACAAGCCATACTGTGGATCGGTCAGCAGACCGATCCACGCTTCTATTTATCGTCACTGATCGGTCTGGTGACCGACGGTGCTGTCGATCGGTCCCAAGACCGATCCACCCTTCACGCGAATCGGCTGTGGACGATCGGTGCGTGGACCGATCAGGACTCACCGGATCGGTCCGTAAGACCGATCGGTATCCACTCGCCATGCGAGATCATCCGATCGGTCCCGGACCGATCGGTATCCACTCGATGTGCTCGAGTGTTATCGATCGGTCCCGGACCGATCGATACACTCGCAGTGTTATCGAGTGTTGCCGATCGATCTGCAGATCGATCGAAGCTGATGGGGCACTCGGTTCCCAACTGGATCGGTCTGCAGACCGATCCAAAGCTGTGAGTCTCGAGTCAAGCTTCCAAGCTTGCTGCCCTCACCCCTGACGGTCCAGAGAGCGTGCTACCGAACCCTCTCCGACCATACATGCCAAGCTTCCACACTTGGACTTCCCAATTGCCTGGTTTCACTCACCAGGACTTTCCAACTGCCTAACATCCCAGTTAGGACTTTCCCACTGCCTGGCTTCACTCACCAGGACTTTCCAACTGCCTAACATCCCAGTTAGGACTTTCCCACTGCCTGACTTCACTCACCAGGACTTTCCCGTGCCAAGCTCCTCGCTTGGACTTTTCCCAATCAGGTCAATCAGGTTAACCAAGTCAACCTTGATTAGTAATTAATCTGAGTTAATTTAATATCTGATTCAAACTTAAATCAGTGTCAACATCAAAACAACATCCAGGTCAGACTGTATCAACAATCTCCCCCTTTTTGTTGTTTGACAACACAATTTAAGTTTAGATCAGAAAAACTCTCATATCCATAATTTCAGGGAAATTAAGATCTCCCCCTAAGATGGATATAACTCAGTTACCTTCTCCTCTTTTTTTTTTATATTGATTCAAAGAGGTCAAATCGTCTCTAAACTTAATTATTCTCTCCCCCTTTGTCAAACACCGAAAAGGTGTAAAATAATGAATAAGACTGACAAGCACCTCCCCCTTTTAACCAATAACGCCTCAATCTTAATCCACAAAAAAAATACGGTATATGAAAAACAATGGCATATGAAACATCATAAGTGTATCATGAATAGTGAAGCATCATAAATAGCATGAATATAAGAAACACAGCTAACATCCAGTTCAGATAAATGTATCAAAGACATAGTATCAACAAAACAATCAAAACATAGAGAATGTCAGCCAACATCCTCATCAAGAGGATCATCCGCAGCATCAGCTGGAAGAGTGGAATCCTGAAGAGGCATGCTGCTGCCTGAGGGTAGCTCGCCCGCGGAGTGCTGAGGAGGTGGATGGCCGGCCATCCATCCTAGAAATGTCTGATGTGTCGCCAACTGCTGTCTCTGTAGAGTATCGAAGCGCTGATCAATCTGGAGGCGCAGGCCATCGAACTCTGCAGCCACCATCTCCTCGTGGCGGTCAAACCGGCTCTCCAGCTCAGCGATCTGCCAGCGCAGATCTGGATCCTCCTCGCCATATGCAGCAGCAGGAGGACGAGCAACCTGTCGTGGAAGTGGTAGCTCACCCAGTGCCCTCCCATCCTTCCACCTAATCGGCCCATCCTGACTTAGGATTCCGGACTTGGAAAACGCACGTTTCCCAAGTCGACAATCCTGCCTGACCATCTTCACTATCCTCCCCCTAGAGACGTCAATACCCATGGACTCGAGCCAACCAGTAATTAGATGCCCAAAAGGCATATAGATGTTGTCGCCGCTCGGTTCGCTATGGGATATGATAGACATATAGACACTCGACATAATATCAAAATCTAGACGTCGACGTAACCCATAAAGCATCAGACAGTGATATGGTCGAATTTCTGCCAACGGTTTAGAGGTGATAGGTAGAAGACATTGTGTGACAACTTTGAAAAGGATGTAGTCAGGAGCAGAGAGTCTAAGGGCTGCAAATGTAGGAAAGTCGTCATCTAACTCATCTAAACCATCCAGTCTCGGATGACCAAAGAAGTACTCATAGATTGAGTCAGAAGAGACATTAAGAGGATGAGGTACGGGTTCAGGCAAAACAGGATAGATGGAGAACACCGTCCCCGAACACAAACGACAACCTAAATACTCAAAGAAGGCAATTATGTTGAGATCAACGTTTTGCTTAGCCACTCTTGTTCTATAACTACCATCAGGAGTCTGATGAAGGTTGTTATAGAATTCAGATACTAGATCAAAGTTGATGTCCCTTTCTAGAAAAACCAAAGAATCGAGCTTGTAGTAGGCAATGGTTTCTAAAATAGAGGGACAAGATTCCTGCATGAACTTCTTATCAACAGATCGACAAGGGAGTAATTTGAAAGTCCTCTCCTTAAATGATTTTTCAAATTGTTGGTTGGGGAATCTCCCCGAACTAGACGGTTGAGGTCGGGAGGTAGCAGGAGCTTTGGACTTGGATTTGGATTTCTCGGTTGGTTCCTTAGAGGTACCCTCACCATTAGTGGGTTTCTTCCTAACCATTTGAACAATGGGAAACAAAGAGAGAGCACCGGCCATGGGCAAACCACCAAACACAAACCACAGTCACCGTAAGAAACATGATAACATGAACTGCCAAAGACAATAACAGTAGAGATTAGAGATCGAGAGATTACCTCGGTGCCATTTTGACCTTCGGCTTTTAGAAGACGATGGGTCGAGAATACGGGAGGAAGAAAGGGGCGTCGGGGCGTCGGTCGGCTAGGGTTGTGAGAAAGAAGAAGATCGGGAAGAGAGGAGGTCAGGAGGATTTAATGAGGGGGTAGCGCACAGTGTAATCTGATCGGACGGCTGTCCGATCAGGATCGATTTTAACGCACAAAAGGGTCCGATCGGTCCCCTTGACCGATCAAGAAACCCTCTGATCGGTGCTCGGATCGATCAGGGGCCTTCCTGCGAACCATAGAGAGCTGATCGGTCCTCGGACCGATCAGAGTGAACAGAGAGTTATGAGACTCTCTCGATCGGTCCACGACCGATCGAGTATCGCCTGATCGTTCCTCGGACCGATCATTGGTCGAACAGAGAGTTGAAGCGTGCGAGAACCTCTGATCGGTCCCTGACCGATCAGATGACGAATGGAGATATTGAGACCGATCGGACGTGGACCGATCAGAGTCTCTGATCGGTCGTGAGACCGATCAGTGTCTGATAATTCAGATTTCTGATATCTGAATTCGAGCAACTGATTTCGCAGTCGTTTCTCTCGAGAATTCTGAAAATTCAGAACTTCTCAAATTCAGAACACAGAACTTAAACATCTACGAACAAGAACATTTCCTAATTGCAAGCTCTGAAAGTCCTAACATTCTAGGTTTTTTTTTATTAAGTTACAAGTTAGTTTCAGACATTTCAGAGTTTCAAAACCTGAAATATCCAACCCTGTCATGTTTAGTTTCAAATTTGTCAAAATATATCCTAAATTACTATTCTTACATTATCAACTCATCTTATCATTAAAGATACCAATCCAAAGTATCAATCAACACATCAATCATGATTAGATAATTTCTAGACAAAAGTCCAACCAAGATTCCTTGGTTGGAATATATGAGTAAGATCTAGGAGTCAAATACACATGAATTATGTAATGACCTTCCCCATACTCAATTTATGTCTCTTCAACCTACTTATTCAAGGGATGCATAATACATTTTGAATAAATTGGTTGTTCCTAGCATCTCACCCCATTTCTAGCAAACAAAAACAATTTGTTAAACCTTATCGTTTGTGTGAGATGTCCCCAAATTGCCAAATCAGTGTTCCAATTACTCTTGTCATTTTAATAGTCCTTATTGATCATGGTGAAGTTCTAATGACCTAAGGAGCCAAACACATTCCCAACTCCCTCCTTAAATGACTAAATTCATTCTCCGGAAGGGGTTTTGTGAAGATATCGGCTAGGTTTGACTTTGACTCAACATATGTGAGCACAATGTCTCCCCTAGCTACGTGATCTCTTATGAAGTGATGACGCACTTCAATGTGTTTGGTCCTCGAATGATGGACTGGATTTTTAGTTAGGTTGATTGTGCTAATGTTGTCGCATAGCACTTGTACACCCTTATAAGAGAGTCCATAATCCTCTAGGGTGTGTATCATCCACAACAACTGTGATACACTCTCTCCCATGGCAATATATTCAGCCTCGGTCGTGGAGAGAGCAACACAATGTTGCTTCCGACTTGACCAACTAACTAAACATGAACCTAAAAATTGGCAACCCCCACTCGTACTTTTCCGATCCAATTTGCACCCAGCATAATCGGAGTCGGTATAACCTATCAAGTCAAATGATTCAGTACGAGGGTACCAAAGACCTACTCTAATTGTGCCTTTAAGGTATCTCAGAATTCTCTTAACTGCAATTAAGTGAGATTCCTTGGCACAGACTTGATACCTAGCGCACATGCCCACAGCAAAGAGTATGTCCGGTCGACTAGCTGTGAGATATAGAAGACTACCGATCATGCTTCTATATTGCGTTAGATCAACTGATTTTCCACTCTCATCATTGTCAAGACGAGTGCTCGTCGCCATAGGAGTGGATACTTCCTTAGAATCACTCATTTTGAATTTCTTAAGCATCTCTTGAGTGTATTTTGCTTGATGGACATAAATGCCATCTCTAGTTTGTTTGATTTCTAGTCCAAGGAAGAATGTCAATTCTCCCACAAGACTCATTTCAAACTTACTTTCCATGTGAGTGATAAATTCATTTAAATAGCCCTTGTTATTTGAGCCACAAATTATGTCATCGACATATACTTGGGCTACAAAAATATTTTCACCATCTCGACGAAGAAATAGTGTTGGGTCTATTTGACCCCTTACAAAACCCTTTTCTAATAGATAAGTCGACAACCTTTCGTACCAAGCTCGAGGTGCTTGTTTTAGCCCATAAAGAGCTTTCTTGAGCTTGAACACGTGGTTTGGAGCTTCGTATTCACAAACCCCGGTGGTTGTTCAACGTAGACTTCTTCTTTAATGAAACCATTTAAGAAGGCCGATTTAACGTCCATTTGATAGAGCTTGAAACCTCTATGTGCAGCAAAAGCTAGCATTGAACGAATGGACTCCAATCGTGCCACAGGAGCATAGGTCTCATCATAATCGAGGCCTTCAACTTGACTATAGCCCTTGACTACTAGTCTTGCCTTGTTTCTTACTACCTCTCCCTTTTGGTTTAACTTATTTTGAAGACCCATTTAGTTCCAATAATGGTGGTCTTCTTAGGTCTAGGAACCAAGTCCCACACTTGGCTTCTTTCAAATTGACCTAACTCATCTTGCATAGCTATTGACCCAATCAGGATCATGCAATGCCTCATCAACTAGTTTAGGTTCGATTTCTGAGATCAAAGCAACCTCATTCGACTCATTTCTGAAGAATGATCTAGTCCTAACCCCTTGTTGGATGTCTCCCACAATCTGGTCTTGTGGATGACTAGAGACTATCCTAGATTGCCTTGGGGTTGGCGGTGCCTCATGAGTGGTCTCACTCGGCACAGGCAAGAGATCAGATTGAGCCCTTTCTTGCCTTTGCTCATCATCTTCAGAGTCAACTTCGACTCTTCCAATGTTTTGATCATTCAAACTTAGATTTCTAAGTTCGAATTGAATTTCTCCTACATCCCTTGATTGATCATTTGATTTAGGGATTTCTTCAAATGCTACGTCTGAGGACTCTTCAATCAATTTAGTCCTCTCATTGTAGACTCGATAGGCTTTGCTGGTAAGAGAGTACCCGACCAGTATCCCTTGATCAGCCTTAGCTGTGAACTTCCCAAGATGGTCCTTGGTGTTTAAGATAAACACTTTACAACCAAACACCCTAAGATGTTTAATTGTAGGCGGTTTCCCAAACCAAAGTTCATGGGGAGTCTTTCCTAAAAACCTATGTATTAAAACTCGATTTTGCACATAGCAAGCTGTATTCACAGCTTCAGCCCATAAGTAGCTCGGTAGTGAGTACTCATGAAGCATGCTTCGTGCAGCCTCTTGTAGGATTCGGTTCTTTCTCTCCACAACCCCATTTTGCTGTGGGGTCCTTGGAGTAGAGAACTCATGCCTATATCCATTTTCTTGACAAAACTCTAAAAACCTATAATTTTGAAATTCCCCACCATGATCACTTCTAATGGTTTTAATTGTTGTCGATTTTTCATTTTCAGTTCTTCTACAAAAGGAAATAAAAATATCTATAGTTTGGTCCTTATGTTTCAAGAAGAAAGTCCATGTGTATCTAGTAAAATCATCAACGATTACCAAACAATATCTACTTCCATTCAATGATATTACACTACTGCAATCAAATAGGTCCATGTGCAATAAATCTAGAGCAGTAGATGTACTTACATTGCTTTTACCTTTATGGACAACTTTTGTTTGCTTACCCTTTTGACATGCATCACATAGTTTGGTCTTGTGGAACTTGATGCTTGGTAAGCCTCGCACTAATCCTTGGTTGGCCAACTTCCAGATGTTCTTCATGTTTACATGTGCCAATCTTCTATGCCATAACCAAGACTCTTCTTCTTTCGACATGAAACACTTAATCAAAGCATTAGTAGCACTTTTAAATGATACTTGATAAATATTGTCAACCCTTGTGCCTACTAGTACCGTGTCAAGTGTGTCAATGTGTTTAACCAAACATTGATTTGAATGAAATTCAATTGTGTAACCCGTATCACACAATTGACTGACACTTAGGAGATTAAAAGTCATCCCCTTGACTAGAAGGACATTCTTGATATGAAGACATTCGGATATATGAATGTCTCCAATTCCTACAACCTTAAGGCTACCATTATTACCAAAAGACACATTACCTCTACTTTTGTTTTGAATGGTAGTAAACAGTGATTTGTTCCAGTCATGTGCTTGGAGCATCCACTATCAACAAACCAAGTTGATAGATGCTCCCCTCGACCAATGCCTACAATACACGAAAAATAGAGGTTTTAGGTACCCAAATCTTGGGACCTAATGCTTCTACAACGAAAGACCTAGGAACCCATGCCTTGGTCATACCTTTCCTAGTTCCATGAACTCTAGAAACATGTGATCTACTATTTTGAGTTCTAGACATTAGAGAAATGAAACTCGACTCCTTGGGTTGATACCCTAACCCGGCTTTGTTGTAAACTGCCCTTTGGGCATTTAGAATCATGTCTAGAGTCTTAGAGCTAGTTGAGAATTTCTCAAGTATTTTCTTGAGTTTCTCAACCTCACCCTTTAAGGCCTTGTTCTCATCCTCAAGGACTTCTAGATGTAGGTCATCGACCTCATCTTCCCTAAGGGTCCTTAAGGTTTTTACTTCTTCTTTCAACAATTTATTTTCTATTTTTGACTTTTTAAGCAATGTAGATAAGTGAGTGATAGTTTTATAACACTTTTCTATATGAGAAGTGGTTACCTCTTCATCATCCGAAGATGATGAAGCCGTGGTTGAAGCGCTTGAGTCATCGCTCTCGGATTCTGACTCTTCCCTTGCCATGAGTGCCAATTGCCGAGTGCTCTTTTCCATCTTCTCTTCTTCCTCCGATGAGCTTGATGAGGACTCATCCCAAGTGGCCTTGAGAGCCTTCTTCTTCTTGGCTCTTTCCTCCTTCCTTTTGGCTCGTTCCTCCTTCCTCTTTAGTTTCGGACACTCGCTCCGAATGTGTCCTTTCTTGCTACACTCATAACATGTAACATTAGATTTATCAAAATTTTGATCATTAGTTTTACCTTTTCCTTTGTATCTTGACCTCTTCTCATAATCCTCCTTACGAAGTTCGCCATCTCGCTTGATGATGATCCACTTTCATCATCGGATTCGGAAGAAGAGGTGGATGAGGAAATCTCCTTTTCTTTCTTCTTTTCCTTCTTCCTTCTTCCATCCTTGCTCTTTGGTCCTGCAAATAAAGCAATACCCTTCTCTTTTTGACCTTTGTTAGCAAGCTCATGAAGTTCCATTTCACAGAAAAATTCATCTAGTTTAACAATGGAAAGATCCTTGGATACCTTGTAGGCATCTACCATGGATGACCACAAGGCATTCCTAGGAAAAGATTTAAGAGCGTACCTTACTAGGTCACGGTTTTCTACCCGTTCATCCACGGAGTGGAGACCATTGATGATCTCCTTGAATCTCCCATGAAGTTCACTCACCGTTTCATTGTCCTTCATGGTTAGATTTTGGAGCTGATTCAAGAATAGGTCCCTCTTGGCAATCCGAGAATCTCGAGTTCCCTCTTGGAGCTCGATGAGTTTGTTCCATAGGTCTCTTGTACTTGAGAACGGACCTACCTTGACGAGTTGGTCCTTGGCGATTCCACATTGCAAGGTGACCATAGCCTTGGCATCGGCTTGTGCTTTGCGGAGTTGTTCGGTAGACCACTTTGATGACTCGAGTTCCTTACCTTCTTCATCCTTTGGTGGTGTGAAACCTTCCTTGACTGAGAACCACATGGCTATGTCGATTTTGAGGTAGTACTCCATGCGGCCCTTCCAATATTGAAAATCTGCTCCTTCGAAGTAAGGTGGACGGTTGGTGCTAAATCCCTCCTTCATGGCCATTGTTTTGCTCTTCGGGTTGTTAAGCCGAAATGAAGAGCACCAGGCTCTGATACCACTTGTTGGGGCCTTAGATGGCTAGAGGGGGGTGAATAGCCTCTTTGAAAAACACTAAACACAAATTTCTTCAAGAACTTTGTTAGCACAGCGGAATTAGAAAACTAAAACAAGAAAGCACAGCACACTAACTCAGAGATTTACGAGGTTCGGGGATAACTTGCCCCTACTCCTCGGCGTGTCCGTAAGGTGGACGAATCCTCTTGATCTTTCGGTAGATCACACCCCGGAAGCTATCCGGCTAAAGGATTCTCCTTCTCGGTGGAGTAACCTCTCCACAAAGTCTTTAACAGCAGTAAGAAATTAAGCACAAGACTTACAGTAGTGGCTCAAGTGAAATGATCAAAGGAAGCTCACAACCACAATCAGCGAAGAACAAGCACACTGCTTCAATCTTCCAGAGAGTTTTTCTCCACAGTGTTTTTCACAGCAAGAGCACAAAAAGCATTGTTACGAGAGCCTCTCCTCTCCACCTTCATATGCCTCTCTGCTCTGTAACGGATCTCTGCCAAACCTGCAGCAAATCCCTGCAAATCCCTGCAACCGTCCACGACGTCGCCAATCACGCTTCTTCCTTGTCTGATTGTCTCAGCTCCCACCAATGGCATCCTCGTTTCCACTGGTACCTCTGAGCTTGAACCTACCAGCACAAGTCAAGCTGATTTCGACCAAACGGCTGCCAGCAGATCGCAAACGAGACGTTGCTACCAAAACTGGTTTGTCCGCAGCGAGACACAGCAAAAGCTTTTTCGTCGCCTTCTACTAATGATCCTTAATTTGAATTCACCCAACATCAAGTAATCTGTAACCTGTAACTTCGAGAAAGCTTACAGCAGATGGTTAGAAACGAAATAGGTAAAAGCAATTGCGAATCGAAACAATAAGAGAAAGCGCATGCAAAACAAGCCATCATGTGGATCGGTCGTGAGCCGATCCACGCTTATTATCGTCACGATCGGTGCGGTGACCGATCGGTGCTGTCTGATCGGTCCCAAGACCGATCCACCCCTTCACGCGAATCGCAGCGAAGCTCGATCGGTGCGTGACCGATCGGGACTCGTTGATCGGTCCGTAAGACCGTCGATATCCACTCGGCCACGAGGATCATCGATCGGTCCCGGACGATCGGTATCCACTCGATGTGCTGCGAGTGTTATCGATCGGTCCCGGACCGATCGATACACTCGATGTGCTATCGAGTGTTGCACGATCGATCTGCAGATCGATCAGAATGGATCGATCTGACCGATCACCGTATGCCCTTTGGATCGGTGCGGACCGATCCAAAGCCGTGAGTCTCGAGTCAAGCTTCCAAGCTTGCTGCCCTCACCCCTGACGGTCCAGAGAGCGTGCTACCGAACCCTCTCCGACCATACATGCCAAGCTTCCACACTTGGACTTCCCAATTGCCTGGTTTCACTCACCAGGACTTTCCAACTGCCTAACATCCCAGTTAGGACTTTCCCACTGCCTGGCTTCACTCACCAGGACTTTCCAACTGCCTAACATCCCAGTTAGGACTTTCCCACTGCCTGGCTTCACTCACCAGGACTTTCCCGTGCCAAGCTCCTCGCTTGGACTTTTCCCAATCAGGTCAATCAGGTTAACCAAGTCAACCTTGATTAGTAATTAATCTGAGTTAATTTAATATCTGATTCAAACTTAAATCAGTGTCAACATCAAAACAACATCCAGGTCAGACTGTATCAACACACATCAGCGGGAGACTCGACCGTTTTTATCCTACATAGGAGGGCCCCCCTCCTTAAATTTGCCATATCACATGCCTCCCCTTCGAGTCTAGTCAAAGGAGGCGCAAGCTTGACTGACTAGACAGTAGTATGATCTATCCTTGCGGACTAGGTGATTTCCTTAGGGTAGATACTTTCTTGCTAATTTCCCCACCATTGCACAGCCCCTACCTTAAAAAAATATGTGTAAGGCACTATTAATGCAAATAAGGCGCTTTTAATGTGAGTGTTTCACATGATGACATATCCGGTAGGTGATGATTGGCTTTGTCACATCCACCATAAATGTGAGCTAACATGGAATTGCCATGTAGCGCTGCTCTATGTAGTCACCTTTTTCAGGATGATAGTTGGGATTCTGTTGATATGACTTGGATTTAAAAGGTGGGGATGGAGATCATGTCCCTTTATCTGTTAGATCAGACGATTGTGACATGAAAGTACTAGGGTTTATAAGAGCCAAGATAGGGACAGGGAACAAAACGCGTTTGTCTTTGCTTTCCAACATTCGGCGATAGTGATTTTCGGTGATGGTGAATCTAGCGTCCTTCCTCAAAAGCCTTCTTTAACCCCCTCTTTTTTTTTGTAAGTCTCTTTCTTTTGTTTCTGCATTTCTCCGGCCTTGCTCACTTCTTTTCCTATCATGGTGCAAGACTGTCCCGTATCCATTCCCACCTTGTGGTATACATCTATTGTCTCTGACATTAACGGTGGCGACATAGATATTCTACGATTAACTTTTGAAATCCCTAAGAATCACCACATCATCATCCTGAATGCCTTAGATCGACCCCACCATCCTCCTCCTGGTTTCATTACTTTCTTCAAGGACTAGTTTCTAGGAGTTTTTAGGTGGTCTTCGATTTCCCCTCCCCTCTTTTTTTCTCAGACATTTCAAAATATTTTCATAATCCCCTTAGCAATTAGCGCCCAACACCTTTAGATTACTGTGTGGATTATTCATTCTCTTTCGTTTGTATAAAATCCTTTTTCACCCCACGCCTTTTATTATTTCTATTGCCTCAAGAAAATAGAAACAGGGGTTTTCTTTTTCCAAGCTTGTCTAAAATATATTTTTTCGATGAGATGCTCATTTCTAATAAGGGGTGGAAATCTCACTACGTATATATCCAATCGGCCCCTCTAGTGTCATGGCCGATGGCTAGCAGATGAAATTGCTGAAGGCTTTCGAGGTACACAATTTTCGTTTGGAGCCTATGTTTGTGTTCACTGTCAAAATCTTAACTGGTCTGAAGTTTGACATTACCAAGTTACTTTAGGAGGGTCTCCTCAATGTTTTTGGACTAAGCTCAATCAAGGTCGGGCTATAGTTTTCCTTTAGGAAGAAATTTGACCAAAGCTCATATGTTAGTTGATTGCTATTCTTTTATTCTCTTTACAACTCGTACAATGTGGAAAGTTTCAATAACTCATGTCCTAAAGTTGGACAAGGTTGAGTTGAATAGTCGCGACGAAGCCATTTTTACTAAGTGCGATGTTCAACCGGTGGGATCAGCAAGCGATGCGGTTGAGGGTGTTGGAAGCAAATTCAAAATTTGGGTATCATGTTTTTACACCCCTATACGCAACAGAAGTTTAAAATTTATTTTATGATTTAACAATTAAATCAAAGGAGTATTCATATAGATTTTTCAAAAATAATTATGTGCATGATCTTTAATTTAAGTATGCATTACAATATAACCATTCAAGTAAGATCCTTAAAGCATAACAAAGATAAACTATCACATGACTGATTCATTTAATATTAATTTAATTCTTTTATTTAGACATGTAAAACTAGTTCATTTAAATACACTAGATCATGTAAGCATAATCTAAATAAAACTATTAACACATGTATCAATATATAAATGAATCAAAATATAAGTAAAAACATGTCTTCCAAATAACCTTTGTTTTGGAATGACTCCAACTATTTCGGGTTTAGTGAAATAACTCTTTTTTGTTTATCTTGAACTTGTGCTTCATTCGTCTAATCTAGTCCATGATCAGAGCCCCCTTTCTAATACTTGATCGCACTAGACATCAAGTATCATTTTTCGTTGAGACGGTCGTAACAACTTCCTCAAAGATGAAAAGATTGCTACACAACCACTTTTTCATAAGGGGCTGCCAAAAGAGCCCTCAACAAGGGGCGACACCAATAAAGATATCCTAGAAAAAGTGGGTGACAACCGTCCTTCTTGGAGAAGAAAAACAAACAACGAAGAGATGAATTTCTCTTGATGGAAGAAATGGGAAAATCTCTCTCTTCTTGAGAGAGGCGACAACTTGAAAGGAAAACTTCTCTTTTTTATTTTCTAAGAATGGCCACACTATTTATAGTTCATCAACTCTCCAAGGAAAATAAAAAGATGAGTGTCTCTTCATCTATCCAAGGAAGATGAAGAGACATGTATTTCTTTATCTCTCTAAGGAATATGAAGAGATGAGTGTCTCTTCATCGATCCAAGAAAGATGAAGAGACATGTGTCTAACAAATTAAACCTAATCATTTTCTTTCTTTCATCTTGGCCCATTAGATAGTAGAACTTTTCTGAAACCTAATAATACGAGTCCATCATAATTATATTAATGATAACATTTGATCATATCAAACTTTGTTTGTCAATTCACTATTTGATCACACCAAACTTTATTTGCCAAATTCAACTATTTGAATTTGACTTTTTCAATGGGAAATAGGGAAATCAATACTTGTGTGACTCTCAATGGTTCAGGAATATAGTTAGCCGTGAGTTGCCAACTCTTTGTGATTTAAGACGATGCTCATCCTTTATTTGGACATATACCCTTAATAGCCTCATCCTATGATCAACTGCTTTATTATAAAATATCAGAACAAATTATGATGGCAAGAGAGTTGCGAGGGTACCTCCAACCATCTTGGAAGCGTCTCGAGCATTGTTTATCTGAGAATGAATAACACCAATCATTTGGGTGATGTTCCGGTCATCTGAAGTTGAGCTCATTCGAACCCAATTCTGATCTTATCCTTGAGCAGACTTCCTCCTTGGCTTATCCCCCCTCAAACGCTCCGCGCGTGTCCTTCTTGTACACCAATATACTCTTCCGCAGTTTTTCATCCCTCGAATGCATTGAGTCCATCGACTTATTTTCCATGCCACTCTTCTCACTTGTCGTGTCTTTTGCTTGACTTCATATGTTCCTAAATTTCTGCACACTTAGACACAAAGTATCAAAAGATACAAGACCTAACTTAACTCGGTTGATCACATTAAAATTAATCAGGGTACTTACAATCTCTTTTTTTTTTTGATGTACATCAATAGTTAAAGATTATAGGTAAACAAATAAATAAAAAGTAATTATAACTTAAATATGACAATTAAACAAATTTATTGTAATTGCAAATAAATATAGTAATGTAAAATAAAACTTCTCCCTAATCTTAATATTTAATTTATTTTTCCGTTCGATCATATAAAAAATAAGGAAAAATGTAAGCAAAATTTGAAGAAAAATCTGGAAAAAAATATCTAGGGGTCTAACATAAACATCCCAAAGTTGTATAATATTTCCGGAATTAATTTACAAAGAAATTAAATTTAAAGACTTAATTCTAATTATGATAAAAAAATTTAAAAAATATTATTAAGTATTGAAAAATAATGAAATTTTTTGTCAATGTCATGATAAGTATTCGGATTAGTAAAAAATTTTCAAGATGATATTATTTTATGTCATTATCAAAATAAATATTTGTTGACATAGGTGTGAATTTAATGTTGAAAAATATTTATATATATAAAAAAATATTGTAATTTTTCTAAGCATACACAATATAATGTTTATCAATAATTTTTTTTTAAAAAAAATTTAATTTTAAAAATCTAATTTTTGTTAAAAAATCCATAAAAAATAATGTAACAATAAAAAAATTTGAAAATTTTTTTATTAGCAGATAATATTTTCATTTTTCATAAAAAAAATTGGATAGAAAATAAGAATAGAAGGTCTATAATTTTAATTTTACTTTAAAATGTTAATAAATTAAAATAATTCAAATTTCTAACATACATATGAATTTTAACAATCTAACACAGTTTTTGGTATTTAAAATAAATTTTGAAATTCAAAAAAATATTAGAGTGCAAAATTTTTTGATTTCAATGTTTCCATTTCTTTTTTTAATTTTGCATTTTTATTTTTAATTTTGTTAATTTTTTTTAACAAACTTGCATAGTCTTTTTTTATTTTAAATATTTAGTCCTATTTTTAAAAGCGATTTGGATAGCATTTTAAAACCATTGTATAATTGCTCGAGAGGTAAGAGATGTACCTCGATCATTTACAGTGTTGGACTCGTAGTTCGATACTCCTCGTTCATCGTTGCTCATGTCAGATGAGCTTTTTTGTCTTCATCTCCTTGATGACTTGTCATAAGTGCAACTCCGGCGTAAGTCTCAATCTTGGATTCTGATGACGACTCATCCCACGTGACTTTTAGATTCTTGTGCTTCGTCTATCTTGACTCTTTGTTTTTTTCTTTCTCCATTTTCTTCAACTTTGGATAATTATCTTCGATGTGTCATTCTTCTTGACAATGGTAGCGCCAAATCTTCCTTTTGTTTCGGATTAGCTTTGTTGCCTATTTCTTATCAAGAGCATTTGGTTTATATTTTTCATGTTGTTTTCTATTTTTATTTTATGAGAAAATGAAAAATATATTTGGTTTGTATTTTCCATGTTTGTTTTCTATAAAAAGATAGAACATTTTTTAAGAAAACAAAAAATACAAAAAAGTTATTTTCCAAAAAATTGGAAAATATAATTTTTTAAAAATATAAATAAAAATACAAACAAATCAAACGCTTAGTCTTTAAAATGATTTAAAACTTAAGCCAAATTTAATTAATGTCAAAACTGAAAGCCAACACTATAGATGAAGTATTGTTTGATCTTGACGGGTTGATAATAATATAAGAACTAGCCTAATTTAATGGAAATCAAGTCTGGGAGCTAATGTCTCAACCAAATGCTAAAACTATTATTGATACTAAATGATAAAGGTAATGTAGTAAGAAGGCTCGATTAGTAATATTAGATTTTAGCCAAGTAAAAGGTCTAGAGTATAATGAAATCAATGCATTAATAGTTAGACTTGAATGCCTTAAAATGTTGTTAGCTTATACAATTCATAAAGATTCAAATTATATCAAATGAATATTAAGTCAACATTCTTAACGGTTTTATTAAAGAAAAAATATTCATAGGACAACCACTTAGGTTTGAATATTTAGACTATTTTAATATGTATTTAAATTAAAAAAGACATTGTATTGATTAAAACAAGTACTCAGGATTTGATATGAATGATTGTCTACTTAATTTTAAAGAATTTTAGATAAGAACAAATTGGGCCATACTATTTTAGAAATCACATAATAATGATATATTTATAGCCTATATGTAAATGATATAATATTTAGATCAATTAATATTAAATTTTTAAGAGAATATATAACTTTAATAGAAAATAAAGTTAAAATGAGCTTAGTAGGTAGATTAATATTCTTTTTAGGATTCTATATTAAATAAACAAAATTTATGTATATCAAAATAAATATATTAAGAAATTAATTAAAAAATTTAGCATAGATAATGTTAAAGAAATAAGTACACCAATGATGATAAAAGTTAAAATAGATAATGATTCAAAGGTAAAAATAATAGATCTTAAAGACTATAGGAGTACAATAAACTGTCTATTATATCTAATTAAAAATAAATTTAATATTTTATTTACAATAGGTATGTGCATAAGATATCATTCATATTAAAAAAAAAAAAATCTCAACTAACAATAGTTAGAGATAAATAATTTTGAATTAAGAGAAAGTATAATTCACTGGGATGTTTGGCCTTTGACTTTGATTTGTTGATCTTTGATCATACTGTTTACTTTTCATATTGAATTGTCCATGCATATATATTAAATGTTGAATTTATTGGTAAGAAGTTTAAATTACTTGGATGATAATGTCGGGTTACTTGCTTAATTATAATTTAATAATTTTTTAACAAATTATTTTAGAAAGAGACAGTGCTTAAATGTTCAAGAATTATTTTCAATTTTGTTTGTGAAAAATGTTTTAAAACTGTTTTTAAAAAACTAGTTTAAAATTCTTTTTTAAAAATATTTTAAAACTATTTTAAAATCGTTCTTAAAAATATTTTAAAACAATTTTCTTAAAAATTCTATTTTAATCCTTTTTTTAAAAAAATTAAAATTTAAAATTATTTTTAAAATTTTATTTTAAAACTATTATTTTTAAAGTTACTTTAAAACTGTTTAAAAAAATATTTTCAATCTAAATTTTTGAATTTTAAAAGGACACATAGGTAGATGAACCTCCCACAAATACGAGATCTTAGAAAATGGTACAAGAAGGTATTTTTAAAACTTTAAATCATGATCGTTAAGTCTCCTTGGGGCGGTACAGTGGTTAAGACATGAGGTGTTATCATATGAGATCTTGGGATTGAAATTCGACATATTTGAGTATGCCTCCCTCCATGTCTTGCCACCTATACTAATGACTAGTAATCATCCGTGATTTACTTCCTTCGTGTGTTAGCCTAGAAACGAATTAACAGGATACTAAGAGCGAACGAATTGACCTCTGCACATGACCGTAACTTTACTATTATACTAACGTTTCCCTTCAAAATTATTTATCAAATTTTTTTTTAAACTATTTTTTTTCAAAAATATTATAAACTTTTTTTAATTTGTTAATTTTTTGAAAATATTTTAAACTTGTATTTGGAAATATTTTAAAATTATTTTTGAAAATCTTTTTAAATCATTTTAATAAAAAATATTTTTAAACTGCTTTTCAAAAAATACTTTGACAATTTTTGGAAATCTTTTGATGATACTTTTAAATATTATTTGAAAATATCTAAAAAATAAGTTAAAACATTTTTTGAAAATATTTTAAGAAATATTTGAATTATTCTTTGAAAAATATTTGATATATTCGTTGAAAAATATTTAGAAAATATTTGAAGAATATCCTTTAAAAAGTATTTCAAAAAATATTTAAAATTTTCTTTGAAATATTTTAAAAAATATTTGTATATTTTAAATTATTAGGTTTTGTTCTACTCCTATTTTGATGTCTGTAAAAGCGGAGAATACAAGATTTAATGTTTTGAAAATTAATAGATTGGGAGGACTAACACTAAATAGAGTGAAAATATCTTAGTACATCAGGTGACAAAAGGTGATTCGTTCGTCATAGTGCCCCCGTCAATTCGTCCTTAGGCCAACACGGAGGAGGTAAATCATGGATGACTACTAACCATTAGTACAAATGACCAAGACATAGGAGAGGTTAACATCAGGTGAATCAGATACTATGCAAAGGAAAACTATGTGAGTTAATGATTTAGATATTTGGCAAGAGAATTTTTGGTGGGCCAGCAAGATTGAGCACCAAGTAAGAAAATCCGTAATTAGAAGACTAAACACTAAGCATGGGAAGTCATGATAAGCTAACAGGATCGAACATTTGACATAGGTTGTTGGAGAGTCTGTTGGCGTTATAGTAGTAAAACTTGCATGAACTGAGTAGTAGGAGCAGAATTAGTCAAGGAGAGAATTGATGTAGAGCCTTGGACCTCGCGGCTTCTTTTATAGGTCACTTCCAGTCCACTAGAAATTGATCATTCGATTGAACACTATCAGTTAACTGATGCTTTATCAAGTGACTAATTCCACTTCTTTCCTTTCTTGCTCGGATAAGATCTGATTGATCCCTTCAAATACGGGTTTTTCAGTCGACTGAACCCCATCCATTCGACTAGTCCCCAGGGGTTTCCTTAACTACGATGATCCAATCATAATAGTATCCACTTTCCAAAAGTGGTTCGATCAGCTAATCCTCTTAATCAGTTGATTGAACCCTGGTTTCCTTCTTTGGAGAGATTTGAATCTAGATGTGCTTATTGTAAGTACCACAGGTTGATATTGATGTGATCAACCAAATTAAGTTATGTCCTGTGTCTTTTGATGCATTGCGTTTAATTGTGAAAGAACTTAGAAATACAAGAAGTCGAGCAGAAGATGTGGCGAGCGAGAAGGGTGGCATAGGAAATGGGTTGACGAGCTCAGTGCATCTGAGAGACAAAAAGCTGTGGAAGAGTACACTGATGGACAAGAAGGACATGCGCGAAGCGTTTGAGGGACGAAAAGCCGGGGAGGAAGCCTTCTCTAGGAGAAGATTGGAGTTAGGTTCTAGTGAGCTCAACTCTAGATGACCAGAGCATCACCCAAATGATTGAAGTTGTTCATTCTCGGATGAACAGTGTTCGAAGCACCTCCAAGATGGTTGGATCCGTCCTCGTGCCTCTCTTGGAGGCTCCCTCATGCCTCTCTTGGAGGCGCCCTCGTGCCTCTCTTAGAGGCGCCTTAGAGTTCTCTTGGAGGTGCCCTCGCACCACTCATGGAGGCGCCCTGAGCTCTCTTGGAGCTACCCTTGTGTGGATGCAATCGACCTAGGTTTGATAGGGAACGATCATAGTTTTTATGTATGTGTCAAAGAGTTTAAGTTAAGTTTCATATTGGTTTGATATGTGTTTGAGTCATGTAGGACTTGATAGTTAACTTAGTGCGACCAAGTTTAGGGAAAGTTTCTCCTATGGCTCGGGTTCTTGTGATCGGTGAAGGATGGTGCATTCGAGGGACTACTGGACGAGGAGCAATGGAGTGAAATCGAGAGAAGCGGACTTCAAGGCAACGCGAAGGATGCATGGAGGAGCCATGGGCTTGAGTGCATCTGAGGGACGAAGGTCGAGGAAGAGGACTTCAAAGGGTGACTCTAGAGAGGATGAGAGTTGAGTATGTAATTGGGACCAGTCAACTGATGAGTTTGCTAGTTGACTGGTCCAGTCAACTAAGCAGTCGATTGGGGACGAACAGGGGCATTATGTTCGCTCAACCAACAGCTATCAGTCGACCGGTATCTTTACCAGTCGATTGGTATGTGGTCGTTGGTGACCGTTGGCAGAATCCCTGATTCTGTGAAATAGCTGTTGGCTATATCCAACGGTAGCACTAGTCGATTGGTGTGCATGAAATGAGTTAATGTGTGATCAACTTTTTCCTCTCTCTATATAGGGAGTTTGGGGCATTGAAGGAGGTTACTGTTTTAATTGATATACTCGTAGTTGTTGCCTCCAAACTTCCTAAACCTATACTCTTCTTCCTACACCTAATTCCCAATCTTGTAAAGAAGAAGAGTTTCCTGTGGGAGGTTTTTGCTCCACCGAGAAGAAGCTCATTTAGCCAAAGATTGCTGGAGACTAATCCATCGAAGGATTGAGGGTTCATCCACCTCAAGGACAAGTTGTGGAGTAGGAGCAAGCAATCTCCGAACCACGTAAAAGAAAATGTTTTAGAGTTTGATTGTTTTCTCTTTTACTTTGTGTTCATTATTATTCCGCTTGTGCAACTAACGATTTGTAGAGAAGCTAACGATTTGGGGTGACCAAACCATTCAACCTCCCTTCTAGATGACCACCGATCTTCAACAAGTGGTGAACGAGGATGCCCTTTAATGGTATAATCACCGAGAAGAGCACTTTCAACAAAATGGTCGGTTCAAGTATTCATCCACCCAAATTTGAAGGAGAATTCTCTTGGTAGAAAAAGAGAATGGAGATATTTTTTGAAACCTATTTCGATACAATGCTAATCATGGAAAGTGGTTTTGAGATACCTAGGAATGAAAACAATGAGATAATTCATAAAACAAGATGGACTAAGAAGCAAAGGGAAGAGCACGTAACAAACTCAGGATCACTACATCACCTCCTAAGTGTTCTTCCCCAACAAGAAGTAACCTGGATTGGAAACTACTCGAGTGTCAAGGATTTGTGGGGAAAGCTAGTAGAGCTTCATGAAGGCACATCGGAAGTGAAATTAGCAAGAAGAGGCTTTCTCTGAATTCAACTCAACAACATCAAACTTGAAAAAGGAGAAAAAGTTTCTTCACTTCATGCTAAACTTAAAGAAATATTGAGTGGACTAACAAGTGTAGGTGAGAAACTCTCCAACTGTGACATTATGATGAAAGTCAGCAATGCTTTTCTAAGAATCACAACTTGGAACTTAATTGTAGATTGATTCTACATTTCAAAAGACCTAGAAAAAACTTCTCTAGATGAATTCTACTCAACAATGGAGCTTCACGAAACTAGAGTTGAAGGGTTAGAAGGAGAAACTCATAGATCAAGAGGAGTAGCCTTCATAGCTGATCCTGTCCGAATCGCTGAATCAATGGACGCTGGGCACGTGACGCTCTCCTTGTCGCTGACGTAGATCTTCGGCCGGTCGGACGGCGCTCCGGCGAACCTGCAAAGAAGTCAGGCCGGGAAGGGGTTCCCGGCGACGACCCTCCGACGCTCAAGTTAGGCAAGGCTCAACGAGAAAGTAGCTCCAAGAATCATAGAATGCCTACCTCCGTCGAAGGATGAGAGCCTTTATATAGGGCTGTGGAGAAGCGGGTGCACACATATCGAGGTGTACACGTGTCCTCAGCCCATACCCAAGTAAAGGCCTGTCAGTGAGCTTACCTGACCCCATACTGCTACAGTCTAAGCACGTCTTCGATGGGACAGCGGAATCCCTGGTCGTAAGATTTGGAGTATGGCCGAATTATAGAGCATGCCCGCTGTCAGAAGACGTCCCTTGTCCTTTTCTCCTTACTCCCTGCCGGGCGCCCGACCGGCCAGCATTCGCCTTACGTCCGGCCGGTCATATATAGTGGTCTACTTGGGAGATTCTTGATAACGTGTTCTGTGGAGACTGTTAGCAGTATGCTACCTTACGTCTTTGGCCAAGCGTGACATCCGCTCGGCCCTGCGATCCTGTTCAATGAGCGTCGGAACCCCGACTCCTGCCGGGGTGCCTTTTGTCATCAGACACCGGTCGACCGGCCGGACGGCCGGTCCACCTTTCTCAGGTCGGCCTATCGATCCACCATTTTCTTGGACCTCCGGTCGGGCCATCCTTCTCCGGTCAGCCACCTGGCCTTTTGACTTCCACGTGGCGTTGACTACCCAGAACGGGGGTCCCCTGTTCTTACCGCCGGATCACTTGCCTCCCCTTCAAGTCTAGTCGAAGGAGGCGATTAGTCCGACTGACTGGACTGCTAGCCTAGCCGGGCGGCGCCTTCAGGCACACCTCCTCCGCTCGGCTTTCCGCAGGGATGGTCGTAAGGTTAGTCAACAGCAACCTTCCTCGAATCTCCTCGTAATCTGCACCAATCTTCGACATTAAGGCTGAGCATGCGCTCATTAAATGCGTCGAATGGCTGAATGCCACGTGTCGTACTGTCGTCATCATATGGCGGCAGCGTGGTGCTTTGATGGGATCGAGGCGGTTCGAAATGGACGGCGAGATGTGCGCTTTGATTCCCGTGACCTGGATCCAACGGTGGAGGCCGTTCGGCCTCCGCCACATAAAATCTTCGTTCTCCCCTATTCCCCTCATTTGCTTTCGCGACTTCTACCTTCGTCCCCGGTGTTTCGGTGCTCCGGCGATTCCATTCCTGCTCTCCGACTCTCTCCGGCGCCTCTTCCTTGATCCTTTTCCTCGCAGTAAGGTTCTATATCTTTTCTTCCTTGTTTCCGGTGTCTGCTCCGCATTTCTTTCCCCAGTTTCAATCCTTGGGGCCTCCTTTCGCTTGCTGCCGTCTTTCTTCTACCTTTCTGCCTTTTTGATTTCTCCTGCTCGGATCATGGCTAGTTCTTCTTATCCTGAAGACCAGTCCCTCGGCCCATGGTACACCACCATGCAGTCCCGATTCGACCAACGTGATTTTGATGTTCTGACAGACAATTTTGACATCCCTGGTGATTTTGAACTTCTTTTAGCCGGTCCCTCCGCTCAGCCACACAGGCCGCCGCGCGGAGCTTTCTGTGTCTTCCGCGATCAGTTTACCGCCGGTCTGCGTTTCCCTGTACATCCCTTCATCATAGATGTTTGCAACTTTTTTGGTGTTCCGCTCGGCAGTCTAGTACCCAACACCTTTCGCCTTCTCTATGGTGTTGTTATTTTGTTCAAAATCCACAACATCCCCCTCCGACCAGAGGTTTTTTATTATTTCTATTACCCCAAGCAATCCGAGCCGGGCACTTTCATGTTCCAAGCTCGGCCCGGCTTAGTCTTCTTTAACAAACTACCTTATTCCAATAAACATTGGAAGGAGTATTTTTTCTATATTCGTATGCCCGATCAGGCCAACTTCCCGACCAAGTGGCAGGTCAACCTACCCCCCACTCCCGAGCTGAAGAAATTCAAGACCCGACCGGACTACCTCCACGCGGCTAATATGCTAGCCGGTCTGCGGCTCGACATCAATAAGCTTCTTCACGAAGGAGTGATGTACATCTTCGGTCTGAGTCCCATGCGGACTCCCCTTCCGAGCAGCTTCGGTAAGGATTTAACTTGGGCATATACTTTGATTGCTAACTGATTTCTTTTCTTTCCTATGCAGCGGACATTGTCATGAAGTCGGTAATGGCCGGCATTCTGAAGAGAAAGGCGGCGGCGCTCGAAGCCGCGGCAGCCAAAGAAATGGAGACGCTCGGGATCCAACCGGTCGGCTCACATGAAGAAGAGAGCGGGACACATGCCGAGGAGTCGACCGCTCAGGCTTCTCTCCCAGAGCCAGCGGCTGGAGCAACCATCAGCCAAGAGCCTTCTGCTCGGGGTGACGGCTCAGCTCTGGAAGAAGAGCAGCCTCTTCCGAAAAGGCGCCGAGTGGAGACCCCCGTCCGATCAGCCACGTCGGCGGTTCAACCGTCCGCCCGAGCCACTGCAAGTGCTCGCGGAAAAGCTCCAGAGGTCGAAGCTATCTCGCCCGATCGGACTCCTTCGGAATGGGACGAACCGGAGGCCCCTATTGAGGCTATTCCGGTCAGCACCCTTCCGCCCCCTCAAGCAGTCGGGCGTTTAACCATCCACTCTCAGTTTTCGGCGCCGACCTCTGATCCTCTTCCGGATGCCGGTCGGATGACCCCAGGTCATGGCCGCACCATACGAGTCACACTTCATCTTCCAACGGAAGAACTGCTGCCAGAGGCCGACCAACCGACAACGCCCGAGCATACCATCACTTTGAGGGACCCCCTAGCTGAGATGTGGGCCGACGCTAGGGCACGCGTCTCGCTCATTCCTCTCCGAAATTTGGCCAATAGCCATATGCAACAGGCCACGGGGGTAAGTTTATTTTCTCTCCGAGTTTTGTGTGCATTCCTTCCGATCAGCCAATAACAACTTCTTATTTCTTTTGTCAGAGATGGGTGGAGGAGATTGCTATCTCCAACCGCCTGGCCTTGGTAGATGAAGAGCTAAGGCAACTGAAGGCGGTCGTCGGTCCGTTCGGCTCTAAAGGTCCCTCCTATTCTGAGCTACAAAAGGAGCTGAAGAAAGCTCAAGATTTGTTGGCGGCCGAGCAGAAAAAGACGGCCGATCAGGCCCATGCCTTGGCCGAGTCCGAGCGACAAGTCAAGTTGCTCGACACAAAAATATCCTTGGCCACCACTCAAAAAAACACGACCATTTCCGACTTGGAGAAGAAGAACGTGGAGACTCGAGGCCTGGAGCAGAAGGTAAAGGAGCTGATGGAGCAGCTAGATAGAGAGAAGGCGGGCCGCTCGGCCGACGCAAACAAGCAGAAGGAAGAGCTTCAAAATACTAAGGAGGCTCTCACCGCCTCTCAGGTGGCCTTCAAAGAGTATCAAGAGGCCGAGCCGAGCCGGGTCGCCGCCCTAAGGCAGAACTACATCCGCTCGCCCGAATTCTCAGAGAAAGTCTGCGAGCGGACGTACACGGCCTTCGACCTGGCTATGACCGCCACCATCACGTATCTGAAGTCTAAGGGTCTTCTTCCGGACTCCACCACTATCCCGGCCGGCGATCAAGTGGCGCTCCTGGACAACATTCCCAAGGATCTTTACGATTATATAGAGTAGATATTTTCATATGTAACTAGGCCGCTCAGCCAAAAATGATCCTTTTTTGTACTTAGGCCGCTCGGCCTAAAGTTCTATTTTTAATGCAAGGCTTTCCTTTCGTGTACTTTATCCTTTTGCTAGTCGATGTGTGTGTTGTCCGCTCGTCTATTATCACACTTCTAGTATCCGAAAAGGATTTTTACGAAGTATTTGGCGTGACCCTTCCGCTCGGCTAAATATGTAATACTCCGAATACGTAACATTCCGCTTTGATAGCAGAGATCATTCGCTAGATGCTGCTGAAGTACCTTTGGGTACTGAGCCGAGCGAAACGCAGAGACGGTCGAACAATACTGTCGGCGAGTTCCTTGGACACTCACATCCTTTTTATTGCCCTCATCCGCTCGGATGATTTATAGACGCCGGCTCGTCTCTCAACATTTAACGTCGGAGCTCGACGGTCTTCTGCTCGGATGATTTATAGACGCCGGCTCGTCTCTCAACATTTAACGTTGGAGCTCGACGGTCTTCCGCTCGGACGATTTATAGACGCTGGCTCGTCTCTCGATATTTAACGTCGGAGCTCGACGGTCTTCCGCTCGGACGATTTATAGATACCGGCTCGTCTTTCGATATTTAACGTCGGAGCTCGAGGGTCTTTCGCTCGGAGGATTTATAGACGCCGGCTCGTCTCTCGATATTTAACGTCGAAGCTCGACGGTCTTCCGCTCGGATGATTTATAGACGCCGGCTCGTCTCTCGATTTTTAACGTCGGAGCTCGACGGTCTTCGGCTTGGAAGATTTATAGACGCCGGCTCGTCTCTCGATTTTTAACGTCGGAGCTCGACGGTCTTCCGCCGATATTTAACGTCGGAGCTCGACGGTCTTCCGCTCGGACGATTTATAGACGCCGACTCGTCTCTCGATATTTAACGTCGGAGCTCGACGGTCTTTCGCTCGGATGATTTATAGATGCCGGCTCGTCTCTCAATTTTTAACGTTGGAGCTCGACGGTCTTCCGCTCGGAGGGTTTATAGACGCCGGCTCGTCTCTCGATATTTAACGTCGGAGCTCGACGGTCTTCCGCTCGGACGATTTATAGACGCCGGCTCTGTTAGTTAGAGCCCTAGAGCCAATCATTTGATGATTGTATGGACTCATGTATATCATATTCTTATATATATATATTAAGGCATTTGGTTTTTGGTTATTATGCTTATTTGTATTAGTGCCAGATAAAATAAGTATAGTAGCGTCCTTGAGTAGAAGGTTCATACCTATATCAATCGATTAGTTGAATCGATAGTGAGATGATATAGGGAACACTACTCTAATTTATTCCTAGTCGAGTATTAACATTCAGGGACAATGTTAATACAATAAGACTAGCATGTAGGTCAGCTCGATGACTTGATCTCACAAGTCATGGATATAGAGATATCAAGCTGACACATGGGTATGTATTAGAGAATGTATACTGAATGACCCGCCATGAGAAAGTATCATGGATCGTTATATGAGTGTCATATACTTTCTCATGTGGCTATTAGTATGACTATTAGTCCTTAGACCTGAAGTCACCATGGATCCCTACATAAGGAGTTATGTACTTTGGTTTCGTCAAACGTCACCCGTAACTGGGTGGACTATAAAGGCGATTACTGGGTATGTAACAAATTATGCAGAGGGATGTGAGTGATGTAGATGGGATCTATCCCTCCCATATGACGGGAGCGACATCAATATTCTTGATAGAGTGAGACCACTAAGTGCATGGCCATGCCCAAATGAGTCAACATTAGATGTTGAGCTCATTTGATCGAGTGAGTCTACTTGGAGTTCAAGATTTAGATTGATTAGAGGATGACACGGTCTATGCCTCATATTGATCAATCTAGATGTCTAGGATAGAAGGACAATGTCACATATTGTGAGGAGTCACAATTAGTAGTCACAAGGTGATGTTGGATCTCGACATTTCTTGTAACTTGGGTAGCAATGATGTATTGCTAGATGCCGCTCATTGCTTATGTTTCTAAAGGAGTTTAGAAACATTGCCAACGTTACAAGAACCTATTGGGTCACACACAAAGAACAAGTGGATGGAAATTAGGTTCATATGATGAACCAATTGGATTAGGTTCATATGATGCACCAAAGATTGGATTCGAATTAGACTTATTGAGTTAGACTCAATTAGATTCAATTGTTGAATGGGTCTAATTTAAATTTGATTCATTGAGTCAATTTATATTAATGAATTGAGATTCATTAAATTGAAATTGACTTGAATCAAAGGTTGGATTTAACTCAACAAGGAAGAAATTGGTCAATTTTGACTTGACCAAATGGAATTTGAAACATCAAGTTAGACTTGATGTATTGCCACATCATAAGGATGACTCATCCTTGCCACATCACCTCCACCTCATGAGGTATGCCACCTCATGGGGGTTACACTCTCCCCTTTGGTTTTAATGTGGCCAGCCACATTAATGAGGGGGTTACATTGTGTGTGGCCGGCCACACTAAAGGTGGAATTGGTTTCATTTAGTGTGGATTAATGTGTGGTAAATTGTATCATCTTCTTCCTAGTTTTCTTCCTCCTTCTTTCTGATTGTTGCCGTGACTTTTCATGGAGGAGAAGATGGTTGAGTGAATCCAAGAGCAAAGGAAGAGTGAAGGTCACAAAGGAAGGATACTACTAGTGAGTGTATAAGATTTCTTTTATACCTTCTTCTTTTCTTCCTTTCCAATCCCATTCGAGAGCTCTAGAAAGTGCTAGCACACTTGGGGCTCTCTTCTCCATCCTTTGAGTGTGGGAGACACTCCTTGTTCGTGTGGATATCGCTAGAGAAGTATCGACCTTGATACTTTGGAGATCCGACAAGTACCTTGGACGAGCGAGATTTTGCAAGGGCACGCATCGAAGGTAAAATGGGTTTTCCTTTGTAGATCTACTGTAGATCGTAGTATAAAACTCGTATTTGTGTTTTCGAAATTTTTTCCTTGCACGGATCTACGGCTTTGGGTGATTCGGGGTTTCCGCGACGCGAAAAGCGGTTTTCGCGGCCCGAAAAACCCAACAGGCTCGTCTCTCGATATTTAACGTCGGAGCTCGACGGTCTTTCGCTCGAAGGATTTATAGACGCCGGCTCGTCTCTCGATTTTTAACATCGGAGCTCGACGGTCTTCCGCTCGGACGATTTATAGACGCCGGCTCGTCTCTCGATATTTAACGTCGGAGCTCAACGGTCTTCCGCTCGAATGATTTATAGACGCCGGCTCGTCTCTCGATATTTAACATCGGAGCTCGATGGTCTTCTACTCGGATGATTTATAAACGCCGGCTCGTCTCTCGATTTTTAACGTCGGAGCTCGACGGTCTTCCGCTCAGTGGATTTATAGATGCCGGCTCGTCTCTCGATTTTTAACGTCGGAGCTCGACGGTTTTCATCTCGGAGGGTTTATAGACGCCGGCTCGTCTCTCGATTTTTAACGTCGGAGCTCGACGGTCTTCCGCTCGGAAGATTTATAGACGCCGGCTCGTCTCTCGATTTTTAACGTCGGAGCTCGACGGTCTTCTGCTCGGAGGATTTATAGACGCCGACTCGTCTCTCGATTTTTAACGAGCTCGACAGTCTTCCGCTCGGAGGGTTTATAGACGCCGACTCATCTCTCGATTTTTAACGTCGGAGCTCGACGACCTTAAAGGCTAACTTTAACACAGCCGCTCGGCGAACACATTAGCCATCCTTTGAATCATTTTTGCTTCCTGCATTACAAGGACATGGGCGACCAAAATATACACAAAAATGAGTTACATCAGTGCACCTTTCACCCAGCTCGATAAGGCTGGAGATGATTCGCGTTCCACGGTCGGTCCAGCTGTCGCCCGTCTGTATCCTCCAAATAATAAGCGTCCGAGCGGAGCTTTTCGATAACCTTGAAGGGGCCCGCCCAAGGAGCTTCCAGCTTGCCGACGTCGTCGACCGGCTTGACTTTCTTCCAGTCAAGGTCGCCGACCTGGAATGATCTAGGGATTATGCGCCGGTTGTAGTTTTGCTTCATCCGTTGACGGTACGCCATCAGCCGGACGAACGCCTTGGCTCGCTCCTCATCAACCAAATCCAGCTCTATGTTCCTCCGCTCGGCGTTGCCCTCATCATAATTCTGGATCCGGACGGACTCGACGCCGACTTCGACAGGAATCACCGCTTCGCCGCTGTATACCAGATGGAAAGGCGTGGCGCCCGTTCCTTCCTTTGGAGTCGTTCGGATGGCCCATAGGACGCCCGACACTTCGTCTACCCAGCTTCCTCCCAAATGGTCGAGCCGAGCGCGCAGAATACGAAGAATTTCCCGATTGGCTACTTCGGCTTGACCGTTGCTTTGGGGATAAGCCACAGACGTGAAGTGTTGCTCGATGCCATAGCTTTTGCACCAATCTTCAAGCAACTTCCCTGTGAATTGCAACCCGTTGTCGGAAACAAGTTGGCGAGGGATGCCGAACCGACAGATGATGTGTTGCCAGATGAACTTTTTGACCATCTGCTCGGTGATCTTGGCTAGCGGCTCGGCCTCCACCCACTTGGAAAAATAATCGACTGCCACCAGTAAAAATTTCCGCTGCCCGGTCGCCATAGGAAATGGACCAACAATATCCATTCCCCACTGATCGAACGGGCAGGCGACCGTGGATGCCTTCATCTCCTCCGCCGGTTGGTGGGAGAAGTTATGATACTTTTGGCAAGAAAGGCACGTCGACACGGTCCGAGCGGCGTCTGCCTGTAAGGTTGGCCAGAAGTATCCGGCCAGCAGGATCTTCTTAGCCAGCGATCGTCCGCCCGGATGCCCTCCGCATGATCCTTGATATACTTCTTGGAGGATGTAAGCCGAGTCTTCCGAGCTCACGTATTTCAACAGCGGGCGAGAGAAAGCCTTCTTGTAGAGTTGATCGCCGATGAGTGTGAACCGACCGGCTCTCCTTCTTAACAGCTGGGCTTCATTCTGATCGGACGGTGTGGCGCCCGAACGCAAAAACTCCGTGATGGGTGTCCTCCAGTCGCTCGGAAACGTGAGGCCTTCCATCCGGCCGACGTGCGCCACCAAAGATGCTTGTTCAATTGGCTGCTGGATGGCGACCGACGTTATTGAGCTTGCAAGTTTTGCTAACTCATCGGCCGCTTGATTCTCTACTCGGGGTATCTTTTGGATAATAACCTCTCGGAAGTCGGCCTTGAGTTTTTCAAAGGCTTCGACATAGAGTTTGAGCCGAGCGTTGTTAATCTCAAAGGTACCTGTGAGCTGCTGAGCGGCCAATTGAGAGTCTGAATGCAGCATCACCGGTCCGGCCCCTACATGCCGGGCGGCCTGTAAGCCGGCTATAAGAGCTTCATACTCTGCCTCATTATTCGTAGCTCTATAGTCAAGCCGGACGGATAGATGCATTTTCTCTTCTTGGGGAGACAACAATAATACACCAATACCACTCCCGAGCCGAGTGGACGATCCGTCCACAAATATCTTCCACATGGCTTCGGGTTCTGGCCTTTGTACCTCGGTGACAAAATCCTCCAAGGATTGCGCTTTTATCGCCGAACGGGGCTGGTATTGAATGTCGAATTCGCTCAACTCTGTAGTCCATTTGATGAGCCGTCCGGACGCTTCTGGATTCAGCAGAACTCTTCCCAGTGGACTATTCGTCCGGACGATGATGGTATGAGCCAAGAAATATGGGCGAAGACGCCGAGGGCCGAGGATCAGAGCGAAAACCAACTTCTCGAGTCCGGTGTAGCGAGATTCAGCATCTTTTAAAATGTGGCTCAGAAAATATACAGGCTGCTCTCCACTCGCCCTCACTAGTGCCGAGCCGACTGCTTGCTCGGTTGAAGACAAGTAGATACAAAGCGGCTCACCCGCAGCTGACTTGGCTAGTACCGGGAGAGAATTCAAATATGTCTTCAAATCTTCGAACGCTCGATCGCATTCTTCGTCCCAATGAAATTTGGTGGCTTTGCGCAAGATTTTGAAGAAAGGTAGGCTCCGGTCGGCGGTTTTGGAGATGAACCTGGATAGAGCAGTTATCCGACCGGTCAATCGCTGCACTTCCCTCAGATTTCTTGGAGGCGGCATATCTTGTAGAGCTTTCACCTTGCTGGGATTTGCTTCGATACCCCGTTCGATCACTATGTAACCCAAGAAACACCCTCCTTTTGCTCCGAACAGGCACTTCTGAGGGTTTAGCTTGACTCCATATTTTCGTAGCGTTCGGAAAGTTTCCTCCATATCTTCGAAGAGATCAACCGCTCGGACGGACTTGATGAGAATGTCGTCCACGTATACTTCTAGGTTTCGCCCGATCTGCTCTTTGAACACTTTGTTCATCAGGCGCTGATATGTGGCTCCCGCATTTTTCAATCCGAACGGCATCACATTATAGCAATATGTGCCGTCGGCGGTGACGAAGCTAACCTTTTCTTGGTCTTCACGGGCGAGCGGCACTTGATGATAGCCTTGGTAAGCGTTGAGCATACATATCAGCTCGCAGCCAGCTGTGGAGTCCACCAATTGATCGATCCGGGGCAAAGGATAAAAATCTTTCGGGCAAGCTTTGTTGAGATCCCGAAAATCTATACACACTCTCCACTTGTTGCCCGGCTTGGAGACTAACACCACGTTCGCCAGCCAGCTCGGGAACTGAACCTCGCGTATATGGCCGGCCTCCAGAAGCTTCTCAACCTCCGCCCGGATGATGGCATTCTGTTTAGCGCTGAAATCCCTTTTTCTCTGCTTCACCGGCCGAGCGTCCGGTCGGACATGTAGCTCGTGCTGCACTACACTCGGCGAAATTTCGGGCAGCTCGTGCGTTGACCAGACGAAGACATCACAGTTTCTCTGGAGGCATTTGATCACTTCCTGTTTCCGGTTTTCCTCCAGATCAGCCGCAACGAACGTTGTGGCCTCCGATCGGGTCGGGTGAATCTGCACTTCCTCTTTTTCTTCATAAACTAAAGAGGGAGGCTTTTCAGTTATAGCGTTCACCTCGATCCGTGGCGACTTCCGAGCGGAATTGGCTTCTGCTCGGACCATCTCGATGTAGCATCGCCGAGCTGCTAGTTGATCTCCTCGTACTTCTCCCACTTTGTCCTTGACGGGGAACTTGATCTTCTGGTGGATGGTGTAAACGACCGCTCGGAATTCACTCAGAGCTGGTCGCCCCAATATGACGTTGTATGCCGACGGAGAATCCACCACGACGAAGTTTACAGTACGCGTCCTTCTGAGCGGCTCCTCTCCCAGCGATATGGCCAGCCGGATCTGTCCGACCGGCTGAACTTCATTGCCCGTAAACCCCGTAAAGGGGGGTTGTCATGGGCAGCAGCTCGGCTCGATCAATTTACAGTTGATCGAATGCCTTTCTGAATATGATATTGACCGAGCTTCCTGTGTCAATAAAAATGTGGTGAATAGTATAATTGGCTATTACCGCTTTGATGAGAAGAGCGTCGTCGTGGGGGACTTCAACTCCTTCCAAGTCCCGGGGCCCGAAACTGATTTCGGGTCCACTTGCCCGTTCCTGGCTGCAGCCGACCGCATGGATCTGGAGCTGTCGGACGCTCGCCTTCCTTGCTCGGTTAGAGTCGCCTCCGGTCGGACCACCAGCTATGATGTTGATTTTACCTCGGGAAGTGTTGTTTCTATTCTCTTCTTCTCGAGCGGACGGTCTGGACCGCTCCCTGGACATCCGAGGATTGTCTTCACGCCTGAGAGTATGATGTCGTTCGGGAGTCCGTCTTTGTCGGCGATCAGATATAGTCCGATCGGCTCCGTGAGTTCTCTGTCGCCTGTCGAACGATGGTGATCGACGACCCCCACTCCGGGGAATGGGATGGGTGATCAGGGGAAGACTCCGACAATCTCTGGTATTGCGCGTGTCCGTCCGGTGGAATGAGAAGAACATGGGGGTCCACTTCTTTTTTGGCTTGGGCCGCTCGGCTGAAACTTCTTGGACATGGGACCTAGCATGGGGGGAGCGGATTGCTTCGGCCCTCGGTCCTCTGGGTGGTTGAGCAGTGTGCGTCTTCCGCTCGGCAGGAGGAACCCGCTCGGTGGGAGTTTCTTTTTTCCGGGCCGCTTGGGCTTCCTCCACGTTGATGTATTCGTTGGCCCGATGTAGCATGTGGTCATAGTCCCGGGGCGGTTTTCGAATGAGTGATCGGAAGAAATCCCCATCCACGAGGCCTTGTGTGAAGGCATTCATCATGGTCTCCGAGGTGGCTGTTGGAATGTCCATGGCCACCTGGTTGAACCGCTGGATATAAGCTCTGAGCGGCTCTCTTGGCTCTTGCTTGATGGCAAACAAGCTGACACTCGTCTTCTGATAACGCCGACTGCTGGCAAAGTGGTGGAGGAAGGCCGTACGGAAGTCTTTGAAGCTTGTGATGGATCCGTCCGGTAACCTCCGAAACCACCGTTGAGCCAATCCCGAGAGGGTGGTAAGAAAAACCCGACACTTCACTCCATCTGTATATTGGTGAAGAGTAGCCGTGTTATCGAACTTACCCAAATGATCATCCGGGTCGGTGGTTCCATTGTATTCACCGATCGCCGGAGGCACATAGTGCTTTGGCAGAGGGTCCTTCAAGATGGCCTCTGAGAACTAACGATTGACCCGCTCGGGCGAGGCGTCCGCTCGGGGGGCTTTGCCTTTTCTATTGTCCCGCATTGGTACTTCATCTGACGAAGAGCCTCTATCGCGATTAGCTGCTGCGGCTTCAGGAGGAGTGCGGAAGAGAGCTCGATGGAATGGAACTGTGGCTGGGGGTGCTTCCGCTCGGCCACCAGATGCTGATGTTGCTTGCTGCTCAGGTCGCTCGGCTGGTGCCTTCTGTTTTTGTTCCACAAGCTTAGCGGCCCTCGACTCGATTAGAGCATCGAGTTCTTCCGTGGAAAGCGTCACCGTGTGCTGTCGTCCAGCTTCGTCCATTGCTTCCGATCGGATGCAGGAGCGTTCCCACAGACGGCGCCAAATTGATCCTGTCCGAATCGCTGAATCAATGGACGCTGGGCACGTGACGCTCTCCTTGTCGCTGACGTAGATCTTCGGCCGGTCGGACGGCGCTCTGACGAACCTACAAAGAAGTCGGGCAGGGAAGGGGTTCCCGGCGACGACCCTCCGACGCTCAAGTCAGGCAAGTCTCAACGAGAAAGTGGCTCCAAGAATCATAGAATGCCGACCTCCGTCGAAGGATGAGAGCCTTTATATAGGGCCGTGGAGAAGCGGGTGCACACATACCGAGGTGTACACGTGTCCTCAGCCCATACCCAAGTAAATGCCTGTCAGTGAGCTTACCTGACCCCATACTGCTACAGTCCAAGCACGTCTTCGATGGGACAGCGGAATCCCTGGTCGTAAGATTTGGAGTATGGCCGAATTATAGAGCATGCCCGCTGTCAGAAGACGTCCCTTGTCCTTTTCTCCTTACTCCCTGCCGGGCGTCCGACCGGCCAGCATTCGCCTTACGTCCGGCCGGTCATATATAGTGGTCTACTTGGGAGATTCTTGATAACGTGTTCTGTGGAGACTGTTAGCAGTATGCTACCTTACGTCTTTGGCTGAGCGTGACATCCGCTCGGCCCTGCGATCCTGTTCAATGAGCGTCGGAACCCCGACTCCTGCCGGGGCGCCTTTTGTCATCAGACACCGGTCGACCGGCCGGACGGCCGGTCCACCTTTCTCTGGTCGGCCTATCGATCCACCATTTTCTTGGACCTCCGGTCGGGCCATCCTTCTCCGGTCGGCCACCTGGCCTTTTGACTTCCACGTGGCGTTGACTACCCAGAACGGGGGTCCCCTGTTCTTACCGCCGGATCAATAGCAAACAAAGAAAAGGGTAAGAAGAAGAAGTCCCCATCCCCACCATCTTCTGACTCCGAAGGATCAAGCGCCTTAATGGATAGCAATCAAGAGGCATATATGGTAAGAAAGATGAGAAAAGTATTTAAGAATTTTTCTACTAACAAATCTCATGCTAGGAAAAAATCAAGAAGCAAGAGTAGAACTAGGAGGGTCATTTTCTACAATTGCCAAGAAGGACACATGAGGGGTCAATGTCCTCTTTTGAATAAAAAGGAAGAATAGAAGAAAGTAAAAGAAAAAAAGGGAAGAAGGTAAAAAAATCTAAAGGCAACATGGGATGATTCATCATCATCATCAGAAGAAGAACACCATATCTCTCATTTTTCCTTAATGGGAGTTGATGATTTAGCCTCCACTTCATTCGAAAGAAAAGAGGAAAGGAGCTCAAGTGAAGAAGAAGGAAGCTCAAGTGAAGGGGGAGGGCAAACATCGAATTCAGACTTCTCGATAAGTGAGGTATACAATCTACCCACTCAAACTTTAGTTAAGATTATTACAAGTACAAATAGGGATTTATTCAAGGAAAAAAGAAAGATTAAGTCTTTGAAAAATGATATTAGGATGCTTGAAGAACAATTAGAATCCATGACTCCTAAAGATAATAATATGCATGCTTCTTCTTCTAGTTTAAATATATCATGTTTAGAAAAAGAAAATAAGGATTTAAGGAAAAAGGTAAAATACCGTAGTAAAGCCCAAGAAAAATTCACAATTGGCACCAACACTTTAAGTATGATTATAAGAAGCCAAAGGACAAGTTTTAACAAAAGAGGATTATGATATAATGAATCCAATAATGAAAAAACCTATCATTGTCTAATTGCTGGGGCAATCAAAGACAAAAATCATAGATAGGAAATGGATCTCCAAACAATATTTGGTTAATCCAATTAGAAAAAACTTTTATTGGGTGCCAAAATCAATCCTCAAGGGTTAAGAGAATTGTAGAGATAGTCAACCATAGAAGACTCATTTCAAATTTTTATATAAATGGTTGATTTGAGACAGAGAGGGAAACTTGACCATTACCTTCATTACATCTCACAATGAACTATAGTACGCCTTGCTTTATAATTCTAGACATGAATGTGAGATGATAAGATGATATTCATAATTTACTTGTGCTTATGACATTTTGATGAGTTATAAATTGTATCAAATTTTAGTAATCATTGACCAACTATAGGGAAGTAAATGTTTAATTAATGAACAACTTGCCCATAGATCATAGTTGGATATTTTAAATGTTTTAAAAATAATTCTATATCTTATTTACTTTGGTATATTTATTTTGAAACATATGAATTCAAAACTAGGTTTCAAATTGATACACAATTAAATGTTTTCAATTTTTTTTTGAGTTTTTGTCAAAACTTCAAAAATATATTGAATTTTCATGAAAATATTTTTTTTCTGGTTAGAGGACATTAAAATAAATATATTTTTAAAATTTCATGATTTTTAAAATTTTTTAGAATTTTTTTATATATTTCTGAAGTTGACTTCAGAAATTAGAAAATTGGATTTCTTTGAGCCAGTCGACTGCATTAGATAACAGTCGACTGGTGACTGTGTTTTTCACCATTTTGCTTGTATTTTTAGAATTTGAACTTGGTTCAAATTAAGTCAAAATTGATACCATACTGTGCATGGTTGTTTGGGTGACATCTTTTTGATGGCGTCAAAGGAGAAAATTGGGAAGGTTTAAGTTAGAAACTTATTTCTCCATATTTTTGGAAAAAAATTGAAAATTAAAGTGTGAGAGTATACGTTAAGGGAGAGTTTGGTTTTATGTTTCATATTTTACATTATGCCTATAATTTTCAAGCTGTAATTTATGCCTAACTTAAGCATATTTAATGATCATGGTTTTGAGGTGTGTGTTAAAGAGTTTAAGTTAGATTTTATATTGGTTTGATATGTGTTTAAGTCATCCATGACTTGATGGTTAACTTGGGGCGACCAAGTTTGGGGAAAGTTGATCCTATGGCTTGGGTCTTTGTGATCGGTGAAGGATGGTGCATCTGAGGGATTGATAGATGAGGAGCAATGGAGTGGACCCGAGAGAAGTGGACTTCAAGGCAACACAAATGATGCATGAAGAGGAGTCGCGGGCTCGAGTGCATCTGAGGGACGAAGGCTGAGGAAGAGGGCTTCAAAGGGCAACTCCAGGGAGGATGAGAGTTGAGTGTGTAACCGAGACCAGTCACCTGATGGGTTTGCCAGTCGACTAGTCTAGTCGACTGAGCAGTCGATTAGGGACAAACAGAGGCGTTCTATTCGCTTAGCTAGTAGCTACCAGTTGACTTGTATATTACCAGTCGACTGATAAGTGGCCACTGGTGACCATTGGCAGAATCCCTGATTCTGCATAGTCGTTGGCTACATTCAACGGTAGCACAAGTCGACTGATGAGTTTGCTAGTCGACTGGTACACAGGAAATGAGTTAATGTATGATCAACTCTTTCCTCTCTATTATAGGGAGCTTGGGGCATTAAAAGAGGTTATTGTTTTAATTGATATACTCCTAGTCTTTGCCTCTAAGCTTCCTAAGCCTACACTCTTCTTCCTACACTAAATTCTCAATCTTGTAAAGAAGAAGAGTTTTCTTGTGGGAGGTTTTTGATCCATTGAGAAGAAGCTCATTTAGACGGAGATTGCTGGAGACTAATTCATTGAAGGATTGAGGGTTCGTCTACCTCAAGGATGTAAGGAACTAGGGCACTAAACACGCGAAAGCGCAGTAGAAAACTTCTAGTTCCTTTCTCCAGCAGATTCATGCGAAGGGAAGAAACATTGCTTAAAACAATCTATACTAAGTTGCATGATAGTGATTATACGTTTGATGCGTGCTCACTAACTCCAGATAGCTTGGATCTTAGTACGATCATACGTTCGCACCTCTACAATATCCACACGAACAAGCCTTGTCTTTGTTGGTCACACAAACTGACAAGAAAGAGATGGAAACCACCTAAGGTTGTGCTAGCAACCACAATAGGGGTTTCGGCCAAGAGAGGGAAGGAGGAAGAAGAAGAAGACTAAAGTTTTTTCACATCATGAAAATATCATCCAAAATGGTATATATATCCATCTCATGAATACCAAACGGTTTTACCCTTTCATCTTCCAATCCAATGACTCAAAATTAACCATTCAATCCAATGGTTCAATTTTGACCATTCAACTTCCTTGGTGAACTCAAATTCTCCCAATGAGTCTAACTCATTGATTCTCATGCAATTTCAAATTCAATGGATCACCATTCCAATCATTCGAATTGATTCAATAAGTCTAGTTTGAATTGGGCTTAATCCAACAATTAGATCCAATTGAGTCTTACTCAATAAGTCCAATTCGAATTAGACTTAATCCAATGAACCCATCTCCATATCTACTTATTCTTTATGTGTGACTCAATAAGTTCTCGTAACGTTGGCAATGCACCCAAATCAACATTTAGATACATAAGCAATGAGTGACATCTAGCAAGACATCATTGCTATCCAAGTGACAAGAAAGTCGAGATCCGACCTAATCTGTTCGTGGCTATTCTCTTGTATGACTTGGTCCTTCTATCCTTGATATTGAGATTGATCAATGAGGCATAGACAGTATCATCCTCTTATCAACCTTTGTATTTCTTGATCTCTAAGTAGACAGACTCAATCAAATAAGCTCAATATCTCATATTGACTCATTTACGCATGACCATGCTTTCTTGTGTTCTATTAATCAAGGGGCCCACAGATATCGCTTCCGTTATATGGAATGGATATATCCCATCTACATCGCTCACATCCCTTTGCATACAGATGACGTTTACCGATACCAAAGTATACAACTCCTCATGTAGGGAACCGTAGTGACTCCAGGTCTAAGGACTATTCATATCAATAGTTACATGAGAATGTTTATGACACTCATATAACGATCCATGAAATATTCTCATGGCAGGTCATTCAGTATATATTTTCTAATATATACCCATGTGTCAACATGATATCTCATATCCATGATTTGTGAGATTAAGTCATCCGTTGACATATATGCTAGTCTCAACGCATTAATATTGTCCTTGTATATTAATACTTGACTAGGAATAGTTAAGAGTAGTGTTCTATATATATCTATAATATCTCACTATCAATTCAACTAATTGATATGCTGTAGATAAGAGCCTACTACCCAAGGACATTATTATACTTATTCAATCGATACTGAATTGAAATAAATGTAATAACGAACTTTACCTTTTATTAGTAATGAAATATGATACAACAAGAGTCCTTTACAATCATCTCATAATTGGTACTAGGACTAATACTAACAAAGGACAAGCCGTGAAGTAGGAGCAAGCAATCTCCGAACCACGTAAAAGGAAATGTGTTAGAGTTTGATTGTTTTCTCTTTTACTTTGTGTTCATTATTATTCCGCTTGTGCAACAAACGATTTTTAGAGAAGCTAACGATTTGGGATGACCAATCTATTCAACCCCCCTTCTAGCCAGCTACCAATCTTCAACACCTTGTGCCTCTCTTAGAGGCTCCCTAGAGCTCTCTTAGAGGTGCCCTGGAGCTTCAATAGAGGCGCTCCAATGAATAGTAATCGTTGGCTGATCGTTGAAAAGTGGATAAAATTTTATCCATTGGGAGGAACCTTGGATGACTTTGGAGGCGTCTACAAGCAATGGTAACTTATCCCAAGAGAATATAAAAAACCCTCTGGAACTAGGAATTAAACATCAATTACTATATTCATCTTCCTAGCTATTTCTAAGCTTTCAAAGACTGAAAGAGGCTACTCTACCTTTACGAAGGAGATTTTTAGTGGAGCTTTCAACTGCCTTGGGCTTAGCACAGATGGTGGGCGAATGACATCTTTGGCATAATGGCTAGGGGTCGATTCTCAAGAACTGACAATCTAGGATTTACCCCACCATGCGCTTGACGTCTGTATACCTGCATGTACCTCCCTCCATATCCGTGGAGCTGGCACTAAGGGGGCTGTTAATGCAGCAGATCTATATTTTTTTAATCAAGTAAATATTTTTATTCTCTATCATATTTTATATTATTATTTTTTAACTGTGCTTAATTAATATTATATCTTTGTTAAGTAAATAGCGAGAGATTCTTCTTACTCTTTTTCAGGGTTATTCATTTTCCTCTAGCCGGTCTACTTGGACCTTTGATTGGTATCAGAGACAGACTACTTTAGAAGGACTAACCTCCTGCTAAAGTAAGAAGACGATGACCGGATCGAGTATCTACTTGCCAAAGTTCGAGGGGGAATTTACACTATGAAAGTGAAAAATGGAGGTATATTTAAAAACTAATTTCAACATTTTACTGACTATAAAATATGGTTTTAAAGTGCATAGAGATGAGAATGGAGATGAAGAGGAAGAACATCTTTGGAACAAAAAAATAGCAAATCGAGTTCATGGTAAATGATAAAGCTGAGTTCCACCTTATGAACATGTTATCACCTCAAGAAGTCAACCAAATCAACGCGTACAACTCAACAAAAGAACTCTGAAAAAATTCCTACAGCTACATAAAGGAACATCAGAAGCAAAACTAGCCAAGAGAGATCTTCTCCGGAACCAACTTAGTAACCTCCGTCTTGAAGAAAAGGAAACAGTTGCTCAGTTACACGCCAAACTCAAGGAGGTGATCACCGGAATTACCAACCTTGGAGAAACGGTAACAAATCGAGACTTGTTAAGATATGCACTTAATGCATTCCTGAGGACCCAGACTGGACATCGATAATATATTCTTACTATATTTCTAAAGATCTTGAAGTAAGTATCTTAGAAAGTTTATTTTTAACCTTAGAATTATATGAGACTCGATGTGCAAGTCTAAGAAAGAAAAAGGTGTCAAGTTAAAACCTAGCATCCAAAGCAAAAGAGATCGATCCAAACTCAAAATCATCGCTCGACAAAAACGAAGAAGCCTACTTGGTAAGGAAATCTAGTAAATTTCTAAAAACTAAGGGTGTGTTTGGTTTACGTGTTTTTCATTTTTATTTTCTGAAAATACATATTTTTTAAAATAATAGAAAATAATTTTTAGACATTCTCTATTCTTTAAAAAATACTATCTATTTTTTTAGAAAATAGATATAGAAAATATAAATTAAACATCATTTTTTAGAAACACACATTTTTCATAAAATGAAAATAAAAAATATACAAACCAAATACACCCTAATTTTTTTCAAACACTAAAGTTGAACTTGAAATAAATTTCCCTTTTAACAGACATTAAAACAGTGATAATAAAAAGGAAAAAATTAAAGTTCAGTATTCAGTTCATAACATATAATTAAAATTCATTTAAATAGATTAATAGTAGGTAATAACTGATAATTAGTAAATTGAGCATTAGATTAATTGATAAAGTCAACATGAAAATCAATACAAAACCAAAGTCTCACAAAAAACAAGTCTAATCATCAGTAGGGGATGTTGGCCCAAATGTTAAAATCTAAGAAAGTCCATAATCTCATCCCGCCACTAGTATACCTCATTGAAGACTGTTTGTATAGCCTCCTCTAATATGCGAAATCTCTCATTTGTAATAAGAGGGGTTGTGAGGGCTAGATGCTCCGGCTCATCATCGTTCGAATAAGTAGGCTCCTCATCAAGATGTGGACCTTCCTCATGACCTTGCCATTTGGGTTTTCACACTAAGGTCCAGTGCCCCTTGGCCATCTCGGCTGAGGACATCGGTATAAAAGCATAAAACCTACCCTATCAACTGGCTTAAACACCGACCTCATTATGCCTTGGGTTATCTATGCCTAGTGACACAATATTCATGATCAAATGGCTCAAACACCTACCTTATCATGCCTTTTGTTATCTATGCCTACTGACACAATATAAATGAAATAATGATGTGATAGTAAATGGACCTTCCTGCTAAACTACAACTAGAAAGGCAAATAATAGTCTTAATTACTCAAAACCCTATGTCTATGTCTAAATGATGTCTCAATGCATATAATAAAAAGAAATAGCAGGCTCTAATAATTTCTTGATCTCTAATGGCTAATGGTAAAATGTTTGCTATAATTACTTTGTATAGTGTAATATCTAGAACCCTAAGATGCACTACATAATGGTAGACGGACGCAGACCCTCGTAAAAGGAAGGTTACATAGAGTCTAGGGTAAGGTGGGTAAAGGACTCAAGTAATGGCTCAACAAAGTTAGGAAAGCAGTAAAAAGAGTTATTGTTATGAAGACGCAAGTGCACGACTAGGTTATTAATAATAAAAATATCGATCCCACAGAGATTGGGAAAACTCAAAGACTCACCTCAAATTAGCTAAACAAACAAATTCTTGAATAAGTATCTTGAATAAAAGTGTAGAAATAGAATAAAGTGAACTAAAGATAAAGAGTGAGTAAGTTTTACTTGGTGATATGTTCTAGGAGTTTTGGTTTCACTGTGATGAAACTTAATGTGCTAGAATCATCCATTTCCTATCATCAATTCTCATTCATATAGGAAGCCTAACCAAAGTCCCAATATTAATCCGCGACTATGTGTCGGAGTGTTATCCTTATTGTCATTCTATGCTCCTAAATGAATAGGGTAATCTAAGAAGTCTGGTTGAGAGGTAATCCCTGTCACTAGGACCCTCAGGTCATACATTCCTAAATCACTCAAATCACCTATGAGCACGGGATTAAGGAAAACCCATTAAGTGCAACTAAGTCTCTCTTATGGGAGAATTGCTTCCTTCATCTAGATCTATCCCTAGATGTCTGGTTAAGAGGGAACCCTTGTCACTAGGACCACCCAGTCATACAACCTAGAGATCAATCCATATAAAGTCAACAATCCACATACATCTATCAAATCTAACATGATAAATAAGCACAAATCCACATATACACATTAGATTTAACAAGAACAAGAATGAAGACATCATTTGGGTAGGGCATTGGCGTAATCCAAGAGTTTTACATTAAAATCCACATCACATATACTCCCTAATCCCTAGAACAGGAAATCTACTCTATAACAAGAAGGGAATTGAGTCCAAAGACAAGAGAAATAAGCCTCAACATTCAAATCAAGAAAGAAGATAAGAAGAGACTTAGCGAGTGCCGATGAGTGATCTTCGGATTAATCCTTCCTAATGGAGCGATAGAGAGCTAGAATCTGGCCTAGGATTGTCAATTGAGGTCTTCGAGATGTCAGATCTGAGCTTGAGTCATCTTTCCCAAAGGGGAAAAAACTTCCTCCCTTCAAATGGGGGAAAAACCCCCATTTATAAATGTGGCATAACCCTTGCTACGAGCCGTGTCACGGTCGTGCCCCTTGGAAACAACCAATGCTTGTTGGCCTCTGGAGTGTGGCACAAGGCCTTGTGGAATCCCCACAACCCCAGCGAGGTTGGTCTCTGGAGGTTAGGCATGGTCGTGCCAATTGGCATGACCTCGGTTGAGTTAAGTTTTGGTTGCCCCACATGACCATGTGAATCCACACGGCCTGAGTGGGGTTGGCTGCTGGCTGACCCGCACGGTCGTGCCCCCAGGCACGGCTAGCCTCTTGTTGCTCCCTAGTGAAGAAGCACGACCGTGCCAAGAGGCACGACCGTGCCAAGAGGCACGACCCTACTCTGCTTTTTTCTCTAAAAGCTGCTCCTTAGCGTGTTTCCGCCCCAAAAGCATTCATGTCGCAAGAAAATACACAAGAGTAGATCTCCGAACTAAAAGAGTAATTATGTTGAAATAATGAAAGGAAGTGCAAATGCGTAGAACATACTCGAGATAAAACTGTAAATGTGCGATAAAGTATGTATAATTGCGTATGTAAACTGCGCACATCTTACCCCCAGACTTAAACTTTTGCTTGCCGTGAAGTAAAAAACCCGCAATCAAGACACAAATGGCCAAACTATTCATTAGAATTCTTAATGAATGGACCCAAATGCCCAGAGTATTCATTATAATTCTTAATGAATGGACCCTTCTCTATCAACTAGTTTCATTTGTGAGTATAATTGTAGAATGCTATGGGTTTAGCCTGAAGTGAAGTTCTCACGCACAGGGCAGTAAGTGACTTATGCTCTTCAAGTTTCAATCCCTAATCCTAGTTAAGTTGTTATCAAGTTGAATTCCTCGTGTTCCTAGCGATAGACACTTACCTGCCACACACTTGGTTCTGTTAGGACCGGTTGAGTTAGAGGGGGGGGGGTGTGAATGACTCACTTCGATTTCTTCGTTGACTTGATTTTGCGCAGTGGAAACTTGAAGATAATGTTAACTCTTGTATTTACTTGGTATCCACTTCCTCAAGGAGGTGACTAGTCCAAGGATCCACACCACAGTCACTCTTCTACTATGGAATTTCTCCTTCTCGGAACTACACCGAAGGTGGAGAAACCTTACAAGGTTTATAGCTCTCTCTCTCCAAAGAAATAGCTCACAACAACTATAAGGAAGAAGAAGAAGATGATTTACAAACTTGAAATAGCTTATCTTTGTAGAGTACAACTTGAAAAATCTAGCAAGGAGGAGAGCTTGAATTTGTTTTTGAGCACTTGAGAGATCTTGATCACTTGAGAGCACTTGAGAGCAATCAAACAGTATTTTTCCCGTGCGTAATTCATTCTCTATTCTTCAGCCTTTTAAGCATCTTCGAAATATAGCTGTTTCTCTCATGGACGTCGGCGTGAATCAATTGGGGTACATCTCCAATCAATTCAAAAGTATCCGTTGAGCGCCATCATGTCCAGATCAACGGTGTAGATAATTTCATTCGAATCTCAATCAATTGGGCCAGTATTCTCAATGGATTAAACTCATCAATCGATAGTAGATCGATTTAGAAGTGCGCTGAGCTTTTGTGAAGAGGATATATCAATCGATTGGTTACCTCCAATCGATCAGCTGATCGATTCAAATACGCACTGTGCTCTCACGCAAAGCTCAATCAATCGATTTTTCGATCAATTGGTTACCTCTAATCGATTGACCGATCGATCTAGACACGCGCTGTGCTTCGTGTAAAAGGCTTTGTCAATCGATCGACCGATCGATTGGTTTCCTCTAATCGACCGGCTGATTGATCCAAGAGCGCTCTGTGCGCGCTGAGCTTTGCGCAAAGGCTAGATCAATCGATCAGCCGATCAATTGGTTACCTCCAATTGATCGACTGATCGATTCAGGAGTGCTCTGTTTCATAACCGTGCTTCTCAATCGATTGCTGGCTTCCCATTTAATAATAAGTGAATTAATACATATTTCTTTTAATAGATATCTCTATAATTGCCTGATATTATCCACTTTTGACCTAAGTACTCATGGTTTTGCTCTTGGGCTCTACGGCTCTACCCCAAAAGTCTCATGCCAATGGAGATATCTTTCTCTTATAAACCCATGATCTTTCCCATGTGTTTTCAATGTGGGACTATGTTTGCAACTTTGCAATCCCAACAATCCCCCCTCAAACAAAGGACCACAGGCTTCCCACGTTCGATCCTCGACCCACCAGGTTTTCCTGTCCCTCGGTCCATCTGACCTATTGAGACTTTCTTGCCGACTTCCTACTTGGTGTCTAGTTCTCTTGATTCGAACATAGGAGCCCCCACTTTCTTTGTTCGAGGTCAATATTGTACCCACATGGCTCAATCAGACTATAGCTCTTGTGCACAATCAGCGGTTAAACCTTTTGGCAGTCCGGACTCTGATACCAATTGTAGGATTAAAAAGAATTTAGATATCTCCATAATTGAATGATATTATTCACTTTAGGCCTAAGCCCTCATGGTTTTACTCTTGGGCTCTACCCAAAAGGCCTCATGCCAATGGAGATATTTTTCTCTTATAAACCCATGATCTTTCCCATGTATTTTCAATATGGGACTATATTTACAACCTTGCAACCCCAATAGCAAGAACTTCATCTTAAAGAAGCATAACTTAGGCTTAGATCTCCCCCTTTGTTAAATATTAAAAAAAAAATAAGAGCTCCCCTTAATAACTGTATGAACCAACCATGATATACAATAAAATAGAGGCACTCCCCCTTAGCCCATGAGAAATATAGAGCAAGATATAAACAATTCCTCGAAACCAAAGAACTATAGGGTACACCCCTACTTATCATGCAAACCAAACACTATAACAATAGAACAAAAAGCATCAATGGCACAAAACATATGTCCAACAAGATGACATATCATATATACAACTCACGAAATAGTGTCTAAGGTGCACATCATAGACTATAAGTCAAGCAAAACTATCCATACAAGAAAGGGAAACTACAAGTCACAATGAAATAGAAAATTCAATTATGTCACCCTCAGGAGGATCAACAGTATCAGTAGGAGCAATGTTGGTGCGGGAAGCATTCGACGATCGAACCTGAGTTTTGATAATGGCAAAGGATTCAAAGTTAAGGTGTGCTGTAATCTAACGTGCTTGACTAGGTGTTTCAGGAAAGTCCTAACTGTGGTTAAGCAGGTGAAAACCCTAGGGGGTGGTAATCCTAGATCATAGGGGGTGGTAACCCTATGCGGAAAGTCTTGGTGGGTCGAGTGCTTCAGGCAAAAGTCCTAGGGGGGGTAACCCTAGGTGGAAAGTCCTGGTGTCGCGAACCAGGTGAAAGACTGGACCAGCCGGGAAGCGGAAGTCCGGAAGCATCGAGCACCGAGCAAAAGTCCAGTCTATCGCACTGGCAAAAGGTAAATCTCCTGAGTGGAGTAGGTGAGGGTGCGTTCCCCGTAGAGGGAACAGTAGGCGTCAGGTCGACCTAGGGTTTCCGGTTGGAAATCCGAAGTCAGACCCGGACAATCCGGAGACTATCAAACTTTCATATTCATACTATTATTGTGTACTAACTTTGTGTTGTAGGTATTTTGGGACTAACATGTTTGCAGGTACCAAAAACACAAAGTACACCTCGGATGAACAGTGTCCGAGGCGCCTCCATGGGGCTTGGAGGCGCCTTGAACCAGTTGCTTAAGGCGCCTTGAATGAGGCATAAGGCGCCTTGGAGAGATAAAATTCGACCAGTTCAAGCTTGATCCACGCGGGCGACTCGGCTTGTTTAAGGCGCGTTGGATGGCTTTCAAGGCGCCTTGAACACCCTTTATAAGAGAGTTTCGACCAGCAACTACATATAACTCACTCTAAGCCCTTCTGCGACTAGCTGCTAACGACACGATCCCGAAGTGCTGCAACGACCTCCCGACGACCCGGAGCTTCGAATCTTCAGTTATTGATATTGTCGTTGGTATAATTTAATTATTTCTTATTGATTATTGTACTTCACTTGTAATTCTATTCGAGCTTATAGTTGTTGCCCACGGAAAGCGATCAAGGATCGCGGGCCTTCGAGTAGGAGTCGATCTAGGCTCCGAGTGAAGTAAATTCCCCTGTGTCTCTGTGTTTGTGTTTCTTTATTCCGCTGCGTGTTTTTAACTCCGATAATTTTCCGAATCGAACGAAATAGCCGCGAGCGCTATTCACCCCCCCCTCTAGCGCGTTTCGATCCAACAATTGGTATCAGAGCGGGGTCGCGTTGATTTGGTGTAACCACCAATCAGTGTTTTAAATTTTTCGGAGTCAACTGAAATTAGTATTATTACTATATTCCAATTTTTTTTCATTCGTATCGATCTCGCTCGAAGTAGGTGCAACACCACTCGAGTTAGTTCTTTTTCAAATCTTTACTCCCGCACTACTAATCCAAGACTTAGTCTTGGGACATATTTTTTATTTTTCTTTTGCATATTCTCTCAATGGCCCAACAAGAGGGTTTCAGCACCGTTCGTCCCCCCCTCTTCTCCGGAGAAGATTTCAGGTACTGGAAGGGACGAATGGAAACCTACCTGAAAATCCAATTCGAAACCTGGATGATAATCAAGACTGGTTTGGATCTGCCAACGGATAAAGACGACAAGCCTACACCCTGCGAGGACTGGGAGCCATCCCTAATCAAGAAGGTGGAAGCCGATGCCAAAGCTACCTGCACCCTCCAGTGTGGTCTTACCAAGGAGGAGCTCAACAGAGTCGGTCCATTTTCAACCGCAAAGGAGCTGTGGGAGAAACTGATAGAACTCCACAAGGGCACCTCCAACACCAAGGTAAGTAAAAGAGATCTTTTACTTAATAAACTATATAATCTGAAAATGTAGGAAGGTGAGACGGCAAGCTCTCTACACGCAAGAATTCAAGACATCCTCAACTCTCTCCACGGAATCGGGCAAAAGGTAGAGAATCGGGACGTCATAAGGTACGCACTAAATTCGTTTCCGAGGAGCACATTGTGGGCATCAATGGTAGATGCCTACAAAGTCTCCAAGGATTTATCTTCAATAAAATTAGATGAATTATTCTGTGAGTTTGAATTACATGAGCAGACTAATGCATAGCCAACCGAGAAGGGGGTTGCTTTGGTTGCAGGTACCAGTCGAACGCGCGAACCGAGATCACGAAGAAGAACTGAACCAGAGTCAGAAGAAGAACCAGACTTAGATGATGAAGATGAAGAACTAACAACGGAGCTCATGAATCTTGTGAAGAGACTTTACAAGAAGAAGAAATGCTTCAACAAGAAGGACCTAAAGAAGGCAGTCCAATCCAAGGAGGCCCAACCAAGTTCTAAGGTAAAGTTCGAAGTGATTTGCTACGGGTGCAACCAAAAGGGGCACATCAAGGCCAACTGCCCGAATCAAAAGGATGCAAAGAAGCAGAGAAAGAAGAAGGCCTTAAAGGCAACATGGGACGAATCTTCCTCAGAAGACGACGACGACGAACTCGATCAGACGAGTTTACTTGCGCTGATGGCCCGGGACCAGATCGACGAATCCGAGAGTGAGATCGTGTCGGAGGCCGAGTCCGTGCGAAGCCACGGATCCGTATCCGTTTCCGAAGGGCCTGATCCCTCTGCAAGTATCCCTCGCCTTAATAATCTAGTTAATTACTTATTGCGAAAATTAGCTAAGTCGAACCTTAGAGTTAAGTCCCTTCTAAAGGAAGTAGAAGTCCTTAAAGAAGCGACTGACTCCAAATCTTTGACTGAACCAGTTCAGACTGGAAACTTAATTCAAGTTCAAAAACTTGAAGAAGAGAACTCCAGTCTGAAAACTCAAGTTAAGGATCTGGAAAAAACTCTAGAACGGTTTTCTTTAGGTTCCAAGAATCTTGACCTAATTCTTGGGACACAAAGAGTTGTTTACAATAGAACTGGTCTAGGATTTAAACTAAAAAGGAAATACAAATCTTACTTATCTCTTGTAGAAAGAATAAATAGAAAAACAGTCCAAGCATGAGTCCCCAAGTCCAAATTGATTAATCAAGGTGGACTTGGTCAATATTGGATCTCGAAGGATCAAATCCACTACCTCGATAGATCATATCGAGACTTTGATCCAGGGGGAGCAAAAAGAAAAACGATACTAATAAAACGAACTTAATTCAAAATTAAATTAAAAAATTCGAAATTAAATTAAAAAATTCGAAGTTAAATAAAAAATTCAAAATTAAATTAAAAAATTTGAAATTAAATTAAAAAATCGAAATTAAATTAAAAATTTGAAATTAAATTAATAATTCAAAATTCAAAATTCAAAATTAAATTAAAAATTTGAAATTAAATTAAAATTCAAAATTCAATTAAATTCGAAATTAAATTAAAATTCAAAATTCAAAATTCAAAATTCAATTAAAAATTCAAAATTAAAATTCAAAATTCAATTTAAGTCAAATAAAAAAATTAGAAGGAGGATCCAGAATAGCAGGCAACCCCAACTAAACTACCCGACTGGGTAACCGAACTTAATCTACCCAAAATGGGTAAACAAGAGTAGACTACCCGGCAGGGTAATTAAGGTTAGACAAAATGGGCTAGGTTTAACTTGACCCACGGTACTGGTGAAGTTTTTGGATGATAGTACGTTAGGGAAGCTTGGGCATCGCATGTCTAGGAAGATATGACTTCGACCTGGTGCATTTGACCAAGTGGAACTGACCGAAGCTACCCTTAAATGGATCCTAACCAGTTAGACCAAGATTTAGTATTAAGTTCAATGGGTATGACTATTTGGAAAACCTCGAAGGCATAGTTACTTTAATGAGTTCCTTGTGACTCACCATAGCCCAGAAGTTTATCCAAAGAATGCTTACTTGTTGAACCTAAAACTAAACCTGAATTTAACACAAAGTTAAACCAAACCCTTAAATTGAACCTCAATTCATCTCACAAAAATTATAGGATTCACTAATTGAAAATTTAGATCGGGTGAGATGACTAAATAATTAAAATCAAACATTTAAAAATCTTTTAAAACTTAATTTCAAAATTCCTTTAAAAATATTTTCAAAATTATTTTAAAAATCTTTAAAAACATAATTTCAAAATTCCTTTAAAAATATTTTCAAAATATTTCAAAATTATTTTAAAAATCTTTAAAAACATAATTTCAAAATTCCTTTAAAAATCTTTTCAAAATATTTCAAAATTATTTTAAAAATCATTAAAACTTAATTTTAAAATTCCTTTAAAAATCTTTTCAAAATTATTTTAAAAATCTTTCAAACTTAATTTTAAAATTCCTTTAAAAATCTTTTAAAACTTAATTTTAAAATTCCTTTAAAAATCTTCTCAAAATATTTTAAAAATCTTTTAAAAACTTAATTTCAAAATCATTTTAAAATTTTTTAATCAATTTCAAAATTATTTAAAAATTATTTCAAAATTAATTAACTTATTTGTCAAAATTAATTTAATTAAAATTATTTTTCAAAAATTAACTTAAAATTATTTTTGTCAAAACTTAATTAACCTAAAATATGTGTTAACTTAAAATTAATTAAATTCATATCATAATAAAAAAAAATGGGGACACGTGGCGCCTGAATGAAGGCGCCTCCCACACGAGGGAGGCGCCCTCAACAGCGGCGGGAAATTTCCCGCCGCCTGTTTAAGGCGCCTTAAGGAACCTTTAAGGCGCCTCCAAAGGCGCCTTAAGGAGCCTTTAAGGCGCCTTCACTCAGCGTTTTTGCCATGAACAGAAGCTCCTCCTTCTGTTCGTTTTCTGCCGAAATACAACCCAAGTGCGATTTTCCCCAACCAAGGCGCCTTCAACCCATCTCTTCCTCCTTTAATCCTTGCAATGCCTCCTAGGTATACTCTAAACTCTTCTCAATCATCTATTACATAAATTTCATGCTTGTTTTGCTATTTTTTCTTGTATAATGTCAAAAATAGGAAACGTCGTATTGTTGATTCTACACCGGCTAGGGCCCCTTCCATGGACCCTAGATTCCCCTCGGAGTAACATAGGATAGATTTCGCTAGGTTCACCTTTGAGTCTATCAAATCTAGATATATTGGTAGGGAATTTTTATCCCAATACTGTCAACCCGCAATCCAGATGATAAACTACTATCATCTAGATAAACTGGTTGACTGTACGACTACAGTCAATCAAGACCTGTGTGCCCAGTTCTATCACAACCTTGAAAAGGTTGATGATAGCACCTATTCCACCAGAGTTGGTGATACTGACCTTCAGTTTACTCCCTTCCTACTTCGCACCAGCTTAGAGCTTAGGGAGTCCCAGTGTACATTCTTGTGTTACCCGAGTAGGGAGCTACCTTTCGGTGCTCCTTATTCTCACATCACCTTAGAAGACATCTGCATGCATTTTTTTGGGGAGGAGAGACCCTTGGGCCTGACGGAGTTCAGGTCCACTCTTCTTCGCGTTCAGGACTATGTTATGTACAGAGTCCTGACAGCATGCATTCTACCCATCTCATCTCGAGACGTCTCGAAGATGCGATCATCCCACTCGTTCTTTTTATACACCCTCAGCCAGCACCTAGATATAGACATAGCTCTACATATGTTTCATAACATCATTCTTGTATCTAGTACAATGACATCTGGAGTGATTCATATGCCCTACTGCCATATCTTGACCCAGATATTCTCCAGCTCTAGGATAGACATTACTAGAGGGGCACTCATTCCACTTACCATTTATGATGAGTTAGGCCAGCGTAGCCTTAGATTAGCGGGTGTAGAGGTCACTGCCGAGGGGATTTTGGCCTGGAAGGGCCGACCACCACCAGTCGCTGCTCCTGATGCTCCAGAGGCCCAGGACGTACCAGGTGAGGATGAGGAGTGGCCTGATTTCCTGGCAGAGGACTTTTTCGCAGATCCTTCCACCTCTGCCGGACCCTCCACATCAGCCGGGCCTTCATTATCGGCATCACTATCCGTCGAGGATAGGCTCGCCCGACTTGAGGTTCACTCCATTGAGACTCGACGCTACCTCCGATCTCTCCGATCCGAGATAGCTGCAGGTTTCGAGTCCCTCCGAGGCGAGATACGGCGTCAGGGACAGCCTCAGCCGGCACCCGAGCAGCCTCTAGTCGATCCTCCAGCTGACGATCCACCTGCTTGACTCTATCCTTTTAGACTGTCTGGATATGTCACTCACTTCTTGGATCTGGATATCGTACTCATCTTTTGGATTGTATCTTGGATTTGGTTATCTGATGTTTAGCTGACTTATATTTAATTCAGTACTTATGTGTCACTTTTTCAAAATTGTGAGTATAATTTCAAAATCACTTTTAAATTGGTTTTAAAAATCTAGGAAAAATAATGATTTCAAAATCCCCCTTTCTTAGAATTTTCAAAAATTGGACTTAGTTTAGGCTTTACCCTAGAAATCATGTTCTCCTAGATTTAAGCCAGAGCATCTCACAAACACCTAGGTATACCTTGCTTGTGTTTGAAAAACATAGAATGGTGTGAGATGCATAGGGTACAGCTTGGACTCAAGAATGCTTATTTCTGTGCATCAATATGAGTCTGGGCGTTAAATACGTTATTAACAGTAATCAAGTCAAGTCTTCCAGCCTTAGTCAAATCTAACTGGACTAAATGACTTAACTTGACTAACCAAGTGAAAGCTGCTGCCCTCTAGGCAATTAGCAAAGCTAAAGGTTAGACAGTTGGTGAAGGAAATATTAAGTTTAAACATGCTTGTACTTTAGGGCTCTGATACCTGTTCAAAACAAATTTTGGCCCATGCTTGGACTTAAGGACCAACCAGTTTAATTAAATTAAATTTTAGTTTCTCCCTCTTCATCCTAAAAATTTAAAATTAAAAAAGTTCTTACTCCTATGTTTTCAACATTAAGTATTGTTTTATTCAAATTAAGCTAAGTGTCTTTTCAACTTAAGCTCTATTTTCAAAATTCAATGTTTGCAAAAGACTATGTTCATACAGAAACCTTTAAACTTTTTCAAACTTAGCAAACCTTCAAATCTAACTTTTTATAAATTCTTGCTAAGCTATTTTTACTTACCTAAAAGTATTAAAAATCATTGCTTTCAAAATATTTTTTTGCTTAGTTAAAAGAGACTTCAAATTTCTTTAAGATTTTCAAAATTTAGCTAAGTATATTTCAAAAACAACTAAGTTTCAAAAGTGACTAAAATCGTTCTTAACAGTCTACTAAATATTAGCCTTTTTAAACTTAGGTGAATTTTTTTTTTCCAAAGTCAATTTACCATTTATAAGCCTAATATGTTTTTCAATAAGAAAAATTAAAAATTGCTTAAAACTGACTTATTTTTTTGATAAATGGCAAAGGGGGAGAGTAGGAAATTCAAAAAGTAAAAACTCGATCTAATTCAAAAATAAAAGGAAGCCCTTATTAAGGGGGAGCTTCACAAAGTTTAAATGTTAGCTTAAGTTATGCTTTTATTTGAATTTATATACTTAAGCTTGCTCACTTAAAATCTTTTAATATATTCATGCATTTGTTTTACTTAACTTTGAATTTGGGTTGCCATAATCAAAAAGGGGGAGATTGTTGGTGCGGGAAGCATCCGACGATCGAACTTGAGTTTTGATAATGACAAAGGATTCAAAGTTAAGGTGTGTTGTAATCTAACGTGCTTGACTAGGTGTTTCAGGAAAGTCCTAACTATGGTTAGGCAGGTGAGAACCCTAGGGGGTGGTAACCCTAGGTCATAGGGGGTGGTAACCCTATGCGGAAAGTCTTGGTGGGTCGAGTGCTTTAGGCAAAAGTCCTAGGGGGGGTAACCCTAGGTGGAAAGTCCTGGTGTCGCGAACCAGGTGAAAGACTGGACCAGCCGGGAAGCGGAAGTCCAGCAGAAAGTCCGGAAGCATTGAGCACCGAGCAAAAGTCCAGTCGATCGCACTGGCAAAAGGTAAATCTCCTGAGTGGAGTAGGTGAGAATGCGTTCCCCGTAGAGGGAACAGTAGGCGTCGGGTCGACCTAGGATTTTCGGTTAGAAATCCGAAGTCAGACTCGGACAGTCCGGAGACTGTCAAACTTTCATATTCATACTATTATTGTGTACTAACTTTGTGTTGTAGGTATTTTGGGACTAACATGTTTGCAGGTACCAAAAACACAAAGTACACCTCAGATGAACAGTGTCCGAGGCGCCTCCATGGGGCTTGGAGGCGCCTCGAGTGCAAAGCTGGAGCTGGCTGCGAAGCACTCTGGAGGCGCCTTGGAGGAGTCATAAGGTGCCTTGAACCAGTTGCTTAAGGCGCCTTGAATGAGGCATAAGGCGCCTTGGAGAGATAAAATTCGACCAGTTCAAGTTTGATCCACGCGGGCGACTCAGCTTGTTTAAGGTGCCTTGGATGGCTTTCAAGGCGCCTTGAACACCCTTTATAAGAGGGTTTCGACCAGCAGCTACATATAACTCACTCTAAGCAATCCTTTTGCGACTAGCTGCTAACGACACAATCCCGAAGTGCTGCAACGACCCCTCGACGACCCGGAGCTCCGAATCTTCAGTTATTGATATTGTCGTTGGTATAATTTAATTATTTCTTATTGATTATTGTACTTCACTTGTAATTCTATTCGAGCTTATAGTTGTTGCCCACGGAAAGCAATCAAGGATCGCGGGCCTTCGAGTAGGAGTCGATATAGGCTCCGAACGAAGTAAATTCCCATGTGTCTCTGTGTTTGTGTTTCTTTATTCCGCTGCATGTTTTTAACTCCGATAATTTTACGAATCGAACGAAATAGCCGCGAGCGCTATTTACCCCCCTCTAGCGCGTCTCGATCCAACACAGAAGGACTTCTAAAAGCATCAATAACAGGTGGCACATCACCTGTTGGAGGGGGAGGCTGAGGAGAGTGACCTGACATCCAAGATCACACTAGCTCTGTCAGACAGTCAATGCTCATCTGCAAAGTGGCAACCTCAGTGTGCACCTCAGCAATAGCCATGGACAGCTCCTCAAAGTGAGTGTCCACAGTATTCTCAAGTGTCCAAAGTTGATCAACTCCAACGGGACTAGGAGAAGCAGGTGCCTCAACATCCGCCTCAGGATTAGCTACCCCTGAGTTGACGCCTATTCTGCCCTCCGAGGTCAATCCCTTGGTCCCTCACCAAGGGCACGTTGGTCAATCCATCGTACGCCATCCGACCCATCCTTAATACCAGTCTTAGTGAAGGACCGTGCAGAGATTCAGGAATACGCGATGATCATATGCTCTAGCTTCCCTTGGGATGCATCAATGTACATTGACTCTAGCCAGTTTGTAATGATATTGCCAAAAGGCATATGGACTGTTTGATGCACCGACTGAGTGAAATGGATGATGCAATGAAAGATGCTCAAAATAATGTTGACATCAAGGAGATGCCGCATGGCGTACAACAAAAATATGTGAGAGGGTCTGATGAGGGCTAAGGCACAAGAGACAATAGGTAAAAGATAGTTAATAACTATTTTGAATAAAGCATTGCCCCCGGCGGATAATTCAAGGGCGAAGAAGGTGGTAATATGCGCATTTGGACCATCTAGACGGGGACGACCAAAGAGACTCTGATGCATGGAATCAATGGTGATATGCTCAAATGGTGAAGGAAAGAGATCAGGTAAGGTGGGGTAAAACACGAACTCATTCGTCGACGGACGACACCCCAAAAACTGTTGAAGGATATGATAATAAAAATCCAAGCTGCGCTTGGCGACATGAGTACGGTAAAGAACTCCATCGGATTTATGCAAGTTATTATAGAACTCAGATACAAGCTAGACATTGACACTTCTTTTACAATAGACAATGGATGAAAGCTTGTAATGTTCGATTAAGGAGAAGGCTTCAAAGCAAGAATCATGATACAATTGACGATCGATGGACCGAGGAGGGATGAGCTTGAAGGTGTTTCAGTTAAAAGCTTGCTGCAAAGCAGCATTCGGAAGTGTTGATTCATGGGAGGTAGAGGGCGGGATTGCAACTGAGAAGATCCCTCACCCGATTCACTAACCTTTGGTTTCTTCCTAAACGTGAGGAATGAAATGAAATACAGGCAACACAATGCAATGAATGCAATGTCGTGCATATGATGCATGAATGGAATGTGCCAAAAAAACACAGCAATATTAGAAACTTAAGGCAACACTCAGAATATAGAAGCAAAATCTAGAGAGAAAGTAGAGGGAAGGTGTAGGGTTTACTTAGGATTTGGATTCCTCATCCAAGCATGTGAGTTGCGCGACGATGAGACAAGGAAGACAGTGAACCGCGAGCCCCCATTCACCGAGAGGAGAAGAGCGGAAGTGGGAGAGGAAGAAGAGGGCACTCATCGCTGGAGAAGACCGCTAGAAAAGGCGACCGAGGAAGTCGAGAGAGTCACCGGGGGAATAGACCAAATTAGGGCACGAGACGAGTCGAGAAGGAGAAGATTTGAAATGAAAGTAAACTTAGGTCAACAGTGTTTAAGTAAGTGATTTGGATTTCGGGTTCCCCAATCGATCGCCCGATTGATTGAGAGCAATTGAATCGATTGACCGATCGATTCACCAAGCCAATGTGCAATTCAGACATGCAACTCAATCGATCGACCGATTGATTGAAACTCACTAAATCGATCTAGTGATCGATTCAGTGACTCTCTGTGGGTGAGATGCGAGCTTCCCAATCGATTGACCAATCGATTGGGATTACTGAAAATGCTACAGTTCTGATTTCTATCAGAGTCGAGTTTCATAAAGACATAAATAATTATACGACAATCCAAAAATCATGAAATTTTGGGTAGACACTGCTTATGTCTTATATTATCAGGGAAAAATAAGTTTTGACAAAAATGATCCTTGTTTTCGTAGATTGATACGTAATTGGAAATCATTTAAAACGTCAATAATTTCTGCAAGTTTGTATCTAATTATGCAATAGTAACTCCTATACAAAAACAAACTTCAACAAGGGAGTCTGATATATATTCCAAAATAGAATTTCCAATCATAATCTTTGGGCTAAATGCACATGATTTGTGCACTTGCTTTCCCTATGATTGGGCAAATGAATGTTTCATATGAAATTCAATTTTCTTGGCCAAAATAATATATCATAACAAACATGATGACCGAGAGAATTGTCCCTAACCTCTCACTCTCATCTAAACATTATCAAGAGAGCAAAAATAAGGAAATCCTATGGCTTTGTGAAAGGCAAAATAGAAGTTAAGAGAACTTCAAGAATTTCATCTTGGAAATGATCATGGTGGATTATGGTTTATTCAATACAATACATTCGCAATTCCCTTCGAAGAAAACTAAATTTGACTTCGGGAAGAGGTTTAGTGAAAATGTCGGCTAAGTTTGGTTTTAACTCAATATAATTTAGAATAATGTCACCTTGGGTTACATGATCACAGATAAAATGATGCTTAACCTCTATGTGTTTTGTTCTTGAATGGTGGACAGGATTTTTTGTCAAGTTAATTGTATTCACATTATCACAGAGAACTCTAACATTTTTATAAGTAAGTTTATAGTCCTCTAGAGTATGGATCATCCACAATAATTGTGTACACATTCCCCCATAACAATATATTCCCCTTCGGTTATGGAGAGAGCTACACAATATTGTTTCCTACTTGACCAACTTACTAGAGAGACCCTAAAATTTGACAACAACCACTAGTACTTTTGCGATCCAATTTGCATCCGGCATAATTGGAATCAATATATCCCATTAGATCAAAAGTTTCAGTTCGAGCATACCAAAGGCCTATATTTTGAGTTCCCTTGACATATCGAAAGATTCGCCTAACGACACTCAAATGTGACTCCTTGGCACATGATTGATATCTTGCACACATACCCATGGTAAAAAGTATATCGGGTCTGCTAGCCGTGAGATAAAGAAGAGTTCCTATAACACTATGATACACCTTAGAGTCAACTTCTTTTCCTTCAAGATCATTATCTAATTTAGTGCTAGTAGCCATGGGACTAGATATATTTTTGGCATTTTCCATTCCAAATTTCTTAAATAATTCTTTAGCATATTTAGATTGATGAATGTAAATTCCCTCTTTTGTTTGTTTAATTTGTAAACCTAGAAAAAATGTCAACTCACCAACCAAACTCATTTCAAACTCATTCTCCATGTGATTAATGAACTCATTTTAGAAATCTCTATTTGTGGATCAACAAATAATATCATCTACATAGACTTAGGCTACAAAGATATTGTCGGTGCAGTTAGCACTAACGATCTAACTCAAGTTTTGATGAATGACAAAGTAGGTTAAGTTAGTTTCATTGTGATCTAACGCTGTGACCAAGTGTGCAGGAGAAGCCCAGCTAGGTCAACGGGTCGATCGGATAGCTGGCACGAAGTCCAGACAGGTCGGCAGGCTGACCGGATGTCTAGCACGAAGCTCAGCTTGGTCGACGGGCCGACCAGATTGCTGGCATGAAGTCTAGATGGGTCGAAGGGTTGACCGGATGTCTGGCACGAAGTCCAGACGGGTCGAAGGGCTGATCGGACGTCTGGCAGATAAGTTAAGGTAAGCCACTGGAGGGGAGTGACGATGAGGACATATTCCTGGGAAGGGAACTTAGGCGCCGATCTAACTTAGAGCCATTTTGGAACTCTAAGTTGACATCTTAACTAGATTCCAGTCTCGGTGAGATGAAATCTAATTAATACTTTATTTTGTTTATTATAACTGTGCTAACACTTTATTTTACATGGTAATATAATTTGTATTGTGCTTTAGACTAACATTTTCTTGCAGGGAGAGAAGCTTGCTGGAAAATGGGGCCCGAGCGCCCAGAAGGGATCCGGGCACCCGGAATGCAAAAGTTATCCCCAAGCGACGTCGCAACATGGAGCACTCTGGTTGGCTGGGCTACGTCACAGTCAGGTGCCCGGAAGGGATCCGGGCGCTGAGAGCTTCCTATATAAGGAGGTCTTCTGCAGAGCTTCAACACAACAACTATATTTGCTCTACTGCACTGTGCTCCTATGGCGCTGTGATGCTACTCCAATGACGTACTGCTAAAGAGTTTTTATTTCCTTTATTTTGTTGCCGATATTGTTATTAATAGTTCCTGTAGTCAAAATTGTAATCCGATTTTAAGAACTATTAGTGATTGCCCAGCGAAAGCACTCGACGAGTGCAGGCTTTAGAATAGGAGTCGACCAAGACTTCGAACCAAGTAAATTGGTTTGTATTAGTGTTGTTCTTTTTCTTTTCCGCTGTTTACTCTCGATATGATAGTTTTTTTTAATCGCTATTCACCCCCCTAGTGTTTTCACGATCCAACAGATATCATTATCATTATTTTTCAAGAATAAGGTAGGATCAATCTTTCTTCTATGAAATCCTTTTGACACTAAAAATATTGACAATCATTCATACCAAGCACGTGGAGCTTGTTTTAGTCCATATAATGCCTTTTTAAGTTTTTACACGTGATTTGGAGATTCTAAATTTTCAAACTCTGGTGGTTGCTCAACATATACCTCTTCCTTTATAGTATCATTTAAAAATACTGATTTTACATCCATTTGATACAATTTAATTCCCTTATGAGCAGCAAATGCCAACATCATCCTAATAGACTCTAATCTAGCTATGAATGCATAATTTGCATCATAGTCCAACCCTTTTACTTGATCGAAGCCTTTAGCAACTAATCTAGCTTTGTTTCTTACAACTACTCCCTTATCATCAAGTTTGTTCCAAAAGACCCATTTTGTATCAATAATTGATTTTTCTTTAGGCCTAGGAACTAAATCCCATACTTGACTTCTCTCAAATTGAGATAATTCATCTTACATTGCTAAATTCCAATCCGGATCAAGCAAGGCATCATCAATGTTTTTTAGTTCAATTTGAGAGATTAGGGCTACTTGACTTTCTTCATTTCTAAAATAAAATCGAGTTCTCACTCCTTGTGTGATATCTCCTACTATTTGATCTAAGGGATGATTTACATGAATCCTAGTAGATCTTGATTCGTGATTTGTTGTGATTTCAGGTTCAAGTGGTAAAGTTTCAATTTTCTTACTATCACTCTCTTGGTTTTCTCCCCCTTGACCATTTCCTTCATTTAATACTAATTTCTCTAACTCAAATTGTAATTCTTCCTCATTTGTTCTAGTAGGATTTGATGGAGGATTTTCTTCAAACACAACATTTAATGATTCTTCAACTAATTTTGGTCTTTTATTATAAATTTGATATGCTTTGCTATGACTTGAGTAACCTATAAGAATACCCTCATCCGCCTTAGCGAAGAATTTTTCTAATTGAGCTTTGGTATTTAGAATATAAACCTTACATCCAAACACTCTAATATGTTTAATTGTAGGTGGTTTACCAAACCACAACCCATGAGGTGTTTTTCCTAGAAACCTATGTATTAATGTTCGATTTTGTATATAACAAGCCGTATTAATTGCTTCGACCCATAGGTAGCTATGAAGTGAATATTAATTTAACATACTCCTAGCAGCCTCTTGCAAAACCCTATTTTCCCTCTCAACAACTCCATTTTGTTGAGGAGTCCTAGGGGTGGAAAATTCATGTTTATAACATTTTTCCATGCAAAAACTTGTGAACCGATCATTTTCAAATTCACCTCCATGATCACTTCTTATTTTGTTTATCTTGTGATTCTGTTTTTTTCTACCCTTTTACAAAAAACAATCAAGGTATATAAAGTTTGATCCTTATGTTTTAAGAAAAATATCCATGTATATCTAGTGTAATCATCTACAATCACAAAGCAATACCTACTACCATTTAAAGAAACATGTCTACTACTATCAAACAAATCCATGTGAATGAGTTCTAATGCATTTTAAGTACTTACAACATTTTTACCTTTATGGGCAGCTTTGATTTGCTTACCCATTTGACATGTGTCACACATTTTGTCCTTTTGAAAGTTTAACTTTGGCAATCCTTGCACCAACTCTTTCTTTGAGAGCCTTTTAATGTTCCTCATGTTGGTGTGAGCAAGTCTCCAGTGCCAAAGCCAAGTCTCCTTTTCTTTAGACATGAGACACTTAGCAAACACATTAGTAGCACCAAATAATTTAACTTGATAAATATTTTCTTTTCTTTGGCCTATGAGCATAATGGTGTTTAGTCCACTATGTTTGATTAGGCATTGAGATGAGGTGAACTCAACTCTATAATCCGAATCACATAGTTGACTAACACTTAGAAGATTAAAATTCATGCCTTTCACTATCAAAACATTCTTTATCACAAATTTTTTAGAAATTCTAATATCTCCAATTCCTATTACTTTTAATTCACCACTATTTCCAAAAGAAATGGTACTTTTACTTTTGTGTCTAAATGATGAGAATTTTGATGAATCTCCCGTCATATGTTTAGAGCATTCACTATATATAAACCATGTCGTTGGATGTTCCCCCTCGACGCATGCCTATTCAAACACGATAAACCAAATGTTTTGGTACCCAAATTTTGGGTCTGGTAGCATCAACAACAAATTGCTTGGGTACCCAAGCTTACACAATCTTAACTCTTGAAGCATGATTTCTACTAACTAAAGACATGAATTTAATTTCTTTATGTTGTGATTTAAACCCTAAGCCCGCTTTGTTGTAAACACCCCTTTGGGCTCCTAGAATCATGTTCAAATACTTATAGCTTAAAGTAAACTTCTCTAAAGCACCTCTAAGATCATCAACTTGCAATTTCAAAGATGCATTCTCATTCTTAAGGTTATCAAATTCAAACATGTCATTTTTATGATGCATGCAACTTTCACATGGCACAATTTCATCCTTAACTGATTTCAATTCACTTTGTAATTTTTTGACCTTATCTTTTGATTTTGCAAGAGCATTAGTTAAACATGAAATGGTAGCATACATCTTATCAAGCTTGGGAGAACTTACCTCATCATCACTAGATGATGACTCACTTGAAGATTCCTCACTCTCCCTATGACTGTCTTCACCTTCGCTATCTACCACATGGCTTAAGGCCATGAGTGCCACGTGCCTTGAACTCTTTCTTTCATTTTCTTCCGATGAGCTTGAAGATGATTCATTCCATGTAGCTTTCAAGACTCTCTTCTTTTTCTTAATCTTTTCTTCTTGCTTCTTCAATTTTGGATACTCTGTTTTGTAGTGTCCCTTCTTCTTGCATTCATAACAAATTACATCAGGTTTAGACTTTGAATCCACAATGGATTTACCTTTTCTTTTTTAATCATTATAGATCCTCTTGACATCCTTCTTATTAAACTTCCTTAAGCGTCTCATCATTCTTCAAACAAAATTTTCCATTTCATTTGATGATAGCTCTTCATCACTATCACTATTACTATCTTGCTTAGACTCCGAAGATGACTCCTCCTTCTTCTCCTTCTTCTTTTCTTTGTGCTTCTTCTTACTCTTTTCATCTGCAACCAATGCAATACCTTTCTCTTTATGGCTTGTGTTAGCTTGTTCATGCAATTCTAGTTCACAAAATAATTCATCTAACTTTACTATTGACAAATCCCTTGAAACCTTATAGGCATCCACCATGGATGACCATAATGAGTTTCTTGGGAAAGATTTTAGTGTATACTTTATGAGATTCCGGCTCTCCACACTTTCTCCAATTGAATAAAGATCGTTTAGGAGTTCCTTGAATCTCCCATGTAGTGAGCTTACCGTTTCTCCATCTTTCATTGTAAAGTTTTGAAGTTGATTTATTAGGAGATCTCTCTTTGCAATCCTTGAATCCTTGGTGTCTTCATTTAGCTCAATGAGTTTATCCCACAAATCCTTAGCACTCTTGAAGGGTCCAACCTTGTTGAGTTGCTCCAATCTCAAACCACATTGAAGAGTCACGATCGCCTTGACATTTGCTTGAGCCTTCATCTTTTGTTCAACCATCCATTTTGATGATTCAAGCACTTTTCCATCCTCGGGTGGCGTAGTAAATCCCTTTGTGATCAAGAACCACATGTCAATTTTGATCATGAGATAATCCTCCATGTGGCTCTTCCAGTAAGCAAAGTTGTTGCCTTCATAGAACAGTGGCCGTGAGGTGTTGTGCCCCTCTTTCAATGACATCTTGTAGTCTTAAACTTGTGCTTTCTTGGTGGTGAATCCTCAAAAGTAATCTAGGCTCTGATACCACTTGTTAGGACCAGTTGAGCTAGAGGGGGGATGACTCACTTCAATTTCTTCGTTGACTTGATTTTGAGCAGCAGAAACTTGAAGGCAATGCTAACTTTTGTATTTACTTGGTATCCACCTCCTCAAGGAGGTGACTAGTCCAAGGATCCACACCATAGTCACTCTTCCACTATGGAATTTCTCCTTCTCGGAACTATACCGAAGGTGTAGAAACCTTACAAGGTTTACAGCTCTCTCTCTCTCCAAAGAAATAGCTCACAATAACTACATGGAAGAAGAAGAGGATGATTTATAAACTTGAAATAACTTCTCTTTGTAGAGTACAACTTGAAAATTTGGCAAGGAGGAGAGCTTGAATTTGTTTTTGAGCACTTGAGAGATCTTGATCACTTGAGAGCAATCGAATAGTATTTTTCTCGTGCGTAATTCATTCTTTGTTCTTCAGCCTTTTAAACATCTTCGAAATATAGCCATTTCTCTCATGGACGTCACCATGAATCGATTGAGGTACATCTCCAATCGATTCAAAAGTATCCGTTGAGCGCCATCATGTCTAGATCAACGTTGTAGATATTTCATTCGAATCTCAATCGATTGGGCCAGTATTCTCAATGGATTGAACTCATCAATCAATCAGTAGATTGATTTAGAAGTGCACTGAGCATTTGTGTAGAGGATAGATCAATCGATCGGTCGATCAATTGGTTACCTCCAATTGATCGGTTGATCGATCCAAATACGCACTGTGCTCTCGTGCGAAGCTCGATCAATCGATCGTCCGATCGATTGGCTACCTCCAATCGATCGGCTGATCGATCCAGACACACACTGTGCTTCACACAAAAGGTTTTGTCAATCGATTGGCCAATCGATTGGTTTCCTCCAATCGATCGACTGATCGATCCAAGAGCGCTCTGTGTGTGCTGAGCTTTGAGCAAAGGCTCGATCAATCGATCGACCGATCGATTGGTTACCTCCAATCGATTGGCTGATCGATTTAGGAGTGCTCTGTTTCACAACCGTGCTTCTCAATCGATTGCTCGCTTCCTATTTAATAATAAGTGAATTAATTCACATTTCTTTTAATACAATACCTCATGTCAGATGAACACATGTTCCCTGGACTTTGTGCTTGGAGCTTTTTCATCTATAGGACTTTATGCCAAAAGCTTGGTCCTAGACCTCCTTAGTCTTCTCTTTGCTTTGCATCCGGCCTTCTGACCTGCAAAGGCTTCTCTTGCCAAGATTTCGGTCCTTGATTTTCTTGGACTTCTCTTACCTTTTATCTAGTCTTTCGACCTACAAGGACTTCACTTGCCAAGAATCCGGTCCTCGACCTCCTTAAACTTCCCTTGTCTCGCATCCAGTCTTCTGATCTGCAAGGACTTCTCCTACAAACTCACAGCTTATGTTAGATCTAATGTATTAACCTAAAGTTAAATAATTATCAACATATTGAAACTTTCAAGGCATAATTGAACCAGCAGGTTCATCCTTCTTAATCTACCATGGTCATCTATATATATAAAGGAATATTAGCATGCGGCATGCATCCGTGCAGTTTGGTGCGGTGCACATCCAAATCCATGCTGGATCGATTCAGTCCGCATGCCTTGTCTTCTCACGCCCGTCATGCCCTCCCACCGTTGGTGGCCTCTGGCCGCCTGCCTTGAACCTTACTATAATTGGAGGGGAAGGTGAACCTAGAGGGTTCCGACCACGGTTGGGGATGGATTACGGCCGGAATCATCCACGATCGCGAGACAAGTGCGAGAAGACGAGGGCATCAGATCGATCTAGCCCCCTTAGATCGATCCACCACACGCAAGAAGACAGATAGGAAGGGCTGAATCGATCCACCACACCGTTGTCCATGGATGCGTGCCGCAGGGTAATATTTATATATATATATATATATATATATATATATATATATATATATATATATATATATATATATAGGGATATCCTGATTTTTCTAAGCAAGCTTTAATGAATCGAGCAGCATCCAGTAACTAAGATGTAGTTTAAGAAATCACCATAAGACTAAGTACTAAACAAACTCGATGAATTATGACTATTTTTAAGGTTATCAACCATTCCAGACATAAACTAAGTGAAGTGAGAAAATTAACATCAAACTAATTCCCAAAAATATTCACAACAATTCATTGCTCATTTTATGCTACTAGAGATAGAAATAGGAAATTCATTAAAAATACTAGAACAAGTCTTACAATACATGCATCAAGATATAAACGTGTTGTGATTTATGCTCTAATACAAATACAAGTTAGCAAGTAAAGTGGAGAATGATGTAACTCTATTACCATAAAAAGTTGCACACAAGAATGTAACAAAACGAGAACTAAAGTGTAGCAAATAAAGAACTGAACAAAAATAAGCAAAAGTACAACTAAAGCAAGCAATACAACTAAAATAAGCAAATGCACTCTCCCAAACTTAAACCTTTTCATCATCCCGATGAAATTTAAATGGAGGAGAAAATAATCTGCTAGAGGAGGGAAATCTGCTAGAGGAGGAGGAAAATAATCAGATGGTGGGGGATAGTTTGATGGAGGAGGATAAGGATTATTGGGGGGGGGGGGGGGGGGGGCTGCCTCCTGATCGACTAGGTCGTAGAGGAAATGGAGGCAATCTAGGCATGGTGTCAATATGCTCATGATACTGATAGATTATGGACACTTGTTGCCTAGTAATCTCCATGGAGCATCTGAATTCCTCTATTCTCCTTTGGTCGTCATTATAATCCCTGATAAAAACTGCCACATCTCGCATACTGAAAGTGATCTCGTACGTCTTGAAACTGGTCATCACTCAGTTTGAAGTAGTCCTCCAACAATTGTTGTTGGGCACTAAAGAATGTAGAACCGACTCTGGATGGAAGGGTGGTTTTGGGTGTCTAGATGATGAGGGTTCAGGATGATCTGCGAGAGCGGGAGCATCCTCGAGAACTGTATCTATAATAACCACTACAAAAAATTATGCGAATAATGATGAAATCACCGACTAAATTTAATTCAGTAGGTAAGTACCGACTGAACTTAACTTTCAATTGGTAATTACAAATCGAATTAAATTTAGTCGATACTTACCGACTGAAATTCACATTCCGTCAATAAATCTTAACGCGAGTGTGGTTAGTGGGCTTGCGGTTTAGGGTTTTGGGATTTTCCGACGGAATTCGCATTCCGTTGGAAATTATCGATGGAATGTGAATTCCGTCGAAAATCTCGATTAGAAATTAGGGCACAGGAATTTCTCTTCTCTCCCCGCGATCCTTCTCGGCACACGAACTCCTCTATCCCGGTGAACCTCTTCTCGGCGATCAGTAACCCTCTCCTCTCCCATTCTTGGTGATCGGTAACCCGCCTCTTCCTCCCTCCTTCCTCGTCTCAGAGTATGCTTCTCTACTCCTCCCTCATCTCTTCCTCTTCTTGTAAAAGTTCCCACGCATGCTCTGCTCGCAGCCGACCGGCCGGCCGCAGGGGCCTTGCTCGCAGCCGACCGTAGGGGCCTTGCTCGTGGTCGGCTGCAGGGGCCTTGCTCGCGGCCGGCCACAGAGGTCTTGCTTGCGATCGACCGTAAGGGCCTTGCTCGCGGCTGACCGCATGGGCTTGCTCGCGGCCGACCGCATGTGCCTATGGCCGGTCCCTAATACTATGATACTATTGGTATGTTTGAACTTTTGTAAAGTTGAAACATTTTAAGTTCTGCTTGCATTCTAAAAGGCCATTTTGCTTGTCATGTAGAACCAATCCAAATTGTGATGAGGAGAAAAAGATTAACTAAATATTTCAAACTGCGAAGTGTGTGGATTCTTACTTAAATCAGACTAGCATTTTTCATCTCGTATATCATGATCTTTATCCATGCTATATTTTTTAGTAGATTTGATAGTTTGCATGTCCATTGTTCTATAGATTAGATTTATTTTATTTGCATTATCTTTTATTTATATGTATTGCTATTTTATTTAATGTTACACTAAGCAATAACATGTGTTTATTAGAAATTCTATGTTTATAATGATTCCCTAAGTAATAACATGAAATTCTAAGTTTGTAATGATGTCCTAGGAATACCTGTTGGACCCCATGATAGTTTTGATGTGATCAACCAAGTTGGTTAGGTCATGCGTTGTATTTGATCCCTGTGTCTAAGTGTGCAGGAGCTTAAGAGCGCAGGAAGTCGAGCGGAAGACGCAGCTAGCGAGAAGGACGACACGGGAAGGGAGTTGACGGGCTCGGTGTGTCCGAAGGACGAGAGAGCTACGGAAGAGTACTCCGGTGGGCGTGAAGAGCGTGCGCGACGTTCGAGGGACGTTAAGCCGGGACGGAAGGCTGCTCGAGGAGAAGGCCGGGAATTGGGTTCGGGTGAGTCCTATTCCGGTTGGCCGCAATCACCCAAAAGAACGGAGAGTAAGAAGCTGAAGAAACCAGGCTGAAAAGTAGGCTGCCAGCTTAGAGGCGCCTCCAGCAGGCTTGGAGGCGCCTCCATCATGCAGGCGCCTTCAACCCTGTTGAAGGCGCCTTCAACAGGTCAAAGTGACCGTTCTGCGCGCGGATAAAGTTTTATCCGCTGACTCCCTTGGAGGCGCCTTGGACCCTCGTTGGAGGCGCCTTGGAGTCTCGGGATAGGATTTCCAAGGCCTATATAAATGCCCCTGGAGCTAGGAATTCAATAACAACTCAAGCATTCAATCTGTAGTGTTTCCTAGCAATAGTTCTGAGCTTTTGAAAGTGTAAAAGGATTCTACGCCTTCAGCAAAGGAGAGTTTCTTTTAGTGCGCTTCTATTGCCCTGGATTAACAACCTCCTTGGTTGTAACCAGGTTAATTCTTCTGTGTCTTTCTTTTACTGTTTTATTATTTTGTTAACTATTGCACTAACTGAGTTGAAAGTACGAGGAGGGTATAGTTACTTTTTGTTTTCAGCAATTCACCCCCCTCTTGCCGGTCTCCGCTGCACCAACAAGTGGTATCAGAGCCTGATCGCCTCAGAAGGACTAACCGCCAACTGAAGCACTACGATCAAGACGATGGCCGGAGCGAACATCCATCCCCCGAAGTTCGACGGAGACTTCGCCACATGGAAGCGCAAAATGGAGGTATTTTTTAAAACAGACTTTGATATTTTAATTACTATGAAATATGGTTTTGCAGCTCCTAAAGACAAAGAAGAAAACACGTGGAGCAAAAAGGAGCAAGCAGATTTCGTCGCCAACGGAAAGGCTAAGTTCCACCTACTCAGCGTTCTGCCGCCACAGGAGGTAAACCGGATCGGAAGCTACGACTCCGCGAAAGATCTCTGGGAAAAATTCCTGGAACTTCACGAAGGTACCTCCGAAGCGAAGCTAGCAAAGCACGACATCCTTCGGAACCAGTTAACGAACCTCCGGATGAACCAAGGCGAGAAGGTAGCGCAACTCCAAGCAAGAATCAAGGAGCTGATAACGCAACTAACGAACCTTGGAGAAGAGGTAACCAACCGGGATTCTATCCGATACGCGCTCAATGCCTTCCCGAGAACTCCAGAGTGGGCCTCCTTAGTAGATGCGTATTACATCTCTATGGACCTCGAGGTAAGTACGTTAGAACAATTATTTTCCACTTTCGAACTTCACGAGTCTCGAGTTTCAGAACCCAATGGAGCAGAGAAGACAAGTCAGAATATTGCCTTAAAGGCAAATATGAACAGTTCTGACTCCAAAGCCTCAGTCGACGAATCTGAAGCGGCACTACTGGTAAGACGCTTCAATAAGTTTTTCAGTACTAATAAATTTAAACCGCAGAGGCATCATCGAAAGAAGAGGACAGTTCGCTGCTATAACTGCAACGAAGAGGGGCACATCAAAGATGACTGCCCAAAGCTAAAGAGAAAGGAGAAAGAAAGGGAAAAGCCAAAATACAAGAAGCCAGAACCCTCCAAACACAAGAATCTGAAGGCTACTTGGTCAGATTCGTCAACCTCTGAGTCAGACATCGAAGAATTCTCAGGATTAGTGCTATTGGTGAACCATCAACCGGAAGAAGACTCAAGCTCAGATATGAGCATCGATGAAGGGGGAGAAACCTCAGAAGAAGAAAGCAGCAGTGAAGGGGGAGCGTCACCAGACCAGGTAAGTAAGGTACGCAATCTAACCCCAACTCAATCTTTTAAATTTATCAAGTCTCTTTCTAAAGAGTTAGATCAATTAGAAAAAGTGAATGCTGAACTAAAGTTGAACCTAGCAAGAGCATGCCCGTTAGAAATGTATGATCATCTAAAATCAGAAAATGAAAATTTGAAATTAGAAATTGAAAAACTGAAATATGCTGCATGCTTAAATCAATTTCCAAATTCAAAATTAAGAAGTTATGGTAAATTAAATTGGTATATAAGGAAGCATCAAGGTCAACTTAGAAAAATACCAAGAAACTATGTACCCCCTAGATTTTTGAATAATCCTGTAGGAAGGAACCTCTATTGGGTTCCAAAATCTGTGCTTAATTAATTTTTCAAAAATTAAAAAGCTTACAGTGAGAAAATTAAACATTAAAATTCTTTATGGAAGCTTTGTCTAAGGAAGTGGTTGTTGCTCCAATAACCAAGAAGGCCTAGTGCCTCGCCACGACCTGGAAGCTAAAATATTGAAAGAAAATGTTTAATTAACTTTCTGAAAAAGTATTAAAAAAGTATTAAATAATGCTTTGAAAGTTTATCAAATATTTGTTAAAATAAAAAAAAAATTCCTAAGAAATTTTTTTCTAAATTTTTTTTTGGTTAGAACTTTTTTTCTAAAAGTTCATTTCACTTAACTTAGAATTTTTTTTTTTAACATTTACTTATGATTTTTTTTACTTAGAAAGTTTTTTTGGAAAATTTATGTTAACTTAGCAATTTTTTCCAAAAATTCATTTTTAACTTAGAAAATTTTCAAAAACTTCAATCTTACTTGAAAATTCTTAAGACCCCATTTTTGCTGTGATCAAAGGGGGAGACATAAGTACAAGTTTAGGGGGAGTTAGAAAAAATTTAAAATTTCTGTTATTATAAAAATTATGTTTAACTTGTCAGTTTAGTAATTTACCTTTAAAATTACTATTTATGTCTATGTTGTCCCTAACTTGAACTTGGGTTGATGCACATCAAAAAGGGGGAGATTGTTGGACCCCATGGTAGTTTTGATGTGATCAACCAAGTTGGTTAGGTCCTGCGTTGTATTTGATCCCTGTGTCTAAGTGTGCAGGAGCTTAGGAGCGTAGGAAGTTGAGCGGAAGACGCAGCTAGCAAGAAGGACGGCACGGGAAGGGAGCTGACGGGCTCGGTGCGTCCGAAGGACGAGAGAGCTGCAGAAGAGTACTCCGGTGGGCGTGAAGAGCGTGCGCGGTGTTCGAGGGACGTTAAGCCGGGACGGAAGGCTGCTCGAGGAGAAGGCCGGGAATTGGGTTCGGGTGAGTCCTATTTCGGTTGGCCGCAATCACCCAAAAGAACGGAGCGTCGGAAGCTGAAGAAACCAGGCTGAAAAGTAGGCTGCCAGCTTGGAGGCGCCTCCAGCAGGCTTGGAGGCGTCTCCATCATGAAGGCGCCTCCAGCAGGCTTGGAGGCGCCTCCATCATGAAGGCGCCTTCAACCCTGTTGAAGGTGCCTTCAACAGGTCAAAGTGACCGTTCTGCGCGCGGATAAAGTTTTATCCGCTGACTCCCATGGAGGCGCCTTGGACCCTCGTTGGAGGCGCCTTGGAGCCTCGGGATAGGATTTCTAGGGCCTATATAAAGGCCCCTGGAGCTAGGAATTCAATAACAACTCAAGCATTCAATTTGTAGTGTTTCCAAGCAATAGTTCTGAGCTTTTGAAAGTGTAAAAGGCTTCTCCACCTTCAGCAAAGGAGAGTTTCTTTTAGTGCGCTTCTATTGCCCTGGATTAACAACCTCCTTGGTTGTAACCAGGTTAATTCTTCTGTGTCTTTCTTTTACTGTTTTATTATTTTGTTAACTATTGCACTAACTGAGTTGAAAGTACGAGGAGGGTATAGTTACTTTTTGTTTTCAGCAATTCACCCCCCCTCTTGCCGGTCTCCGCTGCACCAACAATACCATTATATTCTAAGCTTATCATTCATTTGCTTTGGTGTAGAAGGGATTTTTGATTATATGATACAAAGATCATGAGATGAAATTTAGCTTATAATGCTTTATTTAAGCTTATTTCAAATGATAAAAGTTTAATAATGTTTCAAATCATATTCTCATTAGGTAACAATGTATATGAACAAAGTTTGAATGTACAATCGATCAGAAAATAGATTTATCAGAGATGATTTTATTGCTGAAGTTGAACAGTTTGTGAGCTTTGCTAAAAATGATCCAGAATGTATGAATGGTGTCGTACAATCATAAAAATATCAAAATAGAGCTTTTTGTGATGAGGATACTTTAAAAATGCATATATATGTAGAAATGGTTTTGTGCAAAATTACTACAATTGGTATTGTCACAGAGAGTCTTATTTATATGAACCAATTGGGCATTCTGGTGGTTAGTCATCTGGGCCAACTGTTACCGTTCCTGAAACATCAACTAATATTGAGTTTGCAATGCAATCAATGGTTCATGATGTGATGAATGCAGTTGACTATTCCAATATAGATGAAATACCAATACCTGAATATCAACAATTATATGAAATGTTAAAGACTAGTGAAAGAAAAGTGTGGGAAGATATTCCTTCTGGTCATTCTCAACTATCAACTACTGTAAGATTATTGAATATGAAAGCAGAATATCATTTTTCTGAAAGATGTTACGATAACATCTGTCAATTGATGTCAGAGTTGCTCCCTGCTAATAACATAATGACTGATAACATCTATGAAACAAAGAAATTGATCAGAGGTTTATGTTTAGTTGTAGAGAAGATTGATTATTGTATAAACAACTATATGATATTTTGGAATGAAGATAGTGATATGAATGAATACAAAATCTGTACTCATTCTCATTTTAAGAATCGTACTCGTATACCATGGAAGAAGAAGAAAAATATTGCTTGGAAAGTGATGTATTATTTTCCGTTAACTGCTAGACTTCAATGCTTGTATGCATCTGCCACTACAACTTGCCACATGATGTGGCATCATGAGCATGAGAATAAGCACGAAGGAGGTATAATGTGGCATCCTTGTGATTTCCTTGCATGGAAACATCTTGATACTATATTTCCCTCCTTTGCAATGGAACCACGTAATGTGAGATTGAGATTTTTTGTAGATGGATTTCAACCATTTGGTCAGTCGGGATAACAATATTCATCTTGACCAGTTATATTAATACCGCACAATTTACCGCCATGGATGTTCATGCAAGATGAATTTATTTTTCTTACCGTGCTTAGTCCTGGTTCAACTAATCTCAAAGATAAGATAGATGTTTTCTTATAGCCTTTGATTGTCAAGTTGAATGAATTATGGAATGTAGGGTCGGTGACTTATGATGTTGCAAGTAAAAATAATTTTACATTGCATGCTACCTTATTATGGACGATTAGTGATTTTCTAGCATACTCAATGTTGTCGGGATAGAGCACGGCTGGTAAATTAGAATGCCCACATTGCGGGACAGAGTCCAATGCATTTTCATTACCTTGTAGTGGGAAGGTATCTTGGTTTGATAATCACTATAAATTTTTATCAGTTGATCACCCTTTTAGGCGAAATAAGAAAAATTTTCTAAAGAATGTTGTAGTCAGAAAATCTCCCCCAACAGTCCATGCTTTAGGTGAAGAAATCATTGAACGAATAGATAGTTATGGATTTCTCTTAGTATCTCAGCCTAATTCTAATGAGATAAATAAATATCTTGTTAGGATGTGCAAGTGTGGTTCGAAGAAAGGAGCATTTTCTGAGAGCTGTCTTATTGGAAGTATCTACTTGTTCGACATAATATAGATGTGATGCATGTTGAGAAAAATTTCTTTGATAATATTTTCAACACTGTGATGAATGTGCCTGGAAGAACTAAGGACAATGCAAAATCACATGAGGAATTAAAAGAACTAGTCAACAGACCAGAGTTGCATTAGAATGAAACAACCAATAAATTTTCAAAGTCTTGTTATACATTGGACAAAGAAGGTAAACAAGATTTATGTAGTTGGTTGAAAGAAATCAAATTCCCAGATGGATATGCTTCGAATATGGCTCGATGCGTTGATATGAACAAGTTAAAAATGTTTGGAATGAAGAGTCATGACTGCCACGTGTTCATGCAAAGACTTATTCCAATAGTTTTTCATAATTTACTTCCCAATAATGTTTGGTAAGCACTTACGGAGTTGAGTCTATTTTTCAGAGATTTGATAGCGAGGTGTATTATGACAGTCGATATGCTTCGGCTAGAAACATACATTCCTCTCATACTTTATAAGCTGGAGCGCATATTTCCACCTAATTTTTTTTATTCAATGGAACATCTACTAGTACATTTACCATATGAGGCACGAATAGCTGGTCTTGTGTAGTACAAATGGATGTATCCATTTGAACGATTTTTGAGAAAATTAAAAAATAATGTTCGTAACAAAGTAAGAGTTGAGGGGTCAATATGTAATGCTTATCTGGTTGAGGAAGCATCTTCCTTTTGCTCCTATTATTTTGTTGATAATGTTAAAATCATACATCGCAAGTGTCCTAGAAATTTCGATGATGCTCAGAATATAGACCCATTGATGTTTTCTATTTTCAAATTTTCTGGTAAACCAATGGGTGCAGTTGTTTCTAGATGGTTAACTCAACAAGAATACCATGCTGCAAGAACCTACATACTCTTAAACTATGATAAGATCAAACCATACATAAAGTAAGTTGACTTCTCTAATCAAACATTTATCTCGTTGTATTTGTTTGCCTGATATCCTAATTGTCTTAAAATTAACTTCTTTCACAGCTTGTATGAATAACAATTATATCTACAAAATTCATCAATGGGTGCAAGTGAGGTAGCTGAAAAGTTATAGACCGAATTTGCATTATGGTTTCAAATATATGTAAGTTAAAGAAATTTTTATAATTCTTCATTAAATTAAATTCAATCTTAATTGATATCATAACTATTTTGATAGGTGAAAGACCACAGAATATCAAATGTATAAGATGATAGAATATTGAATCTTGCATCAGGATCCCTCCGTCAAATAATGGTCTACTATGGTTACTATGGTAATGGTCTCAAATTCCATGTGACACAATGAGATTCATGGAGATTAACTTATAATTCTAGTGTTTGCGTTAAATGATCTATTGATAACAATAACACTGAGTTTGATTACTATAATAGACTTGAGAAAATCATAGAGGTTGAATATCCTGCATTACCTATAAAAAGGTGTGTGTTGTTCAAATATTTATGGTATGATCCTGCCCCAAGAATAGGTATTAAAATACATCCAAATTATAATTTAGTAGAGGTTAATGCAAACAGAAGATTCAATTAGTTTGAACCTTTCATTTTTAGGGTACAAGCAAGTCAAGTTTTTTATCTTGAATATCATACGAAGAGAAGAAGATTTAGTGAATGGTTGTCTATTTGTCGAATGAAGCCTCGTTCGACTATAGAAATATCGAACACAATCACTGCTCAAAATCATGATGCATTTCAAAATGACAAAGTAGAGAGACATTCAATTGATTCACAACTCGAATCTACATCACAATTACTTGTAGATGTTAATGCCACTTACGAGGAGATAGATGATAGAGAGATATCCAACAGTGAGGATCTTATTGAACTAACAGAGTCTAGCGACGGCGACTTAGAAACTGTTAATGTTGAGTAGAAATACTTCTAGAGTATAGTATTGATTAAATTTTAGCATTGTTGTTCATCAAATAAGTTATGTTTCAATCATATTTTGTTGCTTAATTATCATGTTAGTAAACTTTATTATGATATGCTGTAATATTATTTTATAGATATTATATATCATGGCAGACCATCCAGCACCACTCCGTGGATCTACCATGCTTAGGGTTGTTGGAGAGTCGTAAGTATTTTTTTATTATTAGTAATTCAAGTTTTTTATTTATAACATATATCTTATGTCTTGATATTTTTTTATATACAGGTTTACTCCTGATGGTCATCGAGTAGTGACATATATTAGTAAGAAATTTAATGAAAGAGTCTGCATTTCTGGTACTACATAGAGACAAGTAGACCAGGAGACAAAGGATTTTTTTATAATAAATTTGTGGTAAGTAAATTGAATATGTACAATATATTTATCCTTTAATATATTAAATTTTTAATTTTTAATTGCAGAAAAAGTATACGTGGGAGGATGGACACGAGGCAGAATTTGCAGCGACTTAGAATATTTATGGTGCTAAATTGTACAAAGACCTCTTATAGTATATGAGAAAGAATGACACAAGGCCAGCTTATGTATCTGACAAGATCTGGGGTGCATGGACGACCACTTGGTCTGTAGAGAGATGATGGACAAAGGCTCTAAAAGCTCGAGAAAATAGAAATGCAGAGCTAGGTGGCCCGAGTACTGGATCTGCTCGGCATACATTAAGATCTCTATCCATTGTTGAGCACACTATGGATCAGGTGAGTTTAATTTAAAGTTATATAAATTAAAATTTTATTTATTAACAAACTTGTATAATTTTGGCCCAACTTATTTGTGTATGCAGGAGCATTCTTTAGAATAACAACTCACTTGCCTGGAGATCTTCCTCAAGACTCATCAGAGAAAGGATGACACATAAGTTGATGTTCAATCCATGAACATTGGGATTTGAATTATTAACTTTATTATATTTAATCGTTAATAATGATTAACTAGCTTTAGTAATTGTGTACAAGATATAAATCGTATATTTTTTGTTCTACACAGGAGGAAATGACAAGTAGAGTGACTCAAGCATCTCAGCCACCAGTAGAGGGAGGGGGGTCACATGATCTATCCACCCAACAAATAAATGATATTTATTATGATGTTGTGGGCGGAAGGACAAAGAATTCCTCCCTCTACGGCCTTGGCTCCCAAGCTAAGGTGATATTTGATCTCTTGAGGACTCCTAGGGGTCGTGCTAGTTCCTCTTCATCTTCTTTTGAGGTGGAGTCATTAAGAAAAGAAAATCAAGAATTGAAGACTCAAATGACTACGATGGATCAGAGGTGGGAGGAGAGGTGGTCTGCTTAGGAGCAAACATTGGCCCAGATGTGAGCAGTCATTGCTAAACGGGACCAGTCATAGCAGCCCCAATCACAATATGGTATTGAGTCACAGGAGACTCGAAACCCATCAGACCCTACTGATGATTAGATTTTTCTGAGGTATGTTCAACTACAACTTAATTTTTTTTTTAATTTATCATACATTAATTAAGTAAAATATATTTGTTCTATTTAGATATTATTAGATATTCATCTTAAATTGTATTACATTTTTTCAAGAGCCCATATTGATACATTCACTATCATCACCATCATGCATATCCAAAATATAATCCAGGTACTTTTTTACATGTAAAATTAGTTACATATTATAATTTTTGAGTTATATATTACATTTGCATCGATTCATTCTAATCATAATCTCTTATATTTGACTTTCACAAGATTATATTTGGATATATGTGTGGGAGATGTATCATGGTAAGTATTTTGTATTTACCTTTTACTTGTTATTTACTTTTGGATAGTTATGATTGTGAGTATTTTGTATTTGGATAGTTATGCTTGTGTTTTGTACAGAATTATAGAGATTTAGACAGTTATGGTTATGTTTTGTATTGATTTTGGATAGTTTGATTGTTTGTATGTTGTGGGCATGTTGTATGGATTGTGATTTGTGTGGATTATGTTTGTGTTGCCATCGTGTGTGATGATTTTTATTGATATGAAAATTATATACAGGATACGTTCTAAATCGTAGGGAGTATTTTGAAATTTTTATTAAAATTTACCGACGGAATTATTATTCTGTCGGTGATTCCCGACGGAAATTCCCATTATGTCGAAAAAATATCGACTCTGCACAGCAATTTTTGATACAATGCCGACTGAATTCAATATTCAGTAGGTAATCACTGACGGAATCATGAATTTAGTCGATAATTACCAAAGGAAACATTAATTTCGTCAGTAATTATCGACTAAATTGACAATTCCGTCAGTAATTTTAACGACTGAATCAGATTTAGTCGATAAATTCTGTTACCTTCCGTCTCCTTACTATCGACGGAAATGTTGTTCTGTCGTTAAAATTTATCGACGGAAATTTATATTCCATCGGAGAATACCGACTGAATATCATTTCTGTCGGTAAATTTCATTTCCGACCCAATTACTTTCGATATCACAAATTCCGTCATTATTCCGTTAGAAGCCCAATTACCGACGGAATTGCAATGGAAATTTTAGTCGTTAGTCGCTGTTATTTTTGTAGTGAACGCAATTGGTTGCAGAGCGAACTGTGGTGTGATTGGGATTAGAAAGAGGGAGTGGAAATCCATACCTCCTTGGGAAGGCAAAGTCATTTTGATCCCAAATGATCATTTTCATGGCAAGGCATGTATCAATATTGATTTTCATATTGCCATGAGCGATATCTGAATCATACAGTTCACAACCTAAATGTAAAGCAATATTTGTTATCAAACCGTCAAAAACTATTTGTTCTGAAGAAACTTTCTTGGACTTTTTAAATGTTTGTAAGAAATAAAATCTTAAGCTGATGTCGACTTTATTAAGCATGCCCCAAAATAAATAAAGTTCCACCTTCCGCACTACCCCATTACTTTCTCCTGTACCGAAGATGGTTTTACTTATTACCCGATGGAGGTATTGAAAAAAAGGATTTTGCATGCGAGAAGCTTTAGATCACGATGGGTCATAGGGTTCATTAAAGCTTGTCAGTGAATTCCAAAAGGAATTACTATTGAAGTTATAAGCAAACTTGCGAGGTCCCCCATTGGATAGACCAAAATAATTATTAAAGTTATATAAAGTCCATTGGAAGTCTTGATTCATCAATTTGAAGCTAATCTTACCATTGTAGTCCTCATCAAATGAAAAGTTGGTCTCTAAAGAACTTAAGAATTCTAGGATAAGGCGACGATAGGTAGGATTGTGTGAATACATTATTTCATTCCAATCCATGGCGTTAATTAGCCAATCTATATCATCCTTAATCCCTAAGGCTTCCTTGGTGTCTATATCTATATAATGAGTGCAAACAAGTTTATGAGTAATAAGATTCTTAAATCTAAACATTTGTTCATTATTTTTAAAGATAACACCGTACTCATTTTCGTTACCTTCGTCTCATGCCACTCATTCTCCTTTGCTCTTGGAAGTCGCCTTTCCTTTCCCCTTGCCTCTTTGTAAATCATCCCCTCTGCTTGAACCTTTGGTTCCTCGCCTAATCATCTTTAAAATGATAGACATGATAAAACAAATATTGGAGGAGTGCTTATTAACTCAAGAAAAAGATCTAAGAAGAAGAATTGAGGGAAAGAAGTGAGGATGAAGAGAATCACTGTTCAAATCTAGATCTAAATATGTGCAGCAAATTAGAAGAAGAGAAAACTATGGAAGAAAGGTGTTGGGTAGGAGAACTTTTAGTTTTGGGAAAGAGGTTGTGAAGATCTAGAGTGGACGAGATCTTGAGAAGGTTAGAAGATTTATTCTTTGGAGGTGGAGAAGAGAAGGGTGCTTGGAGAAGAAGGTATTAAAGAAGAAAAGGGGGGGGGGGTGTGCGGGGGCATGTTACGACTGTGTCTTAAAGGCATGGGTCGCACCCCATTCGACTCTACGGCTAGGGCACGACCGTGCCTGTGAGTCACGACTCTACTGAACTCCATTATTCCAATATTTTACACGGGTCGTGTCAAATGATAAGACCAAACCTTGTTCACCTAGGGCCAGTTTGACACGGTCGTGTCAAAAGATATGGCCACATCAGAATTGGTGTCGGGTGGATACACACGACCATGTCTAAAGACACGGCCACACCCTTGTTCTGCATGGCAGATTACATGCTCCTGTGCTAATTTGGCATGGCCTGAGTTTGTTCAACTTGGCCTGGGTCACACAGCCGTGCCAAATGACATGGCCAGGGTGTGTGGGTGTATTTTATTGAAAGTTTACCTCCTTATTGGTCGCCGAAACATCTCCACGCCTAAGGTAAGTGTGTGGCATCTTCATGGAGATCCCTACAAACCTGAGAAAGGACACAAACAAAGATAAAATTATTATCTAAACCAAGTATGAAAGAAACATACAAACTAAACCAAAGAACCCTTGGGTTGCCTCACCAAAAGTGCTTGTTTAAGGTCTTTAGCTCGACCCCATATAATCCCTTTAGAGCTAGGTATCAGACAAATGGATTTCTCCTCTGATTCTGGATGCTTTAGCTTCTTCCTTCATCCAGGCTCTTATTGGACAAAAGTACTTTTATTTTTAATGGGAGTCATTCTCCCTTTATTTGTCGGGCTTTCTGAATCAAGCAGCCTCCCATGTGGATGAAACATCCACTCATAGGTGTGGTACTCTTCAAGTGTTCTATAGTCATTCAATAGAAGAGTTACATGGTTAGGAGACTTAGATAAATCAAATGTAAGTCTTTCCTCACCAATAACCAAGTCCAACTTATAGTTTTTCACGTCGATTATGGCTCCAGCTGTAGCAAGGAAGGTGTAACGACCCACCTACTACTAACTAGGCTGCGAGGCTGGACCATCACATTATGCTGTGCTAACTATAAGGTGCGGAAATCTGTGCTATTTAAGATCTTACTATGCTAATGACTTTTACAACCCGTAAGATTAGGTTCAAAGACCTTTCCTTTGACATACATACACTAGGGAAGGAACCCAAACTTTATATTTGATCAAAAGACTGAAATGAGACCCTTCCAGCTGAATTTAGACACTCTAATCGATCAGCTGATCGATTGGAGTCATCTGATCGAACCGCTGATCGATTCAGCGTACTACTGTGCACGGACAAAATTCTGGATCGATCAGCTGATCGATCCGGCCTGACTAATCGATCCATTGATCGATTCAGCGTGCTACTATGCACGGGGGTAATATTCTGGATCGATCGACTGATCGATCCAGACTTGCCAATCGATCTAGCGATCGATTCCAGGGCTTTCTGTTCGCGACAGAACGTGTCCGGATCGATCGGCGGATCGATCCCAGAGCTTACTGTTCGCGATACAAACTCCTCAATCGATCAGCTGATCGATCGAGAAGCCTCCAATCGATCAGCTGATCGATTAAGGTTTCTGATTTCGCAGCTGATCTCTGATTTCAGCACTGTTTCGTGCACAAATCACATATATAAGTTCTAAAATAGCTGGAAAACATCCTAATGTCAAACAACTAGTATTATAAGTATGGCATAGTGTATAGTTCACTAGTTCATGACATTTAAACATACTAAAGTGCGGCTAATAAAAATGCTAAAAAGTTCTAATGCTTAAAAACAAAACTCGCTAGATCCCTAAGATCTTTATTTCAAGTTCCTGCCCACACACATCTTTGTAGCATTGTCCTCTAACCTCCGCTAATCTATCTTTCCTTTACCTTTATCTGCAGTATAAGGAAAAGAAGTATCTGTAAGCTTGGGAGCTTAGTAAGAAACCATCTACCTCACAAAACATGCATACGATGCAATTTATGCTTTTAAAACATGCTATTTGAAATATATGTTGAACGTGTTAAAGCATGGCATACTGAATGACAAAACATAGAAAGCAAAAGCTGATCATGGCAATATCTTCTAGTATCAACAAGATAGAACTAAACTGATACAATAACTAACTAAACAAATGCTAAGCTGATATAAATCCTGATCTGTAATCACATACTAAATTGTGAAGCTTTTGAAAAACTATTTATCATAAATAGATCAAAATACATAATCATGCTGCTGTTGGGCCCGACAATTGTACTTGCTATGCGCGCATCCCTAACTAAACTCGGGGTTGCAATTCTCGATTCTAGTAGGGTTTACTAGGTTATCTAAACCTAGGGACGACTGTGGGAGCCCAACCCAAGGACAACTGAGGTCCAGTACAGTGCCACTGAAAAGTAAAATACTGATTTGTAGCTAATATACCTCATCTTTCTCTTACTAGGTTATCTAAACCTAGAACTAGGTTATCTGAACCTAGAGGCGACTGTGGGAGCCCACCCATTAGACCGTAGTCCCATATAAACTGTAGCAAGGCTAATTATGCTATAAAATGCTCCTATTGCATTTATCTAAGCTATTAAAAATGCCTATGTTGCATTTAACTGAGCTAAACATTTTATCAAGCATTTGGTGTGCACTAATTCACACCCTATGCGCTGAAAATCTATATACAACTAAACTAAGGCATAAAATCGTGAAAAGAGCTACTTATACTGCAGGTGAGGGGTTTCTTACCTCCTGCGCTAGTTTTTCTTACAATCCAATTGCTAAGTTTTCCGAAGAAGGGATCTCTTCGACGATCTTCTCGCGTCTATGCGTTCTTCTCGCGGAGTGGAGCGTCCTCGTACCCTTGATGTTGCCGGAAGATACTCCTATGGCCCTAGGGATGAAACCCTAGGTCTTTCCTTGAACTTGGGCGCCGAGAGGTGAGGAAGAGAAAGAGGAGGCGGCGTTGAGGGTTTTAGGGAGGAAAAGAGTTGTCGTTAGAAATAAAAATAATAACTCTCCACTTAATTTCTCCCTATTTATATTAAGTGGTTTATTCGGCCAACTAAACCTTAAATATAATTGTTTCCCTCTTCTTTCAGCACACCCCTACTGGGGCCTCCTGGTTACTAGAGTTGTCTATAAGACATAGGGTCTCATAGGTCTCGGGTTCAATTCCCGCTTAGGCTATTTTACGTTTCTATTTATTTTTGCTACTTCCACTATTCTAAAAATTCCATAAAAATATCCTAAAATTCCAGAAAAATACTATGATATTTATAAAAGTATTTTGAGAATTTTCAGGCGTTACAATCCTCTATACCTTATAAAAAGTTCATCCTCAAACTTAGAATAATTCTGGGTTCTTCTGTCTCATACTAGCTTCTGTCTCCCAAGTTGCATCTTCTGCTGTGTGACTTTGCCAGATAACTTTTATTAAAGGTACTTCCTTGTTCCGCAATTTCTTAACTGCTTGGTCTATTATCTGAATAGGCCGACTGTCATAGCTGAGGTCTTCGCGGACTTGTACCGACTGGGGCTCAATCACCATCTGGGATATGCTTCTTCAGCATAGAGACATGAAATACATTATGGATAGCTGACATCTCCTGGGGTAGCTCTAGCTCATATGCTACCTTGCCAACTCTCCTAGTGATGAGGTATGGTCCCACATATCTGGGACTTAGCTTGCCGTTCTTCCCAAAACACATTACTCCCTTCATGGGAGCCACTCTGAGGAATACTGTATCCCTAACTGAAAACTCTAGGGGTCTGCGCCGTGTATCAGCATAACTTTTCTGGCGGCTCTGAGCTGTCTCTATCCTCTGGCGGATCTGCTGTATAGTTGTTGTGGTGTCTGCTACTAGATCTGTCTGAAGTTCTAGTTCCTTCCGTTCACCACTCTCATACCAGCAGATTGGAGATCTACACCTCCACCCATAGAGAACCTCGTAGGGTGCCATACCGATAGTGACCTGATAGCTGTTGTTGTATGCAAATTCTGCTAAACTCAGATATTTACACCAACTTCCCTTGAAGTCTAGGGCACACGCTCGGAGCATATCTTCGAGTACCTGATTTACTCGCTCCGTCTGACCTTCTGTCTGAGGATGGAAAGCTGTGCTAAATTTTAACTTAGTGCCCAACGCTGACTGTACACACTCCCAGAAGTGTGATGTGAATCTACTATCTCTGTCTGAAATGATGGTCCGTGGGACTCCATGTAGTCTGACAATCTCCTTGAGATACAACTGAGCTAGCTGCTCATGGAAGAGGATATCCTGATAGCTAAGAAGTGGGCTGATTTAGTCAACCTGTCGACTATTACCCAGATGGCATCAAAACCATTCGTGGTTCTGGGTAATCCCACTATGAAATCCATAGAAATATCCTCCCACTTCCATTCTGGGATCTGAATGGACTGCAGAACTCCTCCTGGTCTCTGATGTTCTGCCTTGACCCTCTGGCAGGTCAGACAGGTACTGACATATCTAACGATGTCTCTTTTCATCCCTGGCCACCAAAAATGTTTCTTCAAATCTTGATACATCTTGGTGGAACCCGGATGCATCGCATAAGGAGTCCTGTGAGCCTCGTCTAAAATCTTTTTCTTTAGTTCTTCCTGATCTGGAACACAAAGTCTGTCACCAAAATATAATATCCCACCATCGGATATTCTGAACTCTCCACTTCCTGATTCTGTTAACCCTTGCTTGATTTTCTGAATTTCAGAGTCCTGTCCCTGAGCTGTCTGGATGTCACCAAGCAAGGTGGATTCTAATGTCATAGTAGAGAGCTGTCCCACTATAAGTTCGAGACCAAAATCTGTAATCTCCTTCTATAGGGATGGTGACATGGCTGCTAGGGATAGTAAGGTGGCACTGGACTTCCTGCTAAGTGCGTCTGCCACCTTATTAGCTTTTCCTGGGTGGTAGAGGATGTCTATGTCATAGTCTTTGACCAGTTCGAGCCATCTGCACTGTCGCATATTCAGATCCTTCTGACTGAAGAAGTACTTCAGACTCTGATGATCTGTATACACTCTACACTGAGCTCCATATAAGTAGTGTCTCCAAATTTTGAGCGCGAAGACAACTGCTGCGAGCTCAAGGTCATGAGTAGGGTAATTCCTCTCATAATCCTTGAGTTGTCTGGAGGCATAGGCGATCACCTTGCCATTTTGCATCAGTATCGCTCCTAGTCCCAACTTAGAGGAATCGCTATAAATATCAAAGTTGTTTGTGTTTTCTGGTAGAGCTAGAATGGGAGCTCTGGTCAACCTTCTTTTGAGCTCCATGAAACTGTTCTCACAGTACTCTATCCACTAAAATTTTCTGTTCTTCCTGGTAAGAGCTGTCAGTGGGGAGGCTATCCTGGAGAAATCCTCTACGAACTTTCTGTAATAACCTGCTAGTCCCAAAAAGCTTCTGATTTCACTGGCGTTCTTGGGTCTTTTCCAGTTACTCACAGCTTCTATCTTACTGGGGTCTACCATGATACAATCTTTGGAGATGATGTGACCTAGAAAGGCTACCTGATCTAGCCAGAATTCACATTTCGTGAACTTGGCGTATAGCTGGTTCTGTTGAAGAGTCTGCAATACTATTCTCAGGTGCGCTGCATGTTCTTCTTGAGTTCTGGAATAGATAAGAATATCATCGATGAACACGATAATAAACTTATCTAAGTATTCCCTGAATACTCTGTTCATGAGGTCCATGAAAGTAGCTGGAGTATTCGTCACGCCAAAGGGTATGACTACAAACTCATAATGTCTGTATCTGGTCCTGAAGGCTGTCTTTGGTATATCACCTTCTTTAACTCTAACCTGGTGATATCCTGACCGGAGGTCTATTTTAGAGAACACTGCTGCTCCCTTTAGCTGATCAAACAGGTCATCTATCCTGGGAAGAGGATACCTGTTCTTGATCGTGACTTGGTTCAGTGCCCGGTAGTTTATACACAGGCGCATGCTCCCGTCCTTTTTCTTCACAAACAATACAGGCGCTCCCCATGGTGAGTGACTAGAGCGTATGAAGCCCTTGTCGAGCAGCTCCTGCAATTGCTCATGAAGTTCTTTCAGTTTGGCCGGAGCCATGCGATAGGGTGCTTTGGAGATGGGATTCGTACCGGGTATGAGCTCTATCTCAAATTCTATCTCCCTGTCTGGTGCTAGGCCTGGTAATTTCTCAAGAAAGATTGCTGGGTAGTCACATACGACTCGGACCTCTTCTAGCTTTCGGTCCTTGTCCTGGCTGGTACTGACTACATGTGCTAAGAATCCCATACATCCTGAATCCATTAGTTTCTGTGCTTTCAGAGCTGAGAGAAATTTCTTGGCCTTTCTCTTTGGTTCTCCGATGAACCCAAACTGCACTCCTGCTTCGGGTTGGAATACAACTCTCTGTTTATGGCACTCTATGGAGGCACCGTATTTCATCAGAAAGTCCATTCCCAAGATGACGTCGTAGTCAGCCATATCTAATACTATCAGATCACCAAAAAGCTCTCTGTCTGCTATGATGATCGGCATTGCTCGGAGCCAGTGCGTGGACGCCATAACCTCTCCCGAAGGTAGCGTCGTTAAGAACTGACTGTTGAGTACCTCTGGAGGTATTGCCAACTTTTCGGCGAATGCCCTGGATATATAAGAATGGGTTGCCCCAGTATCGAATAAGACAGTTGCACTTTGCTGTAAAATACTAATCTGACCTGTAACAACTGTCGAGGCATTCGCTACGTCCTCTCTGGTGAGTGAGTAGATCCTCGCATTCGTCGTGGCTGAGGGGGCTTCTAATCTGCCCTGGCTGATGTGTGGACCGTCTAAAGCAGCCTGCATCTGATGCAATTGTGCTGGCTTGACTTCGTACTGAGTCGGCTGTGGTGGAGGCAAGCTGGTCTTATTTGGGCATTGCTTAGCCATATGCCCTTCCTGGCCACATTCGAAACTGTTGGACCCCGTGGTAGTTTTGATGTGATCAACCAAGTTGGTTAGGTCCTGCTGTGTTTGATCCCTGTGTCTGAGTGTGCAGGAGCTTAGGAACACAGGAAGTCGAGCGGAAGACGCAGCTAGCGAGAAGGACGGCACGGGAAGGGAGCCGACGGGCTCGATGCGTCCAAAGGACGAGAGAGCTGCGGAAGAGTACTCCGGTGGGCGTGAAGAGCGTGCACGGCGTTCGAGGGACGTTAAGCCGGGACGGAAGGCTGCTCGAGGAGAAGGCCAGGAATTGGGTTCGGGTGAGCCCTATTCCGGTTGGTCGCAATCACCCAAAAGAACGAAGCTTCGGAAGCTAAAGAGAAGAAGAAAAGAAGACAAAAGAGGCTGAAATTACTGTAGCAGTAACCTTGAAGGCGCCTTAAACACATTGAAGGCGCCTTGAATGATTGTTTAAGGTGCCTTGAGCAGTCCAGTTTGACCGTTTGCACTGCGGATAAAGTTTTATCCGCAGATCGAGTTGGAGGCGCCTTAAACCTTGTTGGAGGCGCCTTGGACCCTCGAGATAGACTTTCCAGGAGCTATAAAAAGGCCCCTGGAGCTAGGAATTCAACAACAACTCAAGCAATCATTGTGTAGCCATTCCTAGCAATAGTTCTAAGCTTCCAAAGTGTAAAAGGCTTCTCCGCCTTCAGCAAAGGAGATTTTTCTACTGAGCTTTTTCTTACTGCCCTGGATTAACAACCTCCTTGGTTGTAACCAGGTTAAATCCTGTTTTCTACTTAATTTCTATTTCCTTGCTTGGTTTAATTTTATTTCTGCCTTTACTTTATTTACTATTGCATTAATTGAGTTGAAATCCGAGGAGGGTATTTTTATTTTGTGTTTTCAGCAATTCACCCCCCTCTTGCCGGCCTCCGCTGCACCAACAAGTGGTATCAGAGCCTGATCGCCTCAGAAGGACTAACCGCCAACTGAAGCACTACGATCAAGACGATGGCCGGAGCGAACATCCACCTCCCGAAGTTCGACGGAGACTTCGCCACATGGAAGCGCAAAATGGAGGTATTTTTTAAAACAGACTTTGATATTTTAATTACTATGAAATATGGTTTTGCAGCTCCTAAAGACAAAGAAGAAAACACGTGGAGCAAAAAGGAGCAAGCAGATTTCGTCGCCAACGGAAAGGCTGAGTTCCACCTACCTCAGCGGTAAACCGGATCGGAAGCTACGACTCCGCGAAAGATCTCTGGGAAAAATTCACGGAACTTCACGAAGGTACCTCCGAGCGAAGCTAGCAAGGCCGACATCCTCCGGAACCAGTTGACGAACCTCCGGATGAACCAAGGCGAGAAGGTAGCGCAACTCCAAGCGAGAATCAAGGAGCCGATAATGCAACTAATGAACCTTGGAGAAGAGGTAACCAACCGGGACTCTATCCGATACAGCTCAATGCCTTCCCGAGAACTCCAGTGGGCCTCCTTAGTAGATGCATACTACATCTCTAAGGACCTCGAGGTAAATACGAACAGTTATTTTCGACTTTTGAACTTCACGAATCTCGAGTTTGAGCCAAATGGAGTAGAGAAGACCGGTCGAACATAGCTCTAAAGGCAAAAGTAATCGGTTCGACTCAAGTCGATGAATCAGAAGCGACACTACTGGTAAAGCGGTTCAATAAGTTTTTAATTCTAATAAATTTAGACCGCAGAAAAAGAGGCATCAACAAAGAAAAGGACGGTTCATTGCTACAAGCGAAGAAGGGCACATCAAGGATGATCCCGAAATTAAAGAGAAAGGAGAAAGAAAGGAAAAATCAAAAGCAAGAAACCGAATCCTCCAAGCACAAGAACATGAAGGCTACTTGGTCGATTCATCATCCTCCGAGTCATACATCGAAGAATTCTCGGGACTAGCAATGATGGCCAACCATCGGCTAGAAGAAACGTCTAGTCCGAAATGAGCATAGATGAAGGGGGAGGAACATCAGAAGGAGAAAACAATGATGAAGGGGGAACATCGCAAGATGAGGTAAGTAAGGTACGTGCCCTAAACTCTAAACAGTCTTTTGAGTTTATTAAAGCTTTGTCTAAAGAATTAGATCAATTAGAAAAAGAAAATAAAAATTTGAAATCTGAAAATAAAAATCTAAAATTAGAAATTGAGAAATTAAGAAATAGTACATGTTTAAATAGATTTCCAAATTCAAAAATTAAAGTTTATGGAAAATTGAACTGGTATATTAGAAACCATCAGGGTCAGCTTAGAAGGATACCCAAAAATTATGTACCCCCTAAGTATCTGAATAACCCTGTAGGTAGGAACCTCTATTGGGTTCCAAAATCTGTGCTTAATTAATTTTTCAAAAATTAAAAGCTTACAGTGAGAAAATTAAATATTGAAATTCTTTATGGAAGCTTTGTCTAAGGAAGTGGTTGTTGCTCCAATAACCAAGAAGGCCTAGTGCCTCGCCACGACCTGGAAGCTAAAATATTGAAAGAAAATGTTTAATTAACTTTCTGAAAAAGCATTAAACTAGAATTATATAATGCTTTAAAAGTTTTTAAATCTTTTTAAAATTCTAAAAAGTCAGATTATGAAAATTCAAAAATTTCAATTTGACTTAGAAATTTTTTATTGACTTAGATTTTTTTTTAAATTCTAAAATTTGACTTAGAAATTTTTTTTGGGAAAAATTCATTTTGACTTAGAATTTTTTAAATTTCTATACATTTCACTTAACTTAGTTTTTTTTTAACCCCATTTTTGCTGTGATCAAAGGGGGAGAGAAAAGTATAAGTTTAGGGGGAGTTAGAAAAATTTAACATTTCTGTTATTATAAAAAGTGTTGCAAAGTGTTGCAATTTTACTAATTGCAAAAAATTATGCTTAACTTGTTAGTTTAGTAATTTTTTCTTTAAAATTACTTTTTATGTCTATTTTAACCCTAACTTGAACTTGGGTTGATGCACATCAAAAAGGGGGAGATTGTTGGACCCCGTGGTAGTTTTGATGTGATCAACCAAGTTGGTTAGGTCCTGCTGTGTTTGATCCCTGTGTCTAAGTGTGCAGGAGCACAGGAAGTCGAGCGGAAGACGCAGCTAGCGAGAAGGACGGCACGGGAAGGGAGCCGACGGGCTCGGTGCGTCCGAAGGACGAGAGAGCTGCGGAAGAGTACTCCGGTGGGCGTGAAGAGCGTGCGCGGCGTTCGAGGGACGTTAAGCCGGGACGGAAGGCTGCTCGAGGAGAAGGCCGGGAATTGGGTTCGGGTGAGCCCTATTCCGGTTGGTCGCAATCACCCAAAAGAACGGAGCTTCGGAAGCTAAAGAGAAGAAGAAAAGAAGACAAAAGAGGCTGAAATTACTGTAGAAGTAACCTTGAAGGCGCCTTAAACACATTGAAGGCGCCTTGAACACATTGAAGGCGCCTTGAATGATTGTTTAAGGCGCCTTGAGCAGTCCAGTTTGACCGTTTGCGCTGCGGATAAAGTTTTATCCGCAGATCGAGTTGGAGGCGCCTTAAACCTTGTTGGAGGCGCCTTGGACCCTCGAGATAGACTTTCCAGGAGCTATAAAAAGGCCCCTGGAGCTAGGAATTCAACAACAACTCAAGCAATCATTGTGTAGCCATTCCTAGCAATAGTTCTAAGCTTCCAAAGTGTAAAAGGCTTCTCCGCCTTCAGCAAAGGAGATTTTTCTACTGAGCTTTTTCTTACTGCCCTGGATTAACAACCTCCTTGGTTGTAACCAGGTTAAATCCTGTTTTCTACTTAATTTCTATTTCCTTGCTTGGTTTAATTTTATTTCTGCCTTTACTTTATTTACTATTGCATTAATTGAGTTGAAATCCGAGGAGGGTATTTTTATTTTGTGTTTTCAGCAATTCACCCCCCTCTTGCCGGCCTCCGCTGCACTAACAGAAACATCCTCGAGTGCCCTTGCGACAAACTCCTGGGTGAAATTTTCCACAAGTGGAACACTTGGGATAGCTGGGCTGTTTACTAGCTGGTCCTCCTCTTGGGTAACTCCCTGGTTTGCGTTTGTTGCTAGAGTTCCCTTTCCAGTTAGAGCCGTGGGAGCTGTGGCCCTGATGTTTCTGAGTACCTGAGCCTCCTTGGCCCTTCGACTCTGAGAGGACTTGCTTCTGCTGCTTGATACTGTTCTGGTAATGCTCGGTGGTTAAAGCACTGCTCACTAATTCTTCTGTGGTTTGCGGCCTACGGACACCGCTGGCCACATTCATTGCTATTTCCGGCCTTAACATCTTGAGAATCAACCGGACTCGTTCCCTTTCAGTGCTGACTAGTTCTGGGCATAGACGAGCCAGTCTGTTGAATTTCCTCACAGCCTCCTCAACTGAAAGGTTGCCCTGACGAAACTCAGTGAACTCGTCGTAGTGGCGGTTTGTGACCCGCATGTGAAAGAACTCCTCGAAGAATTTCTTTTCGAAGTCAGCCCATGTCATCTGATCCACTGGGCGCTTCGCTTTAACTTTCTCCCACCACATACGTGCATCTCCTGTCAAACAAAAAGAGGTGCACTTCACCTTCTCATGCTCTGTCCAGTCCAGAAGCTCCATCGTACTTTCCAGTGTTTTGAACCAGGCTTGGGCATCCCATGGTTCACTGGTGTCTGAGAAGTTCTTTGGCTTGATCTTCTGCCACTGGATCAGATAGGCTTCCCTCATTGCCCCTGCTGCTGGGGCCACTGGTGCTGCAGGTTGGACTGGTGGAACCTTTATCACTACTGGGGTTGCCAAGTTAGGCTCTGGAGTGACAGTGGGAGTATTCAGCTGATTAGCCCTTAAAGTGGCTATTTCCTGTTGCTGTTTAGCTAATTGCTGCTGTAACTGAGCCACTACTGCTGTAAGGTCTGGAGGAGGCACTAAACTGTCTGCCTCATGCTGGGGCTCAGTGGCTGGTGCCCTTCTAGCTGGGCGTCCTCGTGCCATTTCTAGAGACATAGAGGACATACATAACTAATACAATCATAATTACGTAATTACTGTTATCATGTTAAATAGTATCATAAACAAACGTGCTTTAGTTATCTAGGAACATGAAAACAAACAAAACATAAATGAGGTGAGAGATGTTCTTACTTGGAAGCTGCAGGTTCAATGCTGATGTGTGTGTAGGAAGTATGGAACTTTTGCTCTGATACCACTCTGTAACGACCCACCTCCTACTAACTAGGTTGCGAGGCTGGACCGTCACATTATGCTGTGCTAACTATAAGGTGCGGAAATCTGTGCTATTTAAAATCTTACTCTGCTAATGACTATTACAGCCCGTAAGATTAGGTTCAAAGACCTTTCCTTTGACATACATACACTAGGGAAGGAACCCAAACTTTATATTTGATCAAAAGACTGAAATGAGACCCTTCCAGCTGAATTTAGACACTCCAATCGATCAGCTGATCGATTGGAGTCATCTGATCGATCCGCTGATCGATTCAGCGTGCTACTGTGCACGGAAAAAATTCTGGATCGATCAGCTGATCGATCCGGCCTGACTAATCGATCCATTGATCGATTCAGCGCGCTACTGTGCGTGGGGGTAATATTCTGGATCGATCGACTAATCGATCCAGACTTGCCAATCAATCCAGCGATAGATTCCAGGGCTTTTTGTTCGCGACAGAACGCGTCCGGATCGATCGGCGGATCGATCCCAGAGCTTACTGTTCACGATACAAACTCCTCAATCGATCAGTTGATCGATCGAGAAGCCTCCAATTAATCAGCTGATCGATTGGGGTTTCTGATTTCGCAGCTGATCTATTATTTCAGCACTGTTTCGTGCACAAATCACATATATAAGTTCTAAAATAGCTGGAAAACATCCTAATGTCAAACAACTAGTATTATAAGTATGGCATAGTGTATAGTTCACTGGTTCATGGCATTTAAACATACTAAAGTGCGACTAATAAAAATGCTACAAAGTTCTAGTGCTTAAAAACAAAACTCGCTGGATCCCTAAGATCTTTATTCCAAGTTCCTGCCCACACACATCTTTGTAGCATTGTCCTCTAACCTCCGCTAATCCATCTTTCCTTTACCTTTATCTGCAGTATAAGGAAAAGAAGTATCTGTAAGTTTGGGAGCTTAGTAAGAAACCATCTACCTCACAAAACATGCATACGATGCAATTTATGCTTTTAAAACATGCTATTTGAAATATATGCTGAACGTGTTAAAGCATGACATACTGAATGACAAAACATAGAAAGCAAAAGCTGATCATGGCAATATCTTCTAGTATTAACAAGATAGAACTAAACTGATACAATAACTAACTAAACAAATGCTAAGCTGATATAAATCCTGATCTATAATCACATACTAAATTGTGAAGCTTTTGAAAAACTATTTATCATAAATAGATCAAAATACATACTCATGCTGTTGTTGGGCCCAGCAACTGTACTTGCTATGCGCGCATCCCTAACTAAACTCGGGGTTGCAATTCCCGATTCTAGTAGGGTTTACTAGGTTATCTAAAGCTAGGGACGACTGTGGGAGCCCAACCCAAGGACAAGTGAGGTCCAGTACAGTGCCACTGAAAAGTAAAATACTGATTTGTAGCTAATATACCTCATCTTGCTCTTACTAGGTTATCTAAACTTAGAACTAGGTTATCTGAACCTAGAGGCGACTGTGGGAGCCCACCCGTTGGACCGTAGTCCCATATAAACTGTAGCAAAGCTAATTATGCTATAAAATGCTCCTATTGCATTTATCTAAGCTATTAAAAATGCCTATGTTGCATTTAACTGAGCTAAACATTTTATCAAGCATTTGGTGTGCACTAATTCACACCCTATGCGCTGAAAATCTGTATACAACTAAACTAAGGCATAAAATCATGAAAAGAGCTACTTATACTGCAGGTGAGGGGTTTCTTACCTCCTGCGCTAGTTTTTCTTACAATCCAATCGCTAAGTTTTCCAGAGAAGGGATCTCTTCGACGATCTTCTCGCGTCTATGCGTTCTTCTCGCGGAGAGGAGCGTCCTCGTACCCTTGATGTTGCCGGAAGATACTCCTATGGCCCTAGGGATGAAACCCTAGGTCTTTCCTTGAACTTGGGTGCCGAGAGGTGAGGAAGAGAAAGAGGAGGCAGTGTTGAGGGTTTTAGGGAGGAAAAGAGTTGTCGTTAGAAATAAAAATAATAACTCTCCACTTAATTTCTCCCTATTTATATTAAGTGGTTTATTCGGCCAACTAAACCTTAAATATAATTGTTTCCCTCTTCTTTCAGCACACCCCTGCTGGGGCCTCCTGGTTACTAGAGTTGTCTATAAGACATAGAGTCTCATAGGTCTCGGGTTCAATTTCCGCTTAGGCTATTTTACGTTTCTATTTATTTTTGCTACTTCCACTACTCTAAAAATTCCATAAAAATATCCTAAAATTCCAAAAAAATACTAGGATATTTATAAAAGTATTTTGAGAATTTTTGGGCGTTACAGAAGGACCTTCCAAGAATTATTCAGATTTTATGATCCTCCTCCATATCAAGTACCACAAAGCCGATGAGCACCAAGCTCCCACTCACCTCCACCGACACATCTTCAATTATTTCCATCAGATATTTGCATGAATAATCAGCTAGTTGTAGTGATATGGTAGTGAGTTTAATATTTTTAAGGCCTAACTTATTACAAATTGAATAAGGCATGAGGTTAACACTTGCCCCTAAATCACAAAAGACTTTTTCAATTAAAGTGGTCCCTATTTTGCAAGGAATGGAGAAACTTCCTAGATCTTAGACGTTTGGAGGTGTGGCATCTAGTAGCAAGACGTTATTCTCCTCCGTCAGTGTTACCATTTCGTAGCCTCCTTTCCTTCTCTTGCTTGCCATTATTTCTTTAAGAAATTTGGAAAATTTGGGCATTTATTGTAATGCATCAATGGGTGGAACTTCGATGCATAAGTTCTTGACTTTTTCTAGAAATTTTCTAAATTCTTCATCTCTTTTTAGGTTGGTCAATCTTTGAGGAAATGGAACTGCTTGTGTTTGAGTAATAGGCAAAGAAGACTCTTCAACCGTTGCGGTACTCTCCTCCTCTTCTTTAGTGCCTTCATCATTAGGTAGAGAAGGAGAGAGCTCTCCATTATTTTGAGTTCCATAACTTTGAGGAATCACTTGGGAATCTCCCAAGATCCGTCCACTCCTTTGCTCAATCCTATTACAATGCTCAATAGGATTCACATATGTTCTTCCTGGAAATGTCCTAGTGCTCTTGTAGAAAGTGAAACTATCTAAGCAATTTGGCTATCTTGGAGCTTTTGATGTTTCTCCACATTATCTATCCTTTGACTCAGTTGCTTGAATTCATTCTTCATCACCTTTTGCTTAGTAAGAATTTCCTCAAGCATCTTTTCTATTTGGGATAGTTGATAGTTTTGTGGCAGTTGGTATTGATAGCTTTTTTTGTTTGGGTTGGTAACTCGATTTTGCCCCTGAGGATGGTCCTTGTTCTTAATTGTTTCGATAAGAATAATTTAGATAATTCTTCCACCTAGAGTTGTATGTGTTGGAATACGAATTGTTTTGCCTTTGATTGTAACTTACTATTACATCACGCTGCTCAAGTTGGTCTATTTGTGCAAAAATGACACCCAAAAGGTAAGTTTCTTAAGCATGATCTGTGCTTCCACAAGAGTCACACACACATACAATTACATTGGCCGTACTAGTACCTATATTCTTAATCTTTTTGGTTAAGGCATCCAACTTTGCAGACATGAGAGTAATTGCATCTACGCCAAATTTTTCCTGATCCCTTGACAGGGTTTCCAGAGAAGGAGTTTCCACATCTTTCAATTGTCCATTGATGATGGTTCTGAGCTATATTCTCAATAATATCTTTGGCCTTATCAAGATTTTTGTTCATTAATGCCCCTCCAGCTGTAGAATCAAGGGACATCTTAGTGTGATAGTTGATGCCATTATTAAAGGTGTGTAGGACTAATCACTTCTCGAGTCCATGATGTGAACATTATCTAAGCATATTTTTGAATTTATCTCATGCTTCAAATAATGATTCTAAATCTGATTGTCTAAAGCTTGATATAAGATTCCTCATATGAGCAGTTTTACTAGGGGGTGAGAGCTTATCAAGGAATTGTTGCTCACATTACTCCCAAGATGTGATGCTATTGGCTGGCAAGGATGTAAGCCACATTTTTGCATGACCCCTCAAAGAAAAACCAAACAACATTAGTCTCATCGCCTCTGTACGGACTCCATTCATCTTTATAGTCTCACAAATTTCATAAAAGACCTCAAGGTGCTGATTCGGATCTTCGTGGGGTCCTCCTCTAAATTGATATTACTGCACCATAGTTATCACCGTAGGCTTTATTTCAAAGTGATTAGCTTCAATGGCTGGTCTTGTGATGCTAGACCTCAAGCCTTGTACATAAGTTGTTGTATAGTCTTTGAGAGGTCTTTTTGCCATTTCTAAATGTGATTGCTCTATTTGTTATTTTTCTAGGTTCTTTTTTTTTATGTGAAATGTCCTATGAATCTCAGGATCGATAGGATATAAATTTCTTGCAATGTTACTTCTATGCATACAAGAGCAATACTAAATAGTTAAGTCCAAAGAATGAAAGTGTAAAAAAAAAATGAAAATAGAGGAAAAATAGAGTTTTGGAAACAAAAAATGAAATGCAAGATAAATAAAATGCAGAAATTAGAATTGCAGAAATAGATATTGAAGAAATACAAGATGTAAACGAAAGAATGTGTAAGTAAATTTGCAAAAATAAAAAAAAATAATACAAAGTTTAAGCTAACTCTAAATGATAATCGATAAATGCTATGTCAATCCCCGGCAACGGTACCAAAAACTTATTACGAAGCTGTAAGTGCATGGCTACATCGTCAATAATAAAAATATTGATCCCACAGGGATTGGGAACACTTAAAGACTCTCACATCAAATTAGCTAAACTAAAGAATTCTTGAACAAAAGTAAAGTGTAGAGACAAAATAAAGTGAACTAAAAAAGAGTGAGGAAATCTTGATTGGTGACATGTTCTAGGGGTTTTGGTTTCAATATAATGGAACTTAATGTGCTTGAATCACTCATTTTCTATCATCAATTCTCATTCATATAGGAAGCCTAACCAAAGTCCCAACACTAATCCGCGTCTATGTGTTGGAGTGTTATCTCTATTGTCATCCTATGCTCCTAAATGGAGAGGGTAATCTAAGAAGTCTGGTTGAGAGGGAATCCTTGTCACTAGGACCCTTCGGTCATACATTCCTAAATCACTCAAATCACCTATGTGCATGGGATTAGGGAAAACCCATTAAGTGTAGCTAAGTCTCACTTATGGGAGAATTGCTTCCTTCATCTAGATCTATCCCTAGATGTCTAGTTAAGAGGGAATCTTTGTCACTAGGACCATCCAGTCATACAATCTAGAGATCAATCCATATAAAGTCAACAATCCACATACATCCATCAAATCTAACATGAAAAATAAGTACAAATCCACACATACACATTAGATTTAACAAGAACAGGAATGAAGACATCATTTGAGTAGGGCATTGGCGTAATCTAAGAGCTTTACATTAAAATCCACATCACACATACTCCCTAATCCCTAGAATAGGAAATCTACTCTATAACAAGAAGGGAATTGAGTCCAAAGACAAGAGAAATAAGCCTCAACATTCAAATCAAGAAAGAAGATAAGAAGAGACTTAGCGAGTGTCGGTGAGTGATCTTCGGATTAATCCTTGATAATGGATCAATGAAGAGCTAGAATCTGGCCTAGGATCATCGATTTGAGGTCTCTGGAACACCAGATCTGAGTTTGGATTGTCTTTCCCTAAAGGGGGAAAAACTTCCTCCCTTCAAATGAGGGAGAAACCCCATTTATAGATGTGGCACAACCCCTGCTACAGGACGTGTCACGACCGTGCCCCTTAGGCACGACCAATGCTTATTGGCCTATGAGGTGTGGCGTACGATAGTGTGGAATCCCCACAGGCCCAGCGAGGTTGATCTCTGGAGGTTAGCACAACCTCGGTTGAGTTAAGCTCTGGTTGCCCCCATATGGCCGTGTGAATCTACACGGCCTGAGTGGGGTTGGATGTTGGCTGACTCGCACGATCGTGCCTGGGGGCACAACCAACCTCTTGTTGCTCTCTAGTGAAGAAGCACGACCATGCCAAGAGGCATGCGCCTACTCTGCTCTTTTCTTCACAACCTGCTCCTTAGCGCGTTTCCGCCCTAAAAATGTTTTTGTCACAAGAAAATACACAAGAGAAGATCTCCGAACCAAAAGAGTAATTATGACATAATGATTAAAGAAAGTGCAAATGCATAGGACATACTCAAAATAAAACCATAAATGTGCGATAAAGTATGCATAATTGCAAATGTAAACTACAAACATCAGTTACAAACTAGTCTACAAGCTAAATGAGTCCTAATAATATCATGGCTAATGAATATGTCATGACAACTTGTTGCAGTCTTGTAAGTAATATCATCTGGTCCTCTTGGGATAGTCAGTTGGCTAGTACATAATGGTGTTGTCACCATGAGGTCTAAGGGTAAAATCCAGGCTAGTAATCGAGCGCTTGCCCTCCCTCATGCATTATTCAACTGTTTAAGGTTAGTAGCCACCCGTAATTTAACTCTTTTGTATTGACATAGGGGTGAGCTAACAGAAGTGCTGGGGTGAATGAATCACCTTTTGCTACCATAAGTAGTATCATCCAACCCCTAAGATAATGGTGTAGCAATTAGGCCCTTTAAATGGTTAACTAGGCATCTAAGGATCGAATCACATGACGTACTATAGGAATTTTCGTCCAGTGGGATGACAACTCTAAGAACGTTGGCTGCTTAGATGAGCCTCCACAAGCGCTTCCTAATTTACCTTGGTGGTTAGTGAGAAACTTTTGTGAGATAGGGTTGATCACTTTCAAGATTAACCAGTTCGAAGAACTAGATGCTTGGATTAAAAAAAAAATAGTTTCATTCATCTAAGTTAGATTATAGTAAAACTTAATAAAAAGGTCTAGGGTTAGTGAGTACAACACACTAAGTTACCTATAGACAGAAAAAAAAAACAACTATTTGTATGATGTCAAAACAAAATTCAATAAAGAAAGTCCAGTTGCATAAGCCCTAATAGGACCCAATGGGGAAGGCAATCTCAATTCCTAGGTGAGGAATCATCTTTCAAATATCTTTCATAGTCTATTTCCAGATTACATGAAGGAAGGTAAATTATAGGATTATTTTATAGCTTACCGCCAAATGATTTGGGATGGAAGGAATTTTTCCTAGAAAATATGCATCCGTCGAATTTTAATCTCTATCTCATTATAACAACTCAGCGAGGAATTATGAGTACTGGCTAAGATGTTTTGAGAGACCGACGTCATCAGGTTTAAATGTAAGGTAAATAAGTCAGCAATAAAAATTATAGATATTAAAAGAAGGTTTTGGAGCCATTACCTAGGCATGTCGACTAGAAAGGTTTAGTTGTCTTGGGTTGAGAAAGATTGACCAGACTCAAGTGAGTGAAGAGTGATTTTTGTGATTTTAGTCTTCAACCTGGCCATTGTTTGTATAGTGGTCCGACAGTATTTTCCAGTTGACCAAAGTAAAAAATGTTAAGTTGGTTCAATTTCTCAAAGCATTCAGCCACCTACAAAGATAAGGGTTTACTGATCAATCATAGCTCATAATCCTTCTTCTGAGAACGGTCATTCAATGACTCATATAGTTTTTGGTCATCCAAAAAGGGGTTTTGATCGATTAGTAGTCTGATAATTATGCCATGTCTATTCACAGATTCAATTACTAATTTGAATGTTGATGCAGTCAGTTATGCATGGATTGTAGTAAAAGTGATTATGTTCATCCTCGATGTTTCTATATCTCGTCTACAAATTATGTGAAGGAAGATAAATCATAAGGACAACTTACAGCTGACCACTAAGTGGCTAGAGGATGGGAGAGTTTTTTTTCCTATGACATATGTCCACCGGGAATTAACTCCTTGTCCCATTGTAGTAAAATTGTACCCTCTAACCAACTGAATACCCCCGTGGGGACAACCAGTTGCATGTATGTTGCATGTCTTAGAGGATTGTTGATGTAATCTAATTAAGCATGTGTATTGCATAGTTTTGATGTTGGACCATGCTTAAGTTTAATATTTATTGTGATTTAATATGGCATGTCAAGTGTATATGTGTAGATGACTTGATAGGTGGATGTGATAAAAGTTCTAGGAGACATGAGAGGTCGAATGTTAGGAAAGTGGATATGGTGAAAGCCCTAGCAAGCAAGGGATGTCGAATGTTAGACAAGTGGATGTGGTAAAAGTTCTAGCAAGCAAGAGAGGCGGGATGTTAGGCACAAGAAAATTCAAAAAAGATCTTGACAAAAAGACCTAGAGTGATAAAACTTACAACAGAGGAAGACTTGGAGTGGTGAGACTTTAGGCATTGAAGTTCAATTGGCATGGAGGTCTTCTAATATTAGGTATATTTTTAATCTGAGAGATTCGAGTTCATATAACCCTAGGATGAGGATAGATTTAGAGATAGACAGACTCTACTTATAGATGATTTGAATTGGATGTACCAGTTGACTGATGCATAGGTGATAGTCAGATGTTACACAAGGAATGCGCACATTCAAAATTCGAACAAGTTCATATTTGTAGTACGAGATCAGTTGATTGAGTGGATTATTTGAGTTGGCTAATCGATACAATGAATGCTTATTAAAGCTGTGGTTTTGTATATAGTTGACTACTTTGCATGTACAAACGACTGATCAAAATCATAACATGGTTGAATTCAAAGTTTCGCATGAAGTGAATGATAGTTCTTGTAAAACCTAAGCCGCATGAATTCTAAATAGCCGAAATAAGAATTTGAATAGGAAAAATAAAACATATCAGCATGGATCTTTGTTTCATCAAGAACATAACATAAGAAAAATAAATACATAAACAAATATGACAAGGAACCTGATTGAAGAGTCATCCTTGTCTTTAGCGTCGTTCAAAAATAATCCCTATGGAAGAGGATGCAGCGGAAAGAAAAGAAAGGTCTTCCAAGGGGCTTAGGGGTGACGACGTCGAAAAGCTTTAGGTTAATGGAGAACCAAAAGTTCTATCCAGATTCTTCCCTAAACCCTTGGGGGCCAACCCTAGATATAGTGGGCATCTATTATCACCCCATAGATAATAATAGATGCGAGACTATAGGTCCTTATATATAGTGAATATCTATTATCAATATATATATGATAATAGATGTGGGACTATAGATTTTATACATACAAGGTCTACATCCAACAACTGAACCCAATAAGCCTAAGTTAGATCACTTTAATAGGTTCAGTTTGTACTTTTATGCACAACTTACAATTAAACCCACTAATTAGAGACAATAACCAACAATCTCCCACTTGGACTACTTGTGAGTTGTATATGAAATATAAGTAAAACTTAAGTTGATACTAAACTTTATGGGTACAGAATATCCCTGTAAACAATCTGGTCCATTAACTTCATTAGTATATGACTAAAGAAGTCATAACTACTATATATGATTGTAACAAGCCCCAACAGTAATTATAATATCAATGTCATTAATGACATAGATCAAGATGTAGATATGTAGAGTGAAAATTACATGAAATATGATCAGTACATGTCAATTTTTAATTGGTCCTAAGATGACCTTAAAAGAGGTCAGATCATACTTGCAAAATACTTTATGCTAAACTGAAATAGCAACTCATGATCCAAACTGTATGATTCTAAAAGGAATCTATATCTTATTTATAAATACCAATGCTAAATAACAACAGTAAATAATGATATTATAGTCAGAGTGTCAAACAAACATATAAATTTTTATTAATATTTTGAACTTTAAGTACATACAATAATCAAAATAAATGTTCATCTTTATTAATCAACATAGAGAAATAAATATAGACTCCTACTAGATGAATTCTCCTTCCATAAGAAGGACTCCCATATCCACAACATGCACATGAAACACCTTAGGCATCAATCCTTTGGTGAGTGGATCGGCCAACATAAAACCTGTGCTGATGTACTCTACCATAATATGACAACTCTGAACTCTTTCTTTAACCGTTAGAAATTTGATGTTGATGTGTTTAAACTTCGATGAACTGCGATTGTTCTTGGCATAAAGTTCTGCGGTTTTATTATCACAATAGATCCTCAATGGTCTGTCAATGTCATCAATGATCTGCAATACTGTGATAAAGTTCCACAGCCAAATCCCGTGATTGGATACTTCATAGCATGCTACCAACTCTGCTTCCATAGTAGAAATGGCTACTAGTGTTTGCTTGACGCTCTTCTAAGATATAGCCCCTCCAGTAAGTATAAAAATATAGCCCGAAGTAGATCTCCTACTATCCAAGTATCCAGTAAAATTGGAGTCTGTTTATCCAATCACCTCCAGATGATCTGATCTTCGATACGTGAGCATATGCCCTTTAGTTCTTTGTAAATACCGCATCACTCTCTTTACCGCTTTCTAGTGCAATGGTTCTAGGTTACTTATATATCTACCTGACATCCCCACTATAAATGCTATATCTGATCGAGTACAAACTTGTACATACATGAGACTTCCCATTACTGACGCATATGAGAATTGTTCTATCTCCTTTGTTTCAAGTTTAACTTGTGGGCACTGCTGCAAGATGAATTTGTCACCTCTTGACACAGGTGTGTCACCAGGTGTACAGTTCTGTATATCATATCTTATAAGTATCTTTTCAATATAGGTCTGTTGTGAAAGTCCAAGAATATCTCTCGAACGATCACGGTAGATCTGTATGCCTAAAACAAAGGATGCTTCGCCAAGATCTTTCATTTCAAAATTACCAGATAGAAATGACTTGGTTTGATGCAGCATACCCTTATTATTGCTCGCAAGTAATATATCATCCATATACAAAACAAGTATAACAAATTTGATCTCATTGAACTTGACATATATGCACTGATCAACGGGGTTCTCTTTAAATCTAAATGAGGTAACTACTTGATCAAATTTCTAGTACTACTGATGAGACATCTATTTTAAATCATAAATGGACTTCTTTAATCTACATACTAGGTGCTTTGATTCTTTAGACTCAAAGTTCTCTTGTTGCGCTATATATATAGACTCCTCTATGTCTCCATTGAGGAATGTACTCTTTACGTCAATTTGATGTAGCTCTAAATTATAATGAGCTACAAGTGTCATGATTATCCTAAGGGAGTCTTTCGTCGACACAGATGAGAAAGTCTTCTTGTAATCAATGTCTTCTTTCTGACTGAATCTCTTGGCAACAAGATGAGCCTTATACTTTTCGACATTGCTCCTTGAATCCCCCTTAGTTTTAAATATCCATTTACAGCCAACGAACTTCTTTCCTTTAAGCAATTCAACAAGTTCCCAAACATCATTGTTTGCCATAGACTTCAACTCTTCTTATATGGCGTTAATCCATCTTTCAGAGTTAGAGTATTGTTTGACTTATTGGAAAGATGTAGGATCACTTTCCAACCCTATGTCAAAATCATGCTCTTAGAGATAAACATAATCATGAGAATTAGTGGTTCTCCGTTCCCTTGTGGATCGCCGTAAAGGCACTTATGTTTGAGGTCATTGAGGTATTTTCTCATCAATATGAGGCAATACTTCAATTTAGTGATACGCTCCTCCAATTGCATCGGAGATGTCATGGAAATATTTTGGTTCACTACACTCACTTGATATGTAATGGCCATAATGTGCGGTGTAACCACACTGCTACTAATTGCACTAGTAGTGACTACAGGAGGATTGCCAACGCATTCATCAAAAGATATTTCCCTTACCTTATCATGGACGTTGTTCACTTGATCCATCATATCGACCATAATATTCACTTTCATGGTCGGATCAGACGACTTTAATTTTCTTACCTAGTTGAAGTTCAACTTCGGCTTTGAAAATTTTGAACATGTCTAAAGATTACAATTTCTCATGAATAAGGTACAGATAGCCAAATCTGGAATAGTCATCTATAAAGCTAATAAAATATGTGTGTCCATTCCAAGATGCCTTAGGGAATGGTCCACAAATGTCCATATGTATTAACTCCAAAACGTCACTACAACAGCTAGCCCCCTTGTTCCTTTTGTTAGTGGTCTTCCTCTTAACGCACTCTATGTAAATATCAATGTCCGATATGTCAAGGGAATCTAGAATTTCATATGACATTAACCTTTCTAGACGTTGTTTGGATATATGTCCTAAATGCCTATGCCACAACATGGGAGAATTCTCATCGGTCAATTTATGTTTCGTACCTATACTATGCATTATTATGTTATCAACTGTAGGAGTAAATGTGTTCAATTTATAAAATTATCAACCAAGGACCCATTGCCAACCAACACTGAATTAAAGAAAATACTGAAAATTCTATTTCTAAATGAACAAGAATAACCTGATTTGTCCAAATAAGAAATTGAAATTAAATTCTATCGAAAAGACGGTACAATAAATATATTTTCTAAATCCAGAAAAACATTGGTTCCTAAATAAAGAGTAAAAACACCAATGAACTCTACTTTAGCCTTCTTGCCATTCCCCCTATAGATGTATCTTTCACCATCAAGCGGATGACGGCTTCTAAGATAACCTTGCATAGTGACACTTATGTGAGTAATAGTACTGATATCTATCCACCAAGTGTCAGTGGGTACTATAGGTAAATTAACTTTCAAACTAATAAAAGTTTGAAAACTCCCAGAATCTATAGTCTACTTTCCTTTTCATTTATTGATCCTCTTTTTCTTCTTGCTTGAACCTTGAGAAAATGCTAGGTGAGCACTTTCAGGTGTCTTACGCCTCAGTCTCTCCTTATGTTTCCTTTTCTAGTATACCGTATGGTTACCAACTTCGTAAGAAGTGTGATAGTGTTGACCTTTTCATTTGAGGTGAATCAGTCTGCTAATTAGTTTAGAAACCTCCTAGCATCTTCTCCCTTAGTTATCGACTCTTTGATTGGTGCCGGAATGGATAGCCTCATGATACTTGTCAAAAGTGTGGGGCGATCATTCCTTAATGCATAGTCTAAGTCCATGCAGCCTAAGACTACAATCACGTATTCTTTCCATTTAGTTAAATTTGAATAAGTTAATGTCAGAATGTTATTAATACTGGCAATCACATATTGCACTAAAATTAAAGAGAGAAATTTATTTAAGTTCATGATTTAATTAAAGCCAAGAATATATAAGTAACATAAAATTATACAAATAAAATTTTAAATATATATAAATGGGCTCTTTATGAGATAACAAGTACAACATAATATACTTTCCTTTGGGTTGACATATTATTTGTTAGCGATACTCTATGATATAACTCAAACTTTAATTGGCTACATAATGTGTCTTCCTTTGGGCCGACCCATTGTACGCATAATATGATATGTTATATGAGTTATATTTTGATCCATAGCTCACAACAACCTTAATTAGCCACATAATATGTTTTTCTTTAGGCCGATATATTTTGTGCATGATTTGAACAAAATAATATTTTGTTCCATAGTTGCAAGCTAACTTGTGCATATATCTGGTATAAAAGTAATCTTCCGTTGGGCCGATTACTTTTAGTATAGGCATACGTCTATCAACACAAAATGCACTAAACCTACCTAAGATGTCTTCTTTTAGGTCGACACATTAGTTCAACTTGGTAGCATGTTGTGTACTCAAAAAAATCTTAGGAACTTTATTCAAACAGAAATGATTTAATCAACTTTAACAACACAAAATTAGACTTATTAATCGATTAATATTTTATATAATCGATTGATATGATTCAATTAATTATCTCAATCGATCTGAAAGTCTACTATATGATTATATATACAACCTTAAGAAGTTAAAAGTTAATTCCTTTTAAGTTCTTTGATTAAATTACTAATTAAATTCCTTTAAATTGATTTTAATGATACCATCATGCACGAAGCATTATTTAATGCAATATAAAATCATTATTTTAATACCATTTAATCAATTATTTTAATACCATTTAATCCTATCAAGTGACGATTGCACACAGAAATCAATTTAATCGATTGAAAATAAATTTCAATCTATTAAGAATTTATTCAATTCGCATACAAGAAAAGAATTAGAATTGTAAACAGTATGCATACTGTTTAACGAAGAAAGCATTCTTGATCCATCAAAATAAATCTTAATCGATCAAAGCAAATAGCTGATCAGCTGATCGATCAAAAGTTTTTAATTGACTCAAGTAGTTTAACCGATTAGTTGATCTATTAAAAGTCGATCCTTTATTCGATCCTGTCGTATTAATTGATTGGTTCGATTAATCAATCGATTAGTGCCAATTAAATTGATTAATTAATCGATTACGAACGGTTCTATTTGTTAATTTTGACTTGGTAATCGATTGGCCGATTGAGTCATCGTGTTTTTAACTTAAATGTGACGGGTCTTCCGCCATTCTTCGTGTTCTTCACAAAACTACAAAAAACATGGGAAAGCAAGTTTTTCCTAATTTTTCTTTTAATATGATTTTTGACCATCAAGAAATTTATATTAATTAGAAAAAACTTAATCTAGCATACAAACAATAAATCAACGGAAAATTTAAATTTTATTGCCAATAAAAATGAAGAAACAAAACAACTTGGCTCTGATACAAATTGATAGTTCTTATAAAACCTAAGCCGCATGAATTTTAAACAGACGAAATAAGAATTCGAATAGAAAAAATAAAAACATATAAGGATGGATCTTTATTTCATACAGAACATGATATAAGAAAAATAAATACATAAACAAATATGACAAGTAACCTGATTGAAGAGTCATCCTTGTCTTTAGTGTCGTCCAAAAATAATCCCTATGGAAGAGAATATTGTCGAAAAACTTTAGGTCAATGGGGAACCAAAAGCTCTATTCAGATTTTTCTCAAAACCCTTGGGGACCAACCTTATATATAGTAGATGTATATTATCAGCTCATAGATAATAATAGATGCGAGGCTATATATCCCTATATATAATGAACATCTATTATCAGCATATAGATGATAATAAATGTAAGACTATATATTCTATATATATAAAATTTACATCTAATAATTGAACCCAATAAATTTAAATTAAATCACTTTAATAACTTCAATTTATACTCGTATACTTATAATTAAATCCATTAATTAAAGACAATAATAAATAGTGAATAGAATGTTCAATCGTAGACTTGAAAAGTCAACTAATGAATTTTAAGAAGGAACAAAATGTTAAACAGTTAACTTGAAGAGTTGACTAATAAATTTTAGAAGGAATAGAATATTAGATAGTCGACTCGAGAAGTCGATTGTCGAATTCCATATCAAACAAAAAGTTTGTAAGTTGACTATGAAAATCGACTCTTCAATTGCAAAGTCAACTTAGCAAAATCAGATCTTGAAGATTTTAACATTCCAAAAATCAGTGGGATACGATAAGATCAAAGTGATTAGTCAACTGAGGGCATGAACAATCAATTGATGGTGAAGTTTATAAAAGAGATTGCAGCATTCGCATAGGCATGAATGGGATTTTTGACCAATTTGTATCACATTGCTCTATGGGAATTTATGTTGTTTTCAGTGCTCAAGCTTTCAGCTGGGAGGATCTTGGTCTGCATACAAGTTTCTTAACCTTCTTATGATGATCTGCGATCAGAAGGAAGGATCAACACTACACAGTTCTAAGAGATCCAAATCTTGCTCCTACAAAAAATATTTGCAACACTTGTATACGAGACGGCATGTTGCGAGTGATCTTGAGAGTATGGTGGGCTTGATAATCAAGATGATATGACAGTCAAAGTCAAGGTGAAGTGGCAATTAGCGTCAAGGAGATAGTCAAGGTGTATAGCACTAGGTAGATCACTCACCTTTGAGGCTTAGCTCCTCGCTCTTCAAGCACAAGTCTCTCAGCATATAGTCGGATGATCCAAGAGTCAGTCGGACTTACGGAGCTCAACTTCCCATTTCTATAAGGTAACTCTCAACATATCGCCAGAAGACCTAAGAGCCGGTCAAACTTACGGGACTCAGCACCCCATTTCTCGAAGGCAATTAACTCTTAGCATATAGTCAAACGACCCAAGAGCCTATGGGACTTATGGGGCTCAACTCCCCACTTCTACAAGGCAACTCTCAGTGTATAGTCGGTCGGACCTAGCGCCAGTCGGACATCAAATCTAGACCTAGCCATGGTTTAGAACGGAACCGCCGGTTCGACGGTTCGGAACAGCCGGTTCGACGGTTCACCTTAATGACCCAAGATGGTTACGGTTCATGGTTCCGAATCACCGATTCACAGTTCAGTTCACGGTTCGCCACGGTTCAATATTATTATATTAAAATTTTTAAAATTTAAAATTAACTTAAAATCTATTAAAAAAAAAGTTTGCACTTATTTTGGTTGCCTACGTATCCCCTTAGGTATAGGGGAATCAAAGCCCCATAGTTTTTTTAAACATTGTTACCCTTTTACATTATGAAGTGACGTTGTTATTCACTTCCATTTCCTATTCCCATTGTATTGGTTCCTTTAGTATAAAATTCTTTGACATCACCATCAGAAAGTTGCATTCCTTATATTCTTGTCTCAGCTCTGGTTCAATCATCGAGTAATACTTGAGTGTCCAATGAGTCGGGAGACAAAGTCGATCGTCGTTCATCTAATACGTTGTCATTGACACTGAACGTCTGCTCCACAGCAACAATTAATACTGAACAAGCTAAAATTGTAACGCCCGAAAATTCTCAAAACTATATTAGAAATATTGTATGATTTTTCTGGAATTTTTAGATATTTTTCCGGAATTTTTAGAGTAGCGGAAGTAGCAAAAACAAATAGAAAACGAAAACGGCCTAAGCGGGAATTGAACCCAAGACCTATGGTTTACGGATAATGTTAGTGACCAGTTGAACCCAGCAGGGCCGTGCTGAAAGGAAAGGGAGGCAATAATATTTAAGTTTAAGTTGGGCCGAAATACCCACTTAATATAAATAGGGAATTAATAGGTGAATAGGTGAAGAGTTATTTGGGTTAACGTGACTTTTCTCCTCCCTCACCCTAATTCCGCCGATCCCCTCTCCTCCTCCTTCTCTCAGCGCCAACCACAAGAGGGCTTAGGGTTCCTCTCCTAGGACTCCAAGGGCACTTTCCGACCACGACTTTGACATGAGGACGCTCCCCTCCGCGAGAAGAACACATAGACGCGAGAGGATCGTCGAGAAGATCGTCCCCACCGGAAAACTAGCGACTAGAATCGTAAGAAATTACGAATAGGAGGTAAGAAACCCCTCACCTGCAGTATAAGTAGCTTTCGTTTGATTGCATGCCTTTAGTTTAGCTATATGCAGATTTTTCGGCACTCAGGGTGTGTTTAAACCCTCCTCGCAGATTAGGGATCTAGTTGAGCACCTCTAGATGGGTCAGACACGTTGTTCTCCTTCAGTTGGAGGCTCTAGACGTTGTCGGGTGCCTAGAGGTGGTCTCCCTATTAGAGGGGAGAGTTGGAGCACACCAAGTGTTCGACAAAATGATTAGTGTAGCTAAATATTACCTCAGATATTTTTAACAGCTCAGTTAAATGCATTAGTAGCATTTAAATCAGTATATTAGTCTAGTTTTAGCTTACATAGGACTACGGTCCAATGGGTGGGCTCCCACAGTCGCCTTTAGGTTTAGATAACCTAGCTCTAGGTTCAGATAACCTAGAAACAGCAAAATAAGAAATTAGTAGCTATATTCAGTATTTTATTTTCAGTGGCACTGTACTGGATTAGATATCCATTGGGCTGGGCTCCCATAGTCGGTCCCTAGGTTTAGATAACCTAGTAAACCCTACTAAATTCGGGACTTGTAAACCCGGGTTTAGTTAGAGACGCGCGCATAGCACGTACAGTTGCCGGGCCCAAACAGCAGTATGTTTATGTATTTTCACCTATTATGTATGTAGTTTTAAACTCTCACAAAATAGTTAGGTGAAATTAGTGTAGTTTCAGCATTAGTTAGAATTAGCTCAGTTTATGCTTCAGTTCAGGCATTTTTTATGGTTATGTATGATAATACTATGCTCAGCTTTTGGTTACACAAGCTTTGGATGTTAGTATGCATGTTTAGCTTTTGATTTCCATATATTGGTTGATAGCATGCCATGTTTTAGTTTAATCAGCACATATTTCAAATAGCATGTTTTAAAAGCATAAATGCATCGTATGCATGTTTTTGTGAGGTAGATGGTTTTTTACTAAGCTTTAAGCTTACAGATACTATTTTCCCTTCTCTGTAACGACCCGCCTCCTATTGACTAGGCTGCGAGGCCGATCATTACGTAATGCTGTGCTAAATTACTATTGCAGAAATCTGGATTGATTAAAATTTTACTAAACTGATTACCGCAATAGTAATTTAGCACAACATTACGTAACGATCGGCCTCGCAGCCTAGTCAGTAGGAGGCGGGTCGTTACAGAGTGGTATCAGAGCAGTTTCCATACTTCCTACACACACATCAGCATTGTACCTGCAGCTTCCAAGTAAGAATACCTCTACTTTAATTATGTCTTGCTTTCATGTTTATGGATAATTATAGCATGCTTATATATGATAGCTTTAACATGTTTATAGTAGCTAGCTAAACATGATAGTAGAAATTCTACAAACATGAATGCTTTAGTTATATATGTCTTCGGTGTACGAGAAATGGCACGAGGACGCCCAGCTAGAAGGGCACCAGCCACTGAGCCCCAGCATGAGGCAGGCAGTTCAGTGCCTCCCCCAGACCTTATAGCACTAGTGGCTCAGTTATAGCAGCAGCTAGCTGAACAGCAACAGGAAATAGCCACCTTAAAGGCTAGTCAGCAGAACACTCCCACTGTCACCCCGGAGCCTAACTTCGCGACACCAGTGGTCTTAGGGCACCAGTAGCCCCAGCAGCAGGAACGCAGAGAGAAGCCTATCTGATCCAGTGGCAGAGAGTCAAGCCAGAGAATTTCTCAGGCAGCAATGAACCATGGGATGCTCAGGCATGGTTCAAAACACTGGAAAGTACGATGGATCTTCTGGACTGGCCAGAACATGAGAAGGTGAAGTGTGCCTCCTTCTGCCTAGTAGGAGATGCACGCATGTGGTGGGAGAGAATCAAGGCGAAGCGCCCAATAAACCAGATGATATGGGTCGACTTCGAGAAAGAATACTTCGAGGAGTTCTTTCACATGCGGGTCACGAACCGTCACTACGACGAGTTCACTGAGTTTCGCCAGGGCAACCTTTCAGTGGAGGAAGCCGTGAAGAAATTCAACAGATTGGCTCGTCTATGTCCAGAGCTAGTCAGCACAGAGAAGGAACGAGTCCGGTTAATGCTCAAGATGCTGAGGTCGGAAATAGCAATGAACGTGGCGGGCGGCGTACATAAGCCGCAAACTACTGAGGAACTAGTTAGTAGTACTCTGACCACAGAACACTACCAGAACAGCATCAAACAGCAGAAGCAAGTCTTCTCAGAGTCTAAGGGCCAAGGAGGCTCAGGTACTCAGAAACACCAGGGCCACAGTTCCCACGGCCCTAACTGGAAAGGGAACTCTAGCAACAAGCGTAAACCAAGGAATTACCCAAAGGGAGGACCAGCCAGTAAACAGCCCAGCCATCCCAAGTGTGCTACTTGTGGGAAACTTCATTCAGGAATTTGTCGCAAGGGCACACGAGGATGCTTCGAGTGTGGACAAGAAGGGAATATGGCTAAGCAATGCCCAAACAAGACCAGTTTTCCTCCACCACAGCCAATTCAGTATGGAGGCCAGCCAGCTTAGTTACATCATATGCAGGCTACGTTAGAGGGACCACACATCAGTCAGCGCAGACTAGAAGCTCCCTCAACCATGACCAATGCGAGGATCTACTCACTGACCAGAGATGACGTAGCGAACGCCTCGACAGTTGTTACAGGTCAGATTAGTATTTTTCAGCAAATAGCAACTGTCTTATTCGATACTGGGGCCACCCATTCTTATATAGCCAAGGCATTCGCAAACAAGTTAGCAATACCTCCAGAGGTACTCAGTAGTCAGTTTCTGACGACATTACCTTCGGGAGAAATTATGGCATCTACGCACTGGCTCAGAGCAGTATCAGTCACTATAGCAGACAGAGAACTCTTTTGTGATCTGATAGTGCTAGATATGATTGACTACGATGTCATCTTTGGAATGGACTTCCTGATCAGATACGGTGCTTCCATAGAGTGCCGTAAATAGAAAGTCGTATTCCAACCCGAAGCAGAAGCACAGTTTGAATACATCGGGGAACCAAGGAGGAAGGCCAAGAAGTTTCTCTCAGCTCTGAGGGCACAGAGATTAATGGATTCAGGATGTACGGGATTCCTAGCACATATAGTCAGTACCAGCCAGGACAAGGACCAACAGCTAGCGGAGGTCCGAGTCGTATGTGACTACCCAGCAATCTTCCCTGAAGAGTTACCAGGCCTAGCACCAGACAGGGAGATCGAATTTGAGATAGAGCTCATTCCCGGTACAAATCCTATCTCCAAAGCGCCTTACCGCATGGCTCCAGTAGAATTGTAGGAACTTCATGAACAACTACAGGAGCTACTTAACAAAGGCTTCATACGTCCTAGTCACTCACCATGGGGAGCGCCTGTATTGTTCGTGAAGAAGAAGGATGGGAGCATGTGCCTGTGTATAGACTACCGAGCGCTGAACCAAGTCACCATCAAGAACAGGTATCCTCTTCCCAGAATTGATGACCTGTTTGATCAGCTAAAGGGAGCAGCAGTGTGCTCTAAGATAGACCTCAGATCGGGTTATCATCAGGTGAAGGTCAAAGAAGGGGATATACCTAAGACATCATTCAGGACTAGATACGGACATTACGAGTTCGTAGTCATGCCCTTTGGCGTGACAAATGCTCCAGCTACTTTCATGGACCTCATGAACAAAGTATTCAGGGAATATTTAGATAAGTTTGTCATCGTGTTCATCGATGATATTCTTATCTATTCAGGAACTCAGGAAGAACACGCAGAGCACCTGAGAACAGTATAGCAGACCCTTCAGTAGAACCAGTTATATGCCAAGTTCACAAAATGTGAATTTTGGTTAGATCAAGTGTCCTTCCTGGGTCATATCATCTCAAAGGATGGTATCATGGTAGACCCCAGTAAGATAGAAGCTGTGAGTAACTGGAAAAGCAAATAGGGTAGCAGATGCACTTAGCAGAAAGTCCAGTGCTACCTTATTATCTCTAGCAGCCATGTCACCACCCCTACAGAAAGAGATCACAGATTTCGGTCTCGAACTCATAGTCGGACAACTCTCTACTATGACATTAGAGTCTACCTTGCTCGGTGACATCCAGACAGCTCAGGAGCAGGATCCTGAAATTCAGAGAATCAAGCAAGGTTTAGCAGAATCAGAAGGTGGAGAGTTCAGAATATCAGATAGCGGGGTGTTGTATTTTGGTGACAGGCTATGTGTTCCGGATCAGGAGAAACTATAGAGGAAAATCCTAGACGAGGCTCACAAGACTCCCTATGCGATGCATCCTGGCTCCACCAAAATGTACCAGGACATGAAGAAACGTTTTTGGTGGCCTGGGATGAAGAGAGACATCGCTCGATATGTCAGCACCTGCCTAACCTGTCAGAGGGTTAAGGCAGAACATCAGAGACCAGGAGGAGTTTTGCAGCCCATTCAGATTCCGGAATGGAGGTGGGAAGACATTTCTATGGATTTCATAGTGGGACTACCCAGAACCACGAATGGTTTTGACACCATCTGGGTAATAGTTGACATGTTAACTAAATCAGCCCACTTCTTAGCTATCAGGATATCCTACTCCATGGAACAGCTAGCACAGTTGTATCTTAAGGAGATCGTTAGATTACATGGAGTCCCACGAACCATTATTTCAGACAGAGACAGTAGGATCACATCACACTTCTGGGAGTGTGTACAGTCAGCTTTGGGCACGAAGTTAAAGTTCAGCACAACCTTCCATCCTCAGACAGATGGTCAGACGGAGTGAGTAAATCAGGTACTCGAAGATATGCTCCGAGCATGTGCCCTAGATTTCAAGGGAAGTTGGTGCAAATATCTGAGCCTAACAGAATTTGCATACAACAACAGTTATCAGGCCACTATCGGTATGGCACCTTACGAGGCTCTCTATGGGCGGAGGTGTAGATCTCCAATCTGCTGGTATGAGAGTGGTGAACAGAAGGAACTAGAACTTCAGACAGATCTAGTAGCAGATACCACAGCAGCTATACAGCAGATCCACCAGAGGATAGAGACAGCTCAGAGCCGCTAGAAAAGCTATGCTGATACACGGCGCAGACCTTTAGAGTTTTCAGTTGGGGATTCAGTATTCCTTAGAGTAGCTCCCATGAAGGGAGTAATGCGTTTTAGGAAGAAGGGCGAGCTAAGTCCCCGATATGTGGGACCATACCTTATCAGCAGAAGAGTGGGCAAGGTAGCATATGAGCTAGAGCTACCCCAGGAGATGTCAGCTGTCCACAATGTATTTCATGTCTCTATGCTGAAGAAGCATACCCCAGATGCCACCCAGGTGATTGAGCCCTAGTCGGTACAGATCCGCGAAGACCTCAGCTATGACAGTCGGCCTATTCAGATAATAGACCGAGCAGTTAAGAAATTACGGAACAAGGAAGTACCATTAGTCAAGGTTATTTGGCGAAATCACACAGCAGAAGAGGCAACTTGGGAGACAGAAGCCAGCATGAGACAGAAGTATCCAGAGTTATTCTAAGTTCGAGGATGAACTTTTTATAAGGTATGGGGGATTGTAACACACGAAAATTCTCAAAACTATATTAGAAATATTGTATGATTTTTCTGGAATATTTAGATATTTTTCCAGAATTTTTAGAGTAGCGGAAGTAGCAAAAACAAATAAAAAATGAAAACGGCCTAAGCGGGAATTGAACCCGAGACCTATGGTTTACGGATAATGTTAGTGACCAGTTGAACCCAGCAGGGCCGTCCTGAAAGGAAAGGGAGGCAATAATATTTAAGTTTAAGTTGGGCCGAAATACCCACTTAATATAAATAGGGAATTAATAGGTGAATAGGTGAAGAGTTATTTGGGTTAACGTGACTTTTCTCCTCCCTCACCCTAATTCCGCCGATCCCCTCTCCTCCTCCTTCTCTCGGCGCCAACCACAAGAGGGCTTAGGGTTCCTCTCCTAGGACTCCAAGGGCACTTTCCGGCGACGACTTCGACACGAGGACGCTCCCCTCCGCGAGAAGAACACGTAGACGCGAGAGGATCGTCCTCACCGGAAAACTAGCGACTAGAATCGTAAGAAATTATGAATAGGAGGTAAGAAACCCCTCACCTGCAGTATAAGTAGCTTTCGTTTGATTGCATGCCTTTAGTTTAGCTATATGCAGATTTTTCGGCACTCAGGGTGTGTTTAAACCCTCCTCGCAGATTAGGGATCTAGTTGAGCACCTCTAGATGGGCCAGACACGTTGTTCTCCTTCAGTTGGAGGCTCTAGACGTTGTCGGGTGCCTAGAGGTGATCTCCCTATTAGAGGGGAGAGTTGGAGCACACCAAGTGTTCGACAAAATGATTAGTGTAGCTAAATATTACCTCAGATATTTTTAACAGCTCAGTTAAATGCATTAGTTGCATTTAAATCAGTATATTAGTCTAGTTTCAGCTTACATGGGACTACGGTCCAATGGGTGGGCTCCCACAGTCGCCTCTAGGTTTAGATAACCTAGCTCTAGGTTCAGATAACCTAGAAACAGCAAAATAAGAAATTAGTAGCTATATTCAGTATTTTATTTTCAGTGGCACTGTACTGGATTAGATATCCATTGGGCTGGGCTCCCATAGTCGGTCCCTAGGTTTAGATAACCTAGTAAACCCTACTAAATTCGGGACTTACAAACCCGGGTTTAGTTAGGGACGCGCGCATAGCACGTACATCTGCCGGGCCCAAACAACAGCATGTTTATGTATTTTCACCTATTATGTATGTAGTTTTAAACTCTCACAAAATAGTTAGGTGAAATCAGTGTAGTTTCAGCATTAGCTAGAATTAGCTCAGTTTATGCTTCAGTTCAGGCATTTTTTATGGTTATGTATGATAACACTATGCTCAGCTTTTGGTTACACAAGCTTTGGATGTTAGTATGCCATGTTTAGCTTTTGATTTCCATATATTGGTTGATAGCATGCCATGTTTTAGTTTAATCAGCACATATTTCAAATAGCATGTTTTAAAAGTATAAATGCATCGTATGCATGTTTTTGTGAGGTAGATGGTTTCTTACTAAGCTTTAAGCTTATAGATACTATTTTCCCTTATACTGCAGACAAAGGTAAAGGGAAGATGGACTAGCAGAGGAAGCTGGAGTTCAATGCAGAGATGGTGTGTGTGGCAGGAATTTGGAATAAAAGATCCTTAGGGGATCTAGCAAGCTTAAACAATTGAACCTTTAGTATTTCTATTGTCATGCATTTTTAATTGTTAAATGCTACGAACTAGTAAACCATGCTTTATATCCATTTTAGAATGGTAGCTTTATGTCATTGGAATATATTCTATGGATTGTATAAGTGAAATGTGAGATTTTGGCACGAACAAGTGCTGAAATCAGGGGCTCTGATTCGAAATCAGAGACCCAGATCGGTCTACAGACCGATCGGAAGTGGGGTGAGCCACTGGATCGGTCAGCCGACCGATCAGTGTGCGAACAGAGAGTTTATGGATCGGTCAGCCGACCGATCAGTGAGCCACTGGATCGGTCTATCGACCGATCAGTGTGCTCCTGGATCGGTCGGTAGACCGATCCAGCCGCATACAGAAGCGACAGCTTATGGATCGGTCAACCGACTGATCCAGAGGGTTTTTCCGTGCCAGTATCAAGCTGGATCGATCACTGGATCGATCCGACAGCCCAATCGATCCATGGATCGATTGAAATGCCTGATTACAGCTAGCAGGTCATCCGAGAGGCATAGATTATCTTCCCTAGCATGTGTACAACTCCTAGGTACACCTAGAATGTTAAGTTCAGATTTTACAGTAATCAGTTTAGTAAAATTTTAATCAATCCAGATTTCTGCAATAGTAATTTAGCACAGCATTACGTAACGATCGGCCTCGCAGCCTAGTCAGTAGGAGGCGGGTCGTTACAAAAATTTCTTTAGCAATCATGGAGAGGTAGGGAAATCTTTGAGCCTTCTGTGACCACCACTTTAGGATTTCAAAATTTTCACTATTCGCTTCACTAAAATTAAAAGAAGTCGTAAAATAATTGTTATGTTCTTGTGTGAAACTTGAGGATCCTCGTGGATATTTTGTCCGTTCTTTTAATAAAAGTTGTGCTTCTGTAAATTTTAAATTACTACTAGTAGTTTGTTGTGTTCCAGAAATATTAGGTTGTACTCCATACTTTACATAATATTGATTATAAATATCATATAAATAAATTCTAACATTATATATAACATTAACTGGATCAAGAGAAGAAGAATCTTTAATTGGAATTAAAGTGTCATAATACAAAATTAACATTTCTGGTAAAACTTCTAATTTAAATCTATGATTTAAAACAAATACAATTAAATAAATTTCAATAATAACATAAAAATAATTTTCTTATTTAGTTTCCATAGCTAATATGCAAGAAGATAAAGATTCATTATTAATATGTTCATTTACAACTAATACAATATTAAAAAAAATCTAAAATTAATGAACAGTGGGATAAAAAACATCAGAAAGTTATTCGATTGCATCATTAAATACTTTTAAAATTTTACAAATATTATTGCAAATATTCTATTTTTGTGAAAATAAATATATATTAGTATTAGTCTTTTTTGTAAAAAAAATAAACATAATAATTCGCTATATTGAAATTAATCTTGTAATAATTGATATATAGAATTCTAACGTGATGATACTGTTGGGGATCTTTGGGTCTGCTAGAAGAGGAGTTGAATAGCTTGGTCACCCCAAATCGATCTTCTTTCTACAATGTTAGCTGCGCAAGCAGAAATGAAACTAAACTAATAAGAACAACAAAGAATGAACACAAACTCTAACACGTTGTTTAACGTTTCGGAGATTGCTTGCTCCTATTCCATGTCTTGTGCTTGAAGAGGATGATCCCTCAATCTGTCAGTGGATTAGTCCCTGACAATCTCTAGCTAAAACTTACTCCTTCTCGATGGAGTGAACCTCTCACAAATCTCTCTATTGGTGCAATTTCCCTAGGCTAAGGTTGACTAGTTTGACTAAGCTTGAGCTGGCTTAAGCTTAAGTCTTGATGTTTGACAATATATAGAGATTGTAGGTGCAATTATCCGTTTGGAAAGATTGTTCGTGTAATTCTCTTCTAGTCAAGATTTGACCAATTTGATGTGAAGAAGAGTTAAGTACGTCAAGGATGATCGGATACTTGACTGAGAAAGTCCTAACCAGAGGTTAGGCAAGGGACTAAAACCAACTAAAAATCCTGGTGACTAAAGCTAGGTAAAAATCCTAGTGAGTGAAGCTAGGTGATGGAAAGTCCTGATGAGTGAAGTCAGACAGTTGAAAAATCCTGGTGAGTGAAGTCAGGTGAAAAACCCTAGTGAGTTAAGCTAGGCAGATAAAATCTTGATAAGTGAAGCTAGGTGAAAAGTCCTAGTGAGTGAAGCTAGGTAGATACAAATCCTGGTGAGTGAAGTCAGGTGAAAAGTCCTAGTGAGTGAAGTTAGGCAGAGGGAAATCCTGGTGAGTGAAGTCAGGTGGTAAAAAGTCCTGGCGAGTGAAGTCAGGTAGATGAAAATTCAAGTGGATCAAAGGTTGATCGGACACCTGATGATTGGAAGTCCAAGTGGGTTAAGGTTAATCAAACACTTGGCATGCAATTGAAAGTCCAAGTGGGTCAAAGGATTGACTGGATACTTGGCACGAGGAGAAAAGTCCAATGGGCCAAAGGACTGACCAAACACTTGGCACGAGGAGAAAAGTCCAAGTGGGTCAAAGGATTGACCGGACACTTAGTGAAGAAGTCACAGTAGGTCAAGGTTGACTAGCTGCTAGGCAAGGAGGAGTCCCAATAGGTTATGGTTGACCGAATGTTGGGTAAAGGAACCTTTGACTTAGGTTTGAAAGTTATGGTTTGGTAATCAATTGGGCTAATCGATTACCATAGCAGCAATTACCCTAATCGCTTAAGCTCATTATCGTAGGAAGCAAAAAAGGACCATAATTGATTAGGTAATCGATTACAACATGCTTAATCGATTACGATAATTAATTACGCTAGTTTTTGTGAGTGCGCGGAGAGGTGCCTAATCGATCAGGCTAATCGATTAGGCACATCTTAAGTAATTAGGGCAATCACTGAGAAGAATTCTATGAGAAATAGAAAGCTTTCTAATCGATTTGGATAATCGATTAGGAAGGGTTAACCAATTAGGGTAATTGATTAAGCTTGAAAAACTAGTCTTTTGAATAGGTTGTAGAGGTGTAAGCAATTAAGGGAAAAACTTAATCGATTGAGGCACTCATGGTAACCCTAGAAAAGGGTCTTTTCATGATCGTTGCAAGTACTTCTCCTCTCCCACTCTCTTCACCGAGCTCACAGATTAGCATCACTAGTTCTTGAAGTTTCTTGGAGACAAGTGCAGCTTCACTTCCAAGGTTAAGAGGTGTTCCCAAACAAGATGAAGAAGCTAGCTAGGGTTTCATTTGTGTAAATCTTATAAGATTTCTATTGTACTAGCTTCTCTTTTATTCTTATTGTATTATGAATTTGTACAAGGTTTCTCCACCTCTGGAGTGTTTCTAAGAAGGAGTGTGTTGATAATGGATGTGTGAGAGAGGGCTAGATCCTTGGATTAGTCACCACGTTTGAGGCGGATACCAAGTAAATCCATCTTATTAGCATTGGCGGAGCTTGCTTCAAGTATTTCGCTGTAAATTATCATCATCGAAGTGAGTGAGCTATTCACCCCCCCCTCCTAACTCCGAAATGTCCCAACAAATGGTATCAGAGCAAGGCTGCTATTCACCGGACTCATCATCGGAAGGGCAACGAGCTAGAGGAAGAAGAAGTTGTAGCCCTGATTTCAACAAGCTAAAGTCTATCATCAACAAGCTCAACTTTAAGATGATATTTTGAGATGGACTCGGATTCGACATAAGAGTGCATCCACCATTCACATTGATGAGCTTCGAGCTTTGGAAATTGAGGATCGAGAATTTCTTAATAGTGGAGATAGAGCAATGGTTTACTCTAATGGAATGTTTTAAAGCTCCAAGGGATAGCAAAGGCAAAATCATCAAGAAGAGCAATTGGAGCAAGGAACAAATTCAAAGATGTGAGGTAAATGAGAAGGTGACCAAATTATTGGTCCATTTATTACCAAGCAACATTTTGGGCAAAATCGCAGACTATTAAGATGCTAAGGAGTTTTGGAGCAAGTTAGCAAGAATCCATGAAGAACCGTCCACTGCATCAAATCAAGACAAGTCCAAAGAGGGAAACTCATTGGATCATGGAGAAGGAGAAAGTGAAGAAGATACATCCTCTAGAGAGCACAAGGACAAAGGCAAAGGACATCCTCTTTGTTTCACTTTGATGAGGATTTGGAGGTTGAGAGATGCTCAACATCCGATGAAGGTGAAGAGGCATCCACCTCTAGGATTGAGGTGGAGTGTAGATCAACAATGTCGGATCAAGAAGAAGCCTCGTTATCCGGATTAAATGGAGGATCAAGTCCCAACCCTACATGTGAAGTTATAAAAATTTTAAATTGCAAAAAAAGATCACATTATTTATTTTGAGTGTAGGGAAAAAGGGCACTACAAGAGCAAGTGCTCTAATTTGACCAAGAGGAAAGGTCAAGTGGCACCCAAGGAGGTTAGTCCCAGAGTACGCAAAGGCAAGGAACATATTGTCTGTTTCTTGTACAATTAAAAAGGGCATTATCAGAGTCCAATGTCCTAAGGTGAAGAATCTAACCAAGCACAAAAGAGGAAGCTCAACTCAAGGGGGAGCTCTTAAGAGCAAACCCAAGGTATTATTTATTAATGCAATTCCTTTGAAAAATGATAAAAAAAAATATGCTAGTTTAAATTTATATCACTTTAATGTTACTTTATTATGAAAATAGGAAGTATGATAGAATTAAGGAAAAATATGTATCATATCATACTAGAACAACTCTTTCTAAGGATAGAAAGTTAGAAAAAGGCTTAAGTAATAACTCTAAGGATTTTAGGTATATACCAAAAAGGAAAAATGGCCAAGAAAGTCAAGAAAAGTCCAAATCTAAATTTGAGGACTTAAGGAGAGAGAAACAAGTCTTGAGGTTAAGACATGGTAAATTAGATAAGACCCTACAAAAAATGACAATTAGTGTCCAAGGGTCCAAGGACAAAAACCTAGGCCAAAATAAGCAAGATCCATCCAATAGTAATAGGGATTTGGGATACAAACCTAAAGCTAAGAAGGATATGCCTTCGTACCATAGAGTTCCATATAATTATAGAACTAACCCTAGGTCTAGGGGTCAAGTCAAGGTTTCAAGGGAGGCTATCCTTAGAATTAACTTTGAAAAGACCAATGTGACTAAGACTTCTAAGAAGCCTAAGAAAGTCACTAAGAAGGTCACAAGGGAAGTTATCCCTAGAGTTGACCAAGAGGAGTCTATCATGACTAAGGCTTCTAAGAAACCTAGGAAGGTTATTAGGAAAGTAACTAGGGAAGTCATCCCTAGTGAGTACCTAGCACATCCAAGGAGCACCAATAAATTTTGAGTTCCTAAAAGTGTATTCTCTACACCCTAAATGAGTTTAGAGAGTGTCAACTCCAATTGGAAGGGTAGTTAACCTAACCTTGGAGGCATTTTCAAGGTTTTGTCAACCTTTGAAAGTGTAGGTTTGATGGGTTACTCTTTAAAAGAGTAACATGTGCCAAAATTTGAAGATTTGAGCTTAATTAAAATTGGCACAAATAGGATACGCTCAATTAAAGTTGGATTTTTGGTATTTTCTTAGGAAAAAAATGGGCAACTTAGGATTAATTTTGGTTTAGCAATTAATTAGGGATACTTAGATAGGTAATCTAGGTATATTATTTATATTAAATTTTCATGATTGTTTTCCCATCATATATTATGATATCATATTTTACATTCATCTTTGTTATAAAAAATAAAAAAGACCATGTCATGTCATACATACATCGTGCAACTATAGTAGGTTTTCTTTTTGAAAATACTCATTTTGATGTATGTCATAAATCATCATACATTATTTTAATTCCTTGTAATCAAGGGCAATGACATTGGTTATCAAGTGACATCCTAGGTGGGATGATCATAATTTAAATGCCTAGATAGATATGCATGAACCCTTAAATTAGGAAAAACCAATATCTATATCTCACAAAAACTATAAGGTGATTTTTTGTGTTTTAGTGCACATTAGATACAAGTGAGATGTTAGGAGGATGAACAAAACTCAAGATGTTGATTTAGTGCATCTTTGAGTTTTAATTTCATCAAAACACATAGTTATGTATTATCTAATTATTGAAAAAGCTAGTGTACAAGTCATGTGCATTTAGCCCAAGGAACATGGTTGAAATTAGTTTTGAAATCATTTCAAAATTCTTTTTGAAAACCTTGGTAAAAGCTATCTTTTGATAGAAATCACCACTGTATAGTTAGACACAAACTAAAGCAAAATGTTGAAGTTTTCAAGAGTTTCTAAGTTTATGTCAATCTTTGGAAATGTGATATATTTTCATAGAAAATTATTTTTCCATTATAGTATATGACACAAGTAATATCTACACAAAATTTCATGATTTTTTAGATTTTATAGAATTATTTATATATTTCTAAATTTTAGTAAAAATTGAAATCAGAAATTCAGATATAGTCAATCGATTACCACACCTTAATTGATTAGGTCAATCAATTAAGGTGAATTTTCATAAGCACAGTGTATTGGTGCAAGAAGCACCAGATGATCAAACCTAAGTTTTGATTATGACAAAGAGTTCAAAGTTAAGTGCTAGTATTGTTCTAACAAGTTGAACTGAGTGTGCAGGAAAGTCCTAAGTGATCCTAGGCAAAGGAAAGTCCTAGTTGAGGCTAGGCAGGTGGAAATCCCTAGCTACAATTAGGCAATGAAGTCCTGGTCCAGGAGACTAGGCAAAGTCTTGGCGAGTTGAGGACCTTGGCCAAAACCCTAGGGTGGAGGATGCTAGGTAAAAATCCTGGGGGTCACGGACACCAGGTGGAAGACTAGATGGGTTAGGGATCAGACGTCTAGCATGAAGTCCTAATGTCTCGAACGCTGAGTAAAAGTCCATACGGTCTGGAGGACCGGTTTGGCAAAAGGTAATCTCTCTTGAGAGGAGTAGGCGAGGACACTTTCCTCGTTGAGGGAACAGTATATATTGATTCGACTTAGAGTTTCTAGAAAATCTGAAAGTCAGAATCAGACAGTTCAGAGACTGTCAAATATTTTATTAATCATATTTTATCGTGCTAACTTTTTTTACATGGTATGTTTTGTGTTTGGACTAATATGACTTATAAGAAGTGGAAAGCACAAAGAGAAGCTCGGATGAACAATATTGGAAGCCACCTTCCATGTGGCTGAAGGAGCCTTCGGGTGGATGAACTTCGCAGATTGCAAAAGTTATTGAGTCCGAGACTGTGGGGATAAAATCTACAATTGGAGACGCCTTCCATGGGGTTAAAGGCGCCTTCAACACTCTATAAAAAAAAGAATTCAAGTAGATGTTTCAACACAACTAATCTTTGCGATCCTTCTCTTGCGCGCTAGTCCAAAAATGATTTGACGAAGCCGTAACGCTACTCTGATGACTGAAAGCACACCTCTCTGAATTTCAAAGTCATCGGTATAATTTTGATAATTATACTTTAATTATAATTATTCTTCGTCTTTGTACTTGTAATTTATGGATTGATAGTGAATTGTCCAAAGTAAACACTCAACGAGTATGGACCTTGGAGTAGGAGTCATCACAGACTTCAAACCAAGTAAAAACAAACAGTGTTAGCGATTGTTTTTCTTTTACTTCAGCTCTTTATCTATTCTACTGCATTTTACTCTCGAACATTTTCTGAAAATCGTGAAAGCCACGAGCGCTATTCACTCCTTCTCTAGTGCAATGATCCTATATAGTGGCTCACGGAATTGATCACTGTGATTGATTAAGAAGGTTAATCAATTAAAGCAATTGATTAGCATACTGTTTTGGCTAAAATGGTCTTGTTTTAGTCTATTAAGGGTAGCTTTCTTGATAAAAATAATAATGGAATGGTTAAATGGGACTAATTTGGAGTTTATGATGAGATTTAGTTTCAAAGTTGAATTTTAAATCTCAAAACTTTAAATTTTGGGTTTCTTAAAGGTTTAGGAACTCCAAGTTATTATTGGTGTAATGATAGAAGGTTAGAGCATGTTTTGAGGGGAGCTACTCCTTAAAGACATGATTTTGATTTTCTTTCAAAACAATGAACAAATGAAAGGTTGGGAAACTTCATTGTTATGAATGTTATGATAATATACAAAGGAAATACACACAAAGCACACTCATAACGCTAACGCTAGGATTTACTTGATATCCACCTCAAGAAGAGGTGACTAATCCAAGGATCCATCCCTCACTCACTCATCCACTATGACAACACTCTTTCTCAAAAAAGTGTGGAACTGCCACATCAGCGGCCCCCCTAGAGCCGGTCCCACGAATATGGAGGGAGGTAAATGCAGGTACACAGCTGAAAGCGCTGAAAACACTCTTTCTCAGTAACTACTGAAGGTGGAGAAACCTTATACAACCTCTCAATACAAGAAGAAAGAAAAGGGAAACAAATACAAGTAAAATCTTACAAGATTTACAACATGAAACTCAACCCCTAGCTTCTTCTTCTTGTGTGGAACGCCTCTTAATCTTGGAAGTGCAGCAACACTTTGCTCCAAGAAAGCTTCAAGAATTGGAGTGAACATATGAGAGTGATCGTAAGAAGTGGAGAGGAAGATCTGCTGAGGAAGACACTCGCCAACAGCTTTATCCTGCGCAACGGTTGTCTCCCAATCGATCGGCTGATCGATTGGGGAGGCTAAATTGATAGGTTGATCGATTCATCCTTCTATGCTCTCACGTCTGTGTGAGAAAACTGGCCCCAATCGATTGACTAATCGATTGGGGAGCTCAATCGATCGACTAATCGATTGGGGAAGCTTTTGTGCCTGCGATAATTGCTCCCAATCGATCGGCTGATCGATTGGGCTGCCATTTGTTGCAGCATTGTACCCAATCGATCAGCTGATCGATTGGGCTCAGTCCAATTTGATCACTTGATCAAATTGACCAACCCTAGCTTGCCCGAGTCAAGTCTAAGGTGCCCCAAGCCCAACATTCGGTCAACCGTGACCTATTGGGACTCCTCGTGCTTAGCATTCGATAAACCTTGACCTATTGGGACTTCTTCACCAAGTGTCCAGTCAATCCTTTGACCCACTTGGACTTTTTTCCTCATGCCAAGTGTCCAATCAACCTTGACCCACTTGGACTTACCGTCTCGTGTCAAGTGTCCAGTCCTCCATGACCCACTTGGACTTCCACCAGATGTCCGATCACCCTTAACCCATCTGGATTTCCTTGTGCCAAGTATCTGGTCAATCCTTTGACCTACTTGGGCTTCCGAACACCTGGTGTCCGGTCAACCTTGACTCACCTAGATCTCCACGTGTCTGTCTTCACTCACCAGGTCTTTCCATCTACCCAGCTTCACTCACTAGAGATTTCCATCTGCCTGGCTTCACTCACCAGGACTTTCACCTAGGTTCACTCACTAGGCTTTTCACCTGGCTTCACTCACCAGGATTTTCCCACTGCCCGACTTCACTCACCGGGACTTTCACCTAGCTTCACTCACTAGGGTTTTCACCTGGCTTCACTCATCAGGATTTTCCCACCGCCCGACTTCACTCACCGAGACTTTCACCTGTCTAGCTTCACTCACTAGGTCTTTCACCTAACTTCACTCACCAGGATTTTCCCTTGCCTAACCTCCAGTTAGGACTTTCCCAGTCAAGTATCTGGTCAACCTTGACCTGCTTGACTCTCCTTCACATCAAACTGGTCATCCCTTGACCAGAGGGGAATTATATCAACAATCTCCCTAATCGGACGATTGCATCTGTAATCTCCATGTATTATTAAACATCGAAACCCAAACATCAAGACTCAAGTTTAAGCCAACTTAAGCTTAATTAACTTGGTCAACCTGACCCAGGGGATATTACACCAACAATCTCCCCCTTTTTAAAGTTTGACAATACCTTTAAGTTAGGATAATCCTATAGCCTCAACTTGTTCTTCATGTTAATGGCTTTTGGATAATGAAGGCATAATTTAAATCCTACATTCTCCCTCAAACTTTCCTTGAGAGATAAAGGCCTAACTTAAACCCTACATTCTCCTCCTATTGGTACACATAAAAAACTCTCCCCCTGAAGAGTTACTCAATGTTGTTCACAACACCACAATGAATGTCTCATACCCTTCATTATCTTCAATGCTCACCCTTGAGCATTAACTAACTTTACACTCACAATGAAGGTCCCATACCCTTCAGTATATTCAATGCTCATCCTTGAGCATATTCCTTTTCTACAATGAAGATATCCAATCTTTTATTGTTCCCCAATGCTCAACCTTGAGCATTTTTCCAAATGAAGGATTTAATGGTTTCAGAAAAATATTTAGCTCCCCCTAAAAACATACTTTTAACTTCTGTCATTTTACCAACAATGACTTGGAATCCCTAAACCTTTAAGAAATCCAAAACTTGAAGTTTTGAGGTTCAAATATCAATATTTGAATGCAAACCTCAACTTAACTTCAATCTAGTGGTCCTTAACCAATTCATCCTTGTTTTCATCATAAAAACTTCCCCTAAATATATACAAATGTGTTTCAAGGGGTTAGGAATGGTTTCCTAGACTAAAAATGGTTTAAAGTGCTAAAATCATACATTTACAGTCGAAAACAGCCTTCCCAATCGATTGAAGTTGGTACTCAATCGATTGAAACCATTCCAATCGATCACCTGATCGATTCCGCGAGCTTCTGTTCCTGGAGAAAGTGCTTGGATCGATCAGCTGATCGATTCACTCACGGGAAACCCCTCTCAATCGATCGCTCGATCGATTGAGACACCCCAATCGATCAGGTGATCGATTGAAGGTCTGATTTCCTGAAAATGAAAACTCTTTTAGACATTATTTAGGATATATACTATTGTGTAAAAATAGTTTTCTAAGAAAATACTTCCTATTTTTAAAGATTGACACAAACTTAGAAAGTTGCAAAAACTTCAATATTTCTTTCAAGTTTATGTTTAACTTTTCAATGATGATTATTATCAAAAGATAACCTTCACTGAGGTTTTCCAAAGTATATTTAAAATATTTTTCAAAATTAATTTCCAACCATGTTCTTTAGGCTCAATGCATATAACTTGTACATTAGCTTTTCCAATAATTGGAAGTCACATAACTATGTGATTTGATGGATTCAAACTCAATAAGATGCACTAAATCAACACCTTGAGTCTTGTTTATCATCATAACATCTCACTTGTATCTAATATATTTTAAAACATATACAGGTTATCTTATAGTCCTTGTGAGATGTAGTTTTTTTATTTTGCCCTAAACTAGGGATCATGCATATTTATCTAGGCATTGTAAGAATTATGAACATCCACCTAGGCAGGGTCGGCCCTGGAGGAGGGCAACACTGGGCGATGGCCCTGGGCCTAGAATTTGGGAGGGCCCAAATTTTTTTTTTTAGTATTATGTATTATAGGCATATAGTTGGGGCCTTGGATAGTTGGGCCCAAATTCATATTTCAAACCTTTTGATATTATCTTTTCCTTTTATCCTTTTAGGTTGCAATTTGCAAAGTGGTAAACAAATGAAAAATTAGGAATTTGGGGCTGCCATGAAACAATTGGAAGGTATAATCTTATTTTTTGAAAAGTATAGGAATGATAATTTTGTTGCAAGTTTGACTATTACTAAAAGTCTTACATCATATATGAACATAGAGCCAATATTTACAACAAAGCATCATATTTTTAGGAAAAAATAATTTAATGAAAGAGAGGGCGATGAAGTTTCACTATCAGAGTCCTTTAGAATTGATTATTTTATTGTTGTGGACATGACGATTACTTCTTTAAAATGTAGATTTGAGCAAATGAAAACTTTTGAAAATATATTTGATTTTTTATTTAATTCAAAAATGTTTAGAACTTTGGATGAATTACGAAAATGTTGTGTCAATTTAAAATCTACTCTAACTCATTATCAGATGTTAAGTTAGATGATTTATTTACCGAATTAAAAAATATTACAAATGACATTACCAAATGTAGTAATGTCTACAATTGATATTCTTGAATTTGTTCAAAGTATAAATTGTTATCCAAATGTTACAATTACTTATAGAATCTTGTTGACTATACCTGTTATAGTAGCATCGGCTTAAAGGAGTTTTTTAAAATTAAAATTATTAAAATCATATATGAGATTGTCAATGTCGCAAGAAAAATTAAATGAATTGATAATTTTATGTATTGAGAAAGACATTTCAAAAAATCTTGAAACTGATAATATTACAGATGATTTTGCAAATAGAAATACTAAAAGAAATCGTTGTAGATGAATTGTATATTATTAAAAATCTATTTTGGACCTCATTTTATTTTTTCACCTCGGGCCTCCTGAGTCGAAGGACCGGGGCTGCACCTAGGATATCACTTGCTAGTAAATGCCATTGTCCTTAATCGCAAGGAAATTAAAATAATGCATGATGATTTTATGACATACATCAAAATAGAAATGATTTTCAAACGAAAAATATACCAATGCTACATGATGTATATATGACATGACATGACATTTTTATTTGTTTTTCATAATAATCATGAATGCACACATGATGTCATGGTATATGATGGGCAAACAAAACATGACAATTTAACATAAGTAAAATACCTAGATTATCTATCTATGTATCCTTAAACCTTAGCTAACTTAAAATTAAATCCTAGATTTGCCCTCATTTTTTCAAGAAAATGTCGAACCCCAACTTGACATTTCTTTTGCTTTTCTTAATTTGTGCCAATTTAAATTAAGCATAATTCCTCAAGGTTTGACACACTTTACTCTTTTAAAGAATAATCATTTTAAATTAAGGCCTAAATTGCCCTTACCTCCCTAAGAAAATACCAAAATTCCAACTTGACATTTCTTATTCTTTTTCAATTTGTGCCAATTTAAATTAAGTCAAATTCCTCAAATTTTGGTACATTTTACTCTTTTAAAGAGTAAACAATTAATCCATTTCATTTTCAAAGGTTAACAAAAACCTTGAAAATGCCTCCAAGTGTCAACTTCATCAAGGTTGGGCTAACTATCCTTCCAATTAGAGTTTACGCTCTCTAACCCATCTAGGGGGTAGAGAAGATGCTCCTAGGAACCTAAAACTTATTGGTGCTCCTTGGATATTCAAGGTATTCACTAGGGATAACCTCCCTTGATACCTTCCTAATGACCTTGTTAGGCTTCTTAGAAGCTTTGGTCACTTTCTCTAGGTCAACTCTAGGGATAGCTTCCCTTGTGACATTCTTTATGACTTTCTTAGACTTCTTAGAAGTCTTAGTCACATTTGTCGTTGTAAAAATACTCCTAGGGATAACTTCCCTTATATCTTTGACTTGACTCCTAGACCTAGGTTTGGTTCCATAGCTATATGGAACCCTATGGTATGAAGGAACATCCTTCTTAGCCTTAAGTTTGTATGTCAAACCTTTATGGCAATTGGATGACTTTTGATTTTCTATGCCTAGTTTTTTGTTCTTGGACCCTTATTTTTTATTCGTTATTTTTCTAAGGGTCCTCTCTATTTTATCAAGTCTTGACCTCAAGACTTGATTTTCTTTCCATAATTCCTCAACCTTAGATTTTTCACTAAAGCCTTGATTTTTCCTTTTCTTAGGCATATATCTAAAATCCTTAGAGTTATTGCCTAATTTGTTATCTATCTTTCTAGCCTTAGGTTGAGCGATTTTGGTATGAAGAGCTACATGTTTTTCCTTAATGCTATCATGTTTCCTACTTTTATGGTAAATAGCATTAAAATGATATAAACTAGAATTAGCATGCTCTTTACCATTTCTAAGAGGAATTGCATCAATAAATGTTACCTTGGGTTTTCTCTTAAGAGCTCCCCCTTAACTTGTGCTTCCTCTTTTAGGCTTGACTGACTTCTTTCCCTTTAGACATTGGCTTTGATAATATCCATTTTGCTTGCACAAGAAACACACAATGTGTTCATTACTCTTCTTTGTTGTGGGGGCGGTCTCCTTGGGCTTCTCCTTGCCCTTTGGTGTCATTTGACCCTTCTTCTTGGCCAATTTAGGACACTTACTCTTGCAGTGTCCATGCTCCCTACACTCAAAACATATAATATGAATTTTATTTTTGATTGAACTACTTAAACATTCACATTTATGGATGTCACTTGATCCTCCATTTGACGTCTCTTGATTTTTGGATGATGCCCCATCTTCTTGTTCTTCGCTTGACCCAGAAGTAGAAACTTCTCCTTTCTTCATGGTCCGAAGTCACCGAATGTCACTCCCCCTCAATCCTAGAGGTGGAGACTTCTTCGTCTTTATCTTGTACTTGGAACAAAGAGTATGCTCCCTCTTTGCCTTTTTCATTGCACTCCCTTGAAGATGAAGCTTCTTGGACTTCTTCTTTGGATGTCAAGCATATCTCAACTTCTGAGTTCTCTTCTTCTTCCTCTTTTTCCAATGAATTGCCCTCTTTGGATTCCTCTTATATTAGTACAGTGGAGGGTTCTTCATGGATTTTAGCCAATTGGCTCCATAACTCCTTGGCATCTTCAAATTCTCCTATTTGGCATAGAATTGTGCTTGGCAATAAACTAACCAATAATTTGGTTACCTTGTCATTCGCCTCGCACCTTTGGATTTGTTCTTGACTCCATTTGCTCTTCTTGAGGATCTTGCCTTTTGAATAATTTAGAGCTTTAAAGCCTTCTATTAGAGCAAACCATTGCTTTATCTCCATCATAAGAAAATTTTCAATTCTTGATTTCCAAGAATCGAAGCTTGTGGATACGAATGATGGAGGCACCCTTGTGTCGAATCTGAGTCCATCTCAGAATTCCATCTTAAAGTTGAGCCTTTGATAAATTCTTTGAATTGTTGAAACTTGCTTCAACTTCTTCTTCCTGTAGCTGGTTGCCCTTTCCAGCGATGATTCTGATGAAAAGCGATCTCGCTCTGATACCACTTGTTAGGATCAATTTGTGCTAAAGGGGGGGTAAATAGCTCGTCGCGCGCTCGTTTCTTGCTTTGATGATGATAATATGCAACGAAAATACACACAAAGCACACTCACAACGCTAACGCTAGGATTTACTTGGTATCCACCTCAAGAAAAGGTAACTAATCCAAGGATCCGACCCTCACTCACTCATCCACTATGAAAACACTCCTTCTCGGTAACTACGAAGAAGCCTTATACAACCTCTCAATACAAGAAGAAAGAAAAGGGAAGCAAATACGAGTAAAATCTTACAAGATTTACAACATGAAACTCAAACCCTAGCTTCTTCTTCTTGTATGGAACACCTTTTGATCTTGGAAGTGCAACAACAGTTTGCTCCAAGAAAGCTTCAAGAATTGGGATGAACAGCTGAGATGATCGTAAGATGTGGAGAGGAAGATCTGCTGAGGAAGACGCTCGCCAACGGCTTTATCTTGCGTAACGATCGTCTCCCAATCGATCGGCTAATCGATTGGGGAGGCAGAATTGATCAGCTGATCGATTCAGCCTTCTTCTGTGCTCTCACGTCTGCGCGAGAAAGCTGACCCCAATCGATTGACCAATCAATTGGGGAGCTCAATCGATCGGCCGATTGATTTGGGAAGCTTCTTTGCCCGTGACAATTGCTCCCAATCAATTGGCTGATTGATTGTGTTGCCATTTGTTGTAGCACTGTGCCCAATCGATCAGCTGATCGATTGGGCTCAGTCCAATTTGATCACTTAATTAAATTGACCAACCTTAGCTTGCCTGAGACAAGTCTAAGGTGCCTTAAGCCCAACATCCGGTCAACCGTGACCTATTGGGACTCCTAATGCCTAGCATCCGGTCAACCTTGACCTGCTGGGACTTCTTCACCAAGTATTTGGTCAATCCTTTGACCCACTTGGACTTTTCTCCTCGTGCTAAGTGTCTGGTCAACCTTGACCCACTTGGACTTACCGTCTCGTGCCAAGTGTCTGGTCCTCCATGACCCACTTGGACTTCCACTAGATGTCCAGTCACCCTTGACCCATCTGGATTTCCTCGTGCCAAGTATCCGGTTAATCCTTTGACCTACTTGGACTTCCCAGCACCTGGTGTTCGGTCAACCTTGACCCACCTGGATCTCCACGTGCATGGCTTCACTCACAAGGTCTTTCCATCTACCTAGCTTCACTCACTATGGCTTTCCATCTGCCTAACTTCACTCACTAGGATTTTCACTTGGCTTCAGTCACCAGGATTTTTTCACTGCCCGGCTTCACTCACCGGGACTTTAACCTAGCTTCACTCACTAGGGTTTTCACTTGGCTTCACTCACCAGGATTTTCCCACCGCCCGGCTTCACTCACCGGGACTTTCGCCTGCCTAACTTCACTCACTAGGTCTTTCACCTAGCTTTACTCACCAGGATTTTTCCTTGCCTAACCTCCAGTTATGACTTTCCCAGTCAAGTATCCGGTCAACCTTAACCTACTTGACTATTCTTCACATCAAACTGGTCATCCCTTGACCAGAGGAAAATTGTATCAACAATCTCCCCAATTGGATGATTGTATCTTCAATCTCCATGTAGATTAATTTTTTTTTTCATATTTATAGGGGAGATTGTGAAATCCTTATGTTAAGGGGGAGAATGTAGGAAACCCTCATTCATGCTTTGACATGAAGAAGAAGTTGGGGCTTGCGGATGAGCCTAATTAAACGTATTGTCAAACATCAAAAAGGAGGAGATTATTGGTGCAATTTTCCTAGGTCAAGGTTGACCAGTTCCACTAAGCTTGAATTTGCCTAAGCTTGAGTCTTGATATTTGAGTTTTGATATTTGACAATATATAGAGATTGCATATGTAATTGTATATTTGGGGAGATTATTGGTGTAATTACCCTCTAGTTAAGGTTTGACCAATTTAATGTGAAGAAGTGTCAAGTAGGTCAAGGATAACTAGATACTTGACTGGGAAAGTCCTAACTGAAGGTTAAACAAGGACAAGACCAATAGGATGGTTGACAAAAGAAGAAGAGTCAAGTAGGTCAAGGTTGACCGGATACTTGACTAGAAAATCCTGGTGAGTGAAGCCAGGTGAAAATCCTAGTGAGTGAAGCTAGGTGATGGAACGTCCTGGTGAGTGAAGTCAGGCAGTTGAAAAATCTTGGTGAGTGAAACCAAGTGAAAAGCCCTAGTGAGCGAAGCTAGGAAGATAAAAATCCTGGTGAGTGAAGATAGGTGAAAAGTCCTAGTGAGTAAAGCTAGGCAGAGAGAAATCCTGCTGAGTGAAACTAGGTGGTGAAAAGCCCTGGTGAGTGAAGTTAGACAGTTGAAAATTTAGGTAGGTCAAAGGTTGACTGGACATCTGGTGATTGGAAGTCCAAGTGGGTTAAGGCTGATCGAACACTTATCACGAGGTCGAAAGTTCAAGTGGGTCTAAAGATTGACTCGACACTTGGCATGAGGAGAAAAGTCTAAGTGGGTCAAAGGATTGACCGAACACTTGGCACGAGGAGAAAAGTCCAAGTGGTTCAAAGGATTGATCAGACACTTGGTGAAGAAGTTCGAACAGGTCAAGGTTAACCGGATGTTAGGTAAGGAGGAGTCCCAGTAGGTCACAGTTGATCAGATGTTGGGTAGAGGAACCCTAGACTTAGGTTTGGTAGTTAAGGTTTAGTAATCGATTAGGCTAATCAATTACCATAGCTTAAGCGATTACCCTAATCTCCTAAGCTCATTGTCGCGGAAAGTAGAAAGGGTCATAATTGATTAGAGTAATCAATTATGGTAATTGATTAAGCCTGTTTTCGCGAGTGCGGAGAGAGGTGCCTAATCGATTAGGCTAATTGATTAGGTCATCTTAAGCGATTAGGGCAATTGCTTAAGAAGCATTTTATGGGAAACAGAAAACTTCCTATTCGATTAGGATAATCAATTAGGAAGGCTTAATCGATTAAGCTTGAAAAACTAGCCGTTCTGAGCAGGTTGTAGAGGTGCAAGTGCTTAAGGGAAAAGATTAATTTATTAAGGCGCCAACAGTAGCCCTAGAAAAGAGTTTTTTTCTTGACGTTGCAAGTACTTCTCATCTCCCATTGTCTTCACCGAGCTTACAGATCATCACCGCCAATTCTTGAAGCTTCTTGGAGACAAGTGTTGCTGCACTTCCAAGGTCAAGAGGCGTTCCCAAACAAGAAGAAGAAGCTAACTAGGGTTTCATTTGTGTAAATCTTGTAAGTCGATTTAACTATAATCATCAAAACCATACTAAGTCGAAGAGGTGTAAATCTTGCTGCACCTAACTAAACTCTTTGACACATACATCAAAATCATAATCATACCCGATCAAACCTAAGTTGATTGCTCCCATAATCTCCCCCTTTTTGATGTGTGACAATATATTTAAGTTAGGCATAAATCAGTAATTTGAAAATAACAAGCATTAAGCATAAAATGAAAGCTCCCCCTTAACATATGCTTTTCCCACTTAATTTTCAAGTTTGCATAAGTATGGAGAAATAAAAGTTTTTAACTTAAATCTTCTCATTTCTCCCCCTTTGATACCATCAAAAAGATTATATCAAATAATCATGCATACCATGACATCAAATTTTGACTTAGAATGGCAATACCCCAATTTCTGAAAAAGTTCAAAATTACTGAAAACAGACACCAGTTGACTGGTCTTTGCTGCAGTTGACTGGTCTTTGCTGCAGTTGGACTGGCACAAGGAGAATCATAATTTTGAATTTCCGAGCTAAATTTAGAAATACATAAAAAATTCTAGAAAAATAAAAAAATCATGAAATTTTAAAAATATATTTCTTTTAATGTCCTCTAACAAGGAAAAATATATTTTCATAAAAAGTTAATGTATTTTTGAAGTTTTGAAAAAAAAATCAAAAACTTTAAAAACCACTCAAATTTGTATCAATTTGAAACCTAGTTTTGAATTCATATGTTTTAAAATAACTATACCATAGTAAATAAAACATAGAATTATTTTCAAAACTTTTAAAATGTCCAACTATGGCGGCAAAAGGTGAATATGCTCGCCCCCAGCGCCCCCGCCAACTCGTCCCAGGGCTAACATGGAGGAGGTAAATCACGGGCGGTTACTAGCCTTTAGAATAGTGACTAGCACATAAGGGAGGTATTTACCTCGGCTTTGTCGAGATTCGAACGTTAAAATGTTCAACTATGATCTATGTGCAAGATGTCCATTAATTAAATATTTGCTTTCCCCATAGTTGGTTAATTATTACTAAAATTTGATACAATTCATAACTCATCAAAATGTCATAAGCATAAGTGAATTAAAAGTTTCATTCATCATCTCATATGTATGTGTAGGAACAAAAAGAAAATCATTGTGAGATGAAATGATCTAATCTCACTACAAGAAAAAAGTCTAACAACAACGGTTTTTCACCGTTGTCGTAGCCCCTTTAGAACTATTGTTAAATGCTGTGTTGTTAAAGGAGGTGCTCAAAGACAACAGTTTTTAACTGTTGTCTTTGAATCAAATTACCATAACAGTTCAATAGGAAATGTACATATTAGTAGATAATCATATACTAGTAGCCAATCATTTATTTATTAGAAATGTAAAGTATGAGGAAAATAATTGCAAATAAAGAATAACTGCAAATTAAGTAATTGTAGAAAATCATGCAACTGCATACATTCGACCCAAGAAATTGTAGAATATCATGAGCTACAAAAGCATATGGATTGTAAAGTAAAGATGATCATTTGTCACATAGGAGCAGCAATATGCCTACAGAAATATTAAGTTAGAACACACATGATCAGAACCATGTTAAGTGGAAGTCAAGATACGTTGATCACTTCCCAATATACATGCTTTCTTCCTTTCCTTCCTTTATTCATAATTAAACAATCTTAACACCCTTCATGTATACATTCAACAGGGATGATATATTAGTGTTTTATGACTAAATTAAATGCATAATAAAAAGTATATATAAACTCACATTTCCATTAGGGGTGCTGGACCATACATTGTACTTCATATTTTTGTGAATATCATCTTCACTGTATGATTTTATGATAAAGAACTTTGCATTAGAGTATTTGTCAGAGAAGTCTAGTTGGTTGTACTATTCCCTGTCCAGCGATACTCTAGAATTCTCATTCCGAAATGAAGATAGGTTCTGACTCTCACTAGAATTCATTGGAACATGCCCAACAACCTTCTGATTCTTCGAGCAGACTTCCTTTGGTCCTTTGTTTAGTTCACTGAATTCATGATCATTACTATGGCCTCAAGGATGATAATTGCCATCCATAAACAGACCTAGATGTCCATAACCAAATCCATGCATTCTGCTACTAACCAAAGGCACAGTTGGACGCATTCTAGATGTTGGCCATGGACCATTCATTCCCTAGGAAATATATGAATAAGCAGTAAATGCCACGGATACAAGCATTTGTAATGTAATTGTTAACCTTGGTCATCAAAGAAAAAAATATATAATTAGAACTCCTAACCATTCCACAACTAGAATTAAATCTAGTTTATATACAAAATCACCTCCACAATTTACCCAAATCGACAAATCACTACAAACAGCTAAATAACCAAAAAAAAAAACAAAAAGATTGTTTCCCTTCTACAAAACAGATTCCAATTTCTTACACATCCCCTCCTCCTCAACAAATTAGAATAACCTATTAATTAACTCTGCAACAACCCCCACAACTAAACAAAAACTCACCTCAATTGATCCTTGAATCTGGTCGAAACAGAGTTGTTGGCCGGAGCAATGCTGTTGGAGGGATTTTGGCCAGACGAATCTGTAATAAATGATCACACAACCAAACTCAACATCCCAAACAACGTATACAATCAAGTCCACACAAATCTAGCACTAAAAATAACTTACCCTCGAGCCATATCTGATATCTCTCTCGGAGGGCTCGGGAGGTTATTGTGGCGGTGAGCTAGGACAGAGGAATAGGGCAATGCCAACACTAGAGTAAAGATCGGTTAGAGCAAACCTAGTTTGATCGTCGAAGCTGCGATGTGTAGAGAGGCGCCGCAGGAGGTTAGATCTAGGGTTCAAACCCCTCTTAACCGGAGATCCACCAATGTGGGGGCTGCGACTCTAGGAGAAGAGAAATCTCTGGATGGACTCCAGTGATCAGTGGAGAAGAGCCTTAGCCGGTGGTGGACGCTTGGTGCTAGGGCGATCGATTTCCTCATGGCTCCGGTGTCGGGAAAGAGTTAGGGCTCGGCGATGGCAGCTATGGCGTTGATCGGAGCTAGGTACGACTCAATGAGGCTTCAGCCAGCGTCGAGTAACTCTTGGCTGGTGGTTATGTATGCGGGGAGAAGAAGTATCGCGGTGTCGATAAGCGGGGAGGATCAGCGTTGGGTTGGGAAGGAGGGGAAAGGGGAATCGGCAGTGGTGACCTAGCCTCACGCGAAAGGGGTGGCGGCGGCAAGGCGATCGGCGCTCGGCGATCGGTGATCAAGGCTGCGCGGCGATCGACGATCAAGGCTGCGCGGTGCTCGGTCGAGTGGGTGAGGGCAGCGCGAAATTAGGGAAAGGGAAACTCGGGAAGGAAATGAAAAGGGCACGATACAATTATTATATGCTTGGGTTTTAAATTGATTAAACCCTAAGTTAGCTTCTCTATCAACTCCTTTAGTGGTTATTTGAAAGAAATTTTTTTTCCCAAATCTATAATTGATCCCCTTAAAATACGCCAAACGGCCTTTGAAAAATTTTCAGAAAATTCTTAAAATTCCTGAAAATCCAATAAAATTATCTGTCAAATAATCTTATTATTTAATCATTATTTGAGTATCGTATTTTACAGATCTCCTCTGTTTGATCTTCAAATCAAGTCAGATTTAATCCAATCAGACTGTAATTCATGACTCTTTGAATTTCCTATAAAATTACATAAAAAGATAAGATTAAATTCCATAATTTATAGGAAATTTATAATTAAGTTCAAAAATAGATCATAACCACATAACATAATATAAACACAAAGTTAAATATGCAATAAGATAAAAAAAAAAAAATACTAAGTCTAAAAGCCAAAATAATGTATCAAAATGCTAATTATCAAGACACACGATGATATGAAGGTCATCCAATATATGGCCAGCAAACGATTGCAAGTAAAGCAAGCAGATTTTGAAATTACATAAACAACAATTGTCATCTAAGCTGCATACGATGACATGAGAAATAAGTTGTCCCTGGATTCTTATAGATGAGAAATGGTTTTAAAAAATCGTTGTCTTTGGCATACATAAGATAATGATTTTTAAAAAACCATTCTTTAAAAAAAAAGGCCAACAATAATAGTTTTCAATAAACCCATTGTTAAATGAAATAAGACAACAATTTTTTGAAAAACTATTGTCTATTGAGTGTGGTTGAATCTCAATTTTCTTATCAATGCACTGACACTTTACGAGCAAAGTAGCGAGAGCAACGAGGAGAGTCTTTCATAGAGGAGTCTCGAAGGAGGAGTCGGAGCTAGGTTTTTGTTCGTGGAAGAGTCCCGGAGTAATGGGTTTTAGGTTTTTGTTCGTGAGTTTTTTTTTCGTGAAGTTAAAAAAAAAACTATTATTTTTTTGGGATTCAACAACATTCAATAGACAACAGTTTAATAAAACTGTTGTATATTATCATGTAAGCAATGCTAAAAGACAACAGTTTTTTAAAACCGTTGTCTTTGACATACATTAGACAACAGTTTTTTAAAAACTGTTGTCATTTAAAAAAAATTATGGTGAACAACAATAGTTTTCAATAAAACCGTTGTTAAATGGTAAAAAGACAACAGTTTCTCGAAAAACTGTTGTCTATTAGGTGTGGTTAAATCTAAAATTTCTTGTAGTGTCTTCCCCTTCTAGGTCTTAAGTCAACCATTTTCAAGAATTTGAAATATCATCAATGGTTGACTAAACTCTAAATTCTCTAACCCTTGAGGATTGACTTTGGTATCCAATGGAAATTCTGAAAATTCTTTCTAATTAGGTTAACCAAATATTCCTTGAAAATTCATTTTCTATCTATGGCCTTTGTCTTAGATTGCCCACTAGCAAGTAAACAATGGTAAGTTTTCTCATTGTTGGATTCATTATATCCTAACCCTCTTTTGTTGAAGCTAGCTATTTGGCTCCCAATGATCATGTCTAGGGTTTTAGAGCCAATTTCAAAGTTTTCAAGGGATTTGGTAAGGTTTCTACCTTTTCCCTTAAATCTTTATTTTCTTCTTCTAAACATGATACATTTAAATTAGAAGAAGTATGCATACTAGAGACATTGTTATCCTTAAGAGACATGGATTATAATTTTTGTTCAAGGCAAATGATATCATTTTTCAAAGATTTTTTTTCCTTTTTACCTTGAATAAATCCTTATTTGTACTTGTAATGATCTTAACTAAAGTTTGGGTAAGGAGATTGTATACCTCACTTACCGAGAAGTCTGAACCCGATGTTTGCCCTCCCCTTGACTTGAGCTCCCTTCTTCTTCACTTAAGCTTCCTCCTTTTTCATTTTAGGATGAGGTGGAGGCTAACTCATCAACTCCTATTAAGGCAAAATGGGAGACATGGTGATCTTCTTCCTTCGATAATGATGGATCATCCCATGTTGCTATTAGATTTTGGGACTTCTTCAAATTTTCTTTTGTCTTCTTCTTTTCTTTCTTCTTCTTTCCTTCCATTTTCTTCAAAAGAGGACATTGATCCCTCACGTGTCCTTTTTCTTGGCAATTATAGCAAATGACCCTCCTAGTTATACTCTTGCTTCTTGAACTTTTCTTAATATAAGATTTATTAGTTGAAAATTTTTTAAATGCTCTTCTCATTTTTCTTACCATATACGTATCTTGATCATTATCCATTAAGGTTCTTGATTCTTCGGAGTCGGAGGATGGTGGGGATGAAAACTTCATCTTCTTACCCTTTTGTTTGTTTACCACAAGAGCTACTTCTCTTGATCTATGGGCTTCTCCATCTAACCCTTCAATTCGAGTCTCAGGAAGCTCCGTGCTTGAGAAGAATTCATCTAGAAAGCTCTTCTCTAGATCCTTTGAAATGTAGAATGCGTCTACAATTGAACTCCAAGTTGTGGTTCTTGGAAAAACATTGATGACTTTTATTATTATGCCATGGTTAAAGAGTTTCTCACCTTCACTTGTTAGTCCAATTAATATTTCTTTAATTTTAGCATGAAGTGAAGATATATTTTCTCCATTTTCAAGTTTGATGTTTTTGAGTTGAGTTCGGAGAAGGACTATTCTTACTAATTTCACTTCCGATGTTCCTTCATGAAGCTCCACTAACTTTTCCCACAATTTCTTGGCGCTTGTGTAGTTTCCAATCCTAGTCATTTCTTATTAGGGAAGCAGATTAAGTAGATGATGCATTGCCTTTGAGTTTGCTAAATGCTCTTCCCTTTTCTTCTTTCTCCATCTTGTTTTGTCGATTATTATGTTATTTTCATCCCTAAGTATCTCAAAACCTTTTTCCACTATTAGCATAATATCAAAATTGACATAGAAAAATATCTCCATTATCTTTTTCCACCAAGAGAAGTCTCCTTCAAATTAGGTGGTTAGAGGTGGGAGTCGGTCATTTTTTTGAAAGTTCTCTTCTCGGCAATTAGTCCGTTGAAAGGCGTCCTCGCTCTGATACCACTTGTTGAGATCTTTAGGCCAGCTAGAAAGGGGGGGGGTTGAATAGCTTGGTCACCCCAAATCAATCTTCTTTCTACAATGTTAGTTGTGCAAGTGGAAATTGAACTAAACTAATAAAAACAACAAAGAATGAACACAAACTCTAACACGTTGTTTAGCATGGTTCAGAGATTGCTTGCTCTTACTTCACGGCTTGCCGTTGAGGTGGACGATCCCTCAATCCGTAGGTGGATTAATCCTCAGCAATCTCCAACTAAAGCTTACTCCTTCTCGATGGAGTGAAACCTCTCACAAATCTCTTTTCTTCTTTGCAAGATGGGAACTTAGATTAAGAGGAAGAGAATTGGCTTGGAGCTTGAGGAAATGACTTAAGAGTATTCTAGCAAGAATCAGTAACCTCCTTCATCCCTCAAAGCTCCTTTAAATTGAGAGGAAAGAGTTGATCATGATTCAACTCATTTCTTGCACCAATCGACTGGTCCATACATCGGTCCACTAGTGTCGCCATTAGACACAACCAACAACACTCTACAGAATCTAAGATTTTGCCAACAGCTACCAACAACTTTCTATTACCAGTCGACTAGCCTTAGTACCAATCGACTGATCTCTTACATTCTGTAACGACCCGCCTTCTACTGACTAGGCTGTGAGGCCGATCGCTACATTATGCTGTGCTAAATTACTATTGCGGAAATCTGGATTGATTAAAATTTTACTAAACTGATTACTGTAAAATCTGAACTTAATATTCTAGGTGTACCTAGGAGTTGTACACATGCTAGGGAAGATAATCTATGCCTCTCGGATGTCCTGCTAGCTGTAATCAGGCATTTCAATCGATCCATGAATCGATTGGGCTGTCGGATCGATCCAGTGATCGATCCAGCTTGATACCGGCACGGAGAAAAACTCTGGATCGGTCGGCTGACCGATCCATAAGCTATATTGCCTCTGTATGCGGCTGGATCGGTCTACCGACCGATCCAGGAGTACACTGATCGGTCGGTAGACCGATCCAGTGGCTCACTGATCGGTCGGCTGACCGATCAGTGAGCTTCTGTACTCTCTGCTAACTCTCTGTTCGCGACTGGATCGGTCAGCTGACCGATCCAGTGGCACACCCCACTTCTGATCGATCTGTAGATCGATCAGGTTTCTGATTTCGAATCAGAACCCCGGATTTCAGCACTTGTTCGTGCCAAAATCTCACACAACAATTATATAATGCATGGAAAATGTTCTAATATCTATCAACTAGCATTCTAACATGATATAGTGCGAGGTTTATTAATTTATAGCATTTAAGCCACTAGAAATGCATAAAGGTATCTTAAGAAAAGAAACTAAGTTCTTAATTTGCTAAACTCCCTAAGGATCTTCGTTCCAGGTTCCTGCCACACACACCATCTCTGCATTGACCTCCAGCTTCCTCTGCTAGTCCATCTTCCCTTTACCTTTATCTGCAGTATAAGGGAAAATAGTATCTGTAAGCTTTAAGCTTAGTAAGAAACCAACTACCTCACTAAAACATGCAACGATGCAAACATGTTTTTAAAGAATGCTATTTAAAAACATGCACTGAATTTGTTAAAGCATGGCATACTGAAGTTACATGGCATAAATACTGAAACATGGCATGCATAATAAAATCTAAGCATGGAGCTATTTCATGGTATCAACTAGGAGAACTAAACTGAAACTGAAACTGAGCTAACACTATATTCACATAACTAGATTACGAGTTTGAAAGCTATTATCATAATAAGTGAAAATAGTAATCATCTTGCTGTGCGCGCATCCCTAGCTAGACCCGGGTTTGCAAGTCCCGTATTTAGTAGGGTTTACTAGGTTATCTAAACCTAGGGACCGACTATGGGAGCCCAGCCTAATGGATAGCTAATCCTGTACAGTGCCCCTACTGAAAATAAAATACTGAATCATAGCTAATTAATTTATCTTGCTTTTACTAGGTTATCTGAACCTAGAGGCGACTGTGGGTGCCCACCCATTGGACCGTAGCCCCATATAAGCTGTAGCAAGACTAACTAAACTATTTAAATGCTTCTATTGCATTTACTGAGCTATTAGAAATGTCTACTGTAGCATTTTACTGAGCTAAGCATTTTATCGAACACTTGGTGTGCTCCAACTCTCCTCTCTATTAGGGAGACCACCTCTAGGCACCCGACAACGTCTAGAATCTCCAACTGAAAGGAGAAAACCTGTCTGGCCCATCTAGAGGTGCTCAACTAGATCCCTAAACCTGAAAAGGAGGGTTAAATACACCCTATGCGTCAAAAAGTCTACATATAGCTAATTTAAAAACATTCAATCGTACGAAAAGCTACTTATACTGCAGGTGAGGGGTTTCTTACCTCCTGTTCGGATTTTCTTACGATTCTAATCGCTAGATTTTCGGAGGAGACGATCCTTTCGACGATCTTCTCGCGTCTAAGCGTTCTTCTCGCGGAGGGGAGCGTCCTCGTGTCGAAGTCGTCACCGGAAAGTGCCCTTGGATGGAACCCTAACCTTGCTTGTGGTTGGCGCCGAGAGAAGGAGAGGAGAAGGGGGAGTCGGCGGTGAGGGTTTGAGGAGAGAAAAGTTACGATCCAAAAAAAATAACTCTTCACTTAATTCCTCCCTATTTATATTAAAGGATTAATTTGCCCAACTCTAATATAAATTTAATTGCCTCCCTTTTCTTTCAGCACGGCCCTGCTGGGTTCAACTGGTTACTAACATTATCCGTAAACCATAGGTCTCGGGTTCAATTCCCCGCTTAGGCCGTTTTCGTTTTCTATTTGTTTTTGCTACCTCCGCTACTATAAAAATTCTGTAAAAAATATCCTAAAATTCCAGAAAAATCATAGAATATTTATAAAATAGTTTTGAGAATTTTCGGGCGTTACACATTCACTCACACTCATCCTCTCCTGAGTCTCCCTTGAAGCTCTCTTCCTCGACTTTCATCTCTCAGATGCACTTGAGCCTACGACTCCTCTCCGTGCCATTCTTCACATTTCCTTGAAGCCTGCTTTCCTAAGCCCACTCCTTTGCTTCTCGTTTAGAGATCCCTTGGATGCATCATCCTTCACCGATCTCAAGGACCCGAGCTATAGGATGAGATTTTTCCAAACTTGGCCGCACCAAGTTCCTCATGTGTTTCACCAAGTCCTGCATGACTCAAATACATCAAAATAATATAAAAGTCTAACTTAAACTCTTTGACACACACATCAAAACATGATCGTATCCGATCAAACTTAAGTCGATTGTTCCCATAAGTACATCACGTGGAAATTTTTTAGGTCTTATTCTATTAGTTTTACAAAACTTACCTCATTATTTTATTATAGATGATGTGACAATAAGTAAGAAATTACAGTTCTAATTTGTTTAATATGATTTTCTAAAGTTTTTAATTAATCTTGAGCACATAAATTTAAAACATGACATATACAATGAATATAAAAAAATAAACCACCAATAACATGTTGATAAACAAATTTTAGTTCTTCTATACAAGCGATATTAGAACTAGCATTATCTAATAATATTGAAAAAAATTTGTGAGTTAATCCATATTTTTATAAAATTAAACATAATAATTATACAATATTATGACAGTATATGATCCATTAAAAATTCCTCTACTAGGTCAATCACATTTCTTCCAGGAGAAAACTATATGAGAGAATCGTAATAACTAGCTTGTTAGAGAATAACAGTCACTCGTCAGAAAATATTCTACTACCCTGGTATGTGTACACAATGGAACCTGTTGGTGTAAGCTGCACCAGAATCAAACTTGAGTTTTGATGTTGTCAAAGGTTCAAGTTAAGTCTTGTTATGATCTAACAAGTTGACTGAGTGTGCAGGATGTTTACTCAATCGGGAAAGTCCTAGCTGGAGGCTAGGCGGAGAAATCTTAGCAGATTGTGGAACCCAGGTGCAAGTCCAAGTGGGTCGAGGGGACCCGAAGCTTGGCAGAGTGATCGAGAGGTCTGGAGGACCAAAGATCGAAGGAAAAGTCCTGGGGAGCCGATCAAGGCTGAGTGAAAAGTCCAAACTAGATCTGGAGGATCAAAGTTTGGCAGGTAAGTTGAGGTAAACAAACTGGAGGAGCGACAGTGAGGTCGGGTTCCCGAAGGGAACAACCTTAGGTCGCTGATCCAACTAAAGAAACCGGGAAGGTTTCTAAGTTGAGATCAAGAACAGTTCTACTGTTCTTTTATTTCTCATTATTATACTATTGTGCTAACATCTGTGTTGCAGATTATTTTAGTCTAACACTGTGTTGCAGGTTAAGTTGGATCGGTCGACCGAACCAAGTAAGATCAGCACATAAGTCAGTCCAGATAAGAACTGAGCCAGAATCGGATCAAAGCCTGATCGGTCGACCGAACCGTAAGATCGGTCGACCGAACCATGATGACTCAGCCTAGCCAGTTCATCAGCACCGATCAGGAGCAAAGGAAAGATGGGCTGATTGGTGGACCGAACCCAGGGATCGATCGACCGATCCAATCAACATTAAAGCTGCATTAAATCAAGATCACGGCAGATTCTGACGAATAAGGAAAAAGCTTGTTCGGTCGACCGAAAAAGGGGTTCGGTCGACCAAATCATTAAAGACCAGTAAATGCAAAAGATCGAGCCAGCTTCGAACTTCAGCCAGGAAGGAAGGGAGCAGGTTCGGTCGACCGAACAGTGGGATCGGTCGACCGAACCTCCAGTACATCTATAAATTCAGGCTCGAAGACAGAGGCCATAAGAACAATTTTCGGATCAATTCTTGTTCTACTCTGCAAGCTGCTCACGCTACTCATCTTCGTCAGCTCAGCAAGCAACATCGTTCGAAGTGTCGACCTAAGCTTCATCTGCAATACATTGTCGGTATAATTTAATTAAAGCTTGCTTTGTACTTTTATTTAAGCAAGATAGTAGGGTGTTACTATCTTGTTCCATTGTACGATTCACTTCTTTCCGAGGATTTCGGAAAGAAGGATTATAGTGCTTTGCCCATCGGTGCGGTCAAGGACTGCGGGCCTTCGAGTAGGAATCGAGCTAGGCTCCGAACGAAGTAACCGAATTGTGTCTCTTTTTTATTTCTGCTGCACGACTTTGGTTTCAAAATACGAAAAGAATAGTTTTAAAAAGCGCGATATTCACCCCCCCCCTCTATCGCTTCAAACGATCTATCAATTGGTATCAGAGCAGGTTAGCTCTGAAATTTCTTAACCGATTTTCAAAGCATTTTTAAAACTTTTTATTTTCTGCTAGAAATATTTTTTATTCTATTTTCTTCTCAAGCACTACTAATCCCAAGACGAGAGTCTTGGAAATATTTTTCTTAATTTTTTCTTTGCAAGGATGATGAACTCATATCAAGAAGGCTATAGTACGGTCCGACCTCCACTATTCAAAGGAGAGAATTTTAGTTACTGGAAGAATAGGATGGAGTGATACTTAAAGTCTGACATTGAGCTCTGGTTCACAGTTCTGAAAGGTTATACTCCCCCAATGAAAGACGGAACAACTCTAGAACCAGAAGAATGGACTCCTCAGATGATCAAGAAGGCACAACTGAACTACAAAGCAATCAATACCATTCAGTGCGGGCTCACAATGGAGGAGTTGAATAGAGTTGGTCCGTAGACAACGCTAAAGAATTGTGGGACTCGATAGTCAAACTACACGAAGGAACGGACGACTCGAAGGTAAACAAACGAGATCTACTTTTAAACAATTTGTTAAATATAAAAATGTTTCCTTGAGAGACAGCCTTGCAACTACATGCTCGACTGAAGGATATCCTCAACGGTCTTCACCTGATCGGACACAATCTCAAAAATCGTGACACAATAAGGTACGCTCTGAACGCCTTTCCAAGGAATGCTTTGTGGGCATCGATTATAGATGCTTACAAAGTTTCCAAGGATCTTTCAATTCTTAAGTTAGACGAGTTATTCTGTGAATTAGAACTACACGAGCAATCTAACATAAGCCATGGCGAGAAAGGTGTTGCTTTGTATGAAGGGCCGAGCAAGGAGACAAAATCAAAAATGAAGATCGAGTTAGAAAGCGAGTCAGACTCTAACTCAACTAATGAAGAAGAATTAGTCAACATAGTCCGAAGACTGTTGACTAAGAAGAAGTTTAGAAGAAGCACTAAAAAGACTCCACCAAAGAAGGTCCAAAACAAATCAGAAATGATTTGCTATGGATGCAACAAGAAGGGGCATTTCAAAAATGAATGCCCAAATCTGAAAGAAAAAAGACCCAAATCGACAAGACGGAAGAAGGCTCTTCAAGCGACATGGGACGAAACCTCTTCTGACTAATCCGATGCGGAACAAACGAAGCACTCAAGCCATCTCACATTTATGGCAAGAAACGAAGATTCTGACTCCGAGTCCGAAGAAGAATACGAGTCCGAGATCGACCTTGATTCCGAGAGAAGCCCCGGATCGGAAGATCCAAATATGGTAACGATTTATTCCAAGTCTAATTTGCTTAAAGTAGTTAAATGTTTGTTTAAAAAATTAGCAAAGTCGGAAAAACAAAATGACTTGTTACTTAACGAAATAGACCACCTTAAGCAACAAGTTAACTTGAGTGACTCGACCAACCAAGTTCAAATCGAAACTTCGACTCAAGTTGAAAAACTTGAGGAAGAAAATTTCGATTTGAAAGGTCAAGTCGAGCGACTCAAGAAAACTTTTGAAAGGTTCGAAATGGGATCCAAGTGTCTAAATATGATACTTGGATCGCAATGAGCCGTATACAACAAATCGGGGCTTGGCTATAAACCAAACAAAAGAAACAAATCATACATGTCTCTAATCAGTCAAAATGTTAGAAGTCAAGTCCAAGCATGGGTTCAAACAAAACAGTTAACCAAACCAATTAAACCAAATCACTACTTGGTCCCTAAGAGTCAAATCCATTACTTAGATAGACCTTATCTAAGCTATGACTCAGGGGGAGCAATTAGAAAAACAATCCAACCAACTTGATTAAACCAAACTCAATACTTAGGCTTAGGATTATTTTTCTGCTTAGAATGGTTAGATGAAAAAGGTTTACCAAACCCTACAACATAGCACCGGAATGGATTTGGATGATAGTACGTCAAGGAAACTTTATCGAAGGCATGTCTAGGCTGAATATGGAATTCTACCTAGTGCACTAGACTTAGTGGATTTGACCGAAGCTACCCCAGTCAAACATGGGCTAGTTAGACCAAAATTTAGTATTAAGTTTTTTAAGTGAGAACAATTTGGAAAGCCTTCAGCAAGTGGTCTAATGATATTCAAGTAGGCCATACGCCTCGCCACTGAACTGAAAGCTTATCCTTAGGACGCCTGCTTGATTAACCTAAAGCTAAGTTTGAATCTAACATGGGTTCAATAATCTCTTTCAATAAATTCAAAATTAATTAAAATCTAATTCAAATCTAATTCGAACTAAATAAAAAATTATTTTAAAACTTAATTAAAATTATTTTAAAACTTAATTAAAATTATTTTAAAACTTAATTCAACTTATTTTAAAATTTAATTAAAATTATTTTAAAACTTAATTGAAATTATTTTAAAATTTAATTAAAATTATTTTAAAACTTAATTGAAATTATTTTATAACTTAATTAAAATTATTTTAAAACTTAATTGAAATTATTTTAAAACTTAATTAAAATTATTTTAGAACTTAATTAAACTTATTATTTTAAAACTTAATTGAAATTATTTAAAACTTAATTAAAATTATTTTAAAACTTAATTAAAATTATTTTAAAACTTAATAGAAATTATTTTAAAACTTAATTAAAATCATTTTAAAACTTAATTAAAATCATTTTAAAACTTAATTAAAATTATTTTAAAAATTAATTGAAAACTTAATTAAAATTATTTTAAAACTTAATTAGAATTATTTTAAAACTTAATTGAAATTATTTAATACTTAATTAAACTTATTTTAAAACTTAATTAAACTTATTTGAAACTTAATTAAAATTATTTTAAAACTTAATTAAAATTATTTAAAACTTAATTTAAAATATTTTAAAAACTTAATTAAAAAAAAAATTAAAGTTCCGTCGACCGAACAATTGGTTCGGTCGACCGAACACTTTTTATCCCACATAAAGACTAATTCAATTATTTGGTCGACCGAACCGGTTTATCGGTCGACCGAAAACATAAAATCTCATCTGTTCAACTACCCTTCACTTTCCCTGTATCTGTGCCAAAATTAAAGTATCGGTCGACCGAACAGTTTTATCGGTCGACCGAACGTCTGCTCACCGTTCAAAAGTCCGAGAAATTTAAGGGATCGGTCGACCGAACCCCTTATCGGCCAACCGACTCTATAAATACAGGTTTCGGCTGATCGAAAACCTCATCCCCCAAAATTCTCTTCTTTCTTTTTTTCCTGTATATGGAGCTTTTTCGCCGGTTTCAGTTCATTTAGCAGCCGACAATGCCTCGGTAACGATTTCTTTTAAATCTCTTAAAAAATTTATGCACAATTATTTATTACTATTCTTTTATAGTGAAAAAAGTGGAGCCATTGCACAACGAGAGGCTAACTCTCTTAATCCCAGCCAAGACCCTAGGTTCTCTACCGAAGAATTGCGTCAATCCTTTCCTAATAAGAAATTTAAGGTGTTAGGAACGCGTTGTTTAGATCTTCAATTCTATCAAACTTTCTATCCTGAGGTCATAGACATTACACAACACTATCAACTTGACAGTATTGTCGTTTGTCGTCATGCATATAATCCTATTTTGTGTTCTGAATTTTATCACAATATGTGTGAACTCGATCCCCATCATTATAAGACTAAAGTTGCTTCTCGAGATATGCTATTTGATCTTGACATGTTTCTTCGATTTCTACGGATCCGACCTTCGGTTAACCGTATCTTTTTTAGTAAGTCTCTTCCCGATCCGTTACCTGCTCCTTTTTCTCATCTGACTCTTGACATCATGTATGTCGACTTCTTTGAGGGACCTCGTCCTAAAAAGATGTCAATTGTACCCCTTAGTCCAAAAGATAATACTTTTTATAAGATGGTTGTGTCTTGCATTTATCCATTATCATCTGGAGATCAGGGCGTCTTGCGTCCGGTTCATCTTTTTCTGATGTATGCTCTCAGACATAGACTAGACTTTGACTTAGGTTACTGGGTATACAGATCTATCATTTACTATTCAGGGTACAACACTTCTTATATTGCTTATATTGACTTAGGTTCAGTGTCATGTTCTTACTGCCTATATTGCTTCTCTGGGTGTGGGTGTTCATCGGAGTGAGTTGATTGAGTTGTCAGATTTCGATCTTGTCGGGGTTAGGCAATTGTCCTTGGTTGGGATTAAGACAAGCGCCGAAGGGCTTGTGTACAAACGAATTCATCCACACTACATCCCACCGGCTGTCGACGACCCTATTGATGAGGATGATCCGATCCCGGTTACTGCGCCTCCTCCTGTGGTTATTGATCCTGGATTTACCATGACACCCTTCTTTGATTTTCCTCAAAGCAGTTCATATGCTCCTCCTCCTCCTCCAACTAGTGACTTCTTTACCCGTCTGCGAGATGATATTTTTAGTCGCTTTGACTCCTTGGAAACAAAAATGGATGATCAGTACAGCTCTCTTCAGGGACAAATTGCTGATTTTCGTCAAGAGATGATAGAGCGTACTGATGCTTTAGAGAAGGAGCAGCGGAGGATGTTTGATTATTATCGAGATGATGATGATGAGAATGAGGATGAGTGATTCTGAGGATATGTTGTTTGTAACTTATTAACTTGAATTATGACTATGTTTAATCTTGAGGAATTTCTAGTTAATCATGTTTTTTTTTCTAAATTTTATAGAATATGTTTGTTTGTTTTGGACATTATTACTTAGTTTATCTTTCAAAATTATTTTTGTAAAAATTCCTATTTCAAATTTTTGTTTCAAAATTCTTTGAAATTATTTTTCATTTTCTGGAATAGCCTAGGTCTTACCGTAGAATTGCATGATCCTATAGTTCTAGGAGTCAGCATCTCACAAGCACAGTAAGATCCCTTGTTTGTAAACTTAGAATGGGTGAGATGCTTAGGACCTAGCCCTAGATTTCAGATGCTTATGTCAGTGCATCGCTATAAATCTGGGCTTTAAACGACATATATTGATCAATTTGAGTTAACTGGCTAGTAAAAACCTGGTTAGTACTAAATACTCAAATTGACCAACCTTAGTCAAATTGCTACTGTCTTGTGATAGCTAGCCTTGGACAAGGCTGGGACATTTCATCATAAGGACAATTTTTCCTTAGTTTTTCTATATCCATGCTTGGACTTTAGAAATTTGTCAATTTTAGGGGGAGCTTCAAAATAAGATTTTTTTCAGCTTATATTATTTTTACTTAGTGATCAAATTACTTTCAAAATATTATTTTTCAAAAATTCATTCTTTTCAAAATATTTTTTTTCAATATATATTTCTTAAAATTCATTCTTTTCAAAATAATTAAAATAAAAAATACATTCTTTTCAAAATATTTTTTAAATTTCATTCTTTTCAAAATATTTTAAAATTTTATTTTCAAAATGTTTTTCAAAATTCAAGAGTTTTTTTTTATGTTTTTCAAAATTCATTCTTTTTCAAAATGTTTTTCAAATTTCAAAGTATATTTTTTTAATGTTGTTTAAAATTTATTCTTTTCAAAATATAAAATTCCAAATATTTTTAATTTCAAAATATCTTTCAAATTTTATTCTTTTCAACATATAATTTTTAGAATTTTCAACATATTTCTTGACTTAGTATATTTTTAGTAATATTTTTCCAAATATTAGTAAATTCTTTGATAAGTCTATTCAAAATTTACTTGGTTTTTGGTTATGCCCCTATTTTTGATGTATGTCAAAGGGGGAGAGATAGTGAATTCAGGGGGAGTTAGTAAATTCAAGGGAAAATTAAAAGTTAAAGCTGCTTGTTTATTTACTTGTTGCATATTTTTAACTTAACTTTGAACCTTGGTTGCCAAACATCAAAAAGAGGGAGATTGTTGGTGCAAGCTGCACCAGAATCAAACCTGAGTTTTGATGTTGTCAAAGGTTCAAGTTAAGTCTTGTTATGATCTAACAAGTTGACTGAGTGTGCAGGATGTTTACTCAACCGAGAAAGTCCTAGCTGGAGGCTAGGCGGAGAAATCTTAGCAGATCATGGAACCCAGGTGCAAGTCCAAATGGGTCGAGGGGACCCGAAACTTGACAGAGTGATCGAGAGGTCTGGAGGACCGAAGATCGAAGGAAAAGTCCTGGGAAGCCGATCAAGGCTGAGTGAAAAGTCCAAACTAGATCTGGAGGATCAAAGTTTGGCAGGTAGGTTGAGGTAAACAAACTGGAGGAGCGATAGTGAGGTCGGGTTCCCGAAGGGAACAACCTTAGGTCGTTGATCCAACTGAAGTGTTGGTTGCTACTCGAAAAACCTAACGGTTCCACTGTACAAAAATTTTGTGCAAAGGTCTGAACCTTTTCCTAGCTACCATGTGTTTTTTTAAATTAAACTTGGATCGCTTGTGGAACTTAACACGTTTGATCCTAAGTTTAATTTATTTGTTCTTTTAGGTTTAGACTTGGATCTCCTGCGGAACTTAACACGCTCGATCCAAATCACCTAGGCCACGAAGATAATTAAATATCTATTTCCAAAATTGGCTTCCAGTACTGCATGGCGAGATACTTGGCCTTCTTGGATATGGGAGCAACCACCACCGACTAGAAAAAGCCTTTTAAGGAAATTAAATATTTAACCTTCCCATAGTAACCCTAGGTTAACCGCTAAGAACAATCAAATCACAAGGAAAAGAAAAAAAACAAAAGAACACAACTTTGAAAACTAATTCGAAAAACTAGAATCACATGCCTCTTGTATTTGGTATTTTTACAAAGAAACAAAACTAACATGATGCGGAAAACAATTATTAGTTATACCTTTCTTTGTGAATAATGACCTCTTGATCTTCTACCGTATTCCTCTTCTAATCTCGGACGTTGTGTGGGCAACGATCTTCCGAGACGAGAACCACCTAGCACCTTCTTCTCCTTCCTTCAAGTTTCGGCCAAGCACAAAACCTCCAAAGGATGAAGAACTTATTTCACCAACCAAGCTCCAAGGGATGCAAGCTTCCTCTTCTTCTTCTCCAAGCTAGGATCCGACCACCACTTGATCTCCAAGAGGAAGAGGAGGTTCGGCCACAAAGATGGAGAGAAGAGAAAAGGGAGAGGTCGGCCACACCAAGGAAGAAAAGAGGGAGAATATAGAATAGAGGTTGTGTCTCTTGAAGGCACCCAAACCCCCTCTTTTATAATCCTTAGCTTTGGCAAATAAGGAAATTTAGTTACAATAAAATTTCCTTAACTTTCCTTGACATGAATTAATTAGAAATAATTAAATAAAATTCCCTAATAGCCCATGTCATGGCCGGCCACATCATGGAAGAGCAAATAAGGCAATTTTCAATCAACCAATTAAAATTCCTTATTTGTTTCTGGAAATTTTAAAAAATAAAATTTCTCTTTAAAATCCCTTCATGGTTGATAAAAAGAAATTTCTATAATTTTATTTTTTCAACATGTGGATAATTTACTAAGAAGAAAAATAAAATATCCTTTTAATCTACAAATAAGGAAAGAGATTTAATCTCTTTTCTTAATCTTTTGTAGAAACTTATAAAAGAAATATTTTAATTTTTTTTAATCTCTCTTTTAAATTATATCTTCCACATAAGAAAATTTTAAAATTAAAATTCTTTTCTATTTTATTAGGGCCGGCCACCTAAGCTTGGGTTCAAGCTAGGGCCGGCCACCCATGGACCAAGGCTTGGCTGGCCCTAGCTTGGTCCTCAAGCTAGCTTGGCCGGCCCCTATAACATGGATATGAAGGTGGGTATAGTACTCTATAACTAAGAGGCTACGATAGGGACCGAGAGGAGGAATTGGTTTTGGTCCCCCGATAAAATTAAGCATCTCGTGTTCGCCCCGAACACACAACTTAATTTTATCAATAATAATTTATTCCACTAGAGAACTATTATTGAACTACCACACCAATCCCAAATTACATTTTTGGGCTCCTTCTTATTATGAGCATGTTAGTCTCCCTGTGTTTAAGATAATGAATATCCACTAATTAAATGAGTTACTGACAACTCACTTAATTAATATCTTAGTCCAAGAGTAGTACCACTCAACCTTATCATTATGTCGGACTATGTCCACCTGCAGGGTTTAACATGACAATCCTTATGAGCTCCTCTTGGGGACATTCTCAACCTAGCTTTCTAGGACACAGTTTCCTTTTATAATCAACAACACACACTATAAGTGATATCATTTCCCAACTTATCGGGCTTATTGATTTATCAAACTAAATCTCACCCATTGATAAATTAAAGAAATAAATATCAAATATATATGCTTGTTATTATATTAGGATTAAGAGCACATACTTCGATAATAACTGAGGTCTTTGTTCCTTTATAAAGTCAGTATAAAAGAAACGACCTCTAATGGTCCTACTCAATACACTCTAAGTGTACTAGTGTAATTATATAATTAAGATAAACTAATATCTAATTACACTACGACCTTCCAATGGTTTGTTCCTTTCCATCTTGGTCGTGAGCTACTGTTTATAATTTATAAAGTACTGATAATATTATCTTATGTATGTGACACCACATACTATGTTATCTACAATATAAATTAATTGAACAACTACAAATAAATGTAGATAATTTGACCAAATGTGATTCTTTATTCAAAATAAATGTCTACAAAAGCTTAGGCTTTCAGTATACACTCTAACATGAAGAAATCGGGAAGGCTTCCAAGTTGAGATCAAGAACAGTTCTACTGTTCTTTTATTTCTCATTATTATACTATTGTGCTAACATCTGTGTTGCAGGTTATTTTAGTCTAACACTGTGTTGCAGGTTAAGTTGGATTGGTCCACCGAACCAGAGGATCGGTCGACCGAACCAAGTAAGATCAGTACATAAGTCAGTCCAGATCAGAACTGAGCCAGAATTGGATCAAAGCCAGATCGGTCGACCGAACCATAAGATCGGTCGACCGAACCATGATGACTCAGCCTAGCCAGTTCATCAGCATCGATCAGCAGCAAAGGAAAGATGGGCTGATCGGTCGACCGAACCCAGGGATCGGTCGACCGATCCAATCAACATTAAAGCTGCATTAAATCAAGATCACGGCAGATTCTGACGAACAAGGAAAAAGCTTGTTCGGTCGATTGAAAAAGGGGTTCGGTCGACCGAATCATTAAAGACTAGTAAATGCACAAGATCGAGCCAACTTCGAACTTCAGCCAGGAAGGAAGGGAGCGGGTTCGGTCGACCGAATCATTAAAGACCTCCAGTACATCTATAAATTCAGGCTCGAAGACAGAGGCCATAAGAACAATTTTCGGATAAATTCTTGTGCTACTCTGCAAGCTGCTCACGCTGAACCTCCAGTACATCTATAAATTCAGGCTCGAAGACAGAGGCCATAAGAACAATTTTCGGATCAATTCTTGTGCTACTCTGCAAGCTGCTCACGCTACTCATCTTCGTCAGCTCAGCAAGCAACATCGTCCGAAGTGTCGACCTAAGCTTCATCTGCAATACATTGTCGGTATAATTTAATTAAAGCTTGCTTTGTACTTTTATTTAAGCAAGTTAGTAGGGTGTTACTATCTTGCTCCATTGTACGATTCACTTCTTTCCGAGGATTTCGGAAAGAAGGATTATAGTGCTTTGCCCATCGGTGCGGTCAAGGACCGCGAGCCTTCGAGTAGGAGTCGAGCTAGGCTCTGAACGAAGTAACCGAATTGTGTCTCTTTTTTATTTCCGCTGCACGACTTTGGTTTCAAAATACTAAAAGAATAGTTTTAAAAAGCGTGATATTCACCCCCCTTCTATCGCTTCAAACAATCTATCAGAACCTTCCTTTGAGGGTGATCATAGATCCTTCATTACTTGATATATTCTGATACCAGATGATGCGGTGGTGAAGGGGGGCCCACTCGAGGGAAGCCAGAGTCAAGAAAGGCAGCCACGATGTGGCGGTCAAAGACAACGGTCAGAGGACAAGCTTCTGGTGGCCAAGCGGCCGACTTGTTCGCCCAGTCGGGCGACTTCTCCGGTCGGGTGGAAGACAATTTTCTACGCTCCTGTTAATATGGGAAGGGCAGTAGGTTCTCATGTTCACAGCGACTGTAGAAGAGATCGTCCGCCCGGATTGACTGTCCGGCCGAACTGGGAAGAGCTACTCAACCACGCAGTTGTAATAACAAATTGCCCAAGTGGTTAGGCGGTGTCCCCAAGCCGAGCGGCTCTCCCACTTGGCCAAGCAATGGGATTCCTTGCCCCACTCAGCATACCTTCTTGAGAGTCAGTGCCACTGACATAGGGGCATGGTCAGACGGTGAATCGTACAATAGAAGGTTCTGCCATCACGTCAGATATATGCACTCCCGTTAAGGTAAGGTGTCAGGGACGCTTTACTAACATGTCCTCTCATAGGGCAAGTATGGAAACGTGCAGGCGCCTTGAGACGTATGCCTACACGTTTCTGCGGCTCCATACGCCTTGGGATGTGTGCCCGCACGTCGTCGCAGCTCTATATAAAAGGGGGGCCAACCACTAGGGGAGGTATGCGCACACATTCTCACTGTTGAGAGCTTTCGTCCACTGGTTTACTGTTCCTCTTTGCTGTCGGTGACTGAGTTGAGTATCGGAGGACCAACATCGGAGACTTCTTCCCCGGCCTGACACTGACGTTTCTGTTCTTGCAGATCAGGTGTAATATTCGCACAATCAACTGAGGAACCACATCCTCAACTAGTCGTCTTCATCGAGTTTGGACAGGATCACCAGACATTCTCTGATGTATCATTATTACGGATATTATAAGGGTCAGTATAAAAAGGGATTCTTTTCATTAGCCAAGTATATTTTACCATACGCTTTACTATGCGCACACATACACATTTGGTATTCATCTTCTTCTCCATTTTTGACCATTGTTTTGACTTAAGCGTCGGAGTGTATGCGTCAGAGATCTCCTCCCTAATTCTCACTCTAATATTTTCATTTGCTCTCTCTCTAGTGTGCACAGAAAGAAACGCTTGAGGTCATTTTCTTCCATCTCATAATCTTCTCATGATCAATAGTAAACTATTTACCTAGCACCCCATCTCCCCTAATTTTAGATCGGATCGGTATATCCATATTTTTCTTAGTCTGTTGTGCTCTAAATCTATATCATCTATTAAGACCGTTAAATATTGTACTGTAAAAAGTTTCTTCTAACTTGACTGAGGTCGAAACAAAATTCAGTGGATTATTTGGTGAGGACTTTAGGCTATCGAAAAGAAGAAAGTTATGCACCAAAACTAATCCAACACCACCTCCATGCTTCCGTGTGCAGTCTTTTGGTTGTCTCATGCAAGACCTCCAAGCCACTGAGCGTATCGCTTTGACCATTCCAAATCATCATTCATATCATCTTGGCCGTATTGAATCACGAGCTCCACTCCACTTATGTTCCTACGAGTCCTTGCACACTTAAAAACATATAAATGCTCACGTTAGTGATTGATATGCTTGTATTTCTTTATATTTTCATTTTTATTGCATAACTTTGTTTAATCATGCTTAAGCAAGAGCAGTTAGAATTTGAATTTGCAAGTATTCAACCATTTCAACACAATTGTTCCCAATACTTTTTAGTTATAAAAATAAAAATATGAGACCAATGCTCTTAAGGTAGTTTGATTAAAATACATTAATAGTCTTTCTAATATTTAAAATGATAATATAAGAAAACCATCATGTTGAAGGTTCCTAAATTTATTCTGTTAAACATTATGTTTATTGTAAAAGTAATTTTTAAATAAATTTGTAATTATAATCACCCTTTATTAGTTTTTTTTTTTTGTGGATAAAATGCTGAAGGATTTAAGTCCTACGGAACGTGCCTTCCTTTTTTTAAAAAAAGAAATATAAAGCGGAGATGATAATTGAAAAATAAAGCCCGCTTATTTGTCATCCTGAGACCTGAGGGAGTGGAGAAAGTAGACAACTCAATTTAAATCCATTTCATGGTCATAATCATGACGGCGACCATGATGATGTGATGATCAAATTCCATGCCATTATTATTATTATTTATTATTATTAATAATAATATTTTGACTCGAAGGGGGAAGCAAATGCAAATGGGACAAAGGCCAGCACCCAAATGCAATGCAATGTAATGTAATGTAATATAAGCAAGTGTTGGACCTCTTCATTTCCATCCCCCAAAATTCAACTCCTCTCTCTTCTCCCAAGCTCAACCCGACAACCTCTCAAGTTTAAGCAGCGCCCTTGAGCTCCTCATCTGGCAGCTCAGATCTGTCGTTTTCCAAGAGATGAGCTGATGAGCTCTCCATTTCGCTAATTGCTTGCTTGTTTATTAGCGTATTTTGGCTTAAAGATCGCATCTTGAGGGATCCATATGGGAGCATTTGGATCCTCCTGAAGCCATAGCCGTCGTCTTCCCTATGATGCGAGCTCGCCAAGGGCGGAGTGGTAGGGTTGAGTGGTGCTTCGGCTTCTTGCGTTCGCGGGGTTCCACGCTCAGCTTGTTCTTTCTCTACCTGCTCATGGTGCAGGGCCATGGAATTGGAAACCCTCCGCTCCATAAATCTCCCCTCGAGGTTCGCGCTTTGATGCTCTTGTAGTGCTGGGCTCCGATGGGGAATGGCACGTCTCGAGCCGTTGGCTGTTTCGTTCCCTCAGGAGTCGCCAAGGATGGGGTCGATCTGGACCTCCTTGAGCCCTTAGACGAAGGCCTGGGCCACTCCTTCTGCTACGTGAGGCCGGTGATTGTGGATTCTCCGGCTATAACGCCCTCAAACTCCGACAGGTACACTGTGGTTTCGAACACTCTTGATTCCGACACGCGCAGTGCTTCTTTCAGGCAGGAGATTGCAGAAGAGTCGCAGAGGGCGAGCAAGAATTCTTCTGAGACCACCTTTCGGACCATATCGGGGGCCTCAGTCAGTGCCAATACCTCCACTGCGCGGACCGGTAACCCTAATGTGCTCATCTCCAACGATACGCAAGAGCCGGCTGCTTCATTTGAGAGCACCGCTTCATTTGCCTCTGTCCCTCTCCAGCCACTGCCTCGTGGATCGGGGCCTCTGAATGCTTTTATGTCAGGGCCTTTGGGGAGGGGATTCGCCTCGGGGCCATTGGAGAGAGGGGCGAGTCTTATGTCTGGGCCATTGGACAAGGGTTTCTTCATGTCCGGGCCGCTTGACTCAGCTGATACAAGTAGCTTCTCTGCTCCTCTTGGTCATGGCCGGGGAAAGACGAGATTTGGCCAACTTGTGAGGAGCATGAGCAGACCTATGACGAGTGTGCTTTCAAAAACTTTTACCAGGCGTCAGCGTGGCTCTGGTTGGATCCACCGGTTCCTCTTGCATCCCATGTCCCATCTAGTGTGGCATTCTAAGGACACAAAACCACAATCTGATCCTTCGCGAAACTGTTTGGAAGCTGGTACCTCTGAACTTGAGTATTGCAGCAGCCGCAACTTGCAATGGGCTCATGGCAAGGCTGGGGAGGACAGGGTTCATGTTGTCCTTTCCGAAGAGCAAGGGTGGTTGTTTGTTGGAATCTATGATGGCTTCAGTGGTCCTGATGCACCCGATTTTTTGATGAATAACCTTTATAAAGCTGTAGATAAAGAATTGGAGGGACTTCTATGGTATTATGAAGACAAATCAGGCCATATTATTTCATCATCTGATCTTAGTGAAAATGATGCTTCTAAGATTTCTTCTGGTGTTGTAAAACAAGAATCTCTTTCTTCAGACTTGCAACAAGGTGAATTGTGGAATTCTAGGTCAGTTAATTTATCTTTTGGAAACCAATGTGAGGAAGGAGTTGCACTTGACCCATCCCATGAAGAAAATTTTCGATTAGAATCTTCCATGGGTGACAATTTGGTTAAGGGATCGAGCATGGGTGGCCCAACTTCGGAAGGAGAAGTTGAAGACAACAAGCTGTGGTGTGAAATTCCTCGTGACTGCAATTCATACAGGGACGATGGAAATCTGGACGCTGGGGGTCATGCTGATGTATCCCATAAGAAAACATCCTGCATCTCAGAAATCCAATCAGAAAGTAGATGTAGAAAAAACAAACGCCTTTATGAGCTTCTTCAGATGGAACTTCTTGAGGACCATGGCAAAGACTCTTACCTGTCATCAGGTAATCCCACTGCCAGAAGTGATTCTTGGGATTTGCAGATTAGTGCCCCTGGGGACTTGGGTATCAGTAGCAGAGAAATTTCCTCACCAGTACAACCAGTACTTCATTCATCCAGCACCAAGAGGGAAAGTTTAAGGCTAGGAGAAGAACTTGTTGGAATACAAGAGAGTAATGCTGTAGTTAGAAGCAGTTCAAAAGAATCAAAGCAAAAATATGTGGTATCATTTTCTACTGTAGGACAAAAACAGATGATGAGAGCGTCATTATTTGGAACAAGGTTAAGGAAAATGTACAGAAAGCATAAATTCTCACACAGGAAACTTTTCTCTTGGAGCTACTATGGGAATAGAAATCCATCTAATATTGATGATAGAGTAGATAATTCATCAGTGATTATCAGACGGTGTAAATCAGGGCCAGTGGACCATGATGCAGTACTGAAGGCTATGACACGGGCACTGGAAGCCACAGAAGAGGCTTTTGTGGATATGGTAGAGAAGGCACTAGATAGAAACCCAGAGCTCGCACTGATGGGATCATGTGTTCTTGTCATGTTAATGAAGGACCAGGATGTGTATGTGATCAATCTTGGAGATAGTCGTGTTATTCTTGCACAAGATAGACTAAATGATGTCTACGATGCACAAACTGTTACAATAGAAGACGCAAGACATCAAAACTGTATGAGAGATTCTCTTGTCCATATGGAGTTAGATAGGATATCAGAGGAATCTCCAATGCATAATCCTAAGGCCCAGCTTTGTAACAGTAATAAGACCCGGGAATTATCTCTTTGTAACCTAAAAATGAGGGCTGCTCAGCTCTCTTCTGACCACAGTACAAGCATTGAGGAGGTATGAGCCAGACACAAGTTTTAACCCACCTTGTAGAGAATTCTGAATAGACAGTTTGTGTGCTTGAATTTGCATATGAGAAGGTGCTTGGCGAGGAAGATTTATGCAAAAAAATACTCTGTGTGGTAGTGCTTAGGTTCTCTAAACTAATGCTAGAAATTGTTCAAAATAGTGGATCTATTATAAATTGCAAGTTTCCAAGAACTGAAGTACAATATGGAATCCTTGATTGTGTTTCATGCTCCTACTCCTTTATGGTAGTGTAGAAACTACACCTTATAGAAGCTGGTAGGCTCCCGAATCTTTAAGGGTAAACTTGGATTTAATTAAAGGAATAGTCATTTATATCTTCATTTATCATGAATCTCAAGGATAAAGTTTAGATACTTTTAGCTGCAATATCTGCAGGATAGTTCTATTTCCTTAATTTTAGATGGATGTATGAACACAATCCATTATCCACGAATTTAGGGAGTATTTTTTCTGTAAAGATATCCTGATTAGGGTAGTATTCCATACCCACAATACGTAGTTGATGCCAACCTTACTAAGATCAATGTACTGTGATCTGTGCATGCAATTTCAGGTTGGAAGTACATAACTAGGTAGGATTATTCTGTTCCATTAAGAGATTCTCATGGCTCCTTGTTCCCTTAATGCTTTATGATATGCAACTCAGTGTACTTTTCTGTAGGAGGGATATTAGATAATTTACAAGAAACCTTAGATTTTGGAGCCCAAATTGGAAACCTCTAGCAAACATATACTCAACTACTGTTGAAAAGTATAAGAACCTATCCTAACTCCTAAGGAAACAAAGTTCAAGTTAAAAAAGGTGGAGGGAGAAGAATCTAATGTTTACTTGTAAGATATGAAGAAAAGGAAAGGAGCTAAGTTTAAGACCAGTAAATACTTGAATAACTAGCACGCTAATGGCTAAGAATCCAAATTTGTTGGATCATTTATTTTACATGAGCCATTCTTCTTAAACTCTTCCCCAACCTTGGATATTTAGTGTGTTTTTTGTTTGGTTGGCTTGCCAAAAGTTGAACATTGATGATGTCTGTGTAGTGTCTAGGGCATGGTCATGCAACGAAATTTCCCTTCGGAGTATGGGACAGATTTATTGTGCATAATCTTCTTCCTTCTTGCATCATGGGCATGATTGGACTAGATAGAGTGGGCATATATATATCTTGAGCTATTATGCAGGCAAAGGAAGGAAAACAAGTTGGGAGATGCAAATCTTGCCATGTTTCACTTTCCACTTGTTTGTTTGAGTTTTCATTTTGTCTATATCCTATAGCATGGATGAATAAGAGGGTTCCACTATGGTCTGTTTAAATTCCTATATTTTGGTCTTTGAGGTGGGAATAGATGGCAAGGCCTATTTGCTGAGATATAGAATGCATCTCACTCACTTTTGGTGGAGAGTTATTAACGAGTTTTGATGGAGTTAGGATTAGTAAATTTAGCCAACCTTCCCTAGCTAAAGTAAGCTTGGGAAGAGACTGTCTGACCTAGTGATTCATTAGCTGATCTATAACATGAATCTCAACATTGGAGTAGGAGTGAGAATTGACATGTTAAGTTAGGATTGGAAATTTGCATCATATCATAAATGAGTCGTGTTATTAATGCCAGTCAATATAAAATAGCTAGGTCTAAGATTAATTAAAATCTCAAAAGTATTAAATTATATTGTATAAACAGTTATTGTACTTTTTAAAATTAATTTACTTTGTAAACAGGTCAATTCATGTCATACAATTTTACATACTCAAGTCTTATCATGTCACTTTCGTGATGTGTATCTGTCAATGATATTTCAAGTTGAATAGGTTTGGCATTGTTATCGAGGCATATCTAATATTTAAGGGATGGCTTCTCTTTATCAATAAATCGTTTGTATGTCCAATTCAAACAATGTTTGGCCATCGTAAAATTATATCAACAACAATTTTATGAATAAGAATAGGAATCTCACAGACATTGAGTTGATGGCATTAATATTCACATAGCCGACCCCATATAGTTGGCATTCACATCTTGTGGTTGTTGTATGTTCTAGTATGTTTAACACAAGAATGCAAACTTGGATAGTTTATATTCATGGTGATACTGCATGAATTATAATTTTATGAGTGCTAAGGAGGGCTAATTTAATGACAAAATTGAGTTGAGCAAAAGCACATTCTCCATAATAATGCAGGAAAACATATTTCTTCTGTAGCTTGCCACTTGATAGTTTTGTCTCTGCTAAACATTTAATGAATTTCACTGCAAGAAACTTTATTATCATTAGGCAAATTTGACGGAATCACATACTTATTGTCTCGGTTAACTGATCTTTTCTGCTTAATCTTTCAGGAGGTTTTGAGAATTAAAGCAGAACATCATGATGATGCTCAAGCTGTCTTCAATGACAGAGTAAAGGGCCAGTTAAAAGTTACAAGAGCATTTGGAGCAGAATTTCTGAAGAAGGTCATCTCTCATATTTCATATTTAAATTGTGAACAACTTTCATCTTTTTGCCATCTTGTTAGTTAACATTGGTACCTACATGTTTTTTTTTTTTAAATAAATGAGTATTTCTAGTTTAACTTGGCCCAAGATACATTCACACTTAGGGTCCGTTTTTCCTTCTAAATGCAATTCTGTGTGATCTGTAAATTCAGAAAATTATCTTATGGAAAAAGCTTTTTATTGCAAAAATCTTATTCTGCACCTTTATTGAGTTGGTTTGATAATGAGTTTACTTAGGACTATTAATCTTGAAATCGTCATATCCAAGTTTGATTGCTACTGCAAAAGCTGAGGGCATTAAGCTATTAACTGATTAACACTGATCCACATGAACGATAAGTAGGGATTTGTACTCTTTTTGCAAGTATTTTGATTGACTAATGCATCTGTTATGATTCAAATGCCTCAATTATGATTCATTTTGGTACGCACATTAACTCTCCATAACACTCTGCTTTGGACTGCTGGCCATCTGCATTGATAATATTCACATGTGTATTCATTTTGAAGTGATGGGGAATGCCAAAAAGTAGGGATGAGAGTTGGATATATATATATATATATATATATATATGTTCATTTCTTCTATGCTTCTATCTATTTTTTCTCTAGTTGTGATAATCAAATAATCAAATTCTTTGAAACATGATGATTCCATATGCTGTTTTTTTATTATTAGTGGTGTAGGATCGATCATCTATATAATCCACTTTCTTTAATAATGTAGTTATATTTAAGATTTAAAAACCATCAATTGATTTGAGGTGCAAGTGCTAATAAAATGTTATGAGCAAAATATGATAGAACGGGTGCTGGAGTGGGTACACAAACTACCTATATTTGCTGGAAACGTGCTATATTAATTTTGATTGTGCTCTTTCTGATACAGCCAAAATTGAACCAAGCTCTGCTAGAAATGTTCAGAGTTGACTACGTTGGAGACTTGCCATACATTAGTTGCAGTCCATCAGTTCTTCACCATCATCTCTGCTCAAGTGATCGATTTTTAGTCCTCTCGTCCGATGGGCTTTACCAGTATTTCAGCAATGAAGAGGTGGTGTCACATATTACATGGTTTATGGAAAATGCACCAGATGGGGACCCTGCACAATACCTCATTGCTGAACTGCTAATCCGTGCTGCTAAAAAGAATGGTCAGTCAGTCTTCAATCATTAAGTTTATAATCTGTGAATGCCAAGCATATGCATCCACATTTCCCTTGAGTTTCTTCGGTTTTGACCAGTGCACTAGGACAGTCGGCAAGAAATAGCATTAGTTCATTCAGTTCATATAGGTTATTTCAGGTTTTGTTCGTCTGAACATTATGAATGTTGGGTATTGATATTGTTAGATGTAACCACATACAATGAAGTTTTGAACTTTAAAACTGTCGTTTATGATTCATTTTGAAAAGGTTGGTACCGTTTTCAATCTCTTTGGCTCTGCAGTCTTACTTTGATAGGCAAATAAAATGAGTAATGTTTATGAGACCAAACTGTGCTTTGTCCACCATCGCATATGAAACTGTCTAAACATTCTCAAGATCTTTGATCCATGTAGCCTCAGTATCTCAATAGAAATCAGTAACCCAACAACTTTCGAGGTTTCTCTTCTGTTCTCTTTCCTAGGTAGGGTTATTATCTATTTCCTAGCCAAGTATCATCACGTCTGGTGCTAAATCCTAGCTACTATCCAACTTAGATATGCATACGTACTGATTCATATTATGGCCTTTGTGATGTTGCATTGCAGGCATGGACTTCCATGAATTGCTGGATATTCCTCAAGGGGACCGTCGTAAGTACCACGACGATGTTTCTGTCATGGTGGTTTCCTTGGAAGGAAGGATTTGGAGATCATCCAGTTGATTATTGTCTTTAGGAAGCTGTTTGCCTTGTAACCTCGTTTCCAACAAATTACAATCATCAAAGGCATCCTTGTTTTGTATATTTGTGCAATGGCTCTCTCTCCTTGGACGAACTGGTAAAAATTTGAAGCCTCTGAGAAGAAAAATAATCACCGACCAAAATAACTGCAGTCAGATTTCTAATTATCTGGCTATCATTTAAATGATCACATCACGTTACTTGGTTCCATTTAAGATCTTTCATCATCATATGATGATGTTTCAATTGAAGGTAAAATTCTTAAAGGATGCCCTTGGTTTCATTTATTATCAACGAACACACTACAGTTTGTATTTATTAAGAAGATGCTCTATGCGAAATATAAAAGATAGAAAAACAAAACATCTTTTTATTCATATTATTTAAAAAGTTTTTAAAAACTCATAATGTAATATTCTAAATACCTTTTTGCACTTTATCTTACAGCTGTTTTGTAAAAAATATATCACCTTGGAGATACTATGTTGATAGTGGGCATGTAGTTGCATAATTTATAAAATCGTGATCCTATGCAGAATCGATTTAGGATTAGGATCGGATCGTAGAATCGTACGATTCTATCAAAAACCTTTAAAATCTTATCATATATGATTAATAGTTAGAAAAAATATCTAAAAAAATTCATTTACATATAAATAAATAACTAATTATATATATATATATATATATATATATATATATATATATATATATATATATATATATATACACTCAACAACTCAAATTATATTATTACATGTATAAATTTAAATTAACTTGCAATTCAACCATCATTCTCGCATAATAATAATATTTATATTTTCATATCATAAAAATGAAAGAATATAAAATTTCTATTAACATAATAATAATAACAACGTCAAAAATATTTCCTTGTTTATAAGATAATTCAATTTAAAGGCCAATAAAGCACCTAACGTATATAACAATCTTCTAAAAATTGGTTGATGTCAATAGACATTCAAAAACTCATTATTTTGGGAAAAATAAATGACAAAATATTATTGATAAAAAACTAACTCAAAAATAATTAAATATATATTTAAATAATTTAAAACCCTAATAAGATGAAAAAAATATTATAAAATATAAAATATAAAATCGTATAGACATCTGAAAAGGATTTAAATGATATTTTTTGGGGTTAAAATAGTATGATTAAGGATAAACTTTGAAATTTACTAAAGATCTCTGAACGAGCTTTGATTTCATATATTATAAGCCTCGTTGTTGAATCCGAGTAAAAAATTATGACCTTTCAAATCTTCCACCGATTCTGTTCCGATTCTGTTCTGAGATCCTACCGATCCTGCTGCGATCCTACTGTAAAAAGTGATTCTGCACGATTCTAAATTGATTTTGGATTTCTGGATTGTAGGATCGTACGATCCTACTATCCGAACGCGATTTTGCAAACTATGTTGCCACAAACAGTGCACATGAAGTTTAAAAAAAAAAAAACTGCAATGTGCAAAAACTTCCCATATATCCCTTAATATAAACGTCCAAGTAAAAAAACGAAAGGGGGTTTGATACTTTACAAGAGAACATTTTCTAATGGTGGGATTTTATTCGTGAATACTGTGAAAAGTTGTTGGCTTGTAATTGCTTATCGCAGCACGAGTATCAACAAGACACTAAAGAGGAGGGAAGTGTAAAAGCCTAAGCTTTTAATTTTGCAAGTTGTTCATGTATATAAGGGCACCTCTAATGCAAGGTTTACGAGAGGTTTGAAAAATTAAAAAAGTTGAATAAAAAGTCTTGAACTATTAAAGAGGTGAGGTTTGAGGTTTGTAATTTAAGAATAGTAGTGAAAACACAAACTTATTCTTTTGTGTCAAATTTGATATAACATGTATAAAGTCATACAACTCATGCTATGACATGGATCATAAGAAAGTTCATTTAGAGTTTTAATCATTGAAGATATTTTATTGAGTTTTCATATTGTTGATGTGGTATATTAGAATTTTGAAAAAAATTCATTTAGAGTTTTAATCATTAGAGATGTCCTAAGTTCAACATTGATATCAGAGCTTTCTCAAAGTATGCATGTTCGAATTCAATTAAAAAAAAGGAACATCACTTGATTGCATGTGATTACAAGTTACTATGAACATATATGGACAGAAAGCTTTTAGTTTTTATTTTTTGATAATGAACAAGAAATGATGTTCATGCATTTTGGAAAATAATCAGAATACCATTATGATTCCCCAAATGATTGTATGTCTTCTATAACCTTGAAGAGAACATCAATGTTGAGAAATCAACTCAAAAGGAATATTATTATGGTTCAAAAAATGGTTCTGTTAACATGCTCATGAATAAATGAAGTTTATTTCAAAAGTTATAATTGACATTTCGAGAACACATCTCATTTATTCTGTCCATGTGATTACTATACAAACATGTTATATGAACAGTAATCTTCATGTTTATAGACATAAAGAATTGTTTTTAGGGGTTATTGTTTAATAAAAAAAAATTTAAAAAAAAACGAAAATGAGTCGGATGGTGGTAGTTGTGTCGGAGACGGGGCCGTTGATGAGGTTCAACCGGCGCATACATCGTGCATGTCTGCACATGTTTATTATGGGTCGATTCAGATTAATTTTCTGATTTTTCAGTATTTTTAGAATAATTTTATTAATTGTTTAAGTAATTTAAATTGAATTTTCTTTGTGAAAATTAAATTTAAATAAGGGCGAGTAATTTTTTTTTAAGTCTATTGATTGCTTGGGTGTGTTTTTAGTGTGTTGGTTCCTTATTTTGAATTGAATAGAATCGACTTTATTATTAGTTTATCGGTTTTGTACCAACTTTGTTGATTTCAATTTCATATGGTAAGGACTATTTACACCATGACTCGTCATGCTTTGCAACGAAATGAGTTGAGAGAGATTATTTAGGAGATAATGTATGACCTTACTTATGGAGTCAGATGATATATTAGGAGACTCAATAGCCTATTCTCAAAATTTGAGTAGTAGAATTTTCTTATCCTAAATAATTATCAGATTTAGTTCTTGGTTCGATCACTACGAAAATATCTCAACAAAGTAGCACATCACATATGGGCATTATGAGAGATACATCACACGTGGAGTTGGTTAGAGAACTACTTCATCATTTAGACCATTTAAATGACATTGCACCACCTCCTCAAGAAGATCTTGATGAGATTGAGAAGGATTCAGATGTGGATGATGGATCAAGATGAAGCGATAGAGGGGGAGGGATGAATATCACTTGTTAAAAAATTTTCTTTTAATATCAATTTGTAAAACGAATATCAAAGTAAAACAACAGAAAATAAGATATCTAAAGAAAGACAGATGACTCAGGTGGTTACTTAGTTTGTAGCCTATGTCAACTCCGACTTCAAAACTCACGATCCTTAATCGCACCGTTGGGCAATTCGCTATAACTCTTTTTTCCTGAAATCGTCAGAAAGAAGCAATTCATACAATGCAACTAGAAGATAGTAACACAATGTTTTCTTCTTGAAATTAAAGCAATGCAAGCTAATAAAAAATATACAAACAAAGAATAGGAAATGAAGCTCATCGGCACTTATTGATGGAGCAGCTTGCTTGTGAAGATGGAGCATAGACTAGCAGGAGCACGAACAAAGAACTGATTCAGAACAGATGGCAAAGTTACTTCAGCTTGGACATCGAGCACCCCTTTTATAAGTCTCGTTCTGTTGATCAAAAAGTCGTTCGGTCGACTGATCCTTTTGGTCGATTGATCCTCCTATCGATCAACTGAACACCTTGCTTTCCCTCTTTGCCAAGATCTGATCTTTCTTGCATTTATGAGCATTTATGGTTAGGTCAACTGATCAACTTGATCGGTGGACCGATCCCCTGAATTTCCATTCCAGCAAAGATTCGATCTGATCTTCTGTCATTTCCATTTTAGGTTCGGTCGACTGATCCTCAATTTCGGTTGATCGATCATCACTCATGTTGTGATACCATGTGTGCGATCCTGATTTATTTCTCCATTTTTGCCTATTCGGTCGACCAAACCTCCATTCGATTGATTGATAAAATGTCCTGATCAGTCAACCGAACCTCTTGCTCAGTTGATTGAACCCTTATTCAAATGAAGATCTCTAAGTTTTGGACACGTGGTTGCTGACAAAGCCAAAAGTTATGATATTTGAAATTCAAGGGGGCATATGATCCTGCAACTTAGAGTTAGATAATAGATATTGATCCTACAAAATAGAGTTAGATAATAGATATTAAATATGCATGAGTATAATAGTTAGGACTATCTTGATTTTAACTTTGAAACCTCCATTGGTTTTTTCAGTTGGATCAGCGACCTAGGGTTTGTTCCTTTCCAGGACACAACATTGTCATCACTCCACTCCAGTTGCTTACGTTAATCTACCAGTCAAACATTGGATCCTCCAGACCTATTTAAACTTTACTGCTTAACCATGACTATGTTGGATCAAAAGCGCTAGAGAGGGGGGGGGGAGGGGTGAATAGCGCTCATGGCTATTTTGTTTGATTCGTAAAACACTAATCGAGTAAAGCAGCGGAAATATAAAAGAACACAACGCAAACACAAGGTATTTACTTGGTTCGAAGCCTGTGGCGACTCCTACTCCAAGGCCTGCGATCGTTGATCGCTTCCGGTGGACAATAACTATAAGCTCGCTAATGTGTTTACAAGATGAAGTACAATGATTAAGAGAAGCGACTAAATTATACCAACGACAATAGGAAAAACTGAAGATTCGGAGCTCCGGGTCGTCGGTGTCAATTCGCAGCACTTCTAGGTCGTCTCGTTGGCAGCACATTGAAGAAAGGAAGCTTAGAACTTGATTCTTTGAGTTCTGCCTCGAGACCTTCTTTTATACTGTGCTGAAGGCGCCTCCAAGCCTGTCCAAGGTGCCTCCAGGTCGCCGAGTCACACGCGTGGATCAGCACAGAACTGGTCGCACCTTATCTGGTTTAAGGCGCCTTCAAGCCTCTTCAAGGCGCCTTCAAGCCTTGGTCCAAGGCGCCTTCAGTCCCAATGAAGGCGCCTCCAGCTCCTCTGGACAGCTGGCTTCGGCTTGCACCCGAGGCACCTCCAAGTTTCATGGAGATGCCTCGGACACTGTTCATCCGAGGCTTAACTTGTTCCCTTTGTACCTGCAAGATATGTTAGTCTCAAAACAATACGGTACCCTGCAAGACAAAGTTAGAACTGATATAAACATGATAAATTAAGAGTTTGACAGTCATCGGACTGTCCGGGTCTGACTTCGAATTTCCGACCGAAACCCCTAGATCGACCCGACGCCTACTGTTCCCTCTACGGGGAACGCGTCCTCACCTACTCTCCTCAGGAGAGATTACCTGGTGCCAGTCCGATCCTCCAGACCGACTGGACTTTCCGCCTAGGGTTACCACCCCCTAGGACCTAGGGTTACCACCCCCTAGAGTTTTTCTCCACCTAGGGTTATCACTCCCTAGGACCTAAGGTTGCCGCCCCTTAGGGTTTTTCTCCACCTAGGGTTATCACTCCCTAGGACCTAAGGTTACCACCCCTTAGGGTTTTTCTCCACCTAGGGTTACCACCCCCTAGGACCTAAGGTTACCCCCCCCCCCTTAGCTTTTTTCCTTCACCTAGGGTTACCACCCCCTAGGGTTTTCACCTTGCCTAACCGCAGCTAGGACTTTTGCCTAAGTATCACTTAGGACTTTCCTGCAAGCTCCATGAACATATTGATAACAAATAATCTTAACTTTGAATCTCTTTGCCATTATCAAAACTAAAGTTCGATCGTCGGATGCTTCCCGCGCCAACAGGCTAGGGCTTTTCTGATTGAGTAAATAGTCTGCACACTAAGTCAAATCATCAGATTATAACAAAACTTAACTTGAACCTTTGACAACATCAAAACTCATGTTTGATTCTGATGTACCCTGTACCAATAGTGGATTCTATATAGAATTTCAATGCCAGCTGGCCTATCATTACCCTTATTAAGCCTAGCAAGTGTAAGACCGATGCATGTTTGTGTGTGTGTGTGGGGGGGGGGGGGGGGGGAATCACGTGATTTTTTTAAAATAATATTTTTGGCTTTATAAAAACAAGTGCACAGTTGAATTAAAAATAATAAAATAAGACGTGAAAAGAAAAGAGGACACGATCAGTTTACTGGTTCGAAGCCTTCGGCGACTCCTACTCTAAGACTTAGGACCGTCGGACCTACCGATGGACAATCCACTAAATCTCTATCGGTGAACTCCCGGCAGAGTAATCAAGTACAAATAGTAAAGAAGAAAAGTGTAACAATCCTACACTTTTCTTTTACAAGTATAAAAGATGCACAATAAAAGAATTGTTACCAACATTTAGAAGAATATAATTTGATTAAGCTTGTGTATTGGTGTCGGTCTGCCGACATCGGTCAGGCGTAATAGTGGCCAGGCGCAGAAGAGTCGCAACAGTTGGGGAACTCAATTGCAGAATGATTGAAATAGTTTGTTTGTGAGTTCTATCTTTGTGGCTGGCTAAATAGTGCTTTTATGAAGTGTTGAGGGTGCCTCAAACCCCACCCAAGGCGTCTCCAGTCCCAAATTTGATCTCGTAAACTTTGGCTCCTTATCAGCTCCGAAGTTTGCAATTTCTAGATAAGCAAGGGTGCCTCCAAGCACTTCGAGCCACCTCCAATGCACTCCAAGGTACCTCCAATCGCCTCCGAGGTGCCTTCCCTTAGCGAACTTCTTTCCTTGAAGTTTATCCGACAAGGGCACCTCCGCCATGTCTAGGGAGCCCCCACTAAGCTCTGAGGTGCCTCCCCACAGTTCCAAGGTGCCTCAGATACTATTCATTTGAGGTGATCTTTTGTCAACTAACTCCTGTAAGATACGTTAGTCCAAATAACAACAAATAACCTACAAAACAAAATTAACACAACAAGATAAAAATATTATTAATTAGATTTTGTCTTTCCAACACCAGAATCTAGTCATGCTCTTAGCTTAGACATCCCAAATGACACTAAACTGGACCGCGCCCATAGTCCCATCGGGACACGTCATCACTGGACCACTCTCCTCCAGTAACTCACATTCACTTACCATTTGCAGTCACTTGACTTGTCTCTTGACCCACCAGGTCTTCCTTCCAGTTATCAAGTCTGCAGACTCAATTGGACTTCAGCTAGCTGTCAAGTCCCACAGACCTAGCTAGACTTCCTGCCAGATATCAAGTCACGCCTTTACCTATCTAGATTTAATACCAGTTTTCAAGTCCTCAGACCTAATTGGGCTTCAGCATGGTGTCAGGTCGTCTAGACCCGTCAATTCTTGTACACTCGGTAATAGTATCAAACAAATATAACATCTAACTTTAAACCATTTGTCATAAAACCTGAGTTTGACCATTGATGCTAACTACACCAACAGAAAGATAGGGATATGATTATGTTAGCTATTACTGCACTAGTGTTATTCCTAGTGAGAATAGTGATGACATATCCATTATCTTAGAGTTATTTATGAATTTATGTTATTGTCATTATGTATGCACTATTTCTGAACTTTGTACTTTATTTCTTTTGAATGTACAACTTAATTGGATGGTATGTGTTAACAACATGTTTATTATAAATGATTTGTTCTTTTATTATAAATTTAGATGGGTTGTGTTTAGAATGATTGAATAATGTTAGTTAGATTTGACCGTATGAATGATGAGTGGAAATATAGTTACTACATAATTTTATAAACCAAATCAAATTAATATTGAAGTAATCATGAATTGTATACATACATTATGAATTATCTGAATTGCTAAATAATATATTTATTTATGCTAGATTATGACTACTAAGAATATCATATATAGTTGAACTAAATAAAGGAGAGAAATTAAATGGAGATAACTATAAAATATGACACTTCAAGATGCAATATGTACTTGAGAAACAAGAAGTTCTTGAGACTATCAATTAGGCTATGGAAGAACCTATTGATAGTTTTACAACACAACACATATGTGATCTTGATGCTTATGAGGCATGGAAAAAGAATAACTCTACTTCTAAACGAATATTGATTAATTCTATGGTTAACATGGTGTGTGAGTATGAGCAATTTCCATTTGCTCATTCTGTCTAAGTTGCTCTTAGAGAGAAATACAATGGAGTGAGCCTAAGCAAGCTTCGACAGCTGACTATTAGGTTTACAGTTGTAAGAAGTGCATGAATGTCACCATAGTCCAACACCTTAGAGAAATGATGAATATAATTTGGGAGTTAGTTAAAAGCTATTGGTCATGAGTTGACCAATGAATAACAGGTTCAGACAGTAATTTATTTCCTTCCTAATTCTTGAGAAATAATGACATAGAATCTTACTAACAGTGAAATTATCAAAACTTTTGTTGATGTTTTACACCATGTTGAACTAAAGGTAGAGAGAATAAAATCTGCAAGGATTTTGGAAAGACTTTTGTAGTTGAAGGTTCCGTTGGATTCAAAATAAGAAAAAATGATTTAAGAAGGGAAAGAGAAAAGAAGCTGGTACTACTACTACTAGGCCCAAACAAGAAGAAATTTAAATGGAAGAAGCATGGACTAAAACCTAAAAACAAGCTAACTTGCTATAATTGTGTCAAGAATGACCACTTTGCTTGGGAATATATTGAGCTAAAAAGGATAGATCCATGTTTATCTTCTATTCATGAGTATTATGTTGCTAGCATATAGTATTGTTAACTAATTCTTATATTTTGTGGACTATTGATAAGTATAGATTATATATATTTTTAGGCATTCTTTGACGTACATCTACTTGTATTTTATAAGTATAATTTATATTTATTGTACCTTATTTCATTATTATATCACACTTCCATTTTATTTGTTTGGAGATCTACTCTTTCCTTGTTTTCATTGGCAAGATACATTTTGGAACAAGTTTGGAAGAGAATTCAATAATGCATGGCCATGTCTACTTCCCAAGGCCATGAGACAAGGTCATATCTCTTCTTAGGGCCATGTCAGAGCCATGAGATAGGGCCATGTTTCTTCCTAGGGCCATGAGACACGACAATGTCTTTTACTAGGGCCACGAGACATGACCATGTCTTTTACCAGGGCTATGAAACATGGTCGTGTCTTCCCAGGAGTAGGATGTGCCCCCCACCAGAGACAAAGCAAGCTTCGCCGTGCCTTAAGGCATGACTATGCCTCCCACTAGCGACAGTTCAGGGGGCATCCATTTAAAACCACACAGTCGTTCCCTTTCACCAGAGAGCATTCTAGGGAAAGCGTTGTGAAATCACACAACTGTGTGCCCCATCCATAGCCTATTCGTAGGGGGAGCTGTGTGAAATCATATGGTTGTGTCTTCTATTTTGAGCGAAGACACATGCCCAGGTTGTACCAAGAGGCATGGCCGTGGCAGAGAACACTAGGGGGGCAGACCCCCTAACTATAAAAGGGGATTTTTTTTTTCACCTTTTGATAGATTTTTAGCTTGAGACTCCAGCCCTTTTCTTAGAGAAGGGTTCTTCCCTCTTAAGGGAACCCTAGAGCTTCTATCTTGCCAATCCATCCACCTTCAGAGCAAGGATTGTAAGTAAGAAGACCGAGATACATAGATAAGCATTCCTCTCTTCTCTATCTTGTGCTTTGGATTATAGGATGCTTAATTTCTTGTATTTTATTTGTAAATCCTTTACAATAGAGTGGATTCTTTGATTCTTAGGATGTAGGGAGTATTTTTGATGTGATGTTGATGTATGCACTATGTACTTGCTTGTTTTCTTATTCAATAAAGTGTTTATGATTTATTCTTGTGTATTGTGCCTTGTACATATTTGACGAAATGTGTGTGTGGTATATGCATGTGGATTGTGGTGGATTTGTCACCTTGTAGAGGAGAAGTGATAGATTGTATGACCATGGAGCCTTGTGATATGGGGTAACCCTTTAAGCAGACCTTCTAGGACGATCCTCTTACAAAGAGACCAATTCACTACAAAGGAGTATCTAATTAAAGTTTAGAGAGTTTCTCCCAAATTAATATTACAAAGTAACTTGTGAAATATAGAACTGTATGATTGGGGGCCCTGTAACAGAAGATAACCCTTTAACTAGACCTTGTAGGTTACCTCTTCTACTTAGTTGTATTAATTTACCGTTAGAAAGTAAATTGGATAATTTTATTATGGCAAAAGGTGAATACGCTCGCCCCCAGCGCCTCCGCCAACCCGTCCCAAGGCCAGCACGGAAGAGGTAATTCACGGGCGGCTACTAGCCTTTGGAATACTGACCAGCACATAATGGAGGTATTTACCTCGGCTTTGCCGAAATTTGAACCCCAGATCTCATTGTGGCAACACCTCATGCGCTAGCCACTAGACCCATCCGAGAGGACAAATTGGATAATTTTATGATTGTATGATAGGGGGACCTTAGGGTAACCTTTTAACCGAATTTTCTAGAGTTGCTTCTTTACTTAAAAGCATTAGAACTTGGGTAAACTCTCTGGCACGATCTTGGCAAGGTTGAGCCGAATTTTAGTTAAAAATCCTACAAAGTATATGTATGAAGGTAAGGAGATAAATAATACATAGGGATATTAACTAGTATTATAGTGAAACTGAACTCTTAGAATCATTTCTCCAATCATACTCTCTCTCTCTCTCTCACTCTCTTAAGTCTCTCTCTCCCAACTCTCTTGCCTTCAGCTTTTCCAAACCTTCAATTGTCTAGAAAATTTACTGTGTGAAGTTAACTAGTGCTTAATCAATAGTCTCTGTGAGATCGATATTTTATTACTTGACAACAACCATGCACTTGTGGATTGTACAACTATATATTTAGAAGTAACAAACCATTAGCTCATGAACGAACTATATTTGTGGAGTACCGTTGGGTACCAACTAACAATAAGTGAATATATATGGAAAATAATGCAAGGATTGAAGCCAAAGGAGTTGACATATGCAAACTCAACCAATGTGGTGGGTATACCTTATTTCTACATGATGTCCTTTATACTCTTGACATTTAATGGAATTTCATTTTTGTTACATATCTTCTTGAATTAGGATATAGTTTAAACTTTTACAATAGGTGTGTAGAATTTATTATTAACTTTGTGTTAATTGGATATGATTTTTTAATGAATAGTTTCATAGTTCTTGATATAGAACCAGATATTGATTATGCAATCGATGGTTATTTTATAAATATTACTCTTACTAGTAATGCTAATATTGATGTTCAAGTTTAATATATTAGATTAAAACATATCAGAAAAGAATGAATGAATAAATTAACTAAAGAGGGTATGCTAGGCACTTATGCTATGATTAACTTGTCTGTATGTGAGCATCGTCTTACCAGAAAAGCAAATAGGAAACTATTTGATAAGGTAATTAGAGTTGAATCACCATTGCAATTAATTCATTCAGACATTTGTAGTCCAATAAATATGAAGGCTATACATAAAGCTTCCTATTTCATCATACTTATTGATGACTTTACATGTTTTGGTCATATGCATTTGATTTCTCATAAATATGAAACATTAGATTGCTTTATATTTTATTTGAACGAAGTTGAGAATCAATTAGATAATAAGGTTAAAACCTTATGCATGGACTGTGAGAGTGAATATTTATCTAATTAGTTTAAGATAATATATAATGATAAAGAATTATTAGACAACTAACAATTTCAACAACTCTACAGAAAAATGAGGTTGCTGAAAGAAATAATCCAACTCTTTTAGATATGGTTAAATCTATGATGGTTCAAGCTAATTTACTCATTTTCTATTGGAGAGATGCATTTTTAACAGTAACCTATATACTTAACCAAGTATTTTATAAATTTATCTCATGTACCCTATATGAACATTAGGCAGGCAGAAAATTAGATTTAAGTCATCTAAGACTTTGGGGGACAGTTGCCTATATTGATGATAATACTCACAAATATAAAAAAAATAGAATTTATAGGTAAAAAGTGTATCTTTGTAAGATATTCTCATACCTCCAAGGGTTATATTTCCATTGGTGAGTGACAAAATGGAGTCATCTCTGAAATATAATTGAAAGATGAAACATTTCTCGAAACTGAGTTCCCAATAAAAGGTGATATTAATAATACTATTCCACTATTTGCAATAGATGAGGAGAATGATATTTTATCAATGAACAAGGTATCATAAGAGATGTCTGAGTCTAATCAACCTAGCAGGAGTGATTTGCTAATTAATAAGTCGATTTCTCAATAGTTCAACCTACAATGAAGTAGTCGAAAGATTATTCCTCAAAAAATGTTTGATATTGAGAATGATGCATTAATGATTCTCTCAATTGACGCTGAAAAACCTCAAACTCTTGATGAAGTATTAAGATGCTCAGTTAGAGAAAAGTAAAAAGTTGTAATAGATAAAGAAATAGAGTCAATAAAAAAGAATCATGTTTGAGAATTAGTTGATCTTCCTCTAGGCCAAAAGGCTATTGGAAATAAGTATATTTCCAAAATTAAGAGAAAAGTAGATGAATCGATGGATCGATACAAGTCTCATTTAGTTGCAAAAGGCTATATCCAACAAGAGGATATTGATTTTAAAGAGACATTTTCTTCGATCATAAAATCTATATCAATTCATATCATTTTAGCTATAGTAGCACATTTTAATTTAGAATTATATCAGATTGATGTACAGGTAATTTTTCTAAATCATGAACTTGATAAGGAAATCTATATGGCATAGCCAGAAAGTTACATTGTTGAAGACCAAGAAGGTAAAGTGTGTAGACTTAAAATGTCTATTTATGATCTAAAGCAAGTGTCAAAATAATAGAACATAAGATTTAATAAAATTATTTTATCTTATAATTTTGAAATGATCAATGAAGATCATTGTGTCTATTTAAAAAGGCAAAAAGGAAAAGAAAAGTTTGTCATCTTATCATTATAGGTTGATAATATACTAATAGCTTGAAGTGACATAGAGTTTGTAATAGAAGTAAAAGCATGACTTTTATCATAATTTGATATAAAAGATATGAGAGAAGTTGAGTACATCTTAGAAGTAAAGATTAAAATGTCGATTGAAATAACTTTTGGATTTATCTCAAGAGGCTTATATTACTAAGATACTACAACACTTTAATATGTCGAATTGTAACATTGAATAGACACCAATAGTGAAAGGTACTATTTTAAGCAAGAGTATGTGTCCCAAGACTCCTGAGAAAATAACCCAAATGAAGAGAAGACCATATCCAGTGTCATTAGTAGTTTAATGTATACTATGTTATGTATATATTCTGATATAAACTATGTTGTTGGCTTAGTAGTCATTGCTAGTCAAACTTAGAACTGAGATACTGAAAGTATTGAAGAGGATATTCAAATATTTTAAAGGGATAATAAATTATTGTCTCTATTTTTAAGGATCTGATATGGTCTGAAAGGCTACATAGATGTAGATTAGGCTCAAGACCTTGATAATAGAAAATCTTCATCTGGCTATGCCTTCTTTTTAAATAGTGGAGTCATCTTGTGGAACAATAAAAAAACAAACCTTTGTAGCACTATCAACAATCGATGTTGTAGAATCGAAAAGAACGCTAGAGGGGGTGTGAATAGCGATCATCAAAAATTCGATTAAAACATATACGCAACAGAAGAATAAAAAGCAATGCTAACACAGCCAAGTTATTACTTGGTTTGGAGCCTTTGACAACTCCTACTCCAAGACCCGCACTTGTTGAGTGCTTTCATTGAGCAATCCACTAATAGTTCGAAATTGTTACAAATTGCAAGTACAAGAACTATATAAAAATTACCGACAATAAAAAAAACTAATTCAAGCTTAAGTCTGGTTGTCGGTGAAGCGTAACAGCCTTGCGGGAGCTTTTTCGGAGCATCGAGCAGCAGAGAAGGTTGTTGTAGTTGTTGTTTTGAAGCTCCGGGTCGAAGGCCTTTATATAGGTCCATTTTGGGCACTTGGAACCCCTTCAGGCGCCTGGACCACATGGCTTGGCCAATTGACGCACTCTATATCAGTTTGTCGATGAAGTTTCGAGTTCGGATGCCTGGACAGACTCCGGGTGCCTGGACTACCTGGGCGCCTGCGGCTGGCCCGGGAGAGCTTGGTCTGGGCGCCCGGACCCCTTTTCTTCATCCTTTTCACCTGCAAGAAAAGGTTAGTCCAAGCAATCAAAAAATATATTTAATCCTACAAAACATAGTTAGCACAACATAATAGATTACGAGTAGTAATTAGATCCTGTCTCCCTGAGACCTGGATCTAGTTAAGGTCTCAGCTTAGGTTTCTCAAATGGACCTAAGCTGGATCGATGCCTATAGTTCTTTCAATGGGGAACGCATCCTCACTGGATCTCTATTGGATCGAGAAGTGCTAGAGGGGGTGAATAGCGCTCGTGGCTTTCACGTGTTTCGGATTCAAAAATCGACAAGAGTAAAGCAGCAGAATAAGAAATAAAAACAAGACACAAAGACACCAAGATTTACTTGGTTCAGAGCCTTGGGCGACTCCTACTCCAAGATCCACGCTCCTTAAGCGTTTACTTTGAGCAACAACTTATATAGCACAAAAGGTACAATTAAATATTACAATAAGTGCAATAAAAGCTATACCGACAACAAAATGGAAATTTAGAAGTTTCGGGTCATCGGGGACTTGTCATAGCTTGGCTGGGTGGTTTCTTAAGCAGCACACGAAGGATGAATCACTTTGGAATTGATGGTTTAAGGTGTTGGTCGAATACCCCATATAAAGGTTGTTGGAGGCGCCTCAAAGCCCTTTGAGGGCGCCTCCAACAAACCAAGTCAGTCGCGCGGATAGACGCTGAAGAAGTCATCACTGATCCATTTGAAGGCGCCTCCAACCTGCTGTCCGAGGTGTCTCAAGCCACCATGAGGGCGCCTCCAGCTCCACTGCGCGTAACCTTTGCTCCTTTGCACCCGAGGCGCCTCAAGCTCCATGAGGGTGCCTAGGGTACTGTTCATCCAAGGCTAATCTTGCTCCTTTGTCCCTACAAAACATGTTAGTCCACAAACCAACCACATATCCTATAAATCAAAGTTAGCACATACAATAATAAAAAGGTTTGACAGCCACGAACTATCCGGTTCTGACTTCGAATTTCCGATCGGAAACCCTAGGTCGAACCAACGCCTACTGTTCCCCCTTCTGGGGAACGCGTCCTCACCTTCTCCACTCAGGAGAGCATACCTGATACCAGACTGGTCCTTCAGACCGACTGGACTTTCCTCCTAGGATTACCACCCCCTAAGACCTAGGGTTACCACCCCCTAGGGTTTTTCGCCACCTAGGGTTATCTCCCCCTAGGACCTAAGGTTACCCCCCCTTAGGATTTCCTCCACCTAGGGTTACGACCCCCTAGGACCTAAGGTTACCACCCCTTAAGGTTTTCCATCACCTAGGGTTATCACCCCCTAGGACCTAAGGTTGTCGCCCCTTAGGGGTTTCCTCCACCTAGGGTTACCACCCCCTAGGACGTAGGATTACCACCCCCTAGGGTTTTCCTCCACCTAGGGTTACCACCCCCTAAGACCTAAGGTTACCGCCCCTTAGGGGTTTTCCACTTACCTAACTGCAGTTAGGACTTTTGCCTAAGTACATTTAGGATTTTCCTACAAAGCTCAATCAACATATCAGATAACAAAGCAACTTAACTTTGAACCCTTTGACATAATCAAAACACAAGTTTGATTGTCGGATACTTCCCGCACTAACAATCTCTCCTCTAGTTGCTTACCTTTACTTACCACTTGTAGTCACTCGACTTGCCTCTAACCCACCAGGTCTTCCCGCCAGTTGTCAGGTCCGCAGATCCAACTGGAGTTCGGCCGATTGTCAGGTCCCGCGGACCCAATCAGACTTCCCTCTAGATATCGGGCCCCGTGGACCTATTTGGACTTCGCACCATCTATCGGACCCAGTGGACCTAGCTGGATTTCCCACCAACTATCGGGCCCCGCGGACCTAGCTGGATTTTAACTTGGTGTTAGGTCCTTTAGACCAGTCAACTCCTGCACCGTTGGCAGAAACGTTAGACAAACAACCCATCTAACTTTAACCTATTTGTCATACATCAAAACTAGACTGTTAGTTCAACCTCCACCAACAATCTTCCCCTTTTTGATGTAATGATAACCTAAGTTAAAGTTAGAAAAAAATTGTAATAAAGCAATAAAGCACAAAGTGTTTTAAAAGTGAATTCATTTTTCTAAGTTCAAATTTTCTAACTTAACCCATTATCCTCCCCCTTTGGCACACATCAAAAAATTAAGGCATAATGCATAAAAAATAAATAAGAAAATATTGCAAGCTGAGATCTTCAAGCAAATTTCAAAGAATTATGGCAATGTAAAGAATTTTGAACATTAATTACTTTAAATAAGGAATAAATATTTTGAAAAATTTTATAAGTAAGATTTTCAAAAGTAATAACTTTTCAAAAATATTTTAAAGTTGTTTTTCAAAATGATTTTCAAATATTCAAAGTTTTCTAAGTAAGACTTTCAAAAAGAATTTTGGAGAGAAATGTCCAAGAATATTTTCAAAGGAAGTTTAAAGCAAAACTTCTAAGGAGTTATGTATATAAGAGCATTGTTGAAGTAAAGGTTTGAAAAAACTTCTTTAATTTTTTTTTTCAAAGTGGAATAACTTTTCAAAATATTCTAAAAGTATTTTTCAAAACATTTGACTAAAGTTTTTCAAAGTAAGTTTGTCAAGAATTTTTAAATAAATAAATTATATTTTTCTTCAAAAATCCAAAGTACTTTGAAAAATATAACTATGTAAGGCTAATTTTGAAAGTACTTTCAAAAAATGAGAAAAAGTTTTAAAGAAAAAAGGATGTTTTAAAGAAAAAAATATAGAGAGATTATTTTTAGAAAACATTTTTAACTTAAATAAATAAATTCTCCGCCTTAATCTGATAGCATTAAGAAAGTAATCATTCAATTTTCAATATGTCTAACTGTTAGTTACTGACTAGCTATACAAAGGATAGCAGTGTTCACTTGGTTAGTCAAGTTAAGCAAGATTTGATGCAACTCATTGTTTGCTAAGAAGGATTGCTTAGCTTGATCATTGTTTTGCTATTTTTGCCTAGACTTATGCTGATGCACTAATATAAGCATCTGAAGTCCAGGCAAGTGACCTATGTATCTCACGTCATTCTATGTTTATGAATACACAATCAAGGTAGACCTAGCGTGTTTATGAGATGTTCATTTCTTAGATCTATATGTTCATGCTTTTTATGAGTTTGATCTAGACTAAGGCCAAAACAATTTTTCAATGCTAGAGAAATGGAACATTTTTTGAAAACATAAATAAGTGATTTTCCTAGAATTTGTAAAATATTAGAAAATTTTTCAAAGAAAATCCTAGCCTATCGTGTACATTCCCAGTTGTCTTTGTAAACTACTGAATTCATATTTAGGTAGTGGTTTGGTGAAGATGTCAGCCAAATTTGACTTGGACTCAACATAGTTGAGTTCAATATCTCCTTTGGCGATGTGATCTCTAATAAAGTGATGTTTTATTTCAATATATTTGGTTCTTGAATGATGCACTGGATTTTTGGTTAAGTTAATTGAGTTGATATTATCAATATGGATTTTTACAGTTTTATATTTCAAGTTAAAGTCTTTTAATTGTGCATCATCTATAACAATTGTGCTATATACTCACCCATTGCTATGTATTCGGCTTCAGTAGTAGATAAAGTAACACAGTGTTATTTTCTACTAAACCAGCCAATAAGTGATGGTCCAAGTAATTGACATCCACCACTTGTACTCTTATGATCTAGTTTGTAGCCAACATAATTAGAGTCAGAGAACCGATTGGTTCAAAATTGGGTGTTTTAGGGTACCATATTCCTATATTTATTGTACCTTTTAAATATCTAAATATTCTTTTTTACATTAGTTAAGTGAGATTTTTTAGCACAGGTTTGGTATCTAGCACACATACTAACTGCAAATAAAATATCAGGTCGGCTTGCAGTTAGGTATAAAAGACTGCCTATGGCACTCCTATAGTATTTTAGGTCTACAGATTTTCCATTTAGGCCACTATCTAAGGTTGTGTTAGTTGTCATTGGTGTTTTTAATTTTTTAGTATTTTTCATTCTAAACTTTTTAAGTAATTCTTTAATATATTTTTACTGGTAAACATAATTTCTTTCATTAGTTTTTTAATCTGTAATCCTAAAAAATAAGTTAGTTTATCTACAAGATTCATTTCAAATTCTTGTTCTATTAAAGTTATAAATTCTTGTAAAAATTATGAGTTGGTTGAGCCAAAGATTATATCATCTACATATACTTGGGTTATAAAGATATCTTGTTTAACTGATTTTACAAATAAGGTTGGATCAATTTGACCTTGGTTGAACCCTTTAGAGATTAGGTAGGAGGTCAACCTTTCATACTAGGCCTTAGGTGTTTCTTTAAGACCATACAACTCTTTCTTAAGTTTAAAGACATGGTCAGGATAATCTATATTTTCAAACCCAAGAGGTTGACTTACATAAACTTCTTCTTTTATTAGCCCATTTATGAAGACAGATTTTGTTGGTTGCTATGCGGAATATCATACCGGTTCCCCTGTACAAAAATTTTATACAAGTCCTAAACTTTTACTAACAACCTATTGTGTTCTTTAGAAATTAAATTAGGAATCGCAAACGATACTTAACATTATTGATTCCAAATTTAACTTATCTGTTCTTAATGGTTTAGACTTGGATCGCAAACGATGCTTAACATTATTGATCCAAATCCACCCATGTTATAAATTTAATTAAATATTAATTTCTAAAATTAGCTTTCAGGACTGCATGGCAAGGCACTAGGCCTTCTTGGGTATGAGATCATCCACCATCGCCTAGACAAAGCCTTTTAAAGAAATTTAATATTTAATTTCCTTATATAAACCTAGGTTTAACCAAAAGGAACAATCAAATCACAAATTCGAAAAACAAAAAAAACCACAAACTCGAATCACAAATTCGAAACCTAGAATCATATGCCTCTTGTGTTTGGTATTTCAAAAATCATACAAAGAAAACTAGTATTGTTAGAGTGTATACTAAAAGCCTAGCTTTTGTAAACATTTATTTTTGAAATAAAAGAATCACATTTGGTCAATATCTACATTTATTTGTTAAATGTAATTGTTCAATTAATTTATATAGTAGATAACATGGAGTGTGGTGTCACACTCAGAAGATCATGTTGTCGGTTCTTTATAAATTATAAATAGTTGCTCGCGACTAAGATGGAAAGGAACAAATCATTAGAATAGTTGTAGTGTAATTAAGTATTAGTTTATCTTGACTAATAAATTACACTGGTACACTCTAAGTGTATTGAGTAGGACCATTTAGGTAAGTTCTTTTTGTACTGACTTAATAAAAAGAACTAGACCTTAGTTATTATGGAAGTGTGTGCTCTTAATCCTAATATAATAACAAGCACATATATTTAATATTTATTTCTTTGACTTATCAAAGGGTGAGGTTTAGCTCGATAAATCAATATGCCCGATAAGTTGGGAAATGATATTACTTATAGTGTGTGTTGTTGATTATAGAAGGAATCTGTGTCCTAGTTATCTAGGTTGAGAACGTCCCCAAGAGGAGCTCATAAGGATTGTCATGTTAAACCCTGCAGGTGGACTTAGTCCGACATGACAATGAAGTTGAGTGGTACTACTCTTGGAGCTAGATATTAATTAAGTGAGTTGTCAGTAACTTACTTAATTAGTGGGCATTTGATATCTTAAACACAGGGAGACTAACACACTCATAATAAGAAGGAGCCCATAATGTAATTTGGGATTGGTGCGGTAGTGCGATAATAACTCTCTAGTGGAATGAGTTATTATCGATGAACTTGAGTTGTGTGTTCAGGGGGAGCACGGGATACTCAAGCTCATCGGAAGGCCAAAATCAATTTCTCCTCTAGGCCCATGTCGTAGCCTCATTATAGTCTCAAGTCCATCCAAATGTAAGGCTCTTCTTGGTGTCCAAGAAGTGGGTCGGTCCAATGCTTGGTGACCAAGCAAGGGCTGGCCACATCCTCTTCTATAGGGGCCGACCCTTTGCTTGGTGACCAAGCATGAAGGGGTCGACCACAATAATTTAAAAAGGGAGGATTGTTTTGAATTTTTAAAATCTTCTCTTTGTAGAAAACTATAAGTTTTAAAAGAGAGATTTTAATTTTTTAAAACTTTCCTTATTTGAATTAGGCCACATGTTTAAATAGAGAGTTTTAAAAGTTTTAAAACTTTCCTTTTTTAACCATCCTCATGGTTTTAAAAAAAAGGAAGATAAGTTTTAAAATTAAAATTTTCTATCATCATGTTAAAAAAGGAAATTTTATAAGAGAAGTTTTAAATTTTAAAACATGGTTTTAATTTTTAGAACTTTCCTTTTTTAACTCCTACTTTAGGAAAGAGAGCTTGTAAAATTTTATAAGAGTTTTTCTTCTTGTAAAATTTTATTAAAAATATATATTTCCTTTTTCCCTTGATGAGGTGGTCGGCCACCTTGCTTGGTGCCCAAGCAAGGGGCCGGCCATAATTAAATCATCATCAATTAATTTTGGTGATTGATTCAATCAAGAGGAAAGAAAAGGAAAAATTAAAAGGGAAAAGGAAAATTAGAGCAAGATTTTAATTTTTGTAAAAATTCTTCCCTTATTTACCTTGGGCAACTAATATAAAAGAAGGGGTGAGGAGGCTTCATGAAACACAATTCTTATTCTCTTGCTTAGAGAACCTCAAGTGGTCGGCCCTCTCTCTCCTTTCTCTTTTCCCTTTTGCTCTCTTCTCCTTGGTGGTGGTGGTGGCCGGATTTTAGAAGAAGAGGAAGAAGTTTTTGGGTGGTGTTCATCTTGGAGGATCGTCGCCCACACGACGTCCAAGGCGAGACGAGAAATACGGCAGAAGATCTCGAGGTTATTAGCTTACAAAGAGAAGGTATAACTAGTAATTTTCTTCCGCATCATACTAGTTATTTTCTTTGTAAGAATTCTAAATACAAGAGGCAATTAGATCTAGTTTTTCGAATTAGTTTTTCGAGTTTGTGTTTTCTTCTTTTTCGAATTTGTGATTCGATTGTTCTTTTTGGTTAACCTAGAGTTATTTAAGGAAATTAAATATTAGCTTTCCTTAAAAGGCTTTGTCTAGGCGGTGGTGGTTGCTCTCATATCCAAGAAGGTCATGTGCCTCGCCATGCAGTCCTGGAAGCCAATTTTGGAAATTAATATTTAAAGGAATTAATAACATAGGTGGATTTGAATCAATAGTGTTAAGTTCTGCTTGCGATTCAAATCTAAACCATTAAGAACAGATAAGTTAAATTTGGAATCAATGATGTTAAGTTCCGTCTGCGATTCCTAATTTAACTTCTAAAGAACACAATAGGTTATTTAAGGAAAGGTTCGACACTTGTACAAAAAATTTTTGTACAGTGGAACCGGTACGTTTTCCTAGGACTAACCAACAATTGGTATCAGAGATAGGGTTTGCCTCTGTGTGTTTAGAATTCAAATAGGTTATGCACATGTCATACATAATTTAGGTAGGATAATAGTAGGATGTGCTAACTCTTTGGTTGTAGGCTCCAACTATTATGGCTTATTGATGTTGTGTGTGATTGGACCCTTGGACATGTCAAGGGCAATATTTTGTGTGTGCATGATTGTATGTTACTAATACAGCAGGAGCTGTATTAGCCCTAGGATTTTAGAATTTTATTTTCGATCTAGATTACATGTACATTCCCTCGTGGAATATAGGATCGATATATGTAAAATTCTATTTTTGTCACGGATAGGATTCTTGCGAGGCGTGGTTGTAACGACCCACCTTCTGGGTACTGGCTGTAAGACCGGTCGCTACAATTACTGTTGTCTATATGCTGTGCGGAAAGCTGGGCTAATTAAAATTTTGCTAATCTAAGTGCTGGGAAAGCTGAAACTGAATGTTTTACATGTACCTAATAATTGTACTGTAACGACCGCCCATCTTACTACTACTACTCTCTACGGATGACCGTTACTTAACTACTAACTCTACTTAACCGGTATGAATAAAAATCGCATGGAAACCCTACCGAAAAATTTCGGCAGAGTCTCCCCTGTACCGGTGACCTTAAACTGACATACATAACATAATATACACAGCCACAGGCGGCTGGAACACATATCAAATACACAAAAGGAATAACATCACCACGCAGTTTAATGAAATCAAATCATGCAAGTAATGAATAGCGGAAACAAAATAAACATACAATTAACTAACAGCGGAAGACTAAATGACTCATCTAATACATTCTTAATAAATGACAATCTTAATAAATTCTTAAACTAAGTCCCAAGGCTTCCATAGTCCTGGCATCACACACCATCCGCGCCACCTTGTCGCCTTCCTTTCTATATCTTTTCCTTTCCTGTATCTGCAGTAAGAGGAAGTGTAGTCTATAAGCAAAGTTTGCTTAGTAAGCGCTATCTAACTCACAAAATCACGAATGTGCATGTATACGAAAGGAACTAAAAACTATATGCTCTAAAAAGAAATAAAGCATAAACATAACTGCTCATGTCAAACTAATAGCAAAGAAAAGCTAAGAAATCTACTCATGTAATTCTACTCGCTAATCATGCTACTCATCTAATAGGTAAAAATGAAAACTACTCATCCACTAGATAAACATGGTAGAATAAAGAACTAAACTTACTGAATTCTAAACACCTTCTGAATCTTATTCCACTTGTTTAAAGACTTATTCTTTAATACTTTATACTTATGTAAAACTTTCAAAAACTTATACTTATAATACTTCAAAATAATAATCAACTTCTCTTGGGCCCGGCAACTGTACTTTCTATGCACGCATCCCTAATTAGACCCATTTAGCTGGTCCCGACCGTCGACCATCGGCCGTTACTACTAGGTTATCTAAACCTAGGGACGACTATGGGAGCTCAGCCCAAGGACAGAGTCAACAGTGCCACTGATAAAAGTAAAATACTTGTTATCTTTTAATATTTCTATATAATGCCTCGGCATTTTCTTTAGCACCTTGTGTGCCAAAATCCCTAAAGTCTTGACTTTGGGATTTACTTAAGGCCTTGGCTTTTTTCTTTCTTTTCTTTATCTTTCTTATACTTGTTAATACTTCTAATAATAGAATGTCTCATACAAAACTGCACTAAAATGCTTATTAACATTGCACTGAAATGCTTAACAGAATTTTATGAAAATACTTAATGAAACTGTACTGAAATGCTCAATAAAACTGCATACTATGCTAATCAAAATTCTGCATATTTAGCTAACAGAAATCTGCATACTGTGCTAACAAAACTGCACTATAAGCCTAACGAAACTGCACTTGAATGTTAACTAAAATCTGCACTTGAAATTCTTAATAGAAATCTGCATACTAGCTTAATAAAAATCTGCATACTAACTTAACAGAAGTCTGCATACTAGCTTAATAAAAAATCTGTACTTGCTTAACAGAAATCTGCATCCATGCTAATCCTAACTATTCTTAAACTAACTGATCATGTCAAATGCATAGCACAAACAAAACTAAAATCTGCTGAAGCTTAAAACCTATGAAAAACTTAATCTTACTTTACTTACAATTACCCATAAGCCTCTAAAAGAACCTAATAGGGCACCAAACTACTTAAATAATATCACTTTCCTAGTTAAGATAACTATCCAGGAAAGAGGATATATTTCCTTTTTTCCATTATAGTTCTTCTGAATAAGTACATAAATTCCTAGCCGAAATCTTTGTTTTGATCTACACCTGGTATTTCAGACTATTAGTAACCTACTTATGTATCTTCTATATTTGTACTAAAAGAAATCAAGGTCCACATATTCCAGGTCATGAATAGTTTAGCACAATTAGCATCCCTAAAATTCACCTCATATCTTCTATTCTTCATGCTCAATGTCATGGTAAGGAAAACAAAATATAACTATTCTTCCTTTGAAAACTCACGGCAACAGACAAATCCCTAACATGCTTCACAGCAAAACTCGAACAAATAAGGGAACACCAAAACGAATCGAAATCCGGAACTATCCTACTGCAGGTGAGTAGCGACTTACCTTCGTTTCCTTGACTCACAGCCGAAGGAGGAACCTTCTAGTGCTTCTAGGGTTCGGGTGAGCTCCAAATCTCGGCGATCTCTTGCGTCTACACCTTCTCCTCACTGAAGGGGTCTTGAGAACGTGAAGATCTCACGGGAAAGGTCCTCGCCGGCTGCCGGAGATAAAGCCCTAGGCTCGGCTTCGTTTCCGCCCGAGCACAGGAACACCGCGCGCGCAGAAGGGAGAAGGCGAGGGGAAAGGTTAGGTTACGGGAGAGGAAAATAATCCCTTCTTATAACTTAGGTATTTTCTAATTCAGTTATGGCTTAAGACCAATTCATTATTAATTTGTTCACGAAACATCAGCGGCGCTCTTGGTCCGCTGGAAAGGTGAATTCCCGAAGGTCTCGGGTTCGAGCTGCCCTCGGCTCCTTTTTTAAACGAAAATTTTATTTCGTTTCTTAAAACCGCTTAACTATATTTAATTCCCTTATATTATAACAAAACAACCGTAGAACAATTGGCTAACCGGATTCATTTAAGGCTTGGCTTAACCCGAGATCCACGGTTCGAATCTTGGCTTGGACCTTAATTTTTTTTTGCAACTTCTTTCGTTTAGTAAAAATATCAAACGACCTCCAAAAATTACATAAAAATATTCTATAAATTCCTAAAAATCTCTAGAATTTTTCTAAAGCATTTCTAGATTTTAATAAGGTCTTTTAGGACTCTAAATCATGAAATTTGGGGTGTTACAATCCTCCCTACCTTATAAAAAGTTCGTCCTCGAACTTAGAATAACTCCGAATATTTCTATCTCATACTATCCTTTACTAGTGGTACTTCTTTATTTCTTAATCTCTTAACTTCTCGATCCTCTATTATTCATCTCGCATCGTATCCATTGATGGTCTTTGGAAGACTTGATATCTTCCCTATCCTTTCTAAACATACTTATGCATATGAATATAAGAGAAACAAAACTAAAATTGTCTCTATTCTTCCTAAGTATATGTATCAAAACATAGAAAATTAAAACATGAATTGTCTTCTTTCCTAAGCACACATTAGCAGATACTCTATACTGCAAATAATAAAGAAAGCATAAAAGAAAATTAAATACTTTCTTACTTGAAGACGGCAAGGATGGTGCTGATGTGTGATGCTGGAGAATGGGAACTGCTCTGATACCAACTGTAACGACCACCCTTCTTACTACTACTACTCTCTAAGGATGACCGTTACTTAACTACTAACTCTACTTAACCGGTATGATTAAAAATCGCATGGAAACCCTACCGAAAAATTTCGGCAGAGTCTCCCCTGTACCGGTGCCTAAACTGACATACATAACATAATATACACAGCCACAGGCGGCTGGAACACATATCAAACACACAAAAGGAATAACATCACCACGCAGTTTAATGAAATCAATTCATGCAAGTAATGAATAGCGGAAACAAAATAAACATACAATTAACTAACAGCGGAAGACTAAATGACTCATCTAATACATTCTTAATAAATGGCAATCTTAATAAATTCTTAAACTAAGTCCGAAGGCTTCCATAGTCCTGGCATCACACACCATCCGCGCCACCTTGTCGCCTTCCTTTCTATATCTTTTTCTTTCCTGTATCTGCAGTAAGAGGAAGTGTAGTCTATAAGCAAAATTTGCTTAGTAAGCGCTATCTAACTCACAAAATCACGAATGTGCATGTATACGAAAGGAACTAAAAACTATATGCTCTAAAAAGAAATAAAGCATAAACATAACTGCTCATGTCAAACTAATAGCAAAGAAAAGCTAAGAAATCTACTCATGTAATTCTACTCGCTAATCATGCTACTCATCTAATAGGTAAACATGAAAACTACTCATCCACTAGATAAACATGGTAGAATAAAGAACTAAACTTACTGAATTCTAAACACCTTCTGAATCTTATTCCACTTGTTTAAAGACTTATTCTTTAATACTTTATACTTATGTAAAACTCGTTTTACTTGTTCAAAAACTTATACTTATAATACTTCAAAATAATAATCAACTTCTCTTGGGCCCGGCAACTGTGCTTTTACTTTTGTAACGACCCGACCCATTCGGCGGCCCATTTGGCGGCCCATTTGGCGACCCTATGGTCGTCGACCGTCGACCGTCGGCCGAGCCGTTACTACTAGGTTATCTAAACCTAAGGACGACTATGGGAGCTCAGCCCAAGGACAGAGAGTCCAACACAGTGCCACTGATAAAAGTAAAATACTTGTTATCTTTTAATATTTCTATATAATGCCTCGGCATTTTCTTTAGCACCTTGTGTGCCAAAATCCCTAAAGTCTTGACTTTGGGATTTACTTAAGGCCTTGGCCTTTTTCTTTCTTTTCTTTATCTTTCTTATACTTGTTAATACTTCTAATAATAGAATGTCTCATACAAAACTGCACTAAAATGCTTATTAACATTGCACTGAAATGCTTAACAGAATTTTATGAAAATACTTAATGAAACTGTACTGAAATGCTCAATAAAACTGCATACTATGCTAATCAAAATTCTGCATATTTAGCTAACAGAAATCTGCATACTGTGCTAACAAAACTGCACTATAAGCCTAACGAAACTGCACTTGAATGTTAACTAAAATCTGCACTTGAAATTCTTAATAGAAATCTGCATACTAGCTTAATAAAAATCTGCATACTAACTTAACAGAAGTCTGCATACTAGCTTAATAAAAAATCTGTACTTGCTTAACAGAAATCTGCATCCATGCTAATCCTAACTATTCTTAAACTAACTGATCATGTCAAATGCATAGCACAAACAAAACTAAAATCTGCTAAAGCTTAAAACCTATGAAAAACTTAATCTTACTTTACTTACAATTACCCATAAGCCTCTAAAAGAACCTAATAGGGCACCAAACTACTTAAATAATATCACTTTCCTAGTTAAGATAACTATCCAGGAAAGAGGATATATTTCCTTTTTTCCATTATAGTTCTTCTGAATAAGTACATAAATTCCTGGCCGAAATCTTTGTTTTGATCTACACCTGGTATTTCAGACTACTAGTAACCTACTTATGTATCTTCTATATTTGTACTAAAAGAAATCAAGATCCACATATTCCAGGTCATGAATAGTTTAGCACAATTAGCATCCCTAAAATTCACCTCATATCTTCTATTCTTCATGCTCAATGTCATGGTAAGGAAAACAAAATATAACTATTCTTCCTTTGAAAACTCACGGCAACAGACAAATCCCTAACATGATTCACAGCAAAACTCGAACAAATAAGGGAACACCAAAACGAATCGAAATCCGGAACTATCCTACTGCAGGTGAGTAGCGACTTACCTTCGTTTCCTTGACTCACAGCCGAAGGAGGAACCTTCTAGTGCTTCTAGGGTTCGGGTGAGCTCCAAATCTCGGCGATCTCTTGCGTCTACACCTTCTCCTCACTGAAGGGGTCTTGAGAACGTGAAGATCTCACGGGAAAGGTCCTCGCCGGCTGCCGGAGATAAAGCCCTAGGCTCGGCTTCGTTTCCGCCCGAGCATAGGAACACCGCGCGCGCAGAAGGGAGAAGGCGAGGGGAAAGGTTAGGTTACGGGAGAGGAAAATAATCCCTTCTTATAACTTAGGTATTTTCTAATTCAGTTATGGCTTAAGACCAATTCATTATTAATTTGTTCACGAAACATCAGCGGCACGCTTGGTCCGCTGGAAAGGTGAATTCCCGAAGGTCTCGGGTTCGAGCTGCCCTCGGCTCCTTTTTTAAACAAAAATTTTATTTCGTTTCTTAAAACCGCTTAACTATATTTAATTCCCTTATATTATAACAAAACAACCGTAGAACAGTTGGCTAACCGGATTCATTTAAGGCTTGGCTTAACCCGAGATCCACGGTTCGAATCTCGGCTTGGACCTTATTTTTTTTTTGCAACTTCTTTCATTTAGTAAAAATACCAAACGACCTCCAAAAATTGCATAAAAATATTCTATAAATTCCTAAAAATCTCTAGAATTTTTCTAAAGCATTTCTAGATTTTAATAAGGTCTTTTAGGACTCCAAATCATGAAATATGGGGTGTTACATGTACACATGCTAGAGAAGGTATTTACCACTGATACCGGACTTCTGATCGGTCCACGGACCAGTCCACTGACACTGGCACGGGGAAGAACCTTTGGATCGGTCGACTGACCGATCCATGATTCACTAGAGTTTCTGTACGCACCTGGATCGGTCTGCCGACCGATCCAGGACCTCACTGATCGGTCGGACTGACCGATCCAGTGGCTCACTGATCGGTCAGCTGACCGATCCGTGGTGTGCTGTTCGCGATCCCATTATCGGGATTCTTTCTGTTCGCGGCTGGATCAATCTGCTGAACGATCCAGCTGCAAACAGAGAGTTAGGACTGCCGAAACCAGTTCCCTGATCGGTCTACCGACCGATCCGAGACCCCCTGTTCGATCTGCTGACCGATCAGGGGTTTCTGATTTCGTATCAGAAACTCTGATATCAGCACTGATACGTGCCAAGATCATTATACAACACTATAAAAACGAAATGAACGTTCTACTAGATAATGGCTAACATACTAAACATGATGCGAGATATGATTCATCACTTCATGACAAGTAACCACGCTAAGTGCAGGAAAACAACTAACAATGTTCTGATAGTTAACTCTCTAAAGTTGTAAGACAGTAAACTTGCTAAATATTCCAAAACATAAGATAATTTGCTAGATCCCTAAGATCTTTATTCCAGGTTCCTTCCACACACATCTTGATCTGCATTGCCCTCCAGCCTCCCCTAGTCCACTTTTCTTTTACCTGTATCTGCAGTATAAGAAAAGTAGCATCTGTAAGCTAAAAAGCTTAGTAAGAAACCATCTACCTCACAAAAACATGCATACGATGCAGATATGGTGTTTAAAACATGCTATTTGAAATATACTGACTAGGCTAAACATGGCATGGCATGTGATCATACAAGCATAGCAATCAAGAACTGAACATAAGCTATCATAATGTATCAACAAGGAAGAGCTAAACTGAAGCTGGTACTGAAACTAAGCTGATCTCACATAACTGATTGTGAATTTGAAAAGCTATACATATAATAAGTGAAAATACTAAACATGCTGCTGAGGGGCCCTGGCAACTGTACTTACTGTGCGCGCATCCCTATCTAAACCCGGGATTGCAAGATCCGAATCTAGTAGGGTTTACTAGGTTAGCTAAACCTAGGGACGACTATGGGAGTCCATCCCAGTGGATATCTAATCCAGTACAGTGTCACTGCTGAAAGTAAAATACTGAATGCTATAAACTTATTTTGCTGAATCTAGGTTATCTGAACCTAGAACTAGGTTGTCTGAACCTAGAGGCTACTGTGGGAGCCCACCCGTTGGACTGTAGTCCTACATAAGTTGAAATAAAACTAATTTGCTGTTTTAAATGCTCCTAGTGCATTTAATAAATTAATTAAACTGTCTATTACTGAGCTAGACCTTTAATCGAACACCTAGGATACTCTAACTCTTCTCCCTATTAGGGAGACCACCTCTAGGCACCCGACAACGTCTAACCTCCTATCTGAAGAGGGAAAACGTGCCCGACCCATCTAGAGGTGCTCAACTAAATCCCTAATCTGCGAAGAGAGTTAAACACACCCTAGATATCAATAAAAATCTGCATACATCCTAACTAAAGCATGAAAACTCAAACGGAAGCTATTATACTGCAGGTGAGGGGTTTCTTACCTGGTGTGCTAGATTTCTTACAAATCTACTCGCTAGAAATTCAGGTGGAGACGACTTCTCGACGATTCGCTCGCGTCCACATGCTCTACTCGCGGAGGGGAACGTCCTTGTGCTGAAATCGTCTCCGGAAAGTGTCCTTGGGGCCCTAGAGAAAGAACCCTAGATCTTCCTTGGTGTGGCGCCGAGAGAAGGAGGAAGGGAAGAGGTGTTCGGCGTGAGGGTTTGGAGAAAGAAAGTGGCGTGAGGTTTTGTGAGGAGAGGGCTGCCGAACCAAATTAAACCAAACCCATCTTAAGTTCTAAATTTATATTAATTAGATTATTGAACCCAACTCCAATATAAATATAATTGGTTCCTCTTTCTCTCAGCACGGCCCTGCTGGGTTCACCGGTTACTAAGGCTAACTAAAGGTTTAGCGGACCCAAGAGGTTCCGGGTTCGATTCCCGCTTAAGCCTTTTTATTCTTCTAATTATTTTTGCTACTTCCGCTACTCAGAAAATTCTGGAAAAATATCTAAAAATTCCAGAAAATCACAGAATAATTCTAATGCAAGTTTGAGAATTTTCGGGCGTTCCAGTGGTACTTATGGAGCACCAGAGGCGCAATAGAATAAGAAGTAAGATGGGTGCGACGACTCGACCCGATGGCGGTGGCTAAAGATGGCAGCAGCTAGGGTTGGAGCACATGGAGGACAGTAACAGAAAAAAGGCCATAATAGTTGGAAAATAATTTCCAAATTTATTACTTTTATTTACTGTGATGTTTATGTACATGTGAAGTATGCTAGCATAGGTTAAAATCCTCATTTTTAAATAACTAAGTGGGAGAGGGATTTTAATAAATCCCATGGTCTCCATTACTGGTTTGTAAGTGATGTAACAAGCTTGCGTGTTGGCTCTGAGTGCCTCCCTCCACAACGGATGGGTTTGTTGCGGATCACTAGATCAAATTTCCTTAATGGATGGTTATAGGAAATTATTTAGGAGTGTGTGATCTTCTCCAACTGAAAGGGCACAATCCTATTTAATGGACTTAGTATCAAGTAATGGTATACACTTAGACGCATTCAATAGTAACCTCTCCAACGGAGTCACTGCTATTATTTTGTGTGACCGAAGGAAACCAACTATTAATTTTATTTTTCAAAAAGTTAGGTTGACAAGATAATAAAATTAATGGGTTACACCCTCCTTTTACAAATGTTGAATTTGTATACGTCCACACTATCGTGGCATACAAAATTCACGGTGTTTTGAGATGTTGGTTAATTTAAAATAGTATTGTTTGAGGAATCAATATTATTCTAAATTTAGAGTCCTAACCAAAGTTATTTTTGTGATTCTTAGGATGACTTTCAACCCACTGGCCATTATACTGAAAGAGAACAAACTTACTGGACCCAACTACATAGATTGGAAAAGAAACCTAGACATTGTCCTTACTGCTGAAAGCTATAAATTTGTACTAACTGAGGCTTGCCCTGATGCACCTGACGGTGACTCTACCCCAGAGGAGATTGAGTATCATAAGAAATGGGTAAAAGCTGATGAGATGGCGCTATGTTACATTTTGGCATCAATGTCAAATGTATTGCAATATCAGCATCAAGATTTACCAACATCTTATAATATAATGAACAATCTCAAAGAACTCTTTGGGCACCAGAGTCAGACTGCTAGGCAAGAGGCAATGAGAAAGCTAATGACAGCCACCATGTCTGAGGGACACCCGTAAGGGACCATATCCTCAAAATGATGGCTTATCTGAATGAAATACAAGTCCTTGGAGGAGAAATCGATGGGGAAACCCAGGTCGATATAATTCTCCAAACGCTACCCAGAAGTTTTGAGCAGTTCCGCCTGAACTATAACATGAACAAAAGAGAGTATACATTGGCGGAACTTCTGACAGAACTACAGGCAGCAGAAGGTTTATTTCGTCAAAGTTCTCAGATTCACTATGCTGAAAATGGTTCTACTTCTAAGCTGAAAGGCAAGAAGAAGAAGAAACAGGTCTTTTCAGCAAAGAGAGTGAATAAACCTCAGGGACAAAAAGCTGGAATGAAGAATCCGAAAGGCAAGTGCTTTATTTGCAAGCAGACAGGGCATTGGAAGGCGAACTATCCTCGTAGGAATCAGAACAATAAAGGTATATCTCATGCTCTAGTAGTTGAAACATGTTTAGCAGTGTTATATACCAGCACCTGGTGTGCAGATACGGGAGCCACTGATCATATCTGCAATTCTTTGTAGGGGTTCCAGGAAACCCGACGACTATTTGATATTGAGATAACTGTCTACATGGGCAATGCTACTAAGGTGGCGGCTGTTGTAGTGGGAGACGTCTACTTATCATTTGATAGGAATAGAAATTTGTTTTTTAGAAATTGTCTTTATATACCCAGTTTTAGAAAGAATTTAATTTCAGTTTCTAAACTGTATTTGGATGGATATTCAGTTTCTTTTAATAACAATGTGGTTATAAAGAGAAATCAGGTGATTATCTGTTCTGGTGCATTGGTTGGCAATTTATATATTTTAAATCCAATTTCTCCCACAAAGCAACAAATGGAAATTAATAACATATCTTCTAATTCCAATAAGAGAAAAGAACCTTCGGAGATGAACCAAGCGTATCTTTGGCATCTAAGGCTTGGTCATATTAACTTAAGTAGGATTCAAAGGCTTATAGCTGATGGACTCTTGGGTTCATTAGAGTTGGAAAATTTTCCAACTTGTGAATCTTGCTTAGAAGGTAAAATGACCAAGAGGCCTTTTAAGGCCAAGGGGTATAGAGCCAAAGAAGCGTTAGAATTGGTTCATTCTGATTTATGTGGTCCTATGTCTATCCAGGCTAGAGGTGGTTTTGAATATTTTATCTCTTTTATAGATGATTATTCAAGATATGGATACATTTACCTGATGCGCCGCAAGTCTGAGTGCTTTGATAAGTTCAAAGAGTACAACGCTGATGTGGAGAAACGTCTAGGTAAAAGTATCAAGACACTATGGTTTGATCATGGTGGCGAATACCTCTTAGGAGAGTTTAGGAATTACTTATCAGAGGTCGGGATTCAATCCCAATTGTCCGCACCTGGTACACCCCAACAGAATGGTGTGGTAGAATGAAGGAATAGGACTCTTATGGAGATGGTTAGATCGATGATGAGTTATTCAGAATTACCAAGTTCGTTTTGGGGATACGCTCTGGAAATGGCAGCGCACATTCTGAACTTAGTACCTTCTAAATCAGTATTTTCTACTCCCACAGAATTGTGGAATGGGCGTAAGCCCAGTCTAAGACATATTCAGATTTGGGATAGTCTAACACATGTGCTGAAACCAGATGCTGATAAGTTAGAATCTCGTACAGAAGTTCGTGTGTTTGTGGGTTATCCCAGAGGAACGAAAGGTGGTTTATTTTATAGTCCTAAAGACCAGAAGGTCATTGTTAGCACCAATACCCAATTTTTAGAAGAAAACTATATAATGGATCACAAGCCCAGTAGCAAAATTGTTCTAGAAGAACTTAGAGAGGACACGTCTACTTCAGTACCAATAGTACATGATGAAGTACCATAAGAAACTGGCACGGGGAAGAACCTTTGGATCGGTCGACTGACCGATCCATGATTCACTAGAGTTTCTGTACGCACCTGGATCGGTCTGCCGACCGATCCAAGACCTCACTGATCGGTCGGACTGGCCGATCCAGTGGCTCACTGATCGGTCAGCTGACCGATCCGTGGTGTGCTGTTCGCGATCCCATTATCGGGATTCTTTCTGTTCGTGGATGGATCGATCTGCTGAACGATCCAGCTGCAAACAGAGAGTTAGGACTGCCGAAACCAGCTCCCTGATCGGTCTACCGACCGATCCGAGACCCCCTGTTCGATCTGCTGACCGATCAGGGGTTTCTGATTTCGTATCAGAAACTCTGATATCAGCACTGATACGTGCCAAGATCATTATACAACACTATAAAAACTAAATGAACGTTCTACTAGATAATGGCTAACATACTAAACATGATGCGAGATATGATTCATCACTTCATGACAAGTAACCACGCTAAGTGCAGGAAAACAACTAACAATGTTCTGATAGTTAACTCTCTAAAGTTGTAAGACAGTAAACTTGCTAAATATTCCAAAACATAAGATAATTTGCTAGATCCCTAAGATCTTTATTCCAGGTTCCTTCCACACACATCTTGATCTGCATTGCCCTCCAGCCTCCCCTAGTCCACTTTTCTTTTACCTGTATCTGCAGTATAAGAAAAGTAGCATCTGTAAGCTAAAAAGCTTAGTAAGAAACCATCTACCTCACAAAAACATGCATACGATGTAGATATGGTGTTTAAAATATGCTATTTGAAATATACTGACTAGGCTAAACATGGCATGGCATGTGATCATACAAGCATAGCAATCAAGAACTGAACATAAGCTATCATAATGTATCAACAAGGAAGAGCTAAACTGAAGCTGAAACTGAAACTAAGTTGATCTCACATAACTGATTGTGAATTTGAAAAGCTATACATATAATAAGTGAAAATACTAAACATGCTGCTGAGGGCCCTGCAACTGTACTTGTTGTGCGCGCATCCCTATCTAAACCCGGGATTGCAAGTTCCGAATCTAGTAGGGTTTACTAGGTTAGCTAAACCTAGGGACGACTATGGGAGTCCAGCCCAGTGGATATCTAATCCAGTACAGTGCCACTGCTGAAAGTAAAATACTGAATGCTATAAACTTATTTTGCTGAATCTAGGTTATCTGAACCTAGAACTAGGTTGTCTGAACCTAGAGGCTACTGTGGGAGCCCACCCGTTGGACTGTAGTCCTACATAAGTTGAAATAAAACTAATTTGCTATTTTAAATGCTCCTAGTGCATTTAATAAATTAATTAAACTGTCTATTACTGAGCTAGACCTTTAATCGAACACCTAGGATACTCTAACTCTTCTCCCTATTAGGGAGACCACCTCTAGGCACCCGACAACGTCTAACCTCCTATCTGAAGAGGGAAAACGTGCCCGACCCATCTAGAGGTGCTCAACTAAATCCCTAATCTGCGAAGAGAGTTAAACACACCCTAGATATCAATAAAAATATGCATACATCCTAACTAAAGCATGAAAACTCAAACGGAAGCTATTATACTGCAGGTGAGGGGTTTCTTACCTGGTGTGCTAGATTTCTTACAAATCTACTCGCTAGAAATTCCGGTGGAGACGACTTCTCGACGATTCGCTCGCGTCCACGTGCTCTACTCGCGGAGGGGAACGTCCTTGTGCTGAAATCGTCTCCGGAAAGTGTCCTTGGGGCCCTAGAGAAAGAACCCTAGATCTTCCTTGGTGTGGCGCCGAGAGTGTTGGTTGCTACTCGAAAAACCTATAGGTTCCACTGTACAAAAATTTTGTACAAAGGTTTGAACCTTTTCCTAGCTACCATGTGTTCTTTTAAATTAAATTTTGGATCGCCTACGGAACTTAACACGTTTGATCCAAAACTTAATCTATTTGTTCTTTTAGGTTTTGACTTGGATCTCCTGCGGAACTTAACACGTTCGACCCAAGTCTCCTTAAGTTATTAATTCCATTAAATATTAATTTCCATAAAAGGTTCCCAGTACTGACGTGGCGAGGCACATGACCTTCTTGGATATGGGAGCAACCACCACCGACTAGACAAAACCTTTAATAGAAAGCTAATATTTAATTTCCTAAAATAACTTTAGGTTAACCAAAGAGAGCAATCAAATCACAAGGAAAAGAAAGAAACAAAAGAACACAACTTCGAAAAAACATATTCGAAATTCTAGAACGTAAGCCTCTTGTATTTGGTATTATTTCCATAAATAACTAGCATGATGCGGAAATAGAAATTACTAGTTATACCTTGTAGAAAAACCTCTTGATCTTCTACCGTATTCCTCTTCTAACCTCCGACGTTGTGTGGGCAACGATCTACTGAGATGAGAAACCACCAACCACCTTCTTCTCCTCCAAGCAAGGTTCGGCCACAAAGGAAGAACTTTACCAAAGAAGAAAATCAAAATACTAACCAAGCTCCAAGAGATGCTAGCTTTCTCTCCTTCTTCTTCTTCTTCTCCAAGTAGTATCCGGCCACCACAAGAACTCCAAGAAGATGTAGGTATTCGGCCACCACAAGAGGAAGAGAGGGAGAGGATGGCTGGCCACACCAAGGAACAAAAGAGGGAGAGAAAACAATAGAGGTTGTCTCATGAAGGCACCCCTACCCCTTCTTTTATATTCCTTGGCCTAGGCAAATTAGGAAATTTATTTACAATAAAATTTTCTTAATTTCCTTGACTTGATTTATTTGAGAAAAATAAAATAAAATTTCCCAAATAAACTCTAATGGCCGGCCACATCAAGAGGAAGCAAATTGGACAAGTTTCAATCAACAATTAAAACTTTCCTTATTTGTTTCCGGAAATTTTTAAAAAATAAAATTTCTCTTTAAAAATCTCTTCATGGTTAATAAAAGGAAATATCTATAATTTTAATTTTATTAACATGTGAATAATTTTAAAGAGAAAATAAAAAATCTCTCCAATCTACAAATAAGGAAAGAGATCTAATCTCTTTCTTTAATCTTTTGTAAATCTTTTACAAGAGAGATATTTTAATTTTAATTCTCTTTAAATTATATCTACCACATAATAAAAATTAAAATTAAATTTATTTTTTAATTTATTTTGGCCGGCCCTACTAGCTTGGTTCAAGCTAGGGCCGGCCACCCAATTTTATACCTAGGTCGGCCCTAGCTTGTTCCCAAGCTAGCTTGGCCGGCCCCTATTGGGTGGGTTTAGAAGGTGGGTATAGGTGGGTATAGAACTCTATAAATAAGAGGCTACGATAGGGACCGAGAGGAGGAATTAATTTTGGTCTCCCGATAAAATTAAGCATCCCGTGTTCGCCCCGAACACACAACTTAATTTTACCAATGATAATTCATTCCACTAGAGAACTATCATTGAACTACCGCACCAATCCCAAATTACATTTTTGGGCTCCTTCTTATTATGAGTGTGTTAGTCTCCCTGTGTTTAAGATATCGAATGCCCACTGATTAAGTGAGTTACTGACAACTCATTTAATTAATGTCTAAGTCCAAGAGTAGTACCACTCAACCTTATCGTCATGTCGGACTAAGTCCACCTGCAGGGTTTAACATGACAATCCTTATGAGCTCCTCTTGGGGACATTATCAACCTAGTATCTCTAGGACACAGTTTCCTTCTATAATCAACAACACACACTATAAGTGATACAATTTCCCAACTTATCGGGTTTATTGATTCATCGAACTAAATCTCACCCATTGATAAATTAAAGAAATAAATATCAAACATATGTGCTTGTTATTATATTAGGATTAAGAGCACACACTTCCATAATAACTGAGGTCTTTGTTCCTTTATAAAGTCAGTATAAAAGAAACGACCTCAAATGGTCCTACTCAATACACTCTGAGTGTACTAGTGTAATTATATAGTCAAGATAAACTAATACCTAATTACACTACGACCTTCTAATGGTTTGTTCCTTTCCATTCTGGTCGTGAGCTACTGTTTATAATTTATAAGGTACTGATAACATCATCTTCTGTCTGTGACACCACATACTATGTTATCTACAATATAAATTAAATGAACAACTACAAACAAATGTAGATAATTAGACCAAATGTGATTCTTTATTCATAATGAATGTTTACAAAGCTTAGGCTTTCAGTATACACTCCAATAGAGAGAAGGAGGAAGGGAAGAGGTGTTCGACGTGAGGGTTTGGAGAAAGAAAGTGGCGTGAGGTTTTGTGAGGAGAGGGCTGCCGAACCAAATTAAACCAAACCCATCTTAAGTTCTTAATTTATATTAATTGGATTATTGAACCCAACTCCAATATAAATATAATTGGTTCCTCTTTCTCTCAGCACGGCCCTTCTGGGTTCACCGGTTACTAAGGCTAACTAAAGGTTTAGCGGACCCGAGAGGTTCCGGGTTCGATTCCCGCTTAAGCCTTTTTATTCTTCTAATTATTTTTGCTACTTCCGCTACTCGGAAAATTCCGAAAAAATATCTAAAAATTCCAGAAAATCACAGAATAATTCTAATGCAAGTTTGAGAATTTTCGGGCCTTGACCCTCTGACAGGTGAGAACTCCCCCTGGTCGCTGATGTTCTGCCTTGACCCTCTGACAGGTGAGGCAGGTGCTAACATATCTGGCGATGTCTCGCTTCATCCCGGGCCACCAAAAATGTTTCTTCAGGTCTTGATACATTTTAGTGGAACTTGGATGCATCGCATAGGGAGTCTTGTGAGCCTCATCTGAAATCTGTCTCCGTAGCTCCTCCTGATCTGGAACACAGAGTCTGTCACCAAAGTACAACACCCCGCTATCGGACACTCTGAATTCTCTACTTTCTGATTTTGCTAGCCGTTGCTTGATTTTCTGAATTTCAGGGTCCTGCTCCTGAGCTGACTGAATATCACCAAGCAAGGTAGACTCTAGGGTCATAGTAGAGAGCTGTCCAACAATGAGTTCGAGACCGAAATCTACGATCTCCTTCTGTAGGGGCGGTGACATGACTGTAAGAGATAATAAGGTAGCACTGGATTTTCTGCTAAGTGCGTCGGCTACCTTATTGGCTTTCCCTGGATGGTAGAGGATGTCTATATCGTAGTCTTTGACCAGCTCAAGCCATCTGCGCTATCGCATATTCAGATCCTTCTGAGTGAAGAAGTACTTCAAACTCTGATGATCTGTATACACTCTGCACTGAGCTCCATATAAGTAATGTCTCCAAATTTTGAGAGCGAACACTACTACTGCAAGCTCGAGGTCATGAGTAGGGTAATTCTTCTCATAATCCTTGAGTTGTCTGGAGGCATAGGCGATCACCTTGCCGTTTTGCATCAGTACTGCTCCTAGTCCCAACTTAGAGGCATCACTATAGATGTCAAAGCTGCTGGTGTTGTCTGGTAGAGCCAAAATGGGAGCACTGGTCAATCTCCTTTTTAGCTCGCTGAAGCTGTACTCACAGTCCTCTGTCTTTCTGGTAAGAGCTGTCAGTGGGGAGGCTATCCTGGAGAAGTCCTCTACAAACTTTCTGTAGTATCCTGCTAATCCCAGAAAGCTCCTGATTTCGCTGGCGTTCTTAGGTCTCTTCCAGTTACTTACTACTTCTATCTTGTTGGGATCTACCATAATACCATCCTTGGAGATGATGTGACCCAGGAAGGACACCTGATCTAGCCAAAATTCACATTTCGGGAACTTGGCGTATAGCTGGTTCTGCTGAAGGGTCTGCAACACTAGTTTCAGGTGCTCTGCGTGTTCTTCCTGAGTTCCTGAGTAGATAAGGATGTCATCGATAAACACAATAACAAACTTATCTAGATACTCCCTGAATACTCTGTTCATGAGATCCATGAATGTAGCTGGAGCATTGGTCACGCCAAAGGGCATGACTACGAACTCGTAGTGCTCGTATCTGGTTCTGAATGCTGTCTTGGGTATATCCCCTTCTTTAACCTTCACCTGGTGATAACCTGATCTGAGAAATATCTTAGAGAACACTGCTGCTCCCTTCAGCTGGTCGAACAGGTCATCGATTCTGGGAAGGGGATACCTGTTCTTGATTGTGACTTGGTTCAGTGATCTGTAGTCTATGCACAGTCGCATGCTTCCACCCTTTTTCTTCACGAACAACACAGGCGCTCCCCATGGTGAGTGACTAGGGCATATGAAACCCTTGTCGAGCAGCTCCTGTAGTTTCTCCTGAAGTTCCTTCAGCTCTGCTGGAGCCATGCGATATGGCGCTTTGGAAATAGGATTGGTGCCGGGGAAGAGCTCTATCTCAAATTCAATCTCCCTGACTGGTGCTAGGCCTGGTAACTCCTCAGGGAAGACTGCTGGGTAGTCACATACAACTTGGACCCCTGCTAGCTGTTGGTCCTTGTCCTGGCTGGTATTGACTACATGTGCTAGGTACCTCGTACAACCCGAATCCATCAACTTTTGTGCCTTCATAGCTGAGAGAAATTTTCTGGCTTTTCTCTTTGGTTCTCCGATGTACTCGAACTGTGTTTCTGCTTCGGGTTGGAATACGACCTTCTGTTTACGGCACTCTATGGAAGCACCGTATCTGATCAGGAAGTCCATTCCAAGGATGATGTCGTAGTCAGTCATTTCCAGCAGGATCAGATCACAAAAGAGTTCCCTGTCTGCTATAATGACCGGCACTGCTCTGCGCCAGTGCGTGGATGCCATGATCTCTCCTGAAGGTAGTGTCGTCAAAAACTGACCACTGAGTATATCTGAGGGTATTTCTAATTTTTCGGAGAACACCCTGGCTATATATGAATGGGTTGCCCCAGTATCAAATAGAACAGTAGCACTATACTGAAAAATGCTAATCTGACCTGTGACCACTGTCGAGGCATTGGTTACGTCCTCTCTGGTGAGTGAGTAGATCCTCGCATTCGCCGTAGCTGGAGGGGCTTCTAATCTGCCCTGGCTGATAAGTGGACCTTCTAGAGCGGCCTGCATCTGATATAACTGAGCTGGCTGGCCTGCATACTGAATCTGCTGTGGCTGAGGAAGACCGGTCTTGTTCGGGCACTGCTTGGCCATGTGCCCTTCTTGTCCACATTCAAAGCATCCTCGTGTGCCCTTGCGACAAACCCCTGGGTGGAATTTCCCACAAGTAGCACACTTTGGATAACTGGATCGCTTGCTAGATGGTCCTCCTTTTGGGTCACTCCCTGATTTGCGCTTGCTGTTGGAGTTCCCTTTCTAGTTCGAGCTGTGGCCTTGCTGTTTTTGTGTGTGAGAGTTTTCTTGGCCCTTGGACTCTGAGGAGACTTGCTTCTGCTGCTTTATACTGTTCTGGTAATGCTCTGTGGTCAAGGCACTGCTCACTAACTCCTCTGTGGTTTGTGGCCTATGTATGCCACCAGCCACGTTCACTGCTATCTCTGGCCTCAGCATCTTGAGCATCAACCGGATTCGTTCCTTCTCTGTGCTGACTAGCTCTGGGCATAGACGAGCCAACCTGTTGAATTTCTTCACGGCTTCCTCAACTGAAAGGTTGCCCTGACGAAACTCAGTGAACTCGTCGTAGTGGCGGTTTGTGACCCGTATGTGAAAGAACTCCTCGAAGAACTCCTTCTCGAAGTCAGCCCATAACATCTGGTTTACTGGGCGCTTCGTTCTGATTCTTTCCCACCACATGCGTGCGTCTCCTGTCAGGCAGAAGGAGGCACACTTCACCTTCTCGTGTTCTGGCCAGTCCAGAAGCTCCATCGTGCTCTCCAGTGTTTTGAACCAGGCTTGTGCATCCCATGGTTCACTAGTTCCTGAGAAGTTCTCTGGCTTGACTCGCTGCCACTGGATCAGATAGGCTTCCTTTCTTGGCTCAGCTGCTGGAACTACTGGGGCTGGTGCTGGTGCTGTAGGCTGAGCTGGTGGAACCTCTAAGACTACCAGAGTCGTCAAATTCGGTTCCGGGGTGACTGTGGCTATTTCCTGTTGCTGTTCAGCTAGCTGCTGCTGTAACTGAGCCACTAATGTTGTAAGGTCTGGAGGAGGCACTGAACTGCATGCCTCTTGCTGGGGCTCAGTAGCTAGTGCCCTTCTAGCTGGGCGTCCTCGTGCCATTTCTAAAGACATAGAGAACATATGTATAACTAATGTAATCACAGTTATATAACTACTGATATCATGTTTAAAAACTATCACATACTAACAAGCAGTAGGCGTATAAACATGAACTGTAATAGCAAAACAAGGAGCATAAATTAAGTAGAGGTATTCTTACTTGGAAGCTGTAGGTTCAATGCTGATGTGTGTGTAGGAAGTATGGAACACTGCTCTGATACCACTCTATAACGACCCACCTTCTGGGTACTGGCTGTAAGACCGGTCGCTACAATTATTGTTGTCTATATGCTGTGCGGAAAGCTGGGCTAATTAAAATTTTGCTAATCTAAGTGCTGGGAAAGCTGAAACTGAATGTTTTACATGTACCTAATAATTGTACACATGCTAGAGAAGGTATTTACCACTGATACCGGACTTCTGATCGGTCCACGGACCGGTCCACTGACACTGGCACGGGGAAGAACCTTTGGATCGGTCGACTGACCGATCCATGATTCATTAGAGTTTCTGTACGCACCTGGATCGGTCTGCCGACCGATCCAGGACCTCACTGATCGGTCGGACTGACCGATCCAGTGGCTCACTGATCGGTCAGCTGACCGATCCGTGGTGTGCTGTTCGCGATCCCATTATCGGGATTCTTTCTGTTCGTGGCTGGATCGATCTGCTGAATGATCCAGCTGCAAACAGAGAGTTAGGACTGCCGAAACCAGCTCCCTGATCGGTCTACCGACCGATCCGAGACCCCCTGTTCGATCTGCTGACCGATCAGGGGTTTCTGATTTCGTATCAGAAACTCTGATATCAGCACTGATACGTGCCAAGATCATTATACAACACTATAAAAACTAAATGAACGTTCTACTAGATAATGGCTAACATACTAAACATGATGTGAGATATGATTCATCACTTCATGACAAGTAACCACGCTAAGTGTAGGAAAACAACTAACAATGTTCTGATAGTTAACTCTCTAAAGTTGTAAGACAGTAAACTTGCTAAATATTCCAAAACATAAGATAATTTGCTAGATCCCTAAGATCTTTATTCCAGGTTCCTTCCACACACATCTTGATCTGCATTGCCCTCCAGCCTCCCCTAGTCCACTTTTCTTTTACCTGTATCTGCAGTATAAGAAAAGTAGCATCTGTAAGCTAAAAAGCTTAGTAAGAAACCATCTACCTCACAAAAACATGCATACGATGCAGATATGGTGTTTAAAACATGCTATTTGAAATATACTGACTAGGCTAAACATGGCATGGCATGTGATCATACAAGCATAGCAATCAAGAACTGAACATAAGCTATCATAATGTATCAACAAGGAAGAGCTAAACTGAAGCTGGTACTGAAACTAAGCTGATCTCACATAACTGATTGTGAATTTGAAAAGCTATACATATAATAAGTGAAAATACTAAACATGCTGCTGAGGGGCCCTGGCAACTGTATTTGCTGTGCGCGCATCCCTATCTAAACCCGGGATTGCAAGTTCCGAATCTAGTAGGGTTTACTAGGTTAGCTAAACCTAGGGACGACTATGGGAGTCCATCCCAGTGGATATCTAATCCAGTACAGTGCCACTGCTGAAAGTAAAATACTGAATGCTATAAACTTATTTTGCTGAATCTAGGTTATCTAAACCTAGAACTAGGTTGTCTGAACCTAGAGGCTACTGTGGGAGCCCACCCGTTGGACTGTAGTCCTACATAACTTGAAATAAAACTAATTTGCTGTTTTAAATGCTCCTAGTGCATTTAATAAATTAATTAAACTGTCTATTACTGAGCTAGACCTTTAATCGAACACCTAGGATACTCTAACTCTTCTCCCTATTAGGGAGACCACCTCTAGGCACCCGACAACGTCTAACCTCCTATCTGAAGAGGGAAAACGTGCCCGACCCATCTAGAGGTGCTCAACTAAATCCCTAATCTGCGAAGAGAGTTAAACACACCCTAGATATCAATAAAAATCTGCATACATCCTAACTAAAGCATGAAAACTCAAACGGAAGCTATTATACTGCAGGTGAGGGGTTTCTTACCTGGTGTGCTAGATTTCTTACAAATCTACTCACTAGAAATTCCGGTGGAGACGACTTCTCGACGATTCGCTCGTGTCCACGTGCTCTACTCGCGGTGGGGAACGTCCTTGTGCTGAAATCGTCTCCGGAAAGTGTCCTTGGGGCCCTAGAGAAAGAACCCTAGATCTTCCTTGGTGTGGCGTCGAGAGAAGGAGGAAGGGAAGAGGTGTTCGACGTGAGGGTTTGGAGAAAGAAAGTGGCGTGAGGTTTTGTGAGGAGAGGGCTGCCGAACCAAATTAAACCAAACCCATCTTAAGTTCTTAATATATATTAATTGGATTATTGAACCCAACTCCAATATAAATATAATTGGTTCCTCTTTCTCTCAGCACGACCCTGCTGGGTTCACCGGTTACTAAGGCTAACTAAAGGTTTAGCGGACCTGAGAGGTTCCGGGTTCGATTCCCGCTTAAGCCTTTTTATTCTTCTAATTATTTTTGCTACTTCCGCTACTCGGAAAATTCCGAAAAAATATCTAAAAATTCTAGAAAATCACAGAATAATTCTAATGCAAGTTTGAGAATTTTCAGGCCTTGACCCTCTGACAGGTGAGAACTCCCCCTGGTCGCTGATGTTCTGCCTTGACCCTCTGACAGGTGAGGCAGGTGCTAACATATCTGGCGATGTCTCGCTTCATCCCGGGCCACCAAAAATGTTTCTTCAGGTCTTGATACATTTTAGTGGAACTTGGATGCATCGCATAGGGAGTCTTGTGAGCCTCATCTAAAATCTGTCTCCGTAGCTCCTCCTGATCTGGAACACAGAGTCTGTCACCAAAGTACAACACCCCGCTATCGGACACTCTGAATTCTCTACTTTCTAATTTTGCTAGCCGTTGCTTGATTTTCTGAATTTCAGGGTCCTGCTCCTGAGCTGACTGAATATCACCAAGCAAGGTAGACTCTAGGGTCATAGTAGAGAGCTGTCCAACAATGAGTTCTAGACCGAAATCTACGATCTCCTTCTGTAGGGGCGGTGACATGGCTGTAAGAGATAATAAGGTAGCACTGGATTTTCTACTAAGTGCGTCGGCTACCTTATTGGCTTTCCCTGGATGGTAGAGGATGTCTATATCGTAGTCTTTGATCAGCTCAAGCCATCTGCGCTATCGCATATTCAGATCCTTCTGAGTGAAGAAGTACTTCAAACTCTGATGATCTGTATACACTCTGCACTGAACACCATATAAGTAATGTCTCCAAATTTTGAGAGCGAACACTACTGCTGCAAGCTCGAGGTCATGAGTAGGGTAATTCTTCTCATAATCCTTGAGTTGTCTGGAGGCATAGGCGATCACCTTGCCGTTTTGCATCAGTACTGCTCCTAGTCCCAACTTAGAGGCATCACTATAGATATCAAAGCTGCTGGTGTTGTCTGGTAGAGCCAAAATGGGAGCACTGGTCAATCTCCTTTTTAGCTCGCTGAAGCTGTACTCACAGTCCTCTGTCCACTGAAATTTCCTGTTCTTTCTGGTAAGAGCTGTCAGTGGGGAGGCTATCCTGGAGAAGTCCTCTACAAACTTTCTGTAGTATCCTGCTAATCCCAGAAAGCTCCTAATTTCGCTGGCGTTCTTAGGTCTCTTCCAGTTACTTACTGCTTCTATCTTGTTGGGATCTACCATAATACCATCCTTGGAGATGATGTGACCCAGGAAGGACACCTGATCTAGCCAAAATTCACATTTCGGGAACTTGGCGTATAGCTGGTTCTGCTGAAGGGTCTGCAACACTAGTTTCAGGTGCTCTGCGTGTTCTTCCTGAGTTCCTGAGTAGATAAGGATGTCATCGATAAACACAATAACAAACTTATCTAGATACTCCCTGAATACTCTGTTCATGAGATCCATGAATGTAGCTAGAGCATTGGTCACGCCAAAGGGTAAGACTACGAACTCGTAGTGCTCGTATCTGGTTCTGAATGCTGTCTTGGGTATATCCCCTTCTTTAACCTTCACCTGGTGATAACCTGATCTGAGAAATATCTTAGAGAACACTGCTGCTCCCTTCAGCTGGTCGAACAGGTCATCGATTCTGGGAAGGGGATACCTGTTCTTGATTGTGACTTGGTTCAGTGATCTGTAGTCTATGCACAGTCGCATGCTTCCATCCTTCTTCTTCACGAACAACACAGGCGCTCCCCATGGTGAGTGACTAGGGCATATGAAACCCTTGTCGAGCAGCTCCTGTAGTTGCTCCTGAAGTTCCTTCAGCTCTGCTGGAGCCATGCGATATGGCGCTTAGGAAATAGGATTGGTGCCGGGGAAGAGCTCTATCTCAAATTCAATCTCCCTGACTGGTGCTAGGCCTGGTAACTCCTCAGGGAAGACTGCTGGGTAGTCACATACAACTTGGACCCCTGCTAGCTGTTGATCCTTGTCCTGGCTGGTATTGACTACATGTGCTAGGTACCTCGTACAACCCGAATCCATCAACTTTTGTGCCTTCATAGCTGAGAGAAATTTTCTGGCTTTTCTCTTTGGTTCTCCGATGTACTCAAACTGTGTTTCTGCTTCGGGTTGGAATACGACCTTCTGTTTACGGCACTCTATGGAAGCACCGTCTCTGATCAGGAAGTCCATTCCAAGGATGACGTCGTAGTCCGTCATTTCCAGCAGGATCAGATCACAAAAGAGTTCCCTGTCTGCTATAATGACCGGCACTGCTCTGAGCCAGTGCGTGGATGCCATGATCTCTCCTGAAGGTAGTGCCGTCAAAAACTGACCATTGAGTACCTCTGAGGGTATTTCTAACTTTTCGGAGAACACCCTGGCTATATATGAATGGGTTGCCCCAGTATCAAATAGAACAGTAGCACTATACTGAAAAATGCTAATCTGACCTGTGACAACTGTCGAGGCATTGGCTACGTCTTCTCTGGTGAGTGAGTAGATCCTCGCATTCGCCGTAGCTGGAGGGGCTTCTAATCTGCCCTGGCTGATAAGTGGACCTTCTAGAGCGGCCTGCATCTGATATAACTGAGCTGGCTGGCCTGCATACTGAATCTGCTGTGGCTGAGGAAGACCGATCTTGTTCGGGCACTGCTTGGCCATGTGCCCTTCTTGTCCACATTCAAAGCATCCTCGTGTGCCCTTGCGACAAACCCCTGGGTGGAATTTCCCACAAGTAGCACACTTTGGATAACTGGGTCGCTTGCTAGATGGTCCTCCTTTTGGGTCACTTCCTGATTTGCGCTTGCTGTTGGAGTTCCCTTTCCAGTTAGAGCTGTGGCCTTGCTGTTTTTGAGTGTGAGAGTTTCCTTGGCCTTTGGACTCTGAGGAGACTTGCTTCTGCTGCTTTATGCTGTTCTGGTAATGCTCTGTGGTCAAGGCACTGCTCACTAACTCCTCTGTGGTTTGTGGCCTATGTATGCCACCGGCCACTTTCACTACCTCCGGCCTCGGCATCTTGAGCATCAACCGGATTCGTTCCTTCTGTGACTAGCTCAGGGCATAGACGAGCCAACCTGTTGAATTTCTTCACGGCTTCCTCAATTGAAAGGTTGCCTCGACGAAACTGTGAACTCGTCGTAGTGGCGGTTTGTGACCGTATGTGAAAGAACTCCTCGAAGAACTCCTTCTCAAGTCAGCCCATAACATCGGTTTCTTGGGCGCCGTTCGATTCTTTCCACCACATGCGTCGTCTCTGTCGGCGAAGGCACACTTCACCTTCTCGTGTTACGGAGTCCCGAAGCTCCATCGTGCTCTCCGGTGTTTTGAACCAGCTTGTGCATCCCATGGTTCACTAGTTCTGAGAAGTTCTCTGCTTGACTCGCGCCACTGGATCGGATAGGCTTCCTTTCTTGGCTCACCTGCTGGAACTACTGGGGCTGGTCTGGTGCTGTAGGCTGGTGGTGGAACCTCTAAGACTACCAGAGTCGTCAAATTCGGTTCGGGGTGTTGTGGGGTCTGTGATTAGCCTTTAAGGTGGCTATTTCTGTTCTTTGTTCGACTTGGCTGCTTATGTGAGCCACTAATGTTGTAGAGTGGAGGAGGCAGGCGCATGCCTCTTCTTGGGGCTCGATGGCTAGTGCCCTTCTAGCTGGGCGTCCTCGTGCCATTTCTAAAGACATAGAGAACATATGTATAACTAATGTAATCACAGTTATATAACTACTGATATCATGTTTAAAAACTATCACATACTAACAAGCAGTAGGCGTATAAACATGAACTGTAATAGCAAAACAAGGAGCATAAATTAAGTAGAGGTATTCTTACTTGGAAGCTGTAGGTTCAATGCTGATGTGTGTGTAGGAAGTATGGAACACTGCTCTGATACCACTCTATAACGACCCACCTTCTGGGTACTGGCTGTAAGACCGGTCGCTACAATTATTGTTGTCTATATGCTGTGCGGAAAGCTGGGCTAATTAAAATTTTGCTAATCTAAGTGCTGGGAAAGCTGAAACTGAATGTTTTACATGTACCTAATAATTGTACACATGCTAGAGAAGGTATTTACCACTGATACCGGACTTCTGATCGGTCCACGGACCGGTCCACTGACACTGGCACGGGGAAGAACCTTTGGATCGGTCGACTGACCAATCCATGATTCACTAGAGTTTACATGCGCTGGATCGGTGCAGGCCGATCCGAGACCTCACCGATCGGTCGGATGGCCGATCCGATGCTCAATCGATCGGTGGCCGATCCGTGGTGTGCTATTCACGATCCCATTATCGGGATTCTTTACATTCGGTGGATCGATCTGCTGAACGATCCGGTATGCTGAAGTTAGGGCTAAAACCGGCTCACGATCGGTCTGACCGATCCGAGACCCATTCGATCTGGCGACCGATCGGGGTTTCGATTCGTGTCGAAACTACGATATCAACAACGTCGTGCCAAGATCATTATACAACACTATAAAAACTAAATGAACGTTCTACTAGATAATGGCTAACATACTAAACATGATGCGAGATATGATTCATCACTTCATGACAAGTAACCACGCTAAGTGCAGGAAAACAACTAACAATGTTCTGATAGTTAACTCTCTAAAGTTGTAAGACAGTAAACTTGCTAAATATTCCAAAACATAAGATAATTTGCTAGATCCCTAAGATCTTTATTCCAGGTTCCTTCCACACACATCTTGATCTGCATTGCCCTCCAGCCTCCCCTAGTCCACTTTTCTTTTACCTGTATCTGCAGTATAAGAAAAGTAGCATCTGTAAGCTAAAAAGCTTAGTAAGAAACCATCTACCTCACAAAAACATGCATACGATGCAGATATGGTGTTTAAAACATGCTATTTGAAATATACTGACTAGGCTAAACATGGCATGGCATGTGATCATACAAGCATAGCAATCAAGAACTGAACATAAGCTATCATAATGTATCAACAAGGAAGAGCTAAACTGAAGCTGGTACTGAAACTAAGCTGATCTCACATAACTGATTGTGAATTTGAAAAGCTATACATATAATAAGTGAAAATACTAAACATGCTGCTGAGGGGCCCTGGCAACTGTACTTGCTGTGCGCGCATCCCTATCTAAACCCGGGATTGCAAGTTCCGAATCTAGTAGGGTTTACTAGGTTAGCTAAACCTAGGGACGACTATGGGAGTCCAGCCCAGTGGATATCTAATCCAGTACAGTGCCACTGCTGAAAGTAAAATATTGAATGCTATAAACTTATTTTGCTGAATCTAGGTTATCTGAACCTAGAACTAGGTTGTCTGAACCTAGAGGCTACTGTGGGAGCCCACCCGTTGGACTGTAGTCCTACATAAGTTGAAATAAAACTAATTTGCTGTTTTAAATGCTCCTAGTGCATTTAATAAATTAATTAAACTGTCTATTACTGAGCTAGACCTTTAATCGAACACCTAGGATACTCTAACTCTTCTCCCTATTAGGGAGACCACCTCTAGGCACCCGACAACGTCTAACCTCCTATCTGAAGAGGGAAAACGTGCCTGGCCCATCTAGAGGTGCTCAACTAAATCCCTAATCTGCGAAGAGAGTTAAACACACCCTAGATATCAATAAAAATCTGCATACATCCTAACTAAAGCATGAAAACTCAAACGGAAGCTATTATACTGCAGGTGAGGGGTTTCTTACCTGGTGTGCTAGATTTCTTACAAATCTACTCGCTAGAAATTCCGGTGGAGACGACTTCTCAACGATTCGCTCGCGTCCACATGCTCTACTCGCGGAGGGGAACGTCCTTGTGCTGAAATCGTCTCCGGAAAGTGTCCTTGGGGCCCTAGAGAAAGAACCCTAGATCTTCCTTGGTGTGGCGCCGAGAGAAGGAGGAAGGGAAGAGGTGTTCGGCGTGAGGGTTTGGAGAAAGAAAGTGGCGTGAGGTTTTGTGAGGAGAGGGCTGCCGAACCAAATTAAACCAAACCCATCTTAAGTTCTTAATTTATATTAATTGGATTATTGAACCCAACTCCAATATAAATATAATTGGTTCCTCTTTCTCTCAGCACGGCCCTGCTGGGTTCACGATGGCGGTGGCTAAAGATGCAATAGAAGATGGCAGAGGCGCAATAGAATAAGAAGTAAGATGGGTGCGACGACTCAACCCGATGGCGGTGGCTAAAGATGGCAGCAGCTAGGGTTGGAGCACATGGAGGACAGTAACAGAAAAAAGGTCATAATAGTTGGAAAATAATTTCCAAATTTATTACTTTTATTTACTGTGATGTTTATGTACATGTGAAGTATGCTAGCATAGGTTAAAATCCTCATTTTTAAATAACTAAGTGGGGGAGGGATTTTAATAAATCCCATGGTCTCCATTACTGGTTTGTAAGTGATGTAACAAGCTTGCGTGTTGGCTCTGAGTGCCTCCCTCCACAACGGATGGGTTTGTTGCGGATCACTAGATCAAATTTCCTTAATGGATGGTTATAGGAAATTATTTAGGAGTGTGTGATCTTCTCCAACTGAAAGGGCACAATCCTATTTAATGGACTTAGTATCAAGTAATGGTATACACTTAGACGCATTCAATAGTAACCTCTCCAACGGAGTCACTGCTATTATTTTGTGTGACCGAAGGAAACCAACTATTAATTTTATTTTTCAAAAAGTTAGGTTGACAAGATAATAAAATTAATGGGTTACACCCTCCTTTTACAAATGTTGAATTTGTATACGTCCACACTATCGTGGCATACAAAATTCACGGTGTTTTGAGATGTTGGTTAATTTAAAATAGTATTGTTTGAGGAATCAATATTATTCTAAATTTAGAGTCCTAACCAAAGTTATTTTTGTGATTCTTAGGATGACTTTCAACCCACTGGCCATTATACTGAAAGAGAACAAACTTACTGGACCCAACTACATAGATTGGAAAAGAAACCTAGACATTGTCCTTACTGCTGAAAGCTATAAATTTGTACTAACTGAGGCTTGCCCTGATGCACCTGACGGTGACTCTACCCCAGAGGAGATTGAGTATCATAAGAAATGGGTAAAAGCTGATGAGATGGCGCTATGTTACATTTTGGCATCAATGTCAAATGTATTGCAATATCAGCATCAAGATTTACCAACATCTTATAATATAATGAACAATCTCAAAGAACTCTTTGGGCACCAGAGTCAGACTGCTAGGCAAGAGGCAATGAGAAAGCTAATGACAGCCACCATGTCTGAGGGACACCCGTAAGGGACCATATCCTCAAAATGATGGCTTATCTGAATGAAATACAAGTCCTTGGAGGAGAAATCGATGGGGAAACCCAGGTCGATATAATTCTCCAAACGCTACCCAGAAGTTTTGAGCAGTTCCGCCTGAACTATAACATGAACAAAAGAGAGTATACATTGGCGGAACTTCTGACAGAACTACAGGCAGCAGAAGGTTTATTTCGTCAAAGTTCTCAGATTCACTATGCTGAAAATGGTTCTACTTCTAAGCTGAAAGGCAAGAAGAAGAAGAAACAGGTTTTTTCAGCAAAGAGAGTGAATAAACCTCAGGGACAAAAAGCTGGAATGAAGAATCCGAAAGGCAAGTGCTTTATTTGCAAGCAGACAGGGCATTGGAAGGCGAACTATCCTCGTAGGAATCAGAACAATAAAGGTATATCTCATGCTCTAGTAGTTGAAACATGTTTAGCAGTGTTATCTACCAGCACCTGGTGTGCAGATACGGGAGCCACTGATCATGTCTGCAATTCTTTGTAGGGGTTCCAGGAAACCCGACGACTATTTGATATTGAGATAACTGTCTACATGGGCAATGCTACTAAGGTGGCGGCTGTTGTAGTGGGAGACGTCTACTTATCATTTGATAGGAATAGAAATTTGATTTTTAGAAATTGTCTTTATATACCCAGTTTTAGAAAGAATTTAATTTCAGTTTCTAAACTGTATTTGGATGGATATTCAGTTTCTTTTAATAACAATGTGGTTATAAAGAGAAATCAGGTGATTATCTGTTCTGGTGCATTGGTTGGCAATTTATATATTTTAAATCCAATTTCTCCCACAAAGCAACAAATGGAAATTAATAACATATCTTCTAATTCCAATAAGAGAAAAGAACCTTCGGAGATGAACCAAGCGTATCTTTGGCATCTAAGGCTTGGTCATATTAACTTAAGTAGGATTCAAAGGCTTATAGCTGATGGACTCTTGGGTTCATTAGAGTTGGAAAATTTTCCAACTTGTGAATCTTGCTTAGAAGGTAAAATGACCAAGAGGCCTTTTAAGGCCAAGGGGTATAGAGCCAAAGAAGCGTTAGAATTAGTTCATTCTGATTTATGTGGTCCTATGTCTATCCAGGCTAGAGGTGGTTTTGAATATTTTGTCTCTTTTATAGATGATTATTCAAGATATGGATACATTTACCTGATGCGCCGCAAGTCTGAGTGCTTTGATAAGTTCAAAGAGTACAACGCTGATGTGGAGAAACGTCTAGGTAAAAGTATCAAGACACTACGGTTTGATCATGGTGGCGAATACCTCTTAGGAGAGTTTAGGAATTACTTATCAGAGGTCGGGATTCAATCCCAATTGTCCGCACCTGGTACACCCCAACAGAATGGTGTGGTAGAATGAAGGAATAGGACTCTTATGGAGATGGTTAGATCGATGATGAGTTATTCAGAATTACCAAATTCGTTTTGGGGATACGCTCTGGAAATGGCAGCGCACATTCTGAACTTAGTACCTTCTAAATCAGTATTTTCTACTCCCACAGAATTGTGGAATGGGCGTAAGCCCAGTCTAAGACATATTCAGATTTGGGATAGTCCAACACATGTGCTGAAACCAGATGCTGATAAGTTAGAATCTCGTACAGAAGTTCGTGTGTTTGTGGGTTATCCCAGAGGAACGAAAGGTGGTTTATTTTATAGTCCTAAAGACCAGAAGGTCATTGTTAGCACCAATATCCAATTTTTAGAAGAAAACTATATAATGGATCACAAGCCCAGTAGCAAAATTGTTCTAGAAGAACTTAGAGAGGACACGTCTACTTCAGTACCAAGAGTACATGATGAAGTACCATAAGAAACTGCAACACGTGTCACACATGATACACAGCCAGAGACAGTGCCTCGTCGTAGTGGGAGGGTTGTGAGGCAGCCTGAGAGATTCATATTTTTGGGAGAGTCTTCGGACTTGATCCTGGGTAAACATGAACCTGATCCCCGGACATATGATGAAGCACTCCAAGATATAGATGCAGTATCTTGGCAAAAGACAATGAATTTTGAAATAGAGTTTATGTACTCTAATAAGGTCTGGGAGCTTGTAGAACCACCTGATGGTGTAAAAGATGTTGGATGCAAGTGGATCTACTAAAGGAAAAGAGGGACAGATGGGAAGGTAGAAACCTTCAAAGTAAGGTTTGTTGCGAAAGGGTACACTCAGAAAGAGGGAATCGATTATGAGGAGACTTTTTCGCCGGTAGCTATGCTTAAGTCTATCCGGATACTCTTATCCATTGCCTCTCATATGGATTATGAGATTTGGCAAATGGATTTCAAGACATCTTTCCATAACGGAAGTCTTGAAGAAAACATCCATATGAAGCAACCAGAAGGGTTCATTGAAAAGGGGCAAAGAGCATCTAGTGTGCAAGCTCAATCGGTCCATTTATGGACTGAAGCAAGCTTCAAGGTCTTGGAACATCCGGTTTAATGAAGTAATCTAGTCATATGGATTTATTCAGTGTCCGGATGAGTCTTGTGTATACAAGAAGTGTAACGGAAACGTGATGGTATTTCTTGTATTATACGGTTTGTGTTTTCTTCTTTTTCGAATTTGTGATTCGATTGTTCTTTTTTATTAACTTAGAGTTATTTAAGGAAATTAAATATTATCTTTCCTTAAAAGGCTTTGTTTAGGCGGTGGTGGTTGCTCCCATATCCAAGAAGGTCATGTGCCTCGCCATGCAATCCTGGAAGCCAATTTAGGAAATTAATATTTAATGGAATTAATAACATAGGTGGATTTGAATCAATAGTGTTAAGTTCCGCTTGCGATTCAAATCTAAACTATTAAGAACAGATAAGTTAAATTTGGAATCAATGATGTTAAGTTCCGTCTGCGATTCCTAATTTAACTTCTAAAGAACACAATAGGTTATTTAAGGAAAGGTTCGACACTTGTACAAAAAAATTTTGTACAGTGGAACCGGTACGTTTTCCTAGGACTAACCAACAAGTATGATGCGGAAAACAATTACTAATTATACCTTTCTTTGTACGCAACAACCTCTTGATCTTCTATCGTATTCCTCTTCTTATCTCGGACGTTGTGTGGGCAACGATCTACCGAGATGAGAACCACCAAACTTCCTTCTTCTTCTTGTGAGTTTCGGCCACCACAAGAATTCCAAGAATAGATGAGGTTCAGCCACACAACCAAGCTCCAAGGGATGCTAGAAACAAAACCTCCTTTCTCTCCTTCTCCAAGCAAAATCCGGCCACCAACAATCTCCTTGAGAGTTGATGTTGTCGGCCACCAATGAAGGAGAAAAGGAGGAGAGGAAGAGGATGAGAAGGGTCGGCCACCAACCAAAGAAATAGAAGAGAGGAAAACTAGAACATAAGTTGTGAGGTGAGGCACCTCTACCCTCTCTTTTATATTCCTTGGTCTTGGCAAATAAGGAAAGTTTTATAAAAACTTCCTTATTCTCTTAGCCAATGAAAGGAAAGTTTAATAAAAAATTTCCCTTTCAAACTTAATGTGGTCGGCCACCTCTCTATCATCCAAGCAAGGAAAGTTTTAAACACAAAATTAAAACTTCCTAATTTGTTTCTGGAAATTTTTAAAATAAAAATTTCTCTATTAATTTTCCCTTCATGGTTGGTTATAAAAGGAAATTTTATAAATTAAAATCTCTCTATTAAAACATGTGGATGATTTCCAAAAAGGAAAGTTATCTTTAAAATTAAAATCTTCCTCTCAATCTACAAATAAGAAAAGATATTAAATCTTTTATTAATCTTTTGTAGAAACTATAAAAGGAAAGATTTAATTTTAAAAGTCTCTTTTAAATCATGAGGATGGTTAAAAAAGGAAAGTTTTATCAAAAATTAAAATCTTCCTTTTAACTACAAATAAGGAAAGATATCAAACCTTTCACTTAATCTTTTGTAGAAAGCTATAAAAGGAAATATTTAAATTTTAAACTCTCTTTTAAAACCATGGAATCCACATAAGAAAAATTTTAAACAATAAAATCCTTTTAATTTTATTGTGGTCGGCCACCTAACCTTGGACTCAAGCTAGGGTCGGCCACACTTCAACCCATCCAAGCCATGTCTTGGCCAACCCTTGCTTGGGCTCCAAGCTTGGCTTGGTCGGCCACATAAGGATGGGTAAGAAGGTGGGTATGGTTGGGTATAATACTTTATAAATAAGAGACTATGATAGGGACCGAGAGGAGGAATTGGTTTTGGTCTCCCGATGAAATTAAGCTTCCCGTGTTCGCCCCGAACACCCAACTTAATTTCATCAATAATAATTTATACCAATAAAGAATTATTATTGAACTATCGCACCAATCCCAAATTACATTTTGGGCTCCTCCTTATCATGAGTGTGTTAGTCTCCCTGTGTTTAAGATATAGAATATCCACTAATTAAATGAGTTACTGACAACTCACTTAATTAATATCTAGCTCCAAGAGTAGTACCACTCAACCTTATCGTCATGTCGGACTAAGTCCACCTACAGGGTTTACATGACAATCCTTATGAGCTCCTCTTGGGGACATCATCAACCTAAATTACTAGGACACAGTTTCCTTCTATAATCAACAACACACACTATAAATAATATCATTTCCCAACTTATCAGGCCTATTGATTTATCGAACTAAATCGCACCCTTTGATAAGTCAAAGAAATAAATACTAGATATATGTGCTTGTTATTATATTAGAATTAAGAGCACACACTTCCATAATACCAAAGGTATTATTCTTTTATGTAGTCAGTACAAAAAGAACTTACCTTAAATGGTCCTGCTCAATACACTCAGAGTGTACTAGTGTAATTTTATAGTTAAGATAAACTAATATTAAACTACACTACGACTATTCCAATGGTTTATTCCTTTCCATCTTAGTCGTGAGCTACTGTTTATAATTTATAAGGAATTGATAACATGATCTTCTGTGTGTGACACCACACACCATGTTATCTACAATGTAAATTAATTGAACAACTACACTTAGCTTATAAATGTAGACATTTGACCAATGTGATTCTTATTTCTAAATAAATATTTATATAAAAGCTAGGCTTTTAGTATACACTATAACAATCTCCCACTTATACTAAAAGATTATGCTGCCATAAATGTTGTCATACATCTGATTCCCAACCCTTCAACATGCCCATCAAAAGTTTTTGCTTTAAGGGCCTTAGTGAAAGGATCTCCTAGGTTTTCATCTGATGCAATCTAGGCGGCAACAACTTCTCCTCGTTATACGATGTCTCGTATTAGGTGGTACTTGCGCTCTATGTGTTTACTTGCTTTATGGGCTTGTGGTTCCTTCGAGTTTGCTACTGCGTCACTTATTATCACAATACATAATTTTGGGCAAACCAGGAATCATATCTAAGTCCATCATGAAGTTTCTGAGCCATACAACTTCTATGGCTGCCTCAGAAGCTGCCGCATACTCAGCTTCAATGGTGGAGTCCAGAAAGCATCTATGCTTAACACTCCTCCATTATTATGGCTTCACCTCCTTAAAGTAAACACAAAACCCCGAGGTTGACTTACTATTGTCCCTATCTGATTGGAAGTCAAAATCCGTATATCTCATAGGGAGCAAATCATCTGCCTTGTAAACTAGCATATAACCTCTAACCCCTCTAAGGTACTTTTTAATATATGTTTTACGGCAGTCCAGTGTCCCTGTCCTGGATTATTTTGATATCTGTTAACCATGCCCATGGAAAAATAGATATCTGGTCTTGTGCATAACATAGCATACATTAGGCTTCCGACAACCGAAGCATAAGGAGATGCCTTCATGTCCTCTATCTCCTTTGATGTCTTCGGAGACATCTCTTTAGATAAAGCTACTCTATGCCTAAAAAGTAGAAAACCTTTCTTGGAGTCTTGCATGCTAAAATGAGCAAGGATTGTATCGATATATGAAGCTTGGGACAAGCACAATATTCTTTTCTTGCGATCCCTTATTACTTTGATCCCAAGAATATGTGCACATTCTCCTAAGTCCTTCATATCGAATTGCTTGGACAACCATACCCTTACTTCCGACAACACTTTGATATTATTTCCAACTATCAAAAATGTCATCTACGTATAGTACAAGAAATACCACCACGCTTCCATCACACTTCTTGTATACATAAGATTTATCCGTACATTGAATAAATCCATAAGACTGGATTACTACCAGATGTTTCAAGACCTTGAAGATTTGCTTCAGTCCATAAATAGACCAATTGAGCTTACATATTAGATGCTCTTTGCCCTTTACAATGAACCCCTCTGGTTGCTTTATATGGATGCTTTCTTCAAGACTTCCATTAAGGAAAGCTGTCTTGACATCCACTTGTAAATCTCATAATCCATATGAGTAGCAAAAGATAAAGAATTCGGATAGACTTAAACATGGCTACCGATGAAAAGGTTTCCTTACCCTTTTTAACAAGCCTTGCTTTGAAAGTTTTCACCTTCCCATCTATCCTTCTTTTTCTATTGTAGATCTATTTAATCTCAATGGCTTTTACACCATTTGGTGGTTCTACAAGCTCTCAGACTTTATTAGAATACATAGATTCTATTTTTATATTTATTTCTCTTTGCTAAGATGCTGCATCTTTATCTTGGAGTGCTTCATCATATGTTCGGGGATCAGGTTTATGTTCACCAGGGATCTAGTCCAAAGATTCTCCAAAACATGAATCTTTCAGGTTGCCTAACAACCCTCCCACTTCGACAAGGCACTTTGTGAAATTGTGTATCATTTGTGATACGTGTTACAGTTTCTTGTGATATTTCATCTTGTACAGTTGGTACTAGATTAGACGTGTCCTTTATTATTTCCTTAAGAACAAATTTACTTATGGGTGTGTGGTGCATTACATAGTCCTATTCTAAAAATCGGGCATTGATGCTTACAATGACCTTCTGATTTTTAAGGACTATAAACCTCCTTTCATTTCTCTAGGATAACCCACAAACAAGTGAACTCTTGTCCAACTTATCAGTGTCTCCCTTTAGCACATGTGATGGACTACCCCAAATCTGAATATGCTTCAGACTAGGCTTACGCCCATTCTACAATTCTATGGGAGTAGAGGGTTCTGACTTTAGAAGGTACTATGTTCACTTCCGTTTCCAGAGTATATCCTCAAAACGAATTTGGTAATTCTGAATAACTCATCATTGATCTAACTATTTCCATAAGAGTCATATTCCTTCGTTCTACTACACTATTCTGTTGGGGTGTACCAGGTGCAGTCGGTTGGGATTGAATCCCGACTTCTGAAAAGTGACTCCTAAACTCTCCTAAGAGGTACTCGTCACTACGATCTCACCATAGTGTCTTGATACTTTTACCTTGATGTTTCTCCACATCAGCCTTGTACTCTTTGAACTTATCAAAACACTTAGACTTGCGGCGCATCAAGTAAATATACTCGTATCTCGAATAGTCGTCGACGAAATATTCAAAACTACCTCCTGCCTAGATAGTCATAGGTCCACACAAATCAGAATAAACCAATTCCAACACTTCTTTAGCTCTATACCCCCTTAGACTTAAAAAGCCTCTTGGTCATTTTTCCTTCCAAGCAAGACTCATAGGTTGGAAAGTTTTTCATCACCAATGAACCCAAAAGTTCATCGGCTATTATCCTTTGAATTCTACTTAAGTTAATATGACCTAGCCTTAGATGCCAAAGATATGATTGGTTCATTTCCAAAGGTTGCTTTCTCTTATTAGAGTTAGAAGATGTGTTATTAATTACTGTTTGTTGCATCGTGGGAGTTATTGATTATAAATTGTCAACCAACGTACCAGAATAGATAACTTTCCTATTTATCTTGATAACAACTTTGTTATCAAAAATAGAATATCAAGTTCTTTGAATAGTTTAGAAACTAAAATCTAGTTCTTTCTAAACTTGGTACATAAAGACAATTTCTGAAAATCCATGTTTTATTCCTATCAGAGGATAAACATCTCCCACTGCAACAGCTGCTACTTTTGCAGCAATGCCCATGTAGACGGTAATTTTCCTTTCATATAGTTGTCGGGTTTCCTGGAACCTCTACAATGAATTACAGACATGATCAATGGCTCTCGTATCTACACACCAGGTACCAGTAGATAACACCACTAAACATGTTCCAACAACTAATGAATAAAATACACTTTTATTGTTCTCATTTCTGAGAGGACAGCCCACCTTAGAGTCCAAGTTTTGTTTCCAATCATAATTGGGACTACTAAGTCTATTCTATAGTATAACAGTTAGGGGATTGACTAACATTTGAAATCCTAAGAATCACAAAAATATTTGGTCAAGACCAACACCTCAAAATCTCCGTGAATTTTGTATGTCACGTTAGTGTGGATGTATACAAATTCAATCTTTAAGAGGATATTTTATCCATTAATTTTATTATCTCGTCAACCTAACTTTATGACAAATAAAATTAATAGTTGGTCTGTCTTTGATCAAATATTTAGTCAAAACTTTTGAATTTAAAATAATATTGATTCCTCAAAACAATATCATTTAAATTCACCAACACCTCAAACACCGTGAATTTTGTATGCCACAATAGTGCGGACGTATACAAATTCAAACATTTATAAGAGGAGGGTTTTACCTATTAATAACCTTGTCAACCTATCTTTATGGCAAATAAAATTACCTCAAACACCGTGAATTTTGTATGCCACGATAGTGTGGACATATATAAATCCAAACATTTGTAAGAGGAGGTTTTAACCATTAATTTTATTATCTTGTCAACCTGCCAAATAAAATTACCTCAAACACCGTGAATTTTGTATGCCACGATAGTGTGGACGTATACAAATTCAAACATTTGTAAGAGGGGGTTTACCCATTAATTTTATTATCTTGTCAACTTGACAAATAAAATTACCCCAAACACCGTGAATTTTGTATGCCACGATAGTATGGACGTATACAATATCTCAACATTTGTAAGAGGGGGTTTTAATTTTATTATCTTGTCAACCTATCTTTATGACAAATTAATAGTTGGTTTTCCTTCGGTCACACAAATAATAACAGTGACTCCGATGGGGAGGATACTATTAAATGTGCCTAAGTGTATACCATTACTTGATACTTAGTCCATTAAATAAGACTGTGCCCCTTCCGATAGGGAAGATCACACGCTCCTAATTAATTTTCTATAATAATCCAAAATGAAAGTTTGATTTAGTGATCTGCAAACAAACTCATCCGATGGGGAGGGAGGCACTCAGAGCTAACATGAAAGTTTGTCGCATCACTTACAAACCAGTAATGGATACCATGAAATTTATTTACTAATCCCTCTCTCACTTAATTATTTAAGGTGAGGAATTTTAAACTATGCACACACACATCACAGTAAATAAAAACAATAAATGTGAAAATTAATTTTTCAACTATTATGGGCTTTTCTGTAACTGTCCTACGTGTAACACCCCACCCTCCTCACTACTAATCTGTGAGGGCGGAGCGCTACTGGAATACTAACTATACTTAACCAAAATTGTTTGCATGAAAATATCTATACTTAAAACTCTCAAAAACTCAAAACATGCAATCAACTGGCAGCGGAAGACTAAATGACTCATCTATACATACTACTCAGACTTATGTTCACAACTAAATCTATACATCAATCTGAACATGCTAAACAAAATATATATAAATCTGATCATGCGTGCAACAATCAAACCACTCAAATAATGAAACTAATGTTCATAACAAATAAAAGGAAGTGTTCCAAAACATAAAATATTCAATACAAAATCTTATTGAACTTTAAACTAATTCCCAAGGTTTCTATAGTCCAGGCATCACACATCCATCCGCACCTCCTTGTCGCCTTTCTTCGTTATAGCTTTTCCTTTCCTTTATCTGCAGTAAGAGCAAATGCAACTATAAGCAAAATTGCTTAGTAAGCGCTATCTAACTCACAAAACTCGAATATGCATGTGACTGGAAGAAATCTAGAAACTGAATGCTCAAAAGAAGATACTACACATGCTCATCTAATAGCAAAAGAAACATAGCATACTGAAATACTAAACATGTAAGCAAATCTAAACAACATGTCAGCATACAAGGAAAACTAAACTTGATGAATTTTAAACCTATGTGAAGCTTATTTCACTTGTTTAAAATTTATACTTTAATACTTCAAAATAATAATCAATCTCTTCTTGGGCCCAGGCGTAGTACCATTGCGGGCTCCCTAATAGAAACTGAGGTAGCGAGCCACCAATCCTACGAGGGTAAAGACCTCGGTCTTACCAGAGCCAAGACCTCGAAATTGGTCACCTGGATTTGTTTAACGACAACCTCGAAAGTCGAGTACTAGCCTTTCAAAGTAAAATATCTTAATTACTTCTTCTTTAAATGCCTTAGCATTTTAACAAGCACCTTGTGTGCCAAAATCCCTAAAGTCTTGACTTTGGGATCTACTTAAGGCCTTGGCCTTTTTTCTTTCTTTCCTTTATCTTTCTTATAAAACTCAAAATACTGATAGGGAACTCAAAATCTGGAACTGAAATGCTTAATGAAAAATCTGCACTGCAATGCATATTAAAAATTTGCACTAATGCTTAACAGGAATCTGTACTAATGCTTAACAGAAATCTACATTAATGCTTAACAAAATCTGCACTAAAGCTTAACAGAAATCTACACTAATGCTAAAGCACGAGTTACTTAAAGAAACTGCACTAAAATTCTTCACTACAAGGAGATCTATACTGCACTAAAATTCTGCACTACAAGGAGATCTAAACTGCACTAAAATTCTGCACTACAAGGAGATCTAAACTACATTAAAACTTCCAAATTGATTTCAATTATTTCAGTTTCCCCACTCATCTAGTATCAACAACTGCTTTCTAAACTTTCTGTTTCATCATCAACATGATCCATTTATAATTAGAAGAATATTTATTCCAATTTATTAGTATGAATAAATACTAAAACCTCTTATTCTAATTGTAGGAAGAAAATTGTTAACTTCTCTTGAATACCTTAGTTATCCAAATCGTACATATATTTTGAACCGTTCAAAAAGTAATAGCGATAACTTCAATACTTACACTCCTAAAAGCTTCTGTAACCTTAATGTTATGAATAACTCTTTCTTCAATGCTATATTTTTGAAAGTGTTAATTAAATAATCTGAAAGTAAAGTTTCCATCCTTAATTTACGTCATCAACATTTGATCATCATCTTTTTTGAATCTAATATTCCCTTAAATTTATGCATTCTCTTCCCATAAATTAATCAATATGATATCTGTCTCAATTCATAGTTTCAAGGTTATTACAGAAATTACTATATGCTTAAAAACTTGTTATACTTACAACCTTTTTGACCGGTTGAACAAATTTATTCAGTTATAATTCTCTGTTATTTAAACAACTTTGAATATCTTTAAAACACGTCCTCAGAGCACAGCTTATGAACCATCACAACAAGAACTCAGAACTTGCTTACCCATTTCTATCCGAAAACCAAACCAATCGAAAACCAATCGAAGGAAACTACTCTTACTGCAGGTGAGAGCACTTACCTTGCTTCTTGGACTCACAATCCGAACAAAAGACCACTAGGGTTTCGGAGATGTGCAACTTCCAGCCCCTTTTTCATGCCTACAGCTTCTCCTCGACGAGAGGATCTCAACTGTGTAAAGAGTCCACGGATTTAGCCCCTCGCCGGCCACCAGAGATGATGCCCTAAACTCGGCTTCATATTCGCCCGAACAGAGGCGCCGTGTGCGAGAGAGAAGAGGAGAGGAGAAAGGTTAGGTCACGTAAGAAATCAAGCCCTAAGTTCCTCTCTTTATAACTCCAATATTTTGTTAACTATTACTTCTTAAATAAATTTTGCTCCTTCCTTAATGTAACGACCCACCTTCTACTGGCTAGGTTGTAAGGCCGGGGTTACATTATGCTAAGCTATTCTATGCGGAAAACTGAAATAATTTAAATGTTTTGCTAAGCTAATGTAAATTCTTCTGTGAATCGCTATAACAATCTAAAATTCATGTCTAAACTACATCTTGAATTGTAGTAGCTATGCTAGGGGAGGTGTTCTGGCTTCAGCTATCACCAAGAGTTGAACTGAGGTGTTTACAGCTGATATCAGACCTCTGATCGATCCACGGATCGACTCAGCTCGTTACTGTACTCGGGTAAAATTCTGGATCGATCGGCTAATCGATCCAGGCTAACCAATCGATCCAAGGATCGATTCAGGAGCTCTCTGTTCGCGGGAGCTAATCCCCTAATCGATCCATTGATCGATCCAGCATGCTTCTGTGCACGGTAGAAACTTCTGGATCGATCGGCTGATCGATCCAGGCTTGCCAATCGATCCAGGGATCGATTCCAAGGCTTACTGTTCGCGAAATCAACTCTCAATCGATCAACCGATCGATTGAGGTCCCTCCAATCGATCGGTCGATCGATTGGAGTTTCTGATTTCGCTGCAGAACTCTGATTTCAGAGTTCGATCATACACAACTCAACATATCAAATCTAAGAGGCCTAGAGAATATGGTAATAGGTCTTCACCAACATTATGCATGATTTACTACTCATCAATAAGCTGACTAGTGTTCTAGGCATGGCATAAGCATGGTTTCACAATTCAGAATTCTTAAACATTCTAAAGATGCATAAACATTAAAAAGAACAAACGGTTCTAGTTCTTTCAAATTTGCTAGTTCCCAAGGGTCTTTATTCCAAGTTCCTGCCCACACACATCCTTGTAGCATTGTCCTCCAGCCTCCGCTAATCCATCTTTCCTTTACCTTTATCTGCAGTATAAGGAAAAGAAGTATCTGTAAGCTTTCGCTTAGTAAGAAACCATCTACCTCACAAAACATGCAACGATGCATTTTATGATTTTAAAACATGCTATTTGAAAAATATGCTGAACCTGGCTAAACATGGATTCTAAAACATGGCATAATCTCATACGATACATGGCAATCATAGCTAAGCATAAAACTATCATGTGGATCCATAGGGCTAAACTGAAATAAAAGTTGAACTACACTACTGCTAACTGATGCTAAGCTGCTCTGTATTTCCATAAACTATTTTGTGAAGTTTTGAAAACTATTAATCATAAATAGGTGAAAATACATAATCATGCTGCTGATGGGCCCGACAACTGTACTTGCTGTGAGCGCATTCCTAACTAAACCCGGGGTTACAAATTCCGAATCCAGTAGGGTCTACTAGGTTATCTAAACCTAGGGACGACTATGGGAGCCCAACCCAATGGACATCTAGTCCAGTACAGTGCCACTGCTGAAAATAAAATACTGGTTATAGTTGAATCTTTCTTATCTTGCTATTTCTAGGTTATCTGAACCTAGAGCTAGGTTGTCTGAACCTAGAGGCGACTGTGGGAGCCCACCCATTGGACCGTAGTCCCATATAAGCTGTAGCAAGACTAAATATGTTATTCTAAATACTTCTACTGCATTTACTGAGCTATTAAAATGCCTATTGTAGCATTTTACTGAGCTAAACCTTATATCAAGCACTTGGTGTGCACTAGAACACACCCTACGTACTGAAAATCTGCATACTACTAAACTAATGCATAAAACACAAGAATAGCTACTTATACTGCAGGTGAGGGGTTTCTTACCTCCTGCTCGAAGTTTCTTACAAATCTAAACGCTAGGTTTCCGATGGAGAAGATCCCTTCGACAATCTTCTTGCATCTACGTGTTCCTCTCGCGGAGAGAAGCGTCCTCGTGCCGGAGTCGTCGCCAGAAAGAGCCCTTATGACCCTAGGGATGGAACCCTAGGCTTGCTTGTGGTTGGCGCCGAGAGATGAGGGAGAAGAGAGGGGCGGCGTGACTAGGGTGAGGGTGAAGAAAAGTCACGACCAAAATAACTCTTCGCTAAATTATTTTCCCTATTTATATTAAGTGGTTAATTCGCCTAACTTAAGTATAAATATAATTGATTCTCTTTTCTTTCAGCATAGCCCTGCTGGGTTCACTTGGTTACTAGAGTTCACCATAAGGCGTAGGACCCAATAGGTCTCAGGTTCAATTCCCGCGTAGGCAATTTTACGATTCTATTTATTTTTGCTACTTCCACTACTCTAAAAATTTTGTAAAAATATCCTAAAATTCCAGAAAAATACTAGGATATTTCTAATAATTATTTTGAGAATTTTGGGCGTTACAATCCCCCATACCTTATAAAAAGTTCATCCTCAAACTTAGAATAACTCTGGGTATTTCTGTCTCAAAATGGCTTCAGTCTCCCAAGTTGCCTCTTCTGCTGTGTGACTTTGCCAAATAACTTTTACTAATGGTACTTCCTTATTCCACAATTTCTTAACTGCTCAGTCTATTATCTGAATAGGTCGACTGTCATAGCTGAGGTCTTCGCGGACTTGTACCGACTGGGGCTCAATCACCTGGGTGGCATCTGGGATATGCTTCTTCAGCATAGAGACATGAAATACATTGTGGATAGCTGACATCTCCTGAGGTAGCTCTAGCTCATATGCTACCTTGCCAACTCTTCTGATGATAAAGTATGGTCCCACATATCTGGGACTTAACTTGCCCTTTTTCCCAAAACGCATTACTCCCTTCATGGGAGCTACTCTGAGGAACACTGTATCCCCAACTGAAAACTCTAGGGGTCTGCGTCGTGTATCAGCATAGCTTTTCTGGCGGCTCTGAGCTGTCTTTATAGCTGTTGTGGTATCTGCTACTAGATCTGTCTGAAGTTCTAGTTCTTTCTGTTCACCACTCTCATACCAGCAGATTGGAGATCTACACCTCCGCCCGTAGAGAGCCTCATAAGGTGCCATACCGATAGTGGCCTGATAGCTGTTGTTGTATGCAAATTCTGCTAAACTCAGATATTTGCACCAACTTCTCTTGAAGTCTAGGGCACATGCTCGGAGCATATCTTCGAGTACCTGATTTACTCGCTCCGTCTGACCATCTGTCTGAGGATGGAAAGCTGTGCTAAATTTTAACTTAGTGCCCAATGCTGACTGTACACACTCCCAAAAGTGTGATGTGAATCTACTATCTCTGTCTGAAATAATGGTTCGTGGGACTCCATGTAGTCTAACGATCTCCTTGAGATACAACTGAGCTAGCTGTTCCATGGAGTAGGATATCCTGATAGCTAAGAAGTGGGCTGATTTAGTCAATCTGTCGACTATTACCCAGATGGTATCAAAACCATTCGTGGTTCTGGGTAGTCCCACTATGAAATCCATAGAAATGTCTTCCCACTTCCATTCTGGGATCTGGATAGGCTGCAGAACTCCTCCTGGTCTCTGGTGTTCTGCCTTGACTCTCTGGCAAGTCAGACAGGTACTAACATATCTAGCGATGTCTCTTTTCATCCCAGGCCACCAAAAACGTTTCTTTAGGTCCTGGTACATCTTGGTGGAACCCAGATGCATCGCATAAGGAGTCCTGTGAGCCTTGTCTAAGATCTTCCTCCGTAGTTCCTCCTGATCTGGAGCACAGAGTCTATCACCAAAATACAACACCCTGATAGCAGACACTCTAAACTCTCCACTTTCTGATTCTGCTAGTCCTTGCTTGATTTTCTGAATTTCAGGATCCTGTCCCTGAGATGTCTGGATGTCACCAAGCAAGGTGGATTCTAATGTCATAGTAGAGAGTTGTCCTACTATAAGTTCGAGGCTGAAATCTGTGATCTCCTTCTGTAGGGGTGGTGACATGGCTGCTAGTGATAGTAAGGTGGCGCTGGACTTCCTGCTAAGTGCATCTGCCACCTTATTAGCTTTTCCTGGATGATAGAGGATGTCTACATCATAATCTTTGACCAGTTCGAGCCATCTACGCTGTCGCATATTCAGATCTTTCTGAGTAAAGAAGTACTTCAGACTCTGGTGATCTGTATACACTCTACACTGAGCTCCATACAGGTAATGTCTCCAAATTTTGAGGGCGAACATGACTGCTGCAAGCTCGAGGTCCTGAGTAGGGTAGTTCCTCTCATAATCCTTGAGTTGTCTGGAGGCATAGGCGATCACCTTACCTTCTTGCATCAGTACTGCTCCTAATCCCAATTTAGAGGCATCATTATAAATGTCAAAACTGTCTGTATTTTCTGGTATAGTCAGAATAGGTGCACTGGTCAATCTCCTTTTTAACTCACTGAAGCTATTCTCATAGTCCTCTGTCCACTGAAATTTCCTGTTATTTCTGGTAAGAGCTGTCAGTGGGGAGGCGATTCTGGAGAAATCCTCTACGAACTTTCTGTAATAACCTGCTAGTCCCAAAAAGCTTCTGATTTCACTGGCATTCTTAGGTCTTTCTCAGTTGCTCACAGCTTCTATCTTACTGGGGTCTACCATAATACCATCCTTCGAGATGATGTGACCCAGGAAGGACACCTGAACTAACCAAAATTCACATTTTATGAACTTGGCGTACAGCTGGTTCTGCTGAAGGGTCTGCAATACTGTTTTCAAGTGCTCTGCATGTTCCTCCTAAGTTCTTGAGTAGATAAGGATGTCATCGATGAAGACAATAACAAACTTATCTAGGTATTGTCTGAATACTCTGTTCATGAGGTCCATGAAAGTAGCTGGAGCATTTGTCACGCCGAAGGGCATGACTACGAACTCATAGTGTTTGTATCTGGTCCTGAAGGTTGTCTTAGGTATATCACCTTCTTTAACTCTAACCTGGTGATATCCTGATCTGAGATCTATTTTAGAGAACACTGCTGCTCCCTTTAGCTGATCGAACAGGTCATCTATTCTGGGAAGAGGATACCTGTTCTTGATCGTGACTTGGTTTAGTGCCCTGTAATCTATACACAGGCGCATGCTCTCGTCCTTCTTCTTCACGAACAATACAGGCGCTCCCCATGGTGAGTGACTAGGACGTATGAAGCCCTTGTCAAGCAGCTCCTGTAGTTGCTCCTGAAGTTCCTTCAGTTCTGCTGGAGCCATGCGGTAGGGTGCTTTGGAGATGGGATTTGTACCGGGAATAAGTTCTATTTCAAACTCAATCTCCCTGTCTGGTGCTAGGCCTGGTAACTCTTCAGGGAAGACTGCTGGGTAGTCACATACAACTCGGACCTCTTCTAGCTTTTGGTCCTTGTCCTGACTGATATTGACTACATGCGCTAAAAATCCCGTACATCCTGAATCTAGTAGTTTATGTGCCTTCAGAGTTGAGAGAAATTTCTTAGCCTTTCTCTTTGGTTCTCCGACTAACCCAAACTGCACTCCTACTTCGGGTTGGAATACAATTCTCTGCTTACGGCACTCTATAGAGGCGTCGTACTTCATCAGGAAGTCCATTCCAAAAATGACATCGTAATCAGTCATATCTAGCACTATCAGATCACAAAAGAGTTCTCTGTCTGCTATCATGACTGGCACTGCTCTGAGCCAGTGCTTGGATGCCATAATTTCTCCCTAAGGTAGTGTCGTCAGAAACTGACCACTAAATACCTCTGGGGGTACTGCTAACTTTTCGGCGAATGCCCTGGATATATAAGAATGGGTTGCCCCAGTATCGAATAAGACAGTTGCACTTTGCTGTAAAATACTAATCTGACCTATAACAACTATCGAGGCATTCGCTACATCCTCTCTGGTGAGTGAATAGATCCTTGCGTTCGTCGTGGCTGAAGGGGCTTCTAGTCTGCCCTGGCTGATGGATGGATCGTCTAAAGCAGCCTACATCTGGCGTAACTGGGCTGGCTGGCCTCCATGCTGAATCGGCTGTGGCTGAGGAAAACCGGTCTTGTTCGGACACTGCTTAGTCATATGCCCCTCTTGTCCACATTCGAAGCATCCCCGTGTGCCCTTGCGACAAACTCCTGGGTGGAATCTCCCACAAGTAGAACACTTGGGATAGCTGGGTTGTTTACTAGCTGGTCCTCCTTTTGGGTAACTCCCTGGTTTGCGTTTGTTGCTGGAGTTCCCTATCCAATTTGAGCCGTGGGAGCTGTGGCCCTGGTGTTTCTGAGTACCCGAGCCTCCCTGACCTTTGGACTCTGAGAGGACTTGCTTCTGCTGTCTGATATTGTTCTGGTAGTGCTCGGTGGTCAAAGCACTGCTTACCAGTTCTTCAGTGGTTTGTGGCCTATAGACGCCGCTGGTCACGTTCATTGCTATTTCCGGCCTTAGCATCTTGAGCATCAACCGGACTCGTTCTTTTTCAGTGCTGACTAATTCAGGACATAGACGAGCCAATCTGTTGAATTTCTTCACGGCTTCCTCCACTGAAAGGTTGCCCTGGCGAAATTCAGTGAACTCGTCATAGTGGCGGTTTGTGACCCGCATGTGAAAGAACTCCTCGAAGAATTCCTTCTCAAAGTCAGCCCATGTCATCTGGTTCACTAAGCGCTTCGCTTTAATTCTCTCCCACCACATACGTGCATCCCCGGTCAAGCAGAAGGAGGCACACTTCACCTTCTCATGTTCTGGCCAGTCCAGAAGCTCCATCGTACTCTCCAGTGTTTTGAACCAGGCCTGAGCATCCCATGGTTCACTGGTGTCTGAGAAGTTCTCTGGTTTAACTCTCTGCCACTGGATTAGATAGGCTTCTCCCCTTGCCCCTACTGATGGGGCTACGGGTGCTGTAGGTTGGACTGGTGGAACCTCTATCACCACTGGGGTTGCTAAATTGGGTTCTGGGGTGACAGTGGGAGTGTTCTGCTGATTAGCCCTGAGGGTGGCTATCTCCTATTGTTGTTCAGCTAGTTGCTTCTGTAACTGAGCCACTACTGCTGTAAGGTCTGGAGGAGGCACTGAACTGCCTGCCTCATGCTGGGGCTCAGTAGCTGGTGCCCTTCTAGCTGGGCGTCCTCGTGCCATTTTCTAAAGAATAGAGGACATACATAACTAACAGAATCATATTGCATAACTATTGTCATCATGTTTAATTAGCTCCCATAATCACACTAGAGGCTATCATACATAAGCATGGTTTAATTATCTATAAACATGAAAACAAAACATAAATGAAGTGAGAGATGTTCTTACTTGGAAGCTGCAGGTTCAATGTTGATGTGTGTGTAGGAAGTATGAAACTTTTGCTCTGATACCACTCTGTAACGACCCTCCTTCTACTAGCTAGGCTGTAAGGCCGGGGTTACATTATGCTAAGCTATTCTATGCGAAAAACTGAAATAATTTAAATGTTTTGCTAAGCTAATGTAAATTCTTCTGTGAATCGCTATAACAATCTAAAATTCATGTCTAAACTACATCTTGAATTGTAGTAGCAATGCTAGGGGAGGTGTTCTGGCTTCAGCTATCACCAAGAGTTGAACTGAGGTGTTTACAGCTGATATTAGACCTCTGATCGATCCACGGATCGACTCAGCTCGTTACTGTACTCGGGTAAAATTCTGGATCGATCGGCTAATCGATCCAGGCTAACCAATCGATCCAAGGATCGATTCAGGAGCTCTCTGTTCGTGGGAGCTAATCCCCTAATCGATCCATTGATCGATCCAGCATGCTTCTGTGCACGGTAGAAATGTCTGGATCGATCGGCTGATCGATCCAGGCTTGCCAATCGATCCAGGGATCGATTCCAAGGCTTACTGTTCGCGAAATCAACTCTCAATCGATCAACCGATCGATTGAGGTCCCTCCAATCGATCGGTCGATCGATTGGAGTTTCTGATTTCGCTGCAGAACTCTGATTTCAGAGTTCGATCATACACAACTCAACATATCAAATCTAAAAGGCCTAGAGAATATGGTAATAGGTCTTCACCAACATTATGCATGATTTACTACTCATCAATAAGCTGACTAGTGTTCTAGGCATGGCATAAGCATGGTTTCACAATTCAGAATTCTTAAACATTCTAAAGATGCATAAACATTAAAAAGAACAAACGGTTCTAGTTCTTTCAAATTTGCTAGTTCCCAAGGGTCTTTATTCCAAGTTCCTGCCCACACACATCCTTGTAGCATTGTCCTCCAGCCTCCGCTAATCCATCTTTCCTTTACCTTTATCTGCAGTATAAGGAAAAGAAGTATCTGTAAGCTTTCGCTTAGTAAGAAACCATCTACCTCACAAAACATGCAACGATGCATTTTATGATTTTAAAACATGCTATTTGAAAAATATGCTGAACCTGGCTAAACATGGATTCTAAAACATGGCATAATCTCATACGATACATGGCAATCATAGCTAAGCATAAAACTATCATGTGGATCCATAGGGCTAAACTGAAATAAAAGTTGAACTACACTACTGCTAACTGATGCTAAGCTGCTCTGTATTTCCATAAACTATTTTGTGAAGTTTTGAAAACTATTTATCATAAATAGGTGAAAATACATAATCATGCTGCTGATGGGCCCGACAACTGTACTTGCTGTGAGCGCATTCCTAACTAAACCCGGGGTTGCAAATTCCGAATCTAGTAGGGTCTACTAGGTTATCTAAACCTAGGGACGACTATGGGAGCCCAACCCAATGGACATCTAGTCCAGTACAGTGCCACTGCTGAAAATAAAATACTGGTTATAGCTGAATCTTTCTAATCTTGCTATTTCTAGGTAATCTGAACCTAGAGCTAGGTTGTCTGAACCTAGAGGCGACTGTGGGAGCCCACCCATTGGACCGTAGTCCCATATAAGCTGTAGCAAGACTAAATATGCTATTCTAATTGCTTCTACTGCATTTACTGAGCTATTAAAATGCCTACTGTAGCATTTTACTAAGTTAAACCTTATATCAAGCACTTGGTGTGCACTAGAACACACCCTACGTACTGAAAATCTGCATACTACTAAACTAATGCATAAAACACACGAATAGCTACTTATACTGCAGGTGAGGGGTTTCTTACCTCCTGCTCGAAGTTTCTTACAAATCTAAATGCTAGGTTTCCGATGGAGAAGATCCCTTCGGCAATCTCCTTGCGTCTACGTGTTCCTCTCGCGGAGAGAAGCGTCCTCGTGCCGGAGTCGTCGCCGGAAAGAGCCCTTATGACCCTAGGGATGGAACCCTAGGCTTGCTTGTGGTTGGCGCCAAGAGATGAGGGAGAAGAGAGGGGCGGCGTGACTAGGGTGAGGGTGAAGAAAAGTCACGACCAAAATAACTCTTCGCTAAATTATTTTCCCTATTTATATTAAGTGGTTAATTCGCCCAACTTAAGTATAAATATAATTGATTCCCTTTTCTTTCAGCACAGCCCTGCTGGGTTCACTTGGTTACTAGAGTTCACCATAAGGCGTAGGACCCAATAGGTCTCGGGTTCAATTCCCGCGTAGGCTATTTTACGATTTTATTTATTTTTGCTACTTCCGCTACTCTAAAAATTTTATAAAAATATCCTAAAATTCCAGAAAAATACTAGGATATTTCTAATAATTATTTTGAGAATTTCAGGCATTACACTTAATCAACACGGCCCTGCTGGGTTCTTGGTCATCATGCTTCGCTTAAGACTTGGACCGGGTCGGAGGTCGTGGGTTCGAACCTCGGCCGAACTTCTTTATTTTTTTAAACTTCTTTCTTTTGGTAAAAATACCAAACGAACTCCAAAAATTACTTTAAAATACCCTAAAAATTTATGAAAATCTCTAGAATATTTCTAAAGCATTTCTAAATATTTTTAATTACTATTAGGACTCGTAATGAGGAATTTTGGGTTGTTACAATTCTCCATACCTTATAAAAAGTTCATCCTCGAACTTAGAATAACTCTGAATATCTCTGTCTCATACTATCCTCACGCTCCCAAGTAGCTTCCTCGCGCTTCTGATGCCAAATGACCTTCACTAATGGTACTTCTCTGTTTCTTAGTCTCTTAACTTCTCTGTCCACTATCATCCATATCGCATCGTACCTATTAATGGTCCTTGGAAGACCTGTTATAAAGTCCCTGGAGACCGTAGGTGCATTAGTCACACCAAATGGCATGACTACAAATTCGTAGTGTCCATATCTGGTCCTGGAAACTGTTCTGGGTGTATCACTTCCTTTCATTTTCAACTGATGGTTCTCAGAATGTAGGTCTATTTTAGAGAACATTGTTGCCCCCTTTTAGCTGATCAAATAGATCATCTATTTTGGGAAGAGGGTACTTGTCCTTAACTGTTACTTGTCTCTGGAGTTGAGTAACAACTTCAGAGAGATTTGGTTCAGTTGTTCTGGGCTCTTTGTTCTCCTGTGCTGGGTCTTCAATATGAGCGGTACGAGGACGTCCTCTTCTTGACATCTAGTTATGTAGAGAGAGGAAACTAAGCAAAATTCTTGACTTTAAACATTTAGGAGTAAGCACTTCTAAACACCTCATTATTCTGCTTATATAATCAAATACTTCTAAAAATTTCTCTTTACTGTAAAGAATAAGAAAAGCATACTAAAAAAAATTTAAATATTTTCTTACTTGAAGACGGCAAGGCTGGTGCTGATGTGTGATGCTGGAGAATGGGAACTGCTCTTATACCAACTTGTAACACCCCACCCTCCTCACTACTAGTCTATGAGGGCGGAGCGCTACTGGAATACTAACTATACTTAACCAAAATTGTTCGCATGAAAATATCTATACTTAAAACTCTCAAAAACTCAAAACATACAATCAACTAGCAGTGGAAGACTAAATGATTCATCTATACATACTACTCAGACTTATGTTCACAACTAAATCTATACATCAATCTGAACATGCTAAACAAAATATATATAAATCTGATCATGTGTGCAACAATCATACCACTCAAATAATGAAACTAATGTTCATAACAAATAAAAGGAAGTGTTCTAAAACATAAAATATTCAATACAAAATCTTATTGAACTTTAAACTAATTCCCAAGGCTTCCATAGTCCAGGCATCACACATCCATCCGCACCTCCTTGTCACCTTCCTTCGCTATAGCTTTTCCTTTCCTTTATCTGCAGTAAGAGGAAATGCAACTATAAGCAAAATTGCTTAGTAAGCGCTATCTAACTCACAAAACTCGAATATGCATGTGACTGGAAGAAATCTAGAAACTGAATGCTCAAAAGAAGATACTACTCATGCTCATCTAATAGAAAAAGAAACATAGCATATTGAAATACTAAACATGTAAGCAAATCTAAACGACATGTCAGCATACAAGGAAAACTAAACTTGATGAATTTTAAACCTATGTGAAGCTTATTTCACTTGTTTAAAATTTATACTTTAATACTTCAAAATAATAATCAATCTCTTCTTGGGCCCAAGCATAGTACCATTGCGCGCTCCCTAATAGAAACTGAGGTAGCGAGCCACCAGTCCTACGAGGGTAAAGACCTCGGTCTTACCAGGGTTAAGACCTCGGAATTTGTCACCTGGATTTGTTTAACGACAATCTCGGAAGTCGGGTACTAGCCTTTCAAAGTAAAATATCTTAATTACTTCTTCTTTAAATGCCTTGGCATTTTAACAAGCACCTTGTGTGTCAAAATTTCTAAAGTCTTGACTTTGGGATCTACTTAAGGCCTTGGCCTTTTTTCTTTCTTTCCTATATCTTTCTTATAAAACTAAAAATACTGATAGGGAACTCAAAATCTGGAACTGAAATGCTTAATGAAAAATCTGCACTGCAATGCATATTAAAAATCTGCAATGCATATTAAAAATCTGCACTAATGGTTAACAGGAATCTGCACTAATGCTTAACAGAAATCTGCACTAATGCTTAACAAAATCTGCACTAAAGCTTAACAAAAATCTGCACTAATGCTAAAGCATGAGTTACTTAAAGAAACTGCACTAAAATTCTGCACTACAAGGAGATCTATACTGCACTAAAATTCTGCACTACAAGGAGATCTAAATTGCACTAAAATTCTGCACTACAAGGAGATCTAAACTACATTAAAACTTCCAAATTGATTTCAATTATTTCAGTTTCCCCACTCATCTAGTATCAACAACTGCTTTCTAAACTTTCTGTTTCATCATCAACATGATCCATTTATAATTAGAAGAATATTTATTCCAATTTATTAGTATGAATAAATACTAAAATCTCTTATTCCAATTGTTGGAAGAAAATTATTAACTTCTCTTGAATACCTTAGTTATCCAAATCGTACATATATTTTGAACCGTTCAAAAAGCAATAGCGATAACTTCAATACTTACACTCCTAAAAGCTTCTGTAACCTTAATGTTATGAATAACTCTTTCTTCAATGCTATATTTTTGAAAGTGTTAATTAAATAATCTGAAAGTAAAGTTTCCATCCTTAATTTACGTCATCAACATTTGATCATCATCTTTTCTGAATCTAATATTCCCTTAAATTTATGCATTCTCTTCCCATAAATTAATCAATATGATATCTGTCTCAATTCATAGTTTCAAGGTTATTACAGAAATTACTATATGCTTAAAAACTTGTTATACTTACAATCTTTTTGACCGGTTGAACAAATTTATTCAGTTCTAATTCTCTGTTATTTAAACAACTTTGAATATCTTTAAAACACGTCCTCAGAACACAGCTTCTGAACCATCACAATAAGAACTCAGAACTTGCTTACCCATTTCTATCTGGAAACCAAACCAATCGAAGGAAACTACTCTTACTGCAGGTGAGAGCACTTACCTTGCTTCTTGGACTCACAATCCGAACAAAAGACCTCTAGGGTTTCGGAGATGTGTAACTTCCGGCCCCTTCTTCGTGCCCACAGCTTCTCCTCGACGAGAGGATCTCAACCGTGTAAAGAACCCACGGATTTAGCCCCTCGCCGGCCGCCGGAGACGATGCCCTAAACTCGGCTTCGTTGTAATGACCACCCTTCTCACTACTCTCTAAAGGTGTCCGTTACGTAACTACTATAGACTCTTACTTAACCAGTGTAACAAATTGTACTTAATTTTTCCAGAAAACTTAAAATTTCAGCAGAGTATATGCAGTTCAACCGGACTAAAATACAATACAATACTCCAAAAATGAACATGCACATATATATCATAATAACAGAAACATATGAAACTATATCTCCATGCAAACACCAAAAGAAGGTACTTACTAAACTGAATTCATCTTAGCATGCAATCTAAAACAAAAATAATCTCAAATGACATGGAACTTAAGGTACAATCTCAAATGTTTCTTAACCACTAAAACACGGAAACTTAATAATGCCCCAAGTCTCTCCCATAGTCCTGGCATCACACATCCTTCTGCACCTCCTTATCGCCTTCTTTTTCTATAGCTTTTCCTTTTCTTTATCTGCAGTAAGAGGAAATACAAACTATAAGCAAAATACTTAGTAAGCGTTGTCTAACTCACAAAAACTCGAATGTGCATATAAATACAGAAATGCTAAAACTGAATCTGTAAGAAGAAAGCTATTCATTCTCATCTAGTAGCAAAGCACTAAAATTTGCATACTTATGATATACAAGAATAAAACTGCATGCTGGAAAACAAGGCTATTCATGCTCAATAAACTAATCAGGAAACAAATAAAACTAATACTGCATGCTTCGAATTAAAAGAAACTAAACTTGCTGACTCTAAACATAAGTAAAGATTGTTTCATTTGTTCCAAAACTTATACTTTAATACTTCAAAATAATAATCAACTTCTCTTAGGCCCAGGCATAGTACCAAAGCGCGCTCCCTAATAGAGACCGTGGTAGCTAGTCACAAGTCCTACGAGGGTAAAGACCTTGGTTTTACCAGGGCCAAGACCTTGGAATTGGTCACCTGGATTTGTTTAACGACAACCTTGGAAGTCGGGTACTAGCCTCTTCAAAGTAAAATATCTTAATTACTTCTTCTTTAAATGTCTTGACATTTTAACAAGCACCTTGTGTGTCAAAATCCCTAAAGTCTTGACTTTGGGATCTACTTAAGGCCTTGGCCTTTTTCTTTCTTTTCTTTATCTTTCTTATACTTGTTAATACCTCTAATAAAAGGATGTCTCATACAAAACTGCACTAAAATGCTTATTAACATTGCACTGAAATGCTTAACAGAATTGCATGGAAATACTTAATAAAACTGTACTGAAATGCTTAACAGAATTGCATGAAAATACTTAATAAAATTGTACTGAAATGCTCAATAGAATTGCATGGAAATACTTAATAAAATTGTACTAAAACTAAATCTGCATACAAGCTTAATCAATTCTACATACAAGCTTAATCAAATCTACATACAAGCTTAATCAAATCTGCATACAAACTTGATCAAAATCCTGCATACAAGCTTAATCAAAATTCTTCACTATAAGCTTAATCAAATTTGCTTACCACACTAACTTCTGCTGGTTAAAAGATTAACGACACAGGGCTGTTCTTGCCCGTGAAAACACAAATGGACACAAAAATCTTATACTTCACAGGGCTGTTATTCAACACAAAAATTAAATCTATTTAAGGTCCCAAGCAACCAAAGAAACAACATGCTACACATAGTTATGCAACACTAAAAAAAAATCTGTTAAAGCTTGATACCTATGTAAAGCTTATACTTCTATAAAGCAATAGAGATCCTTAGGCATGTTACATTCATGATTCAAACTGAAATACTACACTATAAACTCAAACCGAGAGCTACAATTATCCCTCTACTCAGTGTTACGGTAGGGAAACAAAAGGACAATGCATACTGGAAACCAATTACAAAGTCTGAAGGAAAATCCGAGCATACCACAGCAGAAATGCTAAGAGTAAATAAACCTTGGTCTCTCTTAATTATAGCTACTCATAAACACTTAATGAATTTAATAAAGCACACATTCTTATAGCAACATATCTTAAAGTTTTCATATGGCAACGAAATCCTTCAAGCATGCTTCAACTGAAAATACAAATTTACCTTTCTTTGTTCTCTTTTGAGATTTACGGCAGGAAATTCAAAAGCCACAAACTCTACCGAAAACACAGAATGAAATCGAGATTCGAAAACCACTCTTACTGCAGGTGAGAAACGCTTACAATGGTTTCTTGGACTCACAACCGAAGGGAAGCTTCTAGGGTTTCGCTTACAATGCTACTTCCGCACTTGGTCAGCTGGATCCGCTTAAGGTTTGGGTCGGGTCGGAGGTAGCGGGTTCGAACCTCGGCCAAACCTCTTTATTTTTGAAACTTCTTCCTTTTGGTAAAAATACTAAACGACCTTCAAAAATTGCATAAAAATACTCTAAAAATTTCTAAAAATCTCTAGAATATTTCTAAAGCATTTCTAATTATTTTTAAGTACTATTAGGACTTGTAATGAGGAAATTTGGGTTGTTGCATTCGTATTCGCCCGAACAGAGGCGCCGAGCGCGAGAGAGAAGAGGAGAGGAGAAAGGTTAGGTCACGTAAGAAATCAAGCCCTAAGTTCCTCTCTTTATAACTCCAATATTGTGTTAACTATTACTTCTTAAATAAATTTCGCTCCTTCCTTAATCACCATGGCCCTGCTGGGTTCTTGGTCATCACGCTTCGCTTAAGACTTGGACCGAGTCGGAGGTCGTGGGTTCGAACCTTGGCTGAACCTCTTTATTTTTTTAAACTTCTTTCTTTTGGTAAAAATACCAAACGAACTCCAAAAATTACTTTAAAATACTCTAAAATTTTCTAAATATCTCTAGAATATTTCTAAAGCATTTATAAATATTTTTAATTACTATTAGGACTCGTAATGAGGACTTTTGGGTTGTTACACTACGTGTGCTACCAACCCTAGCTACTGCCATCTTTAGCCACCGTAATCGGGTCTAGTCGCCGCATCTATCTTGCTTCTTTTTCTACTGCACCTCTGGTCCACAAATAGTACCACGCCTTGCAAGGATATGATCCGCGACAAAAATAGAATTTTACATATATCGATCCTATATTCCACAAAGTAATGTACATGTAATTTAGATCGAAACAAGAATGTAAAATCCTAATAACTAATACAGCTCCTGCTGTATTTAATATTACAATCATGTGCACACAATAAAATACCCTTGGCATGTCTAAGGGTCCAATCACACACAATATCTATAAGTCATAATAGTTGGAGCTTGCAACCACAAAGTTAGCATATCCTACTATTATCCTGCCTAAATTATGTATGACATGTGCATAATTAAACTGAAAACCAAACACACAGAGGCAAACCCTAGCTCTGATATCAATTGTTGGTTGTTATACGGAATATTATACCGGTTCCCCTGTACAAAAATTTTGTACAAGTCCTGAACCTTTACTAACAACCTATTGTGTTCTTTAGAAATTAAATTAGGAATCGTAAATGGTACTTAACATTATTGATTCCAAATTTAACTTATCTGTTCTTAATGGTTTAGACTTGGATCGCAAACGATGCTTAACATTATTGATCTAAATCTACCCATGTTACAAATTTAATTAAATATTAATTTCTAAAATTGGCTTCCAAGACTGCATGGCGAGGCACTAGGCCTTCTTGGGTATGGGATCATCCACCACCGCCTAGACAAAGCCTTTTAAAGAAATTTAATATTTAATTTCCTTATATAACCCTAGGTTTAACCAAAAGGAACAATCGAATCACAAATTCGAAAAACAAAAAAAACACAAGCTTGAATCACAAATTCGAAACCTAGAATCATATGCCTCTTGTGTTTGGTATTTCAAAATTCATACAAAGAAAACTAGTATGATGCGGAAAACAATTACTAGTTATACCTTTCTTTGTACGCAACAACCTCTTGATCTTCTATCGTATTCCTCTTCTTATCTCGGACTTTGTGTGGGAAACGATCTACCGAGATGAGAACCACCAAGCTTCCTTCTTCTTCTTGTGAGTTTCGTCCACCACAAGAATTCCAAGAATAGATGAGGTTCGGCCACACCACCAAGCTCCAAGGGATGTTAGAAACAAAACCTCCTTTCTCTCCTTCTCCAAGCAAAATCCGGCCACCAACAAGCTCCTTGAGAGTTGATGCCGCCAGCCACCAATGAAGAAGAAAAGGAGGAGAGGAAGAGGATGAGAAGGGTCGACCACCAACCAAAGAAATAGAAGAGAGGAAAACTAGAACATAAGTTGTGAGGTGAGGCACCTCTACCCTCTCTTTTATATTCCTTGGTCTTGGCAAATAAGGAAAGTTTTATAAAAACTTCCTTATTCTCTTAGCCAATGAAAGGAAAGTTTAATAAAAAATTTTCCTTTCAAACTTAATGTGGCCGGCCACCTCTCTTTCATCCAAGCAAGGAAAGTCTTAAACACAAAATTAAAACTTCCTAATTTGTTTCTGGAAATTTTTAAAATAAAAATTTCTCTATTAATTTTCCCTTCATGGTTGGTTATAAAAAGAAATTTTATAAATTAAAATCTCTCTATTAAAACATGTGGATGATTTCCAAAAAGGAAAGTTATCTTTAAAATTAAAATCTTCCTCTCAATCTACAAATAAGGAAAGATATCAAATCTTTTCTTAATCTTTTGTAGAAACTATAAAAGGAAAGATTTAATTTTAAAACTCTCTTTTAAATCATGAGGATGGTTAAAAAAAGAAAGTTTTATCAAAACTTAAAATCTTCCTTTCAACTATAAATAAGGAAAGATATCAAAGCTTTCACTTAATCTTTTGTAGAAAGCTATAAAAGGAAAGATTTAAATTTTAAACTCTCTTTTAAAACCATGGAATCCACATAAGAAAAAATTTTAAAAATAAAATCCTTTTAATTTTATTGTGGTCGGCCACCTAAGCTTGGACTCAAGCTAGGGCCGGCCACACTTCAACCCATCCAAGCCATGTCTTGGCCAACCCTTGCTTGGGCTCCAACCTTGGCTTGGCCAGGCACATAAGGATGGGTAAGAAGGTGAGTATGGGTGGGTATAATACTTTATAAATAAGAGGCTACGATAGGGACCGAGAGGAGGAATTGGTTTTGGTCTCCTAATGAAATTAAGCTTCCCGTGTTTGCCCCGAACTCCCAACTTAATTTCATCAATAATAATTCATACAACTAAAGAATTATTATTGAACTACCGCACCATTCCCAAATTACATTTTGGGCTCTTCCTTATCATGAGTGTGTTAGTCTCCCTGTGTTTAAGATATAGAATGTCCACTAATTAAATGAGTTACTGACAACTCACTTAATTAATATCTAGCTCCAAGAGTAGTACCACTAACCTTATCATCATGTCGGACTAAGTCCACCTACAGGGTTTACATGATAATCCTTATGAGCTCCTCTTGAGGACATCATCAACCTAGATTATTAGGACACAGTTTCCTTCTATAATCAACAACATACACTATAAATAATATCATTTCCCAACTTATCAGGCCTATTGATTTATCAAACTAAATCGCACCCTTTGATAAGTCAAAGAAATAAATACTAGATATATGTGCTTGTTATTATATCAGGATTAAGAGCACACACTTCCATAATACAAAGGTATTGTTCTTTTATGTAGTCAGTACAAAAAGAACTTACCTTAAATGGTCATGCTCAATACACTCGGAGTGTACTAGTGCAATTTTATAGTTAAGATAAACTAATATCAAACTACACTACGACTATTCCAATGGTTTGTTCATTTCCATCTTAGTCGTGAACTACTGTTTATAATTTATAAGGAATTGATAACATGATCTTCTGTGTGTGACACCACACACCATGTTATCTACAATGTAAATTAATTGAACAACTACACTTAGCTTATAAATGTAGACATTTGACCAATGTGATTCTTATTTCTAAATAAATGTTTATACAAAAGCTAGACTTTTAGTATGCACTCTAATAGATTTAACATTCATTTGATAAATCTTAAACCCTTTATGGGTTGTATAGCTCAGTAGCATTCTAATAGATTTAAGTCTAGCCACTGGAGTATATATTTCATCATAGTCAAGTCCCTCTACTTGACTAAATCCTTTGGCTACTAGTTTAGCCTTGTTTCTAACAATTTTTCCATTTTCACTTAGTTTATTTCTGAATACCCATTTTATTTCTATTACTTTTTTATTATCAGGTAGTGGTACTAAGTCCCAGACTTTATTTATCTCAAATTGGACCAGTTCTTCCTGCATGGCTATGATCCAGTCTAGGTCGAGTAGGGATTCTTCTATTGTTTTAGGTTCAATTTTAGAAATTAATGATACTTGACTTAGATTTCTAAAAGATGATCTAGTTTGAACTCTTAGCTATGGGTCACCTATAATTTGTTCAACTAGGTGATCTGAGCTAGTTCTTATTGTTCTACCCTTAGTTTGTGTTTATTCATTTTCTTGTGGTATATTTTGTTCTATTTCATATTCGTCAATTGGATTTTCACTTGCTCCCCCTAGATTAGTGCTAGCCCTAGTGAAATCAATTGGTTGACATTGCAATTGAGTTGAGTTAGTTTCTTTAGTAATTTTGTCAAAATTTACATTGGTTGTTTCCTCAATTCTTAGGGTAGTTTTATTGTAAACTCTGTATCCTCTACTATTTAGGGAGTACCCTACAAAGATTCTATTTTCTACTTTTGATGTGAATTTTTCTAAATATTCTCTTATGTTTAGTATGTATGTAGGGCATCCAAATACCTCAAAGTAGTTAATGTTGGGTAATTTATTATAGTAGATTTTGAATAGGGTTTTATTATATTTTTTATTTATTGTTGTTCTATTTTAGACATAGCAAGCTGTACTAACAGCTTCTGTCCAAAAGCATTTTGGTAATTGATATTCATTAAGCATTATTCTAGTGACTTCTTGAAGAGTTGTATTTTTTCTTTCCACAATTCCATTTTGTTGAGGTGTATAAGGACATAAGAATTCTTGATGGTACCCATTTTCTAGGCAGAATTTTGTAAACCTATTATTTAAAATTCCCTACCATTATCACTCCTAATTCTTTTAATTTCTAAGTCTTTTTCATTTTCAACTTGTTTACAAAAATTACTAAATATTTCAAATGTTTCATCTTTATTTTTAAAGAATTTTATCCAAGTAAATCTTGAGTAATAATTAATTATTAATAGACAATATAAGTTTCCATTAATAGATTTAACCCCATGTGAGCCAAATAAATCTAGATGTAATAACTCAAGTGGTGAGTTGGTTTGAATTTGAATAATTGGTTTATGAGTTGATTTGGTTAGTTTTCCTTGTTGACAAGCATTACAAATTGTTAAGTCTAAGTTAGGTAGTTTTGGTAGTCCTCTAACTAACCTATTTAGTTTAGTGAGGTTTCTAAAGTTAGTGTGGGACATTCTTCTATGTCATAGCCAGGTTTCCTCTTTTTGTGTCAGGTGACACTTATGTGAGGGGCTAGCTAGGTCAATTATATAAAAATTATTATTCCTAAGTCCTTTTAGTTTTATTATAGGGTCTTTCATATGTTTAATTAAGCATTCAGTGGATGTAAACCTAACCTTATCTTCTGAGTCACACAATTGACTCACACTGAGTAAGTTAAATTTAAAATTCTCAATAAGGAGTACTTTCTTAATAACAAAAATAGATTCTAACTCAATGTTACGTATTCCAATTACTTTCAGTTTGTCGCTGTTTCCAAAGGCTACTATTTCTATTCTTTTGAAGGTTAGCTTTGTGAACATTGTTTGATCCTCGATCATGTGTCGGGAGCAACTGATATCCAATATCCATTTAGATTCCTAACAAGTTTAGGAGAAGCAAAAAAGTTCAGCTTAAATGTGAACTTATTTTAACTTTATTGATTTTATTTTAATTTTAACTTAATTTAATTTAGTTTAAATTTTATCCTTATTCATCTCACCCGGTCTAAGTTTTTAGATAAAGGAATCCTATGATTTTGTGAGATGAGTTAAATTTGAATTTCAAGGTTTGGTTTAACTTTGTGTTAGATTCAAGTTTAGCTTTGGGTTCAACAAATAGGCATTCTTCGGATAAACTTCTGGGCTATGGTGAGTCACTTGGACATCATTAGAGTAACCATGTCTTCGAGGTTTTTCAAATAGTCCTATCCACTGAACTTAATAACAAAACCTTGGTCTAACTAGCTAGGATTGGTAGAGGGTAGCTTCAATTAGTTCTACTAAGTCAAATGCACTAGATCAAAGTCATATCTTCCTAAACATGTATAGACAGAGTTTTCCTAACTTACTATCATCCAAAACTTCTCCAGTGTTATTTTACAAGTTAAACTTTTGTCCCTATTTGATCTAATTCTACTTACCCAGCTGGGTAAACTAATATTTTGGAGGTGTCAACTAATTTAGAGTCTCCCTCTGAATTATTGAGTTTTTATGTTTTAGGTTTATGTCATTTATTCTTATAGTTATAATAAATTTGATGATGATATATTTGAGTTTGACTTGTTTGACTTTATTTTATTATTTGATTTATTTGACTTTATTTGATACTTTAGTATTGAGTTAATGGGTTTAATTGGATTTAGTTTTAGATAATGAATTTCAATTTTGGGTACATAGAATTTATTGAGCCCGACTTGCGTGGTAAGGCACGCTTTCGGAATCCAAGCTTTAGTTTGTTTCTTATTTTAGCTTATAAGTGACATAAATATTTTATTTGTTGAGTTGGATTTGTATCCAAGCTTAGATTTATTGTAAATAACTTTTTGGATTTTAAGAATTAAATCCAAGTTTTTAGATCCTAGTGGTAAAAGTTTCTGACAATCCTTTAAGTTTGTTAATTTCATTCTTTAATATTGTGTTTTCCTCCTCAAGTTTTACAACTTGATTTAGATTTGTACTTTCAATCTAATCCTTGAGGTGTTGATTTTCCTCAAGGAGCATTTCATTTTGTTTTCATATTTAATTAATTTTTTATTAAAAACATAATTATTCTATAGAACTTTTAGGTTAGGATAGAAGATACCTCATTCGAACCTTTGAAAACAAGTGTGGACTCATGGCTTGATTCGTCTTTGGACTCATAGCCTTGTTCTATCTCGCTTTCTAATTTCGATTTGGATGCTATCAACGCGAGGTAGTTGTGATGTTCCCAATCTTCGACGTTCGATTCTTTGAAGGGTGCTTCATCCCATGTCACCTTCTCTTCTTCCTGCATTTTGACATTAAGTAATTTATTCAAAATTGAATCCTTTTTAGTTACCTTTGCCTCACTGTTCCCTTCATGTAGTTCAATCAGTTTGTCCAAGAGTTCCTTCATGTTTTCATGTGAGTCGACGAGGTTTAGTTCTTCTTTCGTTAGCCCGCACTGGATTGTGTTGAGAGCCTTGAAGTTAATTTGAGCCTTTTTCTTCATTTCTGGATTCCAATTTTTCGAGTCTATTGGAATTCCGACGTTGTCGACGGGAGCCTTGTAGCCTTTGGTGACGCTGAACCATTGGTCGAAGTCAGTCTTCAGGTATACCTCCATTCGCTTCTTCCAGTATGGGAAGTCTTCACCGTTGAAGAGGGGAGGACGGACAGTGCTATATCCCTCATTTTGGGCCATGAATCTTGCACACAAAGAGAAAAAGAAAAGACGGTCCCAGGACTGGGTCTTGGATTACCAGTGTGGGAGAAAAAATAAAATATTAAGACTGAATTGATGTTGCACCAATTCAGAGTAGTTTACAATGAAAAAAAAATTATCTAAAGAGGTAATTGTACCCATTTGGATTATATCGAAAAGTTCAAAAATAAAAAAGATAGAAGAAAAAAAGAAAAAATTATCACCCTCTTTGCTTGATTGGTGGTTGCACCAATTTAGAGCGGTACCTGCTCTGATACCACTTGTAGGATCGGAAAGAATGTTAGAGGGGTGGTGGTGAATAGCAATCGTCAAAAATTTGATTAAAATAGATATGCAGCGAAAGAATAAAAAGCAATGCTAACACAACCAAGTTTTTACTTGGTTTGGAGACTTCGACGACTCCTACTCCAAGCCTCACACTCGTCGAGTATTTTTGTTGGGCAATCTACTAATAGTTTAAAATGGTTACAAATTACAAGTACAAGAACTATATAAAAATTACCGACAATAAAAAAACTAATTAAAGTTAAAGTCTGATTGTCGGTGGAGCGTAACAGCGTTGTGGGAGCCTTTTCAGAGCACCGAGCAACATATAAGGTTGTTATAGTTGTTGTTTTGAAGCTTCGGGTCGAAGGCCTTTATATAGGTCCATTTCGGGCGCCTGGAACCCCTCCAATGCCTAGACCACGTGGTTCGGTCAATCGACACGCTCCACATCAGCTTATGAATAAAGTTTCGGGTGCAGGCACCTAGACTGACTCAGGGTGCCTGGATTGCCTGGGCGCCTGTGGCCCACCCACGCGAGCTTGGTCTAAGCGCCTGGACTAGCTCTGGGCACCTGGACCCTGAGCACCCAGACCCCAAGCGCCTGAACTCCGGACGCCTGGACCCCGGACGCCCGGACTCCTTTTCTTCAGCCTTTTCACTTGTAAGAAAAGTTTAGTCCAGGAAATCAAAAAATATATTTTATCCTATAAAATAGAGTTAGCATAATATAATAGATTATGAGTAGTAATTAGATCCTGTCTTCTCAAGATCAGGATCTAGTCAAGGTCTAAACTTAGGTTTCCCAAATGAACCTAAGCTGGACTGACGCCTACAGTTCCCTCAATGGAGAACACGTCCTCACTGAATCTCTCCTCCAATTGCTTACCTTTACTTAGCACTTGCAGTCACTTGACTTGCCTCTAACTCACCAGGTCTTTCCGCTAGTTGTCAGGTCTGTAAATCCAACTGGACTTCGGCCGGTTGTAAGGTCCCGCGAACCCAACTGGACTTCTCGCTAGATATCGAGCCCCGCGGACCTATCTGGATTTCACACCAGCTATCGGACCCCGCAGACCTAGCTAGATTTCCCACCAGCTATTTGGCCCTACAGACTTAGCTGGATTTTAGCCTGGTGTTAGGTCCTTCAGACCAGTCATCTCCTGCATACTTGGTAGAAACATTAGACAAACAACCCATCTAACTTTAACCTATTTGTAATACATCAAAACTGGACTATTAGTGCAACCTGCACCAACAGATGTTGAGTATGTGGCTTATGCAATAGCTATATAAAAAGTTGTCTGGTTAAAAAGATTCCTAAAGTATCTAAAGATTGCTGAGGATAGTGAGAGTCCTGTTATAATTTACTGTGACAATCAAGCAACTATAGCTTTTTATAAGGATCCCGAAGATCATTGTAAAGGCAAACACATATCTACTAAGTATAATTTTATAAGAGATATAATTGATAAGAAAAATATAGGTCTTGAGTTTATCTCTACACGTGTTATGCTTGCCAATCCTTTTACTAAACATTGACTAAAGAGTAATTTCAAGGATAAGTGAAGTCTTTGGTGTTGATACAGTCTGACCTGGCTGTTGTTTTGATGTTGACACTGATTTAAGTTTGTATCAGATATTAATCAAACTCAGACTGACAACTGATCGAGGTTGATCCATTGGGAGGGAAAGTCCTGGTGAGTGAAGCCAGGCAAGGGAAATCCAGATGAGTCAAGGTTGACCAGACATCTGGTGAAAAGTCCAAGCAGGGAGCTTGGCATGGGAAAAGTCCAAGTATGGAGACTTGGCACGGAGTGGTCAGAGAGGGCTCGGTAGCTCGTTCTCTGGACCGGACGAAGTCGGAGAGGGCTCGGTAGCTCGTTCTCCGGACTAGGTCAGAGAGGGCTCGGTAGCTCGTTCTCAAGACCAATCCCAATATCACATGGGCGTTGGATCGGTCAACAGACCGATCCAGTGGGATTTTGTTTTCCTGATCGGTGCACAGACCGATCTGGTGAAACTAGGTTTGCTGATCGGTCCGGCGACCGATCAGATTGAGTAATCTGATCGGTCTGGAGACCGATCAGGAAACACTCAGTAGCCTCATGAGTGTAATCTGATCGGTCTGTAGACCGATCAGGAGATGATGTCGCGAGAAGGAAAAAGGAAGTGGATCGGTCCGTGAACCGATCCATATGAACCCTGATCGGTCTGTCGGACCGATCAGGTGACGATCTCAGGAGTGCGAGGAACCGCACCCATTAAACCCTGATCGGTCTGTCGACCGATCAGGCCATACCCTGATCGGTCTTCACGACCGATCAGAGTTCAATCCAAAGGTGTGGATCGGTCCGCTGACCGATCCACCACACTGTCTGCACACTGTCAGTTTCTGCTGATTTCTGATTCGTTTGTTATACGTCTGATCTAACATCTGCTTGTGAGCTTTTTGAGTAACAGGTTGCAGGTACCATGGTGATGTTTTAATTCAAATCAATGACTATCAAAGGAATAAAACAAAATGTTTTTTCCACTGGTTATCGCTGCAGATTGTGCAAAAGAAGCATCAACGTTCACTGGCTTGATCAGTTGGCTCACTGGCTGCAATCAGCTTGACTCTTCCTCATTGGTTCGAGTTCAGAGACACCAGTGAAGACCAAGGATGGTATTGGTGTGAGCTCAGATATTCAGATGAGGAAGAAGCGTGATTGGCGACGCCTGGTTTGGCGACAGTGATACGCTACTGGTTTGCAGTGATTCGATGCAGGCAAACGCAGTGAAGAAAGCAGAGAAATAAGAAGGAGGAAGTGGAGAGGATCACCAACTCTCTGGAAAAACTCTCTCTGTCGTTCAAGCAAGAGGCTGTGCGTTTTTATTGAGCTCTTGGCTGATTCCTCCTGTCGTTGTTTTTCTGCTTCGTGGCTGTAAGTTAAACTGTTCAATCCTTTAGCCACACTCTGTAAGTAATTGTGCTTCACTTTCAAATCTACTCTTGTGATCTTTGTGGAGAGGTTACTCCACCGAGAAGGAGGATCTAGCCGGAGTTTATCCGGGGTGTGATCTACCGAAGATCAAGGAGTCGTCCACCTTACGGACACGCCGAGGAGTAGGGGCAAGTTATCCCCGAACCTCGTAAATCCTAGTGTTAGTGTGCTTGTGTTTTTCTCTCCTTTAGTTGTCTAATTCCGCTGTGCTAACGATTATCTGTGTAGAAGTTTTCGTTTAAGTTTTTAAAGGAGCTATTCACCCCCAGTAGTCATCTAAGATCCTAACAAGTGGTACTCTTCATTACGACTTAACAACCCAAAGAGCTAAACAATGGCCATGAAGGAGGGACTCAGCACCAACCGTCCACCTTATTTCGATGGAGCAGATTTTCAATACTGGAAAAGCCGCATGGAGTATTACCTCAAGACCGATATCTCCATGTGGTTCTCCGTCAAGGAGGGATTCTCACCTCTAAAGGATGAAAAGAAGGTAAGGAACTTGACTCATCGAGATGGTCAACCGAGCAAACTCGCAAGGGACAAGCCGATGCCAAGGCGGTTGTCACTTTGCAATGTGGGATAGCCAAGGATCAACTTGTCAAGGTTGGTCCTTTCACAAGTGCGAAGGATCTATGGAACAAGCTCATCGAGCTCCAAGAAGGGACTCGAGACTCTCGGATCGCCAAGAGGGATTTGTTCCTAAACCAACTACAGAACCTTGTCATGAAGGAAAATGAAACTGTAAGTGAGATACATGGAAGGTTCAAGGAGATCATCAATGGTCTCCATTCGGTGGATGAACGAGTAGAAAATCGTGACCTCGTAAGGTATGCTCTAAAAGCTTTTCCTAGGAATGCCTTGTGGTCATCTATGGTGGATGCCTACAAGGTATCCAAGGATCTTTCCATTGTTAAGTTAGATGAATTTTTTTGTGAAATGGAGTTACATGAACTTGCTAACAAAGGGCAAAAAGAGAAAGGTATTGCTTTGGTTGCAGAAGAAAAGAGCAAGGAGGGAAGAAGGAAGAGAGAAAAGAAGAAGGAGAAAGAAATTGTTTCATCTTCATCCTCCTCCGAGTCCGATGATGAAGGGGAATCATCATCAAGCGAGATGGCCAACTTCGTGAGAAGAATCATGAGAAGGAGCAGAAGATACAAAGGGAAAGGTAAACCTAGTGAACAAAATATTGACAAAACTAATGTTACATGTTATGAGTGCAGAACAAAGGGCCCCTATCGGCGCGAGTGTCAGAAATTAAAAAGGAAGGAGGAACGAGCCAAAAAGAAGGAGGAAAGAGTCAAGAAGAAGAAGGCTCTAAAAGCTACATGGGATGAGTCTTCTTCAAGTTCATCTGAGGAAGAGAAGAGGGAGAAGAGTACACGGTAGTTAGCCCTCATGGCAAGAGAGGAGTCCGAGTCCGAGAGTGAGGACTCAAGCTCTTCAGCCGCGACTTCATCATCTTCGGATGATGAAGAGGTAACATCTCCCCATTTAGAAAAGTGTTATAAAACAATTGCACATTTGTCTACTTCCCTTAAAAAATCAAAAACAGAAAACTGCTAAAAGATGAAATAGAGAAATTAAGGGCCCTTAGGGAAGATGAGGTCGATGACCTTTATCAAGAGGCCCTAGAGGATGAAAACAAAACCTTGAAGGGTGAAATTGAGAAGCTCAAGAAAATGCTTGAGAAATTCTCAACCAGCTCTAAGACCTTAGACATGATTCTAAATGCCCAAAGGGCGGTTTACAACAAGGCTGGATTAGGATACCAACCTAAGGAGTCTAGTTTTATTTCTTTAGTGTCAAGAACCCAATTTCATAGAACACATGTTTCTAGGGTTCATGAGACTAGGAAGAAGGTGACCAAGGCATGGGTGCCTAAGTCTCTCATTGTAGATGCATTAGGTCCCAGAATTTGGGTACCTAAAACATCCGTCTTTCGTGTCTTGTAGGCATTGGTCGAGGGGGAGCGTCTATCAACTTGGTTTGTTGATAGTGGATGCTCCAAGCACATGACAGGGGACAAGTCACTATTCTCTACCATACAAAATAAAAATAGAGGTAATGTGTCTTTTGGCAATAATGGTAGTCTTAAGGTTATAAGGGTTGGAGACATTCATATATCCGAATGTCTCCACATCAAGAATGTTCTTCTAGTCAAGGGGATGACTTTTAATCTCCTAAGTGTCACCAATTGTGTGATACGGGTTACACAATTGAATTTCATTCAAGTCAATGTTTGGTTAAACACATTGACACACTTGACACTGGTACTAGTAGGCACAAGGGTTGATAATATTTATCAAGTATCGTTTAAAAGTGCTACTAATGCTTTGATTAAGTGTTTCATGTCAAAAGAAGAAGAGTCTTGGCTTTGGCATAGAAGGTTGGCACATGTAAACATGAAGAACATTCGGAAGTTGGCCAACAAAGGACTAGTACGAGGCTTGCCAAGCATCAAGTACCAAAAGAACAAACTATGTGATGCATGTCAAATGGGTAAGCAAACAAAAGCATCTCATAAAGGTAAAAGCATTGTGAGTACATCTACTGCCTTAGACTTATTACATATGGACTTGTTTGATTGTAACAATGTCATTTCATTGAATGGTAGTAGATATTGTTTAGTAACTATTGATGATTTTACTAGATATACATGGACCTTCTTTTTGAAAACTAAGGATCAAACCATAGATATTTTTATTTCTTTTTGTAGAAGAACTGAAAATGAAAAATCAACAACAATTAAAACCATTAGAAGTGATCATGGTGGTGAATTTCAAAACCATGGGTTCTTAGAATTTTGTCAAGCAAAAGGGTATAGACATGAGTTCTCAACTCCAAGGACCCCACAGCAAAATGGGGTTGTGGAGAGAAAGAACCGAGTCTTACAAGAGGCTGCACGAAGCATGCTCAATGAGTACTCACTACCGAGTTATTTGTGGGCTGAAGCTGTGAATACAGCTTGCTATGTGCAAAACCGAATCCTGATACATAGGTTTTTAGGAAAGACTCCTCATGAACTTTGGTTTGGGAAACCACCTATAATTAAACATCTTAGGGTGTTTGGTTGTAAGGTGTTTATTTTGAACACCAAGGACCATCTTGGAAAATTTTCGGCCAAGGCTGATGAAGGGATACTGGTCGGGTACTCGCTCACCAACAAAGGCTATCGAGTCTACAACAATAGGACTAAATTGATTGAAGAGTCCTCTGATGTAGCCTTTGAAGAAATCCCTCAATCAAATGAACAATCAAGGGATGTAGGAGAAATTCAACTTGAACTTAGAAATCTAAGTTTGAATGATCAAAATGAAGAAAGAGTCGAGGTTGACTCTGATGACGATGAGCAAAGGCAACAAAGGGCTCCGGTTGATCCCTTGCCTGATATTGAGTCCTTGCCTGTGCCTAGTGAGACCATTCATGAGGCACCACCAACACCAAGACAATCTAGGATAACCACTAGTCATCCCCAAGATCAAATTGTGGGAGATATCCAACAAGGGGTTAGGACTAGGTCATTCTTTAGAAATGAGTCTAATGAAGTTGCATTGATTTCAGAGATTGAACCAAGACTAGTTGATGAAGCATTGCACGATCCTGATTGGATCATAGCTATGCAAGACGAATTAGGTCAATTTGAAAGGAGCCAAGTGTGGGACTTAGTTCCTAGACCTAAGAAGACCACCATTATTGGAACTAAATGGGTCTTCAAAAATAAGTTAAATCAAAAGGGAGAAGTTGTAAGAAACAAGGCAAGACTTGTAGCCAAGGGCTATAGTCAAGTCGAAGGTCTCGATTATGATGAGACTTATGCTCCCGTGGCCCGATTAGAGTCCATTCGTTTGATGCTAGCTTTTGCTGCACATAGAGGTTTCAAGCTCTATCAAATGGATGTTAAATCTGCCTTCTTAAATGGTTTCATTAAAGAAGAGGTCTACGTTGAACAACCACCGGGGTTTGTGAGTACTGAAGCTCCAAACCACGTATACAAGCTCAAGAAAGCTCTCTATGGGCTTAAACAAGCACCACGAGCTTGGTACGAAAGGTTGTCAACATATTTACTAGAGAAGGGTTTTGTGAGAGGACAAATAGACCCAACACTATTTCTACGAAGAGATAGTGAAAACATATTTGTAGCCCAAGTATATGTCGATGACATAATTTGTGGCTCAAATAACAAGGGCTATTTGAATGAATTTATTTCTCACATGGAAAGTGAGTTTGAGATGAGTCTAGTAGGAGAATTGACATTCTTCCTTGGACTTGAAATCAAACAAACTCGAGATGGCATTTATGTCCATCAGACGAAATACACTCAAGAGATGCTTAGAAAATTCAATATGAGTGACTCTAAGGAAATGTCCACTCCAATGGCGACAAGCACTCGCCTTGACAATGATGAGAGTGGAAAACCAATTGATCTAACGCAATATAGAAGCATGATTGGTAGTCTTCTATATCTCACAGCTAGTCGACCGGACATACTTTTGCTGTGGGCATGTGCGCTAGATATCAAGTCTGTGCCAAGGAATCTCATTTAATTGCAGTTAAGAGAATATTGAGATACCTTAAGGGCACAATTCGAGTAGGTCTATGGTACCCTCGTACAGAGTCTTTTGACTTGATAGGCTATACCGATTCCGACTATGCTGGGTGCAAATTGGATCGGAAAAGCACTAGTGGGGGTTGCCAATTTTTAGGTTCATCTTTAGTTAGTTGGTCAAGTCGGAAGCAACATTGTGTTGCTCTCTCCACGACCGAGGCCGAATATATTGCCATGGGAGAGAGTGTATCACAATTGTTGTGGATGATACACACCCTAGAGGATTATGGACTTTCTTATAAGGGTGTACAAGTGCTATGTGACAACATTAGCACGATCAACCTAACTAAAAATCCAGTCCATCACTCAAGGACCAAGCACATTGAAGTGCGTCATCACTTCATTAGAGATCACGTAGCTAGGGGTGACATTGTGCTCACATATGTGGAGTCAAAGTCAAACCTAGCTGATATTTTCACCAAACCCCTTCCGGAGAATGAATTTAGTCATTTAAGGAGGGAATTGGGAATGTGTTTGGCTCCTTAGGTCATTAGAACTTCACCATGATCAATAAGGACTATTAAAATGACTAGAGTAATTGGGACAATAATTTGGGCAACTTGGGAACATCTCACACAAACTATAAGGTTTAACAAAATACTTTTGTTTGCTAGAAATGGGGTGAGATGCTAGGATCAACCCAATTATTCAAAATGTATCATGCATCCCTTGAATAATTAGGTTGAAGAGACATTAATTGAGTATGAGGAAGGCCATTACATAATTCATGTGTATTTGGCTCCTAGATCTTACTCATATATTCCAACTAAGGAATCTTGGTTGGACTTTTGCCTAGAAATTTTCTAATCATGGTTGATGGTTGATGTGTTGATTGGTATTGTTGCTTGGTTCATGTCATGACTTTGATTGATAAAACGATAGGTTATTAAAGGAAATAATAACAACTTGGATATATTTTGACAAACTTGAAACTAAACATAACAAGGATCAAGAATTTCAGCTTTCATGCCTTGTTTGAAAATTAGGACAAGTTGTTTATATTTTGACAAACTTGAAACTGATCATAGCAATCCTAGGTCTTAACCAATACCTTGGTTCACTATAGGTAATAGTTTTATAAGGTTATCTAAGATTGGAACTCTAAGATTCCAAATGTCTGAGTTTTTGGGTTTTGAAGTCTGAAACTTTCGGGCTCTAAACACGCTCAGGCCATAAGAGTTCATTTTTTTTCATAATTGTGGGTGTTGATCCTTAGGTACTAGGTTATGAATTTGGGAGGTTCTGAATTCTTAGTTGGTGAACTTCTCAGAATTCTCGATCAACAACGGCTCAAAAATTTCAGTTACTGAAATCAGAATTTCAGGATTATCAGACACTGATCGGTCCAGGGACCGATCAGGCCGATATCTGATCGGTCTCTACGACCGATCAGTAGAGTTCATTCGCTACTGATCGACCTCTGATCGGTCCGGGGACCGGTCAGGAGGTTCCCTGATCGGTCTCCACGACCGATCAGGAGATTTGACGATACCTGATCGGTCTCCACGACCGATCAGGACAGGAAATTCCTGACAGAGTTCACTGATCGATCCAAGGATCAATCAGGAGACACCGGCACAAATCGCAGCCCACTGATCCACATCTGATCGGTCCAAGGACCGATCAGGAAGATCCCTGATCGGTCTCCACGACCGATCAGGACGATCACTGACCGATCAGGATGTTTCCTGATCGGTCAGGATTTCTCTGTTCGGACAGCCGTCTGATCAGATCACACTATGCACTATCCCCTCATTAACACCTCCCGACCCACTCTCTTCCCGATCTTCTTCCTTCTCAAAACCCTAGCCGACCGACTCATAACCTAGCCGACGCCCCTCTTTTCCTCCCGTCTTCTCGACCCATCATCTTCTAAAAGCCGAAGGTTACAATGGCGCCCAGGTAACTCTTCTTCCTTCCGAGGTTTATTCATTCTTAGCGTTTTTAGCTTCTTTTCACATTTTCTCTATGTGTGTTGTCTCGGTTCTCTCTGTGTGGCTCCCGTGGACTCCCATTTGCCCCGACCGTGTCCAAATCTTTATCTATTTAGGAAGAAAGCAGCCGGTGAGAGTTCTTCTAAGTCCCCAGCTGAGAAATCCAAGTCTCCTGCTCCCTCTTGACCCCAACCAGCTGGTTCTAGTAGATTCCCAAACCGCCATTTTGAGCAAGCATTTCAACAGAGGACATTCAAGCTGCTTCCATGTCGATCTGTGGATCGCAAGTATATGGATGAATTTTGTCCTTCTGTGTCCGAAACCCTAGCCTATTTTAAACTTGACTCGGTAGTCTACTTAGAGAGGGACATCAACCTTGACCTAGTTTCTGAGTTCTATAACAATCTTCATCAGAACAGTGATGGTGTTTATAAAACCCGAGTCGCTAAAAGATCTATCGATTTCTCCATCAGAGAATTTTTTGGGTATCTAGGCTGCCGGATGTGTACGGGGGATCTTTTCTCAATTTATCCTGATTTACCAGAATCATTACGTCCTCCACTTGATGTCTCACCTGACTCCATCTATGAGTACTTCTTCGGTCATCCTAGACCAGATGACCTAGATGAGTTGGATGTTGACTTTCCCACTTTTGCTGCCCTACGACTATCTGCCCCTGACTATATTCTTTTTAAGATAGTCACAAACTGTATTCTTCCAATTACATCCAAACCTCTTGCTGAAATCCGACCCTATCATTGTTTGATGCTGTATGGGCTACGTCGGCGTCTCGACTTTGACATTATGTCCAGCATCTACTCTTCGATCATTTCATATTCTCGGCCCAGCGGCTCCACTGTTTATATGCCTTATGGGCATATAATTACTGATTGGCTCGAGACCCTTCAGGTTGATGTGTCTAAGGGTAGGGTAGTCAAAATGGTCAGGCAGGATTGCCGACTTGGGAAACGGGCATTTTCCAAGTCTGGCATCATTGGACAAAATGGGGGTGTTCAGTGGAAGGATGGGAGAGTTTTGGGTGAGTTACCACGGGGACCTCCACGACAGGTTGCTCCTGTTGCTGCTGCTCCTGCTGCTGCTGACGATGGAGAGGACGATCCTGATCTGCGCTGGCAGATCGCCGAGCTAGAGAGCCGTTTTGATCGGCATGATGAGATGATATCTGCTGAGCTGGATGGCTTGCGTATTCGGATAGACCAGCGCTATGATGACCTGCGCGGGCATATTGACCAGCGTTTCGATGATATGCGCAGTCATCAGGTGGTGACACAGCAGTTGCTACTCGGATGGATGGCACGCTACCCGCCTCCGCAGTCTTACCCAGGCTATCCATCCTCCAGCGTGCCGTCTCAGGACTTCACCCCTCCTGCCGATGATGGTGATATTCCTCAGTGTGAGGATGTTGATTGACACAGTTTGTTTGTTGGCTGTCTGTATTTTGGATGTTATTTGTTAGTCTTTATGACTGACCTGGATGTTTGCACTTCTGATGCTACTCCTGTATTTATGCTACTCCATTTTCTATTTGCTTGCTCTTTATTATGCTTCATTTTCTATTGGATATTAATATGCTGTTCACTTGCATGTCTTGTTTGTCCTTTATTTCTTTATTACTGTCTTATAATACACTTAGAGGGCATTCTAAGAGCTTTACGAAACAGACAGTAAGGGTTAAGGGGGAGCTCTTTATGTTATCTTACCATATTCGCACCTTTTCGGTGTTTGACAAAGGGGGAGAAGATAACTAAGTTTAGATGAATGAAAATTTGAAGACCCTCATATAGTGGAGTATCCACCTTAGGGGGAGGATCTTGATTCCCCTAAATTATGAAAATTTGAACAATTCTGATCTAAACTTAAATCGTGTTGTCAAACAACAAAAAGGGGGAGATTGTTGATACAGTCTGACCTGGCTGTTGTTTTGATGTTGACACTGATTTAAGTTTGTATCAGATATTAATCAAACTCAGACTGACTACTGATCGAGGTTGATCCATTGGGAGGGAAAGTCCTGGTGAGTGAAGCCAGGCAAGGGAAATCCAGATGAGTCAAGGTTGACCAGACATCTGGTGAAAAGTCCAAGCAGGGAGCTTGGCATGGGAAAAGTCCAAGTATGGAGACTTGGCACGGAGTGGTCAGAGAGGGCTCGGTAGCTCGTTCTCTGGACCGGACGAAGTCGGAGAGGGCTCGGTAGCTCGTTCTCCGGACTAGGTCAGAGAGGGCTCGGTAGCTCGTTCTCAAGACCAATCCCAATATCACATGGGCGTTGGATCGGTCAACAGACCGATCCAGTGGGATTTTGTTTTCCTGATCGGTGCACAGACCGATCTGGTGAAACTAGGGTTTCTGATCGGTCTGGCGACCGATCAGGAAACACTCAGAAGCACACTGAGTGTAATCTGATCGGTCTGTAGACCGATCAGGAAACACTCAGTAGCCTACTGAGTGTAATCTGATCGGTCTGTAGACCGATCAGGAGATGATGTCGCGAGAAGGAAAAAGGAAGTGGATCGGTCCGTGAACCGATCCATATGAACCCTGATCGGTCTGTCGGACCGATCAGGTCATATCCTGATCGGTCTCCAGACCGATCAGGTGACGATCTCAGGAGTGCGAGGAACCGCACCCATTAAACCCTGATCGGTCTGTCGACCGATCAGAGTTCAATCCAAAGGTGTGGATCGGTCCGCTGACCGATCCACCACACTGTCTGCACACACTGTCAGTTTCTGCTGATTTCTGATTCGTTTGTTATACGTCTGATCTAACATCTGCTTGTGAGCTTTTTGAGTAACAGGTTGCAGGTACCATGGTGATGTTTTAATTCAAATCAATGACTATCAAAGGAATAAAACAAAATGTTTTTTTCCACTGGTTATCGCTGCAGATTGTGCAAAAGAAGCATCAACGTTCACTGGCTTGTTCAGTTGGCTCACTGGCTGCAATTAGCTTGACTCTTCCTCATTGGTTCGAGTTCACAGACACCAGTGAAGACCAAGGATGGTATTGGTGTGAGCTCAGATATTCAGATGAGGAAGAAGCGTGATTGGCGACGCCTGGTTTGGCGACAGTGATACGCTACTGGTTTGCAGTGATTCGATGCAGACAAACGCAGTGAAGAAAGCAGAGAAATAAGGAGGAAGTGGAGAGGATCACCAACACTCTGGAAAAACTCTCTCTGTCGTTCAAGCAAGAGGCTGTGCGTTTTTGTTGAGCTCTTGGCTGATTCCTCCTGTCGTTGTTTTTCTGCTTCGTGGCTGTAAGTTAAACTGTTCAATCCTTTAGCCACACTCTGTAAGTAATTGTGCTTCACTTTCAAATCTACTCTTGTGATCTTTGTGGAGAGGTTACTCCACCGAGAAGGAGGATCTAGCCGGAGTTTATCCGGGGTGTGATCTACCGAAGATCAAGGAGTCGTCCACCTTACGGACACGCCGAGGAGTAGGGGCAAGTTATCCCCGAACCTCGTAAATCCTAGTGTTAGTGTGCTTGTGTTTTTCTCTCCTTTAGTTGTCTAATTCCGCTGTGCTAACGATTATCTATGTAGAAGTTTTCGTTTAAGTTTTTAAAGGAGCTATTCACCCCCCCTCTAGCCATCTAAGATCCTAACAAGTGGTATCAGAGCCTGGTGCTCTTCATTACGGCTTAACAACCCAAAGAGCTAAACAATGGCCATGAAGGAGGGACTCAGCACCAACCGTCCACCTTATTTCGATGGAGCAGATTTTCAATACTGGAAAAGCCGCATGGAGTATTACCTCAAGACCGATATCTCCATGTGGTTCTCCGTCAAGGAGGGATTCTCACCTCCAAAGGATGAAGAAGGTAAGGAACTTGACTCATCGAGATGGTCAACCGAGCAAACTCGCAAGGGACAAGCCGATGCCAAGGCGGTTGTCACTTTGCAATGTGGGATAGCCAAGGATCAACTTGTCAAGGTTGGTCCTTTCACAAGTGCGAAGGATCTATGGAACAAGCTCATCGAGCTCCAAGAAGGGACTCGAGACTCTCGGATCGCCAAGAGGGATTTGTTCCTAAACCAACTACAGAACCTTGTCATGAAGGAAAATGAAACTGTAAGTGAGATACATGGAAGGTTCAAGGAGATCATCAATGGTCTCCATTCGGTGGATGAACGAGTAGAAAATCGTGACCTCGTAAGGTATGCTCTAAAAGCTTTTCCTAGGAATGCCTTGTGGTCATCTATGGTGGATGCCTACAAGGTATCCAAGGATCTTTCCATTGTTAAGTTAGATGAATTTTTTTGTGAAATGGAGTTACATGAACTTGCTAACAAAGGGCAAAAAGAGAAAGGTATTGCTTTGGTTGCAGAAGAAAAGAGCAAGGAGGGAAGAAGGAAGAGAGAAAAGAAGAAGGAGAAAGAAATTGTTTCATCTTCATCCTCCTCCGAGTCCGATGATGAAGGGGAATCATCATCAAGCGAGATGGCCAACTTCGTGAGAAGAATCATGAGAAGGAGCAGAAGATACAAAGGAAAGGTAAACCTAGTGAACAAAATATTGACAAAACTAATGTTACATGTTATGAGTGCAGCAAAAAGGGACACTATCGGAGCGAGTGTCCGAAATTAAAAAGGAAGGAGGAACGAGCCAAAAAGAAGGAGGAAAGAGTCAAGAAGAAGAAGGCTCTAAAAGCTACATGGGATGAGTCTTCTTCAAGTTCATCTGAGGAAGAGAAGAGGGAGAAGAGTACACGGCAGTTAGCCCTCATGGCAAGAGAGGAGTCCGAGTCCGAGAGTGAGGACTCAAGCTCTTCAGCCGCGACTTCATCATCTTCGGATGATGAAGAGGTAACATCTCCCCATTTAGAAAAGTGTTATAAAACAATTGCACATTTGTCTACTTCCCTTAAAAAATAAAAAACAGAAACTAAACTGCTAAAAGATGAAATAGAGAAATTAAGGGCCCTTAGGGAAGATGAGGTCGATGACCTTTATCAAGAGGCCCTAGAGGATGAAAACAAAACCTTGAAGGGTGAAATTGAGAAGCTCAAGAAAATGCTTGAGAAATTCTCAACCAGCTCTAAGACCTTAGACATGATTCTAAATGCCCAAAGGGCGGTCTACAACAAGGCTGGATTAGGATACCAACCTAAGGAGTCTAGTTTTATTTCTTTAGTGTCAAGAACCCAATTTCATAGAACACATGTTTCTAGGGTTCATGAGACTAGGAAGAAGGTGACCAAGGCATGGGTGCCTAAGTCTCTCATTGTAGATGCATTAGGTCCCAGAATTTGGGTACCTAAAACATCCGTCTTTCGTGTCTTGTAGGCATTGGTCGAGGGGGAGCGTCTATCAACTTGGTTTGTTGATAGTGGATGCTCCAAGCACATGACAGGGGACAAGTCACTATTCTCTACCATACAAAATAAAAATAGAGGTAATGTGTCTTTTGGCAATAATGGTAGTCTTAAGGTTATAGGGGTTGGAGACATTCATATATCCGAATGTCTCCACATCAAGAATGTTCTTCTAGTCAAGGGGATGACTTTTAATCTCCTAAGTGTCAGTCAATTGTGTGATACGGGTTACACAATTGAATTTCATTCAAGTCAATGTTTGGTTAAACACATTGACACACTTGACACGGTACTAGTAGGCACAAGGGTTGATAATATTTATCAAGTATCGTTTAAAAGTGCTACTAATGCTTTGATTAAGTGTTTCATGTCAAAAGAAGAAGAGTCTTGGCTTTGGCATAGAAGGTTGGCACATGTAAACATGAAGAACATTCGGAAGTTGGCCAACAAAGGACTAGTACGAGGCTTGCCAAGCATCAAGTACCAAAAGAACAAACTATGTGATGCATGTCAAATGGGTAAGCAAACAAAAGCATCTCATAAAGGTAAAAGCATTGTGAGTACATCTACTGCCTTAGACTTATTACATATGGACTTGTTTGATTGTAACAATGTCATTTCATTGAATGGTAGTAGATATTGTTTAGTAACTATTGATGATTTTACTAGATATACATGGACCTTCTTTTTGAAAACTAAGGATCAAACCATAGATATTTTTATTTCTTTTTGTAGAAGAACTGAAAATGAAAAATCAACAACAATTAAAACCATTAGAAGTGATCATGGTGGTGAATTTCAAAACCATAGGTTCTTAGAATTTTGTCAAGCAAAAGGGTATAGACATGAGTTCTCAACTCCAAGGACCCCACAGCAAAATGGGGTTGTGGAGAGAAAGAACCGAGTCTTACAAGAGGCTGCACGAAGCATGCTCAATGAGTACTCACTACCGAGTTACTTGTGGGCTGAAGCTGTGAATACAGCTTGCTATGTGCAAAACCGAATCCTGATACATAGGTTTTTAGGAAAGACTCCTCATGAACTTTGGTTTGGGAAACCACCTATAATTAAACATCTTAGGGTGTTTGGTTGTAAGGTGTTTATTTTGAACACCAAGGACCATCTTGGAAAATTTTCGGCCAAGGCTGATGAAGGGATACTGGTCGGGTACTCGCTCACCAGCAAAGGCTATCGAGTCTACAACAATAGGACTAAATTGATTGAAGAGTCCTCTGATGTAGCCTTTGAAGAAATCCCTCAATCAAATGAACAATCAAGGGATGTAGGAGAAATTCAACTTGAACTTAGAAATCTAAGTTTGAATGATCAAAATGAAGAAAGAGTCGAGGTTGACTCTGATGACGATGAGCAAAGGCAACAAAGGGCTCCGGTTGATCCCTTGCCTGATATTGAGTCCTTGCCTGTGCCTAGTGAGACCATTCATGAGGCACCACCAACACCAAGACAATCTAGGATAACCACTAGTCATCCCCAAGATCAAATTGTGGGAGATATCCAACAAGGGGTTAGGACTAGGTCATTCTTTATAAATGAGTCTAATGAAGTTGCATTGATTTCAGAGATTGAACCAAGACTAGTTGATGAAGCATTGCACGATCCTGATTGGATCATAGCTATGCAAGACGAATTAGGTCAATTTGAAAGGAGCCAAGTGTGGGACTTAGTTCCTAGACCTAAGAAGACCACCATTATTGGAACTAAATGGGTCTTCAAAATAAGTTAAATCAAAAGGGAGAAGTTGTAAGAAACAAGGCAAGACTTGTAGCCAAGGGCTATAGTCAAGTCGAAGGTCTCGATTATGATGAGACTTATGCTCCGGGGCCGATTAGAGTCCATTCGTTTGATGCTAGCTTTTGCTGCACATAGAGGTTTCAAGCTCTATCAAATGGATGTTAAATCTTCCTTCTTAAATGGTTTCATTAAAGAAGAGGTCTACGTTGAACAACCACCGGGGTTTGTGAGTACCGAAGCTCCAAACCACATATACAAGCTCAAGAAAGCTCTCTATGGGCTTAAACAAGCACCACGAGCTTGGTACGAAAGGTTGTCAACATATTTACTAGAGAAGGGTTTTGTGAGAGGACAAATAGACCCAACACTATTTCTACGAAGAGATAGTGAAAACATATTTGTAGCCCAAGTATATGTCGATGACATAATTTGTGGCTCAAATAACAAGGGCTATTTGAATGAATTTATTTCTCACATGGAAAGTGAGTTTGAGATGAGTCTAGTAGGAGAATTGACATTCTTCCTTGGACTTGAAATCAAACAAACTCGAGATGGCATTTATGTCCATCAGACGAAATACACTCAAGAGATGCTTAGAAAATTCAATATGAGTGACTCTAAGGAAATGTCCACTCCAATGGCGACAAGCACTCGCCTTGACAATGATGAGAGTGGAAAACCAATTGATCTAACGTAATATAGAAGCATGATTGGTAGTCTTCTATATCTCACAGCTAGTCGACCAGACATACTTTTTGCTGTGGGCATGTGCGCTAGATATCAAGTCTGTGCCAAGGAATCTCATTTAATTACAGTTAAGAGAATATTGAGATACCTTAAGGGCACAATTCGAGTAGGTCTATGGTACCCTCGTACAGAGTCTTTTGACTTGATAGGCTATACCGATTCCGACTATGCTGGATGCAAATTGGATCGGAAAAGCACTAGTGGGGGTTGCCAATTTTTAGGTTCATCTTTAGTTAGTTGGTCAAGTCGGAAGCAACATTGTGTTGCTCTCTCCACGACCGAGGCCGAATATATTGCCATGGGAGAGAGTGTATCACAATTGTTGTGGATGATACACACCCTAGAGGATTATGGACTTTCTTATAAGGGTGTACAAGTGCTATGTGACAACATTAGCACGATCAACCTAACTAAAAATCCAGTCCATCACTCAAGGACCAAGCACATTGAAGTGCGTCATCACTTCATTAGAGATCACGTAGCTAGGGGTGACATTGTGCTCACATATGTGGAGTCAAAGTCAAACCTAGCTGATATTTTCACCAAACCCCTTCCGGAGAATGAATTTAGTCATTTAAGGAGGGAATTGGGAATGTGTTTGGCTCCTTAGGTCATTAGAACTTCACCATGATCAATAAGGACTATTAAAATGACTAGAGTAATTGGGACAATAATTTGGGCAACTTGGGAACATCTCACACAAACTATAAGGTTTAACAAAATACTTTTGTTTGCTAGAAATGGGGTGAGATGCTAGGATCAACCCAATTATTCAAAATGTATCATGCATCCCTTGAATAATTAGGTTGAAGAGACATTAATTGAGTATGAGGAAGGCCATTACATAATTCATGTGTATTTGGCTCCTAGATCTTACTCATATATTCCAACTAAGGAATCTTGGTTGGACTTTTGCCTAGAAATTTTCTAATCATGGTTGATGGTTGATGTGTTGATTGGTATTGTTGCTTGGTTCATGTCATGACTTTGATTGATAAAACGATAGGTTATTAAAGGAAATAATAACAACTTGGATATATTTTGACAAACTTGAAACTAAACATAACAAGGATCAAGAATTTCAGCTTTCATGCCTTGTTTGAAAATTAGGACAAGTTGTTTATATTTTGACAAACTTGAAACTGATCATAGCAATCCTAGGTCTTAACCAATACCTTGGTTCACTATAGGTAATAGTTTTATAAGGTTATCTAAGATTGGAACTCTAAGATTCCAAATGTCTGAGTTTTTGGGTTTTGAAGTCTGAAACTTTCGGGCTCTAGACACGCTCAGGCCATAAGAGTTCATTTTTTTTCATAATTGTGGGTGTTGATCCTTAGGTACTAGGTTATGAATTTGGGAGGTTCTGAATTCTTAGTTGGTGAACTTCTCAGAATTCTCGATCAACAACGGCTCAAAAATTTCAGTTACTGAAATCAGAATTTCAGGATTATCAGACACTGATCGGTCCAGGGACCGATCAGGCCGATATCTGATCGGTCTCTACGACCGATCAGTAGAGTTCATTCGCTACTGATCGACCTCTGATCGGTCCGGGGACCGGTCAGGAGGTTCCCTGATCGGTCTCCACGACCGATCAGGAGATTTGACGATACCTGATCGGTCTCCACGACCGATCAGGACAGGAAATTCCTGACAGAGTTCACTGATCGATCCAGGGATCGATCAGGAGACACCGGCACAGATCGCAGCCCACTGATCCACATCTGATCGGTCTCCACGGTCTAAGTTTTTAGATAAAGGAATCCTATGATTTTGTGAGATGAGTTAAATTTGAATTTCAAGGTTTGGTTTAACTTTGTGTTAGATTCAAGTTTAGCTTTGGGTTCAACAAATAGGCATTCTTCGGATAAACTTCTGGGCTATGGTGAGTCACTTGGACATCATTAGAGTAACCATATCTTCGAGGTTTTTCAAATAGTCCTATCCACTGAACTTAATAACAAAACCTTGGTCTAACTAGCTAGGATTGGTAGAGGGTAGCTTCAGTTAGTTCTACTAAGTCAAATGCACTAGATCAAAGTCATATCTTCCTAAAAATGTATAGACAGAGTTTTCCTAACTTACTATCATCCAAAACTTCTCCAGTGTTATTTTACAAGTTAAACTTTTGTCCCTATTTGATCTAATTCTACTTACCCAGCTGGGTAAACTAATATTTTGGAGGTGTCAACTAATTTAGAGTCTCCCTCTGAATTATTGAGTTTTTATGTTTTAGGTTTATGTCATTTATTCTTATAGTTATAATAAATTTGATGATGATATATTTGAGTTTGACTTGTTTGACTTTATTTTATTATTTGATTTATTTGACTTTATTTGATACTTTAGTATTGAGTTAATGGGTTTAATTGGATTTAGTTTTAGATAATGAATTTCAATTTTGGGTACATAGAATTTATTGAGCCCGACTTGCGTGGTAAGGCACGCTTTCGGAATCCAAGCTTTAGTTTGTTTCTTATTTTAGCTTATAAGTGACATAAATATTTTATTTGTTGAGTTGGATTTGTATCCAAGCTTAGATTTATTGTAAATAACCTTTTGGATTTTAAGAATTAAATCCAAGTTTTTAGATCCTAGTGGTAAAAGTTTCTGACAATCCTTTAAGTTTGTTAATTTCATTCTTTAATATTGTGTTTTCCTCCTCAAGTTTTACAACTTGATTTAGATTTGTACTTTCAATCTAATCCTTGAGGTGTTGATTTTCCTCAAGGAGCGTTTCATTTTGTTTTCATATTTAATTAATTTTTTATTAAAAACATAATTATTCTATAGAACTTTTAGGTTAGGATAGAAGATACCTCATTCGAACCTTTGAAAACAAGTGTGGACTCATGGCTTGATTCGTCTTTGGACTCATAGCCTTGTTCTATCTCGCTTTCTAATTTCGATTTGGATGCTATCAACGCGAGGTAGTTGTGATGTTCCCAATCTTCGACGTTCGATTCTTTGAAGGGTGCTTCATCCCATGCCACCTTCTCTTCTTCCTGCATTTTGACATTAAGTAATTTATTCAAAATTGAATCCTTTTTAGTTACCTTTGCCTCACTGTTCCCTTCATGTAGTTCAATCAGTTTGTCCAAGAGTTCCTTCATGTTTTCATGTGGGTCGACGAGGTTTAGTTCTTCTTTCGTTAGCCCGCACTGGATTGTGTTGAGAGCCTTGAAGTCAATTTGAGCCTTTTTCTTCATTTCTGGATTCCAATTTTTCGAGTCTATTGGAATTCCGACGTTGTCGACGGGAGCCTTGTAGCCTTTGGTGACGCTGAACCATTGGTCGAAGTCAGTCTTCAGGTATACCTCCATTCGCTTCTTCCAGTATGGGAAGTCTTCACCATTGAAGAGGGGAGGACGGACAGTGCTATATCCCTCATTTTGGGCCATGAATCTTGCACACAAAGAGAAAAAGAAAAGACGGTCCCAGGACTGGGTCTTGGATTACCAGTGTGGGAGAAAAAAATAAAATATTAAGACTGAATTGATGTTGCACCAATTCAGAGTAGTTTACAATGAAAAAAAAATTATCTAAAGAGGTAATTGTACCCATTTGGATTATATCGAAAAGTTCAAAAATAAAAAAGATAGAAGAAAAAAAGAAGAAATTATCACCCTCTTTGCTTGATTGGTGGTTGCACCAATTTAGAGTGGTACCTGCCCTGATACCACTTGTAGGATCGGAAAGAATGTTAGAGGGGTGGTGGTGAATAGCAATCGTCAAAAATTTGATTAAAATAGATATGCAGCGAAAGAATAAAAAGCAATGCTAACACAACCAAGTTTTTACTTGGTTTGGAGATTTCGACGACTCCTACTCCAAGCCTCACACTCGTCGAGTATTTTTGTTGGGCAATCTACTAATAGTTTGAAATGGTTACAAATTACAAGTACAAGAACTATATAAAAATTACCGACAATAAAAAAACTAATCAAAGTTAAAGTCTGATTGTCGGTGGAGCGTAACAGCGTTGTGGGAGCCTTTTCAGAGCACCGAGCAACATATAAGGTTGTTATAGTTGTTGTTTTGAAGCTTCGGGTCGAAGGCCTTTATATAGGTCCATTTCGGGCGCCTGGAACCCCTCCGATGCCTAGACCACGTGGTTCGGTCAATCGACACGCTCCACATCAGCTTATGAATAAAGTTTCGGGTGCAGGCACCTAGATTAACTCAGGGTGCCTGGATTGCCTGGGCGCCTGTGGCCCACCCACGCGAGCTTGGTCTGAGCGCCTGGACTAGCTCTGGGCACCTGGACCCTGAGCACCCAGACCCCAAGCGCCTGAACCCCGGACGCCTGGACCCCGGACGCCCGGACTCCTTTTCTTCAGCCTTTTCACTTGTAAGAAAAGTTTAGTCCAGGAAATCAAAAAATATATTTTATCCTATAAAATAGAGTTAGCATAATATAATAGATTATGAGTAGTAATTAGATCCTGTCTTCTCAAGATCAGGATCTAGTCAAGGTCTAAACTTAGGTTTCCCAAATGAACCTAAGCTGGACCGACGCCTACAGTTCCCTCAATGGAGAACACGTCCTCACTGAATCTCTCCTCCAATTGCTTACCTTTACTTAGCACTTGCAGTCACTTGACTTGCCTCTAACTCACCAGGTCTTTCCGCTAGTTGTCAGGTCTGTAAATCCAACTGGACTTCGGCCGGTTGTAAGGTCCCGCGAACCCAACTGGACTTCTCGCTAGATATCGAGCCCCGCGGACCTATCTGGATTTCACACCAGCTATCGGACCCCGCAGACCTAGCTAGATTTCCCACCAGCTATTTGGCCCTACAGACTTAGCTGGATTTTAGCCTGGTGTTAGGTCCTTCAGACCAGTCATCTCCTGCATACTTGGTAGAAACATTAGACAAACAACCCATCTAACTTTAACCTATTTGTAATACATCAAAACTGGACTATTAGTGCAACCTGCACCAACAGATGTTGAGTATGTGGCTTATGCAATAGCTATATAAAAAGTTGTCTGGTTAAAAAGATTCCTAAAGTATCTAAAGATTGCTGAGGATAGTGAGAGTCCTGTTATAATTTACTGTGACAATCAAGCAACTATAGCTTTTTATAAGGATCCCGAAGATCATTGTAAAGGCAAACACATATCTACTAAGTATAATTTTATAAGGGATATAATTGATAAGAAAAATATAGGTCTTGAGTTTATCTCTACACGTGTTATGCTTGCCAATCCTTTTACTAAACATTGACTAAAGAGTAATTTCAAGGATAAGTGAAGTCTTTGGGACTTCGTAAAATGTAATATATTGTAAGATATTTAATTGTGGAATGTCATAATATATTCAATGTATATGTTATTATTAAATTTGGATAAAATCTTAGTGAGATGTTAACAGGTTGAGATTGATTCTCTTACATAAACAATCATCTCTATTTGTTAAGTATAAATAGAGGTAAGACTAGGGGTGGTTATGTAAGTTATACCAAAATTTAAACCATATATCATATACCTTACCGAAAAATTTATTATAACAAAAATTTATACCAATACTATACTAAATTTTTAGTATGATACAAATTTCATATCTTATATAGTTAAATTTCAATATTAGTATGGTATACCAGAAATTTTAATATAAATCTTATACCTATATTAAAAATTTTGGTACGGTATTATACCGTACCAAAATTTTTATATATTATTAAACCGTTCTATATATTTCGGTATGGTATGTGCGGTATACCAAAATTTCAATATTTTTCCCTATCCCTAAGTAAGATCATTGCTTATGGGAAAACTAATTAAACTGTGAATGGAGATATACTTGTAAGTTGGGGTTGCTTTGACAATAGTATCAAGATGAGATCATTTGTAAATTGATAATGATCAGAGTAAAAGTATCCACTATTTACTAAATCTGCTGAAAGCCAGATTAGAATTTATAAGTTAAATTCAAGATTAGACATTGAGTATATCTAGATCAAAATTTGTACGATGTTAAATTTATAAAAAAAACATACATTCTTTCTTAGTAAAGAGAAGAATATTGTAGTATGTGATTCATATCACATATGCCATAGCGATAATTAAGATAGTAGAAGAATGAATCTCTGCTTCTTTACTATGTGAGACCTTTGAAATTATGAGATAGTCTCAGTTTTACCCTCAGAGGCATTTTAGTTGTCAACTTGAAGTTCTAATCAGTGACTACCACTTTAACATGAATCATAATGACTATGGTTGATTCGGTTATGGAGCATAACTAAGAAAGCGTCTAATTAAAATGAATGGATTCTAGCTTAAAAGGAAGATTAAAATTATTTTATTTATTTTACATTTATGCACTGGTCAACTAATTATATTTTTGTTTAGTACTAAAAATGTGATTGTGAATAATTGGAAATATTGAATATGCTCTTAACATAATAGTTATTATGAGGGATTAGAGATGTTCATGTTAATGTACATGATTTAATTTAGGGTAAATGTAAAATATTGATGTCTCCAATTTGTTTTGATGAGCGGGTTATATAAAGTGTAACAACTTTCTTAACTTCAATTGCTCAGTATGCTTATTGTCGCATGAATTATTTTTCATTAAGTATGAATTGGATGTTCTTATTTGGTCTTTGTAGCTTAAGTTGGACGAGTGAGAGATGTTGGTAATGCGCATGCAGTTGCTATGCAACTGCACATGAACTTTAAAAAAAAACTGCAATGTGCAATTTGGAAAACTTCCCATATATCCCTTTATATAAACATCCAAGTAGAAAAGAAGAAATGGACTTGATGCTTTGCAAGAAAAGGACATTCTCTAGTGGAGGTATTTTGATACAGGAGAATCCGAAGATTTTTATTATTATTTTTAGTAATTTCTATCTTTTTAGTAATTTTAGGGTTTTTTATTTTAGGTATTTTTGGTAATTTATATTTTTTATTTTTAAATTTTGCATCCATTTAGGAATTTTAGGATTAGGAGTCTGTTAATAATTTTTTTCCTTTCTTTTAGAATTTCTTTTCATTTTTTATAAGTTAGAAATATTAATCTATATATTAAGATTTATTTTCTTTATTTCGATTTTAGGGTCTATAGTCTATATAAACATCTGTTTAGTTGTAAGAAGGGTAATCCTCGGTTATTAAATAATATTTCCTTTTTGGGGGGGGAATCTTGACGACTACGGTTTCTTTTCTTATCTTCTCCTCAATTTTCTCTTTTTGTCTATTAGCAAGATAATCACTATCTTATCCGACATCAATTATTATCAAAGCTGATAAGTTTTGATTGAGGAAGTCAAGCGTTAGATCCAAGGAAAGGTCATCGTGGTCATGGTTGCGATCACAATAGGCAGGTTTTGATTAAGGAAGCCAAGAATTATGAAAGACGGTTGATGATTTACAAAGACAAGTCACAAATTTAACCCAATGTCTAGTGACGTGAAATCTTAAAGATTGTGAGGATCGACATGGAGACCTCGAATGTCTAATTGATCTATTCGAATTTTTTGATGCATCACAAACAGAGTATTTTTTTTTATTGGATTATCAAAGTGGAGCAGATATTCGACTATAAGCAAATTCCAGATCAGATGAAGGTGAAGTTGATTGTCATCAAACTTAAGAGTCGAGCATTCATGTGGTCAGAACACTTGCAGCACTCATGAGGCAGACAGAGCAAAACTAAAATCAAGGATTGGGAGAAGATGAAAGATCATTTTCTTCCTTTTAGGTACCCTCAAATTTCATTCCAAGGATGATTAATTTTTTCCATGGAGGACGGTAGCTTCGATACCCAAGATGACCTTAATTGATTCAAAGATGATTTGGAAAAAGAAGTTGATGAGGATATTAACTGTCCTATGAAAGGCTCTATTTCAAGGTTGGACTTATTAGGTGCTAATTAAATAATTAGATGACAAAGTGAATGAGGATGTTCATTGTAAAACCAAATTGCTCGATGGTATACAACAAGACAATTATCCAAAAGAAGTTGATGAATCTAATACGCTATAAGTTGTGGAAGACCCCAAAGAAGAGGAGATTGACCCAGAAAAGTACCAAGATGAGGAAAAGTTTAATGAAGAGAACCATGATGAAGAGGATGGATTTTTGTTGTCTGAAGGAGGAATAGGACAGAATTCGAAAAATCTCGAACAAGATCCACACATCCCTAGATTCTTAGTTGGTGCAACTTCTCTTGGACTTTTTGTTGGTACTAGCAGCAACGAAGTCTTATTCTCCCAGCCGCGCCGCCTCTCCCGCTCTTGCCACTTCCTCTGCCTATTTATTCTAGGGGGAAGGAGGGCCTCAACTCCTTAAGGATTTTTGAATGCAGCGTCAGGAAGGCTATTAAAGAGAGATGTGAGCAGATACAACCTAATATTGAATTGAGCATATCAGATCATGATACAGAGAAATTGTAAGAGGTTGGAAAAACTTTCTGATGGAGTTACTATCTCCAAGATTGGAGGAGTTAGTGAAGCAGAAGTTGGTGAGAAAAAGGGCAGGGTCACATGCCCTTCTTTATACATCCAAGGAGTTGGATAAGTTGGAGACTGCTAACTTTGATCAAAAGATTGGTGTCTAGATAACTCAGAATGATTTAAAGGCACCAGTTCATACAATTGCTTCCAATGTTGGAGTAGAGGGGGCAGTTGTCGTCGGCAAGCTCTTGGAACAAAATGACCTTAACCTTTGTTATGATGCAGCTAAAGGTGACTACGTGGACATGGTCCTGGAAACAGTGTCGTAGTCAGGATTTTTAATTAGGGGGGGGGGGTGAATTCAATAAATTTAATAAAAAATTAATACAACACAGAAAATGTATAATAAAAGTTATATATGAACTTCATATGTTTTTACAATATCACTCTTAAAGATTTCATATTTTGAAAATACTGAATAATAGCTTCATTATCAATGGTATCAAACACATCTCGCTCAATATATGGTATCAAATAATCATTTATCATATCATCTCTCAACCAATTTTGAAGTGAGCTTTTGATTATTTTTATTGCTAAAAACACTCTCTCTACAGTTGCAGTTCAACAGGTAATAGCAATGCTAACTTCAAAAGTAAATATACCAAAGGATGCAGACGATATTTTTTCAATTGAACCATCCTTTTAGCAAGCTGGCTAATCCCCACGACCTCAGAGAACTGATTGCTACTCCGCATATCAAAAATTAAATTATCAAGTTGGGACTCAAGATGCATTAACTCCATCGGGGAAAAATCGGATGGATAAAACTGAGCAAACTGAAGTAATTTTCTCTTATCATAAGCATAGAATGAATTTGATAGATCAAGACAACTCATACACAACAACAACTCCGTGTTCACCTCGTTAAAGTGATTGTTCAACTCCTAAAGTTGCAAATCTATCACTTCGTAAAATGTTTCAACATGATAATAGTGAAGATTTGTCCTTCCTTCAATATTTCATCGTGATCTCCCATGAAAGATGAACAAGTCTTCCATGTGCGGGGTGACTATCTCATACTTAACACAAAATAAAGAAACTTCATTCAGTAACAAATCCCAACCATCATCTCTCATAGTTTGCAGTTGATGTTTGCTTAATCTTACAAGAATCATGGCATTTACAATGTCTTGATCTTTTCTTTGTAAAACTTGTGATAAATCATTCGTGGCTCCCAAGATATTTTTCATTAAGTGCATCTGAAATATAAATTAATATTTTCCAATCAATTCCAATAGATTATTTGCTTGTGCCCTTTGCTTGTGATCTTTTCCCTCCTCTTTAACAAATAAAAGGACATCAATAACTGAAGGATACAAGCATATCAAACTTAACAATGTATTATAATGTGAACCCCAACGTGTGCTCCCAGCTATATTTAATGTCATCTCTTGATTCATACCTTGTCCAGTGAAAATATCACCATTACAAATTCCTTTAATAACTTTTCTAAATTATTTCTCACGAAGTATATCTCTTTGCTTGCATGACGCTTCAACAATATTGTTCAATTGTGCAACCACATCAAAAAATGTAGAAATTCTTATGTGATTTTAAGCAACAGCTACAAATGCAAGTTGAAGTTGATGAGTAAAACAATGAACATAATAAGTGTTAGTGAGAACCCTAGAGTCGATCATATGATGATTGTTGTATGGACTCGATGTATCATATTCCTATATTTATAAAGGTATTTCTTTATGGTTATTATACTTACTTGTATTGGTGTCAAATAACTAAGTATAATAGCGTCCTTGAGTAGAAGGTTCTTATCCATATCAATCAATTGGTTGAATTGATAGTGAGATGATATAGATAACATTACTCTTAATCATTCCTAGTCAAGTATTAACATTCAGGAACAATGTTAATGCGATGAGACTAACATGTAGGTCAACTCGATGACTTGATCTTACAAGTCATGGATATGAGATATCAAGTTGGCACATGGGTATGCATTGGAGAATGTATACTGAATGACCCGCTATGAGAAAGTATCATGGATCATTATATGAGTGTCATATACTTTCTCATGTGACTATTAGTATGACTATCAGTCTTTAGACCTGAAGTCACCATGGTTCCCTACATAAGGAGTTGCATACTTTGGCTTCGTCAAACGTCACCCAAAATGGGTGGACTATAAAGGCGACTACTGGGTATGTAACAAATTATGCGGAGGGATGTGAGTGATGTAGATGGGATTTATCCCTCCTATATGACAGGAGTGACATCATGATTCTTGATAGAGTGAGACCACTAAGTGCATGGCCATGCCCAAATAAGTCAATATGAGATATTGAGCTCATTTGATTAGAGTGAGTCTACTTGGAGTTCAAGATATAGATTGATCAGAGAATGACAGAGTATATGCCTCAATTGATCAATTTAGATGTCAAGGATAGAAGGGCATTGTCACATATTGTGAGAGTCACAATTAGTAGTCACAATGGTGATGTTGGATCTCAATATTCTTGTAACTTGGGTAGTAATGATGTGTTGCTAGATACCGCTCATTACTTATGTTTCTAAATGAGTTTAGGAGCATTGCCAACGTTACAAGAACCTATACGGTCACACATAAAGGGAAATTAGATGGAGATTAGGTTCATATGATGGACCAAGAGGATTAGGTTCATGTGATGAACCAAGTTAGATTAAGAGTAATTCAAATTAGACTAATTGAGTTGAACTTAATTTGATTCATGTGTCGAATGAGTCTAGTTTAGACTATGATTCATTGAGTCAATTTAAACCAATGTATAGAGATTCATTAAATTAAATTGATTTGAATCAAATGTTAGATTTTATCAACCATGGGAGGTAAGAGGTCAAGTTTGACTTGACTTGAGAGGGAAGATGAAGGGTCAAGTTTGACTTGACCAAATGCCACCTCATTGTGACTTGGCATGGGTCGGCCAATGATGATGTTCCACATCATCAAGGCTACATCAATGTGTGCCACCTCATGAGGGAGACCAAGAGCCATGACTCTTGGTATTACACGGAGGTTTAAAACCTCTCAAGAGTGGTCGGCCACATTAGGTGAATTCAAGGGGTGTGAATTCAAGGCTTCATCTTCTTCGTCTTCCTCTCTTCTCTATTCTCCCTCTCCTCCATTGCCAAAACCACTTAAGGGTGCTAGCACACTCTAAGTGTTTCTCTCCACCTTTTGTCCGTGTGGATACGTGTAGAGGAGTGTACACTTGATACTCTACGAGATCCGGCAACCGTTTGGACGAGCGGGATAAGCAAAGGGCATCGTTACAAGGGTATACTTCTTTTTCATGTAGATCTAAGGTAGATCTAGTATAGATAAACATGTACATATACAATTTTTATTTATCTTCACACAGATCCGTGGCTAGCTTTGGGGTTTCCGCAACGCAAAAAGCGATTTTTGCGGCTCGAATTGCTAACAGCGGTATCAGAGCCACGTGCAAAGCATGTACATGTTTTGTATTTATTATTATGAAAAAGTTTCAGATCTGTAAGTTTCTATAATTTTTCTATTTTTATGGATTTTGTGAGTATTTTTCTCGTAGAAGCGAAGCAACGAGTGCTTGGACACTTGTAGGCTTCGAATACCGAGAAAAATCTTTCGAAACTGCAAGGTCTCGCCCAAACAAAAAATTATTTTTTGGGGATAGCGACTTTAGGCACTTTTAGATCATTTTGGGGCATTCGGGATATTTATTTCGCAAGAAGGGGTGTTGCCCCTAACCCCGCAAGGGACATTGTCTCGCGATCGCGCCCGAAAATCGCTAAACGGGACCGCAGGGAGTTGTGACTCATAAAATTGATAAAACACTAGTAAAATTATAAAAATTTATGTAAAATACATAATTTAGAATTATGTATGATATTGTGATGATCATGGCCCAAAACCCCAATGTGATTGGTCAAAATTGTGTTGTAATTCATAATATGGCCTGCACGTCATTTTTGTATTGTGCGTGTTGTATATGATATGCGACCTGCGCGTCGTGCCTCTCTTATTATGTTCCTGTTGTAAATAGATTTTAGACTCGAATGTAACTCGAGTTTCATATTTGTAATGTACAAAATGAAGCGGTGGAAGGTCCACTCAAGAAGGAGTTACGAGCAGGATGCTGTCAACACATGGTGGTCAAAATAGGCGCTTGAAGAAGTCGTTATCCCTAGGTTGACCGTCCGATCTTCTCATTGGCTTGAGAAGATCATAGTAGGGACATGACCTCATCACAATTTAATTTGCTTGTGTGTATGTGATGCATGCTAATATAGGGTAATTAGTGCCTTAATGCGTATATAATACACATTCATGATTAGATTAGATCTTAATCAAGTCAACTCGAAATGCCTACCAATTTTTGATACCCATCACTACCTCGATCATTTGTTATTGTTGAATCTGCCAAAGCAGAGCAACGCATATTATCTTGTTAGGGTGCGGAGGGACAATCTTGGTCCTGCCTATCAAAGCTTGGGTTAGTACAAACTCAATTAGATTGAGTATAACTAGTTAACTCAATTGGATCGAGTAAAACTATAAGCATTTTCCAATGGTTGGATAAACAAGAGTTGCATAGAGATGTAATTGATAATTAGTTATCTACCGATCATACTAAATCTTGGACGATTTAGCCAAAGCTAACTCAAGGCGTAGTATCATGTGGATCTTGTCCCGCGAGAATTATAGCTAATTGGTATGAATCTAGTAGTGTGGTTTGACCATATCCATGACTTGATTCTACAAAAGCCCTATAATTCAGTGGGAGCATCATTTAGTTAAAGGCCTAATTAAATGATCAGTGGAATATGATATTTACTTTCTCCTTTATTTATGTTGTAGATTGTCATGTCGACAAACACGAACACTTTCTCCTTACGTTCTGTCCTTGACAAGGACAAGCTCAATGGAGCTAATTTCCTGGACTGGTACAGGAATCTGAGAATCATTCTCACACAAGAAAGAAAACTATACGTCCTAGAGCAGCCCATTCCGGAGGCACCTCCTGCCACTGCCACGCGAGCTGACCAAGATGCTTATAAGAAGCATCAAGATGATGCATTAGATGTGTCATGTCTCATGCTCGCAACCTTGAACTCTGAGCTTTAGAAGCAACACGAGTTGATGACTGCTTATGATATGGTTGAATATCTTCATCAACTATATCAAGGACAAGCAAGGCACGAGAGATTCGAGATCTCTAAGGCATTGTTTCAGTGCAAGATGCAAGATGAGACTCCCGTAGGTCCATACGTACTCAAGATGATTGGGTACATAGAGAACCTACAGAGGTTGGGATTCCCACTTGGCCAAGAACTAGCCACTGACTTGATCTTGCAATCCTTGCCAGAAAGTTACAGTCAATTTGTCATGAATTACAACATGAACGAAATTGATAAACCACTGCCTGAGCTGCTAAGCATGTTGCAAATTGCTGAGCTCAACCTTAAGAAGGTAAAGCCCAACTCCATTTTGATGGTGCAAAAGCATAAAGGCAAGAGCAAGCCTAAAAGCAAGGGAAAGTCCCAAGCCAAGGGCAAAGGCAAGGTAATGAAACCTAAAGGAGGGGTTGCCAAGGATGCTACCTGCTTCCACTGCGGTCAGATCGAGCACTGGAAGAGGAACTGCAAAGGATACCTGGAAGATCTTAAGAAGAAGAGAAATGAGATTTCTACTTCAGGTATATATGTTATAGAAGTCAATCTCTCTATTTCTTCATCATGGGTATTAGATACCGGATGTGCTTCTTATATTTGTACTAATGTACAGGCGCTGAGAAATAGCAGGGCATTGACGAAGGGCGAGGTGGACCTACGAGTAGGCAATGGAGCACGGGTTGCTGCTGTTGCTGTAGGAACTTACTTTCTATCTCTGCCCTCTGGACTTGTACTAGAATTAGATGAATGTTGTTATGTGCCTGCTCTCACAAAGAACATCATTTCAGTTTCTTGTTTAGACAAAAAAGGTTTTTCATTTATAATAAAGAACAAATGTTGTCCATTTATTTAAATGATATGTTCTATTGTAGTGCACCTCTGATGAACAGACTCTACATTCTAGACTTGGAGAACCCCATCTATAACATAAGTATCAAAAGGTTCAAGTCAAATGAAATGAACCGAACCTATCTCTGGCATTGTCGCTTAGGTCATATAAATGAGAATCGTTTATCCCAACTCCATAAAGATGGTTTGCTGGACTCATTTGATTTTGAATCATATGAGACATGCGAGTCATGCCTACTGGGCAAGATGACTAAGACTCCATTTAGTGGACACAGCGAAAGAGCAACTGACTTGTTAGAACTTATACATAGTGATGTATGTGGCCCCTTCAATGTCACTGCCAGAGGTGGTTATAGGTACTTCATTACATTTACTGATGACTTCAGTAGATATGGTTATGCGTATATGATGACACATAAGTCACAATCCTTTGAAAAGTTCAAAGAATTCAAGAATGAAGTACAAAATTAGCTAGGCAAGAGTATTAAAATACTTCGATCAGATCGAGGTGGTGAATACCTTAGCCATGAGTTTTGTGACTATCTAGCTGAGTGTGGGATTCTATCCCAACTCACTCCTCCTGGAACACCACAGTGGAATGGTGTATCCGAAAGGAGGAATCGTACCCTATTAGATATAGTGCAATCTATGATGAGTCACACAGATCTTCCTATATCCTTTTGGGGATATGCTCTAGACACAGCAGCCTTCACACTTAACCGTGTTCCATCCAAAGCTGTGATAAAGACACTATATAGGATATGGACTGGGAGAGATGCCCAGATGTCTTTTATGAGGATTTGGGGTTGTGAGGCTTACGTTCGACGTCAAGTCTCGGACAAACTTGGACCCCAAATCCGATAAGTGCTATTTTATAGGATATCCCAAGGAAATGAAGGGATATTACTTCTACATTCCCAGTCACCACAAAGTGTTTATGGCTAAGACTGGGGTATTTCTAGAAAAGGACTTTGTTTCTAGAAAAACTAGTGGGAGTACGTTCGATCTTGAAGAAGTTCAAGATATGGACTATAACACTGAAGCCTTGATGGAAGTTGAACTAGAACCGTAAAATGTTGTGGATGATGAGATTGTTGCACAAGGAGTTGAGCAACAATAACCTGTTCAAGTAGACCTACCTCTTCGCAGGTCTGACAGGGTACGTCGTCAGCCTGAGAGATACTTATTTCTCTTGTCTGACCATGACGACATTATGCTCGTTGAGAATGAGCCTACCTCCTATCAAGAAGCTGTAATGAGACCAGATTCTGAGAAATGGCTAGAGGTCATGAGATCCGAGATAGAATCCATGTACACCAACCAAGTATGGACTTTGGTTGATCCACCTGAAGGCGTCAAACCCATTGGTTGTAAGTGGGTCTTTAAGAGAAAGACTGATATGGATGGACTTATTACCTATAAGGGTCATTTGGTAGCAAAAGGTTTCAAGCAAATTCATGGTATTGACTATGATGAAATTTTTTCTCCAGTAGCGATGTTTAAGTCCATTCGGATTATGCTTGCTATTACAGCATACCACGATTATGAGATCTAGTAGATGGATGTCAAAACCGCATTTCTGAATGGAAACTTGCTCGAGGATGTGTACATGACACAACCTGAGGGTTTTGTAGATCCACTGCATACTGGTAGAATATACAAGCTGCATAAGTCCATTTATGGACTAAAGCAAGCTTCTTGGAGCTGAAATCTTTGATTCGATGATGCGATCAAACAGTTTGGTTTCATCAAGAATGAAGATAAACCCTATGTCTACAAGAAGGTTGTTGGGAACATAGTTGTCTTCCTTGTATTGTATGTGGATGACATACTACTCATTGGAAATGGCATCCCTTTGTTGCAGTCTATAAAGACTTGGCTGGGGAATTATTTCTCAATGAAGGACTTAGGTGAAGCAGCCTGTATTCTAGACATAAAGATCTATAGAGATAGATCTAAGAGATTGCTTGGCCTAAGTCAAAGTACATATATTGACACGGTATTACTACGGTTTGCCATGCAGAATTCCAAGAAAGGATTTCTACCGATGTCACATGGTGTGAGTCTTTCAAAGACTCAAAGTCCCTCTTCTAGAGAGGAGAGAGACCGCATGGATAAGATCCCTTATGCTTCAGCCATAGGATCTATCATATACGCCATGTTATGTACTCGTCCTGATGTATCGTATGCTTTGAGCATGACGAGCAGATACTAGTCAGATACAGGTGAACGTCACTGGATAGCGGTCAAGAATATTCTTAAGTACTTGAGAAGGACTAAAGAATATTTCTTGATTTTTGGAGGCGATGGCGATCTAGCTGTAAAGGGTTATAGTGATGCCAGCTTCCAAACTGACCAGGATGATTATAAATCGCAGTCTGGGTTTGTGTTTTGCTTGAATGGTGGTGTTGTGAGCTGGAAGAGTTCGAATCAGGACACAATTGCTTATTCTACAACAGAGGCCGAGTATATTGCTGCATCCGAAGCAACAAAGGAGGCAGTCTGGATCCGCAAGTTCATTATTGAGCTTGGGGTGGTTCCTAGCATAGCCGATCCTATAGAGCTCTATTGTGACAACAATGGAGCAATTGCGCAGGCTAAGGAACCTCGCTCACACCAGCGGACCAAACACATACTACGGCGCTTCCATCTCATTCGAGAGATCATCGATAGAGGGGATGTGAAAATTTGCAGAGTACCCACAGAGGCGAACGTCGCTGATCCCTTGTCCAAGGCTTTGGCACAGAGAAAGCATGATGGTCACACTAGGTCATTTGACCTTAGAGCTTACACTAGTTGGCACAAGTGCTAGTAGGAGATTATTAGTGAGAGCCCTAGAGTCGATCATGTGATGATTGTTGTATGGACTCGATGTATCATATTCCTATATTTATAAAGATATTTCTTTATGGTTATTATACTTACTTGTATTGGTGCCAAATAACTAAGTATAATAGCGTCCTTGAGTAGAAGGCTCTTATCTATATCAATCGATTGATTCAATTGATAGTGAGATGATATAGATAACACTACTCTTAATCATTCCTAGTCAAGTATTAACATTCAGGGACAATGTTAATGCGATGAGACTAGCATGTAGGTCAACTCAATGACTTGATCATACAAGTCATGGATATGAGATATCAAGTTGACACATGGGTATGCATTGGAGAATGTATACTGAATGACCCGCTATGAGAAAGTATCATGGATCATTATATGAGTGTCATATACTTTCTCATGTGACTATTAGTATGACTATCAGTCCTTGGACCTGAAGTCACCATGGTTACCTACATAAGGAGTTGCATACTTTGGCTTCGTCAAACGTCACCTGTAAATGGGTGGACTATAAAGGCGACTATTGGGTATGTAACAAATTATGCGGAGGGATGTGAGTGATGTAGATGGGATTTATCCCTCCTATATGACAGGAGTGACATCATGATTCTTGATAGAGTGAGACCACTAAGTGCATGGCCATGCCCAAATAAGTCAATATGAGATATTGAGCTCATTTGATTAGAGTGAGTCTACTTGGAATTCAAGATATAGATTGATCAGAGGATGACACAGTCTATGCCTCAATTGATCAATTTAGATGTCAAGGATAGAAGAGCATTGTCACATATTGTGAGAGTCATAATTAGTAGTCACAATGGCGATGTTGGATCTCAACATTCTTGTAACTTGGGTAGTAATGATGTGTTGCTAGATACCGCTCATTATTTATGTTTCTAAATGGGTTTAGGAGCATTGCCAACGTTACAAGAACTTATAGGGTCACACACAAAGGGCAATTAGATGGAGATTAGGTTCATATGATGGACCAAGAGGATTAGGTTCATGTGATGAACCAAGTTAGATTAAGAGTAATCCAAATTAGACTAATTGAGTTGGACTTAATTTGATTCATGTGTCGAATGAGTCTAGTTTAGACTATGATTCATTGAGTCAATTTAAACCAATGTATAGAGATTCATTAAATTAAATTGATTTGAATCAAATGTTAGATTTGATCAACCATGGGAGATAAGAGGTCAAGTTTGACTTGACTTGAGAGGGAAGATTAAGGGTCAAGTTTGACTTGACCAAATGTCACCTCATTGTAACTTGGCATGGACCGGCCAATGATGATGTTCCACATCATCAAGGCTACATCAATGTGTGTCACCTCATGAGGGAGACCAAGAGCCATGACTCTTGGTATTACATGGAGGTTTAAAACCTCTCAAGAGTGGCCGACCACATTAAGTGAATTCAAGGCTTCATCTTCTTCGTCTTCCTCTCTTCTCTATTCTCCCTCTCCTCCATTGCCGAAACCACTTAAGGGTGCTAGCACACTCTAAGTGGTTCTCTCCACCTTTTGTCTGTGTGGATACGTGTAGAGGAGTGTACTCTTGACACTCTACGAGATCCGGCAACCGTTTGGACGAGCGGGATAAGCAAAGGGCATCGCTACAAGGGTATACTTCTTTTTCATGTAGATCTAAGGTAGATCTAGTGTAGACAAACATGTACATGTATAATTTTTATTTATCTTCGCACGGATCCATGTCTAGCTTTGGGGTTTCCGCAACGCAAAAAGCGGTTTTTGCGGCTCAAATTGCTAACGATAAGCAAATGGATTCTCCATCATAATTAAGCTTTTTAAGCCATTGGATTCTCCTCTCATATTGCTAGCTCCATCGTATCCTTGCCCCCACAAATTAGATATAGATAATCCATGTTGGTACAATAAAGAATCAATAGCAGTTTTAAGTGATAAGGCAGTAGTGTTGCTTACATGTACAATGCCTAGAAAGCATTCAACAATATTTCTCCTTTCATCTACAAATCATAAAGCAACTGTCATTTGTTCTTTAACAGATATATCACGAGCCTCATCAACCAATATAGTAAATAATTCATCACTGAGATCTCCAAGAACAGAATTAGTGGTTAAATAAGCAATGGATCTGATAATATCATTCTGAATATCAAGCGATGTCAATTTGAGATTTGAGGGAGCATTGTCTAGTGCAACTCTATTGATATCCTCATTATGGTCAGCAAGAAATCTTAACAGTTCAAGAAAATTACCATGATTGAGTGAGTTTGTTGATTCATCATGACCACGAAATGCTAATCCTTGACACATAAGAAATCTTATGCAATCAATTGATGCTGTCAAACGAACACGATAATCTATAGCTACTTGATTAGACTGATTGATCAAACAAGTTTCAATATGTTGTTTTTGATTCATTAAATCATAAGCCGTCATCATACACCTGTTGTGAATGCTGCTCTGATTTCCAACATGTTCATTAAAATTTTCTTTCTTTCTCCAATTTTTAAATCCCTCAGTAACAAAAGAATCACCACCACTTTGGCCACCATGATCCGCTTTGAATAAATAGTAATAAAGACAGAAAGATGCATCTTTTGCAATGTTATATTCTAGCCAATTAGGATGAAGACTAAACCATATAGCTCGAAATCTTCGTTTCTCTTTTGGACAAGAACGCCAAGGAAATTCATGATTCTTAGGCTGAAAAGGACCTTTTTACTTTCATTTCAGAAAACTTAACGAGTAAACATAGCGGAATATTAACACAAATACACAGAAAAGACACTAAGGATTTTTTGCTTAGTTCGGAGCCTGGGGCGACTGCTACTCCAAGGCCCGCACATAAGAGTGCTTTCAATGGGTAAACACTGTAGCTTTGGAAAGATTACAATAAGTATAATAAGTACAATAAATGCAATAATAAATTATACCGACAACAATGTAATCTCAAACTTAGAGCTTCTGGTTGTCGAGGTCAAGTTCTGGCTTTGTCACAACGTCTCGTTGGCAGTGTACAGCTGAAAGATCACTTAGAATTTGTTGTATCCAGCTTCTGCTCGAGACAACTTTATAAAGCCCATTGAGGGCGCCTCCAACACCCTGGAGGGTGCTCTCAACCTCGCCGATTTCGCAGCGTGAATGAGATCTGAAGAAGTCGCCTCTTATCCGCCTAAGGGCGCCCTCAACCTCCATGAGGGCACCCTCGCGCCAAGGTCCAGGGTGCCCTTGCGCCAGTGTCCAGGGAGCCCTCAAGCTCCATGAGGGCGCCCTCGCGCCTTGCAGCGAGGTTGCTTCTCCAGGTTCACTTCCTGCAAAATATGTTAGTCCAACATACCCTACAAAACAAAGTTAGGATAATAGAGATATGTAAAATCAAAGTATTTGACAGTCATCGGATTGTCCGATTCTGACTTCGAATTCCCATCTAGAAATCCTAGGTCGAACCGACACCTACTGTTCCCTCATCGGGGAACGCATCCTTACCTACTCCTCTCAAGAGAGTTTACCTATTGTCAGTTGATCCTCCAGACCAATTGGACTTTTGCTAAGTGCTCGAGACTCCAGGACTTTCCGCTGGACGTTCGCTCCACTACCCGCCAGTCTTTCACCTGGTTCACGACACCAGGACTTTCCACCTAGAGTCCTCAACTCTAGGACTTTTGCCCGAAGCCCTCGACCCGCCAAGACTTTTCGCCTAGAGTTACCACCCCCTAAGACCTAGGGTTACAGCCCCCTAGGGTTTTCCCTTTGCCTAATCGCAACTAGGACTTTTCCTTACCTAGGGTTACCACCCCCTAGGGTTTTCCACCTGCCTAACTACAGCTAGGACTTTTGCCTAAGTACACTTAGGATTTTCCTGCAATCTCATTTAACTTGTTAGATAATAAAACAACTTAACTTTGGACCCTTTGACATAATCAAAACACAGGTTTGACTGTCGGATGCTTCCCGCACCAACAGTTATTTCACCTAATTTATCATTAATATAATATTTTAAAAACGTAATTATCTAATTAATGATTATTTGTTTTCAACAATTTATATTCAAAAATAAATAATAAACAAAATTGATAGAAAGAAATCAAAAACATGAATATATATGCAAAATTAACACTATATATTTTTTCAATACTTAAATCTGTAATCAAAAGATATCGAGTAAGAAAATTTTACCTCAATCAAAAGACATTTGTTGTGGAGCGTCGGTAGCGTTGTTAGCAAACGATAGCAGCGATAGCGGTGAAGCGACGATGGTAGCGTTAGCAGCAAATGATAACAGCGTTGCGGCGTTGGCAACGGCGTGTAGTAACAGACCGACAACGACGTGGATGGCAACGGCAATGTGCGACGGAGGATTTTGAGGGCAAAATTAAGATTAGGAAAAAATAAGATGAGAATTAGGGGAGGAAGAAGAACATGGGTAGAGGAAAAAGGAAAGGGTAACAGTGGAGGAAGAAGAAAATAAAAGAGGAAAAAAATAAGGTTCGACGGGAAGCAGTTTCACCGATAGGGAACAAAAACAATGAAAAAGGAAAAAGGAAAAACTTCGACGGAGAGAAAACATGAGAGAGAAAGAGAGAAAAAAGTTTGGACAAATGAGAGAGAGAGAAAAAATAAAAAACGGTGCTAGGTTTTAATTAGAGTTTTTCATAAAAGTCTAAATAGTTTTAGATTTATAAATAAATATTTTTTTATTTTTAACCATATTAATTTTTTTCCTCCAAATCTGAGAGGGGGTGATCGCACTACCCCCACCCCCTCCCAAAGTAGCTATGCCCCTGCCTGGAAACAGAGGCACAACAACTACTGGTGGGGAAATCCTTGTTACTGTGGGAAGAGCTGCGGTCCAAGGTTAGTGATTAGGCCTCTAAGCACAACATCAAGTTCGCTCCTTTAGAGAAGGTAATCGACAAGAGGTTTAAGAAGCACTACCACCCAACTTGGTCGGAGGCATTCATGTTAGATCCATTATACTTGGTAAAGGACATCAGTAGAAAAAATCTTTCCCCCATTTAAGTCTCTAAGCTCTCACTAAGAGAAGGGTGTGGACAAGCTAATCACCAGACTAGTCTCGCACATCGAAGGCCACATTGCTCTCATGAAGCGGGATGAAAGTGAGGTGGAAGTCTAGTAATTACTAGTAAATTTTATCGATTTGGTATTAGATGATTTCCTTCTAATTACCACCAAAAATTACTTTAAACTCGAGGAAGAGTTCTTTCAACCAAGGGTGAATAATGTAGGAGGATTTGAAGATTTTTATTATTTTCTTAGTAATTTCTATCTTTTTGGTAATTTCAGTTTTTTTTATATTTTGGATATTTTGATAATTTCTATCTTTTGTATTTTTTTTTATTTTGCTTCCATTTAAAAATTTTAGAATTGGAGTCTATTAATATTTTTTTCTTTTAAATTCTTTTTTCTTTCTTTACAAGTTAGAAATTATAGTTTATATATTAGGATTTCTTTTCTTTATTTGAGTCTTAGATTCTAAAGTTTATATAAACATCTATTTAACTGTAAGTGGGATAAGTGGGATAATCTTTAGTTATTAAATAATATATTTTTTTAGAAGAAATCTTGAGGATAACGATTTCTCTTCTTGTCTTTTCCTCAATACCCATCTTCTTGTCAACCTACAAAATAATTGCTATCCTATCTGACGTCAGATTTGCTTCGTGAATACTGTGAAGTGATGCTCATTCATAATTGTTCTTCCAACGATAAGCACAAGTATCAACAAGACACTAAAGAGGAGGCAAAAATATGAAAGGTGTAAGCTTTTATTTTTTTCAAGTTGTTCATGCATATAAGTTCAATATACTATACATCATTTGTGGTTGCTTTATACAAAAATAGCACCACTAAACATCATTGTTTAGGAGTTGTTTTATATAAAATAACATCACCTTGTAGTTATATGCATCATTTTAGTGTTGTTTAGTATAAGATAGTTGTATTATGTATAAAGTAATTTCAAAATGATATTGTTTTGTACAAAACTATTACAGAGTGATGTTGCTTTGTACAAAATAGCTTCACCATTGGTGTTGCTTTCTACAAAGCAACTCTAAGGGTTATCAAGTTGTCGGTTCATATTGTTGTGGTTAGACCACTTACGAACAAAGATGCATTTAGATATGAAATAAAAGGGTGGTTTTATAAAACTTGAAAGAGGGACATCATTTTGATGATATAAATAAAAAATACATTCTTTTAATTGTTGTCAATCTAAAATTCACTTGTTAGATCCTTTCATTTTCATAAATTTTTGACATCCAAAGAATTTAAGAGGTATGATTGATAATAATTAAATAAAAATTTTTTAAATATCCTTAATTATTTATATCATAAAAACGACCTTTTACTAAAAAAAAATAATAAATTTGCCATGAAAAAAAAATCATCATAAAATTATTTTGCAACAAAAATTGAGATGAAAATATTTTCGTTGTCAATCCACCATCATCAAATTTTGCAACGAAATTATGAAAATTCATCACAAATTCTACGATGAATTTTTTTTCCTCTTAGAATTTGTTACAAATATGTGATGAAAATTATTTCGCCGCAAATTTCATGATCTCAAATGTATGACAAAAATATATTTTTGTCGCAAATTGACAATGAATTATTTTTCATCGACAAAAAGGTTGCATATTTGTGAAGAAGCCATGTGATTTCATGAGAAAAAAAATCCGTTTTCATCATAGATTTACAATTAAAACATATTTTTTGCAATGAAAAATAATTCGTCGTCAATCTACAATGAAAATAATTCATCTCAGAACTCTGACGAATCTTGATTCATCATAAATTTGTGATGAATCAATATTCATCACAAAATTATGATAAATAATGTTACAAAAAGTTTACGATGAAAATATTTTCGTTGCAAAATTCAAACCTTTTTAATAGAAGCTCTCGATTTGTGCATTTAGCATGTATACATATCATATCAAACCCATCCAATACATCATGCAATTAACATTCAACACATCCAATTAACATTTTCAACACATCCTATAATTAACATTTCCATCACATCCTATAATTAACATTTTCAACACATCCTACAATTAACATTCAAAGAAGTCATCCAAAATAACTACAAGTCATACATATCATATCCATAACTACAAGTCATACATATCATATCCATATATAACTACAAATCATGTAATATATCAAAGTTCATCAACAAATCATAATATCTAAACAACAAGTCATCTCACATGTCATTAAAAATAATAAGTCATCAACATGTCATCAAACAACAAGCCTCCTTTTTTGCCTCATGAGACACTTCCTTCTCCTTCTTTAATCCTTCTTCTCTTCCTAAGTCAAATTACAAACAAACATTAAGTAATGTTTATAATAAAAAAAATGTGTCTAACATATCAATGACATATGTGTCTAACATTTATAACAAATAAAACTTAATTCATTATCATAGCATATCAAGGGTATATATGTGTTTTGTGAGTTGTAACATATACATACATCCTTAATTTTCAAAATATGTCATTTATCCTTAATTTTATGAAATATATATGATGTGTGCAAATCCACAAGTGCACGGAAATGTCGTCAAGTAATAAAAGATCAAATCCACAAGGACAGTGAATCAGGTACTAGTCAGAATGCCCATGTAGGTTATCTAGAGAATTAATAGTGGTTGAAGCCATGAACAAGCTAGGGAGAATGAGAAAGAGAGTTGAGAGTGGGATGCGAACAAGAGAGAATTAAGGGGGAGGCAGAAAAGAGAGCCAAGCCAGAGAAGTAAGTGAAGGATGAAGTGATTCTAGGATTTTGGTTTCTCTCAAATAATTATAAACACTTAATCTATGTTTGGTTTCTTATCGTCAATGAGTATTTATGTAGATAGATTATTCTATGATATCTGATGTGAACTTTGGGTACTACAATGACGTACCAACCCTAATCATCGTCTACTTTTGGAAGTATCGCAACTAGTGATCGAAACCTAGGGGGAACCCTATCACAAGATCCCTCAACTTTTAATTAACCACTTTTTCTACTGTGTGACAATGAATTAGGTTTGATCCATTAAACTCTATGACGGCCTAGGATTCCTTACGGCATACTGGGTTGCACTTACGTATCCAACTCTCTGTATCTTGGTTTTTTATGGATCAAGGTTGGTGTTGGTGCAATCGACTTCCAAGGTTTTAATGTTCGATAAATATATTTAATAAAGCTTGATCAAGGGAAGTCCTAGTCATAGCTAGGCAAGGGTGAGAAGTCAACCAAGTAACTAGTCCTAACTGTGGTTAGGTAAGGGGAGTCCTAGTTGTGGTTAGGAAAGGAAAATCTCAGTAGATCGTGGAAGTCAGGTAGAAGGATTCAATAGGTCCGGAGGACCCAATATCGAATCCCTAGTGGGTCAATCCAATGCTGAGTCTTGGTGACTGGAGCCAAGTGAAGAAAACCCTAGGAGAAGGTAACCTTAGGTCCCAGTGAGTGAAGCCAGGTGGAGAAAACCTTAGAGATAGGTAAATCTAGGTTCTGGTGAGTGAAGCTAGATGGAGAAAATTCTAAGGGGAGGTAACCTTAGGTAACGGGAAGTCTTAGAGGAGTAAACTCCAAGCAAAGTTGATCGGTTGACCAGACCAGCGAATCTTGATAAATCTAAGTTTAGTTTTACCATAGTGTTCTGTATTACTATTATTGTTATTGGCTAATGTAGTATTGCAGAAAAAAGCTTTAGTGGATCAGGGATTAGACACTGAGCAAAGAAAGTCCAAACAGATCTGGAGGATCAATGTTTGGCAGGTAAGTTGAGGTAAATAACTAGAGAGAAGCGACAGTGAGATCGTGTTTCTGAAAGGAACAACCTAAGGTCGCTGATCGAACTAAAGAAATCTGGAAGATTGCTAAATTGAGATCAACACAGTGTTACTATTAATTACTACTCATGCATCAACTATAGTAACCTTTGTTTTATAGGGACATATTTTGTTTAACTCTGTTTTGTAGGAATCAGTTTGATCGGTCGACCAAACTCATGGATCGGTTAATCAAACCAGGTTAATATAGAACAAAGATCAGATCGAGCTGAAGCAAAGAAAGAAGCCAGGCTGATTAGTCAACCAAATCCAGGGATTGGTCGACTGAACGATCACCTCATTAATGATGAATTAAGTGTGAATCTCGGTGAACAGGGAAAGTTCACTATTCGGTCAACCGAACAAGGTGATTGTTTGACCAAACCATTAAAGCTCATAAATGTGCAAGGATCGGATTTTAATAAAGAAGGAAAGTACAGGGTTCAATCGACTGATAGGAGGTTCGGTCGATCGAACGAATGAGTCGACTGATGGGTTTATCAGTCGACTGAACCATGCTTATAAAAGGGAAGTTTGAGGTCCAAGGTAGGAATTAGCTTTTGGTTCATCTCTATGCTAAGTTTCTGTTCATGCTACTGCTCTACTACTCATCATCAAGCAAGCTACTGCTCCAACCAAGTGTCGACGATCTTCATCACTATTCTTTTCGGTATATTTATATTTAGCTTGCACTGTACTTAATCTCATATAAGATAGTAGGTTGTTATTATCTTATAACTTTATTGTACAAATTGCTTCTTTCCGAAAGTTTCACACTACAAAAAAAAAACCTTTAGAAGCGGTTTTAAGACACCTATAGCAGCGGTTTTCAACCCCTGCTAAATCTATTGCACCGGTTCAAAACCGTTGCAGATGTTGGCGACGCTAAAGCCAACAGATGCGGTAAAGTTGACCGGTGGTTTATGAATAAGAGCCGATTCTGTTGGATACCTATAGAAGCGGTTAATGACCGATCCGGATGTATACTTATAGAAGCGATTAATGACCGATTCTGTTGGATACCTATAGAAGCGGTTAATGACCGATCCTGATGTATACTTATAGAAGTGGTTAATGTTGGTTGCTACTCGGAAATCCTAGAGGTTCCACTGTACAAAAATTTTGTACAAAGGTCTGAACCTTTTCCTAGCTACCATGTGTTCTTTTAAATTAAATTTTGGATCGCCTGCGGAACTTAACACGTTTGATCCAAAACGTAATCTATTTGTTCTTTTAGGTTTTGACTTGGATCTCCTGCGGAACTTAACACGTTCGACCCAAACCACCTTAAGTTATTAATTACATTAAATATTAATTTCCATAATTGGTTCCCAGTACTGACGTGGCGAGGCACATGGCCTTCTTGGATATGGGAGCAACCACCACCGACTAGACAAAACCTTTTATAGAAATCTAATATTTAATTTCCTAAAATAACTTTAGGTTAACCGAAAAGAACAATCAAATCACAAGGAAAAATAAAACAAAAGAACACAACTTCGAAAAACATATTCGAAATACTAGAATCGTAAGCCTCTTGTATTTGGTATTATTTCCAAAAATAACTAGTATGATGCGGAAAGAAAAAATACTAGTTATACCTTTTAGAAAGACCTCTTGATCTTCTACCGTATTCCTCTTCTAACCTCGGGCGTTGTGTGGGCAACGATCTTCCGAGATGAGAATCCACCAAAGCACCTTCTTCTCCTTTCTTCAAGTTTCGGCCAAGCACAAAGCTTCCAAAAGATGAAGATCTTTTCCACCAACCAAGCTCCAAGGGATACAAGCTTTTTCTCCTTCTTCTTCTTCTTCTCAAGTAGTATCCGGCCACCACAAGAGCTCCAAGCAAATAGAGAAGGTTCGGCCACCACCAAGAGGAAGAGAGAAGAAAGGTTGGCGACACAACACCAAGGAAAAGAGGGAGAGAAATAATAGAGGTTGTTCACCATGAAGCCTTCTCTACCCCTTCTTTTATAATCCTTGGTCTTGGCAAATAAGAAAATTTAATTAAAACTTCCTTAATTCTTTTGCCATGAAAAGGAAAATTTATTTAATTAAAACAATTTTCCTTTTCTCAATTTACATGGCCGCCACCATCAAGCTATAAACAAGGAGAGTTTTAATTAATTAAAACTTCCTAATTTGTCTCCAGAAATTTATAAAATTTCTCCAATAATTTAATCCCTTCATGATTGGTTTATAAAAAGGAAATTTAATAAATTAAAATCTTTCTTTTAAACATGTGGATAAAAATAAAGTTATCTCTAAAAATTAAAATCTCTTTTGATCTACAAATAAGGAAAGATATCAAATCTTTTCTCAATCTTTTGTAGAAACTAATAAAAGAGAATTATTAATTTTTAAACTTTTCTTTTAAATCATGAACATGGTTAAAAAGGAAAGTTTTCTTAAAATTTAAAATCCTCCTTTAATCAACAAATAAGGAAAGATTTCAAATTTTAAACTCTCTTTTAAACATGTAGATGATTTACAAATAAGGAAAGTTTTTACCAAAAACTAAAACCATCCTTTTAAACTACAAATAAGGAAAGAGATTAATCTCTTCTCTTAATCTTTTGTAGAAAACTATAAAAGGAAATTTTTAATTTTTAAACTTTCTTTAAAATCATGATATCCACATAAGAAATAATTCTAATAAAAATCCTTTTAATATTCTAGTGGCCGGCCACCTAAGCTTGGGACCCAAGCTTTGGCCGGCCACCTACATGACTCATCCACTTGGTCTTGGCCGGCCCTAGCTTGGGTTCCAAGCTAGCTTGGCCGGCCCCATTGGATGGGTAAGAAGGTGGGTATGCGGTGGGTATAAATCTCTATATACTAGAGGCTACGATAGGGACCGAGAGGAGGAATTGGTTTTGGTCTCCCGATGAAATTAAGCATCCCGTGTTCGCCCCGAACACACAACTTATTTTCATCAATAATAATTCATTCCACTAAAGAACTATTATTGAACTACCGCACCAATCCCAAATTACATTTTGGGCTCCTTCTTATTATGAGCATGTTAGTCTCCCTGTGTTTAAGATATCGAATGTCCACTAATTAAGTGAGTTACTGACAACTCATTTAATTAATATCTAGGTCCAAGAGTAGTACCACTCAACCTTATCGTCATGTCGGACTAAGTCCACCTGCAGGGTTTAACATGACAATCCTTATGAGCTCCTCTTGGGGACATTATCAACCTAGTATCTCTAGGACACAGTTTCCTTCTATAATCAACAACACACACTATAAGTGATACCATTTCTCAACTTATCGGGTTTATTGATTCATCGAACTAAATCTCACCCATTGATAAATTAAAGAAATAAATATCAAACATATGTGCTTGTTATTATATTAGGATTAAGAGCACACACTTCCATAATAACTGAGGTCTTTATTTCTTTATAAAGTCAGTATAAAAGAAACGACCTCTAATGGTCCTACTCAATACACTCTAAGTGTACTAGTGTAATTATATAGTTAAGATAAACTAATACCTAATTACACTACGACCTTCCAATGGTTTGTTCCTTTCCATTATGGTCGTGAGCTACTATTTATAATTTATAAGGTACTGATAACATGATCCTCTGTGTGTGACACCACACACCATGTTATCTACAATATAAATTAATTGAACAACTACATTTATCATAAATGTAGATATTTGACCAATGTGATTCTTATTTCTAGATAAATGTTTATACAAAAGCTAGGCTTTTAGTATACACTCTAACAATCTCCCACTTATACTAAAAGATTATGCTGTCATACATCTGATTCCCAACCCTTCAACATGTCCATCAAAAGCTCTTGCCTTAAGGACCTTAGTGAAAAAATCTATAGGTCATCATCTAGGTAGCAACAACTTCTCCTCGTTTATACGATTTCTCGTATTGGGTGGTACTTGCGCTCTATTGTGTTTACTTGCCTTATAGACTTATGGTTTCTTCAAGTTTGCTCTGCACCAATATTATTACAATAAATTGTAATAATCTTTGGACAAACCAGAAATCATATCTAAGTCTATCTTGAGGTTGTTGAGTCATTCAGCTTTTATGGCTACCTCAGAGGCTTGCCATATACTAAACTTCTATGGTGGAGTCCAGAAAAACACCTATGCTTATCACTCTTCCATAGTTATGACTTTACCTCCTAAAGTAAACACAAAACCCCGAGGTTGACTTATTATTGTCCCTATCCGATTGGAAGTCAAAATCCATGCAACCCACAAGGACCAAATTAACTGCCTTGTAAGTTAGCATATAATCTCTAGTGCATCTAAGGTACTTCAATATATGCTTTACTGCAGTCCACTGTCCTTGTCCAGAGTTATTTTGATATCTGCCAACTATGCCTTTGGCAAAACAGATTTCTTATCTCATGCATAACATTCATTAGGCTTCCGACAGCCGAAGCATAAAGAACTGCCTTTATTTCCTTTATCTCCTTTAATGTCTACAGAGACATATCTTTAGATAAAGTTACTCCATCCTGAAAAAGTAAGAAACCTTTCTTGGAGTTTTGCATGCTTTAAAACGAGCAAGGATTTTTCCGATGTATGAAGCTTGGGATAAGTAAAATATTCTTTTCTTGCGATCCCTTATTACTTTGATCTCAAGAATATATACATTCTCCCAAGTCCTTTATATCTAATTGTTTGGACAACCATACCCTTACTTCTGACAACATTTTGATATTGTTTCCAACTACCAAAAATGTTATCTATGTATAGTACAAGAAATACCACCACGCTTCCATCACACCTTTTGTATACACAAGACTTATCCGGTTACTAAATATATCCATAGGTCTGAATTACTTTGATAAACCGGATGTTCCAAGACCTTGAAGCTTTGCCTCAGTCCATAGACTGATTGAGCTTTACACAAGATGCTCTTAGCCCTTTGCAATGAACCCTTCTGGTTGCTTTATATGGATGCTTTCTTCAAGACTTCCATTAAGGAATGCTGTCTTGACATCCACTTGCCAAATAGATAAAAGAATCCGGATAGACTTAAGCATGACTACCAGTGAAAAAAGTTTCCTTTTTCATCAAGCCTTGCTTTGAAGGTTTCAACCTTCCTGTCTATCCCTCTTTTCCTATTATAGACCTTTTACACCCAAAGGCTTTTACACCACTTGGTGGTTCTATAAGCTTCCAGATTTTATTAGAATACATATATTCTAATTCTATTATTCATTACTCTTTGCCAAGATGCTGTATATTTATCTTGGAGTGCTTCGTCATATGTCCGGAGATCAGGTTCATGCCCTTCAGGGATCGAGTTCAAAAACTCTCCCAAAACATGAACCTATTTAGGTTGCCTAACAACCCTCCCACTACGACAAGGCACTTTCTGCAATTGTGTATCATTTGTGATACGTGTTGCAGTTTTCTTGTGGTATCTCATCTTGTACAGTTGGTACTAGGTTAGACATGTCCTTTATTATTTCCTTAAGAACAAATTTACTTATGAGCACTTGGTTCATTATATAGTCCTTTTCTAAAAATCAGTCATTGATGCTAACAATGACCTTCTGATTTTTAAGACTATAAACCTACTTTTGTTTATCTAGGATAACTTACAAACAAGTGAACTCCTATCCAACTTATCATTGTCTCTCTTTAACATATGTGCTGGATTACCCGAATCCGAATATGCTTCAAAATAGGTTTTCACCTATTCAGCAATTCTATATGAGTAGAGAGTTCTAACTTGGAAGGTACTATGTTCACTTTCGTTTTCAGAGTTTATCCTTAAAACAAATTTGGTAATTTTCTGAATAACTCATCATCTATCTAATTATTCCATAAGAGTCCTTTACCTTCTTTCTACTACACCATTCTGTTGGGGTGTACCAGATGCAGTTAGTTGGGATTGAAATCCAACTTTTGATAAGTGACTCCTAAAATCTCTCAAGAGGTACTTGCCACTACGATCTTCCATAGTGACCTTTTACTTTAACATTTCTCCACATCAACCTTGTACTCTTTGAACTAATCAAAGTACTTAGTCTTTCGGTACATTAAGTAAATTTATTTGTATCTTGAATAGTTGTCTATTAAATAGACAAAATATTCAATACTACCTCTTGTCTGGATAGTCATAGGATCACACAAATCAGAATCGTTTTCAACATATCTTTGACTCCATACCCCTTGGACTTAAAAGCTTCTTGGTTATTTTCCTTCCAAGTAAGACTCGTAGGTTGGAAAGATTTCCACTACCAATGAACCCAAAAGTTCATCAGCTACCAATGAATCCTACTCAAGTATAACCTAGCTTTAGATGCCAAAGATATAATTGGTTCATTTCCGAAGGTTGCTTTCTCTTAAAATTAGAAGATGTGTTACTAATTTCCATTTGTTGCATCGTGGGAGTTTATTGGATTATAAATTGTCAACCATCATACCAGAATAGATAACTTTCCTATTTTTCTTGATAACAACTTTGTTATCAAAATAGACATAATATCTATAATAGTTTAGAAACTGAAATCAGGTTCTTTCTAAACTTGGTACGTAAAGACAATTACTTAAAATCCATATTTTATTCTTATCAAAGGATAAACATCTCCCACTGCAACAGTTACCACTTTTACAGTAGTGCCCATGTGGACGGTGATTTACCTTTCATTTAGTTATCGGGTTTCCTGGAACCCTGCAATGAATTGCATACATGATTAATGGCATCTTGTATCTACACTCCAGGTTCTGGTAGATAACACCACTAGACATGTTTCAACTAATGAATTACATACACCTAAATTGTTCTTAGTTCTAAGAAGACAGTCTACCTTAATGTCCAAGTCATATTTCCAATCATTACAATTAGGACTACTAAGTCTTTTTCTATAGTATGATTACTAGGGATTGACAAACATCCTAAGAATCACAAAAACATTTGGTCAAGATCAACTCCTTAAAATCTCCATGAATTTTGTGTATACAAAATCGAAGAGAAGATTTTATTCATTAATTTTATTATCTCGTCAACTTTACTTTATGACGAATAAAATTAATAGTTGATCTGTCTTTGATCAAATATTTGGTCAAAACTCTTTGAATTTAAAATAACATTGATTCCTCAAATAATATTATTTAAATTTACCAACACCTCAAACACCGTGAATTTTGCATGCCACGTTAGTGTGGACGTATACAAATTCAACATTTGTAAAAGGAGGGTTTTACCCATTAACTATCTTGTCAACGTATCTTTATGACAAATAAAATTATCTCAAACACCGTTAATTTTGTATGCCACGTTAGTGTGGACGTATACAAAATCAATCATTTGTAAGAGGGGTTTTAACCCTTTAATTTTATTATCTTGTCAACCTAGTTTTATGACAAATTAATAGTTGGTTTCATTTGGTCACACAAATAATAGCAGTGACTCCGATGGGGAGGATACTATTAGATGTGTCTAAGTGTATACCATTACTTGACACTAAGTCCATTAATAAGATTATGCCCCTTCCGTTGGGGAAGATCACACGCTCTTAATTAACTTCCTATAGTCATCCAAAAATGGAAGTCTGTTCTAGTGATCCACAAACAAGCTCATCCGTTATGGAGGAAGGCACTCAGAGCCAACGCGCAAGCTTGTTTGCATCACTTACAAACCAGTAATGGAGACCATGGGATTTACTTAAAAATCCCTCTCCCACTTAGTTATTTATAAATGAGGAATTTTAACTATGCTAGCCTACTAAATATGTAAACCAACATGCACACACAGCACAATATAAAAGCAATAAATAGAAAATCTAATTTTCAACTATTATGGCTTTTATCTCTAGTTGTCCTCCGTGTGTTGTCATCCCAAGCTGCTGCCATATTTGGCCACCGCTACCGGGTCTAGCTGTCGCATCCATCTTGCTCCTAGTTCCGCTGCGCCTCTGGTCCTCAGAAAGTTCCACGCTTTGCAAGATTAGATCCGCGACATAAATAGAATTTTACATTTTGATCCTATATTCCATAAAAGGAATGTACATGTATCTAGATCAAAAATAAAATCCTAATAAAACTAAATACAGCTCCTGCTATATTTTATAATACAATCATGCACACACAATAAAATGCCCTTGACATGTCCAAGGGTCCAATCACACACATAATAACTATAAGCCATAATAGTTGGATCCTGCATCCACAAAGTTAGCACATCCTACTATTAACCTGCCTAAATTATGTATGACATGTGCATAATTAAACTAATACCAAATACACAAAGGCAAAACCCTAGCTCTGATACCAATTGTTGGTTGCTACTCGGAAAGCCTAGAGGTTCCACTGTACAAAAATTTTGTACAAAGGTCTGAACCTTTTCCTAGCTACCATGTGTTCTTTTAAATTAAATTTTGGATCGCCTGCGGAACTTAACACGTTTGATCCAAAACGTAATCTATTTGTTCTTTTAGGTTTTGACTTGGATCTCCTGCGGAACTTAACACGTTCGACCCAAACCACCTTAAGTTATTAATTCCATTAAATATTAATTTCCATAATTAGTTCCCAGTACTGACGTGGCGAGGCACATGGCCTTCTTGGATATGGGAGCAACCACCACCGACTAGACAAAACCTTTTATAGAAATCTAATATTTAATTTCCTAAAATAACTTTAGGTTAACCGAAAAGAACAATCAAATCACAAGGAAAAATAAAACAAAAGAACACAACTTGAAAACATATTCGAAATACTAGAATCGTAAGCCTCTTGTATTTGGTATTATTTCCAAAAATAACTAGTATGATGCGGAAAGAAAAAATACTAGTTATACCTTTTAGAAAGACCTCTTGATCTTCTACCGTATTCCTCTTCTAACCTCGGGCGTTGTGTGGGCAACGATCTTCCGAGATGAGAATCCACCAAAGCACCTTCTTCTCCTTTCTTCAAGTTTCGCCCAAGCAAAGCTTCCAAAGATGAAGATCTTTTCCACCAACCAAGCTCCAAGGGATACAAGCTTTCTCCTTCTTCTTCTTCTTCTCCAAGTAGTATCCGCCACCACAAGAGCTCCAAGCAAATAGAGAAGGTTCGCCACCACCAAGAGGATGAGAGGAAGAAATGGTCGACCACAACACCAAGGAAAAGAGGAGAGAAATAATAGAGGTTGTTCACCATGAGCCTTCTCTACCCCTCTTTTATAATCCTTGGTCTTGGCAAATAAGGAAATTTAATTAAAACTTCCTTAATTCTTTTGCCATGAAAAGGAAAAATTTATTTAATTAAAACAATTTTCCTTTTCTCAATTTACATGGCCGGCCACCATCAAGCTATAAACAAGGAGAGTTTTAATTAATTAAAACTTCCTAATTTGTCTCCAGAAATTTATAAAATTTCTCCAATAATTTAATCCCTTCATGATTGGTTTATAAAAAGGAAATTTAATAAATTAAAATCTTTCTTTTAAACATGTGGATAAAAATAAAGTTATCTCTAAAAATTAAAATCTCTTTTGATCTACAAATAAGGAAAGATATCAAATCTTTTCTCAATCTTTTGTAGAAACTAATAAAAGAGAATTATTAATTTTTAAACTTTTCTTTTAAATCATGAACATGGTTAAAAAGGAAAGTTTTCTTAAAATTTAAAATCCTCCTTTAATCAACAAATAAGGAAAGATTTCAAATTTTAAACTCTCTTTTAAACATGTAGATGATTTACAAATAAGGAAAGTTTTTACAAAAATTAAAACCATCCTTTTAAACTACAAATAAGGAAAGAGATTAATCTCTTCTCTTAATCTTTTGTAGAAAACTATAAAAGGAAATTTTTAATTTTTAAACTCTCTTTTAAAATCATGATATCCACATAAGAAATAATTCTAATAAAAATCCTTTTAATATTCTAGTGGCCGGCCACCTAAGCTTGGGACCCAAGCTTTGGCCGGCCACCTACATGACTCATCCACTTGGTCTTGGCCGGCCCTAGCTTGGGTTCCAAGCTAGCTTGGCCGGCCCCATTGGATGGGTAAGAAGGTGGGTATGCGGTGGGTATAAATCTCTATATACTAGAGGCTACGATAGGGACCGAGAGGAGGAATTGGTTTTGGTCTCCCGATGAAATTAAGCATCCCGTGTTAGACCCGAACACACAACTTATTTTCATCAATAATAATTCATTCCACTAAAGAACTATTATTGAACTACCGCACCAATCCCAAATTACATTTTGGGCTCCTTCTTATTATGAGCATGTTAGTCTCCCTGTGTTTAAGATATCGAATGTCCACTAATTAAGTGAGTTACTGACAACTCATTTAATTAATATCTAGGTCCAAGAGTAGTACCACTCAACCTTATCGTCATGTCGGACTAAGTCCACCTGCAGGGTTTAACATGACAATCCTTATGAGCTCCTCTTGGGGACATTATCAACCTAGTATCTCTAGGACACAGTTTCCTTCTATAATCAACAACACACACTATAAGTGATACCATTTCCCAACTTATCGGGTTTATTGATTCATCGAACTAAATCTCACCCATTGATAAATTAAAGAAATAAATATCAAACATATGTGCTTGTTATTATATTAGGATTAAGAGCACACACTTCCATAATAACTGAGGTCTTTGTTTCTTTATAAAGTCAGTATAAAAGAAACGACCTCTAATGGTCCTACTCAATACACTCTAAGTGTACTAGTGTAATTATATAGTTAAGATAAACTAATACCTAATTACACTACGACCTTCCAATGGTTTGTTCCTTTCCATTATGGTCGTGAGCTACTGTTTATAATTTATAAGGTACTGATAACATGATCCTCTGTGTGTGACACCACACACCATGTTATCTACAATATAAATTAATTGAACAACTACATTTATCATAAATGTAGATATTTGACCAATGTGATTCTTATTTCTAGATAAATGTTTATACCAAAAGCTAGGCTTTTAGTATACACTCTAACAGTTAATGACCGATCCTGCTGGATACCTATAGAAGCGGTTATAACCGGTTCTAAAGGTGTAGTTATAGAAACGATTAAAACCGCTACTACTATTATTGAATTAACAATTTTACAAAAAAAAATCCTATTTTCTATTGTACCGGTAGAATTCCAAATCAAATGCTTAAATTTAAATCAATTGACAATATTCATATTTCATTTCACAAACCTAATTTATTTCCATAACACATAAATATAAATTTGATTACCAAATCAACACATAGAATTTGTATTTCATTTCAAAATATTCATAACATTTAACTCCACACTATAACACAAACATAATATTTTCTTCAATCTCCAAAATATATACAACTTTCAATAACAAGTTTTTCTCTATCAAAAAAAACATCAAAAGGCATGTGCTCCAAACAACAAAAGGCATGCGCTCCCAACGACAAAAGACGTGCTTCAAGCGACAAAAGACATTTGCTCCAACCTTCAATAGCAACCTTCAATAGAACCACCAAATTATATTCTATCAACATATTTGAATATATAATAAAAAAAATATTTAACAAAAGCTTATACCAAACAAGAAGACAAGTAAATATTTAACAAGATGGCAGTTTTGTTGTAGACTTTTCTTTAGTCCGTATGTTCAATCATCACCAATCAATAACCAAACTAAATTAGTTTAAAAACTAATAAAGTTTAACCAAACATAAAACCTATACTAGGTCACCAAACCTCATGCCACAGTAGAGAGCTAAATTCAATAAGTTTAACTGGGACATTGTGAATAAGCTTGCTGATTAAGAAAAATTCAAATTTGCAATTGTAACATGGAGACAAAAAACTAATGATGAATTAGGAGGGAATAAACAATTGCCTAGATTTGTTATCAAATTCTAACTTTGGATGAAATTGATGTTTACTGAAACTTAGGGTAAAAATCTAAACTAAATTAAGCAATTCACCCTTGTTAGATTATCATGCCAATATATATGCCAAAAGATATATATTAGTAATAGAAGACAAGTTTTGTTGTCCTCTGCGAGTGGGGTCTTGGCACACTTGGAAGTATGAACTATGCATGCACCAGTAGGGTTGATACAATAGCTTCTTGTTCCCACTATAATGCAGGAAAGAACATTCAGTAGACCTACAAGAACGAGTTCTTCGAGCTCTATGTTTATAGGTTTTGGGCCAGGTATCACAATAACTTTCACTGAGCTTAAGCTCTAATTAACACAGTTTATATACTCCTATAGGAAGAATTGTCTACAAAGTAAAAGCTTGGCAACAGTACAATATATATTATATAGCATGTACAAAGTAAAAGCTTGTGTAATTAAAAAACCAACCTCTCTAGTTATTATCTGTTTCTGGTGATGAGGAGGATCTACACCTATCTTCTTCCGCACGTGATGGAACTTGTTGTTGCATAATATTTGCAAACATAGCTGCCATCTACAAAAATAAATAAATTTGCTATTAATGTACTTAACAATACAAATAATTTTAAACAATTATTTTTTAGTGAGAAATGTTATTACTTGTGCCGGTAATAATTCGGGTCCACGAGAGCCCCCAACACTTCTCGACATCATACTTAACATTACTCGTGCAAAATTTTGGATCTGATCATTATCTTGCATTTGTTTTTTCATCAGCTCTATTTCTGTTTGTCGTTGTGCTTCTCGCAACTCCATATCTTTAATTTTCTCTCTCATTTCGTTAAATTTGTCCGTCAAATCTGAATTTGAGTGATAATCTTGCCAATACATTGAGGTACGTTTACATTGCTCTGGGAAAACTTGGCTAGGTAGCGCACCAGCTCCTAAACATCGCACCCGACCAGAATGCTCAGGTCCAAAAACCTCACTATATAAAGAATATAATTAAAGTCGAATCATATGTAACAACTTTTACAAAAATAAAATGAAATTATAAGTAAATTGTTACCGAAATGCCTCCTCATGAACTTCCAATGGTTGTGTTCCTTCAGGTTTATCTTGGAGGAGACGATCTACAGCCTCTTTAAGTAAATTCTAACAAGAAAATAATTTGTTACTATAAATAAAAAAATATATAAAAGTTAACTTAAAAAGTAAAATTTTATTACCTCAATTCGTATTGCCTCATCGTCAATAGCGGCACCTCCTTTCTTTCTACTTCTCCGACTTAATTGTTGTATTTCAATACGACTTGGTTTTCTACCATTCTCTTGAGACTAACAAGATAAGAAATCCACATTTAACACAAAATATTAATAGAATAAATTATTCTATAGGTGCAACAACTTATATTACTAATTTACACATTTCATCAAAAGCTAACTAATATAAATTACATTGCTTGTAATCAATGTTTAGAATCTCATAAAACCTTGAAACTTCAACGATAAGAGCATTAAAGTGTAAAACAATAAATGAACATTGAGAAACTAATTATAAAGAAGAAAAGAAAAAATTTGATTCTTACAAATTTATATTCCAATGACGGAATATTAGTGCATCCCTGTGCATGAGTCCCTTTCTTTTTGTTTGCATTTTCTCTATTGATTTTTGAAGTTTTCTGGCACAAAAATTTATAATGAAATTATAACATTTATAAACTTATGTCCAAAATAATTCATACTAGTAGTACCTCAGTAGACTTCCAATAGTTACATAAAACTTCCCAAGTTTGAGGTGTCAATCCATGAGGAATGGGTTGTATTGCAACAAGCTCTTCTAGTGAAGTATTTGAATCATAAGATGTAGCTTTCACTTCAGTCCTCCACCGTCTCCATGCGGCCCCCATCATTTGCATTATAACTCTTCTATGGTGATTGGGAATATAGAAACGTGCCTATAAACATAAAATAAAATATGTTCATGCTTTAAATTTAAAATTGAAGCTAAACTCTTGTAAACTTACGGTAACAAGTTTCCATGCATCATTCAGGCGATTTGCCGGCATTTTTCTCCAATCTAAAAAATGTAGGGGCAACACAAGTCCATTCCGTGCAATAGTCCCAATAAAATTTGCAAGCGTCGGTTGTAAATCACCGTAAGGTTGTCCCCTTTCATTGAATTCAACAACGAGCACATGATCAGGATGTAATGCATGAATATCTCTCATGATAGTCTTGCCACGTTTTCTTTGCTGACTTTGGGATGAAGACATGACCTCATTTTCAACTGAAAAAAGTAATTTGCACTTAGTGTTGCAAAAATAATTTACTGTTCATATCCAAAAATATTTTTCACCTTGTTCATTAACCTCCTCATTTTGTATCTCCAATGGTGAATGGGATGTTGTATATTGTGATTCATTTCCATCATCAACTCCTCTGTTACTTGATTCTTCTCTCCTAGATCGTCTTTGGCTATTTTGGATTAGCTTTCGCATTCTTTTGTTTGCCATTTTCGAAAGTTACCTACATAACACAATATAGAAATATAAGTGAACATCCATCATCAATATTGTCAAATAGATTACAAATGGATCAATAGGGAGGTATAATGCATGGTTGGTGGCCAATAAGATTGACTATATAGAGCCTTTCATTGAATTACAAAAGAATAATGTTAGCATTCTTCTCAATCGACCTTATTGTTTCTGATGTTCTCAAAAAAAAAATTCTGATTGTCTCTTGCAGGTGCTGGAAGGCCTCCTGCAGGTGCTCAAAAGAAGAAGCATACAAAATTGATAATTGGAATTGTAATAGGCAAGTAAAAAAGTTGGCTCAAAATTAGTGTCTTGCAGATGCCACCAAAACCAGAATTCTCTTGAATCTTCATTTAAAAGTTATGAATGTTATTAGAACACAATGTTTAGCTGCCAAGTTTCTATGTAAGTTGTGGTCAAAACATTTTCTTTGCACTTTGTATACCAGAGTAAACATTTGTCTTGCACTTGCTAACTGATCATTAGTAATCCTAATTTGTGTAGTGAGATTATAATAAAATCTTAAAATGAATGGCAATATATAACTAACCCACGATTGGAAATTGATAACTGCAAGTTTGGTTAAATATCATCAGTGACTACTTGAAGTTCAAGTGGGATGAGCTAATAAGACTTTGTTATTATAATAAACTTGTAATTAACATAACTCACAATCTAGTATAACATGATTGAAATTAATACATCAAAATTGACAAACTCTTTATCAAGAAAAAATTAGAGAGAAAGGACACAGCAGCGGACACAGCAGCAGCGATGAACACAGGACACAGCAGATAGGAATTAGGAAGACACAAGTAACAATAGGTTTACTTATATGCATCAGGAAATCACAGGCTCTTGTAAGACACATTAAGCAAGACCTAAAAGCCCTAATAGCAGATAGGAATCAGAAATAGGTCGGCGACGATAGCTAGGTCAAATAGTGTCAAGAGGAGGTTATGCTAGCTACGTACCTGGGAGGAGACAGAGGTTCCCCTTGCTGTGTAATTGGAAGGAGGAGGCGGAGGTCAGAGGCTCGTCGTCAGTGATGGGATGAATCCGATCGACGAAACAGAACACAACAGCGGGCACAGGAGCGGGCACAGCAGCGGCGATGAACACTTTGGCAGAATCGCGCGGTAGGAAATAGCGGGAGTAAGAAGAGGGGAGGGAGATACAGAGCAGCGAGCGTGAGAAGAGGGAGGGAGATACACGGACATTGGCATAATCGGGCGGTAGGAATTTAGGAAAATAGCGGGAGTGAGAAGAGGGAGGGAGATATAGCGGGAACGTGAAATTTTGGGTAATTTTGGGTGGTATTTGAGTGAGGGAAATTAATATAAAGTTTTATTTTTATTTTATTTTTATTTGAGTGAGGGAAATTAATTTGGGTGGTCCGATCCATAGATCTCTGGACCGATCAGGACTCATCCTGATCGGTCTGGAAGGAGTCTGATCGGTCTGTGGACCGATCAGCCTATGGGTGGATCGGTCCACAGACCGATCCCCCCTCTCGATTTGAGTCCCAGCGTCTTCTGATCCCTTCTTGCTGATCGATCTGTAGACCGATCAGATATCCCACAGAATGCTTCTGTGTGGTTACTGATCGGTCCACAGGCCGATCAGATAACCCACAGAAACTATCTGTGTGGTTTCTGATCGGTCCTTAGACCGATCAGAGACTTCAAGTATCACTGGATCGATCCCCCCTCTCGCTTTGAGTCCCAGCATCTTCTGATCCCTTCTTGCTGATCGATCTGTAGACCGATCAGATATCCCACAAAATGCTTCTGTGTGGTTACTGATCGGTCCACAGACCGATCAGATAACCCACAGAAACTCTCTGTGTGGTTTCTGATCGGTCCTTAGACCGATCAGAGACTTCAAGTATCACTGGATCGGTCTGTCGACCGATCCAGTCGCACAGAGTATCACTGGATCGGTCTGTTGATCGATCCAATGTCCCTGAGCTAGTTTTAGAGCCTCCCAGCCCTAAACCCTAACGTCTTCCTGGTCCAGAGAACGAGCTACCAAGCCCTCTCTGACCTAGTCCGGAGAACGAGCTACCGAGCCCTCTCCGACTTCGTCCAGTCCAGAGAACGAGCTACCGAGCCCTCTCTGACCTAGTCCGGAGAACGAGCTACCGAGCCCTCTCCGACCTCGTCTGGTCCAGAGAACGAGCTACCGAGCCCTCTCTGACCTCGTCCGGTCCAGAGAACGAGCTACCGAGCCCTCTCTGACCTAGTCCGGTCCAGAGAACGAGCTACCGAGCCCTCTCTGACCTAGTCCGGTCCAGAGAACGAGCTACTGAGCCCTCTCTGACCTAGTCCAGAGAACGAGCTGCCGAGCCCTCTCCGACTTCGCGTGCCGAGTATCCGTACTTGGACTTTTCCTCTCCTCATGATCAACCTTGATCATTAATCAGACTGAGCTTAATTAATATCTGATACAAACTTAAATCAGTGTCAACATCAAAACAACAGCCAGGTCAGACTGTATCAACAATCTCCCCCTTTTTGTTGTTTGACAACACGATTTAAGTTTAGATCAGAAATATTTTGTTGTTTGGCACAAAGGTAACTCAACAGTAGCAACATTTTGTAAACATGCTTCTCAATTCCTGAATTGCAATTTCTCAAAAACCACATTCAGAAATCAGAATTCAAGTTCCAATTCCTGCATTCATCTTCCTAAAATGTCACTATTGAAATAAAACCCAGCAGAATACCTTCACTTCAATTTCAGAATTTTGATTTCCAGGTGATTATAGCTTAGTTCATGGAGAGTGGAGCTCAGCAAATAATCTCATTTAGCATTGAAATAACAGGACAATAATGTCTAGTTGCTGCTGATAAGTAACAATTCTTGGTGATTATAGCTTGTTCGTTTTTTACGTAACAATTCCTGTTGATAGAGCTTTAGAATTCTAAAGATAGTTTCATCATAATGAACGACAATACAAAATCAACTAAAGCTTTCATCATCTGTTTCATTGTTCACAACTGGAAGAACATCAACTATTGAGCCCTCTACATCAGTTCTAATTAATTCAACATCTACTCTATTTACATCACCTAAAATCGATTCCATATTAGAAAAATTATTATGAATAAAATGCATCATATCCATATCATCTTCATTGCCCATGTTGTATGTATCTCTTGGTGTGTGACGAATGGCACAATACCAATCCTCCTCCTTTGGATCACGAACATAATAAACCATTTGAGCTTGCGTAGCCAAAATAAAAGGTTCATGTTGCTCACGTTCTCCTGTATGTATCAAGCGTGAAAAATTTAGCATTGAAAATCCAAATGGATCAATTTTGAAACCTGTAGCAATGTTAACCCAATCGCATTGAAAAAGAACAATTCGTCCACGACCACCATAATCAAGTGAGATGATATCAGTTAGTCGACCATAATAGATTGACTCATGATCATCATTATCATGCATCGCCTGCACCATAACTCCGCTATTCTGCACATTTTTGTTTTTTTCAGATTCCACCGTGCGAAATGCAAACCCATTTATGTTGAACCCATGATAACTAAATGCTACTGGATTTGGACCACGCGAAAGCACCCTAAGATCTAAGTCATCGATTCGTTCATTTACTCGATCAACCTATAAGGTACACATATAATTTTTTACAGTAAAAAAATTAACAAGTATATTTATTAAAAATTTATAATATCAAATAAATCACATATATTACTTACTCGTCTTGCAAACCATTCTGGAAATTGCATTCTAACCATGTCATCCAACTGAGAATTACTTGGGCGTTGGCCATATCTATGTCTTCTCTTCAGTTCATTTCTTATTTCACTGTTCAATATCAACATTAATATATAATTAGAAAAAATGATTGATCATAAAATAATAAAACATTATGCAAAAAAAATAAAAAATAGTAATACTTACTCAAGATATGGTTGCAACACTGCACAATTAGAGAGAATATATCTATGAGCTTGAGTCAGAGTTTTGTCATCCAAGGTAACTACTTGAAGCCCTTTTGTTGGTCGCCTTATATGTGGAAACATCGGTAGTGTGGGAAACTCATCATTTGGTGTCTCTTTATGTCGTGTTCCAGGATTGTTTAATGAGCTGTTACCATCTACATAACGAGAACAGAACACAACGCATTCATCTGCTAAATATGCCTCTGCAATGTTGGCCTCTGGTCGTGCTTTATTTCTAACAAAATTTTTAAGTTTCCCTAGATATCTTTCTATTGGGTACATCCATCGATAATGTACAGGCCCAGCAATTCTTGCTTCATACGCTAAATGTACCACCAAATGAACTATTATTGTGAAAAAAGATGGTGGAAATATTCTCTCTAATTGACATAAAACCAAAATAACTCCTTCTTCAGCCTTCTGTAATTCTTCTTCTTGTAGGGTCTTTGCACACACTGTTCTAAAATATTCACACAAAATAATAAGCGGAGCAGTTACCTTTTTTGACAACACGCGACGAAGAGCAATTGGAAGGAATTATTCCATCATAATATGACAATCATGGCTTTTCAAGCCCATAATCCTACAACGTCCAACATCCACACACTTTGAGATATCAGATGGCATACCATCAGGAACACGAATATCTTTTAATACAGAACAAAATATCTTTTTTTCATCTTTAGACATAGCGTAACATGCAGGTGGCAAATACTCTCTACCATCTGATTGTGCCCGAGGCCATAATTGTTTCATAATACCCAAATTCTTTAAATCTCTACGTGCTGCGTAATTATCTTTGCTCTTGTTGGCATCATCTAAAAGTGTTCCAACAATGTTGTCGCAAACATTTTTTTCAATATGCATAGGGTCCAAATTATGTCGGATCAAATTAAATTCCCAGTATGGAAGGCTAAAAAATATGCTTTGTTTTCTCCACATTTGTTCAATTGATCCTGTTTTTATTCTCACATTTGGTTTTGATGCATTACTCTTACCAAAAATTACATTCTTGTTTAAGGTCATTCATAGAACATCAGATCCCAACAATGGTGCCAAATCTAACTCACGTAGCTCTGGTTTGCCATAACTTGACATTGTTCACATTTCTGAATCTAGTGGTAGAAAACGACGATGCCCTCTGAATGACCACTTTTTGCCATGTTTTAGGTACACTGCATCTGTATTATCAGCACAAGTTGGGCATGCATTCTTGGCATATGTATTCCATCCAGACAAACAACCCAAACCAGGAAAATCACTAACTGTCCAAAGTAATGCAGCCCGCAGTTGAAACATTTTTTTGTCACAAGCATCAAATGTGGCAATTCCATTTTCCCATAAATCTTTCAATTCAGTCAATAGGGGGCGCAAATATACATCAATATCATTGCCAGGTGCTTTTGGACCTGGAATAAGGGTGGATAAAATAATAGAATAAGGCTTCATGCATTCCCAAGGCGGCAAATTGTAAGGCATCAGGACAATAGGCCAAGTACTATGTGAAGTGCTTTGATTTTTAAATGGATTAAACCCATCAGCGGCGAGTCCCAAGCGTACGTTTCTAGGATCAGACGCAAATTCATAATGACGTTCATCAAATTCCTTCCATGCTCGAGAATCAGCTGGATGCCTTAGATTTCCATCTGAAACACGTTTTTTGAAATGCCACTGCATATTTTCAGACGTCTTAGATAACATGAATAACCGTTGCAATCTTGGTTTCAATGGAAAATACCAAAAGACTTTGGCTGGAATTTTAACCTCGAGACGTTTTTTTCCACCTTTATACGATCTCCTTGATGATTTCTGCAAATTTTTCCATCTGGGAAGGTTACACACTTTGCAAGCCTGTTCATTCTCATTTTCTCCCCAATAAATCATGCAATCATTTGGACAAGCATGTATTTTTTCATAATGAAGTCCTAAACTAGAAATTAATTTCTTTGCTTCATAAAATGACTTAGGCACTTGAGCTTCAGATGGAAGTACTCGACGAAGGAAGTCCAACAATGCTGTAAATGACTTATCACTCCATTTTCCATTCACTTTCAGTTGAAATAACTCAACAAGGAATGACAGTTTAGAAAACTCTGTGCATCCGGTATATAGCTGTTGTTTCCCTTCCTCAATTAGTCGATAGAAATCTTTAACATTAGACTCCATCGGTGTATGACTTGTTGATGCTCCAATGTAATTTTCATTACTTGTAGATCCTTCATGAATTCCAAATGCATCATGCAACATTTCTTGTACCATCGGTTCATGGCTAGTTACTTCAGAAACTTGTTGCACTGAATAATGAAGTTCTTTGTTATCATGATCTTGTACAATTAGTTTTTCTCCATGAAAATTCCAAATGCGATAATCTTGTAAGATACCATTTATCATCAGATGTTCGTGTACTGTCTCACGATCATGACTCAATGAATTTATGCATTTGCAACAAGGACATGGTCTCGTGACATCTGGAGCCGCATCACCAAATGCATAAAGTAAAAAATATAGGATTCCCACCCGATACTCAAGACTGCCACGTGGCGCAGCCATCCATTACTTCTGCATAATTTGATGCTGTTCAATAATTTATAAAAGTTAAAACATTGAAGCAAGATTTATCAAAATTAAAGAAACTTCGTAGATAAAATTTCAAAGAACTCAATAAACATATATATACAATTCCTAAATATAAAAATGAAGCTTAGCATCATAGACACATTGTAAGCAAACTACAATAATAAAATTGAAAGATAATACGAATAACTTGCAGAAAAAGACAAATTAAATTAAGGGATTCATTGGAAAAATTTACAAATCTACCGGCCAACACAAATAAAAACATAATCGATTATAATTTTTATCACCATTAACATATAAAAACATTGTCAGCATACGAAAACTAAACCAAGAAATTACCTCGAGAAACAAAAATCAAAGACGATTTATGATGTTGATGTCGAAGGATGATGCTAGGGTGCAATTAATGTGATGTGTCGCTAGAATAGAGAGGATCGCTGGAACATAGATGGTCGATAGAAAAGAGAAGGTCGCTGAAACAAAGAGGGTCGCCGAAATAGAAAGGTTTGATGGAATTGTGAAAATAATATGAGATGCGAGCATGTTTTTTTATTAATCTCGTAGGTACCCTTTAGAAGCGGTCGTAAGTAACCTTTAGAAGCGGTTTCGAACCGCTCCTAAAAGAAACTTATAGGAACGGTTCTAATAACTGATTCTATATGTGTCAAATAGCAACGGTTTATCAACCGCTTCAAAAAAACTCAACTGAAGCGGTTTTAAGAGCGGTTAAACTTGACCGATTCTATTGGGTCTGCTTTTACAAGCGCTTTATCAACCGCTGCTAATATTGCGGTTCTAATGTCCAATTTTTTTGTAGTGTCAGAAAGAAGAATTATAGTGAATTGTCAAAGGTATGATCAAGGATCGTTGGTCTTGTTGGTACCCCAAGGTTATTTTGATGTGATCAAACAAGTTAGGTTAGGTCCTGTTGTGTTTAATCCTATGTCTAAGTGTGCAGAAACTTACGAGCACAGGATGTCTAGCAAAAGACGCAGCTAGCAAGAAGGACCGCATGGGAGAGAGCTAACGGACTCGTCGCGTCTGAGGGACGAGGTGCTGTGGAAGAGTACGCGGGCGGACGAGAAGGAGGCGCGCGACATTTTCGAGGGACGAGAAACCCGGAGCGGAAGCTTGCTCGAGAAGGGGGGAAGTTGGGTTTGGGTGAGCCCTATTCTGGATGGCTGAGATCACCTAAGCAAAAAGAATTAGAGCGGAAGACCCAGACTGAGGTGAGCAAAACTGGAGCAGAAGGTCCGGACTCAGTCCGAGCGCTCGGAACAGGATTTTATCGAGATCACATTTGACCGTGATTTGTTGTGAAGGAGATAAAGTTTTATCCCCCTCCAAATGGCTGGAACCTTTCCAAGTGCCCCAAGCAGGGCTATATAAGCAGCCCTGCTCCCATAAGCTAAATAGAATAAGAATTATTCAAGCAACACTTGTACATGCTTCTTTGTCTATTTTAGCTTCATCTTTATATGCTTCATCGCTGTAAAGAGGCTTCTCCGCCTGAAGGAGAAATTAGCGTGACTTTACTCTTTGGATTAACAACTTCCCCGGTTGTAACCAAGCAAAATTCTCTGTGTCTCTATCTTTTTAGTTTATTTTTTATTTTATCTATGCAAGTGTTTTATTCTAAGTTATAAGTCTGAGAAAGGTATTTGTTTTGTTTAATTTGTGCAGGGGCTATTCACCCCTCCCTCTAGCCGGCCGCTAAGGGTCCTAACAGGTCTTGGAGTAAGAGTCGACCTAAGCTCTGAACCAAGTAACCAAAACGAGTTCTTTATTTTCCGTTGCACTACTCTTGTTTCAACGCCTCAAAAGAAAAAGTTTTTAACGTGCGATATTTGACCCCCACCTCCTCTATGCATCTTTCGATCCTTCAGTTGGGTTCTTCTTTTGGTTTATCCCCAAATCCTCATGGGATATGAATCTCATGATTTTGGCATCAAGGCCATGTTAATATGGTAGATCCATACCATAAACATACATTTCATCGAACAAGAAATATACAAACTTAATAGATTAAATGAAAAGATGTTCACATATCAAAAGGATTACTCCCTACATCCTAGAATAAAAAAAAACTACTTTATAACAAAGGGATTACAAATAAAAGACACTAATAAAAGCATTAATACAATCCAAAACAAAGAATAGAGATGACGAAATGATTAGGGAGAAGATTCCCAATGTCTTGGGTATCATTCCTTGCTCCGGAGGTAGACAAATCATCTTGATGGAAGAAGATGACTTCTCTAGGGTTTCCCCTAGAGGGGGAAACTCTCTCCAAGGAAGGGGATGAAGTCCCTCTGGTCCAAGATGTCAAACAAGGGTTTGCTTGACCCTTTTATACCTCCTCTCAAGCTGTCCAGATCTGTAGGTTTATATGGCTCCACCATAATAGATTTTTTGACCCTTAGACCCTATTTTCTTAGGTTGGACCCTAAATCAAAGTTATAGATCTTAAAATTATCTACATTTCTATAGGCGTCATGACCTGTAACTCTAACCAAGTCAAAAGTGTTGGATCGTAAAGTTCACTAGAAGGGGGATGAATATCAATCGTTGAAAATCGTAAATTGAGTTGAGTAAGCAGCGGAAATAGAAAAATAAGAACAATGCTAACACACTAAGTTTTTTACTTGGTTTGTATCCTTTGTCGACTCCTACTCCAAGGCCCGCACTCGTCGAGTGCTTTCATTGGCCAATCCACTAATAGTTCATAAAAAGAATTACAAGATTAGTACAAGAACTATACAACTGAATTACCGACAACAAGAAAATTAAAATGTAGTCACAGGTTGTCAAAGGATCTTCCCAGCATCGCAAGAACAGTGTGTAATAGAGCAATCATAGAAGAAAGTTGTTATTCTTTGCTCCTGGTGGAGGTCGGTTTATATAGGAAGCTTCAGGCGCCCGGATCCCTTCCGGGCGCCTGGAGCGTGACGTCGGCTCAGCCAATCAGCGTGCTCCACGTTGTGACAAGATAAACTTTTGCATTCCGGGCGCCCGACCTCTTTTTTCCAGCAAAAGTTTTTTTTTTGCAAAAAAAAGATTAGTCCGAGGCAATAAATATTATACTACCATAGAAAATAAAAGTTAGCACAAATATATATATAAACAGAGTAGTAATTAGATTCTATCTCCTCGAAACTAGAATCTAGTCACGACCTCAACTTAGATTTTCAAAATGGATCTAAGTTGGATTGACGCTTATAGTTCCCTCAAACAGGGAACACGTCCTCACTAAGTCACTCCCCTCCAGTGACTTTACTTACCTTTTGTCAGACATCCGGTCAGCCCGTCGACCTATCTGCTCTTCGTGCCAGCTATCCAATCGGCCCATTGACCTAGATGGACTTCGTGTCAAATATCCGATCGGGCCGTCGACCTATCTGGACTTTGTACCAGCTATCCGGTCAGCCCGTCGACCTAGCTGGATTTCTTGCCAGATATCCAGTCGGCCCGTCGACCTATCTGGACTTCTCCTACACACTAAGTTAGATTGTTATATCACAAGTTCCTATGTATTTGTATCAATTTCTTGATGAAATAAATTGCCTCAAATATTAATTTCATCCAATATATTGAGATCCATAATTTTTTTAACATGAATGAGTTTAAAAAATCTAACTCTTGTTAAGAAAATTACGAATCTCAACATATTAGGTGGAATTGATATTTGAGGTCATTTATGTCATCAGGAGATCAATACAAATATATAGAAATTGGTTTCATACTATTTCGAAATCTCTATTTTTATATATTGAATTTTGTATGCATTTTATTTATATTTTTAAAAAATTACCAATTTTACGACGAACCTCTATATTCATCGCCAATTAGATTCATCAGCAATTTGTGATGAATCTTTGGATTGGCCACAAATTAGTAATTTTTAAAAAATACAAATAAATGTGTCTTAAATATGGGATATAGACCTAGAGATCTCAGAATGACATGAAACAAGTTCCTATATATTTGTATCAATCTTCTAATGATATAAATCGCCTCAAAAATTACTTCCACCTAATGTATATTTTTTTCATAGTTAAATCAATTAGATGAACTTTATAAATCTAATGACTTAGTGAAAAAAGCTATTGTTTGAAAATATTAAAGTCATTTTGATAATAAACAATCATTGATGTCAAAATATTGGGTGAAATTTATGTTTGAAGTCATTTATGTCATCAAAAGATCGATATAAATACATAGGAACTGATTTCATATCATCCCGGGATCTCTAGGTCTATCTCCTAAATTTAAACACATTTATTTTTATTTTTAAAAAATTACCAATTTGCGACGAATCTATAAATTCGCCACCAATTGACGATGAATATATAGATTCATTACAAAAGTTTATTTTTAAAAAATACAAATAAATACGCACAAAATTTGGTAAATAAATCTAGAGGTCTCAGAATGACATGAAACAAGTTTCTATGTATTCATATCAATCTCCTAATGAGATAAATTGCCTTAAATATCAATTCCACACAATATATTGAGATCCATAATTTTTTTTAACACGAATGAATTTGAAAAATCTAATTCTTGTTAAAAAAAAATATGGATCTCAATATATTAGGTGAAATTGATATTTAAGATCATTTATGTCATCAGGAGATCGATACAAAAACACATAGGAACTGATTTTATGTTATTATGAGATCTCTATACCTATCTAGATTTCATATGATTTTATTTGTATTTTTAAAAATTACCAATTTTACAACTAATCTATGTATTTGTCGCCAATTTGCGACGAATCCCTAGATTCATCACAAATTGGTAATTTTTAAAAATAGAAATAAATGCGTCTTAAATCCGAGGGATAGACCTAGAGATCTTGGAATGACATGAAATAAGTTTTTATGTATTCGTATCGATCTCCTGATAATATAAATAACCTCAAATATCAATTTCATATAATATATTTTTTATAGTTAAATCAATTAGATAGACATTATAGATCTAATAACTTAGTGAAAAACTATTGTTTGAAAATGTTAAGGTTATTTTGATATTAAACAATCATCAATCTAAATATATTGGGTGAAATTCATGTTTGAGGTCATTTATGTAAAAGATTGATATAAACATATAGAAACTGGTTTCATATCATTCCGATATCTCTAGGTTTATCTCCTAGATTTAAGATGCATTTATTTGTATTTTTTAAAATTACCAATCTGCAACAAATCCAGATTTATCGCAAAAGTTTATTTTTTTTTAAAAAAAATACAAATAAATACCTACGAAATATTGTAGATAGACCTGGAGATCTCAGAATAACATGAAACAAGTTTCTATGTGTTCACATGATCTCCTGATGAGATAAATCACCTCAAATATAAATTCCACCAAATATATTGAGATTCGTAATTTTTTGTTAACATGAATGAGTTTGAAAAATCTAATTTTTGTTAAAAAAATTATAGATTTCAATATATTGGGTGAAATTGATATTTGAGGTTATTTTTATCATCAGGAGATCAATATGAAGACAGAAAAACTAGTTTTATGTTATTCCGAGCTCTCTAAGTTCATATGTCTGATTTCAGATATATTTATTTTCATTTTTAATTTCTGTGTCAATCTGATATGAATCTATTGATTCGTCATCAATTTACGATGAATTTGTTGATTCGTAGTCAATTTACGATGAATATAGGGTTTTGTCGTAGCATTGACTGCATCATGTCTTAATCTTATGCAATGAACTCTATTTTCGTCGTAGAGTTTACAATATTATAACGAATTTCAAATTTTTACGTTGATTAGTAATGAAATCTGTAATAAAATATTATTTATTGTTATTTTACGATAATTTTATTTTGTTATCAATTAATGAATTTTGTTTTTATCACTAAATATATTGTAGATTTGTGACGTCCGTTTTAAAATTTTGTGCCAAAATTAAGATTGTTTTACCGTGTTTTTTTTAAAAACAAATTATTATAATAACATCTTTATTTATAATTTCTTTCCAAAAAGTACTCTACTTTCAAATAACTTATTAATATTATACTATTTTGGAATTATTTTAATTAAAGTTTTTATTCAATTATTCAAATGTCTAAGTTCCATCTAATTAACTGTCGTGGTAAATGATCTTCCTTGTGATTTATTTATATGTATAAATTTAGAGTACAATTTATATATATTTAAAATAATATTTTTTTAAAAAAAATTTGGCGGGAAAGCGGGAGATGAGTGAAATACCTTTTTATCACATAGATTCAAATTTTATTTTATTTTTCTGAATATTTAACCATTATATTATATTTGTGGGAGCATTATTTTGATTAAAATTATTAGAGTTTCGAATTGTTTAATTAAAATAATTTCATCTTAGAGCTAGTTTGAGTAATTTATTACTCGATCTTGAAATTGCTTTAGTAAAAAATGCGCCAACTTTAAAGTTGCTTTTGACTAAATCTGCCTTAAGATGATCAGGTTGAGGATTTATATTTTTATAAATACACCAGTTGCGAATGGAATATTCTAGAAAATTATAGGTATAAAGGCACCATTTTATTTTATTTTTATCAATTATTAAATATCCGATGCTATTTTAATAAAAGGAAAGAAAATGTAAAATCGGGAGAGGTGGAGTTTCAATTTTGAAATCGAAGCATTACAACGGAATTTATCCGAAGCGACTGAAGCTAATAAAGGGTATCGCTGTTATAATTTATCCGAAGCTAACAAGGGGTACCGCTGTAAGTAGAGTATTTTTTTTTGTCAAAATACGACCGTAGGAGGAATGTGAAAAACAAACTTGGACAAAAATAAAAAACAACCCTCATCATTTACAAAATCATCCAATTAAAGTCACATAAGTATCCTAATTAACATGATCTATCTAAAATATTTTTATATTATATAAGCTAATTACTAGCTTTTATAATAATATTTTTTTTATTTTACTTCTCTGAATGAGAATATGATTAAAACAATATTTAAACGACGAAAATAAATGATAGAGACTCCATAACATTCACTGTATTTTAATGAATATTATTTGATTATGATCGAATGAGTAAAAGTTATTATGTAACTTCTACATAATATAAAAGCTAGCAATTGGTTTATATAACGATGACTTTCTATCATTTTGATTTCGCTTCTTGTGATAACTTAGTTAAAATAATATTTTAACAAATAAAACAAACGTGTAGTTACTAGGATATTCATTATATTTTAAATGAATATAATCTAATTATGATAGAGCGTGTAGAAACTAACATATAATTTTTACAACGTGTAATAACTATCTACTAAAAATATAATGAATCAGATAATACTGAATCTGGAGAGACCGATCAAAAAAATATTGAACTAGGTAACATTAAACCTGCGATGGCCTAGTACTATGAAAGTTTATCACCGACTCATAGCTTTTACGAAAATAGGTTCATATATATAAAATCTGATTTGGGAAATAAAATCTCCCAAATCGAATGTCAAACCATATAAGATAACTAAGAGTTTATCCTCTACAGTTAGACTCCTTGATCATCGTTTAGTACTTTTACAAAATCATCAAATTACCACATCATCATATATCATATATCACACTACTACAATCCACCCATTGTGATATTTACAAAAAAAAAAAAATCTCATAAAACATTATGGAAGACTCAATCCTCTATCATCCAATCAACTCCATGAACTGTATTTTTATAGAAATTATTTAATAGTTTCTACCATACGACAACGTTGAATTTAAAATATTTTCAGATAAAATTATAAAAGAGACATACATTTATTTTTTTTTAAAAAAAAAGAGGTGTCAAAATGGTATTTTTCTTAATTTGGAATGCCTTTTAAAATTTTTACCAAAAAAAAACTTTAAACTCTTGTTTTGGGAAGGGGTGTCCTGGAAGACTGACGACCGCGTGTTATGGAGCCGCCGGTCCATCTTCGTCTCTACTCTGCAACTTACCTACCACATCTCCCTCTCTCAGGCTTTTAGTCCCTTTCTTCTCATTATCTCCAACTACGCGCTCTATTTAATTGGCGTCTGTAACAGATTCTTTCTCCCTTCTCTTAATCTGTTCCCGAAAGATGGCGTCCATGGAACCGGATTCCAATTCTAAGCAGCCCAAGTCGTGGACCTTCTCCGCTTGGTTTCCCGGAAGAGACGTCAGTCATCGATCTTCTTTTCATCTCACTTTTCCATTTTTTTTAAATTCTTATTTTGATTTCGTCATAATTTTCAATTGAATCTTCTACACTTGGGTTGTGCATTAGTATTTATTTCTTGAATTAGGCTGCGGCTGGTGAAATAGAAGACCCGAGGGAACCTCTGATCCACGGCGATGTATCTGGTGATAGTTATTCTGTGGCCGCAGCGATCCTCCCGTGAGTCTATTTAACTTCTTGTGCTTCTTGTGAAAAGAAGCAATTTTCCTCAATGATTCGTCAATCTATAATCTATGAATTTTATGTTACCATAGTAAGGAAGGTTACAGAGAAGTAGATTGGTGTCTCAAGAAACTATAACGACTATCAAATTCGTCTTTGTCATTTCTGTATAAAATATGGAGAAAAATTGAGCAAAAGCAATTACATAGATTTGGCAAAAGAAATGTAATGAAAGGAATAGATTATTCGCTTGTCAAGGTCTAGTGTGCTCCATTGCAAATAGATAGTACAACAATCGTGCTGATTTCAGTTAAGCATTTGGGATCACAAAGTACTGATCTATGGACCATAAACAACTAAAGGAGACATGGTAATTTTTACCTTGACCTTTTCCAACTCATCAATTAGTATCATTAATTTTAATCATCTACATCTACCCTGCCTAAATCCTTTCTTGATGGGAGTTTCATGCTCTATGACTACCATATGGCTATCAATATAATTCCCTTTAAATCTAGTTTATCACATGAAACTATGGATGATAAATCATAGAGAATCTGCATTTTGTGAAAGTTCATACAACCAAGATCACCATTTCACTATTAGTAAGAATATTTTTCTCAAACATGACCTTCATAAACCTTCTATGAGGGACGATAAATATGACTGAAGCCTGTTGTTGCTCAATGGTATTTCTTTTGAAGTTTTAAATGGTAGGGAACACTGAAGAACATCTTTAGGATGTTTCCTTTTTTGCTTCTCCGTCTAATTGCCGTCATATTTAACATGCTTCCATTTTGCTTCTATTAGTGTAATTGCCAAGACCTTTTTCACATATTTAAATCTACTTAAATTTATGTTTTTTAATATTCTGGAGATTCTTCATGAGAGATTTATTGTAAGCATGAAAATGCACGGTCTGAAAACTGGGCTTTCAAAAGCCCTAGTTGTCACACAATGATAAAGGACCTATTCAAAGTGCTTGACTGAAAATGCACTGTTTGAAAATCGGGCTTTCAAAGCCCTAGTTTTCACTAGCTTTTATGGTGAGAATGGACCTAGAGGAAGAGAAAGAATTGCGTGTGATCAAAATTAAGATTTAACTTGGGATTAAACACACAGACATACAAACACAACCTTTCGATCTCTTGAAATAGGTGCTACGCTTGCTCAGCTAAACTGCAATCCCTAATGGTCTGTTTGGGAGGAGGTGAGGGAAGGGTAAGTAAAGGGAAGGTGACATTTACCCTTGTTTGGGAAGAAGGTAAGGGGAGGGAGGGGGAACTTTTACCCTCCCTTACCCCTCAAATGAACTATTTTCTTACACCCCAAATCGGGGTGTAAGGAAGTTCCCCTCCCTTCCCCTTCCTTTCCTTCCCTTCCCTTTCCATTAATGAACCTCCCCTCACCCCCATCCAATCAGAAGGTAAGACTCTTTGGACAAGAGCAACAAGAGCAGCAATAGGAATTACAGTTGAGCATGCGTTTGAGACTCTAATCTATCTTTTAGCTGCCGTGTATACAACTACCAGCTTTTGTTAGTTTGAAGTATGTACCTAACCGCAGATGAAACTTATCATGTGCCTTCCAGTTCTTCATCTCTTGTCAGTCTTTCTCTTGGTTTTCCATCTCTTTCCATGCCAAACCCAAGGTGAGCTTCCGAGTACTTTCCGAAACTTTCGCATGAAGCGCTCTTTCCTCGTATGCTTACTTTGATATGAGGATACGAGGATACTCTGAACTTCTTTATCTATTTCTTTATCTTACACATACATGAAAGGAGATTTTTATACGAGACACCATTTCTTTATCTTAAGCGTACTTGTTTCAAGAATAGGCCTATGGATATAATAATTTATCAAGTGAAGGTTTTTGAAGCAGTGAATCCTTCTCCATCCTGTCTCTAAATTTCATTCTAAACTTATCTAGTGCTTGGCCTTGGATCAGCATGATCGTAGGTCTTTTAAAATAATGAAGATATCTGTACAGTATGGTGGCATGCTTGAGTAACTCAATGTATTTTAGGTTCTTATTCCCAGCTATAGGAGGGCTACTCTATGGTTATGATATTGGTGCAACATCTGGTGCTAAAATTTCTCTTCAGGTATTTTTTTTTATCAAAGTTTATAACTTATGTTCGTGACATTGTTTATAGTTTACTTTAGTACAATGATTTATAGATCTCAATTTATTCAGTTATTTGTCTTTGCCTGCAATGCATATTACTAATAGTAGATTTCATAGTTTTAAACCATACAAAACTTGCCAGAATAGTTAGTACGTGCAGATAGATAGGTGAGCTTGCTGATTTCAGTGTTGTATCCTTGTGAATCCAATATGTTATACCATCTGTCTGTATAGGGTAGGTACCAAATAGTATGGTGCTTTATACAGGTTAATGCTAGCCTAGTATATCAATATCAAATGCATGGAAGTAGAAGATTGTTTCAAGTACCCATGGTTACATGATTTGGTTAATCATTTTGAATAATGTTTTCATAAGCCAAAGGAAGGATAGGAAGAGCTCATTTATAATTGATAACATTTTTTTTTATCATAAGATCTCAGCTCTACAGATAAATGATAAACCAATCTCAAATAAATTACAGAAACATCTCTTGTCAAAACACCAGTACTTAATTGCACCAGCTTAGGTTAGCATAATGCTAAAGAACTCCTTAAGAAATTTGTAGGCATAAAAATTATATTTAAAAAGTATAATCACAATTTGATTTGTGCTTAAATTCAAAGACGTATGTAATACATGCCACCATTTCACTTGCACATTTAGTTGTCTTAACCTGAAAACATTATAAGACCATACCACTAATATATAACCACAATCTAAAATGGAAAAATGACAAGGTAATAGTAATGTTATAAAACAACACAAGAAGATATTATGAAGGAACTTTAACAATATGAAACCACATTGTAGAAGCATTAACATTAACACTCATTGGATGAAACTGCATCGTAAATCACTACAGAGGTACTTCAAAGTGTTGAAACAACAATATAGAAACAAATTCACAATAGGTAACACCAATAGCATGAAAATACACCTGCAATACTATAAATTCCTACAACAACAAGGAACCCTAATAGATTGAAGTCCCTATTTAGGAAGAAAGAATAGAATATCAATCAAAAAACAAAGGAATTCAAACAAAGAAAATATGAACCAAATTGCAAGCCTCAAATACTCTTAGCCCCGTGGCTCATCTCCGTTAGTTCTGAAGAAAATCCTTTTCACAAATGTGCACATAATGCCACTTGCAGTCCCAATCTTCATATAATGTGAGTTCAAGTGAATATTGAACAGGGGTAGGAATAGGTCCTCTCAACTGGGATATTCCAGGAAGGGTAGGACGTAAGAGAACTTCTTCCACTTTTTGCTAAATGTGAGATTACCGGCCAATTTGTGGAGAGATTGGATAACAACCTTTTTGCATGTAGAGTTTCCTGGGGAAAATACTGTTTGTTGGTTGTATTCTTAATTTGTTAGCCTCAGATAAAAATACTATTAAGGACTTGAAGAGTTGGGGGAAAACTGCGTAATTGTAAGGTCCTAATAATTCAGAAGTTAGACAAGGAAGATAGGGAAAGGGAGACAATGTTGTTAGTGATAGTGCTTAGAGACAATTGGATTTTAAAGAGAATTCATCGTAAAAGTTACAATGTAATTACATGTTATATGAACGAAATTATTTTTTTATTTACTATTTGTTAGATGTTCTAATAGCATCACTGCTTTAGTGATATATCAAGATAGATGTGTGACAATCATAATGATGTTATTGAAAGGGCCTTGATCTTAATAGTGATTTTGAGATAGGATATCTATTTCACTACTATACCAAGATGGACATATTAATGTCTAAACAAACACGTAGGTGATATTGTTGAACAATATCCTAATGGACATGAGCAGTTATGAGAACACATTTGGTATGCTGCTCAGTTTTTATGAGGGTCTTATGAAGATGACTCCAATTGGTCTTAAGATTTGAAGTTAGTTTCATCTCATAAGAAAAGTAACATAATCAGATGATGTTGGACCTTTAAAATTGTTACATATATACTTGTTGGACATTGTTGCTAGTCTTATGGAGATGAATGAGTAATCAATAGAGGACTTTTAACTCTTGGTAAAAGATAGAGCACATTGCACAATCAGTTTGATTGATGACCATTTAAAGTTCTCAAGCTAATGTTCCACTAGTTTATGGTTGTATTTTATGATTACTCGATGTACAAAGACTAATTGAAATACTAAGAGAACATTGCTATAAAAGATGATAAAAGGATTTATATTGCACGGTAACTGTATGATAGAGAGGCTTTTGTGGAAATCATCAATTTTAGAATAATGGGTAGTCTTAACACCCTACTAGAGATCAATATACCTAAATTGATGAAGAGGGTCTTCATGTGGTATCAAAGATTTAATAGCCTAAGTGCACTATCACTATTTCTAGGAGTATAGACCCACAAACACAAGGCTCAATCCATGACATGAGATGCATGTAGCTTGAGAGAGGACTACTGGATAATTAAGAGTTTATTATCTGAATTAATTAATTAATTAAGAGTAATTAGAATTAAATCTTAATTAATCTCTTATAATTAGTTTAGATCAAAAGGTCAAGTTTAGATCTCATATCTATAAGTATATGACTTATGTTGTGACAATCAATGCTCCTCCAATAGGACCTAGTTGTCTAACCTCTCTAAGGGTGTCAATTTGGGTGGGTCGGGTTGGGTTGGATCGGGTCGGGTCAGGTTGAGTTTTTTTTTAACCCAACCCGAACCCGAGTTCAACCCAAAACCCCTAAACCCGAACCCGACCAACCCGAACTCGACCCGGATAACCCAAAAATCCGATTCAAAATGACTTTTTTTTTGTTTTGACTATTTTCTCTATAATTCTTCATTTTTATCTCAATACTCCATCATTATCATACAAACATGATATTAATATACATCAAAACATCTTAATTTTCAAAATGAAATTTGATTTAACAAAAAAACCCCACTAAACCCTATATTTAGGTCAATCCGGGTCAACCCAAACTTGAACCCGACCCGACCCAACCCAAAACTTTTTAGCCCTTCAACCCTCCAACCCGAACCCGACTCGAACCCGAAAATGCCCAACCCGAACCTGATTATTTTCGGGTTGACTCGGCTTGGGTCATCGGGTCGGGTTCATTTTTGACACCCCTAAACCTCTCTCTCCTCTCATCCACGCTGATACCGACTACTTGCCACCAATGCCACTTCAATGAGCTTGACAAGACGTCCTCATCCCTCTCTTGCCAATAAGCATTAGCACCTTTATGGTATGATGAGAGTTTGCATCGTGTGGATAACCTAGAGGAAGTGTAACTTTGTGCATCTCTTACAAATGATGGTATGATAAAGTTTTTTTTTAAAGCTTTGTTTTCATATGCTGTATTTAACATTGTTGGGAAAGTTAGCAAAAAAATTAAAATAAGTTGCTTCCACCATGCCATTGTGCTTTTGAATGTTGTGATGATCCTAATAAATGCCAGATATAAAAAACCAATAATAATAACCAAGCTTTATCCCACTAGGTGTGGTCGGCTAGATATAAAAAGATCTTAGAAGAAAAGTAATGTTTCCATGGAGGGTTATAATCCCCGTTAGTTCAAGTGGGGGCATGGAGAAGGAAAGATTGGGGGATCTTATAAAGATTCTTGTTAGAAATGTAATGCATCCCATTGAAGTATAGAATCCCTATTAGTTTAGGTGGGGTATGGAGAAGGAAAGACTTGGGTAACCAGTACTTCTGCTTAATCATATTGAGCTTGTTTACAATCACCATAGAGGTTTTCCCATGCTCACTTAGCCTTCTTAGCTTGCTCCCTAGAAGGAAGCATTACATGGAGGGCGGTCCTCTTCTATGTGCTGTATATGAACTTACTAAAAGGCAGTTAAGCAATAGAGTTACTAAGGAACAGAAGTTAGAAGATAACTAGGGCATTTTTATCAGTTTGGTAAAGAGAATTTCACATTACTAATTTGTCTTTTTTTCTCATTTAAATTGGTTTGTAATTTGATGATACTAAGGTAGTACAATAATTAAGAGTTTAAATCATGATTATCGGTATATTGCTCCTAAAGGTGATTAGTAATGAAGGGTTACCTTACGACACTTGATTAAAGTATTGTCGATCCAAAGAGATGTGTCACTTAATACGGTAAGAGTTGTAGCATTATATTGGATCGTTTCTAGAGGAAGTAGTTTACTAGGAGGTTCATTTAAGGTTAAGCACTAGTGCATTAGTTTAAGGGTCAATGATCTCAAGTGAAGACTCAGGTCTGCTAGGAACTATTTGTTGTGCTAAGATCGGACTTGCCTCTAGGTCGCTAATTTTCTACTAAAGTTGTGGTTGAGGTAAGTCATTAAGTGACTTTCCATAGATTGGATCTTTTGACTGTATCTTAATAGATTGTTCACCCAAGGAGGGACGACTTCTACATTTCTAAGGTTGACATTGCTACTATAGCAGCCTTTTTTGTTGTTATGTTGGGTTTTCATTATGAGGGTTTGAGGTTTTTTTCTTTGTTATGTGTGGTTTGGTTTAGATTTGGAAGGGTTAATCATGGGCAATTTAAGGGAAAAATGTTACACTATATCTCATCTATATAGGATCTCATATGGATAGAACCTAAGACACTTCTCTAAGGGAGAAAAGAATGTTTGATCTAGCTATGCAACTTTACAAGTATTCAAGTGAGGTTGTAGTGAGTTGGATTTTGGCAAGTTCCTTTTATAAATAACATTTATAGAACCACTTCTATTCAATGATAATTTTGCATGTTGTACCTCTACATAATCTGTGTATAAAAAATGTTAGTGTTTTTTCATGTGTCATCTAATGCAATTAGATACATTATTATGTTATGTTTGTAATTTATTTTGATCTACATCCATTGGTTCACCTAGAGAGGATCTATTCTAAGCTGCCCAAGTTAATTTTCTTTAATCTAGGTTCATCTTGCATTTTGGTTTTAAGAAGACGTTTGCTATCTTCCACACCTTTCAAAATAGTGGTGATTTTTTTCTTTAATCATGTTGATCTAAGATGATTAATAAGTTATGGTGCTTAAAGAGCTAGTAGCATGATAAACTAGACAAAACGCATAAAATGTTTTCTATTATTTTTGAATGATGGATGATTATAAAATTAAATAATCCACTACCTATATGAAGATCTTTTTTCTTCTATATTAATGATGGATAATAGGAGAGCCTTAGTGCAACGGTTAAGTTGTTGTCGTGTAACATGGAGGTCACGAGTTCTAGTCTCAGAAATAACCTCTTGCAAAACAAGATAAGACTACATACAATACACCTTTCCTCGAGATCTCGCATTGGCAGGAGCTTCGTGCATTGGGTTGCCCTTTTATTTTAATGATGGATGACCATAGCTTTTGAATAAGTTTATCAATGTGATAGATGATAAACTATGATATGATGATATGCCATGGTTTTCTAGGTAAATAGCTAAATGTAGAATAATCAAACTAACCAACTAGTTTAACAAAAGGTAATTGTCAAAATAGAATTTAATTTATTTTGGGATTTTGTAAATCAACTTCATTTTCATTTTTGAAGTTAGCGATCAATGTCTTGGTGTGGATTGTTTGCAAATTAATTTAAGTGTGGATTATAAAACTAATCCACACGTCAAGTTAATTATCTCTAAATATAGACAAATAAATATTAGAAACATTCAAATTAAAATTTAGAGCATTATAAAAAAACTTCAACTAATGTTTATGCCTTACTAAAATCAAAATGACCATTGTGCATTAGACGCAAGCATAGGTTATTGTAGCATCCTAGTAGAACCGACTTGTATAATTTTTTAAGATCCCTATTAAGTTGTGTAGTTAGGATACCTTATTTCTCTAGATGTTCTAAAATATATCTTAGTTAACAAACAAAGTTGGATGGACTCTAATGTCACTCCTTTTTTTTTTATTGTTGTTGGTGCTCTAGACGTTGCTTCCCCTATTTAATTGCTCTCTTTTATAGTATTTTCTCCTTCCTGTGACTTGATAGACGAAATTGAAGGATGAGCTATGACAAAAAATCTTTGTTTGCCGGTTGATATAAACGCTTAATCAATACAATGATTTGATGTATCATGCCAGAAATAAAAGAGAGGGAAGAAGATGAGAAGAGGATCCCGTGGCGAGCATATTAAGGCCGGTAGCAAGTTGCATGCAGGTGTTTCAGGAAGGGTAGCAAGTAGGTGCTACTACGGTGGCACGAGCATGATAGCAGATGATGGTAGTGGCGGTGAGTAGTGATTTGTGGGTTGTGGCAGCGAGTGGGTGGTGGCATTGAATGGGTAGGACGAAGGCCGGTGGAAAGACAAAAGGAAAAAAGAATTGGAGTTATATAATATTTCCTAATCTTTTAAAAATACTACTAAAATAAATACAAATGAACCATTTGTATAAATTTGGTTCAATTTTAAACTAACGAAAGTAAATTCATATTGAGCTTAGTTTGAACCCACTAAATCCTAATCATTATATTTATTTAATAGGCTCCATCTAATCCAAATTTGACTTTTATCTTACCCCCAAAACTCAAAATATTAATTAAATTTAGTGTAATTAGTATTTGAAACTAAAATTAAAATATACTAAAATTAATAATGTAAAATTTGATATTTACAATCAGCAAACATTTTTTTTATGTCAGAGGATCGTGTGGGCAAATAATGAGAAAATTATGATTCAATGAGATCAATATTTTACTTATTTGTATCTTCTCTTTTGTTAAAATATAAAAAATAGAGTTTGACATTACATTTTTATTAAATGAAAATTTATTAAACTAAATAAACATAATTTATTTATTTTATTATTTTACATTTATTTTATTGAAATATCATTTAAGATACATGATAATTACAATATCTTGCATTGAATGGGTCAAGTTATTTTTAAAGAAAAAAAGCTCTATAAAGTTAAATTTCAAAGTATATTTTTTTTTGACAAATTTAAATTTAATTTTATTAAAAAAATCTTTAATCTTAAAATTTTAAATTTGAATCAAATTTGTGATTTTTTTTTTTATATTTTCATTTTTAAAATTATATTTATAAAATTCAATAAATTTAATTACATAATTTAAAAAATCAAATTTAAGCCTAAAGTATAATATTTTACATCTCAAAATTTAAAAAATCTTAGATCTTTTTTATTTTTCTTTCATTTTAATAATTATAGTTTGAAACAAAACCTTAACAATGAAAACCTTTTGGACCTTCCAATTGTGTGTTATAATGTTATAAATTCAAGAATAAAATATGCCCTAATTTATAGAAAAGTATAAAACAAGTCTTGTTTCCTCATTTCTTGCATAATTGATATTCCCTGCGATAATTTACAAGCAACTAAAAAAAATTAAAATTTAATTTAATTACTTGCAAACATTTTTAACTTTAAGGACTGAAATGATCAAATTAATCAACAAATATCAAGAAAAACAAATATGTATTAGCAATGTAATTAATTATTAAATAAATAACTAATTATCAATAAAAAAGTAATTAAAAAGATACAACTTATACAAATTAAAATTAATCATATTAGTTTTAATTCAATTGAACAAATATTGAAACCATACCAAATGGCATGATACAGTACCAAAAGTTCCCTTGGGGCGGTGCGGTGGTTAAGAGGTGTTGCCACATGAGGTCTTGGGGTCGAAACTCGACGCGTCCGAGTATGTCTCCCCCACTAATGGCTAGTAGGCAACCGTGATTTATCTTCTCTGTGTTGGCCTAGGGATGGGTTGGCAGGGGCGCTGGGGCAAGCAAATCACCTTTTGCCACATGATACAATACCAAAAGGTATTGTTTCGGTTAAAAACTGAAATTACGGTGTGGTTTAAAATTTTGAACTTTGATTAAAACCACTAAAATAGTGTTGGAACCGTTGGAACAGTGAGATTTATCAATGTCGCAATGGTTTCCATATTGGTCGGACGCTTGAATGATATGTTTCAATTTCATCGACCGCTATCAGACACTTGAAACCTTGATTGTGTGGCCAAAACCATAAACCTACTCTAATTCTTGATTTTCTGACCAATATATTAATCTTATTAGTATATGTACAACCAAATAATTTTTTTTGTCATCCTTATATAACGGAAACTATTTCCTTTCTTTCTTTCTTTGTTTTTTTTTTTTATTTATTTTTTTTTATTTTTTGCATATAATTGATTCATTGTAGGTTTTGAAACTGGTATAAATATGAAATTTCAAAGATAGCTGACTCACTATTTATTTTGACTCCTTAAAAAAATCATTTTGTGGCTGCTTTTTGGATTTTGACTAAGAAGTAAGAAACTTTTCTTCATGCAGTCAGCAACCTTAAGTGGGACAACATGGTATGGTATGTCGTCCATAGAGGTTGGACTAGTGGTGAGTTAATATCATGCTGTATTACAGAAAGCATATATTTGTGTAGTTCTAATCACTATTTGCTGTTAATTAAATTTTCTATGACAGGTCAGTGGATCTCTTTATGGTGCCTTGATTGGCTCAGTACTCGCATACATCATTGCTGACTTTTTAGGTCTTCTGTACAATTCCTTGTACTTTTGATGCAAAGATTGAGCATACTATATATCTTGAAACTTATACAACAGTGTATTTCAATGAAGGTAGACGGAGGGAGTTAATCCTCTCTTCTATGCTATACTTTGTTGGAGCTTTGATAACAGCATTGGCACCAAACCTTTCTATTATGGTGGCTGGACGCTTTATTTTTGGTATAGGGATTGGATTAGTAAGTCAACTAAGTTATCTGACATTTATTTATTTTTTGATTGTAACATTAACTTATGACTTTGTTTCCTATGCTTTTTATCAGAGATGCACATATTGGGTATCTGAAAGTCAATGATCTTCTAACATTTGTATTATTGTTTTTCTTGCTTGTTCTCATGACAATTCTAAATTATAAAATATGTAGAATTTAGCAAATAAATATTGTATGGTTTATCTTATAATGAGATATATGTGTAAATATAGCTCATGTTAAACTCCTAAACCTAGGACTATTTATGTAAGACTAAATCCACTAGATTAATAACCTAATGCAATGTCTCCAATACCGGCCAAACTAAAGCATAGATACTACCTATTTTCAACTTGTTATCTAAATTAGAGAAATTGAGAAATTTTCATCAACAACCATAAACTAGATGATAAAATTGAAAATAAACATAGTAGTCAAATGTAGACAAAATTAAAGAGATAATGAAACATGCAACTAAAGACCCTTAGACCTTTCATTAACAAAGCTCTAAAAATAGCTAGCTGAGTACATGAACACAGTCGGGTTGAGGGCAAAGGCTAGTAGTAGTCTTCTTTGTGTTGATGTGAGGTGTAGTCGTTGATAGACTATAAGATTAGGAGCAAAGCTTGTTCGTGGTAGTGCTTGTGTCTCCTTGAAGTCCTCATAGACGCTAGTAGCGACAATTCTCCACTATACTTGGTTTTGACATTACTTTTAACCATACACAACTATTTTCCCTAATGGCTTCGATAAATTAGTTTGTTCAATTGTCATTGTTGGTAGCTTTGTCAGAGGTTAACGTGGAAGCGACGAAATGTTATGGCAGTGAAGACAATAATTGTAGGATCGATGCCCCAATTGGGTGAAAAGTGGGTGTGTAAAAAGACAACACAAAATCCTTGCACAATCATAGATTCAAATAATCTCTAGCAACAATTGCATGTATATGACAGTATCAAAGTTTAATATGCATAGTGAAAGTAACATTAGAATAAATACACACTAATAAAAAAAATATACATGTTTTAGAATGCCCAATCCTCCACGACCTGTCATTTGGATGCAACACCCTTAATAATAGAATTGGTTGTCTTGTCTTTAACATGAGGTAATGAAGCAAACCTCTATAATAGAAGATGAAACCTCAATAAGGATGAGACATCAATGGGCTACAAATCTTGGCCCATTCAAAGCTCGCCAATAGGACTTCCATGAGCTAGAGAGCTCGACCCAACCAACAAACTTCTATAAATTATAGATCTTAACCCAAAGAAATGGGATTTCCGTGAGCTAGAAAACTCAACCCAACCAGTGGGACTTTGAGCTAGAGAGCTTGACCCAACCAATGGGACTTCTACGAGTTAGAGAGCTAACTCAACTAATGGGACTTCCATTTGTTAAGAGAGCTAAACCCAAACACAAATAATTTGTGATCTACTCTCTCATTATTATTAAATTCAAGTCCTAAAATACATCTCACTACTCTAATAAATTGAAATCTAACCTTAGTATGAATAGAGTTACCAAGAGAACTTTAACAAGGATGAAACCATGGATTAAAATCTCGAGCTTTTTCGTCCAATACCAGGTGAAACATCTCTTTCTACATGCGGGCCGACACTGGCACAAGCATGCCTCTTGTGTCGGCGTGCCGCGATGCGTTTGGATGTGTCGTGTGGGCCCGACGACACGTCCGGACATGTTGCCGGGCATGGGTGATGCGTCCGAACGCATTGTGGGAGCCCAGCGATGTGTCTGAACGCATCGAGTGAGCCCGATGCGTTCGGACTCGTAGTGCAAACCCGCCGACACGTCCGGACTCGCCGCCCAGGCTTGACAATGAGTCGGACACATCGCATAGGCCGCATGTGCTCGCGGTCGTCACGGAACAGAGGCAACAGAATAGGTAAGGTTTTTTTTTTATAGTTTTTAACTTGAGCTTTAATTAAATAACTTAGTTTAATAATTTTAATCAACTCCTAACTATGATTGAGATAATTTAAATAGACTTAATTAAAGCTTAATAAAATTATCTCATTAATTTAATATATATATATATATATATATATATATATATATATATATATTTAAATATTTATATTAATTTTTTTATTTTTTGGTTAATATATTTTATATTTAAAAATATTGAAAGTATATTAACACGGCACGATATGATACCGAAACTGTTTTAAACTATAGATGAAACCTTGAACAAGCATTTAAAAGTCCATTGGTGATTCTTTGGCATTTTAACAAAGATAGAGAAATGCTAGATGTGTTTTTTGTGAAGTCTAGTGTCGAAACAACCATTGAAATTACTAATAAATGGTCATACATTTTTACTCTTAGGTTGAACTACCTAGAGTCTTCTGTTAACCTAGCTTTAAGGAATCTGATAGTTGGAAGTTGACATTGAAATCTAGGCTTGGTCATCTTAGCCAATATACTAGAAAGGTTAGGTTGATTTTACATTCTGTGTAAGATAGCGGGCCAAATTATCTAGTTAGGTTAACCTAAGATAAATCTTATGGCAAATTACCGAACCACATAGATGAAATTTCGGAACCCAAATCATGTATCTAAGTTTTAAAATTATCAAATCATGTACCCCATACCCATTTTTCCCTCTTTCTATTACCATCGATTGCTACAATGTAGCAATCTACCAATCGATTGCTATAGTGTATCTACTAATTAATTAGGAATGATTCTCTGATCTTAAATAAATCTTAAAATTTGATTGGTGTTAAAAAATCACCGCTCTCAATATAGTGGGTCAAATTGATATTTGAGGGCATAAAAATAATCAGGAGAACTAGACGAACACACATGATGTGGTTCCATGTCATTCCGATCTTTCTAGGTCCATTAGTCGTGAGAGTCGTGATTTTTTGAACACAAATCAGATTTTTTGAACACATTCGTGTTAAAAAAATTGGGCAAATTCATATTTGAGGGTCTGGATATAATTAGGAGAACCTGGTTCCATATCATTTCGAGTTCACTAGGTCCATCAATCAGTTTTGGCCGAAACTGGTGAAAACCAACTGATAGACATAGAGAGTTCGGAATGACATATAAGATTCTACGTGTTCATCTAGTTTTCCTAATTATATTCATGCCCTCAAAAATCAATTTGACACACTGTATTAAGAGCATTGATTTTTGAACACAAATCAAATTTTTTGAACACATTCATGTTAAAAAAATCGTTGCTATCAATATTGTGTGTCAAATTAATGTTTCAGGGTATGGATATAATCAAGAGAACTAGATAAACACATAGAACCTGGTCCATATCATCCGCTCTCTAGGTCCATTAACCGATTTTGACCGAAACTAGTCAAAGGTAATTGATGGACCTAGAGAGCTTGGAATGATTTGGAACCAGGTTCTATGTGTTCGTCTAGTTCTCTTGATTATATCCATGCCCTCAAACATTAATTTGACACGCTATATTAAGAGCAGTGATTTTTTGAACACAAATCAATTTTTTTTAACTTATTCGTATTAAAAAAATTGCATCAATATTGTAGATCAAATTGATATTTGAGGGCATGAATATAATTAGGAGAATTAGACGAACATAGAGAGTGTGTTTTCATGTCATTACGAGCTCTTTAGGTCTATCAATTAGTTTTGGCTAAAATTGGCCAAAACCGGCTAATGGAAATTGGCCAAAACTAGCTGATGGACCTAGATAGCTCGGAATGACATGGAACCAAATCTACCCTATGTATTCGTCTAGTTCTCCTGATTATATCCATGCCCTCAAATATAAATTTGACACACTATATTGAGAGTAGTGATTTCTTGAACATGAAATGGATGTTTTTAATACATTTTTGTTAAAAAAAATACTGTTCTCAATATAGTCAGTCAAATTGATGTTGATGTTTGAAGGCGTGAATATAATTAGGAGAACTAGACGAATACATAGAACCTGATTCCATGTCACTACGAGCTCTTTAGGTCCATTAGCCGAGTTTGTCCGAAATCAGCTGATGGGCCTAGAGAGCTCGAAATGACATGAAATCAGATATATGTGTTGGTCTAGTTCTCCTGATTATATCTATACTCTTAAACATCAATTTGATCGACTATATTGAGAGCAATGATATTTTCAACACAAATCAGATTTTTTTAATTGATTGCTTAGTGTAACAATCAATTCTGGACTTTATTATGCTGATGAACAGTATCCTAAATTGATCGCTATACTATAACAATCAATTGGGATAATTGCGAAGGGGCAAAATGAGTATGAGATGCGTGATTTGGTAATTTTGAAACTTGGGTATGTGATTTGGGTATTTCGGATTTTCATCTACGTGGTTTAGTAATTTTAAATTAAACCTTGTCCCTAGAGTAAATCCTTACTCCCAAAGATATATTACAACAACTTCGAGTCATTTGAGTGCTCATCAAGTTTGATCCAATTTCAATGTAGATGCTTCATATCAAGGTTTAAAATTTTGAACCATAGTTTAGGGAGAAGAAGACAGTAGGGAAAACCTAACCTCGATTTTTATTAAAAACTTAAACTGTTATATTATAATTATAATATAACAGTATATAACTTATATGTTATATAGTTTTAATATAATATAGCTCTTATATATATATATATATATATATCTTAAAATTAATTTTAAATTTAAAGAATAATTTCTAATCTTTTATAAGTTTAAAAATTAAATTTAAAATACAAAAAATTATTTTGAATTTTTAAATACATTTTAAAGTTTTAAAAATAATTAAAATTAAATTTAAAATTCTGAATGCATATTAAAAACTAATTAAATTTAAAATAATATAAAAAATTTCAAAAATATAATTTTAAATATTCCAATTACATTTTCAAAATTATTTTTTTAAATATATTAAAACAAACTTTAAAATAATTTTTAAAGTTATTTTTGATATTTTAAAATATTTTTTCTTTAGTTTTATTTTTTTTTAAAAATATTTTTTTAATTTTTGAAAACACTTATTTTATTAATTACTTTCACAATTTTTAATTAATTTTAAAAATTAATTATATATTTTAATAATTAAAAATAATTTAAATATTCAAACATAACCATTTATATCAATCGATTATTAATAAAATGTTTAATTAATATATATATTTAAAAAAATGAAAACTATAGTGACATGATATGATACAGTATCAAAATCGTATCATTCTAAATTTTGATATAGCTCGAAATTTTAAACATTGCTTATTATTGAGCTAGATTATCCCGTAAAATGTTTAATACTTATGGAGTAATAGTTGATTTTGGGTCAACAGAAGTTTAGCTAGTAAACATGGCATGATTAAATAGATTTAAGCTAGATTTAATTTGAGTTTATTTTGATCCGTTTAAAATTAAACTAAATTTATATAAAACAATTTAATTAATTAATAATAGTATATTTTATAAGGTTAGAAATTATATTAATTTTTTTATCTTTCCTAATAATATATATATTTCTCATCCTTAAAGAGGCTTTGTTCTCTCTTATTATCTCTCTTGGACGGATGAATTAACCATAAATGAATGGACGAATTTTTTTTTGTGTTCCATAGATGGATGGAGGAAAAGATAACAGATGAAAAAGAAATTAATAGACGGAAAAGATAACAGATAACGGATGAAGAATAAAAAAACATGAAAATAGGGTAAAAAGACAAAAAGGGAAAAAATTTAAAAAACAATGGTCGTGAGGCCTCCTCGACCTGCCATGAGGTCGCGATGCTGAGCTCGTTGGTGAGCGAATTCATAAATTATGTCTGTGTCAACCAACATGGCTCAAAATCTTATACCTTGCTTCACACAACTCTACATTTGTTCTTGATCATCAATCAAGCTCACTCACCTCTTCCATAATCTCCACAAACATTATGAGTGTGAACTTGCACACACTCATAATCAAATAATTAGATATAAACACCTAATTAAAGAATTAGTCGAACATCAAACTTCTTGATAAATTCTAATAATAAAGGAGGAACCAATTTTCCAATGGCCCATCAAGCTCAATCACCTCTCCCATAATCTCCACATACATTATGAGTGTGAACTTGCACACATTCATAATCAAATCATTACATATAAACACCTAATTAAAGCATTAGTCAAACATCAAACTTCTTGATTAATTCTAATAATAGAGGAGGAACCAAATTTCCGATAGTGACATTAACAAGGAGTGGAAGACAGTTGGAGTGCCAATTTACGAAGAGTTGGCTTACAAGAATCTTAAGCAATAAGTTGTCAAGATCAATTTGAGATCTTGTAGAGAGGAACTCCACCATAGAGAACTCGGTGAAGGTACCGGCTTGTTTGATGCTTCCTTGGTGCAATAATGGTGACAGGGGTGGTCTCATTTGTTATGTCCTTGCATCCTTTGTCTCACCAATTTCAAGCCTTAGCCTCTATCTCCTTTTAAAAGGAATACTTTCTTTTAGTAAATCCTTATCCTCAAAAATAACTTTGAGACCATAAAGAATTTTAGAAAGAAATATTGCATTTCTTAGTAATAACGAGAGAATTATTACATTAGTATATATAAACTCTTCATAGATCTTTGAATCTAAAACTATTGATGTGAGACTAAACTTACTAGTCAATCATTACCTTGTATCTCATTTTTTGTTATTTTTACTACAATTGCCAATTCAGAAAGTTTGCTTGCTATTTTGCTTTTCATAAGATGCTTTTAATCTTATTTTTTTCCCCAATGATCCTTTGATCAGTCTACTCTTGGTAATAGCCAACTAGATACAATGTTTCACATTATGCTTCTCAGCTTGTGATATTGTCTTGTAAGTAATTGCCATCTCCATGACCTTCTAGTGCTAAAGTATCTCTAAGACTTATAGAAAAGTTTTACAAAACGATGTTAGACCAACTATGTTATATGGAGTTGAATGTTGCAGAGATGAGGATGTTAAGGTGGATGTTCGGACATGCAATGATGGGCATGATAAGAAATGAAAATATTAAAGAGAAAGTTGGGATTGCACCTATTGAGGGAAAACTTTGGGAGACATATTTAAGATGGTACGAATATGTACTTAGATGACCAATAACTGGCGATGTGAAACTATGACAAATATCCATATCAAATGAGGAAGACAAAAAAAAAAAAGACTTGGTTAACAATAATAAAATAAGATACAACAACAACAACAACCAAGCCTTTTCCCACTAAGTGGGGTCGGCTGTTTAGTTCATTTATATAGTAGGGGATAAAACTCAATGGCCTAGAAGGATCCATATAACCGATGCCACTTAGTGGGATAAGGCTTGATTGTTGTTTATTTTGTGTAAAATGTAATTTTGTCGCACACCTTGATAGAAGTAGATCTTATGACAGCTGGTTGACACAATCAGGTTTAATTTCATAGCTTTTTTCCTGACTTCCCATTGTTGCTTATATTATAGCAGAGCAGCTTCTTTAGTCCCACGTGGTCAGGTCCTGGAGATATTTATGTTCTTATGTGGAGGAAGTCTCCCCAAGTGGCTTGCCATTGTGTTAATTGGGATCCATTCCATGTTGGTAATAGAGCTACCCTTCCTGATCATGATCAATAATTAGGGAGAAATATCACATATCTTTCTAGAACTAAATCCATGGTAGTCTGGTTAATGGTGTTAAGTTCCATAGCCTTGGCTTGTACTGTCCAATTGTTAAGGTAGAGAGCTGGATTGCCTTCTTTACTGCACATGTGCCTAACCATTTGGGTGGATTAAGGCCCATAACACACTTGGTGTTAAATAACTCTAGCATGGCTTGTAGACAACAATAATGATAGCTTTACGACTGGTTATGCTGGTCAAATTAATTGCAAGTTGGACTATTAAGGGCAGTGGGTTACACGCCAAATAAATGGTAGGGAAGAGGAAAAGAAGATAGGGTACATGGCTTAGCATCATTACCAGTGTAGCAGAATCACACACAAAATATGGAATCACCCACACACCCAAGACACATTTGATTGAGGAGAAGAGAATTTCTATTGTCAAGGAATGAATGTCTTCTCCTCAGCTTGCAGTATATATAGAGAAGAAAAGGAAACAAAGAAAACCAAACTTTTACAAAAAGAAGTAAATTTGGACTGAGCTAACTAGTTAGAATAAAACACTTGCTTTCAAATGTCCTTCCTTTCCTTCTTTGATTTTGCCTCATTCACCTGCTCCATCTTTCTTTTGGTCCTCATCGTGCAATGTGAGATTTTAATTGGGGCGATCAAAGTAAAGTGGGTCTAACTTGAGTTGCATCATCCTCTCTTGATTGTGAAGAACTCTACACTCCAAACCTGCCAATCTTCGTTCAATCAAGTCTTGGATGGCAACCCATGTATCTTCACTAGTAGGCTGCAATGGACTAGATATTCTTGATAGGTTTCATTCTTTGTAATGATGGTACAAATATCTACTGCATCAATCTCTTCCCTCAGTTTTGCGTCTCCTTCAGCATGCTACGTTAAAGACGTGGCTATCTGTGGGCAAATCAAATCGCTATGCATCACGTTCCACTTGAAAAGCTTTGGAAAAAGTCAGGCAACGCTAGAACGAGAGCTTTGATAGTGCTTCCTTAAGGTGTTCAAAACTTTGTTGGGCTTTTGCATTCTAAGAGAATTCATTTTTTCTTCAAAACATACAGCATAGGGGCAATAATAGCACTTAAATTTTGGATGAACCACTGTTAGAGGAAGCAAGGCCATGAAAAATTTGAATGTTGTTGAAGCTTGAGGGAGTAGTCCACACTATGATAGCTTCAACCTTCAAATAATCCATTTGAATTCCATGCACCCTCTCCATGTAACCACAAAAGACAATTGAGTTTAAATTCACATACAACTTGTGTTCGCAAACTAGAAACACTTGTGCAATTTTTTCTGGAGATGTTGTATGTGATCCCTATTTTAGATCAATATATCATCACAATAAACCACCATGAACTTCTCCATAAGTTTAGCTTGGTTATCAACCTCATGTATACAGGGCATTCGAAAGCTTGAATAACATGGCAATCTCATTCACGCAATCCAAACTTGGTCTTAAAAGCTATCTAGCTATCTTCCACTCCTCACCCTCTTGAACTCTATTTAGCGACATGTGCTTCTAAGATCAATCTTTAAGAAGTGAGCCCTAGCTAGTTGATCGAGCAAGTTATCTAACCTCTGAATGAGAAATTTGTATTTCTTATAATCTTGTTAATTGCAGATTTGTCTATGTACATCCTCCTAGCTCCATCCTTCTTAGGAATAAGGTTTATATGACACATGGACTCATGGATTCTCGAATTAAACTTTTGTTAAGAAACTTGTTCACTTTTCTTGCAAAGCTTCAACCTCTGTGACATATGGACTTATGGATTCTCGAATCAAACTTTGGTTAAGCAACTTGTTCACTCTTCTTGCAACGCTTCAACCTCTGTGACATTTAGTAGCGAGGTAAGTTAGGTAGAATAACACCTGTAAATCAAATGAATGCGATGTTGTACATGCCATATGGGTGGATATCCTTTTGGAAGTTCTTTTAGGAGCCATATGGGTGATGTTGCCCCTTTAAGAGTCTAATCCAATCTTCTAAATTTTAGTGGCTTTCATCATCTTGTTGCTCTTCGCCTCTTCTTGTAGGTCTTGTAGAGGTGTACCCTTCATTATCAAGGGCATGCCTCCCACCTTGTTGACTTAGTAATGGTGAGTTGTCGACATTGTCTTCTTGATCATGCCCTTAAACACACCTTCCATCTTGTCGGATTGGCAGTGGAGGGTTGGAATCTTTCTCATGATTCTCTCGATTATCTCTTGCATGGTTCGATTAGAGATCCTCAACTCCTTGATGTCTCCCAAAGCTTATATAGATATAATGGGTATTGTTTAAATAGTTCCAATTGACTAAAATTCTTTCCAGTTAAATAGTCAATTGACTAACAATCTATTAGTTAACTCAAATGTGTTTCACTCAACTCAACACAATTCAATGACTCCAACTTAAAACTACTTTAGTCGAGATGTTGAGACATTGAGATTGAATTTTCTTAAAGCAGACTGAACTAGAAACAAAACCATTGTGTTCTCAAGCAAAACATTGTTAGTTGACTCAACTTTTTCAATCGATTGTATTTGCTTGAGATTGAGTTCACTAGTTGACTTTGATGCGAAACAACCTTGTTTCTTAGTTGAGCACATTCTTAAGGTGAAATTTACATAAACACCCAAGATTACAGCTTCTCGTAATCTCTCACTTCTCACATGCCAAGAGACTTCACCTTTAAATCTTCTTCAGTTTGCCAAGGCCTTTGGGTCTTCTTCGACTACTAGGAGGTCTCACCTATGTGTCTTCCTTAATGGTTCGTATCGTGCTCTTGATCAACCTTGACCTTTTGAGCATCCTGCCAACACGTGTTCGTCTTCTCCATATGCCTACCAAGACCTGATGGGACTTTTCTATTTGCCAACACCTACACACATTGAACTTCTAAATCTACCAACACGTTGAACTTCTCAATTTACTGACACCTGTTGAACTTCTCCATATTCCAAGACCTCTTGGATTTTCCTATTTGCTAAGTTCTTGTTGGACTTTTCCATTTGACAAGCATCTCTTAGATTTTTTTTCTTTTTCCAAAACAATATATCCAATCAAGACTGAAATTTCGGCATGGCGTGAGATTTTAAACCTTGAACCAGACACATGTAGGGCCTGAGACTTTTTATGTGTGGAGCTAGACGAGAGAGAGGGCTTGAGACTGCAAATGAGGGAGATAGAATCACAATGGCTTGACATTTGAATATCATGTTTGGCGTAATGGGAATAGTGTGCAAATGAAGGAGATGGGAATCACAACCGCTTGAAATTTGAATATCATGTTTGGCATAATGGGGATGAGGATGGATCCCGAATATCTAAAATTCCTGAATTCAAATTTATGTGGATGTCTGTGATCTATCTTAACTATTTCCTCACTCGAAGAACACAAATGAATCTTACTGTTGTATTTTTTGCTCTAATGCAAATCGCTTGAGTGGATTGCTGAATTACTAGAAATTTTACATAACATTGTTCCTTTGAATGAAATAAGCATCCTTGCTAGATGGTCATGATGAGATTAGCTTGATGCTGCATGTCAGATTTCCATCAATATCCTTTTTTTTTTGGAGTATCACGTTGATGTTGTTTTCTAGTCCTACATTTTCTTTGTATGAAATATGAGTTGGTATACAAGTACTATTTTACTTGTCTCATGGCAGTCTGATTTCATCAGGCTATGCATGCTGCTCCCATGTATATTGCAGAAACGGCACCAAGTCAGATACGAGGAACACTTATTTCTTTGAAAGAGTTTTTCATAGTCTTTGGGATGCTTGTAAGTCCTATTCTGTTATGCTGAAAATATCTTGCCTCAAATATTCTAACAGTCAGTTTTCTATTTTCTAAATGTAGTTGGGTTACATAACTGGAAACATTTATGTGGATTTGGTTGGTGGGTGGCGCTACATGTATGCAACCTGTGCCCCAATATGTATAGTTATGGGCATAGGAATGTGGTGCTTACCCCCATCTCCTCGTTGGCTGCTTTTGTGTGCCATACAGGGAAAAAGAAGCGTGCAAGATGCAAGAGAACTTTCCATTAAATGTTTGTGCCGTTTAAGAGGTTCAGCTTTTGATAGTTCGGCTTCGGAACAAGTTGACTTGATTCTGAATGATTTGTCTCATGCCAATCATGGAAAACAATCAACATTCAGGGAGATCTTTCAAGGGAAATGCCTTAAAGCACTCATAATCGGTGCAGGACTAGTTTTTTTCCAGCAGGTTGCCACTGAATGACTTCAATGTGCTAAAATATCCTAATTGATATTCTTAATTAATAATGCTACTTCCAGAATCAAAAGTTGGTTTATTGCTTAAGCGCTAGTATTCGTGTAATATTACCTATCTATCTGTTTTTTTTCTCCCATATCAGATAACTGGGCAGCCAAGTGTGCTGTATTATGCTGCAACCATTCTTCAGGTATTCCAACCAGTCTTGTGACCATTACAAAAGTATTTTGCAACAGTTATGTATCTTTTTCTTCTTATTAACAAATATATTTTGTAACAGAGTGCAGGATTCTCTGCAGCATCTGATGCTACACGTGTTTCTATTCTTCTTGGTTTACTAAAGGTCAACTTTGAATGCCTTACTGAGAAACATTCTGGTTTGTTTAACATTTCAAAATTCATGAATTTACTTATATGTGTGTTGCTATTGAGCAAAGTCTTGTAATAGTCACACATGTAAAAATTTATTTTGTTGATTGTTCATCTCATTATAGGATACTTAATTCTTGAAATTTGTATGTCTGATCAAAAGCGAAGTAAGTCTGAAAGAATTAGACTGGCTTTCTCGGTATCCTGGCTGGGCACAAAAATAGCACCTATTCATATTTGTTTGAATTTCATTTTCCTTCCACACAAATGATTATACCTACTTCTACATGCAGTTTTTGTGAAACAACAATGTACTCCAAATAACCATACGGTCCATACCTAACCCTCTCTCTTAATTCTTAGCACATCTTCATCCATGATAGCAATCTGTCACTATCATCATCAAGTTGGAATATTTCCAGCTATTTGCTTGTGTGAATACTAACTACTTAATAAATAGTTTTCACTTTAGTTCTCTTTTTTTAAAGGTTAGTTTATATGCTATAATCATTTAGTATTTCAACATGCTTTCTCAGGAAAATATAGTTTCTGTAAGGTTGCAAATAATGGTGGTTTTTGCTTCCTTGTGCAGCTAATTATGACTGGTATTGCTGTTCTTGTGGTAGATAGACTTGGACGAAGGCCATTACTTATTTCAGGTGTCAGTGGAATTGTAAGTTACATGCTATTTTCGTGCCATGACATGAGTTTTACACTCGTCAATCATCTTTAATTGGAAACTGTTTTTTCCTGATAAGCACAGAATATTTTAATATTGTTATATGGTGTCGACAAAGGTACCTTTAAAGTATTGTTCTGTGCTGGGTTTTGAATCCCCAGATGGGATGGTATGATTTTGGTTTCACATTATATAGATTGTAGGTTTTGTTTAGCATATGCTTCTTTTTTTTTTCTTTTCTATCAGAGTGTTACGAATGCAGCGGAATTATTTAACATAAAAACAATAAAGAGACATTTGATTTTACTTGGTTCACACCCCTACGGTGTTACACCCAAGACTATGCACTCAACGTGAGTCCACTAGTATCTCTCCTTTCCAGAGGCAGATAACCTCTTACAGATTGATAAGTACTATCACAAGTATGAAAGTAGGAATTAAAAGCACAAGCATAAAAAGAAAACAAACTCGTGATGATTCGGCTTGAAACCTGAATGCCGCGGCACTCCTCTTGTGCATCCTAGATCACACAAGCAAGACTTTGAGCACTTGAACGTGAGAGCTTTGATTGCAGTTGTTTGCACTTGATGTTGGAAGCATATGCCTTGACTCCCCTTTTATAGAGCTCGCTCGACACTCTTCCAGACGATTGGAAGCTCCTTTAGTTGATTGGACTTCCGCTAACTCGGCTGCAATCCTCTTCGATTGTAGATCTGGCTAACTTTTGTGACTTCATGTCCGTTGGAACCATAATTGTCAAAAGCACGAGGTGCAAATAGGCACTCAATGTCTTGGGGCTTTAAGCGCAAAGCGATGCACACATTTTATGGAAAAAAATGTAATAAACAAATGGACTATTATGAGTATAAATCTGATTTATATGAATTAATGAAATTTATTAATTTTTTTAAAAGCTTTTATATATTTTATTAAGATAATTTAATTGGAATTTATGATAGCCTATTCGAACTATCCCATTTAAGTTGGGAGTTGATTGAATTAATTAAATCCGCAGACCTAAGTTTTCGATCGGTGGGCATCACGATCCCTTACGGCTATGCAGGATGTGCCACAGGATGCTTCCAGCGGCTTTGGACCGCTGAAAGCATTGCTGGAAGCCTCCGGGACGCTAAAAAATGCAAAAGAGTACAAAAATTTAACAAAAAAGAAGACAAGAAGTTCTTACCAATGATCGAGAGGTAGATGCTTCTGGCGGTGAGAGGCAGACGAGTGACAGACCAATCAACTTAATGATCGATTTAAAGAGGGTTTAGGACTTTAAACTAAAAAAAAGGGAAAATTTCTGCGCTTTATGCAAAAGCGAACGCTTGTGCTTTTGCACAAAGCTTAGTGAAGCATGCGCTTTAGAGACCTCATGTGCTTCCGAGGTCTCTTCGGTCGTCCGAGCCTTCGTCCAACTGCGGTTTCCTACAAAACAAACATGCAAAACCTAATGCTTGGTCTACCTAACCAGTAGCTTCTTTTACCAAGTGTTCTAGCTCACCTACCGAGACTTCCTTCAAGTGTTCACTCTCAGCTAACCCTCTTGGACTTCACCAAGTTCCCAATTAGATTTGTCTAGTCCCCAATTAGGTCTTCCACCACCTAGTCTTGTTAGGACTTCCACTGCTGGGTCTCTGGTCTTTCATGGCCTAGTCCTACTATGTCTTTTTGTAGCCTGGTTCCCAACCAGGATTTCCGTTGCCTAATCCCACTAGGCCTTTCTATTGCCTAGTTCCAAGTAGAATTTTCACTGCTATGACTGTATTGCCGAGTCTCACCAGGACTATAGTCCCATCAGGACTTACACTACCTAGTTCCCAACTAGGACTTGCCACCAACTGCCAAGTATATGGTCCTCTCACTCATTTCTAAGAATTTAGTTAACTTTGACTTACTTGGACTCTATACTCAAATTGATCAACCTTGATCAAGTTACATGGTCACCCTTGACCAAATCCCTTTAAACATATTGTTCAATCCAAACCATCAAAACCCTCGAGGCCAATTACACCTACAACCTATCTTTTGAAAATTTCAAATTTAAATTCTGATTTTTAATTTTTGAATTTAAATTCTTATCTTTATCTTTTGAATCTATCAAATTTAAATTCTTATTTTTGAATCTATCAAATTTAAATTCTTATTTTTATCTTTTGAATTTAAATTCTTTTTATGATTATCTTTGTTAATTAATTTATTATTTAAGTTTGAATTATATAATTTAATTAAATTTGAATTGTCTTGAGAATTATCTTTATTATTAATTATTTTTTTTATTAAATTCAAATTATTTGAATTAATTAAATTTAAAATTTTCAAATTAGAATTTTCTTGATTAGTTGAGTTCTTAATTGAAATTCAATTGTTCAAATTAAAATTAGTTAGATTTAGGTTTAGATAATTATATAAGTTGATTTAATCAATATCATTGAATAGATCAAATATACTTTGATTATTAATCTGATCTAGGTCTAGATGACTTGATCATATTTTTGATTACTTTTATTATCCAGATTAATTAAATACAAATTATTTATTTTTTTATTGTTTGAATTTGTATTATTAATTGAATTAATAATTTTGAATAAATTAAATTTAAATTATCATAATTAATTGAATTAATTAACTTGCTAGGTCGCTTATTGCATTAATTCGAAGAAGCTAAGCTATCATCATTATATCAAGGGCATTTTCTTAAATCTTAAGTTTACTAACCTAGATCACTCACCTTGGATCCTTGGATTTCTTCTTCTCCGGATACTAGTTCTTGTAATGACTAGATTGCTTGCACTTGAAGCACACAACGCGCTCTTTGTTTTTCCGATCTCATGGTATCGGTTCCTCCTTTGCCGTCGGTTGTGTTGTCTGACTCTTAATAGTAGGGCACTTATTTTTACAGTGCACTCTATCCCTACACTTGAAACATATAATAAAAGGACATCCCGATGCACGAAGCTTCCACTATGCGAGATCCGGGGAAAAATCCATTGTACGCAGCCTTATCCTGCTTTTTGCAAGAGGCTGTTTCCAGGATTCGAACCCGTGACCTTTTGGTCATATGGTATTTAAAATTTTACCTTTTGTGATCTTGTTAGGGCTCTCCCCCTCAATCTCTGGCATACTTGGCTCCCTTGGCGATTAGTCTAATCAAGATTCTGCTTGGCTCTGATACCAATTGTAAGAAGATTGGACGTGCTAGGAGGGAGGCGGGCGGTGAATAATGAGTCTCGCTCTCTCGCTTGATTCGTTGAGTTCTTTCTTTCTATCAGATTAGCACTTGCATCATAATACAATACACAATAAAGACACAAAGAAAACATGAGGTTTACTTGGTTCCCAACTCTCAGAGTTAGTATTATAAGGCCTATGCACATGAAGCGCTTTTCCACTAAGCCTATCTCCTTGCTGGAACTTTTCCAAAGGTGGAGAAAGCTCTTACAAGTTTGTCTCACAATCACAAATGATAATGATGCAAGTGCATGTAATATAATAACAAATTATATTGTTGATACGGTCTGGAAGTCCTAAGTGTCACATACGCCTAGTGTGTCCCGATCGCACGAACAAAGCCTTGAGATTTTTTCGGAGCACAAAAGAAGAGTATTGAGAATTGAGTTATCCTTTGAACTTTGATCCTGATGTTATGTTATAGAGTTTTTTCGGTTGACCTAAAACTTAGTTCGGTCCGCCAAGCTCTTTGTGATCTAGAACGAGCCCCGCAATCTCATCGTTATAAGGTTTATTGGTCGACCGGAACCTTTCCAATCAACTGAACTAGATCAGTCACCAAAACTAGACTCAAACTCGAGTCTAGCCACTCAAAGTCATCTAGTTTAGACTGGGTTTTCCGGTCGATCAGACCCACCACTGATCGACCGGATTGGTTCAAGTCCAATTCGACATGGGCCAAGTCCGGTTCACTTTGGACTTGGTCTAGTTTTGTTGGGTTGCATTTGTTTGCTCTTCGTTTTGCTTCATCTCCCGATTCCGATAAAATAATCATACAAAACACAAACAAACAAACAAACCTTAGTCTACTTGATCTAGGGCTTACCTCTTGCTCAGAGTTTTCTTCTACTTCTAACCACCCAAGGTATGCTCTCTTAGGATTATTTTCTTTACCAAACATCTGATCATCTTGACCTGGAGGACTTGCCATTTGCTAGACATCGGATCATCCTTGACCTGCTTGGACTTTCCCTTTGCTAGAATTATGTCAACCTTGACCTGCCTGAACTTTTCACTTGTCAGACATCAGGTCATCCTTGACCTTCTTAAACTTTCCCTTTACTAGCCATCTTACCTCAACTTTCCACTTGCTAGACATCATATCATTCTTGTTACCTGACTAGACTTCTCACTTTGTTAGTCATCCAGTTAATCTTGATCTGACTAGACTTATTAATTTACTTTCAAACATCTGGTCCTGTTTGGACCAATCTTTCATCAACCTTGACCAAGACACAGGTACATTATCAAATATAAAAACCGTGAAGGCTGATTGCACCAACAAATTGTTAGGCAAATATTTTGAACAACTGCATAATTATATCATCTACTTTTATAATTAAATCATGCACGAACACAAGGTAAATTTCCTCAAAAGAAATCCATTTTACATTGGCACATCCACATGATATCCCTCTACGATCATTTATAACTTGCTCTATAAAACATCCATCAAAATAAATATTAAGTATGAATTTAGAATATCAAACAAAACCAAGATAAGAAACATGCCATAAGTGATAGGCTTTTCATGTGAAGATGGAGGAGAGGTGGCAATGTAGTGATAAGGATATGTGTAGCGACATAGGTGTTGTGCAAAACAAAACAAGGGATAGGGCACCAGTTGGGAACATGGGTTAATTAAATTGGCAATTTTATACATAAGTCCACATTTATTTATTTTTTCAAAAATCACAACTAAGTCCTTTGAAATTTTCAATAATATAACAACTATACATACTAATACATGATAAAAATCAGTACTTGTTAAGAAGCCGCCTAGATGAATTATGTATTCCACTCTATATCACCTTTTTTATTATCCTATTTATATACAAATATATGGAGTGCACTATACGGTGAGGAATCTATGCATTGAGTGTTGTCTCATGCATGGTTTAAAATTTTGACTTGTGCTAGAGTTTCAGTACCATATCGAGTCGTGCTGATACAGTTTTGGTAGTTTTTTAATTTTTAAATATGTGTATATTAATTTATTAATATTTGATTATTAAATATGTTATATTTTGAGGTAATGAATTTATATTTCAATATTTTCTTAGAATACAATGTCTATTAAATTTTTATAAAAATTATTAAAAAAATAAATAATTCTTAAAATTTAAAACTCATTCTAAAATTATAAAAATTCTTTGAAAGGCCCAAAAGATAATTATAAAATTATTTAAAATTCTATTTTTTTAAATGTATTTATAAATTTTTTATTTTTTAAAATTTATTTGAATAATTTAAGAATTATATTTTAGATTATTTTAAATTTATTTTTAATTTTTAATATCTATTAAAAAATAAATTATTTTATAAAATATTTATTAAAATTTAAAATTATTTTAAAATAATTCTTATATTTTATAACTATTATTAACAATATATTATATTAATAATTATTATATATAATTAAATTTTTATTTATAATAAAAAATATCTATTTAGAAACATAGAAAAATAACTTTAAAAAATCATGACAGCAAGTGTCGTGACCTTGTGGAGGCTGCCACATGGTTGTGACACCCACATTACTTCCGAGGAGGGCCTCGACACCTTTCATGCCTCATGACCTCGCTTGCAATGAGCTTGGAAATGGAGGGGTGCGTGGGTGACCTTGCGATGACCTCGCGAGGCTTTGCGGCCATGGTGTCGATTTGTATCAAAATGATAAATATTGTCGGTTTCAAGTGGCAGGGCACAAGATTTCTTTTTTTTTTTTAGTAATTTAGGTATCTAGGATCGTACAACTAATCTTGGAGGTGTCTAGTTAGGTCCCATGGGAATTTTTCATTAGCTATTAGGGTAAATACGGAAGCACAAGTGGCAGAGTAGTCCTAGAGGTTCAAAAGCGGGAGGCGAATTTCTTACGCTCCTTGGGTGCATGGGCAGTCCCAATGTGTGCTTTCAAACCATGGTCTCACATTCATATCCATGATACTTGTATATTCACAACTATAATCCTTGTATATTTATAAATAGGTTTATATCAAAACATGATGGATCTATAGAAATATTGATGTGCTTAACCTACTATTAATGAAAACTGAAGGAAAGAAGAATAAGGAAGTTAGACATTTGCTTCTACAAAAACAAAGTTAATTTTAGATTAGTCTTAATCCAACTTTTAAGATGTATTGCTATCATGCCCTATGCTAACAATGTAAACAATCATGAAGGAAAAAAAAAATGTGACAACTAAGCAGACGACTACCTTCTTTCTTGTGTTTTACTTGATTAATTCCTGTTAGGCAAGTGTGACAACTAAGCATACGACTACCTTCTCCTATGTTTTACTTGATTAATTCCTGCTAGGCAAATGTGACAACTTAGCAGATGTCTACCTTCTCTCCTGTGTTTTACTTGGCTAAGTTCTGCTGGTTGAGAATTTATAAAGGTTTTGGCATCTAGCAGAGGGCAGATGGGAGACTTCATGCTTTGAGACGATGTTGAAGTCAATTGACTATTTATTTCCCTAAAAACTCAGTGTTAGCAAAGAGATTGATCTAGAAATATTATTATTAGTTTCGCATAAAGGATAGGGGTACATTATTACGAACAAATACTCACAATAGTTTTGGCACTTGGGTAATAAGACGAAGGAATGTGTCTTTCTTATTGGTGAAATTTGTTAACAATGTTGTTGGAGCATATTGCATGTAAAGATTATTATGATCATTATTGTTGTTATTATTATTATTTAAGTATTTTGCCTTGTGATTGCAGACAATCTCCTTATTCCTTCTTTCTTCATACTACACCTTCTTGAAGGATTTACCCTTTGTGGCCGTGATTGCATTGCTGGTGTATGTTGGATGTTATCAGGTATTGCTTTGCGATAATCTTTCTTCTCTCATTATTTTTATAGAACATTCAATGTTATCGATATTTGGAAATTGCTATAATTGACAGTAAAATATGTTAGCATACAAGTCATATCAAATTCTTTCTGATCATCTCAGTGGTTTATGCATGCATCTATGTTATAAACAGAAGATCCACCTGTTCGTTATCAGGCACTAGTTTCATAGTCATTCTTGTTTAGGATTGGATCCTTCTTCATGATTGGTAATCTGCTTTAGTTTCAACTAGTTCATGCCATTAGTCTACTATCCTATTTGTAAATGCACACTTTTCCAATCTACACTAGACCAGCAAAAGACCACCAGGCATCAAGTAAACTAGTCTTCCACATTGGATTCTTTGATCATGCCAACAATCTGATAGGTGAAGCTCTATCATCACTAGGCTTATGGTACAAATAATGAAAGAAAAACTTCACCAATTTCCCAGGATTATAAAGGGCGCTAATTATGTAGTAAATGACATCTCAAGTATTCCTCCTGTTAAGATAACAATGATTAATCCTAATTGTGGTCCCAAAAGCTGGTGACAACATATGTTCATCAGGTGTGTGCTATTTGGTTATGTTTCTCATTCTTTTGCATGATGCATTGATACACTTTGACCTGAAAGTACGAAACATACTTTGTCATGCACTCATGCTCTGGAAAATCTTCACTTTTTTGGTGTGTGTGAATGCTGAATGTTGAATACATTAAAAGTCTGTAAAAAGAACACTATAATACTAGCTTTAGAAACCAAGTCCAAAGTCCTATTGTCTTTTTATCTCCTTTAAGTTTAATATGCTGCTCATAACGAGCTAATAGTAGATGTTTGTTTTGTTTTCCTGATTATTGTCTCATCCTTGCAGTTATCATTTGGTCCAATTGGTTGGCTGATGATATCAGAAATTTTTCCCTTGCGATTAAGAGGTCGGGGTTTAAGTATTGCAGTGCTCGTTAACTTTGCCTCAAATGCATTAGTGACTTTTGCTTTCTCACCATTGGAGGTACTTTTTATTATATTTTCATTATTTTTTCTTTTCTAATTAGATTGATTGAAGGGGAGCCTTGGCGCAACGGTAAAGTTGTTGCTTTGTGATCAAAAGGTTACGGATTCGAATCCTGAAAACAACCTCTTGCAAAAAGCAGGGTAAGACCGCGTACAATGGACCCTTCCCCGGGACCCCGCATAGCGGGAGCTTCAAGGCACCGAGCTGTCCTTTTTTTTCTAATTAGATTGATTGTAGTGAAAATAACAGTAAATCTCTGATATGGTTGTCAATCATTAGTTTTTTTTAATAATATTATTCCATTAAATCAATTAGAAAACTACCAGTTCAAGTAACCCTCCAGAGTAACTAGTCTGCTCTTCTTTGATACAATTTTAGCAACCTTTTCAGCTTTCTTGTTACCATCCTAACATACCTCCATATCTTAGCCCGTGTTTAAAACACCGTGCCGAGCCGGTCAAAACGGCTAAAACATCTTGTTCCTTACTGACATCGGCACCAAGCCCCACGAGATTTGGGAGGAGTTGTGTGACCACGCAGACACAATGGCGGGGTCGCATGACCCCGCAACAACAGCTGAGCGGTCACATAACTCCACTGTGGTCGCCACAAAGGCGTTGCGCGGCTGTCGCGGAGGGGTCGTGCGACCACGCGACCGCCGCGGAAGGGTCATACCCCTGCAACCGTGCCAAAGGAATTGTGCCACCCTACTACCATTGTTGAGGGGTCGTGCGACCTAGTGACAGTGCCGAAGTTGTGGGAGCTCGTGAGTGGTGTCGGCTTTTTTTTAATTAAAATTTAGGTTAGTTATTTTAATTAACTCCTAACTATGATAGAGATAATTTAAAGAGACTTTATTAAAGCTGATAAAATTATCTAATTAATTTTATATAACATTTATTTTATTAAAAATTATAATAAAATTTTTATTTATTTATTTATCTATTTTCATTTTTTTCTTGTTTTAAAAGATTATTTTTTATATTGTTTATTTTTAAAATATTTATGTTAAATATTTTATGTTTAAAAATACTGAAACTATATTGGTACGGCACGATACAGTACGGTTCTGGTGTAGGACCAAATCATTAGTACGGGTCGAAATTTTAAATCTTGATCTTAGCAACTTGCCTTATCAAGAAAAAATGCCATCAACTAAGACTTGACCTGCCAAGGAGGGTCATTGTCATCATAAAGACTATTGCAATATTAAAATCTCAATCTGTGCAAGTCAACTTGGTGAAAATTTTTAGTTTGTTCATTGACTGGTATGGTTGAAGTTACGAAATCCTTGGTGCGCTGAACGAAACTTAATGTCTACCCTTGCAACTTTATTGTGAGATGCTTCCTTTGTTGGCATCTTCCATGAGAAGTTTTGTCTTATCTGAATAGTTTGTCACATCGAGCTCCTCGGCCCTTGCTTTGTGAGAAGCTTCAAACTGGTATGTGCTGAACCACCCTCCTTCATGTTCAAACTCTAACCTCCTCTACACCGAAACTCTTTGACATAGAAAAGCAGAAATATAAGATGCAATCCTCAGCCAGAGGAAAATTACCGATTCTCACCTAGAGTTAATTCAAAAGTTGTTCATTACATTGGATCTTGACCTCATTTTAGAATTTGATAACATGACCTATTCTTTATAAAATAAAAGATCTTTTCTAATAAAATGCTAATTATTTTAATAAGACTAACTCTTTAAAAAAATAATAATATAAATTTTTAAAAGTTTTAATAAATTATAAAAATTAGCGACTTAGACAACTTTATAACAAAATCCTAATTATCCTAATAAAATTTGATTGATTTTTTATAAAGAAATAAAGTAATTTTTTAAAAGTCTCAACAAATTACCCAAATCAATGACTTAATGACTTTTAATAAAATTAAATTCTAGACTGTATTATTCTCCTCAACTGAAGGGAAGTTAACTTCGTCAACTGGGATGGTGGAGCAATTGTGAAGTGGAAGTGCCTTTTTAGCCGAATCAAATATTTGTTGATTAATTTCTTTGATCATTGCTTTGGTAACTTGGACTAGTAGATGCTAATGTGTTTCCTTGTTTGTATTATTGATGCAGGGACGAACGAGTAATTTTAGTATTTTTTTATTATTTTGTTAAATTAGGTTTGTGATGTTATTTTAGTCTTTTGCATATTTAGGGTTTCAGTATTTAAACACTTGTTTAATTGTTTTTAGGGATTTTTTTTATTAATAAGAATTTGCGACCCCTTTGTTCTTTCCCAAACATCGAATTTGGTTGCTTATCTCTTGATATTCTACAGAATCAACAGGTTTAGAAGATCGCGTCTGGTACTCGTGCGCAAATCAACAGGGTTGTGGAACAATTTACTGAAAGAATGGCAGCGATGTTGAGAATCTTGAATAGAGACACCTAGTTCAACACAATAGCTATATCATCAGATAACTTCGGATGTGAAGGACGTTTATGAAGAGAATGTTCTTGATGAGGAGGAAAGAGTTTTTATTTACAAGGAAGACATGGATGGCAAGATCGAAATCTTCGGTGATTCAATTTATGACCATGTTTCGGAGGACGAAGTCGATCTTGAGGAGAGGGTGGACCCCAACGGGATGGCAGCCGAAAAGACGACCTTGTCCACGGCGGTGTCAAGAAAGATTTCTTAGAGCTCACCCAAACCCTACCCTGGTAGTTCCACGGCGTCGCTGCGTTCCTCGCTCCTTCCACCACCTCCTTTAATCCTACCACACTTGGACACGATGAACCCCGAAGCGTTCTGGGATTTCCCCTTTGTCGAAGGACCTCAGAGTCACCTCACTGAGATCGGAGGGAGATTCAAGTCCGTCATCACCAGGCCCAAGGCAGTCATGGAGATCTCCAAGATAGCATCCCCATTCATTCATTTTAGGCTCTGGAAGAAGATGTTGATGGAAGGGGCATGTTGTGAAGCAACAGTGTGAGGAGGTGTTAGTCCCTAAAACAAATATGGAATCGTCACATTAACGACCCCCCACGTGACGATGCCACGTTGATGGAAGGAGGTTAATTAGGAGCACAAGTGTTAAGTGCATGGTGAGACAAACACAAATGATGCACTCCTTGGGACTCGAAGCTTGCCCACTATAGGCAAACTACCATGCATTTACCATCTATGCCAAGCCCGGGGCAGGTGTTAATCCCTCAAAATATGATGGTTGATGGTTCAGATGATCTATTTGATTTCATTGCTTCAGCTTTAGCAAATTTTGTTGCTTATGAAGATGAGGATTGTCACCTTCCCGATAACAGCAGAGGTTTTGTTGTATCATTTGGATCTTTGCTTGGTTTCTTACCTTACAGACATTTTGGTGCGAAGCGGAAATTCTTAGCTTTTGAATCATGATTAAGGAAAAAGGGGGTGATCCCTCCTTATACAGGCAGAATCTGAGCATTGTGGGCAGTTTTGATGTTAGCAATAAAATCCTTGAATTGGAGCCTATATCTCAAGAATCTTATAAAAAACTGATGTGTCACCATCATAGGAAAAATTTGAAGAACTTCTTAAAGCATACAACCTGAAAAAAACCAAGTTCCTACCATCTTTTATGGGTTAGAGTGTAATTGTCACGCCCCGAGAGTAAGGGTGTCCAATCGAAAATCGGACAGCACCTCCCTTGTAACAGTGACAATTGGGACCAATATGCATACACAAACGACATAATAACATATTCATCAGCCCACACGGCTGGAACATACATAACCACGCAATTTATATAATACAGCCTACTCTGCTGGAACAAAACAACAACACCCACGTAGTTTATATCACTAACAGTCCACACGGCTGCACTGAAAACACAGCGAATAACGGAAAGAAAACCCACAAATGCAAAGTCCACAAAACATCGCAGATACAAAGTCCACAAAACCAGTGTCAAAACATAGTTAGTTCTCACAGCACCAAATCCAACGAATACGAAATGCAAGTAAAGAGAAACAAAAACCAAAATCATTCCTCGGATATGACGCAGGACTGGCAGGCAGCATCCCTCCAAGCATCCATGATTCATATACCTGGCGAAAGGAAACCAGTTTGCGAGGTGGTGAGTACAGGAACTCAGCGGGTAATAGACAGATAGTGTCTGAACAAAATAAATAAATAGAGAATGTCAAAAGGAATATAGTCTCATAAGGAAAGATAGCAGATACTACCATGATGTCAAAATAAATATTCATACCTGAAGCCATATCCTAGGCTAACAATAGAAGGTCAGGGGTGACACAAACTTGCTATAGTACTGCCTATAACTACAGGGGTAAATATATGAGATGCATCCATTTTACCAATAAATAAACCAGGGTCTAACCACCTACAACGAGTGTATATCTCAACATAAGTAAGCATATCAGCATAAGTGAACAACAGTAGTAAACGATGGCATTATAAGTAATCAATAACAGTATATGTAAACAGCAACAGCCAAAGCAAGTATAATAACAGCGTATGCACGGATGGTCACTCCCACCCATCTCTCTGCACCATGACCCCTGTATGGTCAAGAGGCCGGGTCAGTGACAGACTGTACATCACTCCAGCTACCACTCTCTCAAGTGGCCGAGGGGACAGTTGCATAGTAGCTAACTAGTTATGTCTGCGACGGGGTCCCTGCTGCTCGCAACTCCAGCTATCACTATCTATGAGTGAGCGAGTGGAAGCACGACAGGACAAGCGACATCTTCTCCAGCTATCACTACCTATGAGTGAGCGAGTGGAAGCATGACAGGACAATCGACATCTGCTCCAGCTACCACTCTCTCAAGTGGCTGAGCGTGCGGCCCTGATAAACGACTCTCTCGACCACAAGGGAGAATTTGTCGTTGATGTGCATGGAATGATATGATGCGCAAGATGCAACAGTCATCATACAAATATAAGCAGAAATTAGGTATGCTACATGAAGCCAGCATGCTCAATACGGAATATAAATAAACAACAATCAAAACTTGCAAACATGACATCTAGTATCTGCTACGTATCATGGATAACAATGAGAGACTGTATAGATATGGAAACGAATATCTCAAAAATCGAGTGGAAGTATCAAACGCAGGAAAAATAAGAGTGGAGTCAAGGTAAAAGTAATTTCTAACCAAAGATAGCTCATGCACTAAGTTCAAAGAACTAAAGAGTCAAAGTAAGAAGTACCCGCCTTTAATATGTAGTCTGAACCAAATCACGCTCCATCACATCAACCGTCTCAATCAACGTCCTGCACCAGCGCACACAAATTAGCCATCTTCATATGAATCAAATGGCTAATACCAATTCTCAAACCGTATCTAACCAAATCCTAGAACAACCTTCAACCATCAGCCTTTTTCGAAATGGATGCATAAAAACAACCAAACCCCAATAGCCGGTTCGGTTCAAAGAATCAGCTGCATCGAGAGAACACTACACAGAGCCCCGAAATCCAATCAAGATCTCATAATCTCCAATGCAAAGCACAATGAAAAGTCATTTTAAACACAACTTTAACTCTGTCCAGATCCGAAACTATCACAAGAACAGAACCCATTAGAACCTCACTACAACCTATTAAATCTGTCCACTACATCACGGCCAGGTCGGAAACAAAACATAACTCCATTACATCCAAATCCCTTTCAAATAGAACACAGCCAATACAAGAAAACAAAACTTGATGAATTGCCCGTCCCAATCAAGCAAATCTATCTGAAACTTCAAAATCACCAAGGAAAAGCCAGAACCATCTTGGAAATACATTAAAACTCACTGAATTTGCCCCCAAAACTGTCAATTCCCAAAGTAAACAAGAACAACATTGGATCAAATCCCCCACTTCCCAATTCTATCCAGCATTAAAAAAAAAAAACTCCATGAAGATGCAGAGACATCATTGGAATTGTTTTGCATGCCCACTCCCAATCTACTTCCCAAAACCCATACTTAGAGAGGGGATTATACTTGTAGAAAATTTACACAAAGCAAACACGAACTTTCACTTACCAAACCAATCAGAAATCAAGAAAAAGAACAATCCTAAAACCCGTACAAGGAGAAACCAAGCCGATTCAAATCTCTCTACACAGAGCAGTAAATCGAGCATTGACACAAAAATCCGGACCATCCTCTAAATCCCTATGCTCAGCTACCAAGGAAAACAAACTTCCATACCTACTAGGGAAGCCTACTTGCCTTTTCTCAGGGTTTGGAGAAGTTCCGCTTCGAGAGAGGAGTGCTGGAGAAGCGGTGGAGAGGGGTTAGTGCACAACTGTGTCGGCAGCAGGGCTCTGTTTGGGCTGATCTGAGAGAGATGGGAGGAGAGGGAAGGGTCGCGACTCTGGTGCTCGCCTGAGGGAAAAGGAGCTGCGGCTGTGGCTTGAGGGAGAAGAGGAGGAAGATCTTCGGCTGCGGTGCTCGCGTGAGGAGAGACCCACGGCTGTGTGTGGTGCTCGAGCGAGGAAGAAAGGTCGGCTCAAGTGCGGGAACTCGCGGGAGGGAGAGGGAGACCGGCAATGGCTTGGGGAGAAGAGGCTCGACGAAGAAGAGGAGGCGGCGTCGCGAGGTGAGGCTTGGGGAAGAGGAGATTGGCGGGTGAATGGGAGTTAGGGCACGGGAAGATTTTTCCTTTATAGCTTAGGGATTTGTAAATTAAACCCTAGATCGATTTCTCAATCAACTCCCACCTCCGGGTATCCCAAATAGGCTTTTCTCGAGCCTATAAATGCATCCCCTCAAAATACGTCATACGAGCTCCGAAAAAATCTCAAAAAATTTCTAAAAATTTCGTTAAGGTTATTCCTCAAATAACCTTATTATTTTATTATTATTTGGGTGTCGTATTTTACATTCTCCCATACTAATAAAAATTTAGTTCTCAAATTTACTGTTCAACTGAGGGATCCTCATCCAAAGATAACAACTAAACACCATACTCATAAACTACAAACTCTGCCAAACACGTGTGGTGAATCACGGACCTCAATCCGATACAATACTCAGAGGAATACCATAAAGTCCGGTAATCTCTATATAGTATAACACTACTATTCGATCCAAAGAATTCATCCTACAGTTCGATAGAAAAGGAGCAAATTAGTCAATCAATCAACGATTACCCAATATCGCCACATATCCTCTATAAGTCCTGGGTAATCCCGCAACAAAAATCCATCATATCATACTCCCAACTCCTTTCCAATATGCGAGTCTACCGAAACAATTCTACTGGTCTCCGATGTTCAGCCTCCACTGGCTGACATAGTAGACATCAAGTTACTAATCCGCGATGTCTTTGTTCATGTCGTATACACAATAGGAATGCTTCAAGTTTTCATACATCGGGTGTCACCCGGATGTATCACAAATCCAGATCGAGGTGTTTCCTGCAGTAACTCCTCCCAAATAAGAAGTGACTCAGGAACACACATAATCTCCCATGGAAATAAAGAATCTCATTCTCCTTACACGAGAATTCTGTCTACTAGCACGAGGCTACTCCGCTCATGCTACATTGGAACTGCACCGACTCCCAGATACGATACATCTGTGTAGAGTACAAATCCATCTACACTAGAAAGTACAACTAAGATGAGTGCAGTTATCAACTTTTCGTTTCAACTCCTGAAACTGATCTCATAAGCATCTATCCAGAAAGTTCCATTCCTTTCCTAAACAGTCTAGTTAACGGCATAATGCTGAATAACCCTCTGCGAGTCTCCTATATAGACTTCAACTACTCCGGTAACAACTTCTATCTTCTGTGGATCCATAGGTGTACCCCTACTGGTGACCATGTGTTCCAGAAATCTCATAGAAGACAATCAAAATACGCACTACTGAACTTCACATCGAAACATTTCTAAAATTATGCGAAGATGGTGTACGTGATCCGCCTCGGATTTGGAATAGATCACAATATTGTCACTTAAGACGACCTAAGAATACCAAATTCATCGAGTCCATGGAAATATCCAGGGCTAAACCTAAATGACAATATCAATGACTCATAATATCCATACAACAGACATTCTCAACCGTAAGATCCCCAACAACAAGCATATGATCGGTTCACCAACTACAAATCACCAAATCCATAAATATCACACAAATGCTACTCATGTTGCAATCAACATCAAATACCAAACAATAGATCATCAAGTCATACATCTATTAATATCTCATCAGAAAACAACTTATCACAATATCTGATCCAACAATATCCATCAATCTTAAAGCATCCTTAACATCAATCAAACCTGATAATTTTCCAGTAACCAATTCTCATCATGGTGTACTATCAAGATGTAGAAATATATCACAATCTTACCAAAAATGTATGACTACTGAAGTACAAGAGATATCTCTTGACTTCCTGATCGATAATCAACAACTCTCCAAGTGACAGAGATATGATCAATCAGATATGAGTATAAACACTCTACTAATCTTATCTAAAAATATCCAAAGAGTATGTCAAATCTCATTCTTCAGTTACTCAAATATCCACAATAAAGAAGTGACAATCCAAAGTCCAAAGGGTCCCTCAACCATCCTGACTAAGAGTCTACCCATCCGAGAATATCACCACACATCTCATAATCATATCCGTAAAATGTCCTCCGATAACTGTCGATAAAAATATCGAACACTTTGATTTAAGATATAGACTTCAAGACCTTTAATAAATGATCATATGATCAAGGTCTTGAGCTACTCATGGAGACAATGATAGTTGAATCGACTAACCATTGTCTTGCACTACATCATACTATGATTGCTCCACCTCTAGTGACGAGCAATGCACACAAGAGTAGAGAAGCACTATCAACAAATAGCTAACCGACATAAGTATTAAGCAGCTAACTCTATATTTTTCCATATCAGTGGAGGGTCATTTATCTGAATATACCTTCTAGGTTATCCTACCAAACACAAATAACTCAAAGGTCAGAATCTTCAGGAAATAGAGTAGGTCGGCCTCCTACTGACCGACACACACAAGTCATACATGGTATAAACAACTAGTCAAGTAACAACAGAAGTGTATGATAACAATATACCACATATCTCCTATAGCTTGGAGATTCCTGTCGCTGCCTGATCCCAAAACCCGAAAAGTCACGTCGAGAAACCAAATCACGAAATACAAAACACGATATCAGGTCTCGTAAACCTGCTCTAATGCTAAAAATTGTCACGCCCCGAGAGTAAGGGTGTCCAATCGAAAATCGGACAACACCTCCCTTGTAACAGTGACAATTGGGACCAATATACATACATAAACGACATAATAACATATTCATCAGCCCACACGGCTGGAACATACATAACCACGCAGTTTATATAATACAGCCTACTTTGCTGGAACAAAACAACAACACCCACGTAGTTTATATCACTAACAGTCCACACGGATGCACTGAAAACACAGCGAAATAACGGAAAGAAAATCCACAAATGCAAAGTCCACAAAACATCGCAGATATAAAGTCCACAAAACCAGTGTCAAAACATAGTTAGTTCTCACAGCACCAAATCCAACGAATACGAAATGCAAGTAAAGATAAACAAAACCAAAATCATTCCTCGGATATGACATAGGACTGGCAGGCAGCATCTCTCCAAGCATCCATGACTCATCTACCTGTTACCTGGCGAAAGAAAAGCAATTTGCGAGGTGGTGAGTTCAGGGACTAATGAACATAACATACAGATAGAGAGTGCCAACCGTACAGTCTCATAAAGAAAGATAGAAGATACTCCCATGATGTGAAAATAAATTTTCATACCTGAAGCTATATCCTAAGCTAACAATAGAAGGTTAGGGGTGACACAAACCTATTACAGTACTGGCTATAACTACAGGGGTAAATATGTGAGATGTATCCATTTTATCAATAAATAAACCAGTGTCTAAACACCTACAACGAGTGTATATCTTAACATAAGTAAGTATATCAACATAAGTGAACAACAACAGTATACGATGGCAACATAAGTAAACAATTACAGTATATGTAAACAGCAGCAGCCAAAGCAAGTATAATAACAGCGTATGCACGGAGGATCACTCCCCCCCACCTCTCTGCACCATGACCCCTGTATGATCGAGAGGCCGGGTCAGTGACAGACTGTACACCACTCCAGCTACCACTCTCTCAAGTGGCCGAGGGGACAGTTGCATAGTAGCTAACTAGCTACGTCTGGTCTACTAAGTTCATATACATAGCTCGCAAGGGAACTAGAAGCCTCTGTCCTCCAAATGTCTCAGAACCGGCCATGTAGATTATAGTATTTGCTGGATAACCCATTGCACGCAGAATAAGTCCAACCTGCAGAGATTCAACCTAAAATTTAAATACAAATATAAAAGAAATTATAACTCAAAAATTGACATAGAGAATATTCAATATGCAGACATTCAACCTACAACCATAGATAATATAGTAGGGTTATTTATAACTCAAAATAAAATTTATAGCATCCTCATTGGAAGCAATATTTATCGAGTTAGAAAGCAAATACAAGATAATAGAAGAGTTGGACCGAAATAGCTTCACTAAGTTCAGAACTAAATAGTCAAAGTAAGAAGTACCCGCCTTTAATATGTAGTCTGAACCATATCATGCCCCGTCACATCAGCCGTCTCAATCAACGTCCTGCACCAGCGCACACAAATTAGCCATCTTCATATGAATCAAATAGCTAATACCAATTCTCAAACCGTATCTAACCCAATCCTAGAACAACCTTCAACCATTAACCTTTTTCGAAATGGATGCACAAAAACAACCAAACCCCAACAGCCGGTTCGGTTCAAAGAATCAGCTGCATCGAGAGAACACTACACAGAGCCCCGAAATCCAATCAAGATCTCATAATCTCCAAAGCAAAGCACAATGAAAAGTCATTTTAAACACAACTTTAACTCTGTCCAGATCCGAAACTATCACAAGAACAGAACCCATTAGAATCTCACTACAACCTATTAAATCTGTCCACTACATCACGGCCAGGTCGGAAACAAAACAAAACTCCATTGCATCCGAATCCCTTTCAAATAGAACGCAGCCAATACAAGAAAACAAAACTCGATGAATAGCCTGTCCCAATCAAGCAAATCTATCTGAAACTTCGAAATCACTAAGAAAAAGCCAGAACCATCTTGGAAATACATTAAAACTCACTGAATTTGCCCCCAAAATAGTCGATTCCTAAAGTAAACAAGAACAACATTGGATCAAATCCCCCACTTCCCAATTCTATCCAACATTTAAAAAAAAAAAAACTCCATGAATATGTAGAGACATCATTGGAATTGTTTTGCATGCCCACTCCCAATCTACTTCCCAAAACCCATACTTATAGAGGGGATTATACTTGTAGAAAATTTACACAAAGCAAACATGAACTTTCACTTACCAAATCAATCAGAAATCAAGAAAAAGAACAATCCTAAAACCCGTACAAGGAGAAACCAAGCCGATTCAAATCTCTCTACACAGAGCAGTAAATCGAGTATTGACACAAAAATCCGGACCATTCTCTAAATCCCTACGCTCAGCTACCAAGGAAAACAAACTTCCATACCTACTAGGGAAGTCTACTTGCCTTTTCTCAGGGTTTGGAGGAGAAGTTCCGCTTTGAGAGAGGAGTGCTGGAGAAGCGGTGGAGAGGGGTTAGGGCACAGCTGTGTCGGCGACGCGGCTCTGGTGCTCGCCTAAGGGAAAAGGAGCCGCGGCTGTGGCTCGAGGGAGAAGAGGAGGAAGATCGTCGGCTGCGGCGCTCGCATGCGGAGAGGCCGACAGCTGTGTGTGGTGCTTGAGCGAGGAAGAAAGGCCGGCTCAGGTGCGGGAACTAGTGGGAGGGAGAGGGAGACCGGCAATGGCTTGGGGAGAAGAGGCTTGGCAAAGAAGTGGAGGCGGCGTCGCGAGGTGAGTCTTGGGGAAGAGGAGATTGGCGGGTGAATGGGAGTTAGAGCACGGGAAGATTTTTCCTTTATAGCTGAGGGATTTGTAAATTAAACCCTAGATCGGTTTTTCAATCAACTCCCACCTCCGGGTATCCCAAACAGGCTTTTCTCGAGCCTAGAAATACATCCTCCCAAAATACGTCATACGAGCTCCGAATAAATCCTAAAAAATTTCTAAAAATTCCATAAAGATTGTTCCTCAAATAACCTTACAGTAATGCCCCAAGTTTTTTTTCTACAATTCGTAAATAAAGCTGCAGACGTCACTTGTTTATACTTCCATAGCAGTTTCTTAGTTCAAATAAAATTACATAGAGGGGTTGAAAAAAAAAACATAGTTAAATGCGGAAATTAAACTGGTAGGTCTTTAGGTTGTGCTGCCATTGTCTCGAGTTGGCTCACTGGTCAACGCCTCCCGTCTTATTTGTTCCTTTGTCTGAAAAAACATTGAAATCTATGAGTCGAGAGACTCAGCATGTTCAAAACTGTGTTAGACAATAGTTAGTATCTGTTCAAAGCAAAACCTAAAATCTCGTATCTTGGGAGCCACGAGTTAGGCCTTTATATAGGAAAGAAGATATATAACAAAAAGTCAAAAATACCCTTATAAATATTTTATTCTAACACTCCCCCTCAAGCTGGAGAATATAGATCATATGCACCAAGCTTGTTGCATATGTAGTCAATTCGGGGACCTCTAAGACCATCCACATCAGTATCCTCATCCAAAATTTAAAATTTAAAGTAAAAGATCTATTTTATTAAATTTAGATATTCACTTGTCATTATATGATATATCAACTTTCCTATAATTTACTATATATTTATTTTTTATATTATCTTTTCTCTTTCTTTTATATTTTTTATTATTAGATGGAGGAAAGAAATAGAGGAGAGAGAAATTTTTTATTATTAGAAGGAAGAGATAGAAATAGTATTTAATATTTAGGAATGGAATCCATTCCTTAAATTTAAAGAACTACTATTCATAAAATGTATATTTAAGGAATGAGTAGGGTACCTAATGCGGATGTTTTTAATGCAAAATGTAAAATTTAAGGTAAAAGTTTAGTTTAGGTATTAGATGTGGACGCTCTAAGTGACTTAGTGAATATATTTGCTAGCTGATCACGTGAGTTGACAAAACTAGAGGATATTTCTCCGATACGACTTTCTAACGTCGACACCAACTTCAATATTCTTTCGTTCTCTGTAAGACCGGATTTGAGGTACATGATATAGGCTCTGGTTGTCACATATGGTGACATTCGTAACCTCCAAACCTTAGCTCCAAGCAACTGCTAACATATAAGTTCTTGATGGTTATAGCTATAGCTCGATATTCGCCCAGACCGGATCTCGCCACAACATTCGCTTGTCCAAGAAACAAGATTACCCGACAAATATAAAATCCGTAGAGATCTTCATCGAGGGATCCCGCCAACTGCATCGTAATACCCCACAACTCGAGTATGTCCTTTGTCTTCATATAAGACCCTTTCCGGTGCACCTGATATATCGAATGCGAGTCACGACATCCCAATGTTCTTGCACGGAGAGTCGAGAAACCGACTTACTACACTTACCGCAAACGATATCCGGACGAGTGACGAAGGTAGTTTTGTTTCCTACTAATCGCCTAGACGCTCAGATCCCCTAGGCGCCGGAACCTTCCAGCGCCCACCAAGGCTATAAATATAGCTTGTCCGAAGCCGAACTCACCGATTGTAAATCCAGTGCAGACGCCCTTTAGTCTAAGCTCTCGCGCCACATCATTGTGCAGGCTTCTCCCATCAAGGAGATTTTTATTGAGCTTAATCTTCTCGATTAACAACCACACCGGTTGAACCAGTAAATACTTTGCCGCTTTTTTTATGCTTTAATTTATCGCTTAGTTTATGCAAGTGTTAGCTTAAAGAGTTCAAGGAGGGTTTGTTTTTTGTGTTAGCAGGATATCCAACCCCTCCTAGCCCAACAACCCGTCCTTCTCGAACCCTAAGAAACATGTTTCTTCCGTATCCATCAGATACTTCCTTTGGGATATAATGATCCCATCTTTAGACTGTGCCACTTCTATCCCTAGGAAATATTTGAGTTTGCCGAGATCCTTTGTCTGGAAATATTTGAAAAGATGTTTTATTTGTGAAATCCCAAGATGATCATTAAATGACAATATCATCAACATAAACCACTACATAGATGCAACCAGTAGTTGAAATGCAGTTGCCGTGCCGGGCGGCACGAACGAAATTTACCGTTCTCCTGGGGAGCGAAACAAGTCCAGAAGACTCCCCCTAGCAACAAAACACGGAGGTTACTCCATGTAGACTTCCTCAAGCATGTCACCATGTAAGAATGTATTTTTGATGTCCAATTGATGAATGGGTCAATGGCGAATTGCAGCAATAGACAAGAAAAGACGCACAGAAGACATCTTGGCAACAGGAGAAAAAGTGTCTCTATAATCCAATCCAAATACCTGAGTATAACCTTTAGCAATAAAACGAGCCTTAAGCCGATCAACAGTGCCGTCTACACCAACTTTCACCGTAAACACCCATCGACAACCAACCACTGACTTCCCAGGAGGTAGAGGAACGAGGTTCCAAGTCCCACCGCTCTGTAAGGCACTCATTTCATCAAGTATAGCTTGTTTTCATCCTGGATGGGCAAAGGCATCACCTGCAGTCTTTGGAAGAGAAACAGACGACAAGGAAGACAGACAATAATAATAGGATGGAGAAAGACGATGATAGCTCAAAGAAACATAGTGAGGAGAAGGATTACGTGGAGCTGATACTTTCCATTCATAGGAGAACATCGAAGAGTCGGAGACCGAGGAAATGGCAAAGGACTGGCCTCAGAAGATGCTTGCCCTCCATGTTGGGCATGAGTTGGGCCGTACCCGGCAAGGAGGAGGAATGGTGGTAGAGAGATGAGGACAAAAGATAGTTACGGGTGCGGAGAGGAGAAATCTCGACTGAAGCGGAAGGGCAAAAAAAAGAAACCGAGTCAAAGAACGTGACATCGCAGAGATGGCACCGATAAGAGTAGGGGAATAACACTTGTACCCTTTCTAAGACCGTGGGTACCCAAGGAAGACACACTTATGAGACCGAGGAGAGAGTTCATCAATGCCAGGATCAAGAGCATGAGCAAAACATACAGAACCAAAGACCCGAGGTGGTAAAGGATGAAGAGACTGATGTGGATAAAGCACCGGATGAGGTATTTTACCCTAGAGAGTGGACGAAGGCACGCGATTGATGATATAACACGCAGTAAGTACATCATCACCCCAAAACTGACGAGGAACGTGGGTAACGGTCGAGTTCTCTTAAAGGAACAGACGATTCGTGCATATACCATTCGACTAGTAGCGGGAAAACAGCATAGTGTTTTTCAATCGAGCTAGATATAATAACTTGCGGTATTATCACTTTATGCAAAGTTCAAAGGGAAGTACCAAATTGAAGTTTTATTTCTGAAAAGGATTCAAAAATAGAAAATAATTTAACGATCCTTCATTGAGATATAACCACGTACAACGGGAAAAATCGCTCATAAAAGTAACAAAATACCTAGACCCCATCAGAGAAAACATGACTTACCCCAAACATCGAACGAATCAAAGCAAAAGGAGACATCCGAAACTATCACAAGAACAGAACCCATTAGAACCTCACTACAACCTATTAAATCTGTCCACTACATCACGGCGAGGTCGGAAACAAAACAAAACTCCATTGCATCCAAATCCCTTTCAAATAGAACACAACCAATACAAGAAAACAAAACTCGATGAATAGCCCGTCCCAATCAAGCAAATCTATCTGAAACTTCGAAATCACCAAGGAAAAGCCAGAACCATCTTGGAAATACATTAAAACTCACTGAATTTGCCCACAAAACAGTTGATTCCTAAAGTAAACAAGAACAACATTGGATCAAATCCCCCACTTCCCAATTCTATCCAGCATTCAAAAAAAAACTCCATGAATATGCAGAGACATCATTGGAATTGTTTTGCATGCCCACTCCCAATCTACTTCCCAAAACCCATACTTAGAGAGGGGATTATACTTGTAGAAAATTTACACAAAGCAAACACGAACTTTCACTTACCAAACCAATCAGAAATCAAGAAAAAGAACAATCCTAAAACCCGTACAAGGAGAAACCAAGCTGATTCAAATCTCTCTACACAGAGCAGTAAATCGAGCATTGACACAAAAATCCGGACCATTCTCTAAATCCCTACGCTTAGCTACCAAGGAAAACAAACTTCCATACCTACTAGGGAAGTCTACTTGCCTTTTCTCATGGTTTGGAGGAGAAGTTCTGCTTCGAGAGAGGAGTGCTGAAGAAGCGGTGGAGAGGGGTTAGGGCACAGCTGTGTCGACGGCAGGGCTCTATTTGGGCTGATCTGAGAGAGATGGGAGGAGAGGGAAGGGTCGCGGCTCTGGTGCTCGCCTGAGGGAAAAGGAGCCGCGGCTGTGGCTCGAGGGAGAAGAGGAGGAAGATCGCCGGCTGCGGCGCTCGCGTGAGGAGAGGCCGATAGATGTGTGTGGTGTTCGAGAGAGGAAGAAAGGCCGGCTCAGGTGCGGGAACTAGCGGGAGGGAGAGGGAGACCGACAATGGCTTGGGGAGAAGAGGTTTGGCGAAGAAGAGGCGGCGACGCCGCGAGGTGAGGCTTAAGGAAGAGGAGATCAGCAGGTGAATGGGAGTTAGGGCACGGGAAGATTTTTCCTTTATAGCTGAGGGATTTGTAAATTAAACCCTAGATCGGTTTTTTATTCAACTCCCACCTCCGGGTATCCCAAATAGGTTTTTCTCGAGCCTATAAATACTTCCTCTTAAAATACGTTATACGAGCTCCGAATAAGTCCCAAAAAATTTCTAAAAATTTCTAAAAATTCCGTTAAGATTGTTCCTCAAATAACCTTATTATTTTATTATTATTTGGGTGTTGTATTTTAAAGTAATGCCCCTAGTTTTTTTCTACAATTCGTAAATAAAGCTGCAGACGCCACTTGTTTATACTTCCATAGCAGTTTCTTAGTTCAAATAAAATTACATAGAGGGTTTGAAAAAAAACATAGCTAAATGCGGAAATTAAACTGGTAGGTCTTTGGGTTGTGTTGCCATTGTCCCGAGCTGACTCACTGGTCAACGTCTCCCGTCTCATTTGTTCCATTGTATGAAAAACATTGAAATCTATGAGTCGAGAGACTCAGCATGTTCAAAACTGTGTTAGACAATAGTTATTATCTGTTCAAAGCAAAACCTAAAATCTCGTATCTTAGGAGCCACGAGTTAGGCCTTTATATAGGATAGAAGATATATAACAAAAAGTCAAAAATACCCTTATAAATATTTTATTCTAACACTCCCCCTCAAGCTGGAGAATATAGATCATATGCACCAAGCTTGTTGCATATGTAGTCAATTCGGGGACCTCTAAGACCATCCACATCAGTATCCTCATCCAAAATTTAAAATTTAGGGTAAAAGAACTACTTTATTAAATTTAGATATCCATTTTTCACTACATGATACATCAGCTTCCCTATAATTTACCATATATTTATTTTTTAATTATTTTTTCTCTTTCCTTCATATTTTTTATTATTAGATGGAGGAAAGAGATAGAGGAGAGAGAAATTTTTTATTATTAGAGGGAGGAGAGAGAAATAGTATTTTAATGTTTAGGGAATGGAATCCATTCCTTAAATTTAAAGAACTACTATTCATAAAATGTATATTTAAGGAATGAGTAGGGTACCTAATGCGGATGTTTTTTTAATGCAAAATGTAAAATTTAAGGTAAAAGTTTAGTTTAGGGTATTAGATGTGGATGCTCTAAGTGACTTAGTGAATATATTTGCTAGCTGATCATGTGAGTTGACAAAACTAGAGGATATTTCTCCAGATATGACTTTCTCTCTAACGAAGTGACAGTCAACTTCAATATTCTTTGTCCTCTCATAGAAGACTGGATTTGAGGCAATATGCATAGCGGCCTGGTTGTCACATATGAGTGACATTTGTGTAACCTCTCCAAACCTTAGCTCCTGAAGCAACTGTTTTAACCATATAAGTTCTTGACTGGTTATAGCCATAGCTCGATATTCTGCCTCTGCACTGGATCTCGCCACAACATTCTGCTTTTTGCTTTTCCAAGAAACAAGATTACCTCCGACAAATATACAAAATCCAGAAGTAGATCTTCTATCAGAGGGAGATCCTGCCCAATCTGCATCAGAATACCCCACAACTTGAGTATGTCCTTTGTCTTCATATAGAAGACCCTTTCCCGGTGCACCCTTGATATATCGAATAATGCGAGTCACGACATCCCAATGTTCTTTGCACGGAGAGTTGAGAAACTGACTTACTACACTTACTGCAAATGAGATATCCGGACGAGTGACAGTAAGGTAGTTTTGTTTCCCTACTAATCGCCTGTATCGTTCAGGATCCCCCTAGGGCGCCCGGAACCCTTCCAGGCGCCCCGACCAAGGCTATAAATATAGCTTTGGTCCAGAAGCTTTTGAATGAACTCACCGATTGTAAATCCAGTGCTTGCACGCTCTCTTTTAGTCTAAGCTTCTGTTTTCTGCGCTACATTGTTGTAACCAAGTAAATACTTTTGCCTCGCTTTTTCTTTATGCTTTTAATTTACTGCTTAGTTTATTTATGCAAGTGTTAGCTTAAAGAGTTCAAGGAGGGTTTGTTTTTTTTGTGTTAGCAGGATATCCAACAACCCCCTCCTAGCCCAACAACCCGTCCTTCCTCGAACCCGGAAGAAACATGTTTCTTCCAGAATATCCATTGCATACTTCCTTTGGGATATAATGATCCCATCTTTAGACTGTGCCACTTCTATCCCTAGGAAATATTTGAGTTTGCCGAGATCCTTTGTCTGGAAATGTTTGAAAAGATGTTTTATTTGTGAAATCCCAAGATGATCATTACCTGTAATGACAATATCATCAACATAAACCACTACATAGATGCAACCAGTAGATGAGTAGCGATAAAAGACAGAATGGTTAGCCTCGCTTCGAGTCATGCCAAACTGTTGAATTACGGTACTAAATCTACTGAACCATGCTCTGGGTGACTGCTTGAGACCATATAAAGATTTCCGCAAGCGACATACAAGTTTAGAAGACTCCCCCTGAGCAACAAAATACGGAGGTTGCTCCATGTAGACTTCCTCGAGCAGGACACCATGTAAGAATGCATTTTTGATGTCCAATTGATGAAGGGGCTAATGATGAATTACAGCAATAGACAGGAAAAGACGCACAGAAGACATCTTGGTAATAGGAGAAAAAGTGTCTCCATAATCCAATCCAAATATCTGAGTATAACCTTTAGCAATGAGACGAGCTTTAAGCCGATCAACAGTGCCATCTACACCAACTTTCACCGTAAACACCCATCGACAACCAACCACTGACTTCCCAGGAGGTAGAGGAACGAGGTTCCAAGTCCCACTGCTCTGTAAGGCACTCATTTCATCAAGCATAGTCTGTTTCCATCCTGGATGGGTAAAGGCATCACCTGCAGTCTTTGGAAGAGAAACAGACGACAAGGAAGACAGACAATATTAATAGGATGGAGAAAGACGATGATAGCTCAAAGAAACATAGTGAGGAGAAGGATTACGAGTGGAGCGCATACCCTTTCGAAGTGCAATAAGAACATCAGAGTCAGGAGATGGGACCGGAAGAAATGGCGAAGGACTTGGCTCCAAAGATATGCCCACCGCAGTGTCAATATTGGTCGGCGGCAAAGCAGAACGAGGACGACGCCGATAAACCTGCAAAGGAGGAGATGAGGCTGGAGGTGATAGAGGCCCCTCCGGAGGACAAAAGATAGTTACTGGTGCAGGTGGAGAGGGAGAAACCTCGGCCTGTGAAGCGGAAGGCCCAAAAAAAGAAACCGAGTCAAAGAATGTGACATCAGCAGAGATGAAGTACCGACGAAGAGTAGGGGAATAACACTTGTACACTTTCTGAGACCGTGGATATCCAAGGAAGACACACTTATGAGACCGAGGAGAGAGTTTGTCAATGCCGGGATCAAGAGCATGAGTAAAACATATAGAACCAAAGACCCGAGGTGGGAAAGGATGAAGAGACTGATGTGGATAAAGTACCTGATGAGGTATTTTACCCTGGAGAGTGGATGAAGGCATGCGATTGATGATATAACACGCAGTAAGTACGACATCACCCCAAAACTGATGAGGGACATGAGAATGGAGAAGTAGAGTCCGAGTGGTCTCAAGGAGATGACGATTCTTACGTTCTGCAACCCCATTCTGTTGAGGGGTAAAGGGCAAGACGTGCGATGCAACACACCATGAGATGTCAAGAAGGTACGAAACTGAGTAGATAAATACTCGCGTGTATTATCACTTTGCAAAGTTCAAAGGGAAGTACCAAATTGAGTTTTTATTTCTTGGAAAAAGGATTCAAAAATAGAAAATAATTTTGAACGATCCTTCATTAGATATAACCATGTACAACGGGAAAAATCGTCTATAAAAGTAACAAAATACCTAGACCCCATTGTAGAAAAAACATGACTCGGACCCCAAACATCAGAATGAACCAAAGCAAAAGGAGACATAGCCCGACTCTCAATGCGAGGAGAAAAAGAACTACGAACATGCTTACCTAATTGACACGACTTACAAGACAAAGACTCTAAGTGAGAAAGACTAGGATGTAACTGTTTCAACTTATTAAGAGCTAGATGTCCCAACTGAGCATTAATAAGAAGTGGAGATGCCGCCGCCGAACCAACAAAAGAGGGTTGTTGAAGCCGATATAAGCCATGAGATTCACATCCGAAGCCAATCATCCTCCCCGTACTCCGGTCCTGTAGGGAAACAGATGTGTTAGTAAAAGAAATGACACAATCGAGAGATCGAGTAAGTTGACTTATCGACAATAAATTAAAGAGAGCTCCGGGAACATAAAGAACATTATGAATGGAAAGAGATGAAGAAGGATGAACAATGCCAATACCCTGGGATCGAGTTTGGGAACCATTGGCCATGGTGACCATTGGTAAATTACCAGAAATAGTGAAAGAAGAAAAAAGGGATTTATTACTAGTGATATGATCGGTGGCCCCAGAATCAAGAATCCAAGGACCCGAAGAACGAGATATGCCAGCAAAGGAAGTACCAGCGTCTGCAATGGTAGCAGTGGAACCAGAAGCCTGACGATCCTCAAACCATTTCAGAAAGTCAGTATAGGAAGGTGTTGGAGTCGAATCAGGTGTTAACTGTGAAGTGGGAGCTGAAGAAGCAACAGAACTCTGAACGATCTGAGCAGCACGAGGAGGATGACCATGTAGACTCTAGCACTTATCAATCGTGTGTCCTAGTCGATGGCAATGATCACACCAAGGACGTCCTTTGCCACCCTTGCGAGGTAGAGGTCCTTTGTGTCGAGAGACTAAAGCTGACGAGTCGACAGGAACGGAAGAAGGTATCGTCAAGACTTTGGCTAGGACACGGAGGAGAGTCGCCCAGGTATTGTCTATGGTAGCTTCTGTGGGGCTGCCCAGGATCTGATCATGGACATGAGAATAATCTGTGGGCAGACCATATAAAGCCAGAGGCATAAAAATTTTCTTCCGATTTTCAAGCTCTTCAGCAGGATTGGCCGCAGGTGGGAGTAGTTCATTGAAGTCATAAAGAAGGCTAGAGACTGAACCAGATAAGTTGACATTGAATCCTTAATCTGATGAGCGCTGAGGATGGTCATGAGATCTTCACAAACTTGATAGAGTCGCCGAGAGGTGTTTATAAAGAGTTGTTGAGCCTGTGTTCAAACAGCTTTACAGGTTTTGTGAGTACGGAAGACATCCCTAAGAGATGGATGGATGGTGGCTCGGATAATACAACACAACTGAGCATCAACCTTCTTCCACAGAGGACGATCAGCGACTTGAACATCCTCTTCAGTTTGAGTGAGATGTGTCTCTTACCCTGTCCAACAAGCCAAAGCTCAACGTGAGATGCCTAGGAGATATAATTTTTACCATCCAACTGCTCGGAAGAAAGGAGTGCAGTAATATGGTTGTTAAAGATTGATGTATCTGGCTTTGGGGCGCCAGATGTAGCCATGAATAAAACTGTGAACCGGACTGCCAGAATCGATAAACTGAGCTTGCTTCTGCTGGAAGAGATTGCTTCTTCTGGCGTCGGGCTTGTTGGCTGCTGGTGACTGAGCAGAAGAAGGGCAGAAGGGCAGAAGGGAACAACGGCAGAAGCTAGGGCAGAAGAAAAAACCGAAGCTAGGGCAGAAGGAAAAAACCAACAATGGCAGAGGCTTGCTCCGTCGCCGCTGGAGAACTTGCGGAAGAGAAAGGCCGACGAGGCGCGAGCTCGATGAGGGACATGACGGCGCTAAGCGGGAGTGTCCGTGTCCCGGGATAGGAAGCGGCCGCCGAAGAGCTCTTGCTGCGTAATGACGCTGACGATCGAGAAGCTGCTAGGCGTTGCGGGAGACACGCGCGAGGCAAGATGGGGGCGCGACAGAGAAAGACGGCGCGGGGGAAGAGGAAAGAAATTAGGGTTTTAACTTGGCTCTGATACCATGTTCAAAGCAAAACCTAAAATCTTGTATCTTGGGAGCCACGAGTTAGGCCTTTATATAGGAAAGAAGATATATAACAAAAAGTCAAAAATACCCTTATAAATATTTTATTCTAACAGTATCTATAACCTAGTGTACTAAGGAAAAAAAAAACATATGCTAGGTGACTTAGGTCCCAGGTTACAAGCAAACATCGTTACATAAACATAAACATGAGCATGTACATAGGCCTAGGCACAAGCATAAACATAAGCATAAACATAGTCAAAAGCGTAAACGTGAACATGACTTGAACATATTGGTGTGCGTACTTATAAACATATCATTGTGATGTTCTAGTTGCACTTAGCAGTACCGTAACATAAGTTGTTGATCAAACAACTATCCTAGCATTAGGTTGGTAGGGGTCCGAACTTAGGACTGGTGTCCCCCTTTATTTTGGTGCGCTCATCGGGCGTAAGTCCCCAGATCATACCACCATCCCAGAACATAACTTAATTGATTCTAGCGTGCTCACTGGGCGTAGGTCCCCAGATCATACCATCATCCCAAAACATAACCTAATTGATTCTGGTGCGCTCACTGGGCGTAGGTCCTCGGGTCATACCACCATCCCAGAACATGCACTTACTTACTCGTAACACATTAAAGCAAGAAAACAAACATGCATACTATCATTAATTCCAAAACATACATAATTAATAGGTACATCTTTGTAAGTGGGCTTATTTCATGAGCATTTTAAGGTTATCATAATGAGAAGCAAGGAGCAACATGAACTTACCAAATCTAGAGGTCCGAAACCTAGATATAACACATATAGTCATCACGTAGAACATAAATACGTAAAGCGAGTAGGAATAAAAAAAATCTAGATACTGGACCAAACAATTATGTAAATCAAAGCTGGGCAAAATATTACATGAAAGCAATTATTCCATTTAATGAAGCAAATCGCAGGCGGGTTACTCACTTATTATTTTATTCAATTTGTTTTAAAGACATGCATGAAAACATACCTGACTTACAAATTTTAAACTAATCTTTTTTTTATGGTGAGTTCCACGTCTCCTTGTTGGCTAAGCATTAAAATTTAATTTAAGACAAGGTTGATTTATAAGAAATCATAATTATGAATGTTATGATATATATCTATTGAATCATAATTCTAAATATGAAACTGTGCACATTTATCTCGCAGTAATAGAGGTAAAGAAGAAAAATTAAGATTTTAAAAAAATACTTGTACATACTCTGCACTTTGACATGGTATGCACCTATTATAAACCCTCTTCAAAACATTAAAGCCGAATCCATAGAAGCATATCTATTCTTTTATAAAGCACTATTAACACACTTAAGCATGAGACATATATGCATATATTTCCATAAAACATCATAAACAGTATAAAGCCTAGAAGCCAAAACCACACATGCACTTACTTACCCTTAACATATTAAAGTATAGGAACAAACATGCATATTATCATTAAAACATGACCGAACCTATCCCTATAGTCCATGATTAAATTATACTATAATAGCTTAATCAAACATTTATCATATATATAAAAAAAATTTATAACATGCATGGTCATTAGACATTGTTGTCCGTATGTATCATCTAGTAATTTTCCACACCTACTACAAGTCTATAGACAGCGTACAAACCCTTAAAAAGAAACTCAAGAAGAGAACTTAAACTAGAACATCATACATCAATCCTTGGTACCCAAAATTCACCAACCATAGAAACTAACTAGGGCATTACAAGTTAGAGAACATGCCTTTGAGTCTTTAACTATTACCCCTCTTTTCTTGTCTTCCCTTGGAGCTAGGGAACCGGTGCAACTTGGTGAGGGTGGGGGCTTAGGGCCGGCAGAACTCAAAGGAGCAAGGTGGAGTTTTTAGATAAGGGTTTTATAGAAGGTGGTAGTTCTTGGACTTTGTCTCCTTTTTTTTTTTTACACTTAGTTTTATCCATCTATAAATATTAAGTCCTATAATATTTTTTTTATATACCAAGTCATCAACTTTCCTATCTATATCCATATATATATCATGTATATATAATTAAAATGTTATAGTTTCTTACATGTTGAATCTTTATTTATACTATATTTATATTATATATTATATATAATATTTCTTAGTTATACGTTATTTTAATCTTACATTTTTTTAATACTATATATATATATATATATATATATATAATATGTTATTTATATTTCATTTTCATATTGTTTAGAAGGATAATTTATACACATAAATTATATAAATACTAAGTCTTGATATATTTGTATCTTATATTTTCTTAATATAATTCACTAATCCAAATTTCCTAATTGCAGGCTAACTTAACTAATTAAATGTAAATAAATTCTTAATTAAATCAAATAAATATCCTTAATTAAATGAATTCCAAATCTTATTGTAATTAATCCAATAAATCCCTTAAATAAATTCGGATTCTAATTATAATTTAATCCAATAAGTCCCCTTAATTAAATAAGGGGTTTCGAACACTACATAGAGACTTCGAGGATTAGTAATTCTGGTTGATAGCAAATCCAGGAAAATAATGTTCTATGGGAGGCCAACAGAAGGAAGAATTCATTGAGAAAAAGAGAAGTCTTATGGCTAGATTCAGTATTGGTGATGTTGTGAGATGTCAGATCAGGAAAATTACATACTTGGTGATATATTTGGAGGTTGAAGGAGTATTTGCCCTTGTTCACCTATCAAAAATTTCATGGGATGCAACTTTAGATCCATCCTCGTACTATAAATTTGGGCAGATGGTGGAAGCAAAGGTTCATCAACTAGATTATTCTCTTGGAACGAATTTTTTTATCTTTGAGGGATATAATGCCATATCCATTGATGGAGGCCTTGGAATTTGTTATTGGTGATGGTACTTCTTTGGATGGAAAACTTGATGCCACACAAGCTAATGTCGAGTGGGCTGATGTGGATTTACTCATAGAAGTGTTGTAGAATATTGAGGGAGTATCTAGCCTTTCTAAAGGTCGTTTTCAAATAACAGTTGTCTACATTAAGGTTGTTGCTAGATTTTATCATGATTTTAGCAAGGGGCGACAAGATTGACCACCTATACTACTTCTGGTTCTTTTGGTCCTTGGTTAAAAAAAAATTGACCTGAGTGCGATGCAACACCTACCTCTAGGTGTGATCGACCTATCATTGACCATTGGGTTCTATTGTAGAGACAAGGATGATTTCAAAGGTTTTTGTTCGCATTCCACCTAGCTAGCCGACAAATCAAGTGGATCATCATTATTCACAATCCTCGTCATTAGGTTGCGCCTCCCTAGTCGACAAATCACCTTTCCCTGGTGATTCGTCTAATGATGATATGACCAGCAATTTGAGAACGAATTTTCTCCATCCGAAGGAGAATGATGCAGGAACGAAAGAGTAATTTTAGTATTTTTTTATTATTTTGTTGAGTTAGGTTTTTCAGGATATTTTAATCTTTTGCATATTTAGGGTTTGAATATTTAAACACTTGTTTAATTGTTTTTATGGAGTTTTTTTATTAATAAAAATTCGTGGTCGTGCCGTTTCTTCCCATACATTGAATTTGGTTGCCTATCTTTAGCATTCTGCGAAATCAACGAGTTTAGAAGATCACTTCCGGTATTCGTGCGCGAATCAACGAAATGGATAGTTATCCGCTGGATCAATTATTCTCCTTCATTGAGAAGAACTCGACTCCCAACGAGTTATTAACTTTTCTTCTTGAATCTTCTTGTTCGAGTGTAGGGAACAGTTGCTTTGGTAACTTGGACTAGTAGGCTAAGAAAGTTGTCATTGATGGGAGTATAGGAGTCAACGCTAACTAACAGTATTTGACCCGGAGGCAATTCAACAAACAAAGACAAAGACTTGAATGCTCCTCGATATGATATTAAGTCCTTAACCTTGAAAATTAGATTAATGTTTAAAAAAATAGGCAAATTAACAACATATGCATTAGTCTAATTTTTCTTATAATTTGAAAAAGACCAAAAGAGGCGTCATGAAGATTTTTTGAGAAATTTTAGGGAAGTACTTGGGTAATGCGAACAAGCACATTGCCTCGTACATTATATTCCTTAAATTTACAATGTGTACTACTTTGAAATTTATAAGCCTCATTATTTAGTGCAACCTTTCTTCTGACATCAACTTGTATCTCTATTGCGCTTAGTAAAATTCTCTACTGATTTAGATAAATAAGAATTTGTAGGTAAGGGAGATACATTAACATGTTGATGAGCTTTCGATCGATTCACGATTTTGAATGTACTATAACCCAAATTGGTTTATCATGTTGTTGTGAGCAAACATGATAAGTTGTAGGTTACACAATTGAGATCTTGGAATCATATTCTTGGTGCAATGGGGCATGCACATATATGGGGGCCTGTAAGGTAACTTTGTGCAACTTATCTTCTTAAGCTTTGTAGGGCCTGATTTGATGTCATGAGTCACTAATGGTATTATGTCCCTTTTATTTTCAAATATGCATTGTGTGAGAAGATGGTGGGGTTGTCTCAAGGGTCGGATTGCTTTAGATTGCAGGTTAGGTTTGGACTCTGTGTTGCTAGACTTGGCTGTTACATTTTAATTTTTTTTCCATTGTATTTGGAAGAGTAGGTATTTTCTCATCCATCATGTGTAACGAAGAGATCGTAAAGCCAAGGTCAATCAAGAATGACACGGGCCACACTCTTAGGAAGAATGTCACACTATATGTTATCTTTATATGAACTCATGTCTATTGGAACTAAACACCTTTGTGTAACGGGAAGGGAGATTTGATTTACCTATGCTACCTTATATAGACTCGGGTGTAGTTTCAGGGTGACTTGAATCCTAGAGGGGCCTGTGTGGAAACTATGTCCACACAACTCCCCCTATTGTTTATGATTTTACAAGACTTACTCCCACATTTTCATGTGTGTTGAAGATACTAGTGCATTTCTACGTGTCGCATGACGTAGGTGTTGAAAGGATACAACGGTCTACACTAGTTCCTTAGGCCCAAGGCTAAGACTTTGTGTGGGCATTTAGATGTTATGACCTTTGTCATGACAATTAAAATTTTGAATATTAAACTTCTCTATTTTCCTAGTTGCTTTTGTATTTATTGTCGTTTGTTTGATGACAAATCTAGGAAGAGTTAGGTTAAGAGGCTTGCTAGATGGTGGTGGTGCTCCACTTGTTGAGGAGTCTAATGAATGCTTGTAATGGGTTTCACAAAGTGCTCAATCTCTTTAACCTTTTGGAAAGTATCTTCAATTGAGATTGGGCCAAATAATTTTAGCTGTCTTTGAATCTCATATCTCAATCTATTAAAGAAGTGAATCAAGGTTTCACTAGTGTCTAATTTGGGGTTACTATGCACTCATAAGTTATCAAATTTACCTAGATATTCGTCAATGTTCATGTTTGATACTGTACTCTTGTTTTCTAAAGTTTGTCAGAACCATGGTTTAAAATTTCATTAATTGTCGAGTGAAATAGGTAAAATTTACTGTTCTGTCCGTTGCTTGGCACTAACACCATGGGATGTCGTGAGTCATTGAGGCCCCACGATCTTGCGGCAGGCTTCGTGGCATTGCGACGGGGATGCCCGGGGGTGCGCAAATGGGATGCAAAAAACAAATTTAGGTTATTAATTAAACTTAGGTTAATAATTAAACTTAAATTAATAATTTCAATCAACTTATATATATATATATATATATATTTGTTTTAATTTCAAAAATATATAATAATATTTTTTATTTATTTACCATATGGAAGCACCACAATCCCATATTTATTATTCTTGTGCGCAATGGGCTACAATGACCTCGTGACGAGTGAAATTTACTGTTCTACTAGTAAACTGACATGGGCGTGAGGTCATAGAGATGTCGTGACCTCATAGCGGGGCTCGAGGGTTGTAGCGACCTCGGTTCGAGCAACGAACAAGTCCTTTTCTATATTTTCTTTTTATTTATTTCTTATTTTTATTTTTTATTCCTTTTTTCTCCTGTTTTTAAATCGTTTTTATTTTTTCCATTGAAAATTATTTTTCCCCTATTGTTTTTTTTCCAATATTCGTCCATTGGAAAAAAAAAACTTCTATCTGTCTATAATTAATTTTTTTTCTTCATCCATTTATGAGGTAAACAAAGTAAAAAAAAATCCGTTTATGAGTAAACAAAATTAAAAAAAAAAGTTTCTTTTGAGGATGAAGAATACAAATTATTAGGAAAGATAAAAAATACAACATGATATAATTTCTAACCTCATAAAGTATATTATTACTAATGAATTAAATCATTTTATATATAAATTTAGTTAAACTTTAAATCGATCATAATAATCGAAACCCAGTCCAGTTTAAACATACTTGATTGTGTCATGTTTACTAGGTGAACTTCAGTTAATCCTAAATCGACTTTTATTCTATAAGCACCAAACATTTTACAAAATAATATCAAATCTAAATCAATAGTAATCAAATATTAATAATTTTTTAATTAATATATTTTATATTTGAAAACTACTAAATCATCTCGGTAGGGTATGATATGATATTGAAATTGTATCATTCTGGTTATAAATAGAAACTTCGACATGACTTAAAATTTTAAATCTTACTAGCAGCCAACTAAAAATAAGCTATGTCTAACTTGACGTTCAAGAAATGTTTTCTACAATTAAAAAAAAAACATTTTTCATCATTTGAAACAGTCTTCGTTTTCATAAGCCTGATTCTGCTTGGCTGATGGTGTGCATTTTTCATCATATAAAACATTCAGCTCAAGCCACATGCTATCTTATGCACTTACAAATTATGATCATAAGATCAACTGCTTGAATTGGTTTCTAGTATGGTGCTGAAATATAAGTGTTGAACAACTGCAGAGCCTTGTTTTTCTTGTAGCGAGGATAAATTAAATTTTGATCAGATTTCATTTAGTTGATACTGTTAATTCCCCATATTACAAAGGTATTTGTGCAATGCAATTCTGATGTAACAACTTCACTTCCTCTCCATTTGTTGTACTTGCTGTTTTATTTTCCAATTATTCTAAATGTCTTTCCCTGAGATACAATTTTCCTTTTTGTGATTATAGGAACTAGTTGGTACTGGTATACTTTTTGCCGGCTTTGGTGTGATTGCCATTGCCTCTCTGTTATTCATATTCTTCGTCGTGCCAGAGACAAAAGGACTCAGTTTAGAGGAAATCGAAGAGAAAATCTTGTGAAAGGTTCAGACAATCTTATATATGTAATTTATAATTATAATTGTTTAGATTAGTTTGATACAATTATAAGGTGATATTAGTGCTGAGGTGTCATGAGATGCCTTATCTGCTATTTATCTAAAAATGTAACTCAATACAATTTTAAGGCGATATCAGTTTACTGTTGCCAGTAGTTCTCTTAGCTGTTATTTATCTTGCAATTTTGTGCTCCCAAGCAAAGATTGTCGAGTTAGATTTATAACAAATACAAAGAGTTGTGATTCTGTGGGGGCAGTGTACAAAAAGATTAGGACTTGTTTCAAAATTCATGAAATTGTAAACGTGAGAATTGTTTATGTCCATGGCCAAAAAATATATTGACACAATTTAAAGTGCCCCTCACATAGAGGAATGACATTAGGTAAATCTTAGATTGTGGCTATTGTTTGAAGAGTTGAGGAGATCAAAGTGAAGTTAATCAAATTCAGACGATTATTCAACGACAATACATTGAGGAACTGATTAGGGAAAGCTTATTTGTGCCAAAAGGCTGAGCAATCAAATGATGATTCACTTGAGAACTAGTTCAAAGCCATATACAAAATAATTGTAGGGTGGGCATATGATGGTTAAAGCAATAATAATTTGAAATACTAAGGAAGATGGGGGGAAGGACAATACATTGAGGAAGAATTATTTGGGATAGTTTATTGTGCCAGAAGGTCCGAGAAATCAAGGATTGAGATGAGAACCAATTCAAAAGCATAACAATGTAATTTTTGGAGGATGACAATCTTACGGTGAAAAAAACACACACAAGTTGAAATTCTGTTATTGTGCTTTGATGTAAGTGGAGTTTGGAGTACAGATGGAGTTTGATATTTTTCTGAGAATTGAGGAAGATGTCGGGGAGAGTTACCCTTTATAGTTGTAGATTTTAAAATGATTGTATCAAAAATATTTGGAAAAAAATGAATTTCCTTTGATACATGAATGTAATTACAAGGGTTTACACAACCCTAGAATACACAAAGCTCAAAAAAATCATAAAAGTTTATAGAGGTTCTCTAAATTATTTTTCCCACATAAAAATAATCTTTCAAGAAAATACATTTTAAATTTCAAAATTTATACAAATATGAAAAGTAGCCAAAATAAAAAATAATCTATTGTAAATAAGGTAAGACGGTATATAATAGATTTTTTTTTCTTGGATCTCGTATTAGAGAAAGCTTTGTGCACTAATCTGCTATTTTTTTTTAATGAAAATTACCCAAAAGTTTTAATATATATCACTTTCATTTTCAAAATTTTTAAAACATGAAATTTATTTTCAAAATAAAATTTTCTTTGATTGTTGAGTAGAATTTACTATTGTTAGATAAGTGAATGTGACTAGAGGGAGATGAATAGATCACAGATGAATACATTATCATACTCATTATTTCAAATTCAACGTGTTTAAAAATCTAAAATGCACATAAATTAATACAATATAAACACCTATACAAATCAAGTTTAATGTAGTTCAACCATCATCCCTTGTACCCCTAGTTTATAGCTAAGATCAGTCATCTACAAATCAAACATGCACATGAAATACTACAATCAAAACATAGACACAAATTGAGTTTAATGTTAGTCAACCGTCCTCTTGTACCTCTAGTTCATAGCTATGATCCATCAATAGATCACTCCCACATGCTCTATATTTTATTATTTATAGAATTCTTCTAGAGGCGAAAAATCTCTTACAAATCTAGTTTTATAGTAATACATCAAGACAAAAATGCCACGACCAAGATAATGACTAGGGAGTGAATAACCCTTTGAGTTTTTTTCATCGTTCTTGTCTATAATGATTAGTTACACAATGGAATAGATAAAAATACAATCCAAATAAGAATCGAAACATAATACAAAATTTTTGCATGGTTTGAAACTCCCTACTTCTACCCTATGATCTAGGCAAGTCACTCTCGGAATAACCTTTATCTTTCTCCTTGAAATCCCTGTAGAGTTAGAGAAACCTCTTACAAATTTGTTCTTACAAACAATACACAAAGATATAAGAAATAAAAGCAAATACAAGTATAAATGAACAAATCCAATTATAAGAATGAATTTTGCTTTTGCTTGCTAGTTGCTTACTTTTCTATGCTCGAGGAAGGCTTTAGAACATAACATTGTTCACCCTAGAATTGATCAAGATCCCTATCTTTGAAAGCCTCTCGAAATTAGCCTTTGTAAGCTTCTGCTTGTGCAAGATAACACTGATTAGTCAACTACTGAAGCACCTCTAGTCGACTATTTCACTTAGTCATGTTAGAATCTAACCATTTTCCTACAGCTTTTCTTTAATGACTCATTCTAGCTAGGCATTAGTCGACTAGTCTAGTTTTTTTCCCTTCACCAGTCAACTAGCCCAATTGATTGACCTACAATGGTTGACTGGCCTAATCAATTCAACTTCATACAAAATTGAATAGAGCCTTTTTGTTCGTTTTGATTTTATGCTAAATCGTCTGCTTAGTTAGTTGACTAGTAGGCCATCATTAGTTGACTAATCAAATCTTGAATTCACTTAAATAATAACTTCCTTGTTTTTGGATCATCAATTTTATTGGTTGCTACTCGAAATACCGTTCTAGTTCCCCTGTACAAAAATTTATAGAAACATAGAACTATCCTAGCTACCCATGTGCTCTACTGAAGTTAAATTTGGATTGCAAACGATGCTTAACATTATTAATCCAAATTGTCCTTCAGAAGTTAAACTTTGATTGGAAATGATACTTAACATTTTTACTCCAAGTTTAACCGATGTGTTCTTCATAAGTTAAACCATATTACAAAAGTTAATTAAATATCTATTTCAAATATCAACTTCCAGGTTAAACATGGCGAGGCACTAGACCTTCTTGGGTATGAGATCATCCACCACTTCCTAGATAAAGTCTTTCAAAAAAATCGGATATTTAACTTCTTACAGTAAACCTAGGTTTAACTACAGAGACCACAATAGAAACATAAGATCGAAACGCAAAATCGAAATACAAAATCGATAGCATAAAATCAAAACATAAAATCGCTAGCCTCTTGTGTTAGTGTTTCAGAATCCATGCAAGGAAAACTAACTAATTAATTCGAAGTGGAAACCATTAATTAGTTATACCTTTCTTTATAGCTAATAACCTCTTGATCTTCTGTTGTATTCCTCTCCTCCTCTTGGACGTCGTGTGGGCAACGATCTACCAAGACGAAATCCACCCGAACCATTTCTTCTCCTCCAAGAAAATTGAGCCACCAAGGAAAGCCAAAATAGGAAACTTCCTTCTCTTCTTCTTCCTCTCCAAGCAACCGACCACAAGAAGATACCAACTTGATGTGCCGCCGGCCCTTAGGAAGCAAAAGAGAAAGGAAGAAAAGAGAGAAAATCCGGCCACCAACCACCAAGGGATGCTAGGATACAATGTCTCCTTCTCTTCTTTTTCTTCTCTATACAACCGACCACCAAGGATGAGGTTCTCTCCTTAATGCCGCCGGCCACAAAGAAGAGGGAAGGGAGAAGAGGATGGTCGGCCACACCAAGGAACAAAGAGGAGCTAAGAGAGATCAATTCAATTAACCATAAGACACCCTCTACATCTCTTTTATAATCCTTGGTCATGGCAAAAAAGAAAATTTTAATGACAATTAAAATCTCTCTCTTTTAAATTTCCTATTGTACATGGCAACAAAAGGAAAGTTTTAAAATTAATCTCTCTCTTTTAAATCATGTAAACATCTAAAAACATGAAAGATTAGAATTAAAACTTCTCTTTTAAATCATGGTCACATAAAAGGAAAGTTTTATCAAAAATTAAAATCTCTCTTTTAGATAACTACAAATAAGGAAAGATTTTAACAAAATTAAAATCTCTCTTTAATCCTTTGTAGATAGCTATAAAAGGAAAGATTTTAAAATTTTAAAACTCTCTTTTAAAACCATGAAGATGGCTATAAAAGGAAAGATTTTAAATAAAATCTTCCTTTTATTCCTTTAGTGGATGCTAAAAAGGAAAGTTTAAATAAAATTAAAATCATTCTTTTAACCATTGTAGATAACTACAAAAAAGGAAAGATTTTAATAAGAATAAAATCTCTCTTTTAACCATTGTAGATAACTACAAATAAGGAAAGATTTTAACAAAAAATTTGTTTAAAAAACAAAACTTCCTTCTCTTCCACTAGTGGTCGGCCACATCTTGGACACCAAGATATGCTTGGGCCGACCACCTCTTGGACTCCAAACAATGCTTGGCTGGCCCCTCTTGCTCAAAGCAAGGATGTGTCCGACCCATTACTTGGATAAGAAGTGGACTTTGTGAATACAAGGCTTTATAGAGACGACAACAGGGGCCGAGAGGAGGAATTGATTTTGGTCTCCGATGAGCTTGAGCTTCCTGTGTTCGCCCCGAACAACCAACTCAAGTTCATCAATAATAACTCAAACCACTAAAGAGTTATTATTGAACTACCGCACCAATCATATATTACATTATGAGCTCCTTCTTATTATGAGTGTGTTAATCTCCCTGTGTTTAAGATATCGAATGCCCATTAATCAAATGAGTTACTAACACTCACTTAATTAACATCTAGCTCCAAGAGTAGTAACACTCAACTTCATTGTCATGCCGGACTAGGTCCACCTGCAGGGTTTACATGACAATCCTTATGAGCTCCTCAAGGGGACATCATCAACCTAGATTACTAGGACACAGTTTCCTTCTATAATCAACAACACACCATATAAATAATATTATTTCTCAACTTATCGGGCCTATTGATCCAACTGAATAAATCTCACTCATTGATAAATTAAAGAAATAAATACTAAGTATATGTGCTTGTTATTATATCGGGATTAAGAGCACACACTTCCATAATAACAGAGGTCCTGTTCTTTTATGCAGTCAGTATAAAAGAATAACCTCAAATGATCCTGCTCAATACACTCATAGTGTACTAGTGTAATTTTATAGTCAAGATAAATTAATACTAAATTACACTACAACTATTCCAATAGTTTGTCTCAATCCATCTTGGTTGTGAGCTACTATTTATAATTTATAAGGAACTGATAACATGATCTTCTATGTGACACCACACACCATGTTATTTACAATATAAATTAAATGGACAACTACATTTAATATAAATGCAAATATTTGACTAATGTGATTATTATTTAAAATAAATGTTCATACAAAATTTAGGCTTTTAGTATACATCCTAACAGTCAACTAGTCAAAATCTAATCTAGCTGATATTTTCACAAAACACTCCTAGAAGTTGAATTTAGTCATTTACAATGGGAGTTAGGAATGTATATTGTAGGATAAATTTGCCTCCATAATTTCTTCAAGATTAATACGAAAGCAACGTTAAAATCCTATAGACAACTAGATTTAACATTTTACTACATCTCACAAAATATAAGGAATACCTTGGTTGTGTATTGAGACACTTAGATGACTATGAGATGTTAGGAATAATCTCCTGGCACATAATGTTTGTTATGATGCATTACTTTGGATAAGAAATTGAAAAACTTTCATGAATCATTAATTTGATTAATTATGGGGAAGACCAATACATAATTCATATGTATTTGGTTCAAAGATCATGATTGAAAATTGTCACGAAAGAAAATCACACAAACTACCCAAACAAATCAATAACCATGTCATGATAGATGACAAACTCATCCCATGCGTATACTTGTGACAAACACATGATATGACACAAAATTGAAAGTCACTCACTAATTATCATATATAACAGTCGACGGTTTCACATAATTCATCGTATAGAAGATTTCAAACTTGACTGGGCAGTTGGGTTCCACGGGACAGTGAGTCTATTAGGGTTTATGAGTCAATTGTGATATACATGCAATCGATAGATGGTCGTGTACCACAATATAGAAGGTTTAGGACTCGATTGGGCAGTCAAGTCCCATTGGGTAGAAGGAAATTTTAGGGTTATCATAGAAGGCTTGGAACTCGACTAGGCAATCAAGTTCCATTGGGTAGCAAGTGTATCAAGATGTTTTAATCGATTCCTCTAGTTGAACAATTGATTGGTGTTATTGTACCCGAGCATAGAAGGTTTTGGGCTTGACTGCGGGATTTGACTCTTGTTGATCAGTCGATTGTTGAGTTATATTAGTTGGCTAATAGCTAAACTTTTTAAGTGTCAAACCCTAGCAATTGACTCCTCATTCGTAAACCCTCAGCACCTAAAACTATCACCTGCTCCTCTCCTTGAATTTTTCGGTCACCATCTTCCTTTGGTAAGCTTTGAAAATACTAGATCTGGTTCCCTTGCATCATTTCCTCCCATTCCTAACCTTCCGAAGGGACACTAAGGTTCACCTTCTCTTGGTTAGATGAACACACCCAACTAAGATTTCAACCAAGGATTTCTCCGATGATCTTTGCAGCATGTCCATCATTGTCAAGACTTCGCAAGTCTACGTGTGTAAATGTCACCAAAGTGAGGCTTCAAAACCCTATCTTTAGAATTTTTCTTTTGATTCCTGAAATTTGTTCCAAGTGCTAGTGACAGAAAAATTAAGAAGTGTCTTGTTCCTGAATTAGTAAGGTTTAAGAGATACTCTCTTAATGAGCCTATTTAGAGAGGAGAAAAGCAGAACTTCCCCAAACCATGCACTCCATATTAAGAATGACAAAGGTCAAGCTTATGACCTAAAATATGCGCTTCTTGAGAAGCAAGACAAGTTTATTTTACATTTTAATTTTTAATTTTCTTTTGTTTTGCAATTTGATGTTTTTTAAATATGTCTAGAATACTCAAGAGTACAATGCCTAATTTTTCAGAGGAACCAACAAGAACCATGGATTGCCCATGATAGCAACCACTGTCATGGTTCATCAAAAAGTGAAAAGTTAGAAATTTTGCAAAAAAACGACACCAAACACAACCTATTGGTGGTGGGTACATGATCGTGGCCCCTTTGCACACTAAAGAGCATACATCTATCTCTAGGTCATATCTATCCACCTCAATATGTTTTTTTATATACTGTTAACTCCTTTTTTACATTGAGGACTATGAAATATTTAAGTTTGGGGGAGTTTAGTTTGGATGAAATTAGTTTTAGTTATAACATTTCATTAGTTATCATGTTTTTATTTCACTCCTTATCATGTTTTATATTTGTGTTTGTGGCATGACATTATAATGAGAAAAAAAATCAATGTTTGAATAAGTGCTCTAATCTTTAGCAATTTATTTTCTTCTATCATATTAATACGACTTGAGTGTTGTTGTGTAGGAGACCTTTGTTGTTAGACTTCTTGATAAGGATCTTTTTTCACATTCACATAAACTTGACTTCAAGGGTTGAAGTATCAGAGAAGAGTTAATATTCACTACATTGGACTAGTATCTTATTTTCTTGGGGACTCCCACTACATTTTGGTTATTGAAGAAACATTCGAATTGTAACGACCCGCCTCCTACTGACTAGGCTGTAAGGCGAATCGTTACGTAACTGCTGTACTGACTGTGCGGAAAACTGAGCTAATTTAAATTTTTTGCTAAATTGATCAAAACTTAATGCTCTGGGTGTACCTAGGAGTCGTACACATGCTAAGGGAGATATCCTATACATCCCCAATGACCTGTTATCTACAATCAGGCATCTCAATCGATCCATGGATCGATTGGGCTGTCGGATCGATCCCGTGATCGATCCAGCTTGACACTGGCACGGTAGAAGGCTCTGGATCGGTCGGCAGACCGATCCACAAGCTTTCCCCTTTTCTTTCACATGCGCTGGATCGGTGCCCGATCCGGACCTCAAGATCGGTCGGATGACCGATCGGTGAGCCTCCGTCTTGCTGGCGCGGTGGATCGATCACCGTTCGAGAGCACCTGATCGGTCGGTGAGACCGATCGGTGACTCTATGTTTCGTTAGCCTGCGGATCGGTCGGTGACCGATCCATAACCCTGCCAACTCTGTTGGTGGGTCGGTGGCCGATCCGTGACACCAACTCATTCTGATCGGTCGGTGACCGATCGTGGTTTTTGATTCGAATCGAAACTCGATTTCGACCGGTTCGTGCCAAAACCTCCCACTACAACTATCTAATGTATAATAAACATTCTAGCAACATGCAGTAACAATTCTAACTTAAGCTAAAGCAAGGTTTACTGATTCATGACATTTTAACAACTTGAAGTGCATGAAGATATGAATTTCTAAAGTTCTAATTGCTTAGACTTGCTAAGGTTCAAAAGTACCTAAGACATGAAAACTGAACTAATAAACTGTAAAGTGCTAAAGTAAATGCTAAATCCCCAGAGGGTCTTTTATTCCAGTTCCTTCCACACACATCCTCATCTGCATTGACCCCCAGCCTCCACTGCTAGTCCATTTTCCTTTTACCTGTATCTGCAGTATAAGGAAAATAGTATCTGTAAGCTTAAAGCTTAGTAAGAAACCATCTACCTCACAAAATTATGCATACGATGCAAATATGATTTTAAATCATGCTGTTTGAAAAATATACTGAATATGCAAGCATGGCATGGCATGGTATCATACAAAGCATGGCATAACATAAAAACTGAACATGCTTTAAACTGAACATGGCATACTTATAAACTGAGCATAAAACTGAACTAGTCATGCATATATCTAACTCTGTACATGAACTCAAATCATATAAACTGAACCTGAACTGAACTGAAAGCTAAACTAGTGTTCTCATCACTGGTTTCAAATTTGAAAACTATACATATAATAGATGAAAATACTAAACATGCTGTTTGGGGCCTGGCAATTGTACTTGCTGTGCGCGCATCCCTAACTAGACCCGGGTTTGCAAGTCCCAAATTTAGTAGGGTCTACTAGGTTATCTGACCTAGCGACTGACTGGGTTATCTGAACCTTACTAGGTTATCTGAACCTAGGGACGACTGTGGGAGTCCAACCCAATGGATATCTGATCCAGTACAGTGCCACTGAAAATAAAATACTGATATCTATAGCTAACTGATATAACATGTTGTTTCTAGGTTATCTGAACCTAGAGGCGACTGTGGGAGCCCACCCATTGGACCGTAGTCCCATAAAACTGAACTAAACTAATGTGCTGGTTTAAATGCCTCTAATGCATTTAACTGAGCTATTAAACATAACTGAGGTGGTATTTAGCTACACTAACATTTTACCGAACACTTGGTGTGCTCCAACTCTCTCCTCTAATAGGGAGATCACCTCTAGGCACCCGACAACGTCTAGAATCTCCAACTAAAGGAGAACAACGTGTCCGGCCCGTCTAGAGGTGTTCAACTAGATCCCTAAATCCTCGAGGAGGGTTTAAACATACCCTATGTGCCGGAAAAACCTGCATATAGCTAAAACTAATGCGTAGGAAACCAAACGGAGCTATTATACCGCAGGTGAGGGGTTTCTTACCTCTTGATCGTAATTTCTTACGATTCTATTTGCTAGAGTTCCGGTGGAGATGATCCTCTCGACGATCCGATCACGTCTTCGCGTTCCGGTGGAGAAGAACTTCTTTCGTGTTGGAGTCGTTGCCGGAAGATGAACCTATGGACCCTTACCTTGGTGTGTCATGCGTGAGGAAGAGGAGAAGGAGGGAGAGGCGGCGGTGAGGTTTTGGAAGAGAAAAGTGGCGTGAGGTGAGGAGGTGCCGAACCCCAAAACTTAAACCAACCCAACTTAAGTTATTTAATTTATATTAAGTGGATACTAGGCCCAACTCAAATATAAATATAAGTGTTTCCCTTCTCTTTCAGCACGGCCCTGCTGGGTTCAACTGGTTACTAACATTATCCCTTAAACCATAGGTCTCGGGTTCGATTCCCACTTAGGCCGTTTTCGTTTATATTTATTTTTGCTACTTCCGCTACTCGGAAAATTCCGAAAAAATATCTAAAAATTCTAGAAAAATCATACTATATTTCTAAAACAGTTTTGAAAATTTTCGTGCGTTACAATCCCCCATACCTTATAAAAAGTTCGTCCTCGAACTTAGAACAATTCTGGATACTTCTGTCTCATGCTGGCCTCTGTCTCCCAAGTCGCCTCTGTTGCTGTGTGATTTTGCCAGCTGACTTTGACTAATGGTACCTCCTTGTTCCGTAATTTCTTTACTGCTCGGCCTATTATCTGAATAGGCCGACTGTCATAGCTGAGATCATCACGAACCTGTACCAACTGGGGCTCAATGCTTCTTCAGCATGGAGACATGAAATACGTTGTGGACAGCTGACATCCCCTGAGGTAGCTCTAGCTCATATGCTACCTTGCCCACTCTCTTCGTGATAAGGTAGGGTCCCACATATCTGGGAGCTAGCTTGCCTTTCTTCCCAAAACGCATGACTCCCTTCATGGGAGCTACTCTGAGGAAAACAGTATCCCCAACTGAAAACTCTAGGGGTCTGCGTCGTGTATCGGCATAGCTCTTCTGACGGCTCTGTGCTGTCTCTATCCTCTGGCGAATCTGCTGTATGGCTGCTGTGGTATCTGCTACTAGATCTGTCTGAAGCTCTAGTTCCTTATGTTCACCACTCTCATACCAGCAGATTGGTGATCTGCACCTCCGCCCATAGAGTGCCTCATAAGGAGCCATGCCGATAGTGGCATGATAACTGTTGTTGTATGTAAATTCTGCTAGACTCAGATATTTGCACCAATTCCCCTTGAAATCTAGGGCACAAGCTCGGAGCATATCTTCGAGTACCTGGTTTACTCGCTCCGTCTGACCATCTGTCTGAGGATGGAAGGCTGTGCTGAATTTTAACTGGGTGCCCATAGCTGACTGCACACACTTCCAGAAGTGTGATGTAAATCTGCTGTCTCTGTCTGATATAATGGTCCGTGGGACTCCATACAGCCTGACAATCTCCTTGAGATACAACTGAGCTAGATGCTCCATGGAGTAGGATATTCTAATAGCTAAGAAGTGGGCTGATTTAGTCAACCTGTCGACTATTACCCAGATGGCATCAAAACCATTCGTGGTTCTGGGTAGTCCCACTATGAAGTCCATAGAGATATCCTCTCACTTCCATTCTGGGATCTGTATAGGCTGCAGAACTCCTCCTGGTCGCTGATGTTCTGCCTTGACCCTCTGACAGGTGAGGCAGATGCTAACATATCTGGCGATGTCTCGCTTCATCCCGGGCCACCAAAAATGGTTTTTCAGGTCTTGATACATTTTGGTGGAACCTGGATGCATCGCATAAGGAGTCCTGTGAGCCTCATCTAAAATCTGTCTCCGTAGCTCCTCCTGATCTGGAACACAGAGTCTGTCACCAAAATACAACACCTCGCTATCGGACACTCTGAATTCTCCACTTCCTGATTCTGCTAGCCCTTGCTTGATTTTCTGAATTTCAGGGTCCTGCTCCTGAGCTGACTGAATATCACCAAGCAAGGTGGACTCTAAGGTCATAGTAGAGAGCTATCCAACGATGAGTTCAAGACCGAAATCTACGATCTCCTTCTGTAGGGGCGGTGACATGGCTGTAAGAGATAATAAGGTAGCACTGGACTTCCTGCTGAGTGCGTCTGCTACCTTATTAGCTTTCCCTGGATGGTAGAGGATATCTATATCATAATCCTTGACCCGCTCTAACCATCTGCGCTGTCGCATATTCAGATCTTTCTGAGTAAAGAAATACTTCAGACTTTGATGATCTGTATACACTCTGCACTGAGCTCCGTACAAATAATGTCTCCAAATCTTGAGAGCGAACACTACTGCTGCAAGCTCAAGGTCGTGAGTAGGATAGTTCCTCTCATAATCCTTGAGTTGTCTGGAGGCATAGGCGATCACCTTGCCCTGCTGCATCAGTACTGCTCCTAATCCCAATTTAGAGGCGTCACTGTAGATGTCGAAGTTGTTTGTGTTTTCTGGTATAGCTAAAATAGGAGCACTGGTCAATCTCTGTTTTAGTTCACTGAAGTCCTCTGTCCACTGAAATTTCTTGTTCTTCCTGGTGAGAGCTGTCAGTGGGGAGGCTATCCTGGAGAAGTCCTCTACGAATTTCCTGTAGTAGCCTGCTAATCCCAGAAAACTTCTGATTTCACTGGCGTTCCTGGGTCTCTTCCAGTTACTTACTGCATCTATTTTGCTGGGATCTACCATAACACCATCTTTGGAGATAATGTGACCGAGAAAGGCTACCTGGTCTAGCCAGAATTCACATTTCGTGAATTTGGCGTACAGCTGGTTCTGCTGAAGGATCTGCAAAACTGTCTTCAGATGCTCTGCATGGTCCTCTTGAGTGCCTGAATAGATAAGAATGTCATCGATAAACACGATGACAAACTTGTCTAAGTATTCTCTGAATACTCTGTTCATGAGGTCCATGAAAGTAGCTGGAGCATTTGTCACGCCGAAAGGCATGACTACGAACTCATAATGTCCGTATCTGGTCCTGAAAGCTGTTTTAGGTATATCACCTTCCTTGACTCTAACCTGGTGATATCCTGATCTGAGGTCAATTTTAGAGAACACTGTGGCTCCCTTTAGCTGGTCAAACAGGTCATCTATCATGGGGAGAGGGTACCTGTTTTTAATTGTGACCTGGTTCAAGGCACGGTAGTCTATGCATAGGCGCATGCTTCCATCCTTCTTCTTCACGAACAACACAGGTGCTCCCCATGGTGAGTGACTAGGGCGTATGAAACCCTTGTCAAGAAGCTCCTGTAATTGCTCCTGAAGTTCCTTCAGTTCTGCTGGAGCCATGCGGTATGGTGCCTTGGAAATTGGATTTGTGCCGGGAATGAGCTCTATCTCAAATTCAATCTCCCTGTCTGGTGCTAAGCCTGGTAGCTCTTCAGGGAAGACTGCTGGGTAGTCACAAACGACTCGAACCTCTGATAGCTGTTGGTTCTTGTCCTGGCTGGTGTTGACTACATTTGCTAAAAATCCCATGCATCCTGAATCCAATAGCTGCTGTGCTTCCAATGCTGAGAGAAACTTCCTGGCTTTCCTCTTTGGCTTCCCCGTGTACTCAAACTGTACTCCTGCTTCAGGTTGGAATATGACCTTCTGTTTACGGCACTCTATAGAAGCGCCGTATCTGATCAGAAAATCCATTCCAAAGATGACATCGTAGTCAGTCATTTCTAGCACTATCAAATCACCAAAAAGCTCCATGTCTGCTATAATGACTGGCACTGCTCTGAGCCAGTGCGTAGATGCCATAATGTCTCCTGAGGGTAGTGTCGTCAAAACTGACCACTGAGTACTTCTGGGGGTATTTCTAATTTTTCGGAAAACATCCTGGCTATATATGAATGGGTTGCCCTAGTATCAAATAGGACAGTAGCGCTATACTGTAAAATGCTAATCTGACCTGTGACAACTGTCGAGGCATTGGCTACGTCCTCTCTGGTGAGTGAGTAGATCCTCGCATTCGCCATAGCTGGAGGGACTTCTAATCTGCCCTGGCTGATAAGTGGACCTTCTAGAGCGGCCTGCATCTGATGTAACTGAGCTGGCTGGCCTGCATACTAGATCTGCTGTGGCTGAGGAAGACCGGTCTTGTTCGGGCACTGCTTGGCCATGTGCCCTTCTTGTCCACATTCAAAGCATCCTCGTGTGCCCTTACGACAAACCCCAAGATGGAATTTCCCACAAGTAGCACACTTTGGATATCTGGGCTGCTTGCTGGCTGGTCCTCCTTTTGGTTAACCTCCTGGTTTGCGCTTGTTGCTGGAGTTCCCTTTCCGGTTAGAGCCATGAGAGCTATGGCCATGTTGTTTCTGAGTGCCTGAGCCTCCTTGACCTTTAGCTTCTGAGAGGACTTGCTCCTGCTGCTGATTAGCCCTGAGGGTGGCTATCTCCTGCTGCTATTCAGCTAGCTGCTGCTGTAACTGAGCCACTAGTGCTGTAAGGTCTGGGGGAGGCACTGAACTGTCTGCCTCATGCTGGGGCTCAGTAGCTGGTGTCCTTCTAGCTAGGCGTCCTCGTGCCATTTCTAATGACATAGGGGACATATGTATAACTAATACTATCACAGTTATCTAACTACTGATATCATGTTTCAACTATCCCATACTAACAAACAGTAGGCATATAAACATGAACTGTAATAAGAAAACAAGAACAATAAAGAGAATAGAGGTATTCTTACTTGGAAGCTGCAGGTACAATGCTGATGTGTGTGTAGGAAGTATGGAACACTGCTCTGTGAGGCCGATCGTTACGTAACTGCTGTACTGACTGTGCGGAAAACTGAGCTAATTTAAATTTTTGCTAAACTGATCAAAACTTAATGCTCTGGGTGTACCTAGGAGTCGTACACATGCTAAGGGAGATATCCTATACATCCCCAATGACCTGTTATCTACAATCAGGCATCTCAATCGATCCATGGATCGATTGGGCTGTCGGATCGATCCCGTGATCGATCCAGCTTGACTCTGGCACGGTAGAAGGCTCTGGATCGGTCGGCAGACCGATCCACAAGCTTTCCCCTTTTCTTTCACTTCTGTACGCACCTGGATCGGTCTGCCGACCGATCCAGGACCTCACTGATCGGTCGGACTGACCGATCAGTGAGCCTCCGTGCGTCTGCTTGCTGGGCGCAGCTGGATCGGTCTACCGACCGTTCCAGGAGCACCCTGATCGGTCGGTAGACCGATCAGTGCACTTCCTATGTTTCTGTTCGCCTCTGGATCGGTCGGCTGACCGATCCATAACCCTTGCCAACTCTCTATTCGTGCCTGGGTCGGTCGGCTGACCGATCCAGGAACCTGGACCGATCGGGGTTTCTGATTTCGAATCAGAAACTCTGATTTCAGCACTGGTTCGTGCCAAAACCTCCCACTACAACTATCTAATGTATAATAAACATTCTAGCAACATGCAGTAACAATTCTAACTTAAGCTAAAGCAAGGTTTACTGATTCATGGCATTTTAACAACTTGAAGTGCATGAAGATATGAATTTCTAAAGTTCTAATTGCTTAGACTTGCTAAGGTTCAAAAGTGCCTAAGACATGAAAACTGAACTAATAAACTGTAAAGTGCTAAAGTAAATGCTAAATCCCCAGAGGGTCTTTTATTCCAGTTCCTTCCACACACATCCTCATCTGCATTGACCTCCAGCCTCCACTGCTAGTCCATTTTCCTTTTACCTGTATCTGCAGTATAAGGAAAATAGTATCTGTAAGCTTAAAGCTTAGTAAGAAACCATCTACCTGACAAAATCATGCAACGATGCAAATATGATTTTAAATCATGCTGTTTGAAAAATACTGAATATGCAAGCATGGCATGGTATCATACAAAGCATAAACTGGAACTGAAACATGGCATAACATAAAAACTGAACATGCTTTAAACTGAACATGACATACTTATAAACTGAGCATAAAACTGAACTAGTCATGCATATATCTAACTCTGTACATGAACTCAAATCATATAAACTGAACCTGAACTGAACTGAAAGCTAAACTAGTGTTCTCATCACTGGTTTCAAATTTGAAAACTATACATATAATAGATGAAAATACTAAACATGCTGTTTGGGGCCCGGCAACTGTACTTGCTGTGCGCGCATCCCTAACTAGACCCGAGTTTGCAAGTCCCGAATTTAGTAGGGTCTACTAGGTTATCTGAACCTAGCGACTGACTGGGTTATCTGAACCTTACTAGGTTATCTGAACCTAGGGACGACTGTGGGAGTCCAACCCAATGGATATCTGATCCAGTACAGTGCCACTGAAAATAAAATACTGATATCTATAGCTAACTGATATAACATGTTGTTTCTAGGTTATCTGAACCTAGAGGCGACTGTGGGAGCCCACCCATTGGACCGTAGTCCCATAAAACTGAACTAAACTAATGTGCTGGTTTAAATGCCTCTAATGCATTTAACTGAGCTATTAAACATAACTGAGGTGGTATTTAGCTACACTAACATTTTACCGAACACTTGGTGTGCTCCAACTCTCTCCTCTAATAGGGAGATCACCTCTAGGCACCCGACAACGTCTAGAATCTCCAACTAAAGGAGAACAACGTGCCCGGCCCGTCTAGAGGTGTTCAACTAGATCCCTAAATCCTCGAGGAGGGTTTAAACATACCCTATGTACCGGAAAAACCTGCATATAGCTAAAACTAATGCGTAGGAAACCAAACGGAGCTATTATACCGCAGGTGAGGGGTTTCTTACCTCTTGATCGTAATTTCTTACGATTCTATTCGCTAGAGTTCCGGTGGAGATGATCCTCTCGACGATCCGATCACGTCTTCGCGTTCCGGTGGAGAAGAACCTCTTTTGTGTTGGAGTCGTCGCCGGAAGATGAACCTATGGACCCTTTCCTTGGTGTGCCGTGCGTGAAGAAGAGGAGAAGGAGGGAGAGGCGGCGGTGAGGTTTTGGAAGAGAAAAGTGGCGTGAGGTGAGGAGGTGCCGAACCCCAAAACTTAAACCAACCCAACTTAAGTTATTTAATTTATATTAAGTGGATACTAGGCTCAACTCAAATATAAATATAAGTGTTTCCCTTCTCTTTCAGCATGGCCCTACTGGGTTCAACTGGTTACTAACATTATCCCTTAAACCATAGGTCTCGGGTTCGATTCCCGCTTAGGCCGTTTTCGTTTATATTTATTTTTGCTACTTCCGCTACTCGGAAAATTCCGGAAAAATATCTAAAAATTCCAGAAAAATCATACTATATTTCTAAAACAGTTTTGAAAATTTTCGGGCGTTACACGAATCGAGGAACTTATAAAAAAAATAATGTGTTTTGAAAGAAAATGCGAAGAAAAAAATTATGTTTGATAATGAGTAAAAGCAATCAGGTACCCCTTTAAGACCAACGATTACTAGAGAAATATCGATTAGATACCCCTTTGAGATTCAGTGGGAAATCAAGTGTTCCTTTGAGACCAAGTGTGAAAACTACAAAGCATTAAGGGGGGCAAACCTTGCATGTTGCAAGTAATGTGCCTCTTGCGCTAGAAATTTTGAGAACATAGTGGAATGGAGATATAGCTTAGATTGATATCTTATGCTTTAGAGTCAATGTACAATGCACTGCACACAAAGAACTTTTAGGTTAGGCCATAATGAAATATTTGTATGTCTATACTCATTATTAATATTGCATGATAGAATTAGATGAATTTGCTACGTATAATGAGTCTCATTTACACATATTAGTTTTAATTGTATGGTTTTCTTGAGGACAAGTAAAAGTTTAAGTTTGAGGATTTTGATGTGTGTGAATCATGTATATGTTTTTAGTCTTATTTAGCATATATTTACTACAATACAGGACTATTGTTTGTACTTTATATTGACACAAAGTGGAGATTTTGGCATTGGAACATACTTGGAGATGTAAAGTCTGAAGAAACAACATTACAACATCCACAACCATAGATCATCCAGGGAGTTAGATTGGTCATTGGAGCATCACTCAAAGCAGCAAGAAGAACCACAACTAGGCCATGGCGCCTTCCACGGTCGTAGTCCATCTTGGATTTTTTATGAGAGGAAGCAACAAGATACACGATCGTGAATTTTACTATTCACAATGAAGAATTAAGCTAGAACTCACCATAGTCTGCCCATAGTGTGTTCCACGACCATGGAGCTTCAAAACGATGTCTACCCTTATTCTTAGAAAAAATTGTTAGCCTCCCCTTATTTTTAGAAATTCTATTAGCCTCCTTTTTTTTAGGAAATTCTATTAGCCACCCCTTTATATTATAAAATTATGAAAGGATTTTTCCTAGTTTTTAAGAAACTCTATCAAAATTTTGAAACTATAAAAGGAGGAAAGGGGCAACAGTTTAGAGACATTTAGTGATCAGATGATTCTGATCACGTGACAAGGGATCAAGGAGGAGGTTGAATCAAAGACATCAAAGGAGTTATGACGTCAATGAAATCTATCTCTAACCTAATGGAGTAGTTTTCTTTATTGTAGGATTAGAGTGTAACTCGATGTTAAGTTGATAAGTTTGTGATTCCTCTTTTATTCCATGATATGTTTTATTCTTTTTTTTATATATAATCTAGGTATCCAACTCCTATGATCTGACTAATAGTGTAGGTGATTGATCTGGCCTCACAAAAGTTTCTCACTGACCATAGGGTAAACAGGAAGAGTAGATGGGTCATGGAGGACAACCAATGTCAAAAGTGATTTGAACTTCTTGGGTGTAATGTGCTCTAGGTGAGATTTGAACCCTTGTTGCTTTGGGAGTCCGTCCCAACGCTTACCATTGTATCGTAGCCCCGAGGGTAGATATGATATGTTTTGATTCTTGATTTAGTTCTAGCATGCTTTAGCAAGTTGATGTATGATGATGTGATTCATACATATATTTTTTATCTTATTTTTCATATATTTTCTACATTACATGAGTATATTTGCATTTACCTCTAGCATTCTCATTCATCTTCATCTTTTTAGCTCAAGAGACTACTCTTCTACATTTTATGTTAACAATATGTGAAGATCTCAGTATTTAGACACATTTAGAGACAAAAAGCATTATTTTAGCATCATACACTGCCTACTCATGGATCTTGCCAAGGTCGTGTACCATCTTTGGAGAAAAAGCGCCCATTGGAGCACAAACAGGACGTCTAACACTGAACATAGTTTGGTCGTGTCACTTTACATGGTCATGTTCGACATTGCAGGATGGACAAATTCACTCTAGAGAGCCACACGGTTTGACCGTGTTCTCCAACATGATCGTGGCATGTGTGACCATTTCCTTGAAAGTTTATGGAATCCGTTGGAGTCCTAACAATATTTGAAGGCTATAAAAAGGACAAGGGGCACCAACTAAAGAACATCCAAGGGTTTGTGATAGAAACCCTAATAGAGAGAGCAATCTTCAATGAGATCAAGGGAACCAAGATATTCCACCACCAAGCAGCACGTGGAGTTCTTCTAGAGACATCGAGATTGTCTAAAATCGAGTTCCTTCCATACTTCACTCTTATTTCTAGTTGTAGAATGATAGTTATCAATGTTTTTGCATTGTAACTCCATATCTGTAGAGTAGTCTCCTTGATTTTAGGATTAGTGAGTAACTTGATATTTGTTTGACGAAATATATGCATTGTTCCTCTTTCTATTATGATGCGTATGATTCTTGATTGGATCTAGTTCACTTTCTCTATCCATCTATGTTTGTAGATTCAAGTTAGATATTAACCTCTTTGGGATAGACCAAAGGGTGAGCTCTAATCCATAGTCAAAGCATATAAACATACAATTGGATTCATAGTGAACTCTAATCTCCGATCTATAGAACCAACTTCAGAATTCATTTGTGAAAGGGGTTTGAACTCTCTCGAGGCTTACATGATTTGTCATAGATTATAAAGGGTTTATCCTAATTCAACATCATGGAAGTAGGTGGTGCGTTAGGATAGATACATTGATTTTTTTTTTTCTTTTCTTCTTCCCATGGACACATTCAATTAGCTTTAGACAAACCCCTTCAAGCATAATTTGTTGGTGATTTCCATAAAATGGAAATATATGAAGGAATAAGTAACCAGAATAATTGTGTTTGTTCAATTGTATTCCTTCATGTATTGGTGTCTTTTGATGTTTGAACAAAAGGCTGTGATCCAAAAGACATGTCTTATCATAGAGAATGATTTGAACACTATAAAACTCCATTCTACACAAACACCCTCTCATCTTCATAAAAAAAAAAAATTCCTCTCAAAATTACTTACTTTTAAAGTCTTGTTTGTATATTGTTATTCTAGAGTAACAAAATACAAATATTTAATTGTCGAGCTTGAATAAATTCAAGGTATTCGGGGTTGTTTTCAAATGTGCACTTTGGAAACAACTTTATTAAGAATTTTATTATATCTTGGAGGAACACTGGCTTAGTCCAAGTGTATCACCGTAATGAGAGAAAAATGGTTTTTTAAGGAAAGTGAGTGTACACACCTTGAATTCTTTCTCTAATTTATCGAAGGATTTATGGAGTTCCTCGACAGTGGCAATTCCCAGATAAGAGCATAATTGAAGAAGCAAAATCTACAACAAAAGACAACAACACTAATAGTTCCCTAATAGAAGCAGATTCGACCAAGATTTCCCACCAACAACCTTAATAAATTATTTGACTTCTTAAGGAAATTCTCTTCATAACTTTGTTGTGGATTTTGTCAAGTTGGAAAGGTTTGATGGAGAAATATTTTGACATTGGAAAAAAAATTGCAATTCCTACTCACTTCGCTAAATGTGGTATATGTTCTTACCACATCAAAATCAATAGAAAAAGAAAATGAAATTGTGGCACAAACAAAGGAAAGACAACAATGAGATCAAGACAATTATATGTGCAAGGGGCATATTTGCAATGCAATGCCTGATGCTTTGTTTGACCAATAATACAACAAGGAAACAACAAAGAAAATATGAGACTCACTTGAAGTTAAGTATCAATCTAAAGATGCTACAAGTAAGAAATTTCTAGTTTCCAAAATTTTCCAATATCGCATGGTCGTCACTAGAAAAAATTATTGAGCAATTCCATGAAGTCATACACTTTTATAATCAATTTGCACAACATGGAATGTGTATGGATGAATCTATTGTTGTGTCTTCGATTATTGACAAACTTCTTAATTCATGGAAAGATTATGCAAATAATCTCAAGCATAAAAATGAGGACTTGTCTTTAGAAGAATTAGCTAGCCATCTTTGTATTGAGAAAAATTTTTGTGCTAACATTTCGAAGGAGCAATCCTCTTAGGTGCTTATGGCGGAGGAAGTCAAAAATCCGAGGAACAATAATAATGGTAGCTCCTCTAAACATAAAAAGAGAAAAGTTGATGACAAATAATAGAACTCTAGGAATGAAAAGAGAAAAGGTAACTACCATCATTGTGGTAAACCAGGGCACTACAAAAGAGAATGTCGTATCCTAAAGAAACAAAATCAAGATGGGAAGTCTGTGTATGTGGCTATGATCGTAGAGACATGTTTGGTGATTGGTGGATTGATATTGGTGATACAAAGCACATTTGTATCAATCGAAACCAATTCTCTACCTATTCACCAGTAGAAAAAGAGATAATTATCTACATGGGGAACCACTCTACGACAATTGTCAAAGGTATTGGTACTGTCAAATTGGAGTTCACTTTAGGAAAGACACTTACATTAACTAATGTGTATCATATTCTTGAAGTTAGCAGGAACCTTGTTTCTAGAAACATACTTAGCAAGTGCGACTTCAAAATTATCATTAAATCTAATTTCGTAATCATGCTTAAAGGAGGTGTATTTGTTGGCAAAGGATTTGTGTATGATGGAATGTTCAAGATGAATATAAATAAAACTATTGTTTCTACTTATATAGTTGACTCATTCAATTTGTGACATTTTCGTCTAAGATATGTTAATTCTAGACAAATTTATGACATAAGTAATCTGGATTTAATACCAAAATATAAGGATGATATGCTAGAAAAATGCAAAGTATGCATGCAAAATAAAATAACTAAAACTCCATTTCCTAGTATAAATGTATGTGATTTACATGCTATACCTATTAGGGGAGGAAAATGTTATTTTGTTACCTTCATAGATGAATTTTTTTTTAAATGTTATATTTATTTAATGAGGACTAAGGATAAAGTGCTCGATAAACTTAAAATTTATAAGGTCGAAGTAGAAAATTTATGTAATTCTAAGATTAAATGTATTAGAAGTGATAGAGGAGATGAATATCACTATCCTAAATATTGTGCAGACAAAATAGAATGACAAAAAGGGAAAATAGAACTCTTATTAAAATGGTGAATACTATGTTGACTTATTCACAACTAAGTAAGGATTATTGGGGTGAAGTGATAATAAATGCATGCCACATTCTAAATCGTATTCTTTCTTAAGGAAATAAAGACATCTCATATGAATTATGGAAGAAATGCAAGCCTAATTTATCTTACGTATGAGTTTGGGGATGTCAAGCTATTGTTAAACTACTTGAACCAAAAGTGAAGAAGTTAGGAGAGAAGGGCATTGAATGCATCTTCATGAGCTATACTGAGCAAAGCAAAGCGTATAGGTTCATTATTATTGAACATAATAATTCCATTTTTGTTAATGTCATATTGAATCACGTGATGTTGTATTTTATGAAAATTGATTTTCTACTATACCTAAAGCCTTAAATTTTGAAGTTCCTTATGATTCTACGACTAGTGCATCGTTAGTTAGTAATGATGTAACTATTCATTCAAATATTAATATTGATCCTCTTGAATTAAGGAGAAGTAAAAGGGATAGAAAGGAGAAATCCTTTGGATTTGACTTCGTCATGTATCTTTTAGGGGGAATTAGGGATTCAAATGTGAAGCAGATAACCATATCTGATTCATTGAGATCCGATCCCAAAACATATGAAGAAGTAATGAAGTCTAGGAATGTTGCATTCTGGAAAGAAACAATTAATGAATAGATGAAGTCTATTATGAGCAATAAAACATGAAAATTGGTTGATCTTCCACATGGCTCAAAACCAATCGATTGTAAATGGATATCTAAAAGGAAGATAAAAGTTGATGGAACTATAGACAAGTTCAAGGCAAGGTTAGTAGCAAAGGTCTTTAAACAAAAGGAAGGCCTAGACTATTTTGATACTTATACACGTATTGCTAGGTTTGCTACTATTAGAACATTGATTGCATTAGCATCAATTTATCATCTTGAGATACATCAAATGGATGTAAAAATAACTTTTCTTAATGGAAAACTAAATGAAGAGATTTATATGGAACAACCGGAAGGGTTCATTATGCCTAGACAAAAGCATAAAGTATGTAAATTGGTTAAGTTATTATCTAGACTTAAACAATCTCCTAAACAATAACATGAAAATTTTGATCATGTGATAGTTGTTAATGGATTTAGAATCCATGAATGCAACAAATGTGTGTATAGTAAGTTTAATAATAATAAAGGTGGTATTATTTGTATTTATCGGGAGGACATGTTGATCTTTGGAACCAATATAATTAGTGTAAATGACACTAAATCATTGTTGTCATTCTGCTTCGATATGAAAGATTTGGCTCAAGAAGAAATGATATTAAGCTAGACCTGACCACAGTTCGGAACCAATAGTTCGACAGTTCGAAACCACTGGTTTGACAATTCCTGATAGGTCGACCCTTAACCTTAATCGTCCATGACAGTTACAATTCATGGTTCAGAATTGTCAGTTCATGGTTCGGTTTATGGTTCATCACAGTTCAAGATTATTATATTAAAAAAAATTAAAATTTATTTAAAAAAGGGCTTATACTTATTTAAGTTGCCTACATATTCCCTTAGGATATAGGGGAATTAAAGTTCATGTAGTTCTTTTACATTTGTACACTTTTACATTAGGAAGTGGCGTTGTTACTCACTTCTATTTCTTGAATTCCCATTGTATTTGTTCCTTCAATATCAAAATCTTCGACTTCATCATCAAAGAGTTGCATTCTTTGGATTATTTTCTCAGCTCTGATCCAATTGTCGACTTCGAAGACAAAGTTAATCGTTGTTCATCTAATATGTTGCTGTCGATATTGAATGTCTGCTCTAAAGCAATAGTTGACATTGGATAGCTAAACTTTTTTTGATGATCACGGAAAGGACGAGAAAACTTTGAGCTTTCTATGACTACCACTTTACGATATCAAAATTTTTACTATCTACTTCATTAAAATCAAAAGAAGTCATAAAATAATTCTCAAGTTCTTGTGTGGAACTTAAGGATTCTCGTGAAAATTTCGTCCATTCTTTTAATAGTTTGTTGTATTTCAAAATATTAGGTTGTTTTTCATATTTTACATAATATTGAATATAAATATCATATAAACTCTAACATTATATGTAATATTAATTGAATCAGGAGAAGAAGAATCTTTAATTGGAGTTAAAACGTCATAATACAAAGTTGACATTTCTTGTAAAACTTCTAATTTAAATTTAGGATCTAAAGCAAATGCAATTAAATAAATTTCAGAAATAACATAAAAATATTTTTTTCATTTAGTTTTCATAGATAATATACAAGAAGATAAAGATTCACTGTTAATATGTTTATTTAAAACTAATACTATACTAGAAAAAATTTCTAGAATTAAATGAGCAGTGAGATAATAAACATCGAAAAATTGTTCCGTTGCATTGTTTAATACTTTTAAAAAATTTCAAATATTACTACAAATATTTTATTATTGTGAAAATAAATATATATTAGTATTAGTATTTTGTGCAAAAAATAAACATAATAATTCTTTATATTTAAATGAATTTTGTAATAATTAACATGTTGGTACATCATGTGAAAATTTTTTAAGTCGTATTCCATTAGTTTTACAAAACTTACCACATTGTTTCATTATAGATGAATGTGACCATAAATAAGAAACTACAGTTCTAATTGGTTTAATATGTTTTTTTTTCTAAAAATTTTACTCTATCTTAAACACATAAATTTAAAGCATGATATACACAACGAATATGACAAAAATAAACCACCAATAATAGGTTGACAAATAAATTTTTGCTCTTCTATACAAGCGATATTGAACTAGCATTATCTAATGATATTGAAAATATTTTATGAATTAATTCATATGCTTCTAAAATTAGACATTATAATTGTGCGATGTTATGAGCAGTATATGATTTATTAAAAATTCTATAAGGTGATAATTTTTTTTTGGAGGTTCTAAGAGTTATCGATCCAATCGCAAGTCACACCCATATACGAATGTGTTTGCCAATGATCACTTCAAATATCGAAACATAAAAAAACTTTATTATTTAATTTACTAAATTCATCAATTAATTTTTTTTCCTTATTTTACTAATTTTTTATTTGTATGAGTAAGTGTAGTCCTAGGAACACGTTTAGCACATGGATTAAGAGATTCTTTACAAAAAATTTCAAACGTGCATTTAGATAAAAAAAAACTAAAAGAAAGATATTGTCACGCCCCAGGTAGTCTCTGCCAGAAGAAATTTCAGCAGCATCTCCCCTATACGGGTGACAATATGAATCCAAGAATACATATATCACTCCTTGGCCCACACGGCCGGAACAATACAATACAAACAACAAACAATCCACGTAATTATATAACCAATCCATGCAGTTTATATAGACAATCCACGCAGGTTAATATACAACCTCCGGTTGACAACAAAAATACTAAAAGAAAAGACGATAAAGGAATCATCGCAGATATTGTTAGTTAGAGCCCAGCCAATCATTTGATGATTGTATGGACTCATGTATATCATATTCTTGTATATTAATAAAGGTATTTGTTTGGTTATTATACTTATTTATATTAGTGCCAAATAGACTAAGTATAATAGCGTCCTTGAGTAGAAGGTTCTTACCTATATCAATCGATTGGTTGAATCGATAGTGAGATGATATAGGGAACACTACTCTAAATCATTCCTAGTCGAGTATTAACATTCAGGGACAATGTTAATACAATAAGACTAGCATGTAGGTTAGCTCGATGACTTGATCTCACAAGTCATGGATATAGAGATATCAAGCTGACACATGGGTATGCATTAGAGAATGTATACTGAATGACCCGCCATGAGAAAGTATCATGGATCGTTATATGAGTGTCATATACTTTCTCATGTGGCTATTAGTATGACTATTAGTCCTTAGACCTGAAGTCACCATGGATCCCTACATAAGGAGTTATGTACTTTGGTTTCGTCAAACGTCACCCGTAACTGGGTGGACTATAAAGGCGATTACTGGGTATATAACGAATTATGTAGATGGATGTAGATGGGATCTATCCCTCCCATATGACGGGAGCGACATCGGTATTCTTGATAGAGTGAGACCACTAAGTGCATGGCCATGCCCAAATGAGTCAACATTAGATGTTGAGCTCATTTGATCGAGTGAGTCTACTTGGAGTTCAAGATTTAGATTGATTAGAGGATGACACGGTCTATGCCTCATATTGATCAATCTAGATGTCTAGGATAGAAGGACACTTGTCATATATTGTGAGGAGTCACAATTAGTAGTCACTGGTGGATGTCGGCTCGACATTCTTATAACTAATGATGTGTGATTACCACTCATTACTTATGCTCCTAAATAGGTTTAGGGCATTGCCAACGTTACAAGTGTTGGTGCAACCTTAGGTCAAGGTTGACTTGGTTGACCTGACTCGAGTTGACCTGACTCGAGTTGTGTTTTGATGTTTGACGATGTTTGACGATAAGAGAGTTGTATTCTTGATGTTTGACAAGAATAGGTGTTCGGGAGATTGTAGGTGCAACCTTAGGTCAAGGTTGACCTGGTTGACCTGATTCGGGAAAAGTCCAAGCAGGGAGCTTGGCACGAAAAAGTCGAGCAGGGAGCTTGGCATTGGAAAAGTCAAGTATGGAGACTTGGCATTGGAAGCAGGCAGCTTGGCACGCGAAAAGTCCAAGTATGGAGACTTGGCAGGAAAAGTCCCGTGAGTAAAGCCAGGCAGTGAGAAAGTCCTAACTGGGATGTTAGGCAGTTGGAAAGTCCTGGTGAGTGAAGCCAGGCAGTGGGAAAGTCCTAACTGGGATGTTAGGCAGTTGGAAAGTCTTGGTGAGTGAAGCCAGGCAGTGGAAAAGTCCTAACTGGGATGTTAGGCAATGGGAAAGTCCTAACTAGGATGTTAGGCAGTTGGAAAGTCCTGGTGAGTGAAGCCAGGCAAGGGAAAATCCAGATGGATCAGGGATGATCGGACATCTGGTGTTGAGGAAAGTCCAAGTAGGTCAAAGGTTGACCGGACACTTGGCGAGGGAGTTCTAGCAGGTCAAGGAGTGACCGATGCTTGGGATGAAGTACCAATAGGTCGAGGTTGACCGGATATTGGTTTGAAGTCTTGGAACTTGGTTTGGGCAAAACCAAGCTCGATCGGTCACCGAACCGATCGGTGATCTGTTTGCTACGATCGGTCCGGTGACCGATCGGATCTAAAAACTCTACGATCGATTCGATCGGTCGGTGACCGATCGAGCGAAAAAGCGGTGATCGGTCCACGGGCCGTCGGGCCATGTCTGATCGGTGCGGGACCGATCGAGACGATGTCGCGAGCGGATCGGCGTGGACCGATCAGCGTAACTGATCGGTCCGCAGGCCGTCGAGTCGCCTGAAGGTTACGTGCACTAACGTCGATGCGGGACCGATCGGCCTGGCTGATCGGTCGTGGGCCGATCGAGTTCTAGCTGCGACGCAACGCTAGTTTCTTCGTCTTCTTCGCGGTATAAAGGGGTCGAGGGTTGCTAACTTCTTCCTCTTCTCTTCTTCTTCTTGCTATTCCGGTGCTTGAGCTTTGTTGAGCTCTTCTTAGCTGAAGCTTCGCGTGAGCTTCTCTAGGTGTTCTGAGGAGCTGCTGCTTCAACGAATCCAATCGGCAAGGAGGCAAGAAAACCTGTGTTTTTACATTCATTGTTCTTGTCTTCTTGTATCTCTTGTTGTATTCCTTTGCTGTTGCAAATATTGTGGCGAGGTTTCTCCACCCACAAGGAGTATATTGTATTAGCCGGTTTTCCGGGGACTCATCCACCGACGGATTGAGAGGCTTCGTCCACCTTACGGACACGCCGAGGAGTAGGAGTATCATCTCCGAACCTCGTTACATCGACGCGTTGAGGTTTGATCTTCTTGTTTTCGTTTCCTTGTTTGTTTTTCCGCTGCGCTGACAAATTGTAGGAAGAAACGCGAGAATTTGGGGTCGGCTATTCACACCCCTCCTCTCTAGCCGTACGAAGGCTAACAAGTGGTATCAGAGCGAGGCCGCTCTTCGACGGATCAACACCCGGGGGAGCACGGGCTAGAGATGGATCTCTATGGAGAAGACATCACCATTCCACCCTTCTACGAATGCGGCGACTTCGCGTATTGGAAGGTAAGGATGAAGTACTTTCTTATGACTAACATAATGAATTGGTTTTGTGTACAAGAAGGTTTTACTCCTCCGGTGGATAAGGAAGGAAAACCACTTGAGAAGGAGGAGTGGACAAGAGAACAAATTCACAAATCCGAAATCAACGAAGAGGTAACGAGAATAATTGAATTTTCATTGCCTACTAATATCTTATGTAAGATAGGTTACAACAATGCCAAGGAATTATGGGATAACTTGGCCAAGTACCATGAGGAGAGCTCCACTTCAAGCCATGAAGAGGAGCCTAGTGAGCCAAGTAGCTCACATCATGGAGGGAGCGAATTGGGAGTTGAGGGCTACTCAACATCCAAGGAAGAAGAGGAGGAGAGTTCCTCTTGTTCAAGATCGGAGCAAGAAGAAGATTCTACCTCCGGAAGGGATGAAGGAGAGAGTCATCCATCTCAAACCCTAGGTAACTCAAGCATTTTAGTTTCAAGTAAATTACATATATTATGCTTTGAGTGTAGGGAGTATGGACATTACAAGAGCAAATGTCCAAAGAGAGTTAGGAAGACTCCACCGGCGCCAAAGGTCAAGGTAGCCGGAGTCCCAACACGCAAAGGCAAGAAGCACGTGGTGTGCTTTCAAGCAAAGGGGACACTATAGGAGCCATTGTCCGAGGGGGAGGCAACCTCACAAGGGCAAGAGACCGGGCACATCGATAGGGGGAGCTAAGGCAAACCCTAAGGTATCTTTTAAGGCTCATTCGTGCAAGTCTAGTAGGATACATGCTAGTAATTTTATTGCATTAGTCAATAATGATAAGCATGTTAACACTAGAAATCAATACATGTGCTTAGGTGCTAAACATGTCAACCTAGATAGGGATACTACTAGGAATGCTAACCCTAGGATTAACACTTCTAAGGTTAAGGAAAACCTAGGTAGAAACCCCAAATCAACTAGACACATGCCTAGGAATGCCTCAAAGAAGAATGACAAATCAAAAATTGAGGTATTAGAGAAGGAGAATCAAGTCTTGAGGTCAAGACTTGACACTTTGGAAAAGGCTCTTAAAAACTTGGAGAAGTCATCTCTAGGGTTTAAGGGTCAAAAACCAATGTCCAAGGACAAAAAGGGTTTGGGTCACAAACCTAAGTCCCAAATGGTCAAGCCCACCTATCATAATGTTCCATTCAATTATGGAACAAAACCTAAGGCTAGGAAGATCATTACCAAGGTCACAAGGGGAGTCACCCCTATAGTTGACCTTGATGAGACCCAAATGACCAAGACTTTAAAGCCTAAGAGGGTCATTAGGAGGGTTGCTAGGGAAGTCATCCCTAGTGAATTTTTAGTGAACCCAATGAGCTCAAGTAGGTATTGGGTTCCTAGGAGCATTTTCTCTACCCCATAGATGGGTTAGAGAGTGTCAACTCCAATAAGAAGGGTAGTTAACCCAACTTTGAGGAAATTGACACTCAAGGAGCATTTTCAAGGTTTTTGGGAACCTTTGAAAATGAAATGGAATAATCTTTATCATTCACTCCTTGGAAGAGTAAAGTGTGCCAAAGTGAGAATATATTAATCTTACTTTAAATTGACACAATGTGGAAAAACCTAGAGAAATATCAAATTGGGATTTTTGATATTCTCTTAGGTAATCAAGGCAATCCAGGCCTTAATTTAGAAGTGCTACTCTTGTAAAATTTTTAAAATGGTATAAATCAAACAAGAGATCAAGAAATGCCAATTTGGGTTTTGACATTTTCTTGGAGCACTTTGGGCAATCTAGGATTAGAATTTAAGTTAACTAAGTGATTAAGGATACTTAGATAGATAATCTAGGTATTTTATTTGTGTTAACTTACCATGGTTGTTTGCCATATGACATGTCATGACATCATGTTTAGTTTTATCATCATTTGAAATGTCATGATAGTGCTTAGGCTAGTTTATATGTCATGCTCTATTTAAGTTTTCATACTTTATGCCATGACATCATGACATTGGCACATGTTTTCCATTTATGATATCATTTATGCCATGTCATCATCTCTTGCATTAATAATCAATTGAATTGATTTAAGGATGAAGAACACATCTTGATATTGAGATCAAATTTGTGTTTAGAAAATGCATGAGACCTTAGCCTAAGTTGACCTTAACCCATATCTCACATCAAATTGACTTGAATGTGGTTTGATGCACCTTAGATGTGTGTGAGATATTAGGATCATGAGTTAGGATCAAGGTGCATAGTCATTGTACCTAGATGACCCTAATTCAAGAAATTAAGGATCATAGGGAAAGCTTGTGTACAAGTCATGTACATCTAGCCCTAAGATTATGGTCCTAAATTCAAATGGTTTTAAAAACATTTTAAAATTGATTTGAAAAACCTTGATGAAGCTTTCCTAGTGATAGCATTCTTCATTGAGCAAGATGATACAAAGATGACTTAAACTTGAACTATTTCAAAGTTTTTGAACTTTGTATCAAGATTGAAAAATGGAAACTATTTTCATAGAAAACTATTTTTCCTTGATAGTATATGGTATGAGGAGTGTATCCTCAAAATTTTATGATTTTTGGAATTTTCTGGAATTTATTAGGAGTTTCTGAATTTCCGGGAAGGGAAATCAGAAATCTCTGATTTCAGAGTGTGGATCGGTCACCGGACCGATCCAGGGAAGGCATGATCGGTCGGTGACCGATCGGTGGCAATCGATGCGATCGGTGGCGTGGATCGGTGGGGACCGATCCGGGGCTTCGATCGATCTGGGGACCGATCAAGGCGTCCGAATTTCGATTTTTAATTTGTTGATCCGAAATTTCAGGAAGTTGGTGTTGTGGATTTCTAAAGGTTTGAAACTCTCCAAGACATTGGGGCAATGGTCGAGGGGGAGTTGACTTTTAGGGAGTTTTACTCCTTGAGGATTAGTGATATGGGATTATCACTAAGTTGGTTGTTGAGTTTAGTATCAGGGGAAATTAAGAGTTTCAATGAAAGGTATGGGACTTTCATTGGGAAGAAACTCTTGACCTTGATACCCTTTTTTTTGATGTGTGTCAAAAGGGAGCGTTCATTGGAGAATTATTGGAGAACCCAAGTTAGGTTATCGGGTTAACCTAAGCTAGGGGAAGAATGTCAAGGAATGTTCAAGGAAGAACATTGGAATACTTTTTGATGTGTGTCAAAAAGGGGGAGAATTATTGGAGAACCCAAGTTAGGTTATCGGGTTAACCTAAGGGGAGAATGTCCGGAGAATGTTCAAGAAAAGAACATTGGACATTGGAAGATGGTTGGAAAACCTAAGTTAGGTTATCGGGTTAACCTAACTTGATTTTGGATTTTGTCAAACATCAAAAGGGGAGATTGTTGGTGCAACCTTAGGTCAAGGTTGACTTGGTTGACCTGACTCGAGTTGACCTGACTCGAGTTGTGTTTTGATGTTTGACGATGTTTGACGAGAAGAGAGTTGTATTCTTGATGTTTGACAAGAATAGGTGTTCGGGAGATTGTAGGTGCAACCTTAGGTCAAGGTTGACTGGTTGACTGATTCGAAAAGGTCAAGCAGGAGCTTGGCACGGAAAAGTCCGGCAGGGAGCTTGGCATTGGAAAAGTCCAAGTATGGAGACTTGGCTGGTCCAAGGGAGGCACGGGAAAAGTCCAAGTATGGAGACTTGGCAGGAAAAGTCCCGTGAGTGAGCGGTGAGAAAGTCCTAACGGGATGTTAGGCGGTTGGAAAGTCCCGTGAGTGAAGCCAGGCGGTGGAAAGTCCTAGCTGGATGTTAGGCAAGGAAAAGTCCCGGTGATGGAAGAACGAGGGAAAAGCCTAACTGGGATGTTAGGCAATGAGAAAGTCCTAACTGGGATGTTAGGCGGTGTGGAAAGTCTGGTGAGTGAATCCGGGCAAGGGAAAATCCAGATGGATCGGGGATGATCGGACCGGTGTTGGAAAGTCCAAGTAGGTCAAAGGATTGACCGGACACTTGGCGAGGGAGTTCTAGCAGGTCAAGGGAGTGACCAGATGCTTGGGATGAAGTACCAATAGGTCGAGGTTGACCGGATATTGGTTTGAAGTCTTGGAACTTGGTTTGGGCAAAACCAAGCTCGGATCGGTCACGAGACCGATCGGTGATCTGTTTGCTCGATCGGTGCGGTGACCGATCGATACCGTCAACAAACTCTCGATCGATCGTTCTTGGTCGATCGGTGACCATCGAGCGAAAGCAGGGCGAAAAGAAGGCGGTGATGTCCGGGCCGATCGGGCCTATCTGATCGGTGCGGGGCCGTCAGGAGACGATGTCGCGAGCGGATCGGTGCGTGGACCGATCAGCGTAGCTTGATTGGTCCACGAACCGATCGAGTACGCATGAAGGTTACGTGCACTAGCGTCGATGCGGGGACCGTCGGCCTGAAACTGATCGGTCGTAAGAGCCGATCGGGTTCTAGCCGCTTGACAGCAGCGGCTAGTTTCTTCGCCGCCTTCTTCGCGGTATAAAGGGGTCGGGGTTCTTGCTGGCGACAACTTCTTCCTCTTCTCTTCCTCTAGGAGCTGCTGTTAGGTGCTTGAGCTTTGTTGAGCTCTTCTTCGCAAGCTTCGCGTGAGCTTCTCGACTGGGATATCCTGCTGTTGTAGGTGTTCTGAGGAGCTGCTGCTTCAACGAATCCAGTCGGCAAGGAGGCAAGAAAACCTGTGTTTTTTTACATTCATTATTCTTGTCTTCTTGTATCTCTTGTTGTATTCCTTTCTTGCTGTTGCAAGAATATTGTGGCGAGGTTTCTCCACCCACAAGGAGTATATTGTATTAGCCGGTTTTTCCGGGGACTCATCCACCGACGGATTGAGAGGCTTCGTCCACCTTACGGACACGCCGAGGAGTAGGAGTATCATCTCCGAACCTCGTTACATCGACGCGTTGAGGTTTGATCTTCTTGTTTTCGTTTCCTTGTTTGTTTTTCCGCTGCGCTGACAAGTTGTAGGAAGAAACGCGAGAATTTGGGGTCGGCTATTCACACCCCCCTCTCTAGCCGTACGAAGGATCCTAACAACAAGAACCTATAGGGTCACACACTGAGGACAATTAGATGGAGATTTGGTTCATATGATGAACCAAGAGGATTAGATTTATTTGATGAATCATATTGGATTAAGAGTAATCCAAATTGGGCTAATTGAGTTGGACTCAAGTTGATTCATGTATTCAATGAGTCTAATTTAGATTATGACTCATTAAATCAACTTAATTTAATGAATTAGATTCATTATATTAAGTTGGCTTGAATCATATGGTTGGATTAAATCAACCATGAGAGAGATTTGATCAAGTTTGACTTGATTTGAGAGGAAGAGGAAAAGTCATGTTTGACTTGACTTTTTGCCACATCACTAGTGAGTTGGCAAGATGTGGACCAATAGGATTGCTCCACATCATCAATGTGTGCCACCTCATGGAGGTTACAAGCCTCCATAGCATTTAATGTGGCCGGCCCACATTAAATGAGGAGGTTACACTTGTTGCCATGTCATTTAATGAGGTGGCAAGATGTGGACCAATAGTGTTGATCCACATCATCCTAGAGTGCCACCTCATGGGGGTTACAACTCTTTAATGGCTCCACATTAATTGCATTTAATGTGGAAATGGGAGTTAGACATGAGAAGGTGGCCGGCCACTTGAATGAGGAGAATAATTTTCATTTTGAAAATTATTCCATCATTCATTCCTTCTTCTTCCTCCTAGAATTCTTCTTGCTCTCTCCCTCTCCTCCTTCCTTGGCCGAACCACATAGGTGCTAGCACACCTTGGTTTTTGGTCACCTCCATCTAGTGTGTCCGTGTGGATACTTCTAGAGGACCGTACGCTTGACGGTCTTGAGATCCGGCACCATTTGGACGAGCGGGATTCGCGTGGGGCGCGCATCAAGGGTAATGATCTTAACTTTAGTGTAGATCTAAAGTTTTTACAAACTCGTACAAGAAAAAGGTTTTTTGAAAAATTTTGTTTACGAATCTTTGCACGAGATCCATGGCTTTGGGTGACTCGGGGTTTCCGCGACGCGAAAAAGCGGTTTTCGCGGCCCGACGAACCCAACATTTGATGATATAAACGTGAACTTGTTTGGATGGTTTATATTTATGAAAATAAACTTGTTTTCTGTAAAAATTGAGTTTTTAGAGTTTTTATGAGTAATTTTTCCGTAGAAGCGAAGCACAAGTGTCTCGGCACTTGTAGGCTTCGGCTACCGGAAAGTTTTCTTTTAAACGGCTTCGTTTTGCCCCAAATCTGTTTGGGACAGCGGGGTCGGGTGCCATTAGATTGCAAAGGAGCAACTCACGATGGTTAGATCGTGGGTAGGGGCATAGCCCCTAACCCCGCAAGGGAATTTGCTTCGCGATTGCACCCGAAATCGCTAAAAACGAACCCGCCGGGAAGATTTTTCCGAAACGGCAATGTCTCGACCCAAATCGTTTTGGGACAGCGGGTTTAGGCGCTGTTGGATCGCAAAGGAACCCTCGCGATGGTTAGATCGCGGGTAGGGGCGCTGCCCCTGGGCCCCGCAAGGGGATCCGTTCCGCGATTGCGCCCGAAACCGCTAAACGGGACCGCCGGGAAATTTTATTCATAAAAATTGTAAAAATTATTTTAAAATTATAGAAAATTATGAAAAATATATAATTTTGAATTATATATTAATTTGTGATAGTCATGGCCCAAAATACCCAATAAGATTGGATTTGTGTTGTAATTCATAATACGGCCTGCGTGCCGTCATATGATTGTGTGTGCTGTATTTTTATTTTTTTTCCACGGCCTGCGCGTCGTGCCTTTCTCTTATTCTGGTTGTAAATTAGATTTAGACTCGAATGTAACTCGAGTTTCAAATTGTAATGTACAAATTGGAGCGGTGGAGGGTCCACACGAGACGGAGTTCCGAGGCGGGCACGAGCAACACAAGGTGGTCAAAGGGAGCTTGGAGAAGCTGTTGACCCTAGGTTGACCATTCGATCTTCTCATTGGCTTGAGAAGATCGTAGTAGGGCCATGACTAAATCACAAATAGATTAATTAATTAATTGTTATGTATCTGATGCATGTTTAATAATTAATTAATTAATTAGTGCCTTAACGATTAGATTAGATCTAAGTCGTGCACATGATGCACCCTTGCGATTAGATTAGATCTAAGTCGTGCACAAGATGCATCCTTCTCGATTAGATTAGATCTAGATCGAACCAACTCTAAATGCCTAACCATGCCGTGATACCTATCACTACCTCGATCACATGTATTGTTGAATCTGCCAAAGCAGATCAATACATATTATCTTGGTAGGGTACGGAGGGACAATCTTGGTCCCGCCTATCAACGCATGGGTGAATACAAACTCAATTAGATTGAGTATTCCTAGTTACTCGGTTGGATCGAGTCAACTATAGGCATTCTTCCAATAGTTGGAAAGGTAGGACAAAATCACGTTTATATTAACTCTCGGGCGTATTAGCCAAAGCTAACTCGAGTTTTAATATAAATGCGGATATTGATTCTATAAACAAGAGTTGCATAGAGATGTAATTGGTAATCGTTACCTACCGATCATACTAAGCCTTGGGCGTATTAGCCAAAGCTAATTCAAGGGTTAGTATGATGTGGATCTTGTCTCATAAGAATTATAGAATTCAGTGGGAGCATCATTTAATTAAAGGCCTAATTAAATGATTTTAAAAGAATATGATATTTATTTCTTCATTTATTTCTGTTGTAGAATATCCATGACGTCGAATACGAACACTTTCTCTCTACGATCTGTCCTTAAGAAGGACAAGCTCAACGGAGCAAATTTCCTGGTGATCGCAGGAACCCGAGAATAGTTCTCACTCGAACGTAAAGCTGTATGTTCGAGCGGCCATTCGGAGCTCCTCACGCCACTTGCCTTGGTGGCCGGGATGCTTATAAGAAGCATCAAGATGACGATTAGATGTGTCTCGTCTAATGCTCGCAACCATGAAGCTTCAGAAGCAACATGAGTTGATGGGTGCTTACGATATGGTTGCATCTTCGCCAACTATATCAAGGACAAGCGAGGCCTTTGGAAGAGGAACTTCACAGGACACCGGAAGATCTTAACAAGAAAATAAGATTTCTACTTCAGGTATAAATGTTATAGAAGTCAACCTCTATTTCTTCGACGTGGGTATTAGATACCGGATGTGCTTCGCACATTTGTACTAATGTACAAGCGAGAAATAGCAGAGCATTGACAAAGGGCGAGATAGACCTACGAGTAGACAATGGAGCACGGGTTCTTCATTCTTTGTAGGGACTTATTTTCTATCTCGCCTCAGGCTTATACTAGAGTTAGAGCGATTGTTGTTATGTGCTGCATTGACTAAGAACATTATATCGGTTTCTTGTTTGGACAAGAAAGGATTCTCGTTATAATAAAGAACAAATGTTGTTACGGTCTATTTAAACGATATGTTCTATTGTGCACCTCGATGAACGGACTCTATATTCTAGACCTTGAGAGCTCTATCTATAACGTTAGTACTAAGAGGTTCAAATCGAACGATATGAACCACACCTAACTCTGACATCGTCGCTTAGGTCATATAAATGACAAGCGCTTATCCCATCTCCATAAGGATGGTTTGCTGGACTCATTTGATTTTGAATCATATGAGATATGCGAGTCATGCCTACGAGGCAAGATGACCAAGACTCCCTTTAGTGGGCACGGTGAGAGAGCAACCGATTTGTTAGGACTCATACATAGTGATGTATGTGGCCCTTTCAATGTTGCTGCTAGAGGCGGTTATAGATACTTCATCACATTTACTGATGACTTCAGTAGATATGGTTATGTGTACTTGATGACACATAAGTCTGAATCCTTTGAAAAGTTCAAAGAATTCAAGAATGAAGTACAGAACCAGCTTGGCAAGAGTATTAAGATACTTTGATCTGATCGAGGTGGAGAATACCTTAGCCATGAGTTTCGTGACTACCTAGCTGAGTGTGGGATTCTATCCCAACTCACTCCTCCTGGAACACCACAGTGGAATGGTGTATCCGAAAGGAGGAATCGTACCCTATTAGATATGGTACGATCTATGATGAGTCACACAGATCTTCCGACATATCTATGGGGATATGCTCTATACACGGTAGCTTTCATACTCAACCGAGTTCCATCAAAGGCCATGATAAAGACACCATATAGGATATGGACTGGGAGAGATGCCGGTGTCTTTCATGAGGATTTCGGGTTGTGAGGCTTACGTAAGACGTCAAGTCTCAGACAAATTAGGACCCAAATCTGACAAGTGCTATTTCATCGGATATCCCAAGGAAACTAAGGGATATTACTTCTACATTCCCAGTCAGCACAAGGTAGTTGTGGCAAGACCGGGGTCTTTCTAGAAAGGGACTTTGTTTCTAAAAGACTAGTGGGAGCGCGTTCGATCTTGAAGAAGTTCAAGATGCGAACAATAGCACTAATGCCACGATGGAAATTGAACTGGAACCACAAAGTGTTGTGGATGATGTTGTTCCACAAGGAGTTGAGGAACAACAACCGTTCATGTAGACATACCTCTTCCCAGTCTGATAGTACGTCGTCAGCCTGAGATACTCATTTCTCTTGTCGACCATGATGACATTGTGCTCATAGAGGATGAGCATACCACCTATCAAGAAGCTGTGACCAGATTCAGAAATGGCTAGAAGCCATGAGATCCAGATGGAATCCATGTACACCAACCAAGTATGGACTTTGGTTGATCCACAGAAGAGGTAAAACCCATTGGGTGCAAGTGGGTCTTTAAGAAAAATGACATGGATGGACCTATCTATAAGGGTCGCTTGGTAGCTAAAGGTTTCAAGCGATTCATGGTATTGACTATGATGAAACCTTTTCTCCAGAAGCAATGTTTAAGTCCATTCGGATCATGCTTGCTATTGCGACCTACCATGACTATGAGATATGGCGAGATGGATGTCAAACCGCGTTTCTGAATGGAAACCTACTCGAGGATGTGTACATGACACAACCCGAGGGTTTTGTTGATCCACAGACATACTAGTAGAGTATGCAAGTGCATAGGTCCATTTATGGACTAAAGCAAGCTTCTCGGAGCTTTCGATTCGATGATGCGATCAAGCAGTTTGGTTTCATCAAGAACGAAGATGAGCCTTGTGTCTACAAGAAGGTTGTAGGGGACATAGTTGTCTTCCTCATATTGTATGTGGATGACATACTACTCATTGGGAAGGACATCCCTATGCTTGATCAGTCAAGACATGGCTAGGGAGTTGCTTCTCAATGAAGGACTTAGGTGAGGCATCCGCATTCTAGGGATACAGATCTATAGAGATAGATCTAAGAGATTGCTTGGCCTAAGTCGGAGTATATACATTGACAAGGTACTCCTTCGGTTTGTCATGCAGAATTCCAAGAAGGAATTTCATCGATGTCACATGGCGTGAGTCTTCCGAGACTCAAGGTCCCTCTTCTAGAGAGAGAGACCGCATGGATCGGATCCCTTATGCCTCAGCCATAGGATCGATCATGTACGCCATCTTTTGTACTCGACCGATGTCTCGTATGCTTTGAGCATGACGAGAGATACCAGTCAGATCCGGTGAAAGTCATTGGATAGCGGTCAAGAATATTCTTAAGTACTACGAAGGACTAGAGAATATTTCTTGATATATGGAGGCAATGATGAGCTAACGTAAAGGGTTACGGTGATGCCAGCTTCCAGACCGATCGGGATGATTAGATCGCAGTCGTGGTTCGTATTTTGCATTAATGGTGGTGTCGCTGGAAGAGTTTGAGCGGGATCGATGGTTGATTCTACAATGACCAAGGTATATTCTGCATCGAGGCGTGAAAGGAGGCGGTTTGGATCATGAGTTCATCATGAACTTGGGGTGGTTCCTAGCATCGCTGACCCAGTTAAGCTCTATTGTGACAACAATGGAGCTATAGCACAGGCGAAGGAACCTCGCTCACACCAGCGGACCAAGCACATACTATGGCGCTTCCATCTCATTCGAGAGATTATCGATAGAGGAGATGTGAAGATTTGCAGAGTACCTACAGAGGCTAACATCGCAGATCCCTTGACCAAGGCTTTGGCACAGAGGAAGCATGATGGTCACACTAGGTCTTTAGGCCTTAGAGCCTATACTGATTGGCACTAGTGCTAGTGGGAGATTGTTAGTTAGAGCCCTAGAGCCAATCATTTGATGATTGTATGGACTCATGTATATCATATTCTTGTATATTAATAAAGGCATTTGTTTGGTTATTATACTTATTTATATTAGTGCCAAATAGACTAAGTATAATAGCGTCCTTGAGTAGAAGGTTCTTACCTATATCAATCGATTGGTTGAATCGATAGTGAGATGATATAGGGAACACTACTCTAAATCATTCCTAGTCGAGTATTAACATTCAGGGACAATGTTAATGCAATAAGACTAGCATGTAGGTCAACTCGATGACTTGATCTCACAAGTCATGGATATAGAGATATCAAGTTGACACATGGGTATGCATTGGAGAATGTATACTGAATGACCCGCCATGAGAAAGTATCATGGATCGTTATATGAGTGTCATATACTTTCTCATGTGGCTATTAGTATGACTACTAGTCCTTAGACCTGAAGTCACCATGGTTCCCTACATAAGGAGTTATGTACTTTGGTTTCGTCAAACGTCACCCGTAACTGGGTGGACTATAAAGGCGATTACTGGGTATATAACGAATTATGTAGAGGGATGTGAGTGATGTAGATGGGATCTATCCCTCCCATATGACGGGAGCGACATCGGTATTCTTGATAGAGTGAGACCACGAAGTGCATGGCCATGCCCAAATGAGTCAATATGGGATATTGAGCTCATTTGATTTAGTGAGTCTACTTGGAGTTCAAGATTTAGATTGATTAGAGGATGACACGGTCTATGCCTCATATTGATCAATCTAGATGTCTAGGATAGAAGGACATTTGTCATATTTTGTGAGGAGTCACAATTAGTAGTCACAAGGTGATGTTGGATCTCAACATTCTTGTAACTTGGGTAGTAATGATGTGTTGCTAGATACCGCTCATTACTTATGCTCCTAAATAGGTTTAGGGGCATTGCCAACGTTACAAGAACCTATAGGGTCACACACTAAGGACAATTAGATGGAGATTAGGTTCATATGATGAACCAAGAGGATTAGATTCATTTGATGAATCAAATTGGATTAAGAGTAATCCAAATTGGGCTAATTGAGTTGGACTCAAGTTGATTCATGTATTCAATGAGTCTAATTTAGATTATGACTCATTAAATCAACTTAATTTAATGAATTAGATTCATTATATTAAGTTGGCTTGAATCATATGGTTGGATTAGATCAACCATGAGAGAGATTTGATCAAGTTTGACTTGATTTGAGAGGAAGAGGAAAAGTCATGTTTGACTTGACTTTTTGCCACATCACTAGTGAGTTGGCAAGATGTGGACCAATAGGATTGCTCCACATCATCAATGTGTGCCACCTCATGGAGGTTACAAGCCTCCATAGCATTTAATGTGGCCGGCCCACATTAAATGAGGAGGTTACACTTGTTGCCATGTCATTTAATGAGGTGGCAAGATGTGGACCAATAGTGTTGATCCACATCATCCTAGAATGCCACCTCATGGGGGTTACAACTCTTTAATGGCTCCACATTAATTGCATTTAATGTGGAAATGGGAGTTAGACATGAGAAGGTGGCCGGCCACTTGAATGAGGAGAATAATTTTCATTTTGAAAATTATTCCATCATTCATTCCTTCTTCTTCCTCCTAGAGTTCTTCTTGCTCTCCTCCTCCTTCCTTGGCCGAACCACATAGGTGCTAGCACACCTTGGTTTTTGGTCACCTCCATCTAGTGTGTCCGTGTGGATACTTCTAGAGGACCGTACGCTTGACGGTCTTGAGATCCGGCACCATTTGGACGAGCGGGATTCGCGTGGGGCGCGCATCAAGGGTAATGATCTTAACTTTAGTGTAGATCTAAAGTTTTTACAAACTCGTACAAGAAAAAGGTTTTTTGAAAAATTTTGTTTACGAATCTTTGCACGAGATCCATGGCTTTGGGTGACTCGGGGTTTCCGCGACGCGAAAAAACGGTTTTCGCGGCCCGACGAACCCAACAGATATATGTAAATCCTACTCCACTACAACGAAGAAATGAAATCCACGAAGTAATGAAAACACCTGCAGTGGAAAAACAAAAGTAGCAACCCCAAATAGTCGATATAAAGTCCATAATACAAGAACCCACATCATAAGTGTCTAAAGACATAAAATCGAATACGAAAGTTTACAACCAAAAATACTCGCGACAAGGGGGCTAGCGACTGGAATCTCCCGACGGCCTCAACCTGAAAAGTAGTAATGTAACGGTGTGAGTCCAAAGAACTTAGCAGGTAACCAATAGATATGTACAGTAACATATAACTACCAGCAATAACCTATAGTACAATCTCCTAAATAATATAGCAAGTATGCATAACTGAATAAACTGTAGTAATCAACAATAGACATGTAATACAGTCTACTGCAAGAATAGTAAGATATGCAATACTGAAATAAACTGTACTCACCTATGAGGCTTGAGCAAATGATTGTGAACATACACAGATAAAAATAGTCAGAGCAAATAAGCATGTATCCTGTATGCATGTCAATCATATGCAGTCACCAAAATGCATCATCCAATATGCAACAATCACAATAAAATGTAATCTCTGCATATGATGCAATATGACATGGTCACCCCTGACGTCAGTCAGCCATCTCACACGCGATAGTGAGACCGAGTGGGTAGGGCTGTAACATGGTGCACTCTGCCATCACTACCCCTAAAGAGTGACCGAGTGGACGGGATGCTGTCGGAGTACACCTATCGTCCTACCTCAAACATAGTGAGGGAGTGTAATGCTCTCATCTCCCGGTACGCGATGACGGGGAGGGATCCCTCCCTGCTACCACACTGCAATCACACTACCCATGAGCAGACCAGCGGAGCACTACAGAGCAACTGTCATACACACCTTGGGTGTTGTGCCACTACCCATGCAGTGGTCACGTTGTGTGCAGGCCCATGTAGCCGGCCGACGAGCTCAACAATAATGGAGTCGTCAATCGCCCAGCATGTAATCATGTGGAATGGTGCATGATGCTACAGTATGTCATACCTGAACATATCCTCGCTGAGATATATTTGCCAGAAAGATATCCACATATATAATAATGATATAAGCAGCATAAATCCAAGAACACATAACAAGAATCTCTAGCAACTATTCCAGTATAAAGAAGCACTATAAATACATCTATCTCTATGAACACAGATACGCATGGCAAGACAAAACACATACCAAACTAATGTAAAGAAGATAACAGAAGAAGCATGTATCAGGTATCAAATAAGCTAAGACCAGGGAAGTGCTAAATCTACCGATTACTACTAGTTATGTATATACTACACATATCATAAGACAATATCATAAAGATAAGTCAAAGGGTACCCGCCTCAAATAGAAGGTAGTATAAATCTAATCCGAAGTCGAGACGCCCATCTCGAATCAGAGTCCTGCGTTAAACAACATATATATATTTTATTTGGCTAAATTCATATGAATAGATAAATAAAATCCCTAAGACTAAATTAGGGTAAAACCCTAATCACATCACCCTTATTCTACCTAAACTAATCCAACAATTAATTAGGGTTAGTTACCTAATCCCTAATCATCCATTAGATTAGAAATCCAAATCTACATAAATTTCACAAAATCAACATTCAATTCAATACATAAACCTAACCAATCTACACATGATCATGTAATCAAATCATACGTAAATCTACACATAAACCTAATTCATATCATTAAACAAAGTAACAATTGACCTCCAACAACTTACCCAAATCCAAAGTGATCACCAGGAGATAACAACCAAAGATGTTGCTGTCGGTTAGGGAAAGCTGCTGGATACCACATCAATGATCACAATTCTAGCATCACAGTAATAGAATACCTCTACCTCACAACCCCCTGTTTGTTGATCCACAGCCGGGATTGTTGATGCTAGCAACAAGACAAGTTGCTGAATCAAAAGGAACTACAGAGCATACCCTCTCAACTGGAATCCTACCTACTCAACGGATCAAGATGAGATCAACAAGAAGATCACAGATCAGATCAATAATTGAGATCATTAATTCCATTAACATCCTAATTCCGGAAACCAAATCTTACCTTCAACCGAGACTTCAATCACAACAAGGAAGGAAAAATCCAAGATCTGATCCAGCGATGTAAGTAGGAAGAATCGAAGGGTAAGGCCCGAAGCTAGGGCTAGGATCCCCCTTCTTGATCGGAGATCTGCTCACACGAAGCAGCGATCCGAAGGGCAAAGCACCAGCAACGGACCTATAGCACGGTTCGGAGAGAATCAAGAATAGAAGAAGAATCACCAATTGTGCTAGGGCATGAATCATAAAAATCCAGAGATGAAGAAGATTCAGTTAAAACTAGCTTACCTATGCCGGCGATCGAGCGGACCTGGATCGATCTAATGGCGTCGGTTGTCGGCTAGAGGAGACGCGACGCCGTGTCTGCGACCCGGAGAGGAAAAGCGTCGGCCGGATCTGAGCTCAATGGGTGTCGATGCCGGCCAAGAAGGATAGCCGGAGCTGCAGCCTCGCCCCTGTAAGCGTCGCTCGTCCGTGAGAGAGAGAGCACCGAGCGTCAGGGGAAGAAGAGGGGAAGGAGTTCGGGTCGCGGTGGTTTGGGGGGAAACAGCGATTTAGGGAGGAAATGAAAAGAAAAAGGAATTTAAATAATAAAACATTTCCTCACTTAAACGGGTATCCCAAACAGGCTTTATCCGAACCCGCCGATTCATCCCCTCAAAACCCGTCATACAAGCTTCGAAAAATTCCCAGAAAAATTTCTAAAAATTCTGGAAAAATTCTATAAGGCTATTTCCCAAATAACTTTATTATTTAAATTTTTAGATATCTTACATTCTCCCCTACTAATAAAAATTTGGTCCTCAAATTTTGCTATAACCAACAACAAGCACTAGAATATAACCAAATAGTATAAATGTTGAAAGGAACTCTAACCCGCATACCTCAAGTAAAGATGGGGGGGTATCGAACTCGAATCGTATCCTCCAGCTCCCAAGTAGCCTCCTCGTTAGAATGATACTGCCATCCGACTTTAACCAGCTAGACAGTCTTGTTCCGCAACTGACGCTCTCTGTGGTCCAGAATCCGTACCGGAACTTCCTCGTAAGTAACGTCAAGCTAAATGGGAACTGATATATCTGATAGAACATGTGATGGGTCGGATACGTATCTCCTCAGCATAGATACATGAAATACATCGTGAATGCCAGCTAGAGATGGTGGTAGCGCCAGACGGTAAGCTACTGCTCCAATCCTCTCTAAGATCTGGAATGACCCAATATATCGTGGAGCTAACTTACCTCGAAGATCAAATCTCTTCACCCCTTTCATGGGTGAAACTCTCAGAAATACATGATCACCAATAGAGAACTCCAGGGGTCTCCGTCTCTGGTCAGCATAACTCTTCTAACGGTCCTACGCCTCTGACATCCTCCGTCTGATAGTACGAACCATCTCTGCCTCCTGCTGAGCTCTCTGAGGTCCTAGCAGCTGGGCCTCCCCAACCTCCTCCTAGAGGATGGGTGCCCGACAAGGTCTACCATACAACCCCTCAAACAGTGCCATCTGGATAGCTGAATGATAGCTATTGTTGTAGGCGAACTCCACTAATGGCAGGTGATTCTCCCAACTGCCTTCGAAATCCATAACGCAAGACCTCAGCAAGTCCTCCAAAGTCTGAATGGTCCACTCTGACTGTCCATCTGTCTGTGGATGGAATGTCGTACTGAAACGGAGTTGCGTGCCCAAGGCTTGCTGTAGATTCTGCAAGAATTGGGACATGAACCGTAGGTATCTATCCGATATAATTCTCAAAGGAAGACCATGCAATCCGATAACCTCTCGACAATATAGCTCTGCTAATCGATCTAGAGAATCAGTCTTCCGAATCGCTAAAAAATGTAGGGATTTGGTTAATCGATCAATGATTACCCAAATCGCGTAATGGCCTCGTCGAGTACTAGGCAATCCTACTACAAAATCTATAGTAATGTGCTCCCATTTCCACTCTGGAATAGGGATCCCCTGAAGTAATCAAGTAGGTCTCTGGTGCTCAGCCTTCACCTGGTGACAAACAAGACATCTAGCTACAACCTCCGTGATGCCTTTCTTCATGGCGTTCCACCAATAGGAACGCCTCAAATCGCGATACATACGGGTTCCACCTGGGTGGATAACAAATCTAGAGCGATAAGCCTCCTGAAATAACTCCTCCATGACCGGGTGAGACTGAGGCACACATAATCTGCCTCAAAAATAAACAATACCCTCGTCATCTCGTGTAAACTCGGTCTGCTGCCCGGAAGCTATCTGGCTGCCAATGAACTGTAAATGATGATCTCCGGCCTGGGCCTCTCGAATCCTCATCCTAATCGACAACTGAGCAACCATGGTGAAAAGAATACCCTGCTCTGTCCGTCCCTGCTCCTCAAGGCCCAACTCGGAGAAACCCTGAATCAAGTCCGTGACTATAACTCGGTGGCAAGCTAAAGTCCCTCTGGACTTCCTGCTAAGTACATCGGTAACCACATTAGCTTTACCCGGGTGGTAGCTAATGGTACAATCATAATCCTTCAGGAACCTCATCCATCTCCTCTGTCGGAGATTAAGTTCCTTCTAGGTGAAAATATATTTGAGACTCTTATGATCCGTAAGAATCTCAAAGGTAATGTTGTACAGATGATGCCGCCAAATCTTCAAAGAAAAGATGATGGTGGCTAGCTCCAAATCATGTACTGGGTAGTTCTTCTCATGCTCCTTCAACTGATGAGAAGCATAGGAGACTACCCTGTCGTGCTACATCAGGATAGCGCCCAAACCCTAAAGAGATGCGTTGGTATAGAGCACAAATCCGTCCTCTCTGGAGGGTAAAACCAAAACTGGAGCCGACTAATCTCCGCTTCAGCTCCTGAAAGCTGGTCTCGCAGGCATCTGACCAAGTGAACTTTACGCCTTTCCTGGTCAGACGTGTCAACGTCATAGCAATGCTGGAAAAACGCTCAACAAATCGTCTGTAATATCCAGCCAATCCTAAGAAACTATGGATCTCCTAGGTTGACTTCGACTGCTCCCAGCTCATGATAGCCTCGATCTTCTGAGGATCTACTGAAATACCTCGGCTTGACACTACGTGTCCCAGAAAACCAACTGAGGATAGCCAAAAAGCACACTTGCTGAACTTCACATACAGATGATGTCGTCGAAGAGTCTCCAAGACTATGCGAAGATGCTATGCATGTTCCTCTTCGGAACGCGAATAGATCAATATGTCATCAATAAACACAATAACAAACTGATATAGATACTCCAGAAAAATACGGTTCATCAAATCTATAAACGCTGCGAGAGCATTGGTAAGCCCAAATGACATTACCAAAAACTCGTAATGTCCGTATCTAGTACGAAATGCTGTCTTCTGAATATCAGAATCTTTGACTCTCCGCTGATGATATTCGGTCCGCAGATCAATCTTAGAATACATTGATGTATCTCTGAGCTGATCAAATAAATCCTCAATCCGTGGCAATGGGTACTTATTCCTGACAGTCACTGCATTTAGCTGCCTATAACTGATGCACAACCTCAGAGTACCATCCTTCTTCTTGACGAATAATACCGGAGAATCCCACGGAGAAATACTAGGGTGAATAAATCCCCTATCTAATAACTCCTGGAGTTGAACCTTTAGTTCATCCAACTCTTTCGGTGTCATACGACAAGGAGCTTTCGATGTTAGCGCAGTTCCCGGAATTAGCTCGATAGCAAACTCCACTTGCCTTCGGGGAGGCAAACTTGGTAGCTCATCTGGGAATACGTCCGGATACTCTTGGACCACTGGAACATCTAAGACCTAAGGACTACTGCTGTCGTCATCACTAATCAATGATAATAGAAATCCCTGACATCCATGTGACAATAGTTTCTGAGCCTGTATCACAGAAATGGTCGATATCTCATCGTCTCGAATGCCAGTGGAATCCCACGAGGGTTGGTTCGGAGGTCGGAAGGTGGCCACCCTCGTCTGGCAATCAATCGTAGCATGGTATGCTGATAGCCAATCGATGACAAGGATAATGTCGAACTCGACCATTTCCAACACTAATAAATTTATCGTGAGTATAATGTTGCTAAAGTCTATCGGGCAACCTCTGACCTCCTATGTGACATCCAAAGTATCACCAGACAGTAAGTAGACAGTCAATCGCCGCAGTCTATGAGTAGGTAGTCTACCAATCTCCCTCATAAATGCACAAGATATAAAGGAATGTGAACTACCTGTATCAATTAGCATATCAGCAGAAAATGCATAAAGTAAAATCGTACCATGGAAGACGGATCCGTCGGCCCGCTGTGCCTCCTCTCTGGTGACCGCGTGAACTCGTCCAGTATCTGACGGTGGTAAAGGTGGTAGAACTGCCAAAGGTTGCTGTATCTGAGCCTGAGCCTACCACTAAGTCGGTACTGAATACTGAGCTAGGGATGGGCTTGTGGGTTGCAGTAGGTACTGAACTGGTGGCTGAGGCTGCAACTGATACTGTACCAATGGCTGAGGCTGCAACTAATACTGCACCAGTGGCTGAGGCTGCAATTGATACTGCCCCTGTGTTAGATACTGAGGTCCCGAAATAGAACTCTGGGATTCTATAAGGACACCGGAATGCTCCTGACCGTGCATGTCATATGCAACCGCTACAGGGGGAGCTGTCCTCTGCTGACGATGTGAAGATTGGGCTTTTGGCCCTCCTCGCTGAGTCCCAGACTAACCAAACTGTCCTCCCAAAACAAAAACCCCGGAGGCTACATGCTGAGCCTTCAGCGAACAGTCTCGGCTCAAGTGCCCAGGCAGTTTACAATAATAGCAAATTGACTGTCCCAGGGTGCATGCAGAGGTGATGTGATCTCGGGATCCATATCGGGTGCAGTGAGAGTCATCGGTGGACTGTTTCCGGTTCTACTGAGCAGATAGGGAATGTCCAAATGAAGATCGTCTTGACTTCTGGGGTCGGCCAGATGACCCAGAAGTACCCTGACCCGACTGAGTATGACTACTCTGCTGTCCTTTGGTTTATGACTGCTGAATCTGTCTGAAAGTATGATCAGGCTGCTTCCTCTTCTTGTCTGCATTCACTCTATGCTGAGTAGACTCAATCATAAGAGCTCTATCCATTGCCTCTGTGTATGATGAAGTACCAAAATCGGCAATCTTCACCTGAAGATGCCCGTCCAGTCCCTAGACAAACTGGAGCATACGAGATCTGTCTTCAACAACCAACTCTGGACAGAATCTGACCAACCGATTAAATTCGGCATTATATTCCATAACTGAGCGGTTATTCTGCCGAAGACTCAAAAAATCCTGCCGACGTGTCATCTGATATGCTCGGGGAAAATACTGACTCTCGAATGCCTCCCTAAATCTCGCCCATGTAATATGATGCTCGCCGATAATCGAGCGTTGTGTGTCCCACCAGATCTCTACCCCATTTAGTAGGTGGAAAGCAGCCAGCTCAACCTTCTCCCACTCGGAGCAAGTCACATAAAAGAATGTCCGCTCCATAGTCTCTATCCAGGACTGAGCTATGCTCGGATTAGTCTCCCCGTGGAACAATGTGAATCAACTTTTCACCGAATCTGCCAAGGCTGGGATCCGTGCTTGTGCCGCAACTATATCAGTAGGGATCGCTATGGAACTGGGCAGAACCATTGGAGCTGATCCTATGGGTGGTACTGCTGGATAGGTCAGAAGAGATACCACTGGTGCCGTCGCATAAACCGGGGTAGGTACCACTGGTGGCACTACAGAGTAAACATAAGTAGGGGTGACTGTAGGTACAGTGGGCGGTACCGGGTAAGAAACAACTGGTACTGCTGGTGCGGGTGTCGAGTATGTAGTAACCGACACAGGTATATGTGGTACCGAGTACGTAGAAGCAAACACGGCTAGAGGGGGTGCCGGGTATGCCGCAGATACTACTAATGGGGGAGGCGCCGGATATACCGACGGTGGTACACTGGTGGTACTATCGAGGTAGGTAGCTCTGAAGTCGGATCCGTCGGGATCTTTGTTTATTATCAAAATATAAAAATAAAAATAAACTAGAATCAATACTACCACTAGTTGAAAAAAATCTAGATAATTATGTTTGAGAGCGATCGAGTCTATATTCCATCGGGTGCTTTGTTTCTACATGTCGTTTCAATGAGCCATAGTTGACACTGGCTTGGAATTTGTAGGAAGGATTGCAGTGCTTACATTGTGCACTTAATTCTCCCAATGAAAAAGTGACATTCTCAAAATATTTAGTAAAAATAGAAAATTTTATAGGAGGAATTTTCCTAACCTTAGAAGTAATTGTATCGGTACTTCCTTATATTTTGGGTGTCAAAATTGGAAGGTGCTCATCTCATCATCGGTGGATTGAATGTTGGGTCCTCATGCGGATTCACTATTTTCTTTCCCCTCTAAGATCGAGATGATGAACCTTTACGACCTCCTTCCATTGTAGTTGAAAATTAGAAATGAAAGTGAGTAGAAATGGAGACTTGGAGTAGAAAACGTGTAGAGAATGTGTAATTAAAAATGAGAGTAGAGAAGATGTGTGTGAAAATGATAAAATGAACTTTCTATTTATACAGTTTGGATAGTAACAAATACTAAATCATAGTCATTGATTAAAAATAGTTAAATAATCTCAACCGTTGAAAAAATACCAAAAAAATCATCCACCACCCCTCAATAGGTAGGAACTACTAGTTCTAACGACCACAAAACAAAAAAAATTGAAATTGGTGGTTAACCGGAGATCTACCGATTTTGGGGGCCTAAAACCAAAATCGGCCCGACAGGATGCTGAGCCAGTTCTGGTTCACCTCGGTGACTTGGGTCAATGAGCAACCGATCCGTTGACCCAGTTATGGGCCCAAGCCAAGTCCGGGCTAGAACTGGCCCGGGGTTAGGTCTATCTTGGGTATAAAGACCTTGAGTCTTGTTCTTTCATAATCTCATTACATTAAACAAGTATTGAGGAAGTTTGATCATTTTGATTGTAAAATAGTTACAACACCTTTCGATTCTAATATCAAACTGTATCCTAAAAAAGGAAGGGTAGTTAACCAACTAGAATATGCTAGGGGTTATCGGCTCCCTGATATATGCAATGTTCTCAAATAGACTTGATATTGCATTTGTAGTTGAAAAATTGAGTCAGTATACCAGCAATCCTAGTCAGTTTCATTGAAATGTAATTTATCGAGTATTGAAGTCTTAAGACACACTATGGATTATAGTATACATTATCTTGGATATCCTCAAGTTCTAGAAGAATATACAAATGCTTGTTGGTTATCTAATTTAGAAGATCATGCATCTACAAGTGGATGGATATTCAATATTGGTGGAAGGGCCATAACTTAGGGTTCTAAAATGCAAAATTGTATTGTTGACTCCATAATGGCAGCCGAGTTTATATGTCTTTTTTCTTATGCTAAGGAAGTAGAATGATTGAGGAACCAGTTAATGGAAGTCCTTTATGGATCAAAACAATGCCTCCAGTTGCTATATATTGTGACAGTGAGGCTACACTATTAGGGGCATATAACAATATTTATAATGAAAAGTTAAAGCGTATTGGATTGAGACATAGTTCCCTCGGATTTTGGTTTTGCTATAATGATTGTTGACACCCTAAGTTCTATTTACTTTCCTATCTCTATGTTTGTTAGCATGTAGGTGTTTATCCAGAGATACTGATATAGACTTTTGAAATTATACCAGCGTGTGTACTTAAACTCGGCATTTACTTTCAAGGTAACCATACTAGAGCGACCAATTTCTAAGGGAGACTCCTGTCATAATGCCCCATGGTCCCCTAGGTGTCATCTACTACTTTGTGACACTGAGTAGGGGCAAACCCATTAAGGTCTGTGATAGCCAATGGTAACCTTATGAGCTTTTGACCTACTTTTATGGCCAACCTATTAAGTCTCGGTTCTTTATGAGTCAGAGAATTGAATTCAACTTTCGATCCTTCCTGGTCACTCATGAGAAATGAAGGCCCACAGTTAGTGTCACAAATGGGTATCCACAATAAAGTCAGATCATGAAACAAAGATACCATGCAATAGGAAAAGATAAATAGATTCATAAAACCATGTCAACAATTGCATTGGCTGACTCCCTTGTTGTATAATCTAGAGAACTACTCTATAGAGATAGAGTTATAACCAAAAGACATGGAATTAAGCATCTACAATCTCAAAACTAAAAGAAGAGAGAAGAGTAAGCTTAGTCAATTAATGTCAATGTCTTCGGATGGATTCTCCAAGCTCCAAAGGTGGATGGATCACTTCAACGGCGCTTAGACGATAGCCCTAGGGTTCCTTGTGGTATGGAAAACCCTCTTCCATGTGTCTATTGGCTTCATGGGAGGGTCAAAAATAGCCCTTCAACCATCAAAAATAGTTGGAAATAACCCAACAGTCGAGGCAAATTGTCGTGCCATGACCGTGCTTGGGAGGCATAGCCTGGCCATGTCACACCAAGGGGTGCAGACGAGGGTTAGACACAACCGTGCCACAGGGCATGACCAGGCCATGCCCATCTCTGGGATGAAACACATTGTCGGGGGAGTGTTTGGAGCGGAATGGAAAGGCACGGTCATGCCAAGGGGCATGGTTGGACCCTGTTGCTTGCGATGGAGAAAAGAACGATCATGCCTAGAGTCACGACCTAGTTTATAAGTTCTTAGCTGTAGCTAGATGGGGCATGATCTATAGGATCGATGTACGCTAGAGGGAGGTGAATAACGCTCGTGGCTTTCACGTTCGTTTAGAAATAATCGGAGTAAAACACAGCGGAAATAAAGATAAACGAAAGGTAAAAACACAAGCAATCGAAAACACACCAAGCTTTACTTGGTTTGAAGCCTGTGACGACTCATACTCCAAGGCTTGTACGTGAGAGTGCTTTCGATGGGCAATCACTAATCAAACAAAAGATTACAAGTACAATTTTAAATTTTTAGCGTAGTCATTATCGGGGCAACTTTTGAGTGTTGAGGCATTTTCACAGTAGCACGAAGAAGCGAAAATTGCTTGGAATGATGTTTTTAAGCCACTGGTGTCATGCCCCGGAGGAGTCCCTGTCCAAGGAAATTTAGGCAGCATCTCCCCTGTACGGCGGACAATCTAAAACTTTTCTACATCCTCATATACCTCAGCCACAGGCGGCTGGAATAATAAAAATAATAAAATACAACACACAGATATTTCATGCAGTATAATAAGCAATAAACAAAACAATAATACCAAGACTCGAAAATAACCCTACTCCACTACACCCATAAAGCTCAAATCTGATTTTTTTTTCCTACTCCACTACACTCATAAAACACAAATCTGACAAACTCACCTCTTCTACCGTCCAGGCAGGTATGTAGCAAGACACATCCAAAAACTATAACCATCGACACAAAAATCCATACAATATCCAAATCCTCAAACAGAATAAGTCTAACACAGCCTAAATAAGAAACCAAAAAAAATAAATACAGCTTGTGGTCTGCAGGGGACTAACAACTGGAACTCTCTCCTGACAGCATCAACCTGAAAAATAACAACGGAGGAGGGTGTGAGTCCAACACTCAGCAGGTACAACTGATATACATAGTAAGGAAATAACATCTACCACTAATCATGCGTACAGTCTCCTGATATAAGAAGGATAAAATGCAACTGAAGTAAACAGGAGAGAAACTGTACTAACCAGGACCTAGGTATAAGGACAAACAGTCCGATAGGTATAGAAATCCTGTATGCATGTCAAACATAGGCATCCAAACAATATGCAGCATATAAATGCAGCAAACACAAACACAAGCAATAAATGCATCATGCATATGATGCCAATGATGCGTCCTGGTCACCCCTGACACCAGTCAACCATCTCACACACAATAGTGAGGTCGAGTGGGTAGGGCTGTGATAACCGTGCACTCTGTCGTCACTGCTCCTGATGAGTGACCGAGTGGACGGGATGCTGTCGGAGTACACCTATCCTCCTACCCCAAATCATAAATGGGGGAGCGCAATGCTCTCAACTCCCGGTACACGATGACGGGGAGGAATCCCTGCCGGCTACCACGTTGTGTCACACTACCCATGAGCGGACCAACGGAGCCAAACAAAGTCCCTGCTGCAACACACTCTCCTAAATCGACCACTAACCCATGAGTGGTGGTGTGTACAGATCCATGTAACTGGCGATGTGCTCAACAACAATGGAGCGGACTATCGCACAGCATGCAATCATGCAAATGGTGCATGTCAACAACCACAAAATATCCTGAACTAATCCATATACATACATAAGGTGTACCATAAGTCAATGAATCAAACAACGATACACAGATCAGATAAGGTATACAACCTAGGTCCTGAACATGGTGAAGCATGGTATGTCACTACCCCCTATAAGCATGTATAAGCAGGTAAGGAATACATGAGATGCAAAACAAGCAATCAACCAAGCATGTAATAAGTATTGGGTAGTGACTAACCGAAACAAATGAGAAACATAATTATTGCAATTTGTTAAAATCACTACGATGTATATCAAACGACATAAAGTCAGAAGTACCCGCCTCCAATCGAAAAAGTCCAAACTGATCCAAATACGACGTCGAAATACTCGTCTCGCGTCAAAGTCCTGTGTCACGAATAGAAATATATTTTATTTATCTACAATCATATAAATAGCTAAATAAAATCTCTTACACTAATTTAGGGAAAAACCCTAATCCATAAACCTGACCAACTAGGGTTAGCTTCTTAAACCCTAATTCGTTCCACTATACAATTTGATTTAGGTCTAAACCTAAATCAACTTGAACTCTTCCAAATACGAACCTAATACCAAAACAAAACTTATACACCTTACCTCACTTCTCACAGCAAGGATGTTGCTAGAAATTATGGTCGGTGATAACAACTGATGCTCCGAATAGATGGCGAACAGTATCACTGAAACTAAGTAGACAAATCAAACCCACATCAATACCACATCCGAACATTCATTCGTAGCCTCACAGCCCATGAGGTTGCTGTAAATAAAACCCAGGTGGAGTCACTGACCTGAGTAGCCGGAGATGGGCAGATCAGATCTAGGGCACCAATGAAGAACTAGGGCTAGACCGGATGAAGGAAACTGTAGTGATCAGCGGTAGTGTGGAAATCGGCGGTGATCGGTTGTGAGTCCGCAGTGGACAGCAGCAACAAAATCCTCGGCAAAGAGGAAGAGATCGACCTCGGAAAACTAGGGCTCGTCGTGGAGAAGGAGAGTCGGTCGACTGTGAACCCAAAATAGGGCACGGAAATTGGACGGCTCGGCACTGGGGCAAGGGTGTGGCGATGCTGCTCGGGTCACAAGTCGGCGGCGGCGTCTGCACACAAGGGTGACAGTGGATCGGCGGTGGCAGATTCGTCGCCGGCGCTTGGGGAAAGAGGAAGAAGAAGGTCTCGGTGGCTGGCGGCTAGGGCACAGGGAAAGGGGAGAAGAGAACAGTTGGCTCTCTTGTCTCAACTTATGCACGCGGGAGGAGAAGAGGAAAACCGTCGTGGGCGCCGGTTAGGGCACAGAGAAATCGCGTCGGGCGCGCGGAGGGGGAGAAGTCGGCACGGGTTCGGCGTTGAGGGAAGGAAACAGCGGGGGGAAAAGAAAAATAAGGAAAAGAAAATAGAAAAAGAAAATAAATAAATAAATCTAACTTTTCCTCGCTTAAATGGGATAGCCTAAACAGGCTTTTTCCCGGGCCCCGTTTTTATCCCCGTTAACTCGTCCATACGAGCTCCGAAAAATTCCCGAAAAATTTCCAAAAAATTCCAGAAAATTCCCTTATTAATATTCGCCTATTTTTGATATTTTACAACTGGTCGAAGCCTCTTTTTATAACCCATTCAAGGTGCCAAACCACCCCCGGACGGCAAGACCGTGATGTAGATCCGCCAATCATCTTGTTCTAGCTCGCTGCAAAGATAGACTTTCAGCCGTCCAAACGCTTGGAGCTACTCTGGGAGCCCAGACCACGAGGGCGCCTGGCTAGGCGCCTCGCCCGAGCGAAGGCTTCCCAGGCACCTGGTGCAGCTCCGGGTGCCCATACTCCCTCTGGGCGCCCATACCACCTTTTCTGCTAACTTCTTTTCTTGCAAAACAAAGTTAGTTCAAGCAAATAATAGGTAACGAATGATAAGATTTGACAATCTTTGGACTGTCTGGTCCTGACTTTGAGGAGACACTTGGTTCACGAAAGGGATGGGAATGAGAATGGGAATGAGAATGAGATTGATAGAGGTGGAGAATGGGAATGGAGGGGTTTCAATCCGAACAGTGTTTTTTCCCATTCCCCCCATTTTACTTGGTAATGGCTCATTCCCATATTTGGGGGATTGAATCCATGAAACCCACCACCAATCCCCCAAACCAAACACCAACTTTTAATCTTTTTCCCATGCCCCACTCCTATTCCATCCAACCAAGCACCTCCTAAGTTTCACTAAAACTCTATGTCAGACCGACGCCTACTATTCCCTCAACAGGGAGCGCGTCCTCACCTACTCCTCTTAAGAGAAATTACCTTTTGCCAAATCGGTTCTCCAAACCGTCTAGACTTTTGCTCAGCGTCCGAGACGTCAGGACTTCATGCTAAACATCTGACCCCCGACTCGTCCAGTCTTCCACCTGGTGCCCGCGGCTCCTAGGATTTTCACCTAATGTCCTCGACACTAGGATTTCGCCCAACATCCTCGACCCGCCAAAACTTCCCCCCGTCCCTCGGACTAGGACTTCATTGCCTAATCACAGTTAGAACTTTCCATAACCTAGGGTTACCTCCCCCTAGGACTTAGGGTTACTTCCCCCTAAGGTTTTCCACCTGTCTAGAATCCACTAGGACTTTTGCCTAAGAATACTTAGGACTTTCCTACAAGATCAATCACACTTGTTAAACAACAAGATATCTTAACTTTTGAACCCTTTGTCATTATCAAAACTCAGGTTCAATCATCTGGTACTTCCTGCACCATCAATCTCCCCCTTTCTAATTATGACAACTTGATTCAAAAATTAAGTAAAACATATAGCAACATATAGCAAAAGTGCACCAAAAAATTAAGAGATTCATTCATTAAAAGAAAAGAGTTAACTTGTTAGCCGCCTTTATCCCTTAACTTTCTCTCCTCCTTAACTTTTGAATATTCTCTCCCCCTTTGACATATATCAAATAATTTAGGGAGAAAAAAATATATAATTTCAAAATCTACTATTTTAGCTGTCCAAGTACTTTGAAAAATATTTTATCTTTAAAAAATACTTTGGAACAAAACTCTTCTTTTTAAGATAGTATCATTTTTGTTTTGAAAACTTTTGACAAGGGAGAGGTAAAAATAGTTTCAAATAGACTATGATTTGAAAGTAAAAAATCTTGAAGAGGAACTTGACTTTTGAAAATACTTCATTTTTGAAAGATATATTTTTAAAGATTTAGTATCTTTGAAAGTATACTTAAAGGCTTTTGATTTTTTCTTAAAAAACTTAGCTAAATTCTTAGATTTGAAAAACACTTTGTCATGTACTTAGTTTTAGAAAAATTTCATACATATACTTAGTTAAGTACTTAGCTTTCAAAAAAGATTTCTTATATAAACTTAGTTAAGTACTTAGCTTTCAAAATATTTTGATAAAAACTTTAGTTAAGTACTTAGCTTTAAAATATTTTTATAAACACTTTAAGTACTTAGCTTAAAAAGATTTTGCCAAAACTTAGTTTGAGTACTTAAAAAAATTTAGGTAACTTATTTAAGTTTGGGAATCTTAGAGTCCAAGCATAAAAAATTAAGAGCATGGTTAAAATAATTATTTATTTTCCTAATTTTTCATTTCACCCTTTTTAAGTTGTCAAACATGTTAAGTTTATGAGTTTGTGTGAGATAGAGTTAAGTTAATTTTGAAGTTGAGAATATTATCTCTAACTTTGAAAAATATTTATATTTAAATTTTAAAAATATTTGAGTTTAAATATTGAAAAATATTAAAGTTTGAATTTTAAAGTTTTGAATTTTGAAACTTCAGATTTGAAAATAGTTGAGATTTGAAAATTAAAATTTGAATAATGATTAAGATTTTGAAATTTAAATTTTGAAAATTAAATATGATCTAAAAATTAATTAACATTTGAAAATAATTATAATTTTAAAATTAATTAAAATTTGAAAATTATTAAGATTTTGAACTTAATTAAAATTTGAAAATTATTAAGATTTTCATTCGGTTTAATTAACCTTGATTAAGTGTAGGTTAATCAAATTGTAGGTTAAGTTTGATTAATTTGAATTATATTTTCATTGATTAAGTTAGATTTAAGATTTAATTAACTAACTTTAAACTTAAATCCATCTCACCCTTTTCTAGATTATCAATCAAGGAATCTTATCTGTTTTTTTAGATGATTAATTTTATCTTCAATTTAAACTCAAATCTAAGGATTGATTTACACATGAGTTAAACTAAGGTTTAACAGTTAGTGAATTAAACATTCATTTTAATAATTGGATTCCAGGCTGTGGCAAGGCACTAGGCCTTTTTGGATTTTAGAACACCAACCACTTCTAAACAAAGCCTTTTAAAGAAATTAAATGTTTAATTTTCTTTCTGAGAATTCTTAGTCTAACTAAACAAGTGTTGATCAAGCCTAAGTCCTTATCTATCATAATCTAAGCATGTAAAAGGAAAAATCAATAAATCAAGCATCAATCAGGTTTATTTATAAAGATAGTCTTTCTATTGGCTCCCCCTGGAGCATAGCCTCGATAAGGTCTATCAAGGTAGTGGATTTGATCCTTGGGGATCCAATATTGATCAAGTTCAACTTGATTAGTCAGGTTAGACTTGGAGATCCATGCTTCGACTAGGTTCTTAGTTGAATGATTCACTAAAGATAAGTAAGATTTGAATCAATTTCTAGCCTTGTACCAAAGTCCGGTTAGGTTGTATATGGCCCTTTGTTTTCCAAGAATCATATCAAGTTTCTTGGAACCCAAGGTGAACCGTTCCAACGTGTCCTTAAGTTCCTTGACTTGACTTTTCAAGTTAAAATTTTCTTCCTCAAGATGTTTGACTTGATTTGAAGTTCTAGCTTGAACAGATTCGGTCAAGGAGCTTGGGTTGGTCACTTCCTTGAGGGTTTTGACCTCCGCTTGGAGTGACTTGACCCAGAGGTTGGATTTAGCTAGTTTTCTAGATAAGTACAAAATTAAGTTATAAGATCTAATCAAGGAGATACTTTCAGTGGATTTAGACTCTTTTCAATCGGATATGGATCCGTGGCTTCGCTCGGACTCAGTTTCCAATTCAGCTCCAGTTTTGGACTTAGACTTGGTTTCGACAATGTACACTTGTGATGGTTGAGCAACAAAGTTTGCTTGCTCGTGTTCTTCATCAAAGTCTTCCGAGGATTCAGACCACGTTGCTTTCAAGGTCTTCCTTCTTCTTTACTTATGGTTTGGACATTCAGGCTTGATATGCCCCTTCTTGTTGCAACCGTACCAGGTGACTTCGGACTTGGCTTTCATGTTCAATTGAGTCACCTTCTTCTTTTTGTACATTTTTTGTACCAGTTTCATGAGCTCTACGGTAATTTCATCGTCGTATTCTGAGTCCGATTCATTTTCAGGCTAGGGTTCGGTTCGGTGCTTGATTTTTTATTTGCACGTTCTGCTTATTCCTGCAATCAAAGCAATACCTTTCTCGAATGAGTGTGCATTACTTTGTTCATGACGCTCAAATTATAAAAATAGTTCATCTAGTCTAATTAAAGAAAGATCCTTAGATACCTTGTAAGCATCTACCATTGATACCCACAATGTATTCCTTGGAAAAGTATTTAGTGTGTACCTAATGATGTCGTGATTCTCCACTTTTGTACTATCATGTGGAGGTCGTTCAACAGATCTTGGATTCGAGCATGGAGTTGACTTGCTAACTCATCATCTTGTATTTTAATATTGTATAATTTATTTAAAATCAAGTCGTGTTTTCTTACCTTAGTGTCGGAGGTGTCTTCATGCAGCTCGATTAGCATTTCCCATAATTCCTTGGCGCTGTTGAAGGGGCCGACCCAGTTCAGTTCTTCTTTGGATAAGAAACATTGAAGAGTCTGGGTTACCTTTGCATCAACTTCAATCTTCTTACAGGTTGGTGCGTCCCATTTGTCGCAAGGAACGAGAGCTCTGTCTTCGGTGTGAATCCCGTCTAGATAATTATCCACATTTCGACATGCGTTTTGAGGTGGTACTCCATTCAATTCTTCCAGTAACCGAAATCCTCACTGGAGAATAGTGGTGGTTTTGCAGTACTGTAGCCTTCTTGGTGGGCCATTTAGAAAAAGACTCTTGCAAAGACAAAAATGCTAAAACTTGTTCCAAGACTTTGTCTTAAATTAGTAGTGCGGTAGGAAAATAAGGTAATAAATCAGCTCGAATAGTGTTGCACAAATTTTGAGAAAAAATTTGACGAATCGACAAATTTATCAGGAGTGGTTATTAGATTAATTCTGACTTATAGCAAAAATTTAAAAATAGAAAAAAGACGTAAGAATTTATTGGATGAAAAATGCTCGAATGATAGTTGTACTGATTCAAAATGACCCCGCTTTAATACCAATTGTAGGATCGATGCATGCTAGAGGGGGGTGAATAGCGCTTGTGACTTTCATGTTCGTTTAAAAATAATCAAAGTAAAACGCAGTTGAAACAAAGATAAACAAAAGGTAAAAACACAAGCAATCAAAAACACAGCAAGATTTACTTGGTTCGGAGCCTGTGACGACTCCTACTTCAAGGTCTGCACGTGAGAATACTTTAATGGGTAATCAGTAATCAAACGGAAGATCACAAGTATAATTTTAACTTACGTTCATGCAATATGAAAGTAAACAATACCAATGACTCAGAGAATTAAATCTTTAGCACAGTTGTCGTCGAGACAGCTTTTGAGCATCGAGGAGGCGTTTTCATAGCAGCACGAAGAGGCAAAGTTGCTTGGAATGATGTTTTTGAGCCACTGGTCGAAGCCTCTTTTTATAACCCATTCCGAGAGCCTAGACCATCCCAAGCGCTCGGACCATGACGTAGGTCTGCCAATCATCTTGTTCCAACTCACTACGAAGATAGACTTTTGGCCATTCGGGCGCCTGGAGCAACTTCGAGCGCCTGGACCACGAGGGCACCTAGCCAGGCGCCTTGCCCGGGCGAAGGCTTCCCGGGCACCCAGAGCAGCTCCGAGCTCCCGGACTCCTTCTGGGCGCCCGAACCCCCTTCGGGCGCCTGGACCACCTTTTTTTGCTAACTTCTTTTTCTGCAAAATAAGGTTAGTCGAGGCAAATAATATGTAACGAATGATAAGATTTGACAGCCTTTAGACTATTTGGTCCTAACTTTGAGTGTGAGATCTCGGAAAAATTTAATAAATAGGGTTATTTCAGAAATAGCCTTATAAAATTTTTCTGGAATTTTTAGAAATTTTCTGAGAATTTTTCGGAGATCGCACGACGAGTTTTGAGGGGATTAATTTCGGGCGCGGATAAAGCCTGTTTGGGATACCCGTTTAATGGAGGAAATGTTTTATTTATAAAACATTTTCATTTTTCTTTTTATTTCTCCCAAACGCCGAACCCGACCCTCCTCTTCACTGCGATTTCCTCTTCTTCCCCGACTCCCTCTCTCGGTTCCTCCTTGAGCCGAATCCTCTCTTCTTCCTCTCGCCCGATCTCTCTCGATTTCTCTCGCCTTCGCCGCCGATCCTGAGGAGCTCGTCGCCGGATCTTGACGGTGCCGAGGAAGACCAGGCTGCCTTCGGCCGAGGGGTCTCTGCTCCGGTGGTTCTTGCGGCCGAATGACGACCCCTTGGTGGCTAGGGCACGGTGAGGAACAAGGTTCGTGTCATCTCCCAACCTACCGACTCCCTCGTTCATCTTCCTCTAGTTATTCATGGAGCGATCTGCGTCTTCTCTAGCCGAATTAGACAGTGATGCCATCGGGAGGTGATCTAGAGAGGTAAGGCTTCGTTAGATCTGTGTTGATTCATGGATTCTAGCTAGATTAGGGTTCTTATTTCGGTATTGACTCGTCTTGTGCTGGATTTTTCTCCCGATCAGATTGGTCCTCCTCTTCTTGCGGCTGATTGGGGAATTCGGTTGGAGAGGTTGAGACCAGTGAGTGGTGCTTGGGCTGTAGGGCAGAGACTTCAGGTGTTGATGCTTGATCAGTAGTCTTCCTGCTTGATTCCACTGTGATCCGATTGATTTCCAGTGAGGTTGAGTGTCTTGTGGATATGGAATTGTGGTTCCGGCAGCACCTCAACCAGTAGCTCCTTTGGTTTCAACAATCAACAGCGGTTGCTAATTGAGGATCTTGTCTGGTCCAGCAGATCACTTTGTTTTCCAACAGCTCAATTGAGGTATGTTGAGGAGTAATTGATACATGTTGATGAATTAGGATTGATGTGTTGAATTGTTGATTCTTGATCCGATTGAATCCAATCCAGCGAGGTTCTGTTGCTGTGATGCTGGAGTTGTGATCTTTGAGGTGTATCCAGTAGCTTTCCCTAACCGGCAGCAACACCTTTGATTGTGATCTATTGGTGATCACCTTGGATTTTAGGTAAGGAATAGGATAATTGATCTTAGTGTAGATCATGGTGTGTGATCTTTGATTTCCATTATTGATCTTCTATTTGATCTGTGATCTCTTGATCTTTCTTGATCCGAACAGAGGATTGGTTCCAGTGAGGTTGTAATTAGTTGTTAAATTGTGTAGATTTAATTGTGTAGAATAAATCTAATGGAATCGTTAGGGTTAGGGTAATTAACCCTAGTCAACCGTTGGATTTATAATCTAATTGGTGATTAGGGATTAGGTAACTAACCCTAATCGACCATTAGATTTAAATTGGTAAGTTGTGATGGTGGTGATTAGGGTTTTGCCCTAATTTAGTTTTGGGAATTTTATTTAGCTATTTCATTTGGATTTAGCTAAATAAAATATATATGTTGTTTGACACAGGATTCTGATTCGAGACAGGCGTCTCGACGTTGACTTCGGATTTGGGATTGTACCTTCTATTTGAGGCGGGTACCCTTTGACTTATCTTTGGATACTGTCTTATGATATGTATAGTTTATATATAATTACTAGTGATAGATGGTAGATTTATTTCTTCCCTGTCTTAGCTTAGTTGATACCTATCACATGCTTCTACTGTTAGATGCTTTACATTAGTCTGGTTTACTTTTATCTCTTGCCATGTGTATATGTGTTTGTGGTTATGGTTACTTATAGTGCTTATCTACCCATGATTAGATGCTGGAGATACTTGTTATATATTGTTGGGTTCATGTTGTTTATATCTCTGTTATATATCTGTGTTTACCTTTTGGCACCTACGTATATGGAGGAGGATACGTTCAGGTATGACATTCTGTAGTCGCATGCACCATACCGCATGATTACATGCTGGGCGATTGACGACTCCATTATTGTTGAGCTCGTCGGCCGGCTACATGAGGGCCTGCACACAACGTGTCTCATTGCATGGGTAGTGGCACAGCATCGGGTGTGTATGGCGGGTTGCTCGGTGGTGCACCGGGTGCTCATGGGTAGCACGACACAGCGGGTCGGTAGGGATCCCTCCCCGTCATCGCGTCTGGGAGTTGAGATGCGCTCCCTCACTATGTTTGAGGTAGGAGGATAGGTGTACTCCGACAAGCATCCCGTCCACTCGATCACTCTTCAGGGGTAGTGATGGCACGGTGTCACAGCCCTACCCACGCGGTCTCACCATTGTGTGTGAGATCAACTGGCGTCGGGGGTGACCATGTCATATTGCATCATATGCACATTGCATTTATTGTGATTGTTGCATATTGGATGATGCACTTGGGTGACTGCATATGATTGACATGCATACAGGATACATGCGTATTTATTCTGACTATCTTTATCTGTGTATGTCCACAGTCATTCGCCCAAGCCTCGCAGGTGAGTACAGTTTATTTCAGTTATGCATTTCTTATTATTCTTGCTGTAAACTGTATTACATGCTTCTGGTTACTCATTACAGTTTATTCAGCTATGCATACCTGTTATATTGTTAGGAGACTGTACTGTAGGTCCTATGGTTTAGGAGACTGTACCTTAGGATATTACTGGTAGTTATATGTTGCTGTACATATCTATTGGATTACCTGCTGAGTTCCTTGAACTCACCCCGTTGTTACTATTTTTTTCAGGTTGAGGCCGTCAGGAGAGATTCCAGTCGCTAGCCCCATTATCGCGAGGATTTTCTTTGTCGGATTATATTTTGCTGTTGCATCTTATATACTTGTATTGTGGGTTTGTATTGTGGACTTTACATTGGACATTCGGGTTTGCTACTTTTGTTTTCCGCTGCGGTTGTATTTTCATTACTTCGTGGATTTGTTTTCTTCGTTGTAGTGGAGTAGGCTGTTTACATATATCTTCGAGGTTCTATATCGTCTTTCCTTATTAAACTGCGTGGATTGATCATATATTATATCTGTGTGGAATGTTGATATAAACTGCGTGGTTTGTTTCTTAATTGTATTGTATTGTTCCGGCCGAGTGTGGCCGAGGTATAGATATATGTATACTGAGATTCATATTGTCCGCCGTACAGGGGAGATGCTGCCGAAATTTCTTCGGACAGGGACTACCTGGGGCGTGACAAATTATTTGGTATCAGAGCCAAGTTTTGCGATACCTACTTGTCGGGTTTCGGATTTACGATGCTTACTTTCATGAGCCTTTCTCGATATTTTCGGATTGTACGGATTTCCGTCGATTTTCTCGTTTCGGAATTCCGAGGCATTTTGACGAGGTTTTATTGGTTCTATTTGGGGCTAAGCAGCGACAGGATATCTCCAGACGGCAATAGGTAAATCAGGTAATTTTATAGTTTTCATACCTGTAGTGATATCTGGATAACATTTTTTGTTTACTGATATGATACATACACGTGTTCTAGTACTTAAACGTGGTCGCACATGTATGAGGGCGATCGATTCTCTAGAGACAGAGTCTCCAGAGAGTTCTGTTAGGGTTGAGCCTGTCCGTAAGGGATAGACTCCTCAGGGTATTGTGACCACGTTAGACTGTCAGATCCTGACGGTTCCGACTTCAAAGGTACCTACCTCGCCTGTACCGCCAGTAGTACCTACAGGGTACTCGGCACCTTCTCTAGCCGTGCCTACTGCGTACTCGGTACCACCACAGACTCTGTGTTGGTTACTACATACTCGGTACCTGCACCAGCAGTACCGGTTACATCTTATCCGGTACCGCCCATCGTACCTTTAGTCGTCCCTACTTATACCTACTTTGTAGTTCCACTAGTGGTTCCTACCCTGTTTATGTGGCAGCACCAGTGGTACCTCTTCCAACCTATCCATCAGTACCACCCATAAGATCAACTCCTGTGATTCTGCCCAGTACCGCAGCGATATCTACGGATATGGTTGTGGCACGAGCATGGATCCCAACCTTGGCGGAGTTGGTGAAAAGCCAATTCACGCTATTTCGCGGGGAGACTGATCCGAGCGTGGCTCAATCTTGGATAGAGTCTATGGAGCGGACATTCTTTTACATGGCCTGCTCCGAGTGGGAGAAGGCTGAGCTGACTGCTTACCACTTACGAGACGGGGCAGAGATCTGGTGGGGCACGCAGCGCTCGATTATAGGCGAGCAGCATATTACCTGGACGAGATTTAGGGAGGCATTCGAGAGTCAGTATTTTCTCCGGGCGTATCAGATGACATGTCGGCAGGATTTTCTGAGTCTTCGACAGAATAACCGCTCAGTGATGGAGTATAATGCTGAATTTAATCGGTTGGCCAGGTTCTGTCCTGAGTTGGTTGCCGAGGACAGATCTCGTATGCTTCAGTTTGTCCAGGGACTAGACGAGCATCTTCAGGTGAAGATTGCCGGTTTTGGTCATTCATCATACACAGAGGCATTGGGTAGAACTCTTATGATTGAGTTAGCTCAGCAGAGAGCAAATGCGGATAAGAAGAGGAAGCAGACTGATCGGACTTCTGGACAGATCCAGCAGCCACAGACCATAGGACAGCAGCAGAGCAGTCGTACTCAAACGGGTCAGGGTACTTCTGGGTCATCTGGTAGACCTCAGAAGTTAGGATGATCAGGACGTTCCCGGTCTGCTCAGCAGAACCGGAAACAGCCCACTGGTGACCCTTTCTGCACCTGATGCGGATCCCGAGATCGCATCATCTCTGCATGCACTCTGGAACAGTCAGTTTGCTATTATTGCAAACTACCTGGGCACATGAGTCGAAACTGTTCACTGAAGGCTCAGCATATAGCTTCTAGGATTTCTGTTCCGGGAGGACAATTTGGTCAGTCCGAGACTCAGCGAGGAGGGCCGAAAGGCCAATCTTTGCATCGTCAACAGAGGATAGCTCCCCTTGCAGCAGCTGTATATGGCATGCACGGGAAGGAGCATGAGAAGAATTACCCAGTACATGATTTAGAGCTAGCCGCTATTATCTTTGCTTTGAAGATTTGGCGACATCATCTTTATGGTATTACTTTTGAGATTCTTACTGATCATAAGAGTCTCAAATATATTTTCACACAGAAGGAACTCAATCTCTGACAGAGGAGATGGATGGAGTTCCTGAAGGATTATGATTGTACTATTAGCTACCATCCGGGTAAAGCTAATGTGGTCGCTGATGCACTTAGCAGGAAGTCCAGAGGGACTTTAGCTTGTAATCGAGTTTAAGTCACGGACTTGATTCAGGGTTTCTCTGAGTTGGGCCTTGAGGAGCAGAGACGGACAGAGCAGGGTATTCTGGTTACCATGGTTGCTCAGTTATCGATCAGGATGAGGATCTGAGAGGCCCAGGTCGGTGATCAACACTTACAGCCCAATGGCAGCCATATAGCTTTCGGGCAGTAGATAGAGTTCACTCGAGATGATGCAGGTATTATATATTTCCGAGGCCGGTTATGCGTACCTCGATCTCACCCGATCTTGCAAGAGCTACTTCAGGAGGCTCATCGCTCTCGATTTGCTATACACCCAGGTGGAACCCGCGTGTTCCGAGATTTGAGACGTTCCTATTAGTGGAACGACATGAAAAAAGACATCGTGAGATTTGGTTTACTTCAGAGGATCCCTATTCCAGAGTGGAAGTGGGAGCATATTACTATGGATTTTGTGGTAGGACTGCCTAGGACTCGAAGAGGCCATGATGCGATTTGGGTAATCGTTGACCGATTAACCAAATCCGCACATTTTATAGCGATCCGGAAGACTGATTCTGATTGGAGTTATACTGTCGAGAGATTATCAGATTGCATGGAGTTCCGTTGAGTATTATATCAGATAGAGACCCACGATTCACGTCCCGATTCTGGCAGAGTCTGCAGCAGGCCTTGGGCACACAGCTTCGTTTCAGTACGGCATTCCATCCGCAGACAGATGGACAGTCAGAGCGGACCATTCAGACTTTAGAGGACTTGCTGAGGTCTTGCGTTATGGATTTCAGAGGCAGTTGGGAGGACCACCTGCCATTAGTGGAGTTCGCCTACAACAACAACTATCATTCGGCTATCCAGATGGCACCGTTTGAGGCGTTGTATGGTAGGCCTTGTCGGACACCCACCTTCTGGGAAGAGGTTGGGGAGGCCCAGTTGATAGGACCTCAGAGAGCTCAGCAGGATGCAGAGTTAGTTCGTACTATCAGACGGAGGATGTCAGAGGCTCAGGACCGTCAGAAGAGTTATGCTGATCAGAGACGGAGGCCCCTGGAGTTCTCCATTGGTGATCATGTATTTCTTAGAGTTTCACCCACGAAAGGGGTGAAGAGATTTGGTCTCCGAGGTAAGCTAGCTCCCCGACATATTGGGTCATTCCAGATCTTGGAGAGGATTGGAGCAGTAGCTTACCGTCTGGCGCTACCACCATCTCTAGCTGGCATTCACGATGTATTCCATGTATCTATGCTGAGGAGATACGTATCCGATCCGGCACATGTTCTGTCAGATATATCTGTTCCTATTCAGCCTGATGTTACTTACGAGGAGGTTCCGGTGCGGATTCTGGACCATAGAGAGCGTCAGCTGCAGAACAAGACTGTCCGACTGGTTAGAGTCGGATGGCAGCATCATTTTGACGAGGAGGCTACGTGGGAGCTGGAGGATACGATCCGAGCTCGATACCCTCATCTTTTTACTTGAGTTATGTGGGTTAGAGTTTCTTCAGCGTTTATATAGTTTGGTTATATCCTAGTGTTTGCTGTTGGTTATAGCGAAATTTGGGGACCAAATTTTTATTAGTAGGGGAGGATGTGAGATCTCGGAAAAATTTAATAAATAGGGTTATTTCAGAAATAGCCTTATAAAATTTTTCTGGAATTTTTAGAAATTTTCTGGGAATTTTTCGGAGATCGCACGACGAGTTTTGAGGGGATTAATTTCGGGCGCGGATAAAGCCTGTTTGGGATACCCGTTTAATGGAGGAAATGTTTTATTTATAAAACATTTTCATTTTTCTTTTTATTTCTCCCAAACGCCGAACCCGACCCTCCTCTTCACTGCGATTTCCTCTTCTTCCCCGACTCCCTCTCTCGGTTCCTCCTTGAGCCGAATCCTCTCTTCTTCCTCTCGCCCGATCTCTCTCGATTTCTCTCGCCTTCGCCGCCAATCCTGAGGAGCTCGTCGCCGGATCTTGACGGTGCCGAGGAAGACCAGGCTGCCTTCGGCCGAGGGGTCTCTGCTCCGGTGGTTCTTGCGGCCGAACGACGACCCCTTGGTGGCTAGGGCACGGTGAGGAACAAGGTTCGTGTCATCTCCCAACCTACCGACTCCCTCGTTCATCTTCCTCTAGTTATGCATGGAGCGATCTGCGTCTTCTCTAGCCGAATTAGACAGTGATGCCATTGGGAGGTGATCTAGAGAGGTAAGGCTTCGTTAGATCTGTGTTGATTCATGGATTCTAGCTAGATTAGGGTTCTTATTTCGGTATTGACTCGTCTTGTGCTGGATTTTTCTCCCGATCAGATTGGTCCTCCTCTTCTTGCGGCTGATTGGGGAATTCGGTTGGAGAGGTTGAGACCAGTGAGTGGTGCTTGGGCTGTAGGGCAGAGACTTCAGGTGTTGATGCTTGATCAGTAGTCTTCCTGCTTGATTCCACTGTGATCCGATTGATTTCCAGTGAGGTTGAGTGTCTTGTGGATATGGAATTGTGGTTCCGGCAGCACCTCAACCAGTAGCTCCTTTGGTTTCAACAATCAACAGCGGTTGCTAATTGAGGATCTTGTCTGGTCCAGCAGATCACTTTGTTTTCCAACAGCTCAATTGAGGTATGTTGAGGAGTAATTGATACATGTTGATGAATTAGGATTGATGTGTTGAATTGTTGATTCTTGATCCGATTGAATCCAATCCAGCGAGGTTCTGTTGCTGTGATGCTGGAGTTGTGATCTTTGAGGTGTATCCAGTAGCTTTCCCTAACCGGCAGCAACACCTTTGATTGTGATATATTGGTGATCACCTTGGATTTGAGGTAAGGAATAGGATAATTGATCTTAGTGTAGATCATGGTGTGTGATCTTTGATTTCCATTATTGATCTTCTATTTGATCTGTGATCTCTTGATCTTTCTTGATCCGAACAGAGGATTGGTTCCAGTGAGGTTGTAATTAGTTGTTAAATTGTGTAGATTTAATTGTGTAGAATAAATCTAATGGAATCGTTAGGGTTAGGGTAATTAACCCTAGTCAACCGTTGGATTTATAATCTAATTGGTGATTAGGGATTAGGTAACTAACCCTAATCGACCATTAGATTTAAATTGGTAAGTTGTGATGGTGGTGATTAGGGTTTTGCCCTAATTTAGTTTTGGGAATTTTATTTAGCTATTTCATTTGGATTTAGCTAAATAAAATATATATGTTGTTTGACACAGGATTCTGATTCGAGACAGGCGTCTCGACGTTGACTTCGGATTTGGGATTGTACCTTCTATTTGAGGCGGGTACCCTTTGACTTATCTTTTGATACTGTCTTATGATATGTATAGTTTATATATAATTACTAGTGATAGATGGTAGATTTATTTCTTCCCTGGTCTTAGCTTAGTTGATACCTATCACATGCTTCTACTGTTAGATGCTTTACATTAGTCTGGGTTACTTTTATCTCTTGCCATGTGTATATGTGTTTGTGGTTATGGTTACTTATAGTGCTTATCTACCCATGATTAGATGCTGGAGATACTTGTTATATATTGTTGGGTTCATGTTGTTTATATCTCTGTTATATATGTGTTTACTTTTTGGCACCTACGGAGGAGGATACGTTCAGGTATGACATTCGAGCCGCATGCACCATACCGCATGATTGCATCTGGGCGATTGACGACTCCATTATTGTTGAGCTCGTCGGCCGGCTACATGAGGGCCTGCACACAGCGTGTCTACTGCATGGGTAGTGGCACGGCACTCAGGGTGTGTATGGCAGGTTGCTCGGTGGTGCACCGCCGGGGTGCTCATGGGTAGCACGACACAGCGGGGTTGCAGCGGGATCCCTCCCGTCATCGCGTACCGGGAGTTGAGAGCATTGCGCTCCCTCACTATGTTTGAGGTAGGAGGATAGGTGTACTCCGGCATCCCGCCACTCGATCACTCTTGAGGTAGTGATGGCGAGTGCAGTGTCACGCCTACCCACGGGTCTCACCATTGTGTGAGATGCTGGCGTCGGGGTGACCATGTCATATTGCATCATATGCATTGCATTTATTGTGATTGTTGCATATTGGATGATGCACTTGGGTGATTGCGATATGATTGACATGCATCACGGATACATGCGTATTTATTCGACTATCTTTATCGTGTATGTCCACGATCATTCGCCTAAGCCTCGCGGTGAGTATTTATTTCAGTTATGCATTTCTTATTATTCTTGTGTAAACTGTATTACATGCTTACGTTACTCATTACAGTTTATTCAGCTATGCATACCTGTTATATTGTTAGGAGACTGTACTGTAGGTCCTATGGTTTAGGAGACTGTACCTTAGGATATTACTGGTAGTTATATGTTGCTGTACATATCTATTGGATTACCTACTGAGTTCCTTGAACTCACCCCGTTGTTACTATTTTTTTTAGGTTGAGGCCGTCAGGAGAGATTCCAGTCGCTAGCCCCATTATCGCGAGGATTTTCTTTGTCGGATTATATTTTGCTGTTGCATCTTATATACTTGTATTGTGGGTTTGTATTGTGGACTTTACATTGGACATTCGGGTTTGCTACTTTTGTTTTCCGCTGCGGTTGTATTTTCATTACTTCGTGGATTTGTTTTCTTCATTGTAGTGGAGTAGGCTGTTTACATATATCTTCGAGGTTCTATATCGTCTTTCCTTATTAAACTGCGTGGATTGATCATATATTATATCTGTGTGGAATGTTGATATAAACTGCGTGGTTTGTTTCTTAATTGTATTATATTGTTCCGGCCGAGTGTGGCCGAGGTATAGATATATGTATACTGAGATTCATATTGTCCGCCGTACAGGGGAGATGCTGCCGAAATTTCTTCGGACAGGGACTACCTGGGGCGTGACATTGAGTTTCGTTGAAACTCTAGGTCGAATCGATGCCTACTGTTCCCTCAACGAACAACGCATCCTCACCTACTCCTCTCAGGAGAAATAACCTTTTTCCAGATCGGTCCTCCAGACCGTATGGACTTTTTCTCAGCGTCTGAGATGTCAGGACTTCATGCTGAATGTCTGACCCCTGACTCGTCCAGTCGTCCACCTGGTGTCCTTGACCCCCAAGATTTTTACCTAGTGTCCTCGACACTGGGATTTCGCCCAACATCCTTGACTCGCCAAGGCTTCGCCAATCCCCCAGACCAGGACTTTATTGCCTAACCACAACTAGGACTTTCCATAATCCAGGATTACCTCCCCTTAGGACCTAGGGTTACTTCCCCCTGCCTAGAATCCACTAGGATTTTTGCCTAAGAATACTTAAGACTTTCCTGCAAGCTCAGTCACACTTGTTAGATAATAAGACATCTTAACTTTTAAACCTTTTGCCATTATCAAAACTCAAGTTCGATCGTCTAATGCTCCCTGCACCAACATGGTCAACTCGTGTAAACTGTTGAAAACTCCTTTTTTCTCCATTCTTTAGTTAACTTGGTCTGAAGGAACATGCCCGTGTCATAGGACACATCCAGAGTGTGTTCCTTGCTAAGACTTCTCATTTCAAGGCTTGTGACTCTGTTTTTGCTCCAAATACGTGTCCTATCAAAAAAATCATGCAATGAGTAGTTCTCCAAACTAAAAGAGTAAAACAATAAAAAGGAAGATGTGAGAATACGAAATATTCTCACAAAATGCTACAGAATGTATGCAAAACAATACTAAAAATCTTGTAAGAAACACACACATCAATACTCTCAGACTTAAATCTTTGCTTGTTCTCAAACAAAATATACAATCTAGACCTCTATGTGAATAATGTATCACAGTCTAGTTCTATCATGTAGTTTCACTAATGAGCAAGATAATTGAATTGTCTTAATGTGGCTTAACCAAAAGTTGTTTGTGCTAGTACAAAAAGTGACTTAACTTTTTCTAGTTTTCAACTTCTAATCCTAGTTAAGTTGTTATCTAACTATGTTTCTAATGCTTCTTATGATAGACACTTACCTATTGCACGCAAGGTTCATCCCCCCAAAGTGCTATGCACCATCTATACAAGGTCTCAAAGGAGTACTCGCTATCAAGAGAAACATATCAGAAATTTCTCTAGTAACTTAACTTGATCTCACGACAACTATTTTTTATCTCATATTCTCTTTTCTATATTATTATTATTATTATTATTATTATTATTATTATTATTATTATTATTATTATTATTATTATTATTATTATTTGTGATGTGTAATGCTTTCTTTTTCAACATGATCTTTTACTCTCTCTCTTTTTTCTAGGATGATTTTGATTTTCCCAATGAGTACCATGATCCAAGATTTTCAGTAGCCAAAATGTTGTGGGGGTCACCCAGAAAATAAGAGTACTAGTTTACTTCTATAAATCATGATTATTTTCATATATATCCATTATCAAAATCAAGCATGATGTGAATAAATTGTTGGTGCGGTTAGCACTAACGGTATAACTCAAGTTTTTATGAATGACAAAATATGTTAAGTTAGTCTTGTTGTTATCTAACACTCTGACCCAGTGTGCAGGAGAAGCACAAACGGGTTGACCAGACGTTTGGCACGAAGTCCAGCTAGGTCGACGGCCTGATCGGATAGCTGGCACGAAGCGGAGGCTGGTCGAAGGGTTGACTGGATGTCTGGCAAGTAAGTGGAGGTAAGTCATTGGAGGGGAGTGATTGTGAGGACGCGTTCTCGAGAAGGGAACATTAGGCGTCGATCTGACTTAAACCCATTTCGGATATCTAAGTCGAGATCGTGACTAGATTCCGGTCTCGAGGAGACAGAATCTAATTGCTATTCTGTTTGATTTTTAACTGTGCTAATACTCTGTTTTGCAGGATATATATCTTATATTTGCCTCCGGACTAACATTTTCTTGTAGGAAGGAATCTGTTGGAAAATTAGTGTCCAGGCGCCCGGAGGTGAAATTTTATCCCAACGTCGCCTCGCCAAGTGGACAGTTTGCTGGCATCATCTTTAAAAAGAATGTCGAACGGTCACTCTTATGTCTTCTTTCCCACATTTTTCTATCTTCTATATTCCTAAATTTTCTTTAATCTACTATTCATCTGTAGTTAGACCTGATATGTTATATGGAGCTGAATGTTGGGTTATGACTCGAACACATGAGCAGAAGATGAGAGTTACAGAGATGAGAATGTTAAAGCGGATGTGTGGACATACGAGGATGCACAGAATAAGAAATGAGAGCATTAAAGAGAAAGTTAGAGTTACATCTATTGAGGGAAAACTCCGATGCAACTCCATAGAGAAGGATCAACAATCACATCATAGTTACTCCTTACTCCTAGAATCCAAAAATATACTCCATAGAGAAGGAAATACAACAAAAATAAAGAAAATAACAATGTGCAACTCAATACACAAGATAGAGAGAAGAGAATGCTTATCAATGCATTACTAATTTTCTTGAATGAAATTCTTGCTCCGAAGGTAGACGGATCATCGAGACGAATGAACATGGTTTCTTTAGGGTTTCCCCTAAGGGGAAAACCCTCTCCTAAGGAAGGGGGAGGAGCCCCTGGTTGAAGATTCAGAGATCCCTCTCAAAACCCCCAAAATCCACTTAAATAGGATTTCTCTAGGAGCCCACCGCATGTTGTGCCAACGGGCACGGGTGCTCGCCACGGGTCGTGCCGATGGGCAGGGCGCCCGCCATGAGCCATGCTGATGGGCACGGGCACCCACCACGGGCCATGCCAACGAGCATGGGCACCCGCCATGGGCTGTATCGGTGGACATGAGTGCATGTGGCGGGCTCTATGTGCTCATCTAAATTTTTGGCACGAGCCATGCCAACTGGCACGGTTGTCTGTGCCCAAATCTATGGTTCATTCTAGGAATGGCCACGAGCCGTGCTGATTGGTGCGGCCACTTGTGGTTGGATCTGGGACTCAACAAGGGTCATGCCGACTGGCACAACCCCTGTGGCATTTGGAAAGTCTTCGGAAGTTGAATTTTAGCACCATTTTGCTCCTTTTCATGCCCTATCAAAATAAATACACTAGAGTAGTTCTTCGAATTAGGAAAATATCAAAATGATGCATACATAGATGAAAATGTGAAATGTATACATATAAAATGGGATAAGATGTGTGTCAAATTATGATTAAAAAAACCTATATAAAATGTGCTCATCAATAAGTAAAATCCTAAATAGGTTGAGGGTTTGCACATCAGTCGATTGATGCATAAACCCCCACATTGAGATTTTGCACGAAACCCCTTACAGTCGATTGAGAACTCGACTGATCACATTTCTGAGTGAATAGAATGTTGACAACTCAACTGATTGTCATCAATCAACTGTTATTAGGAATCATTCGATTGATTGACCATTTTGAGGGCACAGAAGGTATTCGATTCAATTGATCAACTTGACCAGTGACTAGCAATCAATTGATGTTTCGTAGTAGTCGATTGACATTCAAATGTTAGGATGATTTTAGCCACAAATTATAGGTTATAGCCATTCAACGACTGAGTCAACAACCAACATCTATAACATTCAATTGATAAGTAAGATCAGTCAACTAATGGTGGGAAAAGGTGTAGAAACAAGCTCAACTAAATGTTGTTTGAAAAGAGGGTTTGGCTTCATTCTGCATATCTCTTGTCTCTCAAATTTCTTGCTCAACTCAAAGGCTCAACTCTCAACAATCTCAAGTATAAAGAAGAAGAGTTCTTGGGTTCAATGTTCTCTAATTTCATTTCATTTCTCTTTCACTCTTCCATTGAGTTGTAAACTGTAATCTACTATTGTAAGAGATTTCTATACCTCTGGATTTGATTTGAGAAGGAGAAAGCTTGTTATTGGTGGTAAAACACTAAGTTAGGTTTTGATTGTAGTAGCCTTGGGAGGTTGTGAACCAAGTAAATCTACTATGTTGTGCTATGGTATGTCATTCTTTTCTTTTGTCAAGGTTTTCTGTTGCATTCTCAAAGTTGATGTGAAAAGAACCATTCATCCCCCTCTAGCTCACACCAGTTCCAACAATATGGGACTAGCCCTTCTCACTAGTGTAATACACAATACACATTGACCTCGAGCGAGCACGCTATCACAACAACATGTGGGTTGTCAAGTACACTGGATCACCACTGACCACTTTATCATAACCTGTGAGTAGTCTAGTACTCTAGTATTTTCCATTTAACATCTTTATTATTTCATTTTAACTTGTTTATCATAATTGTTTAATTCTAAGTTCATATCTTATTGGTTAGTCTGAACAACCAATCCAAGTCAAATTTTAATATAAATCATATTAATTCATCAAGGTATCATCATAGGGTCTACAAATAAAAATTATACAATATGAAATTAGTATCAATAATATGAAGTATCAACAATATGAAAGATCAAACAAATCTAAAGATAGGTATTAATAGAAGAATAATTCAAAATATCCATTTTATTTTTTTAAACAATCTTTCCCATCTTAATCCCAATATGAAACTCACATGAGAAAATGAAATAACATTATAGTCAATAAAAGTTTTGAGCATCGACAAGTCACCGTATTTGATAACCAACTTTTTTGACTCATTATTTTGGATCTTATTCTTAATGTTTTAATCCTCTCATATGCTTAATGTTAATTTATATCATATTTCACTAGCAAGGGTTAATTTGGAGCTTCATCAAAATTTTCTTTCATTTAGAGCATTATTTCCTAAGATTTGAACTTTATCTTGTAGGGGATCAAAGGAGACGTCAACGGGAGCACTAAAAGCATCGAAGACATATGGTCTCTAGGCATGGCATGGATTCAGCCTAAGTGTAGCTGGAATTAGTGTCAGTCGATCAGGAAAACATTATTAGTTAACTAGTGAATCCAAAATCATAAAGCTGTGTTTGAGTGAATTTTCAATATAATCAATCAATTGATGAAGAAATCAACTATGCAGTCAATTCATCTAGAAATCAAAATGAGCAAAATGTTTCTATTTAGTCATGTTTGAAGTTTGAAGGCCAGAATGAATCATTGGAGAAAAGATGTAGGAAAACAGTCATAATCATGTGGCAAAGTGGAGCAATTGGCTAGAGGTGTTCATCAATTGACTGATGAGCATCATCTAGACCAAAATAGGAGCTTATGAAGGTTGATTCAAGGGAGACTTTCAAAAAGGGAGATCTTGGCTAGTTCTAGGATAAATTTTGTTGGGTTCCAAAGCCTAACTTAAGCCTAAAAAAATAATCAACAAGCAAGCATATAAAATAAGAGCTCAATTCTTGAAATTGTTCATTTGTTGTATTTCATTTGTATTTGTTTTCTTGTAATAATAGATGTTGTAAGAGGTTTCTCTACCTCTAGAAGGTATCTCAAAAAGAGAATGGTAGTAGTGATTACGAGTGATCCACCTTACGGATCAAAGGCCATGAAGTAAAAAATTGAGGATTTCAAACTATTGATTTCAAATGGTTGACTAGCGGAACTGAAAAGTGATGGACACCTACAATTATGATTCTACCTACTCTTTCTAATTACTTTAGTAAGGTCAAACAAATTAGCACGCCCAAATTAAAACAAACATAAAAGCAAGAATGCAAAATTTCTAACAAGTGTTTATGTGATTTGACAACCCCTGGGCTCCTACTTCACTGCCTATGATCCATCGGTGGATTATTTTCTAAAAAGACACTATCTTTCTCATTCTAGATCAATTACCAGAGGTAGAGAAACCTTTTACAACCTCATGGAATTACAAGAAGAATGAATAGAGAAATACAAGACTCTAATAGTGTGACCAACACAATTTTGCAAACCCACAAATCTCAAACAGAGCCTCCTTTATATCATTCAAATTTTTTGTTGCAAGTTTTGTTTGTCACCCCGTAGTCAACTAGTTTGTTGCCATCAATCAACTACTCTTAATTTGACTATTTTTTAACTCAGTCGACTACCCAATCATCTCAACCATGAACAAAATCATTTTGTTCATTGGCTCTATAGACCCAATCAACTTCCCTAGTCAACTAAAATACACATTCTAGCCAACTGATAAACTCTTAAATCTCAAATCCATTTGGGATATTAGATTTCTTGATCACTAGTTGACTATTGTCCTTCACTATGGCATCCTAAGGTGAAGTCAGCCTAAGCTGAGTTCTACTCTCATTCCCTATGGTACAAGTCACTCAACTCTCACATGTTATTAAAGACTTACCTTTGTAACTTGACTTGAACTCAATGTCTTCTTCCTCTAGGCCCTAGGTTTTTCAGATGCACTAAGCCCATGACTCCTCTTTGTGTCATCCTTTACATCTTTGCCTTTGAAGTCCACTTCCTTTGGTCATTGTCCTTGCTACCTTTATGCTTCTCATCTTGTTGTCCCTCAAATCTCTCATATCATCATTCTTCGATCTCAATAGACTTCTTGTGCCATCGAGTTGTCATTCTGGCCCCGCTAGATCAATTCTTAAAATATAATCCTCAATGTGTGTTCTTGCAGTGCATGCACATCAAATACAACAGACAATCCAATTTAAACTCTTTGCCCAAATATCAAAATCTTAGGTCACATTAGACTACTTAGGGCACAAACAAGAACCTTCATGTCAAGTGCCCACTTTGACTTTTCCATGCCAAGTGCCTACTTAGACTGTGTGTGTGTGATTTTAGATGGATTGTGAGTTATTCATATTTATATGTGATGGATTATTTACTAGGTAGATTGTGATCGTTCGTCCCTATATAATATGTATTTAGATGTTGATTTCTTGAAATCTAAGAGAGAGAGAACTTGTAAAATACAAAAGAGAAATCACCAAGAAATCACAAGAAATGATAAAAACCATCTAAATGATTTTTGTTTAAAAAAATTATGATAAGAGATTAATGAGGTTAAATTGGTAGAAATAGATGTCCTTGATTATTTGTTATTTGTTAGATTATTTGATAAGATATATTATGTTATGTACTTTTATTTTATACCCACTTTGTATTTTTTTTTATTGTCGCATTTTGGGATTTTTGACCTCTAGATTTCTTGCTGAGAATTATGCATAGTACTGTTAGTGCAATTGTCTCAGTGTAACCTTGGATTTTGATGATTGGGTTTAAATTAGGTTTTTACCTATTGTATTTGATGTATGTGTTTAAGTGTGCATACATTTAAAGAACACACATAGAGCAACTTTAGAGCTTTGATTGCACAACTAGGTTGGCTACTCTATGGCTCGAGATTCATAGAGATCAGATAAAGTTGTTTAAGATAGATCGAGGGATCGCAGGACAAGAATAATTGACACAACAAAGACAAACTGAAGGAAGTAGACTTCAAAGGAAAAGGGATGGAGGATGGCACATAGAAGAGTTATGACGAGTGCATCTGAAAGGAAGAAGACTTAATGTGAGGTCAAGCTACAAGGGTATGTCCCCGGGGTTGAGTAACTTGTACCAATGTGGGGACGAGGGTAGATCTCAACTTAGGCAAAATTAACCTTAGAGAATTGTAATCAAGGTTTATCAGTTGATTGGTATTAGAGATCAATCAACTAATAACTAAGAAATCCAATACCCCAAATTAATTCAAGGTTTGAGGATTTATTGATTGATTGAAATGTGTATTTCAGTCAACTAGATAGTTGATTGGACCCATGAAATTAGCAAATAAAATGATTCTCTTCATGGTTGAATCGATTGGGTAAATTATTAATAGCATCAATTAACTACTGGAAAGTTTTGGTCAACTAATGACCTATGAGGAAAGTAAAAAAGAGTCATTACTGCTGATAACGGTTGAGTAGTAAGGACCAACCAACTATTGGGCAATAGACAACACTTACAACAAGGTCTCAAAGGCTATAAATGGAAACTCGGAAGGAAGTTTAACTAATGGCAAAATAATATTGGTCAAACATCTATTAGAAGTCTTATTCTCCCTATAATCTTTTTTTGTTGTATTCTTTGTAATCCATAAGTATTGTAAGAAGTTTCTCCACCTTTGATTTAGTATTGAGAAGGAGAAAGATATAGAGGCTTTCGAGATTGATCCACTTGAAGCATCCTAAACATGGAGTAGAAATCAAAGGTCTCTACCATGTTGCATCACCTTGTTCATTTTGTCTTCCTATCTCTTGTGTATTTGGTCTTTATTTTGCGTTGTTATTAGCTCGCCTTGTAGAGCAAAACACAAAAGAGAAGCATGCTAACTATTCACCCCTCTCCTCTAGTTGACCATCACATCCTACAAGTGTTGGTGGAGTTTCTTCAAGATATGCATGTACCTAGCTTGGTTGACATTTGCCTATATTTTTTGCTCTAATGTTATTGTAGTTTTCATATGATAAGTGAAGCTAGCTTCACAACAAACCTAGTTTGTGTAGAACATGACACATATCAAATACAAATATGCTAATAACTTAAATTGTTTACCTAAACATAAAAAAAATATAATTGATCTCAATCACTCATGACCTAATTGCCCTAACACTAATGGTCAAGTCTTCGCCTAAGTTGAGGACTCCCCCTCTCTTGGATATAATTTCTCAAACACAATTCACTTAAGAGTTTACTTCACAAGTCCTTTTCCATGAGGGCATCTTTGGTTAGGCTTCTTATCCCTTTAACGCACCCAAGCACTCAGCTAATTTCATATATTGTCTTTCACATTCTGCCTGCATAGTTTGCCGCCTCTAATTTAGTTGCACTCTATTGCTTTTCATCTTGTTTGTCCCTCAAATGTCTTATATCATCTTTGTCCGATCTCTTATAAACTGAGTCATCGAGTCCTCTAGAACCTTTGTCATTCCACATTATTTTCATATGCATATCCATCAAGTGCTACACGATCCTAATTTAAACTGTCCTTACATCAAATCTCATTTAAGCTTTTAGAAAATCTCATGTCATAAGATTTAATAGGCAAAGATCAAACTATTTTATTTTATTACTATGCTAAAAATAAAATAAAATGCTACAAATAAATACCCTGAAATCCTTAATTTAAACATATTGTATTTATTTAAATCCCTCAATGAGTAATTTTTAAATTTTCTATAAAGCAGATAAAGGATGGTCAACCATATTGTTTATTGTTTATGTTTCCATAAATTCGACTATTGTTTAAATTTTCTTAATGATTTAACATATAAGTTTTCTTAATAATTTAACATATATTGTTAACATCGAAGTTTGTTTGTATGCTACCCTCAAGACTGGTATAGTGAAAGCGTCTAATTGTCACCTAGATATCCATGATTCGATTTTCAATTATGATATATTTATAAAAAAAAAAAATTCTCTAAATAAGATATGCAATCAAGGGATGATGAGCCTTCCGAACACTTCCTGATTTTTCCTAGCTGCCTGGTTAATTTTTTTTTTCATGCTGCTTAAGTTTTTTTCAGGTATGTTAGTTTTTCTCACAGCCTCAAGGGGTTCTACGGACAAACCAACCTCCTACAATCAATGGCTAGCAAAGACAACAAGAGCAGTTAGATCAACTTGCAGGACGAGGGATAGTTCATATTGCGAACATCTAGTTCAATGACAAGACCACAAAAGATTCATCCCCTATGCCCCCTTGAGGTCTGCCAATGGTCATACCCTGCCCCTATTAGAATCTCAATTGGACAAGCTCAGGGCAGTGGTGTTAGAAAATCTGCAGCACTGCAGGATCATTTTCGAAAGCAAGACTGCAAGAGTATCAAGATTGAATGGTTAGTGCAGAATCTGCAGTTGCTAGTGCAGAAGGCCTTGCTTATCATGGCAGCCTCCTAGCGTTCATTTCTGGTTACTTGTTGCAGTAGGGAATTCACGTGTCTTATTGCATACACAGTGTAGGTTTATCACCACGCGTATGTCGCGCTCTTGAGACTAGCTGTTGCCAATTTGTTGAATACTACATGAGATGTTCAAATATCTTGCAACATCCACACAAGCAACAACGCCAATTTCTCAAAACCTTGTCTGCACCAACTGATGATAATTTTGATCTCCTGGTCACTCAAGTCTATAACACAGAAACAACTCTTCATAATAATTTATCGAGCAAGGATCAAATATTATTCTATCAACAACGAACTGCATTAAGGAATTGTAATTCCCTGCTCAACAAAGAACCATCTATCATTTATGCGGCACTCCTTAACAGTGGAAGCAAAGTTGGTGCGTAGAAATTGGCCGTCATCTTGAAGCAGACAGTGGATCATGTTTTCTTTGAAAGCGCCATAACATTGAAGTTCAAGGAGTCAGGAGTCATGTTGATCATGGCTTTTATAACCTTTGCTGCATCCTATCAAAAGCACTCATAGCATTAAACGTATAAGCAGAAAACAAAAATGTTGTACATGCTCGCTTGAAATTGGATAAATCCTATTAAGGTCACAACGCAAAAATTGATTCATCTTACCTCACTGCAGAGGCATCAAACATAAGTGTAATTGAACACGACTAATACATGGATGCCGATTGTTTTAAGGTGGCAGTTTTACTTGACACTTGTGCCAAACCTTAGACTGGTAGACAGCAATACCAAAAATATGCATAGATTTTGGCTAAATCATTAAGATGAAGGTTTCAAGACCAAAGTGATCGGCCAATATTAAAATAACATCCAGGATCATGTAGCAAATTTATATCTAAGCTTGGATAAACTGCCAAAAATCACAGAAAATTAGTAAGAGTAATCATGGAGAAGATTACATAGCTTTTGACCACAGACCTGAACAAAAGATATGGAAGTTTGACTCACAAATGATATGTTTACAATCATTTTGAATATCTAGAGAAGTTGCATATGTGACAGAAGGCTTGATCATCAAAAACACTAACTTTTAGGAAATGAAGATACATATATCTACTAGTGGGAAGTTATCCAGTGTGCATGACAAAGTTGGAGCAATATAGGTAGCGACCACAAGGCAGACACAAACACCGAAGGCTTGCTTACTTGGAGAGAGTATGGATTCAAAGAGACAGGTAGGGGATAGGATACAAATCTTATTTACATAAGCATAGAGGCAAAGAGAAGGGAATGAAAGAGGGATCCCTCGGTCATTTTTTTCCATCAAAAGTGATATGTCCCGATGTTCAAAATCTCAAGTCATACTAAAGTTTCGGTCTTGAATTAAAACAATACCGTTTCAATAAGGTGCCAATGTTTTGATGAATAACCAGTAGTAGATTGGAATTGAACAAGGAAGGAGATGAAGTGCAGTGTGTCGAGAATGATTTTAATAAATCATTCTAATAAATGATGCTAATAAATTATCTAATAAATTATCAAAATTCGATATCACTTAGTACAAAGGATGTCCCCTTCTTTTGCTTCATCTCCTTCCTCCAAACTCCATCCAATCTATCGCTAGCACTATGCATCAGAGTATCAACACAATGTTGGAACAATATCTTTTAAGTCAAAGACCGAAACTATGGCACAACTCGAGATTTAGAAATTTATAACTTTGGTGCCGAGTGATATCAAGTTCCAGTGATTTACCGAAATAATATGTTTCGACCATTTCACCTGGCATGGTATAAGATTTCAAACCATGTTGTGTCCCAAAGAAGAGATTAGAAGGGAAGAGAGGGAAGTGACATTAACCTAGACTTACAATCTTTTTCTTGGATGACCCTTGTTCATCACCATTGCATGCCAGCACACCATTGCCACCAAAGCCACCTTCCTAACTTGGGATGGACAGAAACTTGAAGAAGAAAGTATATATGGAATTTTCATTCTCCCCTTGCTCCTCATCCAAATAAACATAATTTTCTCTCCTCTCTTGTCCTCCCCCTTTTCTCCTTCCTTTCTTTTATGTTCAATCTTGATCCCTCCAAGTAAACATAGTTTAAGAAGGGTACGTGGAGAGCTTCCATGTATCAACTGGTGAAAGGAAAACCCCTCTAGGTGGCTAACCATATCACTATCAGTTAGGACCATTTGCTCCGTGAGGTGAGCTACCTGAGCATGATAATAGACTTCAAAATTTGATAATTGATGTGTCTTGGATTGATTTACCTTGCTCAAATGAAGGTTTAAGGGAAAATTACTCAAAATAGACAAGAATTCAATGGCCAATGCAAAAAAAAAAAAAAAAAAAAAAAAAAGGCTCCTATTGTCAATTCCAGTATCCAATACTCTTCAACATAATTAATAAGCCAAAGAGGGAGCTGATCAAGGTAAAGGGTATGCTGGGTCATAGGAAGCAGTGAGTTGCCTCGGGGAAGTTGAGCCCAAGAAAATAGGTGTTGGACCAATAAAAGCATCATTGCCTATGGATGTTGGGCTGAATGATGAGTTAAGCAACAAGTATTGGATCAATAAGAGTATCCATACCAACTTCCTTATCCAAAATGCATAATTTAGGGTAAAAAAGTCACTTTATTAAATTTGGATATCCACTTTTCACTACACCATATATCAACTTCCTTATTTTTTTTTCTCCCTCCTCTATAATATTTAGGGAATGAAATTCATTCCCTAAATTTAGAAAAGTATTTTTCATAAATACTAAATTTAGAGAATGGATAAGGTAGTTGATGTAAAGGTTTTTTAGCTATCCTATCTAAAATTTAGGATAAAATCTTTGGATAGGGTAACTAATGCGGATGCTGTAAGAGCATTGCGATCATGCTAACAGATGAACATAATAATGAAAGGGTAGTCTTGCTGTAGTGGCAAGTGATTTCTAGTGGGACTTTAGGCTTAGGTCCGTGACAAAAAGATAAATAAATAACAATAGGGTGGAGAGAAAGAAAGAATGACTTGATTATGATTTGAGTTAGTGATTTTGGAGGCCATCTCACCCACCAGACTAGTGATTTTGTGTTAGAACCTTTTGCAGAGAGAAAGCACAAAGACAAGATGGATAATTGGCTTAATGTTCACTTGGCATTGACTCAATACAATCATTTAACATAAAATGCTTAATCTGACATAACAATAGGTATTTGATTGCGTTTTGTAAGACTTTGAACTTAGATATTGCTAACATATTAATACCAGAAACAGATGAATTTAGGTAAGTAGTTTCAAATTTTTAAGTCTGGTATCTGTCAGACTATCAAAGACCACCGTGGACAAGAAATTGGAGTAATTCAATTATGTTTTTCCCCCACAGGAACTAGGTTCCTAAGTTATTACTCAAATGCCAACCAATGCTCAGAACAAGTAATTCTATTAAGATTTCAGTATAGGAAAGGAAAGGAAAAGGATACATGAAAAAGTTGTCATTATCAGTCCAAAAAATTGAGAAAGTAATCTGAAATTCTGTTTAGATTATTTTTTGTCCAACTACATCCTTTGCTTAAGGTTTATTCCAACTACACATAAAAGTAATAACCAAGAGACATGGAAATGAATTTACCTGTAATAAGTTATCTGGGGATGATGGACCATGACTTACTGGTTTAGACTTCACTCCATCAAGTTCGTAAAGCTCTCCTGGAAATACATCAAGATTATGGAACTTTGCATAGACAGTAGATAATATGGATCCTTAACTTGTACACATTCATACAGTCTCTAAAACATATCCAAACCAGCAACTTAATATCATAAGTCTAGACTTTGGTTTAGCTAAATGAATAAATTGTACTAAGATGTGTTTGCCTACATCTAATTAAATCTTGAAAATTCTTAGTATTAACATATGACATCAAGCAATTGAGCTATGACATCAAGTTTTTAACGAGCGTATGCAAGAAAAATATGGTAAATTTGCCCTATAATGCATATGCAATATGTGAATGCGTATATGTACTCCATATTCTTAATATCCAAGTCATGTTTATCCCAACTCCCAACTATTTATCCTCATTGAGCTCGATGCAAAGCTATAGCACTGCAGTATCCAATTTAATGAAATTGTTTGTTACTAGAGCAACTAATGTTTTCTGCATCCTTTTATACCTCACACCTGCTCTAATAGATTCAATTTGCTTATTATAGAATCTATTGGTAGTCTTTCAATATATTCATGCCATCTCAAATTATTCTCTCATTTTATCATCTAGTAAAATTATGGCTAATTTCTCTTGAATATTAATATTCTTTATTGTATCATTTTTAGTAACTTCATGCATTTTCTTTTTCAAATCTATTATATTAATTTTTTGTACATATTTCTTAACAATGTAATCCTTTAATATATAAAGTATGGCGCATGGTGACACAATCTTATAAAAAATTTCTTTTAGTCCAAGGGGATAAAACAATCAGAACTTCTTTATTTAGATCATTCATTCTTTATCATATTAATAATATAGATATCTATATCCATTTCTTACAAAATAATAAATCAAATATCTAGAAATATTTATAGGATTTCATATCTATTCATCTTAGCTATTTCAATATTCTTTTTATTAATGAAATTATATTTGATTTATTGAAGGGGAGCCTTGGCGCAACGGTAAAGTTGTTGTCATGTGACCAAAAGGTCACGGATTCGAATCCTGGAAATAACCTCTTGCAAAAAATAGGGTAAGGTTGCGTACAATGGAGCCTTCCCCGAGACCCTGCATGACGGGAGCTTCGTGCACCGAGCTGCCCCTTTTTTTTATATTTGATTTATTCAATTTTAGTTTTAGATATATTAAAAGCTTTATTTTCTAAAGTATTTCTTCCATAAATCAAGTTTCGAATTTCACATAATTACACTCTCATTAGCTTACACAATATTGTCTAATACGACGAAAATGGCTAATCTTGAATACATTTACTTCATCAAATACTACAAATACAAAATAATAATAATAATAATAATAATAAAGATTTAGAACTAACCCCTGATGTAAATTCACAACACAAAAAGATCATGTCATACTCCAAGTAGCTTCAACACTTGTAAGAACACAATGAAGTATATTTTTTATCCTATCAATATAATTAAATTCAATAGTTTCCCCCAAATTATCTTGTTTGTCAGATTTTTTTGTACTACCATATCTAGGTTTTCTCAAAACCTAGAGGATTTTAATAGGAAGAGAAATAGGCATGTAGGACTAAGAAAGGAGGAATATGATAGAGTGTATGAGAACTAATTTTGAAACAGAAAGAAATAAAGAAGGAAAAGTTATCTTGAATTTTGTAATAACATATGAACTTATACTAACTAATATTTTTCAAGAAGAGAGCACATCTAATTACTTTCAACAGTGAGAACAACAAGTCGCAAATTGACTAATTGGAAGAAGAGATAGAAAAATTTATAAAGATTGTACGGCCGTTATTGGAGAAAAGTTAATCACTCAACAAAGGTTAGTGGTGTTAGTACGCGTCTCAAGTATAATATCATGAAAAATATGCATCTCCTCGATCAAGTGGTGAAAAATAAAGAATGAAAAGCAAAGTATATTTAAGGAGAGGATAAAAGCACAAATATTATGAGAAATAAATGGTGTCTTGAATATAACATAGGATAAAATGACATCAAATTTTAAAAATAGTAGTAGCTAAGAGCATACTCAATGAGTCAAAAGGATAAGTACTACTACATAAAGAATCTTAGTGGTGGAATGAACAAGTACAAGATAAATTGAAGGGGAGAAAACAGCCTATAAGTTATTGTACACTTGTACAAATAAAAAAAAACTTACAGTAGCCAAGAAGAAGGCTCAAAAAGAAATGAGTCTTGATACAAAAAGGGGGAAAGGGGCATCTATACAATAGTTAAAGAGAGAGGGAAAAACAAAGGATCTTATATAAAATGCATTAAAAATGAATTCGATAGGGTACTAGCGAAAGATGAGAAAAAAAAAATAATGGAAAAGGTATTTTCATCAACTTTTTAACGAAGGATAGGTGACTAATTTAGCTTAGAAAATTTAAATAGGTTAGAAGAGTATAGAAATTTAAAGTTTTATCGGGGAATTCAAATTTTAGAAGTAGAATAAACATTAAATGAAATGAAAAATAGAAAAGCAATTAGACCAGATGATTTTCCAAGTGGTATGGAAATGTCTAAGGAAGCAAGGTATCGAATGGTTTACGAAATTATTCAATTTGATATTGAAAACAAAGAAAATATATAATCAATGGAGAATAAGTACTTTAGTCCCTCGTATAAAAATAAAAACGTACAAAATTGTGCTAATTATAGGGCATTAAGCTAATGAGTTATAGTATGATATTTTAGAGAAATGATATAAAAATATTAAGAAAGAAGGCTAATGTAACTCAAAATCAATTCAAATTCATATTTGAATGTCGACAATAAAAGTCAAACATCTTCTTAAACAACTGATTTAAAAGGATAAAGAAAAAAATCGGAGTTACATATGGTATTCATTTTGCAAAAGAATGGAAGAGTTGATAGAGATGTTTTACATTGGTACAAGTAAAATGGTTGAAATGAAGGAGGACCTCAAGTATTCTTTATGATGGTAAGATACCCCGAAAGTTTAAAGAGAGATTCTACAAATCGGAGATTAGACCTACTGCACTATATGAAACAGAATGTTTAACTATGAAACGAGCACACAAGCCAAAGATGAAGTCACATAAATGAGGATGTTAAGGTGGATCATGTCAACGTTATGCTAATTTATAAATCTCGGATCATGCTAATTTAAATCTATGACTAGAAAGATACTAATTTCAATCTTTGACTAGAAAGATACTATTTCTATCATGTCAATGTTATGATGTAGGGTGACAGTGACAAATTAGAAGTTGAAGGAAGAAAGAGATGAAGCAAAGAAAAAAGACATTGTCTGTGTTGAGTTATATTGAGTTTTGATAATTTACTGAAATGATATATTTTGACTACTTCGTCTAGCATTGTACAAGATTTAAAACTATACTCGATACAAACAATGTCTTCTTCCTATGCTTCATCTCCTTTCTTCAACTCCAAATACATTACTAACATCATGCATCAAAACATTGGCATGATACCAAAATAGTATCGTTCCAGAAACTTCGACACTACTTAAGATTTTGAACCTTGGATAAGAGAGTTGTCAACAATAAAGGAAGAGTAATAGGATAGTCTGAGATTAAGGTTGATATGCCAACTATGCTTGGTTATCGGTGTCAATGAAAATTTTAATTTTTTTAAGTAGGGCATAGTTATAAGCTTCATATTCTATGAAGATATGTCAATTTTAGTTGATTATGATTTCATATTTTCCAACATAATTATGAGAAGGAAACAACTTGTATCTAATTAATCAGATCTAACTTCTTTAATCAGATCTGCGTCTTCTTTCATCGCAGATTCTTCGTCTTCTCTCATCGCGGCGTGCTTTCGGTAAGTTTTTATTTTTTGTTTCTGTTAATTTATTTTTTTGTTTCTTTGTCGTCGCGGCAACTCTCCGACAACGCTGGACGCGTCGCAAGGCGTCAAATGCTGCCGGAAGCGTCGCTGGATGCATCCGGCAAAGTCTGGCGTTGCTTCCAGCAACGTCGGTAGCGTCACGATGCTTCTGGCTGCGCCGAAAGCTTTCCGCGACGCTACCGGCACCACTGGAAGCAACGCCGGACTTCGCCAGATGCACCGGACTCGTCCGACGACGCTTCCGGCGGTGCCGGAGGCCTCCCGCAAGGCGCCGGTGGCGTCCGTGCAGTCACGCGACGGCGTTTTTTTTTTGTTTTGTAATTTTTTTTAGATTTAATAAATTAAAGCAATTCCTAAATGGGATAATTTCAATAATAGGATTCATAAAGCCTAATAGGATAATAGGATTCAATAATAGATTTAATTTTTTTAATAAATATTATTAAATATTAATTTATATAACAAATTTAAAAAATTATAATAACTATTATCATTTATCAGATCTAAAAATATAAAAAAAATATTTTAAATTTTAAAAATTATAATACATATTATTAATTTATATAAATCAGTTTTAAAAATATGAAAATTAAATTAAAATTTTAAAAATTCCAATAAATATTATTAATTTAATAATTTATATATAAAACAGATTTAAAAATATAAAAAATATAGTTAAAATTTAATTTTTTTAAACAAATATCTAATAAATTTTTTTAATTAGATTAAGATATATAAATATTCTCAGACTTGTTAATGCTATATTTCATTATTTTGTATCGTATGACAAAAATTAAATTTTATTATCATGTTATGTTGTTATATATAATTTTTTCAGATTATCTATTATCATAATGGCAAGCAATCCATCTTCGACAACATTTGTCACTCAACCCGAATCCGGGATTCTTAGAAGAAAGTCAAAATGACATTGGATGGGAGTTTGGGATATTGATTGATCCTAAGAACCTCGACAAAATTAAATGCAAATTATGTGGAAAAATAATGTAGGGAGAGTGTATAGGATAAAGGAACACATTGGAAATATACCTGGAAATGTATCTAGTTGTCGAAAAGCATCTCAAGAAGACAAAAATAAGTGCAAACAGGCTATTTTAGAAGGGAGGAACAGAAAGAAGAACAAAATAATGGAAGAACAAAGTTGTAGAGCAGAGGTGGCTATTTCTCTAAACGAAGAAGGTGGTTGAAATTGAAGGGATGGATGGAATTAAAAAACCTCTTCCACTTGGCCCCATGGATAGATATGCATCGGCAATTACTCCAGAAAATGCAGGCTCTAGTGGAAGTAAAGTACTTCGCCAAAAAAATATAAATGAGGCTTTTTCAAAGAGAGAACTCAACAAGTTCAACAATATGTTGGGAGATGGGTTTATGAAAATGGAATCTCATTCAATGTTGTTGATAATGATAGCTTCAAGCAACTAATGGAGGCAGTGGGTCAATTTGGACCAGGATTCAAGCCTCCAACTCAATATCAACTTAGGGAGCCACTATTGAAAGCCGAAGTTAAAAGAACAAAACAATTGCTGAAGAAACATGAAGAAGAATGGGCAAAGAATGGACGCTCGATCATGACAGATGCATGGAGTGATAGAAAAAGAAGAAGCATCTTAAATTTGTGTGTTAATTGCAAGGAGGGTACTACATTTTTAGAGTCTAAGGAGTCTTCAGACGAGGCGCATATAGCTGAACTTATTTTTGAGTATGTTGACAAGTGTGTTGAACAAGTAGGAGCTCAAAATATTGTTCATATTGTAACAGACAATGCCACCAACAATATGGTTGCAGCTAAATTGATGAGAGAAAAGCGACCTGGGATTTTTTGGAGTTCATGTGCAACTCACACGGTTAATCTCATGCTTGAAAGTATTGGCAAACTTCCACGATATAAAAAGTTATTGAGCAATCCAAGTCTTTTACCATTTTCATCTATGCTCACCATAAGACTATCATTCATGAGAAGTTTCACGAAGAAGAGAGACATAGTCCGGGAGTTACCAGATTTGCATCAAATTTCCTCACATTGCAAAGTTTGATTGAAAAAAAAGTTAGTTTAAGGGTCATGTTTACAAGTGATATGTGGGAGAAATGTAAATGGTTAAAAACAAACAAAGGAAAATTGGCTTACTCTACAATGATGAGCATGAGTTTTTGGAATGGTGTGACACTTTGTTTGAAAATATTTGCTCCTTTGGTAAGAGTTCTTCGATTGGTAGATGGAGATAGAAAACCATCGATGGGGTTTCTATATGGGGAGCTTCTTCAAGCTAAAGAAGATATTAAGGTGGCTCTGAACAACGTGGAATCAAATTATCAGTCTATCATAGTCATTATTGAGTTAAAAATGAAGGATAGACTTGATACATCATTGCATACCACTGCTTTTTTGTTGAATCCTTATTTTTACTATAAAGATAGTTCTATTGCTCTTTATGAGGAGGTCGCGATGGGGATTTTTGAATGCATGGAAACTTTACATACCAATGAGTTAGATCTACAAGATACAATTATTAACAAGGAATTTTCAAAATATAGAGATAAGACTAGATTATTTAGAAAAACATTGGCAGCAAAAGTATATGAAAAAAATAATGATACATTTGATCCATTTGCATGGTGGAGTACATACAGTGCTCACACACCTAACTTGCTAAGGGTGACATTGAGGATACTTTCATTAACTACAAGTTCATCTGGGTGTGAAAGAAATTAGAGTACATTTGAAGGAGTAAGTTTTAAACTTTCAGTCTTTAATTAAATTAGCTATAATTTTTAACGTCTATACTCTATATTCAGGTACTAACTATAATATCTACTTTCTCTATTTTTTTTTAGATTCATACAAAGAAAAAAAATAGGTTGGATGCCAACAAGTGAACAATCTAGTATTTGTCTAATTTAATGCTAGATTGTTGAACAAACAAAAAAGAGAAAAAGAAAGGAATGTCAATGTCCTTCTTGCAAAAGATGCTTCAAATGCATAAGGTTGGATTATGGATGGTGGGGAAGATGATGAAGTTGAACTAGGTTCCAGACTCACTTGGCAAATGGTTGATGAAGCAAGTGGAGCAGATGAAAATCTACAACTCCGAAGAAGCTCTAGAGTGAGAGAACTTCATGAAGATGATTTTGCATCCGAAGAAGAAGAGGAGGATCACAATAATGATATTGAGTTTGTGTCCGATGAAGAACAAGTTATTAAAAATTATGAAGAAGAAGTAGAATAAATATAAGTCTATGAGATATTATTAGTTGTATAATTTTGAACTCATTTTGTTAAGACATGATTTATGTTATTCAATAATTATATTTTGCTTAGTGGTTACTGGTTCACAATGCATTATAATCTTGAATTGAACTATTGCTACTATTTTCTAATGTTTTCCACCACTAAAGTTGTTTTAGCTTATAGCACAATTTTAAAATTCAAGTTGCATATATGTTCTACTGTTTACTACATGATTATGATAACTTACTACATGTTCTACTGTTCAACTGTTTCTTTTACTCGTATTTACTAAGTCTAGTATATTTCCTTTGCACAAAACTGTTAGTTTTCTTTTATAGTTTTCCATTTTTTAGTATTGGAAAGTATGCATTTATTTCAACATACATAGTTAGATCTCCATTGCTATGAAATTGTTTAAGACAACATTTAGATTTGCATATGACATTGTCCATAGTCCACATACAACAAGGGATACCGAGGAATCCGCCTAGCGGCGCCTAGTCCCCGCCTAGACGATCTAGGCCCTAGGCGCTGGTCTGTCGCCCGACTAGCGCCTAGCGAATTTTAGAACCTTGAATTTAGCATTTACTCCTTCACGTGTTGCATTTACCAAAATAATATCATCTGCAAACAATATGCACCACGGTACTATGTCTTGAATGTGCCGAGTTCGTCCATAATTAGTGTAAAAATATAAGGACTTAGAGCTGATCCTTTATGTAACCCTATCATTATTAGAAATGCTTCAGTTACTCTGCCTGAAGTCTTTACTCTGGTTGTTACATCCTCGTATATATTCTTAATTAGTTCAATATATGTTACACTAACACCTCTCTTTTCTAGAATTCTCCATATAATTTCTCTTTTGTTCCATAAAGTTTTATAATCTACTTAACTAAGAGAATGGGAGCCACACTAGTCTTCTATAAACTGAGACTTGTTTTTCTTTCAGATTCTACAATATTGAAGTAATTTCAGATTTAAAGGTATTAGAGAAATTAATAATGCTTATGATTTGTTTTAGATAATTTCTTAACATTTGATAAATACATGCACTCATTATAATTTTTCTTAATTATGAGCACTATAAAAGGTAGATCCGCTACCTTAGCGGCCCCCCTAGTGCCGGCCCCACGGATATGGAGGGAGGTTCATGCCGGTACATAGGCCATAGGCGCATGGCGGGATAAACCTCAGGTTATCAGTTCCTGAGAATCGACCCCTGGCCATTACGCCAGAGATACCATGCGCCCACCGTCTGTGCTACGCCCTGGGGGCTTAATTATGAGCACTATAGATTCTACATGTTGTAACAATTACATACTAAACATTCTAAAAACTTCATTTCATTCTGAATTATGCTCTAGTTTTATATACTTTTGTTGGTGATGTAACGCCCCCGCCCCGGCCCGGGCAGGCCCCACCCGAACCGAACCGGGAACGCTACCATAATTACCCATCGGGTTGACGACTAGCTCGACAAACCACCGGAGGTCCTTTCAGCATGCTTTGTCCTCACTCGCACGCACCCCGGAAAACTTCCTAGGAGGTCACCCATCCTTAGATTTCTCCAAGCCAAGCATGCTTAACTTTGGAGTTCTTAAGTTTGGGCTTCCGAAAAGGAAGGTGCACCTTGATGATATGGATGGTACCATCTAACATTTTAAGTAATACTTAACCAGAATCTCAGAACTGGGGTATTACAGGTGATTTGATTGATACAATGTGTTTAGAAATGATTTCAAATTTTAAATGTTTCTTAAATCTTTATATATTATAAATAAATATGATTCATGAACTACAAGTTCTACATAATTCATGAATTTTTAGTTTGAACATTATAACTTAAACTTTGTTTACTAATTGAGGTCAGTTAATTGTCACCTTTTAACTTTTAAAATGAATGTAAATTTTTAGATTTATGTAATTGGATTTAAAATGTTCATGAGCATTTAATAGAATCTTCGTTTATTGTACAAAACTTTTGAATGTAGTGAAACAATTTAAAATTTTCTTGTTTGATTTTAATTTAGTTTCCCTTCCTACACATAACAACAATTATTAGAATGATCAATGGTCAAAAAAAATATATATATAGAGATCTAAGCTATTTCAGTTTTTGTAAAAATGTAGAATATGGAACTCAAATCAAACTCTATCAAATTTAAAATTTTGATATTTTTATAAAATTAAATTTGAATTTGAAATTATTTTATATTTGTAAATTGAACTGGATAGAATTTTAAAAAATAATTCCATTAGTCCATATTGATTGCAAAATGTTTTAATAACATGAATTAAAAATAAAAAAATACTTGTATTCAACTTAATAAATAAATTTTCATTTAATCAAAGCCAGGTGTTGAATTCGGTAAATTATTGAAACTCAATATCACTCAACTCAAATAATGTCATAGGAAGTAAATTATTGAAACTCAATATCACTCAACTCAAATAATGTCTCATTCCTATGTTTCATCTCCTTTCCAATCTATCATCAACACCATGCACCGAAATATGCACAATACCGAAATAATATTATTCTAGTCAAAAATTGAAACTCCAACAAAGCTCGATATTTTGAACATTGGTGTCGAACCTAGTTGCTTTTTGACACAAACAAAAGCTAAGAAAAGGCAGAAGAAGCTCAATACAACCTTCTTTAGAAAATAATTCCTATGATTTTATAACTATTATTAATGATATATTATGTTTATTTAAATAATAATTAACAATTTATTTATAATAAAAATGTATCTATTTAAAAAATTAAAAAATAACCTTAAAAACAAAATCAAGATAGTGCAAATCGCGACCACAGAGGACCGCGACACCGTCCACACCCTAGTAGAGTCGTAACCTTGCGACAACCTCGAGCGTGGATGGTCAATGTGCCCTTCGTACCCCCTCCGTGCCCCCGCAGACCCTAGCACCCTCCTCAACCTCAAGGTGTCCTCGTGAGGCCGCCGTGAGGTTACAACGGCCTCGTGGTCAAGATGCCTATAAGGTACTGGTGTCGGTCCTGTGTCGAAACAATAAATACCACTAGTTTTGGGAAGCATGACACTATTTCAAACCCTGATTAAATCACTTGTTTTTTTTTCATGTCTAGAAAGTGTCTTTTTTATCATAGTGAATATATTATCATCATTGATGATGACTACTAAAGTCAAAAGTTTGCAAGCATACATTCTAAAGCACTTAAAAACCAAAGATCTTGTGAACTTAAAGTATTTTCTTAGCAAAGGTTATTCACTCAGAGACAGTGAACATTATCTTTAGTCGAGGAAAGCAAGTTAATATTTCCATACATCCTAAACATATGCAATGTTTTAAATGGCAGTTGAGGTGTCCGCCCAAGTAGGAGGCAGACCTCAACCGCACCGCATTTGTGAAAGGCTATGGTTTAGGTGGTGATCAAAGTCAACTTAAGTTTAAAAAAAAACTTTGATTTTTCCACCTGCCTCAAACAGCTGCCGCTGCCATAGCAATCAAACTATTTCGGCTTCGGAAGAGAACTGGATGATTCTTCAAGGCTCGTCACCGGGCTTGGGTGATGTGTGTGGGCTCACGTGAGTTCACCAAGTGAGGCGATGGGTCCGAACTCATCGTCAGGCTCAGGCAACTGGTCAGACTTGTCCTCGAGATCAGACGACGTGTCCGGACACGTCCCCCGGCTTAGGTGACGTGTCCGGACGCATTGCCAGGTCCAGCGACGTGTCTGAGGCCAAGCCCGAAACATCAAACAGCACGTTTTTTTAACTTAGGATTTCATGGAAACTCTAGATTAATAATTTTAATCAAGCTATGATTGAGATAATTTAAATAGATTTAATTAAAGTCTAATAAAATTATACTGTTAATTTTATATATACATATATATATATATATATAATTTTTTAATTATTTTAAAAAAAATTTAGATTAGTTTTTTTATTTTTAGTTAATATATTTTATAGTAATATTTTTTAAATTTCTTATCCTTTATTTAATTATTGAAATTTAATGGCGGAGAATGGATAGTAAAATAATATTATGTATAAAAATAATAACAAAAATTCAACCGCATAGGCGGCTCCACCACTGCCTACCGCCATTTAAATGAAAATAGGAGTTGTTATTTGATCCAAGTAACTTACATCCACTAGGCTTAATATCTCATTTTTGTGTGTGATTGACCAATTATTTAAGCACTATTGTTAGGATCGATGTGGCTAGAAGGGGTAAATATTACTTGGAATTAAAAAATTTCTTTTTTGATCTTATAAATGCAAAGCTTGGATAATCAGATAATCAGATAACAATTAATATCAAAGATATGCAATGGGAAAAAAACAATCAATAGTAAGACAATGTGTTGAACATGGTTTGATCAAGTGCTACTTCATGGCCTATGACTCAAGGTAAATTACACTTCAAAATCCCTTATATGAAATAAGTTCCCATTGTAGCATAGACACACACATCTTTCTCGTTTACAAATGATATGAAAGTAATGCATAAAAGATAATTGAGTGCTAAAGGAGGTGAATAGTACTTTTAAAAATTTTGAGAAATTTTAAAAGCTTTAAAGAAATTATTTAAAAATCTTATTGAAATGAGATGCACAACGGAATAGAAATTTAATTTTTCAATGGTTAAAAAATAAACATGTTTTATGAAAATAAAAGTAATAAAGATAAAAGGTAACATGATTCAGAAACCTTAAGTCCCTACTCCACGGCCTATGATTCATTAGGTGAATCAACCCTCAAGAAACAACCACTATTGTTTCTTCTTTTTGAAAACCTTTAGAAGCGGAGAAACCTTTACAACACTTTGACTTAGTTTGACTTGAGAATAATATTAAAATAAAGTGTAGAAAGTCAAAAGCAATGTAGCAAGCAAGCAATAGAAATATAACTTAAAAAATAATACTGAAATACATAAATATAGAGAATTGTCTGGGATATGAATGTGCCATTGTGTGCAGAGAATTTCTAGAAGGAAGAATTGAGAGTTTTTTTAATTGCAATGAACGTATGTTGAGTGAATTGGACGTGCAACATAGGCCTCTATTTATAGTTGCAGTTCGATTTGATCTGGTTGACCAATTTATCCATCCTGGTCAACCAAATTGAGAGATTTGATTGTTATCCATAGCAGCAATTATCCTATTCTATTCGACTAACTTCATTCTAGTCGACCAACTTATCTGGTCGACCACCACTTTCGGATTCTAATCAACTAGATTGACTGCCACATAAGCGCTTTGTTTGGTTCACTTGTCAATTATGTCATCTGGTCAACCACATGGTATATGCTAGTCGACCAATCCAAATAAGTTTCGCTATTCAGACTTTATCTTTTTGCTTCATCGAGCATGTGGTCAACTAACACTCTTCATGTGGTGGGCCAACTCAAATAAGTTTCAAGTTTTGATGTTTTTCTCTGATCTTTTCTGGGAGCCACATCAATTGCTTGCCAAGCAAGTCGTCAATTAGTACTATTCATGTGGTCGACCACGTCCATATGGCTTTATTTGTTGATTGATCTCCTACTGACTTTGACATCTAGTCGACCACCCATCACCATATGGTTGACCAACTTTGAATAAATTAGAATTACTTGATTCGTGCCCAAACATAAACTAGCTGCCAATGTGGTCAACTAAGTCCTACAATTTGATCCACCAATATTCTATTTTCCAAAATAGTAATAGACAAATATAGAATATTTGAAGTAGATAAAATAACAGTGAATGATGTTGAATAATGATAATTTTGATCAAACTTGATTATGGCTTAAGAAGTCAAATATAGTGGACTAAGTGTTTTGATCTCAGTTAACTCTTGTCAATTGCCTCTTTCACTTTTACTTCGAAACTCCTATTAGACAAGTTCCTATGTTACAAGAGGCTACCTTGCTCCCTCATAGCATGCTTTACCAGAAGGTTCTTTCCTGAACTTGGTAATTTTGCCTAGTATTCGATTGTGCTCAACCTATCATGTAGTCCTCAATCTACTGGGGCTTTTAACTTTGTCAAATGTTCGGTCCAATTGACTCATTTGGGGTCTTTTCTCCTACCAACTCCTGTTGGTCTTTTCCATTGTTCCTGCAACATTCCTATGAAGTTTTTCTGCACCTACACGCACACATGATGTTAGCTCACACAGTGACTAATGTTACATCACATAATAATTAACTTTAAATCATTTGTCATACATTAAAAGATTACTTAGTGTCTCCTTACACCAACAATAGTAATAGAAACAATATAAATGAACCAAGACTATCCCCTTCAAGGCTATCGAGAACACTTCTAAAATGCAAGTTAAAAGCTTGTCATTAATCCAAATTCTTGTATTTCGTTTATAGTTGTAGTTTACAATACTTGAAAATAATTTGCACATCAATACTAAAATGTCGATTTTGAATACTTATATACAAACGTAGGAACTCTTTCTTCTCCAATCGACTCAATATCCATCCAATCAACTCAATCTTCATCACTTGACTCAAAATCATATTAGCCGACTCAACTCAATAATTCCTTCTCCACCAACAATTGTGTCTTCAATCAACTCGCATTGTTCATCAATCCATTCAAATATTTAGTTTTTGACTCCAACCTCATCAATCGACTCACATTGTTCATCAGTCAACTCAAATTTTTAGTTTTTAAATCCAACTATCAATCGACTCATCTGGATAGTCCTTTAACCTTTTCTTGTTACGACTATCTTTAATCAACTCAATTAGCATTCAGTCAATTCACTTGAATAACCTTGTGAACTTTTTGCATCTTATGGTCCTTTTGTTGTATCTCAATCAACTCAAATCATATTGCCACGTATGCCATTTAGTAAAGAACAAGTCTTGAGTCGACTCACAACCATTCTAGTCGACTCAACTCAACCAAACATAACTTGAGTCAATTAAGTTGTCAACTTTAGTCTACTCAAGCCCAAACAAAATATTTTTGTTCACAAGCAATGACTATCGAGTCGACTTGACTATTTAGTTGATTGAGAAACTTTTAGTCACACGAATCGACTTGACTTCAAGCTTATTCTTTGACTTTGTGCCAAACCACATGTTCTTTGGTCAGTTATATGCCTAAGTAGAAAATTTGTAGCCAAAAAGGTCAAAATGACATTCACTTGTACTCTTATTTCACATTCCTTGATGTTGATGATATTCCTCCCTCGAATGCTTCTCGACAAGCCTTTAATCTTTAGGAGTATTCTAGCTTTCCATGCTAGCCCTGCCTTCAAGTTTTACTCAATCGATCAGGTCCTTAAGTCATTGAATCAACATGTCACAAACATATCTTCCTCGACACTTATCGATTAATAGCTATTTGCTCCACAAACAATCTACTGAGAGTTCACTCCTGTAAAATTTCATTGTTTGCCGATGCCAAGGACTTCTTAGATTTCTACCAACACCTATTAAACTTCTTCCACGTTTGCCAAACACCCCATGGACTTTTTCTCTGCTACCTTGACTCACTTAGACTTCATCTGCCAAGCATCTAATCACTCTAACCAACTTGAACTCTTTTAAGTATCCAGCCAACTTGATGTAATTTCTAAAGTTCTTGCGCAACACACTTGACACTCATTACTAAGTTTAACTTGAACCTTTTACCAACAACTTCAAAATCATATATGCCAACAATCTCCCTCTTAACTTAAGTCTCTAAGACACGATTGTACCAACAAGTATATCATGATTAGTAGGAAGCAGGGTATGAAATGTCGTTTCGTGCCGCCCGGCACAGACGGTTTTTACCGTTCCGCCGGGCGGGCGAAACCGGCACGAGAGGTGTCCCCGTCTCGGCGGCGCCAGAGGAGACGCGGGACGGCTCCGGCGGCGTCCCGCGACGCCTTCGGCGCCGAAGGCGTCGTGCGCAACCCCTTCTGTGGCGCCGAAGGTCTCCGGCAGGGTCGCCGGACGGTTCCAGCGACCCTTCCAGCACCGCAGGATGCCCCCCGCGAGATCGCCCGCGATGATCGCGAGATCGCCCGCGATGATGGCAAGATCGCCCGCGATGATCGCGGGATCGCCCGCGATGATCGCGGGTGATCTCACGTACGCAGATTTTTTTTCTTTTTTAATAATTATTTATTTTATTTAATTAATTTAAACAATTCCTAAGGAGGATGTGTGATATTTCAAAGAGACTTTTATAAACCCTAATTAAATTATCCTAATAAAATATATAAAACTTAAAATAAATTAAATAAATTTTATTAATTAATATTCTGAAAAAAAATAATGTTTTAAATTTTATTTAAAAAATTTAAAAAATGTATAATAATTCTTATTTATATTCTAATATATTTTTTATTATTTTAAATTTCATTTAAATTTTTTAAAAAATTCTAAAAAAATTAAAAAAAAAAATCTAATAAATTATATTTATATTCTGATATTTTTTTTATTTTTTAAATTTTTTTACTTGATTTTTTTTACTATTTAAAAGATATATTATTTAATTAATAATTAATTAAATGAATAAATAGTTAATTTATATAATCATTAATATAAAGTAATATCTTGTATTAATTTATATACTTATTATTATTATTATTATAGATACTTTCATTTTAATTTGAATTATTGATATATCAATTCTATTTAAATAAAATTATTTTTAATTATTTTTTCTAACAATATTAAATTATTCAATAATTGAGAACTTATAATAAATCAATATACAACTTATTTTTATATACACAATAAACATATTTATCTTATAATTATATAGATAAATAAAAAAATACCGAAACTGTATCGGCACGACACGATACGATACCGAAACTTGTACCGTTCCGGTTTAAGACCGAAACCTTGGCACGGGTCGAAATTTATACCTTGGTAAGAAGTGACCTTAAAAATTATAAGGGATTCCAGAATGCTCTAGGAAAATGTCTTTTATATTGTGACCATGATCATTTACACATTGTATGTTCATTGCCATGTTAAGTGTAAAGATAGAGTAGAGCTATAGGTCCTGTTGTGTATAAGCTTATCTAGATCAAAGAGTTAATGATCGAGATAACTTTCCTAGTAAAGCAATAAAGTTACATAGTGATACTCAAGTTGTCATGTGGATTGCTTCCATCTTGTCCATGATAAGATCATGAAATATATTAAGAATGAATCTCACTTCACCCAGAAAAAGGTGTGGTCCAAGAAGATCTTCACAGCTTTTGTAAATCAAATGATCAACTAGCTAGATTTGTTCACAAGTCGATGTGGCATTCTAGAATCACCCTTCATCACATATATTTCCTTCCAAGCCCTTTGCATCTTCGGATTTTTTTTTTCACTTTTCTTTCCTCTTCTTCCAAATGAGAAAAGGATCAATGGTTTCTTCTGTTGCCCCTAAGAAGTAAATGTTGGCTTTCCCTTCTATATAAAACTAAACCACCTAACTTGTTTCCTCTAATGTTATTGAACGTATAATCGTCTTCCCTTTCCTTTCCCTCCAATAGCCACCAGCATCACATTGCAATCTTCACTGATCCTTCTCTAGGATCTAAAGGTCATCTTTTGAGAGGTCCTTCAATTGAGTATATCTATAATAACAAGATTTTAGGATATTTTTGACTAATTCAAGGGGAAGCATTGAGCAATAAGTTATAAGGCTCAATTATAAATATAGCACCATGAGGAGTGTAAATGAATAACAACAATAATGGTAATCTATATTAAGTTACAGAGGCCTACCTCTGATTAATAATTTTTTCAAAATTCTACACTCACATTTGGCTTCCACTAAACTAGAATGGGAAAGTCAGTATAACAAGTTACAACACTAGTTATTTTATGACAAAAAATTAAATTATTAGTATAGATTTAGTGGTCATTATTTCTCATTGTATGCTAAAAATTAAATTAATAAATTTACTCTTACTAAGAAAACAAAGGGTGAAAAGTTTTATATACTTCTTCCCTTAAAGGACTTTCTTTCACAAAAATATTTTTCTTTCTAATTTTCTTTCACTCCTAAAAAGCGTCAACGGACTGAATAAACCCAAGACAAGAAAAGCTCAAATACTTTCAAGCATGTATAGTGGACAAATAAAAAAGCTCAAGCCAAGATAATATATAATACTCAAACTTATTTATTTAAAAGCTTACCAACTTTGTACTAAGTTCAACTATAGACATAATTTCATGTGTTAGTTAAACCTTGATATAATGGCCCAATACATGAAACTTATATAATTTACTCAGTTTAACAAATCATAAACAATAGAACCTTAAATTCATAAAACATATAAACAAACACTACACATGACAAGTTTCATGAGTTTTGCACATGAACATTAGCAAGCCATGTTCAGTACTATTAATTTTCTTTGTTTATTTTGTCAAGCTTAAAAAAATGTTCAAGCTTGTTGGTGTTAGTTTGTTGGTGTTGAACCATGTTAAACGAGCTCTTAGGATGCCTAGTGTTGAACTTGTCTGAGAACACAGTTCATATGTACCCTCCAGCCCCTCCTGCATTAGCCTCTTCCCATCTCAATAATGTAATCTTATCTTTGCCTACTCACCATGTACCACTACTACCATTATCTCCTGTCTCTTTTCAGCCTTTTCACACTTCCCCTTCCACCTGCTCTTCTTTATCTTCCTTTCACTCTTCTAGCTACTTCAAGTGGTTAACATATCTATGCGTAGGCAGACAACTGGTGGAAGGACAACTGTTAGCACCATGAGATTAGTATTTGTATGGACATGGGTTTAACAATCTGGGGTTAAACTGTCTAACTAACCAGTGAGCACTGATAGAAGATTAAATTTGATAAAAACAGTTTGCCCTTTCGAGTATAATTTAATGATCCTGAGTGATATTAATCCAATAAATTAGCATATACAGTCATATCAACAGACAACAGCTATCTATCAAGAAAAAGTAAGAATTTCATTGCCCCTACCGTCAATGCATGTGAAGCAAATATAGTGTTCGTCTACCTCTGAAGCAGCCTGGTTAAACAATTGTAAATACATTTTAGAACTACATAGAAGGAAAAGCCAGTATTAACTGGCTGTAAATCAGAAAGGAGACAATTCAAATACAAATACTAGCTACTTATTCAAGATCCTCCAAATTTGCATTACAGGGTGCATTTACTACATAATATAATAGAAATGCGTATGCACATTTCATATTTTAGATACAATGTAGGAGCATACAAATTATATTTCATATTGTAGCTACATGCACTATGTAGGATGACCAACAACAACAACAACCAAGCTGGTCAGCTATATGAATCCTTTTACGCCATTGAATTTTATCCCCTACGATATCATTATTTATATTTAAATAAGTTTTATCTTATTTTATTATTGCTAATCAAGTTTTTTTTTGTCTTCCTTGTCTCGTTTGATGTGCACATTTATTAAAGTTTCACATTGTCTAACTGGAGCATCTAGAGTCGTCTACATATATGTTCATAGTATCTTAAATATCTCTAATATTTTTATTTCTTATCTTGTCCATCATTATATGTCCACACGTCCACCTTAATATCCTCATCTTTATAACTTTCATCTTCTGCTAATGTGCTCAAGTCATAACACAATATTCAGCTCTATATAACATAGCAAGTCTAACCGTCATTTTGTAAAAAATTTATTTTAGTCTTAAAGATACTTTATGATCAAGCTCTCCTCCATTTCAATCATTCTGGCTGTATTCTATATAAGACATCTCTCAATCCCTCCATCCTTTTACAAAAAAGATCCTAGATACTTAAAGTAACTCGTCATCTCTTATCTTAACAATTATCACATTATGTCTAACATTACTAAACTTAAATTTCATATATTCTATCTTTACTTTAAGTCTAAAATCTTTCACTTCTAGCATTTCCTGCCAAGATTTGAGTTTAGCATTTACTCATTCACGTGTCTCATCTACCAAAACAATATCGTCTACAAATAATAAACACCATGGTACTAGTGAGTTATCCTTGATATAACCTCATTCTCATGGGAAATACTTCAGTTAATCCGCCTTAAGTTTTCACTAATCTCATTGCATCCTCATACATATCCTTAATTAGTTTAATACATGCTATGTTAACACTTCTCTTTTCTAAAATTGTCTATATAATTTCCTTTCGAGACTCTATCATAAGCTGACGAATATTATATGTAAGTCTTGCTTCTGTTCCAATACTTTTCAATTAATTGCCGAGAAGATGAATAACTTCTATTGTCCATAAATCCAGATTGATTTTCGGTTGGTCTGATACCACTCTGTAACGACCCACCTTCTGGGTACTGGCTGTAAGGCCGGTCGCTACAATTCCTACTGTCTATATGCTGTGCGGAAAGCTGGGCTAATTAAAATTTTACTCTACTAATGACCGATACAACTGATAAGAAAGGTCCAAAGACCTTCTCTGCTGGTGTACATATGCTACGGAGGGGAACCTGAACGCCCCAACTGAGCTAGGGGCTAGAAACTAACTTCCCAACTACCTGCCGGCCTGCTGATCGATCTACGGATCGATCAAAGCTGGGGAAGCTCCTGCTCCCAACTGGATAGTATTTTTTCTATTACTCTTTCCAAAAGTTTCATAGTATGATTTATTAGTTTAATACTCCTATAGTTTGTACACTTTTGTACGTCTCATTTATTCTTATATAAGGGAACTAGAGTACTTACCCTATCAAGATTTTTTTATTTTCAATATCAAATTGAATAACTTTGTAAGTCATTTAATACCTTGTTTTCCTAGGTACTTTCATACCTCTATCAGAATATCATCTAGTCCAACTACTTTTCCATTTTTCATCCCATTTAAAGCTTGTTCTACTTCTAAAGTTTGAATTCTACAATAAAAATTTAAATTTTCTATACTCATTTGACCTACTTAAATTACACCTAAACCTTCATTGAAAAATTGATGAAAATATCTCTTTCATCGCTCTTTTATTTCATCATCATTTAATAGTATCCTATTATATTAATCTTTAATGTATCTTATTTGGATAAGATCTCTTGTCTTCCTCTCTCTCATCTTAGTTATACTTAAACATCTCTTTCCCCTTCTTTTGTATCCAATTTTTAACATAAGCATTCATAGGTTTCATTTTCTTAGTCTCTTTCTTGGCTTTAGTTTTTCTCGTTCTCACAAGTGTATAATCACTTATAAGTTGTTTATTTTTCTTGCACTTTCTCCAGTATTTTCTCATTCCACCACCAAGATTCTTTATATAGTGATGCAAGTCCCGTTAAATCATCAAAGTACACTCTTGGCTACATTTTCAACTTTAATGTCATCTTTATCTCATATCATATTTAAGTCGCTATATATTTCTCCTAATACTTGCTCTCCTATCCTCTCATTAAATATGTTTTGTTTACCATCTTTTAACTTCCACCATTTAATTTTAGGAGTTGTGCACATTTGTCCATGGTTTAAAGTGTCATGCCGAAACGGTCGAAACGTCTCGTTCCGCTTGGCGAACAGCACCGGCACGACCCCGACATTAGACCCACGACAAGTGCGACGTGTTGCGCGACCCCGTGGTCACAGTGGAGGGATCGCTCGACCCTACAACAATAGCGGAGGGGTCGCATAACCCTTCAGTTGCCGTCGTTGAGGCATCGTGCGACCCTGCGATCACTGCAAAGGGGTCGCACGGCCAACGTGGTCACGCTGAAGGAGTCACGCAATCCCCGCAACTATAGCTGGTCGCGCAACCCCGCGACAGCGCCGAAGTCGTGCGGGCTCGCGAGTGGTGTCGGATTTCATATTTTTTTAAATTAAACTTAGGTTAATTATTTTAATTAACTCTTAGCTATGATAGAGATAATCTAAAGAGACTTTATTAAACCCTAATAAAATTATCTAATTAATTTTATATTTCATTTATTTTAATTTAAAAATTATAATAAATTTTTTATTTATTTATTTATCTATTTTCATATCTTTTCATTTTTAAAATATTATTTTTTATCTTGTTTATTTTTTAAATATTTATGTTAAATATTTTAATTTTTAATTAATATATTTTATATTTAAAAAATATCAAAACTATATCGGTACGGCACGATATGGTACCGAAACCGTATCGTTTCGATCCAGGACCGAAACCTCAGCACGGGTCGAAATTTTAAACCTTGCATTTGTCGTCTATTGATATTATACTTGAGGCTCATATCCAATACTACTCAACTTATGTTGGGTAGTTATCTCTAGAAATAACCTTACAATCTTTATAAATCTTTCTATTATTTTTCCTAATAATAAGAAAGTCAATTTGTAAATTATTATTCCCACTTTTGAACGTGATTAAGTATTCTTCTCTTTTCTTGAAAAACATATTTGCTAGTATAAAATCATATGCTATCACAAAATCCAATATAATTTTCTCGTTTTCATTTTTTATTCCAAACTCATAACCCCCATGTACCTTATCATACTCCTCATGTTTTAATCTGACATGCTCATTTAGATCGTCTCCTATTAAAATCATTTCAGTTAGTGATCAACATTGTCTATTCTCAAAAAAAAATACATATAAATACAAATCCATGTTGCACACTGAGTTGGACGCAGTAGAATTATAGAACCTAGGATTATACCATCTCTTCACTGCACCAAGTTATAGTTTTTGTTATGATTGTACAAAAATAGTTTCACAAAGAATAAACATTATACCATAAAAGTGGAATGCTGGGCAATTTAAGTGATGAATTTTCCAGATTTAATACAAATTCCAAGTAATTACCTACAATTGTATTCATTGCATAGACAAACTGTCAGAATTGATCTCCATATTTGAATATAGATATAAGCCAACTTAAAATAATGATTATGTACTATTACTACAAAGATCTGAGTGGAAAATTATGATTGTTCCAAGTTTCCAACTAAAGATTCGTGACATCAAAGGTTATGAAACACACAACTATCAAGAGTCTTCCTTGATGGTAAAAACATTACAAGTCATAAACGACTTAATCTGTTTGTACTGTATAACTGAGGCATAAAATCCTTCAGCCTTATTAGATATTTATGATTCAGTCTAACTAGACATTTACAAAAACTAGCATTAGGAGTCTATTACAGTGTCTGGGTAGCTTTAGAACCCAACATAAAAATTGTAAGTGAACTAACCTCAGTGTCCCCAGCAGTAGCAGCAAATGAATGTGCATCCTCCATTTCTTTGTCCTTTTCAAGAACAGAAGCACGCTGACAAGCAGAAGCAGACTACAAAGGTTGCACAACAAAGAATATATTTGGAAAATTCAGTAGAAAATATCAAAGATTTATTCCAACCTCAAATGGATTTAAGTTGGCTGTTGTTTTGAAAAACCTATCCAAAAATGATTCCTCAACTACATAAGAAAAATCCAACAGTAGAATTAGACAATTTGAGTTGAAAGTTGAAAGGCAATAAAGACAAGGATAATCCAACAAAAAAATGTTGAAAAGCTAAGAAACAGTGGCTTAATGCACACAGCTTGAGAACGTGATATCCAGTCAATTAATATATAAAAGTTAAACTATAAGAAAATAGACTATTGCCATTTCTGGGACCCAATATATCAAATTGTAAAGGAGAAACATAATGATGGGATCAGGCATTGCAGTCATAACAAAAGTATGCATCTTCACAGTTGCTGAAACTGAACCATGATTTAGTTATTTAACTGAATGGAGGTTAAAGCATGAGCTGATCATCTTTCAACTAGACCAGATTTTTCTTGGTAAACATATTCTTACAACTGGACTTGAGGGCATGGGCTATCTATACTATTTTAATAAATTAGTCCTGTGAAAAAATACTCACGAAGGTCAAACAACCATATGGGATTATTTAGTTTTAACTATAACTCATAAATTCTTTTAAGTGAGTTGAGTTGGAGTATAGCTTCCTTGCAACAACTTGGAATGGTTCTGCACATCTTGCAAACATCTTCTACCGGTGAAGGAGCTTCTTCAAGCTCGGCAGCTCAGCGATGACTCACTATAACTCCACAAAGATCACAACAACCCAAAACTGCTCGGCAACGAATGCACAATTTGCAATACAACTATGTGAGGCTTTTCCTCAGTTCACAAATTGCTCCATGAGGTCACGAGTGTTTCCTTTAACTTGCAAATTCAAAATGGATGAAATCTCAATCAGCTTTTGTCGAGCGAGGAAGCCACCAAATAGCTCCTCTACATATGTAGCCAAATCTTCTTTTATTTTCTCTCTCGTTTTCATCTCCTTCCTCCAACCCTAATTCATCATTGACACCATGTGTCGCCATTGTAGCATGATAATAATATCGCATTGCTCATATAGAATTTATTTTCAAGATGATTGTTCATCTTGATGGTTTGGTTGGCAATATTACTATAATTAAAAAATTTAGACGTTTACCTCAATACTCTAATAAATAAAATTTCATTAAGGTTTTTATCATAGTTAGTACATAAAGTCAAATTATTCATGAGGCTATTTAAGTATAATGTTAGTTGAAGGTGCCAATTGATTAAAAACACAAGTTATTTAGAGAAATTAAATCTATCACATTGGAGTAAATTCATAGGTAGAGAAAATTGGACCTTATTAGATTAACCACAGGATTATTGGATAAACTATTGGATTAATGGCCTTAATCCAATAAATTTAGTCTAGAACATATGAACAAAGAAAATCAAACAGCTAGTTACCCAACCCCTTCTCTTCCTGTGGCCATAGAACAAGAGATGAGAACTCAATAGTTAGAGACCAAGCAACAAGGAGAAAGAGTCGTAGTGATCCCCTCCCTTACATCATTTAGCTGCAATTATACCTGACAACTTAGTCCTCCTATTTGTTGCAGCCACTGGTTATAAGAAAACTTAACAACTAAAGGCCTAAGCCCTAACAACCTTCCTCCTATTCAACCAATCCCATTGACCAAGTCATTTCCCCTTATTCTATTTTCTTTCCTCTCCAATATCTTGTGTCCAATCCCATGCAACATTGGCCCTATAAGACTCAACCATAGAGATTTCATTGCCTCCCCAACCTAATTCCCCTCATTAATCTCCCTACATCCACCCACTCATCTTACAACCCCTCCTCTCTTGCATGAGCTGCTAAGGGAATAATCTAACAACCATCATTAACCGAACCAATATGAGACCTAATCCAATGACCACACAATAACTATCCTTCTTATTAGTCAAGGATAAGGCATGGTAATCTTCTACAAGAGTAGTACCCCCACATCTCCACATTCTTATACCTTCTTTACCTAGTCTCAAATTTCTTCATTGAAGTATTGTCAAAAAATTTTAAAAATTTAGATATCAACAGCAACAAATCAGTGGGCTTTGGGTTGCAATTGGTAGAAAAATCAATAAACTAAAATAATATATAAAAAACAAAAATTTAATTAACTCAGTGATTAAAAATATGCATAAATTAGCATAATTGTAGTTAGATTAATTTAAAAATTCAATTTAATTTAATCATATTAATATATGATCTAAATTTTGATTAACTAAATTAATTTAATTATTTAAAATCCAATTTAATGTAATTCAAATATAAAATTTGATTTAATCAATTTAAACTAAATCAATTTTAAAATCTGATTTAAATAAATTTGAATTCAGATTAAATCAATCTCAATTTTATTATTTATAAATAATTTTATTAGATTTAAATTTTGATTTAAAGTCACTTAATTGTAAATAAATTAATTAAGTTGAAATCTAATTTAATTTAATGAGTATTATTTCAAAATTTTATTTAATTTGATTAAATTACTTATCTTATTATTAACAATTTAATTATCATTTTAATTATTAATGTTATTAAAAATTCTAAAAATAAATTATAATTTACCTATACTTGATGCCACGAACGAACATCTTCATCATCATGCCTTGACAAATAGGACTTTTTGAACTCACCACATAACGTAAAGTTACTTGCTACACACCAGAAATTACAAACGGGAATGACATTAACATATAATTCGTGATCCCTCCAACTTTTTGCTTCCGTCAAACAAGGTACAATGTCTTTCCTTAACGCTCCAACCAAAGTTGAGAGAAAAATAACAAAGAATAAGCTCGGCACAATCTAACCAAACCCTAATTTTTTTGTCAAATACGCACATGATCTTCCAATATCATAAAAGTGATAACACGAAATTAAAAAAAAAACTTTTCAATGTTAGATACTAAATTTTAGCCTATTTAAATTTTTTACATTTTAATTTTTTTAAAAAAAAATAGATGACTAATTAAGCTAAGTCGAAAGATTAAGCAAATAAAACTTCTTCTATTAACTTAAACTTATAACTTAGAGAAATTATTCAAACAAATTTCAATTTCAAATTATATTATAGCGTAGGTTTCATTAGTAGTTTACTATAGAAAGAGAGAGAGAATTTGGAAGATATCTTAGGTGTAGAAATCCATAGGATATTGTAATATCTTGATATTACTATTTTCATCTTGCTTCATAAGAGTTAATTAGAGGAAGCATAGAGACTATGAATCAATCAGTAGCTTCAATTCTTCAAAAACATTATTAAGAAACAAAAGAAGTTTAAACATCAAAGCAAAGGATCCATTTTGTAATTTTTTTTTCCTACAAAACAAATATAATATTTTATTATGTCAATTGTATAACTTTCCAATTTACAATATTGGAGTCGAGTGGAAGTTGATTTAGGATTAAGTGAAGTCCATCAAGCAGACATGATGATTAAAATCGAGTTCAAACCCAGCTTGATTCTTCTTCCTTGTCTCACCACACACTCCTCTCTTCTCCTTGATTCCTCTCATTCATCGCTCGCTCACAACGTCCATCGCCACACCCTTGCCCTTTCTTCCCTCCAAGGTACTCCTCTCCTCTCTTCTCTCCTTCGGTCTCTCTTCTCTCCTTCAATCCGCCTTTCAATTTTCAACATGCATCGCTGCTATAGTGTCAAAGTTGTCTCCATTGTGCAACAAGTTGTCTTGTGTGTTGATCAACGAGAGGAATGGTAAAACTCCATTTGTGCCACTGGCACGACTTAACACTTTAATCCTTGATTGACTTGCCTATTTTTCATTATAAAAAACAATTTTCCTCATCAGCTTAACATGCAGGTGTTAAGATATCGATCAATAAAAACTATGTATAAAAATTTACCTCAACTTTATAATTAAGTTTTTTTTTCTAAAATGACCATGCAATATGAAATTATCAAACTATTAAAATTAACTATCACAACCATTGTTCTTTCCAATAAAAAATTAGCTTTAAAACTCATAATGTCGTTATACCATTATGTAAATTAATGGTAATAATTCTATGGAGCGAAACCAATTAACATTAGCATATATGTGTTAAGTTTACACTAAGATAAAATTAAAAACTGATTCAATTTACTTCGAATTGAATTAACATTAGATATTATTTTTTTAAGTTCAACTATTAAATCATAATGATAAAATAATGAACTATTCAATCAAAACTTTAAGATGCTTCATCTCTCTAACAAACTCAAATGATTTAGTTTAAAAAAATAATTGAAAGTGTAATTTAATGCAGGATGTCCATTTTATTCAAAAAAAAGTCAAACTAACATTGGTCAAATTGAATTTTTCATACTTATAAAAAATTAATAGTATGTAAAAAAAAATTTATTTGAAATTTATAATCTAATTTTTGTTTTACTTTTATATTTATTATTATATGTTAGTTTAATAAATAGAAATTTGTGACACTTTCCGTGGGTGTTTTAATATTCAGTACTACATTAAGTAGTAACGCATTGATAACAATCTATGGAAACAATCATAGGTGGTGATGGCCAATAAGAGAAGCTTATTCCCTACAACAAAATCAAGTAGACTCCCCTTTAAGTTCAGATTCATGGCCTCTCTCCCTTTTTGATATGATGAACTCATAGGGTAACATAGCTTTCTCTTATAAATATGTTAATCTTGTCATAAATTTTTTGGATTTTCATTTTTGTTGTATCATACTAGTCTTGCTTCTTGTTATTAAATTGGTAGTAACTTTCTAGAGATATAAATTATAGGATTCAATTTCTTTTCTCTATGACATTAATTGCCATTAATCTTAATGCTATTCTATATGGTTAGATATATTTGTTAACTTTTTTCTATACGAATATTGGCAATCAAATTGGACACACACATGACACTCAGATGTATTCAAGTTGTTTTAGTATAACACAAAGGAATCATAAGATTCATGCTTGTTTAAATCAACATCACCCTGTTCATTTTTTGATTACATGTAGAAGTTGGAACTTTTATTTCTCCTAGTAATCAATGAAATAGATGCACGGTTTCATCATCATGGTATATGATTATGATAAATAATATGGAATGTCATGCCAAGATTTTGAAGGCCTCAACCTATTGTTGCTACGGATACATTATTCTTATTGTCACACATGCATTGATTTATATACTCTGTCACTAGTGTCATTGAGTGCAACACCATCAAGTCAATCAATAGACCTATACCCCTGCAAGACAAGCACAGGGTGCTACTTAGAGTCAGTGTGAGGGAAATCCAAGTTATGGTCGATTACAGCTAATTTACTTTATTTGATGGCAAAGCGTAAAAGAACACTAACAGATATAGTTTATAGATTTATTGCGCTCTAGTTTTGTGTATAAGTTGTTTTCTTATGTGTACAGCCTTGCATATTGATAGTTTATATTTTGTTATAGTTGTGCTCTTTATTCATCGTATTTACCTAAAAAGTATTATTTTACTTACTTTTCACCTGCTTTTAGTTTTGCAGGGAGATTGCAATACAAGATTAGAGTTTGGTTTTGAAATATGAAGAAATTTTTTAAAAATAAAAATAAATCTCTTGTTGGTGTCATCTTGTGCATCTTATGTCGTATATTTTTGTCTGTGTTTATTATGTAATTGTATATGTAATGGTAATGTAATGTAAATGTGGCCAAGTATTTTAAATTTTGATATATATCAATATGTGATAAGTATACATAAATATTGGAGTTGTAAACAGGATTATATATTCAAAACACGAGAGACTGATCTTTTTAAAAAATATATATATAGGGATTTTTTTTTGTTCAAAATTACCACATGGCTTGAGAGTTAACCATTTCTATCAAGAAAAAGTCCCTCTCGGGGTGTGACAAGTATAATTCAAGTAACTTAAAATAAAAGAAAATGTTCACCAGTTCCAATTATATATATTGCAAAGACGAAAGAAGACTGGTAGTTGTAATAGTTGTCTCATCATATCAATCAGATTACTAAACCTTTATTTCATGTCGTTTAACACAATCAATTAAATTTTATCACTTGCAAACCGAAGTGAGCCATAATTGATTCATTCCTTGCATATCTGCATATGCAAAACTCTGAATATCTCTCAGAATATTAAGGTGTTGATCTAATACTGCAAAGAACTGGCAAATATTCATCTACATGCATATCTTGTATATGCATGCACTCCAATCACCAGAAATATGTAATCCCTATCAGGCATTGATAGAAAGAATAAAGATTATGCACTCAACAATTTCCTTAGGGTCAACCATGATTGACTCCAGAAGAAAGAGAATCTTCAACAACGCCACAAGTAGAATCATGAGAGTATCTTTTTTTGTAGCTCACCTAGTTTGATTTGCGAAGTTGCATTTCCAAGAGCATGAAGAACACCAATTGTTCCACAAGCATTACCAACAGTTTGTTTCAAGAAGTATACCTTGTTAATTTGTGCCTGATAGAAAAAGGGAAACCTCACATATCAAAATCACAGAAAGTAGCATATTGCATTAACTCCATATTAAAACTCGCTAGGTAGAATCATTTTCAAGCAAGCATTCTATATTCCTGAATATGGGAAACCTCAGTCATGTAGCAAGTAATGTTCTACTAAGCATACAAAAAATTTATAAAAAACAATTGTACTCAATAATGAACATTACATAGTATGCCAATTTTAAAACTTTCATTTGTGTCAAAATTTTAGCCTTAATCACACGATCAGCGGTATGATCCTGTGTCCAAACTAGACACTTCGAATCCAAAAGGTTCCAACATAAACTCAAATAAATTATAATGCTATATAATTTCATTAAACATCTTGTTTTCCTCCAAATATAAGCCCATAGAAATTGAAAGTAAATTATAATTTTGGAGCAACATCTTACAAAAATATAACAAGCATCTTTTTACATTAGATAAGCGCATGGGATTTGCAACATTTATTTAGATTAATTCCATAACTTTTAAGAACCATACAAATAATACTCTCAGAAAAATTTTTTTCGCATCTCCATTGATACATTTTTATTAGCCACTAGGAATGGACTTGGACTTAAGACTAACATAATTCTTGTTACTCCTTTTTGTTATTATTAGTGTTTTGTTAGTTCATCTCCTCTTCCTTACCCTTCTCTTTCTTGTGTTTTTATTTCCTTCCATAACCCCAGACAAATCGAAGGATAAGAATCTTCATGTCTTAACTAGTGTCACTCACTAATTCTTCTCTTTCCTTCCTCTCTAAATTTAGTGTTTCATCTCATTCTCATGACTGACAAACAAAATCAAAGTATGAGTCATGAAAATATTTCTAAAGGTACACCAAGACAGATCTTATTTTGGTTGTTACCAACAAAACTATGTCAGCAGAGACACAATGACATTTACTTGTTCTAATAAAGTATCAATATCAGTCCATAATCAAAATAATAAATTTCAGTCACACTGATAGTGCTGTTTTGCACTTGCAAACTATAGAGCATATGTTCATGCAATTTGTAGGCTAGAAGAGTACAATATAAGAAATTATGTCTAGTGTAAGCAATGAAACTCCATGTCCTCTCCACTAACTTCTAATAAAACAACAACCAATCTTTATCCCACTAGATGAGGTTGGTTACATGGATCTTTCTACGTCACTGATCTTGATCCCCTACTATATCATCATTTATATTTAAATAAATTTTATCTTATTTTATTATTGCTAACCAAGTCTTTTTTGGTCTTCCTCTTCCTCGTTTGATATGGACATTTGTCATAGTTTCACATCGCCTAACTGGAACATTTATTGGTCGTCTAAGTACATGTCCGTACCACCTTAAACGTGTCTCTCAGAATTTTCTTCAAGCGAGGCAAGCAAGAGCGGAGTGAATTGCCTATAAAATAAAAATTAACCTTTCTCAGTGTCTCAACTCATATTAGTAGCACAATTATAACAAAAGAAATTGAACAACTAAAAATAGAAGAGGCCAAGAAATTAACTTGATTACAACCTAAATGGTTATTAATCCAAGGCACTGAAGAGCACTAGTAGATCTCCTTCGTTGCAGGCGGAGAAGTCTCTTACAGACGTTGACAGCTTAGAAAATAGATTAGGAAAGATTACAAGAGTTGTAGTTACAGTTGTTATTTATTTCCTACCTCCAGGGGCCATTTTATCACTCCTAGAAAATCTTATCCAAGGATGGAAGGTGCCTTCAAGAGGGTTTAAGGCGCCTTCAATTGGTTAAGTTTTATCCGTGCAAAGATAAAACTTTATCTTTGTTAACGGCTGTCGGAAGGCGCCTTTAAGGGCTGGAAGGTGCTTTCATACTGTTCATTGAAGGTGCCTTCCAAGCTTTTGAAGGCGCCTTCAGTACTATTCATAGAAGGCGCTTTCAAAGCCTTTGAGGGCGCCTTCAGCACTGTTCATCCGAAAATGATTAACTTCCCTTGTTAATCATTTTTCGCTCTGTTCGCTTGGGTGATGCTCCGGCCATCCGGAATTGAACTCACCCGAACCCAACTCCGGCCTTCTCCTCGAGCAGCCTTCCTCACCCGCTTCTTGTCCCTCAGACCGCCATGCGCGTCCTTCTCGTCCGCCGATGTACTCTTCTACAGCACTTCGTCCTTCGGATGCATTGAGCCCGTCGACTCCCTTCCTGTGTCATCCTTCTCGCTGGCTGCATCTTTCGCTCAACTTCTTGTGTTCCTAAGATCCTGCACACTTAAACACAAGGATCAAACATAACAGGACCTAATTGAACTTGGTTGGCCACATCAAAACTACCCGGGGTACTTACATATTCATCATGTCTTAAATAAAATGATATGCATCTAATAGGTTGTATGGATATTGGATATCAATTAGTGAAAAGATATAGATAAAAAAAACTAACAGTTCGGTACACGAAGCTCCCACCAATGCAGGGTCTCGAGGAAGGGTTTATTGTACACAGCCTTACCTTGCTTTGTAAGAGTCTATTTCCGATATTCGAAACTCATGACCTCTAGGTCACAGTAAGTTTACCATTGTGGCAAGGCTCCCCTTCAATTAGTGAAAAGATATAGATGAAGAAAATTAACAATTGTTATGTTTTATTAATCATCGGTTGTGTTAAGTAACTATGATAGTTCAAGCTACAATTGCATTCACAAAAGATCCCAAGTATCACTCAAAAACCAAGAACATTGACACCAAGTACAACTTCACAAGAGATATGTCTGCATAAGAAATTCAATATGTCTCCCGACACAAGATGATTACATATCCTTTCACAAAGCTCATATTTAGGGATGTTTTTAATAGTAATGTTAAATATTTGGGCCAGCATAAAGCTTAAAGTAATTGTGATTTACCTGTTGAACAACTTGTGGTTCTTTCCCTTTATATGTGTTTAACAATATTTATTATTTTATGCGAACGCCTACCAAGTTCAACATTTTATTTTAGAGAGGATATGCATAAATATATGTACACTAAAACTAAAAGATATGTAAAAAAGATATAAGATTTCCTTTTCACAAAAGCAATCATCTTCATTACTTTTGGAGGATTCAGACGGAGAACATTAAAGTTTAATATTTACATGATAATTTAGAGTTTAAGCTTAAAATATTAATGTCTCCACCACATTAAGGAAAAGTGGTCCTTAGAGTTAACCATAAGTGAATGTTATAGAAAATAATTGACCCTCCCTATTACCATGATGAGGATTAAACAAAGAACAAGAAGTGTATGTGAATTTAAATTACACATTTAGTATGTTAAAAATTTAAGACGTGCAATATTATAAAAAGCTAAGACATACACTCCATAGGAAAGAAAAATACTATAGTATGCAATTCATGATGCATGCATATTTTGAAATAACGTATCCAATGGGCGAAACAATCGAAACATATCATTCTCGAAAGTTACCAAAACACAATATCATTCGGCACATCTTCCACTGCTTGGCCTTCTTCCTCCTTTAACCTCTAATCAATCACCAACACCATGAAACATCAACACGATATCAAAATAATGTCATTCCAATTAAGGACCAAAAGTCTAGCACGGCTCAAGATTTTAAATGCATGTGTTAATAAAGGGTAAGAAAACCCATGATCTCAACTTTGTCAGTGTGAGACCCTACATATAATTAATACCCTGATTGTGTACCCTTAAACTCATGTTTATTTCTTAGAATTTATATTTAGTGTTTGCTAGTTTATAATATTTTCCAAAGGATCATATATAATGTAATCTCCTTAGATACTCTAGAAAAATAAATTATATAAAAAGTGCCAGGATAGAGAAAGAGACGGGTGATACTTACAAACTAATTATCACACTGTTGTATTTATTGGTCAGCTAATTATATTTATTTTTGTAATAAAACAAATCTGAGTACAAATAATAATACAATTAAATAACTAAGGCCACAAAGAGATACAAATTTTATAAATGATTAAGGGTATAACATACATGCTTAAAAAGTTATTACGCATATCCTCTTAACATACGTGCATATTCTCAAAGTATACTAACCACACCCTTTGATCAATTATGCACTATTTAGAGATAAGAATATCAATTGATCCCATCATATCTGTTGGAAGATTTAAGAATAAGGTCTGAGTCACCCATGAGGAGTCAACCTAGTTCCATTTGGAAATTTGCAGTTATTTCATCTATGTGAGTAACAGCAATTTGCAATCAATTCATCTATATAAATTAAAGAGAATGCAAAATAGTGATTTATAACAAATAAATATCATTTCTTTTTCCCATGATATATAGGGTCTATTTACCTGAATGGAGAATATGAAGGGAAGAGGGAAAGTAACAAGAAGGATGTACAGAGTGATAAACCTCCATATGTAATTGTCATTCTTTCTCTCTCCCTCCTTTTTCACCCAAACGAAACTCTTAGTCTCTACAATGAAAAAGATATCCAAGTTGTGAACAAAAGATTTGTATATTGTGACCTCTTCTTATACTATTGACACAATCAAAGGTGATAGATTTGTTTTCAGCAAGAGAAACCAATAAGTAAGACTTCTCCTGCAATAATGGATAGGATGAGCGTCTGCTGCATTTATGCTTTCATAGTGTATAACACCAGAGTACTCAAAATGTGAACACTGAGTATCACTAAGTATTCCTTTTACAAGAACCTGTCTGGTTGGTCATTTACATGTTCTCCCACCTGAAAGTTTAATGTAGCACAATCTATTTAGAGTCCTCCAAGAGTCTTCAATTGATCTTGTAGAGTAGCTTGGCTCTTGTTGATTATATGGGACTTCCCTGTCTACTCTTTTAAACTATTATAGTAATTACTTTGTAATTATTCCTCACATGATGCATTTAAGTGAGTTTGGCTCACTTTTCCTTTTCAAAAGAAAAAAAAAAAAGAATATTAATGGTCATAAGAACTTCTTGAATAAAACAAGAAAAAACATCTTAACAGTCACTAAGCCTACTCTTACGACTATGACACAAGGGTTAAGCATTCAACATGACTTGAAGCATTTTTACAATAAACTGAATGTATATCTTTAGAAACCGATTCCAAATTCTCTATTGCAGATACTTGGCTATCATAACAATTTGCAAAAACTTTGGCCATACACGATCAAAGAAACACATAACATATTATAGAATCTGTCTTTCTAGCTTCAGGGATCCCTATATAGACTTTGAACAATTAAAGATTCACAGAAGAAACAAATTGCATCGGACGACAGATTAATTACCCTCGAGCAGAGATTAGTATGGATAATCCGCACAACTTGCAATATGTATATACGCACCTTATTTTCATCTACTGGGATCAGCTTTGGATCGGCTACCCTCTCTGCTTCCGCCTGGACCAACCAGGAGACCAAATCCTACGTTAGAAAACAAAATTCTTAATAAAAACAATGAATCGCAACAGAGTGTGACCTCCGAATCCGAGTCAGAAGAGTATGGAAACAGGAACAGCACAGCGAGCACAGGCTTAGGCACCATCTCCAGGAGTTCCTCCTCCAAGCCATACACGTCGTTGAACTCCACTTCGCCCTCCGGGACACCAAGACCCCAAATGAACTGAGATGAAAAAGAAAAACAAGATCAATTTTCTGTCGTATTAGATGACACAAATAGGAGCAGTTTGGCTATTCCTTTCTCTAGGAACGATGAGAAAAGGCAAAGAACAGATTGTAAAAGCCCGAGAAAGAAAGAAAGAAAGAAACGGATCAGGTGAAGAGATGCAGCAATAACGGAGGCGGGGGAGAGATGAACCTGATTCATGACATCGGGGTTTGCTTCGAGGGGAAGCCATCGTTTCTTTTCTGATGCCATCTTCTCGTTGCTCGACCAGATATGAGAGCATACAAGGCGTAACAAAACATCACAGGCAATCGCGAGGGATGTAAATATTTGTGCCAATGGGCCAGCGGCGGATCGACCAGGCTAAGGAAAGCAGTGATGTAAATGGATTGAGCTTCAGTTTTCAAATGTGACGATTCCGCTCGTCCCTAGCTTAACATGGAGGAGATAAATCACGGATGGTAGTATCATATATCTTAACCATCGCACCACCCCGTGACCCAACATGAATCATGTTCGTGAATAAATTTGATGTTCGATTAATAAAAATTTATTTATATTTATTCAATATATATATAATTAATTAAATAAATAAATTTAAATAACTCATTAAATTAAATAAATAATCTTAAACACATATATATTCAGCTTGTAAATATTAAACAACGTGAAGGGGAGCCTTGGCGTAACGGTAAAGTTATTGCCATGTGACCAAAAGATCACGGGTTCGAATCCTAGAAACAACCTCTTGCAAAAAGCAGGGTAAGGCTACGTACAATGGATCCTTCCTCGGGACCCCGCATGGCGGGAGCTTCGTGCACCGTGCTGCCCTTTAAATATTAAACAACGTTCGTAAACAATATTCACAAAACATATTTATTAATAGAACTCTTGTCAATATACTAAATAAATAATAAAATAAAATAAAAAAAAACAAATAAGTTTGAATTATGAAGCTTAATAATCAATCAAATAACTAAAAGTTTCAAATAATTAATCAAGCTTGAATTGAGAGATTAATAACATCTAAATGAACTAAGCTTAAGTCAAGCTTAAATTAAGAGCTCAATAACATCTAATCGAATCAAGCTCATGTCAAACTTTAAACAAGCTCAAATTCATAAAAAATAAACCAAGTCAAGCTTGAACAATCATTTCAAAAACTTAGTTTATTTTAAGTTCAACTCGGCTTAGCTTAATTAACTTATCAAATAAACTTGAACACCCCTCAGTTTGGCTCAACTCATTTACAGCCCTAAACCTACTAGCACAGTCTTAGACTCTTAGTTAGCTTCAACTGTCAACTTCAATGGCATGAGGCCTGGCCAGCATGAATCTAAACCTACTTACGAATCGAGTCGAAATCGAAACCAAACAGTAAACTAATTATCCATTGATCTAGTTCAACAGACTCAATTGACAATCGTCTATTTATTTATAAAATGTTTTTTAATTATTTTAGAATTTTTAAATTATTTAATAATATTTTAGTGATATTAATAGTATAGTTTAATATAAATTAACTCATTTGTTTAAAATCTTTTAATATAAAACTATTGTTATTAAGTCAATTTTTTAATTTATCTGTCTTAAAAATCATTAAATTTATTAATCTAACTCTCTTAATATTATTTATTAGTGTTATTTTATCTTTTTTATTATAAATTATTTTATTTATATGATATATCTAATAATAAATTTATGATATAATTTATTTAACAATAATTGTATATATATAATAAAGATTATTAAACATACAAAATTAATCAAAATATATAACTTATGGTAGTAATATATAATAATATTAATGTTAGCTAAAATTTATTAATATAAAAAAAATTAAAGATGATTCAAAATTTAATATAACATTATTTTGATTTATTTGACTCTCAATGTTTTTTGGAAGCTTAAACACAAAAATAATAAAAATATTTAATGAACTACATTATTTTAATTCAGAAAAATAGATAATTGATGATTTAGAACTATCAATTGTAACTGAATTAGACAAATGAGATTAAAGGTCGATATGTTTAAAATAGTTGAATCGATAATTCCAAGCCGTCGCATGATTAAGTCGATATGTACCCAGACTCAATATTCTCTTAATATTTCAAAAAATATATTTGTCAAGTTATTTAAAAAGGTAGATTTAGTTTTATTTTTTAAAAAGAATTTGTTAAAAAAACTAGTGTTTTTTTATTTTCAGCTAGTTGTTTCGGTCATCCAAATATTTGTTGGGAACATAAGGTCCCACCAAAGATAACTAAAACTAAAAATTTTAACTTGTGTCAATCAAACATTCCTCTCATTTATATAGCATTGGGGATGACCAGCCCAGAACCTTCCTAACATTAGATAAAACAATTAGATGAAGCTAAATTAATATTCGTGGATCAAAAGTCGTCTAGGTGCACAAACATTTTTTGTTTTGTCCCGTCTAATTTTTCTATTTATCTCCAAGTATTTTTATCTTTTATTCACTTAACTAGAGATGATTAATTCAATCGTACATAAATTTTTCATCGATCATCAGATAAATTAAAAAAATACAAATGAGTCATAGGAACGATCAAATACCATGAGGATACGTTTGGTTGGGGGTTATTATTGATAGCTTTGGTTATCTATCCAAGGTTATCAACAAAACCTTTGTTTGGTTTAGATCATCAATGATTCCCAAGTTATAATGCATGTCTGACACGTCAGTAATTTGGGCATCCAACTCGGAATCGGAAAACCTCAGAAAAGCGAGATTTTTCTTGATCCGGGGTTAACAATTTTTTTTAGACAAAATTAGTGTTGGAAATGTGAATGGAATAAAGAAGTGGAGACGAAGAGACTCTACTGTGCATGGGTTTAGTCCCACATTAGAAGTCTCTTGCCTTTATTGTTGGTTTAAATTATGACGCATGCATTGTAAACATATGATGGGGAGAGACTCTCTCACGTGTGAGTGCGCAGGGGTGGGTGCAAATCCAGGGCCCGGATTGTACTGAACCAAGGTTGACTCGTGCGCGAGCACAACTTGCGCATGTTGAATGTCGATCCGGTTGAGGTAAAATTTACCCAAAAGAATGAACCAACATATTGCCACTTGAATCTTGTTCAAGGGTGTAATGGAAGCATTAATGTGAAATTAATGTTGATCCTGTAACGTCTCGACATTAATGAAGACATTAAATCCATTAATGATGAAATTAAACTCAGCATTAAATGGTCATAATTTGATCATTTATTGTAGGCAAGATGAGAGCTCCTATATAAGGAGACTAAATCTTGAGCAAAGCGAAGAGAAAGCGAAAGCAAAGCAAAAGTAAGAGAATTCATCCACCTTCGTTCCCCGATTCTTTTCTCTCAGTCGTGCATCCGCTCAGCTAAACTACTTGTGATAGCACTCAGGTGCATTCTCAGTTCACCACGAACAACCAGTGTTTGGTTGTGTTCGTGGTTTTGCCGTTATATCCTGGGAAACAGACGATCCGAGAAAACCTCGAAACACAGCCGGAGGTGGGACAAATCTGTTTCAAGGAAACTGCGTCGATCGCAGGCCTCGGTCCGCTGCTCCGTTTGTCCGCTCGGTTGGACTCTTCATCTGCTGGGTCGGCCACTCGCCCTTCTGATCTGCCCGACCGATCTCCCGCTCTGTCTGTCTATCCTTCAGTCTGCTCGGACACTTTGATTGCTCAGACTCTGAGGTCAGAAAACCATCCCCTGCTGGCAGCCTGAGATTATCTGCTCAGGTCATCTTAACTATGAGTTGAATTTAATTCGAGTATTTAGATTCAGCTAATTTCCTGTAAATCTCCGGCTACAGATTATTTGGTTTCCAACAATCTTGAAACAGATTCGATTCTGTTGAGATGGTCACGAAACGAAATGTTGAGGTGCAACAGACTCAACACGTGCAGGCCCCCTCCGCCCCAATTGGAACTGTGTCAATCAGTCATGGAGAAAAGCCAGAGAAGTTCAGTGGACTGAACTTCAAGAGGTGGTAGCAAAAGATGCTCTTCTACCTGACCACGCTCAATCTAGCTCGGTTCTTGACCGAGGACCCTCCCAAGCGCACTGAGGATGCTGATGCGCAAACCATCAGTATAGTGGAGGCATGGACTCATTCTGAGTTCCTTTGCCAAAACTATATCCTCAACTGCCTTGCTGACTCGCTGTACGCTGTGTATAGCATGAAGAGAACGACTAAGGAGCTGTGGGAGTCCCTGGACAAGAAATACAAGACGGAGGATGCAGGGGCAAAGAAGTTCATCGTGGGTCGATTCCTGGACTACAAGATAGTTTACTCCAAGATGGTGATCAGCCAAGTCTAGGAGCTTCAGGTGATCTTGCACGAGATCCACTCAGAAGAGATGGTTCTGAGTGAAACCTTCCAGGTGGCTGCTATCATTGAGAAACTGCCTCCCAGCTGGAAGGACTTCAAGAACTACCTGAAGCACAAGCGGAAGGAGATGAATGTGGAGGAATTCATTATTCGACTTCGCATCAAAGAAGACAACAAGAGTTCAGAGAGGAAACTGTTCTCTCGGGCTACTGTGAAAGCCAACGTGGTCGAGCTCAGTCAAAGCTCGAAGCGGAAGAACCCCAAGTCTTCCAAGATGGGACCCAGAGGAGACATCAGCAAGAAGAAGTTTTCTGGGAAGTGCTTCAACTGTGATAAAGTGGGTCACAAATCTTCGGAGTGCAGAAAGCCGAAGAAGAAGCAAGAGGTCATCCTGAACGAGGGACCAGAAATGGACGACCTCTGCGCTGTGGTCTCTGAGTTGAACCTGATCGGTTCAAACCAGCACAATGGTGGATCGATACTGGAGCCACCAGACATGTGTGCTACAACAAGGAGCTTCTCCACAACTTCGAGGAAGTCACTGGAGACAAACTGTTCATGGGGAACTCAGCAACCTCGGACATCATAGGCCAAGGAAAGGTGGTGCTGAAGATGACCTCGGGTAAGGACCTCACTCTGAACAATGTGCTGTATGTTCCGGAGATTCGGAAGAATCTAGTGTCCGGATCACTGTTAAGTAAGCATGACTTTCACATTGTTTTTGAGTCGGACAGAGTTGTATTGTCCAAAAATGGAATGTTTGTAGGAAGAGGCTATGTATTTGATGGGTTGTTTAAGCTCAATGTAATGTCCATTAGGCCCAAGATAAATAAAAATGAAAGCTTTTCCACTTATATGCTTGAGTCTTCGTGTTTGTGGCATGGTAGACTAGGACATGTTAACTACGATGTGTTGCATAGATTAATAAACATGCAAAGCATACCTACATTCCACCTTGACCCCAAACACAAGTGTGAGATTTGTGTTGAAGCGAAAATGACAAGGTTATCCTTTTAACATATTGAAAGAAATAATGAACCACTTGACCTAATTCACACTGATGTGTGCGACCTAAAAGGTACACCAACACGTGGTGGTAATAAATACTTCATCACTTTTGTAGATGATAACATAAAATATTGTTATGTGTATCTTCTCAAAAGTAAGGATGAAGCTATAGAGAAATTTGCTCTCTATAAGAATGAGGTTGAAAACCAACTTAATAGGAACATTAAGGTGGTTCGAAGTGACCGAGGCGGTGAATATGTGTCACCATTCGCTGAGTTGTGTGCTGAACATGGGATCAGACACGAAACAACAGCTCCATATACTCCTCAGCAAAACGGAGTTGCTGAGCGAAAGAATCGAACTCTTAAGGAGATGATGAATGCTCTTCTATTAAGCTCTGGATTGCCAGAGTCCATGTGGGGGGAAGCTGTGTTTACAGCTAATTACCTTTTAAATAAGGTGCCCCGGAAGAAAATAGATTTGGGGCAAAACCTTGCCATTTTGGAAAAATCTTCTTGGTAGTCGAAGCCTACAAGTGTCTAAACACTTGTGCTTCGCTTCTACGAGAAAAATACCCATAAAAACTATAAAAATCATAAATTCACAGAAAGTTACAGATTTGTAATTTTCATAAAAATACAAATTAAAACATGTATACGCTTCACACGTGGCTCTGATACCACTGTTGGGTTTTTCGGGCCGCAAAAATCACTTTTTGCGTTGCGGAAACCCCGAAACCCCCATGCCACGGATCCGTGCGAAGAAATAAAATTATGTAAAACTTTCATATACATGTTTTCTACTCTAGATCTACATTAGATCTACAAAAGGAAAAAGGTTACCCTTGATGTAAAGTCCTTCGTAATCCCGCTCGTCCAAGGTTCGTCGCCGGATCTCGAGAGTATCAAAGTAGATACTCCTCTATGTGTATCCACACGAACAACTCGATGCAGAGAACCTCTAAGGATGTGCTAGCAACCTTAGAAGATCAGTAATGGTGGAGGAGAGGGAGAGAAGAGAAGAGCTTGAGGAAGAAGAAGGAGTTACTCACTAAGCACACAAAATACACTAACTCTCTCATCTAAAGTGGCCGGCCATTTTAAGAGAGATTGTAACCTCCATGGGATGCCAAGAGTCACAACTCTTGGTAACTCCCATGAGGTGGCATCTCACTTAAGCAACCATGATGATGTGGAGCATCATCATTGGTCCACTTCTTGCCAACTCACCAATGAGGTGGCAAATGGTCAAGTCAAACTTAACTCTTCATCTTCCTCTCAAGTCAAGTCAAACTTGACCACTTCTCTCCCATGGTTGATCAAATCTAACCATTGGTTCAAATCAATTTTAATTTAATGAATCTCTATTCATTGAATTAAATTGATTCAATGAGTCTAAGTCCAAATTAGACTCATTTAATACATGAACCAAATTGAGTCCAACTCAATTGACCTAATTTGGATTACTCTTAATCCAATTTGGTTCATGACATGAACCTAATCCTTTAGGTTTATCAAATGAACCTAATCTCCATCTAATTGTCCTTTGTGTGTGACCCTATAGGTTCTTGTAACATTGGTAATGCTCCTAAACTCATTTAGGAGCATAAGTAATGAGCGGTATCTAGCAACACATCATTACTACCCAAGTTACAAGAATGTTAAGATCCAACATCACCTTGTGACTACTAATTGTGACTCTTCACAATATATGACATTATCCTTCTATCCTAGACATCTAGATTGATCAATATGAGGCATAGATCATGTCATCCTCTAATCAATCTAAATCTTGAACTTCAAGTAGACTCACTCGATCAAATGAGCTCAATATCTTATATTGACTCATTTGGGCATGGTCATGCACTTAGTGGTCTCACTCTACCAAGAATATCGATGTCTCTCCCGTCTTATAGGAGGGATAGATCTCATTTACATCACTCACATCCCTCCGCATAATTTGTTACATACCCAGTAATCGCCTTTATAGTCCACCCAGTTACGGGTGACGTTTGACGATGCCAAAGTATGTAACTCCTTATGTAGGGAACCATGGTGACTTTAGGTCCAAGGACTAGTAGTCATACTAATAGCCACATGAGAAAGTATATGTCACTCATATAACGATCCATGATACTTTCTTATGGCGGGTCATTCAGTATACATTCTCCAATGCATATCCATGTGTCAACTTGATATCTCTATATCCATGACTTGTGAGATCAAGTCATCGAGTTGACCTACATGCTAGTCTCGTCGCATTAACATTGTCCCTGAATGTTTATACTCGACTATGAATGATTAAGAGTAGTGTTCCCTATATCATCTCACTATCGATTCAACCAATCGATTGATATAGGTAAGAACCTTCTACTCAAGGACGCTATTATACTTAGTTATTTGACACCAATACAAGTAAATATAATAATAAAAAATAAATACCTTTATTTATATATACAACAATATGATACAACGAGTCTATACAACAATCATCAAATGATTGGCTCTAGGGCTCTAACTAACACTTACCTATCAATTTCAAGACTTATCGCCCAATAATGTTTTGCATTACTCATACAAGGCCTCAAAGGAACACTCGATGCCAAAGTCAGAGAATAGATATTATCGAATTGTTATTTATTTCTTATTAAGCACACTTATCTATACTGGTAGATTTTTTTTCAGCAGGTGGCACAACCGTGTTGGGTTCTATAAGGTCTGGCACGCCTGTGGCAGCTGCTGCGACTGCTCCATGCTACTTCCTAGATTGTTTACCATGGCTATCGCAGTTGCCATGGCTAGCCCACGAAATTTTCTAACTCTGAAATTAAACAAAGAATAAGTTAAAAGTGAAGCACCAAAGGAGAAAACCTAAAGGAAAAGGGGGAAAAGACTTGGGCTATCTCTAAAGAATTGCTTATTTTAGGTCGCAAGCTCAACCCCTATCAATTTTAACTCAGAGCCTTTGGTTTGAGGGGGTTATATTCGACCACCTCCAGTATTTCTTGTTCTTCACCTGCTTTGCAATGATATATATGTTAAACTTTCCATTTTCAAATTCAAATCCTTCATCAATGCTCCCCTTCTTTATTGGATCAATTTGTGGGCATCCCCATGGTAATTTATCATCCATCTGCAAACCATCTGCAAACAATCTACCCTACAACAAGCATTCTTTGTAGGAGCTAGATTAGTGGCTTTAGATAAATCAAATTCGATCTTGTCCTCGCCAACTATCAAGGAGAGCTTGTGGTTCTTGATGTCTATCATGGCTCTAGTGGTGGCCAAGAAAGGCATCTCAAAAATAATAGGGATATGAGGGTCTTCCTCCATCACCAATATCACAAAGTCGGTAGGCAAAATAAATTTTCTTACCTTTACTTACACATCCTCAAGAATACCCAATAGGTACTTGACGGAATAATCCACAAGTTGTAAAGCCTAGTCGTTAATTCAACTCACCCAAACCAAGTTTCTTGCAAATAGATAAAGACATGAGGCTCACGCGAGCATCGAAATCACAAAAAGATTTGTTGATTTTAGTATCACCAATATTGCATGGGATAGAAAAACTATGTAGATCTTGGTGTTTAGGAGACGACTTAATTTGGATTAATGCGCTACACTCCTCCGTTAAGCTACGGTCTTGTAGTCCACTACCTTCCTCTGGTACGAAAGAATGTCATTCATGAATTTGAAAAGGTCAGCATTTGTTGTAAGGCGTCAAGGAAGGGTATGTTCACAACAAGTTTCTTGATCTTTTCTAGGAATTGGCTGAATTGTTCGTCTAGTTTCTCCTTGGCCAACAAGTTTCCTCAATGGTATCTTGCCTTTAGGTTACTCAATTGTCTCTTTAGATTCCTTTGTAGGCTCCTCTCTAATGGATGATGTGTGAGTTCTTTCATCTTCTTTGTCAATAGAAGCTCCTTCACTTTTATTGCTTTCCCTCAGATTGTCAAAGTTTTACCGCTCCTCAAGGTAAGAGTGTTGCAATGCTCCATTGGGGTTGCCTCTAGTTGCCTTGGAAATCTCCTTGGAGCTTGATCTGCGCAATTTGATTTTCAACATTTTAGTATGATTGTACAAATCGTCTATCTTACCTCCCATTTGTTTGGGCACTTATCCTATGTCTTGGTGCATTCACTCAAACTTCCCATTTTGTTTACTCTAAACCGTGACGAAGTTATCTGATAGTGTCTCCAATTTAGACTTTGATGGTTGTTGGAATCCAAGTTTCCCCCCATAATTTATTTATCTATTGTTCTCTTAGTTATTTTTGTTGGGATCTTTGTATTGGTACAATTTGAGCGTGGACAGAATGACGGTATATCATCGTTTTGGCGAAGTCGAGGCTAAAGTTAGACTCTATCTCTTTAAGACAAATTTGTCCCGCACACGGTGCTCACAGACACGACAATCGTCTCCCAAGATACAACGACTTTATCTTACGATAATAGCACTATAAATCGTAAGACCTCTGAACCGAAGAAGGCTTCTCGAACTCTCTAATGCAAGTATAGAATACAATGCTTGCTTTGCTTAGAAGGAATTGAGTGAATGAAATGAAGATGTGAGAGACTTTATTTATACTAAATGAAGGGGTATAAGAACCTCTTGGTTCAATTAGATCTCATCCATCCATTTTGAATTGGATGATGTAGATCGCATCCTTTCCTAAGAGGCACACTACCTCTTCATAACATGTCACCCTTTAACTATCCAAAAAGCACTTAAACCTTTTAATTTCTCATTTATAATTTCTAACAATCCCATACATAAATGAAAATTAATGCATGCATGTTATCACCTAAGGAGAGTTCAATCGATAAGTTAATGCATCGAGAGAGGTAACTTGTGGCTTTGAACCTTCCGTAGTGGAATGCTATCGAGCATACTAGGCTACGTAGTGAACGTGATGTCTTGAACTGCTCAGTTATTTGTATATACTAAGACAATAACATCCACACAGAGACTTATCTCAACTACTTTTGGTTCTCATGGTTGGTTCCGTTTTGGCCATGAGCACCATCTTGGATTCATGAGTGTTTCATTGAAGTAGCCAATCTTCACACTCACATAGGTGACACTTCTATCAAGAGTTTCCTACCATACTCCACCTTATAAAGGTATATAAGTCATTAAAAGCATACGCTTAACCTCACTACATGTGATAGGATAACACAAGTTCATCCTAGGATTGGGATAGAGATAATATATCTCGTGTGTTATAACACAACTTCTGTAACTTCGTTGTCCCATTGAATTAAGATCTTAGGATCTCCAGTCAACAAGGTTGGGTTACCGCTACAGTCGTTTTAGTTGTAGATTTTTAGTCTCATTCCTCTCGATGTGCAGTATACTTGATCTCGACTTAGCCCCTTCATAAGAGGGTCTGCCAAGTTATCTTTTGACTTGACATAGTTGATTACAATCACTCCGTTCGAGATCAACAACCTAATGGTATTGTGTCTGCGACATATATGTCGAGACTTACCATTATACATATTACTCTGTGCCCTTCCAATCACCGATTGACTATCACAGTGTATAAGTACGGTGACACAAGTTTCGTCCAGTTCAGAATATCTTCCAAGAAATTCCTCAGCCATTCATCTTCTTCTGCTTCTTTGTCTAGTGCCATAAACTCGGATTCCATAGTTGACCGAGCAATGCATGACTACTTTATGGATTTTCAAGATACCGCTCCTCCACCGATTATGAATACATACCAACTAGTGGATTTGGAATCTTTTGTATCTAATATCCAATTAGCATCACAATATCCCTCTAAGACAGTGGGATACGTTCCGTAATATAATCCGTGGTTCATAGTATATTTCAAATATCTAAGAACTCACATCAATGCTTTATAATGGGTGTCGTTTGGATTACTCATAAAATGACTCAGCTTGTTTACCACACAAGTAATATCTGGACATATGCAGTTTGCGAGATACATCAAATTACCTATTAACCGAGAGTATTCCAATTGTGATATGGGCTCCCCATGGTTTTTTGCTAAGTGTTAACTTAGATCTATAGGTGTTTTTACTATAGAGAGATCGTACACATTGAACATTTTCAACACTAACACTACATAATGAGATTGTGTCAAAACTATCCCATTGGATTTCTTGAGAATTTTAATTCCCAATATAATATCTGCTAGACTCATATCTTTCATATCAAAATTCTTGGTCAACATTTTCTTTGTACTCATGATTACCTTATGATTACTGCCCATTATAAAGCATGTCGTCTACATATAGACAAACAATTACATGACCTTTAGGTGTGTGTTTGACATAAATGCATTTGTCATGTTCATTTATTTTAAATTTGTTTGATAACATTGTTTTGTCAAAAAAAATTTGTCATTGTTTAGGCGCTTGTTTAAGTCCGTACAATGACTTAATATGTCAACACACCTTTTCCTCTTTTCTTGGAGCTACGAACCTCTCGGGTTGCTCTATATTTATTTCTTCTTCTAACTCATCATTTAAGAACGCAATCTTAACATTCATTTGGTGTATTTCAAGGTTAAACAATGTTGCGATGGTTATCAGCACTCGTATGGACGTAATCATTGTCACCGGTGAGTAGGTATCGAAGTAATCGATACATTCCTTTTGCTTGTATCCTTTGGCTACAAGTCTGGCTTTATACTTGTCAATCGATCTATCAGCTTTATACTTGCATTTTAGTATCCATTTACAACCTAATGGTTTAGTACCAGAAGGAGGTCCACTAATTTTCAAGTATGGTTATTCATGATGGACTCGATTTCATTATTGACAGCTTCTTTCTACAATGGGGCGTCGAGATTAGAAAGAGTTTCGCTTAATGTTTTTGGGTACATTTTCGACATAAAAGTCATGAAGTCCGGCCCGAATGATTTCTCAACTCTAGCCCATTTGCTCCGACGTGGCTCTTCGCTTAATTGTCAATTGTCATTTTATGACAACTAAGTTCAGAAACATCATTTTCCTTAGAACTTTCGTTGTTATTACTTTGAATGTTTCTCTTCTTATTCGGGAATATGTTTTCAAAGAATATCGCATTCCGAGATTTTATGGTTGTTCCCACATAAATATCATGAATGTTTGACTTGTGAATTATGAAACGATATGCACTACTATTATGGGCATATCCGGCAAATATCGCATCAAACGTTTTAGGTTAGATTTTTACTTGTTTTGGCTTGGGTACTTCAACCTTTGCTAAGCACCCCCACACTTTCAGATATTTGTACAATGGCTCGCGGCCTTTCCATAGCTCATATGGTGTTTTATCATTTTTCTTGTGAGGGATTTTGTTGAGAATGTGGTTTGTTGATAATATAGCTTCTCCCCATAAATTTTGGGGTAAGCCTAAATTTATCAACAAGGCATTCATCATTTCCTTTAATGTCTAATTTTTACGTTCGGCAACACTATTTGATTGAGGCGAGTAAGGCGTCATTGTCTAATGGATAATGCCAGATTCTGATCAAAACTCATCAAACAGTGCAATATATTCTCTACCTCTATCGCTACGAATTATTTTAATTTGTTTATCAAGTTAATTCTCAACTTTTGTTTTATAGGTTCTAAAAGGTTCTAAGGCTTCATCTTTACTTCTTAAAAGAAAGACATAATAAAACCTCGTGCAGTCATCGATAAAAGTAATAAAATACTTTTTACCTCCTATAGTTTGTATGAATTTTAAGTCACATAGATCACTATGTATTAACTCTAGAGGAGTCGTTGACCTTTCCACTGAATGAAAAGATAGTCTCGTCATTTTTGCTTCCACACACACATCACATTTGTATGTTTTGTCCATATTGACATTTGGTAATAAATTTAACTTGACGAGACGTTTAAGAGTATTATTATTGACATGCCCAAGTCACGATTATGCCAAAAATTAAAACACTCAACAACATAGCTGGAAGCTTTTATTTTATTACCATCAAAGTCACGATGTATAGTCATTACAACCATTTTGAACATACTTTGTTCTAAGTACCCCTTACCTGCAAATACACCATTCTTCGTAAGTATAAAGTTGTTTGACTGGAACACTAGTCCAAAACCGACTTTAACAAGTGTCGATCCAGAAATTAGGTTTTTCCTGATATCGGGAACATGAAACACATCAATGAGCATTAGCTCTTTCCCAGATGTCATTTTCAGAACAACCTTCCTGAGTCTGACAATCGGGGATGTCTTGGAATTGTCCATATAGAGCTTTCTTCCACTTATCGGAGTATACTTGGAGAACATCGCCTTATCATAACATATATGACGTGTTTCTCCAGAATCGATCCACCACTGCTTCGGGTTATCCATCACCGTATTGGCTTCAAACACGACCGCAATGAGATCTAATTCCATGTCATCAGAAGTTACAACCTGATTCGTAGCATTCTTCTGACTCTTGGTTGGTTTCTTCGGGCATCTGCAGTCTTTGGACATGTGCCCTAGCTTTCCGCAGTTGTAGCATGTGCCCTTGAATTTCTTGCCTTGAGCCTTCTTTTTGGATTGGTTCGGCTTTTGGCTTAGCCATGTTCGACATCTCGTCGATTGCCCACTTTGTTCCTCTGGAGTCGGACATCTTTCGATTATCTTCCTCAATTCGTAGCCTTAGGATTAGGTCTTCAAGCTCCATCTCCTTTTGCTTGTGCTTCAGGTAATTTTTGAAATCCTTCCATGACAGAGGGAGTTTCTCAATTATCGCAGCTACTTTGAACGACTCGTTCAGCTTCATGCCTTTGACATCCAGATTATGCATTATCAATTGCATGTCTTGAACTTGAAATGTCACGCTCTTGGAATCCATCATCTTGAAATCGAGAAATCGTTCGACAATGAATTTCTTCAATCCAGTATTTTCGATTTTATATTTCTTTTCAAGTGATTCCCACATAGATTTTGTCGTTTTCATCAAACAATACACGTTATACAACGTGTTGTCCAATGCGTTGAGAACGTAGTTGTGGCACAAGAAATCTCCATGCGCCCATGTATCACATGCAACCTTATTATTGGACTTTCCTTCCGTAGCAGCTGGTGGGTCTTTATGCAGAAATCGTACGAGGTTTAGCGTTGTACAACATCTTTTGCTACCATCGTTTGAAGTTGGTTCCGTTGAACTTCTCCGGCTTTTCTCCGTGTGGAATGGCGGTCGAACCATTGTTGATCTCAACCATCAGTTTGCACGATTAGAATTCGTCTTAAAAATGTTGGGATCTTTGTATTGGTGCAATCTGAGCGCGGGCAGAATGATGGTATACCACCATTTTGACGAAGTCGAGGCTAGAGTTAGACTCTATCTCTTTAAGACGAATTTGCTCCGCACACGGTGCTCACGGAACACGACAATCGTCTCCCAAGATACAACGACTTTATCTTGCGATAGCAGTACTGCAAATTACAAGACCTCCGAACAGAAGAAGGTTTCTCGAACTCTCCAATGCAAGTATGGAATGCAATGCTTGCTTTGCTTGGAAGGAATTAAGTGAATGAAATGAGGATGTGAAGGACTTTATTTATACTAAATGTAGGGATATAAGAATCTCTTGGTTCAATTAGATCATATCCATCCATTTTGAATTGGATGATGTAGATTGCATCCTTTCCTAAGAGACACACTACCTCTTCATAAGATGTTACTCTTTAACTATCCAAAAAACACTTAAACCTTTTGATTTCTCATTTATAATTTCTAACAATTTATGTACAAGACGTAGGACGTAGGATGTAGGACGTAGGACGTAAGGCGTAGGACGTAAGACATTGGAATGATTCCTCCAAGCAAGGTACCAAAATGTAAACAGGATTCTCTGGTCCGTAAATTGTAGACCAGAGGATAGTCTGCAAATTGCGGATCAGAGGATGATCCATAAATTACAGACCAGAGGATAGTCCATTGATTGTGATTGGTGGATTATGATAAATCTCATCTATTTAAATAATAGGATCTATTAAAATGAACCAATTCATAAAATGAATCACCCTCTGATATGCAATCCATTCTCACTAAAATGTAGTGCGCCCTTTGAGAAAATATTGTATTCTTATTGATAGATGCATCAACCTCACTTTAACGTACTGGAGGTGCTGCCGGACTCCAGGAAAAGCTTACGACCGTAAAATGTCATTGGTAGACAATGACATACATCTCAACTTGACTATAGTTCAACACATGCCCGACGACCCCTCGAGACGGTGCGGTGGTTAAAATATAAGATATTACCATATAAAATTTTAGAGTCAAAACTCGACGTGTCCGAATTGCCTCCTCTCATGCCTTAACACATGCACTAATAATTAATAGTCATCCGTGATTTACTTCCTCCGTGTTAGCCTAGGGACGAATTGGCAAGGGCGCTAGGGGCGAGTGAATCGTCTTTTGCCACATCAACACATGCTCGGCTCTAAGCATATTTTCCCCATATTTAGGCTTGTACTAATGACTAATAACCATCCATAATTTACCTTCTCCGTATTGATTTAAGGACGGATTGACAAAGGTCTATTCTAACGGGTATTTGCCCTCGAAAAAAAATCCTTCCACCCCCTAATCAACATAATGGTCAATTATAAACTAACCCCATAATTTTTCTCGCTTCACATAACCTAGGAACGAATTATGAATGACACCTAAAATGAGTATAATCACTGTTTACTACAATCAACTCATACAATTCTATTCCCAACGATCCAAATATTATTTCTTCACACTGATTCACGTTTCCTGGAAAATGAATTTCATCATGCTGGTGAAAGAAAGCACGCATTTGTACAAAAAGTTGATAAACAAAAGAACACATACATTTATACAAAATGCTGATAAATAAAAGAAACTAGCCAGCAAAATTGTACACTGTAATTGTCTGCGTAATGATTCGCCTGATAATTGTGTTGCATGGTCAATCTATTTATCTTTTTCTTACCAATCTTCAAGAGCATGAATCTTTTTATATTACAAGCAAAGATGGTTAGAGACTTCCACTATGCTTTTATATCACACATCAGTGATTGGCAGAGAACAAGACCATGTTCTCTCTTATGGAAATTTATCAAGCTCCATCAAATTATGATTTGCATGGATGTCTTCACTGTTACTGCTTTCTGCCTCTTTAAGATCATTCAAAGCTCGCCTTGCATAAACTGTGAAGGCAATTGTAATGGCAACAGCAACTATAAAGGATACGATATTGTAAACAATCTCCAATGGTTTCATGGTATACTTTCCATATTGCATATCTGCCAATGTCAGTATCAATCGTCCACTGCATCAACCCAAAATTCAGTAAACTTTTAAATATGATTAACTTAGTCACAAGTATACATAAACTAGAAACACGGAAAAAGCTTCCAGCAAAATGGAATGTCAAGAAGGAATATGGTCAAAGAGATCAATGTGCTAAGGCTAACCAACTCTTTCACATGGTGGTGTGTATATATATATATATATATCAGAGTCTTAAACTGAGAATAAACAAATATTTGATCTGTTCACAAGCGAAGAGGATGGAAATTTAAATGGACCAGCAAACAGATCACTAACCTGTAAATGTAGAGGAAAGCTTCCGGTATCATTCCAGCAATTGAACCACAAAAATAAGGTTCAAACTTTATACTCGTCACTACTACTACATAATTGAAGATCGTATATGGAAATGGTGAAATCCTAAATAGTGTAACAACTTGAAATTGTTGAAACCAAGTTCCTTCCCCTGCCAGCCTAAGTATGGTAGCCTGCTGTGGCCATTTACTCAACCACCTCTGCATATGTTGATCAGGGAGAAAAAACAAAGATTAACTTGGATCTTCAGTTTGGGTTTATTTGTATGGGGAAAAAATGAAAATAGAGAAGAGAAAGGTCGTACATGTATTTGCTCACGAAATAGTAAACCGATAAAATAAGGTAACACCATGCCAATTGTAGTTCCTACCATGATTATGATAAATCCAAGACCATATCCAAAAATCATTCCCGCAAGCCACATGGATGGTCCAGAAGGAACTAGAATAACTGGGAACAAAGCCAAGGATGCAACGAGTACTAAAGCAAGAACTGGCCGCCCAAAAGCAGTTGCTTCCCACTCCATCATTGGTAGAAGAATCTATTGAGCAGTTGAGCACAAGATCAACATGGCAAATAAATGATACTTGTGCAAATATTTGTATATTTTTTCTAAACAAAGATATCTATAAAAATTGCATACCATGGTGATACCACCAGGACATGTTCTATAGGTTACAAATTTATCAAAACAACTGAATTATTTTGAGATCAAAACTAATCTAGCTTAATATCAGAGCCAAACAAGGAACATGAATGTGTGAATTTATAGTACTGCCGGTGAGAAACTAACAAAACATCAAGGCAGAATATCATTGGCAGAGCAAGAAGTTATTGGACCTAAAAACCATGTTAGGGAGTAGTTTGGATATTTATATACCAATAAATCTCACATGAGGTTTTATTTTGATGAGGTGTTAGCTTCTTAATTCATGTTGCACAAGACTTCCTGCTCAAATACCACAAGCATATGCAACCTAGAAATAAGCCAGGAGTGCTGGAATGAAACTTCCTGTCTTAACATAGAGAAGATCAAGAAATTTAAGTGAACGGAATGGAGAAAGGGAAAATGAGTTACCTTTTCAAAAACAAATGGAATTCCCCATTTCACAAGGATAGAAATGAGTAGCACCAAAAGAAGGCAGATGAAAAGCATTTTCATCCACCAGATGTAGGACTTTTTATCTGTTTGAACTGACGACTGCCGAGAATCAAAATTGGATAATATGGTCTCTCTTGGCAACACTAGTCTTGCATATTCTTCTTCCATTGTGTGTAGCTCAGGGGTATCACTGTTTTTCACTAACATCTCAGGTGAATTTGACATGGTAGTCGAGAAAACCTGTTAGACAAGGCATATGAATAGGAAGAAATTCAATTGAAAAGTGCTAAGTGCTATCATGTTTATAAAACAGGATATGCCAAATATAAGGGAAGGAATGATCTTGATACAATTAAAACAAAAGAAAAAAGAAATGTATTCACAACTTTTTACTAGTCATGCTTTTTGATGTTTCTTTTAGCAAAGAGAATAGGTAGATAATTTATTTGAGAAGATCTCTCTTTAAAACATTAGAGAAAATTATTGGGTATTATCACCTTAGGAAGTGCATTCCATTCTTGCTAAAGCTTAGGGAGAAATAGCAATCACAAAATGTGCTCTTATTTTGTACATAGACAAATTTTTATTGCAAAAATAATAAACTCTAAACCTTTCGAAGAAATAGCCAAAGAAAGATCCATAAAGATCTGTATGTAAAAAAACTAAATAAAAGACTCTATGCATTAGGATTACATCTTCAATGCTTAATACAGACAAAAGACAACCAATTGTTTCCAAAGAAAGCAACTCCGGTGCTACAACATAAGGATAACAGAAGTCAGGTAGATAAAAGTGTTACATTTTAAAATTTGAGTTAGTGCTAGATAGATAATAAAACTAGTTTACTCTAAATTCTTAATTACACAATTCTAGATCTTAGTGATGACTAGACTGAGGTTTGCATGAATGCTATTATAAGCCAAAAGAAACAAAATAAATGTTTGAGTAGCTTTGCAAAGAAATAATCATAGGAAAAGGATTCTACTATGTCGCAATCCTAGTATTGGACTCCTGTCTCCTGGAGATGCATCCAACATAACTATCTGATTCTAGTGTGTCTAACGGAGAACTTTTAGACAATATATGTACAAATTTTCACAAATGAGATAAGAAACATCATGAAAGTTTGAGGATGATATGCCTAACTGATATTCAATCTTGAGTTAAAAGGCTTTTACAAGGCCTTTTCAGTTAAAACTCTAAGATGATGATCAGGACTATACAATGACATATTGTTTAGACCTTGTAAGTTGGTGGATCTTGTGCATCTCAGTTCTACCCAGCTCCAGGACCCTAGCGTTTGTACAGCAAATCATTTGTTATGTCTAGAACTGATGGCAAAGGATGAGTCATGTGAGACTTCTCAGTACTTTCACAATAATGAAATGTTGTTTGGTATTAGTAGGAAAGATGAAATAAAAAAATATCCAGAAAAACTAAGATGATATGGACATATTCAAAGAAAGCCAATAAAACATGTAGGTAGATAACTTGAATAGGTTACAGTAGAAATTGTAAGCTTTAAAAGAAGCTAAACAAAATGCAAATAAGATATATACAAGAATTTTAAAAAGTGAATACTATTAGATGTAGAATTTGGGGTAGGAAAATATTGTATTGTCTTATGAATTATGATGAAATAGTCATACATGGGTGTATATATACTCACGATGGAACCGTAAACCTAAAAGTATGTGGGACTGAATCCCGCCATGTAATGCCTAATAAACCAATACCTTTAACACTCTCCTTTAAGCCCGTGAATAAAAACTATCTTTATCCAATTTGTTGCTTGAATTAGAAATAGCATGGGACAAGCATGTATGGGAAAACAACTTAAGGAGTTAATGAAGCACACAACCAGTAATTCCTTTGACCTCAGATCAATAAAAATCTAGAAATAGCTGAGGCATGTAAGGGATGATCCCTTCAATGTAGGATCAACCATTGATGTGTTTGACCCTAGACCAACACATCAACAAGGAGACAAGATAAAAAAGAAGGAAAAGGCGAAACAAGAATGAAAAGTCATCTCAGGACATATCTCGAATACTTTTTCCAAAAGGTGTGCATACAACATGTAATAGATTAAAGGAAAAAAGAAAGAGCACGAGAGGTCCACAGAAAGGATTTGACAGCACAATTCAACACTTTGCTAAGAAAAATGAAAACAGTTTTTTTTTTTCTTCTTCAAGTTTTCACTAGGGATGGATAGCATAACTCAACCCTTTCCCTTTGTTGGACAAAGCAAAAATGATAACAACATTGAAAGAAGAGTGGAACAATCTAATTTTAATATTTATTACGATGTGAAACTATGACAAACACGTATATCAAACGAGGAAGACCAAAAAAGATTTGATTAGCAACAATAAAATAAAATAAAATTTATTTAAGTATAGATGATGATATAGTAAGAGATAGAGCTCAATGACGTAAAAGGATCCATATGACTGATCCCACCTAGTGAGATAAGGCTTAGTTGTTGTTGTTATTGTTATTGTTATATTTATTAGGAAAAGTTAGACCTTGTCTTTAGTTAAATTAGTTTAGGAGATTAAGCGTTTTAACTGTTCTATAAAAAGTTTCTAGACCTCTCTTCTCTTATAAGTTAACTCTTCAATTTTAATAAAACTTTTCCTAGTGTAAGATTTCTCTGTATGAGATTTGCTCTTAGAGTGAGCTGATTATTCCCCTATATCGTGTTAATTTGAGGTCAATTCTCTATGAGTTTTAATTCAATTTTGGTGCTGCATCAAGTGGAATTAAAGCTGAATCCTGATTAGTGTTTGGTATTTTTCTAATGTTCTCTCTCATGTTTTTCTCTCCCTTTTTTTTTGGGGGAAAGGTGAATGTTTTATAAATGTCTCAAGAGAGTAGCACTAAGAGCTTAGAATAAAGAGCATACAATCACTAGAAATCCATAAGTCGATACACATGTATCTATAGTTTGCGGAACATCCTATCAAGATCGGGAGCAAGATCTTCAAAACAATATCTATTACAAGCTTCCCACAATACATAAATCATACTCGAAACAGCAAGGTGCCTTGCTTTTATGATGCAACTTCCGCTTTTATAGTGCTAGCCAAAAATCTAGAATAACTCTTCAATTGTTCGGATCTCATATCTAATGTCTATCCATCTCTTTACCTTATCCCATAGAGCCCGAGTGATGGGGCAGTCAAAGAAGATGTGCGCATTTGATTCATCTTGCAACTGGCATAGAGAACAAATCTTATTTGGCTCATATGGTAACCTGTCCGCTTTTCTCTCCCCGCTTTCATGAGAGGAGTCACAACCATCTTTCCTCGATCCTACACATGAACCCTCGTTCAATACCCATTTAGATGTGTCTACCTCTTCTCCAACACACTTTTTTTTTAACTCACCAAAAATAGAACTATAAATCTTCTCTATAGGCAATTTTTGCCCATGAGACCAAACCCTTATTTGATAAGAGTTGTATAAATTCGTATGATCTTAACACCGTTGTTTGTGAGGTTTGGAGCCAATAGTTGTTAGAGAGAGAGAGAGAGAGAGAGAGAGAGAGAGCACCTTTATTGATTGTTGAATGACTTCTCTAGTAGAAATTATAGCATAGCTCAGTGCACTATAAGCACCATCACCTACCACTTCTCTAGCGAGTTGCAAGTTGCGAGTTGAGCTATCAGCACCTTTGTGAATTGTCCAACCTCCTTCCACAATTGCCTTTCATGTGAGTTGCACACATGTTCCCTGCCTGTTGGCTCTTTGTTCAAATGACATCAAGCCTCCACTAGTGTTAGAACCATCTCTAGCCATTACATGTGTTGGCCGATGCTAGAACGTCGAACCTCTGTTAACGCCCAACACCAACACACTGCCCTCCTCTTCTCCATTAAAGGTGTGCTTGTAATCTTCAACCTTGTTTATATTGTGAGTGCATAGTCTTTGCTCAAAGACCCAGTCTCAAACAGTTCAAATCAGGAAGAAGTATTCTGCCTCCTATGGGGCATCAAGGTCCACATCCTTAGTGTTGAATGGCATAGCACCATACACTTTATACTTCATTTTGTTTTCAAAATAAAAAATATATATGTTTAAAAAAAAAAACAATGTGCCATTACATCATCTTTTTCCAGCATGAACTCTCTGCATCCTTTTTCTCTTAATTCAGACATTATTCTTCTATAGGCATGGGAATTAGGTTATTCTGGAGACTACAAGACCAAACGGTAAATTGCCTGGTGACATTTTGATTGATCCTCTCTTTTCCATAGCTCAAAAAGAGTAGCAACAGAAAAAATAACTTTTAACTTGTCAGTTCAACACATTGAAATTCTGTCCAGGTTTGGATTGTCTATGGACTTATATATGGATATTGTGAAAGGATTAGTATTTCAAGTAAGACTGATTTAGTGTCTATGCCAAGAGGTCTCGCAAATTGAAATGCATATTCTGCATTACTATCTTGTTGATTGACAAAGATATATGGATAATAACTTCAACAAATGGAGTTGAGTTGTATAATTTTGATAGGAGCGCAACCTCTATTTCTGAAAATAATTTTTATTTATTTGGTTAGTTTAAATTCTTGCATTTAATTAGTTTTTTAAATAAAACCTTTGTACCATCATTCCAGATTCATCATCAGTCACATTAATAAACTCATCATTTCTTTATCCAACCATCATACGTCTTTAAAAAAACTAAAAACAAAAAGATCATACAAATAATCCTTCATCTAGTTTATGCATCATCCATCATATTTTAGCTAGAATAGGTTCATCATTTAAAAATTTCGTTATCGACCTAATTTACCACATTGCTTTATTTTAAAAGCAAAATTGTGATTAAAATACTTGCATCCACATAAAAAGACGAAACACCATTGTTGCTACCAAATACATAAAAGATGTAACCAACTATATTCATTTTGACAATGAACTTAGTGTTATGAAAACTAGATTGAATCATTCGAATAATTTTAATGAATATTATCATCCATATATATATAGCTCCATAGATAATTGGCAACCTTGCCCTCAATCATATTGCACTATTTTCAGAGAAAAATCTAGTCACTTTACTAAAACAAAAATTGACATAACCTAGACATGCAAAGGAGATGCCCCGTTACTTTAGATGGATGATTGAATTCTAATACATTTCTTGATTGCTTAGCAAACGCAGAAGACATTTCAATTGTGAAGCATTGCCCATATTAATTGAACAAACCTGACTTGTTGAGGACAACTATTAAATGATAGAAAAAAATCCCATAGCACAATGGTTTGAGTGAAACAGTTAAACTAACTGAAAAGTGTGTTCCACTATATTTTTAGGATTAATTACATAATAAATTATAAACCTACAATAATCATTCTTATGTGTGCTAAAATATAATTAATAGAGGCATTGCGGTATAAAAGAAAAACCTTGGTGTACCCACCATCAATTTATTAGTGGATTTTGGTCATAAATTCATAGAGGAAATAAAGATATGATCTTTAAAGAATGATCTTTAAGATCAAAGATATGATCTTTATTTTAATCAAGAGACTGATGCAGTTTAAAGTTTATGCTTAATTAGAATTAGTTTTAATTTTGAGTTATAAATTTTTAAAAGCTTGCTAGATTTCTTAGGGTAAGTTAGTCCTTGTATTTAAGAAAAATTGTTAAGGAGATTAGGCCCTTTTGTTATGTAAAAGGCCCTATACCTCCTAGTATAAATTAACTTTTCGATTCTAATAATATTTTCTGTGTGACGTTTGTTCTCCATATGAGATAATTATCCCGTGCAGCATCAACTTGGTATCGATTTCCATGGGAGTTTCAATTTGATTTGGTGTTCTATTAGAAGGAAAAAAATTGTACTAAGAGGTAAAAGAGGGCAAGTTACAAAAGTCCAAAGAGCAAATTAAGGAAAATGAAACAACTGATGGCATTGGAAGACCATCAAATCGAAGATAAGAATATCTCTCCTCCTAGACTTGTTAAACGAAGGGGGAAGCCACACATCAACTGTGAAAGACACTCAATTTGAATAGGCACCAAATTATAGAAGAGTGAAGCTTCTTGATAGGAAGAAGCACAACCAAAGATTGGGAGAAATAGGAAGATAGTTTGCTCGAACACCAATTGGCAACACAAGATCAAGGGAGCTTAACTAGCTCTAAAGTAAAGGTGATATACAGTTGCAACAAGATTTAGTGAGAATAGACCTAGATCACTACAAGCATAAGAAGATAGGTTCAAATCTTACTTACGATGACGAGTTCTAGAAATGTAGGTCGCAAAAGATGACACAAAAGAGGTCATCACAGCTAGGATAGGAAATGCGAGACAACACATCGAATGGATGCATGTTTGCTACCAATATGATGAAAGGAAGACCTATTGTTTTATGCTTACAAGAGATCTCTTTGCAGACAATGTGTGTGGCAGGAGCAGAAGTGTAGCAACCAATATGACTGGTTGTTTTCAAGTAGAAGCACTGCACAATGAAGCAAAATAGATGGGGATCCAAATAGCCATATGACATTGTGGACCTGCAACTAGGTGTAGTGGACCCAAGAGAACTAGTGGATCCAGGAGAGGACTCTAGATTTGGTGAAGGAAGAAGAGGTTAAATGTACCTGAATTGTACCCTTTTCACTTTCTTGGCAGTAGCTCCCACCCTTGCAATGGCAATGTTAGATTTATCCTTTAGTCTAAGCAAAAGTCGAAAGTGAGGGGATTGACGTTCTCCTATCCAAGTCAATGGGAAGAATAGCATAAAGCCCGGTCTGCTTGAAGAGAGAAATTAGCATTAATCCGACTGGGAAGTGTTATTGCAGTTATCACAGTTTCATTCATTGTGTAGATAATGTGGACACTGTCAGAGCAACGGAGAAGCCCAAGGAAAAGAAGGTAGGAGAGAAAGAAGAATCTAATGATAAATAAGCTTGCTTGTTAGAGGGGAAGAAGAGAGATTTGAATAAAAGGGGCTGATAGGTAGACGAGAGGTCAGCCTCTTGTGAATAATTTTTGGAATTCTAACCCTAGAATTTGGACTCTAATACCACATATGATTTGGACTCTATTCCATGGGTATCTATAAACTCATGATCAAACTCTAAACTTAGAATTATTAATGTGAGACAAAACTCAGTAAACTTACTTCCTAATAAAGATAATACCTTGGGCACTAGCGATATAATTTTGGATACATTTTTATAGATGGATGATCTATGCAGTCTTACACAGCTTGATCATGATGATCTTTTCAAGCATACTGCAAAAAAGACAAACCCTTTCCTCGTTACTACTGTATAAATATTTCTTGAACTTTACCGCACCAACTGAAAAGCATAATAATATTCACAACATAACACTTTATCTAAACTCGTATACACAAGAAGAACAAACGCCGAAGCATCATAATAATAATAATAATAATTACAACATAACATTCTATATCCATGTCCCTGAAGAAACTGATTTCAAGAGGAGAGATTTTGACGGAAGAAGGATGGACAACCGGTAGCCAAAAAGGTCGAAGAATACGAAGAGGGGATACAAATCTAACCTTTTGATCCTTTGGAAATGAAGAATTCGGCGATCGATGAGGAAGAGAAGGACCGCCGAGTTTGGCGACGGCGTTTGCGGGTTTCGTTTCTTCCTCTTTTCTTCTCCCGATGCAACCAAGGAGAAGGGGGGAGGAAAAGCAGCTGCGTATTCAAAGGCTGCTCCAACAAGGCAACTACTGCCGGTATAAACAAGCAAGGGCAGGGACGAACAGTTATTTACTGGAATGCCACAGATGGGGAGGGGGAGGTAGCGCAAGTGATGGCATGCCATGTCACCCCTCCTCGACCACTTCATCCTCCAGTCAACGGGGCACGGCGTGTTCTTACCCGCGTTGCGCGCAGCTGCTGCCACGGTTCGTTTCAAATTGCTTCCAGAAGGAGAATCAAGGAATATTTCAAACTTCATTTTATTTTTATATTCCTTTAAATTTATCGACATCAATATTTGTATTTAACAAATATTTGATTCAATTTTTTAAAAATTAAAATATTATTTTAATTTACATATGTTTTAATTAGATTTTACCTATAATTTTGATATATGCATTAAATGTGCATAGACGTGAAATAATTCACTTGGAGTTCATGAAACTTGATGACTTGAGACGATCGAGTTGATTTAACCTTATGCTGTGTTTGATTAATTTAGTTGGTATTATAATTTAATTTGTATTATATTATTATATTTAGTAATATAATATATGTATTTTTTATAAGAAATGTAATTTGTATTATTATAAAATGATAAAAAAATCTTGCGACCTTTACTAAGACGATGACCGATGGCAACGACCGTCGCACCTCTGTCGGAGCCGACAGTGACGGTTGGTGATGGTGACCAATGGTGCCCGGAAGTGGCGACAGTGGCGCCAGCGGCCTCATTGACTGGCGGTGGTAGTGACGCCCGATGACCAGCGGCGGCGGTAGCCGCTGACGGCTAGTGGTTGACGGTGCCTGGAGGTGGCTATTGGCGGTAGTGGTTGACTGTGGCACCCGAAGGCAGTGGCCAGCGATGCTCGGAGGTGGCGGCTAGTGGCGTTCGACGAAAGGCGACCGGAAGCGACCCCCGGTGGTCGGCGATAGAAGTGACGTCAATGACCGATTGATACCGAAAATGGATTAGGGATATATTTGGTATTTAAATTTTAGTTAAACTGTGACCTCGTAATGTAATCGGATTATATGGTATTGGTCTTGTAATCCATATTACAAAATTTTATTATATTTTGTAATCCCCAGGACGTAGTGCAGACAGTGGGCGCATGACATCTTTGACGTAATGGTCAGGGGTCGATTCTCAGGAATTGACGATCTAGGGTTTACCTTACTATGCACCTATTGCTTGTGTACCTATATGTACCTTTCTCTATATCCGTAAGGCCGACACTAGGGGTACCATTAAAATAACAAATCTACTTTTTATTTTTTTTAAACTCTATTAAATAAAGTAATCAATATTATAATATAATCTTAATTATATTACAAAATAGATTATATCCTATCAAATGTAGCCAATTCTTCATATCAAACTTGATGACTTAGTTGATTTACAGTTATTGCTCGTAGACCTAAAAAAAAAAATGTTGGGGCTTTAATTTATAGGAGGTTGGAGGGTATTTTAAGGCGAGGAGCATTAAGTTGGTGTAGATGTGATTATGGAGATTGTACGTAGGTGTGATAGCTTGAAGGTTTGGTGCAAAAGGTGAACTTGTAGGCAAGGATGACTTAGAACAAGCTATATATCCGAGATTGGTGCATCAAATGGATTACAGGCTGGCATTAGATGGATCTTAGTAATGATATGTTTAATGAAAGAATCTCAATAAAATGTTCAAAGGTAGATATATAAAATAATGTGATCCAAAAAAATGAAATGATGTATCTATTGAAATTTTTCCATGGATGTATCATAGCTCATGGTTAAATGTGCGGTGTACTTCTAAGCATGGAGGATCATATGACACGAAACAAGTTGGGGAATCTTGGTGCATTGAATTTTCTAGAGGCTTAATAAGAGGTGGACTCAAGGATAACGTACTGCATCGCATCGACGAAGTTTCGACCTGTAAGTATGAAAGTTATAAGAGATCATCATGAGAATTATTTTATTATTTAGGCCTTTTGTTTTTGGATAGCACCCATCAGAGATAATGTTTTTATCTAGGTAGATTAGATTACCTAATGGGTTTGGTTTGGAGCCTTTGTCAACGGAACTATCAATCTCATCTCATGTTTTATTGACTTAGCAAGGTTGTGCGACTTCACGAGGCTTACAAGAGTGCAATTAAGCTAAGTGAAGGAGGGATCATTGACAGGATTAGTCGATTAGATGGTAATTTAGTCAACTAGAGCAGTTCAATTGATCAATAACTAGTCAATTAAATGTGAGAGTTTGGTGGGGGGAAAAAATATTACCTTCGTTTATTGGCGGTTTAAACAGTCAATTATATTGGAAGGCCTAGAACAATTGGTAATATGTTGTTGGTTGTCCAACAATAACATTTGCCTGAGTAATTAACTAGGGGATTTTCTAATCGATCACAATGGACAAAATGTATTAGTTGGAACTGGTATTAAATAAGGGTGTGTTTGATTAGAGTTATCCTTGATAATTTTAATTATTCATCTAAGATTATCAATGAAAATTTTATTTGGTTTAGATAATTGATGACTCTTAAGTAATGTTCCATATCCGACACGTCAGCAAAATGGACATATAATCCGAAATCGATAAACCTCTAAAAATTAAGATTTTTCTTGATTCCGGGGTTAACAAATTTTTTTGACCCAAAAAACCCTTGGATTAAAGAAAAATGTGCCAAAAAAGGAAAACCTAAAGAAAAAAACAAAAAATTTAAAATTTAAAATTTAAAATAAAAACAAAACGTAAAAAAAATAATAATAAAATGTAAAAAAATAAAAAAAAACATAAAAAATAGATAAAATGTAAAAAATAAAAAAACATAAAATTATTTTAAAAATAAAAAATAATAAAAAATGTAAAAAAAATAAAATAAACATAAAAAATAGATAAAATGTACAAAATAAAAAATAATAAAAAAATGTAAAAAAAATAAAAAAACATAAAAAATAGATAAAATGTAAACAATAAAAAAATAAAAAAAAATAGAAAAAATAAAAATAGAAAAAACATAAAAAAATAAAAAATCGAAAAAAGTAAAAAATTTAAAAACGTAAAAAAATAATAATAAAATGTAAAAAAATATAAAAAAACATAAAAATAGATAAAATGTAAAAAAAAAAACATAAAAAATCTAAAAAAACATAAAAAATAAATAAAAATAATAAAAAAATTTTAAAAAAAAAGTTAAAAAAATAAAAATAGAAAAAACGTAAAAAAAAAAATTTAAAACGTAAAAAATAAAAAAAAAACATAAAATAATAAAAAATAGAAACAAAACTTAAAAAAAACAAAAAAAAAGTAAAAAACGTAAAAAAATAAGAAAATTTAAAAGATTAAAAATAAAAAAAAATTAAAAAAACGTAAAAAATAAAAAACGCATAAAAATAAAGAAAAACATGAAAAAATGTTTGGTTGATTTTGTAACTGAGGGTAATATAGTAAAATATTAAACTAGGTTATTCATTAAAATCTTCAAACAAACAAGTTTTTGTTGTATTACTTAGGTTGAACCAAATATTTAGTTATGTTTTATTCTCCATAATCTTAGTTATATGATTACCTATACATGATAACTTAAATCAAACACACCCTTAGGTTGCGTTTGGTTAGGGGTTATTCTTGATAATCTTGGTTATTCATCAAAGGTTATCAACAAAAATCCTGTTTGATTTAAGTAATCGATGATTTCCGAGTAATGTTCCATGTCCGACACGTCAGCAAAAAGGGCATGCAACTAGTAATCGGAAAACTGAGGTTTTTCTTGATTTCGGGGTTAACGATTTTTTTTACCCAAAATACCCTTGGATAAGAGAAAAATGTGGTAAAAAAGAAAAACGTAAAGAAAGTAATGAGAAATATAAAAAATGGAATTTAAAATTTTTTTAAAACGTAAAAAAATAAAAAATCATAAAAAATAAAAAAAAAATAAAAAATTGTAAAAAAACTTAAAAAAATAAAAAAACACATTAAAAAAATAGAACAACCATAAAAAATATAAAAAATGAGAAAAAGAAAAAAAATTAAAATAGAAATAAGTAAAAAAAATTTTAAAAATAATTTAAAATGTTTAAAAAATAAAAAATAGAAAAAATGTAAAAAACATAAAAAATTTATAAAAAACCTAAAAAAATAAAAAATAAATTAAAGTTTAAAAAATCATAAAAAATAAAAATTAAAAAAACGTAAAAAAAATTTAAAAAAATTAAAAAACGAAAAAAATAATAAAGAAACATAAAATAATAAAAAATAGAAAAAAAACTTAAAAATAAAAAAACTTTTAAAAAATAAAAGAAAGGAAAAAAAACGTATAAAAATAAAAAAACATAACAAAAATAAAAAACATAAAAAAAATAAAAAAAATTGTAAAAGATTAAAAATAAAAAATTTTAAAAAACGTAAAAAATAAAAAACGCATAAAAATAAAGAAAAACGTGAAAAAATGTTTGGTTGATTTTGTAACTGAGGGTAATATAGTAAAATATTAAACTAGGTTATTCATTAAAACCTTCAAATAAATAAGTTTTTGTTATATTACTTAAGTTGAACCAAATATTTGGTTATGTTTTAATCTCCATAATCTTAGTTATATGATTACCTATACATGATAACTTAAACCAAACACACCCTTAGGTTGCGTTTGGTTAGGGGTTATTCTTGATAATCTTGGTTATTCATCCAAGGTTATCAACAAAAATCCTGTTTGATTTAGGTAATCGATGATTTCTGAGTAATGTTCCATGCCTGACATGTCAGTAAGAGGAACATGCAACCAAGAATCGAAAAATTGAGGTTTTTCTTGATTTCGGGGTTAACGATTTTTTTTACCCAAAATACCCTCGGATAAGAGAAAAATGTGACAAAAAAGGAAAACGTAAAGAAAGTAATGAAAAATATAAAAAATAAAATTTAAAATTTTAAAAAACATAAAAAATCATAAAAAATAAAAAATTGTAAAAAAACTTAAAAAAATATAAAAACATTAAAAAAATAGAACAAACATAAAAAATTTAAAAAATGAGAAAAAAATTAAAAATAGAAATAAATAAAAAAGATTTTTAAAAATAAAAAAAACATAAAAAATTAAATAATAATAAAAAATGTTTAAAAAATTTAAAAATAGAAAAAATGTAAAAAAACATAAAAAAATTGATAAAAAACCTAAAATAAATAAAAAGTAAAAAAATTAAAAAAATAAAAAAAACATAAAAAAATAATAAAATAACTAAAAATAAAGAAAAACGTGAAAATATAGTAAAATATAGTAGAGTTTAAATAATAATAATAATAATAATAATAATATTATTATTATTATTATTATTATTATTATTATTATGTATAGTTTGTTTTGTAATTGAGGGTAATATAGTAAATATTAAATTAGGTTATTCATTAATACCTTCAAACAAATAAATTTTTGTTGCATTACCTAAATTGAACCAAATAATATTTGGTTATGTTTTATTTCTCATAACCTTGGTTATGTGATTTCCTGATAATCACATAACCAAAGTTATACATGATAACTTGAACTAAACACACCCTTAAAATTTTGAGTCAACAACTTGATAAGAAATTGTTCTGAATTCTCTTGTGAGCAGGTGCTCAAACTCATTAAGTACTTGGAATCAAAGTCCAAGGCTTTAACACACAAGTCATGTTGGTACAATTATACCCTAAGTGATTGGATTTGACTAGGATATCTAGATATTTTTGGCAAAAGGTTTAAATTAGGCTTGTCTATGCTACTGATTAGGAACTTAGCCTATTGCATACGATACATTGTTAAAGGATGGTATATGAAAGTTGATGATTGAAGTCTTAGAAGCAAGGGTTTTCAACAAATGGATGAAGAAAGAGGAACGAACATTGAATATGTGAAGTTTTGGAAGCATGATCTTTAGGCATGCAAAAAAGTGAGACCTTTTGAAGGAAGATTTGAAGGCATGGAGTATTAGGTAAGCTAGTCGAGACCTACAGTATAAAGCTTTTAGAGGCATCATCATATTTGATGTGACATTTTTAAAGTCTTGGAAGACATTGAGTTGTGAGAGATTATAAATGAATGTTGAGCAACACCATTGGTGGATGATGTGGGTAAATTAGGTAAGGACTACTTAGTTGGATGATAGAGAACCTCTGTCTAAGGAGCAATAAATAAGCTCTTGGTTGTAGCTGTTGATCAAGCTCAATTTTATAGGTTTGCATGGGCTTACAAGATGTAGCCAAGCAAAGTTAGGATCAGCGAGCAAATTGAATCAATTAATTATTGATCAAGTCAATTGAAGCGTTGAGTTGTTTGCAAATTATTGGGCTCATGAACAAAATGCTCTCTTTGGGATTGAGTCGTCTAAATAAGAAATCAATTGAATGAGATTTGAGTCAACTAGATCTTTGGTTGAGTTGACTGAACTATCAATAAAAGGCATGGAACATATGAATTTCAAAATTCAATTCGCTGATGTGTGGATTCAAATGACTGAACCTATTTGAAAATTATCTGTTGTACAAGAAAAGAGTAGAAGAGAGGGGGCCAAAGAAAGCTTTTACAATGATCACAAGAAAGAAAATTTCAGTAACCATTCTGAATCCCCAAGTTTTTTTATTTATCGTCTTTCAGCTTCATTTCAACCTTGGTTCTTTTCCAAGTTGTGATCAATCAACTAAATCCTTGATCAGTCGTTTGCTGACATGATTTCATCAGCCTACTATACTGCAATGGATACTTCAATCTACTACTTCAACAATAGTGTATATGTATCCAATCGTTGCATGTTGTTATTGTTTAATCAATAATTCTATTTAAAGTTTTCGACTACTTATTAATTGATTGACCTTAACATCCAATCGACTAGCCCCCAACAAAAACGATCTATTCATTTTTGTTTGGTGCTAAGATGATTGATCAAGTTATTAGTCAATTAACATCTAAAAGAATTGAATAACTCATTTTGTTTGTGTTTGGAGATTTAGGTTTGGATAGTCGACTGATGCAAAACAACTCAAGTATTAGTCAATTGCCTAGTCGACTAACACCTAAACAAAAGCATTTTGTTCGTTTGTATTCATCCCTAAGTCTATTGCCTAATTAACTTATGTACTAGTCTACTGTACTATTTGTTAGGACTCGTGCGAGCTAGGGGGGGAAGGGGGGTGTGAATAGTTTCGATAACTTTTCATCATTGCTTTGTGCTCGTCGTTCAATGTACAACAGAAACCTTGCTTCAAACTCGACTCCACATGTTCAACACCTTTGTTTATTTGATATCCACCTCCTTGAAATAACTAATTCAAGGGTCCACACTATTGATCTTCTTCCACCATGGACTCTTTTCTTCTCGAAAGATTTTTGGAGGTGAAAAAGCCTCTACCAACTTGTCCTTACAAGAACACAACAAGAAACAAGAAAACAAACACAAATACAATCGAAAATGACTTTACAATCAAAACCTTGTGTGTTTGATCTCTTGTTAGTTGAAAATGCCTCTTGTTGACTCGAAAATGCACTAGTACTTCGCTTCAGAATCTCCAAGAACCGACCTCTTCAAACCTCTTCGAAATCACCTTTTAAAGGCTGCTGCTCGGGCTAATTTTTGCCTATCAATTAAGTGATTTTACTAATCAGTCTATTGATTTGATGAATTTGACCGTTGAAACCTGCAGAACGGCTCATTTTTAACCTGTTTGATCATATCAGTCGACTAATTTCTCATATTAGTTAACTAATTTCTCAAATCAGTTTAACTAATTTGCTTCTGGATCAAATTGATTCAAATGGTTTCCAAATTGATTCAACTAATTTCCATATCAGTCGACTAATTTCCTAAATCAATTGAATTGTTTTATTTCTTCTTGCTTTTGGATCAAATTAATTCAATTAATTTTTTCAATCAGTTGAATTGATCTCCCAATCCGTTGAATTGATTTCCAAATTAGCTGATCGGTTTGCTTCTGAATCATTATCACCCTTGCATCTGATTCAATAATCTGTTCGGGCTTCCACCTCTCGTCAAGAATATGATCCTTGACCTTTGTTGACCTTCCTTGCATGCAGTCTTACGATTTGCAAGGACTTTCTCTTGTCTAGTATCCGATTGATTTCAACCTACTAGACTTCCTTTGCTCAGCGTCCAGTTCATCGTGAATAGCCGAGACTTCCTTCATCACCAAGAGTTTGGTTCTCCATGACCCACTTGAATTTTTCCTTCTCATACCAAGTGTTCAGTCTTCTATGACCCACTTAGACTTCTTATGTTAAGTGTCTGGTATCCCATGACCCACTTAGACTTTCATTTTGCCAACTTTCAGTTGGACTTCCGATCACCAAGTGACTGGTCCTCTACGATCCACTTGGTCTTTTTTTTGCTAACTTTCCATTAGACTTTCAATCACCAAGTATCTGTTCCTCCATGACACACTTGGACTTTTCTCTTGTCAACTTCTTATTGGACTTTCAATCAGCAAGTGTTTGGTCTTCCATGATCCACTTGGATTTTTCACTTCTAGTGAAATATCCAGTTACCTTAACCTACTTGACCTTTTACTAATATATTGATCATACATCAAAATCTAAATTTGAGTCAACCTGGCTAACTTTGACCTGAGATTAATTGTGTTAAATATATGTGAATGGAGAAGAGGTGGAAGAGGCATGACACTTCATTGTGAATGGGACTTTGGTCTCACATTGGGAGTTTCAAGACATATTGGTTGGTTTATATTGATTCACATACATTGATGAGATGAACAAATGCATGGGGAGCAGCTCTCTCTCACGCGTGAGTGCGCAGGGAGGGGGGGGTTGCAAATCCAGGGTCCAAATTACACTGAATCAAGTTGACTCATGTGCGAGCACGACCGACGCGTACCGAATGCTAGACCGATCATGCAAAATTTTCCCAAGCGGAACAACCAACATTTTACTACATAAACTTTTTGCTGCTTATTTAAGGGTGTAACGGATGTGTTAAATTAAATATTAATGTAGCTGAGTGAAACGTTGGCATTTCATAGCTGGCGAATAATTACTATTAAATGATTATTAACGCTGCCCATTGGCCTGACCTTCTATATAAGGAGGCTGCAATCACAGGTAAAAGGTTACACGCTCAAAAAGTTGAAGCTCTCCACCTACGTTTCCCTTCTCTTCTGTCGTACATCTCTCGCTCGGTGGAGTGCAGTGCCCGTGACAGGAGTCGGATACCTCTCAGTTCGCCGTGACCATCAGTGCTTGGTGAGAATCATAGTTCATCGTTGTATCTTGGGAAATAGATGACTCGAGGAAATCTCGAAGCACAACTAGAGATGGAGCGAATCTGTTTCAAGCAAACTGCGACCCTCGCAGGCCTCGATCCATCCGCCCACTCGAATTTTGAGTTCGCTTGGTCGCTAACTCGGTCGGCTTCTGTGTTCGTTCGACCCTCTGCTAGCTCGGCATCTTCTTCACTCAGCTGCATACCTGTTTGGTCACAGCTCGCTCGACCTCTTCTTCGCTTGGTTGCACACCCGTTCGGCCTCCGCTTGCTCGGTCCGCTCGACTGTCCGCTCGCTCACCCGGCCGATCACTCGTCTATGTTCAGCATTTGGTAGAAATCATCCCTTATTGGCAACCTGAGATTATCTGCTTAGATAATCTCAACAGATAAGTTGAATTTAATTTGATGTATTTAAATTCAGCTAATTCTCAAAATCTCCGACGACAATAAATTGTTTTGTCCAATAAATTACACCAACAATATTCTCCTGACTCTAACTACTTCAAAGGTCAAGTCTGCTCCAAAGTCTAGTCACACATGTACCCCAAGTACAAGTGCACTTAACCCTCCTTGGAAGCGCTTATGTTCATGTAAAGAGGCTTTCCATACCTCTCAGACTTCATCGTGCTAAGATACCTTCTTGCATTTGGGTCTTTTATGCCTAGAGACTTCTTGTCGTTGGAACTTCATTAGTTTGCCTAGCATCTATTCCTTCTTTGATGGGGATTTCATTTCATCAGGTCTTGAGTCCTCAACCTACTTGAGCTTCCACATGATAAGTATCTAAACCTTGACATTTTAGGCTTCTTACGTCTGAAATATTAAATTCTCATTGACCCACTTGGTCTGCTCACTTGATAAGTATTTGATCCTTGTCAATCTATTTGGACAATCATCATTGCCCACAAAATAAATGTTAAGTTTCCTATGCATACGCACTCAACACACATGTGAGATTAACAAAATCTCTCTAACTTAAAATTTGCTCAAACATTAAAATCGTATGCAACTTGTGCCTGCATCAACATAAGCAACAAACACATTTTGTCTTAGAAATTGTACAAGAAATTCATATCTAGTCTCCTGCTTTAGCTTTGTGTGACTAAGATAAACACGATCCAAGTAAGAAAAAAAAAGTCAAGTACAAAAAGCTAACATGAAATTAGTATGACAATTAGTTGAGTTGTAGCGTTGGAAGAAATAAAAAGTCATGGATATATAAGTAAAAAATATTTGTATTATTTAGTCATGGATAAATTTGAATTCCCCCCCCCCCCCCCTACCTATCTTGCTTTGTAACTGATACTCACAACCAAGGAGGATGGATATATGAGTATATCGATCCACTTAGTCATCTATCCAACAACTAAGCATGCCCTAATTTCCAGCAACAAATTTTCACATAATTACATATACATATGCATCAAAATCTAATATAACAAATAACATACATGATTATTGTTGGACACGAGCAATCTATAGCCGGAGATTTTTGAAATTTAGCTGAATTTAAAATTACACGGAAGTTAAATTCAACTTACAATAGAGTTGACCTGAGCAGATAATCTCAGGCTACCAGCAGGGGCTGGTTTTTATCCAAGTGTCGACCGAGCGAGCAGAGTGGCTGGTCGGGCGAGTGAGATAGGCCGATCAGTCGAACAACAATGACAGATCGAGCAGAGCGGTCAGAGCAGACAAGTCGACCGAAGCAGAAAAATTGATCGGGCGCTCAGCGACAAGCCGAGCAAAGAAGTCGATTGGGAGATGCAGATCGGTCGGTTGGGCTGGAGAGACAGATCGGGCGGGCTGGTGATCGGTCAGGAGAAGAAGACTGGTCGGGCGAAGAAGCAGATCGGTCGGTCGGGCGAGCGAAGAAGCAGATCGGTCGGGCGCAGAAGAAGACCGGTCGGGCTATACCGACAGGTCAAGCTGCTGTAGTTGTCGGGCGTAGAAGAAGACCGGTAGTTTTCTTGTAGTTCTTGGAACGTGAATGCACATGATAGTTCCTACGTTAATAAACAAGAACCTTTGCAAGAGGTCTTATCTATATATTGGCATGTATCATTATCAGTAATAAAGGTGAATGCTGAAGGTATATCCTTATTAGCGATAGTGGGAATAGGTGTGGGTGTTCAAGGAGGGGAGGAATTAGTGGAAAAGGGAGGGGCAATTTGGTAAAAGCACAGGGTAGGGTTTAAAGTGGGGGCACTGTAGCATGCGAAAGGGGTCTTCTTCGTGGCTTGTTTTCCGCTGCCAAGGGAGATTATCTTCTTCCTCTCTCCGGTGTTCCTTGTCGGCATCGACGCCGGCCACCGGCTCTCTCTCTTCTCCTCTTGTCGGAGCTGCCTCAAAGTCATCCATCTTCCTCGCGTTAGAGCCGCCTCTCTTTTTCTTCTCCTCCTCTCGCCGCAGTCGCCATGAGCAGGAGGAGAGGAGAGCTTTCTTCTTCCTTGCGACATCACCACCGGCCGGACTCGGCGCCACCCTCACGCGAGCACGACGACAACCCCTCCTCTTCCTCCCCATAGAGACGACGACAACACCATCTTTTTCCTCCTCCTTGTGACGCTATCGCCGGAGAGACCGACCCCTACTCTCCTCCTCCCTACGACACGCCACCGAACAGCCTCTCGACACTGCCCTCCTCCCCCCTTGACATCGTTATTTCCTCTCCCACTCATGCATACAACCGGCGATGCAAGTAGCCGACACCTATAGCCTCCGACCGCCGCCCTTTAGACCGCCGAACCGCCAAACGCAGCCTCGTCAGTGGTCTCCTCCAGGACGCCATAGCGCTGCCTCCCTTATCCCCTCGTCATAGGCCACCTTCGGATCGGACGCCTGGTTGTAGGTCTTCGATGTGGGTTGGGCCTTCGGGCCCTCGCCACCAATAGGCTCTGATCTGATTATGCTCCATCTGTGTTGTGTTCCAGCCCTTGAGTTGAGGCTATATCCCGATCCTCGCATCGTGGTCCTATTTGGGTGTGCCTTGTCGTATCCCGACCTGCGAACCGCGGTTGTGTCTCAGATTGTGATTCGTGTTTAGCCTCCTTGGTGTTATTATTTCCCGGCCTGCATGTCGGAATCATATCCCAACCTGCGTGCCGGAATCATATCCCGATTTGCGCATCGATTTCACGTCTTGATCTGCGTGTCGATCTTGTCTCCCGGTCTGCGTATCGGCATCTTATCCCGATCTGCGTACTGTTATCTTATCCTGGTCCGCGTACCGGTGTCTTATCCCAGCTTGTGTGCCGATGTCTTAGCCCGGCCTGCGTGCCTCTATTATCTCCAGACCTGCAGCCCGTCTTCCGGCTCCGTGCCGCATCCTGCTTCGCATTGTCAGATCCCTCTCTCCAGCCTGATCAGAGTCATCTTCTCTTCCGGGTCACGACAGCTCAAGCCGCGTCCCATCCGAGGGCGCCCCCCTGGGCCAGGGTACATTCTCCGTACTCACCCCTTATTTATTTCATTATTATATTACATTATTAGCTTGTTACTCATATGTTCGTTGGATCCGCCTCGAGCTTCGGGGTACCAAGGAGCGGGGGGACCCAGTCGCTGGCCACAGGTAGCATTAACAAGAGGACCTCTGAAGCCTTGGTCAACACGGAAGTCGTCTCAGCACACCCCCCTCCGGGACACCATGACTTGGTCAACATTCAATCCATCTCATCCGGTGGTCTGTCTGACTCAGCTTCCGGACGGGATCAAATTTGGCGCCGTCTGTGGGAATCTCCTTCACCTGTTCTGAAACGTGAAGATGGACGACGTCGGGAGGTTCTCTGCTATTATCACAATCCCGGAGGATCTCAACGAACATATTATCTTCTATCCTCACTCCACCGGTATTCGGGAGTCGAGGAATCGAGTGGAGCTTCAGCTGGCTGACAGGTTAGTTTTCCGTTATGTTTTTTCCCTGACTCCACGGGTATTCAGGAGTTAAGGGACCGAGACAAACCCTTAGCCGGTTGGCATGACTCCCCGATTAGGTACGCTACAAGCTCTATTCTCTTTTTACGATTATAAGATCTGCTATAGATCCCTGATAATAGAGTAAGATCCTAGTACTTGATCAAAGACTAGGGCCTTCAATTTTTGATCGGACACTAGGGGCCCAGCTCCCCGCTCATACACTTGGGACACAGCTCCCCGCTCATGCACTAGGGACACAGCTCACCGATCATTGACTCGCAGTATGACTTCCCGATCATGATCTAAAGGCCTCACTCTTTGATTACAGGCTAGGGACCTACTCTCTAATCAGGGACCCGGGGCTCAGCTCCCCGATCAGGTGTATTATACGCTTTGCACCCTTCGTCATGAGGCTCTGCATCCTCTTATTACTACAGGCTCTACACCCTTCACCATGAGGCTCTGCATCCTCTTACTGCTACAGGCTCTGCACCTTTCACCATAAGGGTCTGCATCCTCTTACTCTACAGGCTCTGCACTCTTCACCATGAGGGTCTGCATCCTCTTACTTTACATGCTCTGCACCCTTCACCATGGGGTTCTACATTCTTTTACTACTATAGGCACCTCACTCTATTATTACTATATGCTCTGTATTCTCCACTTGTTTTGAGTGCTTTTTACGTCCACATACTCTGCTCCCTTATATGACTATGGGTTTCACTCCCTTTGATGGTCAGGGCTCAGATTATTCTTCTCCCTGACTCCACGGACATTTGGGAGTCAAGGGAGCGACACTATTTCTCTTACTAGCTGTATGGGCATTTGGGATTCGAGCCAGCCGGTTGACATTGTTGGTGCAACCTTAGGTCAAGGTTGACCTGGTTGACCCAACTCGAGGTAACTTGACTCGAGTTGTATTTTGATGTTTGACTTGGGAAGATTGTCGGTGCAACCTTAGGTCAAGGTTGACCTAGTTGAGTTGCATGTTGATGTTTGACACTCGTGGAAGAGTTGTATTCTTGATATGGGACAAGAATAGATGTTTGGGAGATTGTAGGTGCAACCTTAGGTCAAGGTTAACCTGGTTGACCTGAAAAGTCCAAGTGTGGAGACTTGGCAACGGAAAAGTCCAAGCAGGGAGCTTGGCACGCGAAAAGTCCAAGTATGGAGACTTGGCACGGGAAAAGTCCAAGTATGGAGACTTGGCACTGGAAAAGTCCAAGTATGGAGACTTGGCACGGAGAAGTCCAAGCAGGGAGCTTGGCACGAGGAAAAGTCCTAACTGGGATGTTAGGCAATGGGAAAGCCCTAACTGGGATGTTAGGCAGTTGGAAAGTCCTGGTGAGTGAAGCCAGGCAGTGAGAAAGTCCTAACTGGGATGTTAGGCAGTGTGGAAATCCTGGTGAGTGAAGCCAGGTGGAAAGTCCTGGTGAGTGAAGCCGGGCAAGGGAAAATCCAGATGGATCAGGGATGATCGGACTTCTGGTGTTGGAAAGTCCAAGTAGGTCAAGGGAGTGATCGGATACTTGGCACGAAGAGGAAAATCCAGATGGATCAGGGATGATCGGACATCTGGTGTGGAAAAGTCTAAGTGGGTCAAAGGGATTGACCGGACACTTAGCGGGGAGTGCTAGCAGGTCAAGGGAGTGACCGGATGCTAGGCATGATGTACCAACAGTCAAGGTTGACCGGATGTTGGTGTGAAGCCTTAGGTTTAGGGTCGAGAAGTTTGGATCGGACCGCATCGATCCAATGATATAGCTCATCTCGATCGGTCCGTGACCGATCGCTGACCGATCAAGATGTTATCGATGGTTATCTCGATCGGTGTGACCGATCGATATCGAACAAGCTCTGTTGGTTAACGATCGTGACGATCGATGAATGGAGAAGCAGGTAACGATTGTCGGATATGGTCCGTAACCACTCCTCAAGAAGAGAGCTAATGGACTCAGGGAGGTCCCTTCGGAGGGCCATATAAAGAGTGGAAGGAGATCAGTGCAAGGCAAGTTGGTTCTCTTCTTCTCGCAAGCGAAGACGACTCCTTTCTTTGCTTTCTTCTTCAGCTATAAAGGGGCTGAGGGATTCTACAGGGTTCTTCTTCTTTCTTCCGGAAGTACTCTTCGCCTGAAGCTTCGCTTCTTCTTCCTGCTGAGCTTTATTGAGCTCGTTGGGTGCTAAAGCTTCGCGTGAGCTTCTTCCTGTTGCTGGTTTTCTAGCTAGGCTTGGATCCGAGAAGCTGCTGCTTCACCAGGGTTCCTGTTGACTTCAAGAAGGCAAGCAAGTGTTGTTTACATTTCTGTTCTTGTTTTCTTGTTCCTATTTGTACTCCTATTGCTGTTGCAAAGATTGTGGTGAGGTTTCTCCACCCACAAGGAGTATCTATTAGCCGGGTTTCCGGGGACTCATCCACCGACGGATTGGTAGGCTTCGTCCACCTTACGGACACGCCGAGGAGTAGGAGTTCATCTCCGAACCTCGTTATATGGTTTGTCTTTCTTCTCCTGTTTTCTTTCTACTTTGTATTTCCGCTGCGCTAACCTAATCGTAGGAAGAAACGAGAAAGATTGGGGTCGGCTATTCACACCCCCTCTCTAGCCGTACGAAGGATCCTAACAAGTGGTATCAGAGCGAGGTTGCTCTTCATCGGATCAACACCCGTGGGAGCAAAGCTAGAGATGGATCTCTATGGAGAAGACATCACCATTCAACCCTTCTACGAGTCTCACGACAACTTCACATATTGGAAGGTAAGGATGACGTATTTTCTTAGAACTAATATGTTAAATTGGTTTTGTGTACAAGAAGGGTTTTCCCCTCCGATGGATGAGGAAGGAAAACCTATCAAGAAGAAGGAGTGGACGAAAGAGCAAATCCGACAATCCGAAATCAATGACGAGGTAACAAAAATTATTGAATTTGCTTTACCTAATAATGTTTTGTGCAAGATAGATAGGTACAACAATGCCAAGGAGTTGTGGAACAACTTGGCCAAACTCCATGAGGAGAGCTCCACTTCAAGCCATGAAGAGGAGACTAGTGAGCCAAGTAGCTCACATCATGGAAGAAGCGAATTGGGAGTTGAGGGCTACTCAACATCTAAGGAAGAAGAGGAGGAGAGTTCTTCTTCAAGTTCGGAGCAAGAAGAAGAAGCTTCTACCTCCGGGAGGGATGAAGAAGAGAGCTCGCATCCACCCTCAACCCTAGGTAACTCAAGCAATTTAAGTTCAATTAAATTACATATTATGTGCTTTGAGTGTAGGGAACGTGGACATTACAAGAGTAAATGTCCAAAGAGGGTAAGAAAGACTCCACCGGCGCCAAAGGTCAAGGAAGCCGGAGTCCCGAAACGCAAGGGCAAGGAGCACATCGTGTGCTTCCAATGCAAGCAAAGGGGACACTATAGGAGCCCTTGTCCGAAGGGGAGGAAACCTCACAAGGACAAGGGATGCACATCGATAGGGGGAGCTAAGGCAAACCCTAAGGTATCTTTTAAGGCTCATTCGTGCAATTCTAGTAGGATACATGCTAGTAATTTTATTGCATTAGTCAATAATGATAAGCATGTTAACACTAGAAATCAATACATGTGCTTAGGTGCTAAACATGTCAACCTAGATAGGGATACTACTAGGAATGCTAACCCTAGGATTAACACTTCTAAGGTTAAGGAAAACCTAGGTAAAAACCCTAAATCAACTAGACACATGCCTAGGAACACCTCAAGAAAGAATGACAAATCAAAACTTGAGGTATTAGAGAAAGAAAATCAAGCCTTAAGGTCAAGACTTGACTCTCTAGAAAAGGCTCTTAAGGATTTGACTCTAGGGTCTAGGGGTCAAAAACCCAAGTCCAAGGACAAGAAAGGTTTGGGTCACAAACCTAAGTCCCAATTGGTCAAGCCCACCTATCATAATGTTCCATTCGATTATGGAACAAAACCTAGGGCTAGGAAGACCACTACCAAGGTCACAAGGGAAGTCACCCCTATAGTTGACCTTGATGAGACCCAAATGACCAAGGCTTTAAAGCCTAAGAGGGTCATTAGGAGGGTTGCTAGGGAAGTTATCCCTAGTGAATATTTAGTGAACCCAATGAGCTCTAATAGGTATTGGGTTCCTAGGAGCATCTTCTCTACCCCATAGATGGGTTAGAGAGTGTCAACTCCAATAAGAAGGGTAGTTAACCCAACTTTGAGGAAATTGACACTCAAGGAGCATTTTCAAGGTGTTTGGGAACCTTTGAAAATGAAATGGAATAATCTTTGTCATTCACTCCTTGGAAGAGTAAGTTGTGCCAAAGTGAGAATATATTAATCTTACTTTAAATTGACACAATTTTGAAAAACCTAGAGAAATATCAAATTGGGATTTTGATATTCTCTTAGGTAATCAAGGCAATCCGGGCCTTAACTTAGAAGTGCTACTCTTGTAGAATTTTAAATGGTATAAATCAAACAAGAGATCAAGAAATGCCAACTTGGGTTTTGACATTTTCTTGGAGCACTTTGGGCAATCTAGGATTAGAATTTAAGTTAGCTAAGTGATTAAGGATACTTAGATAGGTAATCTAGGTATTTTATTTGTGTTAACTTACCATGGTTGTTTGCCATATGCCATGTCATGACACCATATTTAATTTATGATCATTTGAAATGTCATGATAATGCTTAGGTTATTATATGTCATGCTTTATTTAAGTTTTCAAGCTTTATGCCATGACATCATGACATTGGCACATGTTTTTACTTATGATATCATTTATGCCATGTCATCATCTCTTGCATTAATAATCAATGAAATTGATTTAAGGATAAAAACACATTTTGATATTGAGATCAAAGTGTAGTTTAGAAAATGCATGAGAACTTAGCCTAAGTTGACCTTAACCCATATCTCACATCAAATTGACTTGAATGTGGTTTGATACACCTTAGATGTGTGTGAGATATTAGGATCATGAGTTAGGATCAAGGTGCATAGTTCTTGTACCTAGATGAGCCTAATTCAAGAAATTGGGGATCATAGGGAAAGCTTGTGTACAAGTCATGTACATTTAGCCCTAAGATTGTGGTCCTAAATTAAAAGGTTTAAAATCATTTTGAAATTGATTTGGAAAACCTTGATGAAACCATCTTAGTGATTGCATTCATCATTGAACATTGTGATACAAAGTTGAGTTAAAACTTGAACTATTTCAAAGTTTTTGAACTTTGTATCAAGATTGAAAAATGGAAGTTATTTTCATAGAAAACTATTTTTCCATGATTGTATATGTTATGAGGAGTGTATCCTCAAAGTTTCATAATTTTTGAAATTTTCTGGAATTGTTTATGGGTTTCTGAATTTCGGGTAAAGGAAATTGGGAGCTTGGATCGGTCACTGGACCGATCCAGAAAGGAGTGGATCGGTCACTGGACCGATCCAGGGAAGTGTGGATCGGACCGGAGACCGATCCAGTAAGAGGCAGTGGGGCAGTCCGATCCCAGTGAATGTGGATCGGTCTCGGGACCGAATTGCGCCTGTTGGTCTGAAATTTCAGCTGAAAATTGGGTTTTGTGGATTTCTAAAGGTTTGAAACTCTCCAAGACATTGTTGGTGCAATGGTCAAGGGGGAGTTGACCTTTAAGGGGTGTTTTACTTAATTGGCATGTGGGAGTTGAGTTTTATGGGGGTTTTTGACTCGTTAAGACTTTTGAGGGTTAGTGATATGGGATTATCACTAAGTTGATTGTTGAGTTTAGTATCAAGGGGGAAATTAAGAGTTTCAATGAAAGGTATGGGACTTTCATTAGGAAGAAACTCTTGATCTTGATACTCTCCTTTTTCTTTTTGATGTGTGTCAAAAAGGGGAGAGTGTTCATTGGAGAATTATTGGAGAACCCAAGTTAGGTTATCGGGTTAACCTAAGCTAGGGGAAGAATGTCAAGGAATGTTCAAGGAAGAACATTGGAATTCTTTTTGATGTGTGTCAAAAAGGGGGAGAATTATTGGAGAACCCAAGTTAGGTTATCGGGTTAACCTAAGGGGAGAATGTCCAGAGAATGTTCAAGGAAAGAACATTGGGCATTGGAAGATGGTTGGAAAACCTAAGTTAGGTTATCGGGTTAACCTAACTTGATTATGGGTTTTGTCAAACATCAAAAAGGGGGAGATTGTTGGTGCAACCTTAGGTCAAGGTTGACCTGGTTGACCCAACTCGAGGTAACTTGACTCGAGTTGTATTTTGATGTTTGACTTGGGAAGATTGTCGGTGCAACCTTAGGTCAAGGTTGACCTAGTTGAGTTGCATGTTGATGTTTGACACTCGTGGAAGAGTTGTATTCTTGATATGGGACAAGAATAGATGTTTGGGAGATTGTAGGTGCAACCTTAGGTCAAGGTTGACCTGGTTGACCTGAAAAGTCCAAGTGTGGAGACTTGGCAAAAGTCCAAGCAGGGAGCTTGGCACGCGAAAAGTCCAAGTATGGAGACTTGGCACGGGAAAAGTCCAAGTATGGAGACTTGGCTGGAAAAGTCCAAGTATGGAGACTTGGCACGGAGAAGTCCAAGCAGGGAGCTTGGCACGAGGAAAAGTCCTAACTGGGATGTTAGGCAATGGGAAAGCCCTAACTGGGATGTTAGGCGGTTGGAAAGTCCCGGTGAGTGAAGCCAGGCAGTGAGAAAGTCCTAACTGGGATGTTAGGCAGTGTGGAAATCCTGGTGAGTGAAGCCAGGTGGAAAGTCCTGGTGAGTGAAGCCGGGCAAGGGAAAATCCAGATGGATCAGGGATGATCGGACTTCTGGTGTTGGAAAGTCCAAGTAGGTCAAGGGAGTGATCGGATACTTGGCACGAAGAGGAAAATCCAGATGGATCGGGATGATCGGACATCCGGTGTGGAAAAGTCTAAGTGGGTCAAAGGGATTGACCGGACACTTAGCGGGGAGTGCTAGCAGGTCAAGGGAGTGACCGGATGCTAGGCATGATGACCGGTCAGTTGGACCGATGTTGGTGAACAGAGAGTTATGGATTCGTTCTGGATCGGTCGACAGACCGATCCAGTATCGCCTGATCGGTCCCCGGACCGATCAGAGGTCAAACAGAGAGGTCGAATGAAGAGGTTGAAACTCTCCTGATCGGTCGTAGAGACCGATCAGAGAACAGCCTGATCGGTCCCTGGACCGATCGGTCTGTGGACCGATCAGAGACGAGCATCGCGAGAAGGGGAAAGGAAGGGGATCGGTCTGTAAAACCGATCCACCTCCTCTCTGATCGGTCTGTGGACCGATCAGAGACGATCCAGCTGTGTCCTGATCGGTCCACAGACCGATCAGAGCACGCACAGAAGGTTCTGTGCACTAACTGATCGGTATGGGGACCGATCAGCACTGGGCTTCTTCTTTCTTCAGTACTCTGCCTGAAGCTTTTGCTTCTTCTTCCTGCTGAGCTTTGTTGAGCTCGTTGGGTGCTAAAGCTTCGCGTGAGCTTCTTCCCGTTGCTGGTTTTCTAGCTAGGCTTGGATCCGAGAAGCTGCTGCTTCACCAGGGTTCCTGCTGACTTCAAGAAGGCAAGCAAGTGTTGTTTACATTTCTGTTCTTATTTTCTTGTTCCTATTTGTACTCCTATTGCTGTTGCAAAGATTGTGGTGAGGTTTCTCCACCCACAAGGAGTATCTATTAGCCGGTTTCGGGGACTCATCCACCGACGGATTGGTAGGCTTCGTCCACCTTACGGACACGCCGAGGAGTAGGAGTTCATCTCCGAACCTCGTTATATGGTTTGTCTTTCTTCTCCTGTTTTCTTTCTACTTTGTATTTCCGCTGCGCTAACCTAATCGTAGGAAGAAACGAGAAAGATTGGGGTCGGCTATTCACACCCCCCTCTCTAGCCGTACGAAGGATCCTAACAAGTGGTATCAGAGCGAGGTTGCTCTTCATCGGATCAACACCCGTGGGAGCAAAGCTAGAGATGGATCTCTATGGAGAAGACATCACCATTCAACCCTTCTACGAGTCTCACGACAACTTCACATATTGGAAGGTAAGGATGACGTATTTTCTTAGAACTAATATGTTAAATTGGTTTTGTGTACAAGAAGGGTTTTCCCCTCCGATGGATGAGGAAGGAAAACCTATCAAGAAGAAGGAGTGGACGAAAGAGCAAATCCGACAATCCGAAATCAATGACGAGGTAACAAAAATTATTGAATTTGCTTTACCTAATAATGTTTTGTGCAAGATAGATAGGTACAACAATGCCAAGGAGTTGTGGAACAACTTGGCCAAACTCCATGAGGAGAGCTCCACTTCAAGCCATGAAGAGGAGACTAGTGAGCCAAGTAGCTCACATCATGGAAGAAGCGAATTGGGAGTTGAGGGCTACTCAACATCTAAGGAAGAAGAGGAGGAGAGTTCTTCTTCAAGTTCGGAGCAAGAAGAAGAAGCTTCTACCTCCGGGAGGGATGAAGAAGAGAGCTCGCATCCACCCTCAACCCTAGGTAACTCAAGCAATTTAAGTTCAATTAAATTACATATTATGTGCTTTGAGTGTAGGGAACGTGGACATTACAAGAGTAAATGTCCAAAGAGGGTAAGAAAGACTCCACCGGCGCCAAAGGTCAAGGAAGCCGGAGTCCCGAAACGCAAGGGCAAGGAGCACATCGTGTGCTTCCAATGCAAGCAAAGGGGACACTATAGGAGCCATTGTCCAAGGGGAGGCAACCTCATAAGGGCAAGAGACGCACATCGATAGGGGAGCTAAGGCAAACCCTAAGGTATCTTTTAAGGCTCATTCGTGCAATTCTAGTAGGATACATGCTAGTAATTTTATTGCATTAGTCAATAATGATAAGCATGTTAACACTAGAAATCAATACATGTGCTTAGGTGCTAAACATGTCAACCTAGATAGGGATACTACTAGGAATGCTAACCCTAGGATTAACACTTCTAAGGTTAAGGAAAACCTAGGTAAAAACCCTAAATCAACTAGACACATGCCTAGGAACACCTCAAGAAAGAATGACAAATCAAAACTTGAGGTATTAGAGAAAGAAAATCAAGCCTTAAGGTCAAGACTTGACTCTCTAGAAAAGGCTCTTAAGGATTTGACTCTAGGGTCTAGGGGTCAAAAACCCAAGTCCAAGGACAAGAAAGGTTTGGGTCACAAACCTAAGTCCCAATTGGTCAAGCCCACCTATCATAATGTTCCATTCGATTATGGAACAAAACCTAGGGCTAGGAAGACCACTACCAAGGTCACAAGGGAAGTCACCCCTATAGTTGACCTTGATGAGACCCAAATGACCAAGGCTTTAAAGCCTAAGAGGGTCATTAGGAGGGTTGCTAGGGAAGTTATCCCTAGTGAATATTTAGTGAACCCAATGAGCTCTAATAGGTATTGGGTTCCTAGGAGCATCTTCTCTACCCCATAGATGGGTTAGAGAGTGTCAACTCCAATAAGAAGGGTAGTTAACCCAACTTTGAGGAAATTGACACTCAAGGAGCATTTTCAAGGTGTTTGGGAACCTTTGAAAATGAAATGGAATAATCTTTGTCATTCACTCCTTGGAAGAGTAAGTTGTGCCAAAGTGAGAATATATTAATCTTACTTTAAATTGACACAATTTTGAAAAACCTAGAGAAATATCAAATTGGGATTTTGATATTCTCTTAGGTAATCAAGGCAATCCGGGCCTTAACTTAGAAGTGCTACTCTTGTAGAATTTTAAATGGTATAAATCAAACAAGAGATCAAGAAATGCCAACTTGGGTTTTGACATTTTCTTGGAGCACTTTGGGCAATCTAGGATTAGAATTTAAGTTAGCTAAGTGATTAAGGATACTTAGATAGGTAATCTAGGTATTTTATTTGTGTTAACTTACCATGGTTGTTTGCCATATGCCATGTCATGACACCATATTTAATTTATGATCATTTGAAATGTCATGATAATGCTTAGGTTATTATATGTCATGCTTTATTTAAGTTTTCAAGCTTTATGCCATGACATCATGACATTGGCACATGTTTTTACTTATGATATCATTTATGCCATGTCATCATCTCTTGCATTAATAATCAATGAAATTGATTTAAGGATAAAAACACATTTTGATATTGAGATCAAAGTGTAGTTTAGAAAATGCATGAGAACTTAGCCTAAGTTGACCTTAACCCATATCTCACATCAAATTGACTTGAATGTGGTTTGATACACCTTAGATGTGTGTGAGATATTAGGATCATGAGTTAGGATCAAGGTGCATAGTTCTTGTACCTAGATGAGCCTAATTCAAGAAATTGGGGATCATAGGGAAAGCTTGTGTACAAGTCATGTACATTTAGCCCTAAGATTGTGGTCCTAAATTAAAGGTTTAGAATCATTGTGAAATTGATTTGGAAAACCTTGATGAAACCATCTTAGTGATTGCATTCATCATTGAACATTGTGATACAAAGTTGAGTTAAAACTTGAACTATTTCAAAGTTTTTGAACTTTGTATCAAGATTGAAAAATGGAAGTTATTTTCATAGAAAACTATTTTTCCATGATTGTATATGTTATGAGGAGTGTATCCTCAAAGTTTCATAATTTTTGAAATTTTCTGGAATTGTTTATGGGTTTCTGATCGGGTAAAGAATCAGGAAATAACGATCAGAAGGCTTGAAGCTCGGGAGAAAAGGAAGTGGATCGGTCCTTGGACCGATCCGAGGTGTGGATCGGTCCGGAGACCGATCCAGTAAGAGGCAGTGAGGCAGTCCGATCCGTGAATGTGGTCTGGTGACCGATCAGGGCGTGCCGAATGCTGATTTTTCGACTGTTTTGTCTGAAATTTCAGCTGGGAGTTGGTGTTTTGGATTTCTAAAGGTTTGAAACTCTTCAAGACATTGTTGGTGCAATGGTCAAGGGGGAGTTGACCTTTAGGGGGAGTTTTTACCTAATTGTCAAGGGGAGTTGACTCTTAGGGGGAGTTTTTACTCCTTAAGACTTTTGAGGATTAGTGATATGGGATTATCACTAAGTTGATTGTTGAGTTTAGTATCAAGGGGGAAATTAAGAGTTTCAATGAAAGGTATGGGACTTTCATTAGGAAGAAACTCTTGACCTTGATACTCTCCTTTTTCTTTTTGATGTGTGTCAAAAAGGGGAGAGTGTTCATTGGAGAATTATTGGAGAACCCAAGTTAGGTTATCGGGTTAACCTAAGCTAGGGGAAGAATGTCAAGGAATGTTCAAGGAAGAACATTGGAATTCTTTTTGATGTGTGTCAAAAGGGGAGAATTATTGGAGAACCCAAGTTAGGTTATCGGGTTAACCTAAGGGGAGAATGTCCAGAGAATGTTCAAGGAAAGAACATTGGGCATTGGAAGATGGTTGGAAAACCTAAGTTAGGTTATCGGGTTAACCTAACTTGATTATGGGTTTTGTCAAACATCAAAAAGGGGGAGATTGTTGGTGCAACCTTAGGTCAAGGTTGACCTGGTTGACCCAACTCGAGGTAACTTGACTCGAGTTGTATTTTGATGTTTGACTTGGGAAGATTGTCGGTGCAACCTTAGGTCAAGGTTGACCTAGTTGAGTTGCATGTTGATGTTTGACACTCGTGGAAGAGTTGTATTCTTGATATGGGACAAGAATAGATGTTTGGGAGATTGTAGGTGCAACCTTAGGTCAAGGTTGACCTGGTTGACCTGAAAAGTCCAAGTGTGGAGACTTGGCAACGGAAAAGTCCAAGCAGGGAGCTTGGCACGCGAAAAGTCCAAGTATGGAGACTTGGCACGGGAAAAGTCCAAGTATGGAGACTTGGCACTGGAAAAGTCCAAGTATGGAGACTTGGCACGGAGAAGTCCAAGCAGGGAGCTTGGCACGAGGAAAAGTCCTAACTGGGATGTTAGGCAATGGGAAAGCCCTAACTGGGATGTTAGGCAGTTGGAAAGTCCTGGTGAGTGAAGCCAGGCAGTGAGAAAGTCCTAACTGGGATGTTAGGCAGTGTGGAAATCCTGGTGAGTGAAGCCAGGTGGAAAGTCCTGGTGAGTGAAGCCGGGCAAGGGAAAATCCAGATGGATCAGGGATGATCGGACTTCTGGTGTTGGAAAGTCCAAGTAGGTCAAGGGAGTGATCGGATACTTGGCACGAAGAGGAAAATCCAGATGGATCAGGGATGATCGGACATCTGGTGTGGAAAAGTCTAAGTGGGTCAAAGGGATTGACCGGACACTTAGCGGGGAGTGCTAGCAGGTCAAGGGAGTGACCGGATGCTAGGCATGATGTACCAACAGGTCAAGGTTGACCGGATGTTGGTGTGGAAGCCTTAGGTTTAGGGCTGAGAAGTTTGGATCGGACTGCAGACCGATCCAATGATACATGACTCATCTGATCGGTCTGGTGACCGATCAGTGACCGATCAAGGATGAGTGGACCCAAGCAAAGGAAAAGATCGACCGTCACGAAGGGGATTCCCACAGGCAATTCCCAAACAAGATTGGATCAATTCTAGCGGGACTGAACTCTACAGACTTGATGGACGCTTAAAAGAAAGAGGATATGTGGCAAAGAATGAATTGATAGAGGTGCGTCGAGTAGTAACTCGGTACACAGCTTTCAGTAAACGAAAAGAGATCATCATAACTTGACTTTATATTAGCATAAATATAGAAAGTTCTCCGTTTCCTTATTCGTTTTTTTAGGGTTCTTCTTCTTCTTACGAGGTAGGCTAAGCATAGAGCTTGTCCCCTCTTCTCTGCCGAGAATCAATCTTCCTTAGAGAGTTCTTCCTGTTGTTGGTTTTCTAGCTAGGCTTGGATCCGAGAAGCTGCTGCTTCACCAGGGTTCCTGCTGACTTCAAGAAGGCAAGCAAGTGTTGTTTACATTTCTGTTCTTGTTTTCTTGTTCCTATTTGTACTCCTATTGCTGTTGCAAAGATTGTGGTGAGGTTTCTCCACCCACAAGGAGTATCTATTAGCCGGGTTTCCGGGGACTCATCCACCGACGGATTGGTAGGCTTCGTCCACCTTACGGACACGCCGAAGAGTAGGAGTTCATCTCCGAACCTCGTTATATGGTTTGTCTTTCTTCTCCTGTTTTCTTTCTACTTTGTATTTCCGCTGCGCTAACCTAATCATAGGAAGAAACGAGAAAGATTGGGGTCGGCTATTCACACCCCCTCTCTAGCCTTACGAAGGATCCTAACAAGTGGTATCAGAGCGAGGTTGCTCTTCATCGGATCAACACCCGTGGGAGCAAAGCTAGAGATGGATCTCTATGGAGAAGACATCACCATTCAACCCTTCTACGAGTCTCACGACAACTTCACATATTGGAAGGTAAGGATGACGTATTTTCTTAGAACTAATATGTTAAATTGGTTTTGTGTACAAGAAGGGTTTTCCTCCGATGGATGAGGAAGGAAAACCTATCAAGAAGAAGGAGTGGACGAAAGAGCAAATCCGACAATCCGAAATCAATGACGAGGTAACAAAATTATTGAATTTGCTTTACCTAATAATGTTTTGTGCAAGATAGATAGGTACAACAATGCCAAGGAGTTGTGGAACAACTTGGCCAAACTCCATGAGGAGAGCTCCACTTCAAGCCATGAAGAGGAGACTAGTGAGCCAAGTAGCTCACATCATGGAAGAAGCGAATTGGGAGTTGAGGGCTACTCAACATCTAAGGAAGAAGAGGAGGAGAGTTCTTCTTCAAGTTCGGAGCAAGAAGAAGAAGCTTCTACCTCCGGGAGGGATGAAGAAGAGAGCTCGCATCCACCCTCAACCCTAGGTAACTCAAGCAATTTAAGTTCAATTAAATTACATATTATGTGCTTTGAGTGTAGGGAACGTGGACATTACAAGAGTAAATGTCCAAAGAGGGTAAGAAAGACTCCACCGGCGCCAAAGGTCAAGGAAGCCGGAGTCCCGAAACGCAAGGGCAAGGAGCACATCGTGTGCTTCCAATGCAAGCAAAGGGGACACTATAGGAGCCATTGTCCAAGGGGGAGGCAACCTCATAAGGGCAAGAGACCGGGCACATCGATAGGGGGAGCTAAGGCAAACCCTAAGGTATCTTTTAAGGCTCATTCGTGCAATTCTAGTAGGATACATGCTAGTAATTTTATTGCATTAGTCAATAATGATAAGCATGTTAACACTAGAAATCAATACATGTGCTTAGGTGCTAAACATGTCAACCTAGATAGGGATACTACTAGGAATGCTAACCCTAGGATTAACACTTCTAAGGTTAAGGAAAACCTAGGTAAAAACCCTAAATCAACTAGACACATGCCTAGGAACACCTCAAGAAAGAATGACAAATCAAAACTTGAGGTATTAGAGAAAGAAAATCAAGCCTTAAGGTCAAGACTTGACTCTCTAGAAAAGGCTCTTAAGGATTTGACTCTAGGGTCTAGGGGTCAAAAACCCAAGTCCAAGGACAAGAAAGGTTTGGGTCACAAACCTAAGTCCCAATTGGTCAAGCCCACCTATCATAATGTTCCATTCGATTATGGAACAAAACCTAGGGCTAGGAAGACCACTACCAAGGTCACAAGGAAGTCACCCCTATAGTTGACCTTGATGAGACCCAAATGACCAAGGCTTTAAAGCCTAAGAGGGTCATTAGGAGGGTTGCTAGGGAAGTTATCCCTAGTGAATATTTAGTGAACCCAATGAGCTCTAATAGGTATTGGGTTCCTAGGAGCATCTTCTCTACCCCATAGATGGGTTAGAGAGTGTCAACTCCAATAAGAAGGGTAGTTAACCCAACTTTGAGGAAATTGACACTCAAGGAGCATTTTCAAGGTGTTTGGGAACCTTTGAAAATGAAATGGAATAATCTTTGTCATTCACTCCTTGGAAGAGTAAGTTGTGCCAAAGTGAGAATATATTAATCTTACTTTAAATTGACACAATTTTGAAAAACCTAGAGAAATATCAAATTGGGATTTTGATATTCTCTTAGGTAATCAAGGCAATCCGGGCCTTAACTTAGAAGTGCTACTCTTGTAGAATTTTAAATGGTATAAATCAAACAAGAGATCAAGAAATGCCAACTTGGGTTTTGACATTTTCTTGGAGCACTTTGGGCAATCTAGGATTAGAATTTAAGTTAGCTAAGTGATTAAGGATACTTAGATAGGTAATCTAGGTATTTTATTTGTGTTAACTTACCATGGTTGTTTGCCATATGCCATGTCATGACACCATATTTAATTTATGATCATTTGAAATGTCATGATAATGCTTAGGTTATTATATGTCATGCTTTATTTAAGTTTTCAAGCTTTATGCCATGACATCATGACATTGGCACATGTTTTTACTTATGATATCATTTATGCCATGTCATCATCTCTTGCATTAATAATCAATGAAATTGATTTAAGGATAAAAACACATTTTGATATTGAGATCAAAGTGTAGTTTAGAAAATGCATGAGAACTTAGCCTAAGTTGACCTTAACCCATATCTCACATCAAATTGACTTGAATGTGGTTTGATACACCTTAGATGTGTGTGAGATATTAGGATCATGAGTTAGGATCAAGGTGCATAGTTCTTGTACCTAGATGAGCCTAATTCAAGAAATTGGGGATCATAGGGAAAGCTTGTGTACAAGTCATGTACATTTAGCCCTAAGATTGTGGTCCTAAATTAAAAGGTTTAAAATCATTTTGAAATTGATTTGGAAAACCTTGATGAAACCATCTTAGTGATTGCATTCATCATTGAACATTGTGATACAAAGTTGAGTTAAAACTTGAACTATTTCAAAGTTTTTGAACTTTGTATCAAGATTGAAAAATGGAAGTTATTTTCATAGAAAACTATTTTTCCATGATTGTATATGTTATGAGGAGTGTATCCTCAAAGTTTCATAATTTTTGAAATTTTCTGGAATTGTTTATGGGTTTCTGAATTTCGGGTAAAGGAAATTCAGGAATTCTGATAAGGGAGCTTGGATCGGTCACTGGACCGATCCAGAAAGGAGTGGATCGGTCACTGGACCGATCCAGGGAGGTGTGGATCGGTCCGGAGACCGATCCAGTAAGAGGCAGTGAGGCAGTCCGATCCCAGTGAATGTGGATTGGTCTGGGGACCGATCCAATGGGATCCTGATCGGTCTGGTGACCGATCAGGGCGTGCCAGAAGCTGAATTTCGACTGTTGGTCTGAAATTTCAGCTGAAAATTGGGTTTTGTGGATTTCTAAAGGTTTGAAACTCTCCAAGACATTGTTGGTGCAATGGTCAAGGGGGAGTTGACCTTTAGGGGGAGTTTTTACCTAATTGTCAAGGGGAGTTGACTTTTAGGGGGAGTTTTTACTCCTTAAGACTTTTGCGTATTACTGATATGGCATTATCACTAAGTTGATTGTTGAGTTTAGTATCAAGGGGGAAATTAAGAGTTTCAATGAAAGGTATGGGACTTTCATTAGGAAGAAACTCTTGATCTTGATACTCTCCTTTTCTTTGATGTGTGTCAAAAGGGAGAGTGTTCATTGGAGAATTATTGGAGAACCCAAGTTAGGTTATCGGGTTAACCTAAGCTAGGGGAAGAATGTCAAGGAATGTTCAAGGAAGAACATTAGAATTCTTTTGATGTGTGTCAAAAGGGGAGAATTATTGGAGAACCCAAGTTAGGTTATCGGGTTAACCTAAGGGGAGAATGTCCAGAGAATGTTCAAGGAAAGAACATTGGGCATTGGAAGATGGTTGGAAAACCTAAGTTAGGTTATCGGGTTAACCTAACTTGATTATGGGTTTTGTCAAACATCAAAAAGGGGGAGATTGTTGGTGCAACCTTAGGTCAAGGTTGACCTGGTTGACCCAACTCGAGGTAACTTGACTCGAGTTGTATTTTGATGTTTGACTTGGGAAGATTGTCGGTGCAACCTTAGGTCAAGGTTGACCTAGTTGAGTTGCATGTTGATGTTTGACACTCGTGGAAGAGTTGTATTCTTGATATGGGACAAGAATAGATGTTTGGGAGATTGTAGGTGCAACCTTAGGTCAAGGTTGACCTGGTTGACCTGAAAAGTCCAAGTGTGGAGACTTGGCAACGGAAAAGTCCAAGCAGGGAGCTTGGCACGCGAAAAGTCCAAGTATGGAGACTTGGCACGGGAAAAGTCCAAGTATGGAGACTTGGCACTGGAAAAGTCCAAGTATGGAGACTTGGCACGGAGAAGTCCAAGCAGGGAGCTTGGCACGAGGAAAAGTCCTAACTGGGATGTTAGGCAATGGGAAAGCCCTAACTGGGATGTTAGGCAGTTGGAAAGTCCTGGTGAGTGAAGCCAGGCAGTGAGAAAGTCCTAACTGGGATGTTAGGCAGTGTGGAAATCCTGGTGAGTGAAGCCAGGTGGAAAGTCCTGGTGAGTGAAGCCGGGCAAGGGAAAATCCAGATGGATCAGGGATGATCGGACTTCTGGTGTTGGAAAGTCCAAGTAGGTCAAGGGAGTGATCGGATACTTGGCACGAAGAGGAAAATCCAGATGGATCAGGGATGATCGGACATCTGGTGTGGAAAAGTCTAAGTGGGTCAAAGGGATTGACCGGACACTTAGCGGGGAGTGCTAGCAGGTCAAGGGAGTGACCGGATGCTAGGCATGATGTACCAACAGGTCAAGGTTGACCGGATGTTGGTGTGGAAGCCTTAGGTTTAGGGCTGAGAAGTTTGGATCGGACTGCAGACCGATCCAATGATACATGGCTCATCTGATCGGTCTGGTGACCGATCAGTGACCGATCAAGATATGCGATGGTTATCTCGATCGGCGGTGACCGATCGATATCGAACAAGTGTTGATCGATCACCGCACCGATCAGATCGGTCCACGATCGATCAAAGATGTCTGATCGGTCGTGGACCGATCGAGACGCAGCATCGCGAGAAGGGAAAGGAAGGGATCGGCGTGAACGATCACCTCCTCTCGATCGGTCCACGACCGATCGAGACGATCCATCTTCCACCGATCGGTGCGCCGATCGAGTTCTAACGTTGCGATGCAGCGGCTAGTTTCTTCACTGCTTTCTTCTTCGCAGTATAAAGGGAGGGATTCTCTGAGGGTTCTTCTTCTTTCTTCGGAAGTACTCTTACGCAAGCTTCGCTTCTTCTTCTGCTGAGCTTTGTTGAGCTCGTTGGGTGCTAAAGCTTCGTGTGATCCTGTTGTTGGTTTTCTAGCTAGGCTTGGATCCGAGAAGCTGCTGCTTCACCAGGGTTCCTGCTGACTTCAAGAAGGCAAGCAAGTGTTGTTTACATTTCTGTTCTTGTTTTCTTGTTCCTATTTGTACTCCTATTGCTGTTGCAAAGATTGTGGTGAGGTTTCTCCACCCACAAGGAGTATCTATTAGCCGGGTTTCCGGGGACTCATCCACCGACGGATTGGTAGGCTTCGTCCACCTTACGGACACGCCGAGGAGTAGGAGTTCATCTCCGAACCTCGTTATATGGTTTGTCTTTCTTCTCCTGTTTTCTTTCTACTTTGTATTTCCGCTGCGCTAACCTAATCGTAGGAAGAAACGAGAAAGATTGGGGTCGGCTATTCACACCCCCCTCTCTAGCCGTACGAAGGATCCTAACAGACATCACTTCGCCATCAGGTATAATAAAGGCTCTGTCCCTTCATATTGCTATGGGCTCCGCTTTTATGGGCTTCAAGGCTTACTCTCCCTCGGTCGGGGTCGAGTTATCGCCACTGGTCTCAGACCAGAGTATCACCACCGGTTTCGGATCGAAGTATCGCTAACGATCTCTCAGTTGAGGTTCTAGACCAATTCCTGGTCAGGTCTCCAGATCAAGTCCTGGTCAATACTCCTGAACATTTCCTGGTTAGGCCTCCAGAGCATTTCTTGGTTAGGCCTCCAGAGCATTTCTTGGTCAGACTTCCAGATCTTTTCTTGGTCAGACCTCCAGAGCATTTCCTGGTCAGGCCTCTAGAGCATTTCCTGGTCAGGCCTCCCGAACATTTCCTGGTCAGGCCTCCAGAACATTTCTTGGTCAGGCCTCCAGAACACCTCCCGGTCGGGATTCCAGACTCTCACCTCAGTGCGAGTTATAAGTGAGCATGCTCTCACGCCTCCAGACTCTCGCCCCAGTGTGAGTTATAAGTGAGCATGTTCTCACGCCCAACGACCGGCAGGTCGGGTCCCAGACTCTTGCCCTAGTGCGAGTTTATAAGTGAGCATGCTCTCACGCCTCCAGACTCTCGCATAAGTGCGAGTTATAAGTGAGCATGTTCTCACGCCCAACGACCAGCAGGTCGGGTCCCAGACTCTCGCCCTAGTGCGAGTTATAAGTGAGCATGCTCTCACGCCTCTAGACTCTCACCTCAGTGTGAGTTATAAGTGAGCATGCTCTCACGCCTCTAGACTCTCACCTCAGTGTGAGTTATAAGTGAGCATGCTCTCACGCTTCCAGACTCTCGCCCCAGTGCGAGTTATAAGTGAGCATGCTCTCAGACCCAACGATCGGTAGGTCGGGTCCCAGACTCTCGCCCTAGTGCTAGTTATAAGTGAGCATGCTCTCACGCCCAACGACCGGCAGGTCGGGTCCCAGACTCTCGCCCTAGTGCGAGTTATAAGTGAGCATGGTCTCACGCCCAACGACCGGCAGGTCCGATCCCAAACTCTCGCCCCAGTGCGAGTTGTAAGTGAGCATGCTCTCACACCTCCAAACTCTCACCTCAGTGCGAGTTATAAGTGAGCATGCTCTCACGCCCAACGACCGGCAGGTCAGGTCCCAGACTCTCGCCCCAGAGCGAGTTATAAGTGAGCATGCTCTCACGCTCAACGACCTCTCAGTCGGTGCTCATCGCTCACTTACAGCTCTACCGGACACTCATCATACTTGCTTCACTTGCCGCTCTGCCCGACACTCATCACACTTGATTCACATGCCGCCCTGCCTGACACTCTCAGTTTGCATTTTCTCTCACCGCTGTTGCTCGGTCGGCACTTACTGTTCACCTGCCGCCCTACACTCTCAGTTCGCGTTTTTGCTCATCGATGTTGCTTGGTCGACACTTAGTATTCACCTGCTACCCTACACTCAGTTCGCGTTTTCTCTCACCGTTGTTGCTCGATCGACACTTACTGTTCACCTGCCGCCCTACACTCTCAGTTCACATTTTCGCTCACCGCTGTTGCTCGGTCGACACTTACTGTTCACCTGCCGCCCTACACTCTCAGTTCGCATTTTCGCTCACCATTGTTGCTCGATCGGCACTTACTGTTTACTTGCCGCCCTGCCCGACACTCTCAGTTCGTGTTTCACTCATCGATGTGGCTTGGCCGTTTGCTTGACCATTCACTGGTACCACTCGACTACTGGTTTTATGCCGATCGATCTATCGCTTGACATTTTTTCTCCATCGCGCGCTTGTCACTGCTCGCCCATTGTCATTCCGCTAGCTTGGGTTTCTCCCTGTTGTCCAGGCATCACTCTTTCTATTACCCGGTCACGATTTTATTGACGTTCGGTCAGCATTTCCTGAGTTGCGCTCACGGTTCTGCTTGTCCATCGTCTTTCGACCCGCTCAGTATTTTTCGATTGCCAGATCGGCATTGTTCGATTGCCCAGTGCGATTTTACTGACGCTTGGTCAGTATTTTTCTCGGCCGCACTCATGGCTTCGCTCGTTCATCGATCTCTATATTGCCCAATCGTGATTTACTGTCGCTCGGTCGGCACTCGCCTGGTCACGCTCTTTATTGCCAGGTCGCAATTTACTATCACTCGGTCGACACTCGCTCGGTCACGATCATGGGTTTGCTCGTCCATTATTCTCTTTATTGCCAGGTCGCGATTTACTTTGTCACTCGGTCGACACTCGCTCGGTCACGCTCTTTATTGCCAGGTCACGATTTACCATCGCTCAGTTGGCACTTTCTCAGTCGCGCTCATGATATTGCTAGTCTATCAGTTTCCCTATTGCCTAGTTGCGATTTACAGTCGCTCAGTCGGCACTCGCCTGGTCACGCTCTTTATTGCCAGGTCGCGATTTACTGTCGCTCGATCGACACTCGCTCGGTCACGCTCTTTATTGCTAGGTCGTGATTTACTTTGTCGCTCGGTCAACACTTGATCGGTCGCGCTCACGACTTTGTGCGTCCATTATTCTCTTTATTGTTCGGTCGCGATTTTACTGTCGCTCGGTCAGTATTTCTTCTCGGTCGCGCTCACGGCTCTGCTCGTCCATCATTCTCTCCATTTCCCGGTCGTGATTTATTGACGCTTTGTCGTTATTTTTCTCGGTCACGCTCACAGCTCTGCTTGCCCGATCATTCTATTCCATATCGCTCAAGCGTCTTCTCGATATCACTCGGTCTCCCTCGACATTTGATCGATCACTTGCTCGACATGCGCTTCGCGTTATTTATCATCGCTCGTTCAATACTATTTGAGTCACTTGTTCAGCATCACCATAGCTACTCGTTCGACGTGGTAAGATGAGCCCGGTGATCTGATTCCGCGTTCGGTAGCGATTCCGTTTTAGGGCTTGGTCTAGTCAGTCGGACTTGCACCTCCTTTGACTAGACTTGAAGGGGAGGCTTGTGACGTGGATATGGTTTAGGGTAGGGGAGGAATTAGTGGAAAAGGGAGGGGTAATTTGGTAAAAGCACAGGGTAGGGTTTAAAGTGGGGACACTGTAGCATGCGAAGAGGGTCTTCTTCGTGGCTTGTTTTCCGCCGCCAAGGGAGATTATCTTCTTCCTCTCTCCGGTGCTCCTTGCCGGCATCGACGTCGGCCACCGGCTCTCTCTCTTCTCCTCTCGCCGGAGCTGCCTCAGAGTCATCCATCTTCCTCGCGCTGGAGCCGCCTCTCTTTTTCTTCTCCTCCTCTCGTCGCAGCCGCCATGAGCAAGAGGAGAGGAGAGCTTTCTTCTTCCTTGCGACGTCACCACTGGACGGACTCGGCGCCACCCTCACGCGAGCACGACGACAGCCCCTCCTCTTCCTCCCCACAGCGACGGCGACAACACCATCTTCTTCCTCCTCCTTGTGACACCGTCGCCAGAGAGACCGGCCCCTACTCTCCTCCTCCCTGCGACACGCCACCAAACAGCCTCACGACACTGCCCTCCTCCCCCCTTGACGTCGCTGTTTCCTCTCCCACTCGTGCATACAGCTGACGACGCAAATAGCCGACACCCATAGCCTCCAGCTGCCGCCCTTTAGACCGCCGAACCGCCAAACGCAGCCTCGTCAGTGGTCTCCTCCAAGACGCCGTAGCGCTGCCTCCCTTATCGCCTCGTCGTAGGCCACCTCCGGATCAGATGCCTGGTTGTAGGTCTTCGATGTGGGTTGGGCCTTCGGGCCCTCGCCGCCAATAGGCTCCGATCTGATTATGCTCCATCTGTGTTGTGTTCCGGCCCTTTAGTTGAGGCTATATCCCGATCCTCGCATCGTGGTCCTATTTGGGTGTGCCTCGTCGTATCCTGACCTACAAGCCGCGGTTGTGTCTCAGATTGTGATTCGTGTTTAGCCTCCTTGGTGTTATTATTTCCCGGTCTACGTGCCGAAATCATATCTCGACCTGTGTGCCTGAATCATATCCCGGTCTGCGCGCCGATTTCATGTCCCGGTCTGAGTGCCAATCTCGTATCCCGATCTGCGTACCGCTATCTTATCCCGGTCTGCGTACCGGTGTCTTATCTCGGCTTGTGTGCCAATGTCTTAGCCCGGCCTGTGTGCCGCTATTATATCCCGACCTGCAGTTCGTCTTCCGGCTCTGTGCCGCATCCTGCTTCGCGTCGTCAGATCCCTCTCTCCAGCCTAATTAGAGTCATCTGCTCTTCCGGATCACGACAACTCAAGCCGCGTCCCATCCGAGGGCGCCCCCCGGACCAGGGTACATTCTCCGTACTCACCCCTTATTTATTTCATGATTATATTATTAGTCTGTTACTCATATGTTCATTAGATCCGCCTCGAGCCTCTAGGTACCAGGGATCGGGGGGACCCTGTCGCTAGCTGTAGGTAGCGTTGACCAGAGGACTTCTGAAGACTTGGTCAACACAGAAGCCATCTCTGCATACCCCCCTTCGGGACATCATGACTCGGTCAACATCCTCGCCACCTCACCCGACAGTCCATCTGACTCAGCTTCCGGATGAGATCAAATATATAATTATTAAAAATTCAATTAAAGAAAATGACCAATTCAACATGGATAAAATACTTGATAGAATATTTAATTCAACAAATCTAAAGAAAAATTCAAACTTAAAAAAAAATAACAATCAAGATAAAACTAATCTAATACTAATGATTTAACGAACCAAGATAAAATTTAATTAATAATTAAAATAAATCTAATAATTCAAATTCTATCGTAAAATTTTTTAATAATTCAGAATTAAATAATAACTTAATTAATCAAGATAAATTTAAAAGTAATTTGATTAATTCCTATTTTAAAAATACAATTCATAATAATTCAAAATTAAAACTAAAAATTCAAAAAATAAAAGTTTAAATTTTAATTATAATTTAAATATAAAATATGAAATTAACTCATTATAATAAAGCTATAAATTTAAGATTAAAATTCAAAATTAATTTTCATAATCCAACAAATAAACCAACAAATTTTAACAAGTCTAAATTGAAAAATGAAATCTACAAAACTAATTATGGAACTAATTAATAAAGCTTATCCAATGAAATAATTAAATTAATAAAAATCAAAATGTATCAAAATAGGTTGACACATTCGTGGGTTCACATGAATGGATCAAATCAAAAAGTTGATGAAAAATCAACTATAAATTATTTGACTTGTTTAACACATGTATACTTGCCAATGACATGCATTATTTAATGTTAATTTATATCGATAAATGTCATATCGTTCATACTAGTATTTTATTTATTCTTAATCTAGAATAGTTAAGGACTTAGGTTTGATTGATACTTACCCAAGATAGTACCAGGTGTTACCTAACTTTTGTATGAACATCTATTTTGAAATGAGAATCACTTTGGTCAAATGTCTGCATTTTATATTTATATATATGTCAATGCAGTTGTCTATTTAATTTATATTGTAGATAACAGAGTGTGTGGTGCCACATAGAAGATCATGTTATCTGTTTCTTATAAATTATAAATAGTAGCTCACAACCAAGATGGATTGAGACAAACCATTAGAACAGTTGTAGTGTAATTTGGTATTAGTCTGTCTTGACTATACTAGTACACTATGTGTGTATTGAGTAGGACCGTTTGAGGTTGTTCGATTTATACTAACTATATAAAAGAACAAAACCTCTGTTATTATGGATGTGCGTCCTCTTAATCCCTATATAATAACAAGCACGTATACTTAGTATTTATTTCTTTAACTTATCAATGGGTGTGATTTATTCATTAAATCAATAGGTCCGATGAGTTGGGAAATAGTACTATTTATATGATATGTTGTTGGTTATAGAAAGAATCCGTGTCCTAATTATTTAGGCTGATGATGTCCCCTTGAGGAGCTTATAAGGATTATCATGTAAACCCTGCAGGTGGACTTAGTCCGGCATGATAATAAAGTTGAGTGGTACTACTCTTGGAATCATATCTTAATTAATTGGGTTGTTAGTAACTTAATTAATTAACGGAGATACGATATCTTAAACACAGGGAGATTAACACACTCATGATAAGAAGGAGCACATATTGTAATATAGGATTGGTGCGGTAGTTCAATAATAACCCTTTAGTGGTATGGATTATTATTGATGTACTTGGGTTGAGTGTTCGGGCCGAACACAGGAAGTCCAAGCCCATCAGGAGGCCTAAACCAATTCCTCCTCTAGGTCCCTGTTGTAGCCTCTATATAAAGCCTCGCATCCACTCATTCATAACTTGGTTTGGTTTAACTTGGTTATAGAAAGGGAGATTTTTTCTAAATAGAATTCTGTTATTTTTCTTTCTTTGTAACCAACGACAAAGGTTATAAAAGAAGTAGGTGGTGCCCTCTAAAACTTAATTTTCTATAATTCCTTTCTCCCTTGCTTGTGGCCGGCGCCACCTCCTCCTCCCTCTAGGGTCGGCGCCCCCTTTCCTCCCTCTAGGGCTGGTGCCCCCTTTCCTCCCTCTAGGGCCAACACCCCCCTTCCTCCTCCTTGCTTAGGGCCAGTGCCCCCTTCTCCTTTGGTGGTCGGCGGCTTGAAGAAGAGGAAGAAGAAGAGAAGGAAGAAGATTAGAAGGTGCCCCATCCTAGAGTCTCCTTTTGTAGCCGGCGGTTTGTAAACCGAGAAGAGAAGGAGGGTGGTGTTGTCTTGGTAGATCATCACCAACACGACGTCCAAGAAGAGAAGAGGAATACGATAGAAGATCAAGAGGTCTTTAGCTACAAAGGAAAGGTACAACTAGTTCTTTAATTCCGCTGCGTAATTAGTTCTCTTTTCTTTGTATCGATTTTGAATACCAACACAAGAGGCCAGCGATCTTGTACTTCGATCAATGTGTGCTTTGATCCGTCAAGAACTTGCTTGATTGATCAAGCACATGTCTAATCGAATATGCGGGTTGCTAGGAATAGTTCTGTTCTTGTACAATTTTTGTACAGGGAAATTTAAACAGAACGGAATTCCAGAGGCCTTCACCAGGGTTGGGTGAGATAATAGTATGTTAGGGAAGCTTGGTGTAGGGAGTCAAGTGGGGTAAGACATATCCTTCTGGTCTACTTATCTAAGTGGAACTAATCGAAGCTACCTCGCCACATTCTAAACTAGTTAGACTAGAGTTTCTTAGCAAGTTGATTAAATGTATAATTTAATTAAAAAGTTATCATAGAAAGTGATCGTTGCTTCGATACCCAAGAAGGGCCATATGCCTTGCTACTGCCTGAAAGCTAATTTTTGAAATATGTATTTAATTAACTAACTGTTAAACTTAAATCTAACATAAGGTCAATCAATCGTTAGATTCAAATTTAAATTTTAAATTAGATAAAATTGATAAAACATCTCATAAAACTCATAAGGGCACCCTGATTGATTGTGCTAAAACACTTAGAATGGGTGAGATGATAAGGACTATTAAATTAAAAATATTTTGAATTTTTTTTCAAAATCCATAGAAAATTTTCTATTTTCTTTTAAATAGTGATTTAACATAATAATATTTTAATAAATTTTATGCTTGATTGAGTGTATTTATATAAAAATAAAAAAAAATTCTATATACTTGATACTGGACGTCATGGACCCTTTGAAGTACAATACTATAGCTACTGCACAATTTGATACTGGGGTGACCCATTCTTTTATATCAGTACCCTTTGCCAAAGAATTCCAGGTGTCTACAGAGAGCATGAACTCTAAGTTCTTGACGACCCTACCTTCTGGGGAAGTCATGGAGTCCAACCAGTGACTCCGGGCTATACTAGTCAGAATTTCAGACCGAGAGCTATATGTTGACCTAGTAGTACTTGCTATGCAAGACAATGATGTCATCCTGGGTATGGATTTTCTAAGAAATTACAATACTGTAGTAGAGTGCCGTAAGAGAAAGGTAACATTCAGTCCAGAGGGTGAAGTCCCATTCGAGTTCATGGGAGCACCAAAGGGAGGACCAAGAAGTTCCTATCTTCTTTAACAGCTCACCAGATGTTAGCTAAAGGGTGTGCTGGGTTCCTTGCATATATAGTGAATGTAGAAGAACAGAAAGAACTCAAGAAGGAGGAGGTTCAGGTGATATGTGAATATCCCGAAGTATTTCCAGAAGATCTACCTGGGCTACCTCCCCTACGAGAAGTTGAATTGGTACCTAGTACCGGTCCAATTTCCAAGGCGCCCTACAGAATGCCCCCGGCAGAGCTAAAAGAATTACAAGAACAACTCCAGGAGCTTCTAGACAAAGGCTTCATCCGCCCTAGTCATTCACCCTCGGGAGCTCCAGTGTTGTTCGTTAAGAAGAAGGATGGATCTATGCGGATGCACATAGATTATAGAGCGCTGAACAAAGTAACAAATAAGAACAAGTACCCTCTTCCCAGAATAGATGATCTCTTTGACCAACTGAGAGGGGCCACAGTTTTCTCGAAGATAGACTTGCGCTCTGGATACCATCAGTTGAAAGTGAAAGAAAGTGATATACCCAGAACAACTTTCAGAACCAGATACGGACACTACGAATTTGTAGTCATGCCTTTTGGTGTGACTAATGCCCCTGCGGTCTTCATGGGCTTAATGAACAGAGTGTTCAGAGAATACCTCGATAAAATTGTCATCGTGTTCATCGACGACATTCTGATCTATTCGAGAACCCCAGAGGAGCATGACATGCACTTGAGAATAGTACTGCAGACCCAATAGCAAAAACAGCTTTATGCCAAATTCTCAAAGTGCGAGTTCTGGTTAGATCAGGTGGCATTTCTAGGTCACATCATTTCTAGAGAAGGTATCCAAGTGGACCCTGCCAAAATAGAGGCAGTCAACAACTGGTGTAGGCCCAAGAACGCCAGTGAGATCAGAAGCTTCCTTGGTTTAGCTGGGTATTATAGAAAATTCGTAGAGGACTTTTCTAGGATAGCCTCTCCACTAACAACCCTAACTAGGAAGAATGGGAAGTTTGAATGGTCAGACAAATGTGAACAAAGCTTTCTAGAGCTGAAGAAAAGACTGACCAGTTCCCCCATTCTGACTGTTCCAGAGAGTGACAAGAGTTTTGATATATACGGTGATGCTTCCAAGATGGGCCTTGGGGTTGTACTCATGCAAGAGGGGAAGGTTATAGCTTATGCTTCCAGACAACTCAAGGACTATGAGAAGAACTACCCCACTCATGATCTTGAGCTAGCAGCTGTGGTCTTTGCATTAAAACTCTGGCGACATTATTTGTACGGAGTTCAATGCAGAATCTTTACAGACCATCAGAGTTTGAAGTATTTCTTTACCCAGAAAGATTTAAACATGAGACAATGTAGGTGGCTAGAGTTGGTTAAAGATTATGACTGTGAAATCATCTACCACCCAGGTAAAGCTAACAAAGTGGCGGATGCACTAAGCCGAAAATCCAATGCACCCCTGATGTCCTTGTCGTCATTAGCATTGCCACTACAGAAGGAATTGTCAGACTTTAGAGTTGAAGTTATTTATGGGCAACTCTCTGCATTGACCTTAGAGTCAACCCTGCTTGAGGATACACAGAGAAAGAAAAGTGAGGATCCAGATATCCAAAAGATCAAGCAAGGGATACAAAAAGAAGAAAATTCAGAATTTCGAGTATCAGACAGTGGAATCCTCTATCTGGGAAGCCACCTTTGTGTCCCCAATGATGAGGAACTGAGAAAGAAGATTCTAGAAGAGGCTCATAGTACACCTTACTCCATGCATCCTTGTTCCACCAAGATGTATCAAGATTTGAAACAGAGATTCTGGTGGTCTGGACTCAAGAGAGATGTTGCTAAATTTGTCAGTACCTCCCTGACATACCAAAGAGTCAAAGCGGAGCACCAGAGACTAGGAGGAGTCCTACAACCCCTTCCAATACCGGAGTGGAAGTGGGAGGAAATATCCATGGACTTTGTAATGGGTCTTCCAAGAACCACTAATGGATATGATGCGATATGGGTGATAGTGGACAGATTGACCAAGTCTGCCCATTTTCTAGCCTTCAAAGTGCCCTACTCTATAGAGCAGTTGGCACAGCTATATGTTAAGGAAGTGATCAGACTTCATGGAGTTCCGAAATCCATCGTTTCTGATAGAGATGGACGCTTCACCCCTTAATTTTGGGAGTGTGTTCAGAATACACTAGGCACCAAACTCAAGTTCAGCACAACCTTCCATCCTCAGACTGATGGACAGACAGAACGAGTAAATCAGATTTTAGAAGATATGTTTAGGGCTTGTGCATTAGATTTTAAGGGCAGTTAGTGCAAGTATCTATACTTAGCTGAATTCGCCTATGACAATAGCTATTAGACGACTATTAAGATGACACCGTATGAAGTGTTGTATGGTAGGAAGTGCAGATCACCCATTTGCTGGCAAGAAGCAGGTGAAAGGAAAGAAATGGAAGTAGAGTTGGGCATTCAGACTGAGATGATAGATGAGACCACTCAGGCTATCTAGAAGATCAGACAGAGAATCGAGACTACCCAAAGTAGGCAGAAAAGCTATGCTGACACACGCCGTAGGCCACTTGAATTCCGAGTAGGGGATTCGGTCTTTCTCAAGGTCACTCCTATGAAGGGAGTGATGAGATTTGGCAAAAAGGGAAAGTTAAGTCCTCGCTACGTTGGACCCTACCCGATTACAGAGAGGATTGGGAAAGTAGCTTACAAGCTGAACTTACCACAAGACATGTCAACAATACACAATGTATTTCATGTCTCCACGCTAAAGAAGTGCGTCCATGACCCCAACCAAGTGATTCAGCCTCAGTCAGTACAGGTCCAGGAGGATCTTAGCTATGAGAGCAGACCTACACAAATAGTGGACAAAGAAGTTAAGAGACTAAGAAATAAAGAAGTACCACTAGTGAAGGTCATTTGGCAAAATCAGAAGCATAAGGAAGCTACTTGGGAGCGTGAGAACTGTTAATACAGTCTGACCTGGCTTTTGTTTTGATGTTGACACTGATTTAAATTTATATCAGATATTAATTAAACTTAGACTGATTAATGATCAAGGTTGATCATGTGGAGAGGAAAAGTCCAAGTACGGATACTTGGCACGCGAAGTTAGAGAGGGCTCGGTAGCTCGTTCTCTGGACCGGACGAAGTCGGAGAGGGCTCGGCAGCTCGTTCTCCGGACTAGGTCAGAGAGGGCTCGGTAGCTCGTTCTCTGGATCGGACGAAGTCGGAGAGGGCTCGACAGCTCGTTCTCCAGACTAGGTCAGAGAGGGCTCGGTAGCTCGTTCTCTGACCCGGACGTGGAAGTCAGAGAGGGCTCGGTAGCTTGTTCTCCAGACTAGGTCAGAGAGGGCTCGGTAGCTCGTTCTCTGGACCAGGAAGACGTTAGGGTTTAGGGCTGGGAAGCTCTAAAACCAACAGAGGCATTGGATCGGTCTGTTGACCGATCCAGTGATACTTTGGCTGTCTGGATCGGTCTGTCGACCGATCCAGTGATACCTTAGTTATCTGATCGGTCTCGTGACCGATCAGTAACCACACAGTAGCTCTCTGTGGGTTATCTGATCGGTCTGGTGACCGATCAGTAAGAAGCGATGGGATTCAGAACAATAGGGGAATCGGTCTATGAACTGATCCACCTATAGGATGATCGGTCCACAGACCAATCAGCATCATCCCAGACCGATCAGGATGTGTCCTGATCGGTCCAGAGGGCCATGGATCAGTCTGTTGACCGATCCACAACGATGTCGTTTGTCTTCTGCTGTTTCTCTGCGATTTCTGATTCATCTGATCTAACCATCTGCTGTAAGCTTTTTGAGTTACATGTTGCAGGTGTCGTGCCAATGCTTAAATTCAAATTAAGCTCCATCAGAAGAATAAGACCAAGTGCTCTTTCTGCTGTGTTTCATTGCAAATGGTGCAATTGGAGCGTCAACGTTCACTGGCTGTGATCAGTTGGCAACAGCTTGACTCTTGCTTATTGGTTCGAGCTCAGAGACACCAGTGAAGACCATGGATGGTATTGGTGTGAGTTCAGAGAACCAGATGAGGAGGAAAAGTGATTGGCGACGCCTGAGTTGGTCGCAGTGATTCGATACAGGTGATAGTGATTCGGCTCTGGCTGAAGACAGTGAGAAAGCAGAGGAATAAGAAGAAGGAAGAAGAGAGGTTTGGGAGAGGATTTTTCAAAAACTCTCTGTCGATCAAGCAAGAGTGCTGTGTTTTTGAGCTCTTGGCTAAGGAACTTCTTCTGTCTTTGCGCTTTGCTTTCATCGTGGCTGTAAGTTTATTGTTCATTCCTTTTAGCCACTAAACTCTGTAAGTCTTGTTCTTCATTTCAAATCTTTTCTGAGACTTTGTGGAGAGGTTACTCCACCGAGAAGGAGAAATACTTAGCCGGAATCTGTCCGGGGTATGATCTACCGAAAGATCAAGGGATCGTCCACCTTACGGACACGCCGAGGAGTAGGGGCAAGTTATCCCCGAACCTCGTACATCCTTGTTGTGTTAGTGGTGGGTTGTTTCTTTTCCTTGCATCAGTTTTCCTTTTGCTTATTTCCGCTGTGCTAACAAACTTTTGTGAGGAGATTAATTGAGTTTTTAGAGGAGGCTATTCACACCCCCCCTCTCTAGCCATCCGAAGGTCCTAACAAGTGGTATTAGAGCAAGGCGCTCTTCATCCGGATTAACACCCTAAAGAGCAAGAAGATGGCTATGAAGGAAGGTTTTAGCACCAATCGTCCACCCTACTTCGACGGAGCGGACTTCCAATATTGGAAGAGCCGTATGGAGTATTATCTCAAGACCGACATCTCCATGTGGTTCTCGGTCAAGGAAGGGTTCACACCTCCGAAGGACGAAGAAGGTAAGGAACTAGAGTCATCAAGGTGGTCCGCCGAGCAAACTCGCAAAGGACAAGCCGATGCCAAGGCGGTGGTCACTCTACAATGTGGGATAGCCAAAGATCAACTTGTCAAGGTAGGTCCATTTGTGAGCGCAAAAGATTTGTGGAACAAGCTCATCGAGCTCCAAGAAGGAACCCGAGACTCTCGGATCGCTAAGAGAGACTTGTTCCTAAACCAACTACAAAATCTCACCATGAAGGAGAACAAAATGGTAAGTGAACTACACGGAAGGTTCAAAGAGATCATCAATGGTCTTCATTCCGTAGATGAATGCGCAGAGAATCGCGATCTTGTAAGGTACGCTCTCAAAGCCTTTCCGAGGAATGCCTTGTGGTCATCTATGGTAGATGCCTACAAGGTCTCCAAGGACCTTTCAATTGTTAAATTAGATAAATTCTTTTGTGAAATGGAACTTCATGAACTTGCTAACAAGGGTCAAAAAGAGAAAGGTATTGCCTTAGTTGCAGGAGAAAAGAGCAAGGATGGAAGAAGGAAGAAAGAAAAGAAGAAGGAGAAAGAGATTCCTACATCCTCATCCTCCTCCGAGTCCGATGATGAAGGTGGATCATCATCAAGCGAGATGGCCAACTTCGTAAGGAGAATCATGAGAAGGAGCCGGAGATACAAAGGGAAAGGTAAGTCTATTGATCAAAATGTTGATAAGACTAATGTTACGTATTATGAGTGTAGCAAGAAATGACACTATCGGAGCGAGTGTCCAAAACTCAAGAAGAAGGAGGAAAGGGCCAAGAAGAAGAAAGCTCTCAAAGCTACTTGGGATGAATCCTCCTCAAGCTCATCGGAGGAAGAGAAGAAGGAGAAAAGCACTCGTCAATTAGTGCTCATGGAAAGGGAGGAATCAGATTCCGGAAGTGATACATCAGCCGCGGCTTCATCATCTTCGGATGATGAAGAGGTAACTTCTCCTCACTTAGAAAAATGCTATAAAACTATTGCACATTTATCTACTTTGCTTAAGAAATCAAAAACTGAAATCAAATCATTAAAAGATGAAGTAGAACACTTGAAGACTCTTAGGGAAGATGAGGTTGATGACCTACATCAAGAGCTCCTTGAGGATGAAAACAAAGCCTTAAAGAGTGAAGTTGAGAAACTCAAGAAAATGCTTGAGAAATTCTCAACTAGCTCTAAGACCTTAGATATGATTCTAAATGCCCAAAGGGCGGTCTACAACAAGGCTGGGTTAGGATATCAACCTAAGGAGTCTAGTTTCATTTCCCTAGTGTCTAGAACCCAATTTCATAGATCACATACTTCTAGGGTTCATGAGACTAGGAAGGGTGTGACCAAGGCATGGGTTCCTAGGTCTTTCATTGTAGATGCATTAGGTCCCAAGATTTGGGTACCTAAAACATCTATCTTTCGTGTCTTGTAGGCATTTGTCAAGGGGGAGCATCTATCAACTTGGTTTGTTGATAGTGGATGCTCCAAGCACATGACCGGGGACAAGTCACTCTTTACTACCCTTCAAAACAAAAATAGAGGTAATGTGTCCTTTGGTAATAATGGTAGCCTTAAGGTTATAGGAGTTGGAGATATTCATATATCCGAATGTCTCCAAATTAAAAATGTCCTTCTAGTCAAGGGGATGACCTTTAATCTCCTAAGTGTCAGCCAATTGTGTGATACGGGTTACACAATTGAGTTTCATTCAAGTCAATATCTGGTCAAACACATTGACACACTTGACATGGTACTAGTAGGCACAAGGGTAGATAACATTTATCAAGTATTTTTTAAAAGTGCTACTAATGCCTCTGCTAAGTGTTTCATGTTAAAAGAAGAAGAATCATGGCTGTGGCATAGGAGGTTGGCTCACGTAAACATGAAGAATATTCGAAAGCTGGCCAACAAAGGATTAGTGCGAGACTTACCAAGCATCAAGTACCAAAAGACAAAATTATGTGATGCATGTCAAAAGGGTAAGCAAACAAAAGCGTCTCATAAAGGTAAAAGCACTGTAAGTATATCTACTGCTTTAGATTTATTGCATATGGATTTGTTTGATTGCAGAAATGTTATTTCATTGAATGAAAGTAGATACTGCTTAGTGATCATTGATGATTTTACTAGATATACATGGACTTTCTTTTTGAAAAATAAGGATCAAACCATAGATGTTTTTGTTTCTTTTTGTAGAAGAACTGAAAATGAAAAATCAACAACAATTAAAACAATTAGAAGTGATCATGGTGGAGAATTTCAAAACCATAGATTTTTAGAATTTTGTCAAGAAAAAGGATATAGGCATGAGTTCTCTACTCCAAGGACCCCACAACAAAATGGGGTTGTGGAGAGAAAGAACCAAGTCTTGCAAGAGGCTGCACGAAGTATGCTCAATGAGTACTCACTACCGAGCTACTTATGGGCTGAAGCTGTAAATACCGCTTGCTATGTACAAAACCGAGTCTTGATACATAGGTTTTTAGGAAAGACTCCCCATGAACTTTGGTTTGGGAGAACCCCTACAATTAAACATCTTAGGATGTTTGGTTGTAAGGTGTTTATCTTGAACACCAAGGATCATCTTGGAAAGTTCACAGCTAAGGCTGACGAAGGGATACTAGTCGGGTACTCTCTCATCAGCAAAGCCTATCGAGTCTACAACAATAGGACTAAATTAATTGAAGAGTCCTCGGATGTAGCATTTGAAGAAATTCCTAAATCAAATGATCAATCAAGGGATGTAGGAGAAATTCAATTTGAACTTAGAAATCTAAGTTTAAATGATCAAAACATAGAAAGAGTCGAAATTGACTCCGATGATGATGAGCAAAGGCAAGAGAGGGCTCAGTCTGATCCTTTGCCTGATACTGAGCCCTTGCCTGTGTCTAGTGAGACCACTCATGAGGCACCGCCAACACCAAGGCAATCTAGGATAGCCTCTAGTCATCCCCAAGACCATATTGTGGGAGACATTCAACAAGGGGTTAGGACTAGATCATTCTTTAGAAATGAGTCTAATGAGGTCGCCTTGATCTCAGAAATCGAACCAAAATTAGTTGATGAGGCATTGCACGATCCTGATTGGATCATAGCTATGCAAGATGAGTTAGGTCAATTTGAAAGGAGCCAAGTATGAGACTTAGTTCCTAGACCTAAGAAGACTACCATTATTGGAACCAAATGGGTCTTCAAAAATAAGTTAAACCAAAAGGGAGAAGTCGTAAGAAACAAGGCAAGACTTGTAGCCAAGGGCTACAGTCAAGTCGAAGGCCTCGATTATGATGAGACTTATGCTCCCGTGGCTCGATTAGAGTCCATTCATTTAATGCTAGCTTTTGCTGCACATAGAGGCTTCAAGCTCTATCAAATGGACGTTAAATCGGCCTTCTTAAATGGTTTCATTAAAGAAGAGGTCTATGTTGAACAACCACCAGGGTTTGTGAATACCGAAGCTCCAAACCACGTGTGCAAGCTCAAGAAAGCTCTTTATGGGCTTAAACAAGCACCTCGAGCATGGTACGAAAGGTTGTCAATTTACTTACTAGAAAAGGGTTTTGTAAGAGGTCAAATAGACCCAACACTATTTCTGCGTAAAGATGGTGAAAACATATTTGTAGCCCAGGTGTATGTCGATGACATAATTTGTGGCTCAAATAATAAGAACTATTTGAATGAATTTATCACTCACATGGAAAGTGAGTTTGAGATGAGTCTGGTGGGAGAATTGACATTCTTCCTTGGATTTGAAATCAAACAAACTCGAGATGGCATTTATATCCATCAAACAAAATACACTCAAGAGATGCTTAAGAAATTCAAAATGAGTGACTCTAAGGAAGTATCCACTCTAATGGCGACGAACACTCGCCTTGACAATGATGAGAATGGAAAACCAGTTGATCTAACGTAATATAGAAGCATGATCGGTAGTCTTCTATATCTCACAGCTAGTCGACCGGACATACTTTTTGCTGTGGGCATGTGCGCTAGATATCAAGTATGTGCCAAGGAATCTCATTTAATTGCAGTTAAGAGAATTCTGAGATACCTTAAGGGCACAATTAGAGTAGGTCTCTGGTACCCTCGTACTGAGTCTTTTGATTTGATAGGTTATACCGACTCCGATTATGCTGGGTGCAAATTGGATCGGAAAAGCACTAGTGGGGGTTGCCAATTTTTAGGTTCATCATTGGTTAGTTGGTCAAGTCAGAAGCAACATTGCGTTGCTCTCTCCACAACCGAGGCTGAATACATTGCCATGGGAGAGAGTGTATCACAATTGTTGTGGATGATCCACACCCTAGAAGATTATGGGCTTTCATATAAGGGAGTGCAAGTGTTGTGTGATAACATCAGCACAATAAACCTAACAAAAAATCTAGTCCATCATTCTAGGACCAAACATATTGAAGTGCGTCATCACTTCATTAGAGATCACGTAGCTAGGGGAGACATTGCACTCACATATGTTGAGTCGAAGTCAAACCTAGCCGATATTTTCACCAAACCTCTTCCGAAAAATGAATTTAGTCATTTGAGGAGAGAATTGGGAATGTGTTTGGCTCAATAGGTCATTAGGACCGCGTCATGATCAATAAGGACAATTAAAACGATAAGAAAAAAAGGAAAGTTAATTTGGGCAACTTGGGAACATCTCACACAAACTATAAGGTTTAACAAATTATTTTTGTTTGCTAGAAATGGGGTAAGATGCTAGGATCAGCCGAATTATTAAAAATGTATCATGCATCCCTTGAATAATTAGGTTGAAGAGACATAAATTGAGTATGGGGAAGACCATTACATAATTCATGTGTATTTGGTTCCTAGATCTTACTCATATATTCCAACCAAGGAAACTTGGTTGGACCTTTACCTAGAAATTATGTAACTTTGGTTGATGGATTGTTTGATACTTTTGATCGATACTTTTCATGATTTTGATTGAAACTAGGACAAGTCCTTGAAATAATGATAGCAATTTGGTTATATTTTGACAAACTTGAAACTGAACATAACAAGGTCGAAAATTTCAGTTTTCAAGCCTTGAGTTGTCTGTTTTTCTAAATGTCTGAAACTTTCGGGCTATAAACAATTTTAGACCATAATCTTTAGGAAATAGTTATGCTTGTAGATTCTTCAGGTTCTAGGTACTGAATTTGGAAGTTTTACTGGAGAAACTTCTACGAATTATCGAACACCTCTACGAATTTCAGTTACTGAAATTACTGGAGAAACTTCAGTATCAGACACTGATCGGTCTACAGCCCCATCAGGAGAAGGTGGATCGGTCTGTCGACCAATCCAAAAATCTCTCCAGACCCTTTTGTTTGTAATCTGATCGGTCCAGGGACCGATCAGGTTCATTTTGTACGCCAGGAAGCCTACTGATCGGTCTACAGACCAATCAGGAGTTCCCTGATCGGTCCGGGGACCGATCAGGTCAGTCTGGTACGCAGAGAGGGCTACTAATCATTTTCTGATCATTCTACAGACAGATCAGGAGGTTCCCTGATCGGTCCAGAGACCGATCAGGAGGTTTCCTGATCGGACTGGTGACTGATCAGGAAGTTTCTGATATCTCCTGATCGGACAGCCGTCCGATCACTTCAACACCTGGACCCTAGCCGATCTCTCTTAAATCTTCCCGATCCTTTCTCTTCTCCTTTCACGCTGAAGCCCTAGCCGACACTTTCCTACACCTCAACTCTTCTCTTCTCTTTGCACGCCGAAGCCCTAGCCAAAGCCCTAGCCAAAAGATACTCCAATGGCACCAAGGTAACTCCATACTTCCCTAGAACTACTCACCTTGGCATTTCAGTTTCATTTCTCACCGTATCTGTGCATTTTGTTCTGGTTATCGGTTGTTGGTGGCTTCGGTGCTCACATATTTGCCCCATTGTGTCACATTGTTAAACCTTAGGAAGAAATAAGTGGGTGAAGGAACCTCTAAGTCGTCTGAGAAGTCCAAATCTAAGGCTCCCTCTCGACCTCAACCATCCGTTTCTGGACGATTTCCAAACCATCACTTTGAAGAAGCCTTTAAACAAAGAACCTTCAAACTTCTTCCCTGTAGGTCTGTGGATCAAAAATTCATGGATGAATTCTGTCCATCTGTGTCAGAAATAATTGCCTATTACAAACTTGATTCTCTAGTCTACTTAGAATGGGACATCAATTACGACTTGGTATCTGAGTTTTATAACAATCTTCATCAAACTAATGATGTAAGTTATAAAACAAAAGTTGCTAAGCAGACTCTTGATTTCAGTTTCTCAGCCTTCTTTGATTATTTAGCTTGCCGTAGGTGTTCAGGAAATGTCTTTTCCATATATCTTGACTTACCATACCCCTTACCTTCTCCCTTCGATGTCTCATCTGACTCCATTTATGAGTATTTCTTCGGACATCCTAGACCGGGTGGACTAGATGAATTAGATGTTGATTTTCCTACTTTTGCAGCCTTGAGATTATCTGCCCCAGATTACATTCTCTTTAAGATTGTCACAAACTACCTTCTGCCAATCACATCTAAACCCTTGTCTAAGATCCGACCATATCATTGCCTGATGCTTTAAGGATTGCGTCGGCATCTCGACTTTGACATCATGTCTAGCATCTATTCTTCGATCATCTCCTATAGTGAGCCAAACAACTTCACTGTTTATATACCTTATGGTCATATAATTACAGATTGGCTCGAGACCCTTCAGATTGATGTCTCCAAGGGTAGAATAGTCAAGATGGTCAGGCAGGACTGCAGACTTGGGAAACGGACATTTTCCAAGTCTGGCATCATAGGACAGAATGGGGAGGTTCGGTGGAAGGATGGGAGAGCACTAGGTGAGTTACCATGGGCACCTCCACGACAGGTTACGGCTGCTCCTGTTGCTGCTCCTCTTGCTGCTGCTGCTGACGATGGAGAGGCAGATCCTGATCTGCGCTGGCAGATCGCCAAGTTGGAGAGCCGCATTGATCAAGATGGGCATATAATTACAGATTGGCTCGAGACCCTTCAGATTGATGTCTCCAAGGGTAGAATAGTCAAGATGGTCAGGCAGGACTGCAGACTTGGGGAACGGGCATTTTCCAAGTCTGGCATCATAGGACAGAATGGGGAGGTTCGGTGGAAGGATGGGAGAGCACTAGGTGAGTTACCACGGGCACCTCCATGATAGGTTGCGGCTGCTGCTCCTCCTGCCGCCGACGATGGAGACGCAGATCCTGATCTGCGCTGGCAGATCGCCGAGCTGGAGAGTCGTTTTGATCGACACGATGAGCTGCTGGTTGCTGAGCTCCACGGGCTGCACGTCCGGATTGACCAGCGCTATGATGAGTTACGCAGTCAGCAGTCGGCGACACATCAGGCGATTATGGGATGGATGGCCAGATACCCACCTCCGCAGGATTTTTCGGGCTATCCATCCTCGAGCGGCGGCATGCCACCTCAGGGACCCACTCCTCCAGTTGATGATGCTGATGCTCCTCATGATGAGGAGGCTGATTGATACACATTGTTCTATGCTGTCATTTTGATCATCTATGTTTTGGATGTTGTTTGTTGGATACTTATGTCTGACATGGATACTTGCTGATTTCATATATTTATGCTGCTCATTTTCTTACTTTTCTTTATGTTTTACTTCCTATTGGCTATTAATATGCTGTTCATATGCCATGTCTTGTATGTCTCTTATTTCTTTATTACTGTCTTATAATACACTTAGAGGGCATTCTAGGTGGATTAAGAAAAAGACAGTATGGGTTAAGGGGGAGTCCTTTAACATTTTCTTACCTAATTCGTACCTTTTCGGTGTTTGACAAAGGGGGAGAAGATAACTAAGTTTAGAGATAAATGAAAGTTTGGCTTTAGGGGGAGGATCTTGATTACCCTATCCTTACATGGTGTTGTATCTATCTTAGGGGGAGGATCTTGATTCCCCTAAAATTAGGAAAATATGAACATTTCTGATCTAAACTTAAATCGTGTTGTCAAACAACAAAAAGGGGGAGATTGTTAATACAGTCTGACCTGGCTGTTGTTTTGATGTTAACACTGATATAAGTTTGTATCAGATATTAATTAAACTCAGACTGATTAATGATCAAGGTTGATCATGTGGAGAGGAAAAGTCCAAGTACAGATACTTGGCACGCGAAGTCAGAGAGGGCTTGGTAGCTCGTTCTCTGGACCTGACGAAGTCGGCAACTCATTCTCCAAACTAGGTCAGAGAGGGCTTGGTAGCTCGTTCTCTGGACCGGACAAAGTCGGAGAGGGCTCGGCAGCTCGTTCTCCAGACTAGGTCAGAGAGGGCTCGGTAGCTCGTTCTCTGACCCGGACGTGGACGTCGGAGATGGCTCGATAGCTTGTTCTCCAGACTAGGTCAGAGAGGGCTCGGTAGCTCATTCTCTGGACCAGGAAGACGTTAGGGTTTAGGGCTGGGAAGCTCTAAAACCAACAGAGGCATTGGATCGGTCTGTTGACCGATCCAGTGATACTTTGGCCGTCTGGATCGGTCTGTCGACCGATCCAGTGATACCTTAGTTATCTGATCGGTCTCGTGACCGATCAGTAACCACACAATAGCTCTCTGTGGGTTATCTGATCGGTCTGGTGACCGATCAGTAAGAAGCGATGGGATTCAGAACAATAGGGGGATCGGTCTGTGGACCGATCCACCCATAGGCTGATCGGTCCACAGACCGATCAACATCATCCCAGACCGATCAGGATGTGTCCTGATCGGTCCAGAGGGCCATGGATCGGTCTGTTGACCGATCCACAATGATGTCGTTTGTCTTCTGCTGTTTCTCTGCGATTTCTGATTCATCTGATCTAACCATCTGCTATAAGCTTTTTGAGTTACAGGTTGCAGGTGTCGTGCCAATGCTTAAATTCAAATTAAGCTCCATCAAAAGAATAAGACCAAGTGCTCTTTCTGCTGTGTTTCGCTGCAAATGGTGCAATTGGAGCGTCAACGTTCACTGACTGTGATCAGTTTGCAACAGCTTGACTCTTGCTTATTGGTTCGAGCTCAGAGACACCAGTGAAGACCATGGATGGTATTGGTGTGAGTTCAGAGAACCAGATGAGGAGGAAGAGTGATTGGCGACGCCTGAGTTGGTCGCAGTGATTCGATACAGGTGATAGTGATTCGGCTCTGGCTGAAGACAGTGAGAAAGCAGAGGAATAAGAAGAAGGAAGAAGAGAGGTTTGGGAGAGAATTTTTCAAAAACTCTCTGTCGATCAAGCAAGAGTGCTGTGTTTTTGAGCTCTTGGCTAAGGAACTTCTTCTGTCTTTGCGCTTTGCTTTCATCGTGGCTATAAGTTTATTGTTCATTCCTTTTAGCCACTAAACTCTGTAAGTCTTGTGCTTCATTTCAAATCTTTTCTGAGACTTTGTGGAGAGGTTACTCCACGGAGAAGGAGAAATACTTAGCCAGAATCTGTCCGGGGTGTGATCTACCGAAAGATCAAGGGATCGTCCACCTTACGGACACGCCGAGGAGTAGGGGCAAGTTATCTCCGAACCTCGTACATCCTTGTTGTGTTAGTGGTGGGTTGTTTCTTTTCCTTGCATCAGTTTTCCTTTTGCTTATTTTCGCTGTGCTAACAAACTTTTGTGAGGAGATTAATTGAGTTTTTAGAGGAGGCTATTCACACCCCCCCTCTCTAGCCATCCGAAGGTCCTAACAAGAACAGTATGAGACAAAAATATCCAGAATTATTCTAGGTTCGAGGATGAACTTTTTATGAGGTATGGGGAATTGTAACACCCCAAATTTCCTTTTTTTGAGTTCTAAAATTGCTTATAAATATTTAGAAATGCTTTAGAAATATGCTAGAGATTTTTAGAAATTTTTAGAGTATTTTTATAGAATTTTCAGAGGTCGTTTGATATTTTTACCAAAAGAAATAAAGTTGCGGCAAAAAGTTGTCATGCCGAGGTTTGACCCCGGAACCCTAAGAGTTTTAAGAATGTTTAAGATGACCAGGTGCCCTAGCAGGGGTGTACTGAAAAAAAAGAGAGCAGAATAATGTTATGTAGAAATAAATATGTCCCTAGGCATAAATAGAATTACTTAAGTGAAATAATGGGATTTTCTCGACCTAATCTTTCCTCTTCCTCCCGTGCGCCGACTCCTCCTTGGCTTGGGTGAAAAAAAAAAACAAAAGAAGCTTAGGGCTTCCTGTGGTGGCCGGCTAGGACGAGCTTCGAGGGAGCTTTTGATATTTTCTGACTCGTCTCGATGAGAGGAACGCGTGGACGTAAGTAAAGCGCGAGGATATCAAGTTTCACCGGAATCCTAGAGAGGTTTCGCGTTAGTAAGTTCAAGATAACACTGTAAGTACTGCTCATCTACAGTAAGAGGTGTTTTCCATTGATTTCTCGTCGTAGAAATATTATATGTGCATATTTCTTTTGTGTTCTATGCATGATTGTGTGTGTACCTAGTTTATTTCACTTGTAGATGCATATGGAAGAATACCCAATCAGTATTGTGGGCTTAGGAGAAGTATAAGAAAGATAAAGAAAAGAAATAAAAAGGCCAAGGCCTTAAGTAGATCCCAAAGTCAAGACTTTAGGGATTCTGGCACGCAAGGTGCTTGTTAAAATGCCAAGACATTTAAAGAAGAAGTAATTAAGATATTTTACTTTGAAAGGCCAGTACCTGACTTCCAAGGTTGTCGTAAATAAATCCAAGTGTCTAATTCCAAGGTCTTGGCCCTGGTAGACCAAGGTTTGCTCTTTTAGGACTGGTGGCTTGCTACCCCAATCTTTTAGGGAACGCGCATAAGATGGTACTTACGCCTTAGGGATCCCAAGTGAAGCTATTTATTTTCAAGTATATGCTTTAGCAAAGTTTTCAAGTTGAAGAATTTCCAAGTTTCAAGTTAAGTTAAGAAAAAGCGAGTTTAAGGAAGGTAAATGCTTGTATATGTTTAAGAAAGTTAAATGCTTGTATATGCATGTTTCCTTGAGTTAAACCTGTTTTAGTTCCTCTATTAGTATGAAAGTATTTATGCATGTTTACATGTACCATCTGTGTAAGTAGTAGTAAAGATTCTGGCATGAAAAGTATTTTTAAAAACATGCTCTCGAGATTTTTGTGAGCTAGGTAGTACTTACTAAGCCTTGTTGCTTACTAGTTGCATTTCCTCTTACTGCAGACAAAGGAAAAGGAAAATAAATTTGAAGGAAGGTGACAAGGGGATGCATGATGGTGTGTGTAATGCTTGGACTATGGAAAGCCTTGGGAATTTGCTAAGAACATATTAAGATTTTTCTTTAAATTACTAAGAAAATTTAGAGAGTTTGCTTCTATTCATTGTTAAGAAGATTTTATAAATTGTTATTTTTGCATATGTTGGATATTGTTTAGTATTTCTGTTGCTAGTGATGAAATAGATTAGTTTTAGTTAATGTTTGTTGGATATTATGATTCCATGTTTTTTAAGGAATATGCATGAGATTCTAAAGTAATAAAATGAAGAAATGCTTAATTAGTTTTTACAGATTGATACTTTTAGCACGTGAGGTATGCTAATTGATGCATTGTATATGGATTCATTTTAGAGAGTAAAAGGAATTCATTTAATTATTGCCAAGTAGAGTAGCGCTTAAATTAAAGAAGAAGGAAAAGCCAAAGAAAGTAACCCAACTTCTAGAAAGCATGGAGGTCGGGTGTTACAGGTTGGTATCAGAGTGGTTCCCTTTCTCCAGCATCACACACATCAGCATCAACCTTGCCGCCTTCAAGTAAAAATGTATTTATACTTTCTTTTATGCTTTTCCTTTATTACTTGCAGAATAGAGAAATGTTTAGAAGTACCTGCTCATATGTGTTTAAAGTCAAGAATCATGCTTCAGTAAAATATATCTAGAAAGTATAGTGATGATTTCAAATTTTCCCTCTACATGACTAGATGGAAAGAAGAGGGCGTCCCCATACCACTCGTACTGAGAACCGAGCTCAGGAGAATGAGGAGCCCAGAACAACTGAGACCAATCTTTTTGAAGTTGTTGCTAAACTCCAGAGACAAGTAGCAGAGCAGCAACAAGTGATTGTCAATCTGATGGCTAATCAGCAGCCAGTCCCTACCACTCCCCCAACTGTAAACGTGGAGACTCCAGTGGTGACTGAGGTCCCACCAGCTGCCCCGGAGGTCATCACAACAGTTAAAAGACAAGAAGCATACCTTATCCAGTGGCAGAAACTGAAACCGGAAAGCTTCTCGGGCACGACTGAGCCCTGGGATGCCCAGGCTTGGTTCAAGATGCTAGAAAGCACAATGGAGCTTCTTGACTGGCCAGAAGTCAAGAAGGTCAAGTGTGCCTCATTCTGTCTGTCTAGAGATGCTCGTATGTGGTGGGAGAGAATTAAGAGCAAGAGAGCAGCCAACCAGATGAGCTAGGCTGACTTTGAGACAGAGTTCTACGAAGAATTCTTCCATCTTCGAGTCACCAATAAACACTATGAAGAATTTATAGAATTCAGACAAGGTGACCTGTCAGTTGAAGAAGCAGTCAAAAGGTTCAATAGGCTAGCTCGTCTCTGCCCAGAGCTAGTAAGTACAGAGAGGGAGTGAGTCAGATTGATGCTCCGAATGCTGAGACCAGAGATAGCACTTAATGTGAGTAGTGAAACTCACCACCCGCAGACTGGTGAAGAGCTAGTCAGTAGTGCATTAATCGCAGAGCACTATCTGAATACTATCAAGGTACAACAAACGCAACTCAAGCCAGTTAAGATAGAAGACAAGATAGTAGGGGGTGAGAAACCCCAGTCAAGTAATCATAACTGGAAGGGCAAGAGTAATAAGCGGAAGCAGTGGCCAGGCAGTCAAAAGGGGGGTTCAGAGAGCAAGCAAGTCAAGTACCCTCCCTGTCCTAAATGTGGGAGAACACACCTAGGGACATGTCTTTTGGGTGTCACAGGATGCTATACTTGTGGGCAAGAAGGACATAGGTCCAAGGACTGCCCTAACAAGTACAAAGCATCCCAGCAGCAGATGGTGCAGTACGGGGGCAAGCCTCAGCTACACTATATGTCTGCAACTCTGGATGGACCCCAGCTCAGTCAAGGAAGGTTGGAAGCCCCACCAGTTTCAGCCAGTGCCAGAGTATTCTCCCTCACTAAGGAGGAAGCTGCTAGTGCCTCCACGGTCGTAACAGGTCAAGTAGTTATTTTTCAACATTTAGCTACTACACTATTTGATACTGGGGCGACCCATTCTTTTATATCAGTACCCTTTGCCAAAGAATTCCAGGTGTCTACAGAGAGCATAGACTCCAAGTTCTTGATGCCCCTACCTTTTGGGGAAGTCATGGAGTCCAACCAGTGGTTCCGGGCTGTACCAGTCAAAATTTCAGACCGAGAGCTATATGTTGACCTAGTAGTACTTGCTATGCAAGACTATGATGTCATCTTGGGTATGGATTTTCTAAGCAAGTACAATACTATCGTAGAGTGCCATAAGAGAAAGGTAACATTCAGTCCAGAGGGTGAAGTCCCATTCGAGTTCATGGGAGCACCAAAGAGGAGGACCAAGAAGTTCCTATCTTCTTTAACATCTCACCAGATGCTAGCTAAAGGGTGTGCTGGGTTCCTTGCATACATAGTGAATGCAGAAGAATAGAAAGAACTCAAGAAGGAGGAGGTTTGGGTGGTCTGTGAATATCCTGAAGTATTTCCAGAAGATCTACCTGGGCTACCTCCCCTACGAGAAGTTGAATTTGAAATTGAATTGGTACCTGATACCGATCCAATTTCCAAGGCACCCTATAGAATGTCCTCGACAGAGCTAAAAGAATTACAGGAACAACTCCAGGAGCTTCTAGACAAAGGCTTCATTCGCCCTACTCATTCACCCTGGGGAGCTCCAGTGTTGTTCGTTAAGAAGAAGGATGGATCTATGCGGATGTGCATAGATTATAGAGCGCTGAACAAAGTAACAGTTAAGTACAAGTACCCTCTTCCCAGAATAGATGATCTCTTTGACCAACTGAGAGGGGCCACAATTTTCTCGAAGATAGACTTGCGCTCTGGATACCATCAGTTGAAAGTGAAAGAAAGTGATATACCCAGAACAACTTTCAGAACCAGATACGGACACTACGAATTTGTAGTCATGCCTTTTGGTGTAACTAATGCCCCTGCGGTCTTCATGGACTTAATGAACAGAGTGTTCAGAGAATATCTCGACAAATTTGTTATCGTGTTCATCGATGACATTCTGATCTATTCGAGAACCCCAGAGGAGCATGACACGCACTTGAGAATAGTATTGCAGACCCTACAGCAAAAATAGCTTTATGCCAAATTCTCAAAGTGTGAGTTCTGGTTAGATCATGTGGTATTTCTAGATCACATCATTTCTAGAGAAGGTATCCAAGTGGACCCTGCCAAAATAGAGGCAGTCAACAACTGGTGTAGGCCCAAGAACGCCAGTGAGATTAGAAGCTTCCTTGGTTTAGCTGGGTATTATAGAAAATTCATGGAGGACTTTTCTAGGATAGCCTCTCCACTAACAGCCCTAACTAGAAAGAATAGGAAGTTTGAATGGTCAGATAAATGTGAACAAAATTTTCTAGAGCTGAAGAAAAGACTAACTAGTGCCCCCATTCTAACTGTTCCAGAGAGTGACAAGAGTTTTGATATATACGGTGATGTTTCCAAGATGGGCCTTGGGGTGGTACTCATGCAAGAGGGGAAGGTTATAGCTTATGCTTCCAGAAAACTCAAGGACTATGAGAAGAACTACCCCACTCATGATCTTGAGCTGGCAACTGTGGTCTTTGCACTAAAACTCTGGCTACATTATTTGTATGGAGTTCAGTGCAGAATCTTCACAGACCATCAGAGTTTGAAGTATTTCTTTACCCAGAAGATTTAAACATGAGACAACGTAGGTGGCTAGAGTTGGTTAAAGATTATGATTGTGACATCATCTACCACCCAGGTAAAGCTAACAAAGTGGCAGATGCACTAAGCCGAAAATCCAATGCACCCCTAATGTCCTTGTCGTCATTTGCATTGCCACTGCAGAAGGAATTGTCAGACTTTAGAGTTGAAGTTATTTATGAGTAACTCTCTGCATTGACCTTAGAGTCAACCCTGCTTGAGGATATACAGAGAAAGAAAAGTGAGGATCCAGATATCCAAAAGATCAAGCAAGGGATACAAGAAGAAGAAAATTCAGAATTTTGAGTATCAGACAGTGGAATCCTCTATCTGGGAAGCTGCCTTTGTGTCCCCAATAATGAGGAACTGAGAAAGAAGACTCTAGAAGAGGCTCATAGTACACCTTACTCCATGCATCCTCGTTCCACCAAGATGTATCAAGATTTGAAACAGAGATTTTGGTGGTCTGGACTCAAGAGAGATGTTGCTAAATATGTCAGTACCTGCCTGACATGCTAGAGAGTCAAAGCGGAGCACCAGAGACCAGGAGGAGTTCTACAACCCCTTCCAATACTGGAATGGAAGTGGGAGGAAATATCCATGGACTTTATAACGGGTCTTCCAAGAACCACTAATGGATATGATGCGATATGGGTGATAGTGGATAGATTGACCAAGTTTGCCCATTTTCTAGCCATCAAAGTGTCCTACCCTATAGAGCAGTTGGCACAGCTATATGTTAATTAAGGAAGTGATCAGACTTCATGGAGTTCCGAAATCCATCGTTTCTGATAGAGATGGACGCTTCACCTCTCAATTTTGGGATTGTGTTTAGAATGCACTAGGCACCAAATTCAAGTTCAGCACAGCCTTCCATCCTCAGACTGATGGACAGACAAAACGAGTAAATCAGATTTTAGAAGATATGCTTAGGGCTTGTGCATTTGATTTTAAGGGCAGTTGGTGCAAGTATCTGTACTTAGCTGAATTCGCCTACGACAATAGCTATCAGACCACTATTAAGATGGCACCGTATGAAGTGTTGTATGGTAGGAAGTGCAGATCACCCATTTGCTGGCAAGAAGCAGGTGAAAGGAAAGAAATGGAAGTAGAGTTGGACATTCAGACTGAGATGATAGATGAGACCACTCAGGCTATCCAGAAGATTCGACAGAGAATCGAGACTACCCAAAGTAGGTAGAAAAGCTATGCTTACACAAGCCGTAGGCCACTTGAATTCCGAGTAGGGGATTCGATCTTTCTCAAGGTCGCTCCTATGAAGGGAGTGATGAGATTTGGCAAAAAGGGCAAGTTAAGTCCTTGCTACATAGGACCCTACCCGATTACAGAGAGGATTGGGAAAGTAGCTTACAAGCTGGACTTACCACAAGACATGTCAGCAATACACAATGTATTTCATGTCTTCACACTAAAGAAGTGCGTCTACAACCCCAGCCAAGTGATTCAGCCTCAGTCAGTACAAGTCCAGGAGGATCTTAGCTATGAGAGCAGACCTACACAAATAGTGGACAGAGAAGTTAAGAGACTAATAAATAAAGAAGTACCACTAGTGAAGGTCATTTGGCAAAATCAGAAGCATGAGGAAGCTACTTGGGAGCGTGAGAACAGTATGAGACAAAAATATCCAGAATTATTCTAAGTTCGAGGACGAACTTTTTATAAGGTATGGAGAATTGTAACACCCCAAATTTCCTTGTTTTGAGTTCTAAAAGTGTTTATAAATATTTATAAATGCTTTATAAATATTCTAGAGATTTTTAGAAATTTTTAGAGTATTTTTATAGAATTTTCAGAGGTCGTTTGGTATTTTTACCAAAAGAAATAAAGTTGCGGCAAAAATTATCAAGCCGAGGTTCGACCCCAGAACCCCTTAGTAAGCAAAATCTTAAGAATGTTTAGGATGACCAGATGCCCCAACAAGGGTGTGATGAAAGAAAAGAGAGCAGAATAGTGTTATGTAGAAATAAATATGTCCCTAGGCATAAATAGAAGAACTTATGTAAAATAATGGGATTTTCTCGACCTAATCTTTCCTCTTCCTCCCGTGCGCCGACTCCTCCTTAGCTTGGGCGAAAAAAAAAAACAAAAGAAGCTTAGGGCTTCCTGTGGTGGCTGGCTAGGACGAGCTTCGAGGGAGCTTTTGATATTTTCTGACTCGTCTCGACGAGAGGAACGCGTGGACGTAAGCAAAGCGCGAGGATCTCAAGTTTCACCAGAATCCTAGAGAGGTTTCGCGTTAGTAAGTTCAAGATAACACTGTAAGTACTGCTCATCTACAGTAAGAGGTGTTTTCCATTGATTTCTCGTCGTAGAAATATTATATGTGCAGATTTCTTTTGTGTTCTATGCATGATTGTGTGTGTACCTAGTTGATTTCACTTTTAGATGCATATGGAAGAATACTCAATCAGTATCATGGGATTAGGAGAAGTATAAGAAAGATAAAGAAAAGAAAGAAAAAGCCCAAGGTCTTAAGTAGATCCCAAAGTCAAGACTTTAGGGATTCTGGCACGCAAGGTGCTTGTTAAAATGCCAAGACATTTAAAGAAGAAGTAATTAAGATATTTTACTTTGAAAGGCCAGTACCTGACTTCTAAGGTTGTCGTAAATAAATCCAAGTGTCTAATTCCAAGGTCTTGGCCCTGGTAGACCAAGGTTTGCTCTTTTAGGACTGGTGGCTTGCTACCCCAATCTTTTAGGGAACGCGCATAAGATGGTACTTACGCCTTAGGGATCCCAAGTGAAGCTATTTATTTTCAAGTATATGCTTTAGCAAAGTTTTCAAGTTGAAGAATTTCCAAGTTTCAAGTTAAGTTAAGAAAAAGCGAGTTTAAGGAAGGTAAATGCTTGTATATGTTTAAGAAAGTTAAATGCTTGTATATGCATGTTTCCTTGAGTTAAACCTGTTTTAGTTCCTCTATTAGTATGAAAGTATTTATGCATGTTTACATGTACCATCTGTGTAAGTAGTAGTAAAGATTCTGGCATGAAAAGTATTTTTAAAAACATGCTCTCGAGATTTTTGTGAGCTAGGTAGTACTTACTAAGCCTTGTTGCTTACTAGTTGCATTTCCTCTTACTGCAGACAAAGGAAAAGGAAAATAAATTTGAAGGAAGGTGACAAGGGGATGCATGATGGTGTGTGTAATGCTTGGACTATGGAAAGCCTTGGGAATTTGCTAAGAACATATTAAGATTTTTCTTTAAATTACTAAGAAAATTTAGAGAGTTTGCTTCTATTCATTGTTAAGAAGATTTTATAAATTGTTATTTTTGCATATGTTGGATATTGTTTAGTATTTCTGTTGCTAGTGATGAAATAGATTAGTTTTAGTTAATGTTTGTTGGATATTATGATTCCATGTTTTTTAAGGAATATGCATGAGATTCTAAAGTAATAAAATGAAGAAATGCTTAATTAATTTTTACAGATTGATACTTTTAGCACGTGAGGTATGCTAATTGATGCATTGTATGTGGATTCATTTTAGAGAGTAAAAGGAATTCCTTTAATTATTGCCAAGTAGAGTAGCGCTTAAATTAAAGAAGAAGGAAAAGCCAAAGAAAGTAACCCAACTTCTAGAAGGCATGGAGGTCGGGTGTTACAGGCTAGGCAGTTGAATGTCCTAGGGGGAGGTAACCCTAGGTAATAGGATGTCTTGGAGGAGTAAACTCCAAGCATGAAGCCTAGTAGGCCGGGTAGACTTATAGGAGTACGACTTTGTCCTAAGGGAGGTAGACTTGAAGGAGGATCCTCCAAGCAAAAGCTAAGCCTAGTAGGTCAGGTAGACTTATAGGAGTGCATCTTAATTCTAAGGGATTGTAGGGTGATAGACTTGGAGGAGGGACCTCCAAACAAAAGGTAAACCTAGTAGGTTAGGTAAACTTATAGATATAGGCTAGGTTGCTTGTTTGTGTTTTATAGTTATCTTATAGGAACCTAGAGCTAGAAGCCAAATAAAGAGCAAATAAATATAAATCGGTGAACCGGACTTGACTCGGGTCAAACCAGACCCTAATCGGTTTAGTAGACCAAACCAATGATTTGGTAGACCAACTAGGTTCGGTCTAAATTGTTGAGTTATGAAATATTGACATGAAAAGATGATGTGGAAAAAAATCTGGTTCATCTTTACGATTTCGATGGGAGTAAGGATAAGCCAGAGGATATGGATAAAGATAAGGCTTGATCTAGATATTTGTTCATCCAGATATGACTTTATCTAGATATGATTCATCTAGATATGACTTTATCCAGAAAAGAGTTGATCTAGATAAGGATCTGATCCAACTCTATTAAAGGAAATGAAGGCTCTACGTTCAAGATATCTATTCTTCAACTCCTCATACTCTGTGCACTCAAAAGGGAAGCTATGAGGCGAAGCTCTTAGACTGGGTAAGCTCTAGGAAGGGTGCACTACGCTCAGGACTTCCAGATCATCTCAATAAAGTATTTGTTTATATTTTTATTACAAGTTTATTTATTTTATTAATCTTTTATGCTTGTACTTGATAAACTTTAAGACAGATTTATCTACCTCCAGAAAGCTTCCAGAATTGAGACAACTAGTGGACTCGTACTTGAGTGCGTAGGTCTTGGACGTATTGACTCTAGGGGGTTAGGAACCAAGTAAATCTCGCTTATCTTTTTATTTTGTTTATTATATTCCGTTGCATAATAACAACTCTAATAGAACAAACACACAATGAAACGAAAAGAAAACGATGAGTTGAGATTCACCCTCCTCTCAACCGAACTGATCCTACAAACCATACCTCGATTTTCTAATATTTTGATTAGAAAAAATAGAAATCATAAGTGAAAATCCTACCAAATATTGGAAATTAGATAATATCTACTATAAATTAGCAATAATAAACTCAAACCTTACCATAAAAGCTCAAGACTTAAGATATACCAATTAGGAAATAAAAGAATGCACTCTGCATATTAAACAATTACTAGCTCTCAAAGCAATCCAAAGATCTACTTCTAGGCATAGAAGTCTAACTTTTATGGTAAATAAAAGATTTGAAAAAAAATATAGACAGTCTAGGATGGTTTTTAAGTATAAAAGACTTAATGATAACTGCCAGAAAGATGGATATATGATACCTGATAAAGATCAACTTCTAAATAATGTGTATCTGCAAGTGCACTGCTACGTCATCAAGTAATAAAAAGATATCAATCCACATGGATGGTTGATTAAGCACTAGTTGATTTCATATGGCGAATTATCTAGACGTTTGAGGGTTGGTTGTAAGCTTAAGAACTAGAGTTTGTGAGAGCAACAGAGCGAGAGAGAGAGTGTGTGCTAAGAGGGAGAGAGAGTGATTGGGGGAATGATTCTAGGGTTTCAATTTTACTATGATGCTAGTTAATGCCCCTATGAATAGTTCATCTACTTAATTCCATGTTTACACTCATGTAGGGATTCTAACTAAAGTCCAGCGTAACCCTGGGCATGTCGCATAACAAAGTTAACACCATTTCTAATGTCATTAAGTGAAGAAGTAACTCTAGAAAGTCCAGTTAAAATGATACCCTAGAGCCCCCCTGTCATACAATCACTAAAGTTATCTAATGTACTTCCTAATAATAGATTAATGATATTAAGTAGAAGAGGTAACCTAGAAAGTCCAATTAAAGAGATACCCTCTGTCACAGCCCCCCGGTCATACAATCCCTAGATTACACAAGTCACTTCCTAACATTCATTTGGAAAAAACTCCTAAAACACTAATTAGCCTCTCTAGCAAAGGATTAGTCCTTATTGTTAGCTAGAGCCCTAGAGCCATTCATTTGATGATTGTATTATGGACTTGTTGTATCATATTCTATATAAATAAAAGGCATTTATTTTGGTTATTATACTTACTTGTATTGGTGCCAAATAAACTAAGTATAATAGCGTCCTTGAGTAGAAGGTTCTCACCTATATCAATCGGTTAGTTGAACCGATAGTGAGATGATATAGGGAACACTACTCTTAATCATTCCTAGTCGAGTATTAACATTCAGGGACAATATTAATGTAATAAGACTAGCATGTAGGTCAACTCGATGACTTGATCTCACAAGTCATGGATATAGAGATCAAGTTGACACATGGGTATACATTAGAGAATGTATACTGAATGACCCACCATGAGAAAGTATCATGGATCGTTATATGAGTGTCATATACTTTCTCATGTGGCTATTAGTATGACTACTAGTCCTTAGACCTGAAGTCACCATGGTTCCCTACATAAGGAGTTATGTACTTTGGTTTCGTCAAACGTCACCCGTAACTGGGTGGACTATAAAGGCGATTACTGGGTGTGTAACAAATTCTGTGGAGGGATGTGAGTGATGTAGATGGGATCTATCCCTCCTATATGACGGGAGAGACATCGGTATTCGTGATAGAGTGAGACCATAAAGTGCATGACCATGCCCAAATGAGTCAATATGAGATATTGAACTCATTTGATTTAGTGAGTCTACTTGGAGTTCAGGATTTAGATTGATCAGAGGATGACACGGTCTATGCCTCACATTGATCATTCTAGATGTCTAGGATAGAAGGACACTTGTCATATTTTGTGAGGAGTCACAATTAGTAGTCACAAGGTGATGTTGGATCTCAACATTCTTGTAACTTGGGTAGTAATGATGTGTTGCTAGATACCGCTCATTACTTATGCTCCTAAATGGGTTTAGGGCATTGCCAACGTTACAAGAACCTATAGGGTCACACACTAAGGATAATTAGATGGAGATTAGGTTCATATGATGAACCAAGAGGATTAGATTCATTTGATGAATCAAATTGGATTAAGAGTAATCCTAATTGGGCTAATTGAGTTGGACTTAAGTTGATTAATGTGTTCAATGAGTCTAATTTAGATTATGACTCATTGAATCAATTTAATTAAATGAATTAGATTCATTATATTAAATTGGCTTGAATTAAATGGTTGGATTAGATCAACCATGAGAGAGATTAAGTCAAGTTTGACTTGACTTGAGAGGAAGAGAAAAAGTCAAGTTTGACTTGACTTTTTGCCACATCATTAGTGAGTTGGCAAGATGTGGACCAATGATGATGCTCCACATCATCATGGTTACTTAAGTGAGATGCCACCTCATGGAGGTTACAATTCTTCACTTTAATGGCTCCACATTAATTGCACTTAATGTGGAAATGGGGGTTACACCTTTTTGAAAGTGGTCGGCCACTATTGTGAGGGGATGGAATGAATTTTTCATTCAAGGCACATTCACTTCATTCTCTTCCTCAAGCTCTCCCTCTCCCTCTCCCTCTCCTCCTCTACCATTGCCGAGACCCTTTGGAGTGCTAGCACACTCTAAGGCTCTCTCTCCATTGAGTTGTTTGTGTGGATACATATAGAGAGTTGTCTACGTTGACAACTTCGAGATCCGGCACCATTTGGACGAGCGGGAACGCGAAGGGCTTCGCTTCAAAGGTATAACATTTTTCCCTTGTAGATCTAAGTGTAGATCTAGGTAAACTTGTACTCGTAGTTTTTCAAAAAATTTTATTCTTCGCACGGATCCGTTGGCTAGGGAGATTCGGGGTTTCCGCGACGCGAAAAGTGATTTTCGCGGCCCGAAATTTACGAAGGCGAATATGAGTTTATTTTGGTTTTTATGAAAAATAAACATTCTGTGAATTTCTGTAATTTCATGATTTGTATAGTTTTAAAGGGTATTTTTCTCGTAGAAGCGAAGCACAAGTGTTTAGACACTTGTAGGCTTTGACTACCGAGAAGATTTTTCCGTTACGGCAATGTTTCGACCCAAAACTTTTTGGGACAGTCGGCTAAGGCACTGTAGGATCGCTTAGGAGCAACTCGCGATGGTTAGATCGCGGGTAGGGGTACTGCCCCTAACCCTGCAAGGAGATTTGCTCCGCGATTGCGCCCGAAATCGCTAATCGGGACCGCCGGGAAAAATTTACTCATAAAAATTATAAAAATTATGAAAATTTACAGAAAATTATGAAAAATATATAATTTAGAATTATATATTATTTTTGTGATAGTCATGGCCCAAAAAGACCTAATATGATTGGATTTGTGTTGTAATTTATAATACGGCCTGCGTGCCGTCATGTGTTTGTGTGTGCTATATTTGATACGCGACCTGCGCATCGTGCCTCCCTATTTATATTCTGATTGTAAATTAGATTTAGACTCGAATGTAACTCGAGTTTCAAAATGTAATGTAAATTTTGAAGCGGTGGAAGGTCCACTCAAGACGAAGTTACGAGGAAGGCGCGAGCAACACAAGGTGGTCAAAAGGAAGGAGCTTGAGAAGCTGTTGACCTTAGGTTGACCATCCGATCTTCTCATTGGCTTGAGAAGATCGTAGTAGGGCCATGACAAAATCACAAAATTTAGTTAATTACTTGTGTATGTGATGCATGTTTAATTAAGTAATTAATTAGTGCCTAACGATTAAGATTAGATCTAAATCATGCACAAGATACACCCTTACGATTATATTAGATCTACATCATGTACAAGATGCACCCTATCGATTAGATTAGATCTATATCGAGTATATGATACAACATCGACGTTTAGATTAGATCTAAATCACGTCAACTCTAATGCCTACCGTGCCGTGATACCTATCACTACCTCGATCACATGTGTTGTTGAATCTGCCAAAGCAGAGCAACGCATATTATCTTGGTAGGGTACGGAGGGACAATCTTGGTCCCGCCTATCAACGCATGGGTGAGTACAACTCAATTAGATTGAGTAATTAGTTAACTCGGTTGGATCGAGTACAACTATAGGCATTCTTCCAACAGTTGGAAAGATAGGACATAAATCACATTTATATTAATTCTTGGGCGTATTATCCAAAGCTAACTCAAGTTTTAATATAACTGCGGATAATGATCCTATAAACAAGAGTTGCATAGAGATGTAATTGGTAATCGTTACCTACCGATCATACTAAATCTTGGGCGTATTAGCCAAAGCTAACTCAAGGGTTAGTATGATGTGGATCTTGTCCCACATGAATTATAGAATTCAGTGGGAGCATCATTTAGTTGAAGGCCTAATTAAATGATTTAAAGAATATGATATTTATTTTCTGCATTTTTCTGTTGTAGATAACCATGACGTCAAATATGAACACTTTCTCCCTGTGATCTGTTCTTGAGAAGGACAAGCTCAACGGAGCAAATTTCCTGGACTGGTACAGGAACTTGAGAATAGTTCTCACCCAAGAACGTAAACTGTACGTTCTGGAGTAGCCCATTCCGGAGGCTCCTCCTGCCACTGCCCCGCGAGCTGACCGAGATGCTTTCAAGAAGCATCAAGATGACGCATTAGATGTGTCTTGTCTAATGCTCGCGACCATGAACTCTGAGCTTCAGAAGCAACATGAGTTAATGGGCGCTTACGATATGGTTGAACATCTTCGTCAACTGTATCAAGGTCAAGCGAGGCATGAGAGATTTGAGATCTCAAGGGCACTGTTTCAGTAAAAGATGTCAGACGGGGCTCCTGTAGGCCCATATGTACTCAAAATGATTGGGTACATAGAGAACCTACAAAGGTTGGGGTTCCCACTTGGCCAAGAGCTGGCCACTGACCTGATCTTGCAATCCTTACCGGATAGCTATAGTCAGTTCGTTCTAAACTACAACATGAATGAGATTGACAAGCCACTGCCTGAGCTGCTTAGCATGTTGAGAACTGCTGAGCTGAACCTTAAGAAGGCTAAGCCCAACACTGTTCTGATGGTTCAGAAACATAAGGGCAAGGGCAAGCCCAAAGGCAAGGAAAAGTCCCAAGCCAAGGGCAAAGGCAAGGCACTGAAGCCTAAAGGAGGGGTCGCCAAGGATGCTACCTGCTTCCACTGCGGTCAGACCGGGCACTGGAAGAGGAACTACAAGGTATACTTGGAGGATCTTAAGAAGAAGCAAAGTGAGACTTCCACTTCAGGTATATATGTTATAGAAGTCAATCTATCTATTTCTACATCATGGGTATTAGATACTGGATATGCTTCTCACATTTGTACTGATGTGCAGGCGCTGAGAAATAGCAGGGCATTGACAAAGGGCGAGGTGGACCAACGAGTAGGCAATGGAGCACAGGTTGCTGCTGTTGCTGTAGGGACTTACTTTCTATCTCTGCCCTCTGGGCTTGTACTAGAGTTAGTCGATTGTTGTTATGTGTCTGCATTAACTAAGAACATTATATCAGTTTCTTGTTTGGACAAGAAAGGTTTATCGTTTACAATAAAGAATAAATGTTGTTCCGTCTATTTAAACGATATGTTCTATTGTAGTGCACCTCTGATAAACGGACTCTATATTCTAGACCTTGAAAGCCCTATCTATAACATAAATACCAAGAGGTTCAAGTCAAATGACCGGAACCAAACCTATCTCTGGCACTGTCGCTTAGGTCATATAAATGACAAGCGCTTATCCCAGCTCCATAAGGATGGTTTGCTGGACTCATTTGATTTTGAATCTTATGAGACGTGCAAGTCATGCCTACTAGGCAAGATGACTAAGACTCCTTTTATTGGGCACAGCGAAAGAGCGACTGATTTGTTAGGACTTATACATAGTGATGTATGTGACCCTTTTAATGTCGCTGCTAGAGGCGGTTATAGGTACTTCATCACATTTACTAATGACTTCAGTAGATATGGTTATGTGTACTTAATGACACATAAATCTGAATCCTTTGAAAAGTTCATAGAATTCAAGAATGAAGTACAGAACCAGCTTGGCAAGAGTATTAAGATACTTCGATCAGATCGAGGTGGAGAATACCTTAGCCATGAGTTTCGTGACTATCTAGCTGAGTGTGGGATTCTATCCCAACTCACTCCTCCTGGAACACCATAGTGGAATGGTGTATCCGAAAGGAGGAATCGTACCCTATTAGATATGGTATGATCTATGATGAGTCACACAGATCTTCCGACATTCCTTTGGGGCTATGCTCTAGACACGACATCTTTTATACTCAACCGAGTTTCATCCAAGGCCGTGATAAAGACACCATATAGGATATGGACTGGGAGAGATGCCCAAGTGTCTTTCATGAGGATTTGGGGATGTGAGACCTACGTTAGACGTCAAGTCTCAGATAAATTAGGACCCAAATCCAACAAGTGCTATTTATAGGATATCCCAAGGAAACTAAGGGATATTACTTCTACATTCCCAGTCAGCACAAGATAGTTGTGGCAAAGACTGGAGTCTTTCTAGAAAGGGACTTTGTTTCTAGAAAGACTAGTGGGAGTACATTCGATCTTGAAGAAGTTCAAGATGCGGATCCTAGCACTGAAGCCTCGATGGAAGTTGAACTGGAACCACAAAGTGTTGTGGATGATGTTGTTCCACAAAGAGTTGAGGAACAACAACCAGTTCAAGTAGACATACCTCTTTGCAGGTCTGATAGGGTACATCGTCAGCCTGAGAGATACTCATTTCTCTTGTCTGACCATGATGACGTTGTGCTCATAGAGGATGAGCCTACCACCTATCAGGAAGCTGTGATGAGACCAGATTCTGAGAAATGGCTAGAAGCCATGAGATCCGAAATGGAATCCATGTACACCAACCAAGTATGGACTTTGGTTGATCCACCTGAAGGGGTAAAACCCATAGGGTGTAAGTGGGTCTTTAAGAGAAAGATTGACATGGATGGACTTATCTATAAGGGTCGCTTGGTAGCTAAAGGTTTCAAGCAGATTTATGGTATTGACTATGATGAAACCTTTTCACTAATAGCGATGTTTAAGTCCATTCAGATCATGCTTGCTATTGCAGCTTACCACGATTACGAGATCTGGCAGATGGATGTCAAAACTGCGTTTCTAAATGGAAACCTACTCGAGGATGTGTACATGACACAACCTGAGGGTTTTGTAGATCCAAAGCATACTAGCAGAGTATGCAAGTTGCATAGGTCCATTTATGGACTAAAGCAAGCTTCTCGGAGCTGGAATCTTCGATTCGATGATGCAATCAAACAGTTTGGTTTCATCAAGAATGAAGATGAACCTTGTGTCTAAAAGAAGGTTGTAGGGGACATAGTTGTCTTCCTAATATTGTATGTGGATGACATACTGCTCATTGGGAAAGACATCCCTTTGCTACAGTCTGTCAAGACTTGGCTAGGGACATGTTTCTCAATGAAGGACTTAGGTGAAGCAACCCGCATTCTAGGGATATAGATCTATAAAGATAGATGTAAGAAATTGCTTGGCCTAAGTCAGAGTACATATATTGACAAGGTACTCCTTCGGTTTGCCATGCAGAACTCCAAGAAGGGATTTCTGCCGATGTCACATGGCGTGAGTCTTTCGAAGACTCAAGGTCCCTCTTCTAGAGAGGAGAGAGACCGCATGGATCAGATCCCTTATGCCTCAGCCATAGGATCTATCATGTACGCCATGCTATGTACTCGACCTGATGTCTCGTATGCTTTGAGCATGACGAGCAGATACCAGTCAGATCCAGGTGAAAGTCACTGGATAGCGGTCAAGAATATTCTTAAGTACTTAAGAAGGACTAAAGAATATTTCTTGATATATGGAGGCAATGATGAGCTAGCTGTAAAGGGTTATAGTGATGCTAGCTTCTAGACCGACCAGGATGATTATCGATCGCAGTCAGGGTTCATATTTTACATTAATGGTGGTGCTGTGAGCTGGAAGAGTTTGAAGCAGGACACAGTAGCTGATTCTACGACAGAGGCCGAGTACATTACTGCATCAGAGGCAGCAAAGGAGGCAGTTTGGATCCACAAGTTCATCACTGAACTTGGGGTGGTTCCCAGTATCGCTGACCCCATTGAGCTCCATTGTGACAACAATGGAGCTATAGCACAGGCGAAGGAACCTCGCTCACACCAGCGGACCAAACACATACTACGACGCTTCCATCTCATTCGAGAGATTATCGAGAGAGGAGATGTGAAGATTTGCAGAGTACACACAGAGGCTAACATCGCAGATCCCTTGACCAAGGCTTTGGCACAGAGGAAGCATGATGGTCACACTAGGTCATTGGGGCTTAGAGCCTACACTGATTGGCACTAGTGCTAGTGGGAGATTGTTAGCTAGAGCCCTAGAGTCAATCATTTGATGATTGTATTATGGACTTGTTGTATCATATTCTATATAAATAAAAGGCATTTGTTTTGGTTATTATACTTACTTGTATTGGTGCCAAATAAACTAAGTATAATAGCGTCATTGAGTAGAAGGTTCTCACCTATATCAATCGGTTAGTTGAACCGATAGTGAGATGATATAGGGAATACTACTCTTAATCATTCCTAGTCGAATATTAACATTCAGGGACAATGTTAATGCAATAAGACTAGCATGTAGGTCAACTCGATGACTTGATCTCACAAGTCATGGATATAGAGATATCAAGTTGACACATGGGTATACATTAGAGAATGTATACTGAATGAACCGCCATGAGAAAGTATCATGGATCGTTATATGAGTGTTATATACTTTCTCATATGGCTATTTGTATGACTACTAGTCCTTAGACCTGAAGTCACCATGGTTCCCTACATAAGGAGTTATGTACTTTGGTTTCGTCAAACGTCACCTGTAACTGGGTGGACTATAAAGGCGATTACTGGGTGTGTAACAAATTCTGCGGAGGGATGTGAGTGATGTAGATGGGATCTATCCCTCCTATATGACGGGAGAGACATAGGTATTCTTGATAGAGTGAGACCACGAAGTGCATGTCCATGCCCAAATGAGTCAATATGAGATATTGAGCTCATTTGATTTAGTGAGTCTACTTGAAGTTCAGGATTTAGATTGATCAGAGGATGACACTGTCTATGCCTCACATTGATCAATCTAGATGTCTAGAATAGATGGACACTTGTCATATTTTGTGAGGAGTCACAATTAGTAGTCACAAGGTGATGTTGGATTTCAACATTCTTGTAACTTGGGTAGTAATGATGTGTTGCTAGATACCGCTCATTACTTATGCTCCTAAATGGGTTTAGGGCATTGCCAACGTTATAAGAACCTATAGGGTCACACACTAAGGACAATTAGATGGAGATTAGGTTCATATGATGAACCAAGAGGATTAGATTCATTTGATTAATCAAATTAGATTAAGAGTAATCTTAATTGGGCTAATTGAGTTGGACTCAAGTTGATTCATGTGTTCAATGAATCTAATTTAGATTATGACTCATTGAATCAATTTAATTAAATGAATTAGATTCATTATATTAAATTGGCTTGAATTAAATGGTTGGATTAGATCAACCATGAGAGAGATTAAGTCAAGTTTGACTTGACTTGAGAGGAAGAGGAAAATTCAAGTTTGACTTGACTTTTTGCCACATCATTAGTGAGTTGGCAAGAGGTGGACCAATGATGATGCTCCACATCATCATGGTTACTTAAGTGAGATGCCACCTCATGGAGGTTACAATTCTTCACTTTAATGGCTCCACATTAATTGCACTTAATGTGGAAATGGGGGTTACACCTTTTTGAAAGTGGCCGGCCACTATTGTGAGGGGATGGAATGAATTTTTCATTCAAGGCACATTCACTTCATTCTCTTCCTCAAGCTCTCCCTCTCCCTCTCCCTCTCCTCCTCTACCATTGCCGAGACCCTTTGGAGTGCTAGCACACTCTAAGGCTCTCTCTCCATTGAGTTGTTTGTGTGGATACATATAGAGAGTTGTCTACGTTGACAACTTCGAGATCCGGCACCATTTGGACGAGCGGGAACGTGAAGGGCTTCGCTTCAAAGGTATAACCTTTTTCCCTTGTAGATCTAAGTGTAGATTTAGGTAAACTCGTACTCGTAGTTTTTCAAAAAATTTTATTCTTCGCACGGATCCATTGGCTAGGGAGATTCGGGGTTTTCGCGACGCGAAAAGCGGTTTTCGTGGCCAGAAAATCCCAACACTTATATCAAGGCTTCTAGAATGTGGGGTAATATTGATGCTCTTTATCACTGAGGGCACATCATGTTCGGTTGAATGAGTATCTTTTGTCTCTAAAGATCCGCCGGTTATCTAGTTGAGTCAACCTTGATATAGAGATAAATCCCTTATATCTACATACATTCACCATATACATATTTCATAAAACACATATAAGGCACAACACACAAAACAAGCCATACACACTTAATTGAATAAGGAAATAAGTGAATACATAGTTCATGCATCAAAAACACATTATAATTACTCCATACATCCTAAGAATCAGAGGTCTACTCCATTGTGAAGGAATAACAAATCAAAAATACAAAATAAAACATTCTTATGACCCAAATATAAGAAATGAGGAGAAGAGATGCTTAGCTATGTGTTGTCTATATCTTTGGAGTGTCTCCTTCCTCCGGAGGAGGATGGAACATTAACAGCTTAAAGAAGGAGGCTCTAGGGTTTCTCCTAGAGGGGAAAACCCTTCCCAAAGGAAGGGGATGAAGCCCCAAATCAAGGATCAGCCAAAAAGGGGAGAGTTCCCATTTTATAGCAGTGGGAACGACCCCCTCGTGTTCTCTGCAACACGGTTGTGCCTCAAGGCATGACCAAGCCCAATGTGACTCTGGATGATGGCATGGAAAGCTTCTGGCCGTGCTCTGAGGCATGACCATGCGTCATGGCACTACTGGGCCATGTCTTTCTCTGAGCTGAAGAGACACAATCGTGCCTCTCGGCATGAGACGACCATGTGTTTTGCTGTAGATAATGGCATGGTCATGCCTCAGGGAATGATTATGGCATGGGTCTTCGCTGGAGCGGGGCACAACTATACCTCAAGGCACAACCTACCATGGGGGATGTTGAGGGTTGCTCTGGGGAGGCACATGACTGTGCCTCTTGGCACAACCCTGGATGCTAATTTGCACCAACACCCAATTAATTTTGTTTTCACTATGTTTTTACTCCAAATCACATCCTGTCATTGAAAACAAGGAAAGAGAAGATCTCTAAATAAAAGAAGTAGAAATAGGACATAATAATGAAATAATGTACAATAAAAATAGATTATACTCATGAAATATAAATAGATGTGCGTCAAATAATGCATAAAATATATATAATCTACGCACATCACTAAACAAAATACAAAACTCGAAATGATACTTAAAATTTGATACGAAATTAAGATTTTGGCAAGTCAAGATACATCCTGATTCTATAGAATGGATGACCTTCTCATGTCCAAAAGGACACTTCAACCTCATATTACTTTTAAAGGTCTTAAGGTAGCACCTCAAATCTTCCAAAGAAAAATAGATGATATATTTAAAGATATCTCTTTAGTCACATGTGTGTATATTGATAACATCTTAGATTTCTCAAAAACAAAAGCTAAACATTACGCTCATCTTCGTATGATCTTTAACCTAGTTGAAAAACATGACCTTATAGTATCCCGCAAAAAGATGAAACTAGCCACAAAACATATAGAATTCCTAGGAGCAGAAATTGGACAAGGAAAAATTTCACTTCAACCTCATATTACTTTTAAAATATTGACTTCCCCGGACAAAATGGAAGACACAAAGACACTTAGAGCTTTCTTACGATTTCTCAATTATTCTTGACAGTATCTAAAAAACATAGGAAAAATTAGCGGACCATTATACAATAAGACGTTAAACACAGGGCAACAATATTTTAACCAACAAGATATGGAACTAGTGAAATAGATCAAAGCAATGGTTAAAAGTATTCCAGTCTTAACACTTTCACTAGACACAGATTACTTGGTGATAGAAATAGATGGATGTGAATTAGAATGGGGGAGTATTATTCAAGAAAACTTCAAAATATGATCCTAAAACCACTGAAGCTTTATGTAGATATGTTTTGTGAAAATACAAAGAGAAAGGACATCTAATTTTCTTTGATTATGAACTCTTAGTAGTAATTTATTGCCTTGATTCATTCATATATTTTATTTGCAATAAGAAAGAAATAACCATTATAACTGACTATAAAGCAATTGTGAAGTACAACCAACAAGCAAAAGGATTAAGAAAAACTCAAAGCACAAGAAGCTTGTTAAATTTTATAGACACGATCATAGACAGGGAATTAAAAATCTACTAGGAACATATTAAGGGAATAAATAATTTCCTAGAAAATATTTTATCTTGACTTATATACTAACCTTTAATGGATATTTCAAGATTAATGGATAGATAGTGAAAGGTACAACCTTTTGCCATGAAAACCATGGGGTTTGACAATCAAGAACTTCAACAATTTACAAAACATAAGAATCAATTTCATTTTTCCTCAAGAGAAAGACTTAATAATATACAAAATTGTTTACTTTACAATATTTGGAATATCCCAATAATATCATGAAGTTCCAATTACAAGATTGTTAGAATCAATGCATTATCAAATTATTTCTTGACAACAATATAAACACTAGATGGAAAGAAGTACTCTTGTTACATAGTCTTTTATGGAACACATGCAGGAGTTTGCTATGACTGGGAAGAAGTTAAAATAGTCATACAAGAATGCGAAGAACCATCCTACAAAGGCTTTTACTCCATAGATGAAACATTTACTTCTGCTAGAGAAAGAATATGCTGTTGGTGAGGGAAGCATCCGACGATCGAACCTTAGTTTTGATAATGGCAAAGGATTCAAAGTTAAGGCGTGTTGTGATCTAACGTGCTTGACTAAGTGTTTCAGGAAATTCCTAACTGTGGTTAGGCAGGTGAAAACCCTAGGGGGTGGTAACCCTAGGTCATAGGGGGTGATAACCCTATGCGGAAAGTCTTGGTGGGTCGAGTGCTTCAGGCAAAAGTCCTAGGGGGGTAACCCTAGGTGGAAAGTGCTGGTGTCGCGAACCAGGTGAAAGACTGGACCAGCCGGGAAGCGGAAGTCCAGCAGAAAGTCCGGAAGCATCGAGCACCGAGCAAAAGTCCAGTCGATCTGGAGGATCGCACTGGCATTAGGTAAATCTCCTGAGTGGAGTAGGTGAGGACGCGTTCCCCGTAGAGGGAACAGTAGGTGTCGGGTCGACCTAGGGTTTCCGATTGGAAATCCGAAGTCAGACCCGGATAGCCCGATGACTGTCAAACTTCATATTTATGATATTATATGTGCTAACTTTTGTTTTGCAGGATATGTTTGTGTTTTGGATCTAACATGTCTTGCAGGTACGAAAGAACAAGGTTAAACCTCGGATAAACAGTGTCCGAGGTGCCTCCATGGAGCTTGGAGGCGCCTCGGGTTCTAAAGTGACGTGGCTGCGCAGACCCACTGGAGGCGCCTTCATGGTGCGTGAAGGCGCCTTGGATGCCTCATTGGAGGCGCCTTGGAGATGGATGAAGGCGCCTCCAAGGCGATAAGCAACGACTGTTCAGCGCTGATCTGCACGAGCGATTTAGAAGGGATGGAGGCGCCTTCGGAGGACTTCAAGGCGCCTTGAACACCCTTTATAAGGGGGGTTCGACTAGCAGTTAAGAACAACGAATTCCAAGCAACCTTTCTTCAACGTGCTGTCAACGAAACGACCCAGAAGTGCTGCGACTACTTCCCGACGACCTGGTGCTCCAAATCTGATATTTCCTAAAGTGTCGTTGGTATTTTTAATTACTGTTTTAAATTGTCTTTAGCTTGTAATAATTTCGTGCTTATAGTTGTTGCCCATGGAAAGCGATCAAGGATCGCGACCCTTCGAGTAGGAGTCGCTACAGGCTCCAAACGAAGTAAATCTCCTGTGTCTGTGTGTTTGTTTTTATTCCGCTGCGTTTATCTACTCGACTGTTTTAACTCCGATTGTTTTACGAATCGAACGAAATAGCCACAAGCGCTATTCACCCCCCCTCTAGCGCGTCTCGATCCAACAATTGGTATCAGAGCGGGGTAGTTTTGAATCGGTGCAACCATCATTCAAAATAATTTTTTTTCGTGGTATTTTCAGATTTTTCGGAGTCAATTAGAATTTAGCTTCATAGCTATATTCTAATTCTTTTCTCGAATTGGTTTTTGCTCGAAGTTGGTGCAACACCACTCGAGTCCGTTTTCTTTTAAATACTTCCCGCACTACTAATCCAGGACCGAGTCCTGGAATTTTCTTGTTGTTTATTTTTTTTCTTAGTTGATCTAAAATGGCCCAACAAGAGGGTTATAGCACTGTCTGTCCCCCGCTCTTCACCGGAGAGGACTTTGGTTACTGGAAGGGCAGAATGGAGAACTTCCTGAAGATCCAGTTTAAGACGTGGATGATCGTCAAGACTGATTTGGATTTGCCAACAGATAAAGACGACAATCCTACACCCTGCGAGGATTGGAAACCTGCATTAATCAAGAAGGTGGAGGCAAATGCCAGAGCAACGTGTACCCTCTAGTGTGGACTAACAAAGGAGGAACTAAACCGCGTCGGTCCATTCTCAAGCGCCAAGGAGCTATGGGAGAAGCTGATCGAGCTTCACGAAGGGATCTCCGATACCAAAGTAAGTAAGCGTGATTTATTATTCAATAAATTGTATAAATTAAAAATGCAGGAAAATGAGACGGCAAGCCAGCTACACGCGCGCGCGCATTCAAGACATCCTCAATTCTCTCCACGGAATCGGGCAAAAGGTAGAGAATCGAGACGTCATAAGGTACACACTAAACTCGTTTCCGAGGAGCACATTGTGGGCATCAATGGTAGATGCCTACAAAGTCTCCAAGGATTTATCTTCAATAAAGTTAGATGAATTATTCTGTGAGTTTGAATTGCATGAACAGATTAACGCACAGCCAACCGAGAAGGGGGTTGCTTTGGTTGCAGGTACCAATCGAATGCGTGAACTGAGATCACGACGAAGAACTGAACCAGAGTCAGAAGAAGAACACGACTCAGATGATGAAGATGAAGAACTCACAACCGAGCTCATGAACCTTGTGAAGAGACTCTACAAGAAGAAGAAAGGCTTCAACAAGAAGGACCTAAAAAAGGCAGTCCAATCCAAGGAGGCCCAACCAAGTTCTAAGGTAAAGTTCGAAGTGATCTGCTACGGGTGCAACCAAAAGGGGCACATCAAGGCCAACTGCCCTAATCAAAAGGATGCAAAGAAGCAAAGAAGGAAGAAGGCCTTAAAAGCAACATGGGACGAATCTTCCTCAAAAGACGATGACGACGAACTCGATCAGACGAGTTTACTTGCGCTGATGGCCCGGGACCAGATCGACGAATCCGAGAGCGAGATCGAGTCAGAGGCCGAGTCCGAGAGAAGCCACGGATCTGTATCCGTTTCCGAAGGGCCCGATCCCTCTGTAAGTATCCCTCGACTCAATAACTTAGTCAATTATTTATTACGCAAATTAGCTAAGTCGAATCTTAGAATTAAGTCACTTCTAAAGGAAGTAGCTTGCCTTAAAGAAGTGACTGACTCCAAATCTTTGACTAAACCAGTTCAGACTGGAAACTCAATTCAAGTTCAAAAACTTGAAGAAGAGAACTCCAGTCTGAAAACTCAAGTCAAGGATCTGGAGAAAACACTAGAACGCTTTTCTTTAGGTTCCAAGAATCTTGATCTAATTCTTGGGACACAAAGAGCCGTTTACAATAGAACTGGTCTAGGATTTAAACCAAAAAGGAAATATAAATCCTACTTATCGCTTGTAGAAAGAACAAATAGAAAAACAGTCCAAGCATGGGTCCCCAAGTCCAAATTGATCAATCAAGTTGGACTTGGTCAATATTGGATCCTGAAGAATCAAATACACTACCTCGATAGACCATATCGAGGCTATGATCTAGGGGGAGCAAAAAGAAAAACGATATTAATAAAATTCAAAATTCAAAATTAAATTAAAAATTTGAAATTAAATTAAAATTCAAAATTCAAAATTAAATTAAAATTCAAAATTAATTAAAAAAATCAAAATTAAATTAAAAATTCGAAATTAAATTAAAATTCAAAATTTAAAATTCAAAATTAATTAAAAAATTCGAAATTAAATTAAAATTCAAAATTCAATTTCAGTCAAATAAAAATTAGAAGGAGGATCCAGAATAGCTGGCACCCCCAACTAAACTACCCGACTGGGTAACCGAACTTAATCTACCCGAAATAGGTAAACAAGAGTAGACTACCCGGCAGGGTAATTAAAGTTAGATAAAATGGGCTAGGTTTAACTTGACCTACGGTACTGGTGAAATTTTTGGATGATAGTACGTTAGGGAAGCTTGGGCATCGCATGTCTAGGAAGATATGGCTTCGACCTGGTGCATTTGGCCAAGTGGAACTGACTGAAGCTACCCTTAAATGGATCATAACTAGTTAGACCAAGGTTTAGTATTAAGTTCAATGGGTAGGACTATTTGGGAAACCTCGAAGGCATGGTTACTTTAATGAGGTCCTTGTGACTCACCATAGCCCAGAAGTTTATCCAAATAACGCTTACCTGTTCAACCCAAAACTAAACCTGAATCTAACACAAAGTTAAACCAAACCCTTAAATTGAACCTCAATTCATCTCACAACAACTATAGGAGTACCTGATTGAAAATTAGATCGGGTGAGATGACTAAGGAATTTAAAAAATTCAAAATTAAATTCGTAACTATAATGAATTCAAATTCTATAATTAAATTCTTAATTAATATTATTTTTTTCAGAATTATTTGAAAAATCTTTTAAAAATCATTTTAAAAATCTTTAAAACTTAATTTCAAAATTCCTTTAAAAATCTTTTCAAAATATTTCAAAATTATTTTAAAAATTTTTAAAACATAATTTCAAAATTCCTTTAAAAATCTTTTCAAAATTAATTTAAAAAACTTTTAAAAACTTAATTTCAAAATTCCTTTAAAAATCTTTTCAAAATATTTCAAAATTATTTAAAAAAAAACTTTTAAAAAACTTAATTTCAAAATTCCTTTAAAAATCTTTTCAAAATATTTCAAAATTATTTTAAAAATCTTTTAAAACTTAATTCTCAAAATCAGTAAACTTAAAATTATTAAACTTCAAAATAAAGTCAGATCTTTGTTTCAATAAATACAAACTCAAACTTAATCACTTCACTTCCTTTTCATCAAATAGAGTCCAATTCAAACAATTTATGTGTAGGAACATAAAGAATTGGACCAGTGGATGTTAGATAATGGATGCTCTAGACACATGACTGGAGATAAACTAAAGTTCACAAAGCTCAAACTAAAGAATTTAGGGTCTGTTGCATTCGGCAACGACGACAAACTTAAGGTAATCGGAAGAGGTAACATTGAACTTAGCTCCGATTTTATTATTCGAAAAGTTCTATTAGTTGAAAACTTCAATTTTAATCTTCTAAGTATAAGCCAATTATGTGATAGTGGATATTTAGTTACCTTTGATAGATCTAGTTGTTTAGTTAAAAATATTGAAAATCCAGAAATCACACTTAAGGGGCTTAGGAAAAATAATATGTACTCAATTGATCTACCCACTTCCTCCTTAAAGTGTTTTCTAACACAAGAAGAGGAAACTGAGTTGTGGCACAGAAGACTGGGTCACACTCACACTAGACTCATTTCAAAAATGAGTCAAAGTGGTCTAGTTAAAGGTTTGCCCAAATTAAAATTCATTGAAAATTCAATCTGTAATGCTTGTCAACAAGGAAAACAAACCAAGTCAACCCACAAGTCAACTAATCTAGAAAGAACTAACTCTTTACTTGAGCTCCTTCACCTTGACCTATTTGATTCACATGGAGCCAAGTCACTAAGCAAGAACCAGTATTGCTTAGTAATAATTGATGACTACTCTAGGTTCACCTGGGTAAAATTTCTAAAAACAAAAGATGAAACTTTTGAAGAATTTAGTAATTTTTGCAAGTTAACAGAAAATGAAAAAGATACTAAAATTAAAAGAATCAGAAGTGATCATGGGGGAGAATTTGAAAATCATAGATTTACCCAATTCTGTAAAATCAATGGATACCAACATGAATTTTCATGTCCTAGAACCCCCCAACAAAACGGTCTAGTGGAACGGAAAAATAGAACCCTACAAGAAGCCGCTATAACCATGCTAAATGAATATAACTTAAGTCATCAATTTTGGGCCGAAGCCATAAATACAGCAAATTATATTCAAAATAGAATTCTAATTAACAAATATCACAATAAAACTCCTTATGAAATGTATTATAATAAAATTCCCAACCTAAACTACCTAAAAGTTTTTGGATGTAAAGTTCATATTTTAAATACTAAAGATTACTTAGGAAAATTTACACCCAAATCAAACCAAGGAATATTTTTAGGGTACTCCACAACCACTAGGGCCTATAGAGTCTATAACCAAAATATCCTAAAAGTTGAAGAAACAACTAATATAATATTTGATGAAGAAAATAGTCTACCTAACTTAAATGAAAATGTTGACATTAATCCAAGAATTATTGAAGATGATGAAATTCATCCCAATACTAATAAACCAGAGGAACCAATTTCTGACCCAAATATAAGACCAACTAGAACAAGTACCTCTCACCCACCTGACCAAATTTTGGGTGATCCAAACCTAGGAGTTAGAACTAGATCCTCATATAGGAACCTGAGTCAAATTGCCCTAATTTCAAAGATTGAGCCTAAGACTATAGAAGAAGCCCTACCCGACCCAGACTGGATCATTGCTATGCAGGAAGAGCTAGCACAATTCGAAAGAAACCAAGTCTGGGAACTTATACCTAAACCCATAGATAAGTCCATAATTGACACCAAATGGGTATTTAGGAACAAATTGGATGACCAGGGTGAAATAGTTAGAAACAAGGCCAGACTAGTAGCCAAAGGATTCAGTCAAGTTGAAGGTTTAGATTATGACGAAACCTATGCACCAGTAGCTAGACTCGAATCCATTAGGATGTTGCTAGCCTATGCAACACATAAAGGGTTTAAATTGTACCAAATGGATGTAAAATTCACGTTCCTAAATGGGTTCATTAAAGAAGAGGTCTATGTAAACCAACCCCCAGGATTTGAGGACTTAGACTACCCTAATCATGTACTTAAATTGAAAAAGGCCTTATATGGACTTAAATAAGCTCCTAGAGCATGGTATGAACGGTTATCCAATTACTTAACATCCAAAGGTTTTAATCAAGGTCACATAGATCCGACCCTATTTGTAAAAACTATAGAAAAAGGCATCTTCATAGCCCAAATCTATGTTGATGATATAATTTTCGGCTCAACTGACTCTAAATTTCTAAAAGAATTCGTTAAATTGATGGAAAATGAGTTTGAAATGAGTATGGTTGGAGAACTAAATCTCTTCTTGGGTTTACAAATTAAACAAACAAAAGATGGAATCTACATTTACCAAACTAAATATGCTAAAGAACTAATTAAAAAATTTGGCATGGAACATTATAAAATCATAAATACCCCAATGGCCACTAACATCAACATTGACTCTGACCCAGAAGGAAAATCAGTAGACCCAAAGTACTATAGAAGTATAATAGGAAGCCTACTCTACCTAACTACAAGTCGACCAGATATAATATTTACAGTTGGTATGCGCGCAAGATACCAATCTTGTGCAAAAGAATCACATTTAACATATGTTAAAAGAATACTTAGATATATAAAAGGCACCCTCAATATAGGACTTTGGTACCCTATGTTGGATCGAGACGCGCTAGAGGAGGGGGTGAATAGCGCTCGTGGCTATTTCGTTCGTATTGGAATCGTAAAAACTATCGGAGAAGTAACGCAGCGGAAAGTAAACAAACACACAGAAAGACAAGCTATTTACTTCGTTCGGAGTCTATCTCGGCTCCTACTCGAAGGCCCGCGGTCGCTGACCGCTTTCGGTGGGCAACAACTATAGTTCGTAAAGATTATTACAATCTAAGTACAATTTAAGCAGTAATAAAAGTATACCGACAACAAAAGATTCAATCTGAAGCTTCGGGTCGTCAGGGTGTTCTTGCAGCACTTGGGGATGGTCGTATTCGCAGCACGTTGCAGAAGATTGCTTGAGAAAGTGTTGTGTTGAGCTGCTGGTCGACCACTGCTTTTAAACAGTGTTCAAGGCGCCTTAAACAAGCTCCAAGGCGCCTTGAAGCTTGAATTCTATCCCGATCTGCTCGCTGCGATAACCCTTTGACTGCCGCGACCTGAAGGCGCCTTCAAACCCTTCAAGGCGCCTCCAAGCTGTCCAAGGCGCCTTAAGCCTGCTTCTCGCGCCAGCTCAGGTTTTGCACCCGAGGCGCCTCCAAGCCCCATGGAGGCGCCTCGGACACTGTTCATCGGAGTTCTTCTTTGTGTTTTTGGTACCTGCAAATATGTTAATCCAAAAATACCTGCACCACAAAGTTAATACAAAATAATAGTATGAATATGAAGTAATGACAGTCTCCGGACTGTCCAGGTCTGACTTCAGATTTCCAACCGAAAACCCTAGGTCGACCCGACGCCTACTGTTCCCTCTACGGGGAACGCGTCCTCACCTACTCCACTCAGGAGATTTACCTGATGCCAGTCCGGTCCTCCAGACCGACTGGACTTTCAACCTAGGGTTACCACCCCTTAGGACCTAGGGTTACCGCCCCCTAGGGTTTTTCTCCACCTAGGGTTACTGCCCCCTAGGACCTAAGGTTGCCGCCCCTTAGGGTTTTCCTCCACCTAGGGTTACCGCCCCCTAGGACCTAAGGTTGCCGCCCCTTAGGGTTTTCCTCCACCTAGGGTTATCGCCCCCTAGGACCTAAGGTTGCCGCCCCTTAGGGTTTTCCTCCACCTAGGGTTATCGCCCCCTAGGACCTAAGGTTGCCGCCCCTTAGGGTTTTCCTCCACCTAGGGTTACCGTCCCCTACGACCACCTAGGGTTACCGCCCCCTAGGACCTAAGGTTGCCGCCCCTTAGGGTTTTCCTCCGCCTAGGGTTACCGCCCCCTAGGACCTAAGGTTACCCCCCCCCTTAGGATTTTCCTTCACCTAGGGTTACCACCCCCTAGGACCTAAGGTTACCCCCCCTTAGGATTTTCCCCTGCCTAACCGCAGTTAGGACTTTCTTGAAACCTTATTTAACCACGTTAGATAACAAGGAATCTTAACTTTGAATTCCTTTGCCATTATCAAAATTGAGGTTCGATCGTCGGATGCTTACTGCACCAACACCCTAGAACTAGCACCTTTGACCTGTTTGGCTATTCTGACTCAGACTATGCCGGGTGCAAGTTAGATAGAAAAAGTACAAGTGGTAGTTGCCAAATCCTAGGTCAATGCCTAGTAAGTTGGTCAAGCAGAAAGCAACATTGTGTTGCTCTATCCACCACTGAAGCTGAATACATAGCCCTAGGAGAGTGTGCCTCCAACTTTTGTGGATGATGCATACCTTAAAAGACTATCAATTAGAATACAAAAATACAAAAATCTTAATTGATAATATAAGCTCAATTAATCTAACTAAAAATCCCATTCACCACTCTAGGACTAAACACATAGAGGTAAAACACCACTTTGTAAGGGATCACGTCGCTAAAGGTGAACTTGCACTCAACTATGTTGAGTCCAAATCAAACCTAGCTGATATTTTCACAAAACCCTTACCTGAACTTGAGTTCAGTGCACTTAGAAGACAAATAGGAATGTGTTGGGTAGAATAGATGCTGTTTTTCAAACTCATTCTCCTACTTAATCATTCTGTTCTTTTTCAAAAATTCTAGGAAAAATAATGATTTCAAAATCCCCTTTTCTTAGAATTTTCAAAAACTGGACTTAGTGTAGGCTCCACCCTAGAAATCATGTTCCCCTAGATTTAAGCCAGAGCATCTCACAAACACCTAGGTATACCTTGCTTGTGTTTGAAAAACATAGAATGGTGTGAGATGCATATGGTACAGCCTGGACTCAAGAATGCTTATTTCTGTGCATCAATATGAGTGTGGGCGTTAAATACTTTATTAACAGCAATCAAGTCAAGTCTTCCAGCTTTAGTCAAATCTAACTGGACTAAATGACTTAACTTGACTAACCAAGTGAAAGCTGCTGCCCTCTAGGCAATCAGCAAGTAGCTAAAGGTTAGACAGTTGGTGAAGGAAATGGAAATATTAAGCTTAAGCATGCTTGTACTTTAGGGCTCTGATACTTGATCAAAACAATTTGAATAAGTTAACAACAATATAACTTGACTCATGCTTGGACTTAAGGACCAACTGAATAAATAAACCTAAATTAAATTTTTAGCTACTCCCTCTTCGTCCAAAAAAAAAAAAATTAACAAGTTCTTACCCCTATTTTTTTAAAAAAATAAGTATTATTTTATTCAAATTAAGCTAAGTCCCTTTTTAACTTACGCTATATTTACAAAATTCAATGTTTGTAAAAGGCTTAGCTAAGTAACTTTATAAAATTCTTGCTAAGGTATTTTTCCTAAGTTACCCTTCAGATTCAATCTTTACTTCACCAAAAGTATTAAAACTATAGTTTTGCAAAATTTTAACTCATTGCTTTCAAAAGTTTAGGTCAAAAAGAAAATTTGATAATTGACTTATTTTTTGATAAATGACAAAGGGGGAGAGAAGGAAATTCAAAAGTAAAAATCTATCTAAAAGGAAGCCCTGTATTAAGGGGGAGCTTCACAAAGTTTAAGTGTTAGCTTAAGTTATGCTTTTATTTGAATTTATGTACTTAAGCTTGCTCACTTAAACCTTTTGATATATTTATGCATTTGTCTTAACTTAACTTTGAATTTGTGTTGCCATAATCAAAAAGGGGAAGATTGTTGGTGCGGGAAGCATCCGACGATCGAACCTGAGGTTTGATAATGGCAAAGGATTCAAAGTTAAGGTGCGTTGTGATCTAACGTGCTTGACTAAGTTTTTCAGGAAAGTCCTAACTGTGGTTAGGCAGGTGAAAACCCTAGGGGGTGGTAACCCTAGGTCATAGGGGGTGGTAACCCTATGCAAAAAGTCTTGGTGGGTCGAGTGCTTCAGGCAAAAGTCCTAGGGGTGGTAACCCTAGGTGGAAAGTGCTGGTGTCGCGAACCAGGTGAAAGACTGGACCAGCCGGGAAGCGGAAGTCCAGCAGAAAGTCCGGAAGCATCGAGCACCGAGCAAAAGTCCAGTCGATCTAGAGGATCGCACTGGCATCACGTTCCCCATAGAGGGAACAGTATGCGTCGGGTCGACCTAGGGTTTCCGGTTGGAAATTCGAAGTCAGACCCGGACGATCCGATGATTGTCAAACTTCATATTTATGATATTATATGTGCTAACTTTTGTTTTGCAGGATATGTTTGTGTTTTGGATCTAACATGTCTTGCAGGTACGAAAGAACAAGGTTAAGCCTCAGATAAACAGTGTCCGAGGCGCCTCCATGGAGCTTGGAGGCGCCTCGGGTGCAAAAGATGAGCTGGCTTCGAAGCTGTGCGAAGGCGCCTTGGATGCCTCATTGGAGGCGCCTTAGAGATGGATGAAGGCGCCTCCAAGGCGATAAGCGACGACTGTTCAGCGCTGATCTGCACGAGCGATTCGGAAGGGATGGAGGCGCCTTCGGAGGACTTCAAGGCGCCTTGAACACCCTTTATAAGGGGGTTTCGACCAGCAGTTAAGTACAATGAATTCCAAGCAACCTTTCTTCAACGTGCTGTCAACGAAACGACCCAGAAGTGCTGCGACTACTTCCCGACGACCCGGTGCTCCAAATCTGATATTTCCTAAAGTGTCGTTGGTATTTTTAATTACTGTTTTAAATTGTCTTTATCTTGTAATAATTTCATGCTTATAGTTGTTGCCCACGGAAAGTGATCAAGGATCGCGCCCCTTCGAGTAGGAGTCGCTACAGGCTCCGAACGAAGTAAATCTCCTGTGTCTGTGTGTTTGTTTTTATTCCGCTGCGTTTATCTACTCGACTGTTTTAACTCCGATAGTTTTACGAATCGAACGAAATAGCCACGAGTGCTATTCACCCCCCTCTAGCGCGTCTCGATCCTGTTGATGCGGGAAGCATCCGACGATCGAACTCGTATTTTGATAATGGCAAAGGATTCAAAGTTAATGTGTTTTGTGATCTAACAAGGCTGCTTGAGTATTTCAGGAAAGTCCTAGCTGCGGTTAGGCAAAGGAAAAACCCTAGGGGGTGGGAACCCTAGGTCATAGGGGGTGGGAACCCTATGCGGAAAGTCTTGGCAGGTCGATGGCTTCAGGCAAAAGTCCTAGGGGGTGGTAACCCTAGGTGGAATGTCCGGGTGTCGCGAACTAGGTGAAAGACTGGACTAGCCGGGAAGTGGATGTCCAGCAGAAAGTTCGGAAGCGTCGAGTGCTGAGCAAAAGTCCAGTCGATCTGGAGGATCGCACTGACAGCAGGTAAATCTCCTGAGTGGAGTAGGTGAGGACGCGTTCCCTGTAGAGGGAACAGTAGGCGTTGGGTCGACCTAGGATTTCCGGACTGAAATCCGAAGTCAGACCCAGATAGTCTGATGACTATCGATAATATTTTGTTACCTTATTTATGAATTTATGTGCTAACTTTGTGTTGCAGGATATTGTTTAGGACTAACATGTCTTGCAGGTACAAAATAATAAAGTCTTCCCTAGGATGAATAGTGTCCAAGGCGCCTCCATGGAGCTTGGAGGCGCCTCGGGTGAAAAGCTGGAGCTGGCTGCGAAGCACCTTGGGAGGCGCCTTGAAGGAGTCATAAGGCGCCTTGGAAGGTGCCTTGAATGGGGCATAAGGCGCCTTGAGCAGATGAACTTCGACCAGTTCAAGCTTGATCCACGCGGGTGACTCGGCAGTATGGAGGCGCCTTCGGAGGCTTCCAAGGCGCCTTGAACACCCTTTATAAGGGGGTTTCGAGCAGCACCTCAATTCATCTGATTACAAGTGATTCTCTTGCCACGTGCTGCTCCAAAAGACGTTTCGAAGTGCTGCTACTCGTGCCCGATGACCCAGAGCTCCGAGATCTCATTTTCCGTTGTCGATATAGATTTATTTAACTCACTTATTGTAATACTTAGTTTGTAATAATCATGCTTATAGTTGTTGCCCATCGAAAGCGATCAAGGATCGCGGGCCTTTGAGTAGGAGTCGTCACAGGCTCCGAACGAAGTAAAATCCTTCGTGTCTGTGTTTCATTATTTCATTTCCGCTGCTTTAATTTCTGAACGAATCTTTTTTAAGATTCTGATAATCGAACACAATAGCCGCGAGCGCTATTCACCCCCCCTCTAGCGCGTTTCGATCCAACAATTGGTATCAGAGCGGGGTAGCGTTGATCTGGTGCAACCACCAATCACGCAGTTCTTTTCGCGGTGTTTTTAATTTTTCAGAGTCAACTAAAATTAGTATTCTTACTACATTCCAATTTTTTTTGTATCGATCTCGCTCGAAGTTGGTGCAACACCACTCGAGTTAGTTTTTTTTTCTCCCGCACTACTAATCCAAGACGTAGTCTTGGGACATATTTCTCTTTTTCTTTTTTGCAGATTCTCTTAATGGCCCATCAAGAGGGTTTCAGCACTGTCCGTCCCCCACTCTTCTCCGGAGAAGATTTCGGATACTGGAAGGGACGGATGGAGACGTTTCTAAAAATCCAGTTCGAAATGTGGATGATCATTCGAACTGGATTTCAACTACCAACTGGCACTGATGGCAAACCTACCCCCTGCGAAGACTGGGAACCATCCTTTATCAAGAAAGTGGAAGCCAACGCCAGAGCTACATGCACCCTCCAGTGTGGACTGACCAAAGAAGAGCTCAACAGAGTCGGTCCATTCTCATCAGCAAAGGAGCTTTGGGAAAAGCTGATCGAACTCCACAAGGGCACCTCAGAAACCAAGGTAAGTAAGCGTGACTTGTTATTTAATAAATTGTACAATTTAAAAATGCAGGAAGGAGAGACAGTGAGTTCGCTCCACGCACGGATTCAAGACATTCTCAATTCTCTACATGCGATCGGGCAGAAAGTCGAAAATCGGGACGTAATAAGGTACACTCTTAATTCATTTCCAAGGAGTACATTGTGGGCATCAATGGTAGATGCCTACAAAGTCTCCAAGGACTTGTCTTGTTTAAAATTAGATGAATTATTTAGTGAATTTGAACTTCATGAACAAATTAATGCACAGCCAACCGAGAAGGGTATTTCTTTGGTTGCAGGTACTAGTCGAACACGGGAACCAAGAGTACGACGAAAAATTGAACCGGAATTAGAAGACGAACCCGACTCAGAAGATGAAGAAAACGAACTGACCAGCGAACTCGTGAACCTCGTAAAGAAGCTCTACAAGAAGAAGAAGGGCTTCAACAAGAAAGACCTGAAGAAGGCGGTACAATCCAATGAGGCCCAACCGAGTTCGAAGGTAAAATTTGAAGTAACCTGCTACGGATACAACCAAAAGGGGCACATCAAAGCCAACTGCCCCAACCAAAAGGAAGACAAAAAGCAAAGGAGAAAGAAGGCCCTGAAGGCAACGTGGGATGAATTTTCTTCGGAGGACGACGATGACGAACTCGATCAGACGAGTTTACTCGCATTGATGGCCCGGGACCAGATCGTCGAATCCGAGAGTGAGAGCGAGTCAGAGGCCGAGTCTGAGCGAAGCCACGGATCCGCATCCGTTTCCGAAGGGCCAGACTCCACTGTAAGTATTCCTAGACTTAATAATTTAGTCAATTACTTATTACGCAAGTTAGCTAAGTCAAACCTTAAGATTAAGTCACTTCTAAAGGAAGTAGTTGTCCTTTAAGAAATGACGAACACTAAATCCTTACCTGATCAAGTTCAGACTGGAAATTCAACTCAAGTTCAAAAACTTGAGGAAGAAAATTCTAGTTTGAAAAATCAGGTCAAGGATTTAAAAAATACCTTAGAACAGTTTTCTTTGGGCTCCAAGAATCTTGACCTAATTCTTGCGACACAAAGAGCCGTTTACAATAGAACTGGGCTAGGATATAAAACTAAAAAGAAATATAAATCTTATTTATCCTTAATAAACAAACAAAATAGTAAATCAGTCCAAGCATTGGTCCCCAAGTTCAAATTGGTCAATCAAGTTGGACTTGGTCAATACTGGGTCCCGAAGGATCAAATACACTACCTCGATAGACCATATCGAGACTATGATCCAGGGGGAGTTAAAAGAAAAACGATCTTAATAAAGCAAAATTCAAAATTCAAATATTCAAAATCAAATTAAAAATTCGAAATTAAATTATAAATTCAAAAATCAAAATCAAATTAAAAATTTAAAAATATAAATTCAAAATTCAAAACTCAAAATCAAATTAAAAATTAGAAATTAAATTATAAATTCAAAATTCAAAATTCAAAATCAAATTCGAATTCAAATCAAATCAAATATAGATGGAGGATCCAGAATAGCTGGCACCCCCAACTGAACTACCCGACAGGGTAACCGAACTTAATCTACCCTAAATGGGTAAAACAAGAGTAGATTACCCGGCAGGGTAATTAAGGTTAGATTAAAACGGGCTAGGTTTAACTTGACCCACAGTACTGGTGAAATTTTTGGATGATAGTACGTTAGGGAAGCTTGGGCATCACATGTCTAGGAAGATATGGCTTCGACCTGGTGCATTTGGCCAAGTGAAACTGACCGAAGCTACCCTTAAATGGATCCTAACTAGTTAGACCAAGGTTTAGTATTAAGTTCAATGGGTAGGACTATTTGGAAAACCTCGAAGGCATGGTTACTTTAATGAGTTCCTTGTGACTCACCATAGCCCAGAAGTTTATCCAAAGAATGCTTACTTGTTGAACCCAAAGCTAAACCTGAATCTAACACAAAGTTAAACCTTACCCTAAAATTCAACCATAATTCATCTCACAACAATTATAGGGTTCCCTGATTGAAAATTTAGATCGGGTGAGATGACTAAGAAATTAAAAATTAAAATTAACTTAAACTTAATTTCAAAACTATTTTAAAACTTAATTTCAAAATTATTTTAAACTTAATTTCAAAATAATTTTAAAACTTAATTTCAAAATAATTTTAAAACTTAATTTCAAAATAATCTTAAAACTTAATTTCAAAATAATTTTAAAACTTAATTTCACTTAATTTCAAAATAATTTTAAAACTTAATTTCAAAATAATTTTAAAACTTAATTTCAAAACTATTTTAAAACTTAATTTCAAAAACAATTTTAAAACTTAATTTCAAAATAATTTTAAAACTTAATTTCAAAATAATTTTAAAACTTAATTTCAAAACTATTTTAAAACTTAATTTCAAAATAATTTTAATACTTAGGTACATTAAAGGAACTCTAAATTTAGGACTCTGGTACCCTAGAACTTGCACCTTTGACCTTTATGGCTATTCTGATTCGGACTATGTCGGGTGCAAACTAGACAGAAAAAGTACAAGTGGTAGCTGCCAAATTCTAGGTCAGTGCCTAGTAAGTTGGTCAAGCAGAAAGCAACATTGTGTTGCTCTATCCACTACAGAAGCTGAATACATAGCTCTAGGAGAATGTGCATCTCAACTGTTGTGGATGATGCATACGTTAAAAGACTATCAACTAGAATATAAAAATACAAAAATCTTTATTGATAATATCAGCTAAATTAATCAGACCAAAAATCCTATTCACCATTCTAAGACTAAACACATAGAGGTAAAATACCATTTTGTAAGAGATCACGTAGCTAAGGGTGAAATTGCACTCAACCATGTTGAGTCCAAATCCAACCTAGCTGACATTTTTATAAAACCCTTACCTGAACTTGAGTTCAGTGCACTTAGAAGGCAAATAGGAATGTGTTGGGTAGAATAGGTGTCTCGGTTTGTTTAATTATTTTTTTGAAATTCTAGGAAAAATAGTTTTCAAAATTCCTTTTTCTTAGAAGTTTCAAAAAGTTGGACTTAACTTAGGCTTTCCCCCTAAAAATCATGTTCCCCTAGACTTAAGCCAGAGCATCTCACAAACACCTAGGTCTACCTTGATTGTGTTTGAAAGACATAGAACGGTGTGAGATGCATAGGGTACAGCCTGGACTTAAGAATTGTAACGCCCGAAAATTCTCAAAACTATTTTAGAAATATTCTATGATTTTCCTGGAATTATTAGATATTTTTCCGGAATTTTCCGAGTAGCGGAAGTAGCAAAAATTATTAGAAAAGTAAAATGGCTTAAGCGGGAATCGAACCCGGGACCTCTCGGGTCCGCTAAACCTTTAGTTAGACTTAGTAACCGGTGAACCCAGCAGGGCCGTGCTGAAAGAGAAGGGAAACATTTATATTTATAGTTGAGTTGGGCCTAGTTACCCACTTAATATAAATTAAAAACTTAAGTTGGTTTGGGTTATTTTATGTTGGTTCGGCAACTTTCCTCTCCTCACCCTAACTCACGCCGACCCCCCTCTCCTCCTTCCTTCTCTCGGCGTCAACACCCAAGCAAGCCTAGGGTTTCATCCCTAGGGCCAAAGGAGTGCCTTCCGGTGACATCTCGGACACAAGGACGTTCCCCTCCGCGAGTAGAGCACGTGGACGTGAGCGAATCGTCGAGAAGTCGTCTCGACCGGAATTTCTAGCGATTAGATTTGTAAGAAATCTAGCACACAAGGTAAGAAACCCCTCACCTGCAGTATAAGTAGCTCTCGCGTGTTTTCTTTTATGCACTAGTTTAGCTTATTGAATTTTATCAGCATATAGGGTGAATTTGACCTCTCCTCGCAGATTTAGGGATTAGTGAGTACTTCTAAATGGGCCGAGCACGTATATCCTCTGTCGATAGGGGTTTAGACGCAAGTGGCCTCCCTAATAGAGGGGAGAGTTGCGGCACACTAGGTGTTCGATAAAATAACTAGTTAAGTTAAAATGCAAATTAGGCATTTTAATAGCTCAGTTAAATGTATTAGAAGCATTTAAATCAGTAAATCAGTTTATTTTAGCTTATATGGGACTACGGTCCAATGGGTGGGCTCCCACAGTCACCTCTAGGTTCAGACAACCTAGCTCTAGGTTCAGATAACCTAGAAACAGCAAGTTAAAACAGTTAGCTATATTCAGTATTTTATTTTCAGTGGCACTGTACTGGATCAGATATCCATTGGGTTGGACTCCCACAGTCGTCCCTAGGTTTAGATAACCTAGTTAACCCTACTAAATTCGGGACTTGCAAACCCGGGTCTAGTTAGGGATGCGCGCACAGCAAGTACAGTTGCCGGGCCCAAACAGCATGATTATGTATTTTCACTTATTATGAATTTATTTTCAAAGCTCAAATTAGTTATGTTAGTTGAGTTGGAATTCAGTATCAGTTTGGCTACAGTTTAGCTTATTATATGTTCAGTTCAGTATCTTTATTGATTCATATGATTAGTTGTCATGCCATGATTGTATGCTTATATTCCATGCCATGTTTAGTTTATTCAGTATACTTAGCATATCTTTTCAAACAGCATGATTTAAAATCATAATTGCATCGTATGCATGTTTTAGTGAGGTAGATGGTTTCTTACTAAGCTTTTTAGCTTACAGATACTATTTTCCTTATACTGCAGATATAGGTAAAAGGAAAATGGACTAGCAGAGGAAGCTGGAGGCCAATGCAGAGATGGTGTGTGTGGCAGGAACTGGAATAAAAGATTCTTAGGGGACTTAGCAAGTTTAAACCATAAAACTCTTTAGTGTTTTACTTTCATGCACGTTTAGTTGTGTAATGCTATGAACCAGTGAACTATGTGTCATGTTAAGTTTAGAATACTAGTTTTATATTATTAGAATGTTTCTCATGTAGTGTATAACTCATATGTGAGATTTTGGCACGCCCAAGTGCTGAAATCAGAGTTTCAGGCTGAAATCAGAACTCTGATCGGTCTACAGACCGATCAGAACTCTGATCGGTCTACAGACCGATCAGAGAGTGGGTCGTGTCGCTGGATCGGTCAGCTGACCGATCCATGTGCGAACAGAGAGTTGGCCTCTGTTATGGATCGGTCAGCCGATCGATCCATTGTGCGAACAGAGAGCACCGACGCTCACTTATCGGTCAACCAACCGATCAGTGAGCTACTGATCGGTCAAGCCGACCGATCAGGGTACTCCTGGATCGGTCGGTAGACCGAACCAGCCGCATACAGAGGCGAGGGAGCATATGGATCGGTCTGTCGACCGATCCAGAGAGTTTTCCCGTGCCAGTAATAAGCTGGATCGATCACGGGATCGATCCGACAGCCCAGTCGATCTATGGATCGATTGAAGTGCCTGATTACAGCTAGTAGGCCATCCGAGAGGCATAGATTACCTTTCCTAACATGTGTACAACTCCTAGGTACACCCAGAACACTAAGTTAAACCTTACAACATTTAGTTCAGTAAAATTTTAGATTAGCCAGTTTTCATTCCGCATTAATAGTCCAGCACAGCATAACTGTAGCGACCATCCTCGCAGCCTAGTCAGTAGGAGGCGGGGCGTTACAGAGTGGTATCAGAGCAGTGTTCCATACTTCCTACACACACATCAGCATTGAACCTACAGCTTCCAAGTAAGAATACCTCTACTTTATTTATGTTTCTTGCTTTCTTGTTATAGCTCATGTTTATAGATAACTGATGCATGTTAGTATGTAATAGTAGATAACATGATAGCAGTAGTTATACAATTATGATTGTATTAGTTATGTATGTCCTGTCCTCTATGTCTTTAGAAATGACATGAGGACGCCCAACTAGAAGGGCACTAGCTACTGAGCCCCAGCAAGAGGCATGCAGTTCAGTGCCTCCTCCCGACCTTACAGCATTAGTGACTCAATTACAGCAGCAGCTAGCTGAACAGCGACAGGAAATAGCCACCTTAAAGGCTAATCAGCAGAGTACCCCCACAGTCACTCCGGAACCGAACCTGACGACTCCAGAAGTCTTAGAGGTTCCACCAGCCCAGCCTACAGCGCCAGCGCCAGCACCAGTACCAGCACCAGCAGTCCCAGCAGCTGAGCCAAGAAAGGAAGCCTATCTGATCCAGTGGCAGCGAGTCAAGCCAGAAAACTTCTCAGGCACTAGTGAACCATGGAATGCACAAGCCTGGTTCAAAATACTGGAGAGCACGATAGAGCTTCTGGACTGGCCAGAACACGAGAAGGTGAAGTGTGCCTCCTTCTGCCTGACAGGAGACACATGCATGTGGTGGGAAAGAATCAGAACGAAGCGCCTAGTGAACCAGATGTCATGGGCTGACTTCGAGAAGGAGTTTTTCGAGGAGTTCTTCCACATACGGGTTACGAACCGCCACTACGACGAGTTCACTGAGTTTCGTCAGGGCAACCTTTCAGTTGAGGAAGCCGTGAAGAAATTCAACAGGTTGGCTCGTCTATGCCCAGAGCTAGTCAGCACAGAGAAGGAACGAATCCGGTTGATGCTCAAGATGCTGAGGCCAGAGATAGCAGTGAACGTGGCAGGTGGCATACATAGGCCACAAACCACAGAGGAGTTAGTGAGCAGTGCCTTGACCACAGAGCATTACCAGAACAGCATAAAGCAGTAAGCAAGTCTCCTCGAGTTCAAGGCCAAGGAAACTCACACTCAAAAACAAAGAGGCCTTAGCGGAAGGGAACTCCAACAGAAGCGCAAATCGGGAGTGACCCAAGGAGGACCATCTAGGCGACCTAGTTATCCAAAGTGTGCTACTTGTGGAAATTCCACCCGAGTTTGTCATGAGGGCACACGAGGATGCTGAATGTGGACAAAAGGGCACATGGCCAAGCAGGCTCGAACAAGACCGGTCTTCCTCGACAGCAGATTCAGTATGCGGGCCAGCCAGCTATCGCATGGGGCCGCCCTAGAAGTTCCACTTATCGGCGGGCATTAGAAGCCCCTCCGACCACGGCGAATGCGGATCTACTCACTCACCGGAGAGGACGTAGCCAATGCCTCGACAGTCGTCACAGGTCAGATTAGCATTTAACAGTATAGTTCTATTTGATACTGGGGCAACCCATTTATATATAGCCAGGTTGTTCTCGAAAAATTAGGAATACCCTCGGAGGTACTCGGTGGTCAGTTTTTGACAACATTGAGGCATCCATGCACCGGCTCAGAGCAGTGCGGTCATTATAGCAGGCAGAGAGCTCTTTTGTGATCCGATAGTGCTAGAGATGACCGACTATGACGTTATCTTTGGAATGAACTTTCCGATCAGATACGGTGCTACCATAGAGTGCCGTAAACAGAAAGTCATTTTCGGCAGTGCAATTTGAATACTGCGGGGAACCAAGAAGAAAGGCCAAGAAGTTTCTCTCGGCTATGAAAGCACAGGATTCGGGATGTACATGATTCCTAGCACACGTAGTCAACGCCAGATAAGAACCAACAGCTAGCGGAGGTTCGAGTCGTATGTGACTACCAGCAGTCTTCCCTGAAGAGTTAGCCCGACAGGGAGATTGACTTTGAGATAGAGCTCATTCCGGATAAATCCTATCTCCAAAACGCCTTATCGCATGGCTCAGCGTAATCAAGGAACTTGGGAGCAACTCTGAGGCTTGACAAGGGTTTCATCACCGAGTCATTCACCATGGGGAGCGCCTGTATTGTTCGTGAAGAAGAAGGATGGAAGCATGCGACTGTGCATAGACTACAGATCACTGAATCAAGTCACGATCAAGAACAGGTATCCCCTTCCCAGAATCGATGACCTGTTCGACCAGCTGAAGGGAGCAGCAGTGTTCTCTAAGATAGATCTCAGATCATGTTATCATCAGGTGAAGGTTAAAGAAGGGGATATACCCAAGACAACATTCAGAACCAGATATGGACACTTTGGCGTGACCAATGCTCCAGCTACATTCATGGCTCTCATGAACAGAGTATTCAGGGAGTATTTAGATAAGTTTGTTATTGTGTTTATCGATGACATTCTTATCTACTCAGGAACTCAAGAAGAACACTCAGAGCACCTGAAACTAGTATTGCAGACCCTTCAGCAGAACCAGCTATACGCCAAGTTCACGAAATGTGAATTTTGGCTAGATCAGGTGTCCTTCCTGGGTCACATCATCTCAAAGGATGGTATCATGGTAGATCCCAACAAGATAGAAGCGATGAGTAATTGGAAGAGACCTAAGAACGCCAGGGAAATCGGGAGCTTTCGGGATTAGCAGGATATTACAGAAAGTTTGTAGAGGACTTCTCGGGATAGCCTCCCCAGCGGCTCTTACCGGAAAGAGCAGGAAATTTTAGTGGATGAGGACTGTGAGAATGCGAGCTAAAGGAGATTGACCGGTGCTCCCATTTGGCTCTACCGGACAACACCAGACTTTGACATCTATAGTGATGCCTCTAAGTTGGGACTAGGAGCAGATCTGATGCAAAGCGGCAAGGTGATCGCCTGCCTCCGGACAACTCAAGGATTATGAGAAGAATTACCTACTCATGACCTTGAGCTTGCAGAAGTAGTGTTCGCTCTCAAAATTTGGAGACATTACTTATATGGAGCTCAGTCAGAGTGTATACAGATCATGAAGTACTTCTTCACTCGAAGGATCTGAACATGCGACAGCGCAGATGGCTTGAGCTGGTCAAAGACTACGATATAGACATCCTCTACCATCCGGGGAAAGCCAATAAGGTAGACGACGCACTTAGGAAATCCGGTGCTACCTTATTATCTCTTACAACCATGTCACCGCCCCTAAGGAGATCGTAGATTTTGGTCTCGAACTCATCGCTAGACTCTCTACTATGACCTTAGAGTCTACCTTGCTTGGTGATATTCGGTCAGCTCAGGCCCTGAAATTCAGAAAATCAAGCAAGGGCTAGCGGAATCAGAAAGTAGAGAGTGTCCGATAGCGGGTGTTATATTTTGGTGACAGACTCTGTGTTCCAGATCGGGAGGAGCTACGGAGAGTTTTAGATGAGGCTCACAAGACTCCTTATGCGATGCATCCGTGTTCCACCAAAATGTATCAAGACCCGAAGAACCGATTTGGTGGCCGGGATGAAGCGAGACATCGCCAGATATGTTAGCATCTGCCTCACCTGTCGAGGGTCAAGGCGGAACATCAGCGACAGGAGGAGTTCTGCAGCCTATCTGATTCCGAATGGAAGTGGGAGGATATCTCTATGGATTTCATAGTGGGACTGCCCAGAACCATGAATGGTTTTGACGCCATCCGGGTAATAGTCGACAGGTTGACTAAATCATCCCACTTCTTAGCTATCAAGATATCCTACTCCATGGAGAAGCTAACTCGGTTGTATCTCCGTGAGATCGCGGAACTACATGGAGTCCCACCATCATTTCGCATGAGACAAGAGATTCACATCACACTTCAGGGTGTATACGGTCGGCGTTGGGCACTAAGCTAAAGTTCAAGACAACATTCCATCCTCGATGGATGGTCGACGAGCGAGTGAATCGGTGCATCAAGATATGCTCGGCGTGTGCCCTAGACTTCAAGGGAAGTTGGTGCAAATATCCGAGCTTAGCAGAATTTTCATACAACAACTATCAGGCCACTATCGGCATGGCACCTTACGAGGCTCTCTATGGGCGGAGGTGTAGATCTCAATCTGCTGGTATGAGAGTGGTGAGCAGAAAGAACTAGAACTTCAGACAGATCTAGTAGCAGATACCACAGCATCTGGCGAGGATCCACGGAGGATAGAGGCATCCGAGGCCTTGGAAAAGCTATCCGATACAGCAGCACTTAGAGTTTTCAGTCGGGGATACAGTGTTCCTCAGAGTAGCTCCCATGAAGGGAGTGATGCGTTTTGGGAAGAAGGGCAAACTTAGTCCCAGATATGTGGGACCATACCTCATCAACAGAAGAGTGGGCAATGTAGCATATGAGCTAGAGCTATCCCAGGAAATGTCAGCTGTCCACAACGTATTTCATGTCTCTAAGCTGAAGAAGCATACCCCAGATGCCACCCAGGTGATTGAGCCCCAGTCGGTACAGATCCGCGAAGACCTCAGCTATGATAGTCGGCCTATTCAGATAATAGACCGAGCAGTTAAGAAATTACGGAACAAGGAAGTACCATTAGTCAAAGTCATTTGGCACAGTCACACAGCAGAAGAGGCAACTTGGGAGACAGAAGCCAGCATGAGACAGAAGTACCCAGAATTATTCTAAGTTCGAGGACGAACTTTTTATAAGGTAATGCCCGAAAATTCTCAAAACTATTTTAGAAATATTCTATGATTTTTCTGGAATTATTAGATATTTTTCCGGAATTTTCCGAGTAGCGGAAGTAGCAAAAATTATTAGAAAAGTAAAATGGCTTAAGCGGGAATCGAACCCGGGACCTCTCGGGTCCGCTAAACCTTTAGTTAGCCTTAGTAACCGGTGAACCCAGCAGGGCCGTGCTGAAAGAGAAGGGAAACATTTATATTTATATTTGAGTTGGGCCTAGTTACCCACTTAATATAAATTAAAAACTTAAGTTGGTTTGGGTTATTTTTTTAGTTTGGTTCGGCAACATCTCTTTCTCAAAAACCCTCACCGCCGAACACCCTCTCCTTCTCCTCTTCCTTCTCTCAGCGCCCAAACAAGCCCAAAGCTAACCCTAGGGTTCCCTCCCTAGGGCCCTAAGAGCACTTTTCGGCGACGATTTCAGCACAAGGACGTTCCCCTCCGCGAGTAGAGCACGTGGACGTGAGCGAATCGTCGAGAAGTCGTCTCCACCGGAATTTCTAGCGATTAGATTTGTAAGAAATCTAGCACACAAGGTAAGAAACCCCTCACCTGCAGTATAAGTAGCTCCGTTAGGTTTTATACGCACTAGTTTAGCTATATGCTATTTTTATCGATGCATAGGGTGAATTTGACCCTCCTCGCAGATTTAGGGATTTAGTGAGTACTTCTAAATGGGCCGGACACGTATTCCCTCTTCAGGGGGGGTTCCTAGACGTTGTCGGGTGCCTAGAAGTGGCCTCCCTAATAGAGGGGAGAGTTGCGGCACACTAGGTGTTCGATAAAATAACTAGTTAAGTTAAAATGCAAATTAGGCATTTTAATAGCTCAGTTAAATGTATTAGAAGCATTTAAATCAGTAAATCAGTTTATTTTAGCTTATATGGGACTACGGTCCAATGGGTGGGCTCCCACAGTCACAACCTAGCTCTAGGTTTAGATAACCTAGAAACAGCAAGTTAAAACAGTTAGCTATATTCAGTATTTTATTTTCAGTGGCACTGTACTGGATCAGATATCCATTGGGTTGGACTCCCACAGTCGTCCCTAGGTTTAGATAACCTAGTTAACCCTACTAAATTCGGGACTTGCAAACTCGGGTCTAGTTAGGGATGCGCGCACAGCAAGTACAGTTGCTGGGCCCAAACAGCATGATTATGTATTTTCATTTATTATGAATTAATTTTCAAAGCTCAAATTAGTTATGTTAGTTGAGTTGGAATTCAGTATCAGTTTGGCTACAGTTTAGCTTATTATATGTTCAGTTCAGTATCTTTATTGATTCATATGATTAGTTGTCATGCCATGATTGTATGCTTATATGCCATGCCATGTTTAGTTTATTCAGTATACTTAGCATATCTTTTCAAACAGCATGATTTAAAATCATAATTGCATCGTATGCATGTTTTAGTGAGGTAGATGGTTTCTTACTAAGCTTTTTAGCTTACAGATACTATTTTCCTTATACTGCAGATATAGGTAAAAGGAAAATGGACTAGCAGAGGAAGCTGGAGGCCAATGCAGAGATGGTGTGTGTGGCAGGAACTGGAATAAAAGATTCTTAGGGGACTTAGCAAGTTTAAACCATAAAACTCTTTAGTGTTTTACTTTCATGCACGTTTAGTTGTGTAATGCTATGAACCAGTGAACTATGTGTCATGTTAAGTTTAGAATACTAGTTTTATGTTATTAGAATGTTTCTCATGTAGTGTATAACTCATATGTGAGATTTTGGCACGCCCAAGTGCTGAAATCAGAGTTTCAGGCTGAGATCAGAGTTTCAGGCCGAAATCAGAACTCTAATCGGTCTACAGACCGATCAGAGAGTGGGTCGTGTCGCTAGATCGGTCAGCTGACCGATCCATGTGCGAACAGAGAGTTGGCCTCTGTTATGGATCGGTCCGCCGATCGATCCATTGTGCGAACAGAGAGCACCGACGCTCACTTATCGGTCAACCAACCGATCAGGGAACTCCTGGATCGGTCGGTAGACCGACCCAGCCGCATACAGAGGCGAGGGAGCATATGGATCGGTCTGCCGACTGATCCAGAGAGTTTTCCCGTGCCAGTAATAAGCTGGATCGATCACGGGATCGATCCGACAGCCCAGTCGATCTATGGATCGATTGAAGTGCCTGATTATAGCTAGTAGGCCATCCGAGAGGCATAGATTACCTTTCCTAACATGTGTACAACTCCTAGGTACACCCAGAACACTAAGTTAAACCTTACAACATTTAGTTCAGTAAAATTTTAGATTAGCCAGTTTTCATTCCGCATTAATAGTCCAGCACAGCATAACTGTAGTGACCATCCTCGCAGCCTAGTCAGTAGGAGGCGGGGCGTTACAGAGTGGTATCAGAGCAGTGTTCCATACTTCCTACACACACATCAGCATTGAACCTACAGCTTCCAAGTAAGAATACCTCTACTTTATTTATGTTTCTTGCTTTCTTGTTATAGCTCATGTTTATAGATAACTGATGCATGTTAGTATGTAATAGTAGATAACATGATAGCAGTAGTTATACAATTATGATTGTATTAGTTATGTATGTCCTGTCCTCTATGTCTTTAGAAATGGCATGAGGACGCCCAGCTAGAAGGGCACTAGCTACTGAGCCCCAGCAAGAGGCATGCAGTTCAGTGCCTCCACCTGACCTTACAACATTAGTGACTCAATTACAGCAGCAGCTAGCTGAACAGTGACAGGAAATAGCCACCTTAAAGGCTAATCAGCAGAGTACCCCCACAGTCACTCCGGAACCGAACCTGACGACTCCAGAAGTCTTAGAGGTTCCACCTGACTACAGTAGGCGCCGGCCTGATACCAAGGCACCGGCGAATGAGCCAAGAAGGAAGCCTATCTGATCCAATGGCGTGAGTCAAGCCAGAAAACTTCTCGGGCACTAGTGAACCATGGGATGCACAAGCCTGGTTCAAAATACTGGAGAGCACGATAGCTTACGGGTGGCGAAACACGAGAAGGTGAAGTGTGCCTCCTTACGCACTGTGACGCACGCATGTGGTGGGAAAGAATCGAGCAAGCGCCCGGTGAACGGATGTCATGGGCTGACTTGAAGGAGTTTTAGTAGTTCTTCCACATACGGTTCGAACCGCCACTACGACGAGTTCACTGAGTTTCGTCGGGCAACCTTCGATTGAGGCGTGAAGAAATTCAACAGTTGGCTCGTCTATGCGGAGCTAGTCGGCCTGAGAAGGAGCGAATCCGGTTGATGCTCAAGATCCGAGGCCGAGATAGCGATGAGCGTGGTGGTGGCATACATAGGCCACAAACCACGGAGGAGTTAGTGAGCGGTGCCTTGACCACGAGCATTACGAACATCATAAAGCAATGAAGCAAGTCTCCTCGAGTCCAAAGGCCAAGAAACTCTCACACTCACAAAGCAAGGCCAGCTCTAGCTGGAAGGGAACTCCAGCGCAGATCGGGAGTGACCCAAAGGAGGACCATCTAGCAAGCGACCTAGTTATCCAAAGTGTGCTACTTGTGGGAAATTCCACCCGGATTTGTCGCAAGGCACACGAGGATGCTTTGAATGTGGACAAAAGGGCACATGGCCGTGATGCAAGAACAAGACCGGTCTTCCTCGTAGTGATTCGGTATCACGGCCAGCCCGGCTTTATATCGGATGCAAGCCGCCTAGAAGTTCCACTTATCGGCCGAGGCGATTAGAAGCCCTCCAACACAACGAATCGAGGATCTACTCACTCACGAGAGAGGTGCCTCGACAGTCGTCACAGGTCGATTAGCATTTTACGGTATAGTGATACTGTTTTGATACTGGGGCAACCCATTTATATATAGCCAGTTGTTATCCGAAAAATTAGAAATACCCTCGGAGGTACTCGGTGGTGGTTTTGACGACACTACCTTGGGAGAGATCATGGCATCCGCTGGCTCGGAGGCGGTGCGGTCATTATAGCGATGAGAGCTCTTTTGTGATCCGTGGTGCTAGAGATGACCGACTATGACGTTATCTTTGGAATGGACTTTCGATCGGATCGGTGCTACCATAAAGTCGTAAGCAGTAAATCATTTCCAACTGAGCGGCGGTGCAATTTGAATCTGATGGGAACCAAAGAAAAGGCCAAGAAGTTTCTCTCAGCTATGAAAGCACGAAGCTATTGGATTCGGGATGTATAGGATTCCTAGCACACGTAGTCAACGCCGGGACAAGAACCAACAGCTAGAGGTTCGAGTCGTATGTGACTACCGTGGTCTTCCACGAAGAGTTACGGGCTTAGCACCGAGACAGGAGATTGACTTTGAGATAGAGCTCATTCCGGTACAAATCCTATCTCCAAAGCGCCTTATCGCATGGCTCAGTGATGAAGGAACTTGGGAGCAACCAGGAGGCTGACAAGGGTTTCATACGCCCGAGTCATTCACCATGGGGGCGCTTTGTATTGTTCATGAAGAAGAAGGATGGAAGCATGCTTGTGCATAGACTACGGATCGAATCAAGTCACGATCAAGAGTGTATCCCAGAATCGATGACTGTCGACTAGTCAAGGGAAGCAAAGCAGTGTTCTCTAAGATAGATCTCGATTATGTTATCATGGTGAAGGTTAAAGAAGGGATATACCCAAGACAGATTCAGAGAACCAGATATGGACACTACGAGTTCGTAGTCATGTCCTTTAGCGTGACCAATGCTCCGGCTACATTCATGGATCTCATGAACAGTGTTCATGGAGTATTTAGATAAGTTTGTTATTGTGTTTATCGATGACATTCTTATCTACTCAGGAACTCAGGAAGAACACTCAGAGCACCTGAAACTAGTATTGCAGACCCTTCAGCAGAACCATCTATACGCCAAGTTCACGAAATGTGAATTTTGGCTAGATCAGTGTCCTTCCCGGGTCACATCATCTCAAAGGATGGTATCATGGTAGATCCCAGCAAGATAGAAGCGGTAAATAGCTGGAAGAGACCTAAGAACGCCGGTAAATCAGGAGCTTTCGGGATTAGCAGGATATTACAGAAAGTTTGTAGAGGACTTCTCCAGGATAGCCTCCCCACCTTACCGGAAAGAACAGAAATTTTAGTGGACAGAGGATTGTGAGAACAGCTTCAGCGAGATTGACCAGTGCTCCCATTTTGGCTCTACCAGACAACCAGCGGCTTTGACATCTATAGTGATGCCTCTAAGTTGGGACTAGGAGCGATCGATGCAAAGCGGCAAGGTGATCGCCTATGCCCCCAGACAACTCAAGGATTATGAGAAGAATTACCCTACTCATGACCTTGAGCTTGCAACAGTAGTGTTCGCTCTCAAAATTTGGAGACATTACTTATATGGAGCTCGGTCAGAGTGTATCTGAGATCATCGAGTCAAGTACTTCTTCACCGGAAGGATCTGAACATGCGGCAGTATGAGATGGCTTGAGCTGGTCAAAGACTACGATATAGACATCCTCTACCATCCAGGGAAAGCCAATAAGGTAGCCGACGCACTTAGCAGGAAATCCAGTGCTACCTTATTATCTCTTACAGCCATGTCACCGCCCCTACGGAAGGAGATCGAAGATTTCGGTCTCGAACTCATCGCTGGACAACTCTCTACTATGACCTTAGAGTCTTTCTTGCTTGGTGATATTCAGTCAGCTCAGGAGCAGGACCCTGAAATTCAGAAAATCAAGCAAGGGCTAGCAGAATCAGAAAGTAGAGAATTCAGAGTGTCCGATAGCGGGGTGTTGTATTTTGGTGACAGACTCTGTGTTCCAGATCAGGAGGAGCTACGGAGACAGATTTTAGATGAGGCTCACAAGACTCCTTATGCGATGCATCCAGGTTCCACCAAAATGTATCAAGACCTGAAGAACCAGTTTTGGTGGCCCGGGATGAAGCGAGACATCGCCAGATATGTTAGCATCTGCCTCACCTGTCAGAGGGTCAAGGCAGAACATCAGCGACCAGGAGGAGTTCTGCAGCCTATACAGATTCCAGAATGGAAGTGGGAGGATATCTCTATGGATTTCATAGTGGGACTGCCCAGAACCACGAATGGTTTTGACGCCATCTGGGTAATAGTCGACAGGTTGACTAAATCATCCCACTTCTTAGCTATCAAGATATCCTACTCCATGGAGAAGCTAACTCAGTTGTATCTCCAGGAGATCGTCAGACTACATGGAGTCCCACGAACCATCATTTCAGACAGAGACAGCAGATTCACATCACACTTCTGGGAGTGTGTACAGTCAGCGTTGGGCACTAAGCTAAAGTTCAGCACAACATTCCATCCTCAGACAGATGGTCAGACGGAGCGAGTGAATCAGGTACTCGAAGATATGCTCCGAGCGTGTGCCCTAGACTTCAAGGGAAGTTGGTGCAAATATCTGAGCTTAGCAGAATTTTCATACAACAACAGCTATCAGGCCACTATCGGCATGGCACCTTACGAGGCTCTCTATGGGCGGAGGTGTAGATCTCCAATCTGCTGGTATGAGAGTGGTGAACAGAAAGAACTAGAACTTCAGACAGATCTAGTAGCAGATACCACAGCAGCTATACAGCAGATCCACCAGAGGATAGAGACAGCTCAGAGCCGCCAGAAAAGCTATGCTGATACACGGCGCAGACCCTTAGAGTTTTCAGTTGGGGATACGGTGTTCCTCAGAGTAGCTCCCATGAAGGGAGTGATGCGTTTTGGGAAGAAGGGCAAACTTAGTCCCAGATATGTGGGACCATACCTCATCAGCAGAAGAGTGGGCAAGGTAGCATATGAGCTAGAGCTATCCCAGGAAATGTCAGCTGTCCACAACGTATTTCATGTCTCTATGCTGAAGAAGCATACCCCAGATGCCACCCAGGTGATTGAGCCCCAGTCGGTACAGATCCGCGAAGACCTCAGCTATGATAGTCGGCCTATTCAGATAATAGACTGAGCAGTTAAGAAATTGCGGAACAAGAAAGTACCACTAGTCAAAGTCATTTGGCACAGTCACACAGCAGAAGAGGCAACTTGGGAGACATAAGCCAGCATGAGACAGAAGTACCCAGAATTATTCCAAGTTCGAGGATGAACTTTTTATAAGGTATGGGGGATTGTAACACCCGAAAATTCTCAAAACTATTTTAGAAATATTCTATAATTTTTCTGGAATTATTAGATATTTTTCCGGAATTTTCCGAATAGCGAAAGTAGCAAAAATTATTAGAAAAGTAAAATGGCTTAAGCGGGAATCGAACCCGGGACCTCTCGGGTCCGCTAAACCTTTAGTTAGCCTTAGTAACCGGTGAACCCAGCAGGGCCGTGCTGAAAGAGAAGGGAAACATTTATATTTAAGTTGGGCCTAGTTACTCACTTAATATAAATTAAAAACTTAAGTTGGTTTGGGTTATTTTATGTTGGTTCGGCAACTTTCCTCTCCTCACCCTATCTCACGCCGACCCCCTCTCCTCCTTCCTTCTCTCGGCGCCAACACCCAAGCAAGCCTAGGGTTTCATCCCTAGGGCCAAAGGAGTGCCTTCCGGTGACATCTCGGACACAAGGACGTTCCCCTCCGCGAGTAGAGCACGTGGACGTGAGCGAATCGTCGAGAAGTCGTCTCCACCGGAATTTCTAGCGATTAAATTTGTAAGAAATCTAGCACACAAGGTAAGAAACCCCTCACCTGCAATATAAGTAGCTCCGTTTGGTTTTATACGCACTAGTTTAGCTATATACTATTTTTATCGACGCATAGGGTGAATTTGACCCTCCTCGCAGATTTAGGGATTTAGTGAGTACTTCTAGATGGGCCGGACATGTATTCCCTCTTCAGGGGGGGTTCCTAGACGTTGTCGGGTGCCTAGAAGTGGTCTCCCTAATAGAGGGGAGAGTTGGGGCACACTAGGTGTTCGATAAAATAGCTAGTTAAGTTAAAATGCAAATTAGGCATTTTAATAGCTCAGTTAAATGTATTAGAAGCATTTAAATCAGTAAATCAGTTTATTTTAGCTTATATGGGACTACGGTTCAATGTGTGGGCTCCCACAGTCGCCTCTAGGTTCAGACAACCTAGCTCTAGGTTCAGATAACCTAGAAACAGCAAGTTAAAACAGTTAGCTATATTCAGTATTTTATTTTCAGTGGCACTGTACTGGATCAGATATCCATTGGGTTGGACTCCCACAGTCGTCCCTAGGTTTAGATAACCTAGTTAACCCTACTAAATTCGGGACTTGCAAACCCGGGTCTAGTTAGGGATGCGCGCACAGCAAGTACAGTTGCCGGGCCCAAACAGCATGATTATGTATTTTCACTTATTATGAATTAATTTTCAAAGCTCAAATTAGTTATGTTAGTTGAGTTGGAATTCAGTATCAGTTTGGCTACAGTTTAGCTTATTATATGTTCAGTTCAGTATCTTTATTGATTCATATGATTAGTTGTCATGCCATGATTGTATGCTTATATGCCATGCCATGTTTAGTTTATTCAGTATACTTAGCATATCTTTTCAAACAGCATGATTTAAAATCATAATTGCATCGTATGCATGTTTTAGTGAGGTAGATGGTTTCTTACTAAGCTTTTTAGCTTACAGATACTATTTTCCTTATACTGCAGATACAGGTAAAAGGAAAATGGACTAGCAGAGGAAGCTGGAGGCCAATGCAGAGATGGTGTGTGTGGCAGGAACTGGAATAAAAGATTCTTAGGGGACTTAGCAAGTTTAAACCATAAAACTCTTTAGTGTTTTACTTTCATGCACGTTTAGTTGTGTAATGCTATGAACCAGTGAACTATGTGTCATGTTAAGTTTAGAATACTAGTTTTATGTTATTAGAATGTTTCTCATGTAGTGTATAACTCATATGTGAGATTTTGGCACGCCCAAGTGCTGAAATCAGAGTTTCAGGCTGAAATCAGAGTTTCAGGCCGAAATCAGAACTCTGATCGGTCTACAGACCGATCAGAGAGTGGGTCGTGTCGCTAGATCGGTCAGCTGACCGATCCATGCGCGAACAGAGAGTTGGCCTCTGTTATGGATCGGTCAGCCGACCGATCCATTGTGCGAACAGAGAGCACCGACGCTCACTGATCGGTCAGCCGACCGATCAGTGAGCTACTGATCGGTCAAGCCGACCGATCAGGGTACTCCTGGATCGGTCGGTAGACCGATCCAGCCGCATACAGAGGCGAGGGAGCATATGGATCGGTCTGCCGACTGATCCAGAGAGTTTTCCCGTGCCAGTAATAAGCTGGATCGATCACGGGATCGATCCGACAGCCCAGTCGATCTATGGATCGATTGAAGTGCCTGATTACAGCTAGCAGGCCATCCGAGAGGCATATATTACCTTTCCTAACATGTGTATAACTCCTAGGTACACCTAGAACACTAAGTTAAACCTTACAACATTTAGTTCAGTAAAATTTTAGATTAGCCAGTTTTCATTCCGCATTAATAGTCCAGCACAGCATAACTGTAGCGACCGGCCTTGCAGCCTAGTCAGTAGGAGGCGGGGCGTTACAAGAATGCTTATATCTGTGCATCAATATGAGTCTGAGCGTTAAACACGTAATATACATCAATCAAGTCAAGTTTTCCTGCTCTAGTCAAATTTAACTGGACCAAATTAACTTAACTTGACTAACCATGTGAAAGTTGTTGCCTTGAAGGCAATCAGCAAGTAGCTAAAGGTTAGACAGTTGGTAAAGGATACTCAGTTTTCTGGTTAAGCATGTTTGATCTTTAGGGCTCTGATACCTCTTAAAGTCAATCTATTGAACTTAACTCATGCTTGGACTTTGTTGGAGTGTATACTTAAAAGTTTAGCTTTTGTACACATTTATTTTGAAATAAAGAATCAAATTGGTCAAATGTTTACATTTATTTGTTAAATGTAATTATTCAATTAATTTATATAATAGATAACATGGAGTGTGGAGTCACACTTAGAAGATCATGTTATCGTTTCTCTATAAATTATAAACAGTTGCTCACGACTAAGATGGAAAGGAACAAACCATCAGAATAGACGTAGTGTAATTAAGTATTAGTTTATCTTGACTAATAAATTACACTGATACACTTTAAGTGTATTGAGTAGGATCATTTAGGTAAGTTCTTTTTGTACTAACTTAGTAAAAGAACTAGACCTTAATTATTATGGAAGTGTGTGCTCTTAATCCTAATATAATAACAAGCATGTATATTTAATATTTATTTCTTTGACTTATGAAAGGGTGAGGTTTAACTCGATAAATCAATATGCCTGATAAGTTGGGAAATGATATTACTTATAATATGTGTTGTTAATTATAGAAGGAATGTATCCTAGTTATCTAGGTTGAGAATGTCCCCAAGAGGAGCTCATAAGGATTGCCATGTTAAACCCTGCAGGTGGACCTAGTCCAACATGACAATAAAGTTGAGTGGTACTACTCTTGGAGCTAGATATTAATTAAATGAGTTGTCAGTAACTCACTTAATTAGTGGACATTCGTAATCTTAAACACAGGGAGACTAACACACTCATGATAAGAAGGAGCCCATAATGTAATTTGGGATTGGTGTGGTAGTGCGGTAATAACTCTCTAGTGGAATGAGTTATTATCGATGAACTTGAGTTGTGTGTTCGGGGCGAGCACGGGATACTCAAGCTCATCGGAAGGCCAAAACCAATTTCTCCTCGAGGTCCCTGTTGTAGCCTTAATAAAGCCTCAAGTCCATCCAAAGAAAAGTCTATCTTGGTGTCCAAGAAGGGGCCGGTTCATTGCTTGGTGACCAAGCAATGACCGGCCACATATTCTCTAGAAATGGCCGGCCATTGCCTTGGGCAAGGGGGCAGGCCGCAATATTTAAATTAGGAAGGTTGTTTTTGAAGTTTTAATATTCCTCAGATATTTACAATTTGTAAAAAGAGAGATTTTAAAAATTTATAAAATTTTCCTAATTTAAATTAGGCCACAAGGTTTTAAAAGAGAGTTGTAAAATTTATAAAACTTTCTTTTAAAAAGAAATATTATTAGAGATGTTTTAAATTTTAAAACATGATTTTAAATTTTAAAACTTTCCTTTTAATATCCACATTAGAAAAAAAAAGAGAGTTTGTAAAATTTTATTAGAAGTTTTCTTCTTTTAAAATTTTATAAAATTTTTTTTTCTTTCTTTCCCTTTTAATAAGTGGTCGGCCACCTTGCTTGGTGCCCAAGCACGGGGCCGGTCAAATAATTAAACATCAATAAATAGTTGTTTAATTAATAAATCAATCTAGGATTGATTAATTAAAAGGAAAGAAAAAGAAAAAAAAGGAAATAGGAATGAGTCTAATTTTTTATAAAACTCTTTCCATAATTTTCCGTTGGGAAACTAATATAAAAAGGGGGGAAGGGGAGGCCTTGAATAACATAACAATTGATATTGTGTTGTTCGAAATCATCAAGTGGCCGACCCCTCTCCCTCTCTTCCCTTTGCTCTCTTTTGCTCCTTTGTGGTGGTGGTGGCCGAATTCTAGAGAAAGAGGAGAAGCTTTCCGGGTGGTGTTCGTCTTGGAGGATCGTCGCCCACACGATGTCCAAGAGGAGGCGAGAGATACGGCAGAAGATCTCGAGGTTTTTAGCATACAAGGAAGAGGTATAACTAGTATTTAATTTCTGCATCATACTAGTTAATTTTTCTTTGTATAAATACCAAATACAAGAGTCATTCGATTCTTGTTTTTCGAATTTAATTTCGATGTTGTGTTCATTTTGTTTTTTCCTTGTGATTTGATTGTTCCTTTTGGTTAACCTAGAGTTATATAAGGAAATTAAATATTAACTTTCCTTAAAAGGCTTTGTCTAGTCGGTGGTGGTTGCTCCCATATCCAAGAAGGCCAAGTGCCTCGCCATGCAGTACTAGAAGCCAATTTTGGAAACTAATATTTAATTGAATTTATAACCTAGGTGATTTGGATCAAACGTGTTAAGTTCTGCAGGAGATCCAAATCTAAATCTAAAAGAACATATAAGTTAAACTTGGAATCAAACGTGTTGAGTTCCTCAGGAGATACAAGTTTAACTTAAAAGGACACATGGTAGCTAGGAAAGGTTCAGATCACGTACAAAATTTTTGTACAGTGGAGCCATTGGGTTTTTCGAGTAGCAACCAACAAGTGGTATCAGAGCGAGGTTTTGCCTCTGTGTATTTGGTATTAGTTTAATTATGCACATGTCATACATAATTTAGGCAGGTTAATAGTAGGATGTGCTAACTTTGTGGATGCAGGATCCAACTGTTGGGGTTGCAAGGTTGCAAACATAGTCCCATATTAGAAACACATGGGAAAGATCATGAGTTTATAAGAGAAAAGATATCTCCATTAGTATGAGGCCTTTTGGGGAGAGCCCAAGAGCAAAACCATGAGGGCTTAGGCCCAAAGTGGACAATATCATGCTATTGTGGAGATATTTAAATTCTTTTCGATCCTATAATTGGTATCAAAGTCCAGACTGCCAGAAGGTTTAATCGCCGACTGTGCACAAGAGCTATGATCTGATTAAGCCATGTGGGTACAATATTGACCTCGAACAAAGAAAGTGGGGGCTCCTATGTTCGGATCAAGAGGACCAGACACCAGGCAGGAAGTCCTAGTAGGTCGGGTGGACCGAGGGACAGAAAGACCTGGTGGGTCGAGGATCGGACGTGGGAAGCCTATGGTCCTTTGTTTGAGGGGGGGATTGTTGGGGTTGCAAGGTTGCAAACATAGTCCCATATTAGAAACACATGGGAAAGATCATGCGTTTATAAGAGAAAAGATATCTCCATTAGTATGAGGCCTTTTGGGGAGAGCCCAAGAGCAAAACCATGAGGGCTTAGGCCCAAAGTGAAAAACAATATCATGCTATTGTGGAGATATTTAAATTATTTTCGATCCTACACCAACTATTATGGCTTATAGTTATTATGTGTGTGATTGGACCCTTGGATATGTCAAGGGCATTTATTATGTGTACATGATTGTATTATAAAATACAGCAGGAGATGTATTTAGTTTTATTAGGATTTTATTTTTTGATCTAGTTACATGTACATTCCGTTTATGGAATATAGGATCGATGGATGTAAATTTTTATTTTATGTTCCATCTAGTTCACATGTACATTCCTTCGAGGAATATAGGATCGAAAAATGTAAAATTCTATTTATGTCGCGGATCAAATCTTGCAAGGCGTGAAACCTTTTTGAGGACCAGAGACGCAGTGGAACAAGGGGCAAGATGGATGCGACAACTAGACCCGGTGGCAGTGGCCAAAGATGGCAGCAGCTAGGGTTGAGCAATAGATAAAAGCCATAATAGTTGAAAATTAGTTTTTCTATTTATTGCTTTTTATGCTGTGACTGTGTGTGCTTGTTAGTATGCATGTTTAGTAGGCTAGCATAGTCAAAATTCCTCACTTTAAATAACTAAGTGGGAGAGGGATTTATTTTTAAATAAATTCCACGGTCTCCATTATTGGTTTATAAGTGATGCAACAAGCTTGCGCGTTGGCTCTGAGTGCCTTAATTAAACTTCCATTCTGAGGATGACTATAGGAAGTTAATTAAGAGCGTGTGATCTTCCCCATCGGAAGGGGCACAATCTTATTAATGGACTTAGTGTCAAGTAATGGTACACACTTAGGCATGTCTAATAGTATCCTCCCCATCGGAGTCACTGCTATTATTCGTGTGACCAAAGTAAACCAACTATTAATTTTATTTGTCAAAAAGTTAGGTTGACAAGATAATAAAATTAATGGGTAAAACCCTCATTTTACAAATGTTGAATTTGTATACGTCCACACTATCGTGGCATACAAAATTCACGATGTTTTGAGGTGTTGGTTAATTTAAAATAGTATTGTTTGAGGAATCAATATTATTCTAAATTTAGAGTTCTGACCAAAAGTTATTTGTGATTCTTAGGATGACTTTCAACCCACTGGCCATCATACTAAAAGAGACTTACTGGTCCTAACTACATAGATTGGAAAAGGAACACGGACATTGTTCTTACTGACTATAAGAGGAATGCCCTTAAACACCTAGCAATGATTCTACCCGAGGAGATTCAATATCATAGTAAATGGGTAAAACCTGATGAGATGGCGCGGTGTTACAACTTGGCCGATGTCAAATGTATTGCAACATCGACATCCCAACAGTCTATGATATAATGAACAATCTCAAGGAACTCTTCGGACATCGATGCTAGGCAAGAGGCAATGAGAAACTGATGACAACCACCATGATGAGGGACTCCGTGAGGATCATATTCTCAAGATGATGGCTTACTTAAACGAGATACAAGTTCTTGGAGGAAATTGATGGGGAAACCCAGGTCGATATCATCCTCCAAACGCTACCTAGAAGTATTCATTGGCGGAACTTCTGACAGAACTTCAGGCAGCCGAAGGGTTGTTTCGTCAACATTCTCAAATTCACTATGTTGAAAATGATTCTACTTCTAAGCTAAAAGGCAAGAAGAAGAAGAAACAAAATGGCTCAGCAAAGAAGGTGAATAAACCTCAAGGTGCAGGACAAAATGCTGGAATAAAGAAGCCGAAGGGCAAGTGCTTTATTTGCAAGCAGACTGGACATTGGAAGGCGGACTGTCCTCGTAGGAAACAGAACAATAAAGGTATATCTCATACTCTAGTTGTTGAAACATGTTTAGTGGTGTTATCTACCAGCACCTGGTGTGTAGATATGGGAGCCACTGATCATGTTTGCAATTCCTTGCAAGGGTTCCAGGAAACCCGACGACTATCTGAAGGAGAGATTACCATCTACATGGACAATGCTACTAAGGTGGCGGCTGTTGCAGTGGGAGATGTCTACTTATCTTTTAATAGGAATAGAAATTTGGTTTTAAGAAATTGTCTTTATGTACCCAGTTTTAGAAAGAATTTAATTTCAGTTTCTAAACTGTTTTTGGATGGATATTCAGTTTCCTTTAGTAACGATGTAGTTATTAAGAGAAATAAAGTGATTATCTATTCTGGTGCATTAGTTGGCAATTTATATACTTTAAATCCAATTTCTCCTACAAAGCATAATATGAAAATTAATAACACATCTTCTAACTCAAATAAGAGAAAAGAACATTCGGAAATGAACCAAGCATATCTTTGGCATCTAAGGCTTGGTCATATTAACTTAAATAGGATTCAGAGGCTTATAGCCGATGGACTCTTGGGTTCATTAGAGTTGGAAAATTTTTCAACTTGTGAATCTTGCTTGGAAGGTAAAATGACCAAGAGGCCTTTTAAGGCCAAGGGGTATAGAGCCAAAGAAGTGTTAGAATTGGTTCATTCTGATTTGTGTGGTCCTATGTCTGTCCAGGCAAGATGTGGTTTTGAATATTTTATCTCTTTTATAGACGATTATTCAAGATATGGATACATTTACCTAATACGCCGCAAGTCTGAGTGCTTTGATAAGTTCAAAGAGTACAAGGCTGATGTGGAGAAACGTCTAGGTAAAAGTATCAAGACACTACGGTCTGATCGTGGTGGCGAATACCCCTTAGGAGAGTTTAGGAATTATTTATCAGAGGCCGGGATTCAATCCCAATTATCCGCACCTGGTACACCCCAACAGAATGGTGTGGCAGAACGAAGGAATAAGACTCTTATGGAGATGGTTAGATCGATGATGAGTTATTCAGAATTACCAAATTCGTTTTGGGGATACGCTCTGGAAACGACAGTGTACATTCTGAACTTAGTATCTTCTAAATCAGTTTCTTCTACTCCCACAGAATTGTGGAATGGGCGAAAGCCCAGTCTAAGACATTTTCGAATTTGGGGTAGTCCGGCATATGTGCTGAAACCAGATGCTGATAAGTTAGAATCTCGTACAGAAGTTCACGTGTTTATGGGGTATCCTAGAGGAACGAAAGGTGGTTTATTTTATAGTCCTAAAGACCAGAAGGTCATTGTTAGCACCAATGCCCAGTTTTTAGAAGAAGACTATATAATGGATCACTAGTCCAGTAGTAAAATTGTTCTAGAAGAACTTAGAGAGGACACGTCTACTTAAGAACAAGATGAAGTACCACAAGAGACCACACATGATACACAACCATAGACAGTGCCTCGTCGTAGTGGTAAGCAACCTGATAGATTCATGTTTTGGGAGAGTCTTGGACTTATCTCGGGTAAACATGAACCCGATCCCGAACATATGACGAAGCACTCCAGATATAGGATCTTGGCAAAAGGCAATGAATTCAAATAGAGTCTATGTACTCTAATAAGGTCTAGGAGCTTGTAGAACTACCCGATGGTGTAAAAGCCGTTGGATGTAAGTGGATCTACAAAAGGAAAAGAGGGACAGACGGAAGGTAGAAACCTTCAAAGCTAGGCTTGTTGCGAAAGGGTACACTCAGAAAGAGGGAATCGATTATGAGGAGACCTTTTCACCGGTAGCTATGCTTAAGTCTATCCGGATACTCTTATCCATTGCTACTCATATGAATTATGAGATTTGGCAAATGGATGTCAAGACGACTTTCCTTAATGGAAGTCTTGAAGAGAACATCCATATGAAGCAACCAGAAGGGTTCATTGAAAAGGCAAAGAGCATCTAGTGTGCAAGCTCAATCGGTCCATTTATGGACTGAAGCAAGCTTCAAGGTCTTGGAACATCCGGTTTAATGAAGTAATCCAGTCATATGGATTTATTCAGTGTCCGGATGAGTCTTGTGTATACAAGAAGTGTAACGGAAACGTGGTGGTATTTCTTGTACTATACGTAGATGATATTTTGTTAATTGGCAATAATGTCAAGGTATTATCGGACGTAAGGGTATGGTTGTCCAAACAATTTGATATGAAGGACTTAGGAGAATGTGCACACATCCTTGGGATCAAAGTTATAAGAGATCGCAAGAAAAGAATGTTGTGTCTGTCCCAAGCTTCATATATAGATACAATCCTTGCTCGTTTTAGCATGCAGGATTCCAAGAAAGGTTTCTTACCTTTTAGGCATGGAGTAGCTCTATCTAAAGAGATATCTCCGAAGACATCAAAGGAGATAGAGGACATGAAAGTAGTTCCTTATGCTTCGACTGTAGGAAGCCTAATGTATGCAATGCTATGTACGAGACCTGATATCTGTTTTACTGTGGGCATGGTTAGCAGATATCAGAGTAACCCTGGACAAGGACATTGGACTGTGGTAAAGCATATATTAAAGTACCTGAGAAGGACTAGAGATTATATGCTAGTTTACCAAGCAGATGATTTGCTCCCTGTGTGTTACACGGATTCAGATTTCCAATCAGATAGGAGCAACAATAAGTCTACATCAGGCTATGTGTTTACTTTAGGAGGTGGAGCCATTGCATGGAGGAGTGTTAAACAGAAATGCGTTTCGGACTCAACCATGGAAGCTGAATATGTAGCAGCCTCTGAGGCGGTTAAAGAAGCAGTATGGCTCAGGAACTTTCTAATGGACTTAGATGTGATTCCTGGTTTGCCCAAAATCATCACAATTTATTGTGATAATAGTGGTGCAGTTGCAAACTCGAAGGAACCATGAGCCCATAAGGCAAGTAAACATATAGAGCGCAAGTACCACCTGATACGAGACATCGTCAAGCGAGGAGAAGTTGTCGTCGCCAAGATAGCATCAGCAGATAACCTGGCAGATCCTTTCACTAAGGCCCTTCCGGCGAAAGCTTTTGATCGACATGTGGAGGGGATGGGAATCAGATGTATGACAACAGATATAGAAGCTTAGACTTTTAGTATAAGTGGGAGATTGTTGGAGTGTATACTTAAAAGTTTAGCTTTTGTACACATTTATTTTGAAATAAAGAATCACATTGGTCAAATGTTTACATTTATTTGTTAAATATAATTGTTCAATTAATTTATATAGTAGATAACATGGAGTGTGGAGTCACACTTAGAAGATCATGTTGTCGGCTCTCTATAAATTATAAACAGTTGCTCACGACTAAGATGGAAAGGAACAAACCATCAGAATAGACGTAGTGTAATTAAGTATTAGTTTATCTTGACTAATAAATTACACTGATACACTTTAAGTGTATTGAGTAGGATCATTTAGGTAAGTTCTTTTTGTACTGACTTAGTAAAAGAACTAGACCTTAGTTATTATGGAAGTGTGTACTCTTAATCCTAATATAATAACAAGCATGTATATTTAATATTTATTTCTTTGACTTATCAAAGGGTGAGGTTTAGCTCGATAAATCAATATGCCCGATAAGTTGGGAAATGATATTACTTATAGTATGTGTTGTTGATTATAGAAGGAATCTGTGTCCTAGTTATCTAGGTTGAGAATGTCCCCAAGAGGAGCTCATAAGGATTGCCATGTTAAACCCTGCAGGTGGACCTAGTCCAACATGAAAATAAAGTTGAGTGGTACTACTCTTGGAGCTAGATATTAATTAAATTAGTTGTCAGTAACTCACTTAATTAGTGGACATTCGTAATCTTAAACACAGGGAGACTAACACACTCATGATAAGAAGGAGCTCATAATGTAATTTGGGATTGGTGCGGTAGTGCGGTAATAACTCTCTATTGGAATGAGTTATTATCGATGAACTTGAGTTATGTGTTCGAGGCGAGCACGGGATACTCAAGCTCATCGGAAGGCCAAAACCAATTTCTCCTCTAGGTCCCTGTTGTAGCCTCAATAAAGCCTCAAGTCCATCCAAAGAAAAGCCTATCTTGGTGTCCAAGAAGGGGTCGGTTCATTGCTTGGTGACCAAGCAATGGCCGGCCACATATTCTCTAGAAATGGTCGGCCCTTGCCTTGGGCAAGGGGGCCGACCGCAATATTTAAATTAGGAAGGTTATTTTTGAATTTTTAAAATTCCTCAGATATTTACAATTTGTAAAAAGAGAGATTTTAAAAATTTATAAAATTTTCCTAATTTAAATTAGGCCACAAGGTTTTAAAAGAGAGTTGTAAAATTTATAAAACTTTCTTTTAAAAAGAAATATTATTAGAGATGTTTTAAATTTTAAACCTTGGTTTTAAATTTTAAAACTTTCCTTTTAATATCCACATTAGAAAAAAAAGAGAGAGTTTGTAAAATTTTATTAGAAGTTTTCTTCTTTTAAAATTTTATAAAATTTTTTTTCTTTCTTTCCCTTTTAATAAGTGGTCGGCCACCTTGCTTGGTGCCCAAGCAAGGGGCCGGTCAAATAATTAAACATCAACAAATAGTTGTTTAATTAATAAATCAATCTAGGATTGATTAATTAAAAGGAAAGAAAAAGAAAAAAAGGAAATAGGAATGAGTCTAATTTTTTATAAAACTCTTTCCATAATTTTCCCTTGGGAAACTAATATAAAAAGAGGGGAAGGGGAGGCCTTGAATAACATAACAATTGATATTGTGTTGTTGGAGATCATCAAGTGGTCGGCCCCTCTCCCTCTCTTCCCTTTGCTCTCTTTTGCTCCTTTGTGGTGGTGGTGGTGGCCGAATTCTAGAGAAAGAGGAGAAGCTTTCCGGGTGGTGTTCGTCTTGGAGGATCGTCGCCCACACGACGTCCAAGAGGAGGCGAGGGATACGACAGAAGATCTCGAGGTTTTTAGCATACAAGGAAGAGGTACAACTAGTATTTAATTTCCGCATCATACTAGTTAATTTTTCTTTGTATAAATACCAAATACAAGAGGCATTCGATTCTTGTTTTTCGAATTTAATTTCGATGTTGTGTTCTTTTTCTTTTTTCCTTGTGATTTGATTGTTCCTTTTGGTTAACCTAGAGTTATATAAGGAAATTAAATATTAACTTTCCTTAAAAGGCTTTGTCTAGTCGGTGGTGGTTGCTCCCATATCCAAGAAGGCCAAGTGCTTCGCCATGCAGTACTGGAAGCCAATTTTGGAAACTAATATTTAATTGAATTTATAACCTAGGTGATTTGGATCAAACGTGTTAAGTTCCGCAGGAGATCTAAATCTAAACCTAAAAGAACATATAAGTTAAACTTGGAATCAAACGTGTTAAGTTCCGCAGGAGATACAAGTTTAACTTAAAAGGACACATGGTAGCTAGGAAAGGTTCAGATCACGTACAAAATTTTTGTACAGTGGAGCCATTGGGTTTTCCGAGTAGCAACCAACAGACTTAAGGACCAACTGACTTTGAATAAATAACCTAAACCAAATTTTTAGCTACTCTACTCCCTCCCTGTCCTAAAATTTAAATAAGTATTGTTTAAAATCAAGCTAATTTTTTTTTTTTAACCTGAAGCTTTCAAAATTCAATACTTGCAAAGAGCTAAGCTAAGCTCCAATCTTCATTTTTGCTTATTTTTGATATATGACAAAGGGGGAGAGTAGCAAATTCAAGTAATTGTAAAATTCAAATTTAAAATAATGAATATTAAAGGGGGAGTAACAGTTAAGGGGGAGCCTACTTGGTGCTATACTTTAAATACATAGAGTTTACTTTAGCAAATTTGCTAAGCTTACCGTAAATGTTTTCATCTATTCATTATTTGATATCTGTTTAATTAAATTTGAATTTGAGTTGCCATAATAAAAAATGGGGAGATTGTTGATGCGGGAAGCATCCGACGATCGAACTCGTGTTTTGATAATGACAAAGGATTCAAAGTTAAGGTGTTTTGTGATCTAACAAGTCTGCTTGAGTATTTCAGGAAAGTCCTAGCTGCGGTTAGGCAAAGGGAAAACCCTAGGGGGTGGGAACCCTAGATCATAGGGGGTGGTAACCCTATGCGGAAAGTCTTGGCAGGTCGATGGTTTCAGGCAAAAGTCCTAGGGGGTGGTAACCCTAGGTGGAAAGTCCGGGTGTCGCGAACCAGGTGTAAGACTGGACTAGCCGGGAAGCGGATGTCCAGCAGAAAGTCCGGAAGCGTCGAGTGCTGAGCAAAAGTCCAGTCGATCTGGAGGATCGCACTGGTAGCAGGTAAATCTCCTGAGTGGAGTAGGTGAGGACGCGTTCCCCGTAGAGGGAACAGTAGGCGTCGGGTCGACCTAGGATTTCCGGACGGAAATCCGAAGTCAGACCCGGATAGTCTGATGACTATCGATAATATTTTGTTACCTTATTTATGACTTTATGTGCTAACTTTGTGTTGCAGAATATTGTTTGGGACTAACATGTCTTGCAGGTACAAAATAATAAAGTCTTCCCTCGGATGAACAGTGTCCAAGGCGCCTCCATGGAGCTTGGAGGCACCTCGGGTGCAAAGCTGGAGCTGGCTGCGAAACACCTTGGGAGGCGCCTTGAAGGAGTCATAAGGCGCCTTGGAAGGCGCTTGAATGGGGCATAAGGCGCCTTGAGCAGATGAACTTCGACCAGTTCAAGCTTGATCCACGCGGGTGACTCGGCAGTATGGAGGCGCCTTCGGAGGCTTCCAAGGTGCCTTGAACACCCTTTATAAGGGGGTTTCGAGCAGCACCTCAATTCATCTGATTACAAGTGATTCTATTGCCACGTGCTACTCCAAAAGACGTTTCGAAGTGCTGCTACTCGTGCCCGACGACCCAGAGCTCTGAGATCTCATTTTCCGTCGTCGGTATAGATTTATTTAACGCACTTATTGTAATACTTAGTTTGTAATAATTGTGCTTATAGTTGTTGCCCATCGAAAGCGATCACGGATCACGGGCCTTCGAGTAGGAGTCGTCACAGGCTCCGAACGAAGTAAAATTCTTCGTGTCTGTGTTTCATTATTTCATTTCCGCTGCTTTAATTTCTCAACGAATCTTTTTTAAGATTCTGATAATCGAACACAATAGCCGCGAGCGCTATTCACCCCCCCCTCTAGCGCGTTTCGATCCAACAAATCCAACATATTCCCTAATTTTTTTATAAGCACCTTGTCAAAGGCAGGCGGTCAAATTTAGTCAGACAAAACATATGCTCAAGTAGCTTCAGATGAGTTTGAAAAAATAAACACACTGCCTTCTAGTCTTATTCATAGGCCCAATTACTTAACTTTGGCCCAGCTTAAAGCAAAGGCTATTGAAACTTCATAACAAAGGGCTTCAGAATCAATGCTTTTGGGTTTCCCTACTACTATCCCAGAAGACATATCCATATATGTTCGAAGTATGGCAAAAAGATCTACTTTTCAAACGTTCCTTGACTTATGTGAAATACTTAAGGCCTTCCATAAAATCCCTCTTAAAGGTATGACAATTGTCTATGAAGCTAAATTCAATTATAAACTGAAATTTCAAAAGCTCTCCAAAGCTTGTGTAAATTCAAAAAAAAATATGGTTGTCCATGCCAACTAATTTACTCCTTTAGAAAAGCAAATATTGACTTTGAAAAATATGTATCAAAAAACTTTAGAGGAAGGCTTATTTCTCCATTTACTTTAATGGATTATGAACTTCTATACAAATTTTGGGTGCATGACTTGGATTCCGTTAAAGACATCCTAAAGAAATTGATTAGCATTATAGCTCATGCTCTTGAAGAAGAATAAACATTTGTTATTTGCACTTTTGAAAGTATAAGTACTTTGGGTAAGTTTTGATATGATCAACTAGGTTAGGTTAGGCTCTACAGTTTAATGCCTTGAGTCTAAGTGTGCAAGGACTTAGGAACACAAGAAATTGAGCGAAAGACTCAACAACTGAGAAGGATGGCATGGGAAGCTAGTCGACAGGCTCAGTGTATCCGAGAGACAAGGAGTTGTGAAAGAGTACACCAGCGGACGAGAATGATGTGCATGGCCTTTCGAGGGATGAGAAGCTATAGAAGAGTACATCGCAGATGAGAAGGATGTGTGTGGCTCTTCCGAGGGACGAGAAGTCAGGAGGAAGACTGCTCGAGGAGAAGGTCAGAGTTGGGTTCAGGTAAGCTCAACTTTGGAAGGCTAGAGAATCACCTAAGCAATCAGATAGAAAATCAGTCAACCTAGAAGTTGATCGAGTCCAAGTGCCCAAATCAGGTCTAGGAGGTTAAACTTTGACTCAAATTACACATTAACTTTACTTAACTTTATTTAATAACTTTAACAAATTCAACTCTGAATTAATATTGACTCTAAACTTAATTAATCCTGATTTAACGTAACTTAAGTTAAATCTAATTGAAACTTAAAAATGAAGTAAATGAAAAACTAAATTAAAACTAATACTAGTCAATTAACTCAAACAATTGATATAATATTTAAAGTGTTTTAATGAAATAAGTATAATATTACTAAATTAACTTAAGTTAATCAATAAACTTGTGATAAAGATTAACACTATTACTGAGTTAGTAATAAATAATTGCATTTAACTTGAAACTTAATTTTAACCTAATTAATTTAATCCAAGGTTAATTTTTTTAAGAATAATTGATTGATGATTAATTTAAATAATTAATTATACTTAAATGAATAACTATAATAAGTATGGAGAAATACTTATGTAAATAATATATTTGCTAAACATAAATATTATTGACTCTAATTCCCCTCAACACTCATGTAAAACTTCTTATGTATAACAAAGATAATCAGAAGGTGGTAAGCTAAGGCCTTGAAATTTAGCATACCCAAACCTTAGTACGAATTAAGGAGGAGTGTTAAATTAAAGGCGAATGTTAACTTAAGGGAGAGGGTATTTGAAAACTATTTTTAAATATATTATCTTTTTAAAAAGTTTTTGTGTTATCTTCGTAACAAATATCTTAAAACTTAAATCTTTGTTTACTGTCTTGTCTTTAAAGTTTTCAAAGAATATAGTTGAAAAATTGCTTTGAAAGATGTTTTAAAAATACTTGCATCATCTGAAAAGTTTGTTTTCAAAACCATATTTCAAATTTATTTTGAAAATTACTTTAAAAACTTTTTTTGAAAGTTACCTTGAAAATGTTCTGCAAAAATACTTTGAAAATTATTTTGAAAAATAGCTTTAAAATATTTAGAAAAGTTATTATATCTAAAAAATTACTTTTGAAATGTTTGAAGAATTACGTGCAAAATTCTCATAACAATTATCTTTGAAAAAGTTAAACATTTCAAAATATTTTTCCTGGTAATTTATTTCTCAATATTTTTTGTTGCAAAATTAGTATATACTATCATTTGAATACTATTGTATAAATTATTTTTTAAATATTTAATCCTCCCTAAAATGAACGTGAGTTTTTCCCTTTGTAAAGTTTTTTTTTAAAAAAACATTACTTGCAAAATTTTCTTTGAAAAGATAAGCACTTTTAGTTAAAATAGTCGGTTTTCAAACACTCATTTTCAAAGTACTTGACATCATTGTTTGAAAAACTAAGGGTGTGTTTGGTTTGCACCGTTTTCATTTTCAATTTTTAGAAAACACGTGTTTTCTAGAAAATAGAAAATGACTTTTTGTCATTCTCTGTTTTTCTAGAAAACGTAAGCTATTTTTTTTAGAAAACAAGAACAAAAAACGCAAACCAAACACCATTTTTCAGAAAACGCGTGTTTTCCAGAAAATGAAAATGAAAACGGTGCAAACTAAATGCACCCTAAGTTTGTAAAGTGCTTTTTGCTAAACCTTTATTATTTATGCTTCATGTATTAATTTTTTTTTTATGTATGCCAAGGGGGAGGATAGTGGGTTAAGTGAAAAAAATTGAGAAAAATCAAAATCAAATCATGTTAACTCACTTTGTTCAAAATTTTAATGTTTGCTTAATTGCATTTGTTTTCCTAACTTTAATCTAAATTGTCATTACATCAAAAAGGGAGAAATTGTTAGTGCAGGTTGTACTAATAATCTGGTTTTGATATATGACAAATAGGTTAAAGTTAGATGTGATATTTGTCTTACCTTTCTACCAAGTGTGCAGGAGTTGACTAGAATGAAGGACCTGCCACTAGGTTGAAATCCAGCTAGATCCATGGGATCCGATAGCTGGTGTCAAGTCCAGATAGGTTCGCGAGGCTCGATATCTGGCAAGAAGTCCGGTTGGATCCACAGGACCTGACAACCGGCCAAAGTCTAGTTAGGCCTGCGGACCTAACAACTGGTGAGAAGACCTGGTGGGTCAAAGGCAAGTCAAGCGACTACAATTGGTAAGTGGAGGTAAGCAACTGGCGGAGAGATCTAGTGAAGACACGTTCCCCGTTGAGAAACTGTAGGAGTCAGTCCAACTTAGGTCCATTTGGAAAACCTAAGCTGAGACCTTGACTAGATCCTGGTCTCAAGGAGATAGGATCTAATTACTACTCACATTTTATTATCTTGTGCTAACTCTGTTTGCAGGTTAAATATATTTTATGTTGCTTGAACTAATCCTTTTCTATAGGGAAGAAGATGCTAAGAAAAGGGGAGTTCAGGCACCTAGAAGGGATTGGGCGCCCAGAGCTAGTCTGGGCACCCGTATCAGTCTCGCCTAGGCGAATGTCGTGGGCACCCGGACGGTCCAAGTGCCCAGAATCGGTTCAGGTGCCCGGATCCAAAATTGTTAGTATTAGCCCTAGTACCAATTATGAGATGATTGTAAAGGGCTCACTTTGTATCATATATCATTATTAATAAAAGTCAAAGTTGGTTGTTATATTTATTTCAGTTTAGTGCCGATTGAATAAGTATAATAATGTCCTTGGGTAGTAGGTTCTTATCTACAGCATATCAATTGGTTGAATTGATAGTGAGATATTGTAGATATACATAGAATACTACTCTTAACTATAACTAGTCGAGCATTAATATACAAGAAAAATATTAATGCGTTGAGACTAGCATGTAGGTTAACGGATGACTTAATCTCACAAGTCATGGATATGAGATATCAGGTTGACACATGGGTATATATTAGAGAATATGTATTGAATGATCCGCCATGAGAATGTTTTATGGATCATTATATGAGTGTCATAAACATTCTCATGTGACTATTGGTATGAATAGTCTTTAGACCTGAAGTCGCTACAGTTTCCTACATAAGGAGTTGTGTACTTTCGTATCAGTAAACGTCACCTGTAACAGGGTGGACAATAAAGTCGATCACTGGGTATGTAATGAATTATGCGGAGGGATGTGAGTGATGTAGATGGGATCTATCCCTTCCATATGACAGAAGCGATATTTGTGGGCCCCTTGATTAGTAGGATATAAGAAAGCATGGCCATGCGCAAATGAGTCAATATGAGATATTGAGCTTATTTGATTGAGTGTGTCTACTTAGAGATCAAGAAACACAAAGGTTGATAAGAGGATGACACGGTCTATGCCTCATTGATCAATTTAGATATCAAGGATAGAGGGACAAAGTCATACAAGATAATAGTCACGAACAGGTTAGGTAGGATCTCGATTTTCTCGTCACTTGGGTAGCAATGATGCCTTGCTAGATGTCACTCATTGCTTATGTATCTAAATGTTGATTTGGGTACATTGCCAACGTTACGAGAACCTATTGGGTCACACACAAAGAATAAGTAGATTTGGAGATGAGTTCATATGATGAATCATTGGATTAAGTCTTATCCGAATTGGACTTATTGAGTTAGACTCAATTGGATCTAATTGTTGGATTAAGTCCAATTCAAACTAGACTCAAGGAGTCAATTCAAATTAATGAAATGTGATTCATTGAATTTGAAATTGCATGAGATTAATTGAGTAAGACTTGATTAAATTAGACTTGAGTAAGACTCAAGTGAATTAGACTTGAGTTAGACTCAAGTGAGGAGACTTGAGTTAGACTCAAGTGAGGATTAATGGAGAGATTTATTGAATTTCAAAATTCAATGATTCATTTCATTCAATTTTTGAAATTGAATTTGAAATGAGGAGTTTCAAGTGTGGCCCTTAATGGAGTGTAAATGCTCATTAAGACTATTAATGTTAATTAAGTGTTTTCATTGGATGAAAATACTTAAACAATTTTCTCTTCATTTTTGAGATAGTTCTTCATTCTCCTTGCTCTTCTCCTCTCTTGGCCGAAATCCTTTCTCTAGGTTGCTAGCACAACCTATCTCCATTTTGTGAGTTTGTGAGACAAACAAACACTTGTTCGTGTGGATACCATAGAGGCGCGAACGTGAGATCGTGTTGTGATCCGAGCTGTCGGGAGATTGTGTGCACACACCAAAGGTATAACCTCTTATAATCTTATGAGAAACTTAGTATATTTTTCTTTCCCTTTGCATGGATCTCCTGGAAGGAACTAGATGGTTTCCGTTGCACATAAGCGTGTTTAGTGCTCTAGTTCCTTACAAAAATCTCATCTAGAAGTCGATGTGGAGCACGTTGACTAGCTAAGCCATGTGGTCTAGGTGCCCGGAGGGGTTCCAGGTGCTCGGAATGAGCCTATTTAAAGGCCTTCGACTAGGATCTTAAGACAACAACTACTATAAGTTTCTCTCTTGCATGCTACTCTGAAAAGACTCTGACAACATCGAAAGGCTGCTCCAAAGTTCATAGAACGAGAGACTGTATTTTGTTTCCTTTCTGCTTGTCGGTAATTTTTATTTCCAGTTCTTGTATTCAACTCTTATAACACTTTCTGCAAACTGATAGTGATTATCCAACGAAAGCACTCGACGAGTGCAGACCTTGGAGTAGAAGTCATTGAAGGCTCTAAACCAAGTAAAACTTGGTTTATTAGCATTATTTTTTATTCTTCCTCTACGTACTTGTTTTAATTCGCTCGTAATTTTTATCAAAGAATGCTGTTTACCCATTCTAGCGTCTTTCTGATCCTACAGGGTCGAGTATAAATTTGTGCATACATGAGACTCCCTACTACTGACACTGCTATAACCTGAACTTATCACCTCTTGACACCGGTATGTCACCAGGTGTACAGTTGTCACACCCCGGGGGAGTCTCTGTCCAAAGAAATTTCTGCAGCATCTCCCCTGTACGAGTGACAATTTGAGACATATCTACAATGCCCTCAGGGTCACATATACCTCGGTCAACACGGCCGGAATAATAACAATAAAATAACTAAACAACCACGCAATTATATATGTAGCAGCCCACTCGGTTGTACTAAAACCAAAACACAGCGAAAAATGATAGAAAACTAAAATACAAACCAAAACATAAGACTGCTAGCCGGCTAGGCTTACACAACCATCAAACAACACAAGACCACATAACAACACTCCAACGCTAAAACCATAATATAGAATGCTAAGTACTCTTAATACATAAAACAAACAAAACATAAATGAAACCGGTAAGTCTTCTGATGTGACGTGGGGACCGACAGACAAGATACTCCAAACGACTCCATAAACAATCTTGTACCTGAAAAAGATAGTATCCACAGGGGTGAATTCAACAACTCAGCGAATACCAACAGACATGCCTAGTAAGATATATCTAACAGCAATAAACATGGAATACAACTTCCTAATCATACATAGGAAAATGCAAATATGAAAGGTAACTGAAAAAGCTGTACTCACCAGGTCCTCCTATCCAGAACAAAAGAGTCGTCAAACCAGATACACAATATGCCTCCTGTATGCATGTCAAACAAATGTATCCACCAAAATGCAGCATATAAGTGCAGCAAACACAAGTAAATAAATGCAATAAATGTATATGATGCCAATGCAGGTCCTGGTCACCCTTGACGCCAGTTAGCCATCTCACACACGATGGTGAGACTGAGTGGGTAGGGCTGTGACAACCGTGCACTCTGACGTCACTGCTCCTGATGAGTGACTGAGTGGATGGGATGCTGTCGGAGTACACCTATCCTCATACCCCAAATCAAAAGTGGGGGAGCGCAATGCTCTCATCTCCCGGTACACGATGACGGGGAGAGATCTCGGCGTGCTACCATGCTGCAGTCACACTACCCATGAGCAGACCAACGGAGCACCACCGAGCAAATCTGACGTGCTACCACGATACGTTCGCTACCCATGAGCGTCCAGCGGAGCACCGACAGAGATGAAACTAGCGATGTGCTCAACAATAATAGAGCAGACTATCGCACAGCATGCAATCATGCGAATGGTGCATGACACTAATCATGACAATATCTTGAACAGTATGACAATATCCATATATATATAAAATGTGTGCCCTAGCATCAATGGTCAGATCCGAAGATCTAAGGTACATAAATCAGGCATGATATAGATAAAAACCTAGGTATTAGAAAATCTAGACACACATGGCAGAAAATAAAATCCAGAACCTTGTCCTAACCTCAGTAAAATATGGTATGTCACTTACTCTAGGAACTAAGGTACTCATGGCAAAAATCACGAGGCGTAAACACAGATACATAACAAGCGACAAACAAAACATGCTATGGGTATCAAACAGTGACATACCAAAGGCAAACATGATCATTGCTTGTAGCTATAAAATATTATGCATATCCAATTGACAATATCATAAAAGATAAGTCAAGAGGTACCCGCCTCCAATAGAAAAGTCCAAATCCGTCCAAATCTGACTTCGAGATGCTCGTCTCGCGTCAAAGTCCTGTAATACATGATATCCAGATTTAGCTAATTACATATAAATAAATTAGCTAAATCAAATCCTCGAGAAGCTAACTTTAATCTAAATCCAATTATAAACCCTAATTGGATCATCTAACTCCTCAATCATCCCTGTTTAATCCAAGACATGAATCAATAACCATGATCTACGTCTAAGATCATGTATCAACTAGTAATCCAATTTATCCCTAATTCCATACCTCAATTTCACAGCCAAAAAGATTACTGCCGGAAGGATGTCCTGCCGAAACCAAGGTGAGCTGCTAGATCAAAGAGCAACCCACAACACACTATACCTCTGCCTTACAGCCCTCCACAACCAATGATCGTTATTGCTGGAACAAGAACCGAGCCGCTGCTGGAAACCAAAAACGCTAATCAGCAATTTCCCTTCCAAACCAAGTACCTAAATCAAAACTATACAGCAAGATTGATACTCAATCATCAATTAGGTGTAGGCCACTTACCTCCCAGGTCACTGCTATCGTCGTCAAACGCTGCCCTTAACCAGATTTGTAGCTACGACAAACAGGGAGCGATGCGGTTGCTGGGAGAATAGATCCAGATGAACAGGGAGCAATTCTGGCTGCTGGAAGAAAACCCCAAGTCCAGTGGTCGTCACCAAGAAGAGCAGCCGAGGCCAGAAAAATCCGATTGTCGGAAGAATAGAAAGGGGGAGGCAGTCGGCGGTCTAGGGCATAGGGAAGAGATGGCGGCTGTGGACCCAGATCTATAGCATGACTCTGCCCTTGGTCGAAGATTTGCGCCGGTGATCGTAAATCGGAGCTCGGGCAAAGGGAAGATGGCTGCCGACGCTAGGGCAGAGAAGAAGGATCGGGAGCCAGTGGAGCCGCACACGATCAACAGGGAAACTAAGTGGTGACCAACGACTGGGCTCGGTTCCGCCGGTGCTGTGATAGTGGCGGCGTCGTCCAGCGAATGGGAGCAGTAGCGCAAAGGGAAGTAGGGAACACGGCGCACACTACTCCGTGCGGCGTCGGCTGTGCTCCGTGCAGGAGAAGGCTCGTCCGACGACAAAAATCTAGGGCATGTGGAAGGAGTGGCCGGTGAGAGTAGCGGCAGTGAGTGGAGAAGAGAAGAAAAAGGAGAGGAGGTGAGGAACCACCTCGAGCGGTTAGGGCATGGAAGGTAACGGCTCGGCGCAAGGAAGGGAAGGAGAAAGGCACAGTAACGGGAGAAAAAGAATAAGAAAAAGGAAATAGGAAAAGAAAATAAATAAATAAAACTTTTACTCGTTTAAAGGGGTAGCCTAAACAGGCTTTCCTAGGGCCCGATATTTATCCCCGTAAACTCGTCCATACGAGCTCCGAAAAATTCTCGAAAATTTTTCTAAAAATTCTAGAAAATTCCCTTATCATTATTCGCCATTTTTCAATATTTTACAACAGTTCTGCATACCATATCTTATAAGAACCTTTTCAATATAGGTCTGCTGTGAACGTCCAAGAATGTCTCTTAAATGATCACAATAGATCTGTTTACCTAAAACAAAGGATGCTTCACCAAGATCTTTCATTTCAAAATTACCAGATAGAAATGACTTGATTTGTAGCAGCATACCCTTATTATTGCTGGCAAGAAATATATCGTCCACATATAAAATAAGTATAACAAACTTGCTCTCACTGAACTTGACATATATGTACTGATCAATGAGGTTCTCTTTAAATCCAAATTAGGTAACCACTTGATTAAATTTCTAGTACCACTGACAGGATGCTTGTTTTAAACCATAAATGGACTTCTTTAATCTACATACTAGGTGTTTTGTGTCCTTAAACTCAAAGTTCTATGGTTGCACCAGATATATAGACTTCTCTATGTCTTCATTGAGGAATGTAATCTTTACATCCATTTGATGTAGCTCCAAATCATAATGACCTATAAGTATCATGATTACTCTAAGAGAGTCTTTCGTCAACACAGGTGAGAAAGTTTCCTTGTAATCAATATCTTCTTTCTGAGTGGATCCTTTGGTAATAAGATGAGCTTTATACTTTTTGACATTGCCCCTCGAATACCACTTAGTTTTAAATATCCATTTACAACCAATGGACTTCTTATCTTTAGGTTATTTGACATGTTTCAAAACATCATTGTCTGTCATAGACTTTAACTCTTCTTGCATGGTATTAATCCACCTTCAGGGTTAGAGCATTGTTTGACTTCTTAAAAAGATGTAGGATTATTTTCCAACCCTATGTTAAAATCATACTCTTGGAGATAAATATAATCACATGAATTCATGGTTCTCCATTCCCTTATGGATCACCTTAAAATCACTTATATTTGAGGTGGTTGAGATACTTGCTCATCAATATGAGGCAATACTTTAATTTCAATGGAAAACTCCTCCAATTGCATTGAATATGTCATATAAATATCTTGATTCACTATGCTCATTGGATGTGTGATGCCCATAATGTGCAGTATGGTAACCACATCGCTACTTATCACACTAGTAGTGACTATAGGAGGATTGTCAATGTATTCCTCAAAAGATACTTCCCTGACCTTATCACTCCCACTGTACTCAATGAACTTGACATTCCCCCTTTTTGAAGAAGGATCTATTAGATGGATCATAAAATTTATACCCTCTTGACTTCTCAAAGTAATCTACAAAATTATAACTAACTGCTCTTGAGTCCAGTTTCCTTTCATTAGGCCTATAAGGCCTAACTTTAGCTGGACAACCCTAGACGTGAAAATGCCTAAGGCTAACTAGGCTTCCTACCTATCCACATTTTGAATGGGGTTTTAGTTATTGCCTTACTAGGTGCTCTATTGAATAGGTAAACTGTAGTCTTGAGTGATTTACCCTATAAAGACTTCAGTAGAGAAGTAAAAGCCATCATAGTTCTTACCATATCTTTTATGGTACGATTGTATCATTCCGCTACACCCTTTTGACTAGGAGTACTAGACATGTTATACTGAGATACAATCCCACACTCGGTAAGGTAATTCATAAAAGGTCCTAGATGTTGTTCACTTGATCCATCATATTGACCGTAATATTCACCTCCACTGTTGGATCGAATGACTTTAATTTTCTTACCTAGTTGAAGTTCAACTTTAGCTTTGAAAATTTTGAACATGTCCAAAGATTACGGCTTCTCATGAATAAGGTACAGATAGCCAAATTTAGAATAGTTGTCTATGAAGAAAATAAAATATGTGTGTCTATTCCAAGATGCCTTAGGGAATGATCCACAAATGTCTATATGTATTAGCTCCAAAACGTCACTACAACGGCTAGCTCCATTGTTTCTTTTGTTAGTGGTCTTCCCCTTAACATAGTCTATGCATACATCAAAGTCTGACATGTCAAGGGAATCGAGAATTCCATATGACATTAACTGTTCTAGGCATTGTTTGGATATATGCCCTAAACTCCCATGTCATAATATGGAAGAATTCTCATTAGTCAACTTGCGTTTCATACATATATTATGCATTATTACATTGTCAACCATGGGAGTAAAGGTGTTCAATTTATAAATCTTATCAACCAAACAATCATTGCTAACTAACATTAAATTAAAGAAAATACTAAAAATTTCATTTCTAAATGAACAAGAATAACCTGATTTGTCCAAATAAGAAATTCAAATTAAATTTCATCGAAAAGAAGGTAAAATAAATGTATTTTCTAAATTCAGAAAGACATTGATTCCTAAACAAAGCCTAAAAACACTAATTGACTCGACTTTATCATTCTTTCCATTTCCTGTATAGATGTATCTTTCACCATTAAGCAGAAGTCGGCTCCTGAGATAACCCTACATAGTAACACTTATGTGAGTAGTAGCACTGGTATCTATTCACCAAGTGTTAGTGAATATAATAGGTAAATTGACTTCTGAACTAACAAAGTTGAGAAGTTTATCTTTCTTTACACGCCAATTGACGTATTTGAGGTAATTTTTCTTCATATGACCTTTCTTCTTGCGAAAGAAGCAAGTGGATTTCTTATCTTGCTTCTTGTGCTCCTTTTGACCATTGCCTCCAGAATTTACAGTTTGTTTTTCTTTTCCTTTATTATTGATCCTTTTTCGTTTCTTGCTTGCATTTTGAGAATCAGATGCTAAGTAAACACTCTTAGATGTCTCAATTTTTAGTCTCCCCTCCTCTTGCATGCATTGAGTAATGAGCTCATTCAATGTCTACTTTTCCTTTTAAGTATTATACGATATCTTAAAAGGAGTGAACCATACATGCAGAGACATCAAGACAAAATGCACTAACATACCTTCAGATATATCGAGTTTTAGTGTTTTCAAACTTGTCACTATATTGGACATCTTTATAATGTACTCCCTTATATTTTTTTTACCACTGCACCTCATGGTTACCAACTTCGTAAGAAGTATGGTAGTCTCAACCTTTTCATTTGAGGTGAATCGGTCTGCTAATTGATCCAAGAAACTCTTAGCATCTCCTCCCTTTGTTATTGAATCGTTTATTGGTGTCGGTATGGAAAGTCTCAAGATATTCAAACACATGTGATTTAATTTCTCCCACAATTGAAATTCAACCATCTACTCTATAGTGCTAGTACTGGTCAGAGGTTAGCCACCGGGGCTATAATGCAGTGGTAGGGCATCCAGGTTGTCACCCAGGCACTCGCGGTTCGAGCCCCAGCTATGGCAAATTTGCAGAAATTTTTCCTCCAAATGGGGCACACAACTAAAGGATACTGGGCTCCTGGGTTGCCCGCTCGAGCGCTTCCCGATTTACCCTGGTGGTCGATGGAAAACTTCCATGGGGTCGGGTCGGTCACCCCAGGCTCGACGTTACTCAGCTTGATTAATCATTTTTTTTAGTACTGGTCAGAGGTGCGGGGCGATCATTCCTTAATGCATAGTCTAAGTCCATGTAGTCTAAGACCACGATCACATATTCTTTCCATTCAGTAAAATTTGAACCAATTAATGTTGGGATATTATTAATACTGGTAGTTATAGATTGCACTAAAATTAAAGAGAGAGATTTATTTAAGCTCACTATTTAATTAAAGCTAAAAACATGTATTATATAAAATTATGTAAATAAAATAAAATTTTAAATGTACATAAATGAGTTCTTTATGAGATCCTAAATATAACATTGCATTTTACTCTGTGGAGTAAAATACAATTTATTAATGGTTCTCTCAGATATAATTCAAACTTTAATTGATGATACAATGTGTTTTCCTTTGGGTCGACGTATTATGCGCATAATATGATATTTTATATGAGTTATATTTTGGTCTATAATTTATAACAACTTTAATTAGTCACATAATAAGTTTTCCTTTAGGTCGACATATTTTGTGTATGATCTGAATAAAATAATATTTTATTTCATAGTTATAAGTTATCATGTGTATATATCTGGCATAAAAGTAACCTTCCTTTGGGCCGATTACTCTCAGCATAGATATACGTCTAGTAACACAAAATGTACTAAACCTACCTAAGATGTCTTTCTTTGGGCCGATTACTCTTAGCATAGATATACGTCTAGTAACACAAAATGTACTAAACCTACCTAAGATGTCTTTTTTTGGGCCGACACATTAGTTCAACTTAGTAGCACATTATATAGATAGACTCAAAAAAATTTCTAGGAACTTAATTCAAGCATAAATTACATAATCAGCCTTAATATAAAATTAAGTTTATTAATCAATTGATATTTTATGGTAATCGATTGGTATGATCTAATTAATTATCTTAATTGACCTAAAAATTTATTATATGTGATTATATGATTATAAATAGAATTCTCATTTAATTCCTTTAAATACTATAATTAAATAGCATTCCTTTTTACTATTTATTCATGCATAATAATATTTTTTTTTTCTGTTTTTAAGTGTTTCACATTGAAACAATATACTGTAATTTTTTTAATGCATTAACATCAACACTATTATATGCATGAAACAGAAATTAGTATTTTACGAAATCATTCAATTGATTAAAAAAACTTGATCGATTAGAACGAAAAACTTATTTGATCAAAAGTAACATTCAATCGATTAAGGAAAAAATTTTAATCGATTATAAATAAATTTAATCGATTATCAATTGATTTTGTCATGAGTTTAGGTTGAAAATCGATTGTCCTGATCAATTAATAAAATCAATTGATTAAGTTGATCAATTTCAATTGATTTATCGTAATTTTTAATTGTTGTTAATTGATTTACACAATCAATTGATAGCATTGAATCAATTGACCTGATTGATTAACATTGATCACACATTCAATTCGTCATCCTAATTAATTACCAAACCAATGGAATCGGTTAGGACCAACTGATCGATTGAGTCAATCGATTCCAGTTGATTCTGTTCGTAATTTTGAGGTTTGGTAGTTGATTGACCGACCAATCCAATTGATTAAGTTATCACGATTTGATCTAAAATTAGATTAAACGTGACAGTGTTAGAATTTTGTGACCATAATTGTAATTATAAATGTCTAATATCATCAATTAAAGAAGTCATAATTTAATGTGATCTAATTTATGATTAAGAAATATGACTTAAGGGTTTAATTGTTATGAATAAATTAATGTGGATACCATGTGCAATTTCTAATTTGTTGAGGGGCCAAATTAGAAATAGGTAAACTTATGTTTCTATAAATAAGGGTTATAGTCCCAGTTTGCAAATGATTTTGCTTCTGTTTTGTTTCCTCATCGACAAAACTCTTTAGATACTAAAGAAGATATGCAAATTGAAGATCTTGCCCAAATCGATTACATACTACGGATTCTGGTACGCTTCCATAATTTCTGTCTATCCAGTTTATACTTTCTTAAGAATTTGAATAGAATGCATATATTTTGTGTTGAGATTTCTCAACTGATTTTTCCATCAAAGTGGTATCAGAGCCTTCTATTCCAATTTCTTGGGAAAACTTTTTTATTCTGGGTACAAAGTTTTATCTTTGTATAATTTCGATTTTGGTTCGATTGCGATTTTATTTTATCATCGCAATTTTCACCGCTTGCTCCCAAGCCAAACACTTTGAAAAGTGTTGCAACTGGCAGAGAAAAATAAATAAAAATTCCTACAGCGAGTTGGCTGCCTCTCGCTGGTTCTACACAAGCAGACGCGGCGACAAGGGTGACCGACGTTCCGATATTGGAAATGGTCGGTGACTGACTGCTACGGTATGCCGTCGTTTTCGCTCCCTTATGGGCTGCTGTCGTTTGATGGTGGTTCGGCGGAAGGGACGGCGGCGACGGTGAATCGAGATTTCAGAAATCGTGCGTCGGTTTTGACAACGATGAACAATTGCACCAATTCAGAAAATAACGTGGGTTGTTTCGTGCGTGGCCACGTCCAGTTTTCACGTTCTGTTGTGAATCGTTTTGGTGGTGGTTTGTCGTGCATGGCCACGATCATTAATTTTTAAATCAATACTATACAAGCATTTAATTGAGTAAATAAATAATTTATTTACTTAATTAAATAAAAGTAAGGGATATATTATTAAATTGTCTTTATTTTATTCCCTTTAATGATACTCCATTAAATTTAATTATTTGGATAAAATAATTTAACTAAATTATTTTATAACATTAAATTTTAATTGGATTGTATGGATTCTATTAATATCTATTATTTTAAATTAAATTAAATTCGAATTATATGTCACTAAAGTGACCTCTATTATTTGAATTTAATTCTATTTGAAATATTGAGATATTATTGAGGTATTAAATAAAGTGTAAATGTGTATATTTATGTGAGTATTAATCGACCCAAAAGAAGATTTATACTTAACAAATTATACATTTACTTGTGATAATAAACACGTAAGAATTATAAGGATTTCTTTAGTTCATGCATATAATAAATCGATCCAAAGATAGGTTTATTATTTGTCATGCATTATTGTTAGTGTTTGATTATTACAGAAAAGAGTACCACTTGCAAATAATATTACTGTCCAAAGACTTGATATTATTGTTGCACTAGGTATCTTTAGATGAGATTTGCCATTTGTTTTTAATTAATTCAAAATGAGCATGTTATTTATGTTAAATTCTTGTGTTCTCTTTTCAGCAAATGTTGCTACTATTTCTGCTAACTTAAGTTCAGTACCGATCCTTAATGGTACAAATTTTAAGGATTGGAAGGAGAACATTCTAATTGTTCTTGGCTGCATGGATCTGGATCTTGCGCTTAGGACAGAGCAACCCACTGCTCCTACAGATACTAGTTCCTCTGAACAGAGAGCTAAATATGAGAAGTGGGATCGCTCTAACCGCATGAGTCTTATGATCATCAAGCGATGCATACCTGAGGCTTTTAGGGGCGCGGTGTCTAATAGTGTCACCAAAGCTAAGGAATATCTCGATGAGATTGAAAAGCGCTTTGCCAAAAGCGATAAGGCGGAAACAAGCACAATTCTGAAGAGCTTGATTTCCATGAAGTATAAAGGCAAGGGAAATGTTCGGGAATATATCATGGAAATGTCCCACCTTGCATCGAAGTTGAAGACACTTAATCTTGAATTGTCAAATGACATGCTTGTGCATTTAGTGCTTATATCTCTCCCAAACCAGTTCAGTCAGTTCCAAATCAATTATAACTGTCAAAGGGAGAAATGGACTCTTAATGAGCTCATTTCATACTGTGTTCAAGAGGAAGAGAGGTTGAAGCAAATTAAGGCTGAAAGTGTCTATTTGGCAAGCACCCCTAAAGAGAAGGGCAACAAAAGAAAGAATGAGGCTACTAAAGGTCCTTATGTGAAGAAACAAAAGCAGGATACTGACAAGAAAGGTTGTTTCTTCTGTAACAAGCCTAATCATGTCAGGAAAGAATGTCCTAAGTACCATACATGGCGTGCGAAAAAGGGTACATTTTTCACTTTGGTCTGTTCTGAAGTAAATTTAGCTTCAGTACCTAGAAACACTTGGTGGTTAGACTCTGGTGCTACTACTAACATCAGTGTTTCAATGCAGGGTTGCCTGAGCTACCGAAAGCCAACTAATGCTGAAAGATGCATTTATGTAGGTGATGGCAAGTCGGTTGAGGTGGAAGCAATAGGACATTTTAGATTGTTGTTAAGCATTGGTTACTATTTAGACTTAATAGATACTTTTGTTGTACCGTCATTTAGATGGAATTTGATTTCTGTTTCTCATTTGGACAAATTAGGTTACTGTTGTTCGTTTGGAAACGGTCAGTTTAGTTTATCTATTAATTCTACTATTGTTGGAATTTGTTCACTTATGATTTATGACAATCTATATATGCTTGATATAAATGCTTCTTATATTGAAACCCTGAATGTGGAATCACGTGGTACTAAGCGTAAATTTAATAATGAAAATTCAAGTGTCTTATGGCACAAACGTTTAGGACACATCTCTAGAAATAGAGTTGAACGACTTGTATCAGATGGGATTTTACACTCTATTGATTTTTCAGACCTAAATGTTTGTATTGAATGCATTAAGGGCAAACAGACCAAAAGAAAGAAAGAGGGTGCATATAGAGCTACAAAAGTATTGGAATTGATACATACAGATGTTTGTGGACCATTTCCAACACCTTCTTGGAATGGTCAACAATATTTTATATCATTCATTGATGATTATTCTCGATATGCATACCTATTTCTTATTCATGAGAAGGCTCAAACATTGGACATTTTCAAATCATTTAAGTTTGAAGTTGATAACCAACTAAACAAAAGAATTAAGAAAGTCAGATCTGATCGTGATGGTGAATACTATGGTAGATATGACGGTTCAGGTGAGCAAAGTCCAGGACCTTTTGCTCAATACCTAGAGGAGTGTGGAATCGTCCCACAGTACACCATGCCAGGCTCACCAAACATGAATGGTGTAGTTGAACGACGTAATCGAACTCTTAAGGATATGGTAAGGAGTATGATTAGTCATTTAACCTTACCAATGTCACTCTGGGGAGAAGCATGAAAGATAGCAGCTTACATTCTAAATCGACTACCCACTAAAGCAGCTACTAAAACACCTTTTGAGCTTTGGACAAGGCGAAAGCCAAGTCTCAAACATTTTCATATTTGGGGATGTCCAGCTGAGGCTAGACCATATAGGCCACATGAAAAGAAATTGGACTCCAGAACCATAAGTAGCTACTTTATTGGATATTCTTGTTGGTGCAACATCCCTCAGGTCAAGGTTGACCAAGCTTGAGTCTTGGTTTGGGTTTCGATATTTGACAATACAAGGTTGATTGAAGAAGAGTCAAGTAGGTCAAGGATTGACCGGATACTTGACTGAGAAATCCTAACTAGGATGTTAGGCAGAAGGAAAATCCTGGTGAGTGAAGCCAGGTGAAAGACCTAGTGAGTGAAGCTAGGCAGTGAGGAAATCCTAGTGAGTGAAGCTAGGTGAAAGTCCTGGTGAGTGAAGCCAGGCAAAGGAAAATCCTGGTGAGTGAAGCCAGGTGAAAATCCTAGTGAGTGAAGCTAGGTGAAAGACCTGGTGAGTGAAGCCAGGCAGAAGAGAAGTCCTAGTGAGTGAAGCTAGGCAGAAGGGAAGTCCTGGTGAGTGAAGCCAGGCACGGGAAAATCCAGATGGGTCAAGGTTGACCAGACATCTGGTGAAAGTCCAAGTAGGTCAAAGGGATTGACCGGATACTTGGCACGAGGAAGAAAAGTCCAAGTAGGTCAAAGAGATTGACCGGATGCTTGGCAAGAGGAGAAAAGTCCAAGTGGGTCAAAGGGATTGACCGGACACTTGGTGAGAGAGTCCTAGATGGTCAAGGGTGACCGGATGCTAGGTTTTATGTACCAACAAGTCATGGTTGACTGGATGTTGGTTTAGGGGGCTTTGGACTTGGTTTTGGGCAAAAACCAAGATCTGGATTGATCAGCCGATTGATTCAGCAGATTTGGATTGATCAGCCGATTGATTCAGCAGATTTGGATTGATCAGCCGATCGATCCAACAGATCTGGATCGATCAGTGGATCGATCCAAAAGATCTGAATCGATTGGCCGATCGATCCGGTGAGTCCCTGCGAACTGCTGTTTATGCGCGATAAGCCCTGGATCGATCCACCGATCGATCCAGGCTATTCCAGAGAGCACAGAGGTGCTCTGGATCGATCCGTGGATCGATCCAAAGCCTCCCCGATCGATTGGGAGCAATCCAATCGATCGGGATCCTACCGTTAGCGTCGATTTAAGCCGCAGGCGTTCATTTTCTTCGGCATTGCTTCCACGACAGAGCTCAGATCTTCACCTGCGACTCCACAAAGCTCTCCACGCCAGTTCTTGGAGGTTCTTCCAAGTCAAGAGGCGGATCTATTGCAAGAGGAAGAAAGCTAGGGTTAGGGTTTTCTTGTACTCATTATAAGCTTTGTGCTTGTATTTTGTATCCTTTCCCCTTCCTCTTGTAGTGTGAACTTGTAGGGTTTCTCCGCCTTCGGTAGTTACCGAAAAGGATAGTTTTATTAGTGGAGGGTGCGTGAGTAGGTGTGGATCCTTGGACTAGTCACCTCTTGTGAGGTGGATACCAAGTAAACCAACCTTGTTAGCGTTGTGTGGTTTGTTTCTTGTATTTCCGCTGCACATCTTTGAAGAAACAAGCAACGACGAGCACCAAGCAAGCGATGAGCTATTCACCCCCCCTCTAGCTACTTTTTGGTCCCAACAAGTGGTATCAGAGCGAGGCCGCTCTTCACCGGAATCATCGCCGGAAGGGGAAAACAAAACAAGCAAAGCTAGAGGGTGAAGAAGTTGGAGCAAATTCATCAAAGTCAAAGAATTCAAGAAGCTCAACTTCAAGATGCAATTCCAAGATGGACTTGGATTTGACACAAGGGTGGCTCCACCGTACACATCCACAAGCTTCGATTCTTGGAAATCAAGAATCGAAAATTTTCTTATGATGGAGATAGAGCAATGGTTTGCTCTAATGGAAGGTTTCAAAGCTCCAACAAACTCCAAGGGCAAAGCTCTCAAGAAAAGCAAATGGAGTAAGGAGCAACTCCAAAGATGTGAGGCAAATGACAAAGTGACCAAGCTTTTGGTCAATTTATTGCCAAGCAACATCTTGGAGCAAATTGGAGAGTTTGAAGATGCCAAGGAGCTTTGGAGCAAATTGGCAAGGATTCATGAGATCCCCTCCACTATACCAAATCAAGGAGAATCCAAAGAGGGCGACTCAATGGATCAAAACCAAGAAGAGGAGGACTCCAAGGTTGAGAGATGCTCAACCTCCGAAGAGGAGGTCCAAGAAGCTTCATCCTCAAAGGAGAGCAATCAAAAGAGCAAGGAAGGAGTATATTCCTTGTTTCATGTACAAGAGGATGAAGATGAAGAAGAAGGTGAAGCCTCCACCTCTAGGATTGAGGGGGAGCAATCTTCATTGACACCGGAACAAGAGCAAGAAGAATCCTCCACATTCGGGTCAAGAGAAGAAGAGGATGAAGAAGCTTCCACCTCCACAAGTCAAGCAAAATCAAATGGAGGAATATCACCTTCGGATCAAGAGGAAGTTTCTACCTCCGGATCCAAAGGAGAAAGTGTCATCCCTACACAAAAAGGTATAAATATTTTAATTAATAATAAAAATCATATTATATGCTTTGAATGTAGGGAACATGGGCATTACAAAAGTAAATGCCCTAAATTGGCCAAGAAGAAGGGCCAAGTGGCACAAAAGAGCAAGGAGAAGCCCAAGGAGACCATCCCCGGAACAAAGAAGAGCAAGGAGCACATTGTGTGCTTCTTGTGCAATCAAAAGGGGCATTACCGAAGTCAATGCCCTAAAGGGAAGAAGGTGGTCAAGGCTCATGGAAGAAGCTCAAGTCAAGGGGGAGCCTCCATGGTAAAAAGAAAGGTAACTTTCATTGAGCCTACCCCTTTAAATTATGGTAAAAAGCATGATAGTTCTAACTTATATCATTTTAATGCTATTTACCATGAAAATAGGAAGCATGATAGCGTTAAGGAAAAACATATAGCTTTTCATGCTAAAACCACTACACCTAGGGCTAGGAATGTAGGTAAAAGTGTAGGCGAGAACTCTAAGGATTTTAGCTACAAGCCTAGAAACAAAAATGCTCATGGATTTAATGGAAAATCAAAAACTAAGGACTTAGTGATGGAAAATCAAGTATTGAGGTCAAGACTTGACAAACTAGAAAAGACCCTAAAAAGGATGGAAAATATCCTTAAAGGGAAAAATGAGCAAAATCTAGGTTTAGGACAACAAGGGTCATCCAAGGGCCATAGAGGTTTGGGATACAAACCTAAAATCAAAAAGGATGTACCTACTTACCAAAGGGTTCCATATAGCTATGGAACCAACCCTAAGTCTAGAAGTCAAGTCAAGGATACAAGGGAAGTCATCCCTAGAAGTATCTTTGCAACAACAAATGTGACTAAGACTTCTAAGAAGTCTAAGAAAGTCACTAACAAGGTCACAAGGGAGGCTATCCCTAGAGTTGACATAGAAAAAGTGACCAAGGCTTCTAAGAAGTCAAACAAGGTCACTAGGAAGGTATCTAGGGAAGTTATCCCTAGTGAATACCTAGAGCATCCAAGGAGCACCAATAGGTTTTGGGTTCCTAGGAGCATCTTCTCTACCCCATAGATGGGTTAGAGAGTGTCAACTCTAAGAAGAAGGGTAGTTAACCCAACTTTGAAGAAATTGACACTCAAGGAGCATTTTCAATGTTATTATTAACCTTTGAAAATGAAGTGGATTTATGTTTACTCTTGGGAAGAGTAAAATGTGTCACAATTTGATAAATTGGATGATATTTTAAGTGACACAAATTGGGAAAATCATAAGAACTACCAAGTTGGGATTTTGGTATGTTCTTAGGAAATTTAAGGTCAATCTAAGCCTTAATTTAAAATGTTACTCTTGTGGAAGAACGAAATATGCCAACATTTGAGGAATAAGCTTAATTTCAATTGGCATAAGTTAATCAAGAGAACTAGAAATGCAAATTTAGGCTTTGGCATTTTCTTGGAGCATTTAGAGGGCAATCTAGGGTTAAGTTTTAACTTAGCTAAGGTTTAAGGACACTTAGATAGGTAATCTAGGTATTTTATTTATGCTAAACCTTGCCATGATTGTTTGCTCACTATATGCCATGACATCATATTTAGTTTTGTATTTTGCACTCATGCCTTATTATGAAAACACAAAAATATCATGTCATGACATACATACATCATGTAGTTATAGGAATCTTTCTTTTGAAAACTATTTCATTTTGATGTATGCCATAACATTATCATGCATTATTTTTAATTCCTTAAAATTAAGGACAAATGGCATTTACGAAGTGTATCAACAAGTGACATCCTAGGTGGATGTCCAATATCTACAAAATGCTTAGATAAATATGCATGATCCCTAGATTAGGGCAAAACCAAACTTTACATCTCACAAAGACCTATAAGATGACTTATATGTGTTTTGTACACAATAGATACACGTGAGATGTTAGGATGATGAACAAAACTCAACATGTTGATTTAGTGCATTTCTTTGAGTTTTAAGTTCATCAAAACACATAGTTATGTGTTTTCCCATCATTGGGAAAGCTAATGTACAAGTCATGTGCATTAAGCCCAAGGAACATGATGGGATATTGGTTTTGAAAAGGTTTTAAAGTGATTTTGGAAAACCTTGGTGAAGGCTATCTTTTGATAGTAATCACCATTGAATAGTTAGACACAAACTTGAAGAAAATACTAAAGTTTATGCAAGTTTTCAAGTTTGTGTCAATATTTGAAAATATGATGTATTTTCATAGAAAATTATTTTTCCATGATAATATACGCCCTAAATAATGTCTACACAAATTTTCACGATTTTTGGAATTTTGTAGAATTTTCTAGGGGTTTCTGAAATTGGCTGAAATTGAATTTCAGCAATTTCAGGTCTTCAATCGATTAGTGGATCGATTGGAGTGCCTCAATCGATTAGCCGATCGATTGAGAAGGCATTTCTCGCCAGCAGAAGCTCGCTGGATCGATCAATGGATCGATCCAAGAAGACTGAATCGATCAATAGATCGATTCAGCAGGGTTCAATCGATTGGAACCCAACTCTAATCGATCGAAGATGCTGATTTTAGCTGGGAAAGCTTATTTTCAACATTTTGAACCTATTTTAGTTTAGGTAACCATTCCTAACCCCTCAAAATACATTTGTATACATAAAAAGGGTGTTTTCATGTTGAAAACAAGGATGGATTGGTTAAGGGAGACTAAGTTGAAGTTTAGGTTGAGGTTTGCTTCAAATTTTTGAATATTTGAACCTCAAAACTTCGTAATTTGGGTTTCCTAAAGGTTTAGGGATTCTAAGTCATTGTTGGTGCAATGACAGAAGTTACTACCATGTCTTTTGGGGGAGGGACTCTTTAAAGACATTAAAATTATTTTTCATGAACCTTGGGAGGTGGTTAACCTTCTTTTCAGAACATGCTCAAGGTTGAGCGTTTGAACTTTAATGGGGAGTGGATATCCTCATTGTTCAAGTGGTTTAAGTTAAAAATGCTCAAGGATGGGCATTTGACTACATTAATGGGAAATGTAGGGTTAAGGATAATGAAGGGTATGGGACCTTCATTATCGTGTTGATGACAACGAGTGAAGTTGTGAACAACGATGAGCAACTCTTTAGGGAGAGAGTTTTCAACAAGTGAATTTGTTGATGTGTGCCCAAAAATGAGGCATGGTTTGATGTGTGCCAATAGGGGGAGAATGAAAGAGAGAAAGTTAGGCTTTCATTACCTAGAGTGAGTTTGCCCTCTTAGGGGGAGAATGAAGGGCTTAACTTATGTATTCATTACCTAGTGGCATGAAGAAGGTTTAGGCTATGGGATTAGCCTAACTTACATGTGGTATTGTAAGTGATAGTGTTGGTATTGTCAAACATCAAAAAGGGGGAGATTGTTGGTGCAACATCCCTCAGGTCAAGGTTGACCAAGCTTGAGTCTTGGTTTGAGTTTCGATGTTTGACAATACAAGGTTGATTGAAGAAGAGTCAAGTAGGTCAAGGATTGATCGGATACTTGACTGAGAAGTTCTAACTAGGATGTTAGGCAGAAGGAAAATCCTGGTGAGTGAAGCCAGGTGAAAGACCTAGTGAGTGAAGCTAGGCAGTGAGGAAATCCTAGTGAGTGAAGCTAGGTGAAAGTCCTGGTGAGTGAAGCTAGGCAAAGGAAAATCCTGGTGAGTGAAGCCAGGTGAAAATCCTAGTGAGTGAAGGTAGGTGAAAGACCTGGTGAGTGAAGCCAGGCAGAAGAGAAGTCCTAGTGAGTGAAGCTAGGCAGAAGGGAAGTCCTGGTGAGTGAAGCCAGGCACGGGGAAATCCAGATGAGTCAAGGTTGACCAGACATCTGGTGAAAGTCCAAGTAGGTCAAAGGGATTGACCGGATACTTGGCACGAGGAAGAAAAGTCCAAGTAGGTCAAAGAAATTGACCGGATGCTTGGCAAGAGGAAAAAAGTCCAAGTGGGTCAAAGGGATTGACAGGACACTTGGTGAGAGAGTCCTAGATGGTCAAGGGTGACCGGATGCTAGGTTTTATGTACCAACAAGTCATGGTTGACTGGATGTTGGTTTAGGGGGCTTTGGACTTGGTTTTGGGCAAAAAACCAAGATTTGTATTGATCAGCCGATTGATTCAGCAGATTTGGATTGATCAGCCGATTGATCGAGCAGATCTGAATCGATCAATGGATCGATCCAGCAGATCTGGATCGATCAGTGGATCGATCCAAAAGATATGGATCGATTGGCCGATCGATCCGGTGAGTCCCCGCGAACAGAACCCCTCTGGATCGATCGGTGGATTGATCCAGAGGTCCCAATCGATCAGTGGATCGATTGGGAGCTGCTGTTTATGCCCGATAAGCCCTGGATCGATCCACCGATCGATCCAGGCTATTCCAGATAGCACAAAGGCGCTCTGGATCGATCCAAAGCCTCCCCGATCGATTGGGAGCAATCCAATCGATCGGGATCCAACCGTTAGCGTCGATTTAAGCCGCAGGCGTTCATTTCCTTCGGCATTGCTTCCACGACAGAGCTCAGATCTTCACCTGCGTCTCCACAAAGCTCTCCACGCCAGTTCTTGAAGTTCTTGGAGGTTCTTCCAAGTCAAGAGACGGATCTATTGCAAGAGGAAGAAAGTTAGGGTTAGGGTTTTCTTGTACTCATTGTAAGCTTTGTGCTTGTATTTTGTATCCTTTCCCCTTCCTCTTGTAGTGTGAACTTGTAAGGCTTCTCCGCCTTCGGTAGTTACCGAAAATGAGGGTTTTATTAGTGGAGGGTGCGTGAGTAGGTGTGGATCCTTGGACTAGTCACCTCTTGTGAGGTGGATACCAAGTAAACCAACCTTGTTAGTGTTGTGTGGTTTGTTTCTTGTATTTCTGCTGCACATCTTTGAAGAAACAAGCAATGATGAGCACCAAGCGAGCGACGAGCTATTCACCCCCCCTCTAGCTACTTTTCGGTCCCAACAATTCTGAGTGATCACGGGGCTATAAGTTTTATGATCCCAAAGTAAAGACCATCTTTGAGACGGGAACTGCAACGTTCTTTAAGGATATTGAGTTTGGGGGGAAGAATAAAGTAACTGACCTTGTTTTTGAGGAGGAATGTATTCCCACTACTCTTCAAGAGGAAATGGTTTATATTCCTATGATTGATTCTAATAATGATCAAGATTTTATTCCTATCAGTGATCAGAATGCAATACCAGAACAACAAGACATTGTTAATCAACTCCCAGAAGAACAAACTCAACAACCTCAAGAACCAGTGCATGTAGAACAAGTGTCTTTACGAAGGTCCACTAGAGAAAGGAAGAGTACTATTTCGGATGATTTCATAGTACTACTTCAAGAACATGAGGAAAATGATGGTATGGTGGAGGATGATCCAATCAACTTTCGTCAAGCCATGCAAGATTCAAATTCTCAAAAGTGGATTGAGGCAATGAATGAAGAGTATAAGTCAATGCAAGACAATAATGTTTGGGAACTTGTCCTATTACCAGAAGGTGTGAAACCCATTCGTTATAAGTGGATTTTTAAAACCAAACGGAATTCAAATGGTAATGTGGAAAGGTATAAGGCACGTCTTGTAGCTAAAGGCTATACTCAGAAATATGGGATTGACTTTAAAGAGACCTTTTCTCCAGTTTCAACGAATGACTCTTTAAGGACAATCATGGCACTTGTTGCACACTTCGATATGGAACTCCATCAGATGGATGTCAAGACAACCTTTCTCAATGGAGACATTGAGGAAACAATCTATATGGTGCAACCAGAATACTTTGTATTAGGAGATCCAAAGAGTATGGTTTGCAAACTTAAGAAGTCCATCTATGGGTTAAAACAAGCATCTCGTAAATGGTACCACAAATTTCATCAAATAATCATCTCATTTGGTTTTGAGGTAAATGTGGTAGATGATTGTGTGTATCATAAGTTCAGTGGGAGTAAGCATATCTTCCTGGTTCTATATGTTGATGGCATTTTGCTTGCCACAAACGATATAGGTATGTTAAATGATACCAAGAGATTTCTATCTAGATATTTTGAAATGAAAGATATTGGTAACGCATCTTTTGTATTAGGAATCCAAATACATCGAGATCGTTCTCGAGGTATTCTTGGATTATCGCAAAAGAACTATATCGATAAGGTGCTTAAAAGATTTAGCATGCAAGATTGCAAACCAGGTAATACCCCAGTCGCTAAAGGAGACAAGTTTAGTCTTAAACAATGCCCTAAAGGAAGCCTCGAGACTCAAGAAATGCAAAAGATTTCTTATGCTTCAGTTGTAGGAAGTCTTATGTATGCTCAAGTTTGTACGCGTCCGGATATTGCGTACATTGTTGGAGTGTTGGGCAGATATTTAAGCAACCCAGGAATAGATCATTGGAAAGCAGCAAAGAGGGTAATGAGATATTTAAAGAGAACTAGTGATTACATGCTCACATATAAGAGGTCAGATACTCTTGAGATCATGAGATATTCTGACTCTGATTTTACGGGATGCCAAGATAGCATGAGATCCACTTCAGGTTATGTTTTTCTGTTGGCTGGCAGAGTTATCTCTTGGAGAAGTGTCAAACAGGCATTGACAGCTTCTTCCACCATGGCAACAGAGTTTATAGCATGTTATGAGGCATCTAATCATGGAATATGGCTGAAAATTTTTGTCACTGGGCTGCATATTTTAGGAAATGTTGAAAGACCACTGAAGTTATTTTGTGACAATCGATCAGCTGTATTGTATTCTAACAACAATAGTAGCTCGACAAAATCAAAGCACATCGATATCAAGTTCCTTGTTGTGAAAGAAAGAGTACAAAGTGGACAGATTTCGATAGAACACATAGGCACAAACTCCATGATAGCAGATCCTTTTACAAAGGGTTTGTCACCCAATGTCTTCTATGAGCATACCACTCATATGAGTGTCATTCAGTTTGGTGAAATCTAGATCTAGTGGGAGTTTGTACTATATATGTTTTCTATATATGTTTGGTTATGTTAATGAAACATATGTGTTTGGAGATTATCTGATCAGATATAAAGTTCAATGTTTACTACATTACACTTTGTATAACCTAAGTTAAAGTTTTGATCTCACTTTGGTTATAAGAAGGACCAATTGAAAATTGACATGAATAGATCACCTTGCATGTAATTTTCATGCCACATATTTATAATTGATCTATGTCATTTGATTATATTGATGTACGTGATCATTGATGGTTTAGTTGTGAAAGATACAACGAAGACTACATTGATCCTATGTCTATATAATTAATGGACGAGATTGTTAAGGAAACCCTACAGCTATGATGACAAAAGTTATGAGCTCATTAAGGTTAACATTTATAAGTTTACACATATGGTCCAGTGGGAGATTGTTAGAATTTTGGGACCATAATTGTAATTATAAATGTCTAATGTCATCAATTAAAGAAGTCATAGTTTAATGTGATCTAATTTATGATTAAGGAATATGACTTAAGGGTAAATTAATGTGGATACCATGTGCAATTTCTAATTTGTTGAGGGGCCAAAATAGGAATAAGCAAACTTATGTTTCTATAAATAAGAGTTATGGTCCCAGTTTGCAGATGATTTTGATTTTGTTTTGTTTCCTCATCGACAAAACTCTCTGGATACTAAAGAAGATCTGCAAATTGAAGATCTTGCCCAAATCGACTGCATACTATGAATTCTGGTACGCTTCCGTAATTTCTGTCTATCCAGTTTATACTTTCTTAAGAATTTGAATAGAATGCATATATTTTGTATTGAGATTTCTCAACTTATTTTTCCATCAGACGGCTCTTCCCAAAACGACAACGGTTCACTGTTATTCTTCGTGTTCTTCGTAAAATACACGAACTACATGGAAGATGAAGCCTTTCTTTGGTTTTCTTATACAAAAGATTTTAACGATTAAATACAACTTATACCATTAAAACCTATCCAACATAAAACCTAAAAGATCGACAAAAACTCTAATTTTAAACCATGAAATCGATGAAACAGAACCAAAGCTCTGATACCAATTATTAGAACTTGTAAAACCTAAGCTGCATGAATTCTAAGAACCATATAAGAATTTGCATATAAGAAATACAAGAACATATAAGCATGAATCTAGTTTCAACAATTACTCATGACACGATAACATAAAGAATAAAAAAAGATAAAGGAACTTGATTGAAGAGACATACTTATCTTTTGCGTCGTGCAGAAATAAACCATAAGGAAGAAGAAGAAGTGACACGGAAGCAAAAGGAAGGTCTTCTAAAGGGCTTAGAGTTGACGACACCGAAAAACTCTAGGGCTAATGGGGAACTAAGAGTTGTGTCAAGATGATACCCTAAATCCATAGGGACCAACCCTATATATAGTGAATATCTGTTATCAACCCATAAATGATAATAGATGTGAAACTATAAGTTCAACACATATAAGGTATATATCCAACAATTGAAACCCAATAAACCTAAGTTAGATCACTTTAATAGATTTGATTTATATTCGTATGCACAATTTATAATTAATCCCACCATTAGATACAATAACTAATATTTTGTGTTAAACATGGTACGACTTGCAAGAGGTTTCTTCACCTCTAGTATTATTGTGAAGGAGAAAGTATAGATGATTTTAGGAGTGATCCCCTAAAGAATTATAGGTTGTTGAGTAGGAGCCTGGAGGCTATTGAACCACTTTGAAAGCCTATGCTCACATTATGGTACGTGCCTCTGCTTTATGATTTATTTCCGTTGCTAAGTTTGCTTATGTGACTTTGTTGAAATCATGACAAGGGTATTAGTTTTCTATTAGCAAGCACGAATGATATTTACCCCCTTTCTACCAACTATCCTATCATCCATGAACTTGAACAAGTGGTATCAAAATTAATTCAATTATCTACGAACCAACCGTCACGTATAGCATTGAAAGGGATGACCGGAATATGCATTCATCTAGAGAATTTTCATGTGAAAGTGTAGAATGAAAGTATTCTTTAAAGTTCATCTTGAATTAATGTTAATCATAAAATATAATTTTGAGGTGCTCAAGGACATCTAGAGGAACACCAATGGACCCAGAGACAAAAAGATGGACACACAACAAATTGCAAAATGAAGTATCATATTCTAAGATTCTTACTAAAAAATGAGATCAATCAAATGTTTCGTACCAATCCGTAAAAGAATTGTGGGATAGATTAGTAGAGCTACACACAGGCACCTTGAAGGTAAAGTTAGCAAAAGGCATCTTCTAAGAAATTAGATAAATAATCTAGAATCAAACTCTATGCCTAACTAAAATTATTGATTAATGAATTAGTAAGCATAGGGGAAACAATGTCTAACCATGACACATTAAGGAGCGTCATAAATGCATTCCCAAGGCGACAGTTGTTCATGATGATTTCTTTTAGTTATATTTTGTTTGTTCAGTTAGTATTTAATTTTGCTGATTAATTATTGTACTAATAAAAAAAATCATAAATTCAATTAACCTCATTAAATATTGTTAGAATCATCGATTCAATTCGATTCTATAAATTTTTTTTATTGACTATTAAAATAAATCGAGAAGCGCGAGTAGCAACCAACCCAGAAATCAAACATTTTTATCCTGTGGAAGGCACCTTCTACGAACAGTACGAAGACACCTTCACTGTTTGAAGGCGCTTTCGGACATTATTCATCCGAAGGTAATTTTTCCCTACAAAATAATGTTAGTCTAAAATATCCTACAAAATAAGTATTAGGACAATAATAATGAATAAAAAGTGTAGTAATTGTTAGACCCCATGGTTGTTTTGATGTGATCAACCAAGTTAGGTTGGGTCCTATTTTATTTTAATCCCTGTGTCTAAGTGTGCAGTAGCTTAGGAGCACAGGAAGTCGAGCGGAAGATGCAACTAGTGAGAAAAATGGCATGGGAAGGGAGCCGATGTGCTCAGTACATCCGAGGGATGAAAGGGCTGCGGAAGAGTACATCGATGGACGAGAAGAACGTACGCGAAGTTCGAGGGATGAGAAGCCAGAGCGGAAGCCTACTCAAGGAAAAGACCAAAAATTGGGTTCGGGTGAACCCTACTCCGGTGGCTGAAATCACCCAAGAGATCGCAGCAGCAAAGAAGCGAAATGGAACTACAAGTGTTGTTGGAGACGCCTTCAAAAGCTGTTGAAGGCGCCTCTGCGTCTTTTGTGGAAGGCGCCTTCCAAGGCTATGGAAGGTGCCTTCGGCCAGTCAAACTAGACGTTTGTAAGTGGATAAAGCTTTATCCACTTGCCACGCTGGAGGCACCTTCCAAGCCCTTTGGAGGCGCCTTCAACCTTCGGATGAGATTTCCTAGGGGCTATAAAAAGACCCCTAGACCTAAGAAATTAGCAACAACTTGAGAACAACTACTGTAATCATTTTTTAGTCTTTTCTAAGCTTTTCAAAGAGTGTAAGAGGCTTCTCTGCCTACAGAGAAGGAGATTTTTCTAGTAAAGTTTTGCAACTGCTTTGGATTAACAACCACCTAGGTTATAACAAAGTCAAATCTGGTTGTCTCTTCTTTTTATTAGTTGTTCATTTTTGAGATTATAATTATTGTGATAGTGCTACTAATCTTAGTTGGAAAAAGAGAAAGGTTTTTATTTTCTTTACAAATGCTGCATCCTCTTACTAGCCCCGCTGCGCCAACAAGTGGTATCAGAGCCCAACCACCTCAGAAGGACTAACCGGCGACTAAAGCATCAAGATCAAGATGATGGTCGGTACAAGCATTCACCCACCAAAGTTCGAGGGAGACTTCACACAATGGAAACGCCGAATGGAGGTATTCTTCAAAATAGATTTTGAAATTCTTTTAATAATGAAATATGATTTTACAGTTCTAAAAGACAAAGAAGAATATCAGTGGACGAAGAAGGAACAATCCGACTTTGTGGCGAACGATAAAGCAGAATTCCATCTGCTCAACGTTCTTCCACCCCAAGAAGTAAATCGAATCAGAGATTACAACTCAGTAAAGGAACTTTGGGAGAAGTTCCTGGAACTCCACGAAGGAACTTCTGAAACAAAGCTTGCAAGACGGGATGTGCTTCGGAATCAATTGACGAACCTCCGGATGGAAGAAGGAGAGTCAGTAGCACAACTAAATGGAAGAATCAAGGAGCTGATCACTGAACTAACAAAACTCGAAGAAATGGTAACGAATCGGGACACACAAAGGTATGCTTTAAATGCGTTCCCAAGAACACCTGAATGGACAACTATAGTAGAATTCTACTATATGTTGGTGCAGGAAGCATCCGACGATTGAACCTATATTTTGATTATGTCAAAGGGTTTAAGTTAAGTTATTTTGTGATCTAATATGTTGAATGAACTTTGCAGGAAAGTCCTAAGTGTACTTAGGCAAAAGTCCTAACTGTGGTTAGGTAGGTGAAAACCCCTAGGGGGTGGTAACCCTAGGTCCTAGGGGGTGGTAACCCTAGGTGAAGAAAAGTCCTAGCTGCGGTTAGGTAAAGGGAAAACCCTAGGGGGTGGTAACCCTAGGTCATAGAGGGTGGTAACCCTATGCGGAAAGCCTTGGCGGGTCAGAGTCTTCGGGCAAAAATCTTAGGGGACGGTAACCCTAAGTTGAAATCCTAGTGTCGCGAACCGGGTGGAAGACTGGATGGGTCGTGGAGTAGGCATCCAGCATGAAGACCGGAAGACTCGAGCGTCGAGCAAAAGTCCAGTTGATGTGGAGGATCGAACTGGCAAATGGTAACTTCTCCTGAGAGGAGTAGGTGAGGGCGCGCTCCCCGGAAGAGGGAACAGTAGGCGTCGGTTCGACCTAGGGTTTCCGGTTGGAAATCCGAAGTCAGAACCGGACAATCCAAAGACTGTCAAATACTCCTTTGATTGTATTTATATGTGTGCTAACTTTTTCTTACAGGGTATGTAAGTGTTTTGTGGACTAGCATATTTTGCAAGGACTAAAGTGCACATCTTGCTTCGGATGAGCAGTACCCGAGGTGCCCTCCATGGAGCTTGGAGGCGCCTCGGGTGCAAGGCAGGATTGGCTGCGAAGAGGAGTTGGAGGCACCCTCAAGGGAACCTGAGGCGCCCTGGACTGCTCATTGAAGGCACCCTAGACTGGTGATAGAGGCGCCTCCAGGCGGAAAAATAGCAGTGACTTGCAGGCTTATCACAGCGGTCAACTCGGGATAGAGTTGAGCTTTGAGGCGCCTCCATGGGGCATTGGAGGTTCCCTCAACGATCTATAAAAGGCAGTCTTGAAGCATCACTTGAATAACAACCTGAAAAGCCATCTGTCTTCAACAAGCTGCTAACGAGACGTTCCGGCCAAGCTACGACAAGCCTTCAATGACCCGGAGCTTCAGTTTTAAGATTTCGTATTGTTGGTATAAGTTTTCAATACTATTAAATTGTAATACTCTTGTACACTTTTGTGCTATATAGTTGTTAGCCACCGAAAGCGATCAACGATCACGGGCCTTGGAGTAGGACTCACCCTAGGCTCCGAACCAAGTAAATACCTTGGTCTTATGTGTGTGGTTGTTTATTTATTTCCGCTGTGCTTAATTCTCTATCATTTTACGAATCTGAAATGCGTGAAAGCCACGAGCGCCACCCCCCTCTAGCGCGGTCTCAATCCAAAAATTGGTATCAAAGCGGGGTAGCTTCGATTTGGTGCAACCACCAATCAAACATTCTTTTCGGAATATTGAGATCCAACATCACATTGTGACTACTAATTATGACTCTTCACAATATATGACAAGTGTCCTTCTATCGTTGACATCTAGATTGATCAATGTGAGGCATAGATCGTGTCATCCTCTAATCAATCTAAATCTTGAATCTCAAGTAGACTCACTCAATCAAATGAACTCAATATCTCATATTGACTCATTTAGGCATGGTCATGCACTTCGTGGTCTCACTCTATCAAGAATATCGATGTCACTCCCGTCATATAGGAGGGATAGATCCCATCTACATCACTCACATCCCTCCGCATAATTTGTTACATACCCAGTAATCGCCTTTATAGTCCACCCAGTTAGGGGTGACGTTTGACGAAGCCAAAGTATGTAACTCCTTATGTAGGGAACCATGGTGACTTCAGGTCCAAGGACTAGTCGTCATACTAATAGCCACATGAGAAAGTATATGACACTCATATAACGATCCATGATAATTTCTCATGGCGGGTCATTCAGTATACATTTTCCAATGCATACCCATGTGTCAACTTGATATCTCTATATCCATGACTTGTGAGATCAAGTCATCGAGTTGACCTACATGCTAGTCTCGTCGCATTAACATTATCCCTGAATGTTAATACTCGACTAGGAATGATTAAGAGTAGTGTTTTCTATATCATCTCACTATCGATTCAGCCAATTGATTGATATAGGTAAGAACCTTCTACTCAAGGACGCTATTATACTTAGTTATTTGGCACCAATACAAGTAAGTATAATAACCAAAAAATAAATTCCTTTATTTATATACAAGAATATAATACAACGAGTCCATACAACAATCATCAAATGATTGGCTCTTGGGCTCTAACTAACAATCTCCCACTAGCACTAGTGCCAATAAGTGTAGGATCTAAGGCCTAATGACCTAGTGTGACCATTATGTTTTCTCTGTGTCAAAGCCTTGGTCAAGGGATCTGCGATGTTAGCCTCTGTGGGTTCTCTGTAAATCTTCACATCTCCTCTCTCGATAATCTCTCGAATGAGATGGAAGCGTCATAGTATGTGTTTGGTCCGCTGGTGTGAGCGAGGTTCCTTAGCCTGTGCTATTGCTCCATTGTTGTCACAATAGAGCTCTATGGGATCAGCTATGCTAGGAACCACCCCAATCTCAGTATTGAACTTGCGGATCCAAACTGCCTCCTTTGCTGCTTCTGATGCAGCAATATACTCGGCCTCTGTTGTAGAATCAGCAACTGTGTCCTGCTTCGAACTCTTCCAGCTCACAGCACCACCATTTATGCAAAACACGAACCTTGACTGCAATCGATAATCATCCTGGTCGGTCTGGAAGTTGGCATCACTGTAACCCTTGACAGCTAGCTTGTCATCACCTCCATATATTAAGAAATATTCTTTAGTCCTTCTTAAGTACTTAAGAATATTCTTGACTGCCATCCAGTGAATTTTACCTTGATCTGACTGGTATCTGCTCGTCATGCTTAAAGCATACGAGACATCAGGATGAGTACATAGCATGGCGTACATGATAGATCCTATGGCTGAAGCATAAGGGATCTGATCCATGCAGTCTCTCTCCTCTCTAGAAGAGGGACTTTGAGTCTTTGAAAGACTCATACCATGTGACATTGGCAGAAATCCCTTCTTGGAGTTCTGCATGGCAAACCGAAGTAGTACCTTGTCAATGTATGTACTCTGACTTAGGCCAAGCAATCTCTTAGATCTATCTCTATAGATTTGTATGCCTAGAATGTGGGATGCTTCACCTAAGTCCTTCATTGAGAAACAAGTCCCTAGCCAAGTCTTGACAGACTGTAGCAAAGGGATGTCTTTCCCAATGAGTAGTATGTCATTCACATACAATATAAGGAAGGCAACTGTGTTCCCTACAACCTTCTTGTAGACACAAGGTTCATCTTCATTCTTGATGAAACCAAACTGTTTGATTGCATCATCGAATCGAAGATTCCAGCTCCGAGAAGCATGCTTTAGTCCATAAATGGACCTATGCAGCTTGCATACTCTGCCAGTATGCTGTGGATCTACAAAACCCTCAGGTTGTGTCATGTACACATCCTCGAGCAGGTTTCCATTCAGAAACGCGGTTTTGACATCCATTTGCCAGATCTCATAATCGTGGTACGCTGCAATAGCAAGCATGATCCGAATGGATTTAAACATCGCTACTGGAGAAAAAGTTTCATTATAGTCAATACCATGAATTTGCTTGAAACCTTTAGCTACCAAGCGACCCTTATAAATAAGTCCATCCATGTCAGTCTTTCTCTTAAAGACCCACTTACACCCAATGGGTTTGACCCCTTCAGGTGGATCAACCAAAGTCCATACTTGGTTAGTGTACATGGATTCCATCTCGGATCTCATGGCCTCTAGCCATTTCTCGGAATCTGGTCTCATCACAGCTTCCTGATAAGAGGTAGGCTCATCCTCAATGAGCACAACATCATCATGGTCAGACAAGAGAAATCAGTATCTCTCAGACTAACGACGTACCCTATCAGATCTGCAAAGAGGTAGGTCTACTTGAACTGATTGTGGTTCCTCAACTCCTTGTGGAACAACATCATCCACAATACTTTGTGGTTCCAGTTCAACTTCCATCGAGGCTTCTGTGCTATGAACCACATCTTAAACTTCTTCAAGATCGAACGTACTCCCACTAGTCTTTCTAGAAACAAAATTCCTTTCTAGAAATACCCCAGTCTTAGCCACAACTATCTTGTGTTGACTGGGAATGTAGAAGTAATATCCCTTCGTTTCCTTGTGATATCCAATAAAATAGCACTTATCGGATTTGGGTCCCAGTTTGTTCGAGACTTGACGTTGAACGTAAGCCTCACAACCCCAAAACCTCATAAAAGAAACCTGGGCATCTCTCCCAGTCCATATCCTATATGGTGTCTTTATTACAATCTTAGATGGAACTCGGTTGAGAATGAGGGCTGCTGTGTCTAGAGCATAGCCCCAAAGATATATAGGAAGATCTGTGTGACTCATCATAGATCGTACCATATCTAATAAGGTACGATTCCTCCTTTCGGATACATCATTCCATTGTGGTGTTCTAGGAGGAGTGAGTTGAGATAGAATCCTACACTCAGCTAGATAGTCACGAAACTCATGGCTAAGGTATTCACCACCTTGATCTGATCGAAGTATCTTAATACTTTTACCAAGCTGGTTTTGTACTTCATTCTTGAATTCTTTGAACTTTTCAAAGGATTCTGACTTATGTGTCATCAGGTACACATAACCATATCTACTAAAGTCATCAGTAAATGTAATGAAGTACCTATAACCACCTCTAGTAGTGACATTGAAAGGGCCACATACATCACTATGTATAAGACCTAACAAGTCAGTCGCTATCTCACTGTGTCCACTAAAGGGAGTCTTGGTTATCTTGCCTAGAAGGCATGACTCGCATGTCTCATATGATTCAAAATCAAATAAGTCCAACAAACCATCTTTATGGAGCTGGGATAAGCGTTTGTCATTTATATGACCTAAGCGACAATGCCAGAGATAGGTTTGGTTCATGTCATTTGACTTGAACCTCTTGGTACTTATGTTATAGATAGGGTTCTCAAGGTCTAGAATATAGAGTCTGTTCATCAGAGGTGCACTACAATAGAACATATCATTTAAATAAACTGAACAATATTTGTTCTTTATTATAAATGAAAAACCTTTCTTGTCCAAACAAGAAACTGAAATTATGTTCTTAGTTAAAGCAGGCACATAACAACATTCATCTAATTCTAATACAAGCCCAGAAGGCAGAGATATATGATAAGTTCCTACAGCAACAGCAGCAACCCGTGCTCCATTGCCTGCGCGTAGGTCCACCTCGCCCTTCATCAATGCCTGTACATTAGTACAAATGTGAGAAGCACATCCGGTATCTAATACCCATGATGAAGAAATAGATAGATTGACTTCTATAACATAGATACCTGAAGTGGAAGTCTCACTTCTTTTCTTCTTAAGATCTTTCAGGTACACTTTGTAGTTCCTCATTCAGTGCCCGGTCTGACCGCAGTGGAAGTAGGTAGCATCTTTGGCGACCCCTCCTTTGGGTTTTAGTGCCTTGTCTTTGCCCTTGGCTTGGGACTTTCCCTTACCTTTAGGCTTGCCCTTGCCTTTGCCCTTTTGCACCATCAAAATGGAGTTGGGCTTAACCTTCTTAAGATTAAGCTCAGCAGTTCTTAACATGCTAAGCAGCTCAGGCAGTGGCTTGTCAATTTTGTTCATGTTATAATTTAGAACGAATTGACTATAGCTATCTGCCAAGGATTGCAAGATCAGATCAGTGGCCAACTCTTGGCCAAGTGGGAATCCCAACCTCTGTAGGTTTTCTATGTACCCAATCATTTTGAGTACATATGGGCCTACGGGAGTCCCATCTTGCATCTTGCATCTTGCACTGAAACAGTGCCTTAGAGATCTCGAATCTCTCGTGCCTCGCTTGTCCTTGATATAGTTGACGAAGATGTTCAACCATATCATAAGCGCCCATCAACTCGTGTTGCTTCTGAAGCTCAGAGTTCATGGTCGCGAGCATAAGACATGACACATCTAATGGGTCATCTTGATGCTTCTTGTAAGCATCACGGTCAGCTCGCGTGGCAGTGGCAGGAGGTGCCTCTGGAATGGGCTGCTCCAGAACGTACAGTTTATGTTCTTGTGTGAGAATGATTCTCAGATTCCTATACCAGTCCAAGAAATTAGCTCCGTTGAGCTTGTCCTTCACAAGGACGGAACGCAGGGTGAAAGAGTTAGTATTTGACGTCATGATTATCTACAACAGAAAAATGCAGAAAAATAAATAAATATCATATTCTATTAATCATCTAATTAGACCTTTAATTAAATGATGCTCCCACTGAATTCTATAATTCATGTGGGACAAGATCCACATCATACTATGCCCTGAGTTAGCTTTGGCTAAATCGCCCAAGACTTAGTATGATCGGTAAGTAACTAATTACCAATTACATCTCTATGCAACTCTTGTTTATAGGATCAAGATCCGCATTTATATTAAAACTCGAGTTAGCTTTGGCTAATACGCCCAAGAGTTAATATAAACGTGATTTTTTCCTATCTTCCAACCATTAGAAAATGTCTATAGTTAAACTCGATCCAATTGAGTTAACTAGTTACTCAATCTAATTAAGTTGTACTCACCCATGCGTTGATAGGCGGGACCAAAATTGTCCCTCCGTACCCTACCAAGATAATATGTGTTGCTCTGCTTTGGTAGATTCAACAACAACATGTGATCGAGGTAGTGATGGGTATCACGGCATGGTAGGCATTACGAGTTGACGTGATTGAGATCTAATCTAATCGACGAGGTGTATCATATACGCGATTTAGATCTAATCTAATCGTTAGGGCGCATCATGTACGCGATTTAGATCTAATCTAATCGTCGAGGTGTATCATATATGCAATTTAGATCTAATCTAAACGTTAAAGCGCTAATTAATTACTATTCTAGCATGCATCACATATACACACACAAGCAATTAATTAAATATTTTATGATTAGTCATGGCCCTACTACGATCTTCTCAAGCCAATGAGAAGATCGGATGGTCAACCTAAGGTCAACAGCTTCTCAAGCTCCTTCTTTTGACCACCTTGTGTTGCTCGCCCCCTCCTCGTAATTCCGTCTCGAGTAGACCTTCCACCATTCCATTTTGTACATTACAAAAGTGAAACTCGAGTTACATTCAGTCTAAACTATTTACAATAGGAATAAATAAATAGAAAGGCACGACGCGCAGGTCGCATATCAAATATACAACACGCACAATCACATGACGGCACGCAGGTCGTATTATGAATTACAACACACAATATCCAATCAAATTGGGTCTTTTGGGTCATGACCATCAAAAAATAATACATAATTCTAAATTATGTAATTTCTATAAATTTCTATAATTTTTCTTACAATTTTTATGAGTAAAAATTCCCGGCGGTCCCGTTTAGCGATTTTCGGGCGCAATCGCGGAACGAAGCCCCTTGCGGGGTCAGGGGCAGCACCCCTACCCGCGATATAACCATCGCAAGTGTTCCTAAGCGATCCTACAATGCCTTAGTCTGCTGTCCCAAAATGATTTGGGGCGAAACCTTGCCGTTTCAAAAATATTTTCTCGGTAGTCGAAGCCTACAAGTGTCTAAACACTTGTGCTTCGCTTCTACGAGAAAATTACCCATAAAATCTATAAAAATCATAAAAACACAGAAACTTATAGATCTGTAGAATTTCATAAAATTCAAAATAAAACTCGTACGCGCTTCGCACGTGGCTCTGATACCACTGTTGGGTTTTTCGGGCCGCAAAAATCGCTTTTTGCGTTGCCGAAACCCCGAAACCCCGCCATCGGATCCGTGCGAAGAAATAAAATTTCATAAAAACTTTCACGTACGAGTTTTCTAAGCCTAGATCTACTTTAGATCTACAAGATAAGAATTTACCCTTGATGCGAAACCCTTCGCTTAATCCCGCTCGTCCAAGGTTCGCCGGATCTCGAGAGTATCAAAGTAGATACTCCTCTATGTGTATCCACACAAGCAAGAGATGGAGAAGAAATCTTGAGTGTGCTAGCACTCCAAGAAGTCTCGGCCAAAGAGGAGGAGAGGGAGAGAAGAGAAGAGAGCAATGAGGAAGAAGATGGAGGTTTCAACACAAAATGAAACTTACCCTTGAATTCATGTGGCCGACCAAATTAAGAGGGATTATAACCTCCATGGAATGCCAAGAGTCACAACTCTTGGTAACTCCCATGAGGTGGCATCCCACTTAAGCAACCATGATGATGTGGAGCATCATCATTGGCCCACTCTTTGCCAACTCACCAATGAGGTGGCAAATGGTCAAGTCAAACTTGCCCCTTCATCTTCCTCTCAAGTCAAGTCAAACTTGACCACTTATCTCCCTTGGTTGATCTAATCTAACCATTGGTTCAAGTCAATTTTAATTTAATGAATTTCTATTCATTGAATTAAATTAATTAAATGAGTCTAAGTCCAAATTAGACTCACTTAACACATGAACCAAATTGAGTCCAACTCAATTAGCCTAATTTGGATTACTCTTAATCCAATTTGGTTTATCACATGGACCTAATTCTTTAGGTTCATCAAATGAACCTAATCTCCATCTAATTGCCCTTTGTGTGTGACCCTATAGGTTCTTATAACGTTGGCAATGCTCCTAAACTCATTTAAAAGCATAAGTAATGAGCGGTATCTAGCAACACATCATTACTACCCAAGTTATAAGAATGTTGAGATCCAACATCAACTTGTGACTATTAATTGTGACTTTTCACAATATATGACAAGTGTCTTTCTATCCTTGACATCTAGATTGATCAATGTGAGGCATAGACCGTGTCATCCTCTAATCAATCTAAATCTTGAATCCCAAGTAGACTCTCTCAATCAAATGAGCTTAATATCTCATATTGACTCATTTGGGCATGGACATGCACTTCGTGGTCTCACTCTATCAAGAATATCGATGTCACTCCCGTCATATAGGAGGGATAGATCCCATCTACATCACTCACATCCCTCCACATAATTTGTTACATACCCAGTAATCGCCTTTATAGTCCACCCAGCTACGGGTGATGTTTGACGAAGCCAAAGTATATAACTCCTTAGTAGGGAACCATGGTGACTTCAGGTCCAAGGACTAGTAGTCATACTAATAGCCACATGAGAAAGTATATGACACTCATATAATGATCCATGATACTTTCTCATGGCGGGTCATTCAGTATATATTCTCCAATGCATACCCATGTGCCAACTTGATATCTCTATATCCATGACTTGTGAGATCAAGTCATCGAGTTGACCTACATGCTAGTCTCGTCGCATTAACATTGTCCCTGAATGTTAATACTCGACTAGAAATAATTAAGAGCAGTGTTCCCTATATCATCTCACTATCGATACAGCCAATCGATTGATATAGGTAAGAACCTTCTACTCAAGGATGCTATTATACTTAGTTATTTGGCACCAATACAAGTAAGTATAATAACTAAAAAACAAATGTCTTTATTTATATACAAGAATATGATACAACGAGTCCATACAACAATCATCAAATGATTGGCTCTAGGGCTCTAACTAACAGAAGGTTGAGGCCAATGCTAGAGCAACCTACACTCTTCAGTGCGGCTTAACCAATGAAGAGCTGAACCACGTTGACCCCTTCTCAAGTGCAAAGGAGTTATGAGAGAAGCTGATCGAGCTACATGAGAATACATCAGACATGAAAATAAGTAACTATAATTTAATAGACGAATTATTTGAGCAGACTAATACTACTTCGGTCGAGAAAGGTGTTGCGTTATTTACAGGAACAAGCAAGACGAAGAAAGCACTGAAGGCTACATGGTCCGAGTCGTCAGACGAATCCGAATCCGACGAAGAAGAACAATCAAGCCTACTCGCTTTATCGGTACTAGCACATGTTGTCGAAACCGAGTCCGAGCGAAGCTACGGATCCGTATCCATTTCCGAAGGGCCCAAATTCACTGTAAGCTCGTTAATTTCTAAAGTAGATAATTCAGAAGATTTAATTTCTTATTTGTTAAAGAAATTAGCTAAATTCAACGTTCGGATCAAGTCACTCCAAAAGGAGGTAACAACCCTTAAGGAAGTGACTAACCCGAGTCCTTTAACCGAGTCAGTTCAAATTGAAAATTCAACCCAAGTCCAACAACTTGAGGAAGAAAATTTCAATTTGAAAACTCAAGTTAAAGAACTTAAGGCCATGTTGGAACGGTTTACACTGGGTTCCAAGAATCTGGACTTGATTCTTGGAAAACAGAAAGTTGTATACAATCGATCCGGACTAGGATTTAAAGCTAAAAAGAAATATCGAACTTATTTATCGCTTATTAACATACCGAATAAAAAGATAGTCCAAGCATGGGTACCTAAGTCCAACTTGGTCAATCAAGTTGGACTTGGTCAATATTGGGCCCCCAAGGATCAAGTCTATTACCTTGATAGACCATATTGAGACTATGATTTAGGGGGAGTCAATAGAAAAACTATCCTAATAAATTGATTGCTTGATGATTGTTTATTTATTTTATTAGTAATATGCATATTTAGATTAGGATAGTTTTAAGGACCTAGGCGTAATTTACACTTGTTAGTTAAACCTAGGAGTTTCAAAAAAGGAAATTAAATATATAATTTCTTTGAGCGGCTCTGTCTAGAAAGTGGTGGATGATCTCATACCCAAGAAGGTCTAGTGCCTTGCCACTGCCTGGGAGCTAATCATTGAAATACATATTTGATTGACTAATTAGAAAATCTAAGTTTAACTCAAATGCAAATTAATCCTTAGAAATAATATAAATTGAAGTTTAACCATCTCACAAAACTACTATAAGATTTTCTGATTGATAACTTAGAATCAAATGAGATGGATTTAGACAAATCAATTATTAACGTAAGTAATTAAATTAACTTAATCAATTAAATAATTTTTTTAAAAAAAAAAATATTTGGAAAATTATTTAAAAATTATTTAAAAATTATTTTAAAAATTATTTAAAAATTATTTGAAAAATTAATTGAAAAATTATTTAAAAATTATTTGAAAAATTATTTAAAAATATTTTTTAAAAAAATTTAAAAATTATTTAAAAACCATCTAAAAAAAATTATTTAAAAATCTTCAAACTCAATTTTCAAAATCTTCATAGTTTTAAATGTTTACTCAGTTGAAATTCAGACCTATATTTTTAATTTCAATTAACTCCATCTCACACTCACTCATAAGTTGAACGTGGTTGATAACCTAGAATGAGTCAGAAGAAAAATTAGGAAAATATAAAATATTTTTTTCTACTTGGACTCTAGGATCCTTAAAATTTTTAAGAATTAATTAAGGGGGAGTGAAGGGACTTAATTTTATATTTTTTGTTCAAAATAATCTGAGACAGAAAGTTCATTTTTAAAACTATTTTTGGAATAAAATTATATAAATTATTTTGGAAACTAAGTTTTCTTTAAAAAGAAAAAGGACTTTCTGTCATTTTTTTTACTTAACTAAGTTTTTCACTAACTCCTTCTGGAAAACAATTTTTCAAATGTTTAGCTAAATCTTTGTTAAAATCTAAGTATTTTAAGCTAAATTGAGCTTAAGTTTATCAAGATATTTTTTCACATATTTTAAAGATAAATTTATCAAAGTTTAGCTTAAAATACTTTTAAATTGTTTTAAGACTTAACTATGATATTCATTTTTAAACTAAGTATTTGCAGAACTAAGTACTTAAGCTAAATTTTTATGAAAATTCTTTAAAAGTTAAGTACTTAAACTAAACCTCTATCAAAGAAAATCTAGCTAAGTATTTTGCAAAAGCTTTTCAAATTTAGCTAAGTGTTTTTCAAAGCAATTATTTTCAAATGCTAAGTTTTGCTAAGTTTTTTCCAAGGCATTTTAAAATTTAAGTATTTTTCAAATAATTTTTTTTGGAACGCTAAGTCATTTTCAACTATTTAAACAAAAAAATTAGATAAAGTGCTACCCTTCAGGGGGAGCTGAACAACCTTCTCTCTACTCATTTTCTTTTTTGATTTATGTCAAAGGGGGAGAGAAGAGTTAAAGTTAAAGATAATTAAGAATTAAGAATTTAAACATAAGGAAGAGCATAAGTTTTACAAATTTTTCATGCCCATGTTTAAATTTCATATTTATTGTCGTATTTTTTTACTTAACTTTGAACCGTGTTGCCATAATCAAAAAGGGGGAGTTATTGGTGCAGGAAGCATCTGATGATTGAACCTATGTTTTGATTATGTCAAAGGGTTCAAGTTAAGTTGTTTTGTGATCTAATATGTTGAATGAGCTTTGTAGGAAAGTCCTAAGTGTACTTAGGCAAAAGTCCTAACTACGGTTAGGCAGGTGAAAAACCCTAGGGGGTGGCAACCCTAGGTCGTAGGGGATGGTAACCTTAGGTGAAGAAAAGTCCTAGCTGCGGTTAGGCAAAGGGAAAACCCTAGGGGTGGTAACCCTAGGTCATAGGGGGTGATAACCCTATGCGGAAAGCCTTGGCGGGTCAAAGTGTTCGGGCAAAAATCCTAGGGGGCGGTAACCTTAGGTTGAAATCCTGGTGTCGCGAACCGGGTGGAAGACTGGATGGGTCGTGGAGCAGGCATCCAGCATGAAGACCGGAAGACTCGAGCGTCGAGCAAAATTCCAGTCGGTCTGGAGGATCGAACTGGCAAAAGGTAACTTCTCCTGAGTGGAGTAGGTGAGGGTGTGTTCCCTGGAAGAGGGAACAATAGGTGTCGGTTCGACCTAGGGTTTCCGGTTGGAAATTCGAAGTCAGAACCGGACAGTCTGGAGACTGTCAAATACTCCTTTTATTATATTTATATGTGTGCTAACTTTGTCTTGCAGGGTATGTAGGTGTTTTGTGCACTAACATATTTTGCAGGGACTAAAGTCCACATCTTGCCTCGGATAAACAGTACTCGAGGCGCCCTCCATGGAGCTTGGAGGCACCTCGGGTGCAAGGAAGGATTGGCTATAAAGAGGAGTTGGAGGCGCCCTCAAGGGAACCTGAGGCGCCCTGGATTGCTGATTAAAGGCACCCTAGACTGGTGATGGAGGCGCCTCTAGGTGGATAAACAGCAACGACTCGAAGGCTTATCACAGCGGTCAACTCAGGATAGAGTTGAGCTTTGAGGCGCCTCCATGGGGCATTGGAGGTGCCCTCAACGACCTATAAAAGGCAGTCTCGAAGCAGCACTTGAATAACAACCTGAAAATCCATCTGTCTTCAACAAGCTGCTAACGAGACGTTCCGGCCAAGCTACGACAAGCCATCGACGACCCGGAGCTTTAGTTTTAAGATTTCTTATTGTCGGTATAAGTTTTCAATTCTATTAAATTGTAATACTCTTGTACACTTTTGCGCTATATAGTTGTTGCCCACCAAAAGTGATCAACGATCACGGGCCTTGGAGTAGGAGTCACCCTAGGCTCCGAACAAAGTAAATACCTTGGTCTTCTGTGTGTGGTTGTTTATTTATTTCCGCTGTGCTTAATTCTCGATCGTTTTATGAATCCGAAACACGTGAAAGCCACGAGCGCTATTCACCCCCCCTTCCCCGCTCTAGCACGGTCTTGATCCAACACTATATATCCAAGGATCTTCAGGTAAGTATTTTAGAAAGTCTTTTCTCTACTTTCAAATTACACAAATCTCGGTGCACAAGACAAAGAAAAGGATCGAGTCAGAACGTTGCCCCGAAGGCAAGAACCAACGATTCAGACTCTGAAGAATCAATTGATGAAAACAAAGCAACACTAATGGTAAGGAAGTTCAATAAATTTATTAAATCTAATAAATTTAAATCACAGATGAGAAAACAGTATCAAAACAAAAGGACCCTCCGATGCTATAATTGCAATGAAAAAGGGCACATCAAAGATGACTACCCAAAACTGAAGAAAAGAGGCAAGGAAAAGAATAAGAAGCCAGCTCGACCCAAACATAATCTCAAAGCCACGTGGGGCGAGTTGTCATCCTCTGAATTTGAGATCGAAGCATACGCCGGACTAGCCCTAACGTCAATCTATTAAGAAGAAGATGAGACCAGCTCAGAGATGAGCATAGATGAAGGGGGAGGATCATCGAAAGAAAGCAACGATGAAGGGGGAGCATCAGAAATTGAAGTAAGTGAGGTACGTGCTCTATCTCCCAAGTAGTCCTTTAATTTTATTAAAAGTCTTACTAAAGATCTAGTTAAACTAGAAAAGGAAAATGCTGAGTTGAAATTGAACTTAGCAAAGGCATGTCCTCTAGAATTGTATGATAATCTAAAATTAGAAAATGGAAATTTGAAAATAAAAATTAAAAAATTAAAAAATGACCATGCATGCTTAAAACCAAATCGCTTTCAAAAATCAAAACTTAGAATTTATGGTAGATTAAATTGATATATTAGATATCACCAAGGTCAACTTAGAAAAATTCTCAGAGAATATGTACCCCCCCAAATTCTTAGTTAACCTAATAGGAAGGAACCTATATTGGGTTCTAAAGTCTTACTTAGATTGAATAATTTTTTAAGGCTTTCAGAAAAAATTAAATATTTAAATTCTTTAAAAGGCTTTGTCAAGAAGTGGTTGATCCAATAACCAATAAGGCCTAGTGCCTTGCCATAGCCTGGAAGCTGATTATTGAATTAAATATTTAATTGATAAACTGATAAGCTTGTGAAATTAATTAAGATAATTACTTTCGATGTTTGTCAATTTTTGGAAAACTCCATAAATTAGAAATTATTTTAAATTTCTTTTACTTGCTTTTATTAAATCAAGTTTTTTTTCCTATAAACTTAAATTTCCATATTTTTTGATGTGATTAAAGGGGGAGGAATATGTACAAGTTTAGGGGGAGTAGGGGGAGATAGAATTTTTTTTCTCAAAATTTTGAATTTTTGCTAACTCTATTATAAGTCTGAATTTTGATAAATCAGCTTAATTCGTACTTAGTGTTGCAATTTCTTTATTGCAAACTTTATACTTAAAATGTTTTATTCGAAAATTCTTTTATTACTATTTGTTATTACCCTAACTTGAACTTGGGTTGATGCACATCAAAAAGGGGGAGATTGTTGGATCCCGTGATTATTTTGATATGATCAATCAAGTTAGGTTGGGTCCTGTTTTGTTTTAATCCCTGTGTCTAAGTGTGCAGGAGCTTGGAGCACAGGAAGATGAGCGGAAGATACAAGTAGCGAGAAGGACGACACGGGAAGTGAGCCGACGAGCTCGGTGCATCTGAGGGACGTTAGGACTGCGGAAGAGTACACTAGTGGACGAGAAGAACGTATGCTACGTTCGAGGGATGAGAAGCTGGAGCGGAAGTCTGCTCGAGGAGAAGGCCAGAAATTAGGTTCAGGTGAGCCCTATTCCGTGGCCGAAATCACCCAGGAGATTACAGCAGCAAAGGAGTGAAATGGAGCTGCAAGTGCTGCTGGAGGCCCCTTCAAAGGCTGTTGAAGGCGCCTTCCATGGCTAGAAGGTGTCTTCGATGAACAGTGAGAAGGCGCCTTCCAAGGCTATGGAAGTCTCTTCGGCTAGTCAAACTAGTCGTTTGCAAGTGGAAAAAGCTTTATCCACTTGCCACGTTGGAGGCGCCTTCCAAGCCCTTTGGAGGCACCTTCAACCTTCGGATGAGATTTCCTAGGGGCTATAAAAATACCCTTGGACCTAGGGAATCAACAACAACTACTGTAATCATTTCCTAGTCTTTTCTAATCTTTTCAAAGAGTGTAAGAGGCTTCTCCACCTACAGAGAAGGAGATTTTTCTAGTAGAGCTTTGCAAATACCTTGGAATAACAACCACCTAGGTTGTAACCAATTCAAATCTATTTGCCTCTTCTTTTTATTAGTTGTTCATTTTTGAGATTATAATTACTGTGATAGTGCTACTAATCTTAGTTGGAAAAAGAAAAAGGTTTTTGTTTTCTTTACAGACGTTGCGTCCTCTTACCAGCCCTACCGCGCTAACAGTAATTAGTTCCTGTCCTCCTAGGACCAGGAACTAGTTAGGTCTTAGCTTAGGGATCCCAAATGGACTTAAATTAGACCGACGCCTACTGTTCCTTCAATCGGGATGCATCTTTACTTGGTCACTCTCCTCCAGTGACTTACCTTAACTTACCAGTTTGCCAGACATTTGGTCAACCTGTTGACCTATCTAGACTTCATGCTAGCTATCCAGTCGACCTGTTGACCTAGTTAGGCTTCTTTCCAGATATCTGGTCAACCTGTCGACCTATCTGGACTTTGTACCAGCTATCCGATTTGGCCGTTGACCTAACTAGAGTTCTTGCCAGATATTCAGTCGGCCCGTCTACCTATCTGAACATCGTACCAGCTATCCAGTCGGCCCGTTGACTTATTTGGACTTCGTGCTGCACACTTGATCATGTAATTAGATCACAACAGAACCTAACTTAACTTACTTGTCATTCATCAAAACCTAAGTTAGACCATTAGTGCAAAACTGCACCAACAATCTCCCCCTTTTTATTCAATGACAACCTGGGTTAAGTTAGGAAAAAAAATAAAAAAATAGATAAATATGGTTTAAGTTATTCGGATTTTGATTTGTTTCAGAGTTTGTTAACTTAATCAACTTAACCCCTTAACTCTCTCCCTGGCATTCATCAAAAAACATGAATAGATATTTAAGCAAAGAAAAATGTGATAAGGAAAGTAAATAGAAAAAAAAATAGTTCTCAGGATTACTTGAGGGAGGAAAAAATGTTTAACCATAAAATTTTTTCAAAATGTAAAAAAATATTTTACAATATATGTTAAAATAGGTTCAAAGATAGTTTTGAAACCACTTAGCATTTTAAAGTGATAAAGAGAGCAACTTATTAAAAATCTCAAAGGTAAAAATTTAGTTTCGAAAAGAACCTTGTCAAAAACTTTTTCAAAGTGTTTTCAAGACATCTTATAAAGCAGATTTCAAAAATTATTTTTTTTAAAGACAACTTTCAAAACAAATTCTAAACACTATATATTAGCATTTTCACAAGGCTAATAAAGTTGAAAATACTTTAAAATCAACTAACTTTAGAAACTTTAAAGTTTTTTCAAAAAAAAATAAATAAATATGCTAGGTTCACTAAAATAAAAGTTAAAATACTAAGTGTTGCAACATTTAAAATTATTTTAAAGTAGTTTGGAAAAATTGAAACAGTTTTCAAAATAATTTTTCAAAACATGTGATAATCTTTTTCAAAAATAGAATTTTGAAAAAAATAAAAGGAATGTTTTAACAATTTATTGACTTATTAATCCTCCCCCTAAACTTGAGATTATTTCAAAATAATCTAGTCAACTATAATTGTCTTTAACTGTCTAACCGTTAGTTACTAACTAACTATCAGAAGATAGTAGTATTTACTTGGTTAGATAGGTTAAGTTATTTGTCCAGTTAGTGTTTGACTAAACTGGATTACTTAACCCAATCACTTTAAGTTTGGTATTTAATGCCCAGACTTATATTGATGCACTGATATAAGCATCTTAAGTCTAGGCAATCTGCCTATTGTTGGGACCTTGACGTCGCTAGAGGGGGGGAGGGTGAATAGCGTCTCACCCAAAACATCGCTTCCTACAATGGTTAGTGTGCACGGTGGAAATACAAGACAAACACTAACAAAAGAAGCAAACCTAACACGTTGTTTAACGTGGTTTAGAGATAAAGCTCCTACTCTATGGTTGTTCATAAGGTCGGCGATCCCGATCCGTCAGCAGATAACTCCCCGAAAAACCTCCGGGTAGCTCCTTGTGGGTGGAGAAACCTCGCCATAAACTCCCATAAGCTTTTGATCACTCAAGAAAACCTTGGAGACTATAATAAGGGTTAACCACCTCTATTTTCGTAAACCTTGGCCAAGCACCCTGAGCTCTATTAAATAGAGCTCGAGAGGAAACATCTAGCCGTGTTTCCTGCCCCCATTTGACTAGTAAAGCCACCAGTCAACTCGTACTAAGTGGAATTTGACCGTTATAGACCAACAACTCAATACCAGTCGATTGGTAAAAATATCAGTTAACTGCTCCACATGGGTTGAGCTAACAGAGACATTCTGTTCACTAGAAGTCGACTGATGAAGATACTAGTTGACTGCTACAGTAACTGCTACAGTAAAACCCTAAACCTAGAATTTTACCCTGAGTACAATCTCTCATATACTCATCCTTGCCTGCACAACCTAGACCTAGCCTTCTAGCCTCCTCCATCAGCCTCACATCCCTCGGATGCCTCCCCATCCTTCACACCTTATCTTCTGGAGCTTTCTTCGGCCTTGTCCTTATTGTCGGGCCTTTCTTTGACAAGAGGTCACGCCTCTAGGACTTCATCCATTGCCAAGTCACACTTGGACCTACGTTGCCAAGACTACATGCTTGGAGTTACACCACCAAGACTCACCCTTGGACTTTCCTCCTTTGCCAAGATCACACTTGGACTCTCCTTATTGTACCTGTATCCTGCACACTGACAATGTATATCAAATACAATAATAAACCTAACTTAAACCTTTGCCTAAACATCAAAACCTAGGGTACCTAGATTACTCCAACAATCTCCCCCTTTTTGATGTTTGGCAACCCGTTTAAGTTAGGGAAACATAAATGTAATAATAATGTAAATCAACATGCATATCTACTCATGCATATGTCATGGAACCTAACCCTAGGATCTCCCTTCACCTAAGCTCCCCCTTTGAGCAAGGATTTCCTGCAAAGGTAAACTTCTCTCCCTCTGCCAATAAATAAGCAATCACTCTCCCTTCACCTAAGCTCCCCCTTGAGCCAGGATTTCTTGCAAAGGTATGTAGGTTTCCCACTTAAACCTAAACTTCTCCCCCTCTGCCATATATTAAAAAGATATCCAACAATATCCCAAATTATTGGACTCTTTGACCTCTAATGACCATAAACATTATGTATTAATTCCCCATAAGATTACATACATGTTCACCACTCTTTTGGTCATTTTCTAATGCTGAAAAATATTTTCAGACCGTATCAATTGACTTCCATAAGTCCCAATCAATATGAGCTTACAAAAATATTCCATGCTCAAAATTACTGTTATGAGTCGACCGGTACTCTATTTTGACAAAAATCAATATTTCTGACCCACTTTCAGAAATGCGTCAAAAATTTCACAGACCTCCAAAAAATCCCAAATTTTATGGAGAGATCTATTTTATCCATGTCTACTTAGGAAAAAATATATATAAATATATTTATCACAGATCCCAAGATTGACATAAAATTCAAAACTAACTAAATGGTTCAATTGAACCTTAACCTAAAGTCCTAGTTTTGGCTTCCTCTTGATGTATCTGCTCATACTAAATTATAATCCATCCCTAACATTATTTTATATGGCATGTATACATCAAAAACTAATTTTCATGCAATATAAACCCAATTCACATTTCAATGTATGAAACACATCCCAAGTATGTCAACCCACTAGGTTAGAGACTTAAGTTTGTCTCCTAACCACTTGGCACATTTGATAACTCATCTATCATGGGTCCCATAGGCTCTTCCTAACCTTAGGAATCTTAACCTTACTCACCTCCCTTTGTGACTCATCCACTATGGCTACGCCCACATGGTGTACCATAGGCGATGCTTGGCCTACAAACTTGACTTTCTTAATCTTAGATACCTTATCTTTGGTTAATTTCTTCTTGTCCTTCACCTTGGACACCTCATCCTTGCCATAATTATATGTCATCCAAGCATATTCCTTCTTATTGGCCTTGGATGACTCTCCATTATCCTTTGCCACACCTCCTTTACCAATTCTATATGTCACCCTAGCACTTGACCTCCACTTGGCATGGGAGGGACCCAATTTGACACTTTTAGATCTTTGACCACCCAAACACATGCCAAGTCCTCTAGGTCCAATAATGAACCTATCTAGGACTTTCTCCATTTCCTCAAGTCTTACCTTTAAGGCTTGATTTTCTAATTCTAAGGTTCTAACCCTTGAATCAACATATCCACCTTGGACATCCCTAGACCTACCCACCTTCCTAGGCATATGTCTCCCCTTCTTGGGATTTATGCTTAGGTTTTCATCCATTTTTCTTCCCTTAAGCAAAGTGGTTTGAGTCTTATTAGGTCTACCCTTACTAGATTTAGCATGAATAGGTCTCCTAGGGTTATCACCTATATTAACCCTATTTCTGTTATTGTACCTAAATCCATGATTATGCTTGGGTAAATAATCTACATTATTTCTAACAAGCATATAAGAATTAGAGGTTGGATTACACTTTAAAATAGGGATTACCTTCCCTTTTACCTTTGAAGCTCCTCCTTGACTTGAACTCCTCTTCTTTTCCTATTTCTTTAAGTGCACCAATTTCTTGAGCTCTCCTCTCCTTGGGCACCTTGTGAGGTAGTGACCCCACTCACCACATGTAAAGCACCTAATGTGCTTCTTCTCCTTCTTCCTACAACTCACATTAGTTTCTAAATTAACTTTAGTGAGTTTAGGGTTTACCTCCTTTACCTTCTTGAGCGAAGGACACCTACTCTTGTAGTGCCCCATCTTACCACACTCAAAGCATTTGATGTGGTCCTTTGTGCTCTTTTTGATAGTTGAGGTGGAGGGTTGAGCTTTCAAGATCTCCTCTTCCTTAGATTGCTCTTCTTCCTCTTCACTTGATGATGTGGACGGTTCTACTTCTTCCTCCCTTGAAGATGTAGATGATACCTCCTCATCTTCCTTCTCCTCCTCGGATGTTGAGCACGTGTCAACAACTGATTGGTCCTTCTCCTCTTGAACTAATGAGCCCTTCTCCTTGGGCTCCTCCACTACTTGGAGTTTTATAGGATCTTCATGAAATACAATTATCTTTTCCACAGGTCACTTGCATTCTTGAATTTACCTATACTCACCAAAACGTTAGGGGGCAATAAATTCAATAGAATTTTCGTTACCTCCTTATCCGCCTCTGATTACTCCCTTTGCTCCTTGGTCCAATACCAAGGACGGAGGCATTTTCCCTTCTTGTCCATCGGAGCTTCGAATGGATCCTCTAATGCCATCCAATGGTCCCAATCCATTTGGAACCAAGTCTTTAAGCGAGACCTCCAATACCCGAAGTCTTCTCGGTCATATGGAGGTGGGATTCGGATATCCCATCCAAGCAGACATTCTGACTCCATCTTCCTCTAATGCTTTGCCCCCTCGACGATTAGTCCATAAAAGAGCGACCTAGCTTTGATACCACTTGTTGGGACCTTGACGCCGCTAGAGGGGGCTCAATAACGTCTCACCAAAAATATCACTTCCTATAATGGTTAGTGTGCACACAGGAAATACAAGACAAACACTAACAAAAGAAGGCAAACCTAACACGTTGTTTAACGTGGTCTGGAGATGAAGCTTCTGCTCCATGGTTGTCCATAAAGTGGGTTATCCCAATCTATCGACGGATGACTCCCCGGAAAACCTCTAGGTAGCTCGAGTAGCTTCTTGTGGGTGGAGAAACCTTGCCACAAACTCGCACAAGCTTTTGATCACTCAAGAAAATCTTGGAGACTATAATAGAGGTTAACCACCTCTATTTTCATCAATCTTGGCCAAGCACCCCGAGCTATATTAAATAGAGCTCGGGAGGAAACACCTAGTTGTGTTTTCCGCCACCAGTCGACTGGTACTAAGTGGAATTTGACTGTTACAGACCAATGACTCGATACCAGTTGACTGGTAAAAGTATCAATCGACTGCTCCACATGAGTTGAGCGAATAGAGGTATTCTATTCGCTAGCAATCAGCTGATGAAAACACCAGTCAACTACTATAGTAACTGCTATAGTAATTACTACAGTAAAACCCTAAACCTAGAATTTTACCTTGAGTACAATCTCTCATGCACTTGCCCTTGCTCGCATAACCTAGACCTAGCCTTCTAGCCTCCTCCATTAGCCTCGCGTCCCTCGGATGCCTTCCCATCCTTCACGGCTCACCTTCTGGAGCTTCCTTCAGCCTTATCCTTATTGTCGGGTCTTCCTTTGCCAAGAGGGTGTGCCTCCGGGACTTCATCCATTGCCAAGTCACACTTGGATTTACGTTGTCAAGACTACATGCTTGGACTTACACTGCCAAGACTCACCCTTGGACTTTCCTCCTTTTCCAAGATCATACTTGGACTCTCCTTGTTGTACTTGTATCCTGCACACTCACAATGCATATTAAATACAACAATAAACCTAACTTAAATTTTTACCCAAACATCAAAACCTAGGGTACCCGGATTACTCCAACACCTATGCATCTCACTCCTTTTCTAAGTTTGGCAATCACAAATAAAGTAGCCCTAATGTGTTGGTGAGATCTTGAAGTCCTAGATCTATAGGAACATGCTTTCTATGAATTTGATCTAGGCTAAGGCTAAAAAATAATTTTGGAGAATTCTAAAAATAAGGGATTGCTAAAAAATGAAGAAAATTTTCCCCTAGAATTTGTAAATTATTTGAAAATAATATTGGTCCTAATCTATGAAACACATTCCTAATTTTAACAATCAGAATAAGAAAAAAACTAATTAAAAATAGTAAGTCAAGTCATATACAATGCATAATAATGTATGTAACACGATCAGGTCTGATCATCGTCAGCAGGTGGTGGTAGGAGTCACTCAGGAGTGCGCAGAGCCTAAAGAATCTGCTCAAATCTGGTGGTCATGTCATCTCGGAGATAAGTAAATCTAGTGATCATCTCCCCCGAGAGTGTACTAAATCCATCTGAGACTAACTGCCGAAGCTACGCAGAGGACTCCTCAAGTCGAGCGAGATGATCCTCGACGGATAGAGAAGTCAAGGGCTGGGTCGAGGTTGAGGGCTGGGTCGAAGTCGGAGGATACCCAAATATCTCCTCAGCCATAAACTCTGGCCACTCCTCTCCCTCAGCTGGAATAAAAGGTGGAAACTCATCCTCAGTCTCAACTGGTACGGCTGGTTGAGGCGCACCTCTCCAAGCTAGAACCCCCAGAGTAGTGATGTCTATATGCACTAATGCTTGCTGACGCTGACCAAACTCGTCATATGCACTAAGGGAAGTAGTCCTCCCCTGGGTCATATCTATCTCTAAGGTCGAAAATATACATACCAAAATATGACAATAGGGCATGTGAACCTCAAACCTAGTGATAAGACCGGATGCATGTATGACATTATGAAACATATGTAATGCAATGTCAATGTCTAGACGCTGACAAAGGGCATACAAAAAGAAGGAGTGAGAATGTCGCATCATCGCAACGTCACGAGATGTGATCGGCAAAATGCATGTAGTCAAGACTCGATACAGGATATAATCCTAAACCCTGAGGGAGAGTGACCTAAAGTCAGTCATTGTAGGTACTCTCTCCTCCCCAAACAAATATATGTAGATAGTATCTAATGTAATATGAGAGTAGGGCTCGCCAAATGACAGATCCCTACCAGGATAACACAAAAACGAATATGTAGATGTCTTGAGTCCTAGGCTAGTATATAATAAAGTAGAGAAAAAGTGAAAATTCTTTCCACAAACTACGGTGGAGTAGGTCAGGTTATCTATCCATTTTAATTTATTACAGAACCGAGCACATAAATCAAGATTTACTACATAACTACAATAAACCAGTTTTTCTAACTGGTAATGCTCAATGATATGTGTGATAGTGGTGCAATACTGGGTTAAAAAGGTTCTATTCAAGTACCTAGATTTCAATGGAACATATGTATGCTTAATGAAATCTGGCCTAAGCCGCTCGGTGGGTAACCTAGTATCAACAGATGGTGCATTACTAGTCATAGGGGCAACATGTCGTATTTTCCTAATTTTATACACACATATAGGTATAAATAGACAAGAAAAATGCATATAAATTAAGTATTGAAGATACATATTGAGGTAAGGTATACCTAGGAGGTATTTTTAAGATTTTGAGGATGAAAATGTTAAGAAATCCGTGCTAGAAGGTGCTTTATCGGAACTGAAATTGCGAATAGAACAAAGTTCTGTATGATGAAAAAAATCGGATCGAAGGCGCATTCAAGCTTCATGGAAGGCGCCTTGTATAGATTATAGAGGGTGCCTTCAAACGGTTGAAGATGCCTTCCACCGCTTAGGCGGGATTTTTCCCGCCTCTACTTAGGGCGCCTTCGATGGTGTCGGAGGCGCCTTCGATGTTAATAGATTTTTTAAAACTTTTAATTTGAGATTTAAAATTAACTTTAATTTTAATTTTTTAATTTTTAATTTAAAAATATTAATTTTGAGGTTAATTTTAATTTTAAATGTAATTTTAATTTAAGTTTAAGTTTTATTTTAGTTTAATTTAAGTTTAAATTTTAAAGTTTAATTTAATTTTAAACTTTTAATTTAAAGTTTTAATTAAGTTTAAGTTAAATTTTAAATTTTAAATTTTTTTTTAGTTTAATTTTAATTTTTTTATTTTAAGTTTTTAGTTTAATTTTGAAAATTTTAAATTTTAATTTTAAGTTTTTTTAGTTTAATTTAAATTTTATTTTTTTTTATTTTAAGTTTTTTTAGTTTAATTTTAATTTTAATTTTAAATTTTAAGTTTTTTTAGTTTAATTTTAATTTTAATTTTTAATTTTAAGTTTTTTTAATTTGAATTTAAAATTTTAAATTTTTTAGTTTAATTTTTAAAATTTAAAATTTTAATTTTAAGTTTTTTTAGTTTAATTTTAATTTTCAAATTTTAATTATTTTAAATTTTAAGTTTTTTTTAGTTTAATTTTAATTTTAATTTTTTTAGTTTAATTTTAATTTTAAATTTTAAATTTTAAATTTTAAATTATAATTTTAAATTTAAGTTTTTTTAGTTCAATTTTAATTTTAAATTTTAAATTTTAAATTTTAAATTTTAAATATTTTATTTTTAATTTTAAGTTTTAAATTCCTTAGTCATCTCACCTGATTTACGTTTTCAATCAGGAAATCCTATAATTTTGTTAGATGAGTTAAGTTTTATTTTAGAATTTAGTTTAACTTTGTGTTAGATTCAGGTTTAGCTTTAGGTTCCAGAAACAGGTATTCTTTGAATAAACTTTTGGGATATGGTGAGTCACCTGGACATCATTAGAGTAACCATGCTGCCGAGGTGTAAAATACCGGAAATAGGCGAATATTAATAAGGGAATTTTTCAAAATTTTTGGGAATTTTTCGGAGTTCGTACGGACGAGTTAACGGGGATAAAAAAAACGGGGACCGGGAAAGCCTATTTAGGCTACCCCATTTAAGTGAGGAGAAGTTTATATATTTAATTTTTTTTTTCCTTTTCCTTTTATTTTCCTCATCCGCCGAACCCGTGCCCGTTCCTTTTTCTTCTCCGCGCGCCCAACGCCGAAGCCCTAACCGGTGACGCACGTGGCGGTTGCTTCCCCTACCTCGTGATTTAGGCTTCCGGACCAAGGGAAGTCGGCACTTCCTTTCTCCCTCTCCGCAGCCGAGTGACGCCGTTTGTGCCCTAGATCCACCGACGGCTGCAACTCACAGAGACGACGCTGCTCTCTTCTTCTTCTTCCCGAGATACCGCCGGCTATAGGAGCCCTAGCACCGACCTTCTACCCGCGACGCCGGTCTCTCCTCTGTGCCCTAGCCTTCCTTCTGCCGCAGTCGCCACAGGGAGCAGTGACGCCGCCTTTCCTCTTCTTCCTGTCCAAGCACCGGTGACGTGCGAGCACAACCGAGCAAAGCCTTCACATTTCTCTAGCGCCATCCTCCTTCCCTCTGTGCTGCCGAGCCGACTCTCACAGCCTACTTTCGTGCCCTAGTTGGGTGTACTGCCACCGCTGCTCCTCTGCACAGTGCCGCCGTCGTTCGCCCTATTGCCGGCCAGTCGAACCCTAGATCGTTGCTTGCTCACCTGGGCCCTAGTTCCCTACTGCTGAAGCTTCTAACCCGTGCCCTAGCAGTGAAGTCACTTGTTCTAATTCCAGTAGCAACCATCTCTTGTAGTTGGATCATGTGCTAATTGTTTTTGGTTTCCGGCAGCAAGGTTTTCAGCTGTGTCAATTGGAAATTCTTTGACCTTGGATTTAAAAGTGATACATCCAGATTTAGGTGAGTTTAGAGGTGATTCCATTCTACATTGAATTTCATTAATAGTAATGGATAGTACCAGTTGATTAATTGATATTAGATTGATAAATGTATTTGTTGTATTCCATTTGGATAAGTTAATTGATGATCCAATTGAGGTTTATAAATTGGGTTTGTATTTAAGTTAGATTTCAGGGATTCAATTTAGCTAATTAATTTGTATATAATTAGCTAAACCTGTATGTCGTATTGATATAGGACTTTGACGCGAGACGAGTATCTCGGAGTCAGAATTTGGACCTTTCTTTTGTCGGAGGCGGGTACTTTTGACTTATTATCTTTGATATGCATAGTAATAAAATTAACAAGTTGCATTAATTATGTTCCTCATTTGTTTCGATTAATCACTACCCGATTACCTGTTACCTGCTTGATTGATTGTTTGTTTTGCATTTCATGTTGTTATGTACCTGATTACACATGCTCATAGGGGTAGTGATATAACCATGTTTCACCATGTTCAGGACCTAAGTTTGATACCTTATTTGATCAGTGTACTTTGATATGATTTGTTCACTATGGTGCACATCATTATATGTCCATAGATTGATTTAGTATATTGCCATGCTTAGTGTCATGCACCATTCGCATGGTGTGTGATACATTGCTTCATTATTGTCGAGCACATCGCCAGTTTCATCACTGTTCGGTGCTCCGTTGTGACGCTTATGGATAGCGTGACGCAGCATGGTAGCACGTCAGTTTGCTCTTCCGGTGCTCCGTTGGTCCGCTCATGGGTAGTGTGACGTAACGTGTAGCACGTTAGGGACCCCTCCCCGTCATCGTGTACCGGGAGATGAGAGCATTGCGCTCCCCCATTTATGATTTGGGGTAGGAGTATGTGTGTACTCCGACAGCATCCCGTCCACTCGGTCACTCATCAGGAGTAGTAATGCAGAGTGCATGGTCGTCACAGTCCTACCCACTCGGTCCCACTTCTGTTGTGAGTTGGCTGACTGGTGTCAGGGGTGACCATGACATTGGCATCATATGCATGATGCATTTATTGCTTGTGTTTGTGTTTGCTGCATTTATATGCTGCATATTGTTTGGATACCTATGTTTGACATGCATACAAGTCTTCTATACCTTTCGGACTGTTTGTCCTTATACCTAGGTCTGGTTAGTACAGTTTCTCTCCTGTTTACTTCGGTTTGCATTTACATTTATTTTTATCAGAAAACTGTACGCATGATTAGTGCTAGGTGTTATTTCCCTTTGCATATCAGTTGTACCTGCTGAGTGTTGGACTCACCCCGCCTCCATTGTTGTCATTTTCAGGTTGATGCTGTCACGAGAGAGTTCCAGTCGTTAGTCCCCATCTGCACGTAGTGCTAGTCCTTTCCTGGTCTTGAGTTGTTATTTATTCTTAGTTTCTCTATCAGACTTTGTTTTTAGTCTTGTATTGGTTTACTTATGGATATTGTATGGATTCATATCGTTTGATGGATTTTTGGTATGATTTGGATTTATTCTACTACATGCCTGCCTGGACGGCAGAAGAGGTGAGTTCTTCGGATTTGAGTTTTACGAGTGTAGTTGAGTAGGGTTGATTTCGAGTCCTCTTATTACTGCGTGGTTGTGTCAGCCAGAGGCTGAGAATTATATTAACTGCGTGGTGATTGTCTATTTATTATTGTTGTTTATTCCAGCCGCATGTGGCTGAGGTATATACTGTTGTAGAAAAGTTTCAGATTGTCCGCCGTACAGGGGAGATGCTGCCGAAATTTCTTCGGACTCCTCTGGGGCGTGACAATTTAGTGGTATCAGAGCTTAAGTTTTACGATCATTGTTTTCGTATTTTGAATATTTGGGATAACCTGATACCAATTTATTTGGTATCATAGCGCCAAAGTTTGGCGATACTTGTTTAGTTTCCGTGTGTTGGATTTTGAGATTTATCTGATACCAATTTATTGGTATCAGAGTAGGGTGTGATACCTGCTTTTAGTATTCTGGATATATTGTGCTAGCCCAAGTTTGTGAGTCAAACTGGGTAGTTATTTTTGGTTGTACGGAATTTTCCATTACGTATATGTTTTGGACTTTCGTTTCGGATTTTATTATGGATTTCCGATGATTTTCTCGTATGGAATTCTGAGGTCAATTTGGGGACTGGACAGCGACGGAACATCTCCAGACAGCAATTAGGTATGAAATTATTTTAGTAATTGTTGACACATGTAGTAATATCTGTATTATAATTTAACAGATATGAGGCGATCTACACGTATTGCTGCGAGACGTGGTGCTGGACGACCACGTACGAGGACCGCGGGATCTCTGGATACACCAGAGATGCCTTCTGTAGATAAGCCGGTCAGCCAGGGACAGACTCAGCCTACTGTGGGTGCGTCGGGCTCTCAGACCCTGACGGCTCCCTTAGAGGTACCTACCTCAGCTGCACTGACAGTATCCACTCCTATAGTATTTCTGGTGCCACCAGGGGTACCATTGGCATACCCGACACCTACTCCAGTGCAGCCTACGGCGTACCCGGCACCACCACCACCTGGACCCACTGTGTATCCGACACCAACAGCACCTGTGCCCCCAGTACATACAGTGTACACAGCAGCACCTGTATTAGGGATATCGGTTGCTCCACATCCGGTACCATTGCCTACCGTACATCCAGCCGCGGCCACTTTAGTTCACCCGACAGTGCCACCGACGACATATGCTCCAGGTTACCCAGCAACACCGAGAGTACCTCCTCCGGTTTATGCACCGGTACCACCTGTAGCACCAGCTCCAGTGTTTCCGCTAGTCCCGACAGCCGTTCCTACACATCTCACTGACATTTTTGCGGCACGAGCCAGGATTCCAGTATTAGCAGAGTCGATGAAGAGTCAATTTACAATCTTCCGAGGAGACCGTGATCCGAGTGTGGCCCTGTCTTGGATTGAGACTATGGAGTGGACTTTCTTCTATATGGCTTGCTCCGAGTGGGAGAAGGCAGAGCTGGCTGCTTTTCATTTACGGGATGCGGCCGACACCTGGTGGATTACTCAGCGTTCCATCATCGGTGAGCAGAACATCACCTGGGCCAGATTCAGAGAGGCTTTCGAGAGCCGTTGGTAGGATTTTATGAGTTTGCGACAGAACAATCGATCGGTGACAGAGTATAGTACAGAGTTTGACAGATTGGCCAGATTTTGTCCAGAGCTAGTTGTTGAGGACAGTTCACGTATGCAGCAGTTCATTCAGGGGCTGGATGGACATTTGCAACTAAGACTTGTCGGTCTTGGCATTATATCTTATGCGGAGATGTTGGACAGAGCCCTCATTATTGAGTCAGCTCAGCAGAGAGTTTTTCCGGATAGGAAAAGGAAACAGCCGAGTCAGACATCTGGACAGATCTAGCAGCCTCAGGCTACACCACAGCAGAGCAGGCGCAGTCGGTCAGATCAGGACGTTTCCGATCTCCACAGTAGAACCGGAAACAACCCGCCAGCGACATTCGGTGTTTCAGATGTGGGTCCCGAGATCACATCACCAAAGCCTGTACTATGGGACAGCCAGTTTGCTTTTATTGCAAACTGCCTGGGCACCAGAGTTAAGATTGCCAGCTAAAGGCTCAGCATATTGCTCCCGGAGTTACTGCTCAGGGAGGACAGCACAGTCAGTCAGGGTCTCGACGAGGAGGGCGGAGATTCCAGCCCTCACATCATCAGTAGGGGACAGCTTCACCTGCAGCAGCATTTGGCATGCACGGACAGGAGTACTCCAGTGCTTTCATAGCACCCCAGAGTTCTGTTCCGGAACCTTATTATCCGACGTAGGGGCAGTATCAGATGCAGCCTCAGCCTTTAGGCCAGTACCAGACTCAGTCCCAGCTATCGACACAGTATCAGTCGCCGCCTTCTCAGTCTTCTCTCGCACATTATCCAGCAGCGCCTCAGTGGCAGGCTTCTACCCAGCCGCAGCAGCCGCTGGCAGCGTTACCACCTCCTCCTCTGCCAGAGACTGGACGTGTTCATGCGATAACCAGAGAGGATGCGCAGCGAGCCGACGGATCCGTTTTCCGCGGTATGATTTCCATTTATGCATTTACCGCTGATATGTTGATTGATATTGGTAGCTCGCATTCTTTTATATTCCGTACCTTTATGCGGGAGATTGGTAGATTACCTACTTTTAGACTGCAGTGATTGACCGTCTCCCTACCGTTCGGTGATACTTTAGACGTCACCCAGGAGGTCAGAGGTTGCCCGTTAGACTTTGGCAACATGATACTTACAGTAGATCTTCTAGTATTGGAGATGGTCGAGTTTGATATCATTCTTGGCATGGATTGGTTGTCAGTATATCATGCTACTGTTGATTGCCAGACGAGGGTGGTCACCTTTCGGCCTCCGAACCAACCCTCGTGGGATTTCACTGGCATAAGAGATGACGGCATATCGATCATTTCGGCGATTCAGGCTCAGAAGCTGTTGTCACATGGCTGTCAGGGGTTCCTATTATCTTTGATTAGTACAAACGATAGCAGTAGTTCGCAGCTCTCCGACGTTCCAGTAGTTCGAGAGTATCCGGATGTGTTTCTAGAGGAGCTACCTGGTTTGCCACCTAGAAGGCCAGTGGAGTTCACTATTGAGCAGATTCCGAGAACCGCGCCGACATCGAAAGCTCCGTATCGTATGACACCAAAAGAGTTGAACGAGCTGAAGGTTCAACTCCAGGAGCTTTTAGACAGGGGATTCATTCACCCTAGTGTTTCCCCATGGGGTTCTCTGGTATTATTTGTCAAGAAAAAAAGACGGCACCATGAGGTTATGTATTGACTACAGACAGTTGAATGCAGTGACTGTCAGAAATAAATATCCTTTACCACGGATCAAGGATTTGTTTGATCAGCTCAGAGGTACATCAGTGTATTCTAAGATTGATCTGCGATCCGGATATCATCAGTTGAGGGTCAGAGACTCAGATATCCAGAAGACAGCTTTCCGTACGAGATACGGTCATTATGAGTTTTTGGTAATGCCATTTAGGCTTACCAATGCTCCAGCGGTGTTTATGGACTTGATGAACCGCATCTTTCTGGAGTATTTGGATCAGTTTGTTATCGTCTTCATTGATGACATATTGGTCTACTCTCGTTCCGAGGAGGAGCACGCACAGCATCTTCGCACAGTTTTGGAGATTCTTCGACGACATCAGCTGTACGCAAAGTTCAGCAAGTGTGCGTTCTGGCTATCCTCAGTCGGTTTTCTTGGACATGTGGTCTCGAGCAGAGGTATTTCAGTTGATCCTCAGAAGATCGAGGCTGTCACCAGTTGGGAGCAGCTGAAGTCAGTTCAGGAGATCCGCAATTTTCTGGGACTAGCCGGATATTATCGACGTTTTGTCAAGGGTTTCTCGCGTATTGCTATGCCGCTGACACGCCTTACCAGGAAAGGTGTGAAGTTTACATGGACCGAGGATTGCGAGACCAGCTTTCAGGAGCTGAAGATGAGATTAGTGTCGGCTCCAGTTTTGGTTTACCTTCTGGAGAGGATGGATTTGTACTCTATACCGACGCTTCTCTACAGGGTTTGGGCACTGTTCTGATGCAGTACGGCAGAGTAGTCTCTTATGCTTCTCGTCAGCTGAAGGAGCATGAGAAGAACTACCCAGTTCATGACTTGGAGTTAGCTGCCATCATCTTTGCTCTGAAGCTTTGGCGGCATCATTTATACGGTATTACATTTGAGATTCTCACTGATCATAAGAGTCTCAAATATATTTTCACTCAGAAGGAGCTTAATCTCCGACAGAGGAGATGGATGGAGTTCTTGAAGGACTACGATTGTACCATTAGCTACCACCCGGGGAAAGCTAATGTGGTTGCCGATGCACTCAGCAGGAAGTCCAGAGGGACTTTGGCTTGCCACCGGACTTTAGTCACGGACTTGATTCAGAGTTTTTCTGAGTTAGACCTTGAGGAGCAGGGATCTACAGAGCAGGGTATTCTTGTTACTATGGTTGCTCAATCGTCGATCAGGACGAAGATCCGAGAGGCACAGGCTAGTGATCAGCATTTACAGTTCATTAGCAGTCAAATAGCTTCCGGGCAGCAGACCGAGTTTACACGAGACGAGGAGGGTATTATATACTTCCGAGGCAGATTATGCGTACCTCAGTCTCATCCGGTCTTACAGGAGCTACTCCAGGAGGCACACCGCTCTCGATTTGCGATCCATCCAGGTGGGACCCGTATGTATCGAGACTTGAGGCGTTCCTATTGGTGGAACGGTATGAAGAAAGACATCACGGATTTTGTAGCTAGATGTTTTGTCTGTCAGCAGGTGAAGGCTGAGCATCATAGACCTGCCGGGTTACTTCCGCGGATTCCTATTCCTGAGTGGAAGTGGGATCACATTACCATGGATTTTGTGGTAGGGTTGCCGAGGACACGACGAGGCCATGACGCGATTTGGGTAATCGTTGATCGATTAACCAAATCCCCGCACTTCTTAGCGATCCGGAGGACTGATCCTTTGGATCGATTGGCAGATCTGTATTGTCGGGAGATTATCAGACTACATGGTGTTCCGTTGAGTATCATTTCGGATAGAGATCCACGGTTCACGTCTCGTTTCTGGCAGAGTCTGCAGCAGGCCTTGGGCACACAGCTCCATTTCAGTACAGCTTTCCATCCACAGACAGATGGACAGTTAGAGCGGACCATTTAGACTTTAAAGGATCTGCTGAGGTCATGTGTTATGGATTTCGGAGGCAGTTGGGAGGACCATCTACCGTTAGTAGAGTTTGCTTACAACAACAGCTTCCATTCGGCTATCCAGATGGCACCGTTTGAGGCGTTGTATGGTAGACCTTGTCGAACACCCGTCCTCTGGGATGAGGTTGGAGAGGCCCAGTTGTTGGGACCTCATAGAGTTCAACAGGATGCAGAGTTGGTCCGTACTATCAGACGGAGGATGTCAGAGGCGCAGGACCGCCAGAAGAGTTATGCTGATCGGAGACGCAGAACACTAGAGTTCTCTATTGGCGACCATGTATTTCTACGAGTTTCACCCACGAAAGGGGTGAAAAGATTTGGCCTCAGAGGTAAGTTAGCTCCGCGGTATATTGGCCCTTTCGAGATCTTGGAGAGGATCGGAGCGGTAGCTTACCGACTGGCACTACCACCATCCCTGTCAGGCGTTCACGATGTATTTCACGTGTCGATGCTGAGGAGATATGTGCCTGACCCGACGCATGTGCTGGTAGATATTCCAGTTCCAGTTCAGCCTGACATTACATATGAGGAGGTTCCGGTACGGATTCTCGACCGGAAAGAGCGTCAGTTGCGGAACAAGACTATCCGGCTTGTTAAAGTCGGATGGCAGCATCATTCAGACGAGGAGGCTACATGGGAGCTCGAGGATACTATCCGAGCTCGATATCCTCATCTTTTCACTTGAGGTATGTGATTTAGTTTACCGTTCAGCATTTATACTTTATATCTGTTGTTAGTACTTGCTGATGGTAGATAACGAAATTTGGGGATCAAATTTTTATTAGTGGGGGAGAATATAAAATATCAGAAATAGACGAATATTAATAAGGGATTTTTTCGAAATTTTTGGGAATTTTTCGGGAATTTTTCGGAGTTCGTACGGACGAGTTAACGGGGATAAAAAAAACGGGGCCCGGGAAAACCGGTTTAGGCTACCCCATTTAAGTGAGGAGAAGTTTATATATTTATTTTTTTTTTCCTTTTCCTTTTATTTTCCTCATCCGCCGAACCCGTGCCCGTTCCTTTTTCTTCTCCGCGCGCCCAACGCCGAAGCCCTAACCGGCGACGCACGCGGCGGTTGCTTCCCCTACCTCGCGATTTAGGCTTTCGGACCAAGGGAAGTCGGCACTTCCTTTCTCCCTCTCCGCAGCCGAGTGACGCCGTTTGTGCCCTAGATCCACCGACGGCTGCAACTCACAGAGCCGACGCTGCTCTCTTCTTCTTCTTCCCGAGATACCGCCGGCCATAGGAGCCCTAGCGTCGACCTTCTGCCCGCGACGCCGGTCTCTCCTCTGTTCCCTAGCCTTCCTTCTGCAGCAGCCTCCACAGGGAGCAGTGACGCCGCCTTTCCTCTTCTTCCTGTCCAAGCGCCGGTGACGTGCGAGCACAACCGAGCAAAGCCTTCACATTTCTCTAGCGCCATCCTCCTTCCCTCTGTACTGCCGAGCCGACTCTCACAGCCTACTTTCGTTCCCTAGTTGGGTGTACTGCCGCCGCTGCTCCTCTGCACAGTGCCGCCGTCGTTCGCCCTATTGCCGGCCAGCCGAACCCTAGATCGTTGCTTGCTCACCTAGGCCCTAGTTCCCTACTGCTGAAGCTTCTAACCCGTGCCCTAGCAGTGAAGCAACCATCTCTTGTAGTTGGATCATGTGCTAATTGTTTTTGGTTTCCGGCAGCAAGGTTTTCAACTGTGTCAATTGGAAATTCTTCAACCTTGGATTTAAAAGTGATACATCCAGATTTAGGTGAGTTTAGAGGTGATTCCATTCTACATTGAATTTCATTAATAGTAATGGATAGTACCAGTTGATTAATTGATATTAGATTGATAAATGTATTTGTTGTATTCCATTTGGATAAGTTAATTGATGATCCAATTGAGGTTTATAAATTGGGTTTGTATTTAATTTTGATTTCAGGGATTCAATTTAGCTAATTAATTTGTATATAATTAGCTAAACCTGTATGTCGTATTGATACAAGACTTTGATGCGAGATGAGTATCTCGGAGTCGGAATTTGGACCTTTCTTTTGTCGGAGGCGGGTACTTTTGACTTATTGTCTTTGATATGCATAGTAATGAAATTAACAAATTGCATTAATTATGTTCCTCATTTTTTCGGTTAAACACTACCCGATTACCTGTTACCTGCTTGATTAATTGTTTGTTTCACATTTCGTGTTGTTATGTACCTGATTACACATGCTCATAGGGGTAGTGATATAACCATGTTTCACCATGTTCAGGACCTAGGTTTGATACCTTATTTGATCAGTGTACTTTGATATGATTTGTTAACTATGGTGCACATCATTATATGTCCATAGATTGGTTTAGTATATTGTCATGCTTAGTGTCATGCACCATTCGCATGATTGCATGTTGTGTGATAGATTGCTCCATTATTGTCGAGCACATCGCCAGTTTCATCACTGTTCGGTGCTCCATTGTGACGCTTATGGATAGCGTGACGCAGCGTGGTAGCACGTCAGTTTGCTCTTCTGGTGCTCCGTTGGTCCGCTCATGGGTAGTGTGACGCAGCGTGTAGCACGTTAGGGACCCCTCCCCGTCATCGTGTACCGGGAGATGAGAGCATTGCGCTCCCCCATTTATGATTTGGGGTAGGAGTATGTGTGTACTCCGACAGCATCCCGTCCACTCGGTCACTCATCAGGAGTAGTTATGCAGAGTGCACGGTCGTCACAGCCCTACCCACTCGGTCCCACTTCTGTTGTGAGTTGGCTGACTGGTGTCAAGGGTGACCATGACATTGGCATCATATGCATGATGCATTTATTGCTTGTGTTTGTGTTTGCTGCATTTATATGCTGTATATTGTTTGGATACCTATGTTTGACATACATACAGGTCTTCTATACCTTTCGGACTGTTTGTCCTTATACCCAGGTCCTGGTTAGTGCAGTTTCTCTCCTGTTTACTTCGGTTTGCATTTAACTTTATTTTTATCAGGAAACTATACGCATGATTAGTGCTAGGTGTTATTTTCCTTACTTTGCATATCAGTTGTACCTGCTGAGTGTTGGACTCACCCCGCCTCCATTGTTGTCATTTTCAGGTTGATGCTGTCACGAGAGAGTTCCAGTCGCTAGTCCCCATCTGCACGTAGTGCTAGTCCTTTGTTGGTCTTGAGTTGTTATTAATTCTTAGTTTCTCTATCAGACTTTGTTTTTAGTCGTGTATTGGTTTACTTATGGATATTGTATGGATTCATATCGTTTGATGGATTTTTGGTATGATTTGGATTTATTTTACTACATGCCTGCCTGGATGGCAGAAGAGGTGAGTTCTTCGGATTTGAGTTTTACGAGTGTAGTTGAGTAGAGTTGATTTCGAGTCCTCTTATTACTGCGTGGTTGTGTCAGCCAGAGGCTGAGAATTATATTAACTGCGTGGTGATTGTCTATTTATTATTGTTGTTTATTCCAGCCGCATGTGGCTGAGGTATATACTATTGTAGAAAAGTTTCAGATTGTCCGCCGTACAGGGGAGATGCTGCCGAAATTTCTTTCGACAGGGACTCCTCTGGGGCGTGACACGAGGTTTTCAAATAGTCATATCCGTTGAACTTAGTACAAAACCTTGATCTAACTAGTTAGGATCCGTAAGGGGTAGCTTCAGTTTGTTCTACTAAGCCAAATGCACCAAGTCGAAGTCATATCTTCCTAGACATGCATAGATAGAGTTTCCCTTGTTAGGGTTGATTTGTAGCTAGAGGGGGGTTGTGAATAGCTCGTCACGCTTCGTTGGATTGCTTCGGTGTTGTTGATGTGCAGCCGATAGAACTTAAAGTAATACTTACAATGCTAACATAAGGATTTACTTGGTATCCACCTCAAGAAAAGGTGACTAATCCAAGGATCTACACATGACATGCTCATCTACTATGAAAACACTTATTTACGGTAGCTACTGAAGGCAGAGAAGCTTTACACAAACTCTCAATACAACAAGAAAAGAATGAGAAGCAAATACATACAATCTCTTACAAGATTTAAATAAATAAAAACCCTAACTCTCTTCTTCTCCTTGTGTAGAACGCCTCTTGACCTTGGAAGTGCAGCAACACTTTTCTCTAAGAAGCTTCAAGAACTGGCGGAGAGTTGTGGAGAACCTCGTGTGAAGATCGGGAAGAAGGGTTGCGAAGAACTGCTAAAGAAATCACTCGCTAACGGCTTTAACCTATGAAATGGTCACATCCCAATCGATTGGGGAGGCTTGAATCGATTGGCTATTCGATGCAAAGTACCTCTGTGCTTTGCTGGAGAAACCTAAATTGATCGATAGATCGATTCAACATTTATCGTAACTCGCACATTTTCTGTACGATCGAAAAGAATTTAGATATCTCCACAATAGTATGATATTGTCCACTTTGGGCCTAAGCCCTCTTGGTTTTGCTCTTGGGCTCTACCCAAAAGGTCTCATGCCAATGGAGATATCTTTTCTCTTATAAACCCATGATCTTTTCCATGTGTTTTCAATGTGGAACTATGTTTGCAACCTTGCAATCCCAACAATTTCCAGCCCCCTAATCAATCGGTCGATTAATTGGCGGTACCCAATCGATTGACTGATCGATTGGGAGGTCTTCTGTGGTCACGATTTTGCTTCCCAATCGATCGTTCGATCGATTGGGCTAGCCTTCACTCGCGCACATAGCCAATCGATAGATTGAACTACGGTCCAATCGATTGGTTGATCGATTGGCCTCCCTTTGACTTGCTTAAATCAAGTCTGGAATCCCCAATTCCAACATATGGTCAATTGTGACATGTTGAAACTCCTCATGCCTAGCATCCGGTCAACCTTGACCTGCTTGGACTTCTTCACCATGTGTCCGATAAATCCTTTGATCCACTTAGACTTTTCCCTTCGTGCCAAGTGTCCAGTCAACCTTGACCCACTTGGACTTGCCGTCTCGTGCCAAGTGTCTCATCCTTCATGCCCCACTTGGATTCCCACCAGATATCTGGTCAACCTTTACCCATCTGGATTTCCTTGTGCCAAGTATTCGGTCAATCCTTTGACCTACTTGGGCTTCCCAAACAACAGGTGTCCGGTTAACCTTGACACACTTGGATTTCCACGTGTCTGGCTTCACTCACCAGGTCTTTCCTTCTGCCTAGCTTCACTAACTAGGGCTTTCCATTTGCCTGACTTCACTCACCAGGACTTTCCATCTGCCTGGCTTCACTCACCAGGACTTTCATCTCGCTTCACTCACTAGGTCTTTCACCTGGCTTCACTCACCAGGATTTTCCCACTGCCCGACTTCATTCACCAGAACTTTCACCTGCCTAGCTTCACTCACTAGGTCTTTCAACTGAATTCACTCACCAGGATTTTCCAACTGCCTAGCTTCACTCACTAGGTCTTTCACCTGGCTTCACTCACTAGGATTTTTCCTTAACCTCCAGTTAGGACTTTCTCAGTCAAGTATCCGATCAACCCTTTGACCTACCTGACTCTTCTTCACATCTAACTGGTCAGTCCTTGACCAGAGGGGAATTGTATCAACAATCTCTCCAATCGGACGATTGCATCTACAATCTCCATGTATTGTCAAACATCGAAACCCAAATATCAAGACTCAAGATTGAGCCACCTCAAGCTTAGTCAACCAGGTCAACCTTGACCTAGGGATATTGCACCAACAATCTCCTCCTTTTTGATATTTGACAATACCATTAAGTTAGGCTAATCCCATAGCCTCAACTTATTTTTCATGCCAATGCTTGAATGAGGGTTTCCTTCATTCTCTCCCTTTCCAAGCAAGCATTCTCCCCCAAACTTTCCTAGAGGGCCAATGAAGGCCTAACTTAAACCCTACATTCTTCCCCTATTGGCACACATAAAAAAGTCTCCCCCTGAATTATTACTCAATGTTGTTCACAACCTCACATGTTATTCACAACACCACAATGAAGGTCTCATACCCTTCATTGTAGTTAATGCTTACCCTTGAGCATTTACCACTTCACAATGCTCATCCTAGAGCATTCATCATTCCAACAATGAAAGTCTCATACCCTTCATTGTATCTAATGTTCATCCTTAAGCATACTCCTTTTCTACAATGAAGATATCCAATCTTCCATTGTTCCCTCAACCTTGAGCATTTTTCCAAACGAAGGCTTTATCAGCTTCAATGGTTTCAAAAAAATATTTTCATGTTTTTAAAGAGTAGCTCCCCCTAAAAATATGCTTCAAACTTCTGTCATTGCTCCAACAATGACTTAAAATCCCTAAACCTTTAGAAACCCCAAAATTAGAAGTTTTGAGGTTCAAAAACACAAAATTGAAACTAAACCTCAACCTAAACTTCAACTTAGTCTTCCTTAACCAATCCATCCTTGTTTTCATCATGAAAACTCCTCCTAAATGTATACAAATGTATTTCAAGGGGTTAGAAATTGTTGCCTAGACTAAAAATGATTTAAAATGTTGAAATCAGACATTTACAGTCGAAAACAGCTTTGTCAATCGATTGAAGTTGGGACTCAATCGATTGAAACCATTCAATCGATCCACTGATCGATTCCGTGAGCTTTTGCTCACAGAAAAAGCCTTTGTATCGATCCACTAATCGATCCAGGTCTGGGTCAATCGATCGGATGATCGATTCAGCGAGCTTCTACTCGTAATAATACCCATCTCAATCGATCGCCCGATCGATTGAGGCACTCCAATCGATCGCCCGATCGATTGGATGTCTGATTTCCTGAAATACAATTTCAGTGAAATTCAAAAATATCCTAAAAATTTTACAAAATTCTAAAAATCATGAAAACTCTTGTAGACATTATTTAGGGTATATACTATCAAGAAAAAATAGTTTTCTAAGAAAATACTTCCTATTTTCAAAGATTGACACAAACTTAGAAACTTGTAAAAACTTCGATGTTTCTTCCAAGTTTGTGTCTAACTTTTCAATGATGATTACTATCAAAAGATAGCCTTCACTAAGGTTTTCCAAAGTATATTTAAAATGATTTTCAAAACCAATTTCCAACCATGTTCTTTGGGCTCAATGCACATGACTTGTACATTAGCTTTCCCAATGATTGGAGTACACATAACTATGCGTTTTGATGAAGTCAAAACTCATCTAGATGCACTAAATCAACATCTTGAGTCTTGTTCATCATCCTAACATCTCACTTGTATCTAATGTGCACTAAAACACATACAAGTCAACTTATAGTCTTTGTGAGATGTAGATTTTGATTTTTCCCTAAACTAGGGATCATACATATCTATCTAAGCATGTTTAATTATGAACTTCCACTTAGGATGTCACTTGTTAGTAAATATCATTATCCTTAATTGTAAGAAATTAAAAATAATGCATGATGATTTATGACATACATATAAATAAATGATTTTCAAAAGAAAATACACTATAGCTACATGATGTATATATATGACATGACATGGTATTTTTATATTTTTCATAATAAACATGAATGCAAAATATGATGTCATGACATATGATGGGCAAACAAAGCATGGAAAATTAGCTTAAATAAGATATACCTAGATAATTTATCTAAGTATCCTTAATTCCTTATCTAAATTAAAATCTAATCCTAGATTGCCCATATTTTCACAAGAAAATGTCAAAATTCAACTTGGCATTTCTTTTACTCTTGGTTAGTTGTGCAAATTTAAATTAAATCCAATTCCTTAAATTTTGAAACCGTTTACTCTTCCAAAAAGTAACAACTTAAATTAAGACTTAAATTTGCCCTTAACTCCTTAAGAAAATACCAAAATCCCAACTTGGCATTTCTTATGCTTTTCTCAAGTGTGCCAATTTAAATTAAGTTTAATTCTTCAAATTTTGGCACATTTTACTCTTCCAAAGAGTAAACAATAATCCATTTCATTTTCAAAGGTTAACACTAACCTTGAAAATGCTTTTCAAGTGTCAACTTCATCAAGGTTGGGTTAACTACCCTTCTAATTTGAGTTGACACTCTCTAACCCATCTAGGGGATAGAGAATATACTCCTCGGAACCCAAAACCTATTGGTGCTCCTTGGATGCTCCAGATACTCATTATGGATAACTTCCCTAGATACTTTCCTAATGACCTTTCTAGGTTAATTAGAAGCCTTGGTCACTTTCTTTACATCATCTCTAGGGATTGCTTCCCTTGTGACATTCTTAGACTTCTTAGAAGTCTTAGTCACATTGGTCTTGGCAAAAATACTTCTAGGGATAACTTCCCTTGTATTTTTGACTTGACCGCTAGACCTAGGGTTGGTTCCATAACTATATGGAACCCTATGATATGAAGTCACATTCTTCCTGCCCTTAGATTTGTATCCCAAACCTCTATGGACATAGAATGACTCTTGTTTATGTTAGGCCCCTTGGCAGCCAGCTAGAGGGGGGGGGGGTGAATAGCCCCTGCACAAAATAAACAAAAACAACCTTTCTCGGACTTATAACTTAAACAAAAGTAACACTTGCATAAACAAAATAAAAGATAAACTAAAAAGATAAGGCTCATAGATTTACTTGGTAACAACCAGGGAGGTTGTTAATCTAAGGTAGATTAATGCTCACTAATATCTCCTTTAGGCGGAGAAGACTCTTTACAGCAGTGAACGCTTAGAAATAGAAAACTAAACAAAAAATGAAGTGCATACAAGTATTGTTTCTCTTTTTCTTGTTCTACTAAAGCTTTGGGAGCAAAGCTGCTTATATAGCCTTGCTTGGGGCGCCTGGAAGGGTTCCAGGCGCCTGGAAGGGGATAAAATTTTATCCCCTTAGCAACAAATTACGGTCAAATGTGATACAAATAAACTTTGGTTCCAGGCGTCCGGACCTGGAAAGTCAACCACATAGACTTTTATAGTATGGGCCTTCCGCTCCTATTTAGCTCGCCTTGGTCTGAGTCTTCCTCTCTAGTTCCTCTTACTTGGGTGATCTCGGCCATCCAGAATAGAGCTCACCCGAACCCAACTTCTGGTCTTCTCGAGCAAGCTTCCGCTCCTGGCTTCTCGTCCCTCAGAAATGTCGCGCGCCTCCTTCTCGTCTGCCCGCGTACTCTTTCCCAACTCCTCGTCCCTCAGACACACCAAGCTCGTCGGCTCTCTCTCGTGCCGTCCTTCTTGTTAGCTGCGTCTTTTGCTCCACACCCTATACTCCTAAGTTCCTGTATACTTAGACACAAGGTTAAACACAACAAGATCTAACCTAACTTATTTGATCATATCAAAACAACATTGGGGTACCAACAGTTTATCTAAACCTAGTTATTATTCTTGGACCCTTATTTTTCAAGTGTAATTTTTCTAAGGGCCCTCTCTAATTTATCAAGTTTTGACCTCAAGAATTGATTTTCCTTCCATAACATCTCAACCTTAGATTTTTCACTAAAGCCTTGATTTTTCTTTTTCTTAGGCAAATATCTAGAATCCTTAGAGTTATTGCCTAAATTATTTTCTAACTTTCTAGCCTTAGGTTGAGTGGTTTTAGCATGATAAGCTACATGATTTTCCTTAATTCTATGATGCTCCCTATTTTCATGATAAATAACATTAAAATGATATAAATTATTTCTAGCATGCTTTTTATCATGGGTAAAAGGAATAGGTTCAATGAATGATACCTTGGGTTTTACCTTGGAAGCTCCCCCTTGACTTGTGCTTCCTCCTTTGACTTTGGTTAGCTTCTTCCCTTTAGGATATTGACTCCTATAATGTCCTCTTTGATTGCAAGAGGAGCACACAATGTGCTCCTTGCCCTTGCATTCCATGAGACTGACTCTCTTGGGCTTCTCCTTTCCCTTGGATGCCACTTGGCCATTCTTCTTGGCCAATTTGGGGCACTTACTCTTGTAGTGCCCATGTTCCCTACACTCAAAGAAAATAATATGATTTTTATTATTAATTGAACTACTTATACCTTCACGTGTAGGGATGCCACTTGATCCTCCATTTGATGTCTCTTGATTTTTGGAGAATGCCCCATATTCTTCTTCTTCACTTGACCTAGAAGTAGAAGCTTCTCCTTCTTCTTGGTCCGGAGTCACCGAATATCGCTCCCCCTCAATCCTAGAGGTGGAGACTTCTTCATCTTCATCTTGTACATGGAACAAAGAGTATGCTCCCTCTTTTCCATTTTCATTGCATTCCGTTGAGGATGAAGCTTCTTGGACTTCTTCTTTGGAAGTTTAACATCTCTCAACTTCAGAGTCCTCTTCCTCTTGGTCTTGCTCCAATGAGTCACCCTCTTTGGATTTCTCTTGGTTTTGTGCAGTGGAGTGTTCTTCATGAAGCTTGGCCAATTTACTCCATAATTCATTTGCATCCTTGATTCTCCAATTTTGCAAATGATTGTTCTTGGCAATAGACTAACCAATAATTTGGTTACCTTGTCGTTCACCTCGCACCTTTGAATTTGCTCCTTGCTCCATTTTCTTTTCTTGAGAATTTTTCCCTTTGAGTCTTTTGAAGCTTCAAAGCCTTCCATTAGATCAAACCATTGCTCTATCTCCATCATGAGGAAATTTTTGATATTTGATTTCCAAGAATCGAAGCTCATTGATATGAATGGTGGAGGCACCCTCGTGTCGAATCCAAGTCCATCTTAGAATTCCATTTGAAGTTGAGCCTTTTGATGAAGTCTTCAACTTTTAAACTTACTTCAACTTCTTCTCCCTCTAGCTCGTTGCCCCTTCGGGTGAGGATTCTGGTGAAGAGCGACCTCGATCTGATACCACTTGTTAGGGTCGATTTGTAGCTAGAGGGGGGATGGGGGTGAATATCTTGCCACGCTTCGTTGGATTGCTTAGGTGTTGTTGATGTGCTGCGGATAGAAGTCGAAGCAATACTTACAATGCTAACACAAGGATTCACTTAGTATCCACCTCAAGAAGAGGTGACTAATCCAAGGATCCACACACGACACGCTCATCCACTATGAAAACACTCCTTTACGGTAACTACTGAAGGCGGAGAAACCTTACACAAACTCTCAATACAACAAGAAAAGGATAAGAAGCAAATACATAGAATCTCTTACAAGATTTACACAAATGAAAACCCTAGCTCTCTTCTTCTCCTTGTGTAGAACACCTCTTAACCTTGGAAGTGCAGCAACACTTTGCTCCAAGAAGCTTCAAGAAATAGTGGAGAGTTGTGGAGAAGCTCGCGTGAAGATCAAGAAGAAGGGTTGCGAAGATCTGTCGAAGAAATTGCTCGCCAATGGCTTTAACCTGCTCAACGGTCACATCCCAATCGATTGACCAATCAATTGGGGAGGCTTGAATCGATCGGCTGATCAATTTAGAGCGCCTCAATGTTCTGCTGGAGAAACCTAAATCGATCGACGGATCGATTCAGCATTTATCGTGACTCGTGTGATTTTCAGCTCCCCAATCGATCGCTCGATCGATTGGGCCAACCTCCACTCATGCACACAGCCAATCGATCGACTGATCGATTGCCCTCCCTTTGACTTTCTTAAATCAATTTTGGGATCCCTAATTCCAACATCCAGTCAATCGTGACCTGTTGGAACTGCTCATTCCTAACATCCGGTCAACCTTGACCTGCTGGGACTTCTTCACCAAGTGTCCGATCAATCCTTTGACCCACTTGGACTTTTTTCCTTCATGTCAAGTGTCCGATCAACCTTGACCCACTTGGACTTAATGTCTTATGCCAAGTGTCTGGTTTTCTATAGCCCACTTGGACTTTCACTAGATATCCGGTCAACCTTGACCAATTTGGATTTTCTCGTGCCAAGTATCCAATCAATCCTTTAACCTACTTGGTCTTCCTAAACACCAGGTGTCTGGTTAACCTTGACCCACCTGGATTTCCACGTGTCTGGCTTCACTCACCAGATATTTCCTTCTGCCTAGCTTCACTCACTAGGGTTTCCATCTGCCTGGCTTCACTCACCAGGACTTTCCATCTACCTAACTTCACTTACAAGGACTTTCACCTAGCTTCACTTACTAGGTCTTTCACCTGGCTTCACTCACCAGGATTTTCCCACTGCCCAGCTTTACTCATCGGGACTTTCACCTGCCTAACTTCACTCACTAGGTCTTTCACCTGGCTTCACTCAACAGGATTTTCCAACTGCCTAGCTTCACTCACTAGGTCTTTCACCTAGCTTCACTCACTAGGTCTTTCACCTGGCTTCACTCACCAGGATTTTCCCTTGCCTAACCTCCAGTTAGGACTTTCCCAGTTAACCTTTGACCTACTTGACTCTTCTTCACATCTAACTGGTCAATCTTTGACCAGAGGGGAATTGTATCAACAATCTCTCCAATCGGATGATTGCATCTACAATCTCCATGTATTATCAAACATTGAAACCCAAACATCAAGACTCAAGCTTGAGCCACCTCAAGCTTAGTCAACCTTGACCTAGGAATATTGTACCAACATCCTTAACTTATTATCATCCAAAACTTTACTAGTACTTTTGCCAAGTTAAACTGTTGTCCCTATTTTAGTTAGTCTTAATTACCCTGTCGGGTAAGTTATTATTTTGGAGGTGCCAACTAATTTGGAGCCTCCCCCTAAATTATTGAATGTTTTAAGTTTTGGGTTTATGTCGGTTATTTTTATAGTTATAGTTTACTTGATGATAATTTGAATTTGAGTTGGTTCTGCAGCCTTTTGATTTAGTTGATTTTATTTTAGGTTTTATATTTTGGTTTGAATTATGTTTTAGATAGTATATTTTATTTTTGGGTACGTAGTATTGGTTGATTCCTACTTGCATGGTAAAACATGCTTTTGGAAACCAAGTTTTAGTTTGGGTCTTATTTTTGTTTAACTAATGATATAAAGGATTTGTTGGTTGAGCTGGACTTGTATCCGAGTCTGGACTTGTTGTACACAACTCTTTGTGACCCAAGTATCATGTCATGATACTTGAATCTAGTTGTGAATTTTTATAGTAATTATTTTAGTTTAATTATTTCATTTTTCAGTCTAAGATTATCCTTCTCAAGTCTTGCATCTTGAGTTGGAACTTCAGCTTGAATTGATTCAGTTGTTGAACTTGATTTTAATTGTTCATTAAGTTTGTTATTTTCTTCTGTTAGTTCATTTATGTAATTTTTAGAGTTAGTTAATTTCTTATTCAAATACGTAATAATTTTAAAAAATCTTTTGCTTAAAGTAAAGTGTACCTCATCCGAACCTTTGAAAACGAGTGCAGACTCATGGCTTGATTCGAGTTCAGACCTGTCTTCCAATTTGCTCTCCAATTCTGATTTGTAAGCCATCAGCACGAGGTAGTTGCGGTGCTTTGGTTCTCCGCCATCTGATTCATCTCCGTACGACTCGTCCCAAGTTGCCTTGAGTGCCTTCTTTCTTGTTGTTTTGGATTTGTCGTCTTTCACCTTTGGGCACTCGTTCTTGTAGAGCCCTTTCTTATTACATCCAAAATAGGTCACATTCTTATTGTTAGAGTTGGAGGTGGAAATGATCTTTTGCAGGTATTTTTTGCTGAAATTCTTCTTTCTCCTGGTGAGCATCTTTTTTACCAAGTTCACTAGGTATTCTTCATCCTCTGAGTCTTGGTCAGACTCAACTTTAGGTTTAGGTTCAGTTCTAGACTTTTCTTTTGAGGAACCTGCAAAAAGAGCAACACCTTTCTTGATCTGCTTTGAGTTAGTCTGTTTATGGAGTTCAAGTTCACAAAATAATTCATCTAATTTTAATTTAGATAGGTTCTTCAAAATTTTGTAGGCATCCACGATGGATGCCCACAGTGCATTTCGAGGAAACACATTTAGGGTATACCTTATCAAGTCGCGGTTCTCCATCTGATGGCCAATGGTGTAAAGTCTACTGAGAATGTCCTTTATTCTTGCATGAAGTTGACTTGTAGATTCTCCTTCTTGCATTTTTATGTTAAATTATTTATTTAAATAAAGATCCCTTTTTGTTACCTTCGCATCGTTGGTTCCCTCATGCAATTCAATGAGTTTATCCCACAGTTCCTTTGTATTTTTGTGTGGGATGACGTGGTTCAGTTCTACCTTTGTCAGCCCGCACTAAAGTGTGTTGAGAGCCTTGAAGTCGATCTGAGCTTTTTCTTCCTTTCCAGATTCTAATGTTTCGGGTCCATTGGAATTCCAGCGTTGTCGACGAGTGCTTTGTAGCCTCTGGTGATGCTGAACCACTAGTCGAAGTCGGTCTTCAGGTATACCTCCATCCGTTTCTTCCAGTATGAGAAGTCGTCACTGTTGAATAGGGGAGGATGAATAGTGATGTACCCTTCAGGTTGTGTCATTTGAGTGCTAAAAAGATAAACTCAAGAGGGTACCAAGACTTGGTCTTGGATTAGCAGAGTTTAAAAAATATAGAAAAATTTGAGAGGCGTTGCACCAATCTTAAATTAAAACCAAATGAAAAAAAATTATCTGGATAGGTAAAGTTTTACTCATTCAAATAGAATGCAAAAAATAAAGAAATCTAAAAATGATTCTCCCGACTTGATTGGTGGTTGCACCAATTCAGAGAAAATATGCTTTGATACCACTTGTTGGATCGATCGCACGTTTTAGGGGGTGAATCATGTGGTTTTCAAGACTTTTCTTTTCGCTTTTAGGAAAACAGAGTAAAGTACGTAGTGGAAAATTAAAATGAAAAGCCAACACCAGAAAATACAACCGGTTTACTTGGTTCGAAGCCTTCGGCGACTCCTACACCAAGACCCAGGTCCCGTAGATCTATCGATGAGTAATCCATTAAAGATCTCTTCCGGTACCCCCGGAAGAGAGAATTTAATACAGAGAATAATTTGGATAAGTGTAATAGACTACACTTTCTATTTGCAGAATGTAAGTACAACAATAAAGTTTGTTACCAACACTTAGAGTTTGAATGTGGAAGCGTTCATGTATTGATGTCAGTCTATTGGTCATGATCTAAAGTCCTCGGAATAGTCATCGGGTGCAGTAGCTTTACAGCAGAGTCGTAGCAAAAGCCTAGAGCAGTCGGAAGTTTAAATGAATGCGCAGTAGCTCGTATATCAATTGTGTATCAGTGCCTTCTCGAGACAACCTTATAAAAGGCATGGAAGGCACCTTCCATAGGCATGGAAGGTGCCTCCAATGAGGAAAATTCGATCCTGAACAGCCCTGCACTTATCCACTGCGACGTCAAAAAAATTATCCTTTGTACTGTTCATAGAAGGCGCCTTCACTACTTGAAGGCGCCTTCGAACACTGTTCATCTGAAGGTAATTTTACATGTAAAATAATGTTAGTCCAAAATATGATGCAAAATAAGTATTAGGACAATAATAATGAATAAATAGTGTAGTAATTAGTTCATGTCCTCCCAAGACTAGGAACTAGTCAGGGTCTCAGCTTAGGGATCCCAAATGGACCTAAAATTGACCGACGCCTACTGTCCCTTCAACCGGGGGGCGTCCTGACTTGGTTACTCTTCTCTAGTGACTTACCTTAAATTATCAGTTTACCAGACATTCGGTCAGCCTGTTGACCTATCTGTCCTTCATGCTAGTTATTCGGTCGGCCCGTTGACCTAGTTGGACTTCTTACCAGATATCCAGTCAACCCATCGACCTATCTAGACTTCGTACCAGTTATTCGGTCAATCCGTTGACCTAGATGGAGTTCTTTCCAAATATTCAATCAGCTCGTCAACCTATCTAGACTTCGTACCAACTATCTGGTTGGCCCATCGACCTATCTAGACTTCGTACCAGCTATCCGGTCAGCTCGTTGACCTATCTGGACTTCGTGTTGCACACTTGATCATGTAGTTAGATCATAACAGAACCTAACTTAACTTACTTATCATTTATCAAAACCTAAGTTAGACCATTAGTGCAAAACTGTACCAACAATAACAACAATTGGAACAACGATTAAATGAACCATTGTAAAAGATAATATTTTCACAACGCTTGTAATAATAGTGCATAAACTGTTGTCATTGTGATAATAAAATAATGGTTATAACTCATTGTCATTGAATTTATAACCATTGTGTTTTTCCTATCTTAAAACTCGTGGCAAAAATTGTGACTTATGTAAAAAAATAATAACAAACAAAAAATAATAAAATAATGAAGGTTGTCATCCTCTTAATCAAACATCAAAACCCTCCTCTTCACCCGACACTAAAACCATTCCTTCCCTGTCGTCTCTTCACCGAAGCAAATCTAGGGTTTGGAGCAGGGGATCTTGTTACGCTGAGTTATTGAAGCGATAAACACTAAGAAGGTTGGGAGGAGTTAACATCAAGAAGCATACACCCGATGGCGAAACCACAACCCTTCCTCCCCTTTTGATTTGGACTAATACACAGTTGTGGTCACCTCTAGCGAGTACTTCCTTCTTCTTCTTTCCCGACCGTCTCTCGACCTAGGGTTTGGAGCAGGGGAACTTGTTGCACTGAATTATTGAAGCAATGGTAAATACCTTGTTTCTAGCTCTCCTTCCTTTTGTGTTACTTCAAATTATTTGGATTTCTCATTCTCCTCGCCGTTTCAATTTTGTGTGTTTGAGGTTAGTTATGTGATGAAGGAGATGCTTATCTATGACAACATTTGATCTGATCCCATTGTACTTTCTTTTTATTATAGCTAGAGAGACCATTATATTGTCTAATTTTGGTCTGTTAAGTTATAGAGGGTACTGGACTTGAGTTCTTCCAGATTTATTGAAAAAGAACAAGGGCGACATCTTCATCATGGTAATAATTGTTGCATGACTTTTTTTTTCCTCTTGTAATGTAATTATCTAATTTGGTACAAAGTTTTTGTCTCATTTTTTCATTGTTCGACTGTATCACAAATGAATTAATTTGACCAAAATCTATGTAGTTGGTGTTTTCACATGCCACAACATAGTGATGAACTACTTTTTAATGAAAATGAGAAAATTATATAGAAGGAGGCTCACAAATTAGTTCATTTGTTATATTACGGTTAAACATAAAAAATAAGATTTATTGTTTTCCATGTAAATATATGTTAAGATGTTACTAAATATTAAAATAGTTTATGAAGTAGTTATATCTCCTATATATTTTTTTGAAAGTTTTGATGTTAGTGATTAATATAATCTATTGGTGTTAGATACAATTTATTTTTTTGTTAATTGATTTTTTTTATCTACTAGAATAAACAAATACTGGATGTGTAAGGATAGATTATCACGTGAATATGCTCTTGGAGTAGAGTCCTTGCAATTTGCAATGCAAAATTTTGGTGATTTTAATGCAATATCTTGTCCATGTGCCAAGTGTGGTAATCTAAGAAGGAATAATATTGACATCATAAGGGCTCATTTAAGAAGTAATGGTATGGATTTAACATACGTAGTGTGGATATGGCATGGAGAAAAACCATCATTTGCCAACTCAATGAATGATAGTGAACAAGGCCAACCAAGTAAACATAATTTCTTTGATGAGAAGCAGGTAGATATGGTAAATGTGACATATGAATATGATAAGAATCTACTACATTTAATAACTTACTTCATGATGTTGAGAAACCTTTATATACAAGATGTACAAAATTTACAAAGCTATCAGCCATTATTAAATTGTACAACTTAAAAGCCAAATATAAATGGAGCGATAAAGGATTCTCAGACATTCTTTCTTTGTTTGGAGAAATGCTTCTAGATGGTAATGAATTATTTTTGTCAGTGTATGCTGCAAAGAAATCCTTGGCTGCATTAGTTACGGACTATGAAAAAATTCATGCATGTCCTAATGATTGTATCTTATATCAGAAGGAATATGTGGATTATATCAATTGCCCTACTTGTGAGATTTCAAGATGAAAGATATGCAAGAATTCCAAAGTAAATGAAGTAGTTCCTGCAAAGGTCCTATGGTACTTTCCACTGATTCCAAGATTTTAAAAAATGTTTCGAAACTAAGAAACCTCTAAGGTGTTAACCTAGCATGCTAATAGTAGAGTGTGTGATGGTTATTTGTGTCATCCAGTAGATTCACCCTCTTGGAAGGTAGTTGACCATAATTGGCCATATTTTACTTTTGGGTCAAGAAATTTGAGATTGACCATATCTGTAGATGGAGTCAATCCTCATAGATTGATGAGTTCTACGTATAGTTGTTGGCCAGTTCTACTAATCACTTACAATCTTCCTCCATTTTTGTGTATAAAGAGAAAATTTATGATGCTTACTTTATTGATTTTGAGTCCTAAACAATCAGTGAGTGATATTGATGTTTACTTAAAACCTTTGATTGATAACTTAAAGCACTGATGACTTAAAGCACTTATGGGAAGAAGGTGTTGATGCATATGATGCATATCGACAAGAAAGATTCACCCTTAAGGCAGTCCTACTATGGACAATTAATGACTTTCTAGCATATGAAAACCTTTCAGGATGTTGCATGAAAGGATATAAAACATGCCCTAGCTGTGGTGAAAGCACATGTGCGAGGAGGTTGATGTTGGGATCCTTTGGATGGCTAGAGAGGGGGGGAGTGAATAGCCTCCACCAAAATCTTAATCTTTTCACAAAGATTCTAAGCAAGTTTGTTAGCGCAGCGGAAAATAAGCAAACAAAAAGAAATTATACGAGAAAAGAACCAAGCACCACTAACACAAGATATACGAGGTTTGGGGATAACTTGCCCCTACTCCTCGGCGTGTCCGTAAGGTGGACGAGCCCTTGATCTTCGGTAGATCACACCCCGGATGACACCGGCTAATGAAGCTCTCCTTCTCGGTGGAGAAACCTCTCCACAAAGTCTTCGAACAGATTTAAAATGAAGCACACAAGACTTACAGATCACAGTGGCTCAAAGAAAATTGAAGTAAGCTCACAGCCACGAAGATGATGAAGACAGAGTCCAAGAACACAGCAAGCTTTCAACTGAAACACACACAGCTTTTCACTTGCTTCACGTTCTCTTCTTCTTTCCAGCATACACTACTTCTTATGTCTCTGCATTCGATCAGCCTGCACCGGATCGCTGCCAACCTGCACCGAATCCCTGCTGCAAGCTACGGCGTCGCCAATCGCTTCTCTTCCTCTTCTGATTCTCTGAGCTCACACCAATAGAACCACGGTCTTCACTGGTGCCTCTGAGCTCGAACCAATCACCAGGAGTTAAGCCAATCGCCGCCTGATCACTGCCAGAAACACATCCAATCGCAACCTGTAGCTGTTGCTGCTTCAAATGCATTTGACGCAGAGAAAGCAGTGGAAAGATCCTTTGTCTCATTCCTTTGATGAGGCTTAATTTGAAACTAAGCACTGGTATGATACCTGCAACCTGTATCTCCAAAAGACTCACAGCAGAAGGTTAAACAGAGATGGGCAAAAAGAAGTGCGAATCAGAAAATATCAGAGAAAGCGCATGCACAATGAACTTAACTGTGGATCGGTCAGCAGACCGATCACAGACCCTTGGACCGATCAGACAACAGCCTGATCGGTCTGAGGCTGGTCTGATTGGTCGTGGCGACCGATCAGATTGGATGTGGATCGGTCCATAGACCGATCCAACGCCCTTTTTCTTCTGCGACATTTTCTCCTGATCGGTCTACAGACCTATCAGATTGCACTCAGTGTGCTACTGAGTGTTTCCTGATCGGTCTACAGACCGATCAGATTACACTCAGTGTGCTACTGAGTGTTTCCTGATCGGTCACCAGACCGATCAGAAAATTTAGTCTCACTAGATCGGTCTGCGGACCGATCGGTCATCCAAAGTATCACTGGATCGGTCTGTTGACCGATCCAACGCCTATGTGATACTAGGATTGGTCCGAGAACGAGCTACCTGTAGGACCGTTAGATTCGATAGAGGGGGGGTGAATATCGATTCGAAAAAACAAGAGTTTAAATGCAGCGGAAAAGTAAAATAGACACAATGGTTTTACTTCGTTCGGAGCCTGTGACGACTCCTACTCGAAGGCCCGTGGTCCTTGACCACTTTCGTTGGGCAATCACCAGCAATTCGGAATAATAATTACAAAAGAACCGTACAGGGAATGCTAATGAAACTGAAAAACAAATACCGACAAAAGGGAAAAGAACGGAGCGTAGTGTCGGAGCTTTGTTGGCGCCGACCGAGCCGAGTAGCAAGACCAGCAGAGAAGAGTTCTCGCCTTGATTGATTTGGGGCTTCTTTTATATGCTGTTCCGGGCGCCTGGATTCCTTCCGGGCGCCTGGAGTGTGACGTAACTACTCAAACCAAGATGCTCCACGTGGCGACGACTTGGCTGGATAAAATTCGCCTTCCGGGCGCCCGGATCCCTTCCGGGCGCCCGGACCACCTTGTTTCAGAAAACTCCCTTTTCCTGCAAAATAAAGTTAGTCCGAGGCAAATGTATATCCTGTAAAACAGATTGTCAGCACAGTTAAGGTTCAACAGATAATTAAAAAGAGTATGACTTAGATTCCGTCTTTCCGAGACCGGAATCTAGTCACGATCTCGACTTAGATATCCGAAATAGATCTAAGCTGGATCGACGCCTAATGTCCCCTTCCCGGGAACGCGTCCTCACAGTCACTCCCTTCCAGTGACTTACCTTGCTTACCTACCAGACGTCCGGTCAGCCCGTCGACCCGTCTGGACTTCTCGCCAAGCGTCCGATCAGCCCGTCGACCCGCTTGGACTTCTCGCCAGCTATCCGGTCAGCCCGTCGACCTAGCTGGACTTCTCGCCAAGCGTCCGGTCAGCCCGTCGACCCGCTTGGACTTCTCGCCAGCTATCCGGTCAGCCCGTCGACCTAGCTGGACTTTTCCTGCACACTTGATCAAAGTGTCAGACAACAACACAACTAACTTAACCTATTTGTCATTCATCAAAACCTGGGTTAGACCGTTAGTGCTACCCGCACCAACAATCTCCCCCTTTTTGATGGAATGACAACCTGGTTAAGTTAGTGAAAACATATGCAAGAAAACAACATGCATTTATGTGGTTGTAAATTTTGTTAGTTTGTATTTTCAAATTGGTTTAACTAACATAACTAACTTAACCACCTAACCCCCTCCCCCTTTGGCATTCATAAAAAAAAATGAACAAAAGTAAATAACCATAGTAAAAAAAAATAGTCAAGTTGAATTGAGGTAGACAAGTTGAGTTTTGAAAAGTTAAAGTTAATCAAGTTTAACTTTTCAAGCGTGTAGAAATTTTCAAGACAGGTTTTTCAAATTTACTTTTTATGTTTAAGTAACATTTAATTTTCAAAAAGGTAAATTTTTCAACTTCGATTTAAAATAAAGCAAAAATTAAACTTTTCAAGAAATAAATTTTTTGTCAAAATTAATTTTTAAGGCTAATTTTGGAAATAGTTAATTTTTCAAATCAGGTTTGAAAATTAGGTGGGATTAAACTTTCACATTTTTCAAATACTTAGTTAAATTTAACTTTTTGTAAATCAATGTTTAAACATAGGTTAGGTTTTAAAAGGCATTTTTTAGACATACAAAATTTGAGTTTATTCTCCCCCTGAACTTGATACTTACTCTAACCAGCTGTCTAACCAATTAGCTACTAACTGACTATCAGAAGATAGTAGCTTTCACTTGGTTAGTCAGATTAAGTTAATTATAACCAGTCAGTGTTTAACTTGACTGATGAACTTTAATCTGATTAATGTCTGAATTGTATTTAACGTCCAGACTTATGTTGATGCACTGAAATAAGCATCTTAAGTCCAGACAGTTGGCCTATGCATCTCACCCCTTTCTATGTTTGTCAAACACAAGCAAGGTAAACCTAAGGTGTTGGTGAGATGCTCAAAAACTAGTCTTATGGGTACATGCTTTCTAAGGATTCAAAACTAGTCTAAGGCCAAAACTGTTTTTGAAAATCTAAAAATGGAAAGTTTTGAAAACAAACAAGTTTAACCTATAAGTTGGTAAAATCATTTTTGAAAGTATTTTTGAAAGATCCTAGCCTATTAAGATAGAACATATTCAATGTAAGTTTGAAATGCCACTAGATAAATCCAAAATGTTTTACAAGTAGTGTAGCTACAGAAGTAGGTCATCACTAAAGCTACTGAGATGATGAAGGGGGTGGTCCAGATCCCAAGGATCGAAGAAGTGCCATCAGCTCAGTGTGTCGGGTGTCCCCGGCAGCTCGTAACTCGGCAACCTCTCGCCGTATGTCCCGATGAAAATCAGAGTTCTCCTGCTGGAGACTCGCCATAGCTCTCTCTAGTCCGGTCATACGGTCGGCTAGAGTGCGGGGAGCGTGTCGTGGTGCTCGAGCTGGGGGTGGTGGTGGAGCCGGTGCGGCTTCCTTTGGAAATAGTGCGAGCATGAACTCGTCCACCTGTGCGTCTGGATCGGGCTGGTGTTGTGCCCCCCTCCGCCAAGACATAGTCCCGTCATCTCTATCTATATGGATGCCGGCTAGGGAAAAGTTCCGAGCGGCTATAACATCGAACTCGGTCATATGGGCAACGTCTCCCCTAGTGACATCAATGTGCAACAAGGACATATAGGCTGTCAGAATGTGACCAAATGGCATATGGACTCTACTGTCAGTCACATATCCAGCTGAATAGATGATGGTGGAGAAGATATGTAGGCTGATGTCAATTTCTAACCTATGAATCAGGGCATAAAGTAAGAACGAATGGAAAGGGCGCATCACAGCGATGTCTCGAGTAGTTAGTGGTAAAATGCAAAGGACTACAACCCTATAAAGAGCGTAGTCCTGGACTCGAAGTTCTACTGACCTAAACTGTGTCACCGTGGGATCTCTCTCTCCCCCGAAAAAATACGAATAAATCATATCGAGAGTAATATGTGAGTAGGGATCTTCGAACGGTAGATCCCTCGGAGGATAGCACAAAAAGGAGCAAGTAGATGGACGCAACTCTAAAAACTCTCAGATGGTCGTAGGGGAAAATACGATATCGGTGCCTGCTGCCCTAGTGGTATAGGTGAGATCGTCTACTTTTACTAGGTTATTGCAAAATTCGGCACACAGACTTATGTTTATTGGACTGGTACATTCGACAAGGTTCCTTAAATTATAGTGGCCTATAAACTCTAAAGCAGAGGGACATGACCTTAGAAAGAACGATCTATCTATGCAGGTAGTCCTAATGGCCTTATAAATGGTGGACTCAAATTTAATCCTAAGTTCGTCTGTGGGAAACCTAGGGTCTGTACTAGCATTGGAGGGTCCAGCATCAGTATTTGTTCGTTTCCTACTGTATATAAATAAAAGAATATTAAAAAAAATTGAGAAGACAAAAAATAAAATTTTAGAGAGGGGAAGAATTTTTTACCGAGGAGCCATCGAAAAATATAGATTTGACGACCTCGGTTGAATCGCAATAGCGTCTTCACCGCAAGAAAATTTTGATTTAGAGTACTTTCACACTGAGGTTCAAAGTGAACCTTGGCAAAAGTGAGAAGTAGTGGGGCAAAGGTTGGGGGCGCCTGCTGCCCCTTATTTATAGGGGACTCCGGGCGCCCGGGGTTGCTAAGGCGGGGTGCCCCGGAGGGGAATACCAGGGGCGCCCGCCCCTGGTTTTTGACTTTTTTTTTTTTTTTTTTTGGAAATTAGGTTTGAAGTTAAGTTTTAAGTTTAAAATAATTCTTTTTAAGTTTAGAATTTTGAAATTAATTTTTAAAAATTACAATTTTGAAATTAGTTTAAGATTTTGAAAATAATTTTTAAGTTTAAAATTAGAATTTTGAAAATAATTTTTAACTTTTAGAATTTTGAAATTAATTTTTAAGTTTTAAAATTAAAATTTTGAAGTTAATTTTTAAGTTTAAAATTAAAATTTTGAAAATAATTTTTAAGTTTGAAATTAAAATTTTGAAATTAATTTTTAAGTTTAAAATTAAAATTTTGAAATTAATTTTTAAGTTTGAAATTAAAATTTTGAAATTAATTTTTAAGTTTGAAATTAGAATTTTGAAATTAATTTTTAAGTTTAAAATTGAAATTTTGAAAATAATTTTTTAAGTTTAAAAATTAAAATTTTTAAATTAATTTTTAAGTTTAAAAATAATTTTTTAAGTTTAAAATTAAAATTTTGAAAATAAATTTTTAAGTTTAAAATTAAAATTTTGAAAATAATTTTTTAAGTTTAAAAATTAAAATTTTGAAATTAAGTTTAAAATTAAAATTTTGAAATTAATTTTTAAGTTTAAAATTAAAATTTTGAAATTAATTTTTAAGTTTAAAATTAAAATTTTGAAGTTAATTTTTAAGTTTAAAATTAAAATTTTGAAAATAATTTTTAAGTTTGAAATTAAAATTTTGAAATTAATTTTTAAGTTTAAAATTAAAATTTTGAAATTAATTTTTAAGTTTAAAAATAATTTTTTAAGTTTAAAATTAAAATTTTGAAAATAATTTTTTAAGTTTAAAAATAATTTTTTATGTTTAAAATTAAAATTTTGAAAATAATTTTTAAGTTTAAAATTAAAATTTTGAAGTTAATTTTTAAGTTTAAAATTAAAATTTTGAAATTAATTTTTAAGTTTGAAATTAAAATTTTGAAATTAAAATTTTGAAATTAATTTTTAAGTTTAAAAAAAAATTTAAGTTTAAAATTAAAATTTTGAAAATAATTTTTTAAGTTTAAAAATTAAAATTTTGAAAATAATTTTTTAAGTTTAAAAATTAAAATTTTGAAATTAAGTTTAAAATTAAAATTTTGAAAATAATTTTTTAAGTTTGAAATTAATTTTTAAGTTTAAAATTAAAAATTTGAAATTAATTTTTAAGTTTAAAATTAAAATTTTGAAGTTAATTTTTAAGTTTGAAATTAAAATTTTGAAATTAATTTTTAAGTTTAAAATTAAAACCTTATTCATCTCACCCGATCTATATTTTCAATCAGGGAATCCTATGATTTCGTGATATGAAATTGGATTTTTAATTATAGAGTTTTGGTTTAACGTGTGTTAGATTCAGATTTAGCTTTGGTTTCCACAAATAGGCATTTTTCGGATAAACTTCTAAGCTTGGTGAGTCACAAGGACATCATTAGAAGTAACCAACCTTTCGAGGTTTTCCGAATAGTCCTATCCACGGAACTTAGTACTAAATCTTGGTCTAACTGGTTAGGATTCGTTTAAGGGTATCTTCGGTCAGTTCCACTTGGCCAAATGCACCAGATCGAAACCATATCTTTCTAGACATGCGATGCCCAAGTTTCCCTAACATACTATCATCCAAAAATTTCACCAATACCATGATTCAAGTTAAACTTGGTCTCTAATTCTAATTGCCCTGCCGGGTTTGTTAGTTTTGGGTTACCCTGTCGGGTAAGTTAGTTTTGGAGGTGTCAGCTATTCTGGAGCCTCCCCTGAATTATTGGCCATTAATTTAAGTTTTAATTTTAGGCTTGTGTCGATTCTTTTTATAGTTATAGTTAACTTGATGATAATTTTGTTGTTTCTTAAACTGTTTAGATTTTGAATTTGATTTAGGTTTGTATTTTGGATTTTGGTTTGGTTTATTTAATTTTATATAATGTATTTTTTCTTTAGGTATATAATATTGATTAAGTCCTACTTGCGTGGTCAGACACGCTTTCGGAACCCAAGCTAAATTGGTTGACTTGTATTGGGTTATTAATGATTTGAAGGTTTTATTTGAATTCAACTTATATCCTAGTCCGGTTTTATTATAACATGCTTTTTGATTATTTAGGATTAAGTCTAGATTTTTTGATCTTGTTGTAAATTTTTCTAGAATTTCTTTTAAATCTTTAACATCATTTTTTAACGATAGATTTTCCTCTTCAAGTGTTAGATCTTGAGTTGGATTCGAATTTTTTAATTGTTCCTTGAGGTTTTGATTTTCCTTAAGAAGTGATTTGTTTTCATTTTCTAATTTAGTTAATTTACTATTTAAATAGGAAATAATTCTAAAAAAAAATTTGTTTAAATTAAAGTATACCTCATTCGGGCCTTCGGAAACGAGTACGGACTCGTGGCTTGTTTCGGGTTCAGACCCGTCTTCATCTTCCGACTCGTTTTCAGTTTCGGGCCATCAGTGCGAGGTGGCTTTGATGTTTCTGCTCTTCTTCCTCCGATTCGTCCGAGGAGTCGTCCCACGTTGCTTTGAGTGCCTTCTTTTGGTTGGCTTTGGTTTGTCGAACTTTAGTTTTGGACATTCGTTCTTGTAATGTCCCTTTTGTTGCAGCCGTAGCAAGTCACGTTCTTTTGTTCCGAGGGAGAGCTGATCTTTGAAGATCCTTTTGCTGAAGCTCCTCTTTCTCTGGTGAACATTTTTCTTACCAAGTTCACCGGTGTTCTTCGTCTTCAGAATCTTGATCGGAGTCTTCTTCAAGTTCAGGCTTGCTTTTCTTTTCTTTGGAGGAACCCGCAAATAGAGCTATACCTTTCTCGGCTCCAGCATTAGTTTGTTCGTGTAATTCACAAAAAAGCTCGTCTAATTTTAAGTTGGAAAGATTCTTAGAAATTTTGTAGGCATCCACTATTGATGCCCACAAACTATTACGTGGAAAGGCGTTTAAAGCGTACCTTATTAAGTCTCTGTTCTCCATTTGGTGGCCTATCGCATGAAGCCCGTTGAGGATGTCCTTGATCCTCGCGTGTAGTTGATTCGCTGTTTCTCCTTCCTGCATTTTTATATTAGAATTTTATTTAGAAGCGGTCTCGTTTTGTTACCTTAGCGTCGCTCGTTCGATCAGCTTGTCCCATAGCTCTTTAGCGTTTTTGTGTGGACCGACTCTGTTCAGTTCTTCTCTTGTCAATCCGCACTATAGAGTGTTGATCGCTTTATTTTCTGTTGATGATTTTTTCTTGAGATCTGCTGTCCAGTCTTCAGGATCCACCAGATTCCCGGCGTTGTCCACTGGAATTTTGTAAGGTTTCGTAATGCTCATCCACGGGTCGAAGTATGTTTTAAGGTAGACCTCCATGCGCTTCTTCCAGTAAGGGAAGTCGTCCCCGTTGAAGAGTGGAGGTCGCACTGTGCTGAATCCTTCTTGTTGGGACATTCTGTGCACAGGTAAATAACCAAAAAAATATCCCAAGACTTGGTCTTGGATTAGTAGTGCGGGAAGAGAAAAATAGAAAAAAAATCTAGATTCGTGTTGCACTAATTTAAATTGATTAGAGAGATATTAAGTTAACGAAACACCAGTTTTAAAATTAATTATTGAAAAAAAACAAAAACAATTCACCCCCTGTCTGATTGGTGGTTGCACCAAATCAGAGCGGTACCTGCTCTGATACCACTTGTAGGACCGTTAGATTCGATAGAGGGGGGGGTGAATATCGATTCGAAAAAATAAGAGTCTAAACGCAGCGGAAAAGTAAAATAGACACAATGGTTTTACTTCGTTCGGAGCCTGTGACGACTCCTACTCGAAAGCCCGTGGTCCTTGACCACTTTCGTTGGGCAATCACTAGCAATTCGGAATAATAATTACAAAAGAACCGTACAGGGAATGCTAATGAAACTGAAAAACAAATACCGACAAAAGGGAAAAGAACGGAGCGTAGTGTCGGAGCTTTGTTGGCGTCGCACTGAGCGTCGAGCAGCAAGACCAGCAGTAGAAGAGTTCTCAGCTTGATTGATTTCTGAAGCTCCTGCCTGGGGCTTCTTTTATATGCTGTTCCGGGAGCCTGGATTCCTTCCGGGCGCCTGGAGTGTGACGTAACTGCTCAAACCAAGATGCTCCACGTGGCGACGACTTGGCTGGATAAAATTCGCCTTCCGGGCGCCCGGACCTCCAGGCGCCCGGACCACCTTGTTTCAGAAAACTCCCTTTTCCTGCAAAACAAAGTTAGTCCGAGGCAAATGTATATCCTGTAAAACAGATTGTCAGCACAGTTAAGGTTCAACAGATAATTAAAAAGAGTATGACTTAGATTTAGTCTTTCCGAGACCGGAATCTAGTCACGATCTCGACTTAGATATCCGAAATGGATCTAAGCCGGATCGACGCCTAATGTCCCCTTCCCGGGAACGCGTCCTCACAGTCACTCCCTTCCAGTGACTTACCTTGCTTACCTACCAGACGTCCGGTCAGCCCGTCGACCCGTTTGGACTTCTCGCTAAGCGTCCGGTCAGCCCGTCGACCCGCTTGGACTTCTCGCCAGCTATCCGGTCAGCCCGTCGACCTAGCTGGACTTCTCGCCAAGCGTCCGGTCAGCCCGTCGACCCGCTTGGACTTCTCGCCAGCTATCCGGTCAGCCCGTCGACCTAGCTGGACTTTTCCTGCACACTTGATCAAAGTGTCAGACAACAACACAACTAACTTAACCTATTTGTCATTCATCAAAGCCTGGGCTAGACCGTTAGTGCTACCCGCACCAACACTACCGAGCCCTCTCTGACCTAATCCGGTCCAGAGAACGAGCTCCCGAGACCTCTCTGACCTAGTCCGGAGAACGAGCTGCCGAGCCATCTCCGACTTCGTCTGGTCCAGAGAACGAGCTACCGAGCCCTCTCTGACCTAGTCCGGAGAACGAGCTACCGAGCCCTCTCCGACTTCGTCCGGTCCAGAGAATGAGCTACCGAGCCCTCTCTGACCTGGTCCGGAGAACGAGCTACCGAGCCCTCTCCGACCTAGTCCGGAGAACGAGCTACTGAGCCCTCTCCGACTTCGTCCGGTCCAGAGAACGAGCTACCGAGCCCTCTCCGACTTCGCGTGCCAAGTTTCCAACTTGGACTTTTCCCTTCCACATGATCAACCTTGATCAGTAATCAATCCGAGTTCAATTAACATCTAATACAAACTTAAATCAGTGTCAACATCAAAACAATAGCCAGGTCAGACTGTATCAACAATCTCCCCCTTTTTGTTGTTTGACAACACGATTTAAGTTTAGATCAGAAATGTTCTTATTTTCATAATTTTAGGGGAATCAAGATCCTCCCCCTAAGATGAATACACCACGATGTAAGGATGTCAATAACGGGAATCAAGATCCTCCCTGTTATCTTCTCCCCTAAAATCAAACCTTCATACATCTCTAAACTTAGATATCCTCTCCCCCTTTGTCAAACACCGAAAAGGTGCGAATGGGGTGATAAGACTCAAAAGACTCCCCCTTAACCCATACTGTCTTTTTCTTAATTCACCTAGAATTCCCTCTAAGTGTATTATGAGACAGTAATAAAGAAATAAGAGGCAGTCAAGACAAAGCATATGAACAGCATATTAATAGCCAATAGGAAATGACACATAAAGAAAAACAGGAAAATGAGCAGCATAAATAGATGAAATAAGCAAATATCTAGGTCATACAAAAATATCCAATAAAATAGCATCCAAAACACAGACAGTCAAAGTGACAAACAGAATGTATCAATCAATGTCCTCAACACGAGGAACATCATCATCATCTGCGGGAGGCACGTAACCCTGAGGCGGCATGCTGGAGCTCGAAGGTGGATGGCCCGAGAAATGCTGCGGAGGTGGGTAGTTGGTCATCCAGCCCAGAAGCAGCTGCTGCGTCACCATCTGCTGACTGCGTAGATCATCATAGCGCTGGTCGATCCGAACGCGCAGTCCATGGAGCTCAGCAGCCAGTAGCTCATCGTGTCGATCGAAGCGGCTCTCCAGCTCCGCAATCTGCCATCGCAGGTCAGGGTCGGCCTCATCAGCAACAGGAGGAGGAGCAACAACCTGTCGAGGAAGTGCCCGTGGTAACTCTCCCAGACCTCTCCCATCCTTCCATCGAACAGTCCCATTCTGTCCCAAGATACCGGACTTGGAAAATGCCCGTTTCCCAAGTCTGCAATCCTGTCTGACCATCTTTACTATCCTACCCTTAGACACATCTATCAGAAGGGTCTCGAGTCAATCTGCAATTATATGCCCATAAGGCATATAAATAGTGGAGCTGCTAGGCTGAGTATATGAGATGATCGAAGAATAGATGCTCGACATGATATCAAAATCGAGACGCCGACGCAAACCATAAAGCATCAGGCAGTGGTATGGTCGGATCTCTGCTAGAGGTTTGGATGTGATTGGAAGAAGACAGTTTGTGACTATCTTAAAAAGAATATAGTCAGGAGGAGATAGTCTCAGAGCCGCAAAAGTAGGAAACTCGACATCCAACTCATCCAGTCCATCCAGTCTAGGGTGTCCAAAGAAATACTCATAGATAGTGTCAGGTGATACATCAAGTGGAGGAGGTAATGGGTCTGGTAAATCAGGATAAATGGGAAAAGGATCTCCTGAACACATTCGGCAACCTAGATACCCAAAGAATTCTACGACGGAGAAATCGATAGTTCTCTTAGCGATTCTGGTTCTATAAGGACCATCACTGGTCTGATGAAGATTGTTGTAGAATTCAGATACTAGGTCATAGTTGATGTCCCTCTCTAGGTAGACTAACGAGTCAAGTTTATAATATGCTAGGGTTTCGGATACAGAGGGACAAAACTCATCCATGTTCTTTCGATCCACAGATCGACATGAGAGTAGCTTGAATGTCCTCTGTTGAAACGTTTGTTCAAACTGTCGGTTCGGGAATCTCGAAGAAAAGGAAGGTTGAGGTCGGGAGGGTGCCTGGGACTTGGATTTCTCAGCAGATGACTTAGAAGTACCCTCACCGGCTGATTTCTTCCTAAATAGGCCAAAAATGGGACATGATCGGGACAAGTGAGAGTGCACAGGAGCCCCAAACAATCAAGAACCGAGACAAGAGACAATATACAGAGATTCAGTGAGAAATGAAACCAAAATGCCAACAATGAACAGATTTCGGGAAGGAAAAAGGAGTTACCTGGGTGCCATTTGTAGCTTTCGGAGAAGGTGGAGAGAAGAATCGGAACTGAGGAGAGTGCTGAGGAGAATGTCGGCTAGGGTTCTTTGGCGTGAAATGAGAGGAGAAAGGGTTGGGGGAAGTTAAAGAGGGTGATCAGAGCATAAGATCGGACGGTTGTCCGATCAGGAGAAATCCTGACCGATCAGGGAACGTCCTGATCGGTCAGGGAGTGTCCTGATCGGTAGTGGAGACCGATCAGGGAGCTTCCTGATCAGTCCCTAGAATATTCAGATGTGGATCAGTAAGGTCGATGTGTGCCAGTGTCTCCTGATCGATCCCTGGATCGATCAGTGAACCTTCTGTGGTCAGGGAATGTCCTGATCGGTCGTGGAGACCGATCAGGTATCGAACAGAGAGGTCAAATGGGTCTGGAACTCTCCTGATCGGTCGTGGAGACCGATCAAGCAACCTCCTGATCGGTCGGTAGACCGGTCAATGCCTGATAATACTGAAATTCTGATTTCAGTAACTGAAATTTTGAGCCGTTGTCTATCGAGAATTCTGAAAAGTTCAGAACTCAAGAATTCAGAATCTCCCAAATTCATAACCTAGAACCTAAGAATCATCACCCACAAATATATTCAAAAAAATGAGCTCTTATGGTCTGAGCTTGTTTAGAGCCCGAAAGTTTCAGACTTTAAAACCAAAAACTCAGACATTTGGAATCTTAGGGTTCCAATCTCAGAAAACCTTATAAAACTATTACCTATAGTGAACCAAGTTATTAATTAAGACTTAGGATTGCTATGATCAGTTTCAAATTTGTTAAAATATATCCAAGTTGCTATTATTTCCTTTAACAATCTATCTTATTATCAATCAAAGTCATGAAATGAATCAAACAACAATATCAATCAACACATCAACCATCAACCATAATTAGATAATTTCTAGGCAAAAGTCCAACCAAGATTCCTTGGTTGGACCGAGCATGTCTATAGGGGGAGCTAAGGCAAACCCTAAGGTAATCTTTAAGGCACATTCTTGCAATTCTAGTAGGATGCATGCTAGTAGCCTTATTGCTATTGTCAATAATAATAAGCATGATAACTATAGTAACCGATACACGTGCTTAGGTGCCAAACATGTTAGTCTAGATAAGGACAATACTAGAAAAACCAACCCTAGAATTAACTCATCTAAGGTTAAGGAAAACCTAGGTAGAAATCCCAAAACAACTAGATATATGCCTAGGAATACCTCAAAGATAAATGACAAATTAAAACTTGAGGTATTAGAAAAGGAAAATCAAGTCTTGAGGTCAAGACTTGACAATTTAGAAAAGGCCCTTAAGAATTTAGAGAAGTCAACTCAAGGGCCTAAGGGTCAAAAATCAAAGCACACTTATCATAATGTTCCATTCGATTATGGAATAAGACCTAGGGCTAGAAAGACCATCACCAAGGTCACAAGGGGAGTCACCCCTAGAGTTGATCTTGATGAGTCCCAAATGACCAAGGCTTTAAAGCCTAGGAGGGTCATTAGGAGGGTTGCTAGGGAAGTCATCCCTAGTGAATATTTAGTGAACCCAATGAGCTCAAATAGGTATTGGGTTCCTAGGAGCGTGATTCCATCACGCTAGATGGTTTAGGGTGTACCAACCTTACTTGAACAGGTAGTTCAAGTCTTGACCTAATCATGGCAAAAGGTGGCACTTTAGGAATTTTCAAGGTGTAATCAAGTCTTGAAAATGAAATGAAAAGTTATTCCTAAGGTGATTAGGATGTGCCAATCATATTGATCTAAATGATCAAAACTAATTGGCACACTAGAGTCAATCTAATTGGCACATAGTGATCTAAAAATCTTTGGTATAAGATGCTAGGTCTATTACACTTAGGAATATAGAACCTATGGTAAAATGATCAAAACTATCAAAAATGGCAATTAAGGCTAGAATTAGGTATCTTCTATACCTTTACATGTTATTTGCCATATATTGTTTGCCATATGCCATGTCATGACATCATATTTAATTTATTATCATTTGAAATGTCATGATAATACTTAGGTTAGTTAAATGTCATGCTCTATTTAAGTTTCATACTTTATGCCATGATATCATGACTTTGGCACATGTTTTTACTTATGATATCATTATATGCCATGTCATCATCTTTTGCATTTATAATTAATTAATTTGATTTAAGGACAAAAACATAATTTGATATGGAGATCAAACTGTTATTTAGAAAATGCATGAGAACTTAGCCTAAGATGACCTAAACCCATATCTCACATCAAAATTGACTTGGATGTGTTTGATACACCTTAGATGTGTGTGAAATATTAGGATCATGAGTTAGGATCAAGGTGCATAGTTCTTGTACCTAGATGAGCATAATTCGAAATTGAGGATCATAGGGAAAGCTTGTGTACAAGTCATGTACATTTAGCCCTAAGATTGTGGTCCTAAATTAAATGGTTTAAAATCATTTCAAAGTTGATTTGAAAAACCTTGATGAAGCTTTTCTAGTGATAGCATTCATCATTGAGTAAGTTGATACAAAGATTGATTAACTTTGAGTTATTTCAAAATCTTTTGAACTTTATATCAAGATTTGAAAATGGAAGTTATTTTCATAGAAAACTATTTTTTTCTTGATAGTATATGTTATGAGGAATGTATCCTCAATGTTTTACAATTTTTGGAATTTTCTGAAATTTTCTAGGAGTTTCTAAATTTCGGGAGGAAAATCATAAATTCTGATATCAGTCTTGTGGACCGATCAGAGAGGATTCTGATCGGTCCAGGAAAGTGTGGATCGGTCACTAGGACCGATCCAGGAGAGTGTGGATCGGTCTGGTGACCGATCCAGTGAAGGCTGATCGGTCTGGTGACCGATCAGAGCGTGCCAAATGTTGATTTTTCGACTGTTGACTGAAATTTCAGCTATGGAAGTTGGTGGTTTAGATTTCTAAAGGTTTGAAACTCTCCAAGACATTGTTGGTGCAATGGTCAAGGGGGAGTTGACCTTTAGGGGGAGTTTTACTACTGGTCAAGGGGGAGTTGACCTTTAGAGAGAGTTTTTACTCCTAAAGACTTGAGTGATATGGGATTATCACTAAGTTAATTGTTGACCTTAGTATAAGGGGGAAATTAAGGGTTTCAATGAAAGGTATGGGACTTTCATTAGGAAGAAACTCTTGACCTTGAGTCACTCTTTTTGATGTGTGTCAAAAAGGGGGAGAATGGGAGAATGTTCAAGGAAGAACATTAGAGCGTGGGGAGAATGTTCAAGGAAGAACATTGGAAAACCTAAGTTAGGTTATCGGGTTAACCTAACTTGATTATGGTTTTTGTCAAACATCAAAAAGGGGGAGATTGTTGGTGCAACCTTAGGTCAAGGTTGACCTGGTTGACCTGACTCGAGTTGTATTTTGATGTTTGACGAGAATAGAAAAGTTCTATTCTGATGTTTGACGAGAGTAGAAAAGTTGTATTCTGATGTTTGAGAGAATACAAACTTGGGAGATTGTGGGTGCAATCTTTGGTCAAGGTTGACCTGGTTGACCCGAGATGAGTCGACCTGATTCGGGAAATCCTGGTGAGTGAAGCCAGGTGAAAGTCCTGGTGAGTGAAGCCAGACAGTTGGAAAGTCCTGGTGAGTGAAGCCAGGCAAGGGAAGTCCAGATAGGTCAAGATTGACCAGACATCTGGTGAAAAGTCCAAGCAGGGAGCTTGGCACGGGAAAAGTCCAAGTATGGAAGCTTGGCATGTGAAGTCAGAGAGGGCTCGGTAGCTCGTTCTCTGGACCGGATGAAGTCGGAGAGGGCTCGGTAGCTCGTTCTCCGGACTAGTTCAGAGAGGGCTCGGTAGCTCGTTCTCTGGACCGGACGAAGTCGGAGAGGCTCGGTAGCTCGTTCTCCGGACTAGGTAGGGTTTAGGGCTGGGAGCTCTAAACCTGGATCGGTCTGGTGACCGATCCAGTGATATGCTGGTTGACTGATCGGTCTGGTGACCGATCAGTAACCAAACAGTGTGTTTCTGTGAATTACCTGATCGGTCTAGTGACCGATCAGTAATCATACAGAAGCAAAGAAGATCGGGAGAAGAAAGAGGGGGATCGGTCTGTGGACTGATCCACCTGAGTCCTGATCGGTCTACAGACCGATCAGAGAGTTGGGCAACTCTTTGTGAAGCGTGCTGATCGGTCCCCAAGACCGATCAGAGAAGGTCTGGACCGATCAGGTTGGAGCCTGATCGGTCTAGGCCTAGCCGTTGTGAGTGACAACGGCTAGATCTCAGTCTTCTGTGTCTTCTTCTGCCTTCACAGGTTTGCAGGTTCAGCTATATAAAGAGTCGAGCGACTCTACAGGACTTTCTTCTTGCTTCTGCAAGTTCTTCCAGGTTCCTTCTGCGAGCTTTGCTGAGCTCGTACTTCTTGAAGCTTCGCGTGAGCTTCCCTGCTGCTGGCATCCGTGAAGCTGCTGCTTCATCAACGGATCTCCAGACGAGAAAGCAAGCTTGTTTGTTTTACATTCATATTGTCTTATGCTTCTTTGTATTTTGTGTACTTCTATCTTGCTGTTGCAAGAGTTATTGTGGCGAGGTTTCTCCACCCAGAAGGAGTTTATATTAGCCGGTTTTCCGGGGTCTCATCCACCGACGGATTGATAGGCTTCGTCCACCTTACGGACACGCCGAGGAGTAGGAGTTTCATCTCCGAACCTCGTTACATCGCTGTGCTTGAGGTTTGAATTCTCCATTTACGTTTCTGTTGTTATTTTTCCGCTGCGCTAACTTGATTTGTAGAAAGAAACGCAAATTTGGGGTCGGCTATTCACACCCCCCCTCTCTAGCCGCATCCGAAGGTCCCAACAGTTGATACATAGTAAAAAAAAATGACATTCATAGGTCATAGAAGGTTTCTTCCTGAAAACCATCCTTATCGAAGGTAAAAGAAAGCATTTGATTGGAGGCAAGACTTTAACATTGCACTAAAACCATTGAGTGGTCGTGATATTTCTAGAATAGTTGATAAAATTAATTATCATTGGGGGAAAATGAGCAAAAAGATTCAAGCAGTAGAGGATGATAGTCGACTATATTGGAAGAAGAAATTAATATTTTTTGAACTTGCGTATTGAGAGCATCTACATGTCCGACATGTTCTTGATGTGATGCACGCATAGAAAACTGTATGTAAAAGTCTGGTTGGAACATTACTTGACATTCCAGGAAAAACAAAAGATGGACCAGTAGCATAACTAGACCCTGTGGATATGAATGTCAGGTTGGAATTGGCACCAAAGGAGGGAAAAAAGAAAACTTTTTTTGCCAGTGACATGTTATACATTAAGCAAAGATGAGAAAAGGAAATTTTGTAGCTCCTTCTTGGGAATGAAGGTTTCTACAGGTTATTCATCCAATATTAGAAGCCTTGTATCAATGAAGGAGTTGAAACTTGTTGGTATGAAATCATATGATTGTCACACTTTGATGCAACAGTTACTTCTAGTTGTCATTCATGGCGTCTTACCCAAACATGTTAGATATAGTATCACACGATTGTGCTTCTTCTTCAATATGTTGTGTAGCAAAGTGATAGATGTCTCAAAGTTAGATGATATGCAAAGAGATATTATCACTACAAGAAATTTAGGATTCAATCACACCCAATAGATTTCATAAAACCATTGTCTTTTTCCATTTAACAACAATTTTATTGAAAATTATTGTTGTTGACTGTTTCCTTTTTAAAAAGACAATGATTTTTAAAAAATTGTTGTCTTATGTATTTCAAAGACAATGATTTTTTAAAATCGTTGTCTATCAGCCTTTTTTTAGACCTACGACAACAGTTTAATCAATCGTTATCTATTAGCATTGCTTACATGGTAATAGATAATAATCTTTATTAAACTGTTGTCCATGTGTGTGTTTTGGGTCTAAGAGAATAATTTTATTAAACTGTTGTCTATGTGCGTATTTTTTTTTCGTATATGGGTCACGACCACTGTGAGTGTTTTTTAATCTTATTTAATTAGTTAACAAATTTATCATTATATTTATTTATTTATTTATAAATTTGATAAAAATGTTATTAATAAATAATTTATGATATATTTTTATGAATATTAATAAGTGTTAATTTAATGTGGTATTTCATTTTTCTTAATTGGTAGCAGAGGTTGGCGAAGAAGGGAAGGGGAAGGCGGCGAAGGGATCGCAACCACATCGACGATTACTTCCAAGAGTCCATCAGGGATGCCCTCACCAGCAAGGCCTTCGACAAAAAATCCACTGACAACAGTAAGTGCCCTCTACTTCTGCCGCCTACATCTTCTTATTGGAAATCCTAGATGCTCCACCGCCTTCCATCCTAGACGGGACTCAGGTTCTCTTTCGCCACACACTACAAGAAAAAAGCTAATAGACAACGCTTTAAAAGCGTTGTCTATGTGGTTGAAAAAGCGTTGTTAAAAGTATTGTTGTTAAAAGTCTGCTCAAAGACAACGCTTTAAAAGCGTTGTCGTTTATAGAAAAGACAACGCTTTTGCAGCGCTTTAAAAGCGTTGTCTTCGTTAAAGACAACAGTTTCACAATACATAAAAAATATTGTTTTTTTAGCAAAAGATAAAAAGTTTTAAAGTGTTGTCTTTTAATACCAAAGACAAATAAAATATAAATGAAAATAAATCTATTTCAATCAACAATATATTATTAAATAAACAACTAAGATAAATATACAAATTATCATTCTTACACTTCTATAATAAACATAATTACTTGCATACAAAGAAATTTTAATTAGGAGACACTCAAAACTACTCCTATCGACTACATCTTATTGCTTGAACTTAAAGGATCTTGATAGATGTTACTTATCCTCTTGCCTTAAATGTTCTTTACTCTTTGGATTTAACCATTTTCTTGCTTAAATCCCAGAGTCTTCTTAATAGTTCTTCGTCGAAGTACTTTCCAGTCACACCCTTGAGGTTCGGATGTAGTGCCACATAGCATGTAGTTGCTTCTTCTATAATCATCCATACCCGAGCTGTTTAGCTGGAGTTTCTGAATACCTCCATTTACCTTCAAAATATCTGAAAAGACAATGCACAGAATGAAGCAACACCATGAGAGTTGTAATTTGAAAATATTTACCATAGCTACTTAACTGGAAGCTATAGGATGCCAAACCTTTTTCTTCCACAACTAAACATAATTTTCCTGAGCCTAAAAAATAAGCAGTCATTATTGAGTCAACTTAGATATTAATTCTTAAACAAACAAGCCACCGCAATGGCATCAAGAAGAATGCACAAGCATAATTTTCTTTCCCACTCTATGCCCACATCGATACTAAGTCCAAAGTGTCAATTTATAGGGCCGATGACATTGATTTTTTTTGCAATATTAAATGTGTAAAGCTTTCTTTCTCATATGTTATTCCTATATAACAACAAAAGAAGCATATTGAATTTTCTACTACCACTATGCTTAACAATAATTCAGAAATTAATATGATTTTAGCAAAGGGATTATGGAGATAAGAAGCTATAATAGGAGGATTATTTGATAAACATGTTAGATATGTAGTAAGGATGTGAAACACAGGAATTAACTTCAAGAAAAAGCCATATAATCATAATAGATCAGCTTGAGAACAACAAAGAGTTTGGAAAACCTTTATGTTTGAGTGTATAAGCATAGAATTTACTTGCATAGACAAGAACTTAAGGTTTCCCAAATGAAAACATCGGAATATGTTGGCATAATCATTGATACTCACAGCAGAAGCATATTCCACAAGTATCTTCTCAATAGTTCGATTGTAGCAAGGATAGTTATTTTAATGCTCAATCGCAATTTCTGTTCACCACCATGAGCAAGTATTACAAATCTTGAATCAAAAGCATGTAAAGAGAAGCATACCAATTTTCACACAAAATGCCCAACAAAGGTAACAAGACCCTAGCCTTTCCAGACATTCAGAGGTTTGCAAATAAGAAAATCATACCTAATTCCTCAACTTTATCAGAGAAAAAACTACAAATTTCCTGTGACATAAAAAAGAGTTATCTTACCTCTTCCACTGGAAACAGCAAGTCGTCCGACCAAAACCAGCAGCGTTAACCACGGCCATCGGGCCAAGGCCATCCAAATAGGGAAGATTCCTACACGGAACAGCAAAAATGACTAATTGTTCTGCGATTCTTCGAGCATTACATGGAACTGAAAGCGGAAAAGGAGCTACAGAAAATGGGAACCAAATCTCTAATAGAAAAAATTGCTGAAATTGAGTGAAAAATCAAAACTTTAAGCGAAGAAAGACAGGAAAAGGAGCTTACTTTCTTTGTAATCTCGTTTGGATCAACAGGCGTCTGCGAATTGATGCGGAGGATCCCAAAGGGTTGAAAATGGAGGAGATGCGCGGCGAGGTGGCGTTCGAATCGGTCCAGTTTGTATACCCTTCGCGGTCGGAGGTGTCTATGTTGAGGAACTTCAGCCTCTGGGTCCCGGCAGGGCAGACGGTGGTGTTGGTGGGCACCAGCGGGAGTGGGAAGTCGAGAACCATTGTGCTGCTGAAGTTGATTGAAGGTAGGCCGACGGTGAAGATGGAGGAGGATGGACATCGACCGGCAGATTGAGGTCGACGTTCGGCATGAGAGGGGTTGCGGCGTTCGGTGTTCGGCGTTCGGCATGAGAGAGGACACGTCTTGAAGAGACGCGCATTGTTTTTAGAGAGAGCCCTAGGCTTCTCTCTTCTATAGTGTGGCATCCAACGGTTCAGATCTTTCCAAATTTAAAAGTGTTATCTTTGATCCAAAAAAATATCAATAGACAACGCTTTTCAGTATTTGAACAAAAAAAATCACTAATAGACAACGTTTTTCACTAAAAACATTATAAAAAAAAAAGACAACGTTTTTTTAGAAAAAATGTTATCTTTTAAGTGTTGTGAAATCCCAAATTTCTTGTAGTGCAGTCATTGCCACCGCCACTGCTGCCTCAACTAAAAGGCCTCTCCATCATGCACTCTTCGACATGCGGCTCAGTGATTAAACCCAAAACCTAATGAAAACGCCGACTCTACCCTGCGATGGAGGCAGAGATCTCACTTTGCTGCTCTTGGACGAAATTCTCCGCATTCTCACCGCTGTCCTTGACACCCTCCCTCGTTTTCGAATTGTTTTGGGTGAATCACTATTTTTTATGCTTGTTTATACCCAAATAGAGCCCTTTTCGGGACCTATTTTTGCATAAATTTTTAGTCACAAAATCTTCAAATTTCTAACTAATTTCAAGGAAATTCTTAGGGCTTCCACTCGTGAGATGTTGGTGTTCGAGCTTAGGAGATTTTTGAACCTAATCAACCCTTTTTCAACAATTTTTGGCAACAATTTGGGTTGTTCTGGTGAGTATAGTCTCTTGCTCTATTCCAGATTTCTGTATTTTGAGTTTAAAGATGTTTAAGAGTATGATTTCAACCTCTAGTATGAAATTCTAGCTAGGTTTCTTGAGGTATACAGGTTGCCCAAAATGGGAATTTTATCTGTTCGATTTAAATCTATGTCGCTACTAGGATTTAGCTCATGATCAATGTAAACTTAAAGGATTAATCCAAAGCCTATAGTAACCTTCTGAATTTATTTTATTTAAGGCATTCTTTCCTATCCATTTAGTTTTCTTTGTATCAGTATATTGTTATATTACATATCTAATTGTTGTTGGATTACTGAAGTTAGTTATATGATTATCTATCATAATTGTAAATAACACTAAATTTTTATGTGTGGGGTATTTTCTATTGTTAGCCTTATCTTTGGGATATATTCGGTATTATTTTTAGAGTTCAACCATGTGGAAGGGAAATGTATTTGGTAAATATATATACAATAAGATAGTCAAGATTACGTTACTTGTTCTTGTGTTTGATTTATTATTAATGAAGTTGTTTTTTTCTTTTTCATGGTGGTAAGTTGGTTTTAGGATTAAATTTTTATAAATAATTATGTCAGCTTCCATGGTGAATTATCAAGTTTCTTTAAATATAAAAGGCATTGAATATTGTGTAAATGCACCAATGTTCAGGCCCAAAACTAAATGCGATGCTTATTCTAAACGTATGATACTACAGTTGTGATCGCTCTCATTTTGTAATATATTTTTTAATGGATCTCTCTCTCTCTCTGATTTAGATAAATATGGTGTGGAAAAGTATTGGCAGCTACAGATTAGGGATGTATTATTCGAAAATTGAAGTAGAAGTACATACTCTTACCGATGAAAGTCTATTAATGCAAGCAAGATGTTTCTCTACCTAGCTCTTATATGAATTTTGATGAGATTGTTCAATATTTTATTTCTTTCCACTTCTATTAGATAACTAGATTAGATGATTTTCATGATTATGTGACATTTAAGCAGTACAATTAGAATCTGGTGTACAATTTTGATTTCTAGCTAATTTATAATATATATTTTTATTCGAGCAGGTGTCCTCAAGAGTACTAGGAAGAACGTCGGAAAGCCAAAAAAATAGAGACTTTAACGGGTTAAGGAGTATTGGGAGCTATAGTGCCGCCTCTTTACCGACATCTAAACAGAAAATATCATGTATTGTGTTGCTCTACCTTTATTTTAATAGTGTCATTAGTTGTGATTTTATTGGTTGCCTTTAAAATTTCTTCGAAATGTTGTAAATATTATTTCTAAATATTAGAAAATTGTATATTAAATTTTATTTTTGAATTTTGTATTTTAAATGATTTATAATACTAGTACATTCTATATTAAAATTTATTTTTTCCATTTTATATGAAAAAAGACAATGGTTTTTCACCTTTGTAAAATTATTATCTTTACCTTCAATGACAATAATTTTTAACCTTTGTCTTTAAGCATCCCTTTTAACAATAGTTATAAAGTAGCTACGACAATGGTGAAAAACTGTTGTTGTTAAACTTTTTTCTTGTATTGTGTCACAACATTGTGCTTACTTGAAAAATATTTTCCTCCTTTTTTTGATGTCATGGTCCATTTGACTGTTCACCTGGATGCACTCATTTGAAAGATTCATGAAAACATTAAAAGGTTATGTGTGAAACCGCAATTGACTAGAAGGTTGTATAGTCGAATGTTATATTACTTAGGAGGCTATAGAATTCTGCTCAAACTACCTGTCTAATGTGTATACTGTTGGCCTCCCGACAAGGAATCATCAATTGGAGATTACTAGACCTTTATCATGAGATCAAGTGCACTCTACCAATCATGAGGAGTGGGAGCAAGCACATTATCACATATTGGCAAATAATGATGAGATAGAGCCTTATATCGAGTAATTTCCAACTGATTTCTACTTTCAAGTTCAGGATTATATTCTAGTAGTTAATCATTTCATTATCATATTTTCAATAGAAAACACATGACTCATTTGAAGGCAACATTTCATCAAAAGAAAATTCGAAAAAGTTGTTACAAGATGAGCACAATCGAACTTTTATTCCATGGTTGTGTGATACTGTAAGTTACATGAAGTTATGCACTAGTTTATAATTTTTGAAGTTATGAACTTGATTAATATATATTTCAACTTTTACATTTTGCAAATTATAGGTTGCAAATGAAATTAACCATTCCACACATCAAATCTCTGAACAATTAAAGTGGATGGCGCATGGACCTAGCAAGCGAGTATTCAAGTATTCTACATATTTAATTGATGGGGTTACATATCTCATAAAAGAGCATGATGACGTGCAGGTATTTCAAAATTCTAGAGTAAGCTTAGTTGCAAAGATTATGCAGATTTCTAACTCAAAGGATAGGAATCCAATTGTGTCAGATATGGTATTCTATGGAGTTATTGATGAAATATGGGAGCTTGATTACCGTCTCTATTGAATTCCAATGTTTAAATGTAACTAGGTTGATAATAATGGAGGTATTAAAGTAGATGAACATGGTTTCACATTAGTAAACTTGAGAAGGATAGGATTCAAATCCGATTCATTCATCTTAGGGAGTTAAGCGAAACAAATTTTTTTCCTTTGCAGACCCTGAAGATCCCCCATGGTTTATTGTACTTGCAACTCCTAGTAAAGATTACTTTGTTGACGGAGTAGATGACAACGAACCACCATGCATTCATGAAGATTGTGATGGAACTTCAGTTGATGATGTTTTTGTTGGATCGAGTCGCACGTGAGAGGGGAGTGAATCACGTGGTTTTTGAAAACTGGTTCTTTTCATTTTAAAAACAAAGTATGTGCAGTGGAGAAAAACACAAGTGGTTTACTTGGTTCAGAGTCTACGACGACTCCTACTCCAAGACCCAGGTCCTGTGGACCTACGATGTGTAATCCACTAAATGTCTCTTCCAGAACCGTCGGAAGAGCTGATCGAGTACAAAAATAGGGACAGTGTAACAACCTACACTTCTCTTTTAAAACAATAATAATTAGAAATGCAACACTTAATAAAAGGTTACCAACAAGTTGTAGTACTCAGTATGTTGCAGTCAGTCTATCGGAGATGATCGGATGTCTCAGAAGCAAAGCTTGGTGGCAGGCAGACTTTCTGGAGTAGCTGCAGAGAGCCGGAGAAGACAGAAGCTCAATCAGATGCGCAGTATCTCATATCGAAGTTATTTTTCAAAGTGTGGGCGAGCACCTCTTTTATTGAGCATGGAAACGTCTTCCAAGGCCTTGAAGGCACCTCCAATGGGACATATCTAATCCCAAAACTTGTTGAAGCTTATCACCGAGAAGGTCAAACTTTATCTTGTGGAAGGTGTAGGATCGAAAAGAATTTAGACATCTCCACAATAGCATGATATTGTCCACTTTGGGCCTAAGCCCTCATAGCTTTGCTCTTGGGCTCTCCCCAAAAGGCCTCATGCTAATGGAGATATCTTTTCTCTTATAAACCCATGATCTTTCCCATGTGTTTCCAATATGGGACTATGTTTGCAACCTTGCAACCCCAACAATCCCCCCCTCAAACAAAGGACCATAGGCTTCCCACGTCCGATCCTCGACCCACCAGGTCTTCCTGCCCCTCAGTCCACCCGACCTACTAGGACTTCCTTGCCTAGTCGCAACTAGGACTTCCTGCCTGGTGTCTGGTCCTCTTGATCCAAACATAGGAGCCCCCACTTTCTTTGTTTGAGGTCAATATTGTACCCACATGGCTCAATCAGACCAAAGCTCTTGTGCACAGTCGGCGGTTAAACCTTCTGGCAGTCCGGGCTCTGATACCACTTGTAGGATCGAAAAGAATTTAGATATCTCCACAATAGCATGATATTGTCCACTTTGGGCCTAAGCCCTCATAGCTTTGTTCTTGGGCTCTCCCCAAAAGGCCTCATGCTAATGGAGATATCTTTTCTCTTATAAACTCATGATCTTTCCCATGTGTTTCCAATATGGGACTATGTTTGCAACCTTGCAACCCCAACAGAAGGCACCTTCTACATCATTGAAGGCGCCTTCTATTAATAGTGTGAAGGCGCCTTCAAATGCTTGAAGGCACCTTCCGTCTCTTGGAAGGCGCCTCAGGTGAATATACTCGAGGCATTTTGTGTTTTTCTTACCCTACAAAATGTGTTAGTCCAATAAACCTGCAAGACAAATGTTATCACAGTAATAATAAAGAGTAGTAATTAGATCATATCTCCCTAAGACTAGGATTTAGTCAAGGTCTCGATTTAGGTTTATGAAATGGACCTAAATCGAACCAACGCCTACTGTCCCTTCGAACGGGAACACGTCCTTACTTAGTCACTCTCCTCTAGTGACTTACCTCTACTTACCAAGTGTAGAGTTACTCTCCGGAATCACACATCTAAACTTTGGGAATCGAACATCCCGACCTACCGGAATCGCACATCCGATCTTCATCCATCGAGAATCGCACATCTCGACTTACCGGAATCAAACATTCGATTTTCACCCATCAGGAATCACACATCTCATCTTGCCGGAATCACACATCCGGTCTTCATCCATCAAGAATCGTACATCTTGACTTGCCAGAATCACATATCTGGGCTTCACTAATCGAGAATCGAATATCTCGAAACATGTGCACTCGGTAACTGCATTAGATCACGATAGCACCTAACATAACTCACTTATCACTCATCAAAACCTGAGCTAGACCGTTAGTATAAATTGTACCAATAATTTTATCTTAGTGTGGTAATTATATTTAAAATCCTACATCATTTATTATGCAATAGTTCTATAATTATTATGGCATATGCTAGTTCTACTGTGAACATAAATTTTATTGTGTTTCTGCATATTATTGTGTTGCTACTGGAGCATTTGTGTTTCTGATTCATTATATTTAATCTTTCAAGCATTTGTAGCCAACTCATTGCATAGTGCATATTCAATATATGGCAGCTTGTGTAGTCATTGTAGAAAAATTTATATTGATAAAAATGACAAATCAGTCATGTATAATCAGTAATGATAACTCTTTTTATTCATTAATCAGTACATATAACAATTCCTTTTTTTTTTTTATTTTCAAATATAGAAGTTGTAGCATTAATATGATATCTATTTATGAGCATAAAAACATTAAATTTTGAATATATATATATATATATATATATAATAACATAACATATATAAATGCTATGTTTGTTTTATCTCATAACATGATCACCATAGACAACATCGATGGCACTTTGCAAATGCATGTAAATGGATAAGAACACTTAAGTAACATCTGGATTCTGATATATATATATTTTAAATAAAGAGAACAACTTTCATATGGAGGTATAACAAACATCAAATGATTAGGTAGGCAACATGACTTGGTGGTTGTAGACAAACCAAAGTCCTTATTTAGGTTCATTTTTCAAACCACTCGATGATATTGTTTCTTCCTCATTCCATTGCAGTAACCTGCTTGTTCAGTATATTCATCAATGAATTACTCCAATAAGTAAGTTTTTGGATTTTCTTGTTGTAAAGCATATATTTTATTGTAATTTCTTCCATTCTCCAGTGATAGCATTGATGAATGATTTATTTAATAATTCTCCAATTGTAATTAACAAGCAGCTATATGGCAACAAAAAAAGGCAAAAAAAAAAAAAAGCAAAGGAGGAGGTAAACAAGTTGACAAGGGAAAGGCAAAAATAGATGTTGATTTAATAGAAGATTCAAATACCACATAATCAAATAGAACACTAAGAGGTCCTACAAATATGAACAATGTTTCAAGGTTAAAGACAAAGGGTATTATACTGGAAGTTGCTTTCAACAATCTTGGACAGCCAGTTGGTGAAAATGCAACAAAAAAGCAAAGTTCCCTCGGTAAGATTGTTCGCGAGAAAGTACCAATAAGAAACGTGGAAGCATGTTCATCAAGGAGCGTGTATGGGGAGCTGTCAATGTAAATATAAGTGATCGTGTTTTGATTTTTTAATATAAACTAATTACTTTTTTATGTTGTTTGTTAACATTTTATTGTGTATCCAATTTTATGCAATTGTAGATGACATACAAAGTAGATGCTAGCTAGACAAAGGGTTGTTTAAGCTCGGCAAATGAGAAGTGGAGACAATGGAAATGTAGTCTCACACAAAACTACAATTTCATCAATCGCAACAATCCAGCAAAGTTGCATGTGCCACCTTTTGGATCAGGCATTCTAGTAGACAGTTGGAGCAAGTTCGTGATAACACATTTGTCGGATAATTTTAAAATAGATATTAATTCTTTTGTCTCAAATTATGAGCTCTTTATTAATAGACCATATTACTATAACATTGTTTTCTTATCTGTTTTGTAGGGCATAAGTGAGAAACAACAACAAAGAAGAGTCCAGAACAAATATCCCCATAGAATTTCTCGAATATGCACGACTAGCTGAAGAAATAGTAAGTAATCTTTAATTACCAATTACAACAAATTTGATAACTTACTGAGAAGGGGTTTAAATTTAATTGAGTTATTTGTTAATGCTATTAGAAGAATGAATTGTGTGATGATAATGAAATCAATTGACCTATCCTATGGAAGAAAGGGTGCGTGAATAAACGAGGAGATTTTAATGGTGATGAGTTGAAGGTTACAACGTCAAAAATTGTCAAAAAATGTTAAAAATGTTTAAGCTTGATGTGGTAATGGTTCCCATTTAAATAGTTCTCAATATACGTCATTTGTGTATTGTAGGATGAAGGAATCTTATAGAAGAATAAGGGAAAGCAAGTGGCTAGGAAACCAACAAATGACATTCTCGCAGTTGCACTTAACTCCAATGAACATGGTGGCCGTGTAAGGGCAGTTGGTGGTATTGTCACTCCAAGTGCATATTTTGGGATGTCAAAATGAGGGTTCGACTCTCAGAAATTTGTATTTATTGAGCAACAAAATCTGCTACTGGAGCAACAGAAAAAAGTTTTAGAGTAGGATGAGCGGATAAACAAGTTAGAAGCTACGGTTTTCAAAAAAGGCAAGGTTGAAAATGATGAAATGAGAAGTTATAGTGTCAAGCTTCCTCTACCCTTGAATGAAATTGAGTTAAAACATGATCAGCCATAGTCAAAGGAGATGAAAGTAAATAGTGATGATGACGATGTCGATATGATTGATGAGGTCGAGGCTTTGAAGGTATCTTTATTCTCTTATTAGAACTTATGTTTTATTTTATGGCATAATTCAGTCAATCCATTTTATTTTCATATCATATCTTTATGAACTTATGTTTTATTTGCTAGCACATAGTTAATGGGAGAGATGATTGTTGGGACCGATGTGACCGCTAGAGGGGGGGGGGGGTGAATAGCATCTCACCTCAAATCGATGGCTTCCTACGTATTCGTTAGTGCGCAAGCGGAATAATACAATACAAATTACGAATACGAAAACTAAAGATAAAGAAAAGAACAAGCAAACCAATGCACGTCGATGTAACGTGGTTCGGAGATGATGCTCCTACTCCACGGCTGTCCGTAAGGTGGACGATCCCTCAATCCGTCGGTGGATTAGTCCCCGGAAACTCCGACTAGCTCAAACCGCTCCTTGTGGGTGGAGAAACCTCACCACAACTTCAACCAAGAACACTTGGACACAAGAGATCCTTGAGCACTTTGGTGACTACTAATTAGGCTTTAACCAAGTCTAATTTCGTCACCTTGGCCGGTCATCCCAAGCTCCTTCTTATAGAGCTTGGAACAAATCAGTAAGCTGATTTGCCCGTTACCAGTCGACTGGTGTCATCCCAACGGCTCTCTCAACGGCTCTCTACAGTGCACCAGTCGACTGCTACAGTAACGCTATAGTACTGCTACAGTAAACCCTAATTTTACGATTTTACCTCGAGTACATTCACTCAGCACTCGTTCTCGCCCGACCAACCTAGACCTAGCCTTCTAGCCTCCTCCATCAGCCTTGCGTCCCTCGGATGCCTCCCCATCCTTCACGTCTTGCCTTCTGGAGCTTCCATCGGCCTTGTCATTGTTGTCGGGTCTTCCTTTGCCAAGAGGTCGCGCCTCCGGGACTTCATCCATTGCCAAGTCACACTTGGACTTACGTTGCCAAGACTACATGCTTGGACTTACACCGCCAAGACTCATCCTTGGACTTTCCTTCTTTGCCAAGATCACACTTGGACTTACGTTGCCAAGACTACATGCTTGGACTTACACCGCCAAGACTACGTGCTTGGACTTACACCGCCAAGACTCACCCTTGGACTTTCCTTGTTGTACCTGTATCCTGCACACTCACAATGCATATCAAATACAACAATAAACCTAACTTAAACCTTTACCCAAACATCAAAACCTAGGGCATCTAGATTGCTTCAACAATGATGACCATCTTAATGAACTTATGCCTCTTTTAATTCAGTCAAGCCATTTTATTTTCATGCCTTATCTTCATGAACTTATGTCTCTTTTAATGATCTCAACAAATATAGTTTTTTTATGTTATGAATGCTTTATTGGTTGAATTAGATAGTTTTTTTATAAAATTTTATCGGCAGATTCATTTTAATTGGTTGAATTATAGGTTGAAACATTATGTTTTGTCTTATAGGGTCAATCAGTTACTTTGAGCTTGGAATAGGCATCCATGTTTCTTTTAGTACAATTATTGGTCTTGCGAGAGATGATGATAGTCTTAATGGTGATCCAAGTAAGATAGGTTGTTTCCTTTTAGGTCAATCACGTGATGAAATAACCCCTTTTCCCATTCCAAACCCTATGATCCTGTCCGAATCGCCGAACCAAAGGACGCTGGGCACGTGGTGCTTTCCTAGTCGATGGCGCAGGCCTCCGAAGCTCCGGCGATCCTGCACAGAAGTCGGGCCGGGAAGGGGTTCCCAGCGGCGACCCTCCGACGCTCAAGTCAGGCAAAACTCAATAGAGAGAAAGGGGCTCCAAAACTCGTAGCGTGCGTACCTCCGGCGAAGTGAGAGGTTCTTTATATAGAGCGGTGAAAGAACTAATGCACGTCCACCGAGGTGCATATGTGTCTGCAGCCCATACCCTGGTATGCACCTGTCAGAGAGCTTACCTGACGCCATACTGCAACAGTCCCATTGCGCCTTTGATGAGACAACAGGACACCCCGTTGTCAGACTAGGAGTATGGCCTAGCCATATGACTTGACGGCTGTCAGAAGATGTTCCCCCTTCTTTACTGCTCATAATCCGGGGCGTCCGACCGGCTGGACAGGGAGTCCGTCCGGCCGGCCCCTCCTCCTTTTACGGGCTGGCCGGACGGCACTCACCTTGCGTCCGGCCTGTCGTTGACATTGGTGTGCTGGGGAAATTTCCAGTAGGCGCTATGTAGAGACTGTTAGCAGTGTCATTTTCTCCTGGTTCTTCCGCTCGGCTCTTAACTACTGTTTCGACAGAGTGTCGGAACCCCTACCCGGTCGGGGCTCCTTTTATTACCGAATGTCCCTTGGTCGGCCGATCGGTCTTATCCATTTCTTCCAAGTCCGGTCGGCTCACCCTTCTCCGACGGGCTACTTGGCCATTTGACCTCCACGTGGCGTTGACCCCTCGTTAGGGGGTCCCGGGCTCTTACCACCGGATCACTTGCCTTCCCCTCGAGTCTAGTCGAAGGAGGCGAAATCCGACTGACTGGACTGCCGATCTGACTGAGCAATGATCGCTGCATTGGGCCGCTCGGCCAGGCATAAGGATGCTCGTCCGTTCGGCGGCATCTTGTCCGTGCCTTGTGTGTTCTTGGAATCCATGTCCGATGCTCTCCCCTACTATCCATCACGTGCGCTGCGCACGATAAGGAGAGCTCATTAAATGCGGCCAATATCCCGCTGACACGTGGCAATTGTGCGTTCGTCAGCGTATGGCGGTGGCGTCACTTCCGATGGGACAGCCGCCGTTTGAAATGAACGGCTGGATGACGACCTTGATATCGGTGACCTACATCGAACGGTGGAAATTGATGGCGGCCGCCCATATAAAGCTCCCGACCCCTGCTCTTCGCCGCACTTCGACCTCCTTGTTTCCAGACATCCCGCTGCTCCTCCTTTCGCCGGCGACCCTGCGTTTCGGCTTTTCGGCGACCCTACAACGTCTTCAGACCGTCTTCCTTACTCGTAAGACCTTTTTTCTCTCTCCCAACGTTTTCTTCTTTCTGTTAATCGTCTCCTTCAGTCGGTTTCCATCCATTCCTCGCTTGAACCTTCCCCTTTTGTCCCGCATTCTTGTCTTTCGATCATGACCAGTACTTCGCAGTCGACCGACGGTGCTCCGGGTCTTTGGTATTCGGCCATGGAAAGCCGGTTCGACGAGGAGGACGCCTTGCGCCTTACTCGAACCTATGACCTGCCGACCGACCACCAAATAGTGTTAGCCACACCGGCCGATCGGCCTCATGAACCGCCGTCCGACACAGTTCTTTTCTTCCGAGACCAATTTCTGGCCGGACTGCGTTTTCCACCCCACCAATTTTTCTTACAAGTTTGCAACTATTTTCGCATTCCGCTCGGCCAGGTAGTTCCCAACTCTATTAGGCTCCTGAGCGGAGTGATAGTTTTGTTCAAACTGAACGGCATCCCCTTAGACCCAAAAATTTTCCACTACTTTTTTTATCCCAAGCAAGCCGAGTGGGGCACCTTTGTTTTCCAGTCTAGGATAGGTTTCGTCCTCTTCGATAACATGCCGAGCTCCAACAAACACTGGAAGGAGCATTTTTTCTATATACGTTTTCCCGAGCGGCCAACTTTTCGTACCAAGTGGCAGACGGCGCTGCCGGCGCAACCGGAGCTCGGCAAATTTAGAGGCGACGCGGCCTACCTTCATGCAGCCGAACGGCTAGTTGGTCAGCGCTATCATATTGACAAGCTGCTCCTTCCGGGAGTAATGCACATATTCGGCTTGTCTTCTACCCCAACCGATCTGCCCTGCAGCATGAGTAAGTTCCCTTATCCTCCCGTTTATTTTGTTCTAACTGATTTATTTCTTGCTTCTGCAGCTGAAGTCATGTGGCGTGCTAAGGCGACCGAGAAGCTCAAATTGAAAGCCGCTCAGATCGAGGCGGTGAAGAACAAAGAGGTCGCCGAGCGGGGCTTGGCGGCTCCAGCTGATCCGGCCGGCGAAGAAGGTGAGGGGACTCCAACTGTCCCCGAAGCCTTAGACGCCCCTGCCTCTCACGATGAGGTCATGGGCGACATAGAACCTTCTACCGAAGCCGAGGTGGAGGGCCGTTCGGCCGAGGATGTGCCGCTACGCACTCGGAAACGTCGACGACCGGAATCCGCATCTGCCTCAACTCCATTTGATGAACCACAGCCCGAGCGGGGCGCGGATGCTCCGGTGTTGTCCGGGACGGTTTCCCTAGAGAGTACCCCGACCCCACATGGCTCTCCGAGGGCAAGCTCCGAGGTGCCGCCGTCTAGTCCTACAAGAACCCTGCGCCGTATCAGGCACTTGGGCGAGCTTCCCTCCTCGTCCACCGGTGGGCCGTCCGGTAAGGCCGACGCTTCTCAGAGCGAGCCGAGCGGTCAGAATTTAATTAAAACCATTATGCGTCTTCCTTCGGAGGCGTACATGGCTGCTGCTGATCGGCCAATGGTCCCCGAGCAGCAGATCACCTTGACGGGCCCTCTTGCTCAAGCTTGGGTGGACGCTCGGCGTCGAATAGCCAAGATGACTCCCGGGCAGCTCGGCGACAGCAACCTACAACAGGCCACCGGGGTATGCTCTATTTCTTTGTTTGCGTATTTGAATTATGTTTTTAACCTGTCCACATTTGCTAGCAGAACTGGGTGGAGCAGATCGCCATTAGAGATCGATTGGCCGAACTGGAGGACGAGTTGAAAAAAAAAAAAGCTGCAGGGGGTACCGAGCCGTCGACGGCCGCTCTGGAGAAGGCCAAAAAACTACTGGATGCCGAACGGAAAAGGGCTTCCGATCTGGCGAGCAAGGTCGTTCGGCTTGAGGCGATGATCAAGCAATGGGATAAGGAGATCAAGACGGCGACCACCCGGAAGCTCCAGGCCATCGATGATATGGACCGCATGAAGGTGGAGATCCGAGGGCTGGAGCAACGCATCAAGGATCTGGATGCTCTGCTGGCTACCGAGAAGGAGAGCCGCTTGGCCGATCTCCAAAGATTTGATGGAGACTTGAAGGACCTCCAAGCCGCCAGCGACGCTGCCCACGCCGCGCTCAAAGAATATCAAGAGGGGGAGTCGGCCCGTTCGGACGAAGTGAGGAAGGCGTATCTCCGCTCGGAAGATTTCGGAGAGAAGTTTACTGACAAGATATCCCTCACTTTCGAAGAAGCGATCAAGGCGGCGGTAGATTACCTGAAGACCAAGGGCCACCTGCCCGCCGAGCTGGCCATCCCCCCCGAGGACCTCGCAACCGTGATGGGCGCCATCCCAGACACTCTTTTTGACTTTGACGCGTGATAAGCGTTTTTTGAACTTTTTTGTATTCCAGCCGTTCGGCTCAACTTATTTTTGTAGTAACTTTTTTGGTTCACCCAGTGCATAATAGATAATCTTTTCTGTTCCTCCAACTTCTGTTTTGACAAGAAATTTTTCTTTCGTCACATTTTAAGTGTTCTTTATAACTCCTCCGCTCGGCTTTACGCTATAACGTGGACTCAAGCCGCTTGCCTTTAATAACATCTTTCGCCATGCAACTAGGTAGCCGCTCGGCGCTCGAACGTCATTCGTTCACTTGCTCACATTTTTAATTCTAATTAACCATCTCTAGCTTTGCGCCTTATTTCAAAGGGGTTTGCACTAGATTCTTGCAATGCGAGCCGCTCGGACGTTTATAGACGCCGGCTCGTCTCTCGATTTTTAACGTCGGAGCTCGACGGTCTTCCGCTCGGACGTTTATAGACGCCGGCTCGTCTCTCGATATTTAACGTTAGAGCTCGACGGTCTTCCGCTCGGACGTTTATAGACGCCGGCTCGTCTCTCGATATTTAACGTCGGAGCTCGACGGTCTTCCGCTCGGACGTTTATAGACGCCGGCTCGCCTCTCGATATTTAACGTCGGAGCTCGACGGTCTTTATGGCTAACTTTTAACTGATTATATACGCCCTGCCGAGGGGCGAGGGGTCTTCGCTATCGATCGTGCGGCTCGTTTGATGTACCTCCGGCCGAACGGTCCGGGGCCTTCGATATTGAGCCTTTAGTACGGGTACAATTCCCCCTGCCGAACGGCGCGGGGTCTTCACCTTCGAGCATTTGCCTTATATATTTATATGCCCCGGCCGAACGGCACGGGGTCCTCACGCAGTAAGCCGTTCGGCGGATAATGCTCAATGCGTTTTCCTCTTTTTGCTTCCTGCATTACAAGGACGCAAGCGACTAGTATATACACAAAAATGAATTACATTCATGCACCTTTCATCCAGCTCGATAAGGCTGGAGATGATTTGCACTCCACGGTCGATCCAGCTGCCGCCCGGCTTCATCCTCCAAATAAATAACTTTGAACGGGCCCGCCCACGGTGCCTCCAATTTGCCGACGTCGCCGACCGGCTTGACTTTCTTCCAAACAAGATCGCCGACCTGGAATGATCTGGGGATTACGCGGCGATTGTAATTTTGTTTCATCCGTTGCCGGTACGCCATCAGCCAGACGGACGCCTTGGCTCTTTCCTCTTCGACCAGGTCCAGCTCTATGTTCCTCCGCTCGGCGTTGCCCTCATCATAGCTTTGGATCCTAGCGGATTCGACTCCGACTTCAACAGGAATGACCGCTTCGCCGCCATACACCAAGTGGAAAGGCGTGACGCCCGTCCCTTCCTTTGGAGCCGTTCGGATGGCCCATAAGACGCCCGGCACTTCATCTGGCCAACTCCCTCCCAAATGGTCGAGCCGAGCGTGCAAAATACGAAGAATTTCCCGATTGGCCACTTCGGCTTGACCGTTGCTTTGGGGATAAGCCACGGACGTGAAGTGTTGCTCGATGCCGTAGCTTTTGCACCAATCCTCTAGCATCTTCCCTGTGAATTGCCGCCCATTGTCTGAGACCAATCGGCGAGGGATGCCGAACCGACAGATGATGTGTTGCCAGATAATTTTTTTGACCATCTGTTCGGTGATCTTGGCTAGCGGCTCGGCCTCCACCCACTTGGAGAAATAATCAACCGCCACTAGTAAAAATTTCCGTTGCCCGGTCGCCATCGGGAATGGACCAACAATATCCATTCCCCATTGATCGAACGGACAGGAAACTGTTGATGCCTTCATTTCTTCTGCCGGTCGGTGGTTGAAGTTATGGTACTTTTGGCATGAAAGGCATGTCGACACTGTCTGAGCAGCATCTGCTTGTAAAGTCGGCCAAAAGTATCCAGCTAGCAGGATCTTCTTAGCTAGTGCTCGTCCGCCCGGATGTCCTCCGCACGATCCTTGATGTACTTCTTGGAGGATGTAAGCCGAGTCCTCCGAGCTCACGTATTTCAACAACGGGCGTGAGAAAGCCTTTTTATAAAGCTGATCGCCGATGAGTGTGAACCGACCGGCTCTCCTCCTTAGCAGCTGGGCTTCATACTCATTGGATGGTGTGGCGCTCGAGCGGAGGAACTCTATGATGGGCGTCCGTCAGTCGCTTGAAAATGTGAGGCCTTCCATCCGGTCGACGTGCGCCACCAACAGTACTTTTTCAATTGGCTACTGAATGGCGACCGACGTTATTGAACTCGCGAGTTTGGCTAACTCATCAGCTGCTTGATTTCCTACTCTGGGTATCTTCTGGACAATAACTTCTCTAAAATCTACTTTGAGCTTCTCGAAGGCTTCAGCGTAGAGCTTGAGCCGAACACTATTGATTTCGAATGTACCAGCTAGCTGCTGAGCGGCCAACTGCAAATCTGAATGAAGCGTTACCCGACCGGCTCCCACATGCCGGGCAGCCTACAAGCCAGCTATGAGGGCCTCATACTCTGCTTCATTGTTGGTAGCCTTATAATCCAGCCGGACGGATAAGTGCATCTTTTCTTCTTGAGGGGAGAGAAACAATATTCCAATCCCACTTCCGAGCCGAGTGGACGACCCATCCACATATATTCTCCACATAGCTTCCGGCTCCGGCCTTTGCACCTCAGTCACAAAATCGGCTAAGGATTGCACTTTGATCGTCGAGCGGGGCTGGTATTGGATGTCAAATTCACTTAACTCCGTCGTCTATTTGATGAGCTGCCCGGATGCTTCTGGATTCAGTAACACACGTCCGAGCGGGCTATTGGTCTTGACGATGATCGTATGCGCCAGGAAGTATGGACGGAGGCACCGAGCGGCGAGGATCAGAGCAAAAGCCAGCTTCTCGAGCCCAGTGTAGCGAGATTCAGCATCTTTTAAAATATGACTAAGGAAATACACGGGCTCTTCTCCTCTCGTCCTCTCTAAAGCCGAGCCGATTGCATGCTCGGTTGAAGATAAGTACATATAAAGTGGCTCACCAGCAGTCGGCTTGGCTAATACTGGGAGAGAGTTCAGATAGGCCTTCAAGTCTTCGAACGCCCGATCGCATTCTTCATCCCAGTGAAACTTTGTAGCCTTGCGTAAGATCTTGAAAAAAGGAAGGCTCCGGTCGGCGGTTTTGGAGATGAATCTAGACAGAGCGGTTATCCGACCGGTCAAACGCTGCACTGCCCTTGTATTTCTTGGAGGCTGCATATCTTGCAGAGCTTTCACTTTGCTGGGATTTGCTTCGATGCCTCGTTCGGTCACTATGTACCCTAAGAAACGCCCTCCTTTTGCTCCGAACAGGCACTTCTGGGGATTAAGCTTGACTCCGTATTTGCGTAGCGTTCGGAAGGTTTCTTCCAGGTCGTTGAAGAGATCGGCCGCTCGGACGGACTTAATGAGAATGTCGTCCACATAAACTTCTAGATTCCGCCCGATCTGCTCTCTGAATACTTTATTCATCAAACGCTGATATGTGGCCCCCGCATTCTTCAGTCCGAACGGCATCACATTATAGCAATAAGTGTCGTCGGCCGTCACGAAGCTGACTTTTTCTTGATCTTCATGGGCGAGCGGCACTTGGTGATAGCCCTGGTAGGCGTCAAGCATACAGATTAATTCGCAGTCCAGCTGATCTATCCGGGGCAGAGGATAAAAATCTTTCGGGCAAGCTTTGTTGAGATCCCGAAAATCTATGCACACTCTCCACTTGTTGCCTAGCTTGGAGACTAATACTACGTTGGCCAACCAGCTCGGGAACTGCACCTCGCGTATATGGCCGGCCTCCAGAAGTTTTCCCACCTCCGCTCGGATGATGGAATTCTGCTCGGCGCTAAAGTCCCTTTTTCTTTGCTTCACCGGCCGTGCATCCGGTCGGACATGTAGCTCATGCTGCGCTATGCTAGGCGAAATTCCAGGCAGCTCATGCGTCGCCCAGACGAAGACATCATGATTTCTTCGGAGACATTGGATCAGCTCCTCTTTCTGCTTCTCCTCCAGATCGGATGTAATAAAAGTCGTGGCCTCCGATCGGGTTGGGTGAATCTGTACCTCCTCTTTTCCTTCATAAATTAAAGAAGGTGGCTTCTCAGTGATGGCGTTTGCCTCGATTTGGGGCGTCTTCCGAGCGGAGTTGGCTTCTGCTCAGACCATCTCGATGTAGCATCGCCGAGCTGCTAGCTGATCTCCCCGTACTTCTCCCACTTTGTCCTCCACGGGGAACTTGATCTTCTGATGGAAGGTTGAGACGATCGCTCGGAATTCGCTGAGCGCCGGTCGTCCCAGAATGACGTTGTAGGACGAGGGAGAGTCGACCACCACAAAGTTTGTTGTCCTTGTCCTCCTGAGCGACTCTTCTCCCAACGAGGTAGCCAGCCAGATCTGTCCGACCGGCTGAACTTCGTTACCCGTAAACCCGTATAGCGGAGTTGTCATGGGTAATAGCTCGTCTCGATCAATTTACAGTTGATCGAACGCCTTCTTGAATAAGATGTTGACTGAGCTCCCTGTGTCAACAAATACGCGGTGAATTGTGTAATTGGCTATTACCGCTTTGATGAGCAGAGCATCGTCCTGGCCGGAAACTGATTTCTGGTCCGTTCGCCCGCTCTTGGCTGCAGCCGACTGCATGAATTTGGAGCTGCCGGACGCTTGCCTTTCTAGCTCGATTGGAGTCTCCTCCGGTCGGCCCGCCAGCAATAACGTTGATCTCACCTCGGGAAATATTGCTTCTATTTTCCTCTTCCCAAGCGGAAGGTCGGGACCGTTCTCTGGACGCTCGGCGATTCTCCTGCCTTGGAGAACGATGCTGATCGGGGGCCTGTTGCTACGGTCTATCGGTTCGTGTCCGTTCGGCGTCATGAGTTCTCTGCCGCCTGTCGACTGAGGGAGACCGTCGTCCGACATTCCGGGGCATGGGATGAGTCACAAAGGTAAAACTTCGACAATCCCTTGTATTATGCGTATCCGTCCGGTGGAAGGAGCAGAACATCGGGGTCCATTTCTTCTTTGGCTTTGGCCAAGCGGAAGCTACCTCTTGCACGTGGGATCGGACATGGGGGGGCTCGGATTGCTTCGGCCCTCGGTCCTCTGGGCGGCTGATGAGCGGCATGTTGTTTCCGCTCGGACGGAGGGGGCCGCTCGGCTGGAGTTTCTTTTTTCCTGGCCGCTTGCGCTTCTTCCACGTTGATGTACTCGTTAGCCCGGTGTAGCATGTGATCATAATCCCGGGGCGGCTTTCGGATGAGCGATCGGAAGAAATATCCATCCACTAGGCCTTGTGTGAAGGCATTCATCATAGTTTCCGAGGTGGCCGTTGGAATGTCCATCGCCACTTGGTTGAACCGCTGGATGTAACCTCTAAGCGATTCACGGGCTTCTTGCTTGATAGTGAACAGGCTCACGCTCGTTTTCTGGTAGCGTCGGCTGCTCGTAAAATGGTGGAGGAAGGCCGTTCGGAAATCCTTGAAGCTCGCGATGGATCCGTCCGGCAGCCTTCGAAACCACCGTTGAGCCGACCCGGAGAGGGTGGTGAGGAAAACCCGACACTTCACCCCATCTGTGTATTGATGTAGGGTTGCCGTGTTGTCAAACTTACCCAAATGATCATCTGGGTCGGTGGTCCCATTATACTCGCCGATCGTCGGAGGCACGTAATGCTTGGGCAGGGGGTCTCGCAGAATAGCCTCTGAAAATTGGCGATTGATCCGCTCGGGCGATGCGTCCGCTCGGGGGGCTTTCCCCTTTCTAGCATCTCGTCTAGGCATTTCATCTGAAGAAGATCCCCTATCTCTGTGAGCTGGTACGGCTTCAGGGGTGCGGAACAGGGCTCGATGAAATGCAACGGTGGCTGGTGGCACTTCCGCTCGACCACCAGACGCTGATGTTGCTTGCTGCTCCGGCCGCTCAGCTATAGCTTTCTGTTTTTGCTCCACGAGCTTTGTGGCCCTTATCTCGATCAGAGCGTCGAGTTCCTCGTTCGAAAGCATCACCGTGTGTTGTCGTCCAGCCTCGTCCATTATTTCCGATCGGATGCAGGAGCGTTCCCACAGACGGCGCCAAATTGATCCTGTCCGAATCGCCAAACCAAAGGACGCTGGGCACGTGGTGCTTTCCTAGTCGATGGCGCAGGCCTCCGAAGCTCCAGCGATCCTGCACAGAAGTCGGGCCGGGAAGGGGTTCCCGGCGGCGACCCTCCGACGCTCAAGTCAGGTAAAGCTCAATAGAGAGAAAGGGCTCCAAAACTCGTAGCGTGCGTACCTCCGGCGAAGTGAGAGGTTCTTTATATAGAGCGGTGAAAGAACTAATGCACATCCACCGAGGTGCATATGTGTCTGCAGCCCATACCCCGGTATGCACCTGTCAGAGAGCTTACCTGACGCCATACTGCAACAGTCCCATTGCGCCTTCGATGAGACAACAGGACACCCCGTTGTCAGACTAGGAGTATGGCCTAGCCATATGACTTGACGGCTGTCAGAAGATGTTCCCCCTTCTTTACTGCTCATAATCCGGGGCGTCCGACCGGCTGGACAGGGAGTTCGTCCGGCCGGCCCCTCCTCCTTTTACGCGCTGGCCGGACGACACTCACCTCGCGTCCGGCTTGCCGTTGACATTGGTGTGCTGGGGAAATTTCCAGTAGGCGCTATGTAGAGACTGTTAGCAGTGTCATTTTCTCCTGGTTTTTCGACAGAGCGTCGGAACCCCTACCCGGTCGGGGCGCCTTTTATTACCGAATGTCCCTTGGTCGGCCGATCGGTCTTATCCATTTCTTCCAAGTCCGGTCGGCTCACCCTTCTCCGGCGGGCTACTTGGCTATTTGACCTCCACGTGGCGTTGACCCCTCGTTAGGGGGTCCCTGGCTCTTACCACCGGATCACCCTACATGCCAAACGTCGGCAATGCTATAGGATCATCTGTAGCTTGGCCGAGACACTTGATGCAAACCAAAGATCATGAGGTAAATGCTACAATATATTTAAATTTAACTATACAAGTGTCTAATAAGTGTAAATTGCCATTTTCTAGAAAATCAAGTGCAAAAAAAATTGACCGTACTGAAAAGAAGATTCGATTACAATCTCCGAGTGTGCAATCATCTAGTGTGCCTAAATCACTATGGTTGGTGGGCCTATCAAATTAATGATGGAGTATGATATATTTGGTAGTAAGTGTGAGGCCACCGTTTGCCTTGAGGACATCATACATTTCTGTAACTAAGCCCCAATTTCATACAATTGCATAGTGGTGTACATATGGTACGTATGTTGTTTGCATGTACTAACACTTTGACTCTTGATTTGCAAGTTATATTTATCCTGATCTTCTGAATTTTCTTGAATGTTTAAATGTTAGGCACTTGTATAGAAAAATGAAGGAGTAAAATAAGCTTGAGAGGTTTAGATTTGTGGATCCATGTGTTGTTGGGTGTCACGTCACGGGAGTTGATAAGAGGGTGCATGGTTTGGTAGCAAGATTTAATGGCACACTAACAAACCAACTAGTTTTAGTTCCAGTTAACATCGGGTATGTAACACAGTGGTTGAACACTTATTATTCTTTGCTAGACACTTGCTTAACTACATGCCTTTATAATTGTGTATATATGTAGTTTCTATTGGATTTTGACAGTCATCGACCCTCACAAAGAGGTTGTTTCCTTGTTGGATCCTCTCCCTCATCACAATTGTGATGACACTTGGAAGAATGTTGTGAATATGTAAGCTTTATTAGGAAAATGTTGTGAATATTTATTATAATTTGTCCATGTATACTAGATGCACTAAAAATGTAAAATCTCTAATGAATATTTGAAGGACATTGAAATTGTTCAACATTGAGAATGACAAGGATGGGAAGAAACAACTTTTGTGGGAAATAGTCAAGGTATGTTTTCTAGTTACTAATATTCTTCAATATCTCATTCCATTATTACTCCATTATGTTCAACATAGATAATGGGCATTTATTAATATTACCTATGTTTGGAACTTTATCTACCTTTATTGCTCACATAAAAGAAATAAGGTTTGAGACCCTAATATAGTTATTATGTCTCATGGCCTGGAGGTGGATTCTTATCAAAGGTTGTTTGACTTAATTTATTCTAGTTCATGTCGGTGTTGTAGGAGGCAATTATTTAACATTAGTGCCTCACTTTGACACTTAATTTCTCCACTAAAAGTTTGACTTTGTTATAATGTTCTCTAGAATAAAAGAATTAGCTCTAGTTGTTGTAACGGTTCCTATATGTAAGAGTCACTTGAAATAAATTTATGTTTGTCCTAAAACATCAATTTAGTAGAGATAGAATATGCTTAATTTATATCAACAAAATCATGGTATTAGAAATTAGCCCAACATGGATGTAATATTCTCATTCATTTTGTTATTGCAATTAAATTATTAACTACCATTTTTTGCCACAGGCTCCCCTGTAACCCGATGGAGCCCAATGTGGTTATTTCATCATGCAATATATGAAGGATATTATTGAGCATTCCACATCAAGTGAAAAGAATTCACTGCGAACTATAGTAATTAAAACATGTTGATGAACTTAATTATTGTTATTTCTTTTAATTGTTGTTTTCTTATTGAAATCTTTTGATGAACTTATTTGTGCAATTAACATTTTCACTCATTTATTCTCATGCAGTTCGTAAAATCAATGATAGGCGCAAAAAAAAAAAAATTAAAGACGTACATTCTGAATGGGAAGATTGCATACACGACCATATATCAGATGAGTAGGAAATTTGGGCATTGAAACTCTTTTGGTTAACTTTTGTAATCTATAAGTATTTTGGATTATGAACTTTTGGCATGAGCATCTAATCGTTACAATTTGCTACAATATTGTATATATGTTTGTAAGTTGTGATCATGAGTTTGTACTTCTTATGACTACAACTACACTTGTATATATATTTTTCTACAACTTTTTAGATTTAGCATGAAAAAGATTCTCCATTAGAAGGTTGTACTACAGCAGTCCGATAACATACTTCTATCTCCTCTCTTTAGTTGTTTTTATATAATATCATACTTGTTTATTATAACTTATTTATTGATCCTCCGGTTTTTTTCCCTAGGTTATCTCAAACAATTTATGTAAATTACAGTACTTAAATATGGGTTGGTGTGAGCATGTTAGCGATGCAGGAATTACCAGTTTGGTGGCAGGTTGCCTTGAAATTAGGGGTTTGAACTTGTGCAGTTGTGTACAAATAACAGGTAATATACTTGAAGAGTTTACAAAAAGACTGTTGTAATAAATGATTAGTTGTAGGTATATTTTTATATAACACTAATAAGTCATGATTGGTAGTGAATCTTCATAGCATTAGTTCTCAAATGTATGAACTCTAATGGAGAATGCTGGTTGTATGAACTATGTATACATTTGTTTAAATTTGCCTTTTCTTGTTGATAGAATGATTGGTACATATTGAAGAATGCTGGTTGTTCTATCTTTGAATCTTTGATATAGGTTTCAGCTTTCAAGCCTTCATATACATAAAATTTTATAGTTTTGTATTAGAAGAAAATTTGATTTTGAATCATGCCTTCATGTTTTTTGATGCTGCAATTTTTTTTTCAAAAACCAGTACTTGGTAATAAGTGTCCTTAAGGCCGGATTGCAAGTAAGGCAATTAAAGTTTCTTTTGTGTTTTTACCTATACTATTTGGTTCATCTAGATTGATTAGAAGTTATTGAGAAATTATGACAAAAGAAATAACAAATGGAAATTGGGGGCAATTGGTTTGGTTTCATTTGGGACTTTGGGATATACTCATTTTTTTTATTGGTTTGATTAGTTAGTGATCGGTCCATGATATACTTAGAGTTTACCATTAAAAACTGTACTAATCCTTATTTAACTGGCTATACTATTAAGAGCATTAGTGGCTTGTGATTCATTCATAGGGATGTAAGATGGAAGTTTGTACTAAAATTTTTCATTGAAGAGCTTGATAAATACGGAGCTTTGCTTGAGCATGTTATTTACCATATAAGAGACATTATAAGTACTAATGATCTTGGCTAGAGGTGTTATACAGAAAGCAAGTATTTAATTTTCATTGAGTCATAGTTATTTTTCGTTTTCTCTCTTAGCTCGTGTTGGACTTGTTATCCTTCATTAAGCGTTTATAGATAACATTGCCTTTTATAACTTTTTCCATTAAATTTGTCTCTTATCTTTGCAATGGAAGATGTATTAATTTTTTTTTCATCAATGAGTATGGCTTTTGAGATCTTTGTTGTTACTTGGATGATTTTACTTGGTTATGTGAGTTTCACATCAAATGTTTCTGACTGTAAATATCAAAACTTGTGCAGGTGCTTGTTTACCATCACTATGTGAAAAACGACGTTTTACTTCGCCACGATTTACTTCATCAATTTAAATATATGAGGTAATAGTGTATAAGCAACTTCGCTGAAAAAACTGACGAAGTATATACAAATATAGACTTCACATATTTAAAAACGCGGGCTTCGCTTTAAACTGAAATAAGCTATTACTTCGGAAAGTTGTTAAATACCGAAGTAGTAACGTCGTGGATAGAATTTTTAGTGTTTACTCCGAAGTAATAGTACAAGAGTTAACTTTTATTTTGAGACCACTTTTATTTCCCCCCACTTTTTCGTTAACTTCCCTCTGCTGAAATAAGGTTGGACCTCCTCTTTCTTCCCCTTCATTTCAGTCCTCTCCGTTCCCTCTCGTTAGGGCTTCCCTCTGCCGAAATAAGGTTGGACCTCCTCTTCCTTCCCCTTCATTTCAGTCCTCTCCGTTCCCTCTCGTTAGGGCTTCTGATTTGGAGTCTTAGGCAACAGAGACGAAGGTTTCCTCGTTAGGGTTTCCGAAATAAGGTTTGGCAACTTGAACTTTCTTACGCAGGGTTTAGGTTGCAAGTGTTTGAGATATACCGTATGTTTTCTTTCCTTCGATTTCTTTTTCTTATTCTTCTTCTTTTTCTCCTCCTTTATTTTGCAAAATCATGTTTTAGACGGTCTCCAATTTGTTGTAGGTTTGGTGCTATTCTTCCAACAAAAACAAGTGTTTGGAATTTTTTTTTTGCTTTTTTTTTTCATTCTCTATGTTTACGAGGTCATTACCTAAAAATACGCATGCTTTCAAGTTAGAGTAAGACATGTGTTGTACTCTTACTCCTTCAAGTTGTCCCTCAAAATCTCAGTTCCACATGTATTAATTTTTCTTAAAAAAAAATACCTGCCTCCTAATGCAAGCAAGCATAGCACCAATTGAATTTAAATATCAACTATAGAAGATGGATTGTTTTCCCATGAGATAGCAAAAACTAATGTAACTAATGTGTGTTTTTGTTTCCTTGTTCAGACAATTTGCTAAGCAACCATCAACATTCATATACAAATCAATATTGCTAGAACACTCACCTTTATAATTTCTATTTTGTCCTTGCTCTCTCGGTGACCACTACACTCCTATTCAAATCTTGATGATGAATGCCTTCTTTCTTTATATAAATGTGGTCAGATACTTTATCTTTGTCCTCTTGAAATGGATTGAAATAAAACAGAGATGCATCCAATTTCTATCTAATGCCTTGTGTTGTATACTCGATCCACACTAGGTATAATTTGATAAAGAGTGATTACATCTCTCTATTATTTGCTACTCTCTTTGGCATAAGATAGCTTAGTATTTTCTCCACTAGGTAGATGATGATAATAACTTTTAAATACAACATTCACTAATAGTTATAGTAAATTCTCACCATCCTAACATAATTTGTCTTTGTGCTACCTGTTTCATCCACTATGAAGATCCCAAATACAGCATTTCAGAATCAGAAAATCTCAACTATGCTATCACTTATTGAGATTAAATGTGTAACTGCTTCATCCAGCATAAATACAACAATTTAATTTAACAATTTCTAACTATGATACCACTTAAGATAAATAATTTAATAAAATTCAAAGTAAATCTTTGGCTAAAAAAAATATGAGAGTAAAAATACAATAAAACTAAATAAAATTACTATTCACACTTTCTATAGTTACATCTCAAACCTTTCCTAACTCCTCAGGATGACAAAAAAAGTTCTAATAAAAAAACTTGTGTAAGCTCTCTGAAAATGTATCACACAACTTGTACAAATGCAACCCAACATATCTCCTACATTCTGAAATGCTCCATCCATGAACAATTTATAACCACCATAAATTTCAAGAAATTTGGTTACAATTGGATTAAACGAACTCAAAACTGCTTCCATCACAAATTTCAACAATCACAACAGCATGATTATGAAAAACTAACTTTAAAATCAGAAATTAGAGGGGTTTTCTTTTACTACTATCAGGCTGAATGGTCTCCGACACTGGATTGTTGACAACCCAATAGATTCAATCTATTTAAGAGCATTCATATGTCAAATGATTGAGTGTGCATGTTCGAAAAAAGACAAGTGTTTGGAAATTCAACTGGTGCCATGCTTTCGTTCTTTATATATCCACATATTGTACAAAATACGTATTATTTTTCTTCATGATGAGTAGAAAATATTGACAGCTGTTGGAATGAGTATAAAATATGGAACTGTGCTCGATATGAATTTGACTACCTTTTTGCAGTCTTACTCTAACGTTTGCTTAACATATATGTAGTATCTTCAGGTTTTGATCAAAGAACACATTGAGCTAGCGGTAAATAATTTTAGCACGATAATTCTGAAGAAGTTTCTTGGGATTCTGTTGTACTATAATGGATAAATCCTGGATTTACTTAGATAGGAGGTCCAAAGAGTATGAGGAGGGTGTAGAACAATTCATTAGAAGTTGTTTGCAGAATCCACATATCGACCCCAATTTAATTCATTGTCCTTGTTGCAAATGTATGAATCTTAAAAAGGGAGCGGTTATGTGGATTCGGGAGCATCTTTACTTCAATGGTTTCAGTAAAAATTATTTGAATTGGATTTGGCATGGTGAGGCTGCGGAGAAGGATAGATTAAATTCGAGTGTCAACCAAGAGCCAACTGATAATTGTCATGATAATTTTGAAACTGTTAATTTGTGTGAGGCAGCGTATGATAACCATACAGAAAATCCAGAAGCATTTATGAAGTTTTTGGAGGAAGCAGAGAAGCCACTGTATAAGGGATGCAAACGTTACACAAAGTTGAGTGCACTTGTAAAACTATACAATACCAAAGCAAGGCATGGGATGAGTGATGCTCTATTTTCAGATCTACTAGCAGATTTTGGGGACATGCTGCCAGATAACCACAATCTGCCATCGTCAATTTATGAAGCAAAGAAGACGTTGAGTTGTTTGGCTTTGAGTCATGAAAAGATTCATGCTTGTTCCAATGATTGCATCCTTTATAGGAAACAATATAAAGACTGCGTAAGCTGCCCGAAATGTGGCTTATCAAGATGGAAGCTAACCAAGAAAAATGTTGAGAAGAAAGGTGTTCCTGCCAAAGTGGTTTGGTATTTCCCTCCCATACCAAGATTTAAGCGCATGTTTAAATCTTTAGAAACTTCCAGAAATTTAACATGGCATGCAGATAGCACAAGAGTTGTTGGTCAGTTACGCCATCCAGTTGATTCACCGTCATGGAAATTGGTGGATCATATGTGGCCCGACTTTGGAAGTGAGGCAAGAAATATTCGCCTGGCACTTGCAGTCGATGGAATTAATCCTCACAGCAATCTTAGTAGTCGCTACAGTTGCTGGCCAATCATGCTGGCCACATATAATTTGCCTCCAGACATGTGCATGAAAAGGAAATTCATCATGCTAACAATGCTCATTTCAGGGCCGAAACAGCCTGGAAACGATATCGACGTCTACCTTGAGGTTCTGGTTGATGATTTGCAGCTCTTGTGGGAAGGAGTTGATGGAGTTTATGATGCTTATCGAAGGGAGGTTTTCACTCTTAAAGCAGTTCTTTTATGGACCATCAACGACTTTCCTGCATATGGTAACCTTAGTGGATGTACTACACATGGTTATTACGCATGCCCAATATGTGGTGAGGATACTTATGCAAAGCACTTACCAAATGGGAAGAAAATGTCATTTGCTGGGCATAGACGATTCCTACCACGATTTCATCCATATCGGAGGCAAATAAAGGAGTTTAATGGCATGGAGGAACTTGGTGAAGCAGGTAGGCCATTATCTGGAATTAAGTTGTTTGACAAGCTTTCAGACATAACATGTGAGTTTGGAAAGAAAACAAGTGTGAAGGGGAAAATAAGGAAAAAAGCAAAGGAGAATATTGTGGAAGACATTGAAGAAGAAAAGTATGTTGGAGCTACAAATTTCAGTAAATGTTGGAAGAAGAAGTCAATTTTTTTCAATCTTCCATATTGGAAATACCTACATGTTAGGCATTGTCTCGATGTTATGCACATTGAGAAAAATGTTTTCGAGTCTCTGATTAATACTTTGATGAACATCAAGGGAAAAACCAAGGACAATGTGACAGCTAGGTTGGACATGGTTCAGATGGGAATTAGACCTCAATTGGCTCCTAAAATTGGTGAGAAAAGAACATATCTACCTCCTGCAGCATGCTCATTCACAAAAAATGAGAGATTACAAGTATGTAGGTCATTAATGGATATAAAAGTTCCGGAAGGTTTCTCATCAAACATGAAGAATCTTGTCTGCATGGATGAGATGAAGCTAAGTAGCTTGAAATCACATGATTCTCATGTTATAATGCAGCACTTCCTGCCAATAGTCATACGTAATTCTCTGCCAAAATATGTTAGATATGCTGTCATAAGATTATGCTTCTTCTTCAAAGATATTTGTTGCAAGATTATCGATGTAGCCAAGTTAGATAAGCTGCAATCTGACTTGATTGTTACACTCTGCTTATTGGAGCAGTATTTCCCCCCTTCTTTCTTCGATATCATGCTCCACTTAACAGTTCATCTTGTTCGTGAAGTCCAATTATGTGGACCAGTCTACTTCAGATGGATGTACCCATTTGAAAGATGCATGAAGGTGTTGAAAAGTTACGTAGGCAGTCGAAAATATCCAGAAGGTTGCATTGTTAGGAGATATGCAGCAGAAGAAGCAGTTGAATTTTGTTCAGAATATCTCAATGACCTTGATCCTGTTGGGGTCCCTAAATCACTACGTGACCCAAACACAAGCATTCCTGGATTCTCAGCAAGCAATTCATCAATCATCGTCCAACAAATTGATCTCCAACAAGCACACTTGACTGTTCTAGAAAATACAGAAGAAATATCTCCATACATTATGTAAGTGTACTGCATAACTAATAATTATATGTACTTGGCAGTCCATATGTATTCATGAAAATAAAACTTTAGAAGTAAAATTCTTCAGTGAACACAAATCCTTCTTGAAGACAATGTTTCCCAAGAAACAGAAAGATGCAAGGTGGATACAAGATGCTCATAATAAGAGGTTCATTGACTGGTTTCGTGCAAAGGTGATGTAGAAGATGCTAACATACAATATTTGTTAATCATTGTTTTGACCACACTAATTAATAGGAATGCATGTCAGGTGGCTGCTGAAATCGATAGTTGCAATGGTGGAATGACATCGTCATTGAGATGGCTGGCCCATGGACCACGTGTGCGAGTCTTAAAGTGTGATAGCTATGTCATAAATGACAATTTATACCAAACAAAAGAGCGGGATGATGAGAAAGTTTGTCAAAACAGTGGTGTTTCTCTACTTGCCAACACGATGCTTGTTTGTAGTGTCAAAGATAAGAATCCCGTGTTAGAGAATGTGACTTTTTATGGAGTTATTGAAGAGATATGGGAACTAGACTATCATCAATTTCAAGTTCCTCTTTTCAAGTGTGCATGGGTATCAAATGACAAAGGAATACAATACAATGATGAATGTGGCTTCACCTTAGTTAATCTGAACAAACGAGGCCACCAGAAGGATGAATTTGTGCTTGCAAGTCAAGTTAGACAAGTATTTTATGTTGCTGACCCACTGAACAAAGGGTGGTCAATAGTGCTTCAAGTTCCAAATAGATGTTACGAGGGAGAAGAGGATCTTTGGACCATAATTCCCGAAGCTCGACCAATTGATAATGTTGATATTCATTGTATTCCTACACATGAAGGATACTTTAGATCTTCTAAAGAGGGTTTCTTTGTAACAAACAAGAAAAAATGATGTTTTCCACTTTTATGTCATCTGCATTAATATTTATTGTTTTTACTAGTATTATTTTACTTGTTCGTATGTGTTAATGTTATTATTTGTATCACGTCTTCTTTTATTATATTGTCACTGCAGACTTTATATACCGTTATCTCATCAAGAACAATGCATCCTAAAAAACAGCGAAAAATAGCAAAATATGATGAGCCACGTGTAGTTGAGGACACCGAACTACACCAAGATGCTGATGGGTTAGCAGCTGCAGAGCTACGAGGAGAGACTGAAATAGAACAACCTCCTATTACTGGGCAGAAGAAGACTCGGGGGCCTACATCAATGTGCAGACTTATTGCTGCTGCAAGATGGGGAAAAAAGTCGACGATTGAATATGATGACATAGGACGACCTGTGTACAATGAAAATGGGAAGGCACTACAATCTTTCATAGGCTCTGTTGTTAGATCCATGGTGCCTATTAACATAAAGTCATGGCCCACTGTTCCAGAGAACATGAAACAGAAAGTGTGGGAAGAAATATCGGTGAGTATAATCCAATAATACACTTCCTTATGAGATTGCTTATGTTTTTTTTCATTGTGATTTTTTCAATATACAAACTGATAGCAATTACTGCTGTGTGTTACAGAATGTCTTCGACTTAGCACCTTAAAGCGAGGCGGTAGTGATGAGTTCAGCAGGCCAGAAATGGAGAGACTTCAAAAACAAACTCAACAGTAGGTTTGTCTGGCCATATAGAGATAATCCTGAAAAACTGAGGTCACCACCGGAGCAGTATCAGATCCCATCTGCAATTTGGAAAGCTTTTGTTGATGAGAGGCTACATCCATCTTGGGAGGTACTTGATGATATTATCATGTTATATTTAAATTATTATATGCACCAAGATTTAAAACATTTAGGGCATTTAATTAACAAAATGAAGTTCTGTATATAATAAGTTCATGTACAGCAGGAATATATATAATAAGTTCATCATACTCCATCCTAGTGTTTTTAAATTCTAGCCATTCTTCTAAAAATTTACTCTTTTTTACGTGACATAGGTCACTCATGAAAAACAAAAGGAACGGGCAAGCAATTGCAAGTATCATCACAAAATGTCTCGCAAGGGATACATTGGATTAGAGACTGAATTGATAATCCATGGAACATTATATTATCCTTTTCATGTAGTACGTCATGTTTTAAATGATCGTTTTTTGGAATTGTAGAGGCAGAGAAAAATATTCAGGGAGGATGAGGAAGTTGATAGGTCATTCCTTTGGCGTAAGGCCCGCGAAGACAAATCCGGAAACATCACAAATACAGAGACTGCTGAAGTTGCTGAAAAAATTATATTATTTTAGTTTTATTTCAAGTTTATTCATAATAAGTGAAAAAAGCGTCTTCATTGGATATTTAATATTACCTCCATATTTGTAGGACGAATTGTTGGACAAAAAAAAGAGGGGAGAGTTCATATCTTCTGGAAGCAATGACGTATTAACTACTGCATTAGGGAGCCAAGAACCTTACGGAAGGGTTAGAGGTGTAGGGGGATTTGTGAAGCCCCAAGTCTACTTCAAAACTCCAAGGAAGAAGAGGGAGTTGGTGTCAAAGGCTTTGGCTGAAAACTTCAAAGTGCAAGCGGAGGAAACAAAGATTTTGAAAGCTGAAGTTGAAAAACTGAAGGCTCTTCTTGCTCGATTTATGCCAGAAACAAGTGATCGAGTTTCTGAACGTGTAGCATCTAACAAGTCATCGCACATGGCAGTTCAAATATTGGAAGATGATGTGGAAGTTTTTGAATGCGACAATTCATTCAATCAGGTTTTGTATTATATTTGGTACATTAAATTTGTTTCCTAGCTTCAGATATTAAAAGATAATATCTTATTGTTCAGGGGAAAAAATGTCATTTGGCTCTGAAGAATAAGGGGAATGTGGTGGCATATGGCACGATAGTATCCGACGGAGGCCCAAATGTAATGCTGCACAATGCTCCACTTGGGGAAGGCAACTTAAAGGTGTCTGTTGATGTTGTTTTACAGGAGGAAGCAGAGCTTCCAATTCCACTTAAGTCAGGACCAATAGTAATGGTAGATGCTGTTGGAACTGTGGTTGGCTGGCCAAAAGAATTGGTGATATTTCCGACGACAAAGGTATTTTCAGTTCACTTTTCTGTTGCTATAGTTATATATTTTGCTACAATTATTTAAAATTACAGAAAAAGGAGAAACCTGCACCACCATTTGCTATTTTGGAGGTTCCTGATGAGAAAAATAAATTCAAGGAAGTTGAAAGTGCTCTACCAATGCCATGCAAGTTTTTGTATTCTTTTGTTGTTAGACTGATGACTGAGGAGGAGACCATTCCTATCGAATTTGATGAAGCCATGTTTGGACGTAATGTGAGTACATCGTTGTTGAGAGAGGATATCATGCGCTGTATGGAAATGAGAGAGATAGGGTCCAGGCAAATATTGGTTTACATGGGGTAAGTTATGTCTTATATACAATTCTTCTCTTTGCATGAGTTCATGTCTTAAGTAACCATATTTTTTATTACTTGAATGCAGTTACTTGTACAAGTACTTGAAGGAAACAAACAGGGCTGAGTATGTGTCGTTTGTGGATCCCAACAAAATACCAGCCGTTCAAGATGGCAGTACCTCTTCACAACACATTGCTAATCAGTTGAAAGCATCAAACGGAGACAGCATATGCCTTATCCCATACAACACTGGGTATATTTTTAATCCCTGCTCAATTCCTAATACATAGTAGCTTAGCTATATATTGACAATCGTGCAGGAACCACTGGATCTTGACCGTTATAAACGAGGACAAAGATACAATTTATTTGTTGGACTCAATGGGTAATAGGAACCGAGATAACGCTTGGAAAACTACAGTGTGCAAGTATGTTTTAGATTATGTAGATTATGAATAGATTGATTAGCAAATATGAAATGAAATAAGTTCTATTTTTACAATGTAGTGGAGTGAGGACGTACCTTTGTATGAGGGGTAATCCAAAACGACCGACTTTCAAACAGTTGACGGTATGTCTTATTGAAAACATGCATTCCTGGTTCTTATATATTTGGTTTTTCACTTTGCATTAACTTTGATTCATTAGGGTAATCTCAAACAACAAGGTTGTGTTGAATGTGGATACTGTGTCATGCGGTACATGAAGGAGATTGTTGAATGTGAGGATCTACAGTTGGAGAGGAAGGTGTGTGAATTTCTTCCATTTTGAACAGGAATGCACATACTGAATCAAATCGTTCACGCCCTGCTACTGCTTTCTTCTCATGCTTTGATATGACTTCTTTCCTTCTTTTTTTTCCTCGCCCTTAGATGACACCCTGTTTATGGTTTTATACAAAACTGTGTTATGCATAGTTCTATTAGTAGCTTGGGGAAATTAGTAACTAATTTGGGCATGGTTACCTTATAGACCTAATAAACTATTAAATTTCTGCTTGCCGATGATTGAGAATATAGAAGGCTGTCAAGCAACAACTATAATAGTCTTGCTATTAGCACTAATGTTATAAAATGCTTTTAATTAATACTAGTCATTTGCTAATAACAATGACAAAACCTTTCTAGACACGTGCTTAGTTTAAATCAAATCCAATAGAACCTTAGGCATCAAAATATAAACTGTATTATGAGTTGAAATTTAGATGTTTTAAGATGAGAGACAAGGGATCATAAGTCATACCTCGATATTGAACATTATTTATGACCAAGGTGGGTAGAATACTGACATCTCCACGAGAACCATGCCCAAGCTACCATAAGAAAATGTTCAGCATATCAGCTAGGCTACTTGAAAGATCCAGTTATCTGTCCACACTGCTAATTCAGTACTTTCGTGTTGTGTGATTATTGAGCAAGTCTCATTGTACAATTTTTTGCTTTTTTGTCATAGTGCATGTGAAATTGAGAATGCAATACATTAATTTAACTGAGCATCTAATCACCATGCGATTGGAACTACTAAAACTTAAGGTTCAAAAAACTGTTGGATCATTTTTATTGCACATTTGATGAAATGTTATTGTTACTATAAGAGTGCATATAACAATACATATTTATTTGTCTTATCATGCTTTTGTTAATTTAATTCATGATTTTTTTGTCAACTTACTGTGTTTTGATTTAGTGTTTTCAGTTACAAAACATAACATGATGGTTCTTTCTAAATTGCAGTTTGCAGGTTGTGTGAAGAACCAGTACTATACGCAGACACAATATGATGACGTGAGAATCGAATGGAGTGAATTTGTGTACTCGTATTTGAAGTGAATTGCAAATTGTGTGAATGAACCAGTACATGTTTTTGGCTTATTTTGATCATATTTAGGGAGATTTGTTTTGTATAAACATATGTTGAAATCATGACTTATTTTGATCAAGGCTTATGAAGTTACCTTTTGTGATGCTCAAAATTACTGAAGTCTAAAATCCGAAGTAATTTATTCATAAAATACTTCACTTTATTCATAAAATCCGAAGTAAAATCTACTTATAACATCGAAGCAATATAATTTGTTGCTGTAAAATAGTATCAACTACTTCGGTTATTACCAAAAATTTCGAAGTAGTATCTATCTATTACTTCGATCCAGAACGAAGCTAAATGTAATTTAATCGATAATTACTTCAGGAATTAACGATATATGACGAAGTAAAAGTAATCCATTTACTTCATTTTTAACCGAAGTTAAAGTAGGTATATTACTTCACAACAAATACTAAACGATGAAGTCGAAAAGGATTAATTACTTCGGTGTTTTTAAAAACCGACGAAGTTATATGCACTTTTTACTTCGTAATATGTCCGAACCCGACACCCAATACGACTTCGTTTTTTCTGGGCCTACGACTTCGGAGTTTATCCGAAGTAAAATGAATCTTTTTACGACACGCGTGTCTACTTCGGTAAAAATAGGTCTTTTACTTCAGGTAATCAACGAAGTAAAAAGCCGTTTTTCACATAGTGCATGATTTGCTGGGAATGTTGCAACATACCCATCATGCCAAGGTAATTTTGTTTTTAATCAAATTTTCTTTATCCCGATCTTTCTTATATATTCATGGATTATCAACTTTCTGATAGGTCACTCCAAAGTTCTATAAACATTATGCGCAAATGGGAGATGTTATAAACAAAGCCCTCATAGAATACAAAGACCACACTTCTATCCTTTACAGGTAGAGTTCTAAGACGACACTCCCGTCCTTTGCAGGTAGAGTTCTAAGACGATACTTCTATCTTGAATTCAGTGAAATTAGTTGATTGTAGAAAAAGAGAAGAAACAAAAATCCTGACTATGTAAACATTGTAGAGGAGATTCTTTTTGATATCGAAAAACTAAAATATTATTTGTCAAAAGAATTTTGGCGACAAGATATCATTGTATGAATTTATTTTTGGTGGTTGTTTACTTTGCAGTAATGTACTCTTTGTGTAATGTGGTAAAGAGTTAATATATATGGTTTGCTATAAGTTTGTATATATGGTTTGCTACAATGGTTTATTTACAATGGTTTATTGTTCTCTAGTGTGTGTTGAGAAATGAAACGGTTAAATTGATATACTGAGAAATGACAATGTTATAGACAAACGATAACGGTAAAAAACTGTTGTCTCAGACTAAAAAAACTATTGGATTTTTATGTGTGCATTTTTAATAAAAATAATAAAAAATCATTGTTAAAGATCCAAACATACTGTTGTCGTTTAACGCGTTGAGAAAGATAGGATCACTCAAACAAAACAGGAAAAATCATTATTTTTTTAATTTAAACACAACGGTTATAAACTATTGTCGTTTTAAAAAAAAACCATTGTAATCTTTATCACATACACAATGGTTCAACTTAAACACAATGATTTTTTACCGTTGTATTTCAAGTAAATAGACAGCGATTTTTAACCATTGTCTTTGAGCGCCTCTATCTTTCTCAATGTAGATAACGACAATGATTTTTTTTGGGGGTCTTTGACAATAGTTTTTCACCGTTGTGTAAAATACCAGAAATAGGCGAATATTAATAAGAGAATTTTCCAGAATTTTTGGATATTTTTCGGAAATTTTCCGGAACTCGTACGGACGAGTTAACGGGGATAAAAACGGGGTCCGAAAAGCCTGTTTAGACTACCCTGTTTTAGTGAGGAAAAGTTGATTTATTTATTTATTTATTTTTCTCTTTTTCCTTTTTTCTGTTCTTCTTCCCTCACCCGACGCCATGCCTATTTCTCCCGCGACGCCGTCTCCTGCCCTAACCGCTCCCAACCGGCGCCGCAAAACCCCTCTCCTCTACCCCTTTTTGCTTTCGCGACGATGAAGCCCTCTCTGCCGCCCCTCTCGAGCGCCGACCGCCATGCCCTAGCCGGGCCAGCATGTGAGAGCCGGCAGTCGGTCTCCTCTCCTTTCCCGAGTACCAGCCATCGGCCCAGGGAAGCCCTCTACCCTAGCTGTCTCCACCACCACCCGACTCCCTCTCGCCACTGGCTATTGTCGCCGTCGATCGGCCGACACAGCCTAGAACCACAGGCACCTCCTGGTGCAGTCGAGCCCTTGCCGATCTCCCAGACTCTAGCCTCTGCCTATCTCACGGTAGATCGCCGGTTGTCACCGCTCCACTGTCTCCTCTGCCCGAGCACCACAGTTGACGATCCTCTGCTTTTCCTCTTCCCTAGCACCGGCAGCCGATCTCACCCGTTCCCTAGTTGAGATTTTGGAGGACTGTGAGGAGGGTTTCCAGCAGCAAGGTTCACCAGTGGTGAATCAATGAGGAAGCATCTAAGATTTGGGTGAGTTTGTTGGATATGGTTGCTTGATTTCTAGGTTTGATATCTATGAGACTAAGCTGTTGCTGAGGGGTGATATCCGATCATGGTTCAAAAAAAAATTCAGGTGAGCTTATTTCTGTGATCTCTCTTTGAATTCCTATTGAGGATGATATGTTAATTACATAATTCCATTTGGGTTATTAGTTTACTTCTATATTAATTCAATTGGAGTATGTGATAGAATGATGAGATTTGATTTAGTGATTAATTTGAGAAAGTTAAGGAATTGTTCGATGGATTAAGGATGGATTAATTATCTAATTTGATTTGGATTGTTAGGTGGAATTAAATGAGAATACCTAACCGAATTAGGATTGAGTTTTGAGTTTAGCTAGTCGTTGCTTATAAGATTGACTAAACTGTACATTAAATGATATACAGGACTTTAACACAAGACGAGCATCTCGACGTCGGATTTGGATCGGATTGGACCCTTCTATTGGAGGCGGGTACCTTGACTTATCTTTTTGATATGTCTTGTTGATATGTCTAGTAGATCATAGCTTTTAGTAATAATTATGTTTGTCATTGTTTCGGTATGTCACTTTTGGATACCTGTAACATGCTTGTTTGCTCACCTGATATGCATTTTATGCTAGTACCCACATGATTATATATATATATGCTCAGAGAAGTAGTGACATACCATGCTTGTTATGTTCAGGACCTAGGTTTTTGATATCCTATCTGACCTGTGTACTTTAGATCTTCGTATTTGACCATCGATATTATGATACTCATTTTATGTATATGGATATGGTTATGCTGATCAGTTTATTGTCATGCTTAGTGTCATGCATCATGATTGCATGCTGTGCGATTGTCGGCTCCACTATGGTTGAGCACATCGCCAGTTACATGTACTGCACACACCACCACTCATGGGCTAGTGGTATATCAGATAGGTGTGTGGCGGTTCTGCTGTTTGGCTCCGTTGGTCTGAGGACTCAGCGTGGTAGCCGACAGACAGTTCCGCTCTGTTTGGCTCCGCTGGCATTTAGTGTAGCAGCGTGGTAGCCGGCAGACGGTGGACTCTGTTTGGCTCGGTTGGTCAGGTGACTCAGCGTGGTAGCTGTTGGTGCGGTTAGCACTAACGATTTAACCCAGGTTTTGATGAATGACAAATCAGGTTAAGTTAGTTTGTTGTGATCTAACACTCTGACCGAGTGTGCAGGAGAAGTCCAGACAGGTCGACGGGCTGACCGGATGTCTGGCACGAAGTCCAGCTAGGTCGACGGGCTGACCGGATAGCTGGCGAGAAGTCCAAGCAGGTCGACGGGCTGACCGGACGCTTGGCGAGAAGTCCAACTAGGTCGACGGGCTGACCGGATAGCTGGCGAGAAGTCCAAGCGGGTCGACGGGCTGACCGGACGCTTGGCGAGAAGTCCAGCTAGGTCGACGGGCTGACCGGATAGCTGGCGAGAAGTCCAGACGGGTCTAAGGGCTGACCGGACGTCTGGCAGGTAAGTGAGGTAAGTCACTGGAGGGGAGTGACTGCGAGGACGCGTTCCCAGGAAAGGAACATTAGGCGTCGATCCGGCTTAGATCCATTTCGGATATCTAAGTCGAGATCGTGACTAGATTCCGGTCTCGGAAAGACGGAATCTAAGTCATACTCTTGTTGTTAATTTTTATTACTTAGCGTATCTATAAAAATGTGCTTACAATCTGTGCTGCAGGGTTTTTATTTGCCTCGGACTAACATTGTTTTGCAGGTAGGAAACAGTGAGGGTCCGGGCGCCCGGGATGGTTCTGGGCGCCCGGAGGCAAGTTTTATCCCCAGGACGACGTTGACACTTGGAGCATGCTGGTTGGGAGTGTTACGTCCCGGAAGGGATCCAAGCGCCCGGAGCAGCATATAAAAGAAGCCCCAGGCAGGAGCTTCAATATATCTGCTTTCTGAGAACTCTGAGCTCAATCACTCTGCTACTCTGCGCTCCAACGACGTTCACAAAGCTTCGACGACTCACTCCGGTTTCCTTTAATTCATTAGTTGTCGGTATAGCTTTGTTTTTTCTTTCATTAGCAATATTTGTACGTAAATTGTAATTATCCGAATTGCTAGTGAATTGCCCAACGAAAGTACTCAAGGAGTACGGGCCTTCGAGTAGGAGTCGTCACAGGCTCCGAACGAAGGAAAAATCAACCGTGTTCATCTCTTTACTTCCTTACTTTTCCGCTGCGTTTTAACTCGAGATTTTCGAATCGATATTCACCCCCCCCCCCTCTATCGAATTCAACGGTCTTACAAGTGGTATCAAAGCAAGGTTCCGCTCTGATTTGGTGCAACCACCAAACAGATAGGGGGTGAAATTTTTTTTAAAAAACTGATATTATTATCTTTTTGGAAGATTTTTTTTCTTTAAAATCTAAATTGGTGCAACACCAACTTAGAGTTTCTGTTTCTCCAGCACTGCTAATCCAAGACGAAGTCTTGGGATATTTTTCCAGTTAATTTCGTGTGTGTAGGTTATAATGTCTCAACAAGAAGGCTTCAGCACAGTACGTCCTCCTCTATTCAACAGGGATGACTTTTCGTACTGGAAGAGGAGAATGGAGGTCTACATGAAGACAGACTACGACCAATGGATGAGCGTCACAAAGGCTTACAAAATTCCAGTAGACAACTCCGGGAACGTACTAGACCCTGAAGACTGGACAAATGATGTGAAGAAAAAGGCATCAATTGAAAACAAAGCCATCAATACACTACACTGCGGACTAACACGAGAAGAACTGAACCGGGTCGGACCGCATCAAAACGCTAAGGAGCTTTGGGATAAACTGATCGAGCTGCACGAAGGAACAAGCGACGCGAAGGTAACAAAGAGAGATTTGCTGTTAAATAGAATTTTTAATATAAAAATGCAGGAAGGAGAAACGGCAAGTCAGCTCCACGCAAGGGTCAAAGATATCCTCAACGGTCTCCACGCGATAGGCCACCAAATGGAGAACCGAGACTTAATCAGGTACGCGTTAAATGCTTTTCCGCGAAACAATTTGTGGGCATCAATCGTAGATGCCTACAAAATTTCAAAAAATTTATCTAAATTAAAATTGGACGAACTCTTTTGTGAATTAGAACTTCATGAGCAAACTAACGCCGGGGTCGAGAAAAGTGTAGCTTTATTTGCAGGTTCCTCTAAAGAAAAGAAGAACAAGCCCGAATCCGAAGAAGATTCCGATCAAAACTCTGAAGACGAAGAACACCTGGTGAACCTGGTAAGGAAAATGTTCACCAGGAAAAAGAGAAGCTTCAGCAAACAGGATCTTCAGAAGATCAGTTCGCCAGCCGACTCAAGAAATGTCACATGTTTCGGATGTAACAAAAAGGGGCACTACAAGAACGAATGCCCAAGATTGAAACTTGACAAACCAAAGTCAACAAAGAAGAAAGCCCTCAAAGCAACATGGGACGATTCCTCCTCAGACGAATCGGAAGGAGAAAAGCACCAAAGTCACCTCGCGCTGATGGCTCGCGAAGCTGAAACGGAAGACGAATCAGAGGAATCGGAAGACTTAAATCGAGCCACGAGTCCGTACTCGTTTCCGAAGGTTCCAAAGAGGTATACCTAAACTTAAATCGTAAATTCTTTAGAATTATCTCGTGTTTGAATAAAAAATTAGTTAAATTGGAAAATAAAAATAAATCGCTTCTTGAGGAAAATCAAAACCTCAAGGAACAATTAAAAAATTCGAATCCAACTCAAGATCGAACACTTGAGGAGGAGAATTTATCATTAAAAAATGAACTTAATAAGTTAAAGGAAATGTTGGAAAAATTCACAACAAGATCTAAAAATTTAGATTTAATTCTAAATAACCAAAAGGCATGTTATAATAAAACCGGACTTGGATATAAGTCAAACTCAAACAAAACCTTTAAATCATTATTAACCCAACACAAAGCAACTAAACAAGCTTGGGTCCCGAAAGCGTGCTTAACCACGCAAGTAGGACTTAATCAATTCTATATACCTAAAGAAAAAATACATTTTATAAATAAACCAAACCAAAATCCAAAATACAAACCTAAATCAAATTCAAAATCTAAACAGTTTAAGAAACAACAAAATTTTCACCAAGTTAACTATAACTATAAAAAGAATCGACACAAGCCTAAAATTAAAACTTAAATTCATGGCTAATAATTCAGGGGGAGGCTCCAGAATAGCTGGCACCTCCAAAAATAATTTACCCGACAGGGTAACCGAAACAAACTTACCCGGTAGGGTACCCAAAAACTAACCTACCTGGCAGGGTAGTTAGGAATAGAATAAACAGGGACAAAAGTTTAACTTGACAAGTAGTACTGGTGAAGTTTTGGATGATAGTACGTTGGGGAAGCTTGGGCATCGCATGTCTAGAAAGATATGGTTTCGATCTGGTGCATTTGGCCAAGTGGAACTGACCGAAGCTACCCCTTACGGATCCTAACTAGGTAGACCAAGGTTTAGTACTAAGCTCCGTGGATAGGACTATTCGGAAAACCTCGAAGGGTTGGTTACTTCTAATGATGTTCAGGTGACTTACCAAGCTTAGAAGTTTATCCGAAGAATGCCTATTTGTTGAGACCAAAGCTAAACCTGAATCTAACACAAGTTAAACCAAACTCTGTAATTAAATCTAATTCATCTCACAAAATTATAGAATTCCCTGATTGAAAATCTAGATCGGGTGAGATGAATAAGGATTAAATTAAATAATTTTTAAATTAAAATTAATTTTCAAATTTCAAATTAAATTAAAATTAATTAAAATTAAATTTGGAATTTCAAATTAAATTAAAATTAATTTTCAAATTTCAAATTAAATTAAAATTAATTAAAATTAAATTTTAAATTTCAAATTGAATTTCAAATTCAAATTATAATAACTTTAAAAACTATTTTAAAAATTCTTTAAAAACTATTTTAAAAATTCTTTAAAAATTATTTGAAAAATTCTTTAAAAAACTATTTGAAAAATTCTTTAAAAACTATTTTAAAAATTCTTTAAAAACTATTTTAAAAATTCTTTAAAAACTATTTGAAAAATTCTTTAAAAACTATTTTAAAAATTCTTTAAAATCTATTTTAAAAATTCTTTAAAAACTATTTTAAAATTTTTTTAAAAACAATTTTAAAAATTCTTTAAAAAAACTATTTTAAAAATTCTTTAAAAACTATTTTAAAATTCTTTAAAAACTATTTTAAAATTTTTTAAAAACTATTTTTAAAATTCTTTAAAAATTATTTGAAAAATTCTTTAAAAACTATTTTTAAAATTCTTTAAAAATTATTTGAAAAATTCTTTAAAAACTATTTTTAAATTTCTTTAAAAAATTATTTGAAAAATTCTTTTAAAACTATTTTTAAAATTCTTTAAAAATTATTTGAAAAATTCTTTTAAAATTATTTGAAAAATTCTTTAAAAACTATTTTAAAAATTCTTTAAAAACTATTTTTAAAAATTCTTTAAAAAATATTTTTAAAATTCTTTAAAAATTATTTGAAAAATTCTTTAAAAACTATTTTTAAAATTCTTTAAAAATTATTTGAAAAATTCTTTAAAAAACTATTTGAAAAATTCTTTAAAAACTATTTTAAAAATTCTTTAAAAACTATTTTAAAAATTCTTTAAAAACTATTTTTAAAAATTCTTTAAAAAATATTTTTCAAATTCTTTAAAAATTATTTGAAAAATTCTTTAAAAAACTATTTGAAAAATTCTTTAAAACCTATTTTAAAAATTCTTTAAAAAATATTTTTAAAATTCTTTAAAAATTATTTGAAAAATTCTTTAAAAACTATTTTAAAATTCTTTAAAAACTATTTTAAATTTTTTTAAAAACTATTTTAAAAATTCTTTAAAAAACTATTTTAAAAATTCTTTAAAAACTATTTTTAAAATTCTTTAAAAATTATTTGAAAAATTCTTTAAAAACTATTTTTAAAATTCTTTAAAAATTATTTGAAAAATTCTTTTAAAACTATTTTTAAAATTCTTTAAAAATTATTTGAAAAATTCTTTAAAAACTATTTTTAAAATTCTTTAAAAATTATTTGAAAAATTCTTTAAAAAATTATTTGAAAAATTCTTTAAAAACTATTTTAAAAACTTTTAAAACTTATTTTAAAAAAAAAAAATCATTCTAAAAATTCTCGAAAAAATTACTTTTTAATAATAATAATAATAATAAAAACTATTAAAAATTATGATTTAGACTTTAGGCATATTTTCAACATTAAACATTATTGTAACCTCAAACATTATTTTAACTTTAAAATTAAAGTTTAAAACTTAACATTAAAACTTTAAAGTTAATTTAGGTTTAAGACTTAAATATAATTTACAATTAAAATCAAACTTAAATTGCCTTCAAAAACTATTTTAAGAATAAACTTAAAACTAAATAACATTAAATAATTAAATTCAAAATTACATTGAAATATGTTGTTAACAAATAATTAAAATTTGATTAACTTAAGATTATAAATACTTAATAAGTGAATAATTGAAATAAGAACTTAAAAAATTAACTTACACCAAATAGTTAATTAATTCTTAATTTAACTCAATAAATCTTAATTTTAACATTAATCAAAATCCTAATTTCACTATAAATTAAATCATAAGTTATCCTTATTAACTATTAATTCAAATTGAACTTTAACTATGTTTAATAACTTTAATAAATTGTATTTCAAATTACTACTAACTTTAAGCTAAGTTAATCCAACTTAAAAGGAATTAAATGAAAAAATCGAATTATAACTAATACTTTTATTAACCAATTCAATTAATTAATACAAAGGTTAACTCATTTTAAATAAATATTAAATTATTAAATCATGTAAAAATTAATCAATAAATTATTGATAATGGTTAACTGTTATTGAATTAATAAATTCTTTTCGTATTTAACCTTAAACTAAAGCTTAAAAGTCTGAATCTAAAATTAATTATTCAAACTCAAATAAACAATTATGGGGGATAATAAAATAACGAAGATTAATAAATAAGGAGGATTAATATATTAAAGGAGTATCAAATTTAGGGGGAGGTTTATATATCTCCTTAAGTGTTAGTTTTTAATCTTCTCTTTAAAATCTCTCTAGAAAATTCTACCTCAATTTAAAAAAAAAAAAAATTACTTTGAATATTTTTAGCAAATACTTTCAAAATTTTATGTCAAGTTCAGGGGGAGGGATTAATTAAAATTTTCCCTTTATTTAAAAATATTTTAAAATTTGTGTTTGAAAATTGTTTTCTTAAAAAATTTCTTAAACCTATCTTTTTTAAAAACTAAGCTGTTTTACTTTTTGATTTGAAAGTTAACTTTTACAAAAATTAGTTTTAAAAAAATTGCTTTGTTATTGAAAATTGTGGGAATTAGATTTCTTTCAAAACTTAAGTTTACAAACTAAGCTTCTCAAAATCATTTTCCTAATTTTGAAAATTGAATCTTTTACAAACTTAGTGTTGAAAAATAAATTTCAATCAGTTTTGAAAACTTAGTTTTGGAATTTTGATGTTGAAAACTTATGTTTGAAAACTATAGTTTTTAACTTTGACCTTAAAAACTATACCTGAAAAATTAGCTATTTTTCAAACTTAGTTTTGGAATTCTGATCAGCTATGGTTCAAGACTTAGTTTTTTTTCAAAGATTTAAGAAATAAAAGCAAACTTTGTCTGAAGCCTATGTCTCTGCTTACTTACTCCATGCTTATTTTTGATGAATGCCAAAGGGGGAGGGTTAGGTGGTTAAGTTAGCTAAACCAATTTGAAAATACAAACTAACTTTAAAACCACATAAAATGCATGTTGTTTCTTGCATATGTTTTCACTAACTTAACCAGGTTGTCATTCCATCAAAAAGGGGGAGATTGTTGGTGCGGTTAGCACTAACGATTTAACCCAGGTTTTGATGAATGACAAATCAGGTTAAGTTAATTTGTTGTGATCTAACACTCTGACCGAGTGTGCAGGAGAAGTCCAGACAGGTCGACGGGCTGACCGGATGTCTGGCACGAAGTCCAGCTAGGTCGACGGGCCGGATAGCTGGCGAGAAGTCCAAGCGGGTCGACGGGCTGACCGGACGCTTGGCGAGAAGTCCAGACGGGTCGACGGGCTGACCGGACGTCTGGCAGGTAAGTGAGGTAAGTCACTGGAGGGGAGTGACTGCGAGGACGCGTTCCCGGGAAGGGAACATTAGGCGTCGATCCGGCTTAGATCCATTTCGGATATCTAAGTCGAGATCGTGACTAGATTCCGGTCTCGGAAAGACGGAATCTAAGTCATACTCTTGTTGTTAATTTTTATTACTTAGCGTATCTATAAAAATGTGCTTACAATCTGTGCTGCAGGGTTTTTATTTGCCTCGGACTAACACTGTTTTGCAGGTAGGAAACAGTGAGGGTCCGGGCGCCCGGGATGGTTCTGGGCGCCCGGAAGGTATCCAGGCGCCCGGAGGTAAGTTTTATCCCCAGGACGACGTTGACACTTGGAGCATGCTGGTTGGGAGTGTTACGTCACATTCCAGGCGCCTGGAGCAGCATATAAAAGAAGCCCCAGGCAGGAGCTTCAATATATCTGCTTTCTGAGAACTCTGAGCTCAATCATTCTGCTACTCTGCGCTCCAACGACGTTCACAAAGCTTCAACGACTCACTCCGGTTTCCTTTAATTTATTAGTTGTCGGTATAGCTTTGTTTTTTCTTTCATTAGCAATATTTGTACGTAAATTGTAATTATCTGAATTGCTAGTGAATTGCCCAACGAAAGTACTCAAGGAGTATGGGCCTTCGAGTAGGAGTCGTCACAGGCACCGAACGAAGTAAAAATCAACCGTGTTCATCTCTTTACTTCCTTACTTTTCCGCTGCGTTTTAACTCGAGATTTTCGAATCGATATTCACCCCCCCCCCCCTCTATCGAATTCAACGCTCTTACAGTAGCCGGCAGAGATACCTCCCCGTCATCGTGTACCAGGAGATGAGAGCATTGAGCTCCCCCATTTATGATTTGGGGTCAGAGGACAGGAGTACTCCGACAGCATCCCGTTCACTCAGTCAATCATCAGGTACGGTGATGGTAGAGTGCACGGTTGTCACAACCCTACCCACTCGGTCTCACCATTGTGTGTGAGATGACTGACTGGCGTCAGGGGTGACCAGGACGCATCATTGACATCATACACATTTATGCATTTTCTGCTTGTGTTTGCTGCACTTATATGCTGCATTTGGATGGATGCATATGTTTGACATGCATACAGGATTTATGACACTTCCGGTCTGACGACCTGATTATTCTGGTAGGTGGCCCTGGTGAGTACAGTACTCTTCAGCCTTTTCTATTATGCATTACTTTCTTTTGTTCAGGAGACTGTACTCCATAGTTATTACTATTTGTTATAGTTTACTATACATGTCAACTAGGTATCTGCTGAGTTGTTGAACTCACCCCCGTGGACACTATTTTTTTAGGGTACTAGGTTATTTATGGAGACGCTTGGAGTATCCTGGCTGCCGGTCCCCACGTCACATCAGAAGACCTGTCTCTGTCTTTGTTTATTGTTATTTTTGGTATATGTATTTGTGTACTTAGCATTGTGTTCCGGTTTTGTGTTCGGAGTGTTGTTTTGGTTATGTGGTGTAAGCCTAGCCGGCTAGCAGTGTTTTATTTGGTTTTGTATGGGCTTGTATTTTATGTTTATCCGCTGTATTGGTTTTGTTTCAGCCGTGTAGGCTGATGATATATATATAACTGTGTGGTTGTGTGTATATTCCAGCCGCCTGTGGCTGATGTATATTATGCCTGTAGAAATGACTCATCAGAGCAGGTATACGATACTTGCTATGTGTTCTGGATTTTTGAGATTTATCTGATATCAATTTATTTGGTATCAGAGATCGACTTACGAGTCTTATTTTCCCTGTATTTCGGATTTCGTGTTTTGATCTTCTCAATGTGACTTTTCGGGTTTTGGGACCTAGCAGCAGCAGGACATCTCCAAGCTATAGGAGGTATATTGGTATATGTTATCCTACCTTGTTGATTAGTTTATGCCCTGTTCACTATTACAGTCTATGACATGTATTAGTATTCTTTATTAGTACATATCTAGTTGATATAGCATATATTTTATGTGTTAGGTAAATCACTGATTATGGTAGACTTTGATAGAGATTAAGGGTTATAGTTTCTAGTGATTTTTCATATCATACACCAGTAGTTTTTAGTTTCTGTTATTACTAGTTGGTTAGCAGATGGAGGCACATACCTGCCTCTGCTATTATTAGCTGTGTAGTGGATAATATCTATATCTTTATGTTGATCTAGCCAGTAGTATACCATGTTATCTTAGTTAATTTCATCCGTAGATAATAGATTTACTCTTGTTAGATCGGTCAGTAGAAGATAGATTGACGTTTTTCGACTTGGGTAGTCGTGATCGATTTACCTTAGATGCTTGTAGAGGCTTTATTTATTATTGATTAGTTAGTAGATGACCGATTAGTTTTGTTGATCCGATCAGTAGGGGATTGACCTACTTTACTTTTAGATGTTTGAATCTTGGGTTATTCGTGCTTAGTTGGATATCTTGAGCACATCGAGTACCTAGCTTATACTTGTAGGACCGTTAGATTCGATAGAGGGGGGGTGAATATCGATTCGAAAAATTAGAGTATAAACGCAGCGGAAAAGTAAAATAGACACAGATGTTTTTTACTTCGTTCGGAGCCTGTGACGACTCCTACTCGAAGGCCCGTGGTCCTTGACCACTTTCGTTGGGCAATCACTAACAAGTCGAAATATGATTACAGAATAAGTACAGGAAATGCTAGTGAAAATAAAGCAATACCGACAAGGAAATTAAATCAAAACGGAAGGAGCACTTTGTCGGACCGTTGTTGGCGTCGCACTAAACGTCGAGCAGCAAGACCAGCAATAGAAGAGTTCTCAGTTTGATTAAATCTGAAGCTCCTGCCTGGGGCTTCTTTTATATGCTGTTCTGGGTGCCTGGATCCCTTCCGGGCGCCTCGAATGTGACGTAACTGCTCAAACCGAGATGCTCCACGTGGCGATGCGCAATCAGGATAAAGTTTACCTCGCACCGGATCCTTCCGGCGCCTCCGGACGCCGGACCCGGCGCTGGATTCCTTCCGCGCCTGCATTTTCATGAGAATCCGTCCCCGCACTACAAGCGTTAGTCCGGAGGCAAATATATATACCCTGTATAACATAATGGTAGCACAATTAAAGTGCAACAAATTAATAGCAAAGAGTATGAATAAGATTCCGTCTGTCCGAGACGGAATCTAGTCACGATCTCGACTTAGACATCCGAAATGGATCTAAGCGGATCGACGCCTAATGTTCCCTTCCCGGGAACGCGTCCTCGCAGTCACTCACCTCCAGTGACTTACCTCACTTACCTGCCAAGCGTCCGGTCAGCCCGTCGACCCGTCTCGCCAGCGTCCGGTCAGCCCGCTTGGACTTCTCGCCAGCTATCCGGTCAGCCCGTCGACCTAGCTGGACTTCTCGCCAAGCGTCCGGTCAGCCCGTTGACCCGCTTGGACTTCTCGCCAGCTATCCGGTCAGCCCGTCGACCTAGCTGGACTTCGTGCCAGACATCTGGTCAGCCCGTCGACCTGTCTGGACTTCTCCTGCACACTCGATCAAAGTATCAGACAACAACAAACTAACTTAACCTGATTTATCATTCATCAAAACCTGGGTTAAATCGTTAGTGCTAACCGCACCAACAATACTGACGTGGGAAAGGATTGAATTAGCCATATACTATTGACGATTTGGTCAGTCGATAGAGGATTCATGTATCCTATTCCATGAGTACTTTAATTCTAGACTGTATGTACCTAATTGGATAACTTAGAAGGTGGTATAGGGTTTGTGTGGTAGATTGGATTAAATATGCTGATTATGCATATCTATGAAGTGAACATATGATTGTTATGAGTTGAAGGAGTTCTATGATGGATAGTTCATTTGCAGATAGTGTGGGTATTCCCATCTAGATATGGTTATTGTAGGTTCCTTGTGGATTATAGCTATTTAGTTAACTGTACATGCCTGATTGACATATTGGAGGTATCTTATCGATTTAAATCTGTGTCGTGGTATGTGCACATGGGTGTGAGTGTCATGTTGGAAGTATCTTGTTGACTACATCAGTGTTGTGATATGTATATATGTGTTTGGTGTAGTATCTGAAGTATTTTGTTGATTATGTGTGATTTTTGAATGCACCTGGGTTTAGTATGCCTTATTGGAAGTATATGTTGATTATACTCTTGGCATATGTGTATATTTGTCATGTGAGTGTTGTTTGAGGGGTATTGTTGATTTTACCTATGATGATATATGCACACGAGTTCGGTATACATTGTTGGAGGTATCACGGTGATTTATACTTATGATGTGAGTATATTTGGTGTGTACTAATTGGAGGATTATGTCGATCATACATATGTTGTGTGTGCATGTGTGTCAGATGTATGGTTGGTAGCATCATGATGATTCTACCTATGTTAAATGTAGAATGTTAAATGCCTACATTATGATATTGGTTGTTTTACCCTGTCAACTAATATACCCATTAGTGGGTGACCGACCCACTAGGAGGATGATAGAGTTGACTATGGATTTGATTTGCTTACTGGGTAGTTATACCCTAGACTACCCACAGTGATCTGTGGTAGAGGGATCTCATACAGTCTCTAGCTAGATAGTTATGTGCTTTGGGCACTTATGTATTGTTGTGGTAGAGCGTAGCTCCCACATATTTAGGGATTGTTTTGTGGTGGAGCGTTGCTTCCACATATTGCGGATTGCTTGTAGCGGAGCATTGCTCCCATTTTTATTGTAGATATACCACATATGGAGGATTTCTTGTGGTAGACCGTTGCTCCTACATATATGGTATTTCGTGTGATGGAGCATTGCTATCACACTGGAGGATATATTCTTTGGTGACTTATATCATTGGTGATCAGATCTATTTATTGTTGAGGATCATATGGTTAGGAATGTCTGTGATACGGACATTATGTGTCTTGGTTTTACCATTAGGGCTTGCGGAGACTTAGATGTTTCAGGGGCTCGATGATTCTGGTATTTTGAGGATGTTTGGATCGATTTCCATTGTCTTTGTTGACGATGTTGTGATCTATTTAGGATCCACGGTGAGTCACGCACATCATCTTTGCATAGTTCTAGAGATGTTTCGATGGGAACATCTATATGTGAAGATCAGTAGTGCGTATTTTGGTAGTCTCCTGTGAGATGTTTGAGACATACGGGCATCAGTAGAAGTGTACCGTGGTTCCACAGGAGATAGAAGTTGTTATCGTTGGGAGTAGGCATAGTCTATACAGGAGACTCGCAACTTCCTTTGTTTGGCTCGATATTTCCGGAGATACATTGAGAGTTTCTCACGGATTGCTATGCTACTTACACACCTGACCAGGAAAGGCGTGAAGTTCACTTGGACTGGGGATTGCAAGACCAGCTTCCAGGAGCTAAAGCGGAGACTGGTGTCGGCTCCGATTGTTGGTTATACCTTCTGGAGATGACGGATTCGTGCTCTACACCGACGCGTCTATTCAGGGTTTGAGCGATGTTCTGATGCAGCACGATATAGTAGTCTCTTATGTTTCTCGTAGGTTGAAGGAGCATGAGAAGAACTACCCTGTACATGATCGGGTGCTAGTCGCCATTATTTTTGCCATGAAGATTAGGCGACATTATTTATATAGCATTACATTTGAGATTCTTAATGACCATAAGAGTCTCAAATATCTGTTTATTTAGCTCAAATATCTGTTTATTTAGAAGGAACTTAATCTCTGACAGACGAGATGGATGGAGTTCCTGAAGGATTATGATTGTACCATTAGCTATCACCCGGAGAGAGCTAATGTGGTTGTCGATGCACTTAGCAGGAAGTCCAGAGGGACTTTAGCTTGTCACCGAGTTGTGGTCACAAACTTGATTCAAGGTTTTTCCGATTTGGGCCTTGAGGGGTAAGGACAGACAGAGCAGGGTACTCTGGTTACCATGGTTGCTCAGTCGTTGATCAGGACGAGGATACGAGAGCTCTAGGCTGCTGATTAGTATTTGCAGTTTATTTGCAGCCAGATAGCTTCCGGGCAGCAGACCGAGTTCACCTGAGACAAGGAGGGTATTATATACTCTCGAGGCAGATTATGCGTACCTCAGTCTCATCCGGTCTTACAGGAGCTACTTCAGGAGACTCATCGCTCTCGATTTACGATCCACCCAGGCGGTAATCGTATGTACCGAGATTTGAGACGTTCTTATTGGTGGAAAGGTATGAAGAAAGACATCGCGGAATTTGTAGCGAGATGTCTGGTCTGTTAGCAGGTGAAGTATGAGTACCAGATACCTGCCGGATTATTTTAGCGGGTTCCTATTCCTGAGTGGAAATGAGAACATATTACCATGGACTTTGTGGTGAGTCTGCCTAGGACACGACAGGGCTATGACGCGATTTGGGTAATTGTTGATTTATTTAACCCAAATCCGCGCACTCGTTAGCGATCCGGAAGATGGATTTCCTGGATCGATTGATAGATCTATTTTGCCGGGGGATCATCAGATCACGTGATGTTCCATTGACTATTATTTCGGATAGAGGCCCGGTTCACGTCTCGTTTGTGACAGAGTCTGCAGCAGGCCTTGGGCACGCAGCTCTGTTTCAGTACAACTTTCCATCCGCGGACAGATGGACAGTTAGAGCGGACCATTCAGACTCTAGAGGACTTGCTGAGGTCTTGTGTATTGGATTTTGGAAACAGTTGGGAGGACTATTTGCCATTGGTAGAGTTCACTTACAACAACAGCTTTCATTCGGTTATCCAGATGACACTGTTTTGAAGCATTGTATGGTAGGCCCTGTCGGACACCCATCCTCTGGGATGAGATTGGGGAGGCCCAGCTGTTGGGACCTCATAGAGCTCAGCATGAGGCAGAGTTAATCTGTACTATCAGACGGAGGATGTTAGAGGTGCAGTGTTGCCAGAAGTGTTATGCTGACTGGAGACGCAGACCCTTGGAGTTCTCATTTGGCGACCATGCTTTTCTGCGAGTTTCTCCCATGAAAGGGGTGAAGAGATTTGACCTCAGAGGTAAGCTAGCTTCGCGATACATTGGACCTTTCCAGATCTTGGAGAGGATTGGAGCCATAGTTTACCGTCTAGCATTATCGCCATCCCTGACGGGCGTTCACGACGAATTCCATGTGACTATGCTGAGGAGGTATATGTCCGACTCGACATATATTTTGACAGATATCTCAGTTCCAGTTTAGCCTGACGTCACTTATGAGGAGATTCCGGTACGGATTCTGGACCGAAAAGAGCGTCAGTTGCGGAACAAGACTATCCGGCTGGTTAAAGTCGGATGGCAGCATCATTCGGATGAGGAGGCTACTTGGGAGCTTGAGGATACTATCCGAGCTCGATATCCCCATTTTTTTTTACGTGAGGTATGTGATTCAGTTTACCGTTCAACATTTATACTTTCTATATATGTTGTTAGTACTTGCTGATGGTAGATAACGAAATTTGGGGACCAAATTTTTATTAGTGAGGGAGAATGTAAAATACCGGAAATAGGCGAATATTAATAAGGGAATTTTCCAGAATTTTTGGATATTTTTTGGAAATTTTCCGGAACTCGTACAGACGAGTTAACGGGGATAAAAACGGGGTCCGGAAAAGCCTGTTTAGGCTATCCTGTTTTAGTGAGGAAAAGTTGATTTATTTATTTATTTATTTTTCTCTTTTTCCTTTTTTCTGTTCTTCTTCCCTCACCCGACGCCATGCCTATTTCTCCCGCGACGCCGTCTCCTGCCCTAACCGCTCCCAACCGGCGCCGCAAAACCCCTCTCCTCTTCCCCTTTTTGCTTCCGCGACGATGAAGCCCTCTCTGCCGCCCCTCTGGAGTGCCGACCACCATGCCCTAGCCGGGCCAGCATGTGCGAGCCGGCAGTCGGTCTCCTCTCCTTTCCCGAGTACCAGCCATCGGCCCAGGGAATCCCTCTACCCTAGCTGTCTCCACCACCACCCGACTCCCTCTCGCCACTGGCTATTGCCGCCGTCGATCGGCCGACACAGCCTAGAACTGCCGGCACCTCCTGGCGCAGATGAGCCCTTGCCAATCTCCCAGACTCTAGCCTCTGCCTATCTCACGGTAGATCGTCGGTTGTCACCGCTCCACTGTCTCCTCTGCCCGAGCACCACAGTTGACGATCCTCTGCTTTTCCTCTTCCCTAGCACTGGCAGCCGATCTCACCCGTTCCCTAGTTGAGATTTTGGAGGACTGTGACGAGGGTTTCCAGCAGCAAGGTTCACCAGTGGTGAATCAATGAGGGAGCATCTAAGATTTGGGTGAGTTTGTTGGATATGGTTGCTTGATTTCTAGGTTTGATATCTATGAGACTAAGCTGTTGCTGAGGGGTGATATCCGATCATGGTTCAAAAAAAAATTTAGGTGAGCTTATTTCTGTGATCTCTCTTTGAATTCCTATTGAGGATGATATGTTAATTACATAATTCCATTTGGGTTATTAGTTTACTTCTATATTAATTCAATTGGAGTATGTGATAGAATGATGAGATTTGATTTAGTGATTAATTTGAGAAAGTTAAGGAATTGTTCGATGGATTAAGGATGGATTAATTATCTAATTTGATTTGGATTGTTAGGTGGAATTAAATGAGAATACCTAACCGAATTAGGATTGAGTTTTGAGTTTAGCTAGTCGTTGCTTATAAGATTGGCTAAACTGTACATTAAATGATATACAGGACTTTAACGCGAGACGAGCATCTCGACGTCGGATTTGGATCGGATTGGACCCTTCTATTGGAGGCGGTACCTTGACTTATCTTTTTGATATGTCTTGTTGATATGTCTAATAGGTCATAGCTTTTAGTAATAATTATGTTTGTCATTGTTTCGGTATGTCACTTTTGGATACCTGTAACATGCTTGTTTGCTCACCTGACATGCATTTTATGCTAGTACCCACATGATTATATATATATGCTTAGAGAGGTAGTGACATACCATGCTTGTTATGTTCAGGACCTAGGTTTTTGATATCCTATCTGACCTGTGTACTTTAGATCTTCGTATTTGACCATCGATATTATGATACTCATTTTATGTATATGGATATGGTTATGCTGATCAGTTTATTGTCATGCTTAGTGTCATGCATCATGATTGCATGCTGCGTGATTGTCGGCTCCACTATGGTTGAGCACATCGCCAGTTACATGTACTGCACACACCACCACTCATGGGTTAGTGGTATATCAGACAGGTGTGTGGCGGTTCTGCTGTTTGGCTCCGTTGGTCTGAGGACTCAGCGTGGTAGCCGGCAGACAGTTCCGCTCTGTTTGGCTCCGCTGGCATTTAGTGTAGCAGCGTGGTAGCCGGCAGACGGTGGACTCTGTTGGCCTCGGTTGGTCGGGTGACTCGGCGTGGTAGGCCGCGAGATACCTCCCCGTCATCGTGTACCAGGAGATGAGAGCATTGAGCTCCCCCATTTATGATTTGGGGTCAGAGGACAGGAGTACTCCGACAGCATCCCGTTCACTCAGTCACTCATCAGGTACGGTGATGGTAGAGTGCACGGTTGTCACAGCCCTACCCACTCGGTCTCACCATTGTGTGTGAGATGACTGACTGGTGTCAGGGGTGACCAGGACGCATCATTGGCATCATACACATTTATGCATTTTCTGCTTGTGTTTGCTGCACTTATATGCTGCATTTGGATGGATGCATATGTTTGACATGCATACAGGATTTATGACACTTCCGGTCTGACGACCTGATTATTTTGATAGGTGGCCCTGGTGAGTACAGTACTCTTCAGCCTTTTCTATTATGCATTACCTTCTTTTGTTCAGGAGACTGTACTCCATAGTTATTACTATTTGTTATAGTTTACTATACATGTCAACTAGGTATCTGCTGAGTTGTTGAACTCACCCCCGTGGACACTATTCTTTTTCAGGTACTAGGTTATTTATGGAGACGCTTGGAGTATCCTGGCTGTCAGTCCCCACGTCACATCAGAAGATCTGTCTCTGCCTTTGTTTATTGTTATTTTTGGTATATGTATTTGTGTACTTAGCTTTGTGTTCCGGTTTTGTTTTCGGAGTGTTGTTTTGGTTGTGTTGTGTAAGCCTAGCCGGCTAACAGTGTTTTATTTGGTTTTGTATGGGCTTGTATTTTATGTTTATCCGCTGTATTGGTTTTGTTTCAGCCGTGTAGGCTGATGATATATATATAACTGCGTGGTTGTGTGTATTTTCCAGCCGCCTGTGGCTGATGTATATTATGCCTGTAGAAATGCTTCAGATTGTCACCCGTACAGGGGAGGTGCTGCCGAAATTTCTTCGGACAGGGACTCCTCTGGAGCGTGACACGTTGTCTTTGTGGGTTTTTGTTGTAGTGTTATTTCGGCTTCTACGAAGGTGGGCCTGTGATATGATTCTTATCAGGCCCACGACTGAAACCCATTTATTGTAATACGCACTAAGCTTGTAAGATAAATATATGAATGTGGGATTTTGCCTTAGAAAATAATTGGAAGTGAGTATTGTAACGACCCGGCCCACTTGGCCCATTTGGTGGCCCATTTGGCGACCGTCGGCCCTTATGTCGTCGGCTCATTTGGCGACCTCTAATGTCGTCGACCGACGACCCTTGGCCGTGAATACTTGGTTACCAGGATTCATAAACTCTAATACTTAAGCCTGGAGGTTTAGAGTTCGAATCCTGGGGGAGGCAAAAATCCACTGACCAGGGGTGGAAAGTCCTAATGAGTAACGGCACGGCCAAGGGTCGTCGGTCGATGACATTAGAGGTCGCCAAATGAGCCGACGACATAAGGGCCGACGGTCGACGACCCGAGGGTCGCCAAATGGGCCGCCAAATGGGCCAAGAGGGCCGGGTCGTTACATTTATGGAATTAGATAGGTTTGATTGGACCAATTTTAGATCCTATAGATTCCTGAAATTGCAAGAAGTCTAACGGTGCTCTCCATTACATATTTCGATTTCTCCAGATGTATTAAAATGTTATTGGAAGAATTAGCTAAAATGTGGTCCTGGTCTCCTAGAATTCATGCATGTGGTAGTATCGAAAGATAATGTAATTATTTGTGGTGTTATTTTTAAAAATTAACACCATAATAATTTATTTTTTTTATGAAAGGTAAATTATATATCATCAAGAAAAGGTGTACAACTATACATGTCCAGGGATAGCCAACTGGCTCTGATGAAGAATCAGATCCAGATAGATATCAGAGGTATGCACCCTAAGCAAGCTCATATACATGCAGTGTACTCTCACTGTACCATCCGCAGGGTGTAACCAAACACATCCAATGTCGTGCACTCTCACTGTACCGTCCTCCCACACAATCAATGTCATGTAGACTCACTATACAATCCTCAGCAGCTGACTGCAATGCCAACAATCCCATCAATGCCTCAGCCCCCAATGCCGTCATATCTGCACAATAACCCGGTACTCTGCAGTATTGTCCGCTAGCTGCCCGTTCCGACATCTATGTCCATGCTAAGTAGTCCGAGTAGCTATGCAATGTATGCCCAATGTACTCTCGACACCGGACGTGTGTCGCCCACTGCTCTATCCACTGAGATCAGCACATCCTCTCCCCCCCCCCAGCTACGACAATGCTCGGTCCAGCCCTGGTAGGATGAGCTGATGAGTCTGCCTGAGGTCAGCCCCATCTAACCAAGGCTGCCCTCTCGCCATAGATCGTTGCCCCACTTTTAGCAAGTGATCAGCTGTCAACGGATTTATCGTGTCTTTATCGCAAAATATTTGCTGCGGACTAGATATATCCTTATGGTGGATCTATTGTAAAATACCGGAAAAATAGGCGAATATTAATAAGGGAATTTTCCGAAATTTTTGGAGATTTTTTCGGGAATTTTTCAGAGCTCGTACGGACGAGTTGACGGGGATAAAAACGGGGTCCGGAAAAGCTTGTTTAGGCTACCCAGTTTTAATAAGGAAAAGTTTTATTTTTCTTTTCCTTTTTCATTTTCTTTTTTTTTTTATTTTCTTTAAATCCTTCGTTTCTTCCCCCTCCTAGCACCCGAGCCCGACGCCGCCTTCCTTTCATCTCCTTGCCCTAACCATCCGGCGGCGGTTACTCCTCGAGCGTACAACCCTAGCGCCGGCCACCGCGTGCTCTCGTCGAGCCCTAGGAGCCGACGTCCTTTTCGCACTCCTCACATCAGAGCCGAACTTCTCTCCTCTTCTTCCTCATCCCCTGCCCCTCACGACGACAGCATTCTCAGCCCTAGCCACCCGACGCCGACCACAGAAGCCGACGCCGACCCCAATCTCCGGTGCCCTAGCCTCTGCCCCGACTCCAGTGACGCTGATTCTTCTCTCCTCTGTCCAGCCGAAGCCTCATCTGCCGTAGCCCTTGCTGTGGAGTTTCCAGCGCCGCCGCTGCAACTCACAGAGCCTCCCTTCCTCTTCTCGCGGACACCTGGAGCCATCGAAAATCGAGCATCCGAACCCTAGGTTGGGTCCCTGAGCGCTGGCCGGAATTTCTCTTCTGGTGTCTCTGTTTGACAGTGCCGAAGACAAGGAGTTGTGCCCTAGTTTTGCTTTTCACAGTGGTTCTGTCTTCATTGTGATCTTCCCTAGCAGAATTGGGAAGGTAAGGGCCATACCTAGCTGTGGAATTAGGTTTGTGGCTAGATCTCAGTTCATGTTTTTCTTTGTTTCTAATCTAGGTCACGGATTGGTGAGGTTTGGTGTATTGTGGGGTGTTTTTGATTTTTGGCAGCAACCCCATCCCGCAGCGGTAAGGTAAGTATTTGGTTTATGGATTTAGTTGACACATTTTTGATACATGTTCTAGGTACGACTTGATACATAATTAATTTGGTTATAGGGTGATTTAGGTTTATAAGTTGTATAACTGTGTGATTGGGGTTCATGAAACTAACCCTAACTAGTCAGTGGATTAGAAATTAGTTTAGCTATTTGTTTATAATTAAATTAGCTAAACTGTGCGATTTAACACAGGACTTTGACGCGAGACGAGTATCTCGGAGTCAGATCGGACCTTTCTATTTTCGGAGGCGGGTACTTTGACTTATGTCTTTTGATATGCATAATAAAATGTTTAACATATAGCAATGATTGTGTTATCCTTTTGATTCGGTTGGTCACTACATGATCTGTTACATGTTGTTTGTTTATTTATTATGCACTGCATGCTATTATTTATCTGACCATACATGCTTTCGGTAGTGACCCAACCATATGACACATCATGTTCAGGACCTAGGGTTTATTTGATACCCTATCTGTTTGTGTACCTTTCGTCTAATACATTGACTTGTGGTACACCTTTTACTTATGTATGGATCTTGCTATGCTATTCATGAGATTGCCATACTTAGTATCATGCATCATGTTTGCATGCTGTGCGATTGTCGGCTCCACTATGGTTGAGCCCATCGCCAGTTACATGTACTGCACACACCACCACCACCCATGGATTAGTGGTATATCAGTGTGTGGGCGGTTCATTTGCTTGGCCGTTGGTCCGAGGACTCGCGTGGTAGCCGCATCGCCTGCTGCTGGCCTCGTTGGCATTTAGTGTAGCGCGTGGTAGCCAGATGGTGGACTCTTGCCCGTGGTCGGGAGACTCAACGTGGTAGCGGCAGAGATATCCTCCCGTCATTGTGTCGGGAGATGAGAGCATTGAGCTCCCCATTTATGATTTGGGGACAGAGGATGGAGTACTCCGACAGCATTTCGTCCACTATCAGGAGCAGTGATGTCCGAGTGCACGGTCACCATATGCATTTATTGCATTTTATTGTTGTGATTGCTGCACTTATATGCTGCATTTGTATGGATGCATTTGATTGACATGCATACAGGATTATGATTTCTTCGGTCTGACGACCTGTTACCTTTGTACCTTGATCCCGGTTAGTACAGTTATCTCCTGATTTCGTTCCAGTTGCATTTATTCCTTCTCGTATTCAGGAGACTGTACGCATGATTAGTGTTGTCTGTTATTTGTTTTATTATGCATATCAGTTGTACCTGCTGAGTGTTGGACTCACCCCGCCTCCATTGTTGATATTTTCAGGTTGAGGCTGTCCAGAGCAGTTCCAGTCGCTGGCCCCCCATCTGCACGTAGAGCCAGTTCTCTACTAGTTCATTATTTGTTTTTATTTGGCCTTTTTCTATATCAGACTTTGTTTTAGTATTGTCTTTGGATTTTTCCTATGGATATTGTATGGGTGATACTTTTGATGGATTTTGATATGATATTGGATTTCATTCTACTACGTGCCTGCTCGGACAGCAGAAGAGGTGAGTTCGTTGGATTTGAGCTTTACGAGTGTAGTGGAATAGGGTGGATTTCGAGTCAGTGTTATTAATTCCTATTATTAACTGCTTGATTAGCCAGAGGTGAATATCTTTATAAACTGCGTGGTGCTTTTTTAATTTGTGTTATTATTCCAGCCGCATGTGAGGTATATAGTGCATGTAGAAAAATTTCGATTGTCAAATCGTCTGGGAATGTCTTGAAATTTCTTGGATGAGACTCCTCAGGAAGTGACAATTAAGTATCGAGCAAGTATACGATACTTGCATGGTGTTCTGGTTTATCGATCTTGGTTTTCGATTATGGATACTTTGAATAACTGATATCGCTTATTGGTATCGCCAAAGTTTGGCGATATTTATTTGATTTCGTGTGTTGAATTTTCGGTTTATCGATACCAATTCATTGGTATCGGCGAAGGTGTGATACTGCGTTTGGTATTTTGGACATTTTATACTAGCCCTAGTTGCGAGACAGATTAGTCTGGGCAGTTATTTTGGGTTGCACGGATTTTTCCGTTTCGATTTTGTTATGGATTTCCGTTATTGATTTATATGGATTTCCAGTGTTGTTTTTCTCGTACGGAATTCCGAGGTCAATTTGGGGGCTGGACAGCGACGGAACATCTCCAGACAGCAATTAGGTATGGTGTCATTTTGGTAATTGTTTATACTTGTAGTAATATCCGTAATATAATTTAACGATATGAGGCGATCTACGCAGATTCATGGCGTGGTGCGGACGAGCACGCGAGGATCGCAGGATCTCGGATATACGAGATGCCTCACCGAGGTCGAGCCCCGCCGGGCTGATGCACTCGAGAATCTGCGAGTGCGGGCGGGCTTGAGACTCCTATGGCTCCCTTAGAGGTGCCTACCTCAGCTGCACCGACAGATCCACCCCTCCGTATTTCCTGTACCACCAGGGATACCATTAGCATATCCGACACCAGCGCCTATTGTGCAGACTCGGCACCACCGCCACTGACCCACCGTATCCAAGACCAAGCCCCTGTGCCTCAAAGACATACAAGGTACTCAAAGGACCTGACTAGGATACCCTACTCCACATTCGATATCATTGCTCATCAGTACATCCAAGCAGACCACTTATGTTCACCCCAAGCCACCGACAAAGATATGCTCCAGTTTACCCAAGCAGTGGAGTACCTCCTCCGGTTTATACACCGGTACCACTGTAATACCGCCCAAGGTGGTTACCGCTGGCTCGATGAACCGTCCCGACAAATGCCCGACATCTCACTGACTTTGCCGCGGCACGAGCCAGGATTCCAGTGTTGGCAGAGTCGATGAAGAGTCGATTCACACTCTTCCGAGGAGACAGGGATCCGAGTGTGGCCTTGTCTTGGATTGAGACTATGGAGCGGACTTTCTTTTATATTGCTTGCTCCGAGTGGGAGAAAGCAGAGCTGGCTGCTTTTCACTTACGGGATGCGACCGACACTTGGTGGCTTACCCAACGTTCTATCATCGGTGAGCAGAACATCACATGGGCCAGATTCAGAGAGGCTTTTGAGAGCCGTTTCTTTCCACGAGCTTATCAGATGGCTCGCCGGCAGGATTTCCTGGGACAGTGACTGAGTATAATGCAGAGTTTGACAGATTGGCCAGATTTTGTCCAGAGCTAGTTGCTGAGGACAGTTCACGTATGCAGCAGTTCGTTCAGGGGCTGGATGGACATTTGCAACTAAGACTTGTCGGTCTTGGTATCACATCTTATGCGGAGATGTTGGACAGAGCCCTCATTATTGAGTCAGCTCAGCAGAGAGTTTTTCCGGATAGGAAAAGGAAGCAGCCGAGTCAGACATCTGGACAGAGCCAGCAGCCTCAGACTACACCACAGCAGAGCAGGCGTAGTCGATCAGATCAGGGTACATCTGGGGTATCACGTAAACCTCAGAAATCAGGGCAGTCTTCTTCAGGACGTTTCCGGTCTTCCCAGCAGAACCGGAAACAACCCGCCAGCGACATTCGCTGTTTCAGATGTGGATCCAGAGATCATGTCACTTCAGCCTGTTCTCTGGGACAGTCAGTTTGCTTTCATTGCAAACTGCCTGGACACCAGAGTCGAGATTGTCCGCAGAAGACTCAGCATATGGCTTCCGGAGGGTCTGATCATGGAGGACAGTCCGGTCAGTCCGGAACTTATCGAGGAGGGCGACGAGCCCAACCTTTACATGGTCAACAGCAGAGTGCTTCACCTGCAGCAGCGGCATTTGGCATGCTTGGACAGGAGTACTCTAGTGCTTCCATAGCACCTCAGAGTTCTGTTCCGGGACTTTATTATCCGACGCAGGGGCAGTATCAGATGCAGCCTCAGCCTATAGGTCAGTACCAGACTCAGTTCCAGCCAGCTGCATAGTATCAGTCGCCGTCCTCTCAGTCTTCTCTGGCGCAGTATCCAGCACAGCCTCAGTGGCAGGCTTCTGTCCAGCCGCCTCCTCCTCCGCCAGAGACTGGACGTGTTCATGCGATGACCAGAGAGGATGCGCAGCGAGCCGACGGATCCGTTTTCCGCGGTATGATTTCTATTTATGCCTTATCTGCAGATATACTGATAGATACTGGTAGCTAGCATTCATTTATATCTTGCACTTTTATGCGGGAGGTTGGTAGATTACCCACTCTCAGACCCCAGCGATTGACCGTCTCCCTACCATCCGGTGATTCATTGGATGTCACCCAGGAGGTCCGAGGTTGCCCGTTAGATTTTGGCAACCTAATACTTACAGTGGATCTTTTAGTATTAGAAATGGTCGATTTTGATATTATTCTTGGCATGGACTGTTTGTCAGCATATCATGCCACGCTTGATTGCCACGAGGTGGTCACATTTGCCTCCGAACCAACCTCGTGGATTTCACCGCCATCGAGACGGCCTTATCGATCATTTCTTCTGATACAGCTCGGAGGTTCTTTGCACATGGTTTGTCGTGGTTTATGTTATCTTGATCGATCTCGAGGATAGCAGTGAGTTCGCAGACTCTCAAGCCTCGTAGTCCCGGAGTACCTGATGTATTTCCAAAGGAGCTGCCAGTTTGCCTCCCGTAAGGCGGTGGAGTTCGCTATTAAGTTAATTCCGAACCGCACCGACATCTAAAGCTCCATATCGTATGGCACCAAAAGAGTTGAACGAGTGAAGGTTCAACTCTGGAGCTTTTAGACCCTAGTGTTTCCCCATGGGGTTCTCCGGTATTATTTGTCAAGAAAAAGGACGGCACCATGAGGTTGTGTATTGACTACAGACAGCTGAATGCGGTGACCGTTAGAAATAAATATCCCTTACCACGGATCGAGGATTTGTTTGATCAGCTCAGAGGTATATCAGTGTATTCTAAGATTGATCTGCGATCCGGATATCATCACCGAGAGTCGAGACCGTATATTCGAAGAGCACTTTCCGTACTCGATACGGTCATTATGAGTTTTGGTAATGTCATTTGGGCTTACAATGCTCCAGATGTTTTATGGACTTGATGAACCGCATTTTTGGAGTATTTGGATCAATTTGTTATCGCTTTTCATTGATGACATATTGGTCTATTCTCATTCGAGGAGGAGCACGACAAGATCTTCGCACGCTTTGGAGATTCTTCACGACATCACCAGACGCAAGTTCAGCAAGTGTGCCCCTGGCTATCCTCCGGCTCGGACACGTGGTTTCTAGTAGAGGTATTTCAGTTGATCCTCGAAGATCGAGGTCGCCACCGGTTGGGAGCACCAAGTCGATCTGAGAGATCCGCATGATTTACTTGACATTACCGACGCGTTTTGTCGAGGGTTTCTCGCATATTGCTATGCCGCTTACAAGAAAGGCGTGAAGTTTACGTGGACCGAGGATTGCGAGACCAGCTTTCAGGAGCTGGAGATTAGTGTCGGCTCCAGTTTTGGTTTTACCTTCCGGAGAGGATGGATTTGTACTCTACACCGACGCTCTTTCGTGGTTTGGGCGCTGCTCGATGCAAGACGGCAGTAGTCTCTTATGCTTCTCGTCGGTTGAAGGAGCATGAGAAGAACTACCCACTGACTTGGAGTTAGTCGCCATCATTTTTGCTCAAGCTATGGCGACATCATTTATACGATCACATTTGAGATTCTCACCGATCATAGAAGTCTCAAATATATTTTCACCGTGAAGGAGCTTAATCTCCGACAGAGGAGATGGATGGAGTTCCTGAAGGACTACGATTGTACCATTAGCTACCACCCGTGGAAAAGCTAATGTGGTTGTCGATGCACAGTAGGAAGTCCAGAGCGACTTTGGCTTACACCGACTTCATCCATGCACTTGGTCTGAGGTTTTTCGAGTTAGAGCTTGAGGAGCAGGATCTGCAGCGGTATTCTCGTTACCATGGTTGCTCGATCGTGACTAAGATCCGAGAGGCTCGGGTGATCAAGATTGTCGCCATTGGCGATCGATAGCTTCCCGGCACGAAGTTTACACGAGACGAGGGGTGTTATATACTCCGAGGCGATTATGCGTACTCGCCTCATCCGGTCTTACAGAGCTACTCAGTGAGGCACACCGCTGATTTACGATCCATCCAAAGGGACCCGTATGTATCGAGACTTGAGACGCTCCACTGTGGAACGGTATGAAGAAAGACATCGCGGATTTCATAGCTAGATGTCTTGTCTGTCAGCAGGTGAAGGCTGAGCATCAGAGACCTGCAGGATTACTTCAGAAGATTCCTATTCCTGAGTGGAAGTGGGATCACATTACCATGGACTTTGTGGTAGGATTGTCGAGGACACGACGAGGCCATGACGCGATTTGGGTAATCGTTGATCGATTAACCAAATCTGCGCATTTCTTAGCGATTCGGAGGACTGATCCCCTGGATCGATTGGCAGATCTATATTGTCGGGAGATCATCAGACTACATGGTGTTCCGTTGAGTATCATTTCGGATAGAGATCCACGGTTTACGTCTCGTTTCTGGCAGAGTCTGCAGCAGGCCTTGGGCACACAGCTCCGACTTAGTACAGCTTTCCATCCACAGACAGATGGACAGTCAGAGCGGACTATTCAGACTCTTGAGGACTTGCTGAGATCATGTGTTATGGATTTTGGAGGTAGTTGAGGGGACCATCTGCCGTTAGTAGAGTTTGCTTACAACAACAGCTTTCATTCGGCTATTCAGATGGCACCGTTTGAGGCGTTGTATGGTAGACCTTGTCGGACACCCGTCCTCTGGGATGAGGTTGGAGAGGCCCAGTTGTTGGGACCTCAGAGAGTTCAGCAGATGCGAGTTGGTCCGCACTATCGACGGAGGATGTCAGAGGCGCAGGATCGCCAGAAGAGTTACGCTGATCGGAGACGCAGACCACTAGAGTTCTCTGTTGGTGACCATGTTTTTCAGCGAGTTTCACCCACGAAAGGGGTGAAGAGATTTGGCATCAGAGGTAAGCTAGCTCCGCGGTACATTGGTCCTTTCGAGATCTTGGAGAGGATCGGAGCAGTAGCTTACCGACTAGCACTACCACCGTCCCTATCAGGCGTCCACGATGTATTCCACGTATCTATGCTGCGGAGATACGTGCCCGACCCGACGCATGTGCTGGCAGATATTCCAATTCCAGTTCAGCCTGACATTATTTATGAGGAGATTCCGGTACGGATTTTGGACCGGAAAGAGCGTCAGTTACGGAACAAGACTATCCGGCTGGTTAAAGTCGGATGGCAGCATCATTCGGACGAGGAGGCTACTTGGGAGCTCGAGGATACTATCCGAGCTCGATATCCCCATCTTTTCACTTGAGGTATGTGATTTAATTTACCGTTCAACATTTATACTTTATATTTGTTGTTAGTACTTGCTGATGGTAGATAACGAAATTTGGGGACCAAATTTTTCTTAGTGGGGGAGAATGTAAAATACCGAAAAAATAGGCGAATATTAATAAGGGAATTTTCCGGAATTTTTGGAGATTTTTTCGGGAATTTTTCAGAGCTCGTACGGACGAGTTGACGGGGATAAAAACGGGGTCCGGAAAAGCCTGTTTAGGCTACCCAGTTTTAATAAGGAAAAGTTTTATTTTTCTTTTCCTTTTTCATTTTCTTTTTTTTTTTTATTTTCTTTAAATCCTTCGTTTCTTCCCCCTCCTAGCACCCGAGCCCGACGCCGCCTTCCTTTCATCTCCTTGCCCTAACCATCCGGCGGCGGTTACTCCTCGAGCATACAACCCTAGCGCCGGCCACCGCGTGCTCTCGCCGAGCCCTAGGAGCCGACGTCCTTTTCGCACTCCTCACATCAGAGCCGAACTTCTCTCCTCTTCTTCCTCATCCCCTGCCCCTCACGACGACAGCATTCTCAGCCCTAGCCACCCGACGCCGACCACAGAAGCCGACGCCGACCCCAATCTCCGGTGCCCTAGCCTCTGCCCCGACTCCAGTGACGCTGATTCTTCTCTCCTCTGTCCAGCCGAAGCCTCATCTGCCGTAGCCCTTGCTGTGGAGTTTCCAGCGCCGCCGCTGCAACTCACAGAGCCTCCTCCCTAGCCGCCGGCGACGCACCAAGCCACCCGATTATCTTCCTCTCTGCCCACTGACGCCAGCCGTTTGTCCTCAGCAAAGCACCGCCGCACCTCTGCACAGTGCGACGCCACTGCTTAGTGATTTCTGCCGTAGCCGAATTGGGAAGGTAAGGGCCATACCTAGCTGTGGAATTAGGTTTGTGGCTAGATCTCAGTTCATGTTTTTCTTTGCTTCTAATCTAGGTCACGGATTGGTGAGGTTTGGTGTATTGTGGGGTGTTTTTGATTTTTGGCAGCAACCCCATCCCGCAGCGGTAAGGTAAGTATTTGGTTTATGGATTTAGTTGACACATTTTTGATACATGTTCTAGGTACGACTTGATACATAATTAATTTGGTTATAGGGTGATTTAGGTTTATAAGTTGTATAACTGTGTGATTGGGGTTCATGAAACTAACCCTAACTAGTCAGTGGATTAGAAATTAGTTTAGCTATTTGTTTATAATTAAATTAGCTAAACTGTGCGATTTAACACAGGACTTTGACGCGAGACGAGTATCTCGGAGTTAGATCGGACCTTTCTATTTTCGGAGGCGGGTACTTTGACTTATGTCTTTTGATATGCATAATAAATTGTTTAACATATAGCAATGATTGTGTTATCCTTTTGATTCGGTTGGTCACTACATGATCTGTTACATGTTGTTTGTTTATTTATTATGCACTGCATGTTATTATTTATCTGACCATACATGCTTTCGGTAGTGACCCAACCATATGACACATCATGTTCAGGACCTAGGGTTTATTTGATACCCTATCTGTTTGTGTACCTTTCGTCTAATACATTGACTTGTGGTACACCTTTTACTTATGTATGGATCTTGCTATGCTATTCATGAGATTGTCATGCTTAGTATCATGCATCATGTTTGCATGTCAGGCGATTATCGGCTCCCACTATGGTTGAGCCCATCGCCGACATACATGTATCTGCACACACCACCACCACCCATGGATTAGTGGTATATCGTGTGTGGGCGGTTCACTGCTTGCTCCGTTGCTGGTCCGAGGACTCGCGTGGTAGCCGGCAGGCCCGATTCACTGCTTGGCCCGCTGGCATTTAGTGTAGCAACGTGGTAGCCGCAGATGGTGGACTGTTGGCTCCTGGTCGAGACCATGGTAGCACAGAGATATCCTCCCGTCATTGTGTACCGAGATGAGAGCATTGAGCTCCCCATTTATGATTTGGGGACAGAGGATGGAGTACTCCGACCGTCCACTCAGTCACTGTCAGGAGCAGTGATGTCCGAGTGCACGGTTACCATATGCATTTATTGCATTTTATTGTTGTGATTGCTGCACTTATATGCTGCATTTGTATGGATGCATTTGATTGACATGCATACAGGATTATGATTTCTTCGGTCTGACGACCTGTTACCTTTGTACCTTGATTCCGGTTAGTACAGTTATCTCCTGATTTCATTTCAGTTGCATTTATTTCTTTTCGTATTCAGGAGACTGTACGCATGATTAGGGTTGTCTGTTATTTGTTTTATTATGCATATCAGTTGTACCTGCTGAGTGTTGGACTCACCCCGCCTCCATTGTTGATATTTTCAGGTTGATGCTGTCCGGAGCGGCCCCCCATCTGCACGTAGAGCCAGTTCTCTACTAGTTCGTTATTTGTTTTTATTTGGCCTTTTTCTATATCAGACTTTGTTTTTAGTATTGTCTTTGGATTTTTCCTATGGATATTGTATGGGTGATACTTTTTGATGGATTTTTGATATGATATTGGATTTCATTCTACTACGTGCCTGCCTGGACAGCAGAAGAGGTGAGTTCGTTGGATTTGAGCTTTACGAGTGTAGTGGAATAGGGTGGATTTCGAGTCAGAGTCCTATTGTTATTAATTCCTATTATTAACTGCTTGGTTGTGACAGCCAGAGGCTGAATATCTTTATAAACTGCGTGGTGCTTTTTTTAATTTGTGTTATTATTCCAGCCGCATGTGGCTGAGGTATATAGTGCATGTAGAAAAATTTCAGATTGTCCGTCGTACAGGGGAGATGCTGCCGAAATTTCTTCGGACAGAGACTCCTCCGGGGCGTGACATCTATGAACCCTCTTGGACTTTTTGGCAAAGCCCCAACCATCAACGGATTTGGTGTTGTCCTTACCGTGAGCCGTTTGCTGCGGACTAGATAGATCATTATGGTGGATCTATTCACCCTCTTGGGCTTTTTGACAAAGCCCCAGTCATCAACGGATTTGGTGTCATTCTTACCGCGAGTTGTTTGTTGTGGACTAAATAGATCAATTATGGTGGATCTATTCACCATCCTCTCCCACTCTCCCAACTCACATCCTTTCACCATAGCTACTGTGTACAATTACAACATAGAGTCTCATGCCCTCATCATACACAGAATGAACCCTTCCCACACAAAATACAACTCACTCCTTCCCTTGTACAACCCATCATGCCCCCCTCCGAATGATCTCTCAAGCTCCCATATGCATTGACCTCACCACACAAAATAAAGCTGCCCTCCTCAAAATAAAGCTGCCCCTCCTCACTTAACTCGTACTGCTCCATGCTACTAGTGCTCCAATCCAGCTTCATGCCATGCGTGTAAACCCAAGTAGTAAGCCATGTGAAGCTTAATGCCTTGCATTCAATCCAAAAGCAGTTCTGTACATGAAACCAAAATTCATTCTGTACATTTTTTTTTTCTTTTTTTTTCTTTTTTTTCTTAATAAAATAAATCCCTCACATGCAAGACCTCTCTTCACAAAATACAACAGGGCACCTCAAGTGGGCCATCAAGGCGGTTGGTGCGGTATCTAGTCCTGGCGGGCGTCCAAAGTACGGTAGATATGGGTCTGAATCCTCCTGAAGACCTGGTCCGAGTCAAACGGCTCACTCTCGAATCTCAAGCGGCTACGGGCTTACCAGATGTAGTGTATCAGTGCAACTATAGCGACATGGCGTGCATGTATGAGTATCTCTATCCCTTGAAAATGTCGTGCATAGACCCATAGCATTTTTCTGTAAGTTGTCATCTCATGTGTCATGCATAATTGAAAGGAGAGAGAGGAAAAATGAGAGAGACAAAGAAAAGAAATGAAAGAGAAAAAAGTTAATCTGACAAAGAGGTATAACCAAAAGAAAATGTATCTTTTGGGCATTTTCAAAGTTTGGTCTTTGATCCATTCGGATCTTTCGGTGTGTCCTTTGAGCAAATCATAACCGAAAGGAAAGAGAGGAAAATGGAGAAAGAGAAAGATTAAAAAAAAGAAAGAGAAAACTTAATATATATAATCGAAAGAAGATGTATCTTTTGGGCATTTTAAAAGTTTGATATGTCTTTTGGTCCATTCGGATCTTTCGGTGTGTCCTTTGGGCAAATTCTCTCTTGCCTTCTCTCTACAATCTGCTTCTCTCTCAAACTACCAGCAGAGTTTAACTTATTTATCTGTCGATAATCATGTGATAGATTTGCAACATGAAGCAAGGATTGAATTAAGCCATGGACAATGTCTTCCCTTATAGGAGCCTTCTCGATACATGATTTACTTGTGGGTCTAACGATACTGGCGCTTTCAGAGAGGTTTTGTAGGATACTTTCGGTGCCTTTTGGCACCTGCTAATTCACACAGATTTATCCATATCATCAAAGGAAGCTTCGTCACCCGTTCCCAACGAGGAAGCAAATTTTAGACTCGGCACAAGTGATTGACAATTTTCTAGCTAAGTTGGCTAGCTCTATCCTCCCTTATCTCGTCCAAATTGAAGGTGAAATGCAAACCATATATAAAGCAAACTTCATCTTCTTATCTCAAAGCGGCACGAATCAATATGGTCCAAGTAAAACAACAACAATAGAATATGCAAATTAAAATCCTCTTATCCTCTAGCACATGTATAATCAATAAATCGAGAAAACACATTGCTAGTGCCACCCAATTACCTCAAAAATGGCGAAGCCAATATCGATCCAAGTGTGGAATCCCAATGGCAAGTACAGAGTCGTTAGTACCAAATCCATGCCCGGAACTCGGTGGATCCGCCTCTTGACTGACCAAGACTGCCGCGTTGAGGTAGTTATAACAGCATCTCTGATATTAATCTCTATATCTTGATCGACTCGACTTTGTCTTCGTAGATATGCACAGAAAAGAAAACCATACTATCGGTGGATGACATCGTCGCACTAATTGGAGATCGGTGCGATGGAGTAATTGGACAAGCAAGTACACTGTGTTGTCGCCTTATACAAGAATCCTTTAGCTGCTCTATTGATCTTGATAACCTTGTAATCTGTGGGACATGCAGTTAACGGAGGACTGGGGTGATGCGTTGTTTTCTGCTCTGAAGAGAGCCGGCGGAACTGCTTTTAGTAACATGGCTGTTGGCTACAATAATGTTGATGTCGGCGCCGCTAACAAGTATGGAATTGCTGTTGGGAACACTCCTGTAAGTTATGTCAGAACTGCTTTTATTTATTTTTGTTTAGTTAATTTATCTTTTGCTGGATGATCTTTTTCATGTTGTAGGGAGTTCTCACAGAGACAACGGCAGAATTGGCTGCCTCGCTTTCACTAGCAGCTGCCAGAAAAATAGTTGAAGCAGATCAGTTCATGAGAGCTGGCTTATATGATGGATGGCTTCCCCATTTGTATGCTCTTGTTAATACTTGTCCTGTTTCCGTGCTTCTCAATATTAGTTAACACACTGAAACATTCATCTTAACATGATGGCATGGTCAGTGCTTTGATGAAGTTTATAGAGTTAAATCTTACCATAAAATGATTCAGGGCTTTGATGAAGTTTGCGAAACCTTTCTTCTTGAACTGAAGTATGAATTTAACATGATCATATATTGCTTATGCTAGGTTCGTTGGAAACCTACTCAAAGGACAGACAGTGGGAGTGATTGGAGCTGGTCGTATCGGGTCTGCGTACGCTAGGATGATGGTAATTCTTTAGTGACTACTTTTACCCCATAACTTGTTGCTACATCTCATGCATGCACTTTAATTTATCCAGCTAACATTAGCATCAGAAGAGATTTCCCAAAGATGAATCTATTTAACGTTGCTTCTTAATTTCTTCCTTGGACAGATTGAGGGCTTCAAGATGAACCTGATATACTATGACCTGTATCAGTCGACAAGGCTAGAGAAGTTCGTGACAGGCATGCTGTCATCACCTTTTTTTCTCTTATTTAATAATTATTAAAATCCATTTGATTTGAAGTTAACTAGACTGTTCATTTCGGTGCATATTCAGCATATGGACAGTTCCTACAAGCAAATGGTGAACAACCTGTTACATGGAAAAGAGCTGCGACCATGGAGGATGTGCTCAGAGAGGCTGATGTAGTAAGAATTCATACATCGCATGCATTCTATGCCATGTTAGCAGAGCTGGTTATATTAGAGTGGAAATTAAATTGTATTGGATAGATTTAATAATTTGTTTATAGATGAATCATGTAGTGAATACCAAGGAGTTGGAACAAAGCCAACGAACGGTGATAGTGATATGATACTCTTTTGTGGTTTGGAAAGAAAGTTATTTTGCTAGCTAGATATATATACTTAAATATAAGTGGAACTAAGTCCATTCAATTTGTAGATAAGTCTTCATCCTGTGTTGGACAAAACTACATATCACCTTATAAACAAAGACACGTTGGCCATTATGAAAAAGGTGAACCTTGTGCTGTATTTTCTATAAATAGAGTCAAGAAGAATGGTATATAATTGTTGGCCTCCTGCAGGAAGCAGTACTGGTGAATGCAAGCCGAGGACCAGTTATCGATGAAGCTGCTTTGGTTGAACATCTGAAGGCAAATCCTATGTTCCGTGTAGGTCTCGATGTTTTTGAGGTAATTATGCGAGGATCAGTTCAACACTTATGATTGGCGACACTGTCGAGTAAATTGAAAATCTGTTTTGCTCTTCTGCACAGGATGAGCCAAAGATGAAACCTGGTCTTGCTGAACAGAAAAATGCAGTTGTTGTGCCACATATTGCCTCTGCATCTAAGGTGACAGACAACACACAGATTGATGCTTAATTCGGCCAACTTTGAGCAACCTAACTTATTTTGTTTCCTTGAAATTCTTGATATAGTGGACGCGTGAAGGAATGGCCACTCTTGCTGCTTTAAATGTTCTTGTAAGTTCACTGTGTCACTTGATTGTTTATTTATGACAAGGAAATTAGAAATTATATATAATCCTTCTTAGAGACTTCTCTAGGAAAATTCTCCTTAATCCTGCTATATTATATTTATTGCATGCAGGGAAAGATTAAAGGGTATCCAGTTTGGGGGGATCCAAATCGTGTTGATAAATTCTTGGATGAGAAATCTCTAGTTCCTGCAGCATGTCCAAGCATTGTTAATGCTAAACAGCTTGGTATTATTCCGACTTTTATCTTAATTTATTTTCAACTCTCTTCTTGTGGAACACTTTCATTAATTTGGCAAATAATTTATTTTGTAGACCTGCCAGTTTCAAAACTGTGATGCAATACAAGATAAACACAGCAGATGAAAGGCTTTTTTATTATTTAGACACAAGGGGATATATATCTAGCCACGATGTATATGGCTGCCACACAGTTCTTATTATTTATCAGATATGCTTTCCCGTGCAAGGATGAGCAAACCGCCCCAAATCTTGCTCCAATTTAGCTAAAGAAATTCCATTGAATTGGATTTTAGGTTCTTTAGAATAACATTGACGTTCAGTGACATGTTTCAATTCTATACATAAAATTTGATAATTCCCATCCAAATCAAACTCAATATAGATATTAAAAGTACACATTGAAGTTTGAATACACACATTAAACAATTTATTAAAAATCTCTAAAGAATTGAATGTTTTGAAGAACAAGTTTTATTCAAATATATCAAACTCAGTTATAATTTAATTTTGAAATGAAAACATGTAAACGAAATAACAAATTCATTAAAATGGGAATATAAAGTCTTAGACAACAATAGCTTTGATTTCTATGAACATTTTGGAGTATAAGGTGTTAGTATGGAAACATATGCACCAAGATATTCTTAAAAATTTGTGGATAATTATTTAATAAAGGTAAGTATTTATCGTTAAATATCTATTTTTCTGTATATATATGATTAATGATAAAGTTCCATGGATTAATAGGTATATTAATTTGAAAACAGTCCTTAATCGAATAGATATTTAGAGGGGAACATGAATATCTAGATCAAGACTGAGTACTAGGTCTAGATAGATCGATGGATGGATATCTAAGTTGTACTTGGGATCCCTTGAGTTTAGAGTTACACTGGACATGACCCACTTAAGAGGAAACTACATATTAAACATCATTGGTTGTTCCTCTAATGAACAAGTGTAACTGATCTTTTGACTTGATATATTCATTTATTCTATGTGTGGAGTTATATACTTTGACACAGTTAAAGGTAGTCTTTAATCGAATTATGATTAATATAGTAGTTGGGTGTATGACAAAATATAGAGAGAATAATGTTAAGTCAATAGAAGATTCTCGCTCTCTTGAATTAGGAGTTAGCATCTTGGTCGCTTGATAGATATATTAGTGGCTCGAAACTCATGACCAGGAAAATATGATTTATCATTAAAGAAGAGTCTATTATACGTTGAAAATCAAGTATAATAATTAATTTGATGATGATGCATAGTGTACCGAATTAATTGAGATATAGGCTAGATGAAAAAATTGAATTACACAGATCTTGTCTGAGAGTTTACGAGATGAAGCACTGGGCGACAATGGGTGACGACGAATAATGATTTTGATACTGATGGACAAGAGAGGATCCGAGAAAACCACAGCGGACCTCACTAACGCTCGAATACAAGACAATCGATCCGAGAAAACCAAAGCAGATCTATGAGTAATACCTCGCAAACAGGAACTCCGGCGAGGTGGCTCCGGGGATCAACAAAACTCTGCAATCCGATGGATGAGGTGATCTCGTCTTCCTGTACATGATGAGACCAACCGACAAAGCGTTAGTGACCTAAGACCAAGATGGGAATCCCTGATTAGGCCCTCCGACGCTCAAGTTAGTCTCCGGCGAGAAGAAGAAGAAGCAAGTATGAAAATTAGGGTTTAATCTGGATGCAATGCGTATGTTTGCGTACCTTGCCAGTGGAAAGGATTCCCCTTTTTATTCCACCTCATCTAACCTCCATAGTCATGAGGTGGACCCCGGTTTGTTAGAGTTTGTTAAGAGATGACGTAAGCTAGAACTGCAATAATAGTTTAAGGAATCTTTTTCTTACCCCAGATATACCTTCTTTATCATTTAGCATACCTGTGGAGATTTCTAGAAAATATTTGCTGCCAAATTGATTAAGTTATCATATGATTGTATATTGTTATGGTTCACCTGTTACATATACCTGGTTAGTCATATAAACTTATTTTACATATATGAGGAATATCTTCTATCCGTGGTAGTCTCGGTCGGCGTTCTGTACTAGATCGGTTATTTATGTCCGCATAGAACTTCATTAAAATCCTGTAAGGTTGAAGACCTTTATGTTTGATCTATTTTCCATACTCGACCTGTCTATTGAACTTGGCTGGTCATACCTTGTCGACCAAGATTGATCAGTCGGACGTATAAAGGCACCATTGCCCTTCAACCCTTCCTTCGGTTGGCCGTATGCCATTAAATGCCTCTGTACTCGATTGGTGTTATTAAGCTCGACCGGTCCTACCTTATCGACCGAGACTAATCGGTCGAGTGTATATAGGCCTTCAAGATAGTGTAAATGCTAAGTGCTTCTACTTTCGATCGGTCTCTTACACTCGACCGATCTTTGCCTATCGAACTCACATGTTCAGATGATCTATCGAGAGCGACCGACCCTACATCATTGACCAAGATAACCCAGTCGGGCTTATAGAGGCACTATTACCCAATAACCCTTCCTTCAGTCGGTCGTATGCTAAGGATCTTGTGAGACTATATGCCTCTGCATTCAGCCGGTCTATGAAAACCCGGCTAGCCCTTGCCTACTGAACCGATAGGCTAAATCGATTTGTCGCACTCGCTTGACCTTTCTCTATTGTGCACAAGGCTAAGAACTTTCACACTCGGCCGACTCTTTATGTTTGGTCGGTTATTTATGCCCGGTCGAGTATTCGTGCTCGATCGGTCTGTGCTTACCAAACTCATATACTCGGGTGACCTTGTCACGCTCCGGTCTGCCTAAGGTTAAACTTTCTTTATACCGGATCGATCCTTTATATCCGACCGACCGAACATACTCGATCGGTCTTCTCGGCCGGTTCTACATGCTCGGTCGGTCCTACCTGCTCGATCGGTCTACCACGTCTGATCTGTCTTTGTCTGCCATGCGTGTAGCGACCCCCCCTTTGCCGGGTCTGATGTTACGTCCTAGATAGTCTCTGCCAGAAGAAATTTCGGCAACATCTCCCCTGTACGGGTGATAATCTGAAACTTTCTACAATGCCCTTAGGGTCACATATACCTCGGCCAACATGACCGAAACAATAACAAAAAAAAAAAAATAAGGCAACACCCACGCAGTTTAATAGTAAAACTAAACTAATGCAACGATAAGAAAAATCCTTTCAAATATCCTACTCAACTACATCCATAAAGCACAAAACTTATATCCTACTCAATTACACCCATAAAACTCAAATCGCAACGCAATAAAATCAACTCACCTCTTCTGTCGTCCAGGCATGCATGTAGTCAAATATATCCAATAAAACTCATCGACAATAAAGATAATACAATATCCATAAAGCAAAACCAGCATAAGTCCAATACATAAACAACTATATAGTAAGAAAAGAACAATGAAAAGGTCCATATAAAAATCCTCGAAATCTAGAGGGGGACTAGCGATTGGAAATCCTCCGGACAGCCTCAACCTGAAAATAGTATATCAACGAGGTGAGTCAACTCCTCAGCGGGTAACTACTGACATGCATAATAAGAAATATAACAAATAGTACTAATCATGCATACAGTCTCCTGATATAAGAAGGATAAATGCAACTGAAATAAATAGGAGAACAACTGTACTTACTAGGACCTGGTGTATGGATAATAAACCGAGAGGTATCGAAATCCTGTATGCATGTCAAACATATGCATCCACTCAATATGCAGTAAATAAATACAGCAAATACAAGCAATAAATGCATCAATGCCTATGATTCCAATGACATGTCCTGGTCACCCCTACTGCCAGTCAGCCATCTCACACACGATGGTAAGACCGAGTGGGTAGGGCTGTGACAACCGTGCACTCTGCCATCACTACTCATGATGAGTGATAAAGTGGACGGGATGCTGTCAGAGTACACCTATCCTCCTACCCCAAATCATAAGTGGGGGAGGTTAATGCTCTCATCTCCCTGAGCCAGTCCAGAGGAGGGATCCCTGACATGCTACTACGCTACGTCACGCTACCCATGAGTGGACCAACGGAGTACTAACAGAGCACCTACTGCAACACACCCTGCCTGAATAAAAACCACTAGCCCATGAGTGATTGTGTGCGCGGATCCATGTAACTAGCGATGTGCTCAACAATAATGGAGTCGACTATCGCACAGCATGCAATCATGCGAGATGGTGCATGTCACTAAACATGAAAATAGCTTGAACCTATCCATCTCTACATAATGTGTACCATAGGACAAATGGACCAAATCAATGGTCTAGGTGCACAAGTCAGATAAGGTATAAAAACCTAGGTCTTGAACATAATAAGGCATGGTTATGTCACTACCTCTATAAGCATATAAAATTAGGTGGGTACTAACATGGAATGCATAACAAGTAAGCAAAATAAGCATGTAACAGGTATCCGGTAGTGACAAACCGATGCAGATAAGAAACATAATTATTACTACTTGATAAAAACTACTATGTGTATCAAACGACATATCTAAAAATAGATAAGTCTAGGTACCCGCCTCCAATAGAAAGGTCCAATCCAGTCCAAATTCGACGTCGAGATGCTCGTCTCGCATCAAAGTCCTGTGCCACCAATATATATACATTTTTATTTAGCTACAACTCAAATGAATAGCTAAATAAAATCCTTAAGAATAATTTAGGGAAAAACCATAAACCTCAACCTAACTAAATTAAATCTAACGGTTAATTAGGGTTAGTTACCTAATCCCCAATCAAACCATTAGATTAATAATCCAAACCTAAATCAATTATACTAATCATGAAGTCTACCTCATACCTAATTCAAATCTATCATCACAATATTCCAATCAACATAGAATCTACAACAAGGATACAATTCTCTACTCCTTACCTCATTGCTCTAAAGCTTCTATCGATAGCACAATTAGAGGTTGTTTTGTTGTTGCTAGCAACAAGATAAGTTGCTGGATCAAAGAAACCGCAGCAAGCCCTACTGGAATTCTTCCCCACTGTCGGATTAAGATGAGGACATCACAAATCAACAATACCTAATTACAGAATACAATGTCTTACCTCCAAGATCACACTTAGGGCACCGAGTCAGGAATTAGGGCATGGTGTAGAGGTGGTTGGCGCTGTTCTCGTGCGACGGCGATGCTTTCCAGAGGAAGAGGGGAAGATCGGACGACTGTGGTCCTAATTTAGGGCGCGGATAGCAACAGAAACTTGACCACATTGAGGAAGAAGAAGCAAAGACCTCGGCATCGGTTGCTCGCGTGGACGGACGGCGACGACGGAGTGGCGACGGCAAAGGGGAGATCTAAGGCAGTGGATCAATTGGTCGAATCAGTCCTCACCGCGACGGCTAGGGCAGAGGAGAAGTGGCATCCCACACACGCGAGTGAGAAGAAGGCCCGCGCCGACGGTGAAGGGGAGAATATGATCGGGCGGTTCAGGAAGAAAGAGGAGAGAAAGGGTTGACGTCGGGGGAAGTTTAGGGTATGGGTAAGGAAGAGGGAAGAGGTTGAGAAATGGGAGCAGGTGCCGTCGGTGGAGAAGAGGAAGTGACGCGAGGGAGAAGAAATCGTTCGGCGCGAGGAGGTTAGGGCACGACGTCACGACGGGGGGAGAAAGAAAAGAAAATAAAAAGAAAAAGGAAAATCAACTTTTCCTCGTTTAAATGTGGTAGCCTAAACAGGCTTTCCCGAGGCGCAATATTTTTCCCCGTAAACTCGTCATACGAGCTCTGAAAAATTTCCAAAAAATGTCTAAAAATTTCATAAAATTCCCTTATGATTATTCACCCTTTTTTGGTATTTTACATTCTCTCCCACTAATAAAAAATTTGGTCCCCAAATTTTCGTTATCTACCATCAGCAAGTACTAACATCAGATAAAGAATATAAATGTTGAACGATAAATTAACCCACATACCTCAAGTGAAAAGGTGGGGGTATCGAGCTCGGATCGTATCCTCGAGCTCCTAGGTAGCCTCCTCGTCCGAATGATGCTGCCATCCGACTTTAACCAACCGGATAGTCTTGTTCCACAACTAACACTCTTTCCGATCCAGGATCCGTATTGGAACCTCCTCGTGGGTAACGTCAGGCTGAAGGGGAACTGGTATATTAGATAGCACATGAGCTGGGTCAGCTACGTATCTCCTCTACATAGATACATGAAATACGTCGTGCACGCCTGCCAGGGATGGTGGTAGTGCCAGACGATAAGCTACTGCTCCAATCCTTTCCAAGATCTGGAAAGGTCCAATATATCACAGAGCTAGCTTACCTCGGAGGCCAAATCTCTTCACCCCTTTCGTGGGTGAAACTCTCAGAAATACATGGTCACCTGTAGAGAACTCCAAGGGTCTCCGTCTCTGATCAGCATAACTCTTCTAGCAGTCCTGCGCCTCTGACATCCTCCGTTTGATAGTATGAACCAATTCTGCCTCCTGCTGAGCTCTATGAGGCCTTAGCAACTGGGCCTCCCCAACCTCATCCCGGAGGGTGGGTGTCCGACAAGGCCTACCATACAACGCTTCAAATGGTGTCATCTGGATAGCCGAATGAAAGTTGTTGTTGTAGGTGAACTCTACCAATGGAAAATGGTCCTCTTAACTGCCTTCGAAATCCAATACACAAGACCTCAGCAAGTCCTCTAGAGTCTGAATGGTCCGCTCTGACTGTCCATCTATCTGAGATGGAAAGCTGTACTGAAACAGAGCCGAGTGCCCAATGTCTGTTGCAGACTCTGCCAGAACCGAGACGTAAACCGAGGGTCTCTATCCTAAGTAATACTCAAAGGAACTCCATGTAATCTAATGATCACTCGACAATACAGATCTACCAATCGATCCAAGGAATCAGTCTTCCGGATTGCTAAGAAGTGGGCCTATTTGGTTAATCGATCAACGATTACCCAAATCGCGTCATGACCTCGTCGTGTCCTAGGCAAGCCCACCGCAAAGTCCATGGTAATGTGTTCCCATTTCCACTCAGGAATAGGAATCCGTTGAAGTAATACGGCAGGTCTTTGGTGCTCCGCCTTCACTTGCTGGCAGACAAGACATCTAGCTATAAATTACGCGATGTCTTTCTTCATGCCGTTCCACCAGTAGGAACGCCTCAAATCTTGATACATACGGGTTCCTCCTGGGTGGATCGCAAATTGAGAGCGATGAGCCTCCTGAAGTAGCTCCTGTAAGATCGGATGAGACTGAGGTACGCATAATCTACCTCGGAAATATATAATACTCTCCTCATCTCATGTGAACTCGGTCTACTACCCGGAAGCTATCTGGCTGCCAATGAACTGAAAATGCTGATCACCGACCTGGGCCTCTCGGATCCTCGTCCTGATCGACGACTGAGCAACTATGGTAACCAGAATACCCTGCTCTGTTTGTCCCTACTCCTGAAGGCCCAACTCGGAGAAGCCCTGAATCAAGTCCATGACTGAAGCTCGGTGGCAAGCCAAAGTCCCTCTAGACTCCTAATGAGTGCATCGGCAACCACATTAGCTTTCCCTGGGTGATAGCTAATGGTACAGTCATAATCCTTCAGGAACTCCATCCATCTCCTCTATCGGAGATTGAGTTCCTTCTGGGTGAAAATATATTTGAGACTCTTATGATCCGTAAGAATCTCAAAGGTAATGTCGTACAGATGATGCCGCCAAATCTTCAAAGCAAAGATGATGGTGGCTAGCTCCAAATCATGTACTAGGTAGTTCTTCTCATGCTCCTTCAATTGAAGAGAAGCATAGGAGACTACCCTGCCATGCTGCATCAGGACAGTGCCCAAACCCTGAAGAGATGTGTCGGTGTAGAGCACGAATCCGTCCTCTCCGGAGGGTAAAACCAAAACTGGAGCTGACACTAATCTCTGCTTCAGCTCCTGGAAGTTGGTCTTGCAACCTTCTATCCAAATGAACTTCACGCCTTCCTAGTCAGGCGTGTCAGCGACATAGCAATCCGGGAAAAACCCTCGACGAACCGTCTGTAATATCCAACCAGTCCCAGAAAACTACGGATCTCCTGAACTGATTTCGGCTGCTCCCAGCTGGTGACAGCCTCGATCTTCTGAGAGTATATGGAAATACCTCTGCTAGAAACCATGTGCCCCAGAAAATTGACTGAAGATAGCCAGAATGCACACTTGCTGAACTTCGCATATAGCTAATGTCGTCGAAGAGTCTCCAAGACTATGTGAAGATGTTGTGTATGTTCCTCCTCGGAACGCAAGTAGACCAATAAGTTATCGATGAAAACAATAACAAACCGATCAAGATACTCCAGAATCCATAAATACCGCTGGAGCATTGGTAAGCCCAAATGGCATTACCAAAAACTCATAATGGTCGTATCTGGTACAGAATGTTGTCTTCTGAATATCAGATTCTTTGACTATCAGCTGATGATATCTGAACCGTAGATCAATCTTAAAATATACTGAGATACCTCTGAGCTGATCAAACAAATCCTCAATCCGTGGTAAGAGGTACTTATTTCTGATGGTCACTGCATTCAGCTGTCTGTAATCGATGCACAACCTCAGAGTACCATTCTTTTTTCTTGACAAATAATACCGGAGAACCCCACGGAGAAGCACTATAACGTATAAATCCCCTGTCTAAAAGCTCCTGGAGTTGAACATTCAGTTCGTTCAACTCTTTTGATGTCATACGATAAGGAGCTTTCGATATCGGCACAGTTCCCAGAATCAAATCAATAGCAAACTTCACTTGCCTTCTGGGAGGTAAACCTGGTAGCTCCTCTAGAAATATATCCGGATACTCTCGGACTATTGGAACATTGAAGAGTTGAGAACTACTGTCGTCTTCAGTATGAATCAAAGATAACAGAAAACCATGACAACCATGTGACAGCAGCTTCTGAGCCTGAATCGCCGAAATAGTCGATATGTCATCGTCTCTGATGCCAATGAAATCCCATGAGGATTGGTTCGGAGGTCGGAATGTGACCACCCTTGTTTGGCAATCAATAGTGGCATGATATGCTGACAAACAATCCATGCCAAGAATAATATCAAAGTTGACCATTTCCAGTACTAAAAGATGTACAGTAAGTATCATGTTGTCAAAGTCTAACAGGCAACCTCTGACCTCCTGGGTGATGTCCAAAGCATCACCAAATGGTAGAGAGACGGTCAGTTGTTGCAGTCTAATAGTGGGTAATCTACCAATCTCCCTCATAAAGGTACGGGATATAAAAGAATGCGAGCTACCGTATCTATCAGCATATCAGCAGATAATGCATAAAGTAAAACCATATTGCGGAAAACGGATCCGTCGACCCGCTGCGCATCCTCTCTGGTGACCGTATGAATATGTCCAGTCTCTGGCGGAGGTGGCGGTGGTAGCGTTGCCAGCGGCTGCTACATCTGGGCAAGAGCTTGCCACTGAGGCAGTGCTGGAGACTGTGCCAGAGGTGGATGTAAGGGCTGCGACTGATACTGTACTGGTAGCTGGGACTGCGTCTGGTACTGAACCAGTGGCTGGGGCTGCAGATACTGGACTAAGGGCTGAGGCTACAGCTGATATTGGGGTCCCACGACAGAACTCTGTGGTACTATGAGGGCACTAGGGTGCTCCTGTCCATACATGCCATAAGCAGCTGCTGCAAGGGGGGCGGACATCTGCTAACGATGCGAAGATTGGGCTCTCTGCCCTCCTCGCCGAGTCCCTGACTGACTGTGCTATCCTCCATGAGCAGTAACTCTGGAGGCAATATGCTGAGCCTTCAGCGGACAATCTCGGATCTGGTGCCCAGGCAGTTTGCAATAATAGCAAACTGACTGTCCCAGAGAGCAGGCTGAGGTGATGTGGTCTCTGGACCCACATCAGAAATAGTGAATGTCGCTGGCGTTTTGTTTTCAGTTCTGCTGAGAAGACCGGAAACGTCCTGAGGAAGATTGTCCTGACTTCTGAGGCTGACCCGATGCCCTAGAAGTACCCTGACCTGGCTGACTGCGACTACTCTGCTGTTATGTAGCCTATGTCGGCTGGATCTGTCCTGATGTCCGATCAGTCTGCTTCCTTTTCTTGTCTGAATACGCTCTCTGGTGAGTTGATTCTATCATCAGGGCTTTGTCAAGTGTCTCTATGTAAGACGAGTTCCCAAAACTGGCAAGCTTTACTTGTAGATGTCCATCCAGTCCCTGAATAAACTGCTGTATACGGGAACTATTCTCAGCAACTAGTTCTGGACAAAATTTGGCCAACCGATTAAACTCGGCATTGTACTCTATCACCGAGCGGTTGTTCTATCGCAGACTCAGAAAATCCTGTCGGCGAGTCATCTGATATGCCCGTGGGAAGTAGCGGCTCTCAAAAGCCTCTCTGAATCTGGCCCCTCGCCTATGATGGAACGCTGCGTAACCCACCAGGTGTAGGCCTCATCCCGTAAATGGAAAGCAGCAGCTCTGCTTTCTCCCACTCGGAGCAAGCCATGTAGAAGAAGGTTCGGTCGATAGTCTCAATCCAGGACTAGGCCACACTCGGATCAGTCTCCCCGTAGAATAATGTGAATCGACTCTTCATTGACTCTGCCAATACTGGGTTCCGGGCTCGTGTCGCGACAATATCTGTGAGGTGGGTAGGGATCGTCACGGGAACTTGCGGAATCCCGGAGCTGGTTCTATAAGTGGTACCGCTGAATAGACCGGGGGAGGTACTCTCGGTGCTGCTGCATAAACTGGGGCATATACCACTGGTGGTACTGCAGGGTCGATATGAGTGGCCGCGGCTAGAGGCACGGTAGGTGGTGGTATCGGAAATGGAGCAACCGGTACCGCTAGTGCGGGTGCTGGGTACACTGTAGGCATTGGGGCACGGGTGCCGCTGGTGCCGGGTACACGGTATGTCCAGGTTGTTGGTGCGGTTAGCATTAACGGTCTAACTCAAGTTTTGATGAATGACAAAATAGGTTAAGTTAGTTTTGTTGTTATCTAACACTCTGACCGAGTGTGCAGGAGAAGTCCAGACAGGTCGACGGGCTGACCTGATGTCTGGCACGAAACCCAGCTAGGTCGACGGGCCAACTGGATAGCTGGCATGAAGTCCAGCAAGGTCGACGGGCTAACCGGATAGCTGACGCGAAATCCAGACGGGTCGAAAGGCTCACTGGACGTCTGGAAAGTAAGTGGAGGTAAGTCACTGGAGGGGAGTGACTATGACGATGCGTTCCTGGGAAGGGAACTTAGGCGCCGACCCGACTTAGAACCATTTCGGAACTCTAAGTCGAGATCTTGACTAGATTCTGGTCTCGGTGAGATGGAATCTAATTAATATTGTGTTCTGTTCTAACTCTGTTTTGCAGGAGACTAACATTTTTGTGCAGGGCTAGAACCGATCGGGATCGGTCGACCGAAAGTTTGGATCGGTCGACCAAACCCCCAAGTAGCAGCTGATCAGAGCTCCAGTGGATGAACCAGGTTCAACTAGGGGATCGGTCGACCGAGCATGGTTATCGGTCTACTGAACCGAGGATGAGCGTCGACTGGATCAGGCCAGGTGGACTGGGTCAGAGCAGCTGATCGGTCGACCGAACGTGGCTATCGGTTGATCGAACCAGGGATAGAAGTTGGCCAGATCGAAGCGGAGTGAGCGGATCGGATGTGGTGGAAGTCATCTGATCGGTCGATCGAACCGGGGATCAGTCGACTGATCCGCTTTGGGTCAACACAGATCCCGATCTTCAAGGATATGGATCAGTATTGCAGAGGTTATAAAAGGAGCCTCGAGGTGCAGCTTCAAAATACAACTTGAGCAGATCAATCGGTGCTCTTGTACGTTGCTAACACTTCAACTACGCTTTGTCATTCCAACGAACCAAAGCTTCAAAAGTTCAGTGTTTCCTTTTCGTTGGTATACTTTACTATTTTCTAATTGTACTTCATCTTTGTAATCATTTACGAATTGATAATGATTGCCCATCGGAAGCACCCTTGTGTGCGAGCCTTGGAGTAGGAGTCGCCAAAGGCTCTGAACCAAGTAAAAATCTTGGTGTCCTTTTTCTTGTGTCATTTATTCTTTTTCCACTGCGTACTTTTTCGAAATTTCTAAATTGGTATTCACCCCCCCTCTAGCGAAACTCTACGATCCAACAAGTGGTATCAGAGCAAGTATCGCTATGATTTGGTGCAACCACCAATCAAACAAGGGGGAGAAATTTTTTTCCCAATTTTTTCTATTTTTTAGTTTTTCGCATAATTCCAAACTGGTACTATTACCTTTTTGGAAATATTTTCTCGTTGCAGTTAATCTAAATTGGTGCAACATCAATTTAGTTCTTTCTATTACATCTATTTGTTCCCGCACTACTAATCCAAGACCAAGTCTTGGGACCTTGCTTGTCTACGTGCTTTCTTGTGTGCAGGATGTCTCAGATTGAAAGCTTCAGCACGGTACGTCCTCCCCTATTCAACGGGGACGATTTTATGTACTGGAAGAAAAGAATGGAAGTCTACTTGAAGACGAACTTCGATCAATGGCTCAGCATCACAAAAGCCTACAGAGCACCAGTTGACAACTCCGGAAGTCCACTTGATCCGGAACAGTGGACTCCGGACATGAAGAAGAAAGCATCAACGGAGAACAAGGCAATCAACACGCTACAATGCGGACTGATAAGGGAAGAGCTGAACCGGGTAGGACAGCACCAGAAAATGAAAGAACTTTGGGACAAGTTGATCGAGTTGCACGAAGGAACTAACGACGCTAATGTAATGAAACAAGATTTGTTATTAAATAGAATGTTTAATATAAAAATGCAGGAAGGAGAAACGGCGAGTCAGTTGCACGCGAGGATCAAGGATATCCTCAACGGACTCCACGCGATAGGCCACCAGATGGAAAACAGAGATATAATAAGGTACGTGTTAAACGCTTTTCCGCGTAACACTTTGTGGGCATCTATCGTGGATGCCTACAAAATCTCTAAAAATTTATCGAAATTAAAATTAGACGAATTATCTTACGAATTAGAATTACACAAGCAAACTAACGCCAGGACCAAAAAAGGTATTGCTTTGTTTGCAGGTTCCTCCAAAGAAAAGAAGAACAAGTCTGAACCTGAAGAAGATTCTGACCAGGATTCTGAAGACGAAGAGTACCTGGTGAACCTGGTAAGAAAAATGTTCACCAGGAGGAAGAAGAGTTTCAGCAAGAAGGACCTGCAGAAGATCAACTCTCCAACTGAACCAAGGAATGTGACGTGCTTCGGGTGCAACAAGAAGGGTCACTACAAGAACGAGTGCTCGAGATTGAAGAACGACAAACCGAAGATGACAAAAAAGAAGGCCCTCAAAGCGACGTGGGATGACTCTTCCTCGGATGAGTCAGAGGCCGAAGATCAGAAGCACCAGAGTCACCTCGCGCTGATGGCCCGTGAAGCAGAGTCGGAGGACGAATCGAAAGACGGGTCCGAACCCAAATCGAGCCACGAGTCCATTCTCGTTTCCGAAGGTCCCGAAGAGGTATACCTAAATTTAAATAGAAAGTTCTTTAAAATTATTTCTTATTTAAATAGGAATTTAGTTAAATTAGAAGATGAAAACAAATTACTCCTTGAGGAGAACCAAAAGCTCAAGGAACAAATTACAAAAAATAATCCAACTCAAGATCTAACACTTGAGGAGGAGAATTTATCACTAAAAATAGAAATTAATAAATTAAAAGAAATGCTAGAAAAATTTACAACAAGATCTAAAAATTTAGATTTAATCTTAAATAATCAAAAAACAATTTACAACAAAACCGGACTTGGCTATAAGTCAAGTTCAAATAAAACATTTAAATCATTAATAACCCAACATAAACCAACAAGTAAAGCTTGGGTTCCGAAAGCGTGTTTAACCACGCAAGTAGGACTTAACCAATATTACATACCCAAAGAAAAAATACATTATATAAAATTAAATAAAACAAATCAAAAATTAAAATACAAACCTAGACCAACAAATTCAAAATTTAAATATTTTAAGCCATACCAAGACCTAGAATATCATCAAGAAAACTATAATTACAAAAAGAACAGACATAAACCAAGAACCAAGAACCAAGAACCAAGAATTAAAGGCCAATAATTCAGGGGGAGACTCCAGAATAGCTGACACCTCCAAAAACTAACATACCCGGCAGGGTAACCCAAACTAATCTATCCGACAAGATAATAAGGACTAATTAGAAAAGGTTTAAGTTTAACTTGACCTATGGTACTGATGAAGTTTTGGATGATAGTACGTTAGGGAAGCTTAGTCTATGCATGTCTAGGAAGATATGGCTTCGACCTGGTACATTTTGCTAAGTGGAACTGACCGAAGCTACCCTTTATAGATCCTAACCAGTTAGACCAAGGTCTTATACTAAATCCAGTGGATAGGACTATCCAAGTGACTCACCATAGCCCAAGAGTTTATCCAGAGAATGTCTATTTGTTAGACCCAAAGCTAAACATGAATCTAACACAAAGTTAAACCAAACCTTAAAATTGAATCAAATTCATCTCACAAAATTATAAGATTCCCTAATTGAAAACGTAAATCGGGTGAGATGACTAAGGTTTAAATTAAATTAAAATTAAAATAAAATTAAAATTAAAATTAAATTAAAATTAAATTAAAATTAAATTAAAATTAAAATGAATTAAAATTAAATTAAATTAAATTAAATTAAATTAATTTATATTAATTTAAATTAATTTAAATTAAATTAAAATTAAAATCAAAATTAAATTAAAATTAAATTAATTTAAAATTAAATTAATTTAAAATTAAATTAATTTAAAATTAAATTTAAAATTAAATTTAAATTAAGTTAAATTTAAATTAAATTAAAATTCAATTAAATTTAAATTAACTTAAATTGGAATTAAATTAATTTAAATTAAAATTAAAATAAATTAAATTAAAATTATTTTAAAAACTTTAAAATTATTCCTTTAAGACCTTTTAAAAATTTATTTTAAAATCTCTTAAAAATTCTTTAAAAAATAATAATAATAATAAAATATTAACTTCAAAATTTATCTTAAAATTCATTTTAAAAATTCATTTTAATTTTTTTCTTTTTAAAATTTTTAAATATAACTCTAAATTTTCCCCCCTAAAATTAAATTCAAATTTTGTTTAACTTAACAATCTTAAAATTAAGTTAGATCAAACTTAATTCCAGTTCCTACCTATTGTACGAAATCAAGTGGATTTTGGACAGTGGTTGCTCCAAACATATAACTGGAGATCACACCAAATTCACCTAATTTACTTACAAAAGCTTAGGAACAGTTGCCTTGGTAAACAATGGCAAACTCAAGGTAATTGGTATAGGTAATATTGAGCTAAAAATTGACTTTATCATTACAAATGTGTTACTGGTGGAAAATTTCAAGTATAATCTTCTTAGTATTAGCCAATTGTGTGACACAGGATATAAAATTAAGTTCTTAGCTTGAGAATGTTTAATCAAGCACCTAGAAAATCCTAAAATAAACCTAAAAGGGTTTAGGAAAGACAACATCTATGCAATTAACCTAACCACTTCTTCAATTAAGTGTTATTTAACACAAAAAGAAGAAACTTGGTTATGACATAGGAGAATGTCACACACGAATTTCAGAAACATAAGCAAATTAAATGGATTAGTTAGAGGCTTACCGAAATTACCCAACTTAGACTCAACCATATGTAATGCTTGTCAACAAGGTAAACAAACAAAATCTACCCACAAACCAATTAATCAATCTTCAACTAATTCAATACTAGAACTTTTACATCTAAACCTGTTTGACTCCCATGGGGTCAAATCGATAAAAGGTAGTTTATATTGTCTAGTAATAATAGATAACTACTCTAGGTTCACTTGGGTAAAATTCTTAAAAAATAAGGATGAAACCTTTGAAATCTTTACAAACTTTTGTAAACAAGTTGAAAATGAAAAAGATCTTAAAATTAAAAGAATTAGAAGTGATAATGGGGGAGAATTTAAAAATCATAACTTTAATAAATTTTATCTTGAAAATGGCTATCATCACGAATTTTCGTGCCCTAAAACTCCTCAACAAAATGAGATTGTAGAAATAAAAAATAGAACATTACTTGAAGCCTCTAGAACTATGTTAAATGAATATAATCTTCCTAAGTATTTTTGGGTAGAAGCTGTGAGTACAGCCTGCTACGTGCAAAATAGAACAACCCTAAATAAAATACATAATAAAACCTTTTTCGAAGTTTATCATAATAAACTACCCAATATAAAGTATTTTAAAGTATTTGGGTGTCCAGCCTTCATCTTGAACACTAGGGAACATTTAGGAAAATTTACTTCTAAAGTAGAAAATGGCATTTTTGTGGGATATTCACTCAGTAGTAGAGGATACAGAATATACAATAAGGTTACCTTAAGAATTGAAGAAACTACCAATGTAAAATTTGAGGAATACAAACCAAACTCAGATCAAACCCAACTTCATCCAATTGAGTTCATTCAAAGCAATAGTAATCAAGAAGAAACCATTCAAGATTTAAATCATAAAGATGGAGAGAGAACTCAAGAAAGTCAACCTCTTAGAACAATAAGAGTCAACCCAAATCATCCAATTGACCAGATAATTGCTGATCCAGACCTAAGGGTTCAGACTAGGTCATCCTTTAGAAACCTAAGTCAAATTTCCTTAATTTCAAAAATTGAACCTAAAACCATAGCTGAATCCCTACTTGATCCAGACTGGGTCATAACTATGCAGGAAGAACTAGCTCAATTTGAGTGAAATGAAGTTTGGGACTTAGTACCACCACCCAAAAATAAAAAAGTAATAGAAACGGAATGGGTTTTTAGAAATAAACTAAGTGAAACTGGGGAAATCACTAGAAATAAGGTTAGGCTAGTTGCTAAGGGGTTTAGTCAAGTTGAAGGACTTGACTATGATGAAACCTATGCCCCAATAGCTAGACTAGAGTCCATTAGAATGTTACTCATCTATGCACCCCATAAAGGGTTTAGATTATATCAAATGGACATCAAGTCAGCATTTCAAAATGGATTAATAAAAGAAGAAGTCTATATAGGACAACCACCTGGGTTTGAAAGTCTAGAATATCCTGACTATGTATTTAAATTAAAGAAAGCTTTATATGGATTTAAACAAGCAGCTAGGGCATGGTATGAAAGGTTAACCTCTTACCTTATATCCAAAGGGTTTAACCAGGGTCAAATTGACCCGACCCTATTCATTAAATTAATAAAAGAGGACATATTTATAGCCCAAATCTATGTAGATGATATAATTTTTGACTCAACTAATTCAGAAATTTTAAAAGAATTCACAAACTTAATAGAACAAGAATTTGAAATGAGTCTAGTAGGCAAATTACTTACTTTTTAGGATTAGAAATCAAACAAATAAATGAAGGTAATTATATTTATCAACAAAAATATACTAAAGAATTATTTAAAAAATTTGGAATGGAAAATACTAAAGAAATAAAAACGCGTATGGCAGTAAACACAAGATGATGATGTCAATGGAAAACCAATTGACTTAAAATACTATAGGAGTGTCATAGGTAGCCTACTGTACTTGACTGCAAGTCGGCCCGATATTTTATTTGCAGTCAGTATGTGTGCTAGATATCAAATCTATGCTAAAGAATCTCATTTGACTCAAGTCAAAAGAATCTTTAGATACCTTAAAGGAACAACAAATGTAGGCATCTGGTATCCTAGAACTAATAATTTCGAATTAATAGGGTATTCTGACTCAGATTATGCTGAATGCAAACTAGACCGCAAAAGTACAAGTGGTGGTTATCAACTACTAGGTCCATCACTTGTGAGCTGATTCAGTAGAAAGCAACACTGTGTTGCTCTATCTACAACTGAGTCAGAATATATAGCCATAGGAGAATGTGTTGTACAACTATTATGGATGATGCACACTTAAAAGATTTCAACTTAAACCTTACAAATGTAAAAGTATTAATTGACAATATTAGTTCAATTAATTTAACAAAAAATCCAATGCATCATTCCAGAACCAAACACATTGAAATTAGGCATCACTTTATCAGGGATCATGTCACTAAAGGAGACATTGAACTCAAGTTCATTGAGTCAAAGTCTAATTTAGGTGACATATTTACTAAACCCCTCCTTGAAAGTGAATTTAGCAATCTACGTAGAAAATTAGGGATGTGCCTAATAGATTAGGAATTTTAAAATTGTGCTTAATAGATTAGGAATTTTAAAATTATTTTCAAAAATAGGTATTTTCAAATTCTAAGGTAAAATGCTTTCAAAATTTCCTATTTTTAGAATTTCAAAATAGTTTTAGCCTTAGACTAGAATAATTCCTTAGAAATCATGTTCCCCTAGGGCTAGTACTTGAGCATCTCACCAACACCCTAGGATTCCCTTGTTTATGATTGCCAAACATAGAAAGGGGTGAGATGCATAAGCAGATTGCCTGGACTTAAGATGCTTATGTCAGTGCATCAATATAAGTCTAGGCGTTAAATACCAAATAGATATTAATCAAGTTAAGTCATTCAGTTTAGTCAAACACTACCTGATACTTAGACTTAACTTGACTAATCAAGTGAAAGCTGTTATCCTCTAAATAGTCAGTGAGTAGATAACTGGTTAGACAAATTTTATAATATCAGGTTCAGGGGGAGGATAACTATCTTTATACTTATCTTAAATTATTTCTTGCAAAATACCTCTTTTTAAATCAAGTCAAAACTAAGTATTTTAAAAAGTTATTTGAATTTTTCAAAATTAGTTTTGAAAGTTAAAATCATTTTTTGAAAATTAGCTTTACCTACAAATTTTAAACTTCTTTCAATTTTGAAAATAACAACTTCTAAACTTAGTTTTTGATTTAAACCTTCCAAACTTAATGTTAAAAAGTTATCTTTGAAAATTGGATTCTTCAGCTTTTGAAAATCATATTTAGAATTCAAAACACATTTTTGGAAATTGGTTTAAAAACATATTTTACTTAGCTTCAAAAGTTGGTTTGAAAATTAAATTTTACAAACTGAGTCTTGAAAAGATAAAATCTTATTTAGTTTTGAAAGTTAAAAAGTTAATTCACTTTTCTATGTTTTACTCCCCCAAACTAACCTGACTTACATTTCCTTTACCTTGCATTCTTTAAAGTTATCTTGCCATTCTATGTTTTTTTTTTATGAATGCCAAAGGGGGAGGGTTAGGTGGTTAAGTTAGTTAAAAAAATAAAAATAACAAAACTTAAAAGCTAACTTAACAACCTTAAGAACCTTAAGGTTAAGTACCTTATGCTTGTTTTTACTTGCATATCTATCACTAACTTAACCAAGTTGTCATTGCATCAAAAAGGGGGAGATTGTTGGTACGATTAGCACTAACGGTCTAACTCAAGTTTTGATGAATGACAAAATAGGTTAAGTTAGTTTCGTTGTTATCTAACACTCTGAGCAAGTGTGTAGGAGAAATCCAGACAGGTCGACGGGCTGACCTGATGTCTGGCACGAAGCTCAGCTAGGTCGACGAGCCAACCGGATAGCTGGCACGAAGTCCAGCTAGGTCGACGGGCTAACCAGATAGCTAGTGCAAACTCCAGACGAGTCGAAGGGTTGACCGGACGTATGGCAGGTAAGTGGAGGTAAGTCACTAGAGGGGAGTGACTGTGAGGACGTGTTCCCGAGAAGGGAACTTAGGCGCCGACCCGACTTAGAACCATTTCGGAACTCTAAGTCGAGATCTTGACTAGATTCCAGTCTCGGTGAGATGGAATCTAATTAATATTCTGTTATGTTCTAACTCTGTTTTGCAGGAGACTAATATTTTTGTGCAGGGTTAGAACCGACCGGGATCGGTCAACCGAACGTTTGGATCGGTCGATCGAACCCCCAAGCAGTAGCTGATCAGAGCTCCAGTGGATGAACCGGGTTCAACTAGGGGATCGGTTGACCGAACATGGTTATCAGTTGACCGAACCAAGGATGAGCGTTGACTGGATTAGGCCAGGTGGATTGGGTCAGAGCAGCTGATCGGTCGACCGAACCAAGGATAGAAGTTGACCAGATCAAAGCAGAGCGAGCAGATCAGATGTGGTGGAAGTCATCTGATCGGTCGACCGAACCGGGGATCGGTCGACCGAACCGGGGATCGGTCAACCGAACCGGGGATCGGTCGACCGATCCGCTTCGGGTCAACACAGATCCCGATCTTCAAGGATCTGGATCAGTATTGCAGAGGCTATTAAAGGAGTCTCGAGGTGCAGCTTCAAAAGACAACTCAAACAGATCAATCGGTGATCTTTGATGCTGCTCACACTTCAACTATGCTCTGTCACTCCAATGAACCAAAGCTTCAAAAGTTCAGTGTTTCCTTTTCGTTGGTATACTTTACTATTTTCTAATTGTACTTCATCTTTGTAATCATTTACGAATTGATAGTGATTGCCCATCGGAAGCACCCTTGTGTGCGGGCCTTGGAGTAGGAGTCGCCAAAGGTTCCGAACTAAGTAAAAATCTTGGTGTCCTTTTTCTTGTGTCATTTATTCTTTTTCCGCTACATACTCTTTCAAAATTTCTAAATCACTATTCACCCCCCCCCTCTAGCGAAACTCTACAATCCAACACAGGTGGCGGTGGTGCCGGGTACACCGCAGGCTCTGCTGGTGGAGGTATCGGGTTTGCCATGGGTGGTACAGTGTGTACGGTATGGGTGGGTACCTCCAACGAAGCCATCAGAGTCTGAGAGCCCGACGCACCCGTAGTATATTGAGTCTGTCCCTGACCGACAGACTCAAATCTAGTAAGGATCTCTGGCGAGTCCGTTGCTAGAGATTCTAAAGTCCTCTTACGTGGTCGTCCAGCACCACGTCTCGCAGCTACTCGTGTAGATCTTCTCATATCTGTTAAGTTATACCATAGATATTACTATAAGTAACAAAATTATAAAATTACCTCTTTTTTTTCCTATTTACCGTCAAGAGATTTTCCGTCGCTGCCCAGTCCCCATATATAATCTCGGAATCCCGTATGAGAAGATTGACGGAAATTCGTACAAATCCAAAACAAAATTCCAAAACATAATCATAACAGAAATCCTACAAATCCGAAAATACCAGTTTGACTCGCAAACCGAGCTCTGATACCAAAAATATTGGTATCAAATTAACACGCAAAACCAAAATATGAAAACCAAGCATGATAATCCTACAGGGTTTACAAGATAATCCTTATGAGCTCCTCAAGGGGATATCATCAACCTAGATTACTAGGACGCAGTTTCACTCTATAATCAACAACACACCATATAAATAATATCATTTCCCAACTTATCGGGCCTATTGATTTAACGAGCTAAATCACACTCTTTGATAAATTAAAGAAATAAATATTAAATATATGTACTTGTTATTATATCATGATTAAGAGTACGCACTTCCATAATAACAGAGGTTTTGTTCTTTAATATAGTCAGTATAAAAAGAAATTACCTCAAATGGTCTTGCTTAATACACTCATAGTGTACTGGTGTAATTTATTAGTCAAGATAAACTAATACCTAATTACACTACAACCACTCCAATGGTTTGTCCCATTCCATCTTGGTTGTGAGCAACTGTTTATAATTTATAAGGAACTGATAACATGAACTTCTGTGTGTCTCCTCACACTATGTTATCTACAATATAAATTAAACGGACAACTGCACATAGCATAATTGTAGACATTTGACCAATGTGATTCTTATTTCAAAATAAATGTTTATACAAAAAACTAGACTTTTAGTATACACTCTAACAATCTCCCACTTATACTAAAAGACTATGCTGCCATAAACGCTGCCATACATCTGATTCTCATCCCTTCAATATGCCGATCAAAAGCTTTCGTCGGAAGGGCCTTAGTGAAAGGATCTGCTAGGTTATCTGCTGATGCAATCTTGGTGATAATAACTTCTCCTCATTTTACGATGTCTCATATCAGGTGGTACTTGCGCTCAATGTGTTTACTCGCCTTATGGGCTCGTGGTTCCTTCAAGTTTGCTACTACATCGCTATTATCACAATAAATTGTGATAAGTTTGGACAAACCAGGAATCACATCTAAGTCCATCAAACAGTTCCTGAGCCATACAGCTTCTTTGGCTGCCTCAGAGGCTGCCACATACTCAGCTTCCATGGTTGAGTCTGAAACACATTTCTGCTTAACACTCCTCCATGCTATGGCTCGACCTCCTAAAGTAAACACATAGCCTGATGTAGACTTACTATTATCCCTATCTGATTGGAAATCAGAATCTGTGTAACTCATAGGGAGCAAATCATCTGCTTGGTAAACTAGCATATCATCTCTAGTCTTCTGAGATACTTTAATATATGCTTTACGGCAGTCCAATGTCCCTGTCCTGGATTACTTTAATATCTGCTAACCATGCCCACGACAAAACAGATATCCGGTCTCGTGCATAACATAACATACATTAGGCTTCCTACAGCTGAAGCATAAGGAACTGCCTTCATTTCTTCTATCTTTTTTGATGTCTTCGGAGACATCTCTTTAGATAAAGATACTCCATGCCTAAAAGGTAGAAAACCTTTCTTGGAGTCTTGCATGCTAAAACGAGCTAGGATCGTATTGGTATATGAAGCTTGGGATAAGCACAACATTCTTTTCTTGCGATCCCTTATTACTTTGATCCTGATAATATGTGCACATTCTCCCAAGTCCTTCATATCAAATTGCTTGGATAACCATACCCTTACTTTCGACAACACTTTGATATTGTTTCCAACTAACAAAATGCCATCTACGTATAGTACAAGAAATACCACCACGTTTCCATCTCACTTCTTGTATACACAAGACTCATCCGGACACTGAATAAATCCATAAGACTAGATTACTTCATTAAACTGGATGTTCCAAGACCTTGAAGTTTGCTTCAATCCATAAATAGACCGATTGGGCTTACATACTAGATGCTCTTTGCCCTTTACAATAAACCCTTCTGGTTGCTTCATATGGATGTTTTCTTCAAGACTTTCGTTAAGGAAATTTGTCTTGACATCCATTTGCCAAACCTCATAATCCATATGAGCAGCAATAGATAAGAGTATCCAGATAGACTTTAAGCATAGCTACTGGAGAAAAAGTTTTCTCATAATCGATTTCCTCTTTCTGAGTATACCCCTTCGCAACAAGCCTTGCTTTGAAGGTTTCCACCTTCCCGTCTATCTCTCTTTTCCTTTTGTAGATCCATTTGCATCCAATAGTTTTTACACTATTTGATGGTTCTACTAGATCCCAGACTTTGTTAGAATACATAAATTCTATTTCTGAATTCATTGCTCTTTGCCAAGATGCTGCATCTTTATCTTGGAGTGCCTCGTTATATGTTCGGGGATCAGGTTCATGTTTACCTGGGATCAAGTCCGAAAACTCCCCCAAAAACATGAATCTTTCAGGTTACCTCACAACCCTCCCACTACGATAAGACACTGTCTGTAGTTGTGTATCATTTGTGATACGTGTTACAGTTTCTTGTGATATTTCATCTTGTACTATTGGTACTAAAGTAGATGTGTCCTCTCTTATTTCTTCTAGAAAAATTTTACTCATGGGCTTATGGTTTATTACATAGTCTTCTTCTAAAAATTGAGCATTCGTGCAAACAATGACCTTCTGATCTTTAGGACTATAAAACAAACTACCTTTCGTTCCTTTGGGATAACCTATAAATAGGCGAACTTCTGTACGAGACTCTAACTTATCAGTATCTCCCTTCAGTACATGTGCTGGACTACCCCATATCTGAATATGACTCACACTAGGCTTACGCCCATTCCACAATTCCATGGGACTAGAGGGTACTGATTTAAAAGATACCAGGTTCAGAATGTACACTGTCATTTCTAAAGCATATCTCTAGAATGAATTTGGTAATTCTGAATAACTTATCACCATAAGAGTCCTATTCCTTCATTCTGCTACACCATTCTGTTGGGGTGTACCAGGTGCAGACAATTGGGATTAAATCCCAACCTCCGATAAGTAATTCCTAAACTCTCCTGAGAGGTACTCACCACCACGATCAGACCGTAGTATCTTGATATTTTTACCGAGACGTTTCTCCACATCAGCCTTGTACTCTTTGAACTTATCAAAGTACTCAGACTTGCGGCGCAACAAGTAAATGTACCCATATCTCGAATAGTAATATATAAAAGTGATGAAATATTCGAAACCACCTCTCGCCTGGATAGTCATAGGTCCACACAAATCAGAATGAACCAATTCCAACACATCATTTGCTATATACCCCTCGGCCTTAAAAGGTCTCTTGGTCATTTCTCCTTCCAAGCAAGATTCGCAAGTTGGAAAGTTTTCCAACACTAATGAACCCAAGAGTCCTGTAACAACCCAAATTTCCTCATTTCAAGTCCTAATAGTACTTAAAAATATTTAGAAATGCTTTAGAAATATTCTAGAGATTTTTAGAAATTTTAAGAATATTTTTATGTAATTTTCGGAGTTCGTTTGGTATTTTTACCAAAAGAAACGAATTTGAGGCAAAAAGAGGTCGGGCCGAGGTTCGAACCGGAGACCTCTAGTTAAGCAAAGTCTTAAGTTATTTCGGATGACCAGGAACCCAGCAGGGTCGTGCTGATAAAATAGATAGCGAAATTAATTTAAGGGATAACAGAGAACAGAATACCCAAAATATAAAAAGGGATAAGTTAAGAGAGGAATTAGGTTTTCTTTTCTCTTGTCCGATATTTTTTTTCCTCCTCCTCTCGCGCGTGGCGTCGGTCTCTGCTTAGGCGGAAACGAAGAAGAAGGCTAGGGCTTCGTCTCCGGCTGCCGGCCAAGGGGAAATTCTGTGAGTTCTTCACCGATTTGAGACTCTCTCATCAAGGAGAGCCCGTAGGCATGAAGAAGAGGCCGAAATTTTGAGCTCTCCGAAACCCTAGAAGCCTATCTCGCCTGTGAGTCAAGGAAATTTGTAAGTACTTCTCACCTGCAGTAGGAGTAGCTCTCGGATTCTTGTTCTTCTTGTTTTTCTTCGAAGCATACTGTAAGGAGCGGTGCTTTTGAAGCGTGCTGCCGTGAATCTCAAAGGAAGAAAATAAATTGTGTAGTTTAGGCATGTGATTTGGATTTCTTCATGCCCGGTAATTAGAATTTCATATTTCAAGCTTTATTTTTCTGTTTGTGACCTTGATGTGCAGTCCGGGTGGTGCTGTAAAAGGGGCACGAGCAGCTCCCTTTGGAGGTTGCTGTGCAACTCGGGTTGTGCTGAAAAAGCGGCACGAGCAGCTCCCTTTGGAGTTGGTTGTGCAGTTTGGGTTGTGCTATGAGAGGGGCATGAACAGCCTTACTGCTTATTTTCGGTTTGTGTATCCATTGAATATGAACAGTTTTTTTTAGCTTGCTGTTAATTTCCAAGGTATTCTTCTATTAGAAATATTAACAAGTAACAAGTATTTTATTTGAAGAGGCTAGTACCCGACTTCCGAGGTTGTCGTTAAATAAATCCAGGTGACCGGTTCCGAGGTCTCGGCCCTGGTAAGACCAAGGTCTTCACCCTCGTAGAACTGGTGGTTCGCCACCTCAGTCTCTATTAGGGAGCGCGCTTTGGTACTACGCCTGGGCCCAAGAGAAGCTTATAATTATTTTGAAGTAATAAAAGTATAAACTTAGAACAAATAAAACAAGCTTTATATAGGTATGTAAATTCCAGCAAGTTTAATTTGTTTTGGAGCTTGCTGTACAGTTTAGTTGCTTTGGAGCTTGCTGTGAAGTTTAGTTTGTTGGGAGCTTGCTGTGCAGTTTCGGTTAGTTCTAGGAAAGGGGCACGGGCAGCTTCCTTTAGAGATCACTGTGCAGTTTTGGTTTGTGCTATGAAGTAGGCATGAATAGCTTTACTTTTGGGAGTGTTCTGTTGGATTTCCGTGGCTTAATTAGACCCTTTTGTTATCAAATGTTTAACATGCTGTTAGATTCCCTTGGTCATTGATTCTTTATCATGCAGTTCTATTTTATTTTAGTTTAGCATGTCAGTTTCAGATTTTATAGAAGCATTTCAGATGTAACTTTTCAGTAAGCATTCAGTTTTAGTTTTGTTGTATGTATATATATATGTATATGCACATTGAGTTTTGTGAGTAGACAGCACTTACTAAGCATTCGCTTGTAGTTGTATTTCCTCTTACTGCAGATAAAGGAAAAGGAAAGTTATAGTGAAGGAAGGTGACAAGGAGGTACGGGATGGATGTGTGATGTCTGGACTATGGAAGCCTTGGGACCTTGCTAAAGAATTTATTAAGATTTTGTATTTAGACTGGTTGTGAAATTTAGGTGGATTAAGTCCTTCTTGCATTGTTGGAATCATTCTTTCATGTTGATGGTTTATTCATAGAATATTTTTATGTATTTAGAATTCTTTCATTTAAATTTCTATGCACATTAGTTCCATTATTTGAGTTGTATCACTGTTGCATGCATGTGCAGATTGATATATTTTAGTTGTGAACAAATGTTTGAGTAGGGTGTTGAGTAATTGTATGTTTCGAGTTTTCATAGAGTACTAAGTATTACTATCAATATGTGAACAACACTAGTTAAGTAAAGTTTATAGTTAAGTAACGTCCCACTCTCATAGACTAGTAGAGAGGAGGGTGGGGTCGCTACAGCTGGTATCAGAGCAGTTCTCATTCTCCAGCATCACACACACATCAGCATCAGCCTTGTCGTCTTCAAGTAAGAAAGTACTTAAATTCTTTTATTTAATATGTCTTTCCTTATTATTTGCAGTAAAGAGAAATCCTTAGAAGTATTTGCTTATATGTGCTTAAGTGAGATAAAAGTTCTTGTTTTGTTTTTCTATGTTTTTTTATATATGTTTAGAGGGTATAGAGACGATTTCAGGTTTTCTCTCTCTGCATGACTAGATGGCAAGAAGAGGGCGTCCTCGTACCGCTCATACTGAGGACCGGACTCAGGAGAACGAAGAGCCCAGAACAACTGAACTTGATCTCTCTGAAGTTGTTGCTCAACTTCAGAGACAAGTAGCAGAGCGGCAACAAGTGATTGTCAATCTGATGGCTAATCGGCAACTAGTACCTCCCACTCCCCCAACTATAAATGTGGATACCCCGGTGGTGACTGAGGTTCCACCAGCTGCCCTGGAAGTCGCCACAGCACCTAAAAGACAAGAAGCATATCTGATACAATGGCTGAAGCTGAAGCCAGAAAGTTTCTCAGGCACGACTGAGCCCTGGGATGCTCAGGCTTGGTTCAAGACACTAGAGAGCACAATGGAGCTTCTTGACTGGCCAGAAGTCGAGAAGGTCAAGTGTGCCTCCTTCTGCCTATCTGGAGATGCTCGTATGTGGTGGGAGAGAGTTAAGAGCAAGAGAGCAACCAACCAGATGAGCAGGGATGACTTCGAGACAGAGTTTCACGAAGAATTCTTCCGCCAACGGATCACCAATAAACATTATGAGGAGTTTATAAAATTCAGACAGGGTTACCTGTCAGTAGAAGAAGCAGTCAAGAGATTCAACAGGCTAGCTCGTCACTGCCCAGAGCTAGTAAGTACAGAGAAATAACACTTAACGTGAGTAGTGGAACTCACCAACCACAGACTGGTGAAGAGCTGGTCAGCAGAGCATTAGTCGTTGAGCACTATCTGAACAGCATCAAGGCACAACAAACGCAACTCAAGCCAGTCAAGATGGAGGACAAGACAGCAGAGAATCAGAAACCCCAGGCAAGTAAGCAAAACTGGAAGGGCAAAGATAACAAAAGGAAACGATGGAATACAGGAGGCAGCCAAAATGGAGGTCCAGTAGACAAGTAGGCCCAGTTCCCTCCCTGCCCTAAATGTGGGAGACTACATCCAGGAGCCTGTCTTGTGGGTATGACTTGATGTTATTTGTGTGGTTAAGAAGGACACCTGGCTAAGGCGTGTCCTAACAAGCTCAAAGCACCTCAGCAACAGGCAGCGCAATATGGGAACAAGCCTCAGTTACACTACATGCCTGCAACTCTGGACGGACCTCAGCTCAGTCAAGGAAGGTTGGAAGCCCCACCAGTTCCAGCCAGTGCCAGGGTATTCTCCCTCATTAAAGAGGAAGTTGCTAGTGCCTCCACGGTCGTAACAGGTCAAGTAGTTATTTTTCAGCATTTAGCTACTGTACTATTTGACACTGGGGTGACTCATTCTTTTATATCAGTACCCTTTGCCAAGGAATCTCAGGTGCCTACAGAGAGCATAAACTCCAAGTTCTTGACAACCCTACCTTCTGGGGAAATCATGGAGTCCAACCAGTGGCTTCGGTGGACTGCCGCAGAAGGAAAGTGATTTTCAGCCCAGAAGGTGAACCATCCTTTGAGTTTATGGGAGTGACGAAGAGGAAGACTCAAAAATTCCTCTCTTCCCTAACAGCTCACCAAATGTTAGCTAAAGGGTGTACTGGTTTTTTGGCGTACATTGTGAATGCAGAAGAACAAAAAGGACCCAAGCAGGAAGATGTTCGGGTAGTCTGTGAGTATCCAGAGGTATTTCCAGAAGAGCTACCTGGACTACCTCCCAACAAAGAAGTAGAGTTTGAAATTGAGTTAGTTCCTAGCATCGGTCCAATTTCCAAAGCTCCATACCGGATGTCTCCAACAGAGCTGAAAGAACTACAAGAACAACTCCAGGAGCTGCTTGACAAAGGTTTCATCCGCCCTAGTCATTCACCATGGGGAGCTCCAGTGTTGTTTGTTAAGAAGAAAGATGGATCTATGCGGATGTTCATAGATTATAGAGTGTTGAACAAAGTGACAATTAAGAACAAGTACCCCCTTCCCAGAATAAATGATCTATTTGATCAGTTAAGGGGGGCAATAGTGTTCTCTAAGATAGACCTGCGCTCTGGATACTATCAGTTGAAAGTGAAAGAAAGTGATATACCCAGAATAGCTTTCAGGACCAGATATGGACACTACGAGTTTGTAGTCATGCCTTTTGGAGTGACTAATGCACCTGCGGTCTTCATGGACTTAATGAACAGAGTGTTCAGAGAATACCTTGACAAGTTTGTCATCGTGTTCATTGACAACATTCTGATCTATTCAAGAACCCCAGAGGAGCATGACACGCACTTGAGAATAGTACTGCAGACCCTTCAGCAAAAGCAGCTTTATGCCAAATTCTCAAATTACGAGTTCTGGTTAGATCAGGTGGCATTTCTAGGTCACATCATCTCTAAAGAATGTATCCAGGTGGATCTTGTCAAAATAGAAGCGGTCAACAACTGGTGTAGACCCAAGAACGCCAGGGAGATCAGAAGCTTCCTTGGTTTAGCAGGATATTACAGGAAATTCGTAGAGGACTTTTCCAAGATAGTCTCTCCACTAACAGCCCTAACTAGGAAGAACAAGAAGTTTGAATGGTCAGACAAATGTGAGCAAAGTTTCCAGGCCTTGAAGAAAAGACTGACCAGTGCTCCCGTTCTGACTGTTCCAGAGAGTGGCAAGAGTTTTGACATCTACAGTGATGCTTCCAAGATGGGCCTTGGAGCTGTACTCATACAAGAGGGGAAGGTTATAGCTTATGCTTCCAGACAACTCAAAGACTATGAGAAGAACTACCCCACTCATGATCTTGAGCTGGCAGCTGTGGTCTTTGCACTGAAACTCTGGCGACATTATTTGTATGGAGTTCAGTACAGAATCTTCACCGACCATTAGAGCTTGAAGTATTTCTTTACTCAGAAAGACTTAAACATGAGACAGCGCAGGTGGCTAGAGTTAGCTAAAGATTATGACTGTGAAATCCTCTACCATCTAGGTAAAGCGAACAAAGTGGCGGATGCACTAAGCAGAAAATCCAGTGCAACCCTGATGCCCTTGTCATCATTAGCACTGCCACTGTAGAAGGAACTATCAGACTTTGGAGTCAAAATTATTTGTGGACAGCTCTTTGCATTGACCTTAGAGTCAACCTTACTTGAGGATATACAAAGAAGGCAAAGTGAAGATCCAGCTATCCAGAAGATCAAGCAAGGGATACAAAAAGAAGAAAATTTAGAATTTCGGGTATCAGACAGTAGAATCCTTTATCAGGGGAGCCGCCTTTGTGTCCCCAATGATGAGGAATTGAGAAAGAAGATTCTAGAAGAGGCTCATAGTACACCGTACTCCATGCATCCTGGTTCCATCAAGATGTATCAAGATTTGAAATAGAGATTCTGGTGGTCTGGACTCAAGAGAGATGTTGCAAAATATGTCGGTACTTGCCTGACATGTCAGAGGGTCAAAGCAGAGCACCAGAGACCAGGAGGAGTCCTACAACCCCTCCCAATACCAGAGTGGAAGTGGGAAGAAATATCCATGGACTTTATAACAGGTCTTCCAAGAACCACCAATGGGTACGATGCGATATGAGTTATAGTAGACAGGTTGACAAAGTCTGCCCATTTTCTAGCCATCAAGGTGTCTCACTCAATAGAGCAGTTGGCGTAGCTATATGTTAAGGAGATGATCATACTTCATGGAGTCCCTAAGTCGATTGTTTCTGATAGGGATGGACGCTTCACCTCTCATTTTTAGGAGTGTGTCCAGAATGTATTAGGCACCAAACTCAAGTTCAGCATAGCCTTCCATCCCCAGATTGATGGACAGACAGAACGAGTAAATCAAATTTTAGAAGACATGCTCAGGGCTTGTGCGTTAGATTTTAAGGGTAGTTGGTGCAAGTATCTATATTTAGCTGAATTTGCCTACAACAATAGCTACCAGGCCACTATCAAGATGACACCTTACGAGGCACTGTATGGTCGAAAGTGTAGATCACTCATTTGTTGGCAAGAAGCAGGTGAAAGGAAAGAAATGGAAGTGGAGTTGGGCATTCAGACAGAGATGATAGATGAGACCACTCAGGCTATCCAGAAGATCAGACAGAGAATTGAGACTGCCCAGAGCAGACAGAAAAGTTATGTGGATGCACGCCGTAGGCCACTTGAATTCCAAGTAGGGGATTCAGTCTTTCTCAAGGCCGCTCCTATGAAGGGAGTGATGAGATTTGGAAAAAAGGGCAAGTTAAGTCCCCGCTATGTAGGGCCCTACCTGATCACAGAGAGGATTGGGAAAGTAGCTTACAAGCTGGATTTACCTCAAGACATGTCAACAGTACACAATGTATTTCATGTCTCCATGCTAAAGGAGTGCCTCCACGACTCTAGCCAAGTGATTCAGCCTCAGTCGGTGCAGATTCAGGAGGATCTTAGCTATGAGAGCAGAACTTACGGATAGTGGACAGAGAAGTTAAGAGGCTAAGGAACAAAGAAGTACCACTAGTGAAGGTCATTTGGTAAAATCAGAAACACTAGGAAACTACGTGGGAGCGTGAGGACAGTATGAGACAGAGATATCCAGAATTATTCTAAGTTCGAGGACGAACTTTTTATAAGGTATGGGGAATTGTAACAACCCAAATTTCCTCATTTCGAGTCCTAATAGTACTTAAAAATATTTAGAAATGCTTTAGAAATATTCTAGAGATTTTTAGAAATTTTTAGAATATTTTTATGTAATTTTTGGAGTTCGTTTGGTATTTTTACCAAAAGAAACGAATTTGAGGCAAAAAGAGGTAAGGCCGAGGATCGAATCGGAGACCTCTAGTTAAGCAAAGTCTTAAGTTGTTTTGGATAACCAGGAACCCAGCAGGGTCATGCTGATAAAATCGATAGCGAAATTAATTTAAGGGATAACAGAGAACAGAATATCCAAAATATAAAAAGGGATAAGTTAAGAGAGGAATTAGGTTTTCTTTTCTCTTGTCCGATATTTTTTTTCCTCCTCCTCTCGCGTGCGGCGTCGGTCTCTGCTTGGGCAGAAACGAAGAAGGAGGCTAGGGCTTCGTCTCCGGCGGCCGGCCAAGGGGAAATTCTGTGAGTTCTTCACCGATTTGAGACTCTCTCATCAAGGAGAGCCCGTAGGCACGAAGAAGAGGCCGAAATTTTGAGCTCTCCGAAACCCTAGAAGCCTATCTCGCCTGTGAGTCAAGGAAATTTGTAAGTGCTTCTCACCTGCAATAGGAGTAGCTCTCGGATTCTTGTTCTTCTTGTTTTTCTTCGAAGCATACTGTAAGGAGCGGTGCTTTTGAAGCGTGCTGCCGTGAATCTCAAAGGAAGAAAATAAATTGTGTAGTTTAGGCATGTGATTTGGATTTCTTCAGGCCCGGTAATTAGAATTTCATATTTCGAGCTTTATTTTTCTGTTTGTGACCTTGATGTGCAGTCCGGGTGGTGCTATAAAAGGGGCACGAGCAGCTCCCTTTGGAGGTTGCTGTGCAACTCGGGTTGTGCTGTAAAAGGGCACGAATAGCTCCCTTTGGAGGTTGTTGTGCAATTCGGGTTGTGCTGAAAAAGGGGCACGAGCAGCTCCCTTTGGAGTTGGTTGTGCAGTTTGGGTTGTGCTATGAGAGGGGCACGAACAGCCTTACTGCTTGTTTTCGGTTTGTGTATCCATTGAATATGAACAGTTTTTTTTAGCTTGCTGTTAATTTCCAAGGTATTCTTCTATTAGAAATATTAACAAGTAACAAGTATTTTATTTGAAGAGGCTAGTACCCGACTTCCGAGGTTGTCGTTAAATAAATCCAGGTGACCGGTTCCGAGGTCTCGGCCCTGGTAAGACCAAGGTCTTCACCCTCGTAGAACTGGTGGTTCGCCACCTCAGTCTCTATTAGGGAGCGCGCTTTGGTACTACGCCTGGGCCCAAGAGAAGCTTATAATTATTTTGAAGTAATAAAAGTATAAACTTAGAACAAATAAAACAAGCTTTATATAGGTATGTAAATTCCAGCAAGTTTAATTTGTTTTGGAGCTTGTTGTACAGTTTAGTTTGTTGGGAGCTTGCTGTGCAATTTCGGTTGGTGCTAGGAAAGGGGCACGGGCAACTTCCTTTAGAGATCACTGTGCAGTTTTGGTTTGTGCTATGAAATAGGCATGAATAGCTTTACTTTTGGGAGTGTTCTGTTGGATTTCCGTGGCTTAATTAGGCCCTTTTGTTATCAAATGTTTAACATACTGTTAGATTCCCTTGGTTATTGATTCTTTATCATGCAGTTCTATTTTATTTTAGTTTAGCATGTCAGTTTCAGATTTTATAGATGCATTTCAGATGTAACTTTTCAGTAAGCATTCAGTTTTAGTTTTGTTGTATGTGTATATATATGTATATGCACATTGAGTTTTGTGAGTAGACAACGCTTACTAAGCATTCGCTTATAGTTGTATTTCCTCTTACTGCAGATAAAGGAAAAGGAAAGCTATAGTGAAGGAAGGTGACAAGGAGGTGTGGGATGGATGTGTGATGTCTGGACTATGGAAGCCTTGGGACCTTGCTAAAGAATTTATTAAGTTTTTGTATTTAGACTGGTTGTGAAATTTAGGTGGATTAAGTCCTTCTTGCATTGTTGGAATCATTCTTTCATGTTGATGGTTTATTCATAGAATATTTTTATGTATTTAGAATTCTTCCATTTAAATTGCTATGCACATTAGTTCCATTATTTGAGTTGTATCACTGTCGCATGCATGTGTAGATTGATATATTTTAGTTGTGAACAAATGCTTGAGTAGGGTGTTGAGATGAGTCATTTATGTCTTCAGCTGCCACTAAATTGTATGTTTCGAGTTTTCATAGAGTACTAAGTATTACTATCAATATGTGAGCAACACTAGTTAAGTAAAGTTTATAGTTAAGTAACGCCCCACTCTCACAGACTAGTAGAGAGGAAGGTGGGATCGCTACAAGTCCATCGGCTATTAGCCTTTGAATCCTACTCAAGTTAATATGACCAAGTCTTAGATGCCAAAGATATGTTTGGTTCATTTTTGAAGGTTCCTTTTTCTTATTAGAATTAGAGGATGTGTTATTAATTTTCATTTGTTGCTTTGTGGGAGTTATCAGATTTAGAGTATACAAATTGCCAACAAATGTACCAGAACAGATAATTATCGTATTTTTCTTAACAACCACTTTGTCATCAAAAGAAACAGTATATCCATCCAAAAACAGTTTAGAAATTGAAATTAAATTCTTTCTAAAACTTGGTACATAAAGACAATTTCTCAAAATCAAGGTTCTATTCCTATCAAATGATAAATAGACATCTCCCACTGCAACAACCGCCACTTTCGTAGCATTGCCTATGTAGACGGTTATCTCTCCTTCATATAGTCGACGGGTTTCCTGAAACCCCTGCAATAAATTACAGACATGATCAGTGGCTCCTGTATCTACACACCAGGTACTGGTAGATAACACCGCTAAACATGTTTCAACTACTAGAGAATAAGATATACCTTTATTGTTCTCTTTCCTACGAGGATAGTCCGCCTTCCAATATCCTGACTGCTTGCAAATAAAGCACTTGCCATTCGGCTTCTTTACTCCTGCTTTAAGTCCAGTACCTAAAGATCGATTCACTTTCTTTGCCGAACCAGCTTGTTTCTTCTTCTTCTTCTTGCCTTTCGACTTAGAAGTAGAAACATTTTCAGTAAAGTGAATTTGAGAATTATGACGAAATATGCCTTCTGCTGCCTGAAGTTCTGTCAGTAGTTCTGCCAATGAATAAATCCTTTTATTCATATTGTAGTTCAGACGGAACTGCTCAAAACTTTTGAGTGGCGATTGGAGAATAATATCGACATGGGTTTCCCCATCGATTTCAGCTCCAAGGATTTGTATCTCGTTCAAGTAAGCCATCATTTTGAGGATATGATCCCTTACGGGTGTCCCCTCTGACATGGTGGTTGTCATTAAATTTTTCATAGCTTCTTGCCTAGCGGCCCGATTCTGGTGTCTGAAGAGTTCCTTGAGATTGTACATCATGTTATAGGCAATAGGCATATCCTGATGCTGATATTGCAGGACATTTGACATGGAAGCCAAAATGTAACACCGCTCCATCTCATCTGCCTTGACCCATTTCTTATGATACTCAATCTCCTCTTTACTAGAATCACTATTAGTCTCATTAGGGCAGACCTGTAACAGTACAAACTTATAGCCTTCAGCAGTTAGGACAATGTCCAGGTTTTTTTCCAATCTATGTAATTGGGACCAGTAAGTTTGTTCTCTTTCAGTATAATAGTCAGTGTGTTGAAAGTCATCCTAAGAATCACAAAATAGGTTTTGGTCAATACTTTAGAATTTAGAATAATATTGAGCCCTCAAACAATATTATTTAAATTCACCAACACCTCAAAACATCGTGAATTTTGTATGCCACGTTAGTGTGGACGTATACAAATTCAAACATTTGTAAAAGGAGGTTTTACCCATTAATTTTATTCTTGTTATCCTAACTTTATGACAAATAAAATTAATAGTTGGTATTCCTTTGGTCACACAAATAATAATAGTGACTCCGATGGGGAGGATACTATTACATGTGTCTAAGTGTATACCATTACTTGATACTTAGTCCATTAAATAGGATTGCGCCCCTTCAGTTGGAGAAAATCACACGCTCCTAAATAATTTTCTATAATCATCCATAAAGAAAGTTTAATCTAGTGATTTGTAAACAAACTCATCCGATATGGAGGGAGGCACTCAGAGCCAACGCACAAGTTTGTTTGCATCATTTACAAACCAGTAATGGAGACCGTGGAATTTATTTATAATCCCTCTCCCACTTAGTTATTTAAGATGATGATTTTAACATGCACACACATACATCACAGCAAATAAAAGCAATAAATATGGAAAAATAATTTTCCAACTATTATGACCTCTTCCATCACTGTCATCCGTGTGCTACCAACCCTAGCTATTGCCATCTTTAGCCACCGCAATTGGGTATAGTCGTCGCATCTATCTTGCTTCTTGTTCCACTGCGCCTCTGGTCCTCAAATAGTACCACGCCTCGCAAGGATACGATCCGCGACAAAAATAAAATTTTACATTTATCGATCCTATATTCCACAAAGGAATATACATGTAATCTAGATCGAACAATAATGTAAAATCCTAAAACTAATACAGCTCCTGTTGTATTTAATACATACAATCATGCACACACATAAAATACCCTCGACATGTCCGAGGATCCAATCACACACAATCACAATAGGCCATAATAGTCGGAGCCTGCAACCACAGAGTTAATCTATTTGCACATCCTACTATTATCCTGCCTAAAATATGTTGGGTTCATCGGGCCGCGAAAACCGCTTTTTCGCGTCACGAAAACCCCGAGTCACCCAAAGCCATGGATCTCGTGCAAAGATTCGTAAACAAAACTTTTCGAAAAACCTTTTTCTTGTACGAGTTTGTAAAAACTTTAGATCTACACTAAAGTTAAGATCATTACCCTTGTAGCGAAGCCCTTCGCGTTCCCGCTCGTCCAAGGTGCCGGATCTCTAGACCGTCAAGTGTACGGTCCTCTAGAAGTATCCACACGAACAATCCTTGATGGAGAAGACCAAACAAAGGTGTGCTAGCACCTTGTCTTGTTCGGCCAAGAGAGGAGGAGAGGGAGAAGAGAGAGCATCACACTTGAATGAAAAATGAATATTTTCATTCCCACTAGAGTGGTCGGCCACATCTTGGAGGTGTAACTCTCCACATTAATTCCAATTAATGTGGAGACTATTAAGAGTTGTAACCCCCATGAGGTGGCACTCTAGGATGATGTGGATCAACACTATTGGTCCACATCTTTCCACCTCACTAAATGACATGGCAACAAGTGTAACCTCCTCATTTAATGTGGGTCTGCCACATTAAATGCTATGGAGGCTTGTAACCTCCATGAGGTGGCACACATTGATGATGTGGAGCAATCCTATTGGTCCACATCTTGCCAACTCACTAATGATGTGGCAAAAAGTCAAGTCAAACATGACTTTTTCTCTTCCTCTCAAATCAAGTCAAACTTGATCAAATCTCTCTCATGGTTGATCTAATCCAACCATATGATTCAAGCCAACTTAATATAATGAATCTAATTCATTAAATTAAGTTGATTTAATGAGTCATAATCTAAATTAGACTCATTAAATACATGAATCAACTTGAGTCCAACTCAATTAGCCCAATTTGGATTACTCTTAATCCAATATGATTCATCAAATGAATCTAATCCTCTTGGTTCATCATATGAACCAAATCTCCATCTAATTGTCCTTAGTGTGTGACCCTATAGGTTCTTGTAACGTTGGCAATGCCCTAAACCCATTTAGGAGCATAAGTAATGAGCGGTATCTAGCAGCACATCATTACTACCCAAGTTACAAGAATGTCAAGATCCGACATCACCTTGTGACTACCAATTGTGACTCCTCACAAAATATATGACATTGTCCTTCTATCCTAGACATCTAGATTGATCAATGTGAGGCATAGACCATGTCATCCTCTAATCAATCTAAATCTTGAACTCCAAGTAGACTCACTCGATCAAATGAGCTCAACATCTAATGTTGACTCATTTGGGCATGGCCATGCACTTAGTGGTCTCACTCTATCAAGAATAGCGATGTCGCTCCCGTCATATGGGAGGGATAGATCCCATCTACATCACTCAAATCCCTCTGCATAATTCGTTACATACCCAGTAATCGCCTTTATAGTCCACCCAGTTACGGGTGACGTTTGACGAAACCAAAGTACATAACTCCTTATGTAGGGATCCATGATGACTTCAGGTCCAAGGACTAATAGTCATACTAATAGCCACATGAGAAAGTATATGACACTCATATAACGATCCATGATACTTTCTCATGGCGGGTCATTCAGTATACATTCTCCAATGTATACCCATGTGTCAGCTTGATATCTCTATATCCATGACTTGTGAGATCAAGTCATCGAACTGACCTACATGCTAGTCTTATTGCATTAACATTGCCCCTGAATGTTAATACTCGACTAGGAATGATTTAGAGTAGTGTTCCCTATATCATCTCACTAGATTCAACTAATCGATTGATATAGGTATGAACCTTCTACTCAAGGACGCTATTATACTTAGTCTATTTGGCACTAATAAAAATAAGTATAATAACCAAACAAATGCCTTTATTAATATACAAGAATATGATATACATGAGTCCATACAATCATCAAAAATAATTGGCTCTAGGGCTCTAACTAACAATCTCCCACTAGCACTAGTGCCAATCAGTATAGGCTCTAAGGCCTAAAGACCTAATGTGACCATCATGCTTCCTCTGTGCCAAAGCCTTGGTGAAGGGATCTGCGATGTTAGCCTCTGTAGGTACTCTGCAAATCTTCACATCTCCTCTATCGATAATCTCTCGAATGAGATGGAAGCGCCGTAGTATGTGCTTGGTCTGCTGGTGTGAGCGAGGTTCCTTTGCCTGTGCTATAGCTCCATTGTTGTCACAATAGAGCTCAACTGGGTCAGCGATGCTAGGAACCACCCCAAGTTCAGTGATGAACTTGCGGATCCAAACTGCCTCCTTTGCTCGATGCAGCAATATACTCGACCTCTGTTGTAGAATCAGCTCGTGTCTCGAACTCTTCCACTCACGGCACCACCATTTAAGCAAAACACGAACCACGACTGCGATCGGTAATCATGATCGGTCTGGAAGCTAGCATCACTGTAACCTTTACGGTTAGCTCATCATTGCCTCCATATATCAAGAAATATTCTTTAGTCCTTCTTAAGTACTTAAGAATATTCTTGACCGCTATCGATGACTTTCACTGGATTCTACCCGTCATGCTCAAAGCATACGAGACATCGGTCGAGTACATAGCATGGCGTACATGATCGATCCTATGGCCGAGGCATAAGGGATCTGATCCATGCGGTCTCTCCTCTCTAGAAGAGGACCTTGAGTTTTCGAAGACTCACGCCATGTGACATCGGCAGAAATCCCTTCTTGGAATTCTGCATGGCAAACTGAAGGAGTACCTTGTCAATATATGTACTCTGACTTAGGCCAAGCAATCTCTTAGATCTATCTCTATAGATCTGTATCCCTAGAATTCGGGATGCCTCACCTAAGTCCTTCATTGAGAAGCAACTCCCTAGCCAGGTCTTGACAGACCGAAGTAAAGGGATGTCTTTCCCAATGAGCAGTATGTTATCCACATACAATAGGAGGAAGACAACTATGTCCCCTACAACCTTCTTGTAGACACAAGGTTCATCTTCATTCTTGATGAAACCAAACTATTTGATTGCATCATCGAATCGAAGATTCCAGCTCCGAGAAGCTTGCTTTAGTCCATAAATGGACCTATGCAGCTTGCATACTCTACTAGTATGTTGTGGATCTACAAAACCCTCAGGTTGTGTCATGTACACATCCTCGAGTAGGTTTCCATTCAGAAATGCGTTTTGACATCCATCTGCCATATCTCATAGTCATGGTAGGCTGCAATAGCAAGCATGATCCGAATAGACTTAAACATCGCTACTGGAGAAAAGGTTTCATCATAGTCAATACCATGAATTTGCTTGAAACCTTTAGCTACCAAGCGACCCTTATAGATAAGTCCATCCATGTCAGTCTTTCTCTTAAAGACCCACTTACACCCAATGGGTTTTACCCCTTCAGGTGGATCAACCAAAGTCCATACTTGGTTGGTGTACATGGAATCCATTTCGGATCTCATGGCTTCTAGCCATTTCTCGGAATCTGGTCTCATCACAGCTTCCTGATAGGTGGTAGGCTCATCCTCTATGAGCACAACGTCATCATGGTCAGACAAGAGAAATGAGTATCTCTCAGGCTGACGACGTACCCTATCAGACCTGCGAAGAGGTATGTCTACTTGAACTGGTTGTTGTTCCTCAACTCTTTGTGGAACAACATCATCCACAACACTTTGTGGTTCCAGTTCAACTTCCATCGAGGCATCGGTGCTATTGTTCGCATCTTGAACTTCTTCAAGATCGAACGCGCTCCCACTAGTCTTTCTAGAAACAAAGTCCCTTTCTAGAAAGACCCCAGTCTTTGCCACAACTACCTTGTGCTGACTGGGAATGTAGAAGTAATATCCCTTAGTTTCCTTGGGATATCCGATGAAATAGCACTTGTCGGATTTGGGTCCTAATTTGTCTGAGACTTGACGTCGTACGTAAGCCTCACAACCCCAAATCCTCATGAAAGACACCTGGGCATCTCTCCCAGTCCATATCCTATATGGTGTCTTTATCACGGCCTTGGATGGAACTCGGTTGAGAATGAAAGCTGCCGTGTCTAGAGCATATGCCCATAGATATGTCGAAAGATCTGTGTGACTCATCATAGATCGTACCATATCTAATAGGGTACGATTCCTCCTTTCGGATACACCATTCCACTGTGGTGTTCCAGGAGGAGTGAGTTGGGATAGAATCCCACACTCAGCTAGGTAGTCACGAAACTCATGGCTTAAGTATTCACCACCTCGATCTGATCGAAGTATTTTAATACTCTTGCCAAGCTGGTTCTGTACTTCATTCTTGAATTCTTTGAACTTTTCAAAGGATTCGGACTTATGTGTCATCAAGTACACATAACCATATCTACTGAAGTCATCAGTAAATGTGATGAAGTATCTATAACCGCCTCTAGCAGCAACATTGAAAGGGCCACATACATCACTATGTATGAGTCCTAACAAATCAGTTGCTCTCTCGCTATGTCCACTAAAGGGAGTCTTAGTCATCTTGCCTCGTAGGCATGACTCGCATATCTCATATGATTCAAAATCAAATGAGTCCAGCAAACCATCCTTATGGAGATGGGATAAGCGCTTGTCATTTATATGACCTAAGCGACAGTGCCAGAGATAGGTGTGGTTCATATCATTCGATTTGAACCTCTTGGTACTAACGTTATAAATAGGGCTCTCAAGATCTAGAATATAGAGTCCGTTCATTAGAGGTGCACTACAATAGAACATATCGTTTAAATAGACAGAACAACATTTGTTCTTTATTATAAATGAAAATCCTTTCTTGTCCAAACAAGAAACTGATATAATGTTCTTAGTCAATGCAGGCACATAACAACAATCGTCTAACTCTAGTACAAGCCCAGAGGGCAGAGATAGAAAATAAGTCCCTACAGCAACAGCAGCAACCCGTGCTCCATTGCCTACTCGTAGGTCTATCTCGCCCTTTGTCAATGCTCTGCTATTTCTCAGTGCTTGTACATTAGTACAAATGTGCGAAGCACATCCGGTATCTAATACCCACGATGAAGAAATAGAGAGGTTGACTTCTATAACATTTATACCTGAAGTAGAAATCTTATTTCTCTTCTTCTTAAGATCTTCCAGGTATTCTGTGAAGTTCCTCTTCCAGTGCCCTGCTTGTCCTTGATATAGTTGACGAAGATGTGCAACCATGTCATAAGCACCCATCAACTCATGTTGCTTCTGAAGCTCAGAGTTCATAGTTGCGAGCATTAGACAGGACACATCTAATGCGTCGTCTTGATGCTTCTTGTAAGCATCTCGGTCTGCTCGCGTGGCAGTGGCAGGAGGAGCCTCCGGAATGGGCTGCTCCAGAACGTACAGTTTACGTTCCTGAGTGAGAACTATTCTCAGGTTCCTGTACCAGTCCAGGAAATTTGCTCCGTTGAGCTTGTCCTTCTCAAGGACAGATCGCAGGGAGAAGGAATTCGTGTTTGACGTCATGGTTATCTACAACAGAAAATTTGCAGAAATAAATATCATATTCTTTTAAAATCATTTAATTAGGCCTTTAATTAAATGATGCTCCCACTGAATTCTATAATTCTTGTGGGACAAGATCCACATCATACTAACCCTTGAGTTAGCTTTGGCTAATACGCCCAAGGCTTAGTATGATCGGTAGGTAACGATTACCAATTACATCTCTATGCAACTCTTGTTTATAGAATCAATATCTGCATTTATATTAAAACTCGAGTTATCTTTGGCTAATACGCCCGAGAGTTAATATAGATGTGATTTTGACCTATCTTTTCCAACCGTTGGAATAATGCCTATAGTTGACTCGATCCAACCGAGTAACTAGGAATACTCAATCTAATTGAGTTTGTATTCACTCATGCGTTGATAGGCGGGACCAAGATTGTCCCTCCGTACCCTACCAAGATAATATGTATTGCTCTGCTTTGGCATATTCAACAATACATGTGATCGAGGTAGTGATAGGTATCACGGCACGGTTAGGCATTTAGAATTGGTTCGATTTAGATCTAATCTAATCGAGAAAGATGCATCTTGTGCACGACTTAGATCTAATCTAGTCGCAAGGGTGCATCATGTGCACGACTTAGATCTAATCTAATCGTTAAAGCACTAATTAATTAATTAATTATTAAACATGCATCAGATACATAACAATTAATTAATTAATCTATTTGTGATTTAGTCATGGCCCTACTACGATCTTCTCAAGCCAATGAGAAGATCGATTGGTCAACCTAGGGTCAACAGCTTCTCCAAGCTCCTCCCTTTGACCACCTTGTGTTGCTCGTGCCCGCCTCGGAACTCCGTCTCGTGTGGACCCTCCACCGCTCCAATTTGTACATTACAATTTGAAACTTGAGTTACATTCGAGTCTAAATCTAATTTACAACCAGAATAAGAGAAAGGCACGACGCGCAGGCCGTAAAAAAACAATCATATGACGGCACGCAGGCCGTATTATGAATTACAACACAAATCCAATCTTATTGGGTATTTTGGGCCATGACTATCACAAATTAATATATAATTCAAAATTATATATTTTTATAATTTTTCTGTAATTTTAAAAATAATTTTTACAATTTTTATAAGTAAAATTTCCCGGCGGTCCCATTTAGCGGTTTCGGGCGCAATCGCGGAACGGATCCCCTTGCGGGGCCCAGGGGCAGCGCCCCTACCCGCGATCTAACCATCACGAGGGTTCCTTTGTGATCCAACATCGCCTAAACCCACTGTCCCAAAACGATTTGGGTCGAGACATTGACGTTTCGGAAAAATCTTCCCGGCGGGTTCGTTTTTAGCGATTTCGGGTGCAATCGCAGAGCAAATTCCCTTGCGGGGTTAGGGGCAATGCCCCTACCCATGATCTAACCATCGTGAGTTGCTCCTTTGCGATCTAATGGCACCCGACCCCGCTGTCCCAAACGGATTTGGGACAAAACTAAGCCGTTTAAAAGAAAACTTTCCGGTAGCCGAAGCCTACAAGTGCCGAGACACTTGTGCTTCGCTTCTACGGAAAAATTACTCATAAAAACTCTAAAAACTCAATTTTTACATAAAATCACAAAAGGTATATTTTTTATAAAAATACAAACGAACTCGTACAAGTCTTTGCACGTGGCTCTGATACCACTGTTGGGTTCATCGGGCCGTGAAAACCGTTTTTTCGCGTCGCGGAAACCCCGAGTCACCCAAAGCCATGGATCTCGTGCAAAGATTCGTAAACAAAACTTTTCGAAAAACCTTTTTCTTGTACGAGTTTGTAAAAACTTTAGATCTACACTAAAGTTAAGATCATACCCTTGATGCGAGCCCTTCGCGAATCCCGCTCGTCCAAATGGTGCCGGATCTCTAGACCGTCAAGTGTACGGTCCTCTAGAAGTATCCACACGAACAATCCTTGATGGAGAAGACCAAACAAAGGTGTGCTAGCACCTTGTCTTGTTCGGCCAAGAGAGGAGGAGAGGGAGAAGAGAGAGCTCTAGAGGAAGAAGATGACTTAATCACACTTGAATGAAAAATGAATATTTTCATTCCCACTAGAGTGGCCGGCCACATCTTGGAGGTGTAACTCTCCACATTAATTCCAATTAATGTGGAGACTATTAAGAGTTGTAACCCCCATGAGGTGGCACTCTAGGATGATGTGGATCAACACTATTGGTCCACATCTTGCCACCTCACTAAATGACATGGCAACAAGTGTAACCTCCTCATTTAATGTGGGCCGGCCACATTAAATGTTATGGAGGCTTGTAACCTCCATGAGGTGGCACACATTGATGATGTGGAGCAATCCTATTGGTCCACATCTTTCCAACTCACTAGTGATGTGGCAAAAAGTCAAGTCAAACATGACTTTTTCTCTTCCTCTCAAATCAAGTCAAACTTGATCAAATCTCTCTCATGGTTGATCTAATCCAACCATATGATTCAAGCCAACTTAATATAATGAATCTAATTCATTAAATTAAGTTGATTTAATGAGTCATAATCTAAATTAGACTCATTAAATACATGAATCAACTTGAGTCCAACTCAATTAGCCCAATTTGGATTACTCTTAATCCAATATGATTCATCAAATGAATCTAATCCTCTTGGTTCATCATATGAACCAAATCTCCATCTAATTGTCCTTAGTGTGTGACCCTATAGGTTCTTGTAACGTTGGCAATGCCCTAAACCCATTTAGGAGCATAAGTAATGAGCGGTATCTAGCAACACATCATTACTACCCAAGTTACAAGAATGTCGAGATCCGACATCACCTTGTGACTACCAATTGTGACTCCTCACAAAATATATGACATTGTCCTTCTATCCTAGACATCTAGATTGATCAATGTGAGGCATAGACCGTGTCATCCTCTAATCAATCTAAATCTTGAACTCCAAGTAGACTCACTCGATCAAATGAGCTCAACATCTAATGTTGACTCATTTGGGCATAACCATGCACTTAGTGGTCTCACTCTATCAAGAATAGCGATGTCGCTCCCGTCATATGGGAGGGATAGATCCCATCTACATCACTCAAATCCCTCTGCATAATTCGTTACATACCCAGTAATCGCCTTTATAGTCCACCCAGTTACGGGTGGCGTTTGACGAAACCAAAGTACATAACTCCTTATGTAGGGATCCATGGTGACTTCAGGTCCAAGGACTAATAGTCATACTAATAGTCACATGAGAAAGTATATGACACTCATATAACGATCCATGATACTTTCTCATGGCGGGTCATTCAGTATACATTCTCCAATGTATACCCATGTGTCAGCTTGATATCTCTATATCCATGACTTGTGAGATCAAGTCATCGAACTGACCTACATGCTAGTCTTATTGCATTAACATTGTCCCTGAATGTTAATACTCGACTAGGAATGATTTAGAGTAGTGTTCCATATATCATCTCACTATCGATTCAACTAATCGATTGATATAGGTATGAACCTTCTACTCAAGGACGCTATTATACTTAGTCTATTTGGCACTAATACAAATAAGTATAATAACCAAACAAATGTCTTTATTAATATACAAGAATATGATATACATGAGTCCATACAATCATCAAAAATGATTGGCTCTAGGGCTCTAACTAAAAAAATATGTATGACATGTGTATAATTAAAACAAAAACCAAACACACGAAGGTTAAAACCTAGCTCTGATACCAATTATTGGTTGCTACTCGGAATACCATCCTAGTTCCCCTGTACAAAAATTTGTACAAGCGTAAAACTATCCTAGCTACTCATGTGCTCTACTAAAGTTAAATTTGGATTGCAATTGATGCTTAACATTATTAATCCAAATTGTCCTTCAGAAGTTAAACTTGAATTGGGAATGAAACTTAACATTCTTACTTCAAGTTTAACTGATGTGATCTTCCTAAGTTAAACCATATTACAGAAGTTATCAAATATCCATTTCAAAGATCGGCTTCCAGGTTAAATATGGAGAGGCACTAGGCCTTCTTGGGTATGGGATCATCCACCACTTCCTAGACAAAACCTCACAAAGAAATTGGATATTTAACTTCTTACAGTAAACTAGGTTTAACTATAGAGACCTCAATAGAAACACAATATCGAAACATGAAATCGAAACAATAAAATCGATAACAAAAATGATAACTTAAAATCTTTAACCTCTTGTGTTTGGTTTTTTAAGATCTATACAAAAAGATGAACTAGTTATGATGCGGAAACTAATAACTAGTTATATCTTTTGTAGCTTATAGACCTCTTGATCTTCTATTGTATTCCTCTCCTTCTCTTGGACGTCGTGTGGGCGACGATCTACCAAGATGAAATCCACCCAAGCCTTCTCTTCTTGCTTCCAGGTTTCGGCCACCAACAACCTCCAAAGGATGATGAGCTTCGACCACTAAACCAATCACTAAGGGATGCTAGGAAACAATGCCTCCTTTCTCTTCTTCTTCCTTAAGCAAAATCCGGCCACCAACCAAGCTCCAAGAGATGATACCGCCGGCCACCAAAGGAGAAGAGAAAGAGAATAAGAAGGGTCGGCCACAAGGAATAAGAGAGGAGGAATAGAAGATGTGTTATGAGGTGAGACACCTCTACCCTCTCTTTTATATTCCTTGGTCATGGTAAAAAAGGAAAGTTTTTAACATAATTAAAACTTCCTTATATTCCTTGCCAATGACTAAAAAGCAAAGTTTTAAAACAAAAAATTAAAACTTCCTTTTCTTCTTGTTATGGTCGGTCATATCTATTGCTTCAAACAAGGAAAGTTTTAAACATAAAATTAAAACTTCCTTATTTGTTTCTGGTAAGAAATTTTAATTAAAAATTTTCTTTCTTTAAATCCCTTGTTGGTTGTAAAAGGAAAATTATATAAATTAAAATCTTTCTTTTAAAACATCTGGATGGTTGCAAAAAAGGAAAGTTTTATCAAAAATTAAAATATTCCTTTTAACTACAAATAAGGAAAGATATCAGACCTTTCTCTTAATCCTTTGTAGAAAGCTATAAAAGGAAATATTTAAAATTTTAAAAACTCTCTTTTAAAACCATGGCTTCCACACAAGGAAAGATTTAAAATGTAAAACCTCCTTTTAATGTTAATGTGGCTGACCACCCTTGCTTGGGCTCCAAGCTAGGGCCGGCCACAACTTGGCTCCCTTCTTGGTTTGGTTTGGTCGGCCCTAGCTTGGGCTCCAAGCTAGGCTTGGCCGACCACCAAGAAGTGGGTAAGAAGTTGGGTTTTGGTGGATATAAGACTTTATAAATAAGAGGCTATAATAAGGACCGAGAGGAGGAATTGGTTTTGGTCTCTCGATGAGCTTGAGCTTCCCGTGTTCGCCCCGAACACTCAACTCAAGTTTATGAATAATATCTCATTCCACTAAAGAGTTATTATTGTACTACCGCACCAATCTCATATTACAATATGGGCTCCTTCTTATTATGAGTACGTTAGTCTCCCTGTGTTTAAGATATTGAATGTCCACTAATTAAATGAGCTACTGACAACTCACTTAATTAATATCTAATTCCAAGAGTAGTACCACTCAACCTTATTGTCATGTCGGATTAAGTCCACCTGCAAGGTTTACATGATAATCCTTATGAGCTCTTCAAGGGGACATCATCAACCTAGATTACTATGACACAGTTTCACTCTATAATCAACAACACACCATATAAATAATAGCATTTCCCAACTTATCGGGCCTATTGATTTAACGAGCTAAATCACACCCTTTGATAAAATAAATAAATAAATATTAAATATATGTGCTTGTTATTATATCATGATTAAGAGTACGTACTTCCATAATAATAGAAGTTTTGTTCTTTAATATAGTCAGTATAAAACGAAACTACCTCAAAACTCATAGTGTACTGGTGTAATTTATTAGTCAAAATAAACTAATACCTAATTACATTCAACCACTCCAATGGTTTGTCCCATTCCATCTTGGTTGTGAGCAACTGTTTATAATTTATAAGGAACTGATAACATGAACTTCTGTGTGTCTCCTCACACTATATTATCTACAATATAAATTAAACGGACAACTACACTTAGCATAAATGTAGACATTTGACCAATGTGATTCTTATTTCAAAATAAATGTTTATACAAAAAGCTAGACTTTTAGTATACATTCTAACACCGCCTTTACCGAAGGAGATCTTTAGTGTTTTCTATGGGTTAAATCTAGACTAAGGTCATAATTTTATAACACTGGAGAAAAAGAAAATTTTTAGAAAATATAAGTAAATAATTTTTCTAGAATTTAGAAATCACTTGAATAAGTATCCTCCCCTTAACCTAAGGTTTTAGTTAAAGAAACTTACTTATAATTATTTTATTGAGTTTGCAAATGATACATTTTAAAGGAATTAATTACTACTTTAGAATAATTCTGTTGTATTCATTAGTATTATCTTTGAATTTTAATTAAGTTAGATTACTTTAGTTACAAGTCATTTTGAATTAATCAATTATTAATTAAGTTTTAATTAATTATTAAGTTTTAAATTTAAGTTAATTAAATTTCAACTGATTTGTTTAATTAAGATCTAATTTTTAATTTAATTGAATTTAATTTAATTTAATTAATTAATTAATTTAATTTAATTTTATTTAACCCTTATTCATCTCACTCGATCTATGTTTTCAATAAGAAAATCCTATGATTTTATGAAATGAGTTAAATTAAAGTTTAGAATTTGGTTTAGCTTGTGTTATATTTAAGTTTAGCTTTAGGTTCAATAAATAGATATTTTTGAATAAACTTCTAAGCTATGGTGAGTCGCATAGATATCATTAGAGTAACCACACCTTCAAAATTTTCTAAATAGTCCTATCCTCTAAACTTAATACAAAACTTTGGTCTAACCAGCTAGAATTAGTAAGGGGTAGTTTCAGTTAGCTCCACTAAGCCAAATGCACTAGATCAAAGTCATATCTTCCTAGACATGCATAGACATAGTTTTCCTAACCTACTATTATCTAAAACTTCTCCAGTTTTGTTTGTCAGGTTAAACTTTTGTTCCTTTTTAGGCTAGTCCTAATTACCCAATCAGGTAGACTATTGTGTTGGAGGTGTTAACTAATTTGGAGTCTCCTCCTGAATTATTAAATTTGGATTTAGGTTTTAGGGGTTGTGTTGATTTGTTTTATAGTTATAGTGAACTTAATTGTAACTTGAATTTAGATTAACTTTATAGTATTTTGATTTAAATTTAGTTTTTTTATTTGAGTTTGATTTTTTTGATTTTATTTTACATTTTAGGTTTGGATTTAAATTAATAGATTTAGTTGAATTTGGTTTTAGATAATGAATTTCATTTTTTGGTACGTAAAATTGATTGAGTCCTATTTGCATGGTTAGACATGCTTTCGGAACTCAAGTTTTAGTTTGTTTTGAATTTTGACTTATTAAAGAGATGAAAGTTTTATTTGTTGAGTTAGACTTATATCCGAGCCAAGATTTATTATATACAACTCGTTAAGATCCAAGTATCATGTCTAGGTACTTGGATCTAGTTGTAAATTTTTCTAACAATTCTCTTAGATTGGTTATTTCAGTTTTTAATTTAGCATTTTCTTCCTCAAATCTTTCGACTTGAGTTGGGTTAGAAGTTTTTGTTTGGAAATTAAATTATTCCTTAAGGTATTGATTTTCCTTAGGAGTGTGTCATTTTATTTTTCAGATTTAATTAATTATTTATTAAGACATGTAATTATTTTAAAGAATTTAGTAGTTAAGATAGATGATACCTCGTTCGAACCTTCAGACTCGTCGTCTTGTTCCGTCTCAATTTCTTATTTCGGTCAGGATGCTATCAGCGCGAGGTAGTGGTGATGCTCCCGATCTTTGACATCCGATTCTTCCGATGATGACTCATCGCAAGTTGTTTTGAGTGTCTTCTTTCTTCTGGTTGTTTTGGGTTTGTCCTCTTTCATTTTTGGACACTCATGCTTGAAATGCCCCCTTTTTGTTACATTTGAAGCACATCATCTTCGCCTTTACATCATTGGGTGTAGATTTGATTACTTCTTGTAAGTCTTTCTTTGTGAAGTTGTTCTTCCTTTTAGTGAATATCTTTTTGACCATGTTCACTAGTTGTTCTTCTTCATCGCTTCTAAGTCAGATTATGATTTAGGCTCGGGTTTGGTTCGGGCTCGTGCTTTCAACTCCTTTGACGAACCTGTAAAAAACGCTACACCTTTCTCGACCTTAGAAGCATTAGTTTGTTTGTGCAGTTCAAGTTCACACAATAGTTCATCTAATTTTAACTTAGAGAGGTTCCTCGAAAGCTTATAGGCATCTATAATCGATCCCCACAGTACACTTCGAGGGAACGAGTTAAGAGCATATCTTATTACGTCCTAGTTTTTGAGCTGGTGTCCGATTAAGTGAGGTCGTTGAGGATGTCCTTGATTCGAGCATGGAGCTTATTCATGGTGTCACCATCCTACATTTTAATGTTCAATAATGAATTAAGAAGTAGGTCACGTTTTGTTACCTTCGAATCTGGAGTTCCTTCGTGTAGCTTGACTAGTTTGCCCCATAATTACTTTACATTGTCGAAGGGTCCGACCCAGTTCAGTTCTTCTTTCGTCAGCCCACATTGGAGGGTGTTTAGGGCCTTGTTGTCCGTCTGGGTCTTCTTCATTTCCAGATTACAGTCCTCGGGTTTGAGTGGCTGGTCAGCATTTTCTTTTGGGATCTTGTATCCTTTGCGAATGCTAAACCACTGCTCCATGTTTGTCTTCAAGTAGACCTCCATCATCTTTTTCCAATAAGGGAAGTCGCTCCTGTTGAAAAGAGGAGGACAAGTAATGCTATAGCCTTCAATTTGCGATATTTTCGGATCTTACAAAATCACGAACGAAAAGAGAATCTCAAGACTTGGTCTTGGATTAGTAGAGTTGGAAGATTAAAAAGGAATACACAACTAATTCAAAGAGGTGACTGACACCAATTTAAACTAACTACAGTAAAGAAGTGAAAAACTAGTAAAAACAAAAAAATTTCAAATAAAAAAAATTTGGAGGAAAAAAATAAAAGGCGTAAGAATAATTTCTAATAAAAAATTATATATAATTTTTTCTTTCAAAAAGGATTTCAACAAGGAACCCCTTGCTTGATTGGCGGTTTCACTAATTCAAAGTGGTCTTCCTTTGATACCACTTGTAGAACCGTAAATATGCTAGAGAGGGGGGATGAATAGTATTTTTTACTTTTTCGGAAATCAAGAGTATGCAGCAAAAAAGAATAGAAATGAAAATCAAATGCTAACATAGGTGCTTTTACTTGGTTCGGAGTCTTTAATGACTCTTACTCTAAGGCTCGCACTTATTGAGTACTTTCGTTGGATAATCACTATAATTATGAAGCAATTATAGAATTTAAGTACAATTGCAAGAATTAAATTATACCGACAATACATCTTTGAAAATTTGTGCGTCGGTTGTCGATGCAGCTTTTAGGTATCCCAGAGATCTTTTCGGAGTAGCATGTGAGTACGAAAGTTGTAGCAATCGATGTGTTAAAGCTGCTAGTCGAAAGCCCTTATATAGTCTCATTCCAGGTGCCTAGAACCCCTCCGGGTGCCTAGACTGCTGCTAACGTGGCGATCTTTCGTCAAAACTTGATCCGTCAAGTTTATCCACCTCGGGGTGCCCGGACTCCCTCCGAGCGCCTGGTCCATTGACATGGATTCGGCCAGGCGTCGAGCTCCAACTCAACTTTTGGATATTTTTTTTTTGTCCGAGCGCCTGGACCAGCTCCGGGCGCCCGGACAGCTTGGGTGTCTGGCAACCGCCCGGGAGAAGCTGGTTTGGGCGCCCAGACCAGCTCTGGGCACTCGGAGTCAAGGCACTCGGATCCCTTTCGGGCACCCAGACATCCTTTTTCAGTACTTTCTTCTCTAAAAAAAAGGGTTAGTTTAGACAACAAAAAATAAATTTATCATGCAAAACAAAGTTAGCACGATACAGCAGGATAATAGTAATAATTAGATCATTTCTTCCCGAAACCAGAATCTAATCAAGGTCTCAGCTTAGGTTTCTCAAATGGACCTAAGTTAAACCAACACTTACAGTTCCCTCAACTGTGAATGCACCCTCACCAGATCTCTCCTCCAATTGCTTACCTCCACTTACAAACTGTAGACGTTAGGTCCCTTGACTCACCAGGACTTTCTGTCAGATTTCAATCAATTTGGACTTCCTCCTGTCATATCTCAATTGACCTGGACTTCGTGCTAACTATCAACCTAGTTGGACTTCCTCCTACCAAATCTTAATGAATCTAGACTTCATGCCGACCATCAATCTAACTGGACTTCCACTTGAGTTTTAGTCTTCTAGACCTATTATATCTTGCACACTTTGTAAAGAGTTAATTAGACAAATAACACATTTAATTTTAATGTATTTATCATACGTCAATCAAATTATCAGTACCATTTATACCAATATTTTTCACCCTTCTAATCTTACCAAGAATCCAATAGGTGGTACTACAGTTCGACCACTCCCGGAGGACTAACAGCCAAAGGAGTATAATAAATATTTGGTGATGCATGTATATAACACATCATGACCACTATTCTTTGATGAATCCAATTTCTCCTCTTGAAAAGGTAGAATGAATTACCATTTAATATTTAATGATGAATACTAAAATTTAGTTCATTGTCACAAACAGATTGGTGATTCCATCAAATAAGTTTCCAGAGATCTCTGACATCACAAATGGACAATCGAGATAAAGAGAAAAAGCGACCTAACATGCATGAAAGCGACATTAACTTTCCAATATGCATTGACGCCATAATAACTCAACAAAGTCAGTGCTAAGGAGCTAATAAGTTGAACTCAATCCATTAAAATTATTTGGACAAAAATCAAAAGGATACCAAATTAAGAAAATTATCATATGGGTGCCCATGTCATCCAGTAGTTATTACTACAATGTATTTAAATAAATTTAAAATTTTAGATTTATGATTTACACCGTGTAAAAACTATCGAATAATATACTATAACATATAAAATTTATCCAATAATTACTACAACATATTTAAATGAGTTTAAAATTTAGAATTGTAGTAGATATATAAGTTTAAAATTTAGAATTGTAACAGGTATATAATAACTTCTACAATCATTTTAAAATGATTTTAATAAAACTTAAATAACTGTGACTAAATTGATAAATCTTAAATTTTAAATTCTAAACCTTAAATTCTATATTTTAAACTCACACTAAATAATTGTAGTAGTTATCCAATAACTTCTACTCATTGTAATAGCTACCTAACTACTGGGTAGCTCTACATTGTATAAATCATAAATTATAAATTTATTCTAAATAGATTGTAGTAGTTATTAAATAGATTTTATATGTTGTATAAATTATCCGGTAGTTTTTACAATAATGATAGGTCAAAAGGTTTTTTTTTTTTTAATAAAATCACGAGAATGAGAATGATGCCCATTTAATTTATTATTTTTTTTGAAATAAAAATGGACAACTTGCATTATTTTTAGCACATGCGAAACATTTATATGGCCCTTAATCTAAATGGATCTATTAATCAATTTGCTGGAAAAGACATTTATATCAATAAAAAAAATGCATCTATTAAAGCAAAACCTAGGCATACACCGACAAATACCATGTTATAATGTCAAATGGATCCAAATTGCTTTTTTCCTTGAAAAAAATATGACAAGATATTTTCATGGATTTAGTTAATTATACTATCATTCACAGTTTCAATTAAGAATTTTCCAACACAAATGTTCATAATTTTAAAATATAAAACAGATATGCTCAAATTAAATTATTTAATTCGCATGCACGTCATGTTACTTCGTTGGTTATATTTCCAACCTAAAAATAACTGATGAGCCAAAATCCAACGGCAAGTGAATCCAACCGTTGGCTCGCCACCGGCTGCTGCTTGGGTCCGCATACTTGGCTGTTATGTCGGTCGTGATGGGTGACCGGTTATACCGGGTTTCCGCGAAAGAAACGGCACGCTATTCTCAACGAGATGGCGTCGTCCTCTCTTTTCAGCCTTCGTTAGAGGTTGGTGATCCTCCTCGACGAGTCCCATCCTAAACTTATCGCTAATCAACTTTCTTTCGGTTGTTCTCTAATGCCTTCTTCTTCTTCTTCTTCTTCTATTTACGAAAATTGAAATCCAACTTCCATCGTCGTCATCAAGCCACCGGCTCTGTGGCTGCTCCTGCTTTCTTTATTCAGAGGAATTGGAGTGGTTGGGGAGCTGCACCTGCACCTCAGTGACGGCAGAGCAGATCCATTCAACGCCTTCCTCGGAATGCGACAAAAGAAGCGATCCTTTCCCTATCTCCTCCTTTTCTTCAATCACTGGTTCCATGCCCATCCATGTGTGCTCGGTTAGATCGACTCTTGCAGCGTAGAGGAACGCATTGATAATGATTTTGAGTGGCGACTTCTCTTCAATTTGATTCATTCTTCAAGGGGACAATATAGTATCTCCATGGCTATGTTGGTGAGAGGAGAGGCAAGGTGTGTGATGGTGGGTCTGCAGATGGATACCAATGGCAAGGAATTACTTGAGTGGGCAATCAACAGAGTTACCAAACAAGGCGACAGCATTGTCGCAGTGAATGTCTGCAGAGATTCCGGTCAGTTTTTCAGTGATTATTTGTTTCATGGTCTCTCTTTTTATGTTTTACAGTGAATTTTATAATTGCTGATTAAGAGGTTTACTTTCAGGTCTGAAAAACACCATCACCACTCTGTCCCTAGTAGCCATGCTACGAGACTTTCTGGTAGCATATGAAGGCGCCTGCAATCTTAAGAAAGTGAGCAATCTTTATTTAAGTTCTACAGAGATGAAAGTAATGTCAATCTTCATTGTAGTTATTATTGTCCTTAGGTTTCCCTTGTTGGTCGGGTTGTTCGGGGTAAGTCGATTCAGAAAGTCCTAGTGAATGAGGCCAAACTTTGTGCTGCCACGGACATAGTCGTCGGAGCAAACACGCATATCTCAATGGGGTAACGGCTAGCTTCTCCAATTCCTAATTCTGTGACTTTGGTAGAGAACTGCTCTCATTAGTCCATCGTATTGAATAATCTGCATGAACAACTTGTTTCAGGGGCTCTGCCTTAGTTGCTAAGTACTGTGCCAAGAAGCTACCTCCTGCCATTTCCGTAATAACAGTTCAAGATGGACAAGTCATCTTTGAAAAGAAAGCCACTCTCGAAAAAACATCTGCAAGTTAGTTCTAATACATTTTGCCTAAATTTTAACAAGGAATTGAACTGCACCATCACGTTATTTTTGTATGTTAGGAGGACCAAAACCCCGACGTCTTCGAAATATTCTATATAAAGGTCTTAGTATGCAGCAGAGCATAGCCATACCCACACCGAATGCTGAAAAAGAGGCTGTTAAAGAATCTCGGAAACCATTGAATTATGATTTCAAAAATGATGAAGATGATGAGGCAATCTCAAATGCCAAAAATCATGTCCGTGAGGAAATAAGAGCAGATACTCAAACTTCCATCACTGTGTTCGTCAGACAGTTGCCACAGCCTGTGATAGGTTGGCCTCTACTGCGAAAAGCAGTGCAAGAAAACATTGCTGAGGAGAAGGCCGATGGTGCTCGAAGATTGTCAGTCGTTCAATGGGCCATGGCTTTACCTGATAGGAATTTCTCATCAGTCCAGCCACTGTTTCAGCTTACCAAGGAATTGATGACAATCCTCGACAAGAATAACTCAAGCTGCAAATGGTTTCATTACGAGGAACTCCTGAGTTCAACTAATCAGTTCTCTTCAGGTTCATTTTCTAAACCGTGTACATCCCCTATTCAAATTGTGCTCTTCAAGCTAGCATGAGATTAATGTTGATTCTAAAGAAGATTTCAATTCTCAACAGAAAATTTGATAGGCAAAGGAGGAACTGGCCTAGTATACAGAGGCAAGCTTGGGAGTGGGAAAGAGGTTGCTATAAAGTTATTACAACTGTCTACAGAATCATCAAGGGATTTCCTTCAGGAGGTTGATATAGTTACTAAGCTAGATCACCAACATGTAGTCTCATTATTAGGCATTTGCGTACAGAAGAACAATCTTATTTCCATATTCAAGTATTTTGTTAATGGAAGTTTAGAGGAAATTTTATGTGGTAAGTCATTCTTCCAAAATCATGTTTTTTGATGTTCACTCATATTGCAAATACAATAAATTAGCCTTGATATCAACTTATGAAGAGCAACCATACATTTCATTGAATTTTTTTCATCATATTTTGCTTTCAATTTGCAAGATCATTGTCTCATGGGATAACTTCCTCTTCTGATGTGTATCAAATGAAATACAGGAAAAAATGTCGAACGACCACTACCTTGGGACACAAGAACCAAAGTGGCAATGGGGATTGCGGAGGCTCTCAACTATCTTCATCATGGTCCTCAAACAGTAATCCACAGAGATGTGAAATCTTCGAACATTCTTCTTGATGACAAATTTGAACCTCAGGTAGTTTCCATAATCATAACTCTTGATTCAAATACTAGATCTAATAATATCTGTCACAACAGTTATCTGATTTTGGCTTAGCTATTTGGGCTCATAAAACATCAAAGTACCTTGCACAAAATGACATCGTTGGAACTTTCGGGTAAGTTTGCTTTCAACCTAATATATGATCAACCAGATTGATACACTGATCATATGGACATTTTACTCAGATACCTTGCACCTGAGTACTTCATGTATGGAAAAGCAAGCCATAAGATTGATGTCTATGCTTTTGGCGTTGTTCTACTGGAATTAATAACAGGAAGAATGGCCATCAATGACAACAATCCTAAAGGTCAAGAAAGTTTGGTGATGTGGGTTAGTAAAGTCTCTAACTTCAATCCAGTATTTATCTGTCATTCCTATTAACTAAGTAAACGTTGCTATTTTATGTCAATTGATATGGTAAGGTCTAAATGGCTATATCAGTTGAAACATTTCAAGGAGAGATGCTCCATTTATGTGCACCTCAGTTATATATCTAACCAGATGTTTAAAATGATTCTAGGCGACACAAGTTATTGAGAATGGAAATTTGATGGATCTACTGGATCCCAAACTTGACACCAACTATGATAAAGACCAGATGAGAAGAATGATCTTAGCTGCATCTCTTTGCATAACAAGGATACCTCTATTACGACCTGCAATCGACAAGGCAAGTGAATAAGAAACTTGATTCCTAAATGCTGACGATTGAAATATTTATGACAACATTTTGATTTCTCTACCTCGACAGATATGCAGCCTTTTACAAGGAGAAGATGACATTGAGAAATGGATATGCAACCAGAAAGATTCAATGTCAGATATGGTAGATTGGCTTGATGAAGAAATCTATCCACCTTGTAGTATTGGATCACTTGCATTGATCAACATGGACCACAATGCATCAGTGATAGGCTGTGAACAACATCAGTTTGGTTCCTGGCAGGAATATCTCCGAGGTCGATGGAGTCGTTCTTCTAGTTTTAATTAGCTCTTCGCCGACTTTACAAAGAATAGTCATAACTAACCTATCCCTTTCTTTTTCTTCCTTGTACATAATAAAGCTAGATTTAGAGTTAGTATGGCTTGCTGACCAAAAAGAGGAGTCATACTACTATGAGATAGAAAATAAGAGAAGCATGAGCAAGGCAAACATTTAATTAGTTATCCAGCTATAGCCAATGTGTATATGCAACTATGCAAGTCAAATTATTTCTCCATATTCAACTTATATATTAACGACGGAATGACACTATTAGATAAGGAGAGAGGATAAAATAATTTTCTCAATACATTTCACTGATAAACAAGTCGCCTATTTATAGACTAATACGTAACTTACTAACTCACTAACTCCTTAATATTAACTACTACCTCAATATAATTGATCCGGTCCGGAAACTGAGTCAGACGAACCGTCAAGTGAGGTGGCGAGAATGTTAACGAAGTCACGACGCCCCGGAGGGGGGGGGGGTGTGCTGAGATGGCCTCTATGTTGACCAAGTCTTCAAAAGTCCTCTGGTCAACGCTACCTGCAGCCAGCGACCGGGTTGACCCGGCCCCCTGTACCCCGATACTCGAGGCAGATCCAACGAATATGTGAGTACAAGATTAAGCCATAAAGTAATGAAAAGCGTATGGAATATGAGCGAAAAACATACCCTGACCCAGGGGGTGCCCTCGGATGGGACGCGGTGCGAGTTGTCGGGACCCGGAAGAGCAGATAACTCTGATCAGGCTGGAGAGCTGGCTTTGACGACGCGGAGCTGGATGCGGCTCGGAACCGGAAGATGAGCTGCAGGTCGGGATAAAGCCTCGGCACACAGACCGGGACGAGACACCGACACACAGACCGGGCTGAGACATCGGTACGCAGACCGGGATAAATTGTCGATACGCAGACCGGAATAAGATGTCGGTACGCAGACCGGAATAAGATGCCGGTACGTAGACCGGGATAAGATGTCGGTACGCAGACCGGGGCACGATATCAGCACTGACCGGGAAACAAGATCGGCACGCAGGTCGGGATATAACATCAATACACAGACCAGAATACAACATAAGCACAGTTGAAATGTAACAACCGCACGAAGGATGAAATACGACGATTGTTCGAAGGCCCGAATCAGTGCCGAAGGTGCACAGTGGCGTGGATCGGATACCGGATCGACGTCGAAACTGTACGGCAGTATGGCTCGGAGCATGTTAACAGCTGTGCCGTCAACGAAACCTTGAATCGGTCGGCAGTTGCTGCTGGTGTGCAATGGGGAACGAGGGAGGGAAACGTCAACGGCTGCCCGAGTAGAAAATGTTGGATCGAGACACGCTAGAGGGGGGTGAATAGCGCTCGTGGCTATTTTGTACGTATCGGAATCGAAAACAGCGTTAGAGTAATTAAAGCAGCGAAATTAAAAACAAACAAACACAAACAGAAGGACACAGAGATTTACTTGGTTCTGAGCCTGTGACGACTCCTACTCGAAGGCCCGCGATCCTTAATCGCTTCCGGTGGGCAACAACTATAAGCTCGTTAAAAGATTACAATTATGAGTACAATTAAAAGCTATAAGTATTATACCGACAACAAGAAATGCTAAATCTGAAGCTTCGGGTCGTCGGGCACTTGTAGCAGCACTTCGGAGTGTCTTTTGGAGCAGCACGTTGATGAGAGATCACTTGATATTCGTTATGTAGAAGTGCTGGTCGAAACCCCCTTATAAAGGGTGTTCAAGGTGCCTTGAAGGCTGTTCAAGGCGCCTCCATGCTGCCTGGTCTTCCGCGTGGATCAAATCTGATCTGGTCGAACTTCATCCATTCAAGGCGCCTTAAACCTCACTCAAGGTGCCTTCCAAGGCGCCTTCTACCTTCTTCAAGGCACCTCCAATGGTGCTTCGCAGCCAGCTCATCCTTTGCACCCGAGGCGCCTCCAAACTCCATGGAAGCGCCTCGGACACTGTTCATCCAAGGGAAAACTACCTTATTTTGTACCTGCAAGACTTGTTAGTCCCAAACAATATCCTGCAACACAAAATAACAGTATGAATAATAAAAGAATGTTTATGACAGTCTCCGGACTGTCCGGGTCTAACTTCGGGTTTCCAACCGGAAACTCTAGGTCGACCCGACGCCTACTGTTCCCTCTATGGGGAACGCGTCCTCACCTACTCCCCTCAGGAGAGATTACCTGATGCCAGTCCGGTCCTCTAGACCGACTGGACTTTCCGCCTAGGGTTACCACCCCCTAGGACCTAGGGTTACCGCCCCCTAGGGTTTTTCTCCACCTAGGGTTACCACCCCCTAGGACCTAAGGTTGCTGCCCCTTAGGGTTTTCCTCCACCTAGGGTTACCGCCCCCTAGGACCTAAGGTTGCCGCCCCTTAGGGTTTTCCTCCACCTAGGGTTACCGCCCCCTAGGACCTAAGGTTGCCGCCCCTTAGGGTTTTCCTCCACCTAGGGTTACCACCCCCTAGGACCTAAGGTTGCCCCCCCTTAGGATTTTCCTTCACCTAGGGTTACCGCCCCCTAGGACCTAAGGTTACGCCCCTTAGGATTTTCCTTCACCTAAGGTTACCACCCCCTAGGACCTAAGGTTACCCCCCTTAGGATTTTCCCTTGCCTAACCGCAGTTAGGACTTTCCTGAAACCTTATTTAACCACGTTAGATAACAATGAATCTTAACTTTGAATCCCTTTGCCATTATCAAAATTGAGGTTCGATCGTCGGATGCTTACTGCACCAACAATCTCCCCCTTTTTGATTATGGCAACCGAAATTAAAAGTTAAGTATAAATGAAATAAAGATACGCATAAATAAAGCATAGGCACATTCACAACAAAATTTTCATTTTCATTTTAATTTATAATATTCTTTGAATTTCTTCCTACTCTCCCCCTTTGCCATATATCAAAATACCCAAGAGAGTGAAGAAAATCTGAGCCTTAGCTTAACTTTCAAAGATAATTTTCAATCTTATCTTCCAATCTTTTAATTTACTTTTGATAAACACTTAGTTTTTCTTGTAAGACTTTTAGATAGGTGAAATCATAATTTTGAAAGCAAAATTCTTCCTTTAGTTTGAGAGATACTTTTAGCTGAGATAAAGTTATTTTGTCTTTAAACAGTAACTCAGCAAATTTTTGTGATTTCAAAAAGATTTAGTTTTTTTAAAAAAAAAATTGTTTTGATGAAATTTTGAGAATGCTTTGGAAAATACTTAGCATTTTCAGCAGAACTTAGCATTTAAAAACAATTGCTTTGAGAGATACTTAGCTAAATTTCTTTTTTTTTTGTTTTAAACACTTTAAAAAGTACTTAGCTAAATGTTTTTGAAAAAAAATATTTAGCTATATTTGAAAATACTTAGCTATGTTTTCAGCGTAAAAATGATTGCGTTGAGAAAATATCTTGCCAAGTAGCTAAGTTTAGAAAATAATTTAACTAAGTTTAGTTAGAGAAAACTTAATTAATTACTCAGCTTTGAAAACATTTAGCTTATAGAGGAGTTATAATTTAAAAGTCAGGTCATAAATAATTTTAATTTTAAAGCTAAGTTAAAAATAGCTTGAATTTTCGAAGATATGCCAAAAATAGTTTTTAATTTTAAGGTCAAGTTAAAAATTTTAAAAAAAAAACTAATTTTAAAATCGACTCAAAATCACTCCCCCTTAATTAATGCTTTAATAAATTTTTGAGTTCAGGAGTTCAAGCATGAGAGGTTAAAAAATTATTTTCCTAATTTTCCATCTCAGTCATTCTAGATTAACAAGCATGTTTAGCATATGAGTGAGTGTGAGATGGAGTTTACTTTAATTTACAACATTGAAAATATCAGTTAGAATTCCAAATAAGTGACTATTATTTTGAAGATTTAAAAATTAATTGAGTTTAGAATTTCAAAGAATTTAATAAATTCTGAAAAGGGTTTTGAAATTAATTTTTCAGAGGATATTACAAATGATTTTTCAAATATTTTTTTAAATAGTTTTGAAATAATTTTGAAATTAATTTTTCAAGGTATTTTTCAAATGATTTTGAAATGATCATTTTTCTAATGATTTTACAAATAACTTTTAAGTTTTAAAAGATTTTTACAAGATTCTTCAAATAATTAAGTTTTAAAAGATTTTTTAAACTGATTTTGAAAGATTTTTCAAATAATTTTGAAATGAAGTTTAAAAAGATTTTTAAAATGATTTTGAAAGTTTTTTTTTCAAATAAATTTTAAAATAATTTTGAAATTAAGTTTAAAAAGATTTTTAAACTAATTTTGAAAAGATTTTTCAAATAAATTTTAAAATAATTTTGAAATTAAGTTTTGAAATGATTTTGAAAATATTTTTCAAATAAATTTTAAAAGAATTTTGAAATTAAGTTTGAAAGATTTTGAAAAGATTTTTCAAATAATTTTGAAATTAAGTTTAAAAAGATTTTTAAACTGATTTGGAAAGATTTTTCAAATAATTTTGAAATTAAGTTTAAAAAGATTTTTAAACTGATTTTGAAAGATTTTTCAAATAAATTTTAAAAGAATTTTGAAATTAAGTTTTAAAGATTTTTGAAAGAATTTTGAAAGTAATTTAGTTGAATTAACTTGATTTAAGTCAATTTTAATTTTAATTTCCTAGTCATCTCACCCGATCTAAATTTTCAATCAGGAAACCCTATAATTGTTGTGAGATGAACTATGGTTGAATTTTAGGGTCTGGTTTAACTTTTTGTTAGTTTCAGGTTTAGCTTTGGGTTCAACAAGTAAGCATTCTTTGGATAAACTTCTGGGCTATGGTGAGTCACAAGGAACTCATTAAAGTAACCATGCCTTCGAGGTTTCCAAATAGTCCTACCCATTGAGCTTAATACTAAACCTTGGTCTAACTAGTTAGGATCCATTTAAGGGTAGCTTCGGTCAGTTCCACTTGGCTAAATGCACCAGGTCGAAGCCATATCTTCCTAGACATGCGATGCCCAAGCTTCCCTAACGTACTATCATCCAAAAACTTCACCAGTACTGTGGGTCAAGTTAAACCTAGCCCGTTTTGATCTAACATTAATTACCCTGTCGGGTAATCTACTCTTGTTTTACCCATTTCGGGTAGATTAGGTTCAGTTACCCTGTCGGGTAGTTCAGTTGGGGGTGCCAGCGAGTTTGGATCCTCCATCTATTTTTATTTAACTTAAGTTGAAATTTACTTTTAATTTTAAATTAATTTCGAATTTAATTTAATTTCAAAATTTTTAATTGAATTTTGAATTTTGAATTTAATTTCAAATTTAATTTGAATATTAATTTGAATTATGTTCTTAATATTATTTTTCTATTAGCTCCCCCTGGATCATAGCCTCGATATGGTCTATCAAGGCAATAGACTTGATCCTTGGGGACCCAATAGTGACCAGTTCCAACTTGATTAACCAAGTTGGATTTTGGCACCCATGCTTGGATAATTTTTCTATTATTTCTATTAACTAGCGATAAATATGATTTGTATTTTATTTTAGTTTTAAATCCAAGTCCAGTTTTGTTGTAAACGGCTCGCTGTTTTCCAAGAATCAGATCCAGATTCTTAGAGCCCAAGGTGAACCGTTCCAACGTGTCCTTGAGTTCTTTAATTTGAGCTTTCAAATTGAAATTTTCTTCCTCAAGTTGTTGGACTTGAGTTGAACTTCCAATTTGAACTGACTCAGTTAAAGAGCTCGAGTCAGTCGCTTCCTTAAGGGCTGTTACCTCCTTTTGGAGCGACTTAACCCGGACGTTGGATTTAGCCAACTTTTTTACTAGGTAAGGTAATAATTCATGCAAGTTATCTAATAAAAATTCTGTGAGTAGTGAACTTACAGTGGGTTTTGGTCCTTCAGAAACGAATGCGGATTCGTGGCTTCGATCAGACTCAGTCCCGGATTCGCTCTCGGTTTCTGACTCATACTCGGACTCAGTTTCTGCCACGGTTGCTAGTACTGGTAGAGCGAGGAAGCTCGTCGATTCTTCTTCGTCGAACCCGGATTCATCTGAAGACTCGGACCATATCTTTTCCTCTGTCTTACTTGTACCTGCAACCATCGTAATACCTTCCTCGGCCGAAGTAGTATTATTCTGCTCATCTAATTCAAATAAATCATTTATTAAATTATGCTTACTTACTTGAGCGTCGGAAGTGCCCTCGTGTAGTTTCATCAACTTTTGCCACAACTCTTTTGCACTTGCGAAGGGGCCGATGCGGTTCAGTTCTTCATTGGTTAGGCCACATTGTAGCATGCAGGTTGCTTTGGCATCGGATTCAACTTTTTTCATTGTGCTAGAATCCCAGTTGATGCATGAGATAAGTTCTCCGGTGTCGTCACGTGGAAGTTCGAGTCCGGTCTGGATGATGATCCACATCTCGACTTGCGTCTTGAGGTGGTATTCCATCCGGTTCTTCCAGTATCCAAAGTCCTCGCCAGAAAAGAGCGGCGGTCGGACGGTGCAGAATCCTTCTTGGAATGTCATTTTAAAAGAACTTTGCACACAAAAAATAGCAAAAAAAAAATGTACCAGGACTTGATCCTGGATTAGCAGTGCGGTATGGAAGGATAGTAATAGAAGTTCACCAGTTTCGAGAAAAAATAATAAAATATTAATAAAATATTATTAAAAAAATATTTAAAAAATGTTATTTCAAATTTTGCCAAATTCAATATTTTATCAATACTAATAAACCGTGAAAGGATGAAAATGAATTTTTCGAAAATAATTTTGGAGGGAAAAAACGAAAGGCGTGGCTATACAAACGACAAAGCCACGAAAAATGCTTGAATGGTGGTTGCACCAGTTCAAAGCGACCCCACTCTGATACCAATTGTTGGATCGAGACGCGCTAGAGGGGGGGTGAATAGCGCTCGTGGCTATTTTGTACGTATCGGAATCGAAAACAGCGTTAGAGTAATTAAAGCAGCGGAATTAAAAACAAACAAACACAAACAGAAGGACACAGAGATTTACTTCGTTCGGAGACTGTGACGACTCCTACTCGAAGGCCCGCGATCCTTGATCGCTTCCGGTGGGCAACAACTATAAGCTCGTTAAAAAATTACAATTATGAGTACAATTAAAAGCTATAAGTATTATACCGACAACAAGAAATGCTAAATCTGAAGCTTCGGGTCGTCGGGCACTTGTAGCAGCACTTCGGAGTGTCTTTTAGAGCAGCACGTTGATGAGAGATCACTTGATATTCGTTATGTAGAAGTGCTGGTCGAAACCCCCTTATAAAGGGTGTTCAAGGCGCCTTGAAGGCTGTTCAAGGCGCCTCCATGCTGCCTGGTCTTCCGCGTGGATCAAATCTGATCTGGTCGAACTTCATCCATTCAAGGCGCCTTAAACCTCACTCAAGGCGCCTTCCAAGGCGCCTTCTACCTTCTTCAAGGCGCCTCCCAGCTCATCCTTTGCACCCGAGGCACCTCCAAGCTCCATGGAGGCGCCTCGGACACTGTTCATCCGAGGGAAAACTACCTTATTTTGTACCTGCAAGACTTGTTAGTCCCAAACAATATCCTGCAACACAAAATTAGCACAAAATAACAGTATGAATAATAAAAGAATGTTTATGACAGTCTCCGGACTGTCCGGGTCTAACTTCGGGTTTCCAACCGGAAACCCTAGGTCGACCCGACGCCTACTGTTCCCTTTATGGGGAACGCGTCCTCACCTACTCCCCTCAGGAGAGATTACCTGATGCCAGTCCGGTCCTCCAGACCGACTGGACTTTCCGCCTAGGGTTACCACCCCCTACGACCTAGGGTTACCGCCCCCTAGGGTTTTTCTCCACCTAGGGTTACCACCCCCCCTAGGACCTAAGGTTGCCGCCCCTTAGGGTTTTCCTCCACCTAGGGTTACCGCCCCCTAGGACCTAAGGTTACCCCCCTTTAGGATTTTCCTTCACCTAGGGTTACCACCCCCTAGGACCTAAGGTTACCCCCTTTAGGATTTTCCCTTGCCTAACCGCAGTTAGGACTTTCCTGAAACCTTATTTAACCACGTTAGATAACAAGGAATCTTAACTTTGAATCCCTTTGCCATTATCAAAATTGAGGTTCGATCGTGTAAAGCCCGAAAAATTCCTGAATTTATTTTAGAATTATTCTATGATTTTTCTGGAATTTTTAGATATTTTCCCGGAATTTTCTGAGTAGCGGAAGTAGCAAAAATAATTGGAACCGTAAAATAGCTTAGGCGGGAATCTGTAACGACCCACCTTTCTACACTACTACTACTCTCTAAAGGTGGACCACTACTTGACTACTATATTTTTTTTTCCTCTTAACTGTAAAGGTCGATATCGCTCTGATACCAACTGTAACGACCACCCTTCTTACTACTACTACTACTCTCTAAGGGTGATCGTTACTTAACTACTAACTCTACTTAACCGGTATAATTAAAAATCTCTAGGAAAACTCTACCGAAAAATTTCGGCAGAATCTCCCCTGTACCGGTGACCAAATCAACAATACAAACATACTATACTCAGCCACAGGCGGCTGGAACATATATTTTTACAACCACGTAGTATAATATCACAAATAAAAGAAGGAAACTACCCTAACGATAGCAAACAACAATACCACTCCATACAGTAGAACCCAACTACAAATGCGGAATAAACTTAATAACAATCTTAACTCATAATAACATTTAAAGGAAACTAAAGAACTCTAAACAGAAAAGTCTTGATAATTCCTTAGCAAACTTTTGATCTCCCCATAGTCCAGCCATCACACACCTTCATCACCACCACCTTGACGCCTTCCTTGCATACTTTTCCTTTTCCTTTATCTGCAGTAGGAGGAAGTGCAGTCTATAAGCATAAAGCTTAGTGAGCGCTATCTACTCACAAAAACTCGATATGCATGTATATAAATAAAAACATGCTAAAACTGAATGCTAACATGTAAAGCTACTCATGCTCATAAATAGCAAAGGAATCATACTATCTGAAATACTAAACATGTATAGCTAATCATGCTCATAATCCAATGAAGGAATCATACTAACTGAAATACTAAACATGTATAGCTAATCATGCTCATAATCCAATAAAGGAATCATACTAACTGAAATACTAAACATGTATAGCTAATCATGCTCATAATCCAATAAAGGAATCATACTAACTGAAATACTAAACATGTATAGCTAATCATGCTCATAATCCAATAAAGGAATCATACTAACTGAAATACTAAACATGTATAGCTGATCATGCTCATAAACCAATAAAACTATAACTGCATGCTGAGAGCAAATAAAGCCAAACATGTTGAATAATCTAATAGCAAGAAACAAATAAAATTACTACTGCATGCTTCAAATAACAAGAAACTAAACTTTCTAATTCTAAACATATTTGAAGTTTGTTTCATTTGTTTCAAAACTTATACTTTAATACTTTAAAATAATAATCAACTTCTTCTTGGGCCCGGCATTGTACCACTTTTCGCGCATTCTTAATAAGAATCGAGGTAGCTAATCCCGAAACTACTAAGATACTTCTAGGCCATGTGCCTAGGGGCAACTTGGAGCCCATCCCTTGGATCTTGTGTCTGGTACATGCCCTTTAAAAGTAAAATACTTTCTTTATAACTTCTTTATACTTGCCCTTACTTGGCATTTAAGCAAACACCTTGTGTGCGCTTTTGATATTAAACACCTTGTGTGCGCTTTTGATCTTAAACTTCTGAAATTGAGATCAAGTTAAAGTCTTGGTCTTTCTTAGCTTATAACTTCTCATATTAGTCCAATAGCAAAAGACTAAAGATAGGAATCATTACTGCTCATGTTAAACTGATACTTTAAAAAATGGCAAGGCTGCTCATGCTACTAAATCAACAATAAGTACTAAATCTGAAATGCTACAAGGTGCTGTTCGTACTTGTAAAATGCTCAATAAATAGATACTGAATTGCTAAAAAAAATCAACTATGCATACTTTAAGCTTAAGCTGTTCATGTTCGTTGAGCATAGGAATCCAAGACTAAAAATGCTAAACATACTAAGGATCATAATATGATTACCCTTTTAGCAGATCTAAACTCAAAGAACAGGCTGAGAAAACTAAGTAGCATGCTAAATTGAAAGGGTTGTTCATGTGTAAGAAATAGTAGAGGAACTAAATCTGCAATGTACAATATATGGCCTAAACATGTTCGGCAGTAGCAAGGAAAAGTCACAACCTGCAATGCTAAACTAATGGAACCCTTTTCATGCTTACTGGAAATAGCAATGAACAAAAACTAAAATCTGCATTTGCTTAAAAATGAAACAAAACGATTCTGTTTGTTAAAGCAAGGAAGTCCAAAACTAGAAACTTGAACTCAAAGGAACATCTTGTTGGTCCCTTTGGAGGCCGGCAAGAGGGGAGGGGTGAATTACCCTACAAAATTAAAATCAGAGATTTACTTGGTTTGCAATCAGAGGATTGCTAATCCAAGGAAAGTAAGCGCACTATGATCTCCTCTAGGCGGAGAAGCCTCTTTACAACGTTGACAGCACAGAAAGAAAGAATTGATTACTAATGAGTTCAAAAAATCTAGACCAAGTACTATATTTATAGTCTTGGTCGCTGGAAGGAGTTCGGCATGGAGGATAAATTCTATCCCAGCGATCGATCGCGTTTGGCGATCACAGTCAAAGTCGACTCGGCCGGACCCTCAATAGTGCCGGGGCGCCCTCAAAGTCAACTTTGTTGACTTTTGTGGTCCGATTCTACTACTCCGGTTTAGCTCGTTTCGGTCCGGGTCTGTTCGCTCCGGCTCCGTTAGCTTGGGTGATCTCGGCCTTAGGAATAGGGCTCACCGAACCCATGTTCGGCCTTCTCCTCGAGCCTTTCCTTCGGTTTCTCGTCCCTCGGAACGCACGCTCTTCTCGTCCACGGTGTACTCTTCGCGGACACCTCGTCCCTCGAGGCCTTGCAGTCGGCTCTCTCCCGTGCCGTCCTTCTTGCTAGCCGCGTCTTCCGCTCGACTTCCTGTGTTCCTAAGCACCTGCACACTTAGACACAAGGGTTAAACAAACGCAGGACCTAACTTAGCTTGTTTGATCACATCAAAACACCTTGGGGTTCCAACAATCTCCCCCTTTTTGATGTGAGCAACCCAAGTTAAGTTAGGGTAACCATATGCAATAAAAACGATTTATTTTCCAATAAGTCCAAATATTTTTCAATTGAAAAATTATAGTATCTCCCCCTAGACTTAACATACTTCTCCCCCTTTGATCACATAAAAATTGGGGCATAACAAGTCTAAGATAAATTCAAACATTTAAACAAGTCTAAGGTAAATTCAGATAAAAACAGTCACAAGTGTTTATAAAAAAAATTAAACACTTTAAATTTAAGTCAATTTTTAAAAAATGATAAGGCAATAAAAAAAATGTCTAAGACAATATTCATAGAAAAATTCCTAAGTTAAAAAAAATATCTAAGTCAATAATTGTCAGAAATTTTCTAAGTCAATTAAAAAATATATTTTCCAAAACTTTTTTTTTATTTATAAATTAATTTTAAATATTTTCTAACACAATTGAATAACTCTTTTAAAGCATTAGGTAAATTAAATTAATGCTTTTTCAGTTAGTCAATTAAACTTTTTATTTCGATACTTGGCTTCCAGGTCATGGCGAGGCACTAGGCCTTCTTGTTTATTGGAGCAACAACCACTTCCTTAGACAAAGCCTCATAATGAAATTAGTCGTTTAATTTCCTTGCTGAAAATGCTAAGTCTAATTTTAGATTAAACAGGTTTTTGGAACCCAGTAGAGATTCCTACCTACAGGGTTAACCAAGTATTTCCTAGGTACATAGATTTTTGATATATTTCTAATTTAACTTTGATGAAATTTATAATACCAATTTAAACCTCTATAATTGCTAAAAGTAGAAATATTTGAACTTTTATATTTTTTCAATCTTTCTATTTCTTCTTTTAGTTTATCATTTTCAATTTTCAATTTATCAAAATTCTCTATAAGACATGATTTTGCTAAAATTCTTTTTGTTTCCAAAATTTCATTTTTTAATTTGATATTTTCATTTTCTAATTTATACATGGATTTCGTCATTGCCTTAATGCCAGAATAAAGTTGATCAGGGGGTAAGAGACATACCTCACTTACCATATCGGACTTGAAGCCTGAATCTCCCCCTGCTTCACTGCCTTCATCCGAGGTCGCTCCCCCTTCATCGATGCTAGGTTCTGATATACTTTGTCTATCGTAGCTTGCTATTAGTGCTATTCCGGCATATTCTTGAGCTTCTGATTCGGATGAAGAAGTGTCGTCCCAAGTTGCTTTTAGGTTGTGTTTCTTGGGAGACTTCCTTTTGACCTTCTTGAGTTCTGGGCAGTCTTCTCTTAGGTGTCCCTCCTTCTGACACTGGTAGCACCGCACCTTTCTTCCACCTTTTTGATTCCTTTTATTCTGCATTTTAAATTTATTAGATCTAAAAAACTTTTTAAAATTTCTTACCATGTATGCTTCTTGATCGTCTTCGGAGTCTGACTCGAGTTCATCCTTCTGGGTTGCGTTCAGCGCCATAGTCTGGGTTGTATCTTTTGTCGTTCCTGCACACCTGGTTTCATGCAATTCAAGAGTAGAAAACAACTCTTCTAAAGTACTTACCTCCAGGTCTTTTGAGATGTAGTAGGCGTCGACGATTGATGTCCACTCCGGAGTTCTTGGAAACGCGTTGAGCGCGTAGCGTATAGTGTCCTGGTTTGTTACCGTTTCACCAAGGTTTTTGAGACCAGTAACTAGTTCTTTTACCTTCGCATGTAGACCAGCTACTTTCTCACCTTTCTCCAGACGGAGGTTCATCAGTTTGTTGCGGAGGATGTCCCTTCTGCGAGCTTTGCTTCGGACGTGCCTTCGTGGAGTTCCAAGAACTTCTCCCAAAGTTCTTTAGCAGATAAATAGTTTCCGATGCGGTTGACCTCTTGAGGCGGTAACACGCTCAGTAGGTGATGTTCCGCACGGCTGTTTGCTCCTTCTTTGTCCAATTGCTCTCTTCTTTTTCTTTTCCATCTTTATCTATTGGAGATACAAAATCATATTTCATGATAAACCGAATTTCAAAATCTATTTTTAGGAATACCTCTATACGACGCTTCCAGTCTGTGATTTTGGTGGGACGATGCTTGGTCCGGCCATCTTGTTGCTTCGATCGGCGGTTAGTCCTCCTGAAGCGTGTCTTGCTCTGATACCACTTGTTGGTCCCTTTGGAGGCCGGCAAGAGGGGAGGGGTGAATTGCCCTACAAAATTAAAACCAGAGATTTACTTGGTTTGCAATCAGAGGATTGCTAATCCAAGGAAAGTAAGCGCACTATGATCTCCTCTAGGCGGAGAAGCCTCTTTACAACGTTGACAGCACAAATGAAAAGAACACAACTGAAAGCACAGAAAGAATTGATTACTAATGAGTTCAAAAAAATATGCAGACAAGTACTATATTTATAGTACTGGTCCGGGCGCCTGGAAGGAGTTCCGGGCGCCCTGGAGGGGATAAAATTCTATCCCCAACGATCAGATCGCGTTTGACGCGATCCTGGTCAAAAGTCAGCTCCGGGCGCCCGGACCCTCAATAGTGCCCAGGGCGCCTGGACCTGAACCCTGAAGTCAACTTTGTTGACTTTTTCGTCTCCGATTCAGCTCGTTTCGGTCCGGGTCTGTTCGCTCCGGCTCCGTTAGCTTGGGTGATCTCGGCCTTCTGGAATAGGGCTCACCCGAACCCATGTTCCGGCCTTCTCCTCGAGCAGCCTTCCTTCCCGGTTTCTCGTCCCTCGAGCGCCGCGCACGCTCTTCTCGTCCACCGGTGTACTCTTCCGCGGGCACCTCGTCCCCGAGCCCGTCGGCTCTCTCCCGTGCCGTCCTTCTCGCTAGCCGCGTCTTCCGCTCGACTTCCTGTGTTTCTAAGCTCCTGCACACTTAGACACAAGGGTTAAACAAACGCAGGACCTAACTTAGCTTGTTTGATCACATCAAAACACCTTGGGGTTCCAACACATCTAACTAAATGTTATTCATACCAACATAATAAGAATCTATTCATGCTTGTTAAACTAACAAACTTCTAAAACTATCTACTCAAAATAAAGGGTTGTTTAGTGCCTATTAATATGCAAGGAAACTAAATCCGCAAGGCTAATTATGAGGCTGTTCATGTTCGGAATTTACAACAAGATTGCAAAACTGGACTTCCAAATCAAGGTTACTCAAGCCTAATGCATGGCACAAACTCAAATCCGTACCAATCCAATTTGCACAGCAAGGTCACAATCCCGAATTGCACAGCAAGGTCACAATAGAAAATTCTAACTCTAACTTGAATTTCTAATTGCAAGGCATGAAGGAAATCCAAATCATATGCCTAAACTAAACAATTCATTCCTTTTCTTTGAGATCCCCGGCAGTAAGCACAAAACCATAATCTTTACAGTATGTTTCAACAGAAAACAAGAGAAACAAGGAAACACCAAATCCCAATTCGGGAAACTCACGGCAGCACAAAACCAAAATCTTTCAAAAAACCAATCGACGGGAATTACTCCTACTGTAGGTGAGAAGCAACTCACCTTAGGCTTTCCTTGACTTACAACCGTCGGGAAGAATTCTAGGGTTCGGAGGAGCTTGATCTTCTCGGCCTCTTCCTCGTCTCTATGAACTCTCCTCGACAATAGGACCAAAACCACCAAGGTTCGTCGGAAGGAAGCCTTCGCCGACCGTCGGAGGGAGGAAAACCCTAGCTCGGCTTCGTTTTCGCCCGAGAGCGTCGCGCGCCGTCGCGAGAGAAAGAAAGGGCAAATAGGGTTTTCGGCGAGAAAGGGAAAACTTAATCCCTTTATAACTAGGTTTTCTATTACTAACTATACCTTAAATATAATCCGTTCTTTCCTTAATTAACATAACTCGCTGGCACAGTTGGTTGGCTGCGTTTTGCTTAAGGCGCAGCTCACGGGTTCAAGTCTCGGCTGCAACCATTTTTCTTCCTAATTTATTCCCTAATCATTAACTATGCTATAAATTTAGTTCTCACCATATAAGGTTAACAAAATCGTGTAGCTCAGCTAGTTGAGCCGGTTTTGCTTGGGTCAGTCCGACCCGAGGTCGTGGGTTCGAACCTCGCCTTCAACGATTTTTTGTCAAACTTTCTTTCTTTTTGTAACTCTACTAAACGACCTCCAAAAATTACAATAAAATACTCTAAAAATTCATAAAAATCTCTAGAGTATTTTAAAAGTATTTCCAAATATTTTTATGGACTTTTAGAACTTGAAATAGGGAAAATTGGGTCGTTACAATTCTCACTTGGTTACCATGATTCATAAACTCTAATACTTAAGCCTGGAGGTTTAGAGTTCGAATCCTGGGGGAGTCAAAAATCCACTGACCAGGGGTGGAAAGTCCTAGTGAGTAACGGCACGGCCAAGGGTCGTCGGTCGACGACATGAGAGGTCGCCAAATGGGCCGACGACATAAGGGCCGACGGTCGACGACCCGAGGGTCGCCAAATGGGCCGCCAAATGGGCCAAGAGGGCCGGGTCGTTACAGAATCGAACCCGAGACCTATGGTGTAAGGGATAATGTTAGTAACCAGTTGAACCCAGCAGGGCCGTGCTGAGAGAAAGGAGAAACGTTTATATTTATATTAGAGTTGGACCGGAATTACCACTTGATATAAATAGGAGGTTTAAGTGGGTTTGGTTTATTTTGATTTAGTTGGTTCGGCACATCTCCTCCCCTCCAAACCTCACGCCGACGCCACCCTCTTTTCTTCCTCCTTCTCTCGGCGCCACACCAAGAGAACTCTAGGGTTCTCCCCCTAGGGTCCTAAGTGCATCTTCCGGCGACGACTCCAACACGAAAAAGATTCTTCTCCGCGAGAGGAACGCGGGGACGTAAGCGGTTCGTCGAGAGGATCAGTTTACCGGAAAACCTAGCGAATAGAATCGTAAGAAAACCTTGCGATTGAGGTAAGAAACCCCTCACCTGCAGTACAATTGCTCTCGCTTGTTAGTTTTCGCGTTAGTTCAGTAATTTTACAGTTTTCAGTTTTAGGGTGTGCTTTTAGTGCACACCAAACATTCGGTAGAATGCCCAGTTCAGAAGGATGCACTAGTAGGCGTCCTAACAGCATGTAAAATGTATTATAAACATTTTATTCAGTTTATTATCAGTTATTACAGCTATATGGATCAGATATCCATTGGGTGGGCTCCCACAGTAGCCTCTAGGTTGGATAACCTAGCTCTGAGTTCGAGATAACCTAGAAACGGCAAAGTAAAATAAAGCGATTATTGATATTTTACTTTTATTCAGGTTGTACTTGGATCAGATATCCATGGGTTGGACTCCCACAGTCGTCCCTAGGTTCAGATAACCTAGTAACCCTACTGGATTCGGAACTTGCAATCCGGGTCTCGTGAGGGATGCTTGCTGATGAAATACTGATTGCGGGGCCCAACAGCATGTTTAGTATTTTCATCTATTATATATATAGTTTTCAAATTTGAAACTAGTGATGAGAACACTAATTTAGCTTTCAGTTCAGTTCAGGTTCAGTTTACATGATTTGAGTTCATGTACAGATTTAGATATATGTATGACTAGTTCAGTTTCATGTTCAGTTTCTATGCTATGCCATGTTTCAGTTCCAGTTTATGCTTTGTATGATACCATGCCATGCTTGCATATTCAGTATGTTTCAAACAGCATGATTTAAAAACATAATCGCATTGTTGCATGTTTTAGTGAGGTAGATGGTTTCTTACTAAGCTCTAAGCTTACAGATACTATTTTCCTTATACTTCAGATACAGGTAAAAGGAAAATGGACTAGCAGTGGAGGCTGGAGGGCAATGCAGATGAGGATGTGTGTGGAAGGAACTGGAATAAAAGACCCTCTGGGGATTTAGCATTTACTTTAGCACTTTACAGTTTATTAGTTCAATTTTCATGTTTTAGGCACTTTTGAACCTTAGCAAGTTTGAGCAATTAGAACTTTTAGAAATTCATATCTTCATGCACTTTAAGTTGTTAAAATGCCATGAATCAGTAAACATTGCTTTAGCTTAAGTTTAGAATTGTTACTACATGTTGCTAGAATGTTTATTATACATTAGATAGTTGTAGGGTGAGGTTTTGGCACGAACCAGTGCTGAAATCAGAGTTTCTGATTCGAAATCAGAAACCCTGATCGGTCAGCCGACCGATCGGGAATGAGTTGGTGTCACTGGATCGGTCAGCCGACCGACTCAGACACGAACAGAGAGTTGGCAAGGGTTATGGATCGGTCAACGGCCGATCGGCAACAAGCTAGGAAGTGCAGATCGGTCTACCGACCGTCGAGGCGCTCTGGATCGATCGGTGGCCGATCATTCGTCTGAAACGCGGCGAAGCACGGATGCTCAGCGATCGGTCTCCCGTCGATCGGTGTTCTGGATCGGTCGGTGGGCCGATCGATTCTTGTCTGAGCGAGGTAAGCTTATGGTTGGTCAGCCGACCGATCGGAGGGTGCCTCCATGCCGATATCGGTGGAGCGATCGTGAATCGTTCCGACGGCTCAATCGACTCACGGATCGGTTGAAATGTCTGATTACAGCTAGCAGGACATTCGAGAGGCATAGATTGTCTCTCCTAGCATGTGTACAACACTTAGATACTCTTAGAATGTCAGGTTAAGACTTTACAGTAATTAGTTTAGCAAATTTCAAATTTGCTCAGTTTTCCGCACAGTCAGTACAGCAGTATTGTAGCGATTCACCTTACAGCCTAGTCAGCAGGAGTTGGGTCGTTACAGAGTGGTATCAGAGCAGTGTTCCATACTTCCTACACACACATCAGCATTGTGCCTACAACTTCTAAGTAAGAACATCTCTCACTCAATTTTGTTTTCAGCTTTCATATCAGTTATAAGTGCTTTCATGTTTGCTCTCATGTTGGTAGTTAATTAATTCATGTTTACAGTGATAGTAATTAACATGTTACCAGTAGTTAACTATAACATGATAGCCTAGTTATATATATGTGTTCTCTGCTATTTAGAAAATGGTACGAGGACGTCCAGCTAAGAAAGCATCGGTGGTGAGCGGCATGAAGCGGCGATTCGGTGCCTCCCGGACCTTCGACACTAGTGGCTCACTTCTGGCAGATTAGTCGATCAGACAGCGGGAGATAGCCTCCTTAAAGGCTAACCAGACTACTCCCCGGTCACTCCGATCGAACCTCACGACTCCGGTAATCACGGTAGTACCGGCTCGACTGCGATGCAGTTCAGGTGGCCCCATTAGCGGGGCTAAGAGAGCTTACCTTATCCGGTGGCGGAGAATTAAGCGAGAACTTCGAGGCACCAATGAACCATGGGATGCTCATGCATGGTTTAAAACAACTGGAAAGCACGATGGAGCTTCTAGGCTGAGCACGAAAAGGTGAAGTGTGCCTCATACATTTAACAGGAGATGCACACGTGTTGATTAAATCGTCAGTGGCGATGAAACGACATGGGCCAACTTCGAGAAAGAATTCTTCGAGGAATTCTTTCACATGCGGTCACGAACCGACACTATGGCGAGTTCTGAAATTTCGTCGGGGCAACCTATCGATTCGGGAGCGTGAAGAAATTTATGAGGTTGGCCGTCTGTGTCGAACTAGTCATTTCGGAGAAGGAGCAGTCGCTTGATCTGAAGATGCTCGGACCGAGAGATCGCAATGAATGTGGTTGGTGGCGTTCATAGGCCACAAACCACGGAGGAGCTAGTGAGTAGTGCTCGATCACAGAGCACTATCATCATCCAGCAGAAGCAGGTTTCCACAGAGCCCAAGGGACAAGCTAGCTCGGTACTCAGTGAAACAACAGGGACATAGCTCCAACTGGAAGGGAAGCAAAGCAAGGGGTGACCCAAAAGGAGGACCAGGTGGAAACATTCCAGACATCCCAAATGTACTACTTGTGGGAAACATCATCCGGAGTTTTCCAAGATGCGAGTTGTTTTGAATGTGGGCGGGGAAGGCACATGGCTAGCATGCCGAACAAAACGATCTTCCTCGGCCTCGGTACGATATGGAGCTCGGCCGGTAGACTACACGAGATGTATGCGACCTTAGATGGTCCACAGATCGATCGGGCGATTAGAAGCCCCCACTAACACAAATGCGGGATTTTCTCACGACCGGAGAGGACATAGCAAATGCCTCGGCGGTTGTCAGAGTCGGATCAATATTTCTGACATAATGCTTGTCTTATTCGATCTTGAGGCAACCCACTCTTATGTATCCGGGGCATTTGCTGAGAAATTATCAACACCTCGGTACTCAATAGTCGGTTCGACAACACTACCCTCGAGACATTATGACATCTACGTGCGCTCGAGGCGGTGCGGTCATTATAGCGAGCAGAGGGAACTTTTGGTGATCGATAGTGCTAGAAATGACCGACTACGATGTCATCTTTGGAATGGATTTTACGATCGGATACGGCGCTTCTATAGAGTGCATAGAAAGTCATATTCCAACCTGAAGCAGGAGTACAGTTTGAGTTCATAGGAAAACCTAAGAGAAAAGTCGGAAGTTTCTCTCAGCATTGAAAGCACAGCAGCTAATGGATTCGGGATGCATGGGATTTTTAGCAAATGTAGTCAACACCGGCCAGGACAAGAACCAACAGCTATCAGAGGTTCGAGTCGTTTGTGACTACCAGCAGTTTTCCCTGACCAGGCTTAGCACCAGACGGGGAGATTGAATTTGAGATAGAGCTCATTCCCGCACAAATCCAATTTCCAAGGCACCGTACCGCATGGCTCCAGAGCTGAAGGAACTTGAGGAGCAATTACAGGAGCTTCTTGACAAGGGTTTCATCGCCCTAGTCACTCACCATGGGAGCACTGTGTTGTTCATGAAGAAGAAGGATGGAAGCATGCGCTTATGCATAGACTATGCCTTGAACCAGGTCACAATTAAAAGCAGTACCCTCTCCCAGAATAGATGACTGTTTGACTAAGGAGCCACAGTGTTCTCTAAAATTGACCTCGGATCAGGGATATCACCGGGTTAGAGTCAAGAAAGGTGATATACCTAAAACAACTTCAGGACGAGATACGGACATTACGAGTTCGTAGTCATGCCTTCGGCGTGACAAATGCTCGCTACTTTCATGGACCTCATGAGCAGTATTCAGAGAATACTTAGACAAGTTTGTCATCATGTTCATCGATGACATTCTTATCTATTCGGGCACTCGGGAGGACCATGCAGAGCATCTGAAGACAGTTTTGCAGATCCTTCAGGAGAACCAGTTGTCAAATTCACGAAATGTGAATTTTGGCTGGACCAAGTAGCCTTCTAGGTCACATCATCTCCAAGGATGGTGTTATGGTAGATCCCAACAAGATAGAAGCGGTAAATGGCGGAAGAGACCGGGAGGCCAGGTGAAATCGAAGCTTTACGGGATTAGCTGAGCTACTACTGGGAAATCGTGAGGACTTCTCGAAATAGCCTCCCCGCAGCTCTCACGGGAAGAATAAGAAATTTCGGTGGACGAGAGGGCTGCGAGCGACTTGAACTAAAGCGAGATTGACTAGTGCTCCTATTTTAGCTATACCAGAAAACACAGACAACTTTGACATCTACAGTGACGCCTCTAAATTGGGATTAGGAGCAGTACTGATGCAGCAGGGCAAGGTGATCGCTTATGCCTCTAGACAACTCAAGGATTATGAGAGGAACTATCCTACTCACGACCTTGAGCTTGCAGCAGTGGTGTTCGCTCTCAAGATTTGGAGACATTATTTGTACGGAGCTCAGTGCAGAGTGTATACAGATCATCAAAGTCTGAAGTATTTCTTTACTCAGAAGGATCTGAATATGCGACAGCGCAGATGGTTAGAGCTGGTCAAGGATTATGACATAGATATCCTCTACCATCCAGGGAAAGCTAATAAGGTAGCAGACGCACTCAGCAGGAAGTCCAGTGCTACCTTATTATCTTTAGCAGCTATGTCACCACCCCTAAGGAAGGAGATTACAGCCTTTAGTCTCGAGCTTATAGTCGGACAGCTTTCCACTATGTCCTTAGCATCTACCTTGCTTGATGATATCCAGACAGCTCAGGAGCAGGATCCTGAAATCCAGAAAATCAAGCAAGGGTTAGCAGAATCAGAAAATGGAGAGTTCAGAGTGTCCGCCAGTGGGGTAGTGTACTGTGGTGACAGACTTTGTGTTCCAGATCAGGAGGAACTACGAAAATAGATTCTAGACGAGGCTCACAGGACTCCCTATGCGATGCATCCTGGTTCCACCAAAATGTATCAGGATCTAAAGAAACGATTTTGGTGGCCTGGGATGAAGCGAGATATCGCCAGATACGTCAGCATCTGTCTAACCTGTCAGAGGGTTAAGGCAGAACATCAGCGACCAGGAGGAGTTCTGCAGCTGATCCAGATTCCAGAATGGAAGTGGGAGGATATCTCTATGGACTTCATAGTGGGATTACCCAGAACCACGAATGGTTTTGATGCCATTTGGGTAATAGTCGACAGGTTGACTAAATCAGCCCACTTCTTAGCTATCAGAATATCATATTCCATGGAGCAGCTAGCTCAGTTGTATCTCAAGGAGATAGTCAGGCTGCATGGAGTCCCACGAACCATTATATCATACAGAGACAGCAGATTTACATCACACTTCTGGAAGTGTGTACAGTCAGCTATGGGCACCCAGTTAAAATTTAGCACAGCTTTCCATCCTCAGACAGATGGTCAGATGGAGCGAGTAAATCAGGTACTCGAAGATATGCTCCGGGCTTGTGCCCTAGATTTCAAGGGAAGTTGGTGCAAATATCTGAGTCTAGCAGAATTTGCATACAACAACAGTTATCAGGCCACTATCGGCATGGCACCTTATGAGGCACTCTATGGGCGGAGGTGCAGATCACCAATCTGCTGGTATGAGAGTGGTGAACAGAAGGAACTAGAGCTTCAGACAGATCTAGTAGCAGATACCACAGCAGCCATACAGCAGATTCGCCAGAGGATAGAGGCACCGCAGGCCGTCGGAAGAGCTATGCCGATACAGCGAGACCCTAGAGTTTTCGATTGGGGATACAGTTTTCCTCGAGTAGCTCCCATGAAGGAGTCATGCTTTTGGGAAGAAGGGCAAGCTAGCTCCCGGATATGTGGGACCATACCTTATCACGAAGAGTGGGCAAGGTAGCATATGAGCTAGAGCTACCTCGGGAGATGTCACCTGTCCACAACGTATTTCATGTCTCCATGATGAAGAAGCATATTCCAGACGCCACCGGTGATTGAGCCCCAGTTGGTACAGGTCCGTGATGATCTCATGACAATCGGCCTATTCGGATAATAGACCGAGCAGTAAAGAAAGAAGTACCATTAGTCAAAGTCAGCTGGCAAAATCACACAGCAGCAGAGGCGACTTGGGAGACAGAGGCCAGCATGAGACAGAAGTACCCAGAATTGTTTTAAGTTCGGGGACGAACTTTTTATAAGGTATGGGGGATTGTAAAGCTCGAAAAATTCCCGAATTTATTTTAGAATTATTCTATGATTTTTCTGGATTTTTTAGATATTTTTCCGGAATTTTCTGAGTAGCGGAAGTAGCAAAAATAATTGGAACCGTAAAATAGCTTAGGCGGGAATCGAACCCGAGACCTATGGTGTAAGGGATAATGTTAGTAACCAGTTGAACCCAGCAGGGCCGTGCTGAGAGAAAGGAGAAACGTTTATATTTATATTAGAGTTGGACCGGAATTACCACTTGATATAAATAGGAGGTTTAAGTGGGTTTGGTTTATTTTGATTTAGTTGGTTCGGCACATCTCCTCCCCTCCAAACCTCACGCCGACGCCACCCTCTTCTCTTCCTCCTTCTTTCGGCGCCACACCAAGAGAACTCTAGGGTTCTCCCCCTAGGGTCCTAAGTGCATCTTCCGGCGACGACTCCAACACGAAAAAGATTCTTCTCCACGAGAGGAACGCGGGGATGTAAGCGGTTCGTCGAGAGGATCAGTTTTCCGGAAAACCTAGCGAATAGAATCGTAAGAAAACCTTGCGATTGAGGTAAGAAACCCCTCACCTGCAGTATAATTGCTCTCTCTTGTTAGTTTTGGCGTTAGTTCAGTAATTTTACAGTTTTCAGTTTTAGGGTGTGCTTTTAGTGCACACCAAGCATTCGGTAGAATGCCCAGTTCAGAAGGATGCACTAGTAGGCGTCCTAACAGTATGTAAAATGTATTAGAAACATTTTATTCAGTTTATTATCAATTATTACAGCTATATGGATCAGATATCCATTGGGTGGGCTCCCACAGTAGCCTCTAGGTTCAGATAACCTAGCTCTAGGTTCAGATAACCTAGAACAGCAAAGTAAAATAAAAAAGTATTCAGTATTTTACTTTTATTCAGTTGGCACTGTACTTGGATCAGATATCCATGGGCTGGACTCCCACAGTCGTCCCTAGGTTCAGATAACCTAGTAACCTCTTTGGTTTGGAACTTGTAATCCGGGTCTCGTGAGGGATGCGCGCATGATAAATCTGATTGTCGGACCATGACAACATGTTTAGTATTTTCATCTATTATATGTATAGTTTTCAAATTTGAAACTAGTGATGAGAACACTAATTTAGCTTTCAGTTCAGTTCAGGTTCAGTTTACATGATTTGAGTTCATGTACAGATTTAGATATATGTATGACTAGTTCAGTTTCATGTTCAGTTTCTATGCTATGCCATGTTTCAGTTCCAGTTTATGCTTTGTATGATACCATGCCATGCTTGCATATTCAGTATGTTTCAAACAGCATGATTTAAAAACATAATCGCATCGTTGCATGTTTTAGTGAGGTAGATGGTTTCTTACTAAGCTCTAAGCTTACAGATACTATTTTCCTTATACTTCATATACAGGTAAAAGGAAAATGGACTAGCAGTGGAGGCTGGAGGGCAATGTAGATGAGGATGTGTGTGGAAGGAACTGGAATAAAAGACCCTCTGGGGATTTAGCATTTACTTTAGCACTTTACAGTTTATTAGTTCAGTTTTCATGTTTTAGGCACTTTTGAACCTTAGCAAGTTTGAGCAATTAGAACTTTTAGAAATTCATATCTTCATGCACTTTAAGTTGTTAAAATGCCATGAATCAGTAAACCTTGCTTTAGCTTAAGTTTAGAATTGTTACTACATGTTGCTAGAATGTTTATTATACATTAGATAGTTGTAGGGTGAGGTTTTGGCACGAACCAGTGCTGAAATCAGAGTTTCTGATTCGAAATCAGAAACCCTGATCGGTCAGCTGACCGATCGGGAATGAGTTGGTGTCACTGGATCGGTCAACCGACCGACTCAGACACGAACAGAGAGTTGGCAAGGGTTATAGATCGGTCAGCCGACCGATCCCGAAGCGAACAGAAAGCTAGGAAGTGCACTGATCGGTCTACCGACCGATCAGGGCGCTCCTGGATCGGTCGGTAGACCGATCCAGCTGCGTACAGAACGCAGCAGAAGCACAGAGGCTCACTGATCGGTCTCCCGATCGATCAGGGTGTTCCTGGATCGGTCGGTAGACCGATCCAGTTGTGTACAGAAGCGAGGTAAGCTTATGGATCGGTCAGCCGACCGATCCAGAGGGTGCCTCCGTGCCAGTATCAGCTGGAACGATCTGTGAATCGTTCCGACGGCTCAATCGACTCACGGATCGGTTGAAATGTCTGATTACAGCTAGCAGGACATTCGAGAGGCATAGATTGTCTCTCCTAGCATGTGTACAACACTTAGATACTCTTAGAATGTCAGGTTAAGACTTTACAGTAATTAGTTTAGCAAATTTCAAATTTGCTCAGTTTTCCGCACAGTCAGTACAGCAGTATTGTAGCGATTCGCCTTACAGCCTAGTCAGCAGGAGTTGGGTCGTTACAGATCGTCGGATGCTTACTGCACCAACAGAGATAAGGCGATGGTCTCGGAGAAGAAACACAGTAATCCCCCCATCTTCCTCTTTGGCAGCCGGAGGAAGAAGGGGAGAGGAGAGGCTAGCGTCCGAAGCCAGCGAGGAAAAGAGGTAACAGCCTCGTGCGTGCGACCAGCGGCATAGCTGGTCGCTTCCCCGCAACAGAAGGGGCGGCGACTGTACTCCTGGGCGGTGTCGGCATAGAGAAGGAGACGAGAGCTCTCGGCGCGTGGCAGCGTTCGCGTGGAGAGGAAGGAGAGGTGGCTACCGGCGTTCACAAGGAGAGGAGGAGGAAGAGGATGTTGGAGCAATCCCAATGGTCCGCGGGACCATGTGTTTTGGTGTTTGGGCAATGGGTTTAAGTTAGGTTCACCCTTGTATTTGATATGTGTACTTGAGTTGTGCAGGACTGCAGGATACACATGTGACTCAGGTTGATGGCTTCGGGTCCGGTGAAGGATGGAGCATCCGAGGGACCGTGGACAAGGCAGCGAGGACAAGGGCCGAGGGAAGCGACTTCGAGGCATACGCGAAGGATGGCATTGGGGACGAGCCGCGGGCTTGAATGCATCCGAGGGACAAGAGCCAAAGGAAGTAGGCTTGAAGGCAAGAGGTCAAAGCTGCAAATGAAGCGTCAAATGAGTCATAAGGGTGAGGGTACGAGTGCATGAGAGATTGTACTCGGAGTAAAATCCCAGTTTTAGTGTTTCAATGTAGCAATACTGTAGCGCTACTGTAGCAGTACTGTAGCGCTACTGTAGCAGTTGACTGGATGTTTTAGCAGTCGACTGGTGCAGTCGACTGGGGCAGTCGACTGGCAGCGAACAGAATCTCTCTATTCGTTCGGTTAGTGTGGAATCGAGCCGTTGGGATGTAACGGTCGAATTTCCATAGAGGGCAGTCGACTTTATGTTTTGGCAGTCAACTGGTAGGCGGGGTTTTCAACCCGCGGCCTATATAACTAAGGCTTGGAAGCTTGGTTATCCCTGACGAAATTAGACTTGGTTAAGGTCTAATTAGTAGTCTACAAGTGCTCAAGAGTTTCCCTTGTGTCCAAGAGGTCTTGGTGAGTTTGTGGTGAGGTTTCTCCACCCACAAGGAGGTTTGAGCTAGCCGGAGATCTTCCGGGGAGTAATCCACCGACGGATAGGGATCGTCCACCTTACGGACACGCCGTGGAGTAGGAGCTTTATCCCCGAACCACGTAAATGATCGTATAGCTTGGTTTGCATTTCTTGTCTTGTATTTTGTTTAGCTTGTTTATTTTGTATTATTCCGCTGCGCAAGCTAACAACGTAGGAAGCGAACGATTTGGGGGCACCGTCTATCCAACCCCCCTTCAAGCCGGTCACCGATCTTCCAACAAGTGGTATCAGAGCGAGGCCACTCTCCATTGGACTAACCGCCAAGGAAGCAAAGATGACCGGCTTAATTGAACCGTCAAAGCTTGAAGGTAGAGGCTTGTGGGACATCACGTATTGGATGATGAAGATGGAGGTCTTCTTCAACACGGATTGGGACACCATGATGATGGTCAAAGAGCCGTTTGAAGTCCCTAAAGATAAGAAAGGGAAGAAGCTCCGATCATGACATTGGACGGAGGAGCAAACCACACTATCAAAGGCAAATGATAAGGTAATATCCATTTTTATTGATATTGTGCCTAATGACGTGATGAGCTGTGTAGGAAAATACTAGAATGCTCATGATTTGTGGAGCAAGATAAAGAAGGTTCAATGGGAAGAACCTTTGCCTACACAAGAAGAAGAAAAATCCGAAGAAACAGATGAAGAAGCTCGAGTAGAGGAGGAGCAACCGGAAGGTGACGAGCACTCAACATCTGAGGAGAAGAAGGATGAAGAAAGGCCATCCACAAGTGTGGATGAGGAAGATGAGTCATCATCAACATCCTCAAGAATTGAAGAAGAATCCAAGACAAGTGAAGAGGATGAAGAAGAGGTCTTGGAAGTGGTCAACCTAGCAAGCACCTCCACTGAAGTGAAGTCAAAGGACCATATCACTTGCTTCGGGTGCAATGAGAAGGGACACTACAAGAGTAGATGTCCTATGGGTAAGAAGAAGGTAGCTCCTAAACTCAATTCAATTCATTTTGAATCTAATTTGAGTTGTAGGAAGAAGAAGGAGAAAAAGCACATAGTGTGCTTCACGTGTGGTGAGCGGGGTCATTACCACACCAAATGCCCAAAGAAGAAAGAGATAAAAAAAGTTGGCACATTTGAAGAAGGAGGAGAAGAAGTGGAGGAAGAATGGAGGCTCATGTCAAGGGGGAGCTCCAAAGGTAAAGGGTAAGGTAAAACCAAATGTAAATTTGAAATCAAATTTAAATTCCTCCATGCATGCTAGGAATAATTGTTATTATTTACCCATGCAAAATTTTGGATTTAGATATCATGATAGGAATAGGATTAATGTAGATCAAAACCCTAGGAAATCTATGCATGAAAAATCTAGAAATAATAGACCTAGGGAGACACATGACTAGGAAGGGTAGGTCTAGGAATGTCCAATTTGGACAAATTAACTCTAGGGTTAGAAACCTAGAGAAGGAGAATCAAGCTTTAAGGGGAAAGCTTGATAAGTTAGAACAATTCCTTAAGAGATTCAATGTTGGATCTAAGGAATTAAGGATGATGTTGGGTAGCCAAAGACCCAACAATGATAGATCGGGCTTGGGATACCGATCTAGTCCGTCCAAGGCCAATGAGAGTTCATATGCTAGGGTGGCAAATGATCATGGCAAGGGAGAGGTCTCCAAGGCTAAGGGAAAGTCTTATGCTAGGGTTGCATATGACTATAGCAAGGAGAAGTCAATAAATGGAAAGGGAAAGCCATTTAATGATAAGAAGAAATTAACCAAGGACAAGGTGTCCAAGGTTAAGAAAGTTACGTTTGTAGGCCAAGTGTCACCGGGGGTGGACCGATGTGGCCTAGCCATTGTGGATGAGTCACCTAGGGAGGTGGCTAAGGTTAAGAGCTCTAGGGGGAGCTCTAAGAGTCAATTCGGGACCCATGGCCAATGGATCTCAGGTGGGTTTTACTTGGGAGTTTAGGTTGGGTCATGGACTGTGTCATGTGGTTTGGAGACGGACTTGAGTCTCAAACCTAGGGATTTGTCATAATTGGATTATGTTTCATGCAAGAAATATGACATTGGGGTCATATAGCATGATAATTGGTTTTGGATATATAGATGCCATATAAATCAATGCTAGGGATGCATTGTAGATTAGTATGGGCAAATACATCAAGAGGAAGCCAAAACTAGGACTTTAGGTCAAGGTTCAATTGAACTTTTTAGCTAGTTTTGTGTTTTATGTCAATCTTGGGATTGGTGATAGATATATTTTTATATATATTTTTCCCAAGTAGACATTGATATAATAGACCTCTCCACAAAATTTGAGATTTTTTCGAGGTCTGTCGAATTTCTGGCGCATTTCTGAAGTTGGCCAGAAAAGATTGATTTTTTCATGAATAGTGTACCAGTCGACTGGTACAGTTACCAGTCGACTGGTAACACTGTTCACGAGCACATAATGTCTCTGTGAGCTCGTTTTCATGGGGGCAGTCGACTGGTACTTCTTGCAGTCGACTGATACCAGTCTGAAAGTGTTTTCAGCACTGGATTTTGACCGGGTCAGCTCATATAGATGTATGAGATCCATGGAGGATACATACATGAGTTTAGGGTCATTTGGATGACAAGTTTTTAATAATTGGGATATTGTTGGAGAACTTTTTGGATGTTAAGCAAAGGGGGAGAAGTAAGGTTTAGTTGAGAAAACCTGAAAGTACCTTTGTGTAGGGGGAGCCTTGGGATAGGTTCTTAAAAAGTCCGTAGTAAAAATCCTATCTCATTGGGGAGCGTAGGTGTAGGGGGAGCCTTAGGATAGGTTCTAATGCATGATGCATTGTTACGGCGGTTGCCAAGTGTGTAGCCTTGGCAACGTAAGTCCATTCGGCGGTGTAAGTCCAAGTGTGTAGCCTTGGTAACGTAAGTCCATTTGTTTTAGTATGTTTATTTGCTATATGTTTTCCCTAACTTAAACGTATTGCCAAACACCAAAAAGGGAGAGATTGTTGGAGCAATCCCAATGGTCCGCGGGACCATGTGTTTTGGTGTTTGGGCAAAGGGTTTAAGTTAAGTTCACCCTTGTATTTGATATGTGTACTTGAGTTGTGCAGGACTGCAGGATACACATGTGACTCAGGTTGATGGATTTGGGTCTAGTGAAGGATGGAGCATCTGAGGGACCATGGACAAGGCAGCGAGGACAAGGGCCGAGGGAAGCGACTTCGAGGCATACGCGAAGGATGGCATTGGGGACGAGCCGCGAGCTTGAATGCATCCGAGGGACGAGAGCCAAAGGAAGTAGGCTTGAAGGCAAGAGGTCAAAGCTGCAAATGAAGCGTCAAATGAGTCATAAGGGTGAGGGTACGAGTGCATGAGAGATTGTACTCGGAGTAAAATCCTAGTTTTAGTGTTCCACTGTAGCAGTACTGTAGCGCTACTGTAGCAGTACTGTAGCAGTCGACTGCATGTTTTAGCAGTCGACTGGGGCAGTCGACTGGTGCAGTCGACTGGCAATGAACAGAATCTCTCTGATCGCTCGGTTAGTGTGGAATCGAGCCATTGGGATGTAATGGTAGAATTTCCACAGAGGGCAGTCGACTGCATGTTTTGGCAGTCGACTGGTATGCGGGGTTTTCAACCCGCGGCCTATATAACTAAGGCTTAGAAGCTTGGTTATCCCTGACGAAATTATACTTGGTTAAGGTCTAATTAGTAGTCTACAAGTGCTCAAGAGTTTCCCTTGTGTCCAAGAGGTCTTGGTGAGTTTTTGGTGAGGTTTCTCCATCCACAAGGAGGTTTGAGCTAGCCGGAGATCTTCCAGGAAGTAATCCACCGACGAATAGGGATCGTCCACCTTACGGACACGCCGTGGAGTAGGAGCTTTATCTCCGAACCACGTAAATGATCGTGTAGCTTGGTTTGCATTTCTTGTCTTGTATTTTGTTTAGCTTGTTTATTTTGTATTATTTCGCTCCACAAGCTAACAACGTAGGAAGCGAACGATTTGGGGGCACCGTCTATCCAACCCCCCTTCAAGCCGGTCACCGATCTCCCAACAGAGGAGAGGTGGTAGTCACCGGTGTCGCTTGAGAGTGGCGGCGATAGAGGGAGAAGAAGAGTGGGAAGCCGACAGCGTCGGCTCCGGCAAAGGGCGAGAGGAGGGAGAAGAGGCTATGGCGGCGGCGTCAATTCCACGAAGAAGGCCCCCTACTACAGTGCCCTCCTTTCCCCCTTAAAACCCTCACCACCCCCTGGACCAAAGTGCCCTCCCTTCTCCACTTATTTACCATTCTGCCATATATCCGTATCACAAGCCTCCCCCTCAAGTCTAGTCGAAGGAGGCGCAAGTCCGACTAACTAGACCCTCTAAATGAAACACAGAATCACTACTGACTGCAGAGTCGTATCATGGGTCTGTCATATAACGTCGAACGAGTAGCTGTGGACGATAGGTACCTGACAGAGCGACGAAAAGAATAAGCGTCGACCGAGCGACAAAAGACATATCGAGCGAGTGTCAAAAGAGCGATATGGCGAATGTCGAGCGATATCGAGCAGACGGTCGAGCGATGCTAAGCGGACTGATCGAGTGATTATGTACCTGCCAAGCGAGAAGTAAAACACTAATGTCGATCGGGCGATAGGGCGACAATCGAGCGGGTCGAGAGACCATAGGCGAACGATGTCAAGTGTGCGACCGAAAAAATATCATCTTAGTGACAATAAATCACTAGCAGGCAATAGAGAGCGAGCAAAGTCATAATCGCGATCGAGAAAGAGTGTCGACCGAGCGATGATAAATCGCGACCGGGCAATAGAGAGACTGATCGACACGCCAAGCCGTGAGCGCGACTGGGAAAGTGCCGACCGAGCGACCGAAAAAATGTAGACCGGGCAATAGAGAGAAGGATGGACAAGCGAAGTTGTGAGCGCAACTGAGAAAAATGTCGACCGAGCGATAGTAAATCGCGACCAGGACGAATAAATCCATAAGCGCGACCGGGAGAGCGTCGACCAAGCGACAGTCAATCGCAACCGGGCAATCGAACAATGCCGATCTGGCAATCGAAAAATACTGAGCGGGTCGAAAGACGATGGACGAACGGTGTTGAGCGCGTGCTCGGACGACAATAAATCACGATCGGTTGACTGCAAAGTGTAACCGGGAAACAGAGAGAATGCTTATATGGCAGAATAAGACCGAGCGAGCGATGTCGAGTTCGTAACCGAGAAAAACATTAAGCGATAGGCCGACCGGCGTAAAACGAGTAGCCGAGTGGTACCAACGAATGGTCGAACAAACGGCCAAGCAACAACGATGAGCAAAACGTGAAGGGCAGAACGACAAGTGAGCGGTGGACGCTGACCCAGCCACAGCGGTGAACGAAACGCGGATGCCGAGAGCCGGACAGAGCGGCGAGCGAAGCAAATATGATGAGTGCACAGCAGATCGGCAAGTGAGTGGTGAGCACCAACCGTGCCACAACGGTGAGCGACCTGCTAAGGCTGAGTATCGGGCAGAACAGCGAGTAAAGCGAGTGCGATGAGGGTCGGGCAGAGCGGCGAGTGCAGCGACGAGTGCCGATCGAGTAACAGCGGTGAGCGAAACGCGAACGATGTGTGCCGAGCAGAGTGGCGAGTGAAGCAATGAGTGCCCGGCAGATCGGCAAGTGAGCGGTGAGTACCAACGGTGCCACAGCGGTGAGCGACCTGCTAAGGCTGAGTGCCGAGCAGAGCGGTGAAGCGTGCACGATGAGTGCCGAGCTGAGCGGCGAGTGAATCACGTGGGATGGGTGCCGGGCAGAATGGCGAGTGAGCGGTGAGTGTCATGCAGAGCTGCGAGTGAGTGATGAGCGCCGACCGCGAGGTCGTTGGGCGTGAGAGCATGCTCACTTATAACTCGCCTCGGTGCGAGTTTGATTCCGTCCGGAAGCTGAGTCGGACGGACCGCCGGGTGAGGTGGATGGCATGTTGACTGAGTCGCGACGTCCCGGAGGGGGGTGTGCTCACTTATAACCTTCGTGTTAACCGAGTCTTCAAAAGTCCTCTGGTCAAGGCTACGTGCAGCCACTTATAACTCACACTGGGGCGAGAGTCTGGGACACCGACCTGCCGGTCGTTGGGCGTGAGAGCATGCTCACTTATAACTCGCACTGAGGTGAGAGTCTGGAGGTGTGAGAGCAGAGCTCACTTATAACTCGCACTGACGCGAGAGTCTGGGACGACCGACCGAGAAGGTCGTTGGGGGGTTGCGCGTGAGAGCAATGCTCACTTATAACTCGCACTGGGGCGAGAGTCTGGAATCCCGACCGGGAGGTGATCCGGAGCCTGACCAGTACTTAATTTGGAGACCTGGCCAAGAATTGATCTGAATGTCTGACCGAGATTTGATCTGGAGACCTGATCAGGAATTGATCTCGAAATCTGACCAAGAATTGATCAGGCATTAATCTGGAGGTCTGACCAGGAATTGATCTAGGAGCCCAACCGAGAATTGGTCTGTAAGCCCGACCGAGAATTGGTCTGGAAGCTCGACCGAGAATTGGTCTGGAAGCTCGACCGGGAATTGGTCTGGAAGCCCGACCGGGAATTGCTCTGGAAGCCCGACCGGGAATTGGTCTGAAGGCTCGACAGAGAGATCGTTAGCAATACTCCGATGCGAGACCTGTGGTTATACTCTGGTCCGAGACCAGTGGCAGAAACTCGACCCCGACCAGGGGAGAATAAGCCTTGAAATCCATAGAAACGGAGCCCATAGCAATATAAAAGGACAGAGCCTTTATCATACCTGATGGCGAAGTGATGTCAACCGGCTGGCTCGAATCCCAAATGCCCGTACAGCTAGTAAGAGAAATAGTGTCGATCCCTTGACTCCCAAATGTCCGCGGAGTCAGGGAGAAGAATAATCTAAGCCTTGACCATCCAAGGGAGTGAAGCTCGTAGCCATATGAGGGAGCAGAGTCCATAACCATATAAGGAAGCAGAACACCGCAGATATAGGTAGTAAAGCCTGCAGATGTCAGAGGATGCAAAACAGGTGGTGGATGCAGAGCATATAATAATAATAGAGTGCCTATAGCAGTAAGAGAATGCTGAGTCTCATGGTGAAGGGTACAGAGCCGGTAGTAGTAAGAGGATGCAGAGCCTCATGGCGAAGGGTGCAGAGCCTGTAGCAGTAAGAGAATGCTGACCCTGATCATCGGGGAGCTGGGCCCCTGATCCCCGATTAGAGAGTAAGGCCCCTAGCTTGTAAACAAAGAGCGAGGCCCTTAGATCCTGATCGGGAAATCGTACCGCGAGTCAACGATCGGGGAGATGTGTTCCTAGTGCATGAGCGGGGAGCTGTGTCCCAAGTGTATGAGCGGGAAGCTGTGTCCCAAATGTATGTGTGGGGAGCTGGGCCCCTAGTGTCCGATCAAAAATCGAAGGCCCTAGTCTTTGATCAAGGAACTAGGATCTTACTCTCTTATCAGGGAGCTAAAGCAGTTCCTATAATCGTAAAAAGGGAGCAGAGCTTGTAATCGTACCTGATCGGGAAGTCGTGCCAACCGGCTAAGGGTTTGTCTCGGTCCCTTAACTCCCGAATACCCGTGGAGTCAGGGAAAAAACATAACGAAAAAACTAACCTGTCAGCCAGCTGAAGCTCCACTCGATCCCTCGACTCCCAAATACCGGTGGAGTGAGGATAGAAAATAATATGTGCATCGAGATCCTCCGGGATTGTGATAATAGCATAGAACCTCCCGACGTCATCCATCTTCATGTTCCAGAACAGGTGAAGGATGCTCCCACAGATGGCGCCAAATTGATCCGGTCCGGAAGCTGAGTTAGACGGACCATCGGGTGAGGTGGCGAGAATGTTGACGAAGTCGCGACGTCCCGGAGGGGGGGTGTGCTGAGATGGCCTCTGTGTTGACCAAGTCTTCAGAAGTCCTCTGGTCAACGCTATCTGCAGCCAGCGACCGGGTTGACCCGGCCCCCGGTACCCCGATACGAGGGTTTTAAGGGGGAAAGGAGGGCACTGTAGTAGGGGGCCTTCTTCGTGGAATTAACGCCGCCGCCACAGCCTCTTCTCCCTCCTCTCGCCCTTTGCCGGAGCCGACGCCGCCGGCTTCCCACTCTTCTTCTCCCTCTATCGCCGCCACTCTCAAGCGACACCGGTGACTACCACCTCTCCTCTTCCTCCTCCTCTCCTTGCGAACGCCGGCATCCACCTCTCCTTCCTCTCCACGCGAACGCTGCCACGCGCCGAGAGCTCTCGTCTCCTTCTCTATGCCGACGCTGGCCTCTCCTCTCCCCTTCTTCCTCCGGCCGCCAAAGAGGAAGATGGGGGGATTACTGTGTTTCTTCTCCGAGACCATCGCCTTTTCTCTGCTCGGGCAGCCGTTGACGTTTCCCTCCCTCGTTCCCCATTGCACACCAGCAGCAGCTGCCGACCGATCCAAGGTTTCGTTGACGGCACAGCTGTTAACATGCTCCGAGCCGTACTGACATGCAGTTTCGACGCGGATCCGGTATTCAATCCACGCCACTGTGCGCCTTCGGCACTGATTCGGGCCTTCGAACAATCGTCGTATTTCATCCTTCGTGTGGTTGTTACATTTCAACTGTGCTTATGTTGTATTCTGGTCTGTGTATTAATGCTATATCCCGACCTGCGTGCCGATCTTTTTTCTCGGTCGGTGCTGATATCGTGCCCCGGTCTGCGTACCGACATCTTATCCAGGTCTGCGTACCGGCATCTTATTCCGATCTGCGTATCGACATCTTATTCCGGTCTGCGTATCGACATCTTATCCCGATCTGCGTATCGATGTCTCAGCCCGGTCTGTGTGTCGGTGTCTCGTCCCGGTCTGTGTGCCGAGGCTTTATCCCGACCTGCAGCTCATCTTCCTGTTCCGAGCTGCATCCAGCTCTGCGTCGTCAGAGCCAGCTCTCCAGCCTGATCAGAGTTATCTGCTCTTCTGGGTCCCGACAACTCGCACCGCGTCCCATCCGAGGGCGCCCCCCTAGGCCAGGGTACATTTTTCGCTCATATTCCATACGCATTTCATTACTTTATGGCTTAATCTTGTACTCACATAGTCGTTAGATCTGCCTCGAGTATCGGGGTACAGGGGGCCGGGTCAATCCGGTCGCTGGCTGCAGGTAGCGTTGACCAGAGGACTTTTGAAGACTTGGTCAACACAGAGGCCATCTCAGCACACCCCCCCCCTCCGGGACGTCGTGACTTCGTCAATATTCTCGCCACCTCACCCGACGGTCCGTCTGACTCAGCTTCCGGACCGGATCAACAATCATTATCATATTATTTCTTATCCACTAATTAACTCAACTACATACCTATTACATGCTCGACTTAAGGCATATGGCCTATGTCTAGTCCCCCAATAAAATTAGAGTCATTAATTTTCACATTTGAGCCACCAATTTTAATTTATCATAGAATATTTAATGACATTATCTTGGCATGCATGCATATCTGCATTAATAAATGTCATGTTACTTACGTATTTTGGTTGGTGCCAATTCTCAATTAAACACCTTTTGTAGGATCGATGAGCTACACTTGTGACTTTTTATGTTCATTTAAAATTCGGAGTAAAACACAGTGAAATAAATAAAGGACAGAAGTAAAAACAATAATGCTAACAAGTTTGTTTTACTTAGTTCAAAGTCTATGATGACTCCTACTCTAAAGTTCACGATCGTCAATCGCTTTCATTAGGCAATCCACTAAAAATTCGAATAAGGATACAAGATTCAAGTACAAGAACTTCAATAATTTAAATATTGTAAACTAAATTATACCGACAACAATAGATTTGAAGATTTTTTCTTTGGTCATTGAAGCAGCATTACACCGTCATCGAGGGCTTTTCTTATTAGCGCGCAAGAGAGAAAGTTGTTCGGATTGATGTTCAAGAGCTATTGGTTGAACCCTCTTTTTATAATCCACCTCGGGTGCCTGGATCCCTCCTTGAGTGCCCCCATAGGGCTGACGTAGCTACACCTCGTTGAAACTTCATCCAAGAAGTTTATCCATGTCCGCTGGACCACCTCTGAGTGCTTGGACTGCTGACGTAGGTCGGCCAACCAACGTGTGACACCGTAGCTCGAAAATGAACTTTTGTCGATCCGGGCGCTTAGACTCATCCGGGCGCCCAGATCGTCCAGGTACCCTGGCAGCCACCTCGACGCTCCTCTTTGCTGCTGACCCAGGCGCCTGGAGCCCTATTTTCCAATCACCTTTTACTTTCAACCACTTGCACTACTGAGTTAGAAAGACAAGCAATAACATGTAAAGTAAAGTGAATTTTAACAGTCTCCATATTATCCGGTCCTAACTTTGAGTTTTACTGAAACTCTAGGTTAGACCAACGTCTACTATTTCCTCTATGGGGAACACGTCCTCACTTACCCCCCTCAAAAGAGTTTACATTTTTTCAAGCCAGTCTTCCAGACCGTTTAGACTTTTACTCAGCATCCGAGACTTCAGAATATTGACCTAGTGTCCTCGACTCTAGGATTTCTCGCCTGATATCCGTGATCTCCAGGACTTTCACATATGTCCTCGACCCTAGGATTTCACCTGACATCCTTGGCCTGCCAAAACTTTGCCCAGTCTCATGAACCAAGACTTCGTTGCTTAGTTACAGCTAGGACTTTCCACCTGCCTAGTGTCCACTAAGACTTCTTTGCCTAGTCTCAACTAGGACTTTCACCTTGCCTAAGATCATTTAGAATTTTCCTGCACACTCAGTTAGATTTGTTAGATCACAACACTGCTTAACTTTGAACCTTTACCTAATATCAAAACACAAGTTTAATTAACTGGTGCTTCCGGCACCAACAATTTCTCCCTTTTTGATTTATGGTAATCTAGTTCAAAGTTAAGTAAAAACATTCAAAATAAAGTATGATTTGTAGAACAAACAAAAAAGTTTTCAAATAACATTTTTTAAGGTAAAAAAATAAATTTAAATGTTACTTATTCCCCCTTAAATGTTAATCTTCCTTAATTAAAATCTTTTTTCTACTTTATTTTTAACATATCTTTTTCTCCCTTTGACATATATCACTAAGTAGAAAGAAGAACTATTAACTTGAAAAAAATACTACCTAAATTTGGAAAACCAATTTTAAATTTTTTCTAAAAAAAACAATTGACTTTAAGCTCCTTTGAAAAATATTCCTTAACTTCTTTTTTTTTTAAAAAAAAAATACTTAGCTAAATACTTAGTTTTAAAAGGAATTTCTAAAAAAAATATTTAGTTAAATACTTAGCTTTAAAAATGATTTCTTTAAAAAATACTTAGCTTTAAAAAAAGATTTCTTTGAAAAACAATTAGCAAAATCCTTAACTTTAAAAATGATTTCTTTGAAAAATACTTAGTTAACTACTCAGCTTTAAAAAAGGATTTCTTTGAAAAATATTTGGCTAAATACATAGCTTGAAATTTTGAAAAATAACTTAATTTTTAAAATACTTCACTTTTTAAAACAACACTTTAATTTTGAAATTAATGTTTTTTTAAAAAATCAATATAATATTTTTTAAAAATCAATACAATACTTTTAAAAAATTAATACTTTTGAAAATACTTAATGTTTAACTCCCGATTTCTTCCCCTTTGATTAATGCCAAAAGAAACTAAGTAATTGCTTTAAAGAATTGAACAAGCAGTTGTTTTAAGTTTAAGAGGACAGATCACTTTAAAATTAGATAAAATTAAAAGCCTTAGAGTCCAAGCATGATTAAAAATACTTAATTTTCTTAGTATCTCACCTATTTTAGATTTTCAAACATGATAGCCTTCTGTGTTTTGAGAGATGCATAATTTGGATTCGAGTTAGTTGTTAATGAAATCATATTTGATTTAGAGTACATTGAATATGATTCTCATCTATTTGACTTGATTTAATTTAGTGTTTAATCTAAGTTAGACTTCGATTTAAATCATTTTTGGAAAATAATTAAGTTTGAAATTGATTTGAATTTGAAAAATAATTAAGTTTGAATTTGAAGAAATTCAATTTTAATTTGAAGAATAATTAAGATTGAATTTTGAATTTTTGAGAAAATAATTAAGTTTGAAAATTAATTAATTTTTTAAAAATGAATTTAAGCTTTAAAAATTAATTAAGATTTTTAAATTAATTAGATTTTTAAAATAATTAGGTTTTGATTGGTTTGATTTAAGTTTGAGTTTGATTAGGTTTGGTTGAGTCAAGTTTAAGTTTGATTAGGTTTGGTTTACTTTGGGTTAAGGTTTGATTAAGTTTAATTTGGTTTAGTTTATGTTAAGGCTAATTCTCAATTTTAACATAAATTCATCTCACCCTTTTTTAGATTTTCAAATAGGAAACCTTATAGGTTTCGTGAGATAGTTAACTTTTATCTTCAATTTAAGTTGAAATCTATTGATTGATTTACTTTTGAGTTAGACTAATATTTAACAGTTAGTTGGTTAAATATCCATTTCGATAATTGGCTTCTAGGTTGTGGCGAGACACGAGATCTTCTTAGGTATTAGAACAACAACCACTTCTAGATAAAATCTTTTAAGGAAATTGAATATCTAAATTTTTTTTATGAAAATCCTTAATCTGATCAAGTGTCGATCAAGCTTAACTCTTTATAACCCAAAGGGTAGATCATGCTTTGGGGTTCCAACTAATTTAGCGTCTCCACTAAATTATGAAATCTTTATTTTGAGTTTACATTTAGTTTAGATTTGTTATTTATTTTTATTGAATAGTTTCATTGTCACACCCCAGGTAGTCTTTGCCAGAAGAAATTTCGGCAGCATCTCCCATGTACGGGTGGTTTTTTACTACAAGCCCTCTGGGCCACACAAACCTCGATCAACACGGGCGGAACAATAATAATAAACATAACTAACAATCCACACAGTTTATATATTTCAGCCTCTGGCTGACACAACCACGCAGTTTATATTAACTAAAACCTACTCCACTACTATGACGGAAAACACATAACACAATAGAGAAATCAAGACAACGAAAAAATAAGTGTAGTAGACTAAAACTCGATAAAAATCCTCAAGTACAATCATAAGTATATATATAGATCAACAAGTAGATCATCACAAAAATAAGGAACCAAGTCCGTAAGCAGAAAATCGTCGCGACACGAAGTGGGGACTAGCGATTGAAACCTCCTGACAGCATCAACATGAAATATATCAATGGTGTGAGTTCAACAACTCAGCGGGTTTCGGGCTGACATGCATAATAAGAAATGACCAATAGTAATAAATATGTGTATAGTCTCCTGGAGTAATGGAAAATACAAAATTGTAAGAAAAGGAGAAGTTGTACTCACCAAGACCTCCTATCAGAATAATAAGGTCGTCAGACCAAAAGTAACATGTCCCTGTATGCATGTCAAACATATGCATCCATCCAATATGCAGCAAATAAAGTGCAGCAAACACAAGCAATAAATGTAATCTATTCATTCATTCTTGTCCTATATGCCCTAATAACCTTACCAAATGGTTTTCTAGTTGCCTTACCAATAAGACAATACTCACATATAGACAAGTTAATCTTTGTATGAGTGCCTAAAAGGCCCTCCTTAGCTAATCTATTCATTCATTCTTGCCCTATATGTCCTAGTCTAGCATGCTAAATTTCATCATTAACATCAGCATTACTAGTAAGAGCAATGTTTGAAAAACAACCATTATTATTATTTGGTTCTACATCAAGAACCATAAAACTATTTGTTACATAACCATGCCTAATTAACACAGAGTTAATTCGAAGTTCCACACAATGGTTATAAAAATTCATACAATAACCTAAATCAAGAAGACAAGTGATGGAAACCAGATTCCATCGAATCTCAGGGGCATACAGGACATCATGTAGAAACAAAGTTCATCCACCACGTAGGTTGAGCTTGCAAGTCCTAATTCCTTTGACTTCAATTCTTGCATTGTTTCTCACATATATCCATTTGTTGCCAGCTGGTACCTGATGACACTCCACATATATAGCTCTATCATGGCTACATGGTTCGTTGCTCCTGAATCTATAAGCCACAAAGGATAAGAATCAGCTAACAACATTATACTTGTAACATGATGCTCATGGAAAGAAGATAGAGATGGATTTACCTTTTTAAGCTCAGTACAATCCCGAGCAAAATGGCCCTTTTTGCCACAGTTATAGAAAGTTGACTTGCTCTTAGGTTTTTGTCCATATTTCTTTCATTTCTTCTTGATTTGGTTTTTCACTGCAACAACACTAGCCTCCTTTCCTTTTCCCTTTCCTTTCTTAAACCATTTTTTCTTATTCTTGGAACCAGAACCTTCAGCTACAAAAGCTTGACTAGAAATCTTTGCACATTCAATCCTCTCCGCCTCAAGTTCAGCATGGTATGAGACATCAGTGAAAGTCTTGATACTTTCACTATGAGTCAAATTTTGTTTCATCATTTCCCAAGAATCAGGAAGGGAACAGATAACTGCCTGAACCTGCTATTCATTGGTCAACTCATGACTGGTAGCTTTTAAGTCTCGAATCATGTTACCAATCTCCCTGAGATGTTGGGCCATGGTAACATTTGAGCATTTTTTATAACTATCAAACTTGATTGTTAGCTAACGAAACTTACTTAGACTTACTCCACTACTTCTCTCTAAGGGATGCCCAGACAACGTGAGCCAATGGTAATGGCTCATACTCAAATACTAGGTCATCCACCATTGAACTAATCATAGAGTTCATCGAGTTCATGTATACACAATAGAACTGGACCACAAACAATGAAATTATAGAAAATAAAAAACACAAATATATCAAACCATGGAAAATAAACGTCTACATGTCTAAGGGATACTCCCTAGCCCTAGAATCAAGAGTACTACACCATGAATATGGAGTTATAGCAACAAGACATGATTTAAGCAAGCTTTTACAATCAAAATCTAAGAGAAAAACTTATTCAATGAAGAGATGGACATCTCTGAGCTACTTCTCTAATTCCAAACGTGGATGAGAACTTCTCTTTCTCCTTAGAATGGCTCTCCTAGGGATCCTTGTTGTTGGATTGAGACGTACGTGAAAGGGAGGGGGGTGGATCACGTGGTTTTAAAAACTTTTTATTTTTCTTTTAAAAAATGAAATAAGTACGCCTAATGGAAAAATGAAAACAGGAAAGTACAAGAATGCAAGCATAATTTTACCTAGTTCGGAGTCTTTGACGACTCCTACTCCAAGACCCAAGTCCCATAGACCAATCGATGAATAATCTACTAATAACCTCTTCTGAAATCGCCTAAAGAGGAGATCGAGTACAAAAGAAAGAATAAGAAAAGTGTAATAAGCTACACTTTCCATTTCTGCAGAAATTAAGTACAGAAATCAAACTTTGTTACCCAACACTCTTTGTAGATAGTCGGCTCAAGCTCGGTGTTAGATGGCTCCTCAGTAGTAGACGGGTGTAGTAAAGTCGTAGCAAAGCAGCAGCAAGAAGCTAGAGCAGTCGGAACGTCAGACGGACATGTAGAAGCTTTTAGGAGAGATGTGTTGAAAGCTTTGGTCGAATGCCTCTTTAATAAGGGATGGAAGGCGCCTTTAATGTCAACTTCTATCCCTTAAAAACTAGCTTCTTATCGTCAACAACGTCTCTTCCTTATCTGACCAGAGGTGCCTTCCAAGCACTTGAAGGCACCTTCTATAGCTCTTCTCAAGGCGCATTTCGTCTTATGGAAGGTGTCTCGGGTATTGTTCACCTGAGGTCTTTTATGCTCCCTTGGCCTTGCAAAATATGTTAATCCAATACAAAAATATTTAACCTATAAAATAAAGCTAACATAATAATAATATGATTAATTTATAACTTAGACCTTGTCATCCAAAGTAGGATCTAGTCAAGGTCTCAATTTAGGTTTCCGAAATAGACATAAATTGGATCGATTCCTACTGTCCCCTCAACCAGGACACTTCCTCACATAGACACTCTCCTCCAATGACTTACCTTCACTTACCAAGCGTCGAGTTACCTCCTCGATGTCCAATTTGACCCACTAGGTGTTCCTGTCGAAATCGCACATTTAGACTTTGCTAATCAGGAATCGAACATCTCAATCTTCTGTCGAAATCACATATCTGGACCGCAACCCATCAGGAATTGAACATCCTATTGGTTTCTACTCAGAAAACCTAGAGGTTCCACTGTAGAAAAATTTTGTACAAAGGTCTGAATCTTTTCCTAGCTACCATGTGTTCTTTTAAATTAAATTTTAAATCGCCTGCGGAACTTAACACGTTTGATCCAAAACTTATTCTATTCGTTCTTTTAGGTTTTGACTTGGGTCTCCTGCGGAACTTAACACGTTCGACCCAAATCACCATAAGTTATTAATTTCATTAAATATTAATTTCCATAATTGGTTCCCAGTACTAACGTGACGAGGCACATGGTCTTCTTGGATATGGGAGCAACCACCACTGACTAGACAAAACCTTTTATGGAAAGCTAATATTTAATTTCCTAAAATAACTTTAGGTTAACCAAAAAGAACAATTAAATCACAAGGATAAATAAAACAAAAGAACATAACATCGAAAAACATATTAAAAATACTAGAATCGTAAGCCTCTTGTATTTGGTATTATTTCCATAAATAACAAGTATGATGCGGAAAGGAAAAATTACTAGTTATACCTTCTAGAAAGACCTCTTGATCTTCTACCGTATTCCTCTTCTAACCTCGGACGTTGTGTGGGTAACGATCTTCCGAGATGAGAAAACACCAACCACCTTCTTCTCCTCCTAGCTAGGTTCGGCCACAATAAGGAAGCTTTACCAAGGATGAAGAACAAAACACCAACCAAGCTCCAAGAGATGCAAGCTTTCTCTCCTTCTTCTTCTTCTTCTCCAAGTAGTATCCGGCCACCACAAGAGCTCCAAGGGAGATGAAGGATTCGGCCACCACAAGAGGAAGAGAGGGAGAGGATGATGGCCGGCCATAACACCAAGGAAAAGAAGAAGAGAACAATAGAAGTTGTAACCCATGAAGGCACCCCTACCCCTTCTTTTATATTCCTTGGCTTTGGCAAATAAGGAAATTTATTTATAATAAAATTTCCTTAACTTTCCTTGACAATAATTAATTAAGAAAAATTAAATAAATTTTCCTAATTAATTGTATGTGGCCGGCCACCTCTTGTAGAGCAAATAGGATAATTTTAATCAACAATTAAAAACTTCCTTATTTGTCTTTGGAAATTTTAAAAAATAAAATTTCCTTTTAAAATTCCTTCATGGTTAATAAAAAGAAATTTCTATAATTTTAATTTTCAACATGTGAATAATTTTTTAAAGAAAAAAAATAAAATATCTTTCCAATCTACAAATAAGGAAAGAGATCTAATCTCTTTCTTTTAATCTTTTGTAGATCTTTTAAAGAGAGATATTTTAATTTTAATTCTCTGTAATAAATTATATCTTCCACATAATAAAAAATTAAAATTAAAATTCTTTTTAATTTAATGGGGGTTGGGTTCAAGCTAGGGCCGGCCACCCATGAACCAAGGCTTGGCCGGCCCTAGCTTGAACCACAAGCTAGCTTGGCCGGCCCCCTTCTCATGGGTATGAAGGTGGATATAGGTGGGTATAGTACTCTATAAATAAGAGGCTACGATAGGGACCGAGAGGAGGAATTGGTTTTGGTCTCCCGATAAAATTAAGCATCTCGTGTTCGCCCCGAACACACAACTTAATTTTATCAATAATAATTCATTCCACTAGAGAACTATTATTGAACTACCGCACCAATCCCAAATTACATTTTTGGGCTCCTTCTTATTATGAGTGTATTAGTCTCCCTGTGTTTAAGATGTCGAATGTCCACTAATTAAGTGAGTTACTGACAACTCATTTAATCAGTATCTTAATCCAAGAATAGTACCACTCAACCTTATCGTCATGTCGGACTAAGTCCACCTGCAGGGCTTAACATGACAATCTTTATGAGTTCATCTTGAGGACATTATCAACCTAGATTACTAGGACACAGTTTCCTTCTATAATCAACAACACACACTATAAATGATATCATTTCTCAACTTATCGGGCTTATTGATTTATCGAACTAAATCTCACTCATTGATAAATTAAAGAAATAAATATCAAATATATGTGCTTGTTATTATATTAGGATTAAGAGCACACACTTCCATAATAACTGAGGTCTTTGTTTCTTTATAAAGTCAGTATAAAAGAAACGACCTCTAATGGTCCTACTTAATACACTCTTAGTGTACTAGTGTAATTATATAGTTAAGATAAACTAACACCTAATTACACTACGACCTTCCAATGGTTTGTTCCTTTCCATCATGGTCGTGAGCTACTGTTTATAATTTATAAGATACTGATAACATGATCTTCTGTGTGTGACACCACACACCATGTTATCTACAATATAAATTAATTGAACAACTACATTTATCACAAATGTAGTCATTTGACCAATGTGATTCTTATTTCTAGATAAATGTTTTATACCAAAAACTAGGCTTTTAGTATACATCCTAACAATCTCTCACTTATACTAAAAGACTAAGCTGCCATATCTGCTGCCATACATCTGATTCCCATGCCTTTCAAAAAGCTCTTGCCTTAAGGACCTTAGGTTATCATCTGATGCAATCTAGGCGGCAACAACTTCTCCTCGTTTATACGATTTCTCGTATTGGGTGGTACTTGCGCTCTATTGTGTTTACTTGCCTTATAGACTCATGGTTTCTTCGAGTTTGCTACTACACCATTATTATTACAATAAATTGTAATAATCTTTGGACAAACAAGAAATCATATCTAAGTCTATCTTGAGGTTATTTAAGTCATTTAGCTTTTATGGCTACCTCAGAGGCTTGTCATATACTCAGCTTCTATGGTGGAGTCCAGAAAAACACCTATGCTTATCACTCTTCCATAGTTATGACTTTTCCTCCTAAAGTAAACACAAAACCCCGAGGTCGACTTATTATTGTCCCTATCCGATTGGAAGTCAAAATCCGTGCAACCTACAGGAACCAAATTAACTGCCTTGTAAGCTAGCATATAATCTCTAGTGCCTCTAAGGTACTTTTAATATATGTTTTACTGCAGTCCAATGTCCTTGTCTAGGGTTACTTTGATATCTGCTAACTATGCCCTTGGCAAAACAGATTTCTGATCTCGTGCATAGCATACATTAGGTTGTCTAACTGCCGAAGCATAAAGAACTACCTACATGTCCTCAATCTCCTTTGATGTTATCGGAGACATCTCTTTAGATAAAGACACTCCATGCTTAAAAGGTAAGAAACCTTTCTAGGAGTTTTTCATGCTAAAAAATGAGCAAGGATTTTTCCGATGTATTAAGCTTGGGATTTTTTTTTTCTTGCGATCCCTTATTACTTTGATCTCAAAAATATATACATTCTCCCAAGTCCTTTATATCGAATTATTTAGACAACCATACCCTTACTTCTGACAACATTTTGATATTGTTTCCAACTACCAAAAATGTTATCTACGTATAGTACAAGAAACACCACCACGTTTCCATCACACCTTTTGTATACACAAGACTTATCCGTTTACTCAATAAATCCATAGGTTTGGATTACTTTGATAAACTGGATATTCCAAGACCTTGAAGCTTTGCCTCAGTCCATAGACTGATCGAGCTTACACACAAGATGCTCTTAGCCCTTTACAATGAACCCTTCTGGTTGCTTTATATGGATGCTTTCTTCAAGACTTCCATTAAGGAATGTTGTCTTGACATCCATTTGCCAAATAGATAAAAGAATCCGGATAGACTTAAGCATGGCTACCAGTGAAAAAGTTTCCTTTTTCATCTAGCCTTCCTTTTGAAAGTTTCTACCTTCCTGTCTATCCCTCTTTTCCTATTATAGACCTTTTTATACCCAAAGGCTTTTACACCATTTGGTGTTTCTACAAGCTTCCAGATTTTATTAGAATACATATATTCTAATTCTGTTATTCATTACTCTTTGCCAAGATGTTGCATCTTTATCTTAGAGTGCTTCATCATATGTCCGGAGATCAGGTTCATGTCCTCCAGGGATCGAGTCCAAAAACTCTCCCAAAACATGAATCCTTTTAGGTTGCCTAACAACCCTCCCACTACGACAAGGCACTTTCTGCAATTGTGTATCATCTGTGATACGTGTTGCAGTTTCCTTGTGGTATCTCATCTTGTACAGTTGGTACTAGATTAGACATGTCTTTTATTATTTCCTTAAGAACAAATTTTCTTATGGACACATGGTTTATTTCATAGTCCTTTTCTAAAAATTGGTCATTGATGCTAATAATGACCTTCTGATTTTTAAGACTATAAACCTACTTTCATTTCTCTAGGATAACCCACAAACAAGTGAATTCCTGTCCAACTTATCATTGTCTCTCTTCTGCATATGTGTTGGACTACCTGAATCCGAATATGCTTCGAAATAGGCTTACACCTATTCAGTAATTCTATATGAGTAGAGAGTTCTATCTTTGGAAGGTACCATATTCATTTCCGTTTCCAGAGTATATCCTTAAAATGATTTTAGTAATATTCTAAATAACTCATCAATCTACTTATTTCCATAAGAGTCTTATACCTTCCTTTTTCTACACCATTCTGTTGGGGTGTACCAGATCCAGTTAGTTGGGATTGAATCCCTACTTCTGATAAGTGACTCCTAAATTCTCCCAAGAGGTACTTGCCACTACGATCTTACCATAGTGACTTTTACTTTAACATTTCTCCGCATCAGCCTTGTACTCTTTGAACTAATCAAAGTACTTAGTCTTGCGGTACATTAAGTAAATTTATTTGTATCTTGAATAGTTGTCTATAAAATAGACGAAATATTCAATACTACCTCTTGTCTGGATAGTCATAGGATCACATAAATCAGAATGAACCAATTTCAACATATCTTTAACTCCATACCCCTTAAAAGCTTCTTGGTTATTTTTCCTTCCAAGTAAGACTCGCAGGTTGGAAAGATTTCTACTACTAATGAACCTAAAAGTTCATCAGCTACCAATGAATCCTACTCCAGTTAATATAACCTAGCCTTAGATGTCAAAGATATCATTGGTTCATTTCCGAAGGTTACTTTCTCTTAAAGTTAGAAGATGTGTTACTAATTTCCATTTGTTGCATCATGAGAGTTATTGGATTTATAAATTGCCAACCAACGTACCAGAACAGATAACTTCCCTCTTTTTCTTAATAACAACTTTGTTATTAAAAGAGACATAATATCAAGTTCTTTGAATAGTTTAGAAACTGAAAACTAGTTCTTTCTAAACTTGGTGCGTAAAGACAATTACTCAAAAATCCATATTTTATTCTTATCAAAAGATAAACATCTCCCACTGCAATTTTACAGTAGTGCCCATGTGGACGGTGTTTTAATTTTCATTTAGTTGTCGGGTTTCCTGGAACCCTGCAATGAATTACGGACATGATTAATGGCATCTGTATCTACACTCCAGGTTCTGGTAGATAACACCACTAAACATGTTTCAACTAATGAATTAAATACACATATATTGTTCTTAATTCTAAGAAGACAGTCTACCTTAATGTCCAAGTCCTATTTCCAATCATTACAATTGGGACTACTAAGTCTTTTCTATAGTATGACTACTAGGGGATTGACAAACATTTTAAATCCTAGGAATCACAAAAATATTTGGTCAAGATCAACTCCTTAAAATCCCCATGAATTTTATATGCCACGATAGTGTGAACGTATACAAAATCGAAGAGGAGATTTTATTCATTAATTTTATTATCTCGTCAACTTTACTTTATGACGAATAGAATTAATAGTTGATCTTTCTTTGATCAAATATTTGGTCAAAACTTTTGAATTTAAAATAACATTGATTCCTCAAACAATATTATTTAAATTCACCAACACCTCAAACACCGTGAATTTTGCATGCCACGATAGTGTGGACGTATACAAAATTTAAACATTTGTCAGAGGAGGGGTTTACCCATTAATTATCTTGTCAATAAATCTTTATGACAAATAAAATTACCTCAAACACCGTGAATTTTGTATGCCACGATAGTGTGGACGTATACAAAATCAAACATTTGTAAGAGGGGTTTTTAATTTTATTATCTTGTCAACTTTTTTATTTGACAAATCAATAGTTGGTTTTCTTCGGTCACACAAATAATAGCAGTGACTCCGATGGGGAGGATACTATTAGATGTGCCTAAGTGTATACCATTACTTGACACTAAGTCCATTAATAAGATTATGCCCCTTTCGATGGGGAAGATCACACGCTCTTAATTAACTTCCTATAGTCATCCAAAATGAAAGTTTAATCTAGTGATCCGCAAACAAGCTCATCCGATATGGAGGAAGGCACTCAGAGCCAACGCGCAAGCTTGTTGCATCACTTATAAACCAGTAATAGAGACCGTGGAATTTATTTAAAATAAATACCTCTCCCACTTAGTTATTTAAAGTGAGGAATTTTGCCTATGCTAGTCTACCTAACATACATACTAACAAGCACACACAACACAGCATAAAAAGCAATAAATAGAAAAACTAATTTTCAACTATTATGGCTTTTATCTATTGTTGTCCTCCGTGTATCGCCAACCCTAGCTGCTGCCATCTTTGGCTACCGCCACTAGGTCTAGTTGTCACATTCATCTTGCTCCTTGTTCTGCTGCGCCTCTGGTCCTCAAAAGGTTCCACGCCTTGCAAGATTCGATCCGCGACATAAATAGAATTTTACATTTTTCGATCCTATATTCCTCGAAGGAATGTACATGTAATCTAGATCGAACATAAAATAAAATTTACATCCATCGATCCTATATTCCATAAAATGAATGTACATGTAACTAGATCAAAAAATAATATCCTAATAAAACTAAATACAGCTCCTGCTGTATTTTATAATACAATCATGCACACACAATAAAATGCCCTTGACATGTCCAAGGGTCCAATCACACACATAATAACTATAAGCCATAATAGTTGGATCCTACATCCATAAAGTTAGCACATCCTACTATTAACCTGCCTAAATTATGTATGACATGTGCATAATTAAACTAATACCAAATACACAGAGGCAAAACCCTAGCTCTGATACCAATTGTTGGTTGCTACTCGGAAAACCTAGAGGTTCCACTGTACAAAAATTTTGTACAAAGGTCTGAACCTTTTCCTAGCTACCATGTGTTCTTTTAAATTAAATTTTAAATCGCCTGCGGAACTTAACACGTTTGATCCAAAACTTAATCTATTCGTTCTTTTAGGTTTTGACTTGGGTCTTCTGCGGAACTTAACACGTTCAACCCAAATCACCTTAAGTTATTAATTCCATTAAATATTAATTTCCATAATTGGTTCTCAGTACTGACGTGGCGAGGCACACGGCCTTCTTGGATATGGGAGCAACCACCACCGACTAGACAAAACCTTTTATGGAAAGCTAATATTTAATTTCCTAAAATAACTTTAGGTTAACCAAAAAGAACAATCAAATCACAAGGATAAATAAAACAAAAGAACATAACATCGAAAAACATATTCGAAATACTAGTATCGTAAGCCTCTTGTATTAGGTATTATTTCCATAAATAACTAGTATGATGCGGAAAGGAAAAATTACTAGTTATACCTTCTAGAAAGACCTCTTGATCTTCTACCGTATTCCTCTTCTAACCTCGGACGTTGTGTGGGCAACGATCTTCCGAGATGAGAAAACACCAACCACCTTCTTCTCCTCCTAGCTAGGTTCGGCCACAATAAGGAAGCTTTACCAAGGATGAAGAACAAAACACCAACCAAGCTCCAAGAGATGCAAGCTTTCTCTCCTTCTTCTTCTTCTTCTCCAAGTAGTATCCGGCCACCACAAGAGCTCCAAGGGAGATGAAGGATTTGGCCACCACAAGAGGAAGAGAGGGAGAGGATGATGGCCGACCATAACACCAAGGAAAAGAAGAAGAGAATAATAGAAGTTGTAACCCATGAAGGCACCCCTACCCCTTCTTTTATATTCCTTGGCTTTGGCAAATAAGGAAATTTATTTATAATAAAATTTCCTTAACTTTCCTTGACAACAATTAATTAAGAAAAATTAAATAAATTTTCCTAATTAATTGTATATGGCCGGCCACCTCTTGTAGAGCAAATAGGATAATTTTAATCAACAATTAAAAACTTCCTTATTTGTCTTTGGAAATTTTAAAAAATAAAATTTCCTTTTAAAATCCCTTCATGGTTAATAAAAAGAAATTTCTATAATTTTAATTTTCAACATGTGAATAATTTTTTAAAGAAAAAAAATAAAATATCTTTCCAATCTACAAATAAGGAAAGAGATCTAATCTCTTTCTTTTAATCTTTTGTAGATCTTTTAAAGAGAGATATTTTAATTTTAATTCTCTGTAATAAATTATATCTTCCACATAATAAAAAATTAAAATTCTTTTTAATTTAATGGGGGCCGGCCACCTAAGCTTGGGTTCAAGCTGAACCAAGGCTTGGCCGGCCCTAGCTTGAACCACAAGCTAGCTTGGCTGGCCCCCTTCTCATGGGTATGAAGGTGGATATAGGTGGGTATAGTACTCTATAAATAAGAGGCTATGATAGGGACCGAGAGGAGGAATTAGTTTTGGTCTCCCGATAAAATTAAGCATCCCGTGTTCGCCCCGAACACACAACTTAATTTTATCAATAATAATTCATTCCACTAGAGAACTATTATTGAACTACCGCATCAATCCCAAATTATATTTTTGGGCTCCTTCTTATTATGAGTGTATTAGTCTCCCTGTGTTTAAGATGTCGAATGTCCACTAATTAAGTGAGTTACTGACAACTCATTTAATCAATATCTTAATCCAAGAATAGTACCACTCAACCTTATCGTCATGTCGGACTAAGTCCACCTGCAGGGTTTAACATGACAATCTTTATGAGCTCATCTTGAGGACATTATAAACCTAGATTACTAGGACACAGTTTCCTTCTATAATCAACAACACACACTATAAATGATATCATTTCCCAACTTATCGGGCTTATTGATTTATCGAACTAAATCTCACCCATTGATAAATTAAAGAAATAAATATCAAATATATGTGCTTGTTATTATATTAGGATTAAGAGCACACACTTCCATAATAACTGAGGTCTTTGTTTCTTTATAAAGTCAGTATAAAAGAAACGACCTCTAATGGTCCTACTCAATACACTCTTAGTGTACTAGTGTAATTATATAGTTAAGATAAACTAACACCTAATTACACTACGACCTTCCAATTGTTTGTTCCTTTCCATCATGGTCATGAGCTACTGTTTATAATTTATAAGATACTGATAACATGATCTTCTGTGTATGACACCACACACCATGTTATCTACAATATAAATTAATTGAACAACTACATTTATCACAAATGTAGTCATTTGACCAATGTGATTCTTATTTCTAGATAAATGTTTTATACAAAAAACTAGGCTTTTAGTATACATCCTAACACATCCCAACCACCTGCCAGAATCCTACATCTAGACTTCGTACCTAGTGTCTAGTCCTATTGACCCATTCAGTTCTAGTCAACCTTCCGCACTCGGTAATAAGGTTAGATCTACAGCACATCTATTTTAATCCACTTATCATTCATCAAAACTCATATTTGATCATTGGTGTCAACTGTACTATGAATATCTCTATTTTTTATGTAATGATAACTCGGATTAAAGTTAGAAAAAAAAAAATGCAAAACACATATAGAAAAAATGATTTTAAGAAAAATAAAAAAGATGGCATTGTTAAGTTTTATCTCTTGATCATTTTTAAGATTTACATTTTTTAGATTTTCTTTGTTGTTTCTCTTAACTAAATCCTAACCCTCCCCCTTTTGTCATCAATCAAAAAATACGTAGATAAATCTACTAAAAGTATAAATACACATGTAAGTATAGCAAGTAATAAGTAATAAATTGTCATAGTAATCACAAATACTTGCAGGCATATTAGAGGGAGGAGTTAATAAAATTTTTTCAAAGTATTTTGAAAGAAAATGTCAAACTTTTCAAAAGGTTTTCACCAATTTGAAAATTGATTTTGCAAAACAAACCATTTGTAAAATAAATTTTGCAAGAATTTTACAAACTATTTTTCAAAAGAGATTTCAAAACACTTGTTTTAAAAAATAATTTGTTGCAAAGTAATTTTTAGAGTTTCAATTGTTCAAGGCTACTTTTGAAAATTTTTACAAATTATCTTTCCAAAATATTTTTGAAAGTATTTTCAAAGAAAAATAGTTTTCAAATTATTTACCCAAGCAAAATAATTTTGGAAACATTTGTAAAATAATTTTCAAACACAATTCAAAAAGTTTGTCAAGGTTATTTTTTAAAGTGAAAAGATAACCTTTGTAAGAATTTTATAAAAAAATTTAAAAACTATCCAAAGTGTTTTTGAAAATATCTTTCAAAATATTTTTCAAAGTATGTTTGTTTCATTGTAATTTTCAAAACACTTGCATTTTATTTTTTAAAACAGATAATGAAAAAGGATAAGAGTTTTTTTTCAGAGCAAGTTTTGAAAGGAAATTTAGGAAGCACTTTACAAAATATATTTCAAATAGAAAAATTAGTTTGGAAATATTTCAAAAGTAATTGTTGAAATAGTTGCAAAGTAACTTTCAGTAATGTTTCAAAAGAATTTTTAAACCAACACTTTAAAATAAATTAACAAAAAAATAAAATAAAACTCTTTTGAAAGTAGTTTTCAAATGCCCTCCCCAAACCTTAATATTACTTTGAAAATAATATTCAATCTCAATTATTGTGGCATCCATATGTGCTTCTAGTAACACATCATTTGGAGTGTTTAGAGTATCTGGTGAAGATATATTTTTTTCCTCGCGGGCCTAATTTATCGTACTTGTGGGAGGAATCTCTAACATATGCAGTACAACCCCATGGCCTAAGATGGCCATGATAACATTTGAGCATTTTTTATAGCTATCAAACTTGATTGTTAGCTGACGAAACTTACTTAGATTTACTCCACTACTTCTCTCTAAAGGATGCCCAGACAATGTGAGCCGATGGTAATGGCTCATACTCAAATACTAGGTCATCCACCATTGAACTAATCATAGAGTTCATCGAGTTCATGTATACACAATAGAACTGGACCACAAACAATGAAATCATAGAAAATAAAAAACACAAATATATCAAACCATGGAAAATAAACGTCTACATGTCTAAGGGATACTCCCTAGCCCTAGAATCAAGAGTACTATGCCATGAATATGGAGTTATAGCAACAAGACATGATTTAAGCAAGCTTTTACAATCAAAATCTAAGAGAAAAACTTATTCAATGAAGAGATGGACATCTCTGAGCTACTTCTCCAATTCCAAACGTGGATGAGAACTTCTCTTGCTCCTTAGAATGGCTCTCCTAGGGATCCTTGTTGTTGGATTGAGACGTACGTGAAAGGGAGGGGGGGTGAATCACGTGGTTTTAAAAACTTTTTATTTTTCTTTTAAAAAACAAAATAAGTACGCCCAGTGGAAAAAATGAAAATAGAAAAGTATAAGAATGCAAGCAATTTTTTACTTAGTTCGGAGTCTTTGGCGACTCCTACTCCAAGACCCAAGTCCCATAGACCAATCGATGAATAATCTACTAATAACCTCTTCTGAAATCGTCTAAAGAGGAGATCGAGTACAAAAGAAAGAATAAGAAAAGTGTAATAAGCTACACTTTCCATTTCTGCATAAATTAAGTACAGAAATCAAACTTTGTTACCCAACACTCTTTGTAGATAGTCGGCTCAAGCTCGGTGTTAGATGGCTCCTCAGTAGTAGTCGGGTGTAGTAAAGTCGTAGCTAAGCAGCAGCAGGAAGCCAGAGCAGTCAGAATGTCAGACGGACATGTAGAAGCTTTTAGGAGAGATGTGTTGAAAGCCTTGGTCGAATGCCTCTTTAATAAGGGATGGAAGGCGCATTTAATGTCAACTTCTATCCCTTAAAAACTAGCTTCTTATCGTCAACAACGTCTCTTCCTTATCTGACCAAAGGTGCCTTCCAAGCACTTGAAGGCACCTTCCATAGCTCTTCTCAAGGCGCATTTCATCTTATGGAAGGTGTCTTGGGTATTGTTCACCTGAGGCCTTTTGCGCTCCCTTTGCCTTGCAAAATATGTTAATCCAATACAAAAATATTTAACCTATAAAATAAAGCTAGCGCAATAATAATATGATTAATTTATAACTTAGACTCTGTCCTCCAAACTAGGATCTAGTCAAGGTCTCAATTTAGATTTCCGAAATAGACATAAATTGGATCGATTCCTACTGTCAACTCAACCAGGACACTTCCTCACTTAGACACTCTCCTCCAATGACTTACCTTCACTTACCAAGTGTCGAGTTACCTCCTCGATGTCCAATTTGACCCACTAGGTGTTCCTGTTGGAATCGCACATTTAGACTTTGCTACTCGGGAATCGAACATCTCATTCTTCTGCTGAAATCACACATCTGGACCTCAACCCATCAGGAATCGAACATTCGAACTACCTGCCAGAATCCTACATCTAGACTTCGTACCTAGTGTCTAGTCCTATTGACCCATTCAGTTCTAGTCAACCTTGCGCACTCGGTAATAAGGTTAGATCTACAACACATCTATTTTAATCCACTTATTATTCATCAAAACTCATGTTTGATCATTGGTGTCAACTGTACTAACAATCTCTCTATTTTTTATGTAATGACAACTCGGATTAAAGTTAGAAAAAAAATATGCAAAACACATAGAAAAAAATGATTTTAAGAAAAATAAAAAAGATGGCATTATTAAGTTTTATCTCTTGATCATTTTTAAGATTTAAATTTTTTAGATTTTCTTTGTTTTTTCTCTTAACTAAATCCTAACCCTCCCCCTTTTGTCATCAATCAAAAAATATGTAGATAAATCTACTAAAAGTATAAATACACATGTAAGCATAGCAAGTAATAAATTGTCATAGTAATCACAAAAACTTACCGGCATATTAGAGGGAGGAGTTAATAAAATTTTTTTAAAGTATTTTGAAAGAAAATGTCAAACTTTTCAAAAGGTTTTCACCAATTTGAAAATTGATTTTGCAAAACAAACCATTTGTAAAATAAATTTTGCAAGAATTTTACAAACTATTTTTCAAAAGAGATTTCAAAACACTTGTTTTAAAAAATAATTTGTTGCAAAGTAATTTTTAGAGTTTGAATTGTTCAAGGCTACTTTTGAAAACTTTTACAAATTATCTTTCCAAAATATTTTTGAAAGTATTTTCAAAGAAAAATAATTTTCAAATTATTTGCCCAAGCAAAATAATTTTGGAAACATTTTTAAAATAATTTTCAAACACAATTCAAAAAGTTTGTCAAGGTTATTTTTTAAAGTGAAAAGATAACCTTTTTCAAGAATTTTATAAAAAAATTTAAAAACTATCCAAAGTGTTTTTGAAAATATCTTTCAAAATATTTTTCAAAGTATGTTTGTTTCATTGTAATTTTCAAAACACTTACATTTTATTTTTTAAAACAGATAATGAAAAAGGATAAGAGTTTTTTTTCTGAGCAAGTTTTGAAAGGAAATTTAGGAAGCACTCTACAAAATATATTTCAAACAGAAAAATTAGTTTGGAAATATTTCAAAAGTAATTGTTGAAATAGTTGCAAAGTAGTTTTCAGTAATGTTTCAAAATAATTTTTAAACCAACACTTTAAAAAAAATTAACAAAAAATTAAAATAAAACTCTTTTGAAAGTAGTTTTCAAATGCCCTCCCCAAACCTTAATATTACTTTGAAAATAATATTCAATCTCAATTATTGTGGCATCCATATATGCTTCTAGTAACACATCATTTGGAGTGTTTAGAGTATCTGGTGAAGATATATTTTTTTCCTCGCGGGCCTAATTTAACGTACTTGTGGGAGGAATCTCTAACATATGCAGTACAACCCCATGGCCTAAGATGGCTAAGGACAGACTACCTCCCTATCCAAAGTTCATATGAAGTGCTAACCACAGACTTTGTTGAAATACAATTAAAGACATAGACTGCAGTCAATAACACATCCCTCCAATGAGAGACTAGTAAATTGGTCTGCACCATCATGGATCACACCATCTCCAATAGAGTCATATTCCTTTTCTCGGTGACTCTATTCTACTGAGTAGCAGGAATAGTCAGTTATCTTGTAATACCTTTTTCAAAACAGAGTTCTCTAAACTGCTCAAACATATACTCGCACCCCTGATCGATTCTAAGGTTTCACTATCATGTTTAACCAATTTTTTTACCTTACTAGTAAACCTTCTGAAGTACTCTACTGTCTCAGACTAGAGCTGTCAGACGAACGACCCATCATGGGCCAACTATTTAGCAAGGCAAGGCGGCGCAGCCTATACGTGGTAGATTTGGGTTCTGACAAGAAAATGCCAGTTAAATACGGAAATCAAGTAGCCAAAGAACGATCATCTTAATTAATTATTCTAATCGTAATTTACATTCTATTACTTATTTTGCATGCATGTCGAATATGTCATTACTTTGTGTACTTGTAACTAATTTGTTCCAGAATACAACTGACGGCGAAGACAATTATTTATCAAACGCTTTTAAAACAATAAATCCCTAGCTAGCTACATATATATATAGTTAGCTCAACCAAAAGTTAAGAAACAAATTAATGCATCAGATATTGAAATCAGATCGATCGGCTTCGTCTCCTCCGCAAGGCCGCAAAGTATTTGAATATGCCGTGAAATTGGGGTAATACGAGCCCGTCTTCCTCCCCAACTTGGCTAAATCATTGTGTTTGAACGAGTAAACGTAAACTTCATCTTCGACGCTGAACACCAATAACATCCCCTTCGCCCTCCCGCCGTTGCACACCAACAATGACCCAACGGCTTCTGTGTTCCCTGAGTAGATCCACTCCTGCAACGTCACCCACGAATGCGATTCCTCCGACCATCTCCACAGCATGAACGTGCCCGATCGTCGTCTGTAATGCACCAAGCAAAGCCATGATTCCTCCCAAATTGCCACGCTGATCTCGTCGTTTCCTTCCACGTCGACGCCCTCGTCAGGCATTCCAAGAAACTCAATATCCCCGGTGACGATGTCGTACGACATGACGTAGGGATCGGCTTTGACATGGCCGAAGCAGTCGGAGGCCCAGAAGGCGGTTCCTTGGTGCACTACCGGATTGTGAAACTTCAAGTCACGACTGCCGTGGCCGACCCACTCGTCCCTCGTCCAAACCTGGCTCGCCGAGTCGTACACTCGGCAACGGTAGAAGTTGGACCATTCTCGCGTAGGCGTGAGGTAGATGAGCTTGTAGTCGCATGTAATTCCGTCACCGTAGTTGGTGAACTCGACGGCCAAACTGGCGCGCAGTGCAACGTAGTTGGTGAACTCGTCGGCCACACAGCTGGCGCGCAGTGCAAAAGCATCGTTGCCGTCGCCGTCGCCGTCGGGGGGAATAGGAATGAGGCAACATTTACCACGGTTGGGGTTATAGGCGCATATACCGTAGAAAATAGGGTCTCTTTTCCGGTAGAAGACAAGACCACCACCGGAGCAAAGAATCTTGACATCATCGGCCAAGAGGATATCCAAGGAGGCTGGGGTTATGCTGGCGTCGGAATCAAGGAGGAAAAAATGCTGGCGGAAATAGGCGTCGACGAAGATACCGGAAGCATGGCTGTTGTGGTAGGATTGCATGAGGAGGAAGTGGCGATCAGAGGTGAACAAGTGATGGAAATAATTGGAGACAAGTTGGAGGCGCGAGAGGTTATTCTGGTAGATATTGATTGCAGCGACGAGAATAATATTGCTACTTTCGATACGAGGATTGTGATCGGCCATTAATTGATCGCGTAGAAAAGAATAGTTTGTTCCAATTTTTTATAGAAAAATTCTCTATTCAGTTTTTGAATTTCTGTTTCAAAATATTAAAGAAATCTATGGAAAAAATTTTCCTTCAGTTTTTGTTAATTTTTTTTTTTGAATTCACCAAACTAATTTAAATCAAAATATATTTAAGCATGAATTTAATTGGGTTCTCATTAATTTTTAAAACTTTTATTTCGAATTTACAAGGCCATAGTAGAGGGGTTATAAAGTTGGAATTTAAATAATTCATTTCCTTAAAAGAATTTTCAAAAAAAAAAGACATAATTTTTAAAAATATCATCTTTTAAAAAACATAGAAAGTAATTTAATTCTGACAACTTCAATCTAATACGATAAGATTGTCAATAAATTTATTTAATTTTTGATTTCTTTAAAATAAAAAAGGCATAATTGATATAATCTGTTTATTTTTTTTACTATTTCAATCTACTAAAAAATAGAAACAAATAAAATTGTTGAGAAAGATTCAAAAATCCTATAGGTGGAAAAGACTATAAAATCATGGTAAGCATGTTGTAAATTCTAGTAAATCCTTCTATAATGGCCGGCGGCGGTGGCGGCAGCGGATGGGCTGATCTTCCTGTGGATCTCTTCTCTCTCATCTTCTCCAAACTCTCCCTTCCTCAACTGCTTCGCTCCGCCGCCGTCTGCGTCTCGTGGTCGGCCACCGCCCACGAGGTGATCATGCATAGCAGAGGCTTCCAGTTCAAGGGGCAGGGCCCCTGGCTCATGTTGGGGGGCAGCTCTGACGGGGACTCCTCCGCCGCCACCTTCTACACCCTCGACGAGGGAAGGGAGTACACCATCCCCCTCCCGGACCCTTCCATAAGCCGCCGGTTCCTTATCGGCTCCGGTCACGGTTGGGTCATCACATACGACACGAGCTTGGGGCTGCTCCGACTACTAAACCCGATCACCGGCTCGCAAATAGACCTCCCCTCCGTCATCTCCAATCCCCTCGACCTCATCCACGACAACGATGAGCGCTCCAATATCCGAACACGTCGACAATTTTCATTCACTAAATCGGTGATAGGTACTCCTCCCTACAAAGCAATCCTATCCGCCGATCCCTCGCTCGGAGACAACTACACCGTCGCGTTCGTCCACTATTTTCTTCCCGGCATCTTTTTCAACCGCTCCGGCCACGAGAGTTGGTTCTGGTTAAATGACTCCAGTCAAATTCAGGACATTATCTTCCACAAAGGCAAACTGTACGCGACCACGACCTCAGGATCCGTTCAAGTTTGCGTCATCGACGACGCCCAACTTCGACGCGGCGAACTGCCTACATTTACACCGATCGTTCCGGCTAATCGTGATCGTTGCCACTTTGACTACTTGGCTGAGACTCCCCGAGGAGATCTCTTGAACATTCGGAGGAAGAGGGGCATACATCGCGCCACTATCTTTGTCGAGGTTTACAGGTTACAACTGGAGGAGGAGATTCTAAGTAGAAGAATAGAACCAGTGAAGGACTTGGGAGAGTTGATCATCTTCTTGGGCAGCAACCATCCGCTTTGCCTCTCTGCATGCGATTTACCACACTTGGCGCCTAATTCTATATATTTTATCGACGATCTGAGACTCTTTAACCGTCAACGAAGGAGCATGAGCATCAAAGAACAAAGTATATCGGGAGAATGTCAGAGTTGCCCTCCTATCCCCGTTGACGTCGGCATCTACAATATGACCAATCACACATTCACAAGTATCTTACCGGGCGATCTTCGATTGAACCGGCAACCTCCTGTTTGGTTCAAACTGGATTAATTTTCTTTTGTTGTTGTACATTTTTAGATGATTACTGATGATCTTTCCACCATTCTCACATTTTTCTGTCTAATAATTGAAATGTCAGTGTCGTGCTCCAAATACAATTGTTGGGAATAATTAAGTCAAACGATTGAAAGAATTCAAATTTTGGAGAGACTTCCATCGTCAATGTAATAAAGTGGGATGACAGGAGGAGTTATAATCCAAGGGAGGTGTCCTTAGGCAAGGTTTGCAGCTTAGGAATAGGCTGTAAACAAGTCAAATTGAGCCTAATTTTGGGATGTTCAAGCTTGTTTGATAAGGTAACCAAGACAAATCGAGCCGAGCTTAAAATGAACCAAGTTTTTGAAATGAATGTTCAAGCTTAACTTGATTTATTTTTTATAAGCTTGAGTTTGGTTCGTTTAGATGTTATCAAGCTCTCAATTCAAGCTTGGCTTGAGCTTGGTTCGAGTTTGACTTGAGCTTGGTTCAAGCTTGGCTTGAGCTTGGTTCAAGCTTGGCTTGAGCTTGGTTCGAGCTTGACTTGTTTAGATGTTATCAATCTCTCAATTCAAGCTTGTTTGATTGTTTGAAACTTTTAGTTGTTTGATTAGTTATTGAGTTTGATAATTTAAATTTATTTATTTTATTTTATTTTATTGTTTATTTAGCATATTGAAAAGAGTTTTATTAATAAATATGGTTCGTGAACATTGTTCATAAACGTTGTTCGCAAACGTTGTTCGCAAACGTTGTTCACGAACGTTAACAAGCTGAACATATATGTGTTTAAGCTTGTTTATTTAGCTTAACTAGCTGTTCAAGCTTGTTTGTTTAATTAACCTTATGTATATTGAACAAACACAAACAAGCTCTTACTAAACCGAACATCAAATTTGTTCACGAATGCTTGGTTCATTTACAAGCCTAACTTAGGATAGTTAGGTCTAGAGGAGATCTCCAAAGCAAAGATACTTTTATAACCTGAGATAGTTGAGGTTTAGAGGAGATCTCCAAAAGCAAGGAGGATCTCGCAGCTTAGGATAGTTGAGATCCATGAGAGATTTCTAAAGTTAGGAATATTCTCGTAGCTTGGTATGTGAATATAAGACATTTCATCGTGGGGATGCTCCTACACTGTATTGCTTAGTCGGAGTTGTACCCAAATGGGTTGCTTCCAAATTGCTATTGATCCTGCTATGAGGTTCTCTAGGAGAACTCACCGATGTATTGGCAAGAAAACTGACATGACTTAGCGATTCATAGGTTAAATCCCTTTAGAAAAGAGAAAGAAAAAGAAAAATGATACCCCAGAAAAAGAAAAATGATACCCCAGAAAAAGAAAAATGATACCCCTGTCTTTTCTTAATATTATCTTGTTATACATTTTTTCTTCAAACTTTTCAACTTCCTCATTAATGAGGTTGTATTATTACAAGATAGTAATGAACCAATTATAGACTCATAATTATAAGAGATCTTTCATCTCTTTTCAAACTTTTAATAATGCTATAATTGATGATGACATAGTAAACGCACATGAATATTAATTTGCTTCTTCTGCCTATTCCCCTTTCTCATGTATCTATGAACCCATAATGCAAACTGTATATAAGCGACGTTCACATTTAATGTAGGTCATAATAACATATCAAGTTAATGTAGTAATTCTACTGATCGGTGACTCGGTAATCCTCCCGAGCAGCAAAATGCTCGAGTTATGACACGATTTCTCAAAAACCTAGGAAGGGTACCTGAGCGTCGAATGGTGGCTCTACTCTAAACCCGCTCGGTAAGGCTTAGAAACGATAATAGCTTTCCTGATGAATGAATTATCCACTCTCGATAAACTTGATCATTACCCGAGCGGTGTATCTCCCTCCTTGACTTTGACTTTAACTATCACCTCACTTACCACATTGACTTCTTGACGTCATGTGACACCTCCTATGGACCACCACGTCAAAAGCCTTCCCCTTAATTCAGTCGAAAGAAGTCTACAACTGATTGACTAGAGAAGTAACTTAGTGAAAAAGCTTATTATTGCTGCCACGTGGGGAGAGCGAGAGAGGGAAGCCTTCTTCATTTATTTATTACAAAAAAAATCTGAGAGATTTGTTCATTTATGAGTCATGACTCTCATTAATGAGGCGTGCCATGATTGATGGCGTGTCATCCTCAACGAACTAATAACCTCACAAGTCGCCATTTACCAAAATAAAGTTGCATCACAGTCACATCAAGTGATGTGACTATTAGTGGTTCCAGAATATTAACACGGATGAGTATGCTTTGCACTCTTCTCGAAGTTTGCACTACATCCAACAATGTCAATTAAATCCTGCCCCTATAGTAACTTTTGATCCGACGATCCACATCGAGAAATCAATGCTATATTAGGGATTCTAAGCATCGTCTTCTTTACCACCTCTGTCTAACTCCGACGTCTCAACTCCCTTATTCTCGTGTAATTCCTCACTTTCTTTTGGCTGCCATTGTTTGTTAAGTCTCTTTCTCAAAAACTTCCAATGACTTTCATCCTATGGTATGAGACCATGCATTCCTCTATGACTGGGGAGTTAATGAGGGAATTTAGGTTAGACTATGACATTCCTCCTGATTATGTGATTCGGATATCTAGAGGGGACCAAATTCCCTCGATGCCTCCTCCAGGTTTCACTACATTCTGTTATAGCCAGGTAGAGAGCAGCCTCCGTTTCCCTGTTCCCGAGTTTTTTAGAGACATGTGTAGGTATTTTGGGATTTCTCTTCATCAACTAGTGCCGAATGTTATTAAAATTCTGTGTGGAGTGGTTGTGATTTTTTGGTTATATGACATATCAGTCAAGCCTACTTTCTTCCACTACTTCTTTCATCTAGAGTTGAGTTAGAAGCCTTTCATTTTATGTTCCGAGCGAGATGTAAGTTTTTGGAAGGCAACCCCTTGTCTCAAAAAGGCTAGAAGAATAGAATTTTCTATTTGAAATTGCCAATCCCTTTCAACTTCCCAACCAGTTGGAGAGGAGAACTCCCAAAACCACCGCCGCTCGAGAAGTATAAGAAGAATCCCGAGTATCAACGAGCGTTAGAGATACTAGTCGGCATATGCTTCAACTCCACCACCATCATCTAAAATAAAGGCATTCTCTATCGGGCTCGTTTAAGTCCTAACCCAACCGATCTGGAGAAGTCACTCGATAAGCGTTTCCTAGTCTTCATCTTCTGTGAGAACTAAGTTACTTTTCTTGTTGATTTGCAGAGGATACAATGTTGGGCGCTTCGATGAGCAAGCTCCTGATCGGCTAACCGAGTAGATTTTCGGGGTCTGGCCACTCCAGAAGTTTCATCGGATGCTACTAGTGCTGCTTCAGGCAAAGCTGTCCTACCTCCCCCTCGAGAACCCTTGGCCATGGGTGTTGAGATTGCCTCGTCCAGTCGAAAGGCCACCACCTCTAGGTGAATTCTGAAGCACCGCCACCAGGGCCAAGTGGGTGGAAGAAATTGTTCACTCATCCCTCAACCAACTGAGGATCCAGCTCCCCCATATCAGTAGAGTGGCCCTCTCTCCGATCGATGAGGAGATTGAAGCGCCAGTTTCCCCTTTGAGAATTAGAATGGGCAAGTGCCCCGAGCCTCCCAGCAGAGCGACAACCTCGCTTGATAGACCTTCCTCCCATCCGAGAATTAGTATTACGATTAGGGAGCCTTCTAGAGAACCCTTAATTAGTTTTCTAGTCACCAGAGAACCCTTTGTATCCAAGACACGACCTATCGTTTCAACAGGATCGACTTCGTACTTGAGCTAGAAGCTTCCTCTCATATTTGTCTATTTTGGTCACCAGTAACAACTTGATCTTTCATCTAGTATCAACTTGAAAGGAGACCAGTGCAGTAATCTTTTACCAATTTATATCAATTTAAAAGGATTCTTTTGGGATCGACAGTTAGCTAGCATATGATAATAATACCACCATAAGATTTGGAGATCTAATCTTAACTAGTAGTCAACTTGAAAGGACTCTCATAGCTGACAGTGAGTAGCGTGCGGTCATGAGATATGAGCAATTAAATACATTTCTTGCTTTTTTTTTTATAATAAAGAGCAATATGCTATTTATTTATTTACATGAAAAATTCCTATGTAACGAGGATATTAGATTCTCTGGTTCATATTTTTGATCTTTTTCTGGTTCTTTATGTAATTTGTATGTCGGATTAGGGCTGGAGTCCGATTAAAATTGATTGTGATTTCTTTTGAATTCATCTTCTCATTTAGGTTATAGTTTTGGATCGAGTCATGCGGACGCTGTGGACGGACTGTATGGTGCTGAGAAAGCGCGGTCTGCCCACCACTAGCAGCCTTGAGTAATCTAACTAAATCTAAAATTATAACCTAGGTGGAAGGATAAATCGAAAGAAGATCACAACTAATTTTAGTTAGATACTAACGATCTATAAATTATAGAAAAGACCGAAAAATAGAATCTAAGATTATGGACTAAAGGTATGTAACGAGACACGTTGAACATTTCAGAATGTTCCCACTGATGATGCTTGGTACCATATGAAAATTCATCTGCTCTTCTCGCGGATATGTGACATCCATCCGTTCACTTTCAAAATTAGTCAGAAGGCTTTGATATTAATAAAAAAAAAATGAGGTTTATTTTGCTTGACTGCTGCTTATGATTTTGACTAGTTTATATATTAATATCAATTTTATAACGTATAACAACTTGAGTTTACTTTTTTTTTCTCTAAATGTTCGAACTTTGTTTTGGGTATAATTATTTTAAATAATAATATAAAATAATTATATTTTCATAATTATTCTCTAATTAATCCAATCATGTTCAAAATATTATGATAAATTTTATAATAAAATACTTTTTCTTATAAATAATTTGATAATCAGTAAAAAGTTGATTATACTACTCATCCAGAATACATAGTCCATCTTCAAATTATATGAAAAATAGATAAATCATAGAATTAACTTCCAGTTAACCATCAAATGATTAGGAGTGAAAGGATTTTTTTTTTCTCGAGCACATACCTCATCAAGAGTCTTCACCCTCTAATCAATTGATCATCTCATGAGATATAATTACTTGTCATTGTTACCATACACATGAGAATATTAACTCAATAAATTTTATATTTTACTATAGTTTTGTTACTTGTTGATGCTGTCCGAGAGTCGAGACTATGGATTCTGGGGAATGTGGCACTCCTGTTGACTGTTGATGGACTCCGAGTCAGAGAGACCTGCAATTATAGCAGCGTCAGTGCCGAGCCAGGGAGGGGTTCCCCGGCGATGACCCTCCAACGCTCAAGTCAGTTTCTGGCGATGTATAAGTGAGGAAGCAGAGAAGAAGAGTAACAGTAGCTACAGTAAAAATATGCATACCTCCGTTAAAGTTTGAGACCCTTTATATAGGGCTCCGGGGGAGCGCGTGCAAATTCCTCGAGACGTGCATGCTTCTCAAAGCTTCCTCTCAAAAGATTGTCAGGAAAGCGTCTCTGACACCATACCTCAATGACTCGAGCATATCTCCGATATGACAGTGGAAGTTTCTGTCGTATGGTCCTCTGTTCATCCATGTCGCTAACCATGCCGTCTGTTGGTGGCACGAATTCCTACGAGGATATCAATTGATCCTCCTTTTGTCTGTTAGTGGGCCGAGCGGGACAACCGCTCAGCCAACCCTTAGCCGTTCGAGTAGTCTAGCCCTTTGGTCGAGTGGAATGGTCGCTCGGTCAACATTCCACTGTCCGAGTTCCGTTGTTGCGTTGCGATCCATTTTCGTCGGCTCGGAGGTTCAATGTAAGTCCGAGCGAGCTGGCCTCTCGACGTATGTCTTGTTTTGAGCGTCGGAAGCTCGGTGGCTAGCTGAGAGATGGTGATATATGATCGGTACTTCTTTGTCCCGGTCAGGTGAGTGAGTTGTCCGATCGGCTAGTGACACATGGACATTGACTGCCTATACCTTGACTTTCCTCGTGGTCATGACCCTCTGAGGGGTGGGCCCTTATCACCGGATCACATGCCTCCCCTTCGAGTCTAGTCGAAGGAGGCTGTAAGTCCGACTGACTGGACAAAAAGAAGCATGTAGATCGGTTGCCCGATCGACTCTCACATTAGTAGAATTCCTAAAACTACACAAAGGGACCTCAGAGGTAAAACTAACGAGATGGGACATGCGCCGGAACCAGATCAGCAACCTCAGGCTAGAAGAAGGTGAAATCGTCGCACACCTCCACTCAAGAATCAAGGAGCACATCACCGAACTCACGAATTTTGAAGAAAATGTAACCAACCGAGATTCGCTAAGGTACGCGCTCAACACATTTCCTAGGACTCCGGAATGGTCGACCTTAGTAGATGCATACTTCATCTCTAAGAATTTAGACATAAGCACTTTATAAGAGCTTTTTTCAACCTTTGAAATTCATGAGTCAAGATGCATGTGCAAGTCTAAAAAGGGAATTGAAGCACAACACCTTAAATGCAAAAATGGACGAAAAAGATTCAAAATCTTCTCTCAATGATGACGAAACAACATTAATGGTAAGTAGATTTAAAAAATTATTTAATCTAACAAATTTAATAAAGTATAGGGTACAAGAAGAAAAAGAAAAATAAGATGCTACCACTGCAATGAAGAAGGGCATGCCAAAAATAATTGCCCGAAATTGAAGGAAAAGGGCAAGGACAAGGAAAAGAACAAGAAGCCAGCCCGACCCAAGTATAATCTAAAGACGACGTGGGATGACACATCATCCAAATCAGAGATCGAAGTTATCGCCAGACTTGCGTTAGTAGCAAGTCATCAAAAAGACGAAGCTGAAGCAATCTTGTCTAAAGTGAGCATCGATGAAGGGGGAGCGACATCGGAAGAAAGTAGTACTTCAAGGGGAGATTCAAATAACATGATCGACAAGGTAATTCAGGTACGATCTCTTCCTCCTGATAAGTTATTCAAATTAGTAAAGTTGTTATCAAATAATTGTTGTATGTTAGAAAAAGAAAATAAAGAATTAAAATCAACCTTATCTATATCTTGTCGATTAGAAGATCTCGACAAAATCAAAACTAAAAATAAAAAATAAAAAAATTGAAAATACAAATTTAAAGGATCAAATAGAAAATCTAAAATATTTTGCATGCTTAAATTTATCTGCTTCAACTTTCAGCAACTATAAAGGATTAAATTAATAATTTAGATATTGCAAAGGGAAAATTAGAAAATTACCTAGAAAATGTATTCCTCAGAAATTTTTAATTAATCCTATAGGAAGAAATCTATTTTGGGTTCCAAAATCGTATTTAGACTAATTATTTTTTTTAAGGGCTTTTAGAAAGAAAATTAAATGTTTAAAATTCTTTAAAAGACTGTGTCTAGAAGTGGTTGATAGCTCCAATAACCAAAAAGGCCTAGTGCCTCGCCACAGCTCCAATTACTAAAATGAATATTTAATTGACTTACTATTAAACAATTAGTAGTTATAAGATTGTTTCAAAATATATGTTAAAATTTTTAGAAATTATTTAAAAGTTAACTTTTCAAGAACTTTTTCACTTAACTGTAAGAAAAATTTCACATGTTGAAATTTTCTAAATATTAAAGGTTTTTTTTGAAATTTTTTCCCATTATATGAAATTTATATTAAATTTTTTTATGCCTTAAATATGCTAAAATTTTTAAACTTTAACACCCCTTAGACTTTTTATCATTATTAAATAGAATTTTTTTACCCCATTTTTAATATGATCAACAAGGGGAGTAATGAAGATTGAGTCTAGTGGAGGGTAGTACAATTTTTATTACTTAATTTTTGTACTTGCAATTTCATTTTTTTGTAAAAATTATAATTACTTGTTTATGGTTTATCCTAACTTAACTTGGGTTTGATCACATCAAAAAGGGGGAGATTGTTAGTACCCCAAGGTAGTTTTGATATGATTAGCCAAGTCAGGTTAGGTCCTGTTGGTTTTAACCTTGTGTTTAAGTGTGCAGAAACTTAAGAGCACAGGAAGTCGAGTGAAAGATGCAGCTAGCGAGAAGGACGATATGGGAGAGAGCTGACTGGCTCGGTGTGTCTGAGGGACGAGGTATTGCGGAAGAGTACGTAGGCGGACAAGAAGGAGGAGCGCGGTGTTTTCAAGGGACAAGAAGTCGGAGCGGAAGATTGTTCGAAAGCCGAAAGTTGGGTTCGGGTGAGCCCTATTCCGGATGACCGAGATCACCTAAGCGAGCGGAGTCGGAGCAGAAGACTCGGACTAAGGTGAGCAGAATCGGAGCTGAAGACTTGGACCGGGACTGAGTCCGGCCGCTCAGACCAAGAAAGTCAACCTTTTGTTGACTTTTGGTCTCAGTCTTCCGCTCTAGTTTCGCTCGACTTGGTCTGAGTCTATTTGCTCGAGTGATCTCGGCCATCCGGAATAGGGCTTACCTGAACCCAACTTCTGGCCTTCGAGCAATCTTCCACTCCGGCTTATCGTCCCTTGGAAATGTCGCACACCTCCTTTTCGTCCGCTTGCCTACTCTTCCGTAACACCTTGTCCCTCAGACGCATCGAGCCTGTCGGCTCTCTCCCGTGTCGTCCTTCTCGCTAGCTGTATCTTTCGCTCTCTTTCCTCTGCTCCTAAGTTCTTGCACACTTAGACACATAGTTAAAAACTAACATAACCTAACCTGACTTGGTTGATCACATCAAAACTACCTTGGGGTACTTACAACACCTTCGTGCTTCACCGTGCTGTAGTATCCCAGAAAATTCTCTAGATGATGATAAGGATCGTCTGAAAGTGTTCCTCTAAATTGAGCTTGTTAGATGATGGATATCAGTGAAGGGTTTAGCTCAAAATCCCTAGCCTTGATGGGGGTATCATAATTCTTGATCTCAATCTCACAGTGAAAGGCACATTAAAGTCCCCTAGGATCTTGTTACCATTGTCAGTGCTCATTATATCTTGTTGGATTCAACATACTTACACCCTGATTTCCTGAGAAGGAAATAAAAATAGTGAACAGAAAAGAAAATAAATCTAGATTAACCAAATCACAAATCAACCAATATTGATTTGAACCGTCCTGGTAATGAAGCCAAAATCTTAATATCTTAAACTGCAAGTGCACAGTCCTTGTCAAGTAATAAAAGTATCGATTTCACCAGGATTGGAAATCGAGTACTGATCTACAATATAAAAAAGGTTATCTAGAGAATTTGAAAGTTTTGAAAATGTTGGGAAAATAGAGAATAGAAAAGATAGGTGACCTAGAAAAGCTTATCTATATGGGTATTAAATTGAGAAAAAATAATAGAAAAAAGACTAAGGAAGAAGACTACAGTGGCTGAATATCAATTTGAATTTATGCTTAGAAGGTCAATAGAAGCATTACATCTTCTTAGATAACTAATTGAAAAATATTGAGGACACAAGCAAGACTTCACATGGTATTAATTGACCTAGAAAAAGTTTATGATAGAGTCTCAACGAAAATTATATGGAGAACGCTAGAAAAGAGAAGTGTTAGCATACTGTATTGAACTAATTAAAGAATATATGAGGTGTTGGATCGATACGCATGTGAGGGGGGGGGGGGTGAATCATGTGATTTTAAAAAACTCACCTTTTCTTTTAAAATTTAAAGTATGCAGTGGAAAAAGGAATGAGGAAGCGAGAACAAAGAACACTAGAAAACACAATCGATTTACTTGTTTTGGAGCCTTCGATGACTCCTACTCCAAGACCCAGGTCCTGCAGACCTATCAATAGGTAATCCACTAAAAGCCTCTTCCGATACCCCAAGAAGAGGGAATCGAGTACAAGAAGATTAGAACAAGTGCAACGCACTACAGTTGTCCTTTTGCAGTAATTAAGCACACAAATAGAACTTGTTATCAACATGTAAGGATCGAGTGTGAGAGCATTCTTGTATTGGTGTCAGTCTACCGGCCGTGATCAGAAATCCTCAAAAAAGTTATTGGACACAGTAGCTTCATAGCAGAGTCATAGCAGAAGCCTGGAACAATCGGAAGCTCAAACGGATGCGCAGTATCTCGTATATCAGTTCTATGTTGAAGTCTTCTCAAGGCCCACTTATATAAGGCATGGAAGGCACCTTCCATAGCAGTTGAAGGCACATTCAACCTAGCAAATTTGATCCTGAATAGCCCGGTACTTATTTGCAGTGAGGTCAAAATTTCATCCTACGGAAGGCACCTTCTATGAACAGTACGAAGGCGCCTTCACTGCTTAAAGGTGCCTTTGGATAGTATTCATTTGAAGGCAAGTTTGGTCATCCTTTTTTTGCAAAACAACGTTAGTCCAAATTGTTGGTTGCTATTCGAAATATCGTACTGGTTCCCCTATATAAAAATTTTGTACAAGTCTTGAACCATTCTTAACAATGTATTGTGTTCTTTAGAAATTAAATTTGGAATCGCAAATAGAACTTAACATTATTGATTCCAAATTCAACTTATCTGTTCTTAGAGGTTTAGACTTGAATTGCAAACAATGCTTAACATTATTAATCTAAATCCACCTATATTATAAATTTAATTAAATATTTATTTAAGAGATCGGCTTCTAGGTTAAACATGGCGAGGCACTAGGCCTTCTTGGTTATGGGAGCATCCACCACTTCCTAGATAAAGCCTTTCAATGAAATTCAATATTTAATCTCCTTATAGTAACCCTAGATTTAACCATTAAGAACAATTGAATCACAAGTTCGAAAAATAAAAGAAACACAAAATCGAAAACATAAATTCAATAACCTAGATTCATTAGCCTCTTGTGTTTGGTATTTCAAGATCTAAATAAAAGGATGAACTAGTTATGATGCGAAAACTAACAACTAATTATACTTTTTATAGCTTATAGACCTCACGATCTTCTGCCGTATTCCTCTTCTTATCTCGGGCGTCGTGTGGGTGACGATCTACCGAGACAAGAATCCACCCAAGCTTCCTTCCTCTTCAAGTAAGTTTCGGCCAATCAACAAATTCCTTGAGATGAAGAACTTCAGCCACCAACCAAGCTCCAAGGGATGCAAAGAAACAATGCCTCCTATCTCTTTTTCTTCTCCAAGCAAAATTCGGCCATCAAGATCTCTCCAAGAAGATGATGCCGCCTGCCACTTAAGAAGAAGAATAGGGGAAGAGGAAGAAGAGAGGGCCGACCACCACAAGGAAGAGAGAAATAATAGAAGATAGATTGTTATGAGATGAGACACCTCTACCCTCTCTTTTATATTCCTTGGTCTTGGCAAATAAGGAAAATTTTAATTAAAACTTCCTTAATTCCCTTGCTAATGAAAAGTAAAATTTAATTAATAATTTTTTTTTCCTTTTCTCTTATTAATGTGGCCGATCATATCAAATCCTCCAAGGAAGGAAAGTTTTAAACACAAAATTAAAACTTCCTAATTTGTTTCCGGAAATTTTTAAAATAAAAATTTTTCTTTTAAAAATTCCCTTCATGGTTGGTTATAAAAGGAAACTTTTATAAATTAAAATCTCTCTATTAAAACATGTGGATGATTTACAAAAAGGAAAATTTTATCTAAAATTAAAATCTTCCTTTTAACTATAAATAAGGAAAGATATCAAATCTTTCTCTTAATCTTTTGTAGAAAGCTAAAAAAGGAAAGATTTAATTTTAAAACACTCTTTTAAAATCATGAGGATATTTACAAAAAAGGAAAGTTTTATCAAAAATTAAAATATTTCTTTTAACTACAAATAAGGAAAGATATCAAACCTTTCCTATAATCTTTTGTAGAAAACTATAAAAGGAAAGATTTAAATTTTAAACTTTCTTTTAAAACCATGACTTCCACATAAGGAAAGATTTTAAAAAATAAAATCCTTTTAATGTATTGTGGCCGGCCACCAAAACTTGGGTTCAAGCTAGGGCCGACCACCTATTTAACCCATCTAACCTTGGTTTGGCAGACCCTAGCTTAGGCACCAAGCTAAGCTTGGCCGACCACTGTTACCCTCCGCAAGTGTACGGAAATGTCGCAAGTAATATAAAAGATTATCGTATCCACAGGGACTGGAATAAGCACTAGAAAAGGGACAGCTTTGCTCTGATGGTTTAGTGGAAGAGTCTCTTCAACCTCAATGGTACTCTCCTCATTAGCTTGAATCTGATTTGGTATAAGAGGAGAAAGCTCTTTTTCTTTTTGTATCCCTTTTGGAGCAGTCACTTGGGAGTCTCCCAAGGTCCGTCCGCTCCTAAGCTCAATTCTATTGCAATGCTCCATAGGATTCACATCAGGTTTTCCTGGAAGTTGTCCTGGTGCTCTGGATGATGAGGAAGCTAGTTGGGCAATTTGACTATCCTGGATCTTTTGATGCTTTTCAGAATTATCCATTCTCTGAATGAGCTTTGCTAAATCTTGCTTCATTTCATTCTGACCTGAGATAATTTCTTCAAGCATCTTTTCAATATTTGACTTTGGTATGCCTTGAGCAGATAGATGTTGAAAATTTTGTTGCCCAGCTTGAAAATTTGGTCTTGCCCCCATAGATGGTCCTTGATCTTGATTATTTCTGTAAGAAAAATTGGGATGGCTCTTCCATCCAGGGTTATAAGTATTTGAGTATGGGTTGTTCTGCCTTTGATTGTAACTCATGATTGCATCACATTGTTCCAATTGATTGATTTGTGCAGTGGTAGCTCCCAATGGACATGAGTCATTTGAGTGCTCTGAACTCCCACATACTTCACAAGATGTAATAATAGCATTGGCCATATTAGCACTAGTCCCCATATTCTCAAATTTCTTTGTAAGAGCGTCCAATTTTGCAGACAAAAGAGTGACCGCATCTACATCAAACTTCCCTGACGCTTTAATTGTTGGGTTTATAGAAGAATAGCCACCACTTCTTTCATTTGCCCATTGATGATGATTTTGTGCTACACTGTCAATAATTTCTTCAGCTTCATCTAAACTTTTGTTCATAAGTGCCCCTCCAGCAGCTGAATCAAGGGACACTTTGGTATGATAGTTGATACCATTATAAAAAGTGTGCAACACTAACCATCTTTCTAACCCATGATGTGGGCATTGTCTGAGCATACTATTATATCTATCCCATGCTTCAGAAAGAGATTCTGAGTCAGTTTGCTTGAAGCTTGCAATTAAATTCCTCATATGAGCTGTTTTGCTTGGTGGATAGAATTTATCAAGAAACTGTTGCTCACACTGCTCCCAAGTGGTGATGCTATTAGGGGCCAAAGAATTCAACCATTGCTTTGCCCTATCTCTTAAAGAAAACCCAAATAATAATAATCTAACTGCTTCTGAAGGAACTCCATTCATTTTAATGGTACCACATATTTCTTAAAAGACCTCTAAGTGTTGATTGGGGTCTTCATGAAGTCCTCCACCAAATTGGTTCTGCTGCACCATAGATATAATTGCGGGTTTGATCTCAAAGTTATTAGCTTCCACTGAAGGTCTTGAAATACTAGATCGAAAACCTCTTGCATAAGGTGCTGCATAATCCTTGAGTGGTCTATTCGCCATGTTCAAATGTTCCTGTTCTTCAATTTGCCTTTGCAGAATTCTTCTTTTATGGAAAGTTCTGTCAATCTCAGGGTCAAAAGGAAAGAATTCCCTTGCAAAGTTAGATCTTCGCATACACAAGAACAAGATAGCAAATGACAATTCAACAGAAAAAGAAAAATAAAAGAATAAAAAATGCAGAATTGAATTTGTACAAAAAGAATTAACAAGAAGTAAAAGTTATACAAGAAAGTAAAAACAGAAATCTAATGATTAGTTACAACTATGCAATATGAAAGGAAAACAAATGTTATGTTTAGTCTAACTCAATATATAATTCCTAATGTTATAGCGCAGTCCCCGGCAACGGCGCCAAAAACTTGTTACCCTCCGCAAGTGTACGGAAATGTCGCAAGTAATATAAAAGATTATCGTATCCACAGGGACTGGAATAAGCACTAGAAATGTCTCAATGCGAATTAGCTAAACAACAATCCAATTGTTTCAAATGCAAAGTGAAGGTAAACAAATCTAATATTAAAGATCAACAAACAAGAGTTTAGTATTTTGGGTTATGATAAAGGGAGATTCTAGGAGTTTCAGTTTCTTTGTAAGATTTCTTGAATGTAAATGGTTCACCAATTCTTATCCCTCAATTGCCAAACAATTGTAGAAAGTTGCCGGTTCTCTCTTGCAATAGATAACCGGCTAAAGACAGAGAAATGTATTCCTATTTCCTCTTCAAGATTATCTCTCAAACGTCCTTACACGGGCTTGCACCTGTCACGTGGATCCCTCGGATGATCGAGTGAGAGTTTATCTTTACAAAGTCCACAAGAAATCCAAACAATCAATCAAGAATGAGAATTAAGCACAAATCACCATTAATCATTCAAGATCTAATTGATACAAGCAAGACAATGTCATTGAAACAAGAAAATGGCAAATCCATAAGAGATTACATCAATCCATCATACAAATACTCCCTTAATCCTAGAATACAAGATCTACTCCATGAATCGAGGAAGAATACCTGAAGAAATAAAGATTACAAGCATTTCTTAAATCCCCAATCCAAGAAACCAAGAAAAGGGGGAAAGAGAAAACTTATCTACGAAGAAGCCTCATCTTCGGATCCAATCCTCGCTCCGGAGTCGAAATCGTCAAGAACTCCCCTCGAATCGCCCAGAAATCCTCCCAAGAATGGGAGGAAACCACCAAATCTTGCCTTCTCCCAAAGGGGGAGAGATCCCCTTTCAATTCATGAAGGAGGGTTTAAATAGAGGAGGAAATCGGGCGCCACACGACCCCATGACACGGCCGTGTGAGATTCACACGGCCATGTCCAGTTCCTTCTCTGCCAAAGCTGCACGGCCGTGTGACTCCACACGGCCAGGACCCTTCTGCTCTCTGGAAATGCTACACGGCCGTGTGGTGCACACGGCCACCACCTGCTTGGCCTCTGGAAAACTCACACGGCCGTGTAGATCTACACGGCCATGTAAGGCATCTGCTCTAATTTCTTCAAATCAAGACACGACCGTGTGAGATTCACATGGCCATGTCCTCTTCCCTTCCTGTTAAAACTACACGGCCGTGTGTGGTACACGGCCTGATGCTCTCTCCCTTCAATTCCTTCCAAGCTTGCCCGAGGACGCATAATCTTCACCAATTTCGACTCCTGTGTACAGAAAATGCACAAAAAGCAGATCTCCGAACCAAAAGAGTAAATATGCTAAAAGGAAAGCTGGAAGTATAAAAATGCATAGATCAAGCATGCTCAAAGTATGTAAATGTGCGTAAAAACATGCATAAAAGAGTATATAATCTACGCACATCACACCCCCAGACTTAAACCTTTGCTTGTCCTCAAGCAAAATGCTGCAGTCTAAATTCATATGTTCTACAACACATTCATAAAACCTAGTGCACTTTCCTAACTCTATCAAAAAGTTTCATTAACAAGCGTGATCATGGAAACAAGTAAAGTATGGTTCAAGCATAAGAATCTTGTGCACAGTGTAAAAGTAACTCAACATCCTTCAAGTTTCAATCCATGTCCTAGTCAAGTCGTCATCAAATTTGAATTCCTAGTGTTTCCAGTAAAAGACAAGTAACCAGTGATAGGCACTTACTCACCATTCACTTGGTTCATATTTCTCAACTAACCCAAGGTCTCAAAGGTGTGCTCAATCTCAAGGGAAGCTAAGCAGTCATTTCCCCAGTAACCTAACTCGGTCTCAAAGGGGTGACTTGCTAGATTCCACTCATGACAACTGTTTTTTATATCCCTTATTTTTTTTAAATTTTTTTTATAAGTGTTTGCATTGTGCAAAACTTATTTACAAATGTACTTTTAGCACACATGTTGGGATATTTTGATTTTTCCAAACGAGCTTTAATGATTTGAGCCTCATCCAGTAACCAAAATGAAAGTTGAGAAATCACCATGGAAACCAAGTACTAAGCAAACAAGATGAATCATGACTATTTCAATGACATCAACTATTCAAGCATCAAGCACAAGTGTAGTGAAGATAAAATCCTTAAGGTTGAACCAAAACTAAAACTCATCACCATAAGATTCTTAGCTTATTAATGCTTCCCAAGATAGAAAAAAAAACTACACAAAGTTTACTACTAGCATCATTCGAACATCATGAATCAAGACAATAATCGTGCTAACATTTCACTTGAATCCAAGAAAGCATATAAGTGAAGATTTGATGTTCTCAAAATTTTTTTTTTGCCATGATTATTTCAAAAACAAGCAAAATAAAGCAACAAGCAATGAAAATAAGAACCAACATGAAAAACTAACAAAAACTAAAAACTGAAAACCAAACTAAATAGTACATGACACCCCCCCAGACTTAAACTTTTCATCGTCCCGATGAAATCAATATGGTGGAGGAGGTGGAGGTGGACGAGGGAAAGGGGGTCTACGACGTGGTTGGCCAATAGGAAAATTAGGAAAACCTGGAATCTCACCCAAGGATCTATGATACTCATATAAAGCATCTACTTGTTGGCTAGTAAGCGTCATGCTCTGCATAAAATCTCTCATCCTAGCCTGATCAGTATCATAATCCTGCACAAACTCAGCCACTTGACCTTGAAAATTCCTCGTAAACTGAAAATGATTTTGTACCTCCCTAAACTGATCATCAGATAAAGAGAAGCGACCCTCCAACATTTTTCGTTGGGCATCTTGCTTCTCATGAAGTGATTCTAGAGACGTACGAAAATCTGAAAAATCAAACCTAGAAGATCCCGTGCCATATGCAAAAGAATGCCTAGCAGGCTCCATAAAACTAGAAGGTTGCGGGTGTCCAGATGACGAGGGCTCATGATGTGGCTCAGTGTCTCCAGGTATAGAAGGGTTATCCTCAAAATCTAACTCAGAAATTACCCAATTAGCCGGGTTACGAATAGTAGTTCGTTCAGGAAAAGGAAGGGGTAAAGGAGAACCACTCCTCCTAGGAAACGCGAAACCATTCTCATCCCGAACGATCATTTTCATAGCAAGACATGTATCAATGTCAATCATGTCATTACCATGAATTATTTCCAACCCATCAACATCAAGATTTAAATTATAAGCTATTCGGGTAATCAAACCACCAAAAACAATTGATCCCGATGATGCCCTAGCAAATCTTAATAAGGTTTGAACAAAATGAAAACCAGAATCAAATTCAACCTTATAAAGCATAGCCCATAAAGCATAAAGCTCTATCTTTTTAACCACCCCATCACTCTCTCCCCTACCAAAAATAATTTTACTCATGACTCTATGTAGATACCTAAAGATGAGGTTTTGCATATGGGAGGCCTTAGCTCTTGAAGGCTCATAAGGTTGATCTAACCCAGTTATTGCATTCCAAAAATGATTCCAATTAAATCTTGGGTCAAACCTACGAGGGCTACCCGTGGTTAATCCAAAACAAGAATTAAAGTCACTAAATGCCCATAGAAATTCTTGATTCATTAGTCTAAATGAGATTTTTCCAAAATAATCATCTTCATTAGTAAAATGGACATCCAATGAACTTAAAAATTCCAAAACAAGACGAGGATATGTAGGCAAATGTGTGTACATAATATCACTCCAATCCAAAAACCCAATCATCAAATCTACATCTTCCCTAATTCCAAGCATATCAAGAACAGTTGGGTCCATATATCTAGTACACACTATCTTTCTATTGACAAGAATTGCAAATCTAGTTACTTGATCATCATTTCTAAACACAATATTGAATTCATTGTCATTACCTTCGTTGCGTGAAGTCCTTTTGCCTTTGCCCTTCACTGGTTGTTTTCCTTTGTCCCTTGATGGCTCCTTCTCTTTGTCCCCACTGGATCCACCACCTCTTTTGCGAAGTTTCTTCAAAATGTTGGACATCTTGATGAGTTTAGATAGGGGAAGAATTATCTAGGGTTGGAAAAATGGAACTCAAAGAACAAAACTTCAAAGAGCAAAGATCTTAGGTTAGGGGAACAAAAAGTCGAAGTCTTAGAGAGGAGGAGAATCCGGATCTAAGAGATCTTGAGGGATTAGAGAGGAGTTTTTAAGAGATTGGGAGAGAAAGAGATGTTTTGGAGAGTTGGGGGTGTGCGGAACACGGCCAAGATCTGGTCGTGTAAGGTAGAAAAAAGACTTTAATAACTCTCCTACACGGGCCGTGCAGATCCACACGGCCTCCCCCTCTTCCTTCTCTGGATTCTTCGCACGGCCGTGTCTGGGACACGGCCTCTCCATCTTTCTCCTCGGGATTCTTTACACGGCCGTGTTTGAGACACGGCCTAGACCTTTTTCTCCTCGGGAGATCTTACACGGCCGTGTCTGGATGACACGGCCCAAACACTTCCCTTCTCTGCAACCTTTGCCTGGCCGTGTATAGCACACGGCCGGGCTCTGTTTTGCACCTAACCTGAAAACAAAATCAAAAGAATGCATCAAACTAAAAGAAATTAAAATACAAATCAAAACTAACTAAAAGAACCCTTGGGTTGCCTCCCAAGAAGCGCTTGTTTAAGGTCTTTAGCTCGACCAAACTTGATCATTCACTTCTTTTCCTCGCCCTTGGAGGACAGATATACTTTTCATTTTTGTTGGGAGATCTTCTCCCAACATCTTCCACCACATTGTCTCCTTCGTTTGGTGGCCTTCCATGAGGATGGAAATTCCATTCCTCAAGTTTATAAATGCTTGTCCTGCTACAAGCATTTAAAAGAGACGATACATGGTTAGAGATATTAGATAAATCATATTCCAACCTTTCCTTACCAATTACCAAAGAAAGCTTATGATTTTTGACATCAATTATAGCTCCAGCTGTAGCAAGGAAAGGTCTTCCTAATATGATAGGAATCCTGGGGTCCTCTTCCATGTCCAACACGACAAAATCTGTGGGAATAACATTCCCATCCACCTCTACTGGCACATCTTCTATAATACCCAAAGGGTACCTGCAGGAATGATCGGCAAGTTGAAGTGCCATAGTAGTAAGTTTAATGTTTTTGAGACCTAATTTATTACAAATTGAATAGGGAATGAGGCTAACACTTGCCCCAAATCACAAAAAGCTTTTTCAAAAAAATATTTTCCTATGTTGCAAGGAATATAAAAGCTCCCTGGGTCCTTTAGTTTTGGGGAAGTGTTCTTCTCCAAAATAGCACTACATTCCTCACTAAGCGCAATTGTCTCAACCTCTCCTCTTCTTCTCTTGTTTGACATGAGATCCTTCAGGAATTTGGCAAATCTAGGCATTTGAAGAATAGCATCAATAAGAGGTACCTCTACACAAATTTCCTTAACTTTTTCTAAAAACTTGCCAAATTCTTCATCTTTCTTGAGCATTGTAAGTCTCTGAGGAAAAGGGACAGCTTTGCTCTGATGGTTCAGTGGAAGAGTCTCTTCAACCTCAATGGTACTCTCCTCATTAGCTTGAATCTGATTTGGTATAAGAGGAGAAAGCTCTTCTTCTTTTTGTATCCCTTTTGGAGCAGTCACTTGGGAGTCTCCCAAGGTCCGTCCGCTCCTAAGCTCAATTCTATTGCAATGCTCCATAGGATTCACATCAGGTTTTCCTGGAAGTTGTCCTGGTGCTCTGGATGATGAGGAAGCTAGTTGGGCAATTTGAATATCCTGGATCTTTTGATGCTTTTCAGAATTATCCATTCTCTGAATGAGCTTTGCTAAATCTTGCTTCATTTCATTCTGACCTGAGATAATTTCTTCAAGCATCTTTTCAATATTTGACTTTGGTAAGCCTTGAGCAGATAGATGTTGAAAATTTTGTTGCCCAGCTTGAAAATTTGGTCTTGCCCCCATAGATGGTCCTTGATCTTGATTATTTCTGTAAGAAAAATTGGGATGGCTCTTCCATCCAGGGTTATAAGTATTTGAGTATGGGTTGTTCTGCCTTTGATTGTAACTCATGATTGCATCACATTGTTCCAATTGATTGATTTGTGCAGTGGTAGCTCCCAATGGACATGAGTCATTTGAGTGCTCTGAACTCCCACATACTTCACAAGATGTACTAATAGCATTGGCCATATTAGCACTAGTCCCCATATTCTCAAATTTCTTTGTAAGAGCGTCCAATTTTGCAGACAAAAGAGTGACCGCATCTACATCAAACTTCCCTGATGCTTTAATTGTTGGGTTTATAGAAGAATAGCCACCACTTCTTTCATTTGCCCATTGATGATGATTTTGTGCTACACTGTCAATAATTTCTTCAGCTTCATCTAAACTTTTGTTCATAAGTGCCCCTCCAGCAGCTGAATCAAGGGACACTTTGGTATGATAGTTGATACCATTATAAAAAGTGTGCAACACTAACCATCTTTCTAACCCATGATGTGGGCATTGTCTGAGCATACTATTATATCTATCCCATGCTTCAGAAAGAGATTCTGAGTCAGTTTGCTTGAAGCTTGCAATTAAATTCCTCATATGAGCTGTTTTGCTTGGTGGATAGAATTTATCAAGAAACTGTTGCTCACACTGCTCCCAAGTGGTGATGCTATTAGGGGCCAAAGAATTCAGCCATTGCTTTGCCCTATCTCTTAAAGAAAACCCAAATAATAATAATCTAACTGCTTCTGAAGGAATTCCATTCATTTTCATGGTACCACATATTTCATAAAAGACCTCTAAGTGTTGATTGGGGTCTTCATGAAGTCCTCCACCAAATTGGTTCTGCTGCACCATAGATATAATTGCGGGTTTGATCTCAAAGTTATTAGCTTCCACTGAAGGTCTGGAAATAATAGATCGAAAACCTCTTGCATAAGGTGCTGCATAATCCTTGAGTGGTCTATTCGCCATGTTCAAATGTTCCTGTTCTTCAATTTGCCTTTGAAGAATTCTTCTTTTATGGAAAGTTCTGTCAATCTCAGGGTCAAAAGGAAAGAATTCCCTTGCAAAGTTAGATCTTCGCATACACAAGAACAAGATAGCAAATGACAATTCAACAGAAAAAGAAAAATAAAAGAATCAAAAATGCAGAATTGAATTTGTACAAAAAGAATTAACAAGAAGTAAAAGTTATACAAGAAAGTAAAAACAGAAATCTAATGATTAGTTACAACTATGCAATATGAAAGGAAAACAAATGTTATGTTTAGTCTAACTCAATTGATAATTCCTAATGTTATAGCGCAGTCCCCGGCAACGGCGCCAAAAACTTGTTACCCTCCGTAAGTGTACGGAAATGTCGCAAGTAATATAAAAGATTATCGTATCCACAGGGACTGGAATAAGCACTAGAAATGTCTCAATGCGAATTAGCTAAACAACAATCCAATTGTTTCAAATGCAAAGTGAAGGTAAACAAATCTAATATTAAAGATCAACAAACAAAAGTTTAGTGTTTTGGGTTATGATAAAGGGAGATTCTAGGAGTTTCGGTTTCTTTGTAAGATTGCTTGAATGTAAATGGTTTACCAATTCTTATCCCTCAATTGCCAAACAATTGTAGAAAATTCCCGGTTCTCTCTTGCAATAGATAACCGGCTAAGGACTGAGAAATGTATCTAAATATGATCAATTAGACGTGAACCTACGTTGTCCTTACACAGAAGCGCACCTATTACTATGCCTTCCTCGGATATCAACATAGAAGCCCACAACTTATTAATCTATCAAGATACAAGAAACTAATCACAAGATCCATCCTACTCTCTTGAATATTCCTATTTCCTCTTCAAGATTATCTCTCAAACGTCCTTACACGGGCTTGCACCTGTCACGTGGATCCCTCGGATGATCGAGTGAGAGTTTATCTTTACAAAGTCCACAAGAAATCCAAACAATCAATCAAGAATGAGAATTAAGCACAAATCACCATTAATCATTCAAGATCTAATTGATACAAGCAAGACAATGTCATTGAAACAAGAAAATGGCAAATCCATAAGAGATTACATCAATCCATCATACAAATACTCCCTTAATCCTAGAATACAATATCTACTCCATGAATCGAGGAAGAATACCCGAAGAAATAAAGATTACAAGCATTTCTTAAATCCCCAATCCAAGAAACCAAGTAAAGGGGGAAAGAGAAAACTTATCTACGAAGAAGCCTCGTCTTCGGATCCAATCCTCACTCCGGAGTCGAAATCGTCAAGAACTCCCCTCGAATCGCCCAGAAATCCTCCCAAGAATGGGAGGAAACCATCAAATCTTATCTTCTCCCAAAGGGGGAGAGATCCCCTTTCAATTCATGAAGGAGGATTTAAATAGAGGAGGAAATCGGGCGCCACACGGCCCCATGACACGGCCGTGTGAGATTCACACGGCCATGTCCAATTCCTTCTCTGCCAAAGCTGCACGACCGTGTGACTCCACACGGCCAGGACCCTTCTGCTCTCTGGAAATGCTACACGACCGTGTGGTGCACACGGCCACCACCTTCTTGGCCTCTGGAAAACTCACACGGCCGTGTAGATCTACACGGCCATGTAAGGCATCTGCTCTAATTTCTTCAAATCAAGACACGGCCGTGTGAGATTCACACGGCCATGTCCTCTTCCCTTCCTGTTAAAACTACACGGCCGTGTGTGGTACACGGCCTGTTGCTCTCTCCCTTCAATTCCTTCCAAGCTTGCCCGAGGACACATAATCTTCACCAATTTTGACTCCTGTGTACAGAAAATGCACAAAAAGCAGATCTCCAAACCAAAAGAGTAAATATGCTAAAAGGAAAGCTGGAAGTATAAAAATGCATAGATCAAGCATGCTCAAAGTATGTAAATGTGCGTAAAAACATGCATAAAAGAGTATATAATCTACACACATCAACCACCTTAAGGTGAGTAAGAAGGTGGATATGGGTGGGTAAACACTTTATAATTAAGTGGCTACGACAGGGACTGAGAGGAGGAATTGGTTTTGGTCTCCTGATGAACTTGAGCTTCCCGTGTTCGCCCCGAACACCCAACTCGAGTTCATCAATAATATCTCAATCCACTAAAAAGTTATTATTGAACTACCGCACCAATCTCATATTACTATATGGGCTCCTTCTTATCATGAGTGTGTTAGTCTCCCTGTGTTTAAGATATAGAATGCCCACTAATTAATTGAGTTACTGACAAGTTACTTAATTAATATCTAGCTCCAAGAGTAGTACCACTCAACCTTATTGTCATGTTGGACTAAGTCCACCTGTAGGGTTTATATAACAATCCTTATGAGCTCCTCTTGGGGATATTATCAACCTAAATTACTAGGACACAGTTTCATTCTATAATCAACAACACATCATATAAATAATACCATTTCTCAACTTATCGGGCCTATTGATTTATCAAACTAAATCTCACCCTTTGATAAATTAAAGAAATGAATATTGAGTATATGTGCTTGTTATTATATCATGATTAAGAGCACACACTTCCATAATAACAAAGGTTTTATTCTTTTATGCAGTCAGTATAAAAAGAACTTACCTTAAATGATCCTGTTCAATACACTCAGAGTGTACTAGTGTAATTTTATAGTCAAGATAAACTAATACCAAATTACACTACGACTATTCCAATGGTTTGTTCCTATCCACACTACAAGAAAAACCCTCATAAACATCAGTTTTCCACCGCTATCTATTACAAAATCGACCGATGTCTATGAAGGCGATGTTAAAAGTCTGCCATTTTAGACATCGGGTTATAACCGGTGTAGTATCACTTAACGACACCGGCTTTTGAATCGGTTATGCACCGGTGTAGTATCACTTAATGACACCGTTTCAACAATGGTGTAAAACCGATATAATATATGTTAATAACACCAGTTTTGGCAGTGGTGGAAAACCGATGCAATATCAGTATTGTTTAACGACGTTGATTCGATTTATGAAACAGTGAAAAACTGATATTATACAACATTTTAATAGTACAAAATTTAGTTAATATTATTATACATCGGTGTATCTAAACACACCAAGTCAATATCGATGTAACCAACACATAAATATTATTCTTACAATATAAAAAGATAATAGATATTGTACACATCAAGTCCGTATCCACAAATTACATAAATATTCTTCTTACAACATCAAAAGATAATTAACTATGATGCTTAAATCGCATTGGCTGATGACAAATCACTGACAGGGGCTAAATCACCTTGAAAAATTATATCAAGCTTATAGTTGCAGGGAGCAGTGTTGCCATTTTCAGTCAACTTCTGTAAAAATCTTCTACCATTGTTGACTTTATGTTTGTAGCTGATGTCAAACGCATTTCATCAATTTCTATTGTAAGCAAGGCGTCGCATACAACCCGTCCAACTTGGAGAATTTTTAGGCAACCTGATAGGATGTAGTTGTAATGAGCAAAAAGATCAACAACGAAAGATCAACTGCAATAGATAGGGCACTTACCTGCAACTAGGCATCGAGGATGTGGTTTCTTTGTGCTTATGTAGTGGATTACTGGTTCCTTCTCATAAATGTGCTTGCAGTCCATCCTGCTTGATGAAGAACAACAGACAGAAAGAACACAGTTTATGACTTTAATAATAATAATAACATACCTTTTGCTTGGGAAACAAAAAAAAAAAGTGAAACAGACTAGTAGCTTCTTCATCACTTGATAAATAAATATACATCAAGCATTGTTCAAGGAACATGAACAATTGAATCAATATAATCTGTTAAAAGGTTTTTTTTGAGTTGTTAGAAGGAAATATAAGTAGAAAGCTATGGAATGTTGTCTACGACATTAACATATCCTGGGAATACGCAAGGACCAATGTTTAATTGTATATGATACCAATGTTTTATTGTATATGATATTCTCATTTTCTAAAAATGCATTATAAACGATTCTAACGTTTTCCCATTCATAATTTCCAAATGGCTTACTAATAATATTTTCTTCAAATTAACATTAACAAGTACAAAACTTTACTGCCTCCTTTGGTCTTGAGCATAGTAAAATGTTTTAAGGATCGAATATACTAATTACCATGATGTTGCAAATCAACCGAAAGAGAGCTAAATCACTGCTTGGTACACTCTACACACTAACAACATGATTCACAAACATAACTGCTACTAGCATTGTAGATCAACATTGTACAACATATGATTACCCAGTATGTAATATTTTTATATTACCAAGATACAGAATATGAAAGAAACAATTGACCAAACCCAAATTCTAAGGTTTTTTCAGTATCAAGAAAAGAAAAAAAAAAGCAACATGAAAGGATGATCTGAACTTAACAACCATATAAAAAATATAGAGATTTTTCTCTTAGTGATAGATGGGACTTGATAAGAAGACAATCACGGTCCCAGAATATGCAATCAATGAGTTACAGATCGATGCAATGAACTTGCAAGATAATCAGAACAATAAGATAAGATGACATTCATAATTGTATTATTATGCCATAACTAAAATCCATGATGAAGCAATGCCAACTGCATCAGATTCTTTCCTACTTTGACAAACACACTCATAATAGCATTAAATAGAAAGTTGACCACAAAAGATTCAGCAACGCCTACTTTATACATGAAAATGCATCAATCAATGAACTTGCCACAAATGAAAACAATATGAGGCATTCATGATAGCAAGGATACACTTTCCAACATCTAAAGGAAGAAGTCTCATTTCAGTGACTTTTGACAATTCCAAATCATCATTACTTTCTGAATCTAAGCTTTCAGACTCTTCATCTTCGTCGCCTATCTTGATCTGATGAAGAATCCAGCAAACAGTACATAAGCAATAAAGCAAAAAACAGCACAGGAGCCATCAACCAATCTGACTATCCTCAATGGTGTAACTCAAATTTGCCCCTCAAATAATTCAAATCCTTCAGGACATTATTACTATAAAGGATCATTCTCAGCTAGTAATCACCAACTCTAATAGGCAACCTCAAGCACCAACATGTAGCTATCCAAGAAACAGCTTACCGGTAGCCCCTTAATTCATGCTTAGAAAATTCAAGTCAGAGGCAATAAAAGTTCAAGTTTACCAATCAGTGAGGGAAAATAGCGCATTATCGAGCACCACAATGAATTCTCCAAAAAAACACAGAAAGCTTTCTAATGTTCAAGATAAACAGAAAAGAAAAAAAAGTTATGTTTTGTAATTTTGATCCTTTGGATTCAATAGAAGTTCAAGTAGAACCGCCCCAAACTCAGTCATAGATCAAATACCTGAGTATAGATGCAAGGAAAGGGGTAGGTCTCTAGGTCCCTTGACACAGCATGGAGGGACAACGACAAGAAATCCACCGCATACCCTTTCCCTTTGTCGACGTCGCTCAACCAAATCACCCTCCTGCAGGATCCACTCACATCTGAGAGAAGACAAGAAGCAAGAAACTGAGTGAGCATGGCACTAATACCTTGAGATGACGTAGAGAGTTCCAGGCGACTCCATAGGCCGGGAACCGAGGGCGACGGCGACGCCAGGCTCAACATGCATCAGCTCCTCGCCGTTGTCGGATTCCAGCAAGGGCCGCCCATCATCATCGACGACGCGACCATCGAAGTGCAGCATCCCTAAACCCATAGCGGGAGTATCTTTAGGGTTCCCAGGACACAATGCCCCTTTTTGATCCAGCACGGAGAGCTCAAAGGCCTTCTTCAGAAGGCCTCCCCGGTGCTTGGAAAAGGTCACCTGTCGGCTGGCCAAGTTCTCTATCCTCCTCATCTGCATCTTCCCCCTCACCATGACAACCGATTAGTCGATAACACACCTAGAGGCAGCACCGAATCCTACCACGAGCAGCAAAATCAGTGAGCAAGGAGCTTCGATCAGTCTTGGCCACACGAGGATCGACAAGGAGGGATCAAATTGGAAGAAGGAGATGAGGAATCGAGGTTAGCAGATATGGGATCGAGAAAGAGTGGAGGAGGGCGACTTCTAGCGACTCGGCGACGACTCCAAGCCACACAAGAAGCCTCTTCTTACCCAAAGGGAGGAGTTGGAGGAGATGCGGTGTGGTTGGATGGAGAAGCAAGGGCGTCGTGTGTTGATCTTGATCAGGAGAGGAAGGGACGTCGATCTAGGAAGGGGAAGAGGGAGATGAGGCTGAGAGAGATGGTCGGACGGCTAGCGGCGAGGAGGAAAGTGGTAGTGGCATATACGGTGGACGACGCGATATAGGTTTAGGTTTGGAGGGAAGAGTGAAGGGTTGCAAATTTCGGCTATGTATTAGTGGGAAAATTAAATTATTTTATTTTATTATAGACACCGGATTTTAAAAATCGCTGTTAAAATCAGTGTCTATTAATGGAAAAAAGGCGCTCATAGACATCGACTTAAAAAACCGATGTCTATGAGCGAAAATCTGTACTTATAGACACCGGTTTTTGGACAAACCTGTGTAAAATACTCAAAGACATCGGTTTTTGCTTAAAACTGTTGTTGTTCCACAGATGTCTATGAGGGTTTTTCTTGTAGTGCCATCTTAGTTGTAAGCTACTGTTTATAATTTATAAGGAACTGATAACATGATCTTCTGTGTGTGACACCACACATCATGTTGTCTACAATATAAATTAATTGAATAGCTACACTTAGCATATAAATGTAGACATTTGACCGATGTGATTCTTTATTTCAAAATAAATGTTTACAAAAAGCTAGGCTTTTAGTATACACTCTAACAATCTCCCATTTATACTAAAAGACTATGCTACCTATACCCTGCCATACATCTAATTCCCAACCCCTCAACATGGCCATCAATAGCTTTTTCCTTAAGGGCCTTAGTGAAAGGATCTTCCAGGTTATCATCTGATGCAATTTAGGCGACAACATCTTCTCCTCGTTATGCGATGTCTCGTATTGGGTGGTACTTGCGCTCTATGTGTTTACTTGCCTTATGGGCTCGTGGTTCCTTCGAGTTTGCTACTGCACCAATAATTATAGGCAAACCAGGAATCACATCTAAGTCCATCATGAAGTTACTGATCCATTCAGCATCTATGGCTGCCTCAAAGACTGCCACATACTCAGCTTCTATGGTGGAGTCTGAAAAAGCATTTATGCTTAACACTCCTCCATTATTATGACTTTACCTCCTAAAGTAAACAAAAAACCCCGTGGTTGACTTACTATTGTCCCTATCTGATTGGAAGTCAAAATCCGTGTATCCCATAGGGAGCAAATCATCTGCTTTGTAAACTAGCATATAATCTCTAGTCCCTCTAAGGTACTTTAATATATGTTTTACGACAGTCCAATATCCCTAGTCCTGGGTTACTTTAATATCTGCTAACCATGCCCATGGCACAACGGATATCTGGTCTCATGCATAACATACATTAGGCTTCCTATAGCTGAAGCATAAGGAACTGCCTTCATTTCTTCTATCTCTTTTGATGTCTTCGGAGAAATCTCTTTAGATAAATATACTCCATGCCCAAAAGGTATAAAAAAACCTTTCATGGAGTCTTGCATGCTAAAATGAGCTAGGATAGTATCAATATATGAAGCTCGGGATAAGCACAATATTCTTTTCTTGTGATCCCTTATTATTTTGTTCCCGAGAATATGTGCGCATTCACCCAAGTCCTTCATATTGAATTGCTTGGATAACCATACCCTTACTTCTGACAACACTTTGATATTGTTTCCAACTATCAAAAATTTCATCTACGTATAGTACAAGAAATACCACCATGTTTCCATCACACTTTTTGTATACACAAGACTCATCCGGACACTAAATAAATTCATACGACTGGATTACTTCATTAAATCGGATGTTCCAAGATCTTGAAGCTTGCTTCAGTCCATAAATAGACAGATTGAGCTTGCACACTAGATGCACTTTGCCTTTTTCAATGAACCCCTCTGGTTGCTTCATATGGATGTTTTCTTCAAGACTTCCGTTAAGGAAAGCTATCTTGACATCTATTTGCCAAACCTCATAATCCATATAAGCGGCAATGGATAAGAGTATTTGGATAGACTTAAGCATGGCCACTAGTGAAAAAGTTTCCTCATAATCGATTCTCTCTTTCTGAGTGTACCCTTTCGCAATAAGCCTTGCTTTGAAGGTTTCCACCTTCCCATCTGTCCCTCTTTTCCTTTTGTAGATCCACTTACATCCAACGGCTTTTACACCATTTGGTGGTTCGATAAACTCCCAGACCTTATTAGAATACATAGATTCTATTTCTGAATTCATTGCTCTTTGCCAAGATTCTACATCTATATCTTGGAGTGCTTCGTTATATGTTCAGGGATCATGTTCATGTTTACCTGGGACCAAGTCTGACGACTCTCCCGAAAACATGAATATTTCAGGTTGCCTAACAACCCTCCCGCTACGACGAGGTACTGTCTGTTGTTGTATATCATTTGTGATACGTGTTGCAGTTTATTGTGATAATTCATCTTGCACTGTTGGTACTAAAGTAGGCATGTCCTCTCTCATTTCTTCTACAACAATTTCACTCATGGGCTTATGGTTCATTACATAATCTTCCTCTAAAAATCGAGCATTGATGCTAACAATGATCTTCTGATTTTTTAGGATTATAAAACAAACCACCTTTCGTTCCCTTAGGATATCCTACAAACAAACAAACTTTTGTACGTGATTCCAACTTATCAGTATCTCCCTTCAGCACATGTGCTGGACTTCCCCATATCCGAATATGACTCAGACAAGGCTTACGCCCATTCCATAATTCCATGGGAGTAGAGGGTACTGATTTAGAAGGTACTATATTCAGAATGTACACTGCTGTTTCCAGAGCATATCCCCAAAATGAATATGGTAATTCTGAATAACTCATCATCGATCTAACCATTTCCATAAGAGTCTTATTCCTTCGTTCTACCACACCATTCTTTTGGGGTGTACCAGGTGCAGACAATTGGGATTGTATCCCAGCCTCTGATAAGTAATTCCTAAACTCTCTAAAGAGGTATTCGCCACCATGATCAGACCGTAGTGTCTTGATACTTTTACCATGATGTTTCTCCACATTAGTCTTGTACTCTTTGAACTTATCAAAGCATTCAGACTTGCGGTGCATCAAGTAATTATACTCATATCTCGAATAATCGTCTATGAAAGAGACAAAATATTTGAAAGCACCTCTTGCTTGGATAGACATAGGACCACACAAATCAGAATGAACCTGTTTCAACACATCGTTGGCTCTATATCCCTTAGCCTTAAAAGGTCTCTTGGTCATTTTACCTTCCAAGCAAGATTAGCAAGTTGGAAAGTTTTCCAACACTAATGAACCCAAGAGTCCATCGGCTATTAGCCTTTGAATTCTACTCAAGTTAATATGACCAACCCTTAGATGCCAAAGATATGTTTGATTCATTTCCGAAGGTTCCTTTCTCTTATTAGATTTAGAAGATGTGTTATTAATTTACATTTATTACATCGTGAGAGTTATTGGATTTAGAGTATACAAATTACCGACGAACGTATCAGAATAGATATCTTTCCTATTTATCTTGATAATGTTGGAATGTATGCTAAAAGCCTAGCTTTTTGTATAAACATTTACTTAGAAATAAGAATCATATTGGTCAAATATCTACATTTATAAGCTAAGTGTAGTTGTTCAATTAATTTATATTGTAGATAACATTGTGTGTGGTGTCACACACAGAAGATCATGTTATCAATTCCTTATAAATTATAAACATTAGCTCACGACTAAGATGGAAAGGAGCAAACCATTGGAATAGTCATAGTGTAATTTAATATTAGTTTATCTTAACTATAAAATTACACTAATACACTTTGAGTGTATTGAGCAGGACTAATTAAGATAAGTTCTTTTTATACTAACTAAATAAAAGAACAAGACCTTTGTTATTATGGAAATTTGTGCTCTTAATCCTGATATAATAATAAGCACATATATCTAGTATTTATTTCTTTGACTTATCAATGGGTGAGATTTAGTTCGATAAATCAAGAAAACCGATAAGTTGGGAAATGATATTATTTATAGTGTGTGTTGTTGATTATAGAAGGAAATAGTGTCCTAGTAATCTAGGTTGATAATGTCCCCAAGAGGAGCTCATAAGGATTGTCATGTTAAACCCTGCAGGTGGACTTAATCTGACATGACAATAAGGTTGAGTGGTACTACTCTTAGAATTAGATATTAATTAAATGAGTTGTCAGTAACTTATTTAATTAGTGGGCATTCGATATCTTAAACACAGGAAGACTTACACACTCATGATAAGAAGGAGCCCATATAGTAATATGAGATTGGTGTGGTAGTTCAATAATAACTCTTTAGTGGAATGAGTTATTATTGATGAACTCGAATTGGGTGTTCGGGGCGAACATGGGAACCTCAAGTTCATCGGGAGACCAAAACCAATTCCTCCTCTCGGTCCCTGTCATAGCTGTTAGGACCAAAAGTAGCTAGAGGGGGGGGTGAATAGCTCGTCGCGTTCGCTTGGTGCGCTTCGTTGCTTGGCGTTGCTTGTTTCTTCTTGGATGTGCAGCGGAAAATAAAGAAACAAATACAACCACGCTAACACTAGGATTTTACTTGGTATCCACCTCACAAGAGGTGACTAATCCAAGGATCCACACCAACGCACACACCCTCCACTAAATAAAACCTCCTTTGTGGTAACTACCAAGGGCGGAGAAGCCCTACAAGACTCAATACAAGAAGAAAGGGAAGGAGTACAAGAAATAGAAGCTTACAAGCTTTACAATGAGTACAAACCCTAACCCTAGCTTCTCTTCTTGGCTTTGATCCGCCTCTTGACTTGGAGAGCTTCCAAGATCCTTCAAGAACTGGCGATCTGAGCTTTGTGAGTGCTGTGGAGGAGCTGGCGAGAATCTGAGAAGTTGTCGTTAAAGTTCTACCGAAGACCACGCTCGCCTGCGGCTTTAAACCCGACGGATCCCGATCGATTCGAATGTTCCGAATCGATCGGGAGGCTGGATCGATCCACGGATCGATCGAGCGCTTAAAGCGCTGGATCGATCCACGGATCGATCCGGCGCTTATCGCGCGAAGCAGCCCCGTCCCGATCGATCGACTGAGACCTGGATCGATCACGGATCGATCCGAGCGCTTCTGTACTATGGATCGATCCTGATCGATCCACACTCTGATCGATCCACGGATCGATCCGACTTGGTTTTGCCCAAACCAAGTCCCAAACCTCCTCACCAACATCCGGTCAACCTTGACTGTTGGTACATCATGCCTCGCATCCGGTCACTCCTTGACCTGCTAGGACTCCCCACCAGTGTCCGGTCAATCCTTTGACCCACTTGGACTTTTACTCGTCGTGCAAGTATCCGGTCACTCCATTGACCTACTTGGACTTCCACTAGATGTCTGGTCAACCTTGACCCATCTGGACTTCTTTCCTTGCCAAGTATCCAGTCAATCCCTTTGACCTACTTGGACTTCCCAACACCAGATGTCCGATCATCCTTGATCCATCTGGATTTCCTTCCTTGCCAAGTATCCAGTCAATCCCTTTGACCTACTTGGACTTCCCAACACCAGATGTCCGATCATCCTTGATCCATCTGGATTTCCTTCCTTGCCTGGCTTCACTCACCAGGACTTTCACCTAGCTTCACTCACTAGGGTTTTCCATCTGCCTAGTTTCACTCACTAGGACTTTCACCTGGCTTCACTCACCAGGACTTTCACCTAGCTTCACTCACTAGGACTTTCACCTGGCTTCACTCACCAGGACTTTCACCTAGCTTCACTCACTAGGGTTTTCATTCTGCCTAGCTTCACTCACTAGGACTTTCACCTGGCTTCACTTACCAGGATTTCCTTCTGCCTAGCTTCACTCACTAGGACTTTCACCTGGCTTCACTCACCAGGATTTCCTTCTGCCTAGCTTCACTCACCAGGACTTTCCAACTGCCTAACATCCCAGTTAGGACTTTCCCACTGCCTAACATCCCAGTTAGGACTTTCCCACTGCCTAACATCCCAGTTAGGACTTTCCCACTGCCTAACATCCCAGTTAGGACTTTCCCACTGCCTAACATCCCAGTTAGGACTTCCCAGTCAAGTATCCGGTCAACCTTGACCTACTTGACTCTTCTTCGATTGATGTCTTATTGTCAAACATCTAAACCCTAACCAAGACTCAGCTTGGTTAACCAGGTCACCCTTGACCTGAGAGATATTGCACCAACAATCTCCCCCTTTTTGATGTTTGACAATACCACAATAACACTTACAATCCCACATGTAAGTTAGGCTAATCCTATAGCCTCCTTCTTCATGCCACTAGGTAATGAACCCATAAATTAAGCTTTCCATTCTCCCCCTAAGAGGGCAAACTCCTCCCTCTAGGTAAGGAAAACCTAACTTACTTCCTTTCATTCTCCCCCTATTGGCACACATCAACCCCCTACAAAAAAACATCAACCCGTCTTTGGACACACATCAACCTATGCTCCAATTTTGGGCACACTTCAACAACTCCATTTGTTGAAGACTCTCCCCCTGAAGAATTGCTCATCGTGATCACACTTTTACTCATTGTGATCAACTCAATATTGAAGGTCCCATACCCTTCATTTAACCTTAACTTCTTCCTCAATGTAGACAAATACCCAACCTTGAGCATTTTCTAACATCTTGAGTTCCCACTTGAAATGATGAGGATATCCACTCCCCATTTATCCCCATTTCAAGTTTAAATGCTCAACCTTGAGCAAGCAGAAGGTTAACCACCTTCCAAGGTTCATGAAAATAATTGTCATGTCTTTAAAGAGTCCCTCCCCTAAAGACATGGTGGAAACTTCTGTCATTGCACCAACAATGACTTGGAATCCCTAAACCTTTAGGAAACCCAGATTTAGAAGTTTTGAGGTTCAAATGTTCAAAATTTGAAACAAACCTCAACCTAAACTTCAACTTAGCCTTCCTTTACCATTCCATCCTTGTTTTCAACACGAAAACACCCTTTTTTATGTATCCAAATGTATTTTAAGGGTTTGGAATGGTTACCTAGACTAAAATAGGTTCAAAGTGCTGAAATCAGGCTTTCCCAGCCAAAATCAGCAACTTGGATCGATTGGAGTTGGGTTCCAATCGATTGAACCTTTCTGAATCGATCCACGGATCGATTCAGAATACCTGGATCGATCGGCTGATCGATCCAGCGAGCTACTGCTCGCGAATCGATCCACGGATCGATTCAGGCACTCCAATCGATCCATGGATCGATCGGAGCTCTGATAGTTGCTGAAATTCCATTTCAGTCAACTTCAGAAACCCCTAGAAAATTCTACAAAAATCCAAAAATTATGAAATTTCGTGTAGACATTGTTTAGGGCATATATTATCAAGGAAAAATAGTTTTCTATGAAAATACATCATCTTTTCAAAGATTGACACAAACTTGAAAACTTGCAAAAACTTTAGTGTTTTCTTCAAGTTTGTGTCTAACTATTCAATGGTGATTACTATCAAAAGATAGCCTTCACCAAGGTTTTCCAAAGTCATTTTGAAAACTTTTTCAAAACCAATATCCCACCATGTTCCTTGGGCATAATGCACATGACTTGTACATTAGCTTTCCCAATGATGGGAAAAACACATATCTATGTGTTTTGATGAAACTAAAACTCAAAAGAATGCACTAAATCAACATCTTGAGTTTTGTTCATCATCCTAACATTTCACTTGTATCTAATGTGCACTAAAACACATACAAGTCATCTTATAGGTCTTTGTGAGATGTAGATTTTGGTTTTGCCCTAATCTAGGGATCATGCATATCTATCTAAGCATTTTGGAGATATTAGACACCCACCTAGGATGTCACTTGTTAATAAGTGTTGTTAAATGCCTTTTGTCCTTAATTACAAGGAATTAAACTTAATGCATGATAATGTTATGACATACATCAAAAAGAAATAATTTTCAAAAGAAAATATCCTATAACTACATGATGTATGAATGTCATGACATGGTATTCTTGTATTTTTCATAATAAGTCATGAATGCAAAATACACATAAGATAAAATATGATGTCATGGCATATTATGAGCAAACAATCATGGCAAGGTTTAGCATAAATAAAATATACCTAGATTACCTATCTAAGTATCCTTAAAACCTTAGCTAAACTTACAACTTAAACCTAGATTGCCCTTAAGTGCGTCAAGAAAACGCCAAAACCTAAATTGGCATTTCTACTTCCCTTGATTAATTTATGCCAATTGAAATTAAGCATATTCCTCAAATGTTGGCATATTTCATTTTTCCACAAGAGTAGCACTTTAAAATTAAGGCCCAGATTGCCTTAAATTTCCTAAGAACATACCAAAATCCCAACTTGGTAGCTCTTATGAATTTCCCAATATGTGCCTTTTAAGATTAAAATCAAATTTTCACTACTAGGCACATTTTACTCTTTCAAGGAGTAAATAATAGTTCCATTTCATTTTCAAAGGTTAACAAAAACCTTGAAAATGCTCCTTGAGTGTCAATTTCCTCAAAGTTGGGTTAACTACCCTTCTAATTGGAGTTGACACTCTCTAACCCATTTATGGGGTAGAGAAGATGCTCCTAGGAACCCAAACCCTATTGGTGCTCCTTGGATGATCTAGGTACTCACTAGGGATAACTTCCCTAGATACCTTCCTAGTGACCTTGTTAGTGACTTTCTTAGACTTCTTAGAAGTCTTAGTCACTTTGGTTGCAAAAATACTCTTAGGGATGACTTCCCTAGTATTCTTGACTTGACCACCAAACCTAGGGTTTGTTCCATAACTATATGGAACCCTATGATAACTAGGCACATCCTTCTTAGCCTTTGGTTTGTATCCCAAACCTCTATGGCTATTTGATGGCTTTGACTTTCCTAGCCCTAGGTTTTTCTCATTTTGCCCTTTTAGGATATTTTCCATCCTTTTTAGGGTCTTTTCCATTTTATCAAGTCTTGATCTCAAGACTTGATTTTCTATCATTAAATCCTTAGAATTTGGTTTTTCATTAAGTCCATGAGCATTTTGGTTTCTAGGCTTGTATCTAAAATCCTTAGAGTTATTGCCTAGACTTTTACCTACATTCCTAACCCTAGGAGTGATAGTCTTAGCATGTAGGGCCACATGCTTTTCCTTAAAGCCCTCATGCTTTCTATTCTTATGGTAAATTGCATTAAAATGATAAAAGTTAGACCTATCATGCTTTTTACCATAATGTAAAGGAGTAGGCTCAATAAATGTTACCTTCTTCTTTACCTTGGAGGCTCCCCCTTGACTAGTGCCTCCTTGAGCCTTGACCCTCTTCTTCCCCTTGGGGCATTGACTACGATAATGCCCCTTTTTATTGCAAGAGAAGCATATAATATGCTCCTTGCTCTTCTTTGTGTTGAGGATGGTCTCCTTGGGCTTCACCTTGCCCTTTTGTGCCACTTGGCCCTTCTTCTTGGCTAATTTAGGGCACTTGCTCTTGTAGTGCCCATATTCCCTACATTCAAAGCATATAATATGATTTTTATTATTAATTGAAACATTTATACCTTTGCTTGTAGGGGTGGCATCTTTTTCTTGAATTGTGGAGGTAGAAGCTTCTTCCTCCTCTTCTTCTCTTGACCCGGATGTAGAGGCTTCTCCTTCTTCTTGATCCGGTGTCACCAAGGATTGCTCCCCCTCAATCCTAGAGGTGGAGGCTTCATCATCTTGAATATGAAACAAGGAATATGCTCCCTCCTTGTTCCCTTCATTGCATTCCCTTGAGGATGAAGCTTCTTGGATTTCCTCTTCGGAGGTTGAGCATCTCTCAACCTCGGAATCCTCCTCTTGGTCTTGCTCCACAGAGTCTCCCTCTCTGGATTCTTCTTGATCTCGTACAGTGGAGGGGATCTCTTCATGAAGCTTGGCCAATTTGCTCCAAAGCTCCTTGGCATCTTCGAATTCTCCAACTTGAGCCAAGATGTGGCTAGGCAATAAGTTGACCAAAAGCTTGGTCACTTTGTCATTTGCCTCGCCCCTTTGAATTTGCTCCGAGCTCCATCTGCTTTTCTTTAGAAGCTTGCCCTTGGAGTTTGTTGGAGCTTTGAAGCCTTCCATTAGAGCAAACCATTGCTCTATCTCCATCATAAGAAAGGTTTCGATTCTTGATTTCCAAGAATCGAAGCTTGTGGATGTGTATGGTGGAGCCACCCTTGTGTCAAATCCAAGTCCATCTTGGAATTGCATCTTGAAGTTGAGCTTGATAAAATCTTGAACTTGAAGAATTTGCTCCAACTTCTTCACCCTCTAGCTTTTCTTGATATGCTTGACCCTTCCGGCGATGATTCCGGTGAAGAGCGGCCTTGCTCTGATACCACTTGTTAGGACCAAAAGTAGCTAGAGGGGGGGGGGGGTGAATAGCCCGTCGCGTGCTCGTCGCTTGGCGTTGCTTGTTTCTTCAAGGATGTGCAGCGGAAAATAAAGAAACAAATACAACCACGCTAACACTAGGATTTTACTTGGTATCCACCTCACAAGAGGTGACTAATCCAAGGATCCACACCAACGCACACACCCTCCACTAAATAAAACCTCCTTTGTGGTAACTACCAAGGGCGGAGAAGCCCTACAAGACTCAATACAAGAAGAAAGGGAAGGAGTACAAGAAATAGAAGCTTACAAGCTTTACAATGAGTACAAACCCTAACCCTAGCTTCTCTTCTTGGCTTTGATCCGCCTCTTGACTTGGAGAGCTTCCAAGATTCTTCAAGAACTGGCGATCTGAGCTTTGTGAGTGCTGTGGAGGAGCTGGCGAGAATCTGAGAAGTTGTCGTTAAAGTTCTACCGAAGACCACGCTCGCCTGCGGCTTTAAACCCGACGCAACGGTCGGATCCCGATCGATTCGAATGTTCCGAATCGATCGGGGAGGCTTTGGATCGATCCACGGATCGATCCGACCATATGAAGCGCTGGATCGATCCACGGATCGATCCGGCAGCTCTCGATCAGTGAGCCGTGATCGAGCTCCTGATCGATCCACGGATCGATCCGAGCTTTCACTGAAGAATGCGGATCGATCCACCGATCGATCCACATCTGAATCGATCCACGGATCGATCCGACGCGATTTTGCCCAAAACCAAGTCCCAAACCTCCTCACCAACATCCGGTCAACCTTGACTGTTGGTACATCATGCCTCGCATCCGGTCACCCTTGACCGCTAGGACTCCCCACCAAGTGTCCGGTCAATCCCTTTGACCCACTTGACTTTACTCGTCGTGCCAAGTATCCGGTCACTCCATTGACCTACTTGGACTTCCACTAGATGTCTGGTCAACCTTGACCCATCTGGACTTCCTTCCTTGCCAAGTATCCAGTCAATCCCTTTGACCTACTTGGACTTCCCAACACCAGATGTCCGATCATCCTTGATCCATCTGGATTTCCTTCCTTGCCAAGTATCCAGTCAATCCTTTGACCTACTTGGACTTCCCAACACCAGATGTCCGATCATCCTTGATCCATCTGGATTTCCTTCCTTGCCTGGCTTCACTCACCAGGACTTTCACCTAGCTTCACTCACTAGGGTTTTCCATCTGCCTAGTTTCACTCACTAGGACTTTCACCTGGCTTCACTCACCAGGACTTTCACCTAGCTTCACTCACTAGGACTTTCACCTGGCTTCACTCACCAGGACTTTCACCTAGCTTCACTCACTAGGGTTTTCATTCTGCCTAGTTTCACTCACTAGGACTTTCACCTGGCTTCACTTACCAGGATTTCCTTCTGCCTAGCTTCACTCACTAGGACTTTCACCTGGCTTCACTCACCAGGATTTCCTTCTGCCTAGCTTCACTCACCAGGACTTTCCAACTGCCTAACATCCCAGTTAGGACTTTCCCACTGCCTAACATCCCAGTTAGGACTTTCCCACTGCCTAACATCCCAGTTAGGACTTCCCAGTCAAGTATCCGGTCAACCTTGACCTACTTGACTCTTCTTCGATTGATGTCTTATTGTCAAACATCTAAACCCTAACCAAGACTCAGCTTGGTTAACCAGGTCACCCTTGACCTGAGAGATATTGCACCAACAATAGCCTCTTATTTATAAAGTATTATACCCAACTATACCCACCTTTTTACCCACCTTAAGGTGGCCGGCCAAGCCTAGCTTGGAGCCCAAGCTAGGGTCGGCCAAACCAAGGTGAGTTGGTGGCCAGCCACAACACAATAAAAGGATTTTAATTTTTTTAAAATATTTTCTTATGTGGAAGTCATGGTTTTAAAAGAGAGTTTAAAATTTAAATCTTTCCTTTTATAGCTTTCTACAAAGGATTAAGAGAAAGGTTTGATATCTTTCCTTCTTTGTAGTTAAAAGGAAGATTTTAATTTTTGATGAAACTTTCTATTTTTGTAACTATCCTCATGATTTTAAAAGAGAGTTTTAAAATTAAAAGTTTTCCTTTTATAGCTTTCTACAAAAGATTAAAAGAAAGATTTGATATCTTTCCTTATTTGTAGATTGAAAAAGAAGATTTTAATTTTGAGAAAACTTTCCTTTTTGTAATCATTCACATATTTTAAAAGAGGGATTTTAATTTATAAAAGTTTCCTTTTATAACCAACCATGAAGGGAATTTTTTGAAGAGAAATTTTTATTTTAAAATTTCCGGAAACAAATTAGGAAGTTTTAATTTTGTGATTAAAACTTTCATTGTTTGGAGGGAATAAGGTGGCCGACCATTAGAGGTTTGATAAGGAAATTTTAATTAAATTTTCCTTCTTAAACATTGGCAAGGAATATAAGGAAATTTTATTTATAAAACTTTCCTTATTTTCCAAGACCAAGGAATATAAAATAGAGTGTAGAGGTGTCTCACCTCATAACACAAAAATCTAGGATTCCTCTCTTCTATTCCTTGGTGGTGTGGCCGACCCTCTCATCCTTCATCTTCTCCTATTCTTCTTCCTTGGTGGCTAGAGGCATCTCATCTCAAGGAGCTTGGTGGTGGCCGGATCTTGTTAGAGGAAGAAGCAGAGATAGGAGGTTTTGTTTCTAGCATCCCTTAGAGCTTGGTGGTGGTGGTCGAACCTCATCTGTTGGGACCGAAATGTAGCTAAAGGGGGGGGGGATGAATAGCTCGGCGCGATCTTGTGCTCGTCGTTGCTTGCTTCTTGTGATGAAATGCAGTGGAAAATACAAAGAAACAAATACACAACGCTAATACTAGGGATTTACTTGGTATCCACCTTAAGAAGAGGTGACTAATCCAAGGATCCACATGCTCACACACCCTCCACTATGAAAACACTCCTTTTCGGTAACTATCGAAGGTGGAGAACCCCTACAAGCTCACAGTACAAGAAGAAAGGGAAGAGAAATACAATACAAGCAAAAGCTCACAAGATATGCACAAGAAACCCTAACCCTAGCTTCTTCCTCGCCTCTTGACTTGGATGTACACCAGCACAAGCCTCCAAGAACCTTCAAGATCTAGCATGAGAGCTATGGAGAAATCGCTGTGGTTGTTGTTGTCGCTGGAGAAGAAAGCCGAGATTGTTCTTCCGAGAGAAACACTCGCCAACAGCTAAATACGATGCCAACGGTCAAATCCCAATCGATTGGAGTGCTCCCAATCAATTGGGGAGGCTTTGGATCGATCGGCCGATCGATCCAGAGCGCCTCTGTGCTCTCAGGAATTGCCTGGATCAATCGGCCGATCGATCTAGGGCTTATCGCACAGAATCGCAACATCTAATCGATCGACCGATCGATTGGAGGCTCTGAATCTATCAGTCGATCGATCCAAAGCCATTCTGTGCGATCGCGAGCTTCTCCCAATCGATCCACTGATCGATTGGGAGTAGGCTTATCGCGGGGACTCACCCAATCGATCAGCCGATAGATTGGGCATGAGCCAATCGATCGGTTGATCGATCCAGCTCAAGGTTTTTGCCCAAAACCAAGTCCAAAGTCCCTTAAACCAACATCCAGTCAACCATGACCTGTTGGTACATCATGCCTAGCATCCGGTCATCCTTGACCTACTAGGACTCCCTCACCAAGTGTCTGGTCAATCCCTTTGACCCACTTGGACTTTTTTCCTCATGCCAAGTGTCTGGTCCTCCATGACCCACTTGGACTTTCACCAGATGTCTGGTCAAACCTTGACCCATCTGGATTTCCTTGTGCCAAGTATCCAGTCAATCCCTTTGACCTACTTGGACTTCTTAACTGTCTGGCTTCACTCACCAGGTCTTTCCTTACTGCCTAGCTTCACTCACTAGGACTTCCCAACTGCCTAGCTTCACTCACTAGGTCTTTCACCTGGCTTCATTCACCAGGATTTTCCAACTGCCTAGCTTCACTCACTAGGTCTTTCACCTGGCTTCACTCACCAGGATTTTCTTCTGCCTAGCTTCACTCACTAGGACTTTCCACACCTGCCTGGCTTCACTCACCAGGACTTTCTAGTCAAGTATCCAGTCAACCTTGACCTACTTGACTCTCCTTCACAATCTCTCCACATGAACAATCACACCTGCAATCTCCATGTGTTGTCTACATGTATTGGCAAACATCGAAACCCAAACATCAAGACTCGAGCTTGAACCAATTCAAGCTCAGTCAACCAGGTCAACCTTGACCTAGGGAATATTGCACCAACAATCTCCCCCTTTTTGATGTTTGACAATACCTTTAAGTTAGGCTAATCTCATAGCCTCAACTCTCCTTCATGCCAATGTAAGAATGATGGTTTCCTTCATTCTCCTCCTTTTCTAGAGGGCAAACTCCCTCTTAAGAATGATGGTTTCCTTCATTCTCCTCCTTTTCTAGAGGGCAAACTCCCTCTTAGGTAATAAAGGTCTAACTTAACTATACATTCTCCCCCTATTGGCACACATCAAAAACTCTCCCCCTGAAGAGTTACCTAACGTTGTTTACAACTTCACTCGTTGTTCACAATACAATAACGAAGGTCCCATACCCTTAATTATTCTCAACGCTCATCCTTGAGCATATACCACATGAATAATGAAGATATCCACTCTCCATTATATTCAAATGCCCAACCCTGAGCATTTTCGCTAAGGAAGGTTAACCACCTCCCAAGGTGTATGAAAAATAGATTTTCATGTCCTTAAAGAGTAACTCCCCCTAAAGACATGCACATAACTTCTGTCATTGCACCAACAATGACTTGGAATCCCTAAACATATAGGAAACCCAAATTTAGAAGTTTTGAGGTTCAAAAATTCAATACTGAAATCAAATCTCAACCTAAACCTCTACTTAGTGTCCCTTAACCAATCTGTCCTTGTTTTCATCATGAAAACTCTCCCTAAATGTATATAAATGTGTTTTGAAGGTTAGGAAAGGTTTTATAGACTAAAAATGGTTTAGAATGCTGAACATAAGCTTTTCCAGCCAAAATCAGCATCTCCAATCGATTGGAGTTTAGTCTCAATCGATTGAACCCTGCTGAATTGATCCACTGATCGATTCAAACTACGTGGATCGATCGACTGATCGATCCAGTGAGCTTCTGTTCGTGAGAAGCTCACTCTCAATTGATCACTCGATCGATTGAGACCCTTCAATCGATCGAGTGATCGATTGAAGTTCTGAAGTTGCTGAAATTCCATTTCAATCAACTTCAGAAACCCCTAGAAAATTCTACAAAATTTCAAAAATCATGAAAATTCATGTAGACATTATTTAGGGTATTTATTATCAAGGAAAAATAGTTTTCTATGAAAATACTTTCTATTTTCCAATATTGACACAAACTTGAAAACTTGTAAAAACTTTAGTGTTTTCTTCTAGTTTGTGTCTAACTTTTCAATGATGACTACAATCAAAAGATAGTCTTCACCAAGGTTTTCCAAAAGTATTTTAAAATTATTTTCAAAACCAATATCCAATCATGTTCTTTGGGCTCAATGCACATGACTTGTACATTAGCTTTCCCAATGATTGGAAAACACATAACTATGTGTTTTGATGAATTTAAAAACTCAAAAGAATGCACTAAATCAACATCTTGAGTTTTGTTCATCATCCTAACATCTCACTTGTATTTAATGTGTACGAAACCACATACAAGTCACCTTATAGTTCTTAGTGAGATGTAAACTTTGGTTTTGCCCTAATCTAGGGATCATGCATATCTATCTAGACATTTTGAGGTTAAGAACATCCACCAAGGATGTTACTTGTTAATGAATGTCATTTGTCCTTAGAATGTAAGGAATTAAAATAATGCATGATGTATTATGACATACATCAAAGATAAATAATTTTCAAAAGAAAATTTCCTATAATTACATGATGCATGTATGACATGACATGGTATTTTTGTATTTTTTATAATAAAACACGAATGCAAAACATGATGTCATGGAATATTAAAAGCAAGCAAACAAGACAAATTAGCATAAATGAGATTTCCTTATATTACCTATCTAAGTATCCTTAAACCTTAGCTAACTTAAAGTTTAAACCTAGATTGCCCAAAATGTCCCAAGAAAATGCCAAAACCTAATTTTAACATTTCTTTTACTTTTCTTAATTTGTGCCAATTTAAATTAAGCATATTCCTCAAATTTTGACACATTTTACTCTTTCAAGAGTAGCAAATTAAGTTAAGGCTCAAGTTGCCTTTAATTTCCTAAGAACATACCACAATCCCAACTTGGTAGTTCTTATGATTTTCCCAAATGTGCCAATTTAATTTTAAAATCAAACTTCTCACATTATGACACATCTTACTCTTTCCAAGAGTAAGCCATTAATCCTTATCATTTTCAAAGGTTAACAATAACCTTGAAAATGCTCTTAGAGTGTTAACTTCATCATGATTGGATTAACTACCCTTTCAATTAGAGTTAACACTCTCTATCCCATCTAAGGGGTAGAGAAAATGCTCCTAGGAACTCAAAACCTATTGGAGATCCTTGGATGCTCTAGGTACTCACTAGGGATAAATTCCCTAGATACCTTCTTAGTGACCTTGTTAGGCTTCTTAGAAGCTTTGGTTACTTTTTCTAAATCAACTCTAGGGATTGCCTCCCTTGTGACCTTTTTAGTGACTTTCTTAGACTTCTTAGAAGTTCTAGTCACGTTTGTTATTGCAAAAATACTTTTAGAGATAACTTCCCTTGTACTTTTGACTTGACCATTTGACCTAGGGTTGGTTTCATAATTATATGGAACCATATGGTAAGAAGTTGCATCATTCTTATCCTTAGGTTTGTATCCCAAACCTTTATGCCCCTTGAATGACCCTTGTTGTGCTAAACTTAGGTTTTGCTCTTTTTGCCCTTTTAGAATACTTTCCATCCTTTTTAGGGTCTTATAACTATGGTCCTTAGTGTTATTGCCTAAACTTTTACCTATCTTCCTAACCCTAGGTGTGGTAGTCTTAGCATGGAGAGCCATATGTTTTTCTTTAATGCTATCATGCTCCCTATTTTTATGGTAAATAGCATTAAAATGATAAAAAATTGGAATTAGCATGCTTTTTACCATTATTTAAAGGGGTAGGCTCAATAAATGATATCTTTCATTTTACCTTGGAGGCTTCCCCTTTACTCATGCTTCCTCCCTTAGGCTTGACCGCTTTCTTCCCCTTAGGACATTGACTTCTATAATGTCCTTTTTGATTGCAAGAGAAACACACAATGCGCTCCTTGCTCTTCTTTGTTCCAGGAATGGTCTCCTTAGGCTTCTCTTTGCCCTTTAGTGCCACTTGGTCCTTATTCTTGGCCAATTTGGGGCATTTACTCTTATAATGCCCATGTTCCCTACACTCAAAACATATAATATGATTTTTATTTTTAATCGAAACATTTATACCTTCATGTGTAGGGATGACATCTTCTCCTTTTGATCCGGAGGTAGAAACTTCCTCTTGATCTGACAATGATGCTCCTCCAATAGATTTGACTTGACTTGTGGAGGATGCATTGTCTTCTTCTCCATTAGACCCGGATGTAGAAGCTTCTCCTTCTTCTTGATCCGGTGTCAACGAAGATCGCTCCTCCTCAATCCTAGAGGTGGTGGCTTCATCATCTTCATCTTGTACATGGAACAAAGAGTATGCTCTCTCTTTGCCCTTTTCATTGCATTCCTTTGAAGATGAGGCTTCCTGGACTTCTTCTTCTTCGGAAGTTGAGCATCTCTCAACTTCGGAGTTCTCTTGCTCTTGGTCTTGCTCCAATGAGTTGCCCTTTTTGGATTTATCTTAATTTGGTACAATGGAGGGTTCTTCATGAAGTTTGGCCAACTTGCTCCACAATTCCTTTGCATCTTCAAATTCTCCAATTTTGCAAAGAATGGTGCTTGGCAATAAATTAACCAATAATTTGGTTACCTTCCCATTCGCCTCGCACCTTTGAATTTGTTCTTGGCTCCATTTGCTCTTTTTAAGGATTTTGCCCTTTGAATTTCTTGGAGCCTTGAAGCCTTCCATGAGAGCAAACCATTGCTCTATCTCCATCATAAGAAAATTCTCGATTCTTGATTTCCAAGAATCGAAGTTTGTCATGGTGAACGGTGGAGGCACCCTTGTATCGAATTGAAGTCCATCTTCGAATTCCATCTTGAAGTTGAGCTTCTTGAATGAAGTCTTCAACTTGTAGAATTGCTCCAACTTCTTCACCCACTAGCTTTTTGCCCCTTTTGGCGATGATTCCGATGAAGAGCAACCTCGCTCTGATACCACTTGTTGGGACCAAAATGTTGCTAGAGGGGGGGGGGTGAATAGCTCGACGTGATCTCGTGCTCATCGTTGCTTGCTTCTTATGATGAAATGCAGCGGAAAATATAAAGAAACAAATACACAACGCTTACACTAGCGATTTACTTGGTATCTACCTCAAGAAGAGGTGACTAATCCAAGGATCCACACACTCACGCACCCTCCACTATGAAAATGCTCTTTTTCGGTAACTACCAAAGGCGGAGCAGCCCTACAAGCTCACAGTACAAGAAGAAAGGGAAGGGAAAAATAATACAAGCAAAAGCTCACAAGATATGCATAAGAAACCCTAACCCTAGCTTCTTCCTCGCCTCTTGACTTGGACATGCACCAGCACAAGCCTCCAAGAACCTTCAAGATCTAGCATGAGAGCTAGGAGAAGTCGCTGTGGTTGTTGTTGTCGTTGGAGAAGAAAGCCGAGATTGTTCTTCCGAGAGAAACACTCGCCAACAGCTAAATACGACGCCAACGGTCAAATCCCAATCGATTGGGAGCAGCTAAATACGACGCCAACGGTCAAATCCCAATCGATTGGAGTGCTCCCAATCGATTGGGGAGCCTTTGGATCGATCGGCCGATCGATCCAGAGCGCCTCTGTGCTCTCAGGAATTGTCTGGATCAATCGGCCGATCGATCTAGGGCTTATCGCACAGAATCACAACTTCTAATCGATCGATCGATCGATTGGAGGCTCTGAATCGATCGGTCGATCGATCCAAAGCCATTCTGTGTGATCGCGAGCTTCTCCCAATCGATCCACTGATCGATTGTGAGGAGGCTTATCGCGGGGACTCACCCAATCGATCAGCCGATCGATTGGGCATGAGCCAATCGATCGACTGATCGATCCAACTCAAGATTTTTGCCCAAAACCAAGTCCAAAGTCCCCTAAACCAACATCCAGTCAACCATGACCTGTTGATATATCATGCCTAGCATCCGGTCATCCTTGACCTACCAGGACTCCCTCACCAAGTGTCTGGTCAATCCCTTTGACCCACTTAGACTTTTCTCCTCGTGCCAAGTGTCTGGTCCTCCATGACCCACTTGGACTTTCACCAGATGTCTGGTCAAACCTTTACCCATCTGGATTTCTTTGTGCCAAGTATCCAGTCAATCCCTTTGACCTACTTGGACTTTCCAACTATTTGGCTTCACTCACCAGGTCTTTCCTTACTGCCTAGCTTCACTCACTAGAACTTCCCAACTGCCTAGCTTCACTCACTAGGTCTTTCACCTGGCTTCACTCACCAGGATTTCCCAACTGCCTAGCTTCACTCACTAGGTCTTTCACCTGGCTTCACTCACCAGGATTTTCTTCTGCCTAGCTTCACTCACTAGGACTTTCCACACCTGCCTGGCTTCACTCACCAGGACTTTCTAGTCAAGTATCCAGTCAACCTTGACCTACTTGACTCTCTTTCACAATCTCTCCACATGAACAATCGCACTTGCAATCTCCATGTGTTGTCTACATGTATTGGCAAACATCGAAACCCTCGAGCTTGAACCAATTCAAGCTCAGTCAATCAGGTCAACCTTGACCTAGGGAATATTGCACAAACATCATCTTCTCTTGGAGTTCTTGTGGTGGCCGAAACTTGCTTGGAGAAGAATGAAGCTTGGGTGGATTCTCGTCTCGGTAGACCGTCGTCCACACGACGTCCGAGATAAGAAGAGGAATACGACAGAAGATCGTGAGGTCTATAAGCTATAAAAGGTATAACTAGTTATTAGTTTCCGCATCATAACTAGTTCATCCTTTTATTTTGATCTTGAAATACCAAACACAAGAGGCTAATGAATCTAGGTAATCGAATTTATGTTTTCGATTTTGTGTTTCATTTGTTTTTCGAACTTGTGACCCTCAGACATGTCGAGGGCATTTTATGTGTGTGCATGATTGTATGTATTAAATAGAGTAGGAGCTGTATTAGTTTTAGGATTTTACATTTTTGTTTCGATCTAGATTACATGTACATTCCTTTGTGGAATATAGGATCGATATGTGTAAAATTCTATTTTTGTCGCGGATCGTATCCTTGCGAGGCGTGGTACTATTTGTGGACCAGAGGTGCAGCGGAAAAAGAAGCAAGATAGATGCGACGACTAGACCCGATTGCGGTGGCTAAAGTTGGCAGCAGCTAGGGTTGACAGCACACAGAGGATAGTGATGGAAGAAGCCATAATAGTTGAAAAATTAATTTCCATATTTATTGCTTTTATTTACTGTGATGTGTGTGATGTGTGCTTGCATGGTTAAAATTCCTCACCTTAAATAACTAAGTGGGAGAGGGATTAGTAAATAAATTCCACGGTCTCCATTATTGGTTTGTAAGTGATGCAACAAACTTGTGTGTTGGCTCTGAGTGCCTCCCTCCACAACGGATGAGTTTGTTTGCAGATCACTAGATCAAGCTTCCTTTATAGGATGGTTATAGAAAATTATTTAGGAACGTGTGATCTTCTCCAACTGAAGGGGCACAATCCTATTTAATGGACTAAGTATCAAGTAATGGTATACACTTAGGTGCATTTTATAGTATCCTCCCCAACGGAGTCACTGCTATTATTTGTGTGACCAAAGGACTACCAACTATTAATTTTATTTGTCATAAAGTTAGGATGACAAGATAATAAAATTAATGGGTAAAACCTCCTCTTACAAATGTTGAATTTGTATACGTCCATACTAACGTGGCATACAAAATTCACGATATTTGAGGTGTTGGTGAATTTAAATGATATTATTTTGAGGAATCAATATTATTTTAAATTCAAAGTTTTGACCAAATATTTGATCAAAGACAGACCAACTATTAATTTTATTTGTTATAAAGTTAGGTTGATGAGATAATAAAATTAATGGATAAAATCTCCTCTTAAAGATTGAATTTGTATACATCCACACTAACGTGGCATACAAAATTCACGGGGATTTTGAGGTGTTGGTCTTGACCAAATATTTTTGGGATTCTTAGGATTTCAAATGTTTGTCAATCCCCTAGCTGTTATACTATAGAATAGACTTAGTAGTCCCAATTATAATGATTGGAAACAAAACTTGGACTCTAAGGTGAACTGTCCTCTCAGAAATGAGAACAATAAAAGTGTATTTTATTCATTAGTTGTTGAAACATGTTTAGTTGTGTTATCTACCGGTACCTGGTGTGTAGATACGGGAGCCACTAATCATGTCTCCAATTCATTGCAGGGGTTCCAGAAAACAGATAACTATATGAAAGAGAAAATACCGTCTACATGGGCACCGCTGCAAAAGTAGCAGCTGTTACAGTGGGAGATGTTTATCCTTTGAAATGAATAAAATATTGATTGTCTTTACGTATCAAGTTTTAGAAAGAACTTGATTTCAGTTTCTAAAACTATTTAAGGATAGATATTCTATCTATTTTGATAACAAAGTTGTTATCAAGAAAAATAGGGAAGTTATCAGTTCTGGTACGTTGGGTGGCAATTTATAATCCAATAACTCCTACGATGCAACAAATGGAAATTAATAACACATCTTCTGACTCTAATAAGAGAAAACAACCTTCAGAAATGAACCAATCATATCTTTGGCATCTAAGACTAGGTTATATTAACTTGAGTAGAATTCATTGGTAGCCAATGAACTTTTGGGTTCATTGGTAGTGGAAAACTTTCCAACCTGTGAGTCTTACTTGGAAGAAAAAAATAACCAAGAAGCCTTTTAAGTCTAAGGGGTAAGGAGCCAAAGATGTATTGGAAATTGTTCATTCTGATTTGTGTGGACCTATGACTATCCAAGCAAGAGGTAGTTTCGAATATTTCGTCTCTTTTATAGATAACTATTCGAGATACGGGTACATTTACTTGATGCGCCACAAGTCTAAGTGCTTTGATAAGTTCAAAGAGTACAAGGCTGATTTGGAGAAACGTCAAGGTAAAAGTATCAAGACACTACGGTGAGATCGTAGTGGTGAGTACCTCTTAGGAGAGTTTAGGAGTCACTTATCAGTGTTAGAGTGTATACTAAAAGCCTAGCTTTTGTAAACATTTATTTTGAAATAAAGAATCACATTGGTAAAAAATATCTACATTTATGCTAAGTGTAGTTGTTCAATTAATTTATATTGTAGATAACATGGTGTGTGGTGTCACACATAGAAGATCATGTTATCGGTTCTTTATAAATTATAAATAGTAGCTCGCAACTAAGATGGAAAAGAACAAACCATTGGAATAGTCATAGTGTAATTAGGTATTAGTTTATCTTGACTAATAAATTACGCTAGTACACTCTAAGTGTATTGAGTAGGACCATTTAAGGTAAGTTCCTTTTATACTAACTTAATAAAAGAACAAGACCTTAGTTATTATGGAAGTATGTGCTCTTAATCCTAATATAATAACAAGCACATATATTTAGTATTTATTTCTTTAACTTATCAAAGGGTGAGATTTAGCTCAATAAATCAACAGGCCCGATAAGTTGGGAAATGATATTACTTATAGTGTGTGTTGCTGATTATAGAAGGAAACTGCGTCCTAATAATCTAGGTTGATAATGTCCCCAAGAGGAGCTCATAAAGATTGTCATGTTAAACCCTGTAGGTGGACTTAGTCCAACGTGACGATAAAGTTGAGTGGTACTACTCTTGGACTAAGATATTAATTGAAGTGAGTTGTCAGTAACTCATTTAATTAGTGGACATTTAACATCTTAAACATAGGGAGATTAACACACTCATAATAAGAAGGATCCCCACATGTAATTTGGGATTGGTGCGGTAGTTCAATAATAATTCTTTAGTGGTATGAATTATTATTGATGAAATTAAGTTGGGTGTTCGGGACGAACACGAGAAGCTTAATTTCATCGGGAGATCAAAACCAATTCCTCCTCTTGGTCCCTATCATGGCCTCTTATTTATAAAGTATTATACTCACCTATACCCACCTTTATACCCATCCTAAGGTGGTCGACCAAGCAAACTTGGAACCCAAGCTTGGGTCGGCCAATAAAATGGGATGAGCCAAGTGGTGTGGCCGGCCCTAGCATGAACCCAAGCTTGGTGTGGCCGACCACATCAAATTAAAAAGATTTTAATTTTAAATTTTTTTTCTTATGTGGATTCCATGTTTTTAAAAGAGAATTTAAAATTATAAATCTTTCCATTTATAGCTTTCTACAAAAGATTAAGAAAAGATTTGATATCTTTCCTTATTTGTAGATTGAAAGGAAGATTTTAATTTTGAGAAAACTTTCCTTTTTTATAACCATGTTCATAATTTAAAAGAGAGTTTTAAAATTATAAATTTTTCCTTTTATAAGTTTCTACAAAAGATTAAGAAAAGATTTGATATCTTTCTTTATTTATAGATTGAGAGGAAGATTTTAATTTTAAAAGATAACTTTCCTTTTATAATCAGACCCGGCGGGGACTTCAGCAAAGGCAGGTGTCATTCCTGTCTGCGGTAAAATTCTGCTGCACGGTGACCTAGCCACCCTTTGGCGATCAGCCAATGAGCAGTTCTGGGGAGACTCTCAGTGGGAAAGTCTAGACCTGACTTTCCAAACATATTATATCGATGAGTTTTCCTTTTCCTGGCCTGATTCTGCTATTGCTTCTGATCCTCTTCTCTCTACCGGGTAGGCCTACTCCAGTAGCCTGAGCTTGATCCAGTTTGTTGCTGACCTGCTGCGAGAAAATGAGTCACTGAAGGCTCGTCTGCAAGAGCTGGAGTTGCCACTGACTCCCCGCGACCCGTTTGACCCTCTAGATTCTTATCTACACGTGGCGGGGGAGTCCACTCGGTCTGCCCGGGGCCTGGCTAAGGAGTCTTTCGAGAAAATACAAGAACTACAAGTGGCCCTGAAGATCAGCGATGTCACACCCCGGGGGAGTCCCTGTCCGAAGAAATTTCGGCAACACCTCCCCTGTACGGCTGACAATCTAAATCATTTCTACATGCACAATATACATCAGCCACAGGCGGCTGGAATATACACACAACCACGCAGTTATATGATACATCCTACTCGGCTGATACAATAAAAACATAACCATGCAGTTATATGCAAAGCAGCCCACTCGGTTGTACCAAAACCAAAACACAACGGAAAATGGCAGACCAAATACAAACCAAACACAAAACTGCTAGCCGGCTAGGCTTACACAACCAACAATAATATAAAATACCACATAACAACTTCAAAACTCCAGAAACAAAACCGGAGCACAAACTAAACACACTAACACATAAAACAAACAAAACATAAATGAAACCGATAGATCTTCTGAGGTGACGTGGAGACCAGCAGACAGGATACTCCAAGCGACATCATAACCCATCTGGTACCTGAAAAAGATAGTGTCCACGGGGGTGAGTTCAACAACTCAGCGAATACCAATAGACATGCCTAGTAAGATATATCTAACAGCAATAAACATGGAATACAGCTTCCTAATCATATATAGGAGAAATGCAAAACTGAAAGGTAACTGAGGAAGCTGTACTAACTAGGAACTCCTATCCAGAACAAAAGGGTCGTCAAACCAGATACACAATATGCCTCCTATATGCATGTCAAAAAAATGCATCCACCAAAATGCAGCATATAAGTGCAGCAAACACAAGCAAATAAATGCAATAAATGCATATGATGTCAATGACATGATCACCCCTGACGCCTGTCAGTCATCTCATACACAATGGTGAGACTGAGTGGGTAAGGCTGTGACAACCGTGCACTCTGACGTCACTGCTCCTGATGAGTGACCGAATGGACGGGATGCTGTCGGAGTACACCTGTCCTCCTACCCCAAATCATAAATGGGGGAGCTCAATGCTCTCATCTCCCGGTACACAGTGACGGGAAGGAAATCTCTGCCGGCTACCATGCTGCGTCACACTACCCATGAGCGGACCAACGGAGCCAAACAAAGTCCAACCGCCTGCCGGCTACCACGCTGCTACACTAAAACCAGCGGAGCCAAACAGAGCAGAACTGTCTGCCGGCTACCACGCTGAGTCACCAGACCAATGGAGCCAAACAGCAGAACTATCACACACCTGTCTGATCTACCACTAACCCATGAGTGGTGGTGTGTACGGATACATGTAATTGGCGATGTGCTCGACAATAATGGAGCAGACTATCGCACAGCATGCAATCATGCAAGATGATGCATGACATTAAACATGGCAATATCATGAACAACATAACAAGATCCATATATATAAACATAAAATGTGTACCACAGGACAATGTATCAAATGAAAGGTACACAGATCAAATAGGATATCAAATAAACCCTAAGTCCTGAACATATCCACCTCTATAAAATATGTACCAACAATATACATGGATCAAAGCAAAAGGGACTAGGTACACAGATCAGATATGATATAAAAATATAGGTACACATGCGAGATAATAAAAATCCAGAATCTAGTTCTAACTCAGTAAAGCATGGTATGCCACTTACTCTAGGAACTAAGGTACTCATGGCAATAATCACAAAGTATAAACATGGATACATAACAAGCGACAAAACAAAACATGCTATGGGTATCAAACTGTGACATACCAAAGGCAAACATGATCATTGCTTGTAGCTATAAAATACTATGCATATCCAAATGACAATATCATAAAAGATAAGTCAAGAGGTACTCTCCTCCAATATAGATCGAATCGAACCAATCCGATGTCGAGACGCCCATCTCGAATCACAGTCCTGTATCACCAACATAATATATTTTATTTAGCTACATTCATATAAATAGCTAAATAAAATCTCTTACACTAAATTAGGGCAAAACCCTAATCCATAAACCTCAATCTGTCTAAGTCAAATCCAACGGTTAATTAGGATTAGTTTTTCCTAATCCCTAATCAACTCATTAAAATAATAATCCATACCTAAATCAATTACACTAATCATGAATTCATAACTTCTTAATTGAACTACTCTTACCTCTACCTCATTGCTAGAACAGAGATGATTGACTGTCGGATGTCCGACACATTTCTTCGAACACCGAACGACCACATTCATGTCTCCAACCCCTACATAACCAGAGACAAAGGAGTTAATTAACACCTCATTGCTCACATACATAACTTCGAGCACATGGTGGGCTTATCAAGTAGCATGCACTTGGAGTCCATATCAATGAAAAATTACCTACATAGAGGTCGAAGATAATCCCTAGCCTGACAACGTACGCCAGGAACTGTGGTTGTGGTCGGTGGAAGAGGTGGTGGCAATGAATCAGAGGAACAATGGTCCACGGGGCAAGAACATCAGCATAACCAGTGGTGAGTAGGTGATCGACTCTGCTCCATGTGAGTACTCGGTGTCCATGATCAAGAGTAGGTAAGCGACAGCCAACGTCGGCACTGCTCTGTGTGGGAAGAGAGTGACACTTAGGTACCGGCGCTTGGCCTCGTAGCCATAATCACGGCTCGAGCAGGGAGAATGGCGGCGGATCAGGTGCTAGGGTACCGCTGGAATGAAGCTCGCGTGCCGGTGCTCCGAAAAGGAGAACAAAAGGGTCAGCGCTAGGGCACTCCTCGGAGGAGTAGCCGGCGACGGGCTAGGGATAAGGAGAAATTGGCCGGCGACATTGCTGCTCGGCGCAAGACGGCGGCATCAGGATCACTCCGTGAGGGCGCCTGTCGGCAGACGACTTGACCAGCAGTGGCTCGCGCTCGCCGGCGCTTGGGCAGGCTCCGGGGAGGAAGAAGGAGAGGAGAAGAAGAAAAAGGAGAGAAAAGGATCGGGAGCAGGAACCGTCGTGGCGCCGGTTAGGGCTTGGGTTCGGCGATGTTGGGCGCGCGGGGAAAGGAAGAAGGTTTTGGCGAAAAACAAAGAAAAAAGAAAAGTAAGGAAATAAATAAATTCAACTTTTCCTCGCTTAAATGGGGTAGCCTAAATAGGCTTTCCTAGGCCCCGTTTTTATCCCCGTAAACTCGCTCATACGATCAATGAAAAATTCCAGAAATTTTTTTAAAAATTATGGAAAATTCCCTTATCATTATTGCTCATTTTTCTGGTATTTTACAAGCGACTCCAAGCTAAACTCAGAAGGGCAGCGTCGTCGCCAATTGGCGACCGAGCTGGAGGAGAAGAAATCACAGCTAGCTGCTCTTTCTGCAGATCTAAAGGCACTCCAAGAGTCCAATAAAGTTATACAGAAAGAGCTAGAGGTTGCCCAAGCGGACCTGGTTGGTTGCCAGTGCTGACCGGGAAAAAACTCTCCAGGCGCAGCAGGATCAAGATCAGGCCACCATCAAGTCTCTCCAGGCAGATCTTCTCAAAGCACAGGCGGAGGCTTCCACCCTAAAGCAGGAGAATGCCCTGGCTCTGGCAGCTACAGATAAAGTAAGGGCAGAGCTGGTGGAGTACCGGTCAGGCGAAGACGAGCGCCTCAGAGCTTACAGAATTTCCTATGTCAAGTCTCCGCTCTTCCAAAAGAAGATAGGTGATTTCACCATCCGGATGCTCTGCTACGGGGGCGTGGGTGCAGTGCACCAGCTGTTTGAACACGGTCTTCTCTGCTTCGCCCCTTCAGCTGATTTCCTGGACAGAGAGATTGTCTGCTACAAGAAATTCCAGACGAAGTCATCCCTTCTTTCATGGCCGACGACGACTTCCTAGCTCTCCCTGTACCTCCCCCCAGCGATGTACCTCCAACAAATCCCCCACCATAATGTAGCATCTTTAATGTATAGACATTTGGAAATCTGCTTTTGTTTGAAGTCACTTAACTTTAGAGAATCCTCGGTCTGCTGTTGTCCGCAATTACTTAGACATAAGGAATCTCTCGGCTATTATCTCTATCTTGAGAACTGTTTCTTATTCCCCAACCTCGGGCCTGCTTATTCCCCAACCTGACGTATGTTTGTTCCCCAACCTGCGATCTGTTTATTCCCCGGTCTAGGATCTGTTTGTTCCCCAGTCTGGGATCTGTTTTGATTTCAATGATGTTCTGACTAGTGCCCCTGCCCTGGAACTCTGCTTGCTCAGTGTCCCAAGCTGGCTCACGAATGGAGTTCACCCCTTAAACTTAGCAAAGGTGAGACACAGAGTGTACGAAAACCCTCACCGTTTAGTGATATAGTACTGTTTGTTGGTGCGGGAAGCATCCGACGATCGAACTCGTGTTTTGATAATGGCAAAGAATTCAAAGTTAAGGTGTTTTGTTTTCTAACAAGTCTACTTGAGTTTTTCAGGTAAGTCCTAGCTGCGGTTAGGCAAAGGGAAAACCCTAGGGGGCAGTAACCCTATGTCATAGGGGGTGGTAACCCTATGTGGAAAGTCTTGGCAGGTCGATGACTTCAGGTAAAAAGTCCTAGGGGGTGGTAACCCTAGGTGGAAAGTCCTGGTGTCGCGAACCAGGTGAAAGTCTGGACTAGCCGGGAAGCGGATGTCCAGCAGAAAGTCCAGAAGTATCGAGTGCTGAGCAAAAGTCCAGTCGATCTGGAGGATCGCACTGGCAACAGGTAAATCTCCTGAGTGGAGTAGGTGAGGACGCGTTCCCCGTAGAGGGAACAGTAGGCGTCGGGTCGACCTAGGGTTTTCGGTTGGCAACCCGAAGTCAGACTCGGATAGTCTGGAAACTGTCTATACTTCATTCATCATATTTATTGTGCTAACTTTGTGTTGCAAGATAGTGTTTGGGACTAACGTATCATGCAGGTGCAAAGGAGCAACCTAAAGCCTCGGATGAACAGTGTCCGAGGCGCCTCCATGGAGCTTAGAGGCGCCTCGGGTGCAAAAGCTGAGCTGGCTGCGAAGCACCATTGGAGGCGCCTTGAAGAAGGCAGAAGGCACCTTGGAAGGCACCTTGAGTGAGGTTTAAGGCGCCTTGAATGGATGAAGTTCGACCAGATCAGATTTGATCCACGCGGAAGACCAGGCAGGATGGAGGCGCCTTGAACAGCCTTCAAGGCGCCTTGAACACCCTTTATAAGGGGGTTTTGACCAGCACTTCAGAACAACGAATACCAAGTGATCTCTCATCAACATGCTGCTCCAAAAGACACTCCGAAGTGCTGCTACAAGTGCCCGACGACCCGAAGCTTCAGATTTAGCATTTCTTGTTGTCGGTATAATACTTATAGCTTTTAATTGTACTCATAATTGTAATCTTTTAACGAACTTATAGTTGTTGCCCACGAAAAGCGATCAAGGATCGCGGGCCTTCGAGTAGGAGTCGCCTTAGGCTCCGAACGAAGTAAAATCTCTCGTGTCTCTCTGTGTGTGTTTGTTCTTTATTCCGCTGCGTGTTTTAACTCTGATAAACAAACGAAATAGCCACGAGCGCTATTCACCCCCCCTCTAGCGCGTCTCGATCCAACAATTGGTATCAGAGCGGGGTCGTTTTGAATCGGTGCAACCACTATTCAAGATAATTTTTTTTGTGGCTTTTTGTTCGGAGTCGATTAGAATTTAGCCTCATAGCTATATTCTAATTCTTTTTCTCGAATCGATTTTTTGCTCAAAGTTGGTCAATACCACTTGAGCTTGTTATTCTTTCTACTTCCTCCCTCACTACTAATCCAAGACACAGTCTTGGAATAGATCTTTTTGTTTTTGCTTAATTAGGTCTAAAATGACTCAACAAGAAGGATATAGCACTGTTCGTCCCCCACTATTTTCCGGAGAAGACTTCGGATATTGGAAGGGGCGAATGGAGATATATCTGAAGATCCAGTTTGACACCTGGATGATAGTCAAAACAGGACTGCAACTACCAACTGATACAGACGGTAAGCCTACATCTTGCGAAAACTGGGAACCAGCGTTTATCAAAAAGGTGGAAGCCGACGCCAAAGCTACCTGCACCATCTAGTGCGATCTTACCAAAGAAGAGCTCAACAGAGTCGGTCCATTCTCCTCCGCAAAGGAGCTTTGGGAGAAACTCATCGAACATCACGAGGGCACCTCGAAAACCAAGGTAAGTAAGCGTGATTTGTTACTGAATAAACTATACAATTTAAAAATGTAGGAAGGCGAGACGGCAAGCTCGTTACACGCTCGAATTCAAGATATTCTGAATTCCCTTCATGGAATCGGGCAGAAGGTAGAAAACAGAGACATAATAAGGTATGCTCTTAACTCGTTTCCAAGGAGTACATTGTGGGCATCAATGGTAGATGCCTACAAGGTCTCCAAAGACTTATCTTCTTTAAAATTAGACGAATTATTTTCTGAATTTGAACTTCATGAACAAACTAATGCACAGCCATCCGAGAAGGGTATTGCCTTGGTTGCAGGTACGAGTCGAACACGGGAATCTAGAGTACGGCGAAAAATTGAAACAGAATCAGAAGACGAATCCGACTCAGAAGATTCAGAGGATGAACTGACCAGCGAACTCGTAAACCTTGTGAAGAAGCTCTATAAGAAGAAGAAGGGCTTCAACAAGAAAGATCTGAAGAAGGCAGTTCAGTCCAGGGAGGCCCAACCGAACTCAAAGGTAAAGTTCGAAGTCACTTGTTACGGGTGCAACCAGAAGGGGCATATCAAAGCCAACTGTCCCAATCAAAAGGAGGCCAAAAAGCTAAGAAGAAAGAAAGCCCTGAAAGCAACCTGGGATGAATCTTCTTCAGAGGACGACGACGATGAAGTTGATCAAACAAGTCTACTCACACTGATGGCTCGGGACCAGATCATCGAGAGCGAGTCAGAAGCTGAGTCCGAGCAAAGCCACGGATCCGCATCCGTTTCAGAAGGGCCAGACTCCACTGTAAGCATTCCAAGGCTTAATAATTTAGTTAATTACTTACTTCGCAAACTAGCTAAATCAAACCTTAGGATTAAATCACTTCTAAAGGAAGTAGCCGTCCTTAAAGAAGTAACAAACACTAATTCTTTACCTAGTCAAGCTCAAACTGGAAATTCTACTCAAGTTCAAAAACTTAAGGAAGAAAACTCTAGTTTGAGAAATCAGGTAAAAGATTTAAAAAATACTTTAGAACGGTTTTCTCTGGGATCCAAGAATTTGGACCTAATTCTTGGAACACAAAGAGCCGTCTACAACAAAACTGGGCTGGGATACAAAAATAAAAAGAAATATAAATCTTATTTATCCCTAATAAACAAACAAAGTAGTAAATCAGTCCAAGCATGGGTCCCCAAGTCCAAATTGATCAATCAAGTTGGACTTGGCAAATATTGGGTTCCGAAGGATCAAATACACTACCTCGATAGACCATATCGAGATTGTGATCTAGGGAGATCTAAAAGAAAAACGATCTTAAAAAATTGAAATTCAAAATTAAATTCAAAATTCAAAATTAAATTCAAAATTAAATTTTAAACTCAAAATTCAAAATTCAAAATTAAATTCAAAATTCAAAATTAAATTCGAAATTCAAAATTAAATTCAAAATTCAAAATTAAATTTTAAACTCTAAATTCAAAACTCAAAATTAAATTCAAAATTCAAAATTAAATTCAATATTCAAAATTAAATTTTAAACTCTAAATTCAAAATTCAAAATTCAAAATTAAATTCAAAATTCAAAATTAAATTAAAAATTCGAAATTAAATTCAAAATTCAAAATTAAATTCAAAATTCAAAATTAAATTAAAATTTTGAAATTAAGTTATAATTAATTCAAAATTGAAAAATAGATGGAGGATCCAAACTAGTTGGTACCTCCAACTGAACTACCCGACAGGGTAACTGAACCTAATTTACCCGAAATGGGTAAAACAAGAATAGATTACCCGGCAGGGTAATTAAGGTTAGATTAAAACGGGATAAGTTTAACTTGAACCATAGTACTGGTGAAGTTTTTGGATGATAGTACGTTAGGGAAGCTTGGGCATCGCATGTCTAGGAAGATATGGCTTCGACCTGGTGCATTTGGCCAAGTGAAATTGACCGAAGCTACCCTTAAATGGATCCTAACTAGTTAGACCAAGGATTAGTATTAAGTTCAATGGGTAGGACTATTTGGAAAACCTCGAAGGCATGATTACTTTAATGAGTTCCTTGTGACTCACCATAGCCCAGAAGTTTATCCAAAGAATGTCTACTTGTTGAACCCAAAGCTAAACCTGAATCTAACACAAAGTTAAATCCTACCCTAAAATTCTTCATCTCACAAAAATTATAGGATTCCCTGATTGAAAATTTAGATCGGGTGAGATGACTAAGTAATTATTTTAAAAAACTTAAATTTCAAAATTATTTTAAAAAAAACTTAAATTTCAAAATTATTTTAAAAAAAACTTAAATTTCAAAATTATTTTAAAAACTTAAATTTCAAAATTATTTTAAAAACTTAAATTTCAAAATTATTTTAAAAAAAACTTAAATTTCAAAATTATTTTAAAAACTTAAATTTCAAAATTATTTTAAAAACTTAAATTTCAAAATTATTTTAAAAACTTAAATTTCAAAATTATTTTAAAAAAAACTTAAATTTCAAAATTATTTAAAAAAAACTTAAATTTCAAAATTATTTTAAAAACTTAAATTTCAAAATTATTTTAAAAGAAACTTAAATTTCAAAATTATTTTAAAAGAAACTTAAATTTCAAAATTATTTTAAAAAAAACTTAAATTTAAAAATTATTTTAAAAACTTAAATTTCAAAATTATTTTAAAAACTTAAATTTCAAAATTATTTTTAAAAAAAACTTAAATTTCAAAATTATTTTAAACTTCAAAATTATTTTAAAAAAAACTTAAATTTCAAAATTATTTTAAAAAAAACTTAAATTTCAAAATTATTTTAAAAACTTAAATTTCAAAATTATTTTAAACTTAAATTTCAAAATTATTTTAAACACTTATTTCAAAATTAATTAACTCTAAAACCATATTTAAATTTTTTTTTAACTTTAAGACTATCTAATTTTTAATTATCCTTATCAAAACTAATCTATATTAGGTAAGAAATGTGTTGTTAAAAAAAAAAACATGGTACACGTAGCATCTGAAGGCGCCCTCAAGCAGCGGCGGGAAATTTCCCGCCGCCCACTTAAGGCGCCTTAAGGATCCCTTAAGGCGCCTCCAAAGGCGCCTTAAAGAGACCTTAAGGCGCCTTAAACCCTTCTTCTTGTCACGAACAGAAGCATTTTTTCTGTTCGTGTTTTTGCCGCAAGCCAATTTTTGCGATTCCTCCCAACCAAGGCGCCTTCTACCCGTCTCCTTCCCCTTGATTCCTAGCTATGCCTCCTAGGTATAATCTAAACCCTCTTCAATCATTTATTTTTCTACATTCTTTGCTAGTTTTTGCAATTTTTCTTGTATAATGTCAAAAATAGGAAGCGTCGTATTGTGGATACCACACCAGCTAGGGCTCCTTCCACGAACCCGAGATTCCCCTCGGAACAACATAGGATAGATTTCTCTAGGTTTACCTTTGAGTCGATCAAACCTAGATATATTGGTCGGGAGTTTTTGTCCCAATACTGTCCACCTACTATCCAGATGATAACCCACTATCATTTAGATAGACTGGTTGACTGTACCACTACAGTCAACCAAGATCTGTGTGCCCAGTTCTATCACAACCTTGAAAAGGTTGATGATAGAACTTATACCACCAGAGTAGGAGGTACTGATCTTCAGTTTACACCATCACTACTTCGCACCAGCCTAGAGATTAGGGAGTCTGAGTGTACATTTTTATGTTATCCGAGTAGGACCCTACCCTTTGGTACCCCCTATTCCCACATTACATTAGACGACATTTACATGCATTTTTTTGGAGAGGAGAGACCCTTGGGCCTGACTGAGTTCAGATCCACTCTTCTTCGAGTTCAGGATTATGCTATGTACAGAGTCCTGACAGCTTGTATACTACCCTTATCATCTCGAGATGTCTCGACGATGCGACCGTCCCACTCGTTCTTTTTATACGCCCTCACCCAGCGCCTGGACATAGACACAGCCCTCCATATGTTTCATAACATTATCCTTACATCTAGCACAATTACATCTGGAGTAGTTCATATGCCTTATTGTCATATCCTGACCCAGATATTCTCCAGCTCTAGGATAGACATTACTAGAGGGGTACTCATCCCACTTACCATTTATGATGAGGTCGGTCAGCGTAGCCTTAGATTAGCAGGGGCATAGGTCACTGCCGAGGGGATTCTGGCCTGAAAGGGCTGACCACCCCCAGCTGCTGCCCCTGGTGCTCCAGAGGCCGAGGACGCACCAGATGCAGATGAGGAGTGGCCCGATTTCCTAGCAGAGGACTTTTTCACAGACCCTTCCACCTCTGTTGGACCCTCTACTTCAGCCGGGCCTTCATCTTCAGCACCACTCTCTGTCGAGGACAGACTCACTCGCCTCGAGGTCCAGACCACTCAGACGCGACGGGCTGTACTAGATAGCCATCACTTTCTTCGATCTATGCGATCCGATATGGTTGCTGGTTTCGCATCTCTCCGAGGCGAGCTTCGGCGTCAGGGGCAGTCTCAGCCACCACCCGAGCAGCCTCTAGTCGATCCTCCAGCTGACGACCCACCGGCTTGATTCTGTCTCTTAGATATTTGGACTATGTCATTCACTTCTTGGATCTGCCTCTCTTACTCATCTTTTTGACTTGTATCCTGGATCTATCAGACTGTTTGGACATGTTGTTGAGTACTTATGTGCTTTATTTGAGAGTAGATATCTTACCATTATTGTATTTCAAATTCTAGGAAAAACAGTTTTTCAAAACTCCAATTTTTGTTAGATTGTTCAAAATTTTGGAATTAGCCTAGGCTTTCTCCCTAGAAATCATGTTCCCCTAGACTTAAGTCAGAGCATCTCACAAGCACCTAGGTATACCTTGATTAAGATTGAAAGACATAGAACGGCGTGAGATGCATAGGGTATAGCCTGAACTCAAGAATGCTTATATCTGTGCATCAATATGAGTCTGGGCGTTAAATACGCAATATACATTAATCAAGTTAAGTCCTCCAGCTCTAGTCAAGTCTATCTGGACCAAAGTAACTTAACTTGACTAACCAAGTGAAAGCTATTGTCCTGTAGACAATCAACAAGTAACTAAAAGTTAGACAGTTGGCAAAGGCTACTCAATTTTCTAGTTAAGAATATTTTGATCTTTATGGCTCTGATACCTAGTAAATCAACCTAGTGAACATGACCTGTGCTTGGACTTAAGGACCAACTGAACTTGAATGAATAACCTTGTCCTAAAACTTAAAATATTATTTAAGCTAAGTTCCAATTGACCTTAACTTTCAAACCCTGTTGAACTAAGCTAACCTATTAACCTTAGTAAAATCCTGTACAATTTTTTTTCAAAACTTAACTCAAAGAGATACACTCCCCAACAGTTAAAATCTAGTCAAATTACTGCCCATTTTTGATATATGGCAAAGGGGGAGAGTAGCAAACTATAAAATAAAATTCAAATTAATAATTAAAGGGGAGCAAAAGTTAAGGGGGAGCATATAGGTTAGTTTATCAAATTTGGTCATTTTGTAAGGAGCAAAGTGTAAATTTTAAATTAATAGCTAAGGGGGAGCAAAAGTTAAGGGGGAGCATATAGGTCACCTTAGCGAATTTGCTTTGGTCATTTTTGTTCATCTATACTTAGCAGATTTGCCTGTGTTAAAAATATTTATCTTTTCGATTGTTTACTTAACTTTGAATTTGAGTTGCTATAATCAAAAAGGGGGAGATTGTTGGTGCGGGAAGCATCCGACGATCGAACTCGTGTTTTGATAATGGCAAAGAATTCAAAGTTAAGGTGTTTTGTTTTCTAACAAGTCTACTTGAGTTTTTCAGGTAAGTCCTAGCTGCGGTTAGGCAAAGGGAAAACCCTAGGGGGCGGTAACCCTAGGTCATAGGGGGTGGTAACTCTATGCGGAAAGTCTTGGCAGGTCGATGACTTCAGGCAAAAAGTCCTAGGGGGTGGTAACCCTAGGTGGAAAGTCCTGGTATCGCGAACCAGGTGAAAGTCTGGACTAGCCGGGAAGCGGATGTCCAGCAGAAAGTCCGGAAGTATCGAGTGCTGAGCAAAAGTCCAATCGATCTGGAGGATCGCACTGGCAATAGGTAAATCTCCTGAGTGGAGTAGGTGAGGACGCGTTCCCCGTAGAGGGAACAGTAGGCGTCGGGTCGACCTAGGGTTTCCGGTTGGCAACCCGAAGTCAGACTCGGACAGTCCGGAGACTGTCTATACTTCATTCATCATATTTATTGTGCTAACTTTGTGTTGCAGGATAGTGTTTGGGACTAACGTATCTTACAGGTGCAAAGGAGCAACCTAAAGCCTCGGATGAACAGTGTCCGAGGCGCCTCCATGAAGCTTGGAGGCGCCTCGGGTGCAAAAGCTGAGCTGGCTATGAAGCACCATTGGAGGCGCCTTGAAGAAGGCAGAAGGCGCCTTGGAAGGCGCCTTGAGTGAGGTTTAAGGCGCCTTGAATGGATGAAGTTCGACCAGATCAGATTTGATCCACGCGGAAGACCAGGCAGCATGGAGGCGCCTTGAACAGCCTTCAAGGCGCCTTGAACACCCTTTATAAGGGGGTTTTGACCAGCACTTCAGAACAACGAATACCAAGTGATCTCTCATCAACGTGTTGCTCCAAAAAATACTCCGAAGTGCTGCTACAAGTGCCCGACGACCCGAAGCTTCAGATTTAGCATTTCTTGTTGTCGGTATAATACTTATAGCTTTTAATTGTACTCATAATTGTAATCTTTTAACGAGCTTATAGTTGTTGCCCACGGAAAGTGATCAAGGATCGCGGGCCTTCGAGTAGGAGTCGCCTTAGGCTCCGAACGAAGTAAAATCTCTCGTGTCTCTCTGTGTGTGTTTGTTCTTTATTCCGCCGCGTGTTTTAACTCTGATAAACAAACGAAATAGCCACGAGCGCTATTCACCCCCCCCCTCTAGCGCGTCTCGATCCAACACTGTTCTTTCCCGAGATAACTCATGATGACCCTCGTACTTCGCGCTATTTATTGTTTCCCATCCCTCTTTTCCCGCTTCATTTTCTGTGACGATCGTGCGGCTCCTTTTTACGTGAATATTCTAAACTGCTTTTATTACGAGACATTGGATGATGGTATGGCCATTCTGCCCTCGTGGATATCGTCTATAAATAGGTCACATCCGTTGCTTCATGGAACTTTTTCGACTGCTTCCTCTCTGATTGCTCGCTGCTCTCGCCTAACTCTCGCTTCCTTGTGCCCTCTGCCTCCTGCCTCATCCTCTTGTTCTCGGCTTCCACTTAAATCTTGCCTATGACTTTTCCTAACATCATTTACGCCCCTGGAGTCTCTACTTTTGATGGTATGGATCTAGATGATCTTCGCTTCACCTATGAAATCTCCGATGACATGCATATCATCATTCCCAACACACTGCATCAGGCTTCTTCTCCTCCAACAGGCTACGTCACCTTCTACAAAGAGCAATTCGTGGCAGGACTTGGTCTCCCCATTTATCCTCTATTCTCCGATGTCAGCTGTTATTTCAGAATTTCTTTGGGCCAGCTATCTCCCAATTCTATAAGGATTCTATGCGGCTTTGTAGTCTTGTGTGAAGTCTGCGACATATCCTGATCTGCTCGTCTATTCCACTATTTCTTCACCCCTCGCCAGCATAGTGAGGGTTTGTTCCACTTCCAGGCCCGCACCCGGACTACCTTCTTTTGTCCTATTCCCTCATCTGGACCCGCTTGGAAGGACAAGTATCTTTTTCTCAAGTTTCCCTTTGCTGTAGAGTGGCCTACTCGGTGGCAGTGAACCCTCCCCGTAATGCCTTACGTGGGGGATTTCAGTAATGACCCCCTCTTCACCGATGCTCTGGCTCAGCTAAGGTGCTGGAGACTAGATTTAACGAGGCTGTTATCTGATGATGTGTTGTCCTTCTTTAGGCTGAGCCGCATCTCTTCTTCTGAGCTGCCTCGCTCCCTGGGTAAGTTTTGCTTGATCTTGAATTACTTCACTTTTGGTGTGGTGACTGCAACTCTGGTTTTCCCGCGCAGCCAACACCCTGCTTCGCCCCTCAGACGTCCAGCCTCTTCCCTTTAGTGAGCAGGAAATAATGAGGAGAAGTAGAATCATATTGGATAGGAGACTTCTTCCACATGCTACCCCTGCCGATTGGGAGCGTCTATCACTGCCTCCTCGGTCACAACCATTCCTCAGTCGCCTCCCCCATATAGCTTCGGAACCTTTTGTCAGACCGACCCCCCGACCTCCTTCAGGGTCAAGGGACATACCCCCGGCCCTAGCGGCTTCCCGGGCATCCTGGCAAGCACGTCTCACTGTCGATCCTACTAGAACTGCTACCCCTCCCATGGCTCGGCGATCGCGATCTTCGTCTGAAGACTCTGACTCGGATGACCAGCCCTTGGCTCACAAGTTTCGCCGAAGACATATTGTCCCATACCTAAGCGCTGCCGGTTCGTCCGTTGAACCGGTCCCTCCAGCCTGGCATGTCCAAGAGACCCATGTACCCGCCAACAGTCCTGGGACGACCACGGATCCTCCTTCCACGCGTTTACGAGAGCAAGCTCCACCTTCCTCTCAACCTGCTTCTTCCTCTTTACCTGTCAATGCTCCTTCCTGAGTACCAGGCGACACGGCAGGTCCTTCGGCTACTCCCCTACCTAAAGAATCATGACAGGGGACATCTCACCCGGCCTCCCCTAATCCTCCCGACTCGACGGCCTCATCTTCACAGCCGCAGGGCCCCTCCTATCACCAATATTATTCTGCCAAGCCTTCTGAATCAGGGCTAATGAGACAACATGATGCTCCCACTAGCTATCTTGTCATGAGAGGTCAGCTGCCTACCTACTGGGATGAAAGCATTTAGCAGATGGAGGGCCTATCTGTACCTGACTAGACGGATAGGTTCTCGGAGTTGTTTGTCCAAGTGAGCTTTACCTGTTTGTGCAACAAAACTATTTCTGCTCTTCTCAAACACTTTACTCTTTTTTTTTTTTGCTCAGGCTCTTGTCGAATCTCTGATGGTGAACAAAACTCTCCATCTCCAGTACCACCGTAATAAGTTGTTATCATATAGGGTAGTTGAGCTGGAACTACAATTGAACGATCCTGCAACGATCGGCCGCGCCCAAAGAGCCGAAATAGGGGCCTTGAAGAGGGTCAATGCTCCATAGTCTCAAGCGAATTGTACACAATCGCTAGTGGCATGCATATGCGATCGGTGGTAAGTACAATAACGCGGTCCCCAAGGCCCCGGTCGGGGGATTTGGACTGCAGCTATATGCGGGCCCGGCCGAAAGTCCTGGCCCGGGGGGGAGGTAGGTCAGGCTTCCCGACCACGCGGTAGAGGTTGAGTAGGCGGTTGAGGTGCTCTTCTTTCTAGTCTATTAGTAGGTGGAGGCGGTTTATCTGCCTTCCTTCTCGCCACCTGTGCTTCCTCCACGTTAATGTAGCTGGCCACCTTTTCCAGTATTTCATCGAAATTCTTCACAGGATTTCTGATGAGATCCCTAAAGAATTCTCCCTCGGTCAGCCCATGAGAGAAGACGCTCATAAGTATTTCTGAAGTGGCTGAGGGAACATCATGGGCCACTTGATTAAAATGTTTAATATAACTTCTCAGTGGCTCGACGGGCCCTTGCTTGAGAGCGAACAAGCAGTGGTCAGTGTTTTTATATTTCCTGCTACTGGCGAAATGGCGCAGGAAAGCAATCTTGAAATCGGAGAAGCAGGTGATGGACCCATGCGGCAGTCCATCGAACCATTTTTGGGAAAAGCCCGATAGTGTATTCAAGAACACTTGGCACTTAACGACATCGCTGTATTGATGTAGCAGAGTCGCATTCCTGAATTTGCAGAGGTGGTCTTCAAGATCTTTACTGCCATCATACTCCCCGATAGCAGGGGGTCGGTACCCTTTGGGTAGCCTTTCCTCCAATATTTTGGAAGAGAAGGGCACTTTCTCCTCCGGATCTGCACGACGTTCTTCTCGAGGGACGATGGACTTCCCTCTCTTCGAATATTTAGGCAAAGAACTTTCAGCCACAGAAACTTGTGGCTGTTCTTTGCGGCTGTAGCATCCAGGGTCTGACTAATAATAACCCTAGCCTGGCTCTCTATAGAAGGTAAGAGGAAATTCTAGAGGTTGTTTTCTCTTGGAACCCCGGTCCGAAGTGTGAGCCGGTTCCTTGGAAACCTCAGGTAACTTTCATGGTCGGGAGACAATAGTTGGTTGCTTTTTAGAAGCCACCCGCTTCTTAGCTTCTTTGAAGAGCTCGTATTCTCCAGTGGTCATGGTTATGTTGATTCTGCCCGAGTCGTCCATCTTCACGTTCTGGAACAGGTAGCTGTGTTCCCACAGACGACGCCAAATTTGATCCCGTCCGGAAGCTGAGTCGGATGGAGGTGGGCCGCACTGTCCTCGAGGTTGACGAAAAGTCGTTGCAAAGCCTGATCAATCTGGCACCCGTTAGAAGGGCTTACACGAGCGGATGACGGGGGTGATGATGCGGATGATGAATTAAGGACCCTGCGCACACTCAGACAAGCCGCCTCTGCATTAGAGACCTAGAACCAGGGAAAAAGTCCCCGAGTCAGGCCCTCCGACGCTCAAGTCAGATACTTTTTCCCCAGAAGCACAGTGAAAGGACAAAAAGTAAAAGACAAGAATGAAAAGATGAGTGAGTGTCCCTGCGTAAGGATGAAGCCACCCTTTTTATACTAATGTGGGTGTTTCTGGAGTCTGACGAGTGTCAGGGAATGTCGGGTGTCAGGCTTTGTCTAGCGGTGATTGACACGAGGCATCCTCTTATAGGTCGAAGGAAGAATCGGGAGGGCAATGAGCCCTAGACTGTTAGCATATTCCCTGACATGCTGTGATTATTCTTTGACGGGTGGTTACGATTCCCTTGTTTGATTATCGTGTAGTGCGCGACCTTTTAAGTCCCTTATCTCTAAGCTGGGTCTTCGTACTTGCCGACCCCGCCCTATGGGCAAAGACCTGTAGCTAACCTGTATTTGTCGCTTCGTAAATCCAGATCTGTACATCTAGCCCAACCCTACATGTCTTATCTTGTGAACTCCTGACCTGCCTTACCTTGTATCATGACTTGTCTGCCTTAGTCTGGTTCCGCTTATCCTGAATCCCGACCTATACACCTTATTTCGACTTCATCTATATCGACCTGTACGCCTCAGTTCAATTCCGTCTGTCCCGACCTGTACGCCTTAGTCTGTGTTTCCCAACCTGTGCGTCTTGATTCGTATATCCTTCATCTATACGTTCCAATTTGTATATCCCGACCTGTGATTCTTGACTTGTAATCCTTGGTTTGCATATCTCGATCTGCACGCTTTGGTCCCTGTGTTCTGTGCCGCAAGGCTATAGGTCCTGACCTGTGACCCTGTCCTGTAATCCTTGGCTTACACATCCCGACCTGCACGCTTTGGTCCCTGTGTTCTGTGCCGCAAGGTTATAGGTCCTGACCTGTGACCCTGTCCTGTAATCCTTGGTTTGCATATCTTGACCTGCACGCTTTAGTCCCTATGTTCTGTGCCGTAAGGCTATAGGTCCTGACCTGTGACCCTATCCTGTAATCCTTGGTTTGTACATCCCTACTTGCACGCTTTGGTCCTTGTGTTCTGTGCCGCAAGACTATAGGTTCCGACCAGTGATCTTGACCTGTAATCCTTGGCTTGCACATCTTGACCTGCACGCTTTGGTCCATGTGTTCTGTGTCGCAAGGCTATAGGTCCTGACCTATGACCCTATTCTGTAATCCTTGGTTTGCACATCCCGACCTGCACGCTTTGGTCCTTGTGTTCCGTGTCGCAAGGCTATAGGTCCTGACCTGTGATCCTGTCCTGTAATCCTTGGCTTGCACATCTTGACCTGCACGCTTTGGTCTATGTGCCCTGAACCACAAGTCTATAAATCCTGTCCTGTAATCCTTGGCTTGCATATTCCGACTTGTACGCATTGGTCCATGTGCCCTGAACTGCAAGTCTATAAATCTTGCCCTGTAATCCTTAGCTTGCATATTCCAACCTATGCACGTTAGTCCATGTGCCCTGAACTGGGCCCGACCAAGACCATCCTGTGATCTGGTCCTTTGAACGCTATGTAGGCCGAACATTTGACCTCCACGTAGGTCGGACTCCTGACAACCATGTAGGCTCGACTTCTGACCGCCACGCGAGCTTGACTTTTAACTGCCTCGTGGGATTGACTTTTGACTGCTCCGAGGACTTGACTTCCGATCACGTCCACTGTCTGACCCCACCATCATGCACCGTATCAGTTATTATTATTATTATTATTATTATTATTATTATTATTATTATTATTATTATTATTGAAGAGATTATCGATGTACATGAAATACCATACTTAATTGTTGACAGAATTCAATTATACCAAGAACAAAGTCTGCTAGCTTCCAAGGAAAACGTATGTCCTAGTTTCTTCACAAAATGAAAATGAAGGCGACAAGAGATCCGCGTGCATACACAATGACATGATTCGCATTAATGTTTCTCATGAACACGTAACTCGATCCGTTTCCGAGTTACGTGTCCGGTTACTTGTTCATATCAGGGTTGGGTATAGAACTATACAAAATCGGTCCGGTTTTATTATCGACCGATTATATATATATCATTATATGAAAATTAATAGGAATGACCAATAATATATTCGACCAAGCATATATAGAGTGGATCACACAGAAAAAAGTTTAATCTTTCCTTCGCTCGAACTTATGACTAGCCGTTTATACGGTGGATCAAACATTCTGATCGATCTATACTCGATTGATTATTTAATGACCAGACATACTATCTTCATAGTTCAAGAGTAAAGCCTTAAACCCCTCAAGTTCTACTAGTTTGAAGGTTGGTCGCCTTCTCCCGAGCAATTTGTAATCTGGTCGCACTAGATCTAAGAGCCTTAACACTAGGTGAATAACCAAGCCAAGCGGGGAACGCTCTCTTCCATTGACTTTGAGCGTCATATCATCTTGACTTTGATTGTCACGCCATCTTCTAGGTCTGCTCGTTACAACTCATATCAAAAGAATTGAGAGAGGCATCTTATATAAAATACAAGTGGGACAATTGAAATAGAAAAGAGCTAGTGTCAAGTGTTCTTTGTAATTGTAAAGTACTTCTAAACTTAAAGAAAAGTTTTAGAAAATGATAGTTAAGTCTACTATATTATATGGAGCTGAATGTTAGACTATAAAATGAGCATATGAATATAAAATGAGAGCTATAGAGATGAGAATGTTAAGATAGATATGCTAACATACAAGGATGAAGAGGATAAGAAATGAAAACATTAAAGAGAAAATCAGATGTACCTATTGAGGGAAAATTCTGAAAAAGACTTTTAAGTAGCATGAATATGAACTTATATGACTAATAAATATTTTAATTAGACGATATAAAAAATGACACATATCTATATCAAACGAGAAAGAAGAAGAAAAAAAATTGATTATTAATAATAAAATAAGATAAAATTTATATAAATATGAATGATAATATAATAAAGGATATAATCTAATGATGATGTAAAATGATTGATATAATTAAATCTATTTAGTAGGATAAAACTGGATTATTGTCATGTGCTTTGAAGGATTATCTATGTCATATACATGAAATACCATACTTAAATGTTGACAGAATCCAATTATATCAAGAACAAAGTCTGCTTGCTTCCAAGGAGTATGTTCTAGTTTCTTGACAAAATTAAGGCGACGAGAGACACGCGTGCATACGCATGAATGAATGATTCGCATTAATGTTTCTCATGAACACGTAACTCCATCGGTTGACGTAGGCAATGGTGTCATATATACAATAACCACCAGTAGTAAAGACAAACATATGCCTCTTCTCATCTCTCCACTTTGCCCTTGTCTCCCTCAGAATATATAAATCACACCAACCTTTCTGCTCTTGTCATTATTTTGACTTTTTCCTAACATTGATAACTCAAACACTAACTTTGTTTTCTTTTGTTGCCATTTTCTCTCCTTGTCGCGTCACTTCGTGGAAGTCGGAATCAAGTTTTCTGCTTTCTTTTATTTTTTTCTTTTTCAATTTTGTCATTACATATCTTGGTCATGCATTTCTTCCAGCCACGAGTAGTTGTTAGAGGGATCGATGCGGTGCCTCTGCTAATAAATTAATGTTTGCAGAGCAGGGCAGGGCAGAGCAGGGCAGAGCAAAAGATGGCATCTAAGCATAGTCTTTTATATGACCTGTCTTCCACACTCGTTCTTCTGGTTCTGTTCTGCTATTCTCAGGCTGGCGTCTCAGGACTCAACACCATCAGGCATCTTCCAGGATTTGAGGGGCCTCTTCCTTTCTCTTTGGAAACAGGGTCACTCTCTTCTTCGCTATCTTAATTCCTATTATTTCTAATCTTTTTATTGTTTTTCTTAACTTCATGGCTAATCCAAGAATAGATATCTAGATATATTTGCTGAATTTCTTATCAAGATATATACACAGCGATTTGTATTGTCGCCTAAGACGAATATAGTTGTTGAATCTTTGTTTAGAGCGAAGAGAAAATCCAATCTTCTTGGATCTTCCTAGTTCTCTTTATATCTCCATAATCTCAATAAGCTAAAAGTTACATTCTCGTATTACCTTAGAGTAATCTTTTAATTAATTAATGCCTAGCACTTAAGGAATAATCCCATTAGAATCAAATTTAAAATTCAATATTTCTGCTAACTTAATTGGCTTGTAAAAACTTAATTATATATTAATTTTGTAATTAGTTTGTCTCTTCCTTATTGGTTTTTCAATTTAGTCCTCCCTTATTTGATTAAATAAATTAACACCTTAGCTCATTATAAATTGACCTTGCTATTATGCAACAATGTGTTAGGGATTTGTAAAGTGTGTGCATTAGGGCTATAAATGAGCCAAGTTGAGCTCAAGTTTGGGTCAGCTTGAGCTTGAAAAAATTAAAGAGGCTCGGCTCGAACTCGATTCTGAATTTGAGCTCGAGCTCGGCTAAAAAACAATGAATTTAAATGTAAAAACAAATGTGCAAGCTAAGATTTGAACCTTCAACCTCTAACAACCTAATAAAACACTCTAGTCATAAAAACCTCCTCAACTTATTATTTATTTTTAAAATAATAATTATTTTAAATATTAAATTAGCTGAGCTCAAATAAGCTCAACGAGCCTTTGAGCCAATATTAAATGGGCTCGAGATCGGCTCGAATATTAACGAGCCGACTCGAGCTCGACTCGAGCTCTGTCAACTCTGAGCTCGACTCGAGCTCTGTCAACTCTGAGCTCGAGTTGAGCTTTGACCGAGCTCGAGTCGAGCTTTGACCGAGCTCGAGTCGAGCTTTGACCGAGTTCGAGTCGAGCTTTGACCGAGCTGTTCATGAACGGCTTGACTCATTTACACTCCTAGTGTGCATGACTATAAAAGTACTTAAATTCTTCACTTCCCACATAAAAGACCCCTCTCTTTATCAACTTGTATATGAAAGCCATGGCCAATTCCTAGTATGATACATCGAATACCTATTATTCTAAAAGATTGTAACAATTCACAAAACCTTTCACAATTACAGTTATCTTGCAATTTGATCCTCTTGTCATTCATATTATGATGTGTTCTCAAACATGGAAAAATATATCTCCATTCATCAAATGTCATAGTTTATACCCCATCTCAATTCCTCTTTAAGCTTACATTGATTGCTCAAGTGATCTTCCAAAGATTTTTAAGGGCTTGTACAAGGTTGAAGGCTTAAAGTTAAGATCTCGGTATTCCCTATTAACTTAACTTTGGAGGAATGACTTACTTGTAAACATCTCAAGGTATAGAGTGTAAAATAGTTTGCCTCATTATCCCCTATGAAGAGAGTGGTTCTAGTGTAATCTTCAGAGATGGTTTACTGTATACGTCACCAATTAGTAGTGAGGGTCTTTGAAGTATGTTAATTCTCTTTGTTAATATATTTTTTTCATATATTTATTACTCTTTATATGAACAAACATGCACACCCTTTAATAACCAACGTCATTTTTTTTTTTGTTGTTGTTGATGTTGTTGTGTACGAGATTGCAATTAAGGGCTAGACTCAAACTAACCGATCTAATCCGAACAAGCGGTGATAGATCTAATGGTCTCATTGAAAGAACTAACCATATTAGAGCATGGTTGACATTCATGTCTCACCTCTAGATATGATAGGTAAATTTTGATTTTTGAAAGATAAGAATAGAGTATTTCTTCAAAATGTATTTTGATGTATTTATGGTAATAAGGAAAGGCTTCAAAGGTTCAAGAGATAAGAAGGGAAAAATCTTCAAGAAGAAATAGAGGACAAATGAAGATGTTGAGAGGTTTAAAGCGAATATGTTGCCTAATAAAATTTTGTGTAAGTCAGAGAGTGCTCAGATGCAAAGTATATGTGGAACAAGGTTGTCAACCTTCATGAATGTCTTTGACAAAGCAAAAGCTCAAAGTAGTGAATTAATTGAGGACAAAGTATAACAAGATGTTGAAGAGGTCCAACGTCGTGAATTTGAGGAGCCACAAGTTGAACTAAAAGAAGATGAAGATCATGAATTCATCATGGTTATAATGGTGAGTAATAAAGATGAGAAACCATCTTGATCTAAATCCTTGTATAGTGAACCATCAATATCTTCAAGAGATGAATCCACACAAAGATCACATGAAGAAGAATCAAGCTTTACAATATTGAATAACAAGGATGATCATAAATAGGAATGCTCAAGATAGACATCATTTAGCCAAACATTATCCAATAGCAAAGCAAATAAAAAGAAAGATATCATGTGTTTTAGATACAATGACAAGAGTTACTATAAAAGTAACTATCCAAACATTAACAAGGAGAAAATCAAGATCAAGGAAAATTATTTTCTTTAGGTGTAAAAAGAGTGGGCATTGAAAGATTTGATGTCTTGAGATCATGAAAAAGATAAATTCCAAGACTAGACCCTCATAAAATTTATTGTTGGAACAACTGGTAGAGGGGAAGGGTGAATTTGGTTCGTGTTTGCAAATAAAGGTCTATTCTATTGCTACAATCCCAACAAGGTCACATAGACAAAGTTAGTAGTGGATTCAAGGAGCACAAAGTCCTCAACTCCCCTTCTTGTGGCATCCATTGCTCAAGCAATCAACTGATCTGCTTATTGTTGGATTGTGCCATTAGTCTATCCATCTACATTAATCGTTATTGGGTCCAATGGCTGCAACTTGTTGACATTGTCTTATTGTAGCATCAATCAATCAATAAATATCATTAGTCGATTAGTCTTGATCAACTCGGACTATTTCCTTCAGATCATGATCGGTTCTAGTGCTAATTGCTTCATTCAGGATCCATCACTAAATTAATCAACAAAGAGCTTCATTCATTCTTGTTTTTGAGTCGACTAACAAGTCAACACACCACCAATCGACTAACAAGTTGACACACCACCAATCGACTAGTTCACACTTTCTAGTTGATTAGTTTCTAAAGAAGTCATTTCCTATTGTTTCTTGAGTTGACTCAACCATTAGTTGATTGGTCAACATTTTTTATTGATTATGATTGATCTAATGACAAAGTCTACCTAGATTAAAAGCTACCCTCACCCAATACATTTGCCTTCAACTCTTATCTCACAATACAATAGTCACATGAATGTCTCCTATGGAGCTTCTCATCCCTTAGATGTACAGAGCCCTCGACTCCCTTTTTAAGTCATCCTTCTTACTCTGCTTACATAGTCCACCTCCAATAATCTCCTCAAATGTATCAAGTTCTCGGCTCCTTTTTTAAGTCATCATTCACTCTTTATTTATGTACTTTGCTTACCAAGCATAGTTGCACCTTGATACTACTAGTTCTCTAATCCCTCAGGTACCCCATTCTACCTTTCTCTTATATCCACATACTCGAGCCACTAGGTAACCATGACCTTGGTCATGGCAAGTCATCTCCATATGTGTATTTTCAGAATCTTTCACACTCAAATACACATATCAAATTCAAACATAAGGCCTAACTTAAACCCTTTGATCAAATACCAAAATCCATTATTATACACCAACCACTTGGGGGACATTTGCACCAACATGTATGTGGAAAAAGTCAAAGAGTGAAGCTCAAGTCAATTAGGATCAAGAAAGGTCAACAATTTGGTAACTAATTCTAATCCTAACTCTATTTTTCATGTCTTAAAGGACAATCTTATGTTTCAATTAAAGGAGTCAAAAAAAAAAAAAAACTAAAGCCTTAGAATTTAAAAATAGGAAATTTCAAGTCAAGATTAACTCATCACATATGCAAGGTTGACATGAGATACCTATGGTTAGGGATGCTAAATTAAGTATCAAGCTTTGAGATCAAAACTTGATGATACGAGTGTTGAATCATGAAGAGATGCTAGAGGGGATGAATAGGCTCTCTCTTGCTTGATTTCTCATGTTTGCTCCAACACTATTAGTTTTGTGTTTGTGCAATGGAAAGAAAAGAATAGCAATAAATAAAATAAAATGAATATAAAAATAATAATAATAAAAGTGATGTAATATGGTTCGATAGTTTCCCGGACTTCTATTCCATGACCAATGATCTATACAGTCGATATGAGAGACTAAAGAGGGTGAATAACCCATTTCACTTTCGTTCACTTTTTGTAAATCATGTGGCAAAAGGCGATTCGCTCGCCCCCAGCGCCCCCGCCAACCCATCCCTAGGTCAACACGGAGGAGGTAAATCACAGGTGGCTACTAGTCATTAGTGCAAATAGCCAAGACATGGGGGAGGTTATGCTCGGTCACGCCGAGTTTCGACCCCAAGACCTCATATGGCAACACCCCATGTCTTAACCATCGCACCACCCCGAGGGGACCACTTTTTGTAAATCATGCTCATCTACAAGGTAGTAATGCATAGAAGAAACATAAATAAAATAATACTAATGAATGATAATCACAAACCCTTTTTACATGGTTTGAGACTCCTGGTTCCTACTCCACAACTTATAATCCTTTGTTGGGTCAACCTGATAGCATCACTTTCTCCTCTTTAGATTTCTTTTGGAGATGTAGAAACATCTTATAATATTTCTATTCTTATAGTAACACATAAACATAAAAGATACAAGTAAATACAATAAAAGTAATCCAGTAAATGAAAGATTACAAAAGAACTTGGTTACTTGATCATTTTAGTTACTTTAGAATGATCTCTGAAAGCCTTAGAATATAGTAGCATTACCTTTTACACCTCTTAGAATAGATTTCACAAAGTCTTAGCTGAATGCTCAACGAAACCCTCCTTATGAGGTTTTTGTTCATGACTTGAATATACTTATTAGTCAATTGTTTATTTTAGTTCAGTTAACTACTTATTAATCAATTGATTGATAAACTCTTTCTAGTCAACTGCTCCACTATAGATAATAAGAATCTTACCATTGTCTATGCTCTTATCTAGTTATCTGAATCTTGCCTCTTCAATATTTTTTTTTATTTTAATATCAGTTTACTAAACTAGTCGACTACTTATATAATAGTTAACTAAACCAGTTGACTGCAAAACATTCTATGCACATTTATTTTGCGTTGAGTCAATACCCCATCCTACTGTCAATGCAGCAATCAACTACAGCAATCGACTACAAATTCTTTTATTCATTTTCAACTTATTTTGTCATTCTATACTAAAAATATTATTCTCAGTTAACTAATATTGTTCCTAATTAATTCTATCATAAAAATATTATTCTCAAATGGCTGTTATTCTTTTCAGTCAATTAATACTATTTAAAGTTGATTATGTGTTAAAAATACTATTCTTAGTTAATCGATACTATTGCAGTCAACTATCTAACCTAAACTAGATTTTTCCCAGCCAAAGTTTAGTTTTGAGTCGAACCACTAGTCGACTGATAACTCCGTATCAAACAATTGATACTCCAATGTTAGCCTCTTTAAGATTGAAATTTCCTCATGCCTAGATACCTTATGTCTTTGGGACTTCCTCATATTCCTAATACAAGTCGACATTGACTTTCTAGGCTTCATTTTTTCTAGTATCAATTAACCTCAATCTAGTAGGACTTTCATTGATTAGAGAACCCTCATCTTTGGGACTTTATCCATTTTATAGTATTGGCCTACTAGGACTTCACTTTTCCAAGTCTCAGGTCACCCTTGACATGCTAAGACTTTCACTATCTAGAATACACTTCTCTAGGACATTCAATCTTGCATAGCATTCAATTATCCTTAACCTATTAAGACTTTATTCCTTGCTAAGCATCTAACCCTCCATGACTTTCTTGGACTTTTATTATTGTCAAGCATTCAGTTACCCTTGATCCACTTAGACTTCTCATCTATTATCTGACATTCAACCACCCTTGATCTATTAGGATTTCCCATCTTCTATCTAACATCTAGTCGCCCTTAACGCGTCAAGCCTTTCCATCAATTATCTATAATCCATTCCTTTGTGACTTCCCTACTAACATTGATTGGACTTTAACTATTAAGTGTCTAATGAACTATAACACATTTGAACTTTCAACCATCGATTGTGTTAGGATTGTATGTGCTAGAGGGAAGGTGAATAGTATTCGTTCTTCATTTTTAATTTGTTCTTTTATATTGAAGTTAATACACAGAAAAAATAATAAATTTAAACAAAAATAAGAATATATCCAATTTAACATAGTTCAGCAACACCCTAGGGTTCCTACTTCATAGCTATACCTCAAATGCAAGTCACTAGTTCTTTCTCCTTTCTGAACACCTTTCAAAGGTGAAGAAACCTCTTACAGATTAATTAAGCACACAAAATAATAAGAATAAAATAAAACTTATAAACAAACAAACAAAGCATTACTAATTTCCTCTAGAAGTCCTGAATGCGACACCTATCTTGACACTTCCTAGATCACCCAAACAAAATCTTGAAAGCACAAAATGAGTTGTATAAGAGCAAAGATAATGTGATGATCTAAACCTCAAACCCCTGCCCTCCTTTTATATCCTTTTGTCATCCGTTGATGTGATACCTTTCCAGTAGCTTGGAATCCTTTTGATAGCTTAGAATCTTTTCAATCGCCTAGAGTATTGTTGACTCAGGTGCCAATTTAATCCTCATGAACTTTAGATCCTGCTGACTTGGTGACTTTCAATCACCTAGAAGCTCGATCAACTCTAATCCTCTGGCTACCTCATTCGGATTGACTTAATCTATCTTTGGGTTGCCCATACCACTTTTGGTCGTTCGAACCTTCGAGTAGTCGAACCACTTTTAGTTGCCTAGATCCTCTGAGTTCATGTCGTCATCTCCAGCTTTCTTCAACACAAAATTAGTCCACATACAAATTTTATGCTTAGTATCAATCTACCTGACCTACTGGGATTACCTGATACTTAGTATACCTAACTTACCAAGACTTCTCACTTGCTTAGAGTTTACTTTTTCAAGACTTCCCTCTTACATGAAATTCACTTCTTCAAGACTTCTCAATACCTACGGTTTACTCCCCTTGAATTTTTTCCTTTGGCAAGCATTTGGTCCCCTTGACTTGCTTGTACATTTTCCTTACCTAACATCTAGTTCTCTCAACTTACTAGAACTTCCCACTTACATAGGTCACCATTGACCTGTCAGTACTTCTAACTTTTATTTAAGTCAACCTTGACTTGTTAAGATTACTATCAAATAATTTTCAAGCATCTGGTTAACCTTGTCTCTATTGGAACAACCTTGATAGGACTAATCAATCTTGAGGATCGATTGTACCAATAATTATTTCATTAAACATATTGATCAAGCAAACATCAAAACTCTAAAGGTCTATTGCACCAACAAATTATTTAATCAACCTTAACTTATTTGACATATCGTTCAACCTTCAAATATATTAATTAAACATTGAAATTCAATCCAAACTTAGTTAACCTTGATAAGAGCACGATTGCACCAATAACAACCTTAAGCTTATCACTTCAAAAAGGTGGATACCTCCCCTTGTTCCAGCATCCTTTTCTTAGTCTCTTTCTTTAATATGAGGAAGTTCCTCTTCCTCTTAAGGAAATATATTTCCCCTTCCTAAGTCATCACATGCCATTAAGGTAGATATCCTCCTCAACGCATACTTCTTTTGCACTTGTTGGTATTTGATGTCTTTTGATACTTCAAGAATTAAAGACCTCCCCCTTAGTTATTGCTACAATAATTTTCTATAATTCCTAAACATTTAGTAAATTTCTACCAAAATGTTTTGAGGTATAAAGTTTAACCTCGAACTTTAACCTTCCTCTCAATTCTTCTTTTTTTTTTCCTTTTATTAACCATCCCTTTTTTCGTTTTACTAAGAATCTCTCTCTTTAAATGCTTATCCAAGCACACTAGAGGGTTAGGGATAGTTAGAAATATAGGGACAAAGGTAAACGACTGAAATAACCCAGTTTTAGTTAGGATCCCATGTGTTAGTCAACTAAATTGTAACTACTAATTGGCTGCCTAGTGACAAGTCGACTGAAGTTTTTGAATCAATTGGTTATTGTCTAAAAATTTCAATAGTTTGAATTTAAAATGCATAAATAATTCTATATTTTTTGGAAAATTATGAAAATTTATACAAACATTATTTATGTTAGTGACCATAAGTGGAAAAAAAAAATTCTAGGAAAATTATTTTTAAAGAATGATACAAAATTAAAAATCATTAAAAAGTTTAATATTTTACTATAACTTTGTAACGATACTATCAATGGTGACTTCTATTAGTAGATAGATTGCATAAAGGATTCCAAAAACTATTTTTAAAATAATTTAAAATATTTTTCAATTATACTCTTGGGGCTAAATATACATGATCTGTAAATTAGTTTTTCTCATGATTGGTCAACACTAAATCTATATGAAGTAATGATGCTTAGTTCATCTAGATGCACTACATCAACACCTTAAACTTAGCTTATGATCCTAACATGATTTGATCCTATGGTCTTTGGGAGATGTAAAAGATTCTCCATATGCTAGATAATGATATATATCTATCTAGGCATTCTTAATTTGATCATGTTACCTAGGATGTCAAATAATATAATTCGTCATTAATTTCATGAAATTGTATTAATGCATGTGGCATGTAAATGAACATGACATGCAATGTATGTTTTAGTTTTCATGACAAAAATTTAAATAACATGCATGCTCTAGTGGCATGAAACCACAATCAAGTATAACAAAGAGTTAAAAACACAATCATGATACATTGGATTCTTGCATGATAGTATCATACACAATAAAAATAAACCAAGGCATTATTTGTTTGAGAATGCACTTGTATACCAAGAGATTAAATGCGGTTCGAAGATCTTGTGCCATATCGACAACCTATGACCCCTTTGGTTGAGACACCCCTGAATATTGCACTCGTGCCACCCCTTCACAAAAGGAACCTTAAGATGCTTACATGAAATGCAAAATTAAGTTAAGAGAGAATACTAAGAACTTTAGTTGAAGCCTTCAATCTTGTCCAAGCTATTGGAGATCATTTCAAGTGTGTTCACAACATTAAAGGGGTGTTTGAATATTTTCATACAACTCCATGAGACTCAAAGCTCTGATAGAGCTTATATAGAAAGGCCTCCAATACTCTATTTTGTTTTTCTCCAATCAACTAAAATAACCCCTACTTGACTGATTAGGCAAATTTAGCCATTGGATAGCTGACAACTATATTATAAATCAATACAAAAATTCCTTTTAGTTGTGTGCTCAAACCTCTGGACTATAAGTCTTATCTAGTTGTATGTTGCTTTAAACATAAATATTTTGTTTATTGAACCCTTGCAGAAGTCACCAGTCGTTTATAGTTCTCCAGTAAACTAGACTTACCTTTCAGTCAATAGACTATTGTTAGTGGTCCCTCCTTCACTAGGCTTACCTCCTTGTAGCTCTATGCAAAGTCTCAGAATTTATCTAAGTCTTAGACAACAACTTGGAACCATTAATCACCTTATCAAAGGTTTAAACCAAGTCACTAGATTGTCTACCCTAATTGTATCATAGTTGATGATGTTATCAAAAAGCACAAGAACTAAGATTACATTTCATTCATGTAATCTCTTACACTCTTATGTATCTATTGAATGCACCAATTTACTTACCTTAATTCATGCCATTTGACCCTCCTTGCCTTTGAATCCACCTCATTGCAGGCCGCCCTAGATTCCACATCATATTAGGCTACTAGTCTATCGAATGAACAATATCCACGAACTTTCTCTTGCCATTTAATCCTCCTTGCATGAGCCATGAAATCCATGATCTCACAATCATATCAACAACTGCCTATGCTCCTCACTGAAGAATGTCCTCCAAGCTCATCCACAACTAAACCACTCATTCTAGGCTTCCGAGACATTAAGAAAAAACTAAATAGACAAACTTTGTAAGATCCATGTGCACTATATATACCAAGTTCTTACATACTTAATACATTGCTATGATCAAAGTTATTTAATATTGCTACTTATAAGTATTAGTATCATTAACAACAATATAGTAGTACTATTATATGGACTTTTTTTTAAGGCATGAGGTGTTGCCACATTAAGTCATGAGGTCGAAACTCGGCGCGTCCGAGTATGCCTTCTCCCATGCCTTGGCCATTGTATTAATAACTAATAGCCACCCGTGAATTACCTCCTCCGTGTTAACCTAATGACGGATTGACGGGAATACTGGGGCGAACGAATCACCTTTTGTCACATTTAAGGCACCCTTGCTAACAAATTTTTCATCCCCATATTTAGGGTACTTATCAGTTATTTTCCTTGAAGATTCTTTTGAGTTGGCATAGGTTGATTACATTCCCTTCTCAACTCCATATGTAACTAAGATTTTACACATATAACCGTATTAGTTTATGCTTCAACTTGCAAATAAAATTATTCTACAAAAGTTCATTAATAATGTGGCTTGAACTATAATATATAAGCTATATAGATAGAGAAATAGAAATAGAGAATGTGTTTAGAGGTAACTAACTCTCACTGGGATGCAAACTGAGTTATCATACATCAAAACAAACTATAAGGGAGGTTTGGTCCCTAGTTGATAGTTCAAGGTGGCTTGAGGTTCAACCTAGACCGATCAAAGCGTGAAAGATGTTCCTAGGTTGTTGTGGCTTTGCCCTGTGACTCAATAATTTTACACATTTCATGTCATTATTTTTGAGAAAATATTTTTTAAAGAACTGTAACTACCAGTTATTCATAATTTATTGTTGGTTGTTTGTGTTTTATTCTTAGGTATGTGAACGTGGATGAGGCTAATGATGTGCAATTGTTCTACTACTTCATCCAATCTGAGAGAAATCCAAAAATTGATCCTCTAATAGTTTGGATAACAGGTGGTCCAGGATGTTCAGCTTTGTCAGGATTATTGTTTGAGATAGGTAATTAATTACTACTACTTTCATTTACTCCTATTTATATAATGGATAACTTTTAAATTTAGCATTACTTTTTTTTGTTAAAATTAAGGATTTACTTTCTCCAACATGAATAATTTCAAAGAACAATTAAATCTATCCAAACTAATGTTCAGCAGTTTGAGTTAAATGGAATACAACTTGTCAATAACTCAACATAGAATTAGTGTAGTTCTTAATTGTTCCCTCCTCTATCATGGTTCAGAGAAGACCATGTTTGGTAAGTGTTCGAAAGCAACAACAACGAGTCACTCGCACATATGCTTCCAAATGCAAAATGATATTAAATAACATAACTTTGCATTTTGAGAACAAATGCCTGTTGACTATCACTTGCTAGACTACCAACTCGCAAAGTAGACTCGACTCCACTTCCATCACATTGCATATGGAAAGAACCTAGAAATAAGCAATCACGATGATGATCTGATCATCCATGACCTTGGACTAATAGTATCTTCAAATAAATACCACGCCATGGATCAATCTCCTTGATTGAGTAACTAAAGTAGAAACTCTAGAACTAGAAAAGAATAACAAACAATGTATATATTCAAGTTTTCTTTATTCAAATGATTATAGCTTGGGAAGGAAAACTTAATGGTCATCCTCTTCATTAATTTATGTATATTCACTTATGTATGATAAAATAAATTATAATATTATCAACTAGGATTCTTATATCAATTTGAATATCTTTATTTTTCTAATTTCTTTCAATTTCTATGAAGACTTCGTGATGGTTTTTTCATGTTGATAACACTTCTCCAACTCCTTTTTGGCATCTCCTTGTCAATTTTATCATCTTAAGAACTTGAACTTTCATTTTATAGCATCTTTATCACTGCTAAACCAATCTCCAAAACTAATCTTAGTAAACTAATCAAGCATATTCTTCCTTTGAAACTAGGTCCACTTACTCAGGATTGAAAAATCTAGCTCAACTAAATTCAATAACCATAAACTAAAGTAGAAAAGAGAACACCTTGAGTTATCCTTTAAATTCAATAACCATAAATCTAGCTCACTACTTGGAGCTTCTTGTGCACCCACTGCTCGTTGTCAATTCATGTGGTTGATACATCATTCGCTCCTTGGAAGAATTAGGTCTTGATTTAACACAAATAAGAGGAGAGGTATAATCCCATTCAATATTTGCAAGACAGTAATATTTTATCATGAAACAAAAACAAGGAATACCTAACTCAAAATAATCTTGTCCCATGAGAAGTAAAATTGATCGTGAGAAGTAAAACTGATTGTGTCTACATAGTTATACTAGAAAGAATCTAAAGGATCTAATAAGTAGAATTTCAAAAACTAGTAATTTTGTCATGGTTTTGTAATTGTTTTTAAGTTGAATGATTGTATTGTACTTTGGTGTTTTATGCCAATGAAGCCTCATATCATAACCTTTACCCATATTTAATCTCCTAAACACATACATCCTAGTGCAATTATTCCAACCCATGGATTCATGTAATTCAAATAGCCTAGCTATTTTCAAGCAAGTTGAAAAATGAAGGTTGTGTTGATGCACGATCTCTAGATTGACTTTATTGTTCTCATTTTTTTCTTGATTTGTATAACTTGCATTTATTTGATTGGAATGCACAATGAACTAAGATAGAAGAGTGTAAACTTCTAGTTGAAGAGGTAACAAAGAATGGAAAGAGACAATCAAAATACTAATATAATTAAAAGAAGGATCCAAGAGACAGACAATCACAAAGTCTGATCCAAACCCATATCCAATTGTTGGCTTCACAGTCACTCACTTTCATGACCAAGGAGATCATTATAGAAGTGGTTTTCTCCTTAATCCTCCTTGCTTCACAACCAAGGAGATCATCATCGATGTAGTTGTTCTTGAGTAAAATTATGTTAGCTACCCTCAATCCAAGTTGGACTTGAATTTTGTTAGTCTAACAAAATGGTCTTTGGTCTTGGCATCCTCATGTCGAGCTTCACAATAAAACCTTGTTGAGCAAAAGGTCTGAAAAGGTGGCCAAGGTTTGCATGGCTTAGACTTCTCACCCTTTTTTAACGAGATCAAGTCTAATCCCTCGTACCTCAAAACAAAGAAGGAAAACTTGTGTGATAAATTCTATTTGAACTTGGATCAATCAGCACTATTGTCATTTCACTTTGAACTTCTATAAACATATACTTGTATAATAAAATACATTAATAGGTTTACTTTCCTTCATTAAAAATTGTAGCACAAGTCCAAAGTTTGTAACTTTACTGTGATGAGGTTTATTATGAATTCAAGACATTTTTTGTCTCTTTCATGGATAAACGCAATATATATTATGATTTTCTAATCTTTTAAATTAGCTCAAACTTTAGTTGAAAATAAAGGCAAGACTAAATTGGGTTAAGAATTAAGAGCTCGACTGAACAACTAGATTTTTGGTTAGGCTTATATGGTCTGAGTAATGGGCACTAGATTTGCCACACAATAATTACATAAACTATAGTGAATTATTGAAGTGGGTCTACATGATACTTCTACACATGGCTCCTAACTCCATTCTATATACCTTAATGGTGAGGGGTAGTCCAATAATGGATCATCATGTGGTCAAGCATGATGATTTGCTCGGTCAATCCAAGTGAGTTGGTCAGTAGACCCTAGTCAAGGGTTTGGAAAGTTAAGTGAGTCCGTTCATGAGAGTCGAATATTAATTCAATCTTGGTGAGTTGGATGAACTTGAGGAGTCAAATGGGTTGGGTGTGATAGATAATCATAGCGTGCCAACCAACATATCAATCATACATCTCTCCCTTTTCATATCTATCCAATTTTACATCTTTTATTTTAATCCCTTGAAATAAATAAACCTTCTAGTCTTGTGTCTAGCGCTTTCTTAGAAACAATGCCATTATGTTATGGCTAAGACACAATAGATATTGAACTACACTACCTTTAATCTAGTTCAGATTCAGATGTAGAAGTGGTCTAGAATTGAAATTGGGTAAAGTAGAGCTTGCTCGATATGGGTTAGGATTAACACAACCAAACTTTGGGGTGTAAAGTCAAAGGGAATTGAGTTCGGTCAAGTTGTTGATAGATTATATGTGGTGAGTCACTATATAGTGGATTTAAATTTTACAAATTATACATCGTAGAGATAATCTGTGGTATTGTATGAACTGCAATGGTATTGCATGAGTTAATAGCCTCTTAGAGGAGAGTATTGAAGATGTTAGTCCAAGATGGTGCCTAGTTGTTGATAAGGAATTACTCAAACATAGTGAATTTTTATTGAATGTAAATGTCCAATTCTTTGTGGCTTTTGATCACCTTTTATAAGCCTCAAAGTGACTATCTATTCAATAACAGAGTATCATCTATATATAGTGCCTAAATGGATTCATATTGTTTGCAATAGTTTTTAATTGTTGACTAAGTTATTCAGACATATGCTGACTTCAAGCTAGTGTAGCCTCAAGTACTTGAATCAATCCTTGTTGTTCACACTGAATTTTCATCATATACAATATACATGTAAAGCTCATCCATGAATTCCAGAAATGAATTAGTAGATTTACCCACATCATTCTCTCTCGGTTGGTTAAAGCGAAATACATGCATCACCTTAAATGGATGACAGAAGTCGAAGCTTAGCCACAGTTTGTGTAAAAAAAAATCTACACAATAGTACATATTTCAACCTTATTTAAGCTTATAAACACTGATAAGTATGCTATGGGTGAGTTCTCTTCTTATATTTTGATAATTTGAATCTAATTAGAGTTCAAGATCTTCTACAAGTGTTCAAAGTAGTAAATATTGAATTTAACAATTTGGTTTTTGCTTTAAGGTCCCCTACAATTTGATGTATCTGGCTACACTGAAGGCCTTCTCCCCTCTTTGCTGTACAGGCAATCCTCCTGGACACAAGTAATTTTTTGACCATCATTTTTTCATTTCTTGTTCGATTAATATAATCTTTTTTCATCAAACTTTAACTACTCTAGTCTTCGATGATTCAGGCGGCAAACATCATCTTTCTTGATTCACCAGTTGGCACTGGATTCTCCTACTCAAGTACCCCACAAGGTCAAGTAACTAGTGATACCATATCCTCCAATGATGTCTGCACATTTATGAAGAAGGTTTGAACTTTTCCGATCCCTCAAATTAAATCATTTCTTTTTCATTGAAGGATAAGGATAAATAAGCAACTAAAATTCGTGCAGTGGTATGCTGACCACCCTTCATTCATCTCCAATCCCCTCTACATTGGTGGGGACTCCTACTCTGGCCTTGTAGTGCCGGTTATTGCTCAATACATAGCTGAAGGTTGGTTTAGCTCTCTTTTTATCTTATAATAGACAGTCCTACTTGCAAACGAAATGATTGAAGAGTATTTGTTCCTGTCCAGGAAGAGCACAAGATGATTTGCAGTTCAATCTCAAGGTATCAGTTTCATATTTCTAATTTTTATATAATTAGCAGAATCACTAACCAAACTGATTAATAGGGCTACCTAGTTGGTAATCCTTCCACAGATTTTGCCTATGATGGGAATGCAATAATCCCTTATGCCCATGGGATGGGTCTGATTTCTGATGAGCTTTATGAGGTAATCAATTGATCTTCATCTTTCCCACACATTAATCTTCCAAATCTTTATTTAGTTTTCTTTTAATAGGCAACTAAGAAGAGTTGCAAAGGGGTGTATCAGACTCCCATCAATGCAGAGTGTGACAGAAATTTACAAGCTGTGAATCAGGTCAGGAAACACCTTTTACTTTTACTTTGTTTTTATGCTTATTATGTTGTCTAAAACTCCTTGAATTAGTTTTCAAATTTAATCGTAGGGATTGTTGGGGATCAACAATGTTCACATCCTGGAACCTCTGTGCTTCTTTGCAAGCCCAAAGCCAGGTGAAGCCTCCACAAGTAGAAGGGAGCTGCCTGAAGAAAATTTTAAGGTCCCATTGCTTAAGGCAGATCTTCCTTTGTCATGCAGGGTAAGGGTAAACTCGTTCCTAGTTTTTATTCTGTAGGAATATTAACTTTTATAATTTTTGACAAATTTATGAGTTACTATACACTGATTCTTTCTTTCTGTTAGAGCTCTGCATACCTACTCTCCTACTCGTGGACAAACAATGACACTGTGAGACAAGTTCTTGGCATTCACAAAGTATGCCTGAGATTGATACCAGAAGATATAAAAAATTTTTCATCATATGTTAAGATCTTATGATACTTGACATTTTAACTAGGTGATACTGAATACTTGCAGGGAACAAAGCCATACTGGATAAGGTGCAACTACGGTATTAACTGCACAAATGATGTTCCAAGTTCTTTACAGTATCATTTATCCTTAACTAGCAATGGCTATAGAGCTCTGGTATACAGGTGAACTACTTTTGCTGCTAATTAAATAAATTAAACCGATCTTTTCTTTTCTTCACATTTTATTGTTTACTCATTTGCAGTGGAGACCATGACATGACTGTGCCATATTTGGGGACACAAGCATGGATAAGATCCCTCAACTTCTCCATTGTGGATGATTGGAGGTCATGGTGGGTGGATAGCCAAATTGCCGGGTGAGATTACTTTTTTGTTCTTGAATATTTCAGATTGCTTTCACTTCCATGGCTATAATCTAATTTCTTAAGATGCCATTTTCATCGTAGCTTCACAAGGCGATATTCGAATAATCTCACTTTTGTGACCATCAAAGTGAGTTTATTTTATTTCATTCGCAAAAGTTTACAAATGAGAATTTCTTAATATGACTTAATTAGTTTTATCTTCGGTTTATTTTGTTGAAATTATATATGTAGGGTGGTGGACATACAGCTCCAGAGTATCTACCAAGAGAATGTCTAGTGATGGTCGATAGGTGGCTTTCAGAAGCTCCTTTGTGAGGTTATTATGGCATACTTCTTCATTCAATTAACCTATTATATTTGGAAGAAGTGATACCATATCCTTCACACTACATATACAAAGAAAGAGTTGCAAAACTTGTGCTGAAATTGTCAAATTTAGCCAGTGCAATAATATTATTATAGGGTATATGGAGGTATAGATGTAGAAGTCACTGCCAAGGATGCACTTTTATATAAAGTAATCTATGTAATTTTATTTTGAAAATGGACATAAATCATTAGTCCAAAATTACGTATGTTCTTTTTTTTTTTCATTTTGTTTTTTAAAACAAGTAAAGGATGAAGTCCTACCTATGTTGTGGTGGTGGGGGTGGGTTGGTTTGTTGATTGCATCAAGAACATCTTCAAGAACAATAGAGACAACCAAAAGCACCCGGTCCAGCGACAGTGACACAATTCAGATCATCAGTGTTAGTAATGTGCCATACAAATTGATTATACAAGTGTTAGTGAATTGGATATAGACCACACTTGAAAGAATCGATAGGGCGGCTATTGAAGGTGCAAGATCATGTTATCAGTGTTGAAGAGATTCTACATACTTTCAAACACCTTTGGGGGCAACAATGGTTACATGCAGCTAAAAATAAACATGGCAATGACCTATGAGATATTGAGTTTGGGGTTCATACAGGAGACTATGGAGCTAGTCAATCAGCTAGAGTTTATTGTTTTTCTCATTATGTATTGGATCTCTACCGCCATGTTTCAAATCCTTTTGAATTGAGAAGTAACAACCAATTTAGAAGTCCTTGAGATATATGACAAAGATGTCCTCTTTGTTAGGATGGCAAGAATTTTGCTTTCTTTGAAGATCACGCAAGATCTCCTTTAAGCGTTGTCGTAAAAATCTGTAGGACCGTAAATACGCTGGGGGGGGGGGGGGGGGGGGGAATAGCGTTTTTCAAAAATCGAGAGCGAATTACGCAGCAAAAAAAATAAAAGAAAAAGACTAGGAGGAAAAAGACAATCACACGCGAACACAAGTAATTTTTATTTGGTTCAGAGCCTTCGACGACTCTTACTCCAAGGCCCACACTCTCGAGTGCTTTCGTTAGGTAATCCACTAATAACTCGAATGATTACAAAAGTTAAGTACAAGAACTAAAAACAATGGTACCGACAATATAGAAAATAAAAAGATCTTGATCACCGGTTGTTGGAGGAGCTTTATAGCGTCATAGGAGCTTTTTCGGAGCAGCACGCAGGAATGAAAATCATAGAAGATGTTGTTGTGAAGTTGCTGGTCGAAGGAATTATATAGGCTCATTCCGGGTGCCTAGAATCTCTCCTAGACCATGCTGACGTGGCTCAGCCAATCGACGCGCTCCAACTCAACTCCTGCATAAATTTTCTAGTCCGGGTGCCTGGACCAACCCTGGGCGCCCGAACCACCCGGGTGCCTGCAGCACCAGCCTGGGTGAGCTGGTCTGGGCACCCAGACGAGCTGGTCTGGGCGCCCAGACCAGCTCCAGGCGCCTGGAGTCCCCTGTTACGAACTGCAAGTGCACGATTTCATCGTTAGTAATAAAAAATATCGAACCCATAGGGATTGGTTATAACCACTAACAATGTCTCACGAAGAATTAGCTAAACGATTGATTAAGACAAGAAGTGTACTAAGTAAAGAGACAAGACTAAAATAAGAAAAGTAATGAGGAACTTGGTTTTTGTGAGAACTCTAGGAGTTCGATTTCATTGTGATATTCATCAATGTAACATGGTTCACTAATTCACATCCTCAATTCACATACATTTGTAGGAAGTAGTCGGTTCTCCCCTGCAGAGGACAATCGGCAAGGGACTTAAATCAACATCACTAGCAATCAAATAGGTATGATTCCTATGAAGTCCGTTAGCGGGATCTGCCTGTCACTAGCATATGCACTACTCAATGTACATAGAGATGAAGGTGATAATTGCATTTAACCGTCCCATTTCCTTGTAGAGACTTGCTTCACCTTTCAAGATGACACCCTAAACGTCCGTTAGCGAGATCTACGTGTCACTAGCGTCCCTCGGTCATATGATATAGGGCATCCCTCTACAGGATCCACAAGCACACACAAAAATTCAATCAAACATGATAATTGATTCCAAACACATGAATTCACATAAGATCAAATAGATACAAAATATGCTAACATCATTTAGATAGGAAATTGGCATATCCATGAGTTCTTACATCAAATCACACCACAACTACTCCCGTAATTCTAGAACAAAGGATCTACTCCATGACACTAAGATAGAGATCCAAAGACATAAATATCACAAGAATTCAAATCCCTAATTGAAGAGAAGAGAAGAGAAATATTTATCCAATGACGTTGAGTGATCTTGGGATCCAATCCTGAGCTTCTGGAGTCGATGCGGAGATGAAGATGGCCTCAGATCTTCAGATAAAGGTTGGAGAAGGCAAGGATCAACACCAAGATGGATCTCCCCAAAGGGAGAGCCTTCCTCCCTTATAAAGGGGAAGAAACCCCCTTTTATAGAACAGGGCACGAGAATCGCATGGCCCGTGGCACAACTATGTGAGATCCACATGGTCTCCTTCTTCTTTGTCTCTGCCAGGGTGACACGGTCATGTGGGTTCACATGGCTATGTTCTGCTTTGGCTCTGGATGAGCTATATGGTTGTGTGGATTCACACGATCGTGCTCTTCTTCTCTTCTATTTGGCCACACGGTCGTGTGGGTCACACAGCCGAGGTTTTCTTACTCTCTGGAAATGTTGCATGGCCGCGTGGATCCACACGACCATGCTCTGTTGTTGCTGGTGGGGTCACTCTGGCCGTGTGGGTTCACACAGTCGTGCCTTAATCCTTCTCTAGTGAAGCCACACGGCCAGAGTCATCCTCCTCCTTACTCCTTTGACACGGCCAAGTAGGGTCACACAACCAGTGTCATTTGCCTTCATTTGTTGTCCGGATCGACTACAAATGTTGTTTTCTCTTCGAATTCAACTCCTGACAACAGAAAAATGCACAAAGAGCATATTTTCGAACAAAGAAGAGTAATTATGCTAAAATTAAGACAAGGGGTATAAAAATACATAGATAAAGCATGCATAAAGTATGTGAATGTGCGTCAAAATATGCATAAAAGTTTATATAATCTACGCACATCATCCCCTTTTCTTCAGCAACTTCTTCCCTGCAAAAAAGGATTAGTTTAGGTAATAGAAAATATATTTACCCTGCAAAACAGATTTAGCACAACACAATAAAATAATAGTAGTAATTAGATCTTGTCTCCTCGAGACCAGGATCTAATCAAAGTCTCAACTTATATTTTTCAAATGGATCTAAGTTGGACCAACGCCTACAGTTCCCTTAATTGAGAACATGTTCTTATTGGATCTCTCCTCCAATTTCTTACCTCCACTTACCAACTGCAGTCACTTGACTTACCTTTGACCTACCAGGTCTTCCTGCCAGTTGTCAAATCCATAGACCCAACTGTGTTGGAGCAATCTAGGTGCCCTAGGTTTTGATATTTGGATAAAGGATTAAGTTAGGTTTATTGTTGTATTTGATATCCATGCTAGGATGTATACTATAAGTCTAGCTTTTGTATGAATATTTATTTTGAAATATTTTGAAATGAGAATCACTTTAGTCAAATGTTTACATTTTATATTTATATATATGTCAATGCAGTTATCCACTTAATTTATATTATAGATAACGTGGTGTGTGGTGCCACACAGAAGATCATGTTATCGGTTCCTTATAAATTATAAATAGTAGCTTACAACCAAGATGGATTGAGACAAACCATTAGAACGGTTGTAGTGTAATTTGGTATTAGTCTGTCTTAACTATAAAATTACACTAGTATACTATGTGTGTATTGAGCAGGACCGTTTGAGGTTGTTCGATTTGTACTGACTACATAAAAGAACAAAATCTCAGTTATTATGAATGTGTGTTCTCTTAATCCCTATATAATAACAAGCATGTATACTTAGTATCTATTTCTTTAACTTATCAATGGGTGAGATTTATTCGTTAAATCAATAGGCCCGATGAGTTGGGAGATAGTACTGTTTATATGGTGTGTTGTTGATTATAGAAGGAATCTGTGTCCTAATTATTTAAGCTGTTGATGTCCCCTTGAGGAGCTCATAATAATTATCATGTAAACCCTGCAGGTGGACTTAGCCCGGCATGATAATAAGGTTGAGTGGTACTACTCTTGGAACCAGATGTTAATTAATTGAGTTATCAGTAACTTATTTAATTAACGGACATACGATATCTTAAACACAGGGAGATTAACATACTCATGATAAGAAGGAGCCCATATTGTAATATGGGATTAGTGCGGTAGTTCAATAATAACCCTTTAGTGGTATGAGTTATTATTAATGGACTTGAGTTGGGTGTTTGGACCGAACACAGGAAGCCCAAGCTCATCAGGAGGCCTAAACCAATTCCTCCTCTAGGTTCTCGTTGTAGCCTCTATATAAAGGCTCGCATCCACCCATCCATAACTTGGTTTGGTTTAACTTGATTTGGTTTAACATGATTTGGTTTAACTTGGTTTTGGTTATAGAAAGAGAGATTTTTTCTAAACAGAATTCTATTATTTTCCTTTCTTTGTAACTGACGGCAAAGGTTATAAAAAGAGTAGGTGGTGCCCCCTAAAACCTAATTTCTCACAATCCTCTTCCCTCCTTATGGTCGACGCCTCTCTTACCCTTGCTAGGGTCGGCGACACATAATTCCCACAAGCCTCCTCCACCTTCCTAAGGGTCGGCGCCCCCCTCATCTCTCCTTGCTAGGGCCGACACCCCTTCCTTGCTAGGGGCCGGCGGCTCTTGCTTATCCTCCTTGGTGGGCGGCGGCTTGAAGAAGAGGAAGAAGAAGAGAAGGAAGAAGATTAGAAGGTGTCCTATCCTAGAGCCTCCTTTTGTAGCCTGCGGTTTGGAAACCAAGAAGAGAAGGAGGGTGGTTTTATCTTGGTAGATCGTCACCCACATGACGTCCAAGAAGAGGAGAGGAATACGACAGAAGATCAAGAGGTCTTTAGCTACAAAAGAAAGCTACAACTAGTTCTTTAATTCCGCTTCATAATTAGTTTAGTTTTCTTTGTATCGATCTTGAATACCAACACAAGAAGCCAGCGATCTTGTACTTCGATCAAGATGTACTTTGATCATTCAAGAACTTGCTTGATTGATTGAATACATCTTTGATCGAACATGCGAGTTGCTAGGAAGAGTTCTGTTCTTGTACAATTTTTTTTTTATACAGGGAAATTGAAACAGAACGGAATTCCAGCGCCTTCAAGTGGTATCAGAGCATGTTTTCTGGTTCTGTGTGATTGGTTTTCGGTTAAATTATACACTGCTCATATATGAATTAAGGCAGGATAATAGTGGGATGTGCTAGAAAGATTAACTTTGTGGTTACAGGAATCCAACTATTATGGTTTTTTGTGTTTGTGTGTGATTTGAACCCTCGGACATGTCGAGGTTGTTTTGTGTGCATGATTGTAATAATTAAATACGACTCGTTGCCATATTATTTTTTTTACATTCTGTTCGATCTAGATCATATGTAAATTTCTTTATGGAATATAGGATCGATAAATGTATTTTTTTTTGTTACGGCTTGTATCCTTGCTATGCGTGGTGCTATTTTGAGGACTGGAGGCACGACGAAGAAGGAAGCAAGATAGACACGACGGCTTGATCCATTGGTGGTATATTAGAGGACAGCGATGGATGAGGCAATAATAGTTGGAAATTTTATTTTCATATTTATTGCCTTTATATGCTATTTTATGTGATGTGATGTGTGTGTTGTGATATGTGTGCGTGCTAAAATTTCTCAATTAAAATAACTAAGTAGGAGAGGGATTATTTAAATAAATTCTACGGTCTCCATTACTGGTTTGTAAGTGATGCATTCAAACTTGTGCATTGGCTTTAAGTGCCTTCCTCCATATCGGATGAGTTTGTTTGTGGATCACTAGATCAAACTTCCTCTATGGATGATTATAGGAAATTATTTAGGTATGTGTGATCTTCTCCATCTGAAGGGGCACAATTCTAATTAATGGACTAAGTATCAAGTAATGGTATATACTCAAGCGCATTTAATAGTATTCTCCCCATCGAAGTGACTACTATTATTTGTGTGGTCGAAGATGAACCAACTATTAATTTTATTTGTCATAAAATTAGTTTGACAAGATAATAAAATTAATGGGTAAAATCTCCTCTTATAAATGTTTGAATTAGTATACGTCCACACTATCGTGGCATACGAAATTCACGGTGTTTTGAGGTGTTGGTGAATTTAAATTATATTGTTTGAGGAATCAATATTATTTTAAATTCTAAAGTTTTGACCAAATATTTTATTTTGTGATTCTCAGGATTTCAAAATGGCTTTTAATCCTCTTGCTATTATTTTAAAAGAAAACAAACTTACTGGTCCAAATTATATTGATTGGAAATGAAACTTGGACATTGTCTTAACTGCTGAAGAATACAAGTTCGTACTTCTTGAGGTCTGTCCTAGCATGTCTAATAAGGATTCTAGTAAAGAGGAGATAGAGAGACATAGGAAATGGGTCAAGGCAGATGAGATGGCGCGGTGTTACATTTTAGCTTCTATGTCATATGTGCTGCAACATCAGCATCAGGCCTTACCCACTGCCTATGACATGATACTCAATCTCAAGTAACTCTTCGGACACCAGAATTGTGCTACCAGGCAGGAGGCCATGAGAAACTTAATGACGACCACCATGACTGAGGGGACACCCGTGAGGGATCATATCCTCAAGATGATGGCTCATTTGAATGAGATGGAAGTCCTTGGAGCTGAAATCGATGGGGAAACCCAGGTCGATATCATTCTCCAAACGCTGCCTAAGAGTTTTGAGCAGTTCCGCCTGAACTACAACATGAACAAAAGGGTTTATTCGTTGGAGGAACTTCTGACAGAACTCCAAGCAGCAGAAGGGCTATTTCGTCAAAGTTCTCAAGTTCACATTGCTGAAAATATTTCTGCCTCTAAGCTGAAAGGCGAAAAGAAGAAGAAGAAACAAGTTGGTTTGACAAAGAAAGTGATTCGACCTCAAGGGACTGGGCTGCAGGCAGGTGTTAAGAAGTTGAAGGGCAAGTGCTTCACATGAAAGCAGTCTGGATATTGGAAGGCCGGCTGTCCTCGCAGAAAGGAGAATAATAAAGGTATATCTTATTCATTAGTTGTTGAAACATGTTTAGCGGTGTTATCTGCCGGTACCTGGTGTCTAGATACGGGAGCCACTGATCATGTCTGTAATTCATTGCAGGGGTTCTAGGAAACCAGACGACTACATGAAGGGGCGATCACCGTCTACATGGACAATGCTACGAGAGTGGTAGCTGTTGTAGTGGGAGATGTTTATTTATCTTTTGATAGGAATAAAACTTTGATTTTGAAAAATTGTCTTTATGTACCATGTTTTAAAAAGAACTTGATTTCAGTTTCTAAATTATTTATGGATGGATATTCTGTTTCTTTTGATGATAAAATGGTTGTTAAGAAAAATAGAGTGGTTATCTGTTCTGGTACGTTGGTTGGCAATTTGTATACTCTTAATCTAATTACTCCCACGATGCAACAAATGGAAATTAATAACACATCTTCTAATTCTAATAAGAGGAAGCAACCTTCGGAAATGAACCAAACATATCTTTGGCATCTAAAGTTAGGTCATATTAACTTGAGTAGGATTCAAAGGTTAATAGTCGATGGACCTTTGGGTTCATTGGTAGTGGAAAACTTTCCGACCTGTGAGTCTTGCTTGGAAGGAAAAATGACCAAGAGGCCTTTTAAGGCAAAGGGGTATAGAGCCAAAGAAGTGTTGGAATTGGTTCATTCTAATTTGTGTGGGCCTATGACTATCCAGGCAAGAGCTGGTTTCGAATATTTTGTCTCTTTTATAGACGACTATTTGAGATATGGTTACATTTACTTGATGCGCCGCAAGTCTAAGTATTTTGATAAATTCAAAGAGTACAAGGCTGATGTGGAGAAACGTCAAGGTAAAAGTATCAAGACACTATGGTCTAATCGTGGTGGAGAGTACCTCTTAGGAAAGTTTAGGAGTTACTTATCAGAGGCCGGGATTCAAACTCAATTGTCTGCACCTGGTACACCCCAATAGAATGGTGTGATGAAACGAAGGAATAGGACTCTTATGAAAATGGTTAGATCAATGATAAGTTATTCAGAATTACCAAATTCATTTTGGGGATATGCTCTGGAAATGACAGCGTACATTCTGAACTTGGTACCTTCTAAGTCAGTACCCTCTACTCCCACAGAATTTTGGAATGGGCGTAAGCCTAGTTTGAAAAGAATGTTGACATATTCTTGGGATCAAAATAATAAGGGATCGCAAGAAAAGAATGTTGTGCTTATCCCAAACTTCATACATCGATACTATCCTAGCTCGTTTTAGCATGCAAAACTCTAAGAAAGGTTTTCTACCTTTTCGGCATGGAGTACCTTTATCTAAAGAAATGTGTCCTAAGATACCAAAGGAGATAGAGGAGATGAAGCCAGTTCCTTATACTTCCGCTGTAGGAAGCCTAATGTATGTGATGCTATGTATGAGACCGGATATCTGTTTTGCCGTGGGCATGGTTAGCAGATATCAAAGTAACCCAGGACCAGGACATTGGACTACCGTAAAACATATATTAAAGTACCTGAAAAGGACTAGAGATTATATGTTGGTTTTGTTAGAGTGTATACTAAAAGCCTAGCTTTTGGTATAAACATTAATCTAGAAATAAGAATCGCATTGGTCAAATGTCTACATTTATGATAAATGTAGTTGCTCAATTAATTTATATTGTAGATAACATGGTGTGTGGTGTCACATACAGAAGATCATGTTATCGGTTCCTTATAAATTATAAACAGTAGCTCACGACCAAGATGGAAAGGAACAAACCATTGGAAGGTCGTAGTGTAATTAGATATTAGTTTATCTTAACTATATGATTACACTAGTACACTTAGAGTGTATTGAGTAGGACCATTTGAGGTCGTTCCTTTTATACTGACTTTATAAAAGAATAAAGACCTCAGTTATTATGGAAGTGTGTGCTCTTAATTCTAATATAATAACAAGCACATATATTTGATATTTATTTCTTTAATTTATCAATGGGTGAGATTTAGTTCGATAAATCAATAAACCCGATAAGTTGGGAAATGGTATCACTTATAGTGTGTGTTGTTGATTATAGAAGGAAACTGTGTCCTAGAGATACTAGGTTGATAATGTCCTCAAGAGGAGCTCATAAGGATTGTCATGTTAAACCCTGCAGGTGGACTTAGTCCGACATGATAATAAGGTTGAGTGGTACTACTCTTGGACTTAGATATTAATTAAATGAGTTGTCAGTAACTCACTTAATTAGTGGACATTCGATATCTTAAACACAGGGAGACTAACATGCTCATAATAAGAAGGAGCCCAAAATGTAATTTGGGATTGGTGCGGTAGTTCAATAATAGTTCTTTAGTGGAATGAATTATTATTGATGAAATTAAGTTATGTGTTCGGGGCGAACACGGGATGCTTAATTTCATCGGGAGACTAAAACCAATTCCTCCTCTCGGTCCCTATCGTAGCCTCTAGTATATAGAGATTTATACCCACCGCATACCCACCTTCTTACCCATCCAATGGGGCCGGCCAAAGCTTGGGTCCCAAGCTTAGGTGGCCGGCCACTAGAATATTAAAAGGATTTTTATTAAAATTATTTCTTATGTGGATATCATGATTTTAAAAGAGAGTTTAAAAATTAAAATTTCCCTTTTATAACTTTCTACAAAAGATTAAGAGAAGAGATTAATCTCTTTCCTTATTTGTAGATTAAAAGGATTATTTTAATTTTTGATAAAAACTTTCCTTATTTGTAAATCATCTACATGTTTAAAAGAAAGTTTAAAATTTGAAATCTTTCCTTATTTGTTGATTAAAGGAGGATTTTAAATTTTAAGAAAACTTTCCTTTTAACCATGTTTATGATTTAAAAGAAAGTTTAAAAATTAATAATTCTCTTTTATTAGTTTCTACAAAAGATTGAGAAAAGATTTGATATCTTTCCTTATTTGTAGATTAAAAGAGATTTTAATTTTTAGAGATAACTTTATTTTTATCCACATGTTTAAAAGAAAGATTTTAATTTATTAAATTTCCTTTTTATAAACCAATCATGAAGGGATTAAATTATTGGAGAAATTTTATAAATTTCTGGAGACAAATTAGGAAGTTTTAATTAATTAAAACTCTCCTTGTTTGTAGCTTTGGTGTGGCCGGTCATGTAAATTGAGAAAAGGAAAATTGTTTTTAATTAAATAAATTTTTCCTTTTCATGGCAAAAGAATTAAGGAAGTTTTTAATTAAATTTCCTTATTTGCCAAGACCAAGGATTATAAAAGAGGGGGTAGAGAAGGCTTCATTGTGAACAACCTCTATTATTTCTCTCCCTCTTTTCCTTGGTGTTGTGGCCGGCCAACCTCTCTTCCTCTCTTCCTCTTGGTGGTGGCCGAACCTTCTCTATTTGCTTGGAGCTCTTGTGGTGGCCGGATACTACTTGGAGAAGAAGAAGAAGAAGAAGAGAAAGCTTGTATCCCTTGGAGCTTGGTTGGTGGAAAAAGATCTTCATCTTTTGGAAGCTTTGTGCTTGGCCGAAACTTGAAGAAAGGAGAAGAAGGTGCTTTGGTGGATTCTCATCTCGGAAGATCGTTGCCCACACAACGTCCGAGGTTAGAAGAGGAATACGGTAGAAGATCAAGAGGTCTTTCTAAAAGGTATAACTAGTATTTTTTCTTTCCGCATCATACTAGTTATTTTTGGAAGTAATACCAAATACAAGAGGCTTACGATTCTAGTATTTGAATATGTTTTTCGAAGTTGTGTTCTTTTGTTTTATTTTTCCTTGTGATTTGATTGTTCTTTTCGGTTAACCTAAAGTTATTTTAGAAAATTAAATATTAGATTTCTATAAAAGGTTTTGTCTAGTCGGTGGTGGTTGCTCCCATATCCAAGAAGGCCATGTGCCTCGCCACGTCAGTACTGGGAACCAATTATGGAAATTAATATTTAATGGAATTAATAACTTAAGGTGATTTGGGTCGAACGTGTTAAGTTCCGCAGGAGATCCAAGTCAAAACCTAAAAGAACAAATAGATTAAGTTTTGGATCAAACGTGTTAAGTTCCGCAGGCGATCCAAAATTTAATTTAAAAGAACACATGGTAGCTAGGAAAAGGTTCAGACCTTTGTACAAAATTTTTGTACAGTGGAACCTCTAGGCTTTCCGAGTAGCAACTAACAGGTTTACCAGGCAGATAATTTGCTCCTTGTGGGTTACACGGATTTGGATTTCCAATCAGATAGGGACAGCAGTAAATCAACCTCGAGGAATGTGTTTACTTTGGGAGGTGGAGCCATAGCATGAAGGAGTGTTAAGCAGAAATGTGTTTCAGACTCCACCATGGAAGCTGAGTATGTGGCAGCCTCTGAGGCAGCCAAAGAAGCTGTATGGCTCAGAAACTTCTTAATGGACTTGATGTGATTCCTGGTTTGTCCAAAATTATCACAATTTATTGTGATAACAGTGGTGCAGTAGCAAACTCGAAGGAACCACGAGCCCATAAGGCAAGTAAACACATTGAGTGCAAGTACCACCTGATACGAGACATCGTAAAATGAGGAGAGATTGTTGTCGCCAAGATTACATCAGCAGATAACCTGGTAGATCCTTTCACTAAGGCCGTTCCGACGAGAGCTTTTGATGGGCATGTTGAGGGGATGAGAATCAGATGTATGGCAGCATAGTCTTTTAGTATAAGTGGGAGATTGTTGGGATATATACTATAAGCCTAGCTTTTGTATGAACATCTATTTTGAAATATTTTGAAATGAGAATCACTTTGGTTAAATGTTTGTATTTTATATTTATATATATGTCAATGCAGTTGTCCATTTAATTTATATTGTAGATAACATAGTGTGTGGTATCACACAGAAGATCATGTTATCGGTTCCTTATAAATTATAAATAGTAGCTCACAACCAAGATGGATTGGGGCAAACCATTGAAACGGTTGTAGTGTAATTTAGTATCAGTCTATCTTGACTATAAAATTACACTAGTACACTATGTGTGTATTGAGCAGGACCGTTTGAGGTTGTTCGATTTGTACTGACTACATAAAAGAACAAAACCTCTGTTATTATGGATGTGCATCATCTTAATCCCTATATAATAACAAGCACGTATACTTAGTATCTATTTCTTTAACTTATCAATGGGTGAGATTTATTCGTTAAATCAATAAGCCCGATGAGTTGGGAGATAGTACTGTTTATATGGTGTGTTGTTGATTATAGAAGGAATCTGTGTCCTAATAATTTACGCTGATGATGTCCCCTTGAGGAGCTCATAAGGATTATCATGTAAACCCTGCAGGTGAACTTAGTCCGGCATGATAATAAAGTTGAGTGGTACTACTCTTGGAATCAGATGTTAATTAATTGAGTTGTCAGTAACTCATTTAATTAACGGGCATACGATATCTTAAACACAAGGAGATTAACACACTCATGATAAGAAAGAGTCTATATTGTAATATGAGATTGGTGCAGTAGTTCAATAATAATCATTTAGTAGTATGGGTTATTATTGATGGACTTGAGTTGGGTGTTTGGGCAGAACACAGGAAGCCCAAGCCCATCAAGAGGCCTAAACCAATTCCTCCTCTAGGTCCTTGTTGTAGCCTCTATATAAAGCCTCGCATCCACCCATCCTTAACTTGGTTTGGTTTAACTTGGTTTTGGTTATAGAAAGAGATTTTTTCTAAATAGAATTCTGTTATTTTTCTTTCTTTGTAACCGACGGTAAAGGTTATAAAAGGAGTAGGTGGTGCCCCCTAAAACCTAATTTCTCACAATCCTCTTCCCTCCTTGTGGTCGGTGCCTCTCTTACCCTTGCTAGGGTCGGCGGCACATAATTCCCACAAGCCTCCTCCACCTTCCTAAGGGTCGGCGCCCCCTTCATCTCTCCTTGCTAGGGTCGGCGCCCCTTCCTTGCTAGGGGCCGGCGACTCTTGCTTATCCTCCTTGGTGGGCGGTGGCTTGAAGAAGAGGAAGACGTGGAAGAAGAAGAGAAGGAAGAAGATTAGAAGGTGTCCCATCCTAGAGCCTCCTTTTGTAGCCTGCGGTTTGGAAACTAAGAAGAGAAGGAGGGTGGTTTTGTCTTGGTAGATCTTCACCCACACGACGTCCAAGAAGAGGAGAGGAATACGGCAGAAGATCAAGAGGTATTTAGCTACAAAGGAAAGGTACGTACAACTAGTTCTTTAATTCCGCTGCGTAATTAGTTTAGTTTTCTTTGTATCGATCTTGAATACCAACACAAGAGGTCAGCGATCTTGTACTTCAATCAAGGTGTACTTTGATCATTCAAGAACTTGCTTGATTGATCGAATACATCTTTGATCGAATATGCGGGTTGCTAGGAAGAGTTCTGTTCTTGTACAATTTTTTTTTATACAGGGAAATTGAAACAGAACGGAATTCTAGTCCCTTCAATCCATTGTGAGTGTGCAGGATACAAGTACAACAAGAAAAGTCCAAGTGCGATCTTGGCAAAGGAGGAAAGTCCAAGGGTGAGTCTTAGCGGTGTAAGTCCAAGCATGTAATCTTGACAACGTAAGTCTAAGTGTGACTTGATAATGAATGAAGTTTCAAAGGCACGGCCTATTGGCAAAGGAAGACCTAAACAATGACAAGGTCGATGAAAGCTCTAAAAGATAGGGCGTGAAGGATGGGGAGGCATCCAAGGGATGCGAAGTTGATGGAAGAGGCTAGAAGTCTAGGTTTAGGTTGTGCGGGAAGGATGAGTGCATGAGAGATTGTACTCAGGGTAAAATCCTAGGTTTAGGATTTTACTACAGCAGTTACTATAGCAGTACAATAATAATTACTATAGCAATCAACTGGTATTTCCATCAGTTGACTGGTAGCGAACAAAATACCTCTGTTCGCTCAACACATGTGGATTAGTCGACTGATGTTTTCATCAGTCGACTGGTATCGAGCCATTGGTATGTAATGATCGAATTCCACTTAGAACCAGTCAGCTGGTGGCGCGAAAATAGGTTGGTGTTTTCCTCTTGAGCTCTATTTAATAGAGCTCGGGGTACTTGGGCATGGTTGACGAAATTAGTGGTGGTTAACCCTAATTAGAGTCTCCAAGTACTCAAGTGATCTAGTGTGGTCTTGTGTGAGTTGTGGTGAGATTTCTCCACCCACAAGGAGCTACGCGAGCTAGCCGAAAGTTCTCCGGGGAATCATCCATCGACGGATTGGGATCATCCACCTTACGGACAACCGTGGAGTAGGAGCTTTATCTCCGAACCACGTAAACGGGCGTGTCTTTATAGTTTGCTTGTCTTCATTTTTCTTGTTTTAGTTTAGCTTTCTATTTGTTAGTTTGTTTTGTATTCCGCTGTGCACCAACATTATAGGAAGTGAACAATTTAAGTGAGACACTATTCACCCCCCCCCTCTCTCTAGTGGACATTAAGGTCCCAACAAACTAGACTTCGGCCAGTTGTCAGGTCTCGCGGACCTAACCTGAGTTCCCGCCAGATATCAGGCCCCGTAGACCTATATGAACTCCCCACCAGCTATCGGATCCCGCGAACCTACCTGGATTTTAGCCTGGTGTCAGGTCCTTTAGACCCGTCAATTCCTGCACACTTGGTAAAGCAATTAGATCACAAAACACTCTAACTTTAATCCACTTGTCATTCATCAAAACTAAGTTAGATTATTAGTGCAAATTGCATCAATAATCTCTCCCTTTTTGATACAATGACAACCTACATTAAAGTTAAAAAATAATAATATTAAGAGATAATATGTAAAAAAGCAAACAAATGATCTTAGTTTGTTTTGCATGTATTTTATGTTATCAAATTTATTTGTTATTTTTCCACATTAACTCTTACCCTCCCCCTTTGGCATGCATAAAAAAATTAGGGTAAAGAAAATACAAGTATAAGAAAGATAATGCCAAATAGTAATGTAGAAAATAACTGAAAGTAAATACCTTGTATATTTCAGACTTTGGAAGAGGTTTGAAACAAAAAGTTCCAAGTCAATCTTTTAAAAACATTTCTAAAGAAATTGAAAACATTTGAGTAGACTTTTTCAAAAATATGTAAGTAAAGTTCCGAGAAAACTTCAAAAATTTCTAAGTAAAGTTTTTCAAATATTTCTAAGAAAACTTTTATCAATATTTCTAAATAAATTTTTTCAAGAATTTCTAAGTAAGGTTTTTCAAGAATTTTTAAGTAAACTTTTTTTTTAAAAAAACAATTCTAAGTAAACTTCAAAACTTCCTAAGTAGACTTTTTCTAAGAAAAAATTCAAAAACAAAACTTGTACAGAAAAATTTCTAAGTAAAAAATTAAGAAAAAAAATCTCTGAGTAAGATTTTTAGAAGAAATTTTAAAAAGAAATTCTCTAAGTAATATTTTCAAAGGAAATTTTAAAGAAAAATCTTCTAAGGAATAATTCTTAAAGAAATTTTTAGAGAAAACTTTCCTAAGGAATATTTTCAAAAAAAATTAAGGAAAAATTGTTGAGAAAAAACTTTTTAGGAAGTTTTAAGAAAAATTTCTCAAATTTTTTTTGAAATTGAATCCTCCCCTTGAGTTTGATACCTTTATTTACGACAATAAACACAAAATAACTAAAATGATGTGATAAATACATAATCAAGTCACACATACTAGCTGAAGTAATAGAAAACATCTGGTAACCAAAGTTAAAATCAAAGGACATCAAGTTAGGAAAATATAGTAGAAAAATAAACTACAGAGATGACGAAGAAGAGGGATCGGGATCCCACGATCGTAACATGTCCATCAACTCAATATGATGAGTCTGCCCCTCGCCTCGTAGACTGGAGATGTCTTCTCGAAGGTCGGAGACCTCTCGTTGAAGACTCATCATAGATGCCTCGAGTCTAGTAACTCTATCGTCTAAAGTATGAGAAATTGGAGGCGCGAGCAACCCAAAAAGACCAGCCATGAACTTATGTATCTCTGCCTCCTCTCCTATAGCCGGTCCAGGAGGAGCCTGGGCTGCGAGGTTATGCTGGGGATGGGCTGCTGAATTAGGTGGAGGCTAGGCTACTGGGTCAGGCTGGTGCTAGGCCTCTCTCCTCCAGGATAGGACACCCTCATCATCTATATGTACACCAGCTAAGGGCAGGTTCCTAGCACCTACTATATCAAACTCATTTAGGGCTCTGATATCACATGTGGTGGCATCAATACCCAATGAGGCTATGTAGGCGGTTAAAATATGGCAATAAGGCATATGAACCTACCAACTAGCAGTAATACCTGATGAATAGATGATGGTATGAAAGATATGCAAACTGATATCTACATCTAACCTCTGACATAATTCATAGAGAAGAAATGAATGAAATGGATGCATCATACCTACATCTCGGGTAGTCAGAGGTAGAATGCATGTAACTAAGACCCTATACAAGACATAATCCTGGACCCTATGGGTGACAGATCTAAATAGGGTCACAGTTGGTACACGCTGACAAAACAAAAAAAGAATATATCGTATCGAGAGTGATATATGAGTAGGGATCACCAAATGGTGGATCCTGAGGGGAGTAGTATTGGGGATCATATGACTGGCTAGAAGGGGGGTTAAATAGTCGGTGCCTCCAATTTGTGGTTCTTCCTACACTTGTTAGTTGCACAACGAAATAATACAAAACAAACAAGCTAAACACTAAAGGAAAGATAAACTGCTAACAAGCTCATTTACGTGGTTCGGAGATAAAACTCCTACTCCACGGCTGTCCGTAAGAAGGACGATCTCGATTCGTAGGTGGATGACTCCCCTGTAAATTTTGGCTTGCATGAGCTCCTTGTGGGTAAAGAAATCTCACCACAACTATCACAAGAACACTTGAGATGCTAGGGCACTAGTAGACTACTAATAGGGGTTAACCACATCTATTTTGTTAACCTTAACTAAGCTCCCAAGCCTTGGTTATATAGGCTACGGGTTAGAAAACTCTGCCCACTAGTCGACTAGTAAAAGTGCCAGTCGATTGCTCTCTGTGGAAATTTGACTGTTACATCCCAATGACTAGATACCAATCGACTGCTCCACACTAGCCGAGTAAACAGAAGCATTCTATTCACTCCCAGTCGACTGAACCAGTCGACTAAAGAAAGTATCAATCAACTGATACCCCGAGTATAGTCTCTTAGCACTCAGACCCTCACCCTTACAACTCACTTAACTCTTCCTTGCATCCTTGACCTCTTGCATTTAAGCCTACTTCCTTTGGCTCTCGTCCCTCGGATGCATTCAAGCCCACGGCTTGTCCTAATTCCATCCTTCATGTATGCCTTGAAGTCACTTCCCTCGGCTCTTGTCCTTGCTGCCTTATCCACGGTCCCTTAGATGCTTCATCCTTCACCAGCCCCGAAACCATCAAGTTGAGTTATATGTGTATCCTGTGAGCCTGCACACTTACATACACATATCAAATACAAGGGTAAATCTAACTTAAACCCTTTGCTCAAACCATCAAAATCTATGGTCACCCTGGACCATCTTAAGGCAAGATTGCTTCAACAATCTCTCCTTTTTTGATATTTGGCAATACTTTTAAGTTAGGGAAAACAAATAGCAATAACGCATGCTAATAACACATTTGGACTTATGTTACCAAGGCTACACATTTGGACTTACATCACCAAGAAATGGATGCAACATGCATTGGAACCTATGACAAGGCTCCCGCTACACCTAAGCTCCCTATTGAGCTAGAATTTCTTACAAATGCATTAAAGGTTTTTCCAACTAAAACCTTACTTCTCCCCCTTTGCCTAATATCAAAAAGCTTCCAACAATATCCCAATTGTCGAAACATAATCATCCAAATTGATCCTAAACTCATGTATTTATCCCCCTAGGATCCAATACACCTATATGAGTTGTCCTAGTCAAACTAAATGCTAAAAAACAATTTCAAGCTTGTATCAGTAGACTGACAAAAACACTAGTCGACTACCTTTATCAAAATAAACTCACATAGACATTCAGTGTTCGATAAACACAGGTAAGATTGGTAACTGTACCATTCGACTGGCATACTATTTTCAACCCAAACAACATTCTGAACCCAACTTCAGAAATGCATTAAAAATTTCACAGACATCCAAAAATCTCTAAATTTCGTGGAGACATCTATTTTACCAGCGTCTACTTAGGAAAAATATATTCAAAAATATATCTATCACCAATCCCAAGATTGACACAAAACCTAAAACTATCTAAATGGTGCAATTACACCTAGACCTAAAGTCCTAGTTTTGACTTCCTCTTGATGTATGTGCCCATACTAAATCACAATGCATTCCTAGTATTGGTTTATATGACATCTATACATCCAAAATCAATTTTCATGCCATATGAGCCCCAATGTCATATTTCCTTATATAAAACTCAACCTAATTGTATCAATTCCCTAGGTTTGAGACTTAAGTCTATCTCTCAACCATTTGACACATACCTTGGACCTTCTAGTATCCCAAATCACTTGGGATCCATTTACCATAGGTCCCAATGACTCTTTGAGCTCCCCCTTGAACTCTTAACCTTAGTCACCTCCCTAGGTGACTTATCCATCAAAGCTAGGTCACATCGATGCACCTTGGGTGACACTTGGCCTGCAAACTTGACCTTCTTAATCTTCTTAACCTTGGGCATCTTGTCCTTGGTTAATTTCTCATTGTCCTTAAATGACTTTCTCTTGCCATTTCTTGACCTCTCCTTACTATAGTCATATGCAACCCTAGCATAAGACTTTCTCTTAGCCTTAGGACATTAGATCAGTATCTCAAACCCGATCTATCATTGTTGGATCTTTGACTACCCAACACCATATCTAACCCTCTTGATCTAACCGTGAATCTCTCTAGGGTTTTATCCAATTAATCAAACTTTGCCTTCAAAGCTTGATCAAACATGGTCAGAGTTTCTTCCCTTTATTGTCTCTTGGGACTTCAAATGGTTCCTCGATGACCATCATGGTGTCTCAATCGGTCTTGAAGAAGTTCTTCATTTTTACCATCTAAAAGGTTATGTCCCATAAGATTCCTCCTTTATACTTCAGCAGATCCATCAAGCCAGTCATTCTTATCTTCCTCGACGGTTAGTCTGACGAAGAGCGACCTCGCTCTGATACCATTTGTTGGAGATCGTATGACCTGCTAGAAGGGGGGTTGAATAGTCGGTGCCCCCAATTCGCGGTTCTTCCTATACTTGTTAGTTGCACAATGGAATAATTAAAAACAAACAGGCTAAACACTAAAGGAAAGACAACCCGCTACAATGCTTGTTTACGTGGTTTAGAGATAAAGCTCCTACTCCACGGCTATCCGTAAGGTGGACGATCTTAATCCGTCGGTGGATGACTCTCCGAAAAACTCCGGCTAGCTCACGTAGCTCCTTGTGGGTGAAGAAACCTCACCACAACTCTCACAAGAACACTTGAGATGCTAGGGCACTAGTAGACTACTAATAGGGGTTAACTACCTCTATTTCATCAATCTTAACCAAGCTCCCAAGCCTGGTTATATAGGCCACGAGTTGGAAAACTCCGTTTAGCAATCGACTGGTAAAAGTGCCAGTCGACTGCTCTCTATTGAAATTTGATCATTACGTCCCATCGACTCGATACCAATCGACTGGTACATTCGACTGGTGAAAATAACAGTCGACTGCTCCACACTGGCCAAGCGAATAAAAGTATTCTGTTCACTCCTAATCGACTTCCCAATCGACTGAACTAGTCAACTGATGAAAGTATCAGTCAACTGGTACCCCGAGTACAGTCTCTCAACACTTAGACCTTCACCTTTACGACTCATTTGACTCTTCCTTGTAGCCTTGACCTCTTGCCTTCAAGCCTACTTCCTTTGGTTCTCGTCCCTCGGATGCATTCAAGCCCACGACTTCCCCCAATGTCATCCTTCGCGTATGCCTCAAAGTTGCTTCCCTCGACTCTTATCCTTGTTGCCTTGTCCACGGTCCCTCGGATGCTTCCTCCTTCATCGGGCCAGAAGCTATCAAGCTAAGTCATATATGTATCCTATAAATCTACACACTCACATACACATAACAAATACAAGGGTAAACCTAACTTAAACCATTTTCCCTAGCCATCAAAACTCATAGTCACCTAGGGCCATCTTAAGGTTAGATTGCTCCAATAGGTAGTACTGGAAAGGGTATGTGGATGGCCGTAATCCTAAAAAGTCATGAATGATAGTAGGGGATAATGTAACATTTGTTAGGACCCTTGGTAGCCGGCTAGAGGGGGGATGAATAGTCCCTGCACAAATTAAACAAAATAAAACCTTTCTCAAACAAATAACTTAATTAAAATAACACTTTCATATAAGAAATAAAAAAAGAACTAAAAGATAGAGGCACACGGGTTTACTTGATTACAACCGGGGAGGTTGTTAATCCAAGGCAGTAAAGTCGCACTAATTTCTCCTTCAAGCAGAGAAGCCTCTTTACAACAATGAAAGCACAAAAAAGATGAAGCTAAACAAAAAATGAAGGTATCTACAAGTGTTGCTTGAGTATTTCTTATTCTATTTAGCTTCTGGGATTAGGGTTGCTTATATAGTCTTGCTCGGGGCACCTGGAAGCTTTCCAAGTGCCTGGAATGGGATAGAATTCTATCCTCGATGCAGCGGTACATGCCACATCAACTTTGGATGAAAACTGGGTTCCAAGCGCCCAGAATGGTTCCGGGCACCCGGAGTCCGGGCGCCCTAGACTAGTCCGGGTGCCTCGACCTGGTCCGGGCACCCCGAGCACCAGAAATCAACTTTTGCTAATTTTTGGTCCAGATCTCCTGCTCCGATTCTGCTTGCATCGATTCGGGTCTTCCGCTCCGGCTCCACTCGCTTGGGTGATTTCAGCTATCCGGAATAGGGCTCACCCGAATCCAACTTCCGACCTTCTCCTAGAGTAAGCTTCCGCTCCGTCTTCTCGTCCCTCAGAATCGCCGCGTGCTTCCTTCTTGTCCGCTAGCATACTCTTCCATAGCTTTTCATCCCTCGGACAGCTGCATCTTTTTCTCCTTGAGCAATCTTTCACTCCGGCTTCTCGTCCCTCGGAAACACCACATGCTCCCTTCTCGCCCGTTGGTGTACTCTTCCACAACACCTTGTCCCTCAGCCCGTCAGCTCTCTCCTGTGTCATCCTTCTCGCTAGCTACGTCTTTTTCTTGACGTCCTGTGCTCCTAAATTTTTGCACACTTAGACACAAGATTAAACATAATAGGACCTAACTAACTTGTTTAATCACATCAAAACTACGTTGGGGTACCAACAATCTCATACTTTTTGATATGAGTAACCCAAGTTAAGTTAGAGTGAATCAACATAAAGTAAAAGAAATAAATTTTATAATAAAGTACAAAAATTGAAAAAAGTTAAGCTACCTCCCCCTAGACTTAATCTTCCCTTCACCTCTTTGATCACATAAAAAATGAGGTACCTTAAAAAAAATCTAAGGATAACATTTTAAAAATAAGAAAGTTTTTTTGGTTAAAAAAACTCTGATTTTCCAACATTTTAAAAAAACTTATCAAGTTTTTGAAAACTATGAAAATAATTTTGATATCAAAAAAAAAATTACAGTAATTTTAGAAACTTTAAGTTTTACAAAAAAAATTCTAAGTAAAAGAATGCTTGAGTAACTATTTAAAGTGCTAATTATAATTAAATATTTTATCAATTAATCAATTAAATATTTTATTTCATTAATTGACTTTCAGGCTATGGCGAGGCATTAGGCCTTCTTGGTTATTGGAGCAACAACCACTTTCTAGACAAAGCCTCTTAAGGAAATTAAACATTTAATCTACTCTCTGAAAGCCCTAATTCCAATTAAATTTTAATTTAGACAAGATTTTGAAACCCAATATAGGTTCCAGCCTACTGTATCAATTAAAAATCTTTTGGTTATGTATTTATTTGAAATATTTTTAATTTGTCCCTTGTGGTATTTAACATACCAGTTCAAATTATTATATCTTTTACTATTTTGATTAAATGAACATGCATGATTTTATAAGTATGCTATTTCTGTTTGCAAATTATTATTTTCCAATTTTATTTTGTCAAATTCTTCTAATGGATAATATTTGGCTAGAATTTATTTTAACTCTTGGTTTTCTTTTTCTAGCTTACATCAATCCTTTGATAATAATTTAATAAACTTGAATAATTTATCGAGAGGCAGAGATCATACCTGACTTACCTTATCGATCCCATCATCTGTAGCTCCCCTTGAACTGTTGCTTTCATCCGATGTAGCTCCCCCTTCATCGATGCTCTCGATGCTTATTTTGGATGAACTTGCTTCGTGTTCATTTTCTTGATGGCTTGCCATTAACGCAAGTCCAAAGAAAGCCTTAATCTCTGATTCTAACGACGTTTCATCCTACGTAGCCTTTAGCGTTTTGTACTTGTTAGATTGGATAGGCTTCTTGTTCTTGCCCTTGTCCTTGTTCTTCAACTTAAGACAATTGTCTTTAACGTGCCCTTCTTCATTGTAGTGGTAGCATTTGATTTTTATTTTCTTTCTACCCTACAAATGGTTAGTTTTTCTATATTTAAATAATTTTTTAAATCGCCTTACCATCATTGTCGTTTCGTCATCGTTGAGAGAGGATTCTAAATCTAGTTCGTCCATTTTTGCATTAAAGGCAATGTTGTGCTTTGGCTCCTTCTTTGAATCTGCACATCTTGTTTCATGGATTTTAAAAATTGAAAATAACTCTTCTAAGGTAACAGATTCTAAACCCTTAGAGATATAGTAGACATCTACTAATGATGCCCATTTTGTATTTCTAGGGAATGCATTAAGAGCGTACCTTAGTGAATCCTGGTTGCTTACATTTTCTCCGAGATTCGAAAGTCTGGTGATGAGCTCCTTGATCCTCGAGTGAATATGTGCTATAGTTTCATCTTTTTCTAATCGAAGGTTGTTAATCTGGTTGTGAAGTAAGTCCTGTCTCACAAGTTTCGCCTCTGAGGTTCCTTGGTGAAGTTCTAGGAATTTTTTCTAGAGATCCTTAGTGGATTTGTAAGTTCCGATCCGGTTGACTTCTTGTGGCGGTAGGACACTCAGTAGATGAAACTCTGTTTTACCGTTTGCCACGAAATTGGCTTGTTCCTTCTTCATCCATTGATACTTTTCCTTGTCCTCAGGTGCTTCAAAACCAAATTCCATTATTAACAATAAATCAAAGTATGTTTTGAAAAATACCTCCATTCTCTTTTTCTAGCTTGCGAATTCCCCCTCGAACTTTGGTGGGTAGATGCTTGGTCTGGGCATCTTGTGTGCTTCGTTCAGCGGATAGTCCTCCTAAAGCGTCCTGGCTCTGATACCACTTGTTAGGACCCTTGGTGGTCGACTAGAGGGGTGGTGAATAGCCCTTGCATAAATTAAACAAAACAATGTAGGATCGAAAAGCGATAGAGGGAGGGGGGTGAATAACGCTCGTGGCTAATTCGTTCATTTTAAAAAGTCAAATAAACATGCAATGGAATAAACAGAAATCAATCACAAACACCAAGATTTTACTTGGTTCGAAGCCTTTGGTGACTCCTACTCCAAGGCCCGCATGTAAGAGTGCTTTCGATGGGCAATTACTATAGCTTCCGAAAATTACAACTCGAAGTATAATTTTAATGCAATAATTAAAAGTATACCGACAAATAAGGAAAGAGAATTTAAGGCTTCCGGTTGTTGGAGTTGAGTTACGACTTTATCGGATCATCCTTTGAGTAGTGCGCAGTAGAAAGATTGCCAAAATCAAGTCTTTCGGATCTATATTATGCATCAATTCGTGACCTGCTTATATAGGGTCGTTGAAGGCGCCTTCAAGCTCCTTGGAAGGTGCCTTCAGTGAACTCTTATCCTCCCAATCTCTGTCATCGATAAGCTCTGCTGCGGTTGTTGATTATCCACCGAAGGTGCCTCCAAGCTCCATGGAAGGCGCCCTCTATCCAACATCCAAGGCGCCTTTACCATCCTTGGAAGGCGCCTTCTGCCCTACTTCCTGCACAGCTACAACCAAGGCGCCTCCAACAGCCTCGGAGGTGCCTCGGACACTGTTCATCCGAGCATTTTATTGTGATTCACCTTTCCTATAAGGTATGTTAGTCCAAATACAACATATACCCTACAAAACAAAGTTAGCACAATAAAATATAAATAATATAAGTATTTGACAGTCATCGGACTGTCCAGTCTGACTTCGAGTTTCTCAGAAATCCAAGGTCCAATCGACGCCTACTATTCCCTTTTCGAGGAACACGCCCTCACCTACTCCTCTCAGGAGAAGTTACCTGTTGCTAGATCAGTCCTTCAGACTAACTGCACTTTTTCTCAGCGCCCGAGACTTTCGGTCTTCATGCTGGACGTCTACTCCACGACCCGTCTAGACTTCCACCTGATTTCTGACACCAGGATTTCAACCTAGAGTCCCCGACTCTAGGATTTTGCCCGAAGCACTCGACCTGCCAAGACTTTCCGCCTAGGGTTACCACCCCCTAGGACTTAGGGTTACTGCCCCCTAGGGTTTTCTACCTGCCTAACCATAGCTAGGACTTTTCATCACCTAGGGTTACTACCCCTAGGACCTAGGGTTACTACCCCCTAGGATTTTCCACCTGCCTAGAATCCACTAGAACTTTTGCCTAAGAACACTTAGGATTTTTCCTGCAATTTCATTCAAACTTGTCAGACAACAAATAACCTTAACTTTGAACCCCTTGACATAATCAAAACACAGGTTCGATAGTCTGGTACTTCCCGCACCAACAATCTCCCCCTTTTTGATTATGACAACCTGGCTCAAAGTTAAGTAAAACATAACGATAATTAAAGGAATTTTAGCCTGAGCATAAATATAATAATTTGTAAAAAAAACTTCCTTATGCTCCCCCTTTCATAAAAATTATGTTTTACTCTTAACTTTGAACTTCTCTCTCCCCCTTTGACATAAATCAAAAATAAAATAAGTAGAGAGAAATTTTTTGCTTTGTTTAACTTAGGCTCCCCCTGAAGGGTAGCACTTAAAAAAACTTAGCTAAACTTAGCTTTTGAAAATAATTACTTTGAAAAACACCTAGCTAAATTAGAAATGCTTTGAAAATACTTAGCTTGTACAGGAATTTGATAAACACTCAACTTTAAAAAGAATTCCTTTGTAAAAAAAATCTTATCTAAGAAGATGAATTATTTTAAAAAGAAACTTTATCAAATACTTAGCTTTATCAAAACTTAGTTAAGTACTTAGCTTTAAAAAAAAATTTGATCAAAACTTAGTTAATTACTTAGCTTTAAAAAGATGTTGATAAAAGCTCAGTTAAATACTTAGATTAAAAAGAATTTTCATAAAAAGCTTAGTTAAGTACTTAGTTAAAAATTGATAAAAAAAAAACTTAGTTAAGTACTTAGCTTGATAAGAAACTTAGTTAAGTACCAAAACTTGTCTTTCTAGATACAAAAATATTTAAACTTACTTTTTCAAAAAAAAAATACTTAAGGATTATTTAAAAATAGTTAAACAGGAAAATTGAATTTCCTTTTAAAAAAACTTTAACTTTTCAAAGAGCAAAAAGTTTAACTTTGAAATTTTGAAAAGAATACTTTAACTTTCAAAGATATTTAACCCTTAACTTGGCTCCTTTCACTCCCCCTAGATTAATACCTTAAAGATGTTTTAAGGATCCTAGAGTTCAAACATGTATAAGATAAAAGAAATTATCTATTTTTCTAATTTTTCAAGGTAGTTTTCTATTTTCCTGATTTTTCATCTTACCCTTTTTAAGTTATCAAACATGTAAAACTTATGAGTTTGTGTGAGACAGAGTTAAGTTTATTTTAATTTTATCAATATTTAAAAATATTGAAATTGAGATTTTAAAATATAAGTTTGAATTTTCAATGAGTTTGAATTTTAAAATATGAGTTCAATTAAATTTAAACATTTGACAATAATTAAAATTTTGAAGATTTTGAAAATATATTAAAAATTAATTAAGCTTGAAATTATAAACTTACATATTAATTCTGATTTGAAAATTAATTATCATTTAAAAATAATTAAGATTTTGAAAATATAAGAATTAATAATTTGAAATTTAATTATGATTTGAAAATTTATAATCAAATAATTAAGATTTTTGAAATTTATTATAATTTTAAAATTAAATTTGAGATTAATTATGATTTTGAAATTAATTATGATTTTGAAATTAATTATGAAATTAAGTAAGATTTTGAAATTAATTATGAAATTAAGTAAGATTTTGAAATTAATTGTGATTTTGAAATTAAGTAAGATTTTGAAATTAATTATGAAATTAATTAGAATTAAGATTTCAAAATTAATTAAGTTAACTTTATTGAATTAATTTTAACTAATTTGGGTTTGGATAACTACTTTATATTTTAAACTTAGATCAATCTCACCCTTTTTCTAAATTATCAATCAGTGAACCTTATATGATTTTTGAGATGGTTAATGTTATCTTCAATTTAGATTACAATCTAATGATTGATTTACAATTGAGTTAGACTAAGGTTTTAGAATTAGTCAATTAAATATTTATTTCAATGATTGGCTTCCAGGCTATGGATAACTTAACTTAATTAATTTGATTTTGGTATTTATTGCCCAGACTTATGTCAATGCAAAGATATAAGCATTCTGAAGTCGAGGCAATACCCTATGCATCTCACACCATTCTAAGTGTTTTTCATACACAAGCAAGGTAATCCTAATGTGCTTGTGAGATGCTTTGGCTGAAACCTGGGGGTACATGTTTTCTAGGGGAAAGTCCTAAACTATTTCCAAAGTTTGAAAATACTAGTAAAACTGGGAGTTTTGAAAATAATTTTCCTAGAATTAAAACATGGTTTTGAAAAAACTTAATAAATGGAGTGATTTTGAAAAACTTTAAAATCTATTCTACTGTGCACATACCTAATTATCTTCTAAGTGTGCTACACTGAAGTTCAAGTAAGGGTTTTGTGAAAATATCTGCTAAGTTTAATTTGGACTCAACATAGTCAAGTATAATATCACCCCTAGCTATATGATCCCTTACAAAGTAATGCTTAACTTCTATGCGTTTAGTCCTTGAGTGGTGTATTAGATTTTTGGTTAAGTTTATTGAACTTATGTTATCAATTAATATTTTTATATTTTTATATTCTAATTGATAATGTTTTAAAGTATGCATCATCTATAATAGTTGAGATGCACATTCCCCCATGGGTATGTATTCTGCTTTAGTAGTAGATAAGGCAACACAGTGTTGCTTTCTGCTGGACCAACTTACTAGGCACTGACCTAGAAGTTGGCAAGTATCATTTGTACTTTTTCTATCTAGTTTGCACCCAACATAGTTTGAGTTAGAATACCCAACTAGGTCAAACGTGCTAGTCCTAGGGTACCAAAGTCCTACATTTAGGGTTCCCTTAATGTATTTGAGTATTCTTTTTATATTGGTTAAGTGTGATTCTTTTGCACATGATTAGTACCTAGCACATATACCTATTGCAAATAAAATATTAGGTCGACTTACAGTTAGGTATAATAAACTTCCTATTGCACTTCTATAATATTTCAAATCTACAAGTTTTTCTTCTAAGTCAAAGTCAATTTTAATATTAGTTGTCATTGGGGTATTTATATTTTTAGAATTTTTCATTCCAAATTTTTTAATTAATTCCTTATCGTATTTGGTTTGAAAAATATGAATTCCTTCTTTTGTTTATTTTATCTGTAAACCTAAGAAAAAATTAAGTTCTCCTACTAGACTCATTTCAAATTCATTTTCCATTACTCTAGTAAATTCTTTTAAGAATTTAGTATTTGTTGAGCCAATATGATGTCATCTACATAAATTTGAGCTTTAAAGATATCTTTTTATAAGGTTTTAACAAATAGGGTTTGGTCTATTTAGCCTTGGTTAAATCCCTTAGATATTAGATATGTTGAAAGACGTTCATATCAAGCCCTAGGTGCTTGTTTCAGTCCATATAAGGCTTTCTTTAACCTAAAGACATGGTTTGGGTGAGCTAAGTCTTTAAATCTTAGGGGTTTATTTACATAAACTTCTTCTTTGATGAATCCATTTAGGAATGCAGATTTTACATCCATTTAGTATAACTTAAATTCTTTATGTGCTGCATAGGCTAGCAACATCCTTATGGATTCAAGTCTAGCTACAAGTGCATAGGTTTCATCATAGTCTAACCCTTTTATTTGGCTGAACCCCTTAGCTACTAGTCTAACCTTATTTCTTACTATTTTACCTGTATCATCTAGTTTATTTCTGAATAGCCATTTAGTTTCAATTATAGATTTATTTATGGGTTTAGGAACAAGTTCCCAGACTTAGTTTCTTTCAAATTAAGCTAGTTCTTTTTGCATTACTATTATCCAATATGGGTCAGGTAAGGCTTCTTCTATTATTTTGGGTTTAATTTTAGAAATAAGGATTATTTGGCTTAGGTTTCTATATGATGATCTAGTTTGTACTCCTAGGGTTGGGTCACCTAAAATTTGGTCAGCTGGTTGGTTAGATCTTATCCTAGATGGTCTTGTGTTAGGGTCAACACTTGGATCTTCTGATTCACTAGGTTTAGGTCAAAATTGATTATCTTCTTCATCATATATTTTTCTTATATTTTGATGATTACTTTCATTGATTAAATATGGTGAGTCATTTTCTTCATCAAAAATTACGTTGGTTGTTTCTTCAATTTTTTGGGTATTTTTGTTATAGACTCTATAGGCTCTACTAGTTGCGGAGTACCCTAAAAATATGCCAGTTGTAGATTTTTATATAAATTTACCTAAATAGTCCTTAGTGTTTAACATGTGTACTTTACATCCAAACACTTTTAGATAATTTAGATTGAGTATTTTGTTATAATATATTTCATAAGGGGTTTTATTGTAAAATTTATTAATTAATATTCTATTTTGAACATAACATGTTGTGTTTATTACTTCAGCCCAAAATTGGTTACTTAGGTTATATTCATTTAACATGGTTCTAGCAGCTTCTTGTAACGTTCTATTTTTTAGTTCTACTAGTCCATTTTGTTTAGGAGTTCTAGGGCATGAAAACTCATGATTATATCCATTAATTTTAAAAAATTCAGTAAATTTATGGATTTTCGAATTCTCCTCCATGATCACTTCTAATTCTTTTAATTTTGGTATCTTTTTCAATTTCTATTAATTTACAAAAATTATTAAAGATTTCAAAAGTTTCATCTTTGGATTTTAGAAATTTTACCCAAGTAAATCTTGAGTAATCATTAATTATTACCAAGCAGTATTAGTTTCTGCTTAGTGATTTGGCTCCATGTGAATCAAATAGGTCTAAATGTAGGAGCTCAAGTATTGAGTTGATTCAATTTAAGTTTGTTGGTTTGTGGGTTGAGTTAGTTTATTTACCTTGTTGACAAGCATTACAAATTGAATTTTCTAAGTTTTTAAATTTGGTAAACCTCTAACTAAGCCATTTTGACTCATTTTTTAAATAAATCTAATATGAGTGTGACCCAGTCTTCTATGCCACAACTTGGTTTCCTCTTGTTGTGTTAGTAGACACTTTAGTGAGGAGGTTGGTAAGTCAATTGTGTAAATATTATTTTTCCTAATTCCCTTAAGTGTAATTTCTGGGTATTCAATAGTTCTAATTACACACTCAGAATTGGAAAAAGGTAACTAAATAACTAAAGTCATATAGTTGACTTATGCTAAGTAAGTTAAAGTTAAATTTATCAACTAATAGGACTTTTCGAGTAATAAAATTGGAACTTAGTTCGATATTACCTGTTTCGATTACCTTATGTTTTCCATCGTTGCTGAATGCAACTGATCATAAGTTCTTAAGTTTTAGTTTAGTGAACTTCAATCTATCTCCAATCATGTGTCTAGAGCATCCACTATCAAACATCTATTGGTCCAAATCATTATGTTCCTACACATAAAGTATTTGATTTGGATCCAATTTTGACAGATTAAAAGATAGTTTGATTGAATTCAACTCCTTAATTTTCCATCTCACCCAGTCTAGATTGTCAATCATGTTATACCTATGGGTGATTGTGAGATGGTTAATTTTTTGTTTATCTTAAGTTGATTTGATTTGAGTTTGGTTTAAATTAAATTTAATTAAGTTTGAGTTTAACTTAATTTTAGTTAAGTTCAAATTAGTTTAGATGTAAATTCAAGTTTAAGTTAGTTTAATTTTAATTTAATTTTAAGTTAGTTTAATTTAAATTTAATTTAAAGTTAGCTTTAATTTTAATTTAATTTTAAGTTTATTTAATTTTAATTTAATTTTAAGTTAATTTAATTTAATTTTAATTTAATTTTAAGTTAGTTTAATTTTAAGTAACATTTATTAAGTAAGTTTAAATTAGGTTTAATTAAGTTGTCAACTAATTTAAACCTAGATTCATCTCACCTTTTTTCTAGGTTATCAATCAAGGAACCTTATTTGTTTTGTGAGATGGTTAATTTTATCTTTACTTTAGATAAAATCTAAGGATTTATTCACATTTGAGTTATTAGACTAATGTTTAACAGTTAGTTAATTAAATATTCATTTCAATAATTGGCTTCTAGGCTATGGCGAATCACTAGGCCTTCTTGGGTATGAGATCATCCATCACTTCTAGACAAAGCCTTTTAAATAAATTAAATATTTAATTTTCTTTTTGAAAATCCTAGGTCTAACTACTCAAGTGTGAATCAAGCCTAAGTCCTTACCTACCCTAATCTAAGTATGAATAATAGAAAGCAAAAAACATACATCAAGCAAGTTTATCTAATGAATATGCTCTTTCTATTGGATCCCCCTGGATCATAGCCTCGATAAGGTCTATCAAGGTAATGGATTTGATCTTTGGGGATCCAATATTGGCTAAGTTCAACTTGATTAATCAAGTTAGACTTAGGGACTCATGCTTGGACTATTCTCCTATTTGTTCGATTTACAAGTGATAAATATGTCACGCCCCGGAGGAGTCCCTGTCTGAAGAAATTTCGGCAGCATCTCCCCTGTACGGCGGACAATCTGAAACTTTCTACATAGCCACATACCTCAGCCACATGCGGCTGGAATAATAACAGAAATAAACAAACATATATATAACCATCACACGCAGTTAATAATAAACACACTGTAACAATGAACATATAACTCAAAAACAACCCTACTCAACTACACTCGTAAATCTCAAAATCCGATGATAAGATTAACTTACCTCTTCTGCCGTCCAGGCAGGCATGTAGTAGAACAAATCCAAAACATACAAAAATCCATCGATCATATGAATCCATACAATATCTAAATCCTCAAATAGAATAAGTCTAACACAGTCTAAATAAGAAACCCAAAAGATAAATACAGCTTGAGATCTGCAGGGGACTAGCAACTGGAACTCTCTCCTGACAGCATTAACCTGAAAAATAACAACAATGGAGGCGGGGTGAGTCCAACACTCAGCAGGTACAATTGATATGCAAAGTAAAGAAATAACACCTAGCACTAATCATGCGTACAGTCTCCTGACAAAAATAAAGATAAATGCAAACCGAAGTAGAAAGGAGAGAATCTGTACTAACCAGGACCCGGTATAAGGACAAACAGTCTGAAAGGTATAGAAGACCTGTATGCATGTCAAACATAGATATCCAAACAATATGCAGCATATAAATGCAGCAAACACAATCACAAAACAATAAATGCATCATGCATATGATGTCAATGTCATGGTCACCCCTGACGCCAGTCAGCCAACTCACAACAAAAGTGGGACCGAGTGGGTAGGGCTGTGACGACCGTGCACTCTACATCACTACCCTTGATGAGTGACCGAGTGGACGGGATGCTGTCGGAGTACACACGTACTCCTACCCCAAATCATAAATGGGGGAGCGTAATGCTCTCATCTCCCGGTACGCTATGACGGGGAGGGATCTCTAACGTGCTACACGCTGCGTCACACTACCCATGAGCGGACCAACGGAGCACCGGAAGAGTCAAACTGACGTGCTTCCACGCTGTGTCACGCTACCCATGAGCGTCACAACGGAGCACTGAACAGTGATGAAAACTGGCAAAATGCTCGACAATAATGGAGCAATCTCTCACACAGCATGCAATCATGCGTATGGTGCATGTCACTAAGCATGGTAATATACTAAACCAACCTCTGGACATATAACAATGGGCACCATAGTGAATAAATCATATCAAGGTATACTGATCAAATAAGGTATCAAACCTAGGTCCTGACATGGTAAAACATGGTTATATCACTACCCATGAGCATGTGAAATCAGATAGGTATCAATACGAGATGCAAACAAACAATCAATCAAGCAGGCAACATGTATCGGGCAGTGATTAACCGAACAAATAAGAAAAACACAATTAATGCAAATTGTTAATTTCATTACTAAGCATATCAAAGACAATAAGTCAAAAGTACCCGCCTCCGATAAAATGGTCCAATCCGGTAATCAAGATACCCGTCGAGATACGGTCTCGAATCAGAGTCCTGCGTTATCAAACAGATAATGTATTTAGCTATATAGCTAAATAAAAATCTCCAACCTATTTAATAACCTTATCCTTCTTTAGAAATGGATTGATCCCATGTAATAAAACAGGCAATGGATTAAATTCAATACCAATCCAATTCTATACATAAACCTCATTCATCATACTTAGCTCTAATAATTTTTTTGAACATAATTCTAGATCAATCTGTGCACCTCACCTTCATCACAGCCACTGTGGCTCAATAGCAAAGATCGTTGTTGCTGGACCAAGACTTGTGGCCGAATTGGGCTGTCCGCCACTAGAAAGTGACTGCCTGTTGCTTCCTCTGCCGAGACTTCACTGTAGGAGGTGGCTGAAGGAAGACACAACAGTGGAATTAGGGCACGGACGAACACACCAAGGCTAGGGTTGCTGCTCCCAACTGAAAACCTACTCAAACCTCTGGATTCCAGCGATCTAGGGCACAGCACAGTGGAGGAGGCCGGCACAGAGGAGATCGGCAAAGGCTCAACTAGGCTTGCCTCTTCCGTGCAGAGGACGACTCCGAGAAAAGAAGACAAAGCCTGCCGTGGTGCTCGGGTCAAGAGTCGGCGGTGGTCGGAGGACTCTCGATGGCTGGCGGAGGCGTCGGGTGGAGAAGGTCGGCGTCGCTGGCGTCGGGCAGAGGCTAGGGCACCGACGATTAGGGTCTTCGGCTAAGGTGGCGATCGGCGCCGTCGCTTGGCGAGGAGGAAGATCACAGAGGGTGTCGGCGTCGTCGGCACCTAGGGCTCGGGGAAGAAGTAGAGGCGCTCGGCGGTTAGGGCAAAGGAGAAGGCTCGTCGGGTGTAGGGGGAAAAAGAAGTGAACAGAGACACTATTAAAGGAAAATAAATAAAATAAAAAGAAAAGGAAATATAAACATTTCCTCTCTTTAATTAGGGTAGCCTAACAGGCTTTTCCGAGCCCCGTTCTTGTCCCCGTGAACTCGTCCATACGAGCTCCGAAAAATTCCCGGAAAATTTTCAAAAATTCCAAAAAATTCCCTTATTATTATCTGTCTATTTTCGATATTTTACAAAATAGGATTTAAATTTATGCTTAGCCTTGTATACAAGTCCAGATCGATTGTATACGGCTCTTTGTTTTCCAAGAATCATATCAAGATTCTTGGAACCCAAAATGAATCGTTCCAATGTATCCTTCAGTTCATTAACTTGACTTTTCAAATTGAAATTTTCTTCCTCAAGTTTTTGAACTTGAGTTGAAGTTCCAATCTGAACTGATTCTATCAAGGAGCTTGGGATAGTCACCTCCTTGAGGGCTTTGACCTCCTCTTGGAGCGACTTGACCCAGAGGTTGGACATGGCTAACTTTTTTGACAAGTAAGAATCAAGTTATGTTATCTAATTAAAGAGATACTTACATTGGTTTGGGAACCTTCTGAACCGGATACGGATCCATGGCTTCACTCGCGCTCAGCTTCTGATTCTATCTCGGACTCGGATTCAACGACTTGCTCTCAGGCCGGAAGTGCAAGAAAACTTGTTTGTTCAACATCTTCATCGGAGTCTTTTGATGATGATTCATACCATGTTGCTTGTAGTACCTTCTTTCTTCGTTACTTCTTCACTTCCTTCTAATTTGGATAATTCGCCTTGATGTGTCCCTTCTTGTTGCAGTCATAGCAGGTGACTTCAAACTTCGTTTTGGAGCTTGGACTTGGTTGCATCGTCTTTGACTGAATCACCTTTTTGATTTCCCATTTTGTGAAGTCCTTCTTTTTCTTGTACAATTTTCATACAAGGTTGACGAGTTCGACAGTGATCTCATCGTCATCCTCTAAGTCTAACTCATCTTCAGGTTTGGGTTCGGTTCGACACTTAACTTTTGGTTCCTTTATTCTGTTTGTACCTGCAACAAGAGCAATACTTTTCTCGACCAAAGGTGTATTAGTCTATTCATGTAATTCAAATTCAAAAAATAATTTGTCTAACTTAATTAAGGAAAGATCCTTGGAAACTTTGTAAGCATCTACCATGGATGCTCACAACGTGTTCCTAGAAAATGCCTTGAGTGCATACCTGATGACATCGTGATTCTCCACTTTTTGTTCGATTGCGTGGAGGTCGTTGAGAAGATCTTAGATGCGTGCGTGCAGTTGACTCGTTGATTCACCATCCTTCATTTTTTATGTTATATAATTTTTTTAAAATAAGATCTCTTTTACTTACCTTAGTATCAGAGGTCCCTTTGTGCAGATCGCTTGAGAAAGGGTTTACTTGGTTTAGCTCCTCTTTTGTTAATCCACATTGGAGAGTGCATGTTGCTTTGGCGTCGACCTCGATCTTCTTCATCAGATTTATGTCCCAGTTCTCACATGATACTAGTTTTCTAGTGCCGTCGAGAGGGAGCACGAGGTCAGTTTAGATGATTATCCACATCTTGACTTGCGTCTTGAGGTGGTACTCCATTCGGCTCTCCCAGTAGCCGAAGTCTTCACTAGAGAAGAGGGGAGGGCATACAGTGTTATACCCTTCTTGGTGGGCCATTTAGGAAAAGTCTTTTAAAAAGACAAAAATGATAAAACTTGTTCCAAGACTTAGTCTTAGATTAGTAGTGCTGGAGAAGATAAAATAAGAGTGTTTCACAAATTTTGAGAAAAAATAATAATAAAATAATATTAAAAAATATTGTGACAAATTTTGTTAAATGCGATGTTTTACCAATTCTAACTAATGGTGAAAATTTAAGAAAGGATTTTTCAAAAAAAAAATGGAGGGAAAAAATGAAAGGCGTAAGAATTTATTTTTACCAAAAACGAACAAAAAAGCTACAAAAAAATGCTCATGGTAGTTGTACCGATTCAGAGCGGCCCCACTCTAATACCAATTGTAGGATTGAGAAGCACTAGAGGGGATGAATAGCGCTCATGGCTTTTTCACTCATTTCGACAATTCGAGTAAAAACACAGCGGAAATAAGAAATAAAGCAGAAACAAAACATGCGCCAATACTTTTCTTTTACTTAATTTGGAGCCTGTGAAGACTCCTACTCCAAGGCTCACACTAATTGAGTGTTTACTTTGGGCAATTCACTATCAATCTGGAAATTACAAGTAAAATAATTAAAGTACAATAATTGAAAGTATACCGACAACTATGAATAAGGAATTTTGGACTTCCGGTTGTCAGAGTTGTGTTACAGCTTCGTCAGATCATCTTTTGAGCAGCGCATAGTAGAAAGATTGCGAAGAACAAGTGTATTTCAACACCTGCTCGAGACTGGCTTAAATAGCATGTTGAAGGCACCTTTAGCCTCCATGGAAGGCGCCTGCAGCAGGGATTTTTATCCCTTTCGCGTCGGAGACGATAGCTTCCGAAGCCTGCACTATTTATTCATCCAAAGGTGCCTTTAAGATCTATGGAAGGCGCCTTCCATCCAGCATCTAAGGCTCCTTCAAGCTCCTCTAAGGCGCCTTCTACCCTACTTCTTGCGCAGCTGCAGCCAGGATGCTCGAGGCGCCTCCAACAACCCCGGAGGCGCCTTGGACACTGTTCATCCGAGCTTTTTAAGTCATTTTTTCTCCCTGCAAGATACGTTAGTCTAAAATACCATACATACCCTATAAAACAGAGTTAGGACAATAAAATATGAATAAATATAAGTGCTTAACAGTCTCCGGATTGTCCGATTCTGACTTTAAGTTTCACTGAAACTCTAGGTCGAACCAACACCTACTATTCCCTCTTCTGGGAACACATCCTCACCTACTCCTCTTAGGATAGTTTACCTATTGCCAGACCGGTCCTTCAGATCGGCTGGACTTTTGCTCAACGTCTGAGTCTTCAAGACTTTTCCGCTGGACGTTAAATACCCAACCTGTCCAATCTTCCACCTAGTTTGCGACGACCAATATTTTCACCTTGAGTCCCCGACTCTAGGGTTTTGCCCAAAGTGCTCGATCCGCCAAGACTTTCCACCTAGGGTTAATTAAAAAGTTTGAAATGAAAAATATGCTAAGGAATTAATTAAAAAGTTTGGAATGAAAAATTACAAATATATAAATACCCCAATATCAACTAATATTAAAATTGACTCTGATTCAGAAGGGAAATCAATAGACTTAAAATATTATAGAAGTGCAATAGAAAGTCTATTATACCTAACTGTAAGTTGACATGATATTTTATTTGCAATATATAGGTATGTATGCTAGGTACCAATCTTGTGCAAAAGAATCACATTTAACTAATGTAAAAAAGAATACTAGATATATTAAGGGAACCCAAAGTGTAGGATTTTGGTACCCTAGGATCGGACTAACACGTTTAATTTAATTGGGTACTTTGACTCAGACTATGCTGGGTGCAAACTAGATAGAAAAAGTACAAGTGAAAGCTGCCAATTTTTAGGTCAGTAAAATGGTCAAGTAGAAAGCAACACTGTATTGCCTTATCCACTACTGAAGCAGAGTACATAGCCATGGGAGAATATGCGTCTCAATTACTATCGATGATGCACACTTTAAAAGATTACCAATTAGAATATAAAAATATAAAAATTTCAATTGACAACATAAGCTCCATCAATTTAACTAAAAATTCAATCCACCACTCAAGGACTAAACACATAGAAGTCAAACATCATTTTGTAAGGGATAACGTAGCTAAAGGTAACATTGTACTTGACTATGTTGAGTCCAAATCAAACCTAGCTGATATTTTCACAAAACCCTTACCTGAACTCGAGTTCAGTACACTTAGAATACAATTAGGTATATGCTTAGTAGAATAGATTCTAAAATTTTCAAAATCATTCCTTTTATAGTATTGCTTTTTCAAAAGTTATAATTTTTTAATCTTTTCAAAATCAGCTTGGTTTTAAAATTTTAGAAAAAATATTTTTATTCAAAATTCCTAATTTTACTAGTATTTTTCAAAAGACTAGTGGGTATCTACCCTAAGAAAGCATGTACCCTTAGGTTTCAACTAGAGCATCTCACCAGCACAGTAGGAATACCTTGCTTGTGTATGAAAAATACTTAGAATTGAGTGAGATGCATAGAGTATTGCATGGACTTCAGAATACTTATGTCTACGCATCAACATAAGTCTGGGCAATAAATATTAAGTTAAATTGATCAAGTTAAGCAATCCATTTTAGTCAAACTAACTGGAATACTTGCTTAACTTGACTAACCAAGTGAAAGCTCTACCTTATAGTACATAGCTAGTAGCTAAAAGTTAGACACTTGTTTAAGGAAAGTAGATATTTATTTTGAAGATTTTTTTTTTAATACTCGTGATTGGAATCTAGGACCCTAAAACTTAGGGCACTTAATTATAATTTTTAGGGCATTAATCAAGGGGAGTGAAAGGAGTTAAGGCACTAAATTTTGTTTGGATTAAACATTTCTAAAGTTTTTTCAAAATCTCAAATATCCTTTTAAGTTTTTTTGGAAGTTAAGTTTTAAGGTTTAACTATTTTTTGAAAAGAAAGTTTAACTATTTTTGAAAAGTAACTTTAAATATTTTATTTGAAAAAGAAAGTTCAAATATTTCTATCTAAAAAAATAAGTTTTTTAAAAAATATTTATAACTAAGTTTTTATGTACTTAACTAAGTTTTTTTCTTTCTTTTCAAAAAGCTAATTACTTAACTAAGTTTTTTTTAAAATCTTTTCAAAAAGCTAAGTACTGAACTAAGTTTTGATAAAGCTAAGTATTTGATAAAGTATTTTTAAGTTTTTTTTCAAAGAAATTATTTTCTTAGCTACCTATTTTTTACAAGGGATTCTTTTAAAAGCTAAGTCATTTTCAAACCTTAAATTTAGCTAAAAACTAAGTCACTCTCAAAACTTAAAAATTTGCTAATTTTTTCTTAATTAAAGTTTAGTTTCAAAACTAAGAAGTTAGCCATTTTTTTTATAAGTCAAGTAAGTGCTACCTTTCAAGGGGAGCTTAAGGGAAAAAAGTTAAAAACTAATCTTTCAGGTTTAAAGATTTTTTTTCTCTCTCTCTAACTTCAAATACTTTTTGATATCTATCAAAGGGGGAGAGAAAAATTAAAGTTAAGAGTTAAACATAAAACATAATTGTTAAGAGTTAAACATGAAATATAATTTTTTTTATAAAAGGGGTTGCATAAGGGGGAGTATGTTTTTTATGTCAAATTATTTTACTTATGCTCATGCTTAAGTTCCTTTAATTATTTCACCTATGCTGATGCTTAAGTTCTTTACATTATTGTTATGGTTTACTTAACTTTGAACCAGGTTACCATAATAAAAAAGGAGGAGATTGTTGGTGCAGGGAGCACCAGACAATCAAACCTAAGTTTTGATTATGGCAAAGGGTTCAAAGTTAAGGTTACTTGTCTAACAAGTGTGAATGAATTTGCAAGAAAGTCCAAAGTGTTCTTAGGAAAAAGTCATAATGGAGTCTAGGCAATTGGAAAACCCTAGGGGGAGGTTATCTTAAGTGGTGGAAAGTCCTAACTATGATTAGGCAAGGCGAAGTCTTAGCAGGTCGAACACTTTGGGCGAAATCCTATAGTCGGGGACTCTAGGTGAAAATTCTAGTGGTCGCGGATCAGGTGAAAGTCTGGACGGGTCATTGAGTGAATGTTCAACATGAAGACCTAAAGTCTCGGATGCTCAGCAAAAGTCCAGACGGTCTGGAGGACCGGTCTGACAAAAGGTAAACTCTCCTGAGAGAAGTAGGTGAGAACGCATTCCTCGAAGAGGGAACAGTAGGCATCAGTTTGACTTAGAGTTTCAACAAAACTCAAAGTCAGAATTGGACAATCAGAGGTTGTCAAATTCATATTATATATTGTTTATTGCCTGAACTAACTTTATTTTGCAAAAAATAAGGTGGCTGGAAAAAGTTTGTCTGGGCACCCGGAGGGGGTCCGGGCGCTCGGAGTTGGTACGGGTGCGAGGAGCTGGTCCGGACACTCGGGATACCCTGTAGAGGGGTTTTCGCCCAGGCGAGGAGCTTAGGCAAGCGCCTTTGCGCTCCGGGCGCTCGGAGCTAGTCCGAGTGCCCGGAAGGCCAAAGTTCATCTCTTCGCCACGCTAGAACACGCTGATTGGATGGCCCTATGTCATGATCTAGGCACCTGAAATAGTATATATAAGCAGCATTTGACTAGAGGCTAAAATACAACATTCTTAATGACTTTTGCTCTTGTACGCTGCTTAGAAAATGCATCCTCGATGCTAAAACGCTGCTCCGATGACCTAAAATAAGAATCTTCAGATCTGTAGTTGTCGGTATTCTTTACTTTATAGTTGTTTTAATCTTATAATTTCATACTTGTACTTATTCGGAATTGATAGTGAATTGCCCAACAAAAGTGATCAACGATCATAGGCCTTGGAGTAGGAGTCATCACAGGCTCTGAACCAAGTAAAACCAACAGTGTTAGTATTGTTCTTTTATCTTCCGCTACATTTTACTCAACTGCTTTTAAACGAATGTGATAGCCACGAGCGCTATTCATCCTCCTCTAGCGTAATAATCCTACATATCTGACATAAAACTAATTTTCCTTTAGGTCAATTGCTTTTAACATAGATATACATCTACCGATATAAAATATACTAAATTTATCTAAAGTGTCTGTTGGGGTTGCAAGGTTGCAAACATAATCCCATATTAGAAACACATGGGAAAGATCATGGGTTTATAAGAGAAAAGATATCTCCATTGGCTTGAGGCCTTTTGGGTAGAGTCCAAAAGCAAAACCATGAGGGCTTAGGCCTAAAGTGGACAATATCATGTCATTGTGGAGATATCTAAATTTTTTTCGATCCTACAATTGGTATCAGAGCCCGGACTGTCATAAGGTTTAACCGCCGACTGTGCACCAGAGCTATGGTCTGATTGAGCCATGTGGGTACAATATTGACCTCGAACAAAAAAAGTGGGGGCTCCTATGTTCGGATCAAGAGGACCAGATACCAGACAGGAAATCCTAGTTGCGACTAGGCAAGAAAGTCCTAGTAGGTCGGGTGGACCGAGGGGCAGGAAGACCTGGTGAGTCGAAGATCGGACGTGGGAAGCCTATGGTCCTTTGTTTGAGGGGGGGGATTGTTGGGGTTGCAAGGTTGCAAACATAGTCCCATATTGGAAACACATGGGAAAAATCATGGGTTTATAAGAGAAAAGATATCTCCATTGGCTTGAGGCATTTTGGGGAGAGCCCAAGAGCAAAACCATGAAGGCTTAGGTCCAAAGTGGACAATATCATATAATTATGGAGATATCTAAATTCTTTTCGATCCTACAGTGTCTTCCTTTGGGTCAACACAATAGTTCGATTAAGTAGCATGTGTGTAGATAAGCCCAAGAAATCCTAGGAATTTTTATCGAATAGATAATCACTTAATCAACCTTAACAATATGAAAATTAAGTTAAGCTTATGAATTGAGTGATACTATATGACAATTTATTAGTTTAACCCGATCTATGAGTGATACTGTATGTGATTTCAAGATCATCAATCGATTGATGATGAGTGTCAATCGATTGATGCAAACCAATCGATTTGGCTAATCAATCACAAAACCTTCTATGTTTGATATTTAACTCATTAATCTATTAAGACTTTATGACAATCAATTGGATCTCACAAATTGATTACCTTAATTGAGAAAACAAAAAACCTTCTTTTTTAAAACAAAAATGAAATGAGTTGGACACACCCTTGAAGAAGTTCACATAGAAGGGAATTGTTAATCGATTAGAAATCATTCTAATCAATTAATAATTGATCCTTTAAAACTATTAATTGATTATAAAAATTTTCAATCAATTGATATCACTAATCGATTAGGCTGATTGATTCCAATCTATTTTATCTCTACTTAAGGCTTTCAATCGATTGGTAGCCTAAATCAATTGACTAGATCGATCAGAAATTGATCCTTTATTCAACCTAGAGATGCTAATTGATTGGTGAAATTCACCAATCTATTGGTGTCAACTGAATTGATTGGGCAATCGATTCGACTCGATTCCATTCGTAATTTTAAACTTGGTAATCAATTGGTTGACCAAGCTAATAGATTGAGTCATCGCGATTTAACCTAAAATTAGGTTCAACAAGGCGGTTCTTCCTGAAGACAGCAATAGTTCACCACTATTCTTTGTGAAATACATGAACAACATAGAAGATTGAGCCTTTCCTAAGTTTTTTATGCAAAATATTTTCGATAATCAAATACTAGTAAATCCTAATATAATCTAGCATGTAAACAAAGATCGACAAAAAAAAACAAACACTATTGCCATGAAATCGATGAAACAGAGTTTTGGCTTTGATACCAATTATTAGTACTTTAGTTTTTTCCTTACCATATGAATTCTAGGAACGAAATAAGAACTCAAGCAGAGAAAACACAAGACATATGAACATGGATCTAGTTATATCAAAAACATGGCACAATAACATAAAGCATAAACCAAATCCGACAAGAAACCTATTTGAAGAGTCATGTTCTTGTCTTTAACATCTTCCAAGAATTCCTTAGGAAGAAGAAGCGGAAGCAAGAAGATGTTAGGTCAAGATCCCTAAATCCTTGGGGACTAACTCTATATATAGTGAATATCTATTATCATCTCACAGATGATAATGGATGTGAATAATAGGTCATATACTTATGAGGTCCACATTCAATAATCTGATACCTAATAATCTTAAATTATCATTTAACAGATTTCAATATTATAAGTTTTAAATTACATGTGAGTCCATCTTATAAGAAATATTAAATTTAAAATTTTTTAGACCTATCGTGAAGATGGGTCCTACCATTAGTAGATTTGTACGTTTTTCGAGGCATTAAATTGAGAGATCTCGGATGCTACAGGGTCCAAGCTTTGTCACGGGAGATGTCCCAATGACTAAAAGAGATCTCACTTGGGGATGATAAGTACTCTTGGTGTGATTGACCTCCTAGATTAAGTTTTGACATTTCTAGGAGGTATGCACGTATTCCTACAGCTTCTCCTTGTCGACATCGTCTCTTTCTCCATAGGCCTCATTTGCACCACCATCGCTTCCTTCACAAAATCACCACAACTTGGGTCACCGGATCCTCTGCCCTTGTTGTGGTTGCTAGCAGCGGAGGAGGGGAGAAGTAGAGGAGTAAGAGAGAAGTAGAAGAGGAGATGGCGATGACAGAATCGACTCCTAGATGAGAAAGTTTGCTAGGTTCTACAGGCAGAGTGCTCCGGCAAAGAATCCAAGGAGAAGGCAAAGGGGATTTTGACATGGCACACTTCTCGCTTTTCATCCGATTTCGAGAGGATGAAAAATAGAGCTAAAAACAAATAGATTTGAAATACATCTATCATTTTTTTTTTACATGTAAACAATGGAAAGTATCTCGTTTTTTATGTTATCTGGCCTTTTTCTCATCTGCGCTTAGGAGTAAACACAGCATTAATATATTTCTAAACTTGTTATAGTCAATGAAGGATTTCTTTACTAGGAATCAGAAGATGCCCTCGTGAAGGCCTTAGGAGAAGGTGTTAGTTAATACCTTCGATGTAGCGGCTAAGACCTCCGAGGCTTGCCTAGTGAAATGCTAAATGGATTTAGGTTGAAAAGATGAGTGGTGACTTATGGTATCTTTTGTCGCTAGGAAAGTGATGTAGAAAGGTCAAGCTAAAGTCTTCAATGGAATGTAAGGTCTCCGGCTTTAAACTATTGAACCATTAATGGGCTAGTATAGAATGCTATCAGGATGAATCTTTATATATACTTCTCTGATTTACTTAAATTATCGATGAAAAAATTCTGTGAGATTAAATTTGTCATCTTAGATTCAACGTTACCTAACTTGATTAATCATTAATGAGCCAATCTATTACGGGTGATGAGAAACTTGACACTTCACCCTTACCTAGATATTAGTCCCTTCTTGTATTTACCATCTCAATGTCTCAACTCACTACTCCCATAGACAATATAGACAATGCTAAAATGATGCGTCTAGAAACTATTGCTGAGATAAACAACTGAATTAGACAATGACACTTCAAGGTTGGATGATTTGGAGGCCAAGAGATGGAGGTTGTGGGATGCTAGCAAGGAGATACCTACCTACACTCACTAGAGAAAATGTTAGAGGTCATCAGAAGTGATCCTCCGATGATTAAGAAAAAAATCAAAAAGAGAAAGGAGAAAAATGCAATAGTAGTAGGGTTTTAGATTACCTCTTGAAGATATCAATACTTGCTATTTATAGGTGATGAGGTGAGACGGCGTTTTCCATGGATATCAGCAGTCTTCCTAGGAAATATTATCATGATTTCAAAGCCCTCATGAATGCAACGTATTTTAATAAGGGGATCCAAAAGCAAACCTTTAATATGGAAGAAGTGTATATATATATTTTTTGGCGGGTACATCTTGCTAACTTGGCTTGGAATGTATATTCTGTGTATCACACTTTATAAATATTGTGCTAGATTCAAAACGTGTGATGTTATTATTTTAGAAAAATTATGAAGATTGTGCTGGATTTGTCTATTTACAAAAACTGAAAGTGAATTCCTAAAAATTGAATGTTATACAAATCTAATCAAGTCAGTTTAAAACTAACTTTAATGCTAGAAAATTTTTCACTAAAAAACATTTAAAATTAAGAGTGAAAAACGAGATCACAAAAGAAAGATTTGAGAGAGATTATTTTCCCGGAAAATTAGACTGCGAAGCTTCCTGCCTTGTCCTCTATGCCTACTCCACGGATCCAGTTCCTTCCTTCCCGCGCAGCCGCGCTCCTTCCTTTATTCTCTTCCTCTTCTTCTTCTTGTCCTCCACCTTTGTATAAATCTCTTCCCGTAACAGCAGGCAAAATCAAAACTTTCAGCTCTCCTCAGGAAGACACAATGGTGGACGCAGAGTACCTCCAGGAGATCGAGAAGGCGCGAAGGGACCTCCGTGCTCTCATCTCAAACAAGAACTGCGCTCCCATCATCCTCCGTCTCGCGTAACTTTGCAGTGTTTTCAATGGTGAGATTGAAGTCGTTTTGTCCACAATATGATTTCTCAGATATTCTTAGTTTCGCAGATGGCATGATGCTGGCACATATGATGCCAAAACAAAATCGGGCGGCCCTAATGGCTCGATAAGGTTGGAGGAGGAGTATTCTCATCGAGCAAATGCTGGACTCAAGATAGCGATTGATCTTTTAGGTAGACACACCCATCACTTAATTGAAATTTCTGCAGTAGGCTTGTTTAGTTTCATAACAACTCGAAAGTGCAAGTTACTGGACATCTTATGTCGTTGGCTACAGAACCAGTAAAGGAGAAACATCCAAACGTTTCATATGCAGACCTCTACCAGGTTACTTACTTTCCTGCCTCAGTTCCACTCGGTTCAATTTTTCTGTTTCCATATGCAGACCTCTACCAAGCCACATTAAAGTTGACTATCATTCAATTTGCATATGTTTCATATGAAGTAACTCTGGTTTCAACTAGTATTGACGATTTCTATTTTAGTAGTTCCATTCGGTAGGATCAAAATAACTGGAATGAAAACACTGGCAGCTTGCAGGAGTAGTTGCGGTGGAGGTAACCGGCGGACCAACTATTCAGTTTAAGCCAGGAAGAAAAGTATAATCAAGTGTTTCAGTTGAAGCTGCTGCTATTTGTAGGGCTCAATGTCTTATTCTTTTGTGTTTTCTTTTCCAGGATTCATCTGTTTGTCCTGAGGAAGGACGTCTTCCAGATGCCAATCAAGGTGATCCGCCATCGTCATCTTTACAGAATGTTCATAAGCTGTTTCAGAAATTGATAAATTTTTGAGAGCTCGAACTGAAACAGAATGAAGAGAGATTTCACCAAGTTAACAAAAATACTCCTTTTGCTAACGGTTTGAAAATTTTAGGTGTTTCGCATTTGAGGGAAGTCTTTTACCGAATGGGTTTGACAGACAAGGATATTGTGGCACTGTCTGGTGGCCACACCCTGGTAAACTAGCAGCATTCTTGCAGATGGCTATCTAATTAACTAACTACAGGTAATGAATACTGAAACTCATATTCATTGCTAAAGGGAAGAGGGCATCAAGAGAGATCAGGACATGAAGGCCCATGGACAAAGGATCCTCTCAAGTTTGATAACTCCTACTATGTGTATGACTTATCTGACTAATTATCAAGAAACTGTATTGCCTGAGTACAATTTTTCTTTTCTTTTTAGTTCATTCAACTAAAACTACTTTTACTTGGATTTTGCCTCTACAGAGAATTGCTGGAAGGGGAAACAGAGGGACTCCTGAAACTTCATACTGATCTTGCTCTGTTAGAAGATCCTGTTTTCAGAGGCTATGTTGAGTTTTATGCAGAGGTAATATTTATTAATCATTGTTTCATTTCTGTTATTTGAAATTTCTCTAAAATATTGAGTAAATTTTGGGTGTCCGTAGGACGAGGATGCTTTCTTCAAAGATTATGCAGAATCACATAAGAAACTTTCAGAGCTGGGCTTTACTACCAGAGGAAGGACAAGCTGTATAATACTGCAAGGTGCAGTCGGTATTGCGCTAGCAGCTCTATTCCTCATTCCAGTACATATTTATGATCTTAATGCGAAAATGAAAGATTTCTTTTGCTGATTGGTTATGCAATTCGGTATGTAATCTATTAAATGTGTGCTCGATGGAATGTCAATCGTATTATGAATCCCAATAAAATTCGAATTTGATGTCCTGTTTTGAGAAGTTTGCCTTGACTTGAGAGGTTCGGCTAAGGGATAGGAGGCCAGATATAAAAGGAAGAAAAAAAATAGAAACTTCTTAGCTCCCATTCACCTTTATAACCTTTCCTGCATAAATTCAATGTTTCTGTAATAGAACTTCGATCATAATAAAGGTGAATAGTTATCACTAAACCGAGACCTCCAACTTGAAAAGAAGAACAATACTAAAAAGAATTAGCAAAAACAAGAGTTTCTCTAACTCTACATGAAAAAGAAATTACAGATTGATTGGCTGCACCTGATGGAACTAGTGTGTGTGTATATATGTTTTTTGATTTTGAGACATAAATGGTAGAATACATATGTATCTTTAATATATATTGATAGATGAACTTTTGAACAAGACTCAAGAGACATGATCTGTCATGCTGAAGACTGCTTTACAACATAATAGAAAAAGTCATCCTGCTTGGAACAATTCCACAGTACAAATTCATACAGAGAATAACCAATCTCATTGTAGAACAATATAAGTAGATAAATAAGCATATTTAATCATACTAATAAACTTTATACTCTCTGATACAATAAATTTATATAAATAGATAAATGCAGTAGGTGATAGGGTAAAAAATACAAATTAGAATAACCTTTGAACAATGAAACACATAACATAATGAAAGTCAAAGAATAAAAGAAATTGAAAATTTAGTAGAAGTGTAAAATGTTAGATGCTTCTAATTGGTTGGGTTCAACCATGTTCGACCAAGGGTGTAAATCTAGGGTCCGGAATGCACTGAACCAAAAGTGACTTGTGTACAAAATTTGATGCTTCTAACTTACGCATATCGAATGTCAAATCAGACGGAGCAAAATTTGCTCAAGCGAATTAACCAACGTTCTTCCATTCAAATCATTCTTTTGTTTGCTACTCAAGTATGTAACAGATGCATTAATGTGTCGATTAATGGTGAATCCGTAATTGCCGATTTGAAACGGTCGATAATTGATAGTCAACGGTGAGTTAGGTGGGGAAATAAATTAAATGGCTTTTAATCGGTCATTTGCTACTACGAAGGGTCAGAGCTTGTATACAAGGAGTTCATGACTATGAGCAGAACAAGTGTACAAGAGCAAACGAACAAACAAAGGAACTTCATCCACCTTTATTCCCCCTCTCTTCCTTTCTTTCTACCGTGTAAAAATAAAGTGTTAGAATTGGGATACATCAATAATGAACTAAAGGATGCATCTACAACAGGATCTAGCTACCATCAATTTCTAAAGCAATATTGAAACTAAAACAATAGCTAACGAAGAGCTAACCTGAATCCATCACAAGGTTATTGTTTCTTACTTGCCACCAGAGATCCTGCAAGCGCGGAATAATCTTTTACTGGAGTGGGTGACAGCAATCCCTATTCCTTCTCAATGGGAAAGAGAGGAGGTCAATGAATAAGCTCAAGAACATGCCCTAATTCATGAGCATCGTCCCTTATATACCAAGTTTATCCTATAGGGACTATCCACTTTAAAGCTCATTCATCATCAGCAGCCCATTAATATTAATGAACCAAGTTATTAGATCTATACATTGAATCAACATCCATTTAATCCAAACATCCTTTATATGTAATTAAGCATTAGATCACTTAATTAGAGTTTGGTTTCCTTAATGGTAATTAGTTGTGTGTGTGTTAATCAAGTGTAAGCCCATCTTATAGAGATTAAGCCCACCCATGTGGACTTAATTGGATTTGATCCACCCATGTGGACTTAATCCTACAATCTCCCACTTAGGTTATACTTGATTCCTTATACATCACATAACCCCTTAGTTGAACTCAACATGTCAAACTTTATGGGTTAAAAACTCCTTTAAACAATCTGATCCATTAAATCAATTAGTATATGACTAAAGAAGTCATAACTACTATAATTGTAACAAGACCCAACAATAATCACAGTACTAATATCATCAACGACATAGATCAAATGTGGATGTATAATACAAGCATGACACAAAATGTGATATATATGTGCTCATTCTTAAAGTCTTTTTTATGACCCAAATTGGGTCCAAATTATATTTATCAAAACCTTATACTAAACTGCAGTGGTAAATCATGATTCAACTTTATGACTCCAAATGGAGTCCACATCATATTTACAATAATCAAATGTAAACCCACAATAGTAAATATGATATTCATATATTAGAAAAAGTCAAAATCATGCACACTTATAGAAAATCTACAGTATATACAATGAGCCAAAATATGTTTTCATGAATATAGAGCATCACATAAAATACAAATTCCTACATAACGGATACTTCATCAAAAGAAAGAACCCTCATGTTCAGCACAAGTTGATGAAACACCTTGTGTGACAAGCCCTTGGTAAGTAGATCCGCTAACATGGAATCTATCCTTATATGCTCTATCATTATTTAATCATTCAGAACTCTTTCTTTAACAGCTAGAAATTTTATGTTGATGTGTTTAAACTTCGATGAACGCAGTTATTCTTGGAATATAATTCTGCAGTTTTATTATCACAGTTGATCCTCAATAGCTTGTCAATGCCCCCAATGATTTGTAAACCTGTGATAAGGTTTCGCGTCCATATCCATGGTTAAAAGCTTCATACCAGGCTATAAACTCTGCCTCTATAGTGGAAGTGGCTATAGGTGTCTGTTTGACCTGAGGTGTACTTTCTTCTATCTAATCATCAAGAAAAATCGAAGTCTAAATATCCAATGATCTCCAGATGACCTGATGTATGATATGTGAGCATGTAATCCTTCATTTTTTGCAAATACCGCATAACCCTCTTTACAGCTTTCTAATGCTCTGGTCTAAAGTTACTCAAATATCTTCTCAACATCACTACAATGTACGCAAGATCCGAGCGCATACATATTTGAGCATACATCAAACTCCCTACTGTAGATGCATAGGGTAATTGCTGTATTTCCTTAATCTCAAGTTTATGATGTGGACATTGTTACAAGCTAAGTCTATCACTCTTTGCCACCGGAATATCCCCAGGAGCACAATTCTGCATACCACACCGAATAAGCACATTTCCTATATAGGCCTTTTGTGATAGTCCAAGTATGTACCATGAACGATCACGTATAATCTATATGTCTAGGACAAAAGATGACTCGCCAAGATCCTTCATTTCCAATTTACCGGATAAAAATGACTTGGTTTCTAACAGCAAACTTTTGTCATTGCTTGCAAGCAATATATCATCCATATAGAGAACAAGAATGATAAACTTGCTCCCACTGAACTTGATATACAAACATTTATCAACTAAATTCTCCTTAAATCGTATGAAGAAACCACTTGATCAAACTTCTGGTACCATTGACGAGATGTCTGCTTTAAACCATAAATGGACTTCCTTAGTTTACATACTAGGTGCTTTGAATCTCTCGACTGAAAGTTCTCTGATTACACCATGTATATAATTTCCTCAATGTTTCTATTGAGAAAAGTAGACTTAACATCCATTTAATGTAGCTCTAGATCATAATGAGCTACAAGTGTCATGATTATCCTAAGAGAGTCGTTCGTCAAAATCGGTGAAAAAATCTTCTTGTGATCAATGTCCTCCTTTTGAGTAAATCCTTTAACTAAGCATGTCTTATACTTTTCGACATTACCATGTGAATCTCATTTGGTTTTAAATATACATTTACAACCAACAGATTTCACACCTTCAGGCAATTCGACAAGTTTCCAAACATTGTTGTCCACCATAGACTTCATCTCTTCCTTCATGGCATCGACCCATCTTTCCGGATGAGGGTATTTTTTTGATTTCTTGGAATAATGTAGGATCATCTTCCAACCGAATGTCAAACTAATGCTCTTAGAGATATATATAATCACAAGATGTCATGGATCTCCTTTGTCTAATGGATCTCCTTAGTAGCACTTGATCTTAAGGTGATTGGGAGTCATTCTTAACCATAGGAGGGAATACCTCAATTTGAGATGGATACCTTCCAATTAAATTGGAGGTTTCATGGTAATATCAAGGTCAACTACCCCTTTCAGTTGTACAACTTCAACTGTATATGTAATGGTAATCATTTCATTATTAACTATACTAGTTACCATATTAGGATCATCAATATTCTCCTCAAATAATATTTCACTAACTTTATCACTCCCACTATCCTCAATAAATTTGGCATTTCCCATCTAGAAAAAGGATTTACTCAAGGGGTTGAAAAACTTGAAACCTCTTAAGTTTTCAAAGTATCCTACAAAATAGCAGCTAACAGTTCTTGAGTCTAATTTTCTTTCGTTAGGCCTATAGGGTCTAGCTTTAATTGGACAACACCAAACATGTAGATGCCTAAGACTAGGTGCTCTACCTATCCACAACTCATATGGGGTTTTTGTTACCGCCTTACTAGGAATTGTATTGAGTAGGTAAACCACAATCTTAAGTGTCTCACCCCACAAGGACTCCGGTAGAGAAGAAAATGTAATTGCATTCGTCCTAGGTGTCCTAGGCATGGTGTATTGCACTACGATACCACACTCAACAAGGTAATTCACAAATAGCCTAGGACATTGTTCACCTGATCCATCAGATCTTTCATAGTATTCACCACCATAGTCTGATCTTATTGTAAAATATCGGAAAATGGGTAGAAAATAATAAGGGAAATTTTCGGAAATTTTGGAGATTTTTCGAGAATTTTTCGAAGCTCGTATGGACAAGTTTACAGGGATAAAAATGGGGGCCCAGAAAGAGCCTGTTTAGACTACTCCATTTAAAAGAGGAAAAGTTTATTTTCTTTTCCCATTTTATTTTGTTTTTTTTTTATTTTTACCCACACGCCGTTTCCTTCTTCTTTCTTTCCCCGCGCGCTCTCTTCCTTGTCGCTGAGCCATCGCGTGCCCTAACTGCCTCTCCCCAACCGGCGACGCAAAATCGCCAATTCCCCTCTCCTCTCCTCCTCTTATCTACTCAGTGAGCCGCTCTGTCCAATTCCTTTTCGGCACCGGAGCAATTCTTCTCGGCCGGTGAAGCCTCGTGAGCCAAAGCAGTGGTGTCGCCTCCCTTCTATCCCGCGACGCTAGTGCCTCCTCTCGGCCCATCCACCTCCGCCGGCCACCAGGTTCTGCTAAGCCTCTCCCGACGCCTTCTCCCCTCTCTGTGCTCATTGCCCTAGCGTCCATACCCGAGCACTGTTCAGCACATACTAGCGCCGCCTTTCTTCTTCTTTCCTCTGCCTTAGCGGCGGCCAGCCGAACCCTAGATCGTTGCTGGCGCACCTGTGCCCTAGATCGCTGGAAGCTAAGAGCCCGAATAGGCGACAGAGAGCTGTGGAGATCTGGCGGTGTGATTGAGAGGTAAGGGATTGGATCTCGGTTTTGTGCTCTGTTTTGTCCAATTCTGCCATGAGGATCACTGTGTTGGAGTGGAAGGTGATGCTAATTTGGGAATGGTGGTTCTGGTTTTTCGCAGCAGCAGTTCCGGTTTTGTTCTCAGCAATAACTTCATTGTAGCTCCGGCTGTGGAGCACCGGCTGATCATCCGGATTGAGGTGAGTTTTATTCAGCTTTTGGGTTGATGCAGATTAATAACCTATTAGTAGTTAAATTGTTCTAATTTAATGAGGAGAAGGGGATGTGTAAGGAGGTAGCATCTGATTGATGTTGATAGAATGAAACTATATCTTATTGTATTTCGTTGGTAGGTGATTCATGAGGGTTATATGATTTAATGATTTCTATTCAGAGTATAGAAATGATTATCAGATGTGGGGGAGGAGTTAGATGATCCCATTTGGGTTTATTACTGGATTTGGATTTATGTTAGCTTCTCGCGGATTTGATTTAGCTAATTTATTTATATGTAATTAGCTAAAATCTGGATACCATATACTACAGGACTTTGACGTGAGGCGATTATCCTGACGTTGGATTTAACTGGATTGGACCTGCGATTGGAGGCGGGTACCTCTTGACTTATCTTTTATGATATTGTCTTTGGATATGCATAGTATTTTATAACTACAAGCAATGAACATGTTTGCCTTTAGTATGTCACTGTTTGATATCCATAGCATGTTAGATTTATCGCTTGTGAAGTATCCGTACTTATATCTCGTGATTTGTTACCATGAGTATCTTGTTGCCATGAGTACTTAATTACCATGAGTATCTTACTTTCTAGAATAAGTGACATACCATGTTTTACTGAGGTTAGGACTAGGTTCTGGACTTTTGGTTTCAGTCATGTGTATCGAGATTGTCTGATACTTAGGTTTTATACCATGACTGGCTTGTGTACCTCTATTTGTATATCATATATGATTCGTGTACCTAGACCTTGATTCTTGATATGTGCATATTGTTGGTACATATGTTATGGAAGGAGATATATTTAGGATCTAGGTTGCTATACCATAGAGGACTTGTATGCCCTAGATCCGTGGATTGACCTACTGATACTGTGGTACCCATATTATGTATATATGGATTTTTCTATGCTGATCAGGATATTCCATACTTATTATGTTCGGGACATAGGTTTTGATATTCTATCCGACCTGTGTATTCTAAATTTTGGTATGTGACCATCGCTTTTACAGTACCCATTTTGTATATATGGATATGGTTATGTTGATCAGTTTTTGTTATGCATAGTGACATGCATCATGATTGCATCTTTGCGATTGTCGGCTCCACTATGGTTGAGCCCATCGCCAGTTACATGTACTGCACACACCCCACTCATGGTTTAGTGGTATATCGTGCGGTGTGGCGGTTCTGTTGTTTAGCTCCGTTGGTCATATGACTCGCGTGGTAGCCGTGATCGATTCCTCTGTTTGGCTCGGCATGTAGTGTAGCGTAGTAGCCGGCGACGGTGGACTCTGTTTGGCTCCGTTGGTCGGGAGACTCAGCGTGGTAGCCGGAATATCCTCCCGTCATCGTGTACCGGGAGTTAAGAGCATTGAGCTCCCCATTTATGATTTGGGGTCACAGGAGAGGAGAGCATCCGTCCACTCGGTCACTCATCAGTGGTAGTGAGAGTGCACGTTGTCATAGCCCTACCCACTCGGTCTCGCCATTTGTGTGAGAGGACTCGTCGGGGTGACCAGGACGCATCATTAGCATCATATGCATTGATGTATTTATATTATTGTGATTGTGTTTGCTGCATTTGGTTGCTGCATTTTGGTTGGATGCATACCTTTGACCTGCATACAGGATTATTGACACTTTCGGTTTGACGACCCTTTTGTCTGGATAGGAGTTCCTGGTGAGTACAGCTTCCTCAGTTACCTTTCAGTTTTGCATATTCCCTATATATGATTAGGAAGCTATATTCCATGTTTATTGCTGTTAGATATATCTTACTACTCATGTCCATTGGTATTCGCTGAGTTGTTGAACTCACCCCCGTTGACACTATCTTTTTCAGGTACCAGGTTATTTATGGTGTCGCTTAGAGCATCCTGTCTGCTGGTCCCCACGTCACATCAGAAGACTTATCGGTTTCACGTATGATTTGTTTGTTTTATGTATCAGTTTGTTTAGCTCTGTACTCTGGTTTTATTTTTGGAGTCTTGATGTTGTTATGTGGTATTTTGTATTTGTTATTGGTTGTGTAAGCCTAGCCGGCTAGCAGTTTTGTGTTTTGGTTTTGGTACAGCCGAGTGGGCTGCTTTATTTTTAACTGCGTGGTTGTGTCAGCCAGAGGCTGAATTTTGTTTTCTTTTATTGTTATTATTCCAGCCGCATGTGGCTGAGGTATATAGTGCTTGTAGAAAAGTTTCAGATTGTCCGCCGTACAGGGGAGATGCTGCCGAAATTTCTTCGGACAGAGACTCCTCCGGGGCGTGACAATTTAGTGGTATCAGAGCAGGTATACGATACTTGCTATGTGTTCTGGATTTTTTTTGAGATTTATCTTATACCAATTTATTTGGTATCAGAGATCGGCTTACGAGTTTTATTTCTCGTGTTTCGGATTTCATGTTTTAGTCTTCTCGATGTGACTTTTTGGATTTTGGGACTTGGCAGAAGCAGGACATCTCCAAGCTATAGGAGGTATGTTGGTATATGTTATCCTACCTTTTTGATTAGTTTATGCCCTGTTCATTATTACAGTCTATAACATGTATTAGCACTCTTTACTAGTACCTGTCTGGTTGTTGTAGCATATATTATATGTGATAGGTTAGCCACTGATCTTGATTGACCTTAATAGAGATTGAGGGATTACAGTTTCTGGCGATTTTTCATATCATACACCAGTAGTTTTAGTTTCTGTTATTACTAGTTGGTTAGCAGATTGAGGCACATACCAGCCTCTGCTATTATTAGCTAGGTAGTGACTAGTAATTATATATTCTAGATGACCCAGCCAGTAGAATACAGATATACTTTAATTAGTTTTCGTCGGTAGATGATTAATGTACTCTGGTTAGATAGGTCAATAGAAAACTGATTTACACATGTTGATTTAGTGGTCGTGAATGTATTTACCTTAAATGCTTATGGAGGATTAATGTAATCTTGATCAGTTGATAGGTGACCGATTTAGTTTTGTTGGACCGATCAGTAGAGGACAATCATACCCTATTTTATGGAGATGCTGATCTTTGGGTTGTTTATGCTTAGTTTGGTATCTAGAGCACATTTGAGTACATGTTTTGTACTGACGTGGAAAAGACTGAGTTGATCGTATATCATTGTCGATTTTGGTCAGTCTTTAGAGGATTGATTTATCCTATTCCGTGGGTACCTTAAATTTAGACTGTATGTACCTTGTAGGATAACTTAGAAGGTGGCGTAGGGTTTGTGTGGTAAATTGGATTTAAAATATGTTGATTATACTCTTGACATATGTGTATATTTGTCATTTGAGTGTTGTTTGAGGGGTATTGTTGATTTTACCTACGATGATATATGCACACGGGTTCGGTATACATTGTTGGAGGTATCACGGTGATTTGTACCTATGATGTGAGTATTTTTGGTGTGTACCAATTGGAGGATTATGTCGATCATACATATGTTGTGTGTGCATGTGTGTCAGATGTATGGTTGGTAGCATCATGATGATTCTACCTATGTTAAATGTAGAATATTAAATGTCTACATTATGATATTGGTTGTTTTACCCTGTCAACTAATTCTCCCATTAGTGGGTGACCGACCCACTAGGGTGATGATAGAGTTGACTATGGATTTGATTTGTTTACTAGGTTGTTTATACCTTTGGCTGCCTACAATGATATGTGGTTGAGAGATCTCGTGCAGTCTCTAGCTAGATAGTTAGGTGCTTTGGGCACTTATGTATTGTTGTGGTAGAGCGTAGCTCCCATATGTTATAGATCGTTTGTGGTAGAGCGTAGCTTCCACATATTCTGGATTCCCACATATTTAGGGATTGTTTTGTAGTGGAGCGTTACTCCTACATATTGCGGATTGTTTGTAGCGGAGCATTGCTCCCATATTTATTGTGGATACATATTTTGGATTATTTGTGGTGGAGCGTTGCTCCCACATATGGAGGATTTCTTGTGGTAGAGCGTTGCTCCCACATATGTGATATTTCGTGTGATAGATCATTGCTCTCACACTGGATGTTCTATTCTTTGGTGATTATATATCGTTGGTGATTAGATCTGTTTATTGTTGGGGATCTTATTGTTAGGAATGCCTGTGATACGGACATTATGTGTCTTGGTTTTACCATTAGTGCTTGCGGTGCCCTAGATGTTATTATGGACTCGATGATTTGGGTATCCCTAGAATGTTTGGATCGGTTTCCATTGTCTTTGTTGATGATGTTGTGATCTATTTCGGATCCGCGGTGAGTCACGTACACCACCTTTGCTTAGATCTAGATATGTTTCGACGAGAACATCTATATGTGATGATCAGTAGTGCTTATTTGGATTGTCTTATGTGACGATGATTAGGACACACGGTCACCAGTAGGAGTATACCGTGGTTCTACAGGAGATTGAGGTTGTTACCGTTGGGAGTAGATGGAGTCGATATAAGAGGCTCGCAACTTCTTTTGTTTGGCTCGATATTTCCGGAGATACGTTGAGGGTTTCTCACGGATTGCTATGCTACTTACACGCCTGATCAGGAAAGGCGTGAAGTTCACTTGGACTGAGGTTTGTATGACCAGCTTATAGGAGCTGAAGCGGAGTTTAGTGTCGGCTCCGATTTTTGGTTGTACCTTCTGGAGAGGACGAATTTGTGCTCTATACCGACGCATCTCTACTGGGTTTGGACGCTGTTTTGATGCAGCACGATAGAGTAGTCTCCTATGCTTCTCGTCGGTTGAAGAAGCATGAGAAGAACTACCCTGTACATGATCTGAAGCTGCCATGAAGATTTGGCGACATTATTTATATGACGTTACATTTGAGATTCTCACTGACCATAAGAGTCTCAAATATCTGTTTTACTTAGAAGGAACCTAATCTCTGACAGAGGAGATGGGTGGAGTTCCTGAAGGATTTTGATTGTACCATTAGCTATCACCTAGGAAAAGCTAATGTGGTTGTTGACGCGCTTAGCCGGAAGTCTAGAGTGACTTTGGCTTGCCACCGAGTTGTGGTCACAGATTGGTTACCATGGTTGCTCAGTCGTCGATCAGGACGAGGATCCGAGAGCCCTAGGCTGTATTTGCGGCTTATTTGCAGCCAGATAGTTTCCGGGCAACAGACCGAGTTTACCCGAGATGAAGCGGTGGTTATATATTTCCGAGGTCGCTTATGCGTATCTCCATTTCACCCGGTCAGGGAGGAGTTACTTCAGGAGGCATCGCTCACGATTTGCTGTCCACCCAGGCGGTACCCACGTGTACCAAGATTTGAGGTGTTTCTATTGGTGGAACGACATGAAGGAAGACATCGCAGATTTTGTAGCTAGATGTCTCGTCTGTCAGCAAGTGAAAGCCGAGCATTAGAGATCTGCCGGCTTATTTCAGCAGATTTCTATTCTTGAGTGGAAATGAGAACATATTACTAAGGACTTTGTGGTGAGTTTGTCAAGGACATGAGGAGACTAAGACGCGATTTGGGTAATCGTTGATCAATTAACCAAATCCGCGCACTTTTTAGCGATCCGGAAGACTGATTTCCTGGATCGATTGGTAGATCTGTTTTGCCGGGAGATCATCAGATCACATGGTGTCCCGTTGACTATTATTTCGGATAGAGGCCCCTGTTTCACGTCTCGTTTTTGACAGAGTCTGCAGCAGGCCTTGGGCACGCAGCTCTATTTCGGTACAACTATTCATCCGCAAACAGATGGACAGTCAGAGCGGACCATTTAGACTCTAGAGGATTTGCTGAGATCGTGTGTTTTGGATTATGGAGGCAGTTGGGAGGACCATTTGCCATGGGTGGAGTTCGCCTACAACAAAGGTTTGAGTTCGGCTATTCGGATGTCACCGTTTGAAGAGTTGTATGGTAGGCCTTGTCGGACACCACCCTCTGGGATGAGGTTGGGGAGGCCCAATTGTTGGGACCTCATAGAGCTCAGCATGAGGCAGAGTTGGTCCGTACTTTTAGACGGAGAGTGTCAGAGGCACAGGACTGCCAGAAGTATTATGCTGACTGGAATCGGAGACTCTTAGAGTTCTCCATTAGCGACCAGCTATTTCTGCGAGTTTCACCCACGAAAGGGGTGAAGAGATTGGCCTTAGAGGTATGCCAGCTCCGCGATACATTAGACCTTTCCAGATCTTGGAGAGGATTGGAGCGGCAGCTTACTGACTTGCACTACCACCGTCCCTGTCAGGCGTCCACGATGTATTCCACGTATTTATGCTGCGGAGAAACGTGCCGACCCGACACATGTGCTAGCAGATATTCCAGTTCCAGTTCGGCCTAACATTTCTTATGAGGGGTTCCGATATAGATTCTAGACCGGAAAGAGCGTCAATTGCGGAACAAGACTATTCGGCTGGTTAAAGTCGGATAACAGCATCATACGGACGAGGAGGCTACTTGGGAGCTCGAGGATACTATTCGAGCTAGATACCCCTATATGTTCACATGAGGTATGCGGTTAAATTTACCGTTCAGTATCTATACTCTTTACCTGTTGTTAGCAGTTGCTGATTGTTGATAACGAAATTTGGAGGACCAAATTTTTATTAGTGGGGGAGAATGTAAAATACCGGAAAATGGGTAGAAAATAATAAGGGAAATTTTCGGAAATTTTGGAGATTTTTCGGAAATTTTTCGGAGCTCGTATGGACAAGTTTACAGGGATAAAAATGGGGGCCCAGAAAGAGCCTGTTTAGACTACTCCATTTAAAAGAGGAAAAGTTTATTTTCTTTTCCCATTTTATTTTGTTTTTTTTTTATTTTTACCCACACGCCGTTTCCTTCTTCTTTCTTTCCCCGCGCGCTCTCTTCCTTGTCGCTGAGCCATCGCGTGCCCTAACTGCCTCTCCCCAACCGGCGACGCAAAATCGCCAATTACCCTCTCCTCTCCTCCTCTTATCTACTCAGTGAGCCGCTCTGTCCAATTCCTTTTCGGCACCGGAGCAATTCTTCTCGGCCGGTGAAGCCTCGTGAGCCAAAGCAGCGGTGTCGCCTCCCTTCTATCCCGCGACGCTAGTGCCTCCTCTCGGCCCATCCACCTCCGCCGGCCACCAGGTTCTGCTAAGCCTCTCCCGACGCCTTCTCCCCTCTCTGTGCTCATTGCCCTAGCGTCCATACCCGAGCACTGTTCAGCACATACTAGCGCCGCCTTTCTTCTTCTTTCCTCTGCCTTAGCGGCGGCCAGCCGAACCCTAGATCGTTGCTGGCGCACCTGTGCCCTAGATCGCTGGAAGCTAAGAGCCCGAATAGGCGATAGAGAGCTGTGGAGATCTGGCGGTGTGATTGAGAGGTAAGGGATTGGATCTCGGTTTTGTGCTCTGTTTTGTCCAATTCTGCCATGAGGATCACTGTGTTGGAGTGGAAGGTGATGCTAATTTGGGAATGGTGGTTCTGGTTTTTCGCAGCAGCAGTTCCGGTTTTGTTCTCAGCAATAACTTCATTGTAGCTCCGGCTGATCATCCAGATTGAGGTGAGTTTTATTCAGCTTTTGGGTTGATGCAGATTGATGACCTATTAGTAGTTAAATTGTTCTAATTTAATGAGGAGAAGGGGATGTGTAAGGAGGTAGTATCTGATTGATGTTGATAGAATGAAACTATATCTTATTGTATTTCGTTGGTAGGTGATTCATGAGGGTTATATGATTTAATGATTTCTATTCAGAGTATAGAAATGATTATCAGATGTGGGGGAGGAGTTAGATGATCCCATTTGGGTTTATTACTGGATTTGGATTTATGTTAGCTTCTCGCGGATTTGATTTAGCTAATTTATTTATATGTAATTAGCTAAAATTTGGATACCATATATTACAGGACTTTGACGCGAGGCGATTATCCTGACGTTGGATTTGACTGGATTGGACCTGCGATTGGAGGCGGGTACCTCTTGACTTATCTTTTATGATATTGTCTTTGGATATGCATAGTATTTTATAACTTCAAGCAATGAACATGTTTGCCTTTGGTATGTCACTGTTTGATATCCATAGCATGTTAGATTTGTCGCTTGTGAAGTATCCGTACTTATATCTCGTGATTTGTTACCATGAGTATCTTGTTGCCATGAGTACTTAATTACCATGAGTATCTTACTTTCTAGAATAAGTGACATACCATGTTTTACTGAGGTTAGGACTAGGTTCTGGACTTTTGGTTTCAGTCATGTGTATCGAGATTGTCTGATACTTAGGTTTTATGCCATGACTGGCTTGTGTACCTCTATTTGTATATCATATATGATTCGTGTACCTAGACCTTGATTCTTGATATGTGCATATTGTTGGTACATATGTTATGGAAGGAGATATATTTAGGATCTAGGTTGCTATACCATAGAGGACTTGTATGCCCTAGATCCGTGGATTGACCTACTGATACTGTGGTACCCATATTATGTATATATGGATTTTTCTATGCTGATCAGGATATTCCATACTTATTATGTTCAGGACATAGGTTTTTGATATTCTATCTGACCTGTGTATTCTAGATTTTGGTATGTGACCATCGCTTTTACAGTACCCATTTTTGTATATATGGATATGGTTATGTTGATCAGTTTTTGTTATGCATAGTGACATGCATCATGATTGCATGCTGTGCGATTGTCGGCTCCACTATGGTTGAGCCCATCGCCAGTTACATGTACTGCACACACCCCCACTCATGGTTTAGTGGTATATCAGGCAGGTGTGTGGCGGTTCTGTTGTTTGGCTCCGTTGGTCATATGACTCAGCGTGGTAGCCGGCAGTCAGTTCCGCTCTGTTTGGCTCCGTAGCATGTAGTGACGGTGGACTCTGTTGGCTCCGTTGGTCGGAGACTCAGCGTGGTAGCCGGAAGATATCCTCCGCCATCGTATCGGGAGTTGAGAGCATTGAGCTCTCCCATTTATGATTTGGGGTCACGGGACAGACAACATCCCGTCCACTCGGTCACTCATCGGGAGCAGTGACGTTGTCATAGCCTACCCACTCGGTCTCGCCATTTGTGTGTGAGAGGACTGACCGGGGTGACCAGGATGCATCATTAGCATCATATGCATTGATGTATTTATATTATTGTGATTGTGTTTGCTGCATTTGGTTGCTGCATTTTTGTTGGATGCATACCTTTGACCTGCATACAGGATTATTGACACTTTCGGTTTGACGACCCTTTTGTCTGGATAGGAGTTCCTGGTGAGTACAGCTTCCTCAGTTACCTTTCAGTTTTGCATATTCCCTATATATGATTAGGAAGCTATATTCCATGTTTGTTGCTGTTAGATATATCTTACTACTCATGTCCATTGGTATTCGCTGAGTTGTTGAACTCACCCCCGTTGACACTATCTTTTTCAGGTACCAGGTTATTTATGGTGTCGCTTAGAGCATCCTGTCTGCTGGTCCCCACGTCACATCAGAAGACTTATCGGTTTCACGTATGATTTGTTTATTTTATGTATCAGTTTGTTTAGCTCTGTACTCTGATTTTATTTTTGGAGTGTTGATGTTGTTATGTGTTATTTTGTATTTGTTATTGGTTGTGTAAGCCTAGCCGGCTAGTAGTTTTGTGTTTTGGTTTTGGTACAGCCGAGTGGGCTGCTTTATTTTTAACTGCGTGGTTGTGTCAGCCAGAGGCTGAATTTGATATTAACTGCGTGGTGTTTGTTTTATTTTATTGTTATTATTCCAGCCGCATGTGGCTGAGGTATATAGTGCTTGTAGAAAAGTTTCAGATTGTCCGCCGTACAGGGGAGATGCTGCCGAAATTTCTTCGGACAGAGACTCCTCCGGGGCGTGACACTTATGACCTTAATCTTCTTACCAAGTTGATTTTCAACTTCAGCTTTAAAGGTTTTGAACATGTCCAAGGATTCCAACTTCTCATGAATAAGGTACAAGTATCTATATCAGGAATAGTCATCTATAAAGCTTATATGGTATACTTGATCGTTCCAAGAAGCCTTAGAGAACAATCTGTTGGGGCAATTTCCCTAGGTCAAGGTTGACCAATTTGACTAAGCTTGAGTTGAGTCAAGCTTGAGTCAGGATTTGAGTTTTGATGTTTGACAATATAATGAGATTACTGGAGCAATCGTCCAGTTGTGGAGATGGTCAAAGGATTGACCAGGTTGATGAGAATATAAGTCAAGTAGGTCAAGGTTGACAGGAGACTTGACTGGGAAAGTCCTAACTGGAGGTTAGGCATTTGGAAAGTCCTAGTGAGGAGCCAGGCAACGGGAAAGTCCTAGTGTGGAGCTAGGCAGGAGAAAGTCCTGATGAGGAGCCAGACAACGGGAAAGTCTTAGTGTGGAGCTAGGCAGGAGAAAGTCCAAGTGTGATCTTGGCAAAGGAAAAGTTCTGGTGAGGAGCCAGGCAATTGAAAAGTCCAAGTGTGATCTTGGCAAAGGAGAAAGTCCTGGTGAGGAGCCAGGCAATTAGAAAGTCCAAGTGTGATCTTGGCAAAGGGTGTAAGTCCAAGCATGTGGTCTTGGCAAGGTAAGTCCTGGTATGACTTGGCAAGGAAGATCCGACAACTAGGATGAGACCAAAGGAAGCTCCTGAAGGCAAGGCGTGAAGGATGGGGATATATCCGAGGGACGCGAGGCTGATGGAGGAGGCTAGAAGGCTAGTTCGAGGTTAGTCGGGTGTGGCCAAATGCTAGGCATGGAGACCCAACAGGTCACGGTTGACCGGGAGTGGGTTGGAGACTTTGGACTTGAGATTGAGTCAAGTCCAGGAGGTCAATCGATTGGGAAATCGATTGAACCAGGGTCCAATCGATCAGCCGATCGATTGGAGTGTACTGCGAAGGAAGAAATGACTCAATCGATTGGTTGATCGATTGGTTGTCGCGAGCACAGAGGCCTTCCCAATCGATCGGGCAATCGATTGGGAATCTCCAATCGATCGGTCGATTGATTGGAGCTGGGAGTTCTCGCGCTATCGCGAGAACACAGAAAGCATCTGAATCGATCGGTGGATCGATTCAGAATGTCTCAATCAATTGGCCGATCGATTGGGATTCGACCGTTACGCAGGATGCAGGTGATGGACGGCTGCGATGGAGCGGTGCTGACGTGGCAATCGATTGGGGTTGATTTCAATCGATTGGAGGCACTGTATATAGCCTAGGCGGAGCGTTTTCTTCGCTAGAACTTTGGGTCCTTCTCCTGCGCTTTTTCTGCAATCTTCAACAAGCTTCTTCGACTTTCACCGCTAGTTCTTGAAGGCTTTTGAGAGTGTTCTCTCAAGGTTCAAGAGGCAATAACAAGCAATAAGTAAGCAAGAAGAGAGTGTTTTTACTTGTATTTGTATTTCTTCTTCTTGTGTGAGTTGTTTTTGTGTGTGAGAATTTGTACAAGGCTTCTCCACCTTCGGCTGCGACCAAGAAGGAGGGTTTTCATAGTGGAGGAGTGTGTCATGTGTGGATCCTTGGATTAGTCACCTCTTCTTGAGGTGGATACCAAGTAAATCTACTTGTTAGTGTTGTGAGAGTCTTATATTTTATTTTCGCTGCATATCATCATCAAGACGCAACCGACGAGCGCGCGACGAGACGCTATTCACCCCCCTCTAGCGGGCACGACGGTCCCAACACAATTCACATATATACATATGTATAATCTCTAAGACACCATTACTCTATCTTAAACTCTTATTACTTTTGTTAGTCATGTTTTCTTAATACACTCAATGCAGATTCTAAAATCTGACATATTGAGGAAATCAAGAATTCCTAATGACATTAACCTCTCTAGGCGTTGTTTAGATATGTGCCCTAAATGTCTATACCACAATATGGATAAATTCTTATTTGTCACACCAAGCTTCACACATATACTATGCATCACAATGTTATCCATATAGGTTATAGTGTCTAATCTGTATAGTTTATCAATCAAGAAACCCGTATCACACAAGATAGAATTTCAAAAATACTAAACTTTTCATTTCCAAATGAACAAGTGTATCTGGATTTGTCTAAGTATGAAATAGAAATTAAATTCCACCTAAAAATGACACTACAAATGTATTTTTCAAATTCAAAAGTATATTATTCTCCAAACAAACTCTAAAGACACATATTTCCTCTACTTTTGTCTTCTTACCAGTACCCGTATAGATGAATCTTTCAACATCAATTAGCATTCGGCTCTTGAGACAACCCTGTATAGTTACACTTATATGAGTAGTTGTACCAGTATCTATCCACCAAGTATTATTAGGCTAACATGGTGCAGTCGTGCCTAAAAGACATGGTCATGTCATGTCCTATGTTTAAAACGGTTAGGGTCCTTTCCCAATCATTTGTAATAGTTAGGAGGGCTCTAAAAAGCCCAAGAAGGCCCCTAACTGAGGGAGAGGGTTCTTCCCTTTCTAGGGAACCCTAGGGGATCCATCTTTTTGTCTGTCTCGATAATCCATCTACCATCCAAGCGAGGAATTCGTCCGAAGAGGTCGTCATCGCATTGAAAAGCTTCTTCTCTTCTCAATTCTAATTTTGAGTTGTAGATTTTCTCATTTCATGTCTCTTGGTTGTATTTCTCTCGCTATGGAGTAGATCTTCGAATTCTAGGAGTAGAGAGTAGCTATGATGTGAATGTTGATGTGTGAATTATGTCTTTGTTCCTTTCCCTATTCTATGATATGTTTACTTCTTGTTCTTTCTTGATTGTGTGTCTATTGAATGAAATAGAATGTGGAGGACTAGTCATCATGTAGAGAAGATGCTCTAAATTGTATGACCGTGAAGCCTCATGTGACAGGGGATAACCCTTTAAGTGGACTTTCTAGAGTCATCACCTTGAAAGGGGGTTAATTCACTGTAAGGGATTAACTAACTAGAGTTTAATGAGTTTGCACCAATTTGATGTTAGGAAGTACAGTAAGTAATCTAGATTGTATAACTGTGGGGCCTTGTGTGACATGAGTAACCCTTTAAGTGAACATTCTAATGTTACCACTTTGCTTAATAGCGTTGAATTTGTAATAGGCACTCCGGTATAATCCTCATGGATTCGTATCAGTTATTTGGTTAAAATCCCTACAAGTAAGTAAACATGAAGGTAAGGAGGTGAACAATAGTTAGAGCATCAACTAGTTGTTGGTGCAATCGACCTCTAGGGTTTTGATGTTTGATAATGTACCTTAGTCTAGTTAGTTTGACCAAGGGTTGATTCAAAAAGGACCAGATGTTTGGAAGGTAAGTAAAAGGTAAGCAACTAGAGAAGTAACTCAGTGAGGGTGTGTCCCATTTGAGGGGACAATAGGTGTCGGTCCAATTTAGGTTCATTTAGAAAATCTAAATTGAGACCCTGACTAGATCCTAGTCTCGGGGAGATAGGATCTAACTTATAAATCTATATAAACTATTCATATATATAGTTTTCTAACTCTATATTGTAGAGATAAATGTAGCCTTTGAATTTTGCACACGTGGCAACTGACAGAGCCTGATTCCAAGTTCGGAGTCAAAAGTTATAACCTCCAAAAGGTTGTTGTGTCAAACCAGCAGTTGGAGGTGCCTTCAAGTAGTGGAAGGCACCTTGAGCTTGGTGGAAGGCGCCTTAAAGTGCTTTAAAGGCACCTTCCAGAGGATAAAACTTGCAGTTTGTAAATTTTATCACCATTGAAGATAGGGAAATAAAATTTACTTGTGGAGGCGCCTTGGAAGAGGTTGAAGGCACCTTCCACAGCCTATATAAGCCATGTTTGTGCATGATTCAAGACACAACAGATATACAAGCTTCTACCCATGTGATTGAGGTTCCGACTGCTCTGGCTTCCTACTGTTGCTCTGCTACGATGCTGCTGCGCCTGACTACTGTCGAGAAGTCGTCCAACACCGAGCCTGATTTGATCATCTTCAAGGGTGTTGGTAATGAAATTTTAATACTGTACTTAATTGTTGCATAAAGAAAAGTGTAGCATGTTACACTCTTTCTTATTCTTTCATTGTACTCGATCCCCTCTTCTAGCGGTTCTGGAAAATGTATTTAGTGGATTACCCATCGATAGGTCCATGGGACCTGGGTCTTGGAGTAGGAGTCGCCGAAGGCTCCGAACCAAATAAAATCGACCGTGTTTTCTTGTGTTTTCTGACTTAATTTTTGCTATGCGTATTTTACTTTATTTTAAAGTGGTATCAGAGTAGGTTCTGCTCTGAATTGGTGCAACCACCAATCAAGCCAGGGGGAATTGATTTATTTTCATATTTCATTTTTCGCATTCTATTTGAATCGATAAAAATTTATCTCTTCAAATAACTCTTTTTTCGTTCAGTTTTTACTCGAAGTTGGTGCAACACCACACGAGTCATCGATATTTCTTTTTTACTTCAAACTCTACTAATCCAAGACCTAGTCTTGGAACATTCTTCTAATTTTTTGGTGAGATATTTAAAATGGAGCACAAAGAGATGCTCATGCGAAATGTCAATGAACCACCTCCATATGAGATGTACATAAGGTATGAATTCAATCTGTGGAGGATGCAGATGGAAAGCTTCATCCTTATGAACGACTTCGATGGCGGCATGGCATTGAGACGATTAACCCAAAACACAAAAGCCAACAAGGTAATAAATTCAATTGTAAAATTATTACCTAATGAAATCATATGCAGAATTAGAGAACACCGAGATACCTATGAGTTCTGGATTCGTCTGACCAAGCTTCACGAGGAGTTGATGGAGCTAGAGGATCAATTCAAAAGTGAATCCAGACTTGAGTTAAATCCAATGGAGAAACCTACTAAATTAGGGGGTACGTACGCTCAAGGTTAGTAATATTTACCAAAGTACCCCTATTAATAGTAGTTTAAAAAATATGCATGTTAATTTAGATATTTCTAAAAATGTACATGAAAATAGTGTATTTGACAATACTTCAGAAAATACTCCTAGGATATTATCTGATAAAATAAATCTAATTAATTTAAAAAATTTAGAAAATCTGAAAATAAATAATAAAAATTTAATTAATCCTAAAAATTTAAATGATGACCAAATCAATATAGATAAAATAACATATTTCTTAACACAATATTTAATAATATAGATAAAATCAACTTGAATAACTCTACCCCTAAGAAAAATTCAACTAAAAATACTAAAAATATAATCTTACACAAAAATAATTCAAACAAATTAACAAATTCAAAAAAGTTAAATATTAATCTTAAAATTTTAAATTTAAAGTTAAACAAATTTGAAAATTCAAATGATAATAATGACAATGTCAACATTGATCTAGATAAAATTAATAAATTTATTATTAAAATTTGATAATCCAAATAATGTCAATCTCGTAATTTCTATCCAAAATCAAGACTAGTTAATTAATAAAAATTTAAATCTAGAATATAACTCAATTAATTTAACAAATTTAAAATTTTAAATTAATAAAAATTTAAATAATCTTTTAAACAAAGATAACTTAACCAATTTAAAAAAAATTAAAAATCAATAAAAAGTTAAATATTAAAGGTAATCTTTTAAAGAAAGATAATTTAACCAACTTAATTAATTCAAAATTAAAAATTAAAACTTAAAAATTAAATAAAAATTAAAACATTAATTAAACCTTAATACAAACTTAATTAAGCTTAATTAAATTTAATAAAACCAAGAATATATAATTTAGGGGGAGGCACCAAACTAGCTGGCACCTTCAAAATAATAGTTTACCTGCCTAGGTAATTAAGACTAATTTAATTAGAGATAAAAGTTAACTTGACCAACGGTACTGGCGAAGTTTTGGATGATAGTAAGTTAGGGAACTCTGTCTATGCATGTCTAGAAAAATATGACTTCAACCTAGTGCATTTGGCTTAGTGGAACTAACTGAACCTACCTCTTATGAATTCTAACTAGTTAGGCCAAAGTTTTATACTAAGTTAGTGGATATGACTATTTTGAAAACCTCGAAGGCGTGGTTCTTCTAATGATGTCCAGATGACTCACCACAGCTTAGAAGTTTATCTGAAGAGTGTCTATTGGTTGAATCTAAGGCTAAACTTGAATTTAACACAAAGTTAAACACAATCCTAAAATTAAATTTAACTCATCTCACAATATTATAGGATACCCTGATTGAAAACATAGATCGGGTGAGATAACTAAAGAGTAAAATAAATTAAATTAAAATCAATTAAATAAAAATAAATTAAATTTAAAATAAATTAAATTTTAATTAAATAAAATAATTTAAATTAATTTAAATAATTTAAAAAAAATAAATTAAATTAAAATTAAAAATTAACTTTAAACTTAACCTAAAACTACTTTAAACTTAACCTAAAACTAATTTAAAATTAAAATTAAATTAAAATTTGTTTAATTACTAATTTAATAATTCATTTAATAATATGAATTTTAATCATTCTAATCAATTAATCAAACGAATACTAATAAAAATTAATCAACTGAATAAAGTTAATTACTTTCAATAATTAATTCAATATTTACTATTATTCTAAAAATAATTATAACTTATTTGTTAATTCAAATTAAGAGTAAATAATAGTTAATGCTAATTAAAAAGTTAATCAGAAATTCAACTATTAACTCATTTCATTTACTCTAAAATTAATTTAAATAAATCAGTTAATATGAAACAATATTAGATTTTACTTGAATACAACTCAAGATTAATCTAAAATTCTATTTCTAAATTCAGAATAACTAAATAATCCATGATGATTCAAGACGTTAATTGATCAAATTTAATTCATGATTAATTTTGTATTATTTAAGTTAGAATTAAAAGAAAAAAAAATCAAATTATGTCTACCTTAGATAATACATATTAAGCATCTATCCAAATATGTAAGATTACAATTTTTGAAAATCTAGAATGGTTGAGATGTTAGGACAAGAAAATTGAGTTATGATTACAATTAGTATACACTCTTTAAAATGATTGTTGACCAACATTTAGTGTCTCGATCCTTTAAAGTTAACCATAAACTTGTAGACCCTCAGACATATAGGTGGTTAACAAGGATTTCCTAAGGAAGTGTCAGATTAAGGGGGATACCTATTTGAATGACAAATTTAATCACATACTTTTAAAAAATATTTTGATAATTTATCGTCAAAATTTTATTAAAATTGTTTCAACATAATATGTTTAAATCCTTGTAAAAAAATTTTAAAAAAAATACTTTGAAAATTCTTTAACAAAAATATTTGAAAAATACTTTTAAAAAACTTTTGAAATATCTTTGTAAATAAATTCTGAAGATAGCTTAGGTATTCTTTTAATTTAGATCCAACTCCCTAGACACATAGGAAGTTTTCCTTACAGTTAACAAGGTTTCCTAAGGGTATGTCAAGTTGAGGGGGAGTCCTGATTGAAGATTAAACATAATTTTCAAAATCCTTTCAAAAATTAGTTTTACAAATCTTTGAAACTCCACTTAAAAAAAATTTAAAATTACTTTGAAAATCTTTTAAGAAATTCTCTTTTACAAAACTCTTAGCTCTTAACATTATTTAGAATATTGCTTTGAAAACACCTTGAAAATATTTTACAAAATTCTTATAAAGTTTTATGTTTGAAAATTGTGTGCAACATGTCTTTGAAAAATACTAGAAGAATTTTTTCAAAAATATTTTGAAAATTGAATGTCAAAAGTTGATTAAAAAGTTGTCTTGCAAACCAACCTTAAAAATTAGTCTGCAACACCACCTTAAAAAATTATTTTGAAACTCCCTTTTAACAACTACTCTGGAAAATTACATCTTAATTATGTTTTTGAAACACTTACTCATGTCTTTCAAATATTATTGTTGGTATAAAACCTAATGGAGAGTACCTTCAGGTTATGTCTTTTTGATGTGTGTCAAAAGGGGAGAGTGATCTTAAGTTAGAAAAGTTAAGATCTTAAGTTAAAAAGTTAAGATCTTAAGTTAGAAAAGTTAAAAATATTTCTTATCTCCCAAACTTTTCGAATCTCTCAAACTTTGAGAATTAAGCCTTAAAGACCCAAGCCTAACTTAAGAAAATTATCAAACATCAAAAAGGGAGAGATTATTGGTGCAATCGACTTCTAGGATTTCGATGTTTGATAATGTACCTTAGTCTAGTCAGTTTGATTAAAGGGTTGATTCAAAAAGGACCAGATGTTTGGCAGGTAAGTAAAAGGTAAGCAACTAGAAGAGTGACTCAGTGAGGATGCATCCCATTTGAGAGGATAGTAGGCGTCGGTCCAATTTAGGCCTATTTCAAAACCTAAATTGACTAGATTCTGGTCCCGGAGAGACATAATCTAACTCATAAATCTATATAAACTATTCATATATATATATTTCTAACCCTATGTTATACAGATAAATGTACCTTCGAATTCTGCATGTGTGGCAACTGACAAAGCCTGATTCTGAGTTCGAGGTCAAAAGTTATAGCCTCCGGAAGGTTTCTATGTCAAACCAGCATTTGGAGGTGCCTTCAAGCAGTGGAAGACACCTTGAGCTTGGTGGAAAGCACCTTGAAGTGCTTTGAAGGCACCTTCCAGAGGATAAAACTTGCAGTTTGCATATTTTATCACGATCAAAGATAGGGGATAAAATTTACTTGTGGATCGCCTTGGAGGAAGTTAAAGGCGCCTTCCACAACCTATATAAGCCCGTTTGTGCATGATTCAAGACACAACTGATATACAAGCTTCTACATGTCCGATTGAGGTTCAGACTGCTCCGGCTTCCTGCTACTGCTCTACTACGATGCTGCTATGCCTGACTATTGTTGAGAAGTTGTCCAACACCGAGCCTGATCTGATCATCTTCGAGGGTGTTGGTAACGAAATTTTAATACTATGCTTAATTGTTGCATAAACAAAAGTGTAGCGTGTTATACTCTTTCTTATTCTTTCATTGTACTCGATCCCCTCTTCCAGCAGTTTCGGAAGAGGTATTTAGTGGATTACCCATCGATAGGTCCGTGGGACCAAGGTCTTGGAGTAAGAGTCGCCGAAAGCTCCGAATCAAGTAAAACCGACCATGTTTTCTTGTGTTTTCTTTCTTACTTAATTTCTGCTGTGCGTATTTTACTTTGTTTTTAAAACAAAAAAGAACTAGTTTCAAAAATCACATGATTCACCCCCCCCCCCCCCCCTCTCACGTGTGACCCGATCCAACACTAGCATCATAGCAAAATCGAAGTCCTAGAACCATTCCCTGAATCCAATTTCTCCCTTGATGACTTGCTTCTCTTGGACCTTCTCTGCCCTAAATCCTCACTTAACCTTATTTTCTTACTCTCTCTTTCTCTCTCAAGTTCTCTCAATCTCTTAAGCATTCAACCAGTTTCAACTTTTTAGATAACTAAGGTTGCAATATCAACTAATGCTTGATTAAAAGTCCCTGTGGATCAATATTTTTATTACTTGAAGATAAATCATGCATCTTGTGATTCATGATATCACTCATATAGATGTATCTTTCACTATCAAGTAGCAGTTGACTCCTGAGATAATCTTGTATAATGACACTTATGTGAATAGTAGCATTGATATTTATCCACCAACTATTGTTAGGCACAGTAGACAAATTAACTTCTGAACTAACAAGATTGAGAAACATACCTTTCTTAATACATCAATTGGTGTACTTGAGGCAATTCTTCTTCATATGCCCTTTCTATTGCAAAAAAATAAATGGATTTATACTTTTGCTTCATTGGCACTTTATGCCCTAAAACCCCAAACACTACAGTTTGTTTATTTTTACCCTTATTATAGGTCTCTTTTGATTTCTTAAAATTATTACCAATTAACAATTATTGATGATGACAATTACTTATTGCACTGGAAGATGGAAGAGAGAACAATTGAAGCTCACGTTATTGCCAAGAACATAAAAAGATTATAACAAGTAATACATTTAATATGTATTTATAATTATGTATAAGCATTAGATGAGATACCAAATACAACATCAGACTCGACCCTTAAACTAGAATGTAATTTGTTAACGATACTTTCAAGTTATAGCTCATGATAACCTTTGTTGGATATAGAATATGTCTTCCTTTAAGTCAACATATTATGCGCATAACTAATAAAATCATCCTTTATATGAGCTATCTATGTCTAAGTCTATGGCTTACAAATGTTAATCTATCATATAATATCCTTCCTTTGGACCTACATTTTGTACGTATGATTAACGGACCTATTTTTTATATGTAAGTCACTTTTAAACATATATCTGATCTAAAAAAATTCCTTTTAGCAAATTATTTTTAGCATATATATACATGTACCCACACAAAATACACTAAACTTACCTAATAGTTTTCACTTCGATGATAATATTAGTTTAATTTAGTAACATATGTGTAGATAGATTTATAAAAAAAAATCTAGACATATTGATCACTTAGCCGTAGTTGACTATTTCTTAATAGTAGTCGATTATTATGATGAACAATCAAGTGACCAGTTGAACATAAAACTCTTTATACTCGATTTTGCATACAATAGTCAACTAGTGCTAACACAATCAACTATCGATAACAGTCTAGTGCCTTAGTCGAGTGCCCCATTGGAGCTGTAAACTTTCTATTTGCAAACCCTAATTTAACAATAGACTTATTCTTATAGCAATCAACTAAAAAGAGATCAGTCAAATGTTGCAGTTGAGTTATAAAACTCTCTATTTGTAAATCTTGGTTTAGTAGTCGATTGATCCTTATAGAAATATTAGTCGAGTGTTGCAGTCGAGCTACAAACTCTCTGTTTGTGAATTTAGACATAACAATCGACTGTTACTTATGACAATCGACTGATGTGAAATCAATCAAGTGCCTCAATTGAATTGTAAAGATTATATTCACAATTTTAGGCATAGTAGTCGATTGTCTTGTCAAAGCAATCAATTGATAGCGACTTAACATGATATTTCTAAATCAAACATAATGATTCCACCACAAACAAAGGCGATTGTTGCTGTTCTTCTTGGAAAAACTCAAGGAAAATGAAAAGATGTCTAGATTTATGTTTTTCTTCCTTATTCTTTTTATGAACACTCATCATTTTGCAACAATAGATCATATCTATAACAAAACTAACAAAATTTGACTAAAACCATCAACCTAATGCTATAAAATTAATAAAACAGCATACACTCTGATATCAATTGTTGAAATCACAAATCTATAACATAGTATTCTAATTCATATGAATAAAAAATAGATTTATACATTCAAGATCTAGTTTCATCAAAAAAATTTTAACAAAATAAACATAAAAGAACGACGAAAAAAATTAAACAGAACCTGATTATAGTGTTTCACCATCGTCTCAAAGTCATCTATGAAATCCAGAGATCCTGTGAAGATGCAATGGATCGATTTTTCGTAAGGTGCTAGTATGACAACATCGTATTCTCCTCGCTAATGGGAGGCAAGATGATTTGTTAGAATATCTAATTCTATGGGGGTTATACCCTATATATAGTGGTAGACTGATTTCTATTATCAGCCCATCATTAATAAAAGAACAGATTAATAAATCCTAAACATATAAACTAACATCCAATAACTCAAATCCATGAATACGTTAATTAGATCACTTTATCAAGTTTGATCCAATATAGCACAATCGAGAATGTTATTAAATTAACATGTAAGCTCACTAATTGAGAAATTAAATTCAACACATTTGTCTTACTTGACACCTACATTAGAAAACTCACAAAGACGGAATCATTTTACCCCCAAACATATAATGTTATTTCATAAGAATCATGGAAGCAAGGTAAAATAGCAGCTAAGTTTTTTTAACCACCTCCTAACCATGTATTTTCTCTTTTAAGTGTGCAAAAAAAAGGAGTGGGGGAGTAGGAAGGAAGCCCCTGGGCTCAGTTTAGTGGCAAAGGTGTTATGGAGTGAACTCTGAGCACCGCAATTCGATCCTCTATTGATATTTAAGTATTGCTCCCGGTCCTTCGGCTCAAGAGACCCTGGGTGAAATCCTAAAATGAGATCCCAAATAAATTTCTAATAATATATAACTTATCTACAATGACTTCTTCTAGCATTTCTATTTGCAAAATCTTCTATAATATTATCAATTTCAAGATTTTCCAAGATGTCTTTCTCAATACATAAAATCGCCAATCTATTTAATCTTTCTTGAGACATTGACAATCTCATATATGTTTTTAATAATTTTAATTTTGAAAAACTTCTTTCAACCGATGCTACTGTAACAGGCATAGTCAACAAAATTCTATAAGTAATTGCAACATTTGGATAACAATCTACACTTTGAACAAATTCAAATATATCAATTGGAGATATTATCATATTTGGTAAAGTCATTTGTAATATTTTTAATTCAGTAAATAAATCATCTAACTCAACATCTGATGAGTTGTCATGAGTTAGAGTAGATTTTAAATTAACACAATATTTTCTCAATTCATCATCATCCAAAGTTCTTAATATTTTTTAATCAAATAAAAAACCAAATATATTTTCAAAGGTTTTCATTTGCTTGAATCTAAATTTTAAAGAAGCAATTGTCATGTCTGCAACAACAATAAAATAATCAATTCTAAAGGACTCTTCTAGTGATAGTGAAACTTCATCATCTTCTCTTTCATTAAATTGTCTTTTCCTAAAAATACGACGCTTTGTTGTAAATATTGGCTCTATATTCATATCTAATGCAAGACTCTTAGCAATAGTCAAACTTGTAGCAAAACCATCATTCCTATACTTTTTAAAAAATGATATTACATCTTCTAATTGTTTCATTACAAAGTCAATACACATAGATTTTGATTGTAATTTCTTACTCACTATGTTTATAGCAAATAAGATATCATACCAAAAGACCATACCAAGTAAAAAATTCAAATTTTTCGATTGAATTAACTAAACTTTCAGCTTCACTTATTGACTTTGCATCATCACAAATATTATTTATTTCAAGTAAAGCTACTCTCACTTCTGCAATTTAAAATATAATAGCTTGAACACTTTTAATATGACTTTTCCAATGAGTATTCAACAAAGATTTGACGGTTAATGCCTTCACATTATTAAGTAAAATTTTTCATCTCTTGGGAGAACTTGAAAATAATGTATATATGTGTTGCACTACTCCAAAAAAAGAAACAGCTTTAACACAAGAATGTGTCATATCACTAAGAGTTAGATTAAGACTATGACAAGCACATGACATATACAACACTCTTGGATTTATTTCAAGTAACCCCTTTTGAACTCCTTGGTGTTTCCCTCTCATATTGGAACCATTATCATAACCTTGACCTCTAATATTTTCAATACTAAGATCAAGTGATTTTAACACATTTTGTAATTCGTTAAAAAGTCCTAAACCAGATGTATCATATACTTTTAGAAACTCTAAAAAGTACTCCTCTATTTTCACTTTATTACCTGACATATTAACACATTGTACTATAAAAGTCATTTGTTCTTGATGACTTATATCTGGGGTACAATCAAGAATTATTGAAAAATATTTTGCTTCTTTAATTTTATTAATGATAACACTTTTAACATTATTAGCTGAAATAGAAATCAACTCATTCTGAATTTTATGAACTAGGTAATGATAATGAATTTCATTACTTTGAATACGTCTAATATGATCTTGCATCACATAATCAAATTCAGCAATCATCTCAATCAACTCTAAAAAATTTCCATTATTGTCTTGATAAAGTTTTTCATTAGATCCTCGAAAAGCCAAACAACGTTTAGAAAGACATTTACAATTGCTAATATTCTTATTATAACTTGTCTCCAACACTCTTTTTCTTTGGAAATTTCTCATTGTAGGTCTTTATCAATTGTTAGATTTTTATCTGAGCATATTTTTAATTCATTCCAAGTGTTCATGTTAGTTATATGTTCAATAGATTTTTATGTTCTTTAAGTCGTTCACTAAGATGTTTCCAATCTCTAAATCCATCCTTTGCTAATGAACTTCTATTATTTTCAGATTTAAACAACTTGCAACAAAAGCAATAAACTTTATCCACATATTTACTATAAACCAACTACTTTCGGTCTCTTATTTCTCCATTACTTAAATGTCTAGAATAATGAGCACAAGAAAAATGCCTAGAAGTGTCATCTAAAGGATATACAATATTCATTTCTCTTATAGGCCTTTTTCAACTAAAATATCACGTGCATTGTTATCAAGATTATTCCAATTTCTTGGATCATATATATCAAGTAAAGAAATAAATGTTGGATCAATCTAGGTGCCCTAAGTTTTGATGTTTGGGAAAAGGTTTAAGTTAGGTTTATTGTTGTATTTGATATGCATTGTGAGTGTGCAGGATACAGGTACAACAAGGAAAGTCCAAGGGTGAGTCTTGGCGGTGTAAGTCCAAGCATGTAGTCTTGGCAACGTAAGTCCAAGTGTGATCTTGGCAAAGGAGGAAAGTCCAAGGATGAGTCTTGGCGGTGTAAGTCCAAGCATGTAGTCTTGGCAACGTAAGTCCAAGTGTGACTTGGCAATGGATGAAGTCCCGGAGGCGCGACCTCTTGGCAAAGGAAGACCCGACAACAATGACAAGGCCGATGTAAGCTCCAGAAGGCAAGACGTGAAGGATGGGGAGGCATCCGAGGGACGCAAGGCTGATGGAGGAGGCTAGAAGGCTAGGTATAGGTTGGTCGGGCGAGAACGAGTGATGAGTGAATGTACTCGAGGTAAAATCCTAGAATTAGGGTTTACTGTAGCAGTACCATAGCGTTACTGTAGCAGTACTGTAGCAGTCGACTGGTGACTGTAGCAGTCGACTGGTGCACTGTAGAGAGTCGTTGGGCTGACACCAGTCGACTGGTGCAAGGACCAGTCGACTGGTAATGGGAAAATCAGCTTACTGATTTGTTCCAAGCTCTATAAGAAGGAGCTTGGGATGACCGGCCAAGGTGACGAAATTAGACTTGGTTAAAGCCTAATTAGTAGTCACCAAACGTGCTCAAGGTTCTCTTGTGTCCAAGTGTTCTTGGTTGGTGTTGTAGTGAGGTTTCTCCACCCACAAGGAGTTGCTTGAGTAGCCGGAGTTTGCCGGGGGTTAATCCACCGAAGGATCGGGATCGTCCACCTTACGGACAGCCGTGAAGTAGGAGCAAGTTATCTCCAAACCACGTTACATTGACGTGCATTGGTTTGCATTTCCTTTCTTTGTCTTTTAGCTTTCATATTTGTATTTAGTTTCGTATTATTCCGCTGTGCAACTAACGAATACGTAGGAAGCCATCGATTTTGGTGAGACGCTATTCACCCCCCTCTAGCGGGCACATCGGTCCCAACAAGTGGTATCAGAACGAGGTCGCTCTTCTATGGACTAACCGCCAAGAGAGCAAGAAGCTAGAGGAAGAAGAAGATGGAGTCCCAAGGACCGCTTGGATGGGATATCCGAATTCCACCTCCGTACGACAAAGAAGACTTCAATTATTGGAGGAAGCGGTTGGAGACATGGTTCCAAATGGATTGGAACCAATGGGTTGTCTTGAGTGACCTATTTGAAGCTACTACGGACAAGAAGGGTAAACACCTCCGACCTCGGCATTGGACCGAAGAGCAACGAGAGCAATCGGAGGTGGACAAGGAGGTAACGAGAATTTTTCATAATTTACTACCTTCTAATATTTTGTTGAGTGTAGGTGAAACCACAAATGCAAGTGATCTTTGGAAAAAGATCATTGCCTATCATGAAGACCCTTTAAAAATCCAAGGAGTGGAAGAGCCCAAGGAGAATGGCTCATTGGTCCAAGAAGAGAAGGACCAATCCGATGTTGACAAGAGGTCAACATTCGAGGAGGAAAAGGAAGAGGAGGAAGAGAAAGAGAAGGAAAAGGTGGAAGAGGAGAGATCTTCCACATCCTCAAGAGATGAAGAAGTGGAAGAGTCCACATCTTCAAGTGAAGAGGAAGAAGAGAAATCCGAGGAAGAGGAGATCTTGGAAGCTCAACCCTGTACCTCAACTACCAAGAAGAGCACAAAGGACCACATCAAATGTTTTGAGTGTGGTAAGATGGGGCACTACAAGAGTAGGTGTCCTTCGCTCAAGAAGGTAAAGGAGGTAAATTCTAAACTCACTAAAGTTAATTTAGAAACTAATGTGAGTTGTAGGAAGAAGAAGAAGAAGGAGAAGAAGCACATTAGGTGCTTTACATGTAGTGAGTGGGGTCACTACCACACAAAGTGCCCAAGGAGAGGAGAGCTCAAGAAATGGCGCACTTGAAGAAGTGGGAGAAGAAGAGAGCTTCAAGGGTAAGGGAGGTAAACCCTAATTTGAATGCTAGTTCAAATTTAAATCGTTATAATGTTATTTATCATGAAAATAGAATGCATGATAAACCTAAGGACAAATATATACCTCCTCATGCTAGATCTACCATACCTAAGGTTAGGAAGGTAGATAACTACTTAGGCAACAATTCTAAGGACTTTAGATATACGCCTAAGGCTAGCAATGCTCATAAGAATAAACAAAAATCCAAATCTATGGATTTGGTAAGGGAAAACCAAGTCTTAAGGTCAAGACTTGATAACTTAGAGAGAACCTTAGCAATAATGGAAAACTTGCTTAAGGGGCAAAGTGAGCACAACCTTGGAAAAGCCAGACAAGAGTCATCCAATGGCTATAGAGGTTTGGGATACAAACTCAAAGCCAAGAAAGATGTGACTTCCTTTCATAGGGTTCCATATAGCTATGGAACCAAACCTAGGACTAGTGGTCAAGCTAAAAGTACAAGGGAAGTTGTCCCTAAGAGTACTTTTGCAAAGACCAATGTGACTAAGACTTCTAAGAAGTCCAATAAAGTCACAAATAAGGTTACAAGGGGAATTAGCCCTAGAAGTGACCTAGTGGAAGTGATCAAGGCTTCTAAAAAGCCTAGAAAGGTCCTTAGGAAGGTATCTAGGGAAGTCATCCCTAGTGAGTACCTAGAGCATCCAAGGTGCACCAATAGGTTTTGGATTCCTAGGAGCATAGTCTCTACACCTTAGATGAGTTTAGAGAGTATCAACTCCAATTGGAAGGGTAGTTAACCCAACCTTGATAAAAGTTGACACTTGAAAGCATTTTCAAGGTTATTGTTAACCTTTGAAAATGAAAAGGATTATTAAGTGTACTCTTTAAGAAGAGTAAATTGTGTCAAAATTTGAGGATTTGAGTTTAACTTAAATTGACACAAATATGAAAATACAAGGAATACAAGTTGGGATCTTGGTCTCCTTTTGATGGGTTAAGGGAGACTTTTAACCTTAATCCAAAGTAATCACTATTTGGAAGAACAAAGTATGTCAAATCTTAAGGAATTGAAATACATGTAAATTGGCACACTTGAAAAGGATTAGAAATGGCTAGTTGAGATCTTAGCATGTTCTTAAAGGATTAAGAGCAAAATTAAGTCTCAATCTAAATGTTTGATCCTTAAAGAGAGTAATATATGCCAAACAAATATTTGAGGATTGAATTCTTAATTTCAATTAGCACAAATAGAAAATGGATAAAAGAAATGTCAAGTTGGGTTTTGGCAATCTTTCAAGAGATCAGCAATCTAGGCTTAATTTTAAGGTTTTAGCTAAGGTTTAAGGATACTTAGATAGATGATCTAGGTATATTTTATTTATGCTAAAATACCATGATTGATTGCATATTATATGTCATGACATCATGTGTTGCATTCATTTTATTATGAAAAATATAAAAATATCATGTCATGTCATACATACATCATGTAGCTATAGTATGCTTTGCTTTGAAAATTGCTTATTTTGATGTATGCCATTAATCATCATGTAGTATGTCAATTTCCTTATAATTAAGGACAAAAGGCATTTATTATGTATGGAAGTGCCCCAACAAGAGGGATCATATCAAGTGACATCCTAGATGGATGGTCATGATTTTTACAATGCCTAGATAGAGATGCATGATCCCTTAGTTTAGGGCAAGACCAAATATACATCTCACAAAGAACTATAAGGTAACTTGTATGTGTTTTAATACACGTTAGATACAAGTGAGATGTTAAGATGGTGAACTAAACTCAAGATGTTGATCTAGTGCATCTTGTTGAGTTTTAGGTTCATCAAAACACATAGTTATGTGTCTTCCAATCATTGGGAAAACTAATGTACAAGTCATGTGCATTGAGCCCAAAGAACGTGGTTGGATATTGGTTTTGAAAAAAAATAATTTCAAAATATTTTTGAAAAACCTTGGTGAAGACTATCTTTTGATAGTAATCATCATTGGAAAGTTAGACACAAACTAGGAGAAAACATTGAAGTTTTCAAGAGTTTTCAAATTTGTGTCAATCTTTGAAAATAGGAACTATTTTCATAGAAAACTATTTTTCCTTGATAAAGTATACCCTAAATAATGTTTACATGAGTTTTCATGATGAAAACAAGTATGGATTGGTTAAGAAAAACCAAAGTGAAGTTTCGGTTGAGGTTTAGTTTCATTATTGAATTTTGAACCTCAAAACTTTGAGTTTTGATTTTCCTAATTATTTAGGAACCCCAAGTCATTGTTGGTGCAATGATGGAAGTTTGACCATATTTTTAGGGGGATTTACGCTTTGGAAACATAAAAATCTTTTCCAAGACCAAAAGGAGGTCAAGTGTTAAGGTAGCACATGACATTGGTATGAGAGGTGTTACCAAGGACAAGGGAGAGTCATCCAAGGCCAATAAAAAGAAATATGCTAGGGTAGCATATAATTATAGCAAGGATGAGGTGTCCAAGATTAAGGACAAGAAGAAATTAATCAAAGACAAGGTGTCTAAGGTTAAGAAGGTGAGTTTAGTAGGCCAAGTGTCACCCGAAGTGCATCGAAGTGACCTAGCCATAGTGGATGAGTCACCAAGAGAGGTGACTAAGGTTAAGATTCCTAAGGATAGGAAGAGCTTTTGGGACCCATGATAGATGGATTATCAAATGTGCCAAGTGGTTAAGAGACAGACTTAAGTCTCTAACCTAGTGGGTTGGCACAATTGGGATGTGTTTCATGCATGAAAATATGACATTGGAGGTCATATTACATAAAAATTAGTTTTTGATGTATAGATGTCATATAAACCCATGCTAGGGAAGTATTGTGATTTAGTATGGGCAGATACATCAAGAGGAAGCCAAAACTAGGACTTTAGGTCAATGTTCAATTGAACTATTTAGCTAGTTTTGAATTTTATGTCAATCTTGCGATCTGTGATAAATATATTTATATATATATTTTTTCCAAGTAGACAAGGGTACAATCGACCTATCCACAAAATTTGGAGATTTTTGGAGGTCTAGGGAATTTCTGGTGCATTTCTGAAGTTGGCATGAAAAGGCTGATTTTTGCAGAAATAGGGTGTCAGTCGACTGGTAACAGTGGTTTTGAGCACAGAATGTTTCTGTAAGCTCATTTTGTCGATACCAGTCGACTGGTAACAGTAAATTTCGACCAAAGAATGCTTCTGTAAGGTTCTGTCGAAGGGGGCAGTCGACTGGTACCTAGTTCAGTCGACTGATACCAGCCTAAAAATATTTTTTAACGTTGTTCTTGACCGTGTCAACTCGTTTAAATGTATGAGATCCATGGGGGATAAATACATGAGTTTAGGGTCAATTTGGATGACATATTTTCAACAATTGGGATATTGTTGGAGCTCTTTTTGATGTATGGCAAAGGGGGAGAAGTCTAGGTTTAAGTGGGAAACCTATACACCTTTGCAAGAAATCTTAACTCGAGGGAGAGCTTAGGTGAAGGGGGAGCGATTGTTTAGGCAAAGGGGGAGAACTTTACCTTTGCGGGAAATCCTAGCTCAAGGGGGAGCTTAAGTGAAGGGGGAGCCTAGAGATTTAGGTTTCATTATTTATGCATGAGTTGATTTGCATATTTATTTGCATATGTTTTGCTTTTATGTTTCCCTAACTTAAACAGGTTGCCAAACATCAAAAAGGGGGAGATTGTTGGAGCAATCTAGGTGCCCTAAGTTTTGATGTTTGGGCAAAGGTTTAAGTTAGGTTTATTGTTGTATTTGATATGCATTGTGAGTGTGCAGGATACAGGTACAACAAGGAAAGTCCAAGGGTGAGTCTTGGCGGTGTAAGTCCAAGCATGTAGTCTTGGCAACGTAAGTCCAAGTGTGATCTTGGCAAAGGAGGAAAGTCCAAGGATGAGTCTTGGCGGTGTAAGTCCAAGCATGTAGTCTTGGCAACGTAAGTCCAAGTGTGACTTGGCAATGGATGAAGTCCCGGAGGCGCGACCTCTTGGCAAAGGAAGACCCGACAACAATGACAAGGCCGATGGAAGCTCCAGAAGGCAAGACGTGAAGGATGGGGAGGCATCCGAGGGACGCAAGGCTGATGGAGGAGGCTAGAAGGCTAGGTATAGGTTGGTCGGGCGAGAACGAGTGATGAGTGAATGTACTCGAGGTAAAATCCTAGAATTAGGGTTTACTGTAGCAGTAATGTAGCGTTACTGTAGCAGTCGACTGGTGACTGTAGCAGTCGACTGGTGCACTGTAGAGAGCCGTTGAGAGAGTCGTTGGGCTGACACCAGTCGACTGGTGCAAAGACCAGTCGACTGGTACAAGGACCAGTCGACTGGTAATGGGCAAATCAGCTTACTGATTTGTTCCAAGCTCTATAAGAAGGAGCTTGGGATGACCGGCCAAGGTGACGAAATTAGACTTGGTTAAAGCCTAATTAGTAGTCACCAAACGTGCTCAAGGTTCTCTTGTGTCCAAGTGTTCTTGGTTGGTGTTGTGGTGAGGTTTCTCCACCCACAAAGAGTTGCTTGAGTAGCCGGAGTTTGCCGGGGGTTAATCCACCGAAGGATCGAGATCGTCCACCTTACGGACAGCCGTGGAGTAGGAGCAAGTTATCTCCGAACCACGTTACATTGACGTGCATTGGTTTGCATTTCCTTTCTTTGTCTTTTAGCTTTCATATTCGTATTTAGTTTCATATTATTCCGCTGTGCAACTAACGAATACATAGGAAGCCATCGATTTTGGTGAGACGCTATTCACCCCCCCTCTAGCGGGCACATCGGTCCCAACAATAAATTGTTCATCAATGTCAATATTCTCATTATCTACCCTATTTAAAACATTTTCATGCTCACTCAAATTTTTTCTTTCTTCATTTACATCGTGAATCTCATTACACTCATCTACATCATTCACAGTCATAGTTGAATTTTGTGCATTTTCATTGAAACTTTTAATAAAGAATTTATTAATAGCATCTCTTTGTGATTCGGTCAATTGTTCTAGTTTTTTTCCTTTTTTCCTTTTCTCACATTCAGAAAGATATTTTTTAGGCAACATATTTTAATGTACAAAATCACAACAATTACAAAAAAAATAGATAATTCAAATTATTTCATTAGTAAAGGAATAATAGCACCTGGAATATGATAGTTTTCAATATTAATGGAAATATCCTAGGTCGTTAAGTTAAGCACCTCATCAGACAGCACCTGTTAAAAGAAAATTAAATCATTATCAAATTAAAACTAATTAGTAAAATTATGGTACTTAAAGAAACAACAATACTAATTATAACAACACAAGTTCAAGCGCATAAGTTCAAGCAGAAATAGTGAGTAGTGACTCATCGAAACAAGATTAGATTGTCTAATCCTTGTAAAGTCTAACTCATGCTTATATTATATTTATATACAACAAAATCATGGCTAATATAACAAGCTATATCCAAACACATGCAATTAGTTGAAGCACAATGGATACTTCCTAAATTATGATTTTTTCCCTTTTTTCTTTTGCACCATATCCATGATGAACAGAACAATTTGTGTGACTAAAAAATTATCTTGTAAACCTAAAATTATTATCATTGAATCTACATAGAAACTACAAGTCTACAATAGCAGTTATCGCAGAAGGAAGTGGACAGAAAATGAATTTGAGGTGCTCACTCGATTTTAAATCAGAGACATCAACAAGAGATCACACACCAGTCACTAGAGACCAGACACCACTGAACGAACAAAATTCTCCTCCAAAAAATCAAATCTAATAAAAATTTGAGAGCAATTTTTCACAATGACAATAGACAACCAAAGCTCACAATTCACAATGAAAATTTTAATTCAATGGGATGTATTTATCATCTCTGTTCTTGGAAATTACACAAAACACAAATAACGGTAAAAAAATCTTGAGAAAAGACAAAGATCCGAAAGAAGAAAAAGAGATGCGACAGAAATTGCCGTTGAAGACTTAGATGAGTTGTGAGCGAAAGAAGAAGAACAGATGCGACAGGGACAAAGAATTTCAAATAGAAAAGGAGGAGAAAACATATCTTTGAGTCCTTCTCTTTCTCGTAGGCGCAAGTGCAAGCGGCGCCTCGATGACAGCGAGTTTTTCATCGCGCAGGTGCAAGCGGCAGAAATAGAAACTTTTGCCTTAAATTTGTTTTTCGTTCCTGCACTAAAAACATAATACCTTTTTTATTATCTAGGCCCAAGGTCATGGATTGCCCTCCTCTAGGGTCGAGCCTGTCTTGTAATCTATCTAAAATTACTAAATTGACACAAATATAGTGTTAATAAATTTTGGTATACTTCAAATTGTAAAAAATGATGATCCAATCATTAACCTTGAAACCCTTGATCCATCTCGAGGATATTGGCAAAGAAGCTTACTTAATAAGAATCTTTGCATGTATTTAAGATCTAGAAGTGTCAGCAGCAAAGAGAGATTCGTGGCCATAGCAAACTAGACCAGTCTGGTCTGAATCAGTTCATCCACAACGAGCACTGCCAAATTCTGCCGCCTTATAATACTAAAAATAAAAGAAAAAAAAAATAGAAGTCTTAACCCAAAAAAAAAACCAAAAATAGAACAGAAACCCAAATCCAAAATACAATCCAGAATCAAAACACAAAAAACTAGAAACTGAAAAAAATCTAAACCACTACAAAACCAAAACCAATAAGCAGAACCTAGAAATAAAAAACTGAACCTAGAACCCAGCAAGCAGATAGACAAATGAAAAAGACATAGACTAAATAAACAAACAAATACATAAATAAACTCACTAGGTTTTCTCAAAGTACTGTTTTCAAATTGAGAATAATAAAACTTTTATTTATCAACTTATTTAATAACTTTTTACTATATTTTACAAAGCTTAAAGAAGTTTTTAGAAAGAATACAAGGACTTACGGTATTTCATGTGTTGTCAAAAAATAAATGGTCATTGTATTTGATGTGTTGATAAAATAAGGGATGTCATCGTGAATTTTTTTCCTTCGATAAATCACTCGGTCAAGTTATTGTAGACAAACTATCCAATTCAGGTACGACTGCTCACTTTTAAGTGCTTCTAATTTTCGTGGGCAAAAATTAAGAAGCCCCTAACTATTTAAGTTTTTCAAAAAAAATGAATCACACTTTTACCATTAAATTATACCCGTTACATATACATTCTTTATCGAACAAAGGAGAGAGACGTAATTAAGATAGGATCCAAATTATAGTGTTGATGCATATTTAGTCCGATTAGCTAAGGACTTAAAAGGATAAAAGGCATCTTTGTTTTAAATATTGTTTAAAATATCCCACTCTGATTTTTTTTATCAAAAGGATATTTCATTCCATATAAAATGACAACTATCTTTTAATATTGTTCTCATCATCTCTCATCTAAATCCTAAACCGATTGAACACATCAACCTTTCAAAGCCTTAAAAAGACAATAATATTTTTTAAACATAAGACTGAGTCATTACATATTACACCAAATAACAAATATAGATATCTAAATAAATTTCAATTTGATATATTATGTATCATATAATTCAACCCAAATAAAAATTTGATATATTATGTATCATATAATTCAACCCAAATAAAAAATTATATCCTCTCAAAACTTACCTAGCATTCAACTTACCTCCGATTTAGAATTTAGATGGAAAATTATAAAAAAGACAATAATAAAATAGTATAGTGAAAGATAATTCAGTAATAATAATTATACATGGAGTAGGATGGATGCTAATCTGCCTAATTTTTATCCTTGTGATAAAAAAAATCAAAGATTAAGTTAATCTGCCTAATTTTAGGAATAAAATTTTAAGAAAATTGGTTGGTTCAATCTTCCAAACATTCTACTTCCTCGTTTTTTTTTTCAAATATATACCATTTTATACATTTGCCTTCTCTCATATCTTCCAATTCTTTTGTCTCCCCATTCTATCCAGGTAAACAGGGATAAGCTCTCAATGCAACTGTAATTCGAACATGTTATTTTGTCAAATCCAATTCAACAATATACATTATATTTGCAGTAAACTTTTACGAAATAATGCGAACATGAGATATTGAATCACACGTGCAAATTGACAGTGTACAATAATACTTTGCTTAGATTGTCTTCCTAATAAGTACATTCAAATCACACAATAATAGTTAAGCAAAGATGATAAAAAATCTATGCTTTTGTCCGAAATGCTATGCATAGTTTTGATTTACAGCCCGCAACCTAAATATATATATATATATACACTGACATCAGAAATACAAGACATTTCAATTTGTCATCTGCATCAAAGGAAATGAACAAACTCTTCAAAGCATTCTAAATAACACTGGACAAAGTTATCACATCTCTAGACTTCAAATATAGTTGTTAGTACCTTGTTTGAAGGTTGCAGACAATAAGTAAGAGCTGAGCCTGAGAGAAACCTTCGTGACAGGCTGAATCTCAAAGATCAGGCTGACAGTATTATTTCAGGAAGAAAAAAGCTTCAGCTGGAGTCATCTGAACTAGAACCAGAAGTTTCAGTCCCACCATTATGTGTTCCAGCTCCTTGATTTTCGTCCTCACTAAGTAATTCATTGCCCTCGTTTGAATGTGAGAAAGCAGAAGTGTAACAAACCGAAATAGCAGCTCTGCTGCCCCTCTTCCTACTCTCTTCTGTACTTGTGCCACGTAGCTCAAGCCGCCTACGCTTCCGTGCATTGCGCTTGCCTTTTGGGACATCCTCTCGGTGTGATTCAACCCCATTATCTTCTTCTTTTGAAGCTCTGCTACTTGCCTTCTCACTTTCAGATTCAATTGTTGGTGCATCAGAATCAAACTCAGCCTTTCTCCTCTTGCTTGAGTTGGTCTGAAGCAGTTTAGAGTTGTAGTCAAACTTCAATTCTTGAAAGAGATACATCATAAACACATTAAGAAAACACAAGCAACAAGAAACATATGTTGGTATTGTCCATGCCCAACTGGAGAGATTCTTGACAAATGAGTTAATAAATCCAAAAAAAAAGTATAGCAGAACATAAATGAAATGACGTATGCTACTATTTCCTGCATGCAGCTTGCAAATGCATGATTCTCTAGCATGAGTTGTTGCAAGTAAAACCTTTAAACTGATACTTGGAAATACTAAAAACAAGGTTCACCATGGTGAAGCTTAAAAATATGACACTGAGGATAGGATACTGATGGATAATATGCTGACGCCATAGTAAGTGTAATATAATATCACGCGGCCATCCCCGTGTGATGTTTGAATATGTATGAATTTCTAGACTTTATGAAGTGTGATGTAAATGCAATTAATGCCAATTTGGCAGTGCTCCCACAAAGAATCAGCAGCAAATTCTCCATAATGGTCAGGGAGATCAAGTGTTTGCTGTCTTCTGCATAAGTAGGATCATGCGGCTCACAAATGGTGCATATGTTTAGAAGTTATAGTTACTACAACAACAACTAAGCCTCATCCCATAGACTAAGTGGGATCAGATATATAGATCCATTTACACCATTGAGATCTATCTCCTACTATATCATCATCTATATTTAAATAAATTTTATTGTTGTTAACCAAGTTTTTTTTTTTCTCTTCCTCTTCCTCATTTGATGTGTGTGTTGTCATAATTTCACGTCGCCTAACTGGAACATTTATTAGTCGTACATGCTCGTACTATCTTAAACGTATCTCTCAGAGTTTTCTCTCAATCAATGCAACTCCGACTTTCTCTCTAATGCTCTCATTTCTTATTTTGTCCATCCTCATATGTCCACACATTCACCTTAACATTCTCATCTCTGCAACTCTTATCTTCTGCTCGAGAATCATAGCGCAACATAACTTCATATAATATAGCAGATCTAACTACGATTTTGTAAAACTTCCTTTAAATTTTAAAGTCACGCACTCTTCTCCATTTCAATCATCCTGCTTATATTTTATGTAAGACATCTCTCTCAATTGTTCAATCGTTTTGCAAAAATGATTCTAAATATTTAAAGTTCTCAATTTCAAGAAACAAGTCATAGTTACTAAGATAAAGAAATTTTCTTTTTAGGTAGATCGTGTGTGCTGTCTTCTGCATATCATTAAGATCAAGAGAATCACAACCACTGTATATGTTCAGAAGTGACAGTAAAGTTAAGCTTTCTTTTAAAGAAAATAAATTGAAGAGCATACTTGACAAATTAGTCAAATGACAGAATATTAAATACAATCAAAATTAAAAAAGAACACACCAAGGTATTGTAGTTCAATTTACCTTGGGTCCTTGTTCAATCAAATGGGACCATTCACTCCTGTTCCGTAGACAGTCATGAACAGCATGTAAATAAGTAGGATAAGCATATCGCTCTCCGTTAGGTTTTCTAAGTTCATGCCAATGCTGCAGAACAAAACATAGAACCCAAGTAGTAAAAATAAGTACAATGCACATATATGTCATGGTGATAAGAGTTGTAAAAAACATACAGGGCGAACAGCACTGCACAGCTCTTCATATGTTATGTGCTTAGTTTTGCTCATTATATCATCTATCAATCCTGCAAATTGTTACATAACATTAATTATCTATAAGAAAACATAATACAAATTCTGTTCATAAAATTTGAGAATTTACCAGGCAAAGTGCAAGAAATAATACTACTATCATCTCTGGGAATATCCCCAACTGAGTTGCATGCTGCTGGAGCATTCTGTTCACTAACCTCTGGTGAGGAAAAAGGATAATCATTTCTTTCACCTTCCGTAGGGCCTAGAGGATCAGTTTTGACTGTCATGTCAGGGGATCTAATATGTGAGTCTTTTTTCTTGTCTGTTGATGAATGCTGACGTTTGTGGTAAGAAAGTGATGGCTTCCTAGTTTTCTTCCTGCTTTCATCATGTAACTCAGAATTGCAGTTAATATCTCTAAATCCCACTTCTTTGTTTTTCCTTCTAAATACCTAAAAAGAATCAAATCCACATTAGATGAATCCCAAAATGCAGCCTGCGGCAGAAAGTACACTAGAAGAAGCACTCTTACTGAGATTTGATCCTTTCCCCCAGAAACAGGACGTCTGGAGAAAACAGTCATTCCATTGTTGGTGATTGATTGCATGCCTGAAGCTTGCCGCACACGTGGAATCCTTGGAACTCTTGGAGAACTGTTTAATTCTTGATGCAATAGCAGTGCAAGCTAAGAAGAAAAAAAAACCTGAATAAATAGTCTTAACAAAGATGACATTCTATTTCAATGCAGCACTTACATTACCTCTTCATCGCTTAATGTTGAGGTAGCATTAGAGGACACAGATGCATGCATAAACGTCGAGGTATTTGAAACTTTTGCTGAAGCATATGGACCTGTTTGATGGCTCTTTTCTGTTCTCTGAGATGGGTTTGAAGAAACGGGCTTACTTTGACCAGAAGCAAGTTGAGAATGCCTTGAACCAACCACATTGTCAGACCGTAGATTTCCCATTGCAGTGTGTTTGGAATTAACTTTTGAAGCACGGAAAGGTGACTCTTCTTTTGAATCAGATACAATGTGCTCAGAGGAAGAGCTATAAGAGGTTTTACTACATTGTGGCAGATTAGATCCAGAAAAAATACAAACCTTTGACTGACCCTTTGTTGGATTTTCAGAAACCTCTTCCATATCTTTAACTGGAATTGGTGCATTTTCTTCCTTGGGAGCGATACATGAGTTCACCTTTACTCGTGTTTGTTTAGTTGTTTGACTAACCTTACCAGCAGAGGATTTAGAAATCGAGGTGGATAAGTTAACACCTGAAATAGTTAACTTGGGGATAAGAGGTGATGGAGTTAAAGAATCCTTTATGACGCTGACTGCTGAATTCAGCTCAACAGAAACCAATTTGGTCAAAGATTGGGATTGTGAGTTTCCAGATTCGCTGCTACATTTTGAACCATGCCCTATCTCCATGGAACTTTTATGTTCCAATGAATCCTCCAACCGTCTTTTCTTAGGTTCACATGTTCTAGGAAGTAATCCTTCTTTCAATTCTTTAAGCTCTCTTCTACCATCCTGAGACTTATGTCCAAAAGATGCAAAAGTGGATTTATTTTCTAGGTTCTGAATGTTTCCAGACAACGGGTTTGCTAATTGTGATGGTAGGTCAGCCAAATCATGCAAATCTCCAGCAGTATTACCAACAGGAACATTTAAATTCACTCTTGATAGCTCATCAGCCCCATCAGCTTTCCCTTCATTTAACTCCATTTTTGCAATTGGTGTAACAGCAGCTTTTGTGCCTAATAGTAGTGGTTCGTCCAAAATTTCTTTATAGCCAGTTGCAATATCAATATTGGCTGGCTTTGCAGTTCTTATGTCTATTATAACATGGGAAGAAGCTTTAGAAAACTGGTCGTCTAGATTATTCTCATCCTTGGGTTGTTTGAAGCAATAAACAGAACTTCCACCAACCTAAGTAAATTCCCTCAAATATTTAAACTAGCAGCAAAATATAAGGATAATTAAAAATGAGAAAGAGGATAATCGAAGAAACAATGACATTTTGAGAATATAGATAGAAGAAAGAAGAAAAAATCGTTCATCTAATGAACTGCCTGGCTATCTATTACACCTCTGCATTATCCTTTTGATAGAAGAGAAACAATGGTAATATCCAAACCACCAGTTCTAAAACTCATCATTATAAACTAGGCACAACCCTTAGGCCTATCAAGTAACAATTATATTTGAGACTATTGAACACTAGCCTAGCACAGCAACAACCTAGGACTAGAAATTGAACTTGTTATCATCAAACAAAAACATACATTTCCAATGCATGGAGGAAAATGATGGGACAAAGAGAAGAAAGAGAGAAATGTTTCTATGGGAAGTAAACAAAGACACGATTTTAGCCAAAAATGAAAATCCTACACAGCTGTCACTGAAAATACTTTTTACTAACAAAAGTATGAGTAATAATAATATATGCAAATGGGCACTGTTATATTATTTAGTGAGATACTATAGAATAAATTGTCAATTAATGACAAACTAATTTATCATAGTCTCATATCATCTAACTAGGGCATTTATTAGTAGCCTAAGTATATGTTTAATCTTAAACAAAGTCTCTCAAAGTTTTCCTTCAATCGGTGCAACCCGACTTTCTCTATAATATTCTCATTTCTTAAACTATCCATTTTGTATGTCTGCACATCCACCTTAACATCCTCATCTTTGCAACTCTCATCTTTTGCTCGTATGTTTGCTTTATAACCCAACATTCAACTTCATATAACATAGCAGATCTAACCGTCATTTTATAAATTTTTCCTTTAAACTTTAGAAGTATCTGACGATCACAAAGAACATTTGATGTTTTGTTTCATTTCAATCATGTTGCTTGTATTCTATATAAAACATCTCTATCAACCCCTACATCTTTTTACAAAAATAGTCTTAAATACTTAAAAGTTTCAATAACTCGTCATCTCCTTTATAATAATTGTCTTACTAGTCTACCATTACTAAATTTAAATTTCATATATTCTAGTTTTAGACTTATTAATTATATCTTTGGATTAGTTTTACTTTGTATAACATAATTTATGGTTCACAATTTAATTATAAATAATTATTTAATTGCAGTTATAATTTGCTAGTGATTTACTTGTATTATAATTATTTGTAGGATCTATCATGGCAACTAGAGGGGCGAAAACTTAAATTTTGAAAACTCAAGTGTAAAAGAGTGGCCTTCACCTAATTGTTAACTATTTTGCACCCACAAACTTAACCAACTTCATTAGCAAATACAGCATTACTCTAATTTAACCCCCTTGCTAAATTTGTTATCTAGTCAACCTTATCTATTTGAGCTTTTCAACCTACTGCACCTGCAATACCTATGAATTATTCTGTATAGACCTACACAGTTGACAAATTTCATCATCAAACACAACATTACCATAACTCAAACCCTTTATCAAAGTTAACAAAACCACTTGGTCGAATTCATTTGAAGAATAATTGAACCAACATTATTTACTTATAATTATAATTAATTATTTGCTTTTAATTTCCTTGTAATTATAACTGCTAATAATTATTATTTACTTATCACTTATAAACACTAACAATAAATAGCTAAATTGTTGTTTATAAAATTTTATAATTATTTACTTATCACTTATAAATTAAAGCAGTAATTAATTAAATTGTTATCTACTAAATTAGTTATAGCTTAAACTTTATTTACTTATATAACATATAATTATATTTCAATTATAGAAATAATAGATAATTATTATAATTTTATATCTTTTTTTTGTGATAATAAATTTATAACTTAGGTTATGTGTGTAAAAATCCTATTTTGTCTCGAGTCTCGACATTGAAACTCATATGTTATATCTAGCTCAACAATGATGGCATCTAGAATGCGACAAATTGCAATTAAAACCACGGGCGCCCACATTAGAGTCCTCCTCCAGACTCACATGGTGGATCTCTTCGTGAGTCGACAAGATCAATTTTTTACTACCAAAACCTTTGTAAAACTTCATGGTACTTTTGGAACCTTGCTGCAGTTGGTAAACCCCACGTGCTACACAGTGTCGTGTTCCAATCATAACATAAACATTAAATTTCAGGCGAAACGGCTCAAGATTTGAGACCATGATATAGTCTTGTAGCCTTCTAAATCTTGTCCATGTTATCATTGATAGATAGAAATATAGAATTGCTGGTCTTCATTGTTCGTTGAATTTGATCTCCTAATCAACATGGAATGAAAATCTCTCACACTATCATAAAATCATAACCATTAAGTTTAAATGGTGACAAGGAATGTCACTTAACAACTTATTCGATGTTAGGGAGGATTCTCATTAGCATCAGTCCTGTATGGAGGCCAGGAGATCTCTTACTATTTCTCAAAATGGCTTTCAGAAAATACATTTCTAAATCCACTACTAATAAAAAATAGCAAGAATGTATATTCCAAATGTAACCAAAATTGAGAGGCATAAAACTTTGACAACTAGTATTAAAATGTCAAATCTTTAAGTGTGTAACTGTATTTATTATATCACTAGGTCCTCTCCCTTAAATGACTCAAGGGACTTTAGCTGCCTCAGTATCTTAATATGCAAAGGGTGGACTACAAGGCTGCCCAAGAGTGATCCGTCCCATCAATGTGCAATTGTGATACTGAAGGACAAACAGTTCTTGCATTGTTGTCACGAATGTGAATAAAGAAGTTGGCAGTGATTGAAAGATTAGGTAAGCAATTTGGAATGTAAGAGCACTTTAGAAAAAAAGATTAGGAGAAATATATATATATATATATATATATATACACACGCGCGCGCGCTCTGGGAAAAAGACTTGAGAAAGAGCCAATGCATGTTTTGAATCTGGTATGCAAAATAAAGTTGAATGAGGACTAGACATTATGTTAGATCAGACAACGATTGTAAGAATAAGGATGCCAAATTTAAGATGGAGACAATTATTATCCTAAGTTGATTCTAACAAATGAGCTACTAAATGTCAAAGTACTAGGGCTGAATGATGAAAGAAAAGGGAATTTTGGGAGAAGATGAAATAATTCATGATATACCTACGACTAAAAATCTTAAATGAACACATAGAGAGAGTCTATGCCTCTATGGAGAATATAAAGATGTGCATGAAGAATTTGAATATAAGGAATGAAAAGAAGAGGATGTACAATTTTAGATATTCCTGTATCTGATATCTTAGAACTGTAATCACTTATTTTAAGATGAAAGATGAACTTTTAATAACCTTCAAGAATACCAATAGTGAGAGTCAAATAATTCTTCCTTAGCAAAAAGATGGATAAAACTATAGAAAAAACATTGTAATTTAACATTTAGTGAACATTTAACTGCTCAATACTAACTAATAAATATAAATATTAGAAAATGTAAAAGGAAAAAAAAAACAAGTTTTAGAAGAAGGATATATGGCCTCCAAAAGATGAGATGAAGAAAGGAATTTGAAATAAAGAGTTTAAGAATACTGATGTTTTGTGAAACTTCATTTAAAAAAATATGGCAAAATCAAATCTTGAAGAATCAAATGGTAAATGTGAAACATACAAAGAGAATTGGTGGTGGTGCGAGGAGGTACAAAAGGCTAATAATTTAAGAAGGCATGTTTAAATATTGGCTAGAGGTCATGGGTTCGAGTCTCAGAAACAATATATTGCAAAGCAGAATAAGGCTGCATACTTCCCTAGAATCCCGCATTGGCGAGAGCTTCGTACACCGGATTGCCCTTTATGTTTAAATATTGGCTAAACTTTAGAAATGAAGAAAATGCGAATTGAATAGTTATAAAATATCTAAACTTAACTTGAGACAAAAGTTAATAGCATAGAAAAATTTATCATATGGCAATTTGTGTGATAATCTTTGAACAAAGAATGAGAAGAAAGATATTTTTGAATTGGCAAAGCTAGGGAAAGGAAATTTACATAAACACATAAAAGATGAAAAACAGTGATTCTTCTTGATCATAAAACAATTAATGGAATCTGCAAAAAAAAACATTTTCAGTATTGAATGAAGACTCTATGAAAAAATTAGTTTTAGAGTAAAAATTTTGTTACCTTCAAAAAACATGAATTTGTTTGGTTAAATTAGATCAAAGAAGTTAAGAAACTTCAACAAATGAAAGGTTAAGGTTGGATTATACTCTTATCAAATTCTGAATCCGTACAAGAGATGGAGATAAAATTTGCTTAAATATTTATCAAAAAATTGAAAATTGAAAAGATACCCAAAAAACAGAATAAAATTTGTTTAACATTAATCTTCAAAAAAAAGTGAGTAGTACTATAAAACATTGGGAAAAGATTATTAAGAGAAAGATAAGAGTCAAATATTTTTTAGAATCAAATTAATTTCATGTCTCCAACAATAGCCATAGGCCATATTTTAATAGGGACTAATTAAAATTATAAAGAAAAGAAGGAACTGCATATGATTTATTGACTTAGGAAAACAAAATATTTGGTTGAATTCCAAGACAGTTTTGAGAGAAGAAATCAATATCCAATAATTCTATTAATGTCATTAATTACATGGATAATAACTTAGTGGCTAAAGATAAAGTTGCTCAAAGCGAGACAAATGGCTTTGAAGTGGTAATTCCTAAATGTTAGTCTCAATGATCATATTCAAGATAACATCTTTGGAGTATGTTATTGCATATGACATTATGTTGATTAATCAGAGTCGAAATAAATTAAACTCAAAGCTTGAGTTGTGGAGAAAATCATTAGAAAATGAATATTTAAAAAAGAACTAAAACTGAATGTATGAAATTCTGGTAAGGGTTCTCCATAAAATAGAACCATTTTCATTTAAAAAATATGAAATTCTGGTGAGTGGGAGATCCTAAATGTTAGTTTCAATAATCATATTCAAGATAACATCTCTACAGGATCTTATTTGCAAATGATATTGTGTTGATTAATGAGAGTGGAAATAAATGAAACTCAAAAGCTAGAGTTGTGGAGAAAATCATTAGAAAATGAATATTTAAAAAAACTAAAACTGAATATATGAAATTCAGGTAAGGGTTCTCCATAAATTAGATCTATTATTCTTTAAAAAAATATAGACGAAGATATCATTAATAGAATAACAAATGGATGGTAGGAGAAAAAAAGACTTGTGTGCTACCATTAGGATGAAAGGAAAATTAGACAATAGTATGACTAAAGATTATAATTGAAGTATTGAGTTATCACTAAATAATGCATACAAAGAAAAAAAATTAATGTAGCAAAGATGCAAATACTAAGATGAATATGGACAAGGGTATGATAGAAATTATATTGTCCATCAATAATCCCATGTAGCTCCAATAAATGATAAAATGAGAAAAAACTTCCTTGAGATAGAATGAACATGTTCACTGATCTTAAAATATATATATATGTAAGTAGAAAAAAAAATAAATAGATTAGGGTGAAAGGCATAACAAGTAAAAGAAGATGAAAGAAAATTTTAGTTAAATGTAATAAGAAATGGTTTAGGTAAAAGAAGATGAAAAAAAATTTAGTTGTTATAATAAGCAATGGTTTAATTGATTTGTTTAATATTACTAGTATTATAACTTTGCATCATATTCAATGGAGAGACAATATTCACGTAGTTGACACCGAATAATTGGGAGAAACACAATTTAATGATCACAGCACATGCCAAAGTTAACATCTCTAGTAGGCCCATATGAATTAATCTAAGATCACTTGTATCAACATTCAATATGCTCAAATTACTCACCATCAAGACATTCGTGAAGGTGCTAAGTACCTAACATAGATTTAAGTTCTCTATAAGAATTGCCTCTAGAATGTAACTTTTGACAGAATCCAAAGATGCGCATGGCAAGTTGTAATCCCCATGGCTAAAAGATCAGACTTTTCAATGTCCATAATTCATGCAAGTGATACTAACTCTAAGAAAAGCTATGCTCCAATTAATATCACATAGTATATGCATGTTAGCGACTCACTAGGAGAGTATTATTCATCATTTTTTCCACTCAGCAATAAAAATCACTTCCTAAAGGCAATTACCTGCCTTTTCTATCCATTCTGTTTGAAGAGCTTCAATGAAACCTATAAACATTAATGCAATCTATAAAAGAATCAATTTTTATTTGAACCACTCATTTTCAAATGACATCCACAAAATTCACCACCAAATTTTTTTTATAATGTGATTGAAAATCTAGCAATACTAAATTATCCAGGAACTCCCTTTCCTCAACAAGCCTATGTATCGGTAACAAGAACTCATATCCTCAATCGATTTATAATAACTTAAAATTCTTGTCAGATTAATCCCGAATAAAACCACTTTATGGTTTATAATTTTTCTCCAATGTGATACTCAATATGGACCAGTCATAAGAGGCATGTGTAATATCTATCGCTACAAATATTGTGTTAATTACAAACCTAAATTAAGTGATGATTAGTTAAATAAGATAGCATTCCTCTCATTTGATTGCCCCATTAAGTGATGATTAGTTAAATAAGATAGCATTATTTCCTCTCATTTGATTGTCCCATTATAGTCCCATTTGTAAAAGATAGTATTGTGCTTGTGATTCATGTTTTTCATTCTAACTTGCAACTCTAGCATAGCATGTTTTTCTAATATATAATCTAACATTCAACACATTGCATTTTTCTACATAAAGTAGTCAAATACCAAAAAATCTCTTATTTTTAATCACTTAACAATTTATTCATTGTACTTTTAAACTTCCAATTTTTTATTTTAAATGTTCAATATTAACTCTCCATAAACATATCTTCTCAATTGGTAGTTCAATTTATGAAGTTAAGAGAGACTCTTAGACAATGCATATGGGGATAGACTTGATTATTTTCTTATGATGCTCCTTTAAAGTTTCATTTCTTAATGATATTTTCTTGCCTTGTCACGATACCACATCCAGTCTATATATAAAGTTTTAAGTACTTAGTATAACTCTCTTTTAAAAGTTTCCATATAACACAAAGAGTAAAAGAAAACATTAAAATTAGTTGGTTTTGCTGATTTAAGCTAAGGCCAAGACTTTTATGGTTTACTACCAAATGGCACACTATGTATTGTCCATTCTCTTAGGTCCCTAGCTAATTTTCAGTTGTTTTTTTTCATCTTTCAAGATTCCTTTGAGAAACATACATTATCTCATTTTGCATTCAATATTTTACTAACAGTGATTTATATAGGTACTGCAAACTTATATGCAAGATTATTATTTTCTTATGAGAGGGCATGTAGTTGAAGAAAACTAGTATTAGAATGAAAAATATTTATAACTTCCAACAAAATAATTTCAAATGAATATAAGCGGTATGGGTACCTCATCAACACACAATGTTGCGATGTTAGTTACAGCACATCGAGAGGTGAGATTAAATTTTGAAGAATTTTCCCACTCATCAAGTTTCTCAGCCTTCACCTGTGTTCCCATCATGGTCCCTTCACTCATCTTCTGGTCAGATGATATCTCTGTATTACTGTTATTTTGTAGGTGCTTAGGCTTGTCAATATAATCCAATATTTTGGGCTCGCCAGAAAAATTGGGTCCCAAGGGTATATCTACATTTTTATCCTCACTTTTTGGATCTGGATTGCTTGCTTCTTTGAGTTGGAGATCCTTGTCCTTGAAGAATTCAAATGCTTTTGTACCAGCAAACTGAACAGAACCTAACGATACAATAGCATAAGCAAGAAAGGGAAGCATCAAGAAAAGCATTAGCATCAAACTAACGTAGGCCAGCTGCAACAAAAGGGAAAGAACAAATACGCTACCAACCTTGCCTCTTATTTTCCCCAACGACTTTGTCAGCAATACTTGTTGATTTCTTTTTCCCGCTCCAGTCCTTTGCTTCTCTAGGTTCCTCCCTCCTCTTCTTGGCAAGATTAGCTTGCCCAAATGTCCTAACCCTGCTCCTATCCTTATTTCTGGAGATAAGAGAGCGGCTGCCTGTGGGGATTTTTCTGTCTTCGCGTTTCATAGCGGAACCAAATTTCTTCGCCGGGACGTAAGGAATAATTTCCTTGGATAGGGAGAACAGTACATCAGCTCCTCTGTTGGCTGGATTCTCAACCTCCTCACCGTCCTTCTTGCTTGTCTCCTCTTTTTTCACCTCTTCCTCATCCTCCCCCCAACCAGGGAACTCCATGTGCCGGAAATTGAACTTCTTGGGCACGTAGCCGGTGCACTTCCAAAGCTGAGACGTGAAGACCGTCGAATGACCCCCGAACAAACCAGGCTCACCTCCAGGAACTCCGTGCACATGGACGCGATCCTCGAGGGGAATCTGTCCCCAAAAGCGTCGCCGGTTAGGGGTGGCTCCAGAAACGTGAGACTGTTGCGGGAGCGGAGGTGGGGGCGGAGGAGGGTAGGCGTCCGTCTTGGTGGGGAGCTCGACAAGGAGACGAGCGACCTCGGTCTCCTCCTCCTCGTTGGCGGCTGCCAAATTACGAGCGGAGCGGAGCCTACGGGCGGCCTTGCAATTGTGGCAGGCAAAGGAGGCTTCCCCGCCGACGTAACGGGAGCAACGCGTATGCACCCAGACGCCGCACTCGTCGCAGCTTACCATCTCCTCTCCGTCATCGAACGTGACACCGCACGAGCAGTCGACGGTCCAGGAACCGTCTCCCCAGTCGACCGAGGGTTCCGCCTGGGGCAGCCGCTGGGACCGCCCTTTCATGGCGAGGGAAAGCGTGCTCGTGTCCGGATCGAAGGATTGCCTCAGAAGAAGAAGGCCAGGAACATCGAATCAAGGAGATCTGGCGAAAGAGAACAGTAAGACACCTTCCTACTTCGTCACTATGGAAGAGCACGACGGCGGCAGGAAGATTGCGCCACCGCTTATCGACACGGCACGGACCCTTCTCTCCTCCTCCCTATCGCATCCAAGATGCAGAGAGGAAAAAAGGAAAGAGAAAAAAAAAACGAGGAAAAAGGGCAGCATGGGGAAGAGAAAGAACGACAGAAACGGACCCGGAGGGGAGCCGTTCGGCGCGATTTGATGAAAGGGTTTGGAGTCCGGAAGCGATTGTTGGGTCCGACAACCCTATCCGATCAGGAGCCGGCCATTACCTTTCCATTGACTTTCACTTAGAAGGTAGGAAAAATCATTGTGAAATATAAACATGATTTTAAAATGTCTAATAAATTATATTAAATAATTAGTCAAAAAGACACAAAACCTGTGTAAAAAACAAGAGACTCTAAATTATTTTAATTAAAACTAATTTAACAACTGTTTTGCATTATAATAAGTTTAATTAAAATTATTCTTTTGATTAATTAAAATAATTTTCACTAAGAATAATTTTGATAGATATTGGAATAATTTTCACTGATATTAGAATAATTTTGATTAATATTAAAGTGATGTTAATAAGTTAAAATAATTTTAACAAATATTAAAAGAGTTTTGATTGATATTATAATCCATATATCTAAGCCTTGACTCAATATGGAGATAAATGATCTACCTCCTAATTTATTCATCAAGTAAGTTTAGAAATGTGAGTAGTTCCTCGTCCAACGGTCAACATTTAAATTTTTCATCTCACTAAAGAAAAATAACATATAATATGTCATAGTTAGAATTTGAACAATAAATACTGTGTTAAATATTCATTATAAGAAAATTAGGATTACATAACATTAAAAGATAATTTTTTAAAAATATATATATATTATTTTTTTATAATATTTTTAATGAAAAAGGTTGTCTATTAAATTTTTTATCAAAGAAAATATTTTTTAAAAAGTATTATCTATTGATATTTTTTTTTTTTTTTGTCACAGACAATACTTTTCAAAAAATATTGTCTATTGAATTTTTTTTTGGGTCAAAAGACAAACTCATCTTTGCCAAAAACCCTCCTCCGCACCTCCAAAACTGATCTCTGCCAAAAACTCCATGAAAAAACCATCTCTGAAGAACCCTCCACACCGCCCACACCTAGCTTCCTCCATCACTCCTCCACGCTAGTGGCGAGCTAGCCTCCTCTACCACTCCTCCGCACTGCTAGCGACCTAACTTCCTTCGCCACTCCTCCACGCCTCCCGCGACCTAACCTTCACTACTATTTCGTGCCGCCCACGACCTAGCCTCCTCTGTCACTCCTCGCGACCCAATCCCTAACCCTTCAAAGCCACCAAAGCTTTCACGCCTCTTTCGTCGCTATCGTCTAATGATGCCTCGTCTGCCAACGAAAAGGATGGAAAGAAGAGCATCAGAGGTGCTGATCCGACCCCCATGAACCATCTGTGCTAGGGGCAACCGAAGCCTCCATCATCCTCGCCGCTAGCCAAAAATTTGTCTGATGATCTGGAGGCGAAAATCAATGGGAAAGCTTTAGTTGTGCGTTCTATTTCCAAAGGCAATATTTTTTGTACTTTCTGATGGATTTTGTTTCGTTTTCTCGATCAAGGACGGTTGAAGGCAAGTTCTTCCCCAAGTTACGTTGATTTCTATTTTTTTTCTATTGCGACGATCCCTAGTTGGGGATTTTTGGTTGTAAAGGCAACTAATGGATGTTGAATGTGTTTTGTTAGGGTTTGCTTTGTTGCTTTCAGCACTATTAGATGTAAATTCTGAAGCTACGTATATGTAGACTCAAGTTTTCTTAGTGTTATTTACATTTTTATTCAGGTTCAAGCTGTCAATGTTGTACGATCAAAATCACCTTCAGTAGGAGATCCAAAGGCACCTAGTTAGGCCAAATATTATAATCTATTGGCAAGATAGTGTTAGATCGAGACGTGCGTGAGAGGGGGGTGAATCACGTGATTTTTAAAAAACTTTTCTTTTTCTAAGTTGAAAATAAAGTATGTGCAGCGAAAATAAGAATAAAAAAAGTATAAATAAGAAACACGAACGCAAATGGTTTTACATAGTTTGGAACCTTCGACGACTCCTACTCCAAGACCTACGTCATGCGGACCTATTAATGGTACTCCACTAAAAGTCTCTTCCAGAACCGTCGAAAGAGGGAATTGAATACACAAGAATTGGAAGAGTGTAACAGACTACACTTTCTGTTTGCATAAATTACGTACAGTAATTAAGTTTGTTACCAAACACTGTTTGTAGTCAGTTGGCTCAAACTCGATGTTTGGGCAGCTTCTCAGCAGTAGTCGAGCATAGCAAAGTCACAGCAGGGTAGCAGCAGGAAGTCGAACCAGCCAGAAAGTCGTTTGGACCCGTAGAAGCTCGTATGGAAGTTGATGCTTGAAGCTTGGTCAAGGTACCCTTATAAAGGTTGTGGAAGGTGCCTTCCATAGCCTTGAAGGTGCCTTCAACTTGTAAAGTTTTAATCCTAAACTCGTTGTTCCTTATCTGCTACAAAGTCTGAATTTTATCCTGCGGAAGGCGCCTTCTATAGCACTGAAGGCACCTTCCATAAACAGTAAGAATGTGTCTTTCAATGCTTAAAGGTGCCTCGGGTACTGTTCATCCGAGACCTTTTTGCTCCTTTTGCCCTACAAGTTAGGTTAGTCCAATATAACAATAATCTAACCTACATAATAAAATTAGCATAATAATAATATGATTAATTTATGACTTATACTCTGTCCTTTAAACCAGGATCTAGTCAGGGTCTCAATTTAGATTTCTGAAATGAACCTAAATTTGATGCCTTCTGTCCCCTCAATTGGGACGCATCCTCACTTGATCACTCTCTTCGAGTGACTTACCTTCTGTTAGTACCCTAAGGTAGTTTTGATGTGATCAACCAAGTTAAGTTAGGTCCTGTCGATTTTTAACCCTGTGTCTAAGTGTGCAAGAACTTAGGAGCACAGGAAATCGAGCAAAAAACGCAGCTAACGAGAAGGATGACACGTGAAAGAGCCGATGGGCTCGGTGCGTCTGAAGGGCGAGGTGCTGTGGAAGAGTATGCAGGCGGACGAGAAGGAGACGTGCAACATTTCTGAGGGATGAGAAGCTGGAGCGAAAGTTTGCTCGAGAAGACCTAAAGTTGGGTTCGGTGGGCCCTATTCTAGATGGTTGAGATCACCCAAGCGAGCAGAGCCGAAACAGAACTGGAGCGGAAGACTCAGACCAAAAACTCAACGGGATGTTGACTTTTTTGCTCTGGGCGCCCGGACCTGGTCACTCCGGGCGCCCAAATCAGGTTTGTATCCGGAACGACGGGGATAAAAGTTTATCCCCTTCCAAGTGCCCCCGACCAGGGCTATAAATACAATTCTGATCCTAGAGGTTCAGAACAACACTTGTTATCGTTTACTTTTGAGTTTAGCTTTTTAATTGTGAGAGTTAATTGCTATAAGAAGCTTCTCCGCCCAAAGAAGATATCTTTACTAAGCTTTTCATCTTCCTTGAATTAACAACCTCCCGGTTGTAACCAAGTAAATAAGTTGTGCCTCTTCTTTTTAGTTTCTTAATTTTTGTTTATGAAAGTGTTAAGTTTATTTAAGCTATAAAAGTTCGAGGAAGGTTCATTTTTATTTGCAGAGCTATTCACCCTCCTCTAGCCAGCCGCCAAGGATCTAACACCTTCACTTACCCAGTGTCGAGTGAACCCATCAGGAATCGAACATCCCAATCTTCCTTTCGAAATCGGACATTCGGATTTCGAGAATTAAACATCTAAGTCTTCCTTCTGGAATCACACATCCGGACTTCAGCCAATCGGGAATCGATCATACCGACTACCAATCGGAAATCGAACATCCCGACTGGACTTCCTTCCAATAGGGAATCGAACATCCCGACTGTCAATCAGGAATCAAACATCCTGACTGGACTTCCTTCTAATCGGGAATCAAATATCTTGATTGCCAATTTAGTTAACTCTACACACTCGGTAAATGTATTAAATCATAACAACACCTAACTTAACTAACTTGTCATTCATCAAAATCTAAGTTAGATTATTAGTGCAAATTACACTAATAATCTTTCCCTTTTTTATGCAATGATAACCTGGGTTAGAGTTAGGAAAAGATATGTAAAAGAATAGTAATAATAACTGATTCAGGAGAAAAAAAAAAGACATTTAAGAAAGATCTATTATTCTCTTGATCGTTTTAGGGTTAAGGTTTTCAAGTTAAAGATTTAGTTTATCTGCTTCTTACTTAACTCTTACCCTCCCCCTTTGACATTCATCAAAAATATAATATAGATAGGTATAGCAAATTGCAAATAGACAAGTAAGTAATAATTAGTGCAAAGTAAAAAAAAAAAGCCTATTGGAGAGATGAGTTAGTAAAATTTTTGAAATTACTAAATTTTGCAAAATAATTTCTCCAAGCAACATAATTTTAGAAATATTTACTTTACAAAATAGTTTTCAAACAAAAAATATTTAAGAGGTTTTTCAAAGTTGTTTTTTTAAGTGAAAAGATAACCTTTGAATAAAACTTTTCAAATAATTTTCCAAAGTGAATTTCAAAAATATCCTTTCAAAATATTTTTCAACATCTACTAATATGATTTTCAAAACACTTGCATTTTTCAAAACAGATAGTTTGAAAGGTATAAGAATTTTTACAAAGCTATCCTAAAACTAATTTTGAAAGTATTTTGTAAAAAGAATTTTGAAAGTGATTTTTGCAACAAGTATTAGTAGAGGAAATGAATTATTTTGAAAATCATTTTCAATTATCCTCCCCCTGAACCGAATATATTTAAAAATTTAGCCTTAAATGTCTAAACATTAGTTACTAACTAACTATTAGAAAATAGTAGTATTCACTTAGTTAGTCAACTTAAGTAAATGTATCTAGTTAATGCTTGATTAAAATGGATTACTTAACCTGATCACTGTAATTTTAGTATTTTTCACCCAGACTTATTTTGATGCACTAATATAAGCATCTGATCCAAGCAATGGACTTATGCATCTCATGTCGTTATATGTTTGTGAATACATAATCAAGGTAGACCTCTTATATTTGTGAGATGCTCAATACCTAGATTTATATATAGGAACATGCTTTCTATAGATTTGATCTAGACAAAGGCTAAAATTAATTCTAAAATACTAAAGAAATGGGAATTTTTAGAAAATATAAGTTAAGACTTTTTCTCTAGAATTTGCAAATTATTTAAAAAATTATTTTGAAAATAGCAATCCTAATCTAAAAGAATTATCCAACTAAAGTGGCAAAAAGTAGTTAACTGTATAGATCAAGTCAACCAAATATACAATATATAACAATGTATTAAAAAAAATAATCAGATCTGGTCATCATCAGTTGGAGTAGGTGGGAGCTACTCAGGTGCTCACAAAGCCTAAAGAATCTGCTAAAATCCGGTGGTCATCTCTCTCCGAATAGTGTTGATTCCATCCGAGACTGACTGTCGGATCTGAGTGGAAGACTCCTCAAGTCAACTAAGGCAGTCCTCGATGGATAGCGAAGTCGAGGGTTGGGTTAGATTCAAGGGTTGAGTCAAAGTCGAGGGTTGGGTCGAAAGAGGTCCAAAGAGCTCCTCAACCGTAAATGTCAGCAACTCCTCCCCCTCGGCTGGAATGATGGGAGGAAAATCGTCCTCGGCCTCGCTTGGAACGTCTGGTTGTGGTCCCACTCTCTAAGCTAGTCCCCCCTGAATAGTGACGTCTATATGCACTAATGTAAGCTGACGCTGACCAATCTCGTCATATGTACTAAGGGAAGTGGGCATACCTTGAGTCATATTTACTACTATGGTTAAAAATATGTACGTCAAAATATGACAACATGACATATGAACCTGTCGCCTAGTGACAAGATTAGATGCATGAACGACATTCTGAAATATGTGTAATGCAAGATCATTGTCTAAACACTGACATAGTGCATACAGGAAGAAGGAGTGGGAGAATCGCATCATCACAACATCGCGAGATGTGATCAACAAAATACAAGTGGTTAGGACTAGATATAGGACATAGTCCTGAACCCTAAGAGAGAGCAACCTAAAGTCAATCACAGAAGTAGTCTCTCCTCTCTAAAAAAAGTACATGTGGATAGTATCCAATGTAATATGGGAGTAGGGTTCGCCAAATGGTAAATCCCTACTAGGGTAACGCAAAAATGGATAGACAGGCCTCCTAACTCCTAAGCTATCATGCAATAGAGTAGGGAAGAAGCTAAAGCCCTTCCCACCAACTCTTGTAAAGTATGTCATATCGTCGATCTTAACTAGGTTGTTATAGAACTAGGCACACAAATCTAAGTTTATTGAATGACTACAATAAACCTTCCTATCTAACTGATAATAGTTAATAACCTCTATGATAGGGGCACAGTATCGGGTGAAGAACGACCTACTCAGAAACTTAGATTTAAGTACAATATATGAATACTATAAAAAATCTAGCCTAAGTTGCTTAGTGGAAAATCTAGCATTGGCAGATGGGATACTGTTGGAATTGGGCTGTGACGAAATAACATTACGCCATTTCCTAACATAGTGTATACATATAAACATTCAAAAATAAAGATATAAAGAAAATGACTGTGTATATATATAGTTAGAGGGTACCTAGGATGCATTGTTGATGTTTGGGAAGAAAAGAGGAAGAAAATGGTGAAGATTAGCTACTGGAAGGTGCCTTGAACGAGAAGAAAACGCAAACAAAGCTTGCCTCTATTCGCTATGAAAAGTTGGGTTGAAGGCGCCTTCAACCTGATAGAAGGCAGCTTCAACCCGATGGAAGGCGCCTTCCATGAGCTATAGAAGGCGCCTTCAACTGACTGAAGGCGCCTTTAGTCAGTTGGGGCAGGATTTTTCCCGCCCTTCCGAGGGCACCTTCGATACAATCGAAGGCTCCTTCGATGGCGATAATAATTTTTTTTATTTGTTAAGCTTTAGTTTTGCATTTAGATTTTCAGTTAATTGAATTTAATTTTAGTTGTAACTTTAAGTTAAATTTCAATTTAATTTAATTTAATTTTAACTTAATTTTAATTTTAATTTAATTTTAATTTAATTTTAATTTTAATTTTAATTTTAATTTTTATTCATCTCACCCAATCTATATTTTCAATCAAGAAATCCTATAATTATGTGAGATGAGTTAGGTTGAATTTCAGAGTTTCGTTTAACTTGTGTTAGGTTCAAGTTTAGTTTTGGGTTCAATAAATAGGTATTCTTTGGATAAATTTCTAGGTTGTAGTGAGTCACCTGGACATTATTAGAGTAACCATGCCTTCAAAATTTTTTAAACAGTACAATCCACTGAACTTAACACAAAACTTTTGTCTAAGTCAGTTAGTTAGGATTAGTAAGGGGTAGCTTCAGTTAGTTCCACTAACCCAAATACATCAGGTCAAAGTCATATCTTCCTATACATGCATGAGTAGAGCTTCCCTAACCTACTATCATCCAAAACTTCTCTAGTACCGTTTATTAAGTTAAACTTTTATTTCTATTTATGTTAGTCCTAATTATCCACCGGGTAAGTTATTATTTTAGAGGTGCCAACTAGTTTGGAGCCTCCCCTGAATTATTAAACTTTGGGTTTAGGTTTTAGGCTTGTGTCAAATTACTTTATAGTTATAATAGATTTGATTATAGTTTGAGTTTAGATTGATTTTGTTTTTGTTTAATTTAGACTTATTTATTTTATTCTTTAGGTTTAAATTTATTTTTGAGATTTTAATTTTTGAGGTTGAGAGTGATTTATTTGGTTTTTTTTATTTATGTAGTAAATTTTATTTTTTTGGTACATAGGATTGATTGAGTCCTACTTGCATGGTTAGACACACTTTCAGAACTCAAGCTTTAGTTAATTTTAAATTTTGAGTTATCATTAAAAATAATTTAAATATAGAGTTGGACTTGTATCTAAGTCCGATTTTATTATACATGGCTCTTTGGAATCCAAGTATCATATTCAAATACTTGGATCTTAAGATAAACTTTTTCAACTGTTCTTTTAACTCTTCAACTTGACTTTTCAAGATAGAATTTTCTTCTTCAATATTTGTAGCTTGAGTGGATTTTCTATCTTGAACTTGGTCAGTTGATGAGATCAATCTCAGTTGTTCCTTAAGGATATTATTTTCCTCAAGGAGGAGCTTAGCGTGTTCCTCAATTTTTATCAACTTTTTGTTTAGTCAAGAAATAATTTAAAAAAATAATAGTGTAATTAAAAATTACCCCAATTGGTTCATCTAAACTAGATGTGGATGTTGGTGCAATTTACACTAACAGTATGACTCAGGTTTTGATGAATAACAAATGAGTTAAGTTAGGTGTTTTGTGATCTAATTGTGTTACTAAGTGTGTAGGAATTGACAAGTCCAAAGGACCGGACACCAGGCTGAAATCCAACTAGGTCTGCAGGACCCGATAGCTGGTGCGAAGTCTATATAGATCAATGGGCCGACCAAATATATGGTAGAACCCGAATGTGCCTTCAAGCATTGGAAGGCGCCTTCACATTGTTCATGGAAGGCGCCTTCAATGGCTTGAAGATGCCTTCCAAGGGATAAAATTTAGATCTCGGCACAGATAAGGCACATCAAAGTTGAGATAAAATTGTTAGGATGTATACTAAAAGTCTAGCTTTTGGTATAAACATTTATCTAGAAATAAGAATCACATTGGTCAAATGTCTACATTTATAATAAATGTAGTTGTTCAATTAATTAATATTGTAGATAATATGGTGTGTGGTGTGTCACACACAGAGGATCATGTTATCAGTACCTTATAAATTATAAACAGTAGCTCACACTACAACAAAAACCTTCATAGACATCAGTGGAACAACAACGGTTTTAAGCAAAAACCGATGTCTTTGAGTATTTTACACCGGTTTTTCCAAAAATCGGTGTCTATGAGCGCAGATTTTCGCTCATAGACATCGGTTTTTTAGGCGATGTCTATGAGCGCCCATTTTTTCGTTAATAGACACCGATTTTAACATCAGTTTTTAAAATCCGATGTCTATGATAATTTTTCCACCAATACTTAGCTAAAATTTTCAACTCTTCCCTCTAACCTAACCCTATATGCTGCCGTCCACGGGAGGCAGAGAGAGAGAGCCGTCTTCGGGCGACTCACCTTCTCTGCCTCTACCTTCTCCTCCCCTCCCATTGCCGACCCAATCTCGACCTCCTTCATTCTCCCAATTCGAAGCAGACAGAAACAGAGATCGGAGATCTGTGCTTCCGATTCACCGCTCGATCCGCCAAGATGCAGATAGGTTCCGAGAAGGCGTCGTCCCTTGATCTCTTGTCGGTCGTCGTTGTTGGTGCAACCTTAGGTCAAGGTTGACCTGGTTGACCTGACTCGAGTTGACGTGACTCGAGTTGTATTTTGATGTTTGACTTGGGAAGATTGTCGGTGCAACCTTAGGTCAAGGTTGACCTAGTTGTGTTGCATGTTGATGTTTGACACTCGTGAGAGAGTTCTATTCTTGATGTGGGACAAGAATAGATGTTTGGGAGATTATTGGTGCAACCGTAGGTCAAGGTTGACCTGGTTGACCTGATTCGGGAAAAGTCCAAGTATGGAGACTTGACACTGGAAAAGTCCAAGTATGGAGACTTGGCACTGGGAAAGTCCTAACTGGGATGTTAGGCAGTTGGAAAGTCCTGGTGAGTGAAGCCAGACAGTGGAAAGTCCTAACTGGGATGTTAGGCAGTATGGAAAGTCCTGGTAAGTGAAGCCAGGCAGTGAGAAAGTCCTAACTGGGATGTTAGGCAAGGGGAAAACCGTGAGTGAAGGTGAAAGTCCCGTGAGTGAAGCCGCAAGGAAAATCCAGATGGATCGGGGATGATCGGACTTACGGTGTTGGAAAGTCCAAGTAGGTCAAAGGATTGACCGACACTTGGCGAGGAGTTCTAGCAGTCAAGGGAGTGACCGGATGCTAGGGATGAAGTACCAATAGGTCAAGGTTGACGGATATTGGTTTGGAAGTCTTGGGACTTGGTTTGGGCAAAATTGCTCGGATCGGTCACCGCACCGATCCGATACTGTTGCTCGATCGGTCGGTGACCGATCGATATCAATGTAAGCTCGTTTTCTTGCCATCGATGCGGTGACCGATCAGATTAGTTCTGATCGGCCGCCGCATCGATCGACAACGCATCGAGGCGCAGAAGTTCGAGAGAAGCTGATCGGCTACGGACCGATCAGAGGTTCCTGATCGATCGTGGACCGATCAGAGCTCTGATCGGTCCATGGACCGATCGAGACGAAACAAGCGGTTAGGGAATGGATCGGTGCGTGGACCGATCCATGGAGCCCGATCGGTCCACGCATCGATTCAGTACCAGCCGCGACACAACGGCTAGATTTCTTCTGTGTTTTCTTCGCTTTCTTCGCAGGTTATAAAAGGAGGGATGCTGCTGCGAGCCTCCTTCTTCTTCTTCTTCCTCCTTCCGGTTGCTAAGCGCTGCTGTGCTTGAGCTTTGTTGAGCTCGTCCAAAGCTTCGCGTGAGCTTTCGGCTGGATCACCTGCTGTTGTAGGCGCTTGGAGCTGTTGCTTCATCTAGTCGACGAGAAGGCAAGCTAGGGTTATTACATTCTTGTATTGTACTTAGTTTCTTGCTGTATTCTTGTACTTCTGTTTATCTTGCTGTTGCAAGACATTGTGGCGAGGTTTCTCCACCCAGAAGGAGTTTGATTTAGCCGGTTTTCCGGGGACTCATCCACCGACGGATTGATAGGCTTCGTCCACCTTACGGACACGCCGAGGAGTAGGAGTTTCATCTCCGAACCTCGTTACATCGACGAGTTTGAGGTTTGATCTTTTCGCTTTCGTTTCTTTGTTTTATTTTCCGCTGCGCTAACCCTTATTGTAGAAAGACGCGAGAATTTGGGGTCGGCTATTCACACCCCCCTCTCTAGCCGCGTACAAAGGATCCTAACAAGTGGTATCAGAGCGAGGCCGCTCTTCATCGGATCAACACCCGTGGGAGCAAAGCTAGAGAATGGATCTCTATGGAGAAGATGTCACCATTCCACCCTTCTACGAATGCGGCGACTTCGCGTATTGGAAGGTAAGGATGAAATACTTTCTTATGACTAACATAATGAATTGGTTTTGTGTACAAGAAAGTTTTACTCCTCCGGTGGATAAGGAAGGAAAACCACTTGAGAAGAAGGAGTGGACAAGAGAACAAATTCACAAATCCGAAATCAACGAAGAGGTAACGAGAATAATTGAATTTTCATTGCCTACTAACATCTTGTGTAAGATAGGTTACAACAATGCCAAGGAATTATGGGATAACTTGGCCAAGTACCATGAGGAGAGCTCCACTTCAAGCCATGGAGAGGAGCCTAGTGAGTCAAGTAGCTCACATCATGGAGGGAGCAAATTAGAAGTTGAGGGTTACTCAACATCTAAGGACGAAGAGGAGGAAAGTTCTTCTTCAAGTTCGAAGCAAGAAGAAGAAGCTTCTACCTCCGAAAGAGATGAAGAAGAGAGCTCGCATCCACCCTCAACCCTAGGTAACTCGAGCAATTTAAGTTCAATTAAATTACACATTATGTGCTTTGAGTGTAGGGAACATGGACATTACAAGAGTAAGTGTCCAAAGAGGGTAAGAAAGACTCCACCGGCGCCAAAGGTCAAGGAAGCCGGAGTCCCGATACGCAAAGGCAAGGAGCACGTGGTGTGCTTCCAATGCAAGCAAAGGGGACACTATAGGAGCCAATGTCCGAGGGGGAGGCAACCTCACAAGGGCAAGAGACCGGGCACATCGATAGGGGAGCTAAGGCAAACCCTAAGGTAACCTCTAAGGTTCATTATTGCAATTCTAATAAAACTCATGCTAGTAGTTTTGTTGCAATTGTTAATAATGATAAGCATGTTAACTTTAGGAACCAATACATGTGCTTAGGAGCTAAACATGTTAGCCTAGGTAAGGATAACACTAGAAATACCAACCCTAGGATTAACGCTTCTAAAGTTAAGGAAAACCTAGGTAGAAATCCCAAGAAGACTAGACACATGCCTAGGAATATCTCAAGAGAAAATGACAAATTAAAACTTGAGGTATTGGAGAGGGAAAATCAAGTCTTGAGGTCAAGACTTGATAATTTAGAAAAGGCTCTTAAAAACATGGAGAAGTCATCTCTAGGGTTTAAGAGTCAAAAACCCAAGTCCAAGGACAAGAAAGGTTTGGGTCACAAACCTAAGTCCCAAATGGTCAAGCCCACTTACCACAATGTTCCATTTGATTATGGAACAAAACCTAGGGCTAGGAAGACCATTACCAAGGTTACAAGGGGAGTCACCCCTATAGTTGACCTTGATGAGACCTAAATGACCAAGGCTTCAAAGCCTAAGAGAGTCATTAGGAGGGTTGCTAGGGAAGTTATCCCTAGTGAATATTTAGTGAACCCAATGAGCTCTAATAGGTATTGGGTTCCTAGGAGCATCTTCTCTACCCCATAGATGGGTTAGAGAGTGTCAACTCCAATTAGAAGGGTAGTTAACCCAACTTTGAGGAAATTGACACTCAAGGAGCATTTTCAAGGTTTTGATAACCTTTGAAAATGAAAAAGGATTATTATTTACTCCTTAAAGAGTAAATTGTGCCATATTTGAAAAATATCGATTTTAATCTTATTTGGCACAATTTAAGAAAACCTAGAGAAATACCATAATTGGGATTTTGGTTGTCTCTTAGGGATATATGGGCAATCTAGGGTTAGATTCTAAGTTAGCTAAGGCTAAGGATACTTAGATAGGGAATTTAGGTATTTTATTTGTGCTAACTTGCCATGATTGGTTGCCATATGCCATGCCATGACATCATATTTATTTTATTATCATTTGAAATGTCATGATAATGCTTAGGTTATCTATATGTTATGTGTTAGTTTCGTTTCAAACTTTATGCCATGACATCATGACATTGGCACATGTTTTCATTTATGATACCATTTTATGTCATGTCATCATCTCTTGCATTAGTAATCAATTGAATTGATTTAAGGATGAAAAACACACTTTGATATTGAGATCAAATTTGTCTTTAGAAAATGCATGAGACCTTAGTCTAAGATACCTAAACCCATATCTCACATCAAAATTGAATTGGATGTGTTTGATACACTTTAGATGTGTGTGAGATATTAGGATCATGAGTTAGGATCAAGGTGCATAGTCCTTGTACCTAGATGACCCTAATTCAAGAAATTAAGGATCATAGGGAAAGCTTGTGTACAAGTCATGTACATCTAGCCCTAAGATTATGGTCCTAAATTCAAATGGTTTTAAAATCATTTTGAAATTGATTTGGAAAACCTTGATGAAGCCATCTTAGTGATTGCATTCATCATTGAACATTGTGATACAAAGTTGACTTAACTTTGAACTATTTCAAAGTTTTTGAACTTTGTATCAAGATTGAAAAATGGAAACTATTTTCATAGAAAATTATTTTTCCGTGATAGTATATGGTATGAGGAGTGTATCCTCAAAATTTTACGATTTTTGGAATTTTCTGGAATTTATTAGGAGTTTCTGAATTTCCGGGAAGGGAAATCAGAAATCTCTGATTTCAGAGTGTGGATCGGTCACCGGACCGATCCAGGGAAGTTCTGATCGGTCTGGTGACCGATCAGTGACGATCCAGTGCGATCAGTGAAGCGTGGATCGGTCTGGGGACCGATCCAGGGGGATTCTCTGGGGACCGATCAGTGCGTGATTTTCAGCTGTTGGTCTGAAATTTCAGCTGGAAGTTGGGTTTTGTGGATTTCTAAAGGTTTGAAACTCGCCAAGACATTGTTGGTGCAATGGTCAAGGGGGAGTTGACCTTTAGGGGAAGTTTTACCTAATTGTCAAGGGGGAGTTGACTTTTAGGGGGAATTTTTACTCCAAAAGACTTTTAAGGATTAGTGATATGGGATTATCACTAAGTTGATTGTTGAGTTTAGTATCAAGGGGGAAATTAAGAGTTTCAAATGAAAGGTATGGGACTTTCATTAGGAAGAAACTCTTGACCTTGATACCCTCCTAATTCTTTTTTATGTGTGTCAAAAAGGGGGAGAATTATTGGGGAACCCAAGTTAGGTTATCGGGTTAACCTAAGTTTGGGGGAGAAACGTTCAAGGGAGAATATTGGAGTTTGGAAAGAATGTTCAAGGAAGAACATTGGAAAACCTGAGTTAAGGTTATCGGTTTAACCTAACTTGATTATGGTTTTGTCAAACATCAAAAAGGGGGAGATTGTTGGTGCAACCTTAGGTCAAGGTTGACCTGGTTGACCCGACTCGAGTTGACGTGACTCGAGTTGTATTTTGATGTTTGACTTGGGAAGATTGTCGGTGCAACCTTAGGTCAAGGTTGACCTAGTTGTGTTGCATGTTGATGTTTGACACTCGTGAGAGAGTTCTATTCTTGATGTGGGACAAGAATAGATGTTTGGGAGATTATTGGTGCAACCGTAGGTCAAGGTTGACCTGGTTGGCCTGATTCGGGAAAAGTCCAAGTATGGAGACTTGGCACTGGAAAAGTCCAAGTATGGAGACTTGGCACTGGGAAAGTCCTAACTGGGATGTTAGGCAGTTAGAAAGTCCTGGTGAGTGAAGCCAGGCAGTGGAAAGTCCTAACTGGGATGTTAGGCAGTATGGAAAGTCCTGGTAAGTGAAGCCAGGCAGTGAGAAAGTCCTAACTGGGATGTTAGGCAGTGTGGAAATCCTGGTGAGTGAAGCCAGGCAAGGGAAAATCCAGATGGATCAGGGATGATCGGACTTCTGGTGTTGGAAAGTCCAAGTAGGTCAAAGGGATTGACCGGACACTTGGCAGGGAGTTCTAGCAGGTCAAGGGAGTGACCAGATGCTAGGGATGAAGTACCAATAGGTCAAGGTTGACCGGATATTGGTTTGGAAGTCTTGGGACTTGGTTTGGGCAAAAACCAAGCTCTGGATCGGTCACCAGACCGATCGGATCTGTTGCTCGATCGGTCGGTGACCGATCGATAAAGCTCGATCGGCCCGTGACCGATCAGATTAGTTCTGATCGATGCGCCGATCGGACAACGATCGAGGCGCAAAGTTCGGAGAAGAAGCTGATCGGTCTACGGACCGATCAGAGTTTGGGTTGTCCACTGATACCGGACTTCTGATCGGTCCATGGACCGATCGAGACGAAGCGGTTAGGGAATGGATCGGTCGTGGACCGATCCGATCGGTCCACGCATCGATTCACCAGCCGCTGGCGCCAGATTTCTTCGTGTTTTCTTCGCTTTCGCAGGTTATAAAGGAGGGCCGCGAGCCTCCTCCTTCTTCTTCTTCTTCCTCCTTCCTGCTGTTCTTGTGCTTGAGCTTTGTTGAGCTCGTCCAAAGCTTCGCGTGAGCTTTCGGATGGATTCCTGCTGTTGTAGGCGTCTTCATCCAGTCGACGAGAAGGCAAGCTAGGGTTATTACATTCTTGTATTGTACTTAGTTTCTTGCTGTATTCTTGTACTTCTGTTTATCTTGCTGTTGCAAGACATTGTGGCGAGGTTTCTCCACCCAGAAGGAGTTTGATTTAGCCGGTTTTCCGGGGACTCATCCACCGACGGATTGATAGGCTTCGTCCACCTTACGGACACGCCGAGGAGTAGGAGTTTCATCTCCGAACCTCGTTACATCGACGAGTTTGAGGTTTGATCTTTCCGCTTTCGTTTCTTTGTTTTATTTTCCGCTGCGCTAACCCTTATTGTAGAAAGACGCGAGAATTTGGGGTCGGCTATTCACACCCCCCTCTCTAGCCGCGTACAAAGGATCCTAACAGTCGTCGCCTCCCTCTCCGACGGATATGGGCTCGATTCCAGCACCGGGGATGCGTTCGTGGAGAACCGGCTACTGATCGTCGTCCTAAGCATAGTCATCATCGTGCTTGTCGGTTGCGTGGCAATCTTCTTCGTCTGGCGATCGAGCGGAAGGAAGCCCGTCGAGCCGCCGAAGCCGCTAGTGGTGAAGACCCAAATGGATACAAAGGAGGACCAAGGGAAGAAGAAGGTCACCGTCTTCTTCGGGACGCAGACCAGGACGGCTGAGGGGTTCGCGAAGGTTAGGGTTTTTATCCGAGTAGTTCATTTTTTGAATTTTTCTCCCATGATCTTAGATTTTCCCCCCTTCTAGGCGCTGGCTGAGGAGGCAAAAGCACGGTACCCTAATGCCATATTTAAAGTCATGGATATCGTAAGATTATCTTCCTTCTGTTTCAGATCATTGGAAATACTACTGATTAATTGACTGATCTGTAGTTAGTTTCCTCAATTATAGGACGAATATGCTACTGAGGATGATGAGTACGAGGAGAACCTGAAAAAGGAGAGCTTGGCTTTGTTCTTCTTGGCTACATAAGTTGAAAGCCAGGAATTTTTTTATTTTTATAAACGATCAGTTTCCTCAAAGTTCGAGCTGATCCCTTTGTTTTCTTTAGGTATGGAGATTGCGAGCCTACTGATAATGCTGCCCGGTTCTACAAATGGTTTACAGAGGTTCTGGAAACATGCACATTTAGTTAATCTATTCTACCAATAATCCTTTTGCCTTGATCGATTGTTGATTATTAGTTTTTATAGGGGAAAGAAAGAGGAACCTGGTTGGAAAATCTTCAATTTGGTGTGTTTAGTTTGGGCAATCAGCAATATGAACATTTTAATCAGCAATATGAAATTGTCAATATGAACAGTTGAGTAGACATGTTATCTGTGAGTTTCATACATACAACTGTAATGTAGTAGTCATGTGCAAGTTTGTAGATGTGTTTAATGAATTTAAGCATCATTCGTACTTGGATATTCTTCTATATTTTTTTTCCTCTGCATAGGCGCCAAGCACATTGTCCAAGTGGGGTTGGGAGATGATGATCAGGGTATTGAGGATAACTTCTCTGCATGGTATGTAGTATCAGCAAACTTTTATGCATGCCATCCAAATTTCAATGTCGGCTACTAATATTTTTTAGTTTTCTATTTTTTTTCTCTTTTGCCCATCATTATCTCATTACTCCTGTGTGGAATATGAAATATCAACTGTACTTTCAGGAGGGAGCTTCTTTGGCCGGAGTTGGATAAGTTACTTCAGGATGAAAATGAGACAGGTGCATCTACTCCTTATATAGCTGTCATTCCTGAATACCGGGTTGTATTTGTCAAGCTTGAATGACCTTGCGTGAGTCTTTAATGACCTTGTGCAAGCTTTTGGCCTCGGATTTGAAGTCTAACAAATATGATCATGGATTTTTCTTGTGGAATGTTGAGAACTTCCCGCTTGTATACATTTCCTTAATTTATTTTGTTCTTATCGAAATAGATGGGGTTTTGATTACATGTCCAATGCCTATATTATGTCCAGATAAGGTGCTAGTTAAATGTGTCCTTGACAAATCTCTAAAGATGATTGCTTTTCTAATTTGTTAAGTACTGATTTCTGACTTACATGCCACTGAAATATTTTCTAAATCTGAAACACACACTCAGAAGAATTTTTTTTTTGTATTATTTGTGTGCCTTTACCTTCATTAGATTCATCTGGCAGGAAGATGTTGTTGATGAATATATAGATTCGTGCATATGTAAGTGAAACCCTTCCCATTGTTTGACAAAAGATGACATATTCTCAGACTGAAGCAACACAATGGCATATTAAAAGGTGGAGCAAAAGCATGCTCTGGTGGAAGGCCTTGGAGTCTTGCATGTATTATTCGAGGATTCAAGGATCGAAGTGAAGGTAAATGTCTTTGCTTGACTTTATCAAGTAGATAGCGTCAAGTTAAAACAGGTGTTAATGCCTCGTGTGTCAAAATCAAAATTGTTGTTATGCATCGAATAAGAGTTGCAAATCTTTTACTACTTTTTACAACTTTGTTCTGCAACTTTTGGATAATCTATTGTAGGATGCCCAAGATTGTTCAGCAAGTTTATGATTCTGATTCTGCTTAGGCTCAGTTTCAATCTATAGCTAGTTGATTCTAATTTTGACAAAATATGACAAAATTTTTTAATGAACCCATATCAGGTGGTTATTAGTAAATAGTCAATGAACCCATATTTTTGCTAACTATTTGGTCAGCTATATGGTTCTTAGTTCTTACTCCTCAATTGAACTCTATGCAATATGCATGACTAAACCATTGGAGTCTTAATTTTGTCAAGGTCTTCACTTTGTTTAACTATATTATATATTTTATTGAATGTCATTGAATATGTATATTTTTCTCGTGTTCTGGTTATTTGAATTTACAAACTAATTGCACAGATGACAGGGAAGAGGGATGACTGGGAAAAGGGAGGAGCGAACGAGAAAAGGAGAATGGGGTCGGACTTCTACCACTGAGGACTTCAGAGCCGACCACTGAACTATGCTATGGGACCTAGGGAAAGGATTGAATGTTGGATCTGGACAGAAAGTGAGGCCTACTGCTCCGTGGGGTACCCATTAATGGTTAGGGATAGTATATCTATTAGCTAGCTTTTGATGTAAAAAGAATGTTTGGGTATTTTATGGATATTGTTCTAAGAAGATTATTTATATAATTTGTTAATATTTGTGTATTTTATGGATATTATTGAATGAAGAATATTTGTATAATTTGTAAATATTTGTGTATTTTTTTTTTGTTATTGTCGGTTTTTCATGGTTTCGGAAATCAAATTTGTGAAAAAATATACATATTACATCGGTTTTCCACCGCTGTAAAACCGGTGTTATTAACTAATATTACATCGATTTTCCACCGCTGTAAAACCGGTGTCGTTAAGTGATACTACACCGGTTTTAACCCGATGTCTAAAATGGCAGACTTTTAACATCGGCTTAATAGACATCGGTCGAAAATGAAATAGACACCGGTGGAAAACCGATGTCTATGAAGGTTTTTGTTGTAGTGTCACGATCAAGATGGAAAGGAACAAACCATTGGAAGATCGTAGTGTAATTAGGTATTAGTTTGTCTTAACTATATAATTACACTAATACACTTAGAGTGTATTGAGTAGGACCATTAGAGGTCGTCTCTTTTATACTGACTTTATAAAGGGACAAAGACCTCAGTTATTATGAAAGCGTGTGCTCTTAATCCTAATATAATAACAAGCACATATATTTGATATTTATTTCTTTAATTTATCAATGGGTGAGATTTAGTTCGATAAATCAATAAGCCCGATAAGTTGGGAAATGATATCACTTATAGTGTATGTTGTTAATTATAGAAGGAAACTGTGTCCTAGTAATCTAGGTTGATAATGCCCCCAAGAGGAGCTCATAAGGATTGTCATGTTAAACCCTGCAGGTGGACTTAGTCCGACATGACGATAAGGTTGAGTGGTACTACTCTTGGACTAAGATATTAATTAAGTGAGTTGTCAGTAACTCATATAATTAGTGGACATTCGACATCTTAAACATAGGGAGACTAACACACTCATAATAAGAAGGAGCCCAAAATGTAATTTGGGATTGGTGCGGTAGTTCAATAATAGTTCTTTAGTGGAATAAATTATTATTGATGAAATTAAGTTGTGTGTTCGGGGTGAACACGGGATGCTTAATTTCATCGGGAGACCAAAACCAATTCCTCCTTTCGGTCCCTATCATAGCCTCTTGTATATAGAGACTTATACCCACCACATACCCACCTTCTTACCCATCCAATGGGGCCGGCCAAGCTAGCTTGGAACCCAAGCTAGGGTCGGCCAAGACCAAGTGGATGAGCCAAGTTGGTGGCCGGCCAAAGCTTGGGTCCCAAGCTTAGGTGGTCGGCCACTAGAATATTAAAAAAGATTTTTATTAAAATTATTTCTTACGTGGATATCATGTTTTTAAAAGAGAGTTTAAAAATTAAAAATTTCCTTTTATAGCTTTCTACAAAAGATTAAGAGAAGAGATTAATCTCTTTCCTTATTTGTAGATTAAAAGGATGGTTTTAATTTTTGGTAAAAACTTTCCTTATTTGTAAATCATCTACATGTTTAAAAGAGAGTTTAAAATTTGAAATCTTTCCTTATTTGTTGATTAAAAGGTGGATTTTAAATTTTAAGAAAACTTTCCTTTTTAACCATGTTCATGATTTAAAAGAGAGTTTAAAAATTAAATATTCTCTTTTATAAGTTTCTACAAGAGATTAAGAAAAGATTTGATATCTTTCCTTATTTGTAGATTAAAAGAGATTTTAATTTTTAGAGATAACTTTCTTTTATCCACATGTTTAAAAGAAATATTTTAATTTATAAAATTTTCTTTTTTACCAATCATGAAGGGATGAAAATTATTGGAGAAATTTTTTTATAAATTTCTGGAGACAAATTAGGAAGTTTTAATTAATTAAAGCTCTCCTTGTTTGTATCTTTAATATGGCCGGCCATTATAATTGATGAGAAGAAAATTGTTTTTAATTAAATAAATTTTCTTTTTCAATGGCAAAAGAATTAAGGAAGTTTTTATTACATTTTCCTTATTTGCCAAGACCAAGGATTATAAAAGAAGGGGTAGAGGAGGCTTCATTGTGAACGACTCTATTATATTTTTCCTCTCTTTTCTCCTTGGGTGTGGCCGGCCTCTCCTTTTTCCTCTCCTCTCCTTTGTGTGGCCGAAGCCTTCTCTTGGTGGAGATAGCTTTGGTGGCCGGATCTAAGAAGGAGAAGAAGGAGAGAAAAGAAGTCTCTTTTCTAGCATCCCTTGGAGCATTGGTGGTGGTTGAATCTCTTCATCCTTGGAGGTGCTCTTGTTGTGGCCGAACCTTGCAAGGAGGAGAAGAAGGTGCTTTGGTGGTTTCTCATCTCGGAAGATCGTTGCCCACACAACGTCCGAGGTTAGAAGAGGAATACGGTAGAAGACCTAGAGGTTTTTGCTTGCAAAAGAAAAGGTACACTAGTATTTAATTTCCGCATCATACTAGTTTTATTTCTTTGTAAAAATATCAAATACAAGAGGCATGTGATTCTAGTATTTCGAATTAGTTTTCGATGTTGTGTTCTTTTGTTTTTCTTTTCCTTGTGATTTGATTGTTCCTTTTGGTTGACCTAAAGTTATTTAAGGAAATTAAATATTAGCTTTCCTTAAAAGGCTTTGTCTAGGCGGTGGTGGTTGTTCCCATATCCAAGAAGGCTATGTGTCTCGCCATGCAGTCCTGGAAGCCAATTTTAGAAAATAATATTTAATGGAATTAATAACCAAGGTGATTTGGATCGAACGTGTTAAGTTCCGCAGGAGATCCAAGCCTAAACCTAAAAGAACAAATAAATTAAACTTAGGATCAAACGTGTTAAGTTCCGCAGGCGATCTGAGTTTAATTTAAAAGAACACATGGTAGCTAGGAAAAGGTTCAGACCTTTGTACAAAATTTTTGTATAGTGGAACCATTAGGTTTTCTGAGTAGCAACCAACAATTGGTATCAGAGCTAGGGTTTTGCCTCTGTGTATTTGGTATTAGTTTAATTATGCACATGTCATACATAATTTAGGCAAGATGATAGTAGGATGTGCTAACTTTGTGGATGCAGGATTCAACTATTATGGCTTATAGATATTGTGTGTGTGATTGGACCCTTGGACATGTCAAGGGCATTTTATTGTGTGTGCATGATTGTATTATAAAATACAGCAGGAGCTGTATTTAGTTTTATTAGGATTTTATTTTTTGATCTAGATACATGTACATTCCTTCGAGGAATATAGGATCGAAAAATATAAAATTTTATTTATGTCGCGGATCAAATCTTGCAAGGCGTGGAACCTTTTGAGGATCAGAGACGCAGCGGAACAAGGAACAAGATGGATGTAACAACTAGACCCGGTGACGGTGGCCAAAGATGGCAGCAGCTAGGGTTGGCGACACACGGAGGACAGCAATAGATAAAAGTCATAATAGTTGAAATTTTATTTTTCTATTTATTGCTTTTTATGCTGTGATGTGTGTGCTTGTTAGTATACATGTTAAGTAGGCTAGCATAGTCAAAATTCGTCACTTTAAATAACTAAGTGGGAGAGAGATTTATTTTTAAATAAATTCCACGGTCTCCAATACTGGTTTATAAGTGATGCAACAAGCTTGCGCGTTGGCTCTGAGTGCCTTCCTCCATATCGGATGAGCTTGTTTGCGGATCACTAGATTAAACTTCCATTTTAGATGACTATAGGAAGTTAATTAAGAGCGTGTGATCTTCCCCATTGGAAGGGGCACAATCTTATTAATGGAATTAGTGTCAAGTAATGATATACACTTAGGCACGTCTAATAGTATCCTCCCCATCGGAGTCACTGCTATTATTTGTGTGACCAAAGAAAACCAACTATTAATTTGTCAAATAATTAGGTTGACAAGATAATAAAATTAAAAATCCATCTTACAAATGTTTGATTTTGTATAAGTCCACACTATCGTGGCATACAAAATTCGCGGTGTTTGAGGTAATTTTATTTTGTCATAAAGATTTATTGACAAGATAGTTAATGGGTAAAACCCTCCTCTTACAAATGTTTAAATTTTGTATACGTCCACACTATCGTGGCATGCAAAATTCACGGTGTTTGAGGTGTTGGTGAATTTAAATAATATTGTTTGAGGAATCAACGTTATTTTAAATTCAAAAGTTTTGACCAAATATTTGATCAAAGACAGATCAACTATTAATTTTATTCGTCATAAAGTAAAGTTGACGAGATAATAAAATTAATGAATAAAATCTCCTCTTTAATTTTGTATACGTCCACACTATCGTGACATACAAAATTCATGGGGATTTTAAGGAATTGATCTTGACCAAATATTTTTGTGATTCTTAGGATTTAAAATGTTTGTCAATTCCCTAGTTGTTATACTATAGAAAAGACTTAGTAGTCCCAATTGTAATGATTGGAAATAGGACTTGGACATTAAGGTAGACTGTCTTCTTCGAACTAAGAACAATATATGTGTATTTAATTCATTAGTTGAAACATGTTTAGTGGTGTTATCTACTAGAACATGGAGTATAGATACATATGCTATTAATCATGTCCGCAATTCATTGCAGGGTTCCAGGAAACCCGACAACTAAATGAAAATAAAAACACCGTCCACATGGGCACTGCTATAAAAGTGGCAGCTGTTGCAGTGGGAGATGTTTATCCTTTGATAAGAATAAAATATAGATTTTAAGTAATTGTCTTTATGTACCAAGTTTAGAAAGAACTAGTTTTCAGTTTCTAAACTATTCAAAGAACTTGATATTCTGCCTCTTTTAAAGTTGTTAAGAAAAAGAGGGAAGTTATCTGTTCTGGTACATTGGTTGGCAATTTATAAATCCAATAACTCCCACGATGCAACAAATGGAAATTAGTAACACATCTTCTAACTTTAAGAGAAAGCAACCTTCGGAAATGAACCAATTATATCTTTGGCATCTAAGGCTAGGTTATATTAACTTGAGTAGGATTCATTGGTAGCTGATGAACTTTTGGGTTCATTAGTAGTGGAAATATTTCCAACCTGCGAGTCTTACTTGGAAGGAAAAATAACCAAGAAGCTTTTAAGTCTAAGGGGTATGGAGCCAAAGATATGTTGGAATTGGTTCATTCTGATTTGTGTGATCCTATGACTATCCAGACAAGAGGAAGTATCAAATATTTCATCTATTTTATAAACAACTATTCAAGATACAAATACATTTACTTAATGTGCCGCAAGACTAAGTGCTTTGATTAGTTCAAAGAGTACAAGGCTGATGCAGAGAAACGTTAAAGTAAAAGTATCAAGTCACTATGGTAAGATCGTAGTGGTAAGTACCTCTTGGGACAATTTAGAAGTTACTTATCAAAAGTAGGGATTCAATCCCAACTAACTGCACCTGGTACACCCTAACAGAATGGTGTAGTAGAAAGAAGGTATATGACTCTTATGGAAATAATTAGATTGATGATGAGTTATTCAGAAAATTACCAAGTTCGTTTTAAGAATATACTCTGAAAAAGAAAGTGAACATAGTACCTTCCAAAGTCAGAACTCTCTACTCATATAGAATTGCTGAATAGGCGTAAGCCTATTTTGAAGCATATTCGGATTCGGGTAGTCCAGCACATATGCTGAAGAGAGACAATGATAAGTTGGATAGGAATTCACTTGTTTGTGGGTTATCCTAGAGAAACGAAAGTAGGTTTATAGTCTTAAAAATCATAAGGTCATTGTTAGCATCAATGACTAATTTTTAGAAGATGACTATATAATGAACCACAAGCCCATATGTAAATTTGTTCTTAATAAAGGGCACGTCTAATCTAGTACCAACTGTACAAGATGAGATACCACAAGGAAACTGCAACATGTATCACAACAACAGACAATGTCTCGTCGTAGTGGGAGGGTTGTGAGGCAACCTGAGAGATTCATGTTTTTTGGAGAGTTTTCGGACTTGATCCAAAGTAAACATGAACTTGATCCCCAGATATATGGCGAAGCATTCCAAGATAAAGATGCAGCATCTTGGCAAAAAGCAATGAAAAATTAGAATATATATATTCTAATAAAGTCTGGAAGCTTGAAAATCACCAAATGATGTAAAAGCCATAGAAAAGGAAGGACAGAAAGGAAGGTGTATACTTTCAAAGCAAGGCTTGTTGAAAAAGGGAAACCTTTTACCGGTAGTCATGCTTAAAGTCTATCTGGATTCCTTTATCTATCGTTGCTCATATGGATTATGAGATTTGGCAAGTGGATGTCAAGACAGTTTTCCTTAACGGAAGTTTTGAAGAAAACATCCATATAAAGCAACCAGAAAGGTTCATTGCAAAGAGCAAAGAGCATCTTGTGTGAAAGCTTAATCAGTCTATGGATTGAAGTAAAGCTTCAAGATCTTGGTACATCTGGTTTAATAAAGTAATACAGACCTATGGGTTTATTTTATAACCGAATGAGTTTTGTGAAGTGTGATAGAAACGTGGTGATATTTCTTGTACTATACGCAGATGACATTTTTGGTAGTTGGAAACAATATCAAAGTGTTGTCGGAAGTAAGAGTATGGTTGTCCAAACAATTCGATATGAAGAACTTAGGAAAATGTGCACACATTCTTGGGATCAAAGACATAAGGGATCGCAAAAAAAAGAATGTTGTGCTTATCCCGAGCTTCATATAATCCTTGCTCGTTTAGCATGCAGAACTCTAAGAAAGGTTTCTTACCTTTTAGGCATGGAGTATCTTTATCTAAAGAGATATCTCCGAAGACATCAAAGTAGATAAAGGACATGAAGGCAGTTCCTTATGCTTCGGTTGTGGGATGCCTAATGTATGCAATGCTGTGTACGAGATCAGAAATATGTTTTGCCAAGGGCATAGTTAGCAGATATCAAAGTAACCCTAGACAAGGACATTGGACTGCAGTAAAGCATATATTGAAGTACCTTAGAGGCACTAAATATTATATGCTAGCTTACAAGGCAGTTAATTTGGTCCCTGTAGGTTGCATGAATTTTGACATCCAATCGGATAGGGACAATAGTAAGTCAACCTCGGGGTTTTGTGTTTACTTTAGGAGGTAAAGTCATAACTATGGAAGAGTGATAAGCATAGGTATTTTTCTGGACTCCACCATAGAAGCTGAGTATATGGCAAGCCTCTGAGGTAGTCAGAAAAGCTGAATGACTTAATAACCTCAAAATAGACTTAGATATGATTTCTGGTTTGTCCAAAGATTATTACAATTTATTGTAATAATAGTGGTGTAGTAGCAAACTCGAAGAAACCATGAGTCTATAAGGCAAGTAAACACAATAGAGCGCAAGTACCACCCAATACGAGAAATCGTATAAACGAGGAGAAGTTGTTGCTGCCTAGATTGCATCAGATGATGACCTATAGATCTTTTTCACTAAGGCCCTTAAGGCAAGAGCTTTTGATGGGCATGTTGAAGGGTTGGGAATCAGATGTATGGCAGCAGATATGACAGCTTAGTCTTTTAGTATAAGTGGGAGATTGTTAGGATGTATACTAAAAGCCTAGCTTTTGGTATAAACATTTATCTAGAAATAAGAATCACATTGGTCAAATGTCTACATTTATGATAAATGTAGTTGTTCAATTAATTAATATTGTAGATAACATGGTGTGTGGTGTCACACACAGAGGATCATGTTATCAGTACCTTATAAATTATAAACAGTAGCTCACGATCAAGATGGAAAGGAACAAACCATTGGAAGATCGTAGTGTAATTAGGTATTAGTTTGTCTTAACTATATAATTACACTAGTACACTTAGAGTGTATTGAGTAGGACCATTAGAGGTAGTCTCTTTTATACTGACTTTATAAAGGGACAAAGGCCTCAGTTATTATGGAAGTGTGTGCTCTTAATCCTAATATAATAACAAGCACATATATTTGATATTTATTTCTTTAATTTATCAATGGGTGAGATTTAGTTTGATAAATCAATAAGCCCGATAAGTTGGGAAATGATATCACTTATAGTGTGTGTTGTTGATTATAGAAGGAAACTGTGTCCTAGTAATCTAGGTTGATAATGTCCCTAAGAGGAGCTCATAAGGATTGTCATGTTAAACCCTGCAGGTGGACTTAGTCCGACATGACGATAAGGTTGAGTGGTACTACTCTTGGACTAAGATATTAATTAAGTGAGTTGTCAGTAACTCATATAATTAGTGGACATTCGACATCTTAAACATAGGGAGACTAACACACTCATAATAAGAAGGAGCCCAAAATGTAATTTGGGATTGGTGCGGTAGTTCAATAATAGTTCTTTAGTGGAATAAATTATTATTGATGAAATTAAGTTGTGTGTTCGGGGCGAACACGGGATGCTTAATTTTATCGGGAGACCAAAACTAATTCCTCCTCTCGGTCCCTATCATAGCCTCTTGTATATAGAGACTTATACCCACCACATACCCACCTTCTTACCCATCCAATGGGGCCGGCCAAGCTAGCTTGGAACCCAAGCTAGGGCCAACCAAGACCAAGTGGATGAGCCAAGTTGGTGGCCGGCCAAAGCTTGGGTCCCAAGCTTAGGTGGCTGGCCACTAGAATATTAAAAAGGATTTTTATTAAAATTATTTCTTATGTGGATATCATGTTTTTAAAAGAGAGTTTAAAAATTAAAAATTTCATTTTATAGCTTTCTATAAAAGATTAAGAGAAGAGATTAATCTCTTTCCTTATTTGTAGATTAAAAGGATGGTTTTAATTTTTGGTAAAAACTTTCCTTATTTGTAAATCATCTACATGTTTAAAAGAGAGTTTAAAATTTGAAATCTTTCCTTATTTGTTGATTAAAAGGTAGATTTTAAATTTTAGAAAACTTTTCTTTTTAACCATGTTCATGATTTAAAAGAGAGTTTAAAAATTAAATATTCTCTTTTATAAGTTTCTACAAGAGATTAAGAAAAGATTTGATATCTTTCCTTATTTGTAGATCAAAAGAGATTTTAATTTTTAGAGATAACTTTCTTTTTATCCACATGTTTAAAAGAAAGATTTTAATTTATAAAATTTTCTTTTTTACCAATCATGAAGGGATGAAAATTATTGGAGATTTTTTTTATAAATTTCTGGAGACAAATTAGGAAGTTTTAATTAATTAAAACTCTCCTTGTTTGTAGCTTTAATATGGCCAGCCATTATAATTGATGAGAAGAAAATTATTCTTAATTAAATAAATTTTCTTTTTCAATGGCAAAAGAATTAAGGAAGTTTTTATTAAATTTTCCTTATTTGCCAAGACCAAGGATTATAAAAGAAGGGGTAGAGGAGGCTTCATTGTGAATGACTCTATTCTATTTTTCCTCTCTTTTCTCCTTGGGTGTGGCCGGCCTCTCCTTTTTCCTCTCCTCTCCTTTGTGTGGCCGAAACCTTCTCTTGGTGGAGATAGCTTTGGTGGCCGGATCTAAGAAGGAGAAGAAGGAGAGAAAAGAAGTCTCTTTTCTAGCATCCCTTGGAGCATTGGTGGTGGTTGAATCTCTTCATCCTTGGAGGTGCTCTTGTTGTGGCCGAACCTTGCAAGGAGGAGAAGAAGGTGCTTTGGTGGTTTCTCATATCGGAAGATCATTGCTCACACAACGTCCGAGGTTAGAAGAGGAATACGGTAGAAGACCTAGAGGTTTTTGCTTGCAAAAGAAAATGTACACTAGTATTTAATTTCTGCATCATACTAGTTTTATTTCTTTGTAAAACTACCAAATACAAGAGGCATGTGATTCTAGTATTTCGAATTAGTTTTCGATGTTGTGTTCTTTTATTTTTCTTTTCCTTGTGATTTGATTGTTCTTTTGGTTGACCTAAAGTTATTTAAGGAAATTAAATATTAGCTTTCCTTAAAAGGCTTTGTCTAGGCGGTGGTGGTTGTTCCGATATCCAAGAAGGCCATGTGCCTCGCCATGCAGTCCTGGAAGCCAATTTTGGAAATTAATATTTAATGGAATTAATAACCTAGGTGATTTGGATCGAACGTGTTAAGTTCCGCAGGAGATCCAAGTCTAAACCTAAAAGAACAAATAAATTAAACTTAGGATCAAACGTGTTAAGTTCCGCAGGCGATCCGAGTTTAATTTAAAAGAACACATGGTAGCTAGGAAAAGGTTCAGACCTTTGTACAAATTTTTTGTACAGTGGAACCATTAGGTTTTCCGAGTAGCAACCAACAAAAATTTCTCTCATTGGAGGCACCTTCAACACCAATGGAAGGCGCCTTCCATGCCCTATTTAAGGCAGTCTCAACCAAGCTTCATTCAACAACTACTATATGAGCTACTACGCGTCTATTTGAGGTTCCAACTGCTTCGACATCCTGCTGCGACTCTACTGTGAAGGTGATGCTCCTAACTACTACTCTGAGGACTTCTGATCGTGGCCAGTGATAACTGGCATGTTTACGCATTATTTTGGCTCTTATTATTGATATTTTTACCTTCTCACATACTTAATTTGGTGTTTATACTATGTGTTGTGAGTAGGAACTTATTTTAAACTTAAATGTAAATTTCCTACAATTATGGAATTTAATCGCATGTTGTTATTTTGGTTTTGTAGGAAATTCAAAGAGTCATGGATTAGGGTCAAGCTGGATCGAATTTGACCTGATTCGAAGGTTAAACGGAGGAGATCAAGCTGAATCAATATGAACCATTGATCTAGATCAAGAGAGATCTTATTCCTTCATCCATATCAAAGCATCCTGCCCTTGATCGAGATATGAAATGATATACACCATTGGATCCAAGCAAGAAGGCAACTTGATCCAGACCACTCATCTCTTCATTAGCTAGATCAAATGGTCATATCTTCATCTATCTTCCTTATCAAGATGGATGACCCAGATAGAAGAGAGAAAGCCCCTCTCTTAAGTTTTCTCTTGGATGGCACAATGCACAATCCCTTCTCTGTTCGATCTTCTTCCTCGCGCAGCTAGGGCACGCGACTTCTCCACAGCACCTCTTTCCTTTCTTCTTCCTTCTCTCCGGTCGGCGACGTCTTTTCTTTCCTTTACTGTCGTCGGCCGACCATCCACATCCCACCACTTCCTCTCTTTTGTGATTTCTCTAGCGGTGACGGGCAGTGGCAGCGGCGAGCTTCGATCTTCATCTCATCGGAGTTTGTTCCCCAGTGAGTTCTTCACCTCCAGGCGTTTCTCCGACTTCTCTCTCCTTCTGGGGTTCGGACTGGCAGAGGAAGAAGAAGGCGGCAGCGAGGTTCGGCAATGACCATCTTCACCTCGTCGGAGAGGGTTTCTCCGGTGTGACCTCCATCTTTCGACCACCTTCTGACAGTGTCTTCCGACTGGGGTTCAGGCGGTAGATTCCAAAGGGGCGACGACAGTAGTCCATCCCACCATTTCCAGTCAAATTCCAGAGGAGGGGTTCTCCATTGGAAGATTTGCATCATCGTTGTCGACGTGGGCAGCAACCGATAAGCTTGTGCTACTGTTCACCAAAGTTCGGGCTTCGATCTTTGGGCCCTTGTGTGACGGCAAGGGTAGTCGTTGGTAATTGAAAGTTAAAGTGTGAATTATGGTTGGATTAGCTTAGTTTTATTCATGTTAATGTTTGTTAATTGTGTTAAATTGCTTGTGTTGAAGTTTCTTATTAAATACTTGTATTGAATATGATTTCCCATGTTTAGATTGCACACACTTTATCTAATTTGATCTACGCATACAACGTGCTCGATGAATTGTTTCAACCAATAGTTAGGTTTATTTTAATGCATTTTAGTTTGGTTGATTCTTGCTTTGTCTTGTTCTTTTAATTTCTTTAAGTTCTAGCTTTGATTTAATGCAATTAGGTTACGTTAAATTAGATTTCTTTAATGCCTTATGATTCGTTAAATGTTTTGCTTTACTTTACTTCATGTTGCCATTTATTTTCTGCAATTATAGTTAGGTTAGGTTTAACTTTATTATTTTCATTGTCTTTCATTTATTAGATTAGGTTTCATTTAATGCTTTGTTATTTCCTTAGTTTAATTGTGTTGATGGTTAGTCCATAGCGTAGAGTGACAATGCGTTATGGGTTAATTATTAACACTTAGTTAGATTTCATTCCAACATTAGATTAGTTTCCTAGTTTCCTACTTGCATTGCTTTTCATTTGTTAGATTTAGAATCAAAATCAAAAACCCCAATTTCATATTAAAAATTTCCAAAAATAGAAATAACATATGATCCTAGATTACCATCCTATCGTTGCTTTCGCTGGCAGACTCCCCGAGTTATTTCTATGCTACATTAGCGTAGGAGGGGTTTGGTACTTCATTGTTTGATGCCCAATTCACGATAAAATTGGGTCATAATTAGCCAGCACATCGAGACTAACACTCGAGCGCTCTCACTTCGATTCATACGTATCGGTAACGAAAGGTTTTTTTGATAATTAATTATTGCAAAAGAACAAGTACAGGATTTTACACTTGTTCTAACTTTCTTTGTACTTGATTTTCCTTCCAGAGGTATTGGAAAAGGTATTTTAGTGGATTACCCATCGATAGGTCCACGGGACCTGGGTCTTCGAGTAGGAGTCGCTGAAGGCTCCGAACCAAGTAAAACTGACCGTGTTTTCTTGTGTTCTTTGTCTTCTTAATTTCCCATTGCGTACTTATCTTTTAAATTTCAAAAAGAAATAAGTTTTCAAAACCACATGATTCACCCCCCCCCTCTCACGTGCAACTCAATCTAACAAGTGGTATCAGAGCAGGTTCTGCCATAATTTGGTGTAACCACCAATCAAGCCAGGGGGAATTGTTTTATTTTCTTTTCGAATTTTAATTTTTCATACTCAATTTGGATTGGTAGAACTTACCCTTTCAAATAATGATTTTTCGTTCGATTTTTAACTTGAAGTTGGTGCAATACCACTCGAGTTACTCGAAGTTTTTTATTCTTCTTCTCAAACTCTGTTAATCCAAGACCAAGTCTTGGTAGTTTTCTTCAGTTTTTTATCTACAGTTCTAAATGGCCCAAAATGAAGGGTGTAGCACCGTTTGCCCCCCACTCTTCAACGGGGACAATTTCCCATACTAGAAGAAGAAGATGGAGGTGTACCTGAAGACTGACTTCGACCAATGGCTCAACGTCACCAAAGGGTATAAGGCGCCAATTGGCAATGCCGGAATTCCAATGGACCCAGAAAATAGGAATTCAGAAATAAAGAAGAAGGCCCAGATTGATTTTAAGGCCCTCAACATAATCTAGTGCAGGTTAACAAAGGAGGAGCTGAGCCAAGTTGGCCTACATGAAAATGGCAAGGAGGTATGGGACAAACTCATAGAACTTCACGAGGGAACCAACGATGCAAAAGTAATGAAAAGAGATCTATATTTAAATAAATTATTTAATATAAAAATACAAGAAGGTGAGACTACAAATCAGCTACATGCGAGGATAAAGTGTTGGTTAGTCCTAGGAAAACGTACCGATTCCACTGTACAAAAAATTTTGTACAAGCGTCGAACCTTTCCTTAAATAACCTATTGTGTTCTTTAGAAGTTAAATTAGGAATCGCAGACGGAACTTAACATCATTGATTCCAAATTTAACTTATCTATTTTTAATGATTTGGATTTGAATCGCAAGCGGAACTTAACACTCTTGATTCAAATCCACCTATGTTATTAATTCCATTAAATATTAATTTCTAAAATTGGCTTCCAGGACTGCATGGCGAGGCACATGGCCTTCTTGGATATGGGAGCAGCCACCACCGCCTAGACAAAGCCTTTTAAGGAAAGCTAATATTTAATTTCCTTAAATAACTCTAGGTTAACCAAAAAGAACAATCGAATCACAAATTCAAAAAAGAAGAAAACACAAACTCGAAAAACTAATTCGAAAAACTAGATCTAATGCCTCTTGTGTTTGAAATTCTTACAAAAAGAAATAACTAGCATGATGCAGAAAATAATTGCTAATTATACCTTCTCTTTGTATGCTAATAACCTTGAGATCTTCTGCCGTATTCCTCGCCTCGCCTTGGACGTCGTGTGGGCGACGATCCTCCAAGATGAACACCACCCAAAAGCTTTCTTCCTCTTCCTCGAAAATCCGGCCACCACCACCACCAAGGAGAAGAGAGCAAAGGGAAAGGGAGAAGAGAGAGGGCCGACCACCAAGAGATCCTCTAAGCAAGAGAATAAGAGTTGTGTTTCATGAAGCCTCCTCACCCCTTCTTTTATAATACTTGCCCAAGGAAAATAAGGGAAGAATTTTTATAAAAATTAAAATATTGCTCTAATTTTCCTTTTTCCTTTTAATTTTTCCTTTTCTTTCCTCTTGATTGAATCAATCACCAAAAATTAATTGATGATTTTTATTTATTTAATTTGGCCGGCCACATTGCTTGGGCACCAAGCAAGGGTGGTCGACCCCCTTAAAGAGGAAGGAAATATATTTTTTATAAAATTTTACAAGAAGAAAAACTCTTCTAAAATTTTACAAGCTCTCTTTCCTAAAGTAGGAGTTAAAAAAGGAAAGTTTTAAAAATTAAAACCATGTTTTAAAATTTAAATTTCTCTTATAAAATTTCCTTTTTTAACATGGTGATAGAAAATTTTAAATTTTAAAACTCCTCTTCCTTTTTTCCTAAACCACGAGGTTGGTTAAAAAAGGAAAGTTTTAAAATCTTTTAAACTTTCTTTTAAAACATGTGGCCTAATTCAAATAAGGAAAGTTTTTAAAATTAAAATCTCTCTTTTAAAACTTATAGTTTTCTACAAAGAGAAGATTTTAAAAATCCAAAACAACTCTCCTTGTTTGATTAATGTGGTCGGCCCCTACTAGTTTGTTTATCAAACAATAGGGTCGACCCCCATGGAAGAGGATATGGCCGGCCCTTGCTTGGTCGCCAAGCATTGGACCGACCACCTTCTTGGACACCAAGATGAGCTTATATTTGGATGGACTTGAGACTTTAATGAGGCTACGACAGGGACCTAGAGGAGAAATTGGTTTTGGCCTTCCGATGAGCTTAAGTATCCCGTGCTCGCCCCGAACATACAACTCAAGTTCATCGATAATAACTCATTCCACTAGAGAGTTATTATCGCACTACCGCACCAATCCCAAATTACATTATGGGCTCCTTCTTATCATGAGTGTGTTAGTCTCCCTGTGTTTAAGATAACGAACGTCCACTAATTAAGTAAGTTACTGACAACTCACTTAATTAATATCTAGCTCCAAGAGTAGTACCACTCAACTTCATTGTCATGTCAGACTAAGTCCACCTGCAGGGTTTAACATGACAATCCTTATGAGCTCCTCTTGGGGACATTCTCAACCTAGACAACTAGGACACAGATTCCTTCTATAATTAACAACACGCACTATAAGTAATATCATTTCCCAACTTATCGGGCATATTGATTTATCGAGCTAAACCTCACCCTTTGATAAGTCAAAGAAATAAATATTAAATATATGTGCTTGTTATTATATTAGGATTAAGAGCACACACTTCCATAATAACTAAGGTCTAGTTCTTTTACTAAGTCAGTACAAAAAGAACTTACCTAAATGGTCCTACTCAATACACTTAGAGTGTACCAGTGTAATTTATTAATCAAGAAAAACTAATACTTAATTACACTACGACTATTCCGATGGTTTGTTCCTTTCCATCTTAGTCGTGAGCAACTGTTTATAATTTATAAAGAACCGATAACATGATCTTCTGTGTGTGACACCACACATCATGTTGTCTACTATATAAATTAATTGAACAATTACATTTAACAAATAAATATATATATTGACCAATGTGATTCTTTTATTTCAACAAATAAATGTTTACAAAAGCTAGGATTTTAGTATGCACTCTAACAATCTCCCACTTATACTAAAAGACTAAGCTGTCATATCTGTTGCCATACATCTGATTTCCATCCCCTCCACATGTCGATCAAAAGCTTTCACCGGAAGGGCCTTGGTGAAAGGATCTGTCAGGTTATCTATTGATGCAATATTGGCGACGACAACTTCTCCTCGCTTGACGATGTCTCGTATCAGGTGGTACTTGCGCTCTATATGTTTACTCGCCTTATGGGCTCGTGGTTCCTTCGAGTTTGCAACTGCACCGCTATTATCACAATAGATTGTGATGATTTTGGGCAAACCAAGGATCACATCTAAGTCCATTAGAAAATTCCTGAGCCACACAGCTTCTTTGGCTGCCTCAGAGGCTGCCACATACTCAGCTTCCATGGTTGAATCCGAGATGCATTTCTGCTTAACACTCCTCCATGCAATGGATCCACCTCCTAGAGTAAACACATAGCCTGACGTAGACTTACTATTGTCCCTATCTGATTGGAAGTCTGAATCTGTGTAACCCACAGGGAGCAAATCGTCTGCTTGGTAGACTAGCATATAATCTCTAGTCCTTCTCAAGTACTTTAATATATGCTTTACAGCAGCCCAATGTCCTTGTCCAGGGTTACTCTGATATCTACTAACCATGCCCACGGCAAAACAGATATCAGGTCTTGTACACAACATTGCATACATAAGGCTTCCTACAGCCGAAGCATAAGGAACTGCCTTCATATCCTCCATCTCCTTTGATGTCTTTGGAGACATCTCTTTAGATAAGGCCACTCCATGCCTAAAAGGTAAGAAATCTTTCTTGGAGTTCTGCATGCTAAAACGAGCAAAGATTGTATCTATATATGAAGCTTGAGATAGGCACAACATTCTTTTCTTGCGATCCCTTATAACTTTTATCCCAAGAATGTGTGCACATTCTCCTAAACCCTTCATATCAAATTGTTTGGACAACCATACCCTTACGTCCGATAATACCTTAACATTATTGCCAATTAACAAAATATCATCTACGTATAGTACAAGAAATACCACCACATTTCCGTTACACTTCTTGTATACACAAGACTCATCCGAACACTGAATAAATCCATATGACTGGATTACTTAGTTAAACCGGATGTTCCAAGATCTTGAAGCTTGCTTCAATCCATAAATGGACCGATTGAGCTTGCACACTAGATGCTCTTTGCCCTTTTCAATGAACCCTTCTGGTTGCTTCATATGGATGTTTTCTTCAAAATTTCCGTTAAGGAAAGCTGTTTTGACATCCATTTGCCAAATCTCATAATCCATATGAGTAGCAATGGATAAGAGTATCCGGATAGACTTAAGCATAGCTACTGGCGAAAAGGTCTCCTCATAATCGATTCCCTCTTTTTGAGTGTACCCTTTCGCAACAAGCCTTGCTTTGAAGGTTTCTACCTTCCCGTCTGTCCCTCTTTTCCTTTTGTAGATCCACTTGCATCCAACGACTTTTACACCATCAGGTGATTCTACAAGCTCCCAGACCTTATTAGAATACATAGATTCTATTTCTGAATTCATTGCCTTTTGCCAAGATACTGCATCTATATCTTGGAGTGCTTCGTCATATGTCCGGGGATCAGGTTCATGTTTACCCGAGATCAAGTCCGAAGACTCTCCCAAAAATATGAATCTCTCAAGCTGCCGTACAACCCTCCCACTGTGACGAGACACTGTCTGTCATTGTGTATCATGTGTGACATGTGTTGCAGTCTCTTGTGGTACTTCATCTTGTACTGTTGGTACTAAAGTAGACGTGTCCTCTCTAAGTTCTTCTAGAACAATTTTGTTACTGGGCTTGTGATCCATTATATAGTCTTCTTCTAAAAACTGAGCATTGGTGCTAACAATGACCTTTTGGTCTTTAGGACTATAAAATAAACCACCTTTCGTTCATTTGGGATAACCTACAAACACACAAACTTCTGTACGAGATTCTAACTTATCAGCGTATGGTTTCAGTACATGTGTTGGACTACCCCAAATCCGAATATGTCTTAGACTAGGCTTTCGCCCATTCCACAATTCTGTGGGAGTAGAAGATACTGATTTAGAAGGTACTAAGTTCAGAATGTGCGCTGCCGTTTCCAGAGCGTATCCCCAAAACGAATTTGGTATTTCTGAAGAACTCATCATCGATCTAACCATCTCCATAAGGGTCCTATTCCTTCGTTCTGCCACACCATTCTGTTGGGGTGTACCAGGTGCAGACAACTGGGATTGAACCCCGGCTTCTGATAAGTAATTCCTAAACTCTCCTAAGAGGTATTCGCCACCACGATCAGACCGTAGTGTCTTGATATTTTTACCAAGACGTTTCTCCACATCAGCCTTGTACTCTTTGAATTTATCAAAGCACTTAGACTTGCGACGCATCAGGTAAATGTATCCATATCTTGAATAATCGTCTATAAAAGAGACAAAATATTCAAAACCACCTCTTGCCTAGATAGACATAGGACCACACAGATCAGAATGAACCAGTTCTAACACTTCTTTGCCTCTATACCCCTTGGCCTTAAAAGGTCTCTTGGTCATCTTACCTTCCAAGCAAGATTCACAGGTTGGAAAATTTTCCAACTCCAATGGACCCAAGAGTCCATCAGCTATGAGTCTTTGAATCCTACTTAAGTTAATATGACCAAGCCTTAGATGCCAAAGATACGTTTAGTTCATCTCTGAAGGTTCTTTTCTCTTATTAGAGTTAGAAGATGTGTTATTAATTTCCATATTTTGCTTTGTGGGAGAAATTGGATTTAAAGTATATAAATTACCAACCAATGCACCAGAACAGATAATCACATTATTTCTCTTTATAACCACATTGTTTCTAAAAGAAACAGAATATCCATCCACATACAGTTTAGAAAATGAAATTAAATTCTTTCTAAAACTAGGTACATAAAGATAATTTCTTAAAATCAAACTTCTATTCCTATCAAAAGATAAGTAGACGTCTCTCACTGCAACAGCCGCCACCTTAGTAGCATTGCCCATGTAGACGGTTATCTCTCTATTAAATAGTCATCGGGTTTCCTAGAACCCCTGCAAAGAATTGCAGACATGATCAGTGGCTCCCGTATCTACACACCAGGTGCTGGTAGATAACACCGCTAAACATGTTTCAACTACTAGAGCATGAGATATACCTTTATTGTTCTGATTCCTACGAGGACAGTCCGCCTTCCAATGTCCTGACTATTTGTAGATGAAGCACTTGCCCTTCAGCTTCTTCATTCCAGCTTTTTGTCCCTGAGGTTTATTCACTTTCTTTGCTGAAAAGACTTATTTCTTCTTCTTCTTGCCTTTTGGCTTAGAAGTAGAACCATTTTCAGCATAGTGAATCTGAGAACTTTGGCGAAATATACCTTCCGTTGTCTGTAGTTCTGTCAGAAGTTTCGCCAACGTATACTCTCTTTTATTCATGTTATAGTTCAGGCGGAACTGCTCAAAACTTCTGGGTAGCGTTTGGAGAATTATATTGACCTGGGTTTTCCCATCGATTTCTCCTCCAAGAACTTGTATTTCGTTCAGATAGGCCAACATTTTGAGGATATGATCTCTTACGGGTGTTCCCTCAAACATGGTGGTCATCATTAACTTTCTCATTGCCTCTTGCCTAGCAGTCCGACTCTAGTGCCTAAAGAGTTCTTTGAGATTGTTCATTATATCATAAGCTATTGGTAAATCTTGATGCTGATGTTGCAATACATTTGACATTGATGCCAAAATGTAACACCACGTCATCTTATCAGCTTTTACCCATTTCTTATGATACTCAATCTCCTCTGGGGTAGAGTCACCGTCAGGTGCATCAGGGCAAGCCTCAATCAGTACAAATTTATAGCTTTCAGCAGTAAGAACAATGTCCAGGTTCCTTTTCCAATCAATATAGTTGGGACCAGTAAGTTTGTTCTCTTTCAGTATAATAGTCAGTGGGTTGAAAGTCATCCTAAGAATCACAAAAATAAACTTTGGTCAGGACTCTAAATTTAGAATAATATTGATTCCTCAAACAATACTATTTTAAATTAACCAACACTTCAAATTACCGTGAATTTTGCATGCTACGATAGTGTGGACGTATACAAAATCAAACATTTGTAAGAGGAGGTTTTACCCATTAATTTTATTCTTGTCAACCTAACTTTATGACAAATAAAATTAATAGTTGGTTTTCCTTCGATCGCACAAATAATAGCAGTGACTCCGATGGGGAGGATACTATTAGACGTGCCTAAGTGTATACTATTACTTGACACTAAGTCCATTAATAAGATTGTGCCCCTTCCGATGGGGAATATCACACGCTCTTAATTAATTTCCTATAGTCATCCAAAATGGAAGTTTGATCTAGTGATCCACAAACAAACTCATCCGATATGGAGGAAGGCACTCATAGCCAACGCGCAAGTTTGTTTGCATCACTTACAAATCGATAATGGAGATCGTGGAATTTATTAAAATAAATCTCTCTCCCACTTAGTTATTTAAAGTGAGGAATTTTAAACTATCCTAGCATACATCACATGCATACACACACATCACAGTAAATAAAAGCAATAAATATGGAAATTTATTTTCCAACTATTATGACTTTTTTCCATCACTGTCTTCAGTATGCTCCAACCCTAGCTGCTGCCATCTGGTCGAGTTGTCGCATCTATCTTGCTTCTTATTCCGCTGCGTCTCTGGTCCTCCAAAAGCACCATGCCTCGCAAAGATACGATCTGCGACAAATATAGAATTTTACATATATCGATCCTATATTCCATAAAGGAATGTACATGTATTCTAGATCGAACAAAAAATAAAATTCTAAAAATAATACAGCTCCTACTGTATATGATACATACAATTATGCACACAAAATAATGCCCTTGACATGTCCAAGGGTCCAATCACACACAATATCTAAATGTCATAATAGTTGGAGCTTGCAACCACAAAGTTAGCACATCTTACTATTATCCTGCCTAAATTATGTATGACATGTGCATAATTAATTTGAAAACCAAAACACACAGAGGCAACCCCTAGCTCTGATACCAATTGTTGGTTAGTCCTAGGAAAACGTACCGATTCCACTGTACAAAATTTTTTGTACAAGTGTCGAACCTTTCCTTAAATAACCTATTGTGTTCTTTAGAAGTTAAATTAAGAATCACAGACGGAACTTAACATCATTGATTCCAAATTTAACTTATCTGTTCTTAATGGTTTGGTTTTGAATCGCAAGCGAAACTTAACACTATTGATTCAAATCCACCTATGTTATTAATTCCATTAAATATTAATTTTCAAAATTGACTTCCAGGACTATATGGCGAGGCACATGGCCTTCTTGGATATGGGAGCAACCACCACCGCCTAGACAAAGCCTTTTAAGGAAAGCTAATATTTAATTTCCTTAAATAACTCTAGGTTAACCAAAAAGAACAATCGAATCACAAATTCAAAAAAGAAGAAAACACAAACTCGAAAAACTAATTCGAAAAACTAGATCTAATGCCTCTTGTGTTTGAAATTCTTACAAAAAGAAATAACTAGCATGATGTAGAAAATAATTGCTAATTATACCTTCACTTTGTATGCTAATGACCTCGAGATCTTCTATCGTATTCCTCGCCTCGCCTTGGACGTCGTGTGGGCGACGATCCTCCAAGATGAACACCACCCAAAAGCTTTCTTCCTCTTCCTCTAAAATCCGGCCACCACCACCACCAAGGAGAAAAGAGCAAAGGGAAAGGGAGAAGAGAGAGGGTTGGCCACCAAGAGATCCTCTAAGCAAGAGAATAAGAGTTGTGTTTCATGAAGCCTCCTCACCCCTTCTTTTATAATACTTGCCCAAGGCAAATAAAGGAAGAATTTTTACAAAAATTAAAATCTTGCTCTAATTTTCCTTTTCCCTTTTAATTTTTCCTTTTCTTTTCTCTTGATTGAATCAATCACAAAAAATTAATTGATGATTTTTATTTTTTCAATTTGGCTGGCCACATTGCTTGGACACCAAGCAAGGGTGGTCGGCCCCCTTAAAGAGGAAGGAAATATATTTTTTATAAAATTTTACAAGAACAAAAACTCTTACAAAATTTTACAAACTCTCTTTCCTAAAGTAGGAGTTAAAAAAGGAAAGTTTTAAAAATTAAAACCATGTTTTAAAATTTAAAACTTCTCTTATAAAATTTTCTTTTTTAACATGGTGATAGAAAATTTTAAATTTTAAAACTCCTCTTCCTTTTTTCCTAAACCATGAGGATGGTTAAAAAAGGAATGTTTTAAAATCTTTTAAACTTTCTTTTAAAACATGTGGCCTAATTCAAATAAGGAAAGTTTTTAAAATTAAAATCTCTCTTTTAAAACTTATAGTTTTCTACAAAGAGAAGATTTTAAAAATCCAAAACAACTCTCCTTGTTTGATTAATGTGGCCGGCCCCTACTAGTTTTTTCATCAAACAATAGGGTCGGCCCCCATGGAAGAGGATGTGGTCGGCCCTTGCTTGGTTGCCAAGCATTGGACCGGCCCCCTTCTTGGACACCAAGATGGACTTATATTTGGATGGACTTGAGGATTTAATGAGGCTACGACAGGGACCTAGAGGAGAAATTTGTTTTGGCCTTCCGATGAGCTTGAGTATCCCGTGCTCGCCCCGAACACACAACTCAAGTTCATCGATAATAACTCATTCCACTAGAGAGTTATTATCGCACTACCACACCAATCCCAAATTACATTATGGGCTCCTTCTTATCATGAGTGTGTTAGTCTCCCTGTGTTTAAGATAACGAATGCCCACTAATTAAGTAAGTTACTGACAACTCACTTAATTAATACCTAGCTCCAAGAGTAGTACCACTCAACTTCATTGTCATGTCAGACTAAGTCCACCTGCAGGGTTTAACATGACAATCCTTATGAGTTCCTCTTGGGGACATTCTCAACCTAGACAACTAGGACACAAATTTCTTCTATAATCAACAACACACACTATAAGTAATATCATTTCCCAACTTATCGAGCATATTGATTTATCGAGCTAAACCTCACCCTTTGATAAGTCAAAGAAATAAATATTAAATATATGTGTTTGTTATTATATTAGGATTAAGAGCACACACTTCCATAATAACTAAGGTCTAGTTCTTTTACTAAGTCAGTACAAAAAGAACTTACCTAAATGGTCCTACTCAATACACTTAGAGTGTACCAGTGTAATTTATTAATCAAAATAAAATAATACTTAATTACACTATTACTATTCCGATGGTTTGTTCCTTTCCATCTTAGTCGTGAGCAACTGTTTATAATTTATAAAGAACCAACAACATGATCTTCTGTGTGTGACATCACACACCATGTTGTCTTCTATATAAATTAATTGAACAATTACATTTAACAAATAAATATAGATATTGACCAATGTAATTTTTTTATTTCAACAAATAAATGTTTACAAAAGATAGGCTTTTAGTATACACTCTAACATAAAGGACATCCTCAATAGACTTCACACGATTGGCCACCAGATGGAGAATCGTGATCTTATAAGGTACGCTCTAAATGTATTTTCTCGAAATGCACTACGGGCATCCATCGTGGATGCTTATAAGATTTCGGGGAACTTATCCAAGTTAAAGTTAGATGAACTTTTTTGTGAATTGGAGTTACACGAATAGACTAACGTCAAACCCGAAAAAGGTGTTGCCTTTATTGCAGGAACATCAAAAGAAAAGTCCAAAACCAAACCAAAACCTGAAGTTGAGTCTGACCAAGACTCAAACGATGAAAAAACCTAGTGAACCTGGTAAGAAAGATGTTCACTAGGAGAAAGAAGAATTTCATCAAAAAGGACCTGCAGAAGATCAACTCCACCTTTAACCCCAACAACAAGTCAAACATCACATGCTTTGGATGCAACAAAAAGAGCCACTACAAGACCGACTGCCCAAATCTCAAGAAGAAGAAAGCTCTCAAGGCGACTTAGGACGAATCATCTATAGAGGAATCAGATGTCGATGAACCAAAGCACACCAACTACCTCGCGTTGTGGCTTACGGACCAGAATAAGAAAGCTACCCAGAAGATAGGTCCAAACCCAAATCGAGGCACGAGTCCACACTCATTTTCGAAGGTTTCAATGAGATACAATTTACTTTAAACAAAAAGTTCTTTAAAATAATAGCATGTTTAAATAAAAAATTAATTAATTCTAAAAATAAAATAAACAAACTAGTCAAAGAAAATAAAATACTTAATAATCAACTAAATTTAGATTCAACAATTGAGCCAAGTCAAGCTGAAATCCTAATTCAAGTTGCGAAACTTGAAAAGGATAATTCCATATTGAAAGATGAAGTAGTTGAACTAAAAGAAATATTAGAGAAATTCACAACTAGATTCAAGTACCTCGACATAATATTTGGGTCACAAAGAGTTGTATACAAAAATCTGGACTCGGATATAAGTCCAGCTCGACTAAGAAAATGTTTATATCACTAATAAGTTAAAAAAAAAAGGAAACTAACTAAAGCATGAGTTCCGAAAGCGTGCTTAACCTATACCTAAAACTGAAACTCATTATTTAAAACTAAATTTAACTAAACCTATTAATTCAAAATCAAATCAAAATAAACCTTCAAAACTAAATTCCAAACTAAAAAAAAAAAGATAAAATCAAACAATGCAAATTCAATTAAACTTAAATCAAATAACTACAAAACTAACTCAAATTACCACTAAGTCTACTATAATTATAAAAGTCATCGACACAAATCCAAAACTTAAACCTAGCCAAATAATTCAGGGGGAGACTATAAATTAGCTGACACCTCTAAAATAATAGTTTACCCAGCTGGATAATTAGGATTAGTCAACAAGGACAAAAGTTTAACTTGATCAACGGTACTGGTGAAGTTTTGGATGATAGTAGGTTAGGAAAACTCTATCTATGCATATCTAGAAAGATATAGCTTCGATCTGGTGTATTTGGCTTAATGGAACTAACTGAAGCTGTAACGCCCGAAAATTCTCAAAACTATTTTAGAAATATTCTACGATTTTTCTGGAATTTTAGGATATTTTTATGGAATTTTTAGAATAGCGGAAGTAGCAAAAATAAATAGAGAACGAAAATAGCCTACGCGGGAATTGAACCCGGGACCTAGCGAACTCTATGTCTTATAGGGTAACTCTAGTAACCAAGTGAACCCAGCAGGGCCATGCTGAAAGGAAAGGGAATCAATTTTATTTAAGTTGGAGTTGGGGCGAATTAGATCACTTAATATAAATAAGAAATAATTAAGTGAAGGGTTATTTGGATCGTGATTTTTTCCTCTCCTCAAAACCTCACCGCCGCCCACCTCTCTTTTCTTCCTCTCTCGGCGCCAACCACAAGGAAGGCTAGGGTTCCGCCCAAGGGCACCTTCCGGCGACGACTTCGACACGAGGACGCTCCCCTCCGCGAGAGGAACGCGTGGACGCGAGAAGATCGTCGAAAGGATCGTCTCCTTCGGAGATCTAGCGATTAGAATCGTAAGAAAATCTGAACAGGAGGTAAGAAACCCCTCACCTACAGTATAAGTAGATTCCGTGTGAATTCCATGATTTAGTTAGTAGTATATAGCTTTTCGGCACAAAGGATGCGAATTAGCGCATACCAAGTGTTCGATTAAATTACTAGCACAGCTAAAATACAACTTAGGCATTGTGATAGCTTAGTTAAATGCAATAGGAGCATTTCACAGCTCATATAGTCTTGCTACAGCTTTTACAGGACTAGACGACCAATGGGTGGGCTCCCACAGTCGCCTCTAGGTTTAGATAACCTAGTTCGGGGTTTAGACAACCTAGTAAAAGCAAGACAAGAATTTATTAGCTTATGTTCAGTATTTTACTTTCTCAGTGGCACTGTACTGGAATAGATATCCATTGGGTTGGACTCCCATAGTCGTCCCTAGGTTCAGCTAACCTAGTAACCCTACTAAATTCGGGACTTGCAAACCCGGGTCTAGTTGGGGATGCGCGCACAGCAAAGTACAGTTGCCGGGCCCAAACAGCAGCTTGATTATTATTTTAATCTACTTATGAATATAGTTTTCAAACATCACAAATTAGTCATGTGAGTTCAGTCAGCTTTAGCATCAGATTAGTATTAGCTTAGCTCAGTTTTATATCAGTTTAGTTTTCTGTTGATACAACATGATAGTTTATGATTAGTTCTATTGCTATGATCAGTTTTATTTCTATGTGTTGTATGCCATGCCATGTTTAGCATATTCAGTATGTTCTTTTCAAATAGCATGTTTTCAAAGCATGATTTGCATCGATTGCATGTTTTAGTGAGGTAGATGGTTTCTTACTTAGCGAAAGCTTACAGATACTTCTTTTCCTTATACTGCAGATAAAGGTAAAGGAAAGATGGACTAGCGGAGGCTGGAGGGCAATGCTACGAAGATGTGTGTGGATGGAACTTGGAATAGAGATCTTAGGGAATTTCAGCAAGCTTGTTTAAGCACTAGAACTTTTTAGCATTTGGTTATTTTGCACCTTAGCATGTTAAATGTTATGAATTAGTTAATCAAGCATCCTATCATGTTTAGAATACTATTTTTGTGATGTTAGAATGTTTGGCATTTAGTTAGAAATGTTATAGGTGATTTTGGCACGAACAAGTGCTGAAATCAGACCCTTGGTTGAAATCAGAAACTCGGATCGATCAGCTGATCGATTCGAGGGTTCCCAATCGATCAGTTGATCGATTGGGCAAGTTGTTCCACGAACAGTAGGCTTCTGGATTGATCAGCCGATCGATCCAGCAATTTATTCGATGCTGAGAAGTTAGCAAGACCTCCAGAGGTACTCAGTGGTCAGTTTCTGATGACCTTACCTTCAGGAGAAATTATGGCATCCACGCACTGGCTCAGAGCAGTACCAGTCATTATAGCAGACAGAGAACTCTTTTGTGATCTGATAGTGCTAAATATGACTGACTACGATGTCATCTTCGGAATGGACTTCTTGATCAGATACGGTGCTTCCATCGAGTGCCGTAAACAGAAAGTCGTATTCCAACCTGAAGCAGAAGCACAGTTCGAGTTCATCGGAGAACCCAAGAGAAAGGCCAAAAAGTTTCTCTCCGCTATGAAAGCACAGAGATTAATGGATTCAGGATGTACGGGATTTTTAGCACATGTAGTCGGTACCGGTCAGGACAAGGACCGACAGCTAGCAGAGGTTCGAGTCGTACGTGACTACCCAGCAGTCTTCCCTGAAGAGTTACCAGGCCTATCACCAGACAGGGAGATCGAATTTGAGATAGAACTCATTCCCGGTATAAATCCTATCTCCAAAGCACCTTACCGCATGGCTCCAGCAGAACTGAAGGAACTTCATGAGCAATTACAGGAGCTGCTTGACAAGGGCTTCATACGTCCTAGTCACTCACCATGGGGAGCGCCTGTATTGTTCGTGAAGAAGAAGGACGGGAGCATGCGCCTATGCATAGATTACAGAGCACTGAACCAAGTCACCATTAAGAACAGGTATCCTCTTCCCAGAATAGATGACCTGTTCGATCAGCTGAAGGGGGCAGCAGTGTTCTCTAAGATAGACCTCAGGTCAGGTTATCATCAGGTGAAAGTTAAAGAAGGGGATATACCCAAGACAGCATTCAGGACTAGATACGTACATTACGAGTTCGTAGTCATGCCCTTTGGCGTGACAAATGCTCCAGCTACTTTCATGGACCTCCTGAACAGAGTATTCAGAGAGTACTTAGATAAGTTCGTTATCGTATTCATCGATGACATCCTTATCTATTCAGGAACTTAAGAAGAACACGCAGAGCACCTGAGAATAGTACTGCAGATCCTCCAGCAAAACCAGTTGTACGCTAAGTTCACGAAATGTGAATTTTGGTTAGATCAGGTGTCCTTCCTGGGTCACATCATCTTAAAGGATGGTATCATGGTAGACCCCAGTAAAATAGAAGCTGTGAGTAACTGGAAAAGACCCAAGAATGCCAGTGAGATCAAGAGCTTTCTGGGATTAGCAGGTTATTACAGAAAGTTCGTAGAGGACTTCTCCAGGATAGCCTCCCCACTGACAGCTCTTACTAGAAAGAACAGAAAATTTCAGTGGACAGAGGACTGTGAGAACAGCTTTAGCGAGCTAAAGAGGAGATTGACCAGTGCACATATTCTGACTCTACCAGAGAACGCAGATAGCTTTGATATATATAGTGATGCCTCTAAGTTGGGACTAGGAGCAGTGCTGATGCAAGATGGCAAGGTAATCGCCTACGCCTCCAGACAACTCAAGGATTATGAGAGGAATTGCCCCACTCATGACCTTGAGCTTGCAGCAGTGGTGTTCGCCCTCAAAATTTAGAGACATTACTTGTATGGAGCTCAGTGCAGAGTGTATACAGATCATCAGAGTCTGAAGTACTTCTTCACTCAGAAGGATCTGAATATGCGATAGTGCAGATGGCTAGAACTGGTCAAGGACTACGATATAGACATCCTCTACAACCCAGGAAAGGCAAATAGGGTAGCAGATGCACTTAGCAGAAAGTCCAGTGCTGCCCTATTATCTCTAGTAGCCATGTCATCGCCCCTACAGAAGGAGATCACAGACTTCGGTCTTGAACTCACAGTTGGATAGCTCTCTACTATGACGTTAGAGTCTACTTTGCTTGGTGATCTTCAGACAGCTCAGGAACAGGATCCTGAAATTCAGAAAATCAAGCAAGGAGTAGCAGAATCAGACAGTGGGGAATTCAGAGTGTCTGGTAGTGGGGTATTGTACTTTGGTGACATATTATGCGTTCCAGATCAGGAGGAACTACAAAGCAAGATTTTAGAGGAGGCTCACAAGACTCCTTATGCGATGCATCCAGGCTCCACCAAAATGTACCAGGACTTGAAGAAACATTTTTGGTGGCCTGGGATGAAGAGAGACATCGCTCAATACGTCAGCACCTGCCTAACCTGTCAGAGGGTTAAGGCAGAACATCATAGACCAGGAGGAGTTTTGCAGCCTATTCAGATTCCAGAATGGAAGTGGGAAGACATTTCTATGGATTTCATAATGGGACTACCCAGAACCATGAATGGTTTTGATACCATCTGGGTAATAGTTGACAGGTTGACTAAATCAGTCCACTTCTTGGCTATCAGGATATCCTACTCCATGGAACAGCTAGCTCAGTTGTACCTCAAGGAGATTGTCAGATTACATGGAGTCCCACGAACCATTATTTCAGACAGAGACAGTAGGTTTACATCACACTTCTAGGAGTGTGTACAGTCAGCATTGGGCACGAAGTTAAAGTTCAGCACAGCTTTCCATCCTCAGACAGATGGTCAGACGGAGCGAGTAAATCAGGTACTCGAAGATATGCTCCGAGCATGTGCCCTAGACTTCAAAGGAAGTTGGTGCAAATATCTGAGTTTAGCAGAATTTGCATACAACAACAGCTATCAGGCCACCATCGGCATGGCACCTTACGAGGCTATCTATGGTCGGAGGTGTAGATCTCCAATCTGCTGGTATGAGAGTGGTGAACAGAAAGAACTAGAGCTTCAGACAGATCTAGTAGCAGATACCACAGCAGCTATACAGCAGATCCGACAGAGGATAGAGACAGCTCAGAGCCGCCAGAAAAGCTATGCTGATACACGGCGCAGACCTTTAGAGTTCTCAGTTGGGGATTCAGTATTCCTCAGAGTAGCTCCCATGAAGGGAGTAATGCGTTTTGGGAAGATCAGCAGAAGAGTGGGCAAGGTAGTATATGAGTTAGAGCTACCCCAGGAAATGTTAGCTGTCCACAACGTATTTCATGTCTCTATGCTGAAGAAGCATATCCCAGATGCCACCCAGGTGATTGAGCCCCAGCTGGTACAAGTCCGCGAAGACCTCAGCTATGATAGTCGGCCTACCCAGATAGTAGATCGAGCAGTTAAGAAATTACGAAACAATGAAGTACCATTAGTAAAAGTTATTTGGCAAAATCACACAGCAGAAGAGGCAACTTGGGAGACAGAAGCGAGTATGAGACAGAAGTACCCAGAGTTATTCTAAGTTCGAGGACGAACTTTTTATAAGGTATGGGGGATTGTAACGCTCGAAAATTCTCAAAACTATTTTAGAAATATTCTACGATTTTTCTAGAATTTTAGGATATTTTTATGGAATTTTTAGAATAGCGGAAGTAGCAAAAATAAATAGAGAACGAAAATAGCCTACGCGGGAATTGAACCCGGGACCTAGCGAACTCTATGTCTTATAGGGTGACTCTAGTAACCAAGTGAACCCAACAGGGCCGTGCTGAAAGGAAAGGGAATCAATTTTATTTAAGTTGGAGTTGGGGCGAATTAGATCACTTAATATAAATAAGAAATAATTAAGTGAAGGGTTATTTGGATCGTGATTTTTTCCTCTCCTCAAAACCTCACCGTCGCCCACCTCTCTTTTCTTCCTCTCTCGGCGCCAACCACAAGGAAGGCTAGGGTTCCGCCCAAGGGCACCTTCCGGTGACGACTTCGACACGAGGACGTTCCCCTCCGCGAGAGGAACGCATGGACGCGAGAAGATCGTCGAAAGGATCGTCTCCTTCGGAGATCTAGCGATTAGAATCATAAGAAAATCCGAACAGGAGGTAAGAAAGATAACCTAGTTCGGGGTTTAGACAACCTAGTAAAAGCAAGACAAGAATTTATTAGCTTATGTTCAGTATTTTACTTTCTCAGTGGCACTGTACTGGATTAGATATCCATTGGGTTGGACTCCCATAGTCGTCCCTAGGTTCAGCTAACCTAGTAACCCTACTAAATTCGGGACTTGCAAACTCGGGTCTAGTTGGGGATGCGCGCACAGCAAAGTACAGTTGCCGGGCCCAAACAGCAGCTTGATTATTATTTTAATCTACTTATGAATATAGTTTTCAAACATCACAAATTAGTCATGTGAGTTCAGTCAGCTTTAGCATCAGATTAGTATTAGCTTAGCTAAGTTTTATATCAGTTTAGTTTTCTATTGATACAACATGATAGTTTATGATTAGTTCTATTGCTATGATCAGTTTTATTTCTATGTATTGTATGTCATGCCATGTTTAGCATATTCAGTAAGTTCTTTTCAAATAGCATGTTTTCAAAGCATGATTTACATCGATTGCATGTTTTAGTGAGGTAGATGGTTTCTTACTAAGTGAAAGCTTACAGATACTTCTTTTCCTTATACTGCAGATAAAGGTAAAGGAAAGATAGACTAGCGGAGGCTGGAGGGCAATGCTACGAAGATGTGTGTGGATGGAACTTGGAATAGAGATCTTAGGGAATTTCAGCAAGCTTGTTTAAGCACTAGAACTTTGTAGCATTTGGTTATTTTGCACCTTAGCATGTTAAATGTTATGAATTAGTTAATCAAGCATCCTATCATGTTTAGAATACTATTTTTGTGATGTTAGAATGTTTGGCATTTAGTTAGAAATGTTATAGGTGATTTTGGCACGAACAAGTGCTGAAATCAGACCCTTGGTTGAAATCAGAAACTCGGATCGATCAGCTGATCGATTCGAGGGTTCCCAATCGATCAGTTGATCGATTGGGCAAGTTGTTCCGCGAACAGTAGGCTTCTGGATCGATCAGCCGATCGATCAGCCGATCGATCCAGCAATTTCTGTAGCGAACAGAAGGCTCTGGAATCGATCACTGGATCGATTGGCTAGACTGGATCGATCAGTCGATCGATCCAGAATATCGCCCCGAGCACAGTAGCGTGCTGGATCGATCACTAGATCTATCCAACCCAAGTCCCGCGTACAGTATCCGGCTGAATCGATCACTGGATCGATTCAACCATTACAATCGATCTGTGGATCGATTGGGAGGCCTGAAATCAGCCGGGAAACCTTTAGTCCAGCTCCTTGACCATGAGGGATGTAAAATATATTAACAACAGCTTAGATTACACCCCTTAGCACATGTAGAACCAAGAAATGATGATAGATTAGCAAAATTTTAAATAGTACAGTTCCGCAACTAGGTTTAATGATGGTCAGGGAATAGTTTAGCACAGCATAATGTGACGGTCGGCCTCACAGCCTAGTCAGTGGGAGGCGGGTCATTACAGAAGCTACCCCTTACGAATCCTAACTAGTTAGACCAAAGTTTTATACTAAGTTCAGTGGATAAGACTCTTTGGAAAACCTCAAAGGCATGGTTACTCTAATGATGTCCAAGTGACTCACCATAGCCCAGAAGTTTATCCGAAGAATGTCATTTGTTGAACCCAAAGCTAAACTTGAATCCAATACAAAGTTAAACCTGACCCTAGAAATTCTATCTAAACTCATCACACAAAATTATAAAATACTCTGATTGAAAACATAGATTAGGTAAGATGACTAAGGATCAAAATTAAAAATAAACTAAATTAAATTAAATTAAATTAAATTAATTAAAAATTAAAACTTAAAATTAAAAAAAATAAAATTAAACTTAAAATTGAAAACCTAAAATTAAACTTAAAACTTAATACTTTAAAAAAAAATGGCACTAACTGAAGGCGCCTCCGAGACTATCGAAGGCGCCCTCGGAAAGATAGAAAAAATTCTGCCCTAACTGACCAAAGGCGTCTTCAGTCAGTTGAAGGTGTCTTCCACAGCACATTGAAGACGCCTTCCATCAAGATTGAAGGTGCCTTTGACTAGATCTTTTCCAGCGAACAGAGCGATGCTCTGTTTGCGAATTTAGACACAACAAGGAGCCTTCCACAGGTCTCTCCTATGATTTTTCATCTCCAAACCTCAAAAATGCCTCCAAGGTATACCTTAACTCAATCTATCTAATGAATATTTAATTACGTATGTATTTTCTTTGTCAATCTGTGCTTATATGCTGTTAGGAAATGACGACATGTTACCCCTAGACCTAGTAATGCCCCATCTACTGATACTAGATTCCCCTCCGAGCAACATAGATTAGATTTTCTAAAGCATATATATGTTGCATTGAAATCTAGATATCTAAGTAAGACTTTCTTTACCTAGTACTGCACTCCTATTATAGAGATTATAGATCACTACTACCAGTTGGATAGGCTAGTTTACTATAGTCATGTAGTAAATCTAGACTTATGTGAACAGTTTTACAACAATCTTGTGAAGATTGATGACCTGACCTATTCCACTAGAGTTGGTGGGAAGGACTTTCAGTTTTCCCCCACTCTGTTGTATGATAGCCTAGGACTCAGGAGGTCAGCCTGTCTATTTTTATGCTACCCTAGTAGGGATCTGCCATTTGGCGAACCCTACTCTCATATTACGTTAAACAATATCTATATGTATTTCTTTAGAGATGAGAGATTACCTACAGTCACTGACTTTAGGTCAGTTTCATTCGATTATCGGAATCGTAAAAACTCGTTCAGAAATAACGCAGCGGAAAGTAAATAAGAAGGATAGCAAACACACACAGAAGGACACGGAGAATTTACTTCGTTCGGAGCCTGTAGCGACTCCTACTCGAAGGCCCGCGATCCTTGATAGCTTACTGTGGGCAACAACTATAGGCTCGAATAGATTTACAAGTTTAAGTACAAGAAGCAAAATAAAGAACATAAATAAACTTTTATACCGACAACTAAACTGCTAAATTGAAGCTCCAGGTCGTCGGTGTCGAGTTGCAGCACTTTGGAATGAGTTCGTTAGCCGTTGAATGCAGAAGAATCACTTGAAAGTTGTTGTATCTCACTGCTGCTCGAAGTCCCCTTATAAAGGGCATCCAAGGCACCTTGATAGCCTCCGAAGGCGCCTCCACAGCTCCGAGTCCACCGTGCTGATGAGCGCTGACCATTCTGTGCTTATCGCCTTGAAGGCGCCTTCATCCATCTTTAAGGCACCTCCAATGGAGCATCCAAGGCGCCTTCGTGCACCATGAAGGCGCCTCCAGTGGTTCTGCACAGCCATGTCACCTTAGCACCCGAGGCGCCTCCAAGCTCTATGGAGGCGCCTCGGACACTGTTCATACGAGGCTATTCTTCGCATTTTGGTCCCTGCAAGATACATTAATCCCAAATATACCCTGCAACACAAAGTTAGCACATAAGTCATAATAAATATGATAATGAGTAATAACAGTCTCCGGACTGTCCGGGACTGACTTCATATTTCCGTCCGAAAACCCTAGGTCGAACCGACGCCTACTGTTCCCCCTACGGGGAACGCATCCTCACCTACTCCACTCAGGAGATTTACCTGCTGCCAGTGCGATACTCCAGATCGACTGGACTTTTGCTCAGCACTCAACGCTTTCGGACTTTCTGCTGGGCATCCGCTTCCCGGCTAGTCCAGTCTTTCACCTGGTTCGCAACACCAGGACTTTTCACCTAGGGTTACCACCCCCTAGGACTTTTGCCTGAAGCCATCGACCTGCCAAGACTTTCCGCATAGGGTTACCACCCCCTATAACCTAGGGTTACCACCCCCTAGGGTTTTCCCTTTGCCTAACCGCAGCTAGGACTTTCCTGAAATACTCAAGCAGACTTGTTAGATCACAAAACACCTTAACTTAGAATCTTTTGTCATTATCAAAACACGAGTTCGATCGTCGGATGCTTCCCGCACCAACAAATTTCACTCAGGATATAGGACTATATTTTATATCGAGTTCTAACCACCTGCATTCTGCTGATAACATCTCACGACGTTGCGATGATGTGACCATCTCATTCATTCTTCCTGTATGCACTATGCCAATGCCTTGACATCGACATTGCATTACACATATTTTACTATGTCATTCATGCATCCAGTCTCTCACTAGGTTACAGGTTCACATGACATATTGTCTCATTCTGACATGCATGTTCTCATCCATAGGGGTAGATATGACACAGGGTACGACTGTTGGTTGGTCCTAAGAAGATCATACCGGTTCCACTGTACAAAAAATTTGTACAAGTGTCAAACCTTTCCTAACAACTTATTGTGTTCTTTAGAAATTAAATTCGGAATCGCAAACAGAACTTAACATTATTGATTCCAAATTTAACTTATCTGTTCTTAGTGGTTTAGACTTGGATCACAAACGATATTTAACATTATAGATCCAAATCCACCTAGGTTACAAATTTAATTAAATATTTATTTCAGAAATCGGCTCCTAGGTCAAACATGGTGAGGCACTTGACCTTCTTGGGTATGAGAACATCCACCACTGCCTTGACAAAGCCTCTTAACGAAATTCAATATTTAATTTCCCTATATAACTCTAGGTTTAACCAAAAAGAACAATCGAATCACAAGATCGAAAAATAAAAGAAAAGAAACACAACTTCGAATTACAAATCCAAAAATCTAGAATCTCTAGCCTCTTGTGTTTGGTATTTCAAATCTATACAAAGAAAACTAGTATGATGCGGAATAGAAGTACTAGTTATACCTTTCTTTGTAAACAACAACCTCTTAGTCTTCTATCATATTCCTCTTCTTATCTCGGACGTCGTGTAGGCGACGATCTATCGAGATGAAAACCACCCAAGCCCTTCTTTTTCCTTCTACCAAGATTCGGCCAAGCAACCTTCTCCAAGAGATTATAAATCTCGGCCACCAACCAAGCTCCAAGGGAAAACTAGGAAACAAAACCTCCTCCTCCTTCTTCTTCTCCAAGATAGATCCGGCCACAAAAACAAGCTCTTAGAGGTTGATGAGGTTCAGCCACTAAGGAGGAAGAAAAGGAGGAGATGGAGAGATCATATGGCCGACCACTACCAAGGAAGAAAAGAGAGAAAAAAAATAGAAGAGAGTTGTCCCCCATGAAGGCACCCCTTCCCTCTCTTTTATAATCCTTGGTTATAGCAAATAAGAAAATTTAATTATAATTAAAATTCCCTTTATTTTCCTTGCCCTTGGTTAATAAGGAAAATTTAATAAAAATTCCTTTTAACCCCTTCTATAGCCGGCCACCTTAAGAACTCCAAATTATGCAAGTTTTAAACACAAAATTAAAACTTCCTTATTTGTTTCTAGAAATTTTTAAAATAAAGTTTTCACTATAAATTTTTCCCTTCATGGTTGGTTATAAAAGGAAATTTTATAAATTAAAATATCTCTATTAAAACATGTGGATGATTTCCAAAAAGGAAAGTTATCTTTAAAATTAAAATCTTCCTCTCAATCTACAAATAAGGAAAGATATCAAATCTTTTCTTAATCTTTTGTAGAAACTATAATAGGAAAAATTTTAATTTTAAAACTTTCTTTTAAAATCATGAACATGGTTTTGATAGATTGATTTAGAGTGATAGAGGGGGGGGGGGGAGTGAATATCGCGTCTTTTTAAAACTTTTCTTTATCTTTTAAATCAAAGTCCTGCACAGTAGAAAGTAAAAAGGAGACAGATTGTTTACTTCGTTTGGAGGCTAGCTCGACTCCTACTCGAAGGCCCGCGGTCCTTGACCGCACCGATGGGCAAAGCACTAAAACCCTTCTTTCCGAAATCCTTCGGAAAGAAGCAGATCGTATAGATACAAAGATATAAGATAGTAACAACCCTACTATCTTATATGAATTTAAGTGCAATACAAAATATACCAACAGTAGTAAATGAAGGTTGAGGCTCGGTCGGTGCTTTTGGACGAAGTAGCTTGCTGAGCTGATGAAGACTTGTAGCACGAGTAGCAAGGCAGAAACGAACTTGAGTCAATCAGAATTATTATTATGAGCTTCTGACTTCGAGCACTTTTTATAGGTGTATTGGAGGTTCGGTCGGCCGATCCCACTATTCGGTCGACCGAACCGCTCCCTTCCTTCTTGGCTGAAGTCTGAAGCTGGCTCGATCTTTTGCATTTACTGGTCTTTAATGGTTCGGTCGACCGAACCATCTTTTCGGTCGACCAAACCATCTTTTCGGTCGACCGAACAAGCCTTTTCCTTGTTCGACGAAATCTGTAAGAGATCTTCTTTTAATGTTGTTTAATGCTGATTGGATCGGTCGACTGATCCATGGTTCGTTCGACCGATCAAGCTTCGATCGGACTGTGCTTCGCTTTGGTCTGAACTGATCTCTGGTCTGAGTCAAGATGGTTCGGTCGACCGATCAGGCCGAATATGCAAAACAGAGTTAAACAATATTCCTGCAAAACAAAGTTTAGCACAATAATATAATGCATAAGTAATATAGATAGTAGAACTGTCTTGATCTCAACTTGGAAACCTTCTTGGTTTCTTCAGTTGGATCAGCGACCTAAGGTTGTTCCCTTTAGGAACCCGACCTCACTATCGCTCCTCCAGTTGCATACCTCAACTTACCTGCCAAACATTGGTCCTCCAGACCTGTTTGGACTTTTGCCTGCTCAGTGTCTGATCGCCTGATCCACTAAGACTTTTCCTGCAATACTACATTAGCCAACAACAATAATAGTAATACAGAATACAATGGTAAACCTAAACCTAGATTTACCGAGATCCGCTGGTCCGGTCGACCGTGCGCGGTCGACCGGAATCCATCCGATCAACCTTGCTTGGAGTTCACTCCTTCAAGACTTCTCATTACCTAAGGTTACCACCCCCTAGGATTTTCTCCACTTGGCTTCACTCACCAAGACTCAGTATTCGGCTACCCAGGGATTAAGTCCTCCAGACCTATCCACCTGACTTCTACGATATACTGAGATTTCTTTTACCTAGCCAACAACTAGGACTCAATATTCGGCTACCCAGGGATCAAGTCCTCCAGACCTATCCACCTGGCTTCCACAATATACCGAGATTTCTCTCCTTGCCTAGCCTCCAACTAGGACTTCCCTTACTTAGCCTACAACTAGGACTTCCCTAGATCAAGCTCCATACTTAAACATACTTAAACATATTTGTCTGATATTAAAACCTTGGAGGTCGATTGCACCAACAAGTTTCATAAAAGGAAAGTTTTATCAAAAATTAAAATCTTCCTTTCAATCTACAAATAAGGAAAGATATCAAACCTTACACTTAATCTTTTCTAGAAAGCTATAAAAGGAAAGATTTAAATTTTAAACTCTCTTTTAAAATCATGGTATCCATATAAGAAAGATTTAAAAAATAAAATCCTTTTTGATTTAATGTGGCCAGCCACACCAAGCTTGGATTCAAGCTAGGGTCAGCCACACAACTTGGCTCATCCTATTTGCTTGGCCGACCCAAGCTTGGGTTCCAAGCTTGCTTGGCCGGCCACCTTAGGATGGGTATAAAGGTGGGTATAGGTGGGTATAATACTTTATTAATAAGAGGCTACAATAGGGACCGAGAGAAGGAATTGGTTTTGGTCTCCCGATGAAATTAAGCTTCCCGTGTTCGCCCCGAACACCCAACTTAATTTCATCAATAATAATTCATTCCACTAAAGAATTATTATTGAACTACCACACCAATCCCAAATTACATTTTGGGCTCCTTCTTATCATGAGTGTGTTAATCTCCCTGTGTTTAAGATGTCAGATGTCCACTAATTAATTGAGTTACTAACAACTCACTTTAATTAATATCTTAGTCCAAGAGTAGTACCACTCAACCTTATTGTCGTGTCGGACTAAGTCCACCTGCAGAGTTTAACATGACAATCCTTATGAGCTCCTCTTGGGGACATTATTATCCTAGATTACTAGGAAACAGTTTCCTTCTATAATCAACAACACACACTATAAGTAATATCATTTCCCAACTTATCAGGTCTATTGATTTATCGAGCTAAATTTCACCCTTTGATAAGTCAAAGAAATAAATACTAAATATATGTGCTTGTTATTATATTAGGATTAAGAGCACATACTTCCATAATAACTAAAGTCTTGTTCTTTTATTAAGTCAGTATAAAAAGAACTTACCTTAAATGGTCTTGCTCAATACACTCAGAGTGTACTAGTATAATTTATCAGTCAAGATAAACTAATACCTAATTATACTACGACTATTCCAATGGTTTGTTTCTTTCCATCTCAGTCGTGAGCTACTGTTTATGATTTATAAGGAATTGATAACATTATATTCTGTGTGTGACACCACACACCATGTTATTTACAATATAAATTAATTGAACAACTACACTTAGCATAAATGTAGACAATTGACCAATGTGATTCTTTATTTCTAAATGAATGTTTTATACAAAAAGCTAGGCTTTTAGTATACACTCTAACAACGACCACTCCCCTTAGCGCATATGATGAGATTGGTCAGCGTCAATTTGCATTAGTGCATATAGAGATTACTGCTCAGGGGAGACTAGTTTGGAGAGCAGGACGATAGCCAAAAATACCAGGCAAGGCCAAGGATGATTTTCCACCTATCATTCCGGACTAGGGAGAGGAGTTGCCAGCCTTTACGATCGAGGAGCTTTACGGACACCCTATGACTCCTACCCATCCCTCGACTTCGCTATATGTCGAGGACCGACTAGCTCTACTCGAGGAGTCCTCTGCATAGCTTCGACAGTCAGTCTCGGATGGATTCAGAGCTATTCAGGGAGAGATGACCATCGACTTCTCTGTTCTCCGAGAGGAGATGATCACTGGCTTTCAGCTGATCCTACGGACTGTGCGAGAACCCAACTGATGATCAACTTTGACCTTATTCATTATATAGTGCATGTTTTGGATTCTGTGAATGTTTGGACATATATTATTTACCACTCTTTACCTTTGTTGCTTGTTCAAATTAGGAATGTGTTTCATAGAATAGGACTACTATTTTTTTAAACTTTCTTTAAAATAGCTTGAAAATTCTAAGGAAAAATCTTTTCTTAAAATTTCCATGTCCTTAGACTTTCAAAATTGATTTTAGCCATTAGACTAGATCAAATCCATATAACACATGTTTCTATAGAACTAGAACTTGCGCATATTACAAACACACTAGGATCCCCTTGATTGTGTATTCCAAACCTAGAACGACGTAAGATGCATAAACACATTACCTAGACTTAAGATGCTTATATTTGTGCATCAACACAAGTCTGGGTGAGAAATACCAAATTACAGTGATCAAGTTAAGTAATCTATCTTAGTTAAATACTAACTCGACACATATACTTAACTTGACTAACCAAATGAATACTGCTATCTTCTAATAGTTAGTTAGTAACCACTGGTTAGATATGGAAGGACACTTTCTAGATGTTAAGATTATTTTTACAGATTCAAGGGAGGATATTTAAAACTATTTTTTTTAAATAATTTTAAATACAAAGTGTCTTTGAAAACTACTTCAAGTATACTTTAAAAAAAAATCAAAAACATGCTCAAACTTTTCCAAATTTCTTTTTGAAAAATTACGTTTCCAGATTATGTTGACTACATTTTGCAAGTAGATTGAGAAATATAATACAACTTATCCTAAGATATCTTGAAGAAATTATGAAAATATTTTCAAATTCTTGTTTAAGATACTTTGAAATTCCTTATTAAAAAATTCTTCAAAACTCATTTCAAAATTATTTTTTTAATACAAAAGTACTTTTCAAAACCACTATTATGCTACTTTTGAAAATTACCTTGAAAGTTTCTTCAAAAGTATTTGAACTTTAAACTTTACAGTTAGTTTTGTAAAGGTATCTTTCAAAACTTAGTATAAAAATTCTAAACTTTCCTTACACAAAATTCTAATATTTTTTTATATGAAGTACAAGTGTTTTGATGAAAGTTTTTTTTAAGGTTTATAAAACTCTTTTAACTCTTTTTCTCAATAATTCTGAAAGTTTTTTTTGTTGAAAATTTTTATTATTCTCATTGATTACTTTACTTATCATACATTTTTCTGTTATCTACTCATGTTTTTTTTATGAATGTCAAAGGGGGAGGGTTAGGGATTAAGTTAGAAAACTAATGAAAATTAGAATAACTTAACTCTAAAAATGATAAAGAGAATGAAACTAACTATCTCATTTTTTTTTGCTTCTTTTAGAATAATTTTTTGTGTATTTGTTGTATATTTTTTCTAACTTAACCCAGGTTATCATTGCATCAAAATGGGGGAGATTATTGGTGCAGTTTGCACTAATGGTCTCACTCAGGTTTTGATGAATGACAAATAAGTTAAGTTAGGTGTTTTGTGATCTAATTGCGTTACCAAGTGTGCAGGAATTGACAAGTCCAAACGACCAGACACCAGACTAAAATCCAGCTAGGTTTGCGGGACCGGATAGATGGTGCGAAGTCCAGATAAATCAATGGGTCGACTAGATATTTGACAGAAAGTTTGATTGGGTCTAAGAGACCAGACAACCTGCAGAAGTCTAGTTAGGTCTACAAACCGGACAACTAGCATGAAGACACGGTGGGTCAGAAGACTAGTCAACTGACTGCAAGATAGTAAGTAAAGGTAAGTCACTGGAGGAGAGTGATTTTGTGAGGACGCATCTTGGTTGAGGGACAGTAGGCGTCGGACCAAGTTTGGTCCATTTTAGATCCCTAATCTGAGACCTTGACTAGTTCTTGGTCCTAGAGGACAGGAGCTAATTACTACTTCTTATTTTCACTGTGCTAACTTTATTTTGCAAGTTAGATGTTTTAGTTTTAGACTAACACAACTTGCAAGGTAAAAGGAGAAAAAAGTCTTCAGATGAACAGTACCCGAAGGCACTTTCAAGCATTGGAAGGCGTCTTCACATTGTTCATGGAGGCACCTTCAATGGTCTGAAGGTGCCTTCCAAGGGATAAAATTTGGATCTCCGCGCAAATAATGTACAGCAAAGTCAAGATAAAATTTCTCTCATTGGAGGTACCTTCAACACCAACAGAAGCCGCCTTCCGTGGCTTATTTATGGTAGTCTCGACCCAGCTTCATTCAACAACTACTATGCGAGCTACTACACGTCTATTTGAGGTTCTGACTACTCTAACATCATGCCGCGACTTTGCTACGAAGGTGCTACGCCCGACTATTGCTCTGAGAACTTCCAATTGTGGTCGGCACATCGACACCGACACTCGAGCGCTCTCACTTCTATTCATATGTGTCGGTAACAAAAGCATTTTTTATAATTAATTATTACAAAAGTGTTGGTTGCTACTAGGAATATCGTACCGGTTCTCCTGTATAAAGATTTTGTACAAGTCCTGAACCATTCCTAACAACCTATTGTGTTCTTTAGAAATTAAATTTGGAATCACAAATAGAACTTAACATTATTGATTCCAAATTCAACTTATCTGTTCTTAGTGGTTAAGATTTGGATCGCAAACGATGCTTAACATTATTGATCCAAATCCACCTATGTTACAAATTCTATTAAATATTAATTTCAGAGATCGGCTTCCAGGTTAAACATGGTGAGGCACTAGGCCTTCTTGGGTATGGGAGCATCCACCACTTCCTAGACAAAGCCTTTCAACGAAATTTAATATTTAATTTCCTTATAGTAACCCTAGGTTTAACCAAAAAGAACAATCGAATCACAAGTTCAAAAAATAAAAGAAACACAAAATCGAAAACATAAATTCGATTACCTAGATTCATTAGCCTCTTGTGTTTGGTATTTCAAGATCTAAATAAAAGGATGAACTAATTATGATGCGGAAACTAATAACTAGTTATACCTTTTATAGCTTATAGACCTCACGATCTTCTGTCGTATTCCTCTTCTTATCTAGGGCGTCGTGTGGGCGACGATCTACCGAGACGAGAATCCACCCAAGCCTCCTTCTTCTCCAAGCAAGTTTCGTCCAACAACAAACTCCTTGAGTTGAAGAACTTCGGCCACCAACTAAGCTCCAAGGGATGCAAAGAAATAGAGTCTCCTTTCTCTACTTCTCCAAGCAAAATCCAGCCACCAAGGGTCTCCTAGAGAGTTGATGTCGCTAGCCAAGGAAGAAGAAAAGGGGAAGAGGAAGAAGAGAGGGAAGGTCGGCCACCACAAGGAAGAGAAGAGAGGAATACTAGATGTATATTGTTATGAGGTGAGGCACCTCTACCCTCTCTTTTATATTCCTTGGTCTTGGCAAATAAAGAAAGTTTTAATAAGAACTTCCTTATTTTCTTTGCAATAAAAAGGAAAATTTAATTGATTAAAAAAAAATTTCCTTTTCTCTATCAATGTGGTCGACCACCTCAACTCCTCCAAACAAGGAAAGTTTTAAACACAAAATTAAAACTTTCTAATTTGTTTCCAAAAATTTTTAAAATAAAAATTTTTCTTTAAAAATTTCCTTCATGGTTGGTTATAAAAGGAAACTTTTATAAATTAAAATCTCTCTATTAAAACATGTGGATGATTACAATAAGAAAAGTTTTCTCAAAATTAAAATCTTCCTTTCAATCTACAAATAAGGAAAGATATCAAATCTTTTCTCTTAATCTTTTGTAGAAACTATAAAAGGAAAGATTTAAATTTTAAAACTCTCTTTTAAAACCATGAGGATGATTACAAAAAAGGAAAGTTTTATCAAAAATTAAAATCTTCCTTTTAACTACAAATAAGGAAAGATATCAAACATTTCTCTTAATCTTTTGTAGAAAGCTATAAAAGGAAAGATTTAAATTTTAAACTTTCTTTTAAATCATGACTTCCACATGAGAACAGATTTTAAAAATTAAAATTCTTTTAATTTTATTATGGCCGGTCACCTAAGCTTGGGTTCAAGCTAGAGTCGGCCACCTACTTGACCCATCTAACCTTGGTTTGGCCGGCCCTAGCTTGGGCTCCAAGCTAAGCTTGGTCGGCCACCTTAAGGTGGGTAAGAAGGTGGGTATGGGTGGGTATAACACTTTATAATTAAGAGGCTATGACAGGGATCGAGAGGAGGAATTGGTTTTGGTCTCCTGATGAACTTGAACTTCCCGTCTTCGCCCCGAACATTCAACTCGAGTTCATCAATAATATCTCATTCCACTAAAGAATTATTATTGAACTACCGCACCAATCCCATATTACTATATGGGCTCCTCTTATCATGAGTGTGTTAGTCTCCCTGTGTTTAAAATATAGAATCTCTACTAATTAAATGAGTTACTGACAACTCACTTAATTAATATCTAACTCCAAGAGTAGTACCACTCAATCTTATCGTCATGTCGGACTAAGTCCACCTGCAGGGTTTACATTGTAACGACCACCCTTCTTACTATTACTACTACTTTCTAAGGTGACCGTTACTTAACTATTAACTCTACTTAACCGGTATGATCGAAATCACAAGGAGTCTCTACCGAAAAATTTCGGCAAACTCTCCCCTGTACCGGTGACCTTAAACTGAGATACAAACATAATATACATCAGCCACAGGTGGCTGGAACATATAACAAACTTGTTAGGATCGATGGTCGCGGCTAGAGAGGGGGGGTGTGAATAGCCGACCACAAATCTTCGTTTCTTTCTACAAGTTGACGTTAGCGCAGCGGAAAATAAAACAAAGAAACAAAGACAAGAAGATCAAACCTCAACACGCGTCGATGTAACGAGGTTCGGAGATATACTCCTACTCCTCGGCGTGTCCGTAAGGTGGACGAAGCCTATCAATCCGTCGGTGGATGAGTCCCCGGAGAACCGACTAATATATATACTCCTTCTGGGTGGAGAAACCTCGCCACAATCTTTCTTGCACCAGCAAGAATAGGAGTACAAGAATACACAAGAAGAAGCAACAATATGAATGTAAAAACAAACAATCTTGCCTTCTCGTCGGCTGTTGATGAAGCAGCAACTTCACGAGCCAAATACAGCAGCAACTGTTGGAGACCCCAGCCGAGGAAGCTCACGCGAAGCTTCAGCTAAGAAGAGCTCAGCAAAGCTCAGCAACAGCAAGCTCTTACAGAAGCAAGAGGTAGCAGCTGAGGAGAGGAAGAAGAAGAAGTAGTGCTGTAGAATCCCTCGATCTCCTTTTATAACCTGCACTGCAAAGAAGACAGCGAAGAAGACGGAGATAGCCGTTGTCACTCATAACGGCTATACCTGGACCGATCAGGCTCCACCCTGATCGGTCTGAGGCCTCCCTGATCGGTCTTGGGGACCGATCAGGACCTATGCTGATCGGTCTCCAGACCGATCAGCACTCTTCACAAAGAACTCGCCCAACTCTCTGATCGTCTCCTGATCGGTCTGTGGACCGATCAGGGTGCATGTGGATCGGTCCACAGACCGATCCCCTCCTTTTCTCTTTGCCTTCTGTTCGCTTTATGATCGGTCTGCAGACCGATCAGATAACATACAGTAGCATACTATTTGGTTACTGATCGGTCACCAGACCGATCAGATAACCCAGTGTATCACTGGATCGATCCACTGATCGATCCAGCTCTTGGTTTTTGCCCAAACCAAGTCCCACGCCTTCCAAACCAATATCCGGTCAACCTTGACCTATTTGTATCTTATGCTTAGCATCTGGTCACTCCCTTGACCTGCTAAGACTCCCTACCAAGTGTCCGGTCAATCCCTTTGACCCACTTAGACTTTTCTCTTCGTGCCAAGTATCCGTCCACTCCCTTGACCTACTTGACCTTCACAACACCAGATGTCTGATCAGCCTTGATCCATCTGGATTTTTCCTTACCCGGCTTCACTCACCAGGACTTCCCAACTGCCTGGCTTCACTCACCAGGACTTTCCCTTGCCTGGCTTCACTCACTAGGACTTTCACCAACTGCCTGGCTTCACTCACCAGGACTTTCACTTTCACCTAGCTTCACTCACTAGGATTTTCACCTGGCTTCACTCACCAGGATTTCCAATCTGCCTGGCTTCACTCACCAGGACTTTTCCGTCTGCCTGGCTTCACTCACCAGGACTTTCCATCTGCCTGGCTTCACTCACCAGGACTTTCACCTGGCTTCACTCACCAGGATTTTCACCTGGCTTCACTCACCAGGATTTTCCATCTGCCTTCCTGATCTAGAGAACGAGCTACCGAGCCCTCTCTGACCTAGTCCGAAGAACGAGCTACCGAGCCCTCTCCATCTTTCACTTTCTGTCCAGAGAACGAGCTACCGAGCCCTCTCTGACCTAGTCCGGAGAACGAGCTACCGAGCCCTCTCCGACTTCCACTTGCCAAGTTCCCATACTTGGACTTCTCCGTGCCAAGTCTCCATACTTGGACTTTCTCCCGTGCCAAGCTCCCTGCTTGGACTTTTCCCGTGCCAAGCTCCCTGCTTGGACTTTTCCGTGCCAAGTCAACTCACCTCGGGTCAACCAGGTCAACCTTGACCAAGGGTTGCACCCACAACCTCCCAAGTTTCTGTTCTTGTCAAACATCAAGATACAACTTGAGTCAGGTCAACTCGAGTCAGGTCAACCTTGACCTAAGGTTGCACCAACAATCTCCCATCAAAATACAACTCTTCTGTTCTCGTCAAACATCAAAATACAACTCGAGTCAGGTCAACTCGAGTCGGGTCAACCAGGTCAACCTTGACCTAAGGTTGCACCAACAATCTCCCCCTTTTTGATGTTTGACAAAACCATAACCTAACTTAGGTTTTCTAATGTTCTTCCTTGAACATTCTCCCCAAACCTACACTCTCCCCCTTTTTGACACACATCAAAAAGAGTGAATCAAGGTCAAGAGTTTCTTTCTAATGAAGGTCCCATACCTTTCATTGAAACCCTTAATTTCCCCCTTGATACTAAGGTCAACAATTAACTTAGTGATAATCCCATATCACTCAAGTCTTTAGGAGTAAAAACTCCCCCTAAAAGTCAACTCCCCTTGACTAATAGGTAAAACTCCCCCTAAAGGTCAACTCCCCCTTGACCATTGCACCAACAATGTCTTGGAGAGTTTCAAGCCTTTAGAAATCCAAAACACCAACTCCCAGCTGAAATTTCAGACAAAACAGTCGAAAATCAGCAAGTTGGCACGCGCTGATCGGTCACCAGACCTTCCTTGGATCGGTCACCAGACCGATCCACACTTCCCTAGATCGGTCCAGTGACCGATCCAGAGTGCCCTGGACTGATCAGAATCCCCTCTGATCGGTCCCCAACTCTGATATCAGAAGTTTCTGATTTTTCTACTTTCGAAATTCAGAAACCTCTCAAAAATCACATAAAATTTCAAAAATCATAAAATTTTGAGGATACATTCCTCATAACATATATTATCACGGAAAAATAATTTTCGATGAAAATAACTTCCATTTTCAAAACTTGATACAAAGTTCGAAAAACTTTGAAATAGTTCAAGTTTAACTCAACTTTGTATCAACTTGCTCAATGATGAATGCTATCACTAGAAAAGCTTCATCAATGTTTTTCAAATCAATTTTAAAATGATTTTAAACCTTTTAATTTAGGACCATAATCTCAGGACTATATGTACATGACTTGTACACAAGTTTTCCCTATGATCCTTCAATTTCGAATTAGGCTCATCTAGGTACAAGAACTATGCACCTTGATCCTAACTCATCATCCTAATATCTCACACACATCTAAGGTGTATCAAACACATCCAAGTCAATTTTGATGTGAGATATGGATTTAGGTCATCTTAACTAGGTTCTCATGCATTTTCTAAACAACAATTTGATCTCCATATCAAATTGTGTTTTAGTCCTTAAATCAATTTCATTGATTATAAATGCAAGAGATGATGACATGACATAAAATAGTATCATAAATGGAACATGTGCCAATGTCATGATGTTATGGCATAAAGTGTGAAACTCTAACTAAGGCATGACATATAAATAACCTAAGCATTATCATGACATTTCAAATGATACTAAATTAAATATGATGTCATGACATGGCATATGACAAACAATATATGGCAAATAACATGTAAAGGTATAGGAAATATCTAATTCTAGCCTTAGTTGTCATTTTTGATAATTTTGATCATTTTACCATAGGTTCTATATTCCTAAGAGTAATAGACCTAAAATCGTATACTAAAGATTTTTAGATCACTATGTGCCAATTAGATTGACCCTAGAGAATTCCTCGAATATGGTTGGCACATGCTAATCATCTTAGGAATAACTTTCCATTTCATTTTCAAGGCTTGATTACACCTTGAAAATTCCTAAAGTGCCACCTTTTGCCATGATTAGGTTAACTACCTATTCAAGTAAGGTTGGCACACCCTAAATCATCTAGCGTGATGGAATCACGCTCCTAGGAACCCAATACCTATTTGAGCTCATTGGGTTCACTAAATATTCACTAGGGATGACTTCCCTAGCAACCCTCCTAATGACCCTCCTAGGCTTTAAAGCCTTGGTCATTTGGGACTCATCAAGATCAACTCTAGGGGTGACTCCCCTTGTGACCTTGGTGATGGTCTTCCTAGCCCTAGGTCTTGTTCCATAATCGAATGGAACATTATGGTAAGTGGGCTTGACCACTTGAGACTTAGGTTTGTGACTCAAACCTCTCATGTCCTTGGGCTTTTGCTTTTGACCCTTAGACCCTAGAGTTGACTTCTCCAAATTCTTAAGGGTCTTTTCTAAGGTGTCAAGTCTTGACCTCAAGAATTGATTTTCCTTTTCTAATACCTCAAGTTTTAGTTTGTCATTTTTCTTTGAGGTATACCTAGGCATATGTCTAGTTGTTTTGGGATTCCTACCTAGGTTTTCCTTAACCTTAGATGAGTTAATTCTAGGGTTGGTTTTTCTAGTATTGTCCTTATCTAGGCTAACATGTTTGGCACCTAAGCACGTGTATCGGTTACTATAGTTATCATGCTTATCATCATTGGCAATTGCAATAAAGCTACTAGCATGTTTCTTATTCAAATTGCAAGAATGTGCCTTAAAGGGTATCTTAGGGTTTGCCTTAGCTCCCCCTATAGATGTGTTTGGTCTCTTGTCCTTGTGAGGTTGCCTCCCCCTCGGACATTGGCTCCTATAATGTCCCCTTCGCTTGCATTGGAAGCACACCACGTGCTCCTTGCCTTTGCGTGTCGGGACTCCGACTTCCTTGACCTTTGGCGCTGGTGGAGTCTTCCTAACCCTCTTTGGACACTTACTCTTGTAATGCCCAAATTCCCTACACTCAAAGCACATTATGTGTAATTTATTTGAAATTAAATGGCTTGAGTTACCTAGGGTTGAGGATGGATGTGAGCTCTCTTCTTCATCCCTTCCGGAGATAGAAGCTTCTTCTTCTTGCTCCGATCTTGAAGAGGAACTCTCCTCTTCTTCCTTAGATGTTGAGTAGCCCTCAACTTCTAATTCCTTACCTCCATGAAGTGAGCTACTTGACTCACTTGACTCCTCTTCATGACTTGAATTGGAGCTTCCCTCATGGAACTTGGCCAAGTTGTTCCACAATTCCTTGGCATTGTTGTAACCACCTATCTTACACAAGATATCGTTAGGTAATGAGAATTCAAAATTTTTCATTACCTCGTCGTTGATTACGGAATGGTGGATTTGTTCCTTCGTCCACCTCTTCTTCTCAAGAATTTCTCCTTCTTCATCCCTTGGAGGAACAAAACCTACTTGTTCACAATTCCAATTAACTAAGTTAGTCATAAGAAAGTACTTCATTCTTACCTTCCAAAACGCGAAGTCGTCGCGATCGTAGAAGGGTGGAATCGTGACGTCTTCTCCAAGTCCATCCATTCTCTAGCTTATGCTCCCCCGGGTGTTAATCCGTCGAAGAGCAACCTTGCTCTGATACCACTTGTTAGGATCGATGGTCGCGGCTAGAGAGGGGGGTGTGAATAGCCGACCCTAAATCTTCGTTTCTTTCTACAAGTTGACGTTAGCGCAGCGGAAAATAAAACAAAGAAACAAAGACAAGAAGATCAAACCTCAACACGCGTCGATGTAACGAGGTTCGGAGATATACTCCTACTCCTCGGCGTGACCGTAAGGTGGACGAAGCCTATCAATCCATCGGTGGATGAGTCCCCGGAGAACCGGCTAATATATATACTCCTTCTGGGTGGAGAAACCTCGCCACAATCTTTCTTGCACCAGCAAGAATAGGAGTACAAGAATACACAAGAAGAAGCAACAATATGAATGTAAAAACAAACAATCTTGCCTTCTCGTCGGCTGTTGATGAAGCAGCAACTTCACGGGCCAAATACAGCAGCAACTGTTGGAGACCCCAGCCGAGGAAGCTCACGCGAAGCTTCAGCTAAGAAGAGCTCAGCAAAGCTCAGCAACAGCAAGCTCTTGCAGAAGCAAGAGGTAGTAGCTGAGGAGAGGAAGAAGAAGAAGTAGTGCTGTAGAAGCCCCGATCTCCTTTTATAACTTGCACTGCAAAGAAGACAGCGAAGAAGACGGAGATAGCCGTTGTCACTCATAACGGCTATACCTGGACCGATCAGGCTCCACCCTGATCGGTCCGAGGCCTCCCTGATCGGTCTTGGGGACCGATCAGGACCTATGCTGATCGGTCCCCAGACCGATCAGCACTCTTCATAGAGAACTCGCCCAACTCTCTGATCGTCTCCTGATCGGTCTGTGGACCGATCAGGGTGCATGTGGATCGGTCCACAGACCGATCCCCTCCTTTTCTCTTTGCCTTCTGTTCGCTTTCTGATTGGTCTGCAGACTGATCAGATAACATACAGTAGCATACTGTTTGGTTACTGATCGGTCACCAGACCGATCAGATAACCCAGTGTATCACTGGATCGATCCACTGATCGATCTAGCTCTTGGTTTTTGCCCAAACCAAGTTCCACACCTTCCAAACCAATATCCGGTCAACCTTGACCTATTGGTATCTCATGCTTAGCAACTGGTCACTCCCTTGACCTGCTAAGACTCCCTACCAAGTGTCCGGTCAATCCCTTTGACCCACTTAGACTTTTCTCTTCGTGCCAAGTATCCGGTCACTCCCTTGACCTACTTGACCTTCACAACACCAGATGTCTGATCAGCCTTGATCCATCTGGAGTTTTCCTTGCCCGACTTCACTCACCAGGACTTCCCAACTGCCTGGCTTCACTCACCAGGACTTTCCCTTGCCTGGCTTCACTCACCAGGACTTTCACCAACTGCCTGGCTTCACTCACCAGGACTTTCACTTTCACCTAGCTTCACTCACTAGGGTTTTCACCTGGCTTCACTCACCAGGATTTCCAATATGCCTGGCTTCACTCACCAGGACTTTTCCGTCTGCCTGGATTCACTCACCAAGACTTTCCATCTGCCTGGCTTCACTCACCAGGACTTTCACCTGGCTTCACTCACCAGGATTTTCACCTGGCTTCACTCACCAGGATTTTCCATCTGCCTTCCTGATCTATTGAACGAGCTACCGAGCCCTCTCTGACCTAGTCCGAAGAACGAGCTACCGAGCCCTCTCCGTCTTTCACTTCCGGTCCAGAGAACGAGCTACCGAGCCCTCTCTGACCTAGTCCGGAGAACGAGCTACCGATCCCTCTCCGACTTCCACTTGCCAAGTTCCCATACTTGGACTTCTCCGTGCCAAGTCTCCATACTTGGACTTTCTCCCGTGCCAAGCTCCCTGCTTGGACTTTTCCCGTGCCAAGCTCCCTGCTTAGACTTTTCCGTGCCAAGTCAACTCACCTCGGGTCAACCAGGTCAACCTTGACCAAGGGTTGCACCCACAACCTCCCAAGTTTCTGTTCTTGTCAAACATCAAGATACAACTTGAGTCAGGTCAACTCGAGTCAGGTCAACCAGGTCAACCTTGACCTAAGGTTGCACCAACAATCTCCCATCAAAATACAACTCTTCTGTTCTCGTCAAACATCAAAATACAACTCGAGTCAGGTCAACTCGAGTCGGGTCAACCAGGTCAACCTTGACCTAAGGTTGCACCAACAAAACTCTCACGCAGTTAAATAAGTATCAAACACTACTCATATCACAAATAACCCAAACGTACATACATACTAAACTATGTACATCTTAGCATGCAATCTACAACAACAATAATCTCAAATAACATGAATCTTAAAGTACAACCTCAAAAGTTTCTTAATCACTAAAATGCGGAAAACTCAATAACATCCCAAGTCTCTCCCATAGTCCTGGCATCACACATCATCGAACACCTCCTCGTCGCCTTCCTTTGCTAAAACTTTTCCTTTCCTGTATCTGCAGTAAGAGGAAATGCAATCTATAAGCAAAATGTTTAGTAAGCGCTATCTAACTCACAAAATCTTGATATACATGTACATATATCTATAACATGATCTGACTGATTATTTACTGAAGACTACTCATGCTCATCTAATAATAAAGGAATCAAACAGGCTGAAATGCTAAACATGTAAAGCTACTCATGCCCAGAAAATAGCAAAGAACAGTAAGCTAATCTAAATAACATGCTAGCATAAAAGAAAACTCAACTTGCTGCTTTTAAAACAAAATGAAACTTATTTCATTTGTTCTAAATTTATTCTTTTATTTCACTTGTTTAAAAACTTCTTCTTTAATACTTTTATACTTATGTAAAAACTTATTTTACTTGTTCAAAAACGTATACTTATAATACTTCAAAATAGTAATCAACTTCTCTTGGGCCAGACAACTGTACTTGCTATGCACACATCCTTAACTAGACCCAAGGTAGCTAGTCCCGAATCTAGTAGGGTTTACTATTGTAACGACCCGACCCATTTGGCGGCCCATTTGGCGACCCTCGGGTTGTCGACCGTCGGCTGTGCCATTACTACTAGGTTATCTAAACCTAGGGACGACTATGGGAGCCCAACCCAAGGACAACTGAGAGTCTAGCACAGTGCTACTGATAAAATTAAAATACTTGTTATCTTTTAATACTTCTAATATATAATGTCTCGGCATTTTAACAAGTACCTTGTGTGTCAAAAATCCCTTAAGTCTTGACTTTGGGATCTACTTAAGGCCTTGGCCTTTTTCTTGCTTTTCTTTATCTTTCTTATACTTTTCTTGAACCTAAAATACTGTTAGGGTACTTTTCCATATGCATCTATAAGTGAAATCAACAAGGTAACACACAATCATGCATATTTAAGGGAAATCTAAAGTCTTGTACTACAATGCTTTCCATAAACTATCTATTAGCAAATCTGTACTGTTAAAGAAACTAAATACTTAAAGAAAATCTGCACAAAATAAGAAGTTGTGCAGGTTTAGAAATCATGGAGATCCAAGGCTAAAATACCAACTTAAAGCTAATCATGTTCACGGAATCAACAAGGAAAACTACAAACTGCATGCTAAAAGGAACAGAAGTTGTTCCTATTTGGAACTCATGGAAATCCAAGGTTAAAATACTAAACTTAAAGCTAATCATGTTCATGGAATTAACAAGTAAAAACTAAGCTACAAGATACACTATGTATAGCTGTTCGTGCCAGTATCGGCAAGGAAAACTAAGCTACAAGGTACACTATATATATATATATGCTGTTCGTGCCCAGTATAGCAAGGCAAAACTAAACAATTTAAATTGAGTTTCATGGCAGCAAGGAAAATTACACCACCTTAAGACCTGTTCTACAACACCGTTTAACCAGAGGAATTGAGCACCTTGCACAATGTTACTGGGTTAGAATACATCTCAGCCAAGCATTTTAACGAATGAATGTCATACAGACTCGAAGCATCGGTAGCCCAGAAACAAACTAATCTGACTCTGTCATGCCAACAAATCCATCAAAATACAAAACCAAGATCCGATTCTACAAGAGCTCGAGCAGGAAGCATCATTACTCTTCCTCACACAGAAATTCAAAAGGTTACATTACAATCGGAGTCAAGACCTTGCAGAGATCATTAACCAAGACTAAATCCACTAACAATATGCCCGAAACTTTCAAGAGCAATGGGTAGGAACAAACATCATCGAATCCAGCAATAATCCGTTAAAATCTCTTCTCAACTTCTTTATAAACCTCACGACAACAAGCCCTAAACCAGAAATCTCCACGGCAAAACTCAAAAATGAGGAAAAACTAGAATCCGGAGCTACTCTACTGCAGGTGAGGAAGCACTTACCTCTTCTTAAACCTACAACCGGAACAACTTCTAGGGCTTGCGGAAATTGCAAGCTTCGACTCCTTCTTCGTGCTCACGGTTCCTCCTCAACGCAAGGATCACGACGGTGAAGAACCTCCCCGAGTTAGACACTCGCCGGCCGCTGGAATCGTGCCCTAGCTGCTGCTTGTTTCCGCCCGAGCTGCCTCTGTCGCGCGAGAGAGGAAGAGATCGGGGAAATTAGGTTTCGGTACTGGGAAATTATCAAGCCCTAAGTTCCTTTTAAATTCTCGAATTCTGTTAACTTCCTTAAGTAAATTTTCCTACCTTTTCTAAACAGAACCGACGGCTGGAGCACTTGGTCAGCCACGGCTTGGCTCGTGGTTGGAGTCGCGGGTTCGAATCCTGCCGAACCCCCTTTTTATTTCAATTAGGTATCTTTGGTTTCAATTATAACTTATATATATCTCGTTCCATATTTGTTCACAAAACGCTTGCAGAACAGTTGGCTAGCTGGATTCGATCAAGGTTTGGTTTGGTCGGAGGTCTCGGGTTCGAATCTCTGCTTGAATATTTTTTTTTGTCGAAACTTCTTTCGTTTAGTAAAAATACCAAACGACCTCCAAAAATTGCATAAAAATACTCTCAAAATTTCTGAAAATTCCTAGAATATTTCTATAGCATTTTTAAATATTTTTAAATTACTTTTAGGACTCTAATTGAGGAAATTTGGGGCGTTACATACATGACAATCCTTATTAGCTCCTCTTGGGGACATCATCAACCTAGATTACTAGAACATAGTTTCATTCTATAATCAACAACACACCATATAAATAATATCATTTCCCAACTTATCAGGCCTATTAATTTATCGAACTAAATCGCACCCTTTGATAAATTAAAGAAATGAATATTGAGAATATGTGTTTGTTATTATATCATGATTAAGAGCACACACTTCCATAATAATAAAGGTCTTGTTCTTTTATGCAGTCAGTATAAAAAGAACTTACCTTAAATGATCCTGCTCAATACACTCAGAGTGTACTAGTGTAACTTTATAGTTAAGATAAACTAATACCAAATTACACTACGACTATTCCAATGGTTTGTTCCTTTCCATCTTAGTCATGAGCAACTTTTTATAACTTATAAGGAACTGATAACATGATCTTCTGTGTGTGACACCACACACCATGTTATCTACAATATAAATTAATTGAACAACTACACTTAGCATATAAATGTAGACATTTGACCAATGTGATTCTTTATTTCAAAAATAAATGTTTACAAAAAGCTAGGCTTTTAGTATACACTCTAACAAAAAGAACAAGTGCAGGGTGTGCACTTGCTCTAAGTTTCTTTGTACTCGATTCCCTCTTCCAGAGGTACCGGAAGAAGCAATTTAGTGGATTACCCATCGATAGGTCCACGGGACCTGGGTCTTGGAGTAGGAGTTGCCATAGTCTCTGGACCAAGTAAAACCGACCGTGTTTTCTTGTGTTCTTTTTCTTCTTAATTTTTTGCTATGTACTTATCTTTTAAATTTCAAAAAGAAACAAGTTTTCAAAACCATGTGATTCCCCCCCCCCCCCCCCTCTCACGTGCAACTCGATCCAACAGTGGATCCATTGCTCGTCTTGTATTCTAATTATTAATCTCATCCACCTCCGATTACCATCAGTGCGAGGTAACTATCTTACTTTAGTTCGTCTGCTCCCAATCCATCTGAGGAAGACTCGTCCTACGTCACTTTTAGTGTCTTCTTTTGCTTCTTGATCTTGTCTTCGTTCGGGCATTCATGTTTAAAGTGTCCCTTCTTGTTGCAGCCATAGCACATGATGTTCACCTTTGAGTTGTTGGATGCCGACTTGGACATCTTCTTCATGTTATGTTTGGTGAAGTTTTTCTTGCATCTGGTAAACATCTTTCTTACCATCTTCACTAATTGCTCTTCTTCTTCTGATTCTGACTTGGGTTTAGTTTCTATTTTGGGTTTAGCTCTCTTCAAAGTATCTGTAAGAAATGTAATTCCTTTCTCAACCTTTGGGGTGTTAGTTTGTTCGTGCAATTCAAGTTCGCAAAATAGTTCATTTAATTTTAACTTGGAGAGGCTCCTCAAAACCTTATAGGCATCTATGATTGATGTCCACAGTGCATTTCAAGGGAAAGAGTTAAGAGCATACCTTATTATGCCCCAATTTTTGAGTTGGTGTCCGATTAAGTGAAGACCGTTGAGGATTTCATTGATTTGAGCATGGAGCTGATTCGCAATCTCACCATCCTGCATTTTAATGTTGAATAATGAATTAAGAAGTAGGTTGTGTTTCATTACCTTCGAATCGGGAGTTCCTTCGTGTATCTCAATGAACTTGTCTCATAGCTCCTTTGCTTTCTCATGCAGTCTGACTCGGTTGAGTTCTTCTTTTGTGAGTCCGCACTGGATCATGTTCAATGCTTTGGAGTCAATCAAGGCTTTCTTATTTTTCTTCTAGACTCCATCTTTCTAGATCAAGTGGTACTTTTGTTGCTTCATCTACAGGCACCCAGTACCCTCGTCGGATGGTGAACCATTGCACGATGTCCATCTTCAAATAAACTTTCATCCTCTTCTTCCAGTACGGAAACTCATTACTCCGTATTTGCTACGAAATCTGAATTTTATCCTGTGGAAGGCGCCTTCCATAGCACTGAAGGTGTCTTCCGTGAATAGTATGAAGACACCTTTCAATGCTTGAAGGCGCCTCCTTCCAATGCTTGAAGGCACCTTGGGTACTATTTATCCGAGGTCTTTTTGCTCCTTTTGCCCTACAAGTTAGGTTAGTCCAACACAACAATAATCTAACCTGCAAAACAAAATTAACATAACAAAAAAATGATTAATTTATGACTTAGATCCTATCCTTCAGACCAAGATCTAGTCAGGGTCTCAATCTAGATTTTTGAAATAGACCTAAATTGGACCGACATCTACTATCCCCTCAATTGGGACATATCCTCACTTAATCACTTTCCTCCAGTAACTTACCTTCACTTACCCAGTGTCGAGTAAACCCATTGGAAATCGAACATCCTGATCTTTCTTCTAGAATTACACATCCGGACTCCGGGAATCGAATATCCGGGTCTTTCTTCTAGAATCACACATTCGGACTTCAGCCAATCTGGAATCGAACATTCCGACTGTCAATCAGAAATCAAACATCCCGACTGAACTTCCTTCCAATCGGGAATCGAACATCCTGACTGCCAATCGAGAATCGAACATCCTGACTGGACTTCCTTCCAATTGGGAATCGAACATCCCGATTGCCAATTTAGTTAACCCTGCACACTCAGTAAATGTATTAGATCACAACAATACCTAACTTAACTTACTTGTCATTCATTAAAATCTGAGTTAGACCGTTAGTATAAATTACACCAACAGATACTATTCCCTCAAACAGTAGCATCTACTTGCTGCTCATGTGTTATATAAGTTGGCAGAAATGGGTTCCGAGTTTGTAGAGTCCCTTACTTTGGCTTAGAGGTTAGTGTATTATAGCTGGACTGTTGATCATTAATTCAAATCTTGAACCATTTTTAGAAAATTTAAAATTTATTCTTGCTAACATGTGCTTTCTTGTAACTAGACTTCTATATCTTAGCAATGTAATTATTCAAGAAGAAATTGCAAATAGCACTATTAGTTATGTTCATTCAAGCACATATACCATAGATGATGGCTTACTTGATTTGCTTGGAGCAAAGCCTGATGTTCTTCATTTCCAAATCAAAATTAAAGAGCAGCTGTAAAAGATAGTATCAATGCTATAAAACACTCTAGGGAGTAGTGAAATTGCTCTGGATGATCCAGGAGAAACCTTGTAATCAATGAGAACATTGCTGGGAGTGCCAAGGAGAGGGTAAAAAAGTTATCACAGAAGCTGAAGAGCATTAGTTGCCATTCCATTTAAGCTTTGGGAGGTACTCTCTCTTGATTCAAAAATGACTTTTGGTTTATTTGGTGTTTTTGAGCTATGGTTCAATGTTTCATTTTGCCCAATTGGATGAACTAGGAGGAAGATATTTGAGTAACAGGGAATAACAATGACTTACTCTGACTTCTGAAATGCTATTAATTGGAAATAAAAATGACTCTTATCATAAAATAAATCTAATATTTGACATAATTGAAAAATCATCTTTTTAGATTATGTGTCTATTTGGTAATGTAAATTTGAAGCAGCATTTTTATCTAGAGTAACATTTCTGTATTTATTGATATCTTTTGTTGATTATGTCACGCCCCAGGTAGTCCCTGTCCGAAGAAATTTCGGCAGCATATCCCCTGTACGGGTGACAATATGAATCCAGAATACATATATCTATACCTCGGCCACACACGGCCGGAACAATACAATACAAATAAGAAACAAACCACGCAGTTTATATCAACATTCCACACAGTTCAACATATAATCAATCCACGCAGTTTAATAAGGAAAGACGATATAGAATCTCGAAGATATATGTAAACATCCTACTCCACTACAACGAGGAAAGACAAAATCCACGAAGTAATGAAAATATATCCGCAGCGGAAAACCAAAAGTAGTAAACCCAAGTGTTCGATATAAAGTCCACAACACAAACCCACAATACAAGTATATAAGATGCAAAAGCAAAATATAATCCAACAAAGAAAATCCTCGCGATAATGGGGCTAGCGACTGGAATATCTCCCGACGGCCTCAACCTGAAAAATAGTAACAACGGGGTGAGTTCAAGAACTCAGCAGGTAATCCAATAGATATGTACAGCAACATATAACTACTAGCAATATCCTAAGGTACAGTCTCCTAAACCATAGGATCTATAGTACAGTTTCCTAACAGTACAATCTAGGGTACAGTCTCCTAACGGTATAACAGATATGCATAACTGAAATAAACTGTAATAACCAACAATAGGCATAAAGTACAGTCTATAGCAAGAATAATAAGAAGATACATAACTGAAATAAACTGTACTCACCTGCGAGGCTTGGGCGAATGACTGTGGACATACACAGATAAAGATAGTCAGAGCAAATACATGTATCCTGTATGCATGTCAATCATATGCAATCACCAAAATGCATCAATCATAACGAATGCAATCCGTGCATATGATGCAATATGACATGGTCACCCCTGTCAACCAGTCAGCCATCTCACACACAATGGTGAGACCGAGTGGGTAGGGCTGTGACACCGTGCACTCTGCCATCACTGCCCCTGAAGAGTGACCGAGTGGACGGGATGCTGTCGGAGTACACCTATCCTCCTACCTCAAACATAGTGAGGGAGCGCAATGCTCTCAACTCCCGGTACGCGATGACGGGGAGGGATCCCGGTTGCAACCCCGCTGTATCGTGCTACCCATGAGCACCCCAGCGGTGCACCACCGAGCAACCTGCCATACACACCCCGAGTGCTGTGCCACTACCCATGCAGTGGTCACGCTGTGTGCAGGTCCTCATGTAGCCGTCCAACGAGCTCAACAATAATGGAGTCGTCAATCACCCAGCATGCAATCATGCAATATGGTGCGTGCGGCTACAGTATGTCATACCTGAACATATCCTCCTCCGTAGGTGCCAAAAAGGTAAACGCATATATAACAGAGATATAAGCAACATAAATCCAACAACATATAACAAGTACCTACAGCAACTAGTCCAGTGGAAAGTAACACTAAATGTACCTATCCATCTCCATAAGCATATATACACATGGCAAAAGATCAAAGCATCCAGTTCTAAGGTAAAGCAACTAACAGAAGAAGCATGTGATAGGTATCAACTAAGATAAGACCAGGTAAGAGATAAATCTACCATCTACCACTAGTAATTATATATAAACTATACATATCATAAGACAGTATCAAAAGATAAGTCAAAGGGTACCCGCCTCAAATAGAAGGTACAAGTAAATCCGAATCCGAATCCGAAGTCGAGACACCCGTCTCGAATCAGAGTCCTGTGTAAACAAATACATTTACTTTTATTTAGCTAGAATACAAACAAATAGCTAAATAAATCCTAAATAGAAATTTTAGGGATAAACCCTAAACCCATATAACCTAACTAATCTACACAACCTAATGATAAATAAATTATCAATAGGTATCAAGATCATACCTAATCATCTAACACGTGATCATCTAACAAATATCCAAATTCGAAACATGATCTACATCTAAGATCAAAACCTACATTCAACTAACTAATACATAAACCCTAATTCATCAACATGTAGCCAAAATCCCTACACCTTACCTCAATTAAACTGCTGGAAAACAAGGTGATCTGCTGGAACAGGAAGCCACAGAACCCAATTCCAGATCCACAAAACACTCAACCTCACTGGAATCAATCCTCTGTTCGGATCAAGCTGCTGTCAACCAAGATGTTGCTGGATGGAGGTTCTGCCAAGACGAAGGTGAGCTACTGGATCAAGAACAATCCACAGCACACAAATTGAAATCCACAGAACAGGTCCTCACTCAACCGATTGTCTCCAGGAGGTGTCGCCCGATTCGATTCTATGTTCTCGGAATTCCTCTGCCCTTCAATCAACAAGAAGGAAGGGATCTACGACCTAACCTGAGATCGCCAACAATCAATGAGGAAGCGAGCAAGAATCGGAAAAGAAGATTCGAACTAGGGCACAAATCATAGAGTCGAAGGATACCAAAGAATCGACTTAGCTTTAACCCCTTCAAAGCTCCAAGATCCACTCCTCGCCGGCAACACCAAGAAACGGAGAAGAATCGCCGATCGCCAAGAACTGGTGCGTCGGTGATCTAGGGCAAAGACATGAGAGGGGGAGAAAGGTCAGCAGTCGGCTAGAGGAGACGCGACGCCGTGCCTATGATCCAGAGAGGAATAGCGCCGCCTGGATTTGAGCTCACGGCCGCCGATGTCGGTAGAGGAGGATCGCCAGAGCTGGAAGCCCTAATCCCTTCGGCGTCGCTTGTCCGCGAGAGAGAACAGAGAAAGAGGGAAAGGGGGTTCGGCTTCGAGCAGGGGGAAGATCGGGGAAGGAGTTTGGGATCGGTGTTTTTGGGGAGAAAATAAAAAGAAAAGGAATTTATATAATAAAAATATTTCCTCACTTAAACGGGTATCCCAAACAGGCTTTATCCGAACTCACCGATCGATCCCCTCAAAACCCTCCGTATGAACTCTGAAAAATTTCCAGAAAATTTCTAAAAATTTCGGAAAAATTCTATAAGGCTATTTTCCAAATAACCCTTTTAATTAAATTTTCCGAGATCTCACAGATTAATTGGTCTCTTTGGTGAAATTTGTTAGAGCAATCAGGGTAATCCTATGTTTTAATATTTAGGTAAAGGTTTAAGTTAGATTATCATTGTATTTAATATGCGCTTATGAGTGTGCAGTTGATAAAGAAAAGTCCAAATGTGATCTTGGCAAAGGAGAAGTCCAAGTGTGATCTTAGCAAAGGTGAAAATCCAAGTGGCGTTTTAGAGGTGTAAGTCCAAGTATGTAGTCTTGGAAATGTAAGTCCAAGTATGATTTGACAAAGGTTGAAGTCCCAGAGATGAGGAGACTCTTGGCAAAGGAAGACCCGACAATAAAAGACAAGGCCGAAAGAAGCTCTTGAAGGCAAAGCGTGAAGGATGGGGAAGCATCTAAGGAACGCAAGGCTGATAGAGGAGGCTAGAAGGCAAGGTCAAAGTTGTACAGGCGAGGTCGAATGCTAAGAGATTGTACTATAGGTAAAGTCCTTGGTTTAGGATTTACTAGTCGACTGGTTTATATCCCAGTCGACTGGTAGTTGAGAAACAGCAAGTTCAACAGTCAAGCTTCTGTTTGCTTAGCCAAGGTGATCAGTCGACTGATGTCTTCATCAGTCGACTGGTTTCAATCGACTGGAAGAGAACAGAATGTTTCTATTCTCTCAACTGAAATGAACTAGTCGACTGGTCTTGGCACTAGTCGACTGGTATCGAGCCTTTGGGGTATAACGGTCAAATTACCACATAGCCCAATCGACTAGTGACTTTAGCAATCAACTGGTAGCGAGAAAATAGCTTGGATGCTTTCCTCCCAAGCTCTATATAATAGAGTTGTAACGACACGACCCCTCGGCCCCTTGGGAGGTCCAACTGGCGGCTCAACTTGTGACCCCTTATGTCGTCGAACGACGACCCTCGACCGTGCCGTTACTCACTAGATCTTCCCACCCCTGGCCAGTGGATTTTTGCCTTCCCTAGGATTCGAACTCTAGACCTCTAGGATAAGTACTAGAGTTTATGAATTCTGGTAGCCAAGCACTCGCTTGGCTACCAGGATTCATAAACTCTAGTACTTAGCCTGGAGGTCTAGAGTTCGAATCCTGGGGAAGGTAAAAATCCACTGGCCAGGGGTGGGAAGACCTAGTGAGTAACGGCATGGCTGAGGGTTGTCGATCGACGACATAAGGGGTCGCTAAATGGGCCGCTAGTTGGGCCACCCAAGGGACCCCAAGGGGCCGCCAGTAGGGCCGCCCAAGGGGCCGAGGGGTCGGGTCGTTACAAGAGCTTGGGATGGCCGACTTGGGTGATGAAATTAGATATGGTCAACCCCTAATTAGAGTCTCTAAGCTCTCGTGATCCAAGTACGCATGATCAGGTTTATGGCTAGATTTCTCTACCAAGAAGGAGTCATTCACTAGCCGAAGTTTGTAGGGGATTGATCCCCAGACGGATTGAGGGATTGTCCACCTTACAGGCAGTCATAGAGTAGGAACCCTAATCTCCAAACCGTGTTAAATCAACGTGTTAGGTTTGCTTTCTTGTTTTAGTTTAGCTTTTGTATTTGTATTTTCATTGTGTGCTAATGAGTGTAGGAAGTAAACGAACGATTTGGGATGGACCGTCTATTCAACCCCCCTCTAGTCGGTGATTAAGGTCCTAACAATTGGTATTAGAGGAAGGAGCACTCTGGAAGGACTAATCGTTGGAAGGAGGATGCGCTAGAGAAAGAAGATGGCGAAATAGAGTTGAAAGGTCTATTAGGATCAGACATCCGTATCTCGTCTCCATACTGTATGATCGAAAAGACACTAGAAGGGGGTGAATAACATTCTTCAAAAAATTATGAATTAAAAACAAGTATGCAGCGGAAAGGGAAACAAAAGACAATACTAACACAAGCTAAGTTTTATTTGGTTCGGAGCCTTCGACAACTCCTACTCCAAGGCTTGCGATCGTTGATCACTTTTGTTGGGCAATCACTATCAGTTCGAATAAGGTGTTACACATTTTGAGTACAAGAACTAAAATCGTTACCAACAAACAAAAAGGAAATAAGGATCTCTCGTTCTTCAACCTTAGGAGCAACCTTTCGGTGTCGTCGGAGCTTTTTCAGAGCAGCACACAAGAGAAAAAGTTATAGTAGTTGTTGTTCTAAAGCTCCTAGTCGAAGGACTTTATATAGGCCTATTCCAGGTGCTTAGAGCCCATTACAGGTGCTTAGAACCCCTCTAAGCATCTGGACCACGTGGGTTGGCCAGTCGATGCGCTCCACATAACCTTTTGGATTAATTTTTGGGTCCGAGGGCCTGGACCGACTCCGAGCACCCAAACCGCCCGGGCGAGCCTGGTCTGGGCGCCTAGACCAGCTCCGGGCGCCCGAGCTCTCCTTTTATTTAGTAGCTTCTTCCCTGCAAAAATGCTAGTCTGGGTCTCAACTTAGGTATCCCAAATGGACCTAAGTTAGACCAACGCCTACAATTCCCTCAACAAGGAACGCGTCCTCACTATATCTCTTCTTCATTTGCTTACCTCCACTTACCAATTATAGTCACTTGACTTACTTTTGACCCATCAGGTCTTCCCGCCAATTGTCAGGTCCGCAGACCCAACTGGACTTCGGTCTGTTGTTAGGTCCTGCAGACCCAACGAAACTTTCTGCAGATATCGGGTTCCACAGACCTATCTGGACTTCGCACTAGCTATCGAGTCTCGTGGACCTAGCTGGGTTTCAGCCTGGTGTTAGGTCTTTCAGACCAGTCAACTCTTGCACACTTGATAGAGGTTAGACAAACATCACATCTAACTTTAACATATTTGTCATACATCAAAATCATATTATTAGTGCAACATGCACCAACAATCTCCCCCTTATTGATGTAATGACAATATGATTAAAGTTAGAAAAAAATATAATAAAGTAATAGACAAGCATTAAACAATGAGTTTAACATGATTTAATTTTTCTAACCTAACACGCTATCCTCCCCCTTTGGCATACATCAAAAATTAAATCATGAAGTAGAAATAATTAAACAAAAGTCTATCAAAAAGGACTTTGTAAACTTAGTGTTTCAAGCAGTCTTGCAAGTAAGTTTTTGAAGAACTAACTACTTCAAATGGAAAGTGTTATCATTTCTTTAAAAAAAGTTTGCAAGTAGTGTTTTCAAAACAAAGGTAAAAACTCAAGTTTATTTTAGGGTAGAATAAAAATTTTGCAAGACTTCTTCAAAAATATAATGACTTTTCAAAAAAAAAAAATTATTGTGAAAGAAATTACCAAGTAAATTTAGCAAATATTTTTAAGTTGTTCAAAAACATTTTTCAAAGATAGCAAGAATTTTTGTAAGCAAGATAACTTTTAACAAGAATAATTTAAAAATATTTCTCAAAGAGATTTAAAATATTTTCAAAAATGTGTCTACAGGACATTTTCAATGAAACTTCCAAAGAAATTTTTAAGGCAAATTTCAAAGTAATTTCATAGAAACATTATCTGAAAGAGATTTTCAAGGTAATTGTAACGAAAAATTTTCTAAGAAGGATTTTTAAAATAATTTTAACAAAGTAATTTTCTAGGAAATATTTTTTGAGGTAAGATTAAAAAAATAGTTTTAGGGAGAAATTTTTCGAAGTAAGATTAAAAAAAACTTCTAAAAAAAATTTTCTACAAAAAAATTTCTAAATAAGAAATAAAATGTAAGAAAAAATTCTTTAAGTAAGATTTTCAAAAGATATTTTTAAAAGTCTCTAAGTAATATTTTCAAAGGATATTTAAAAAAAAATCTTCTAAGGAATTTTTTTTTAAAAAAATCCAAAAAAATTGATCCTCCTCCTGAAATTGATATTTTGATTAATCAATTTAAAGGAAAAGTAAGTGAAATCATAAGTATAATAAGATAAAAGAACTGAAACATCTAGTAACCACAGTGAGTAAAACTACTGAACTAGTCAACCTAATATGACAAAAGAAATATCTAAAGTGAACACTAAATAACATTAGTCAGGTAAACTAGACGTTGATCTACTGAGAAGATGAGGAAGAGGGGGCAGAGCCTAAGGATCATATCAAGTCCATCAACTCAGTATGATGAGTCCGCTCCTCTCGAAGACTGGAGATGTCCTGTCGAAGGCTGGAGACCTCCTGTCGATGACTCGTCATGGATCCCTTAAGTTCAGTAACTCTGTCATCTAACGTACGAGAGACTGGAGGTGCAGATACCCTAAAAAGATCATCAATGTACTCATCCATCTCTGCCTCCTCTCCTGGAGCTGGATCAGGCTGATCTTGGGTCGAAGGAACAGGTTGGGGTTAGGTTGCTGGATCAGGTGGAGGTAAAGCGGCTGGGTCAGGCTAGTGCTGGGCCTCTCTCCCCCAGGATAGGACACCCTCATCATCTATATGTACCCCAGCTAAAGAGAAGTTCCTAGCACCTACCATATCAAACACATTTAAGGCTCTGACATCACCTGCGGTGACATCAATGCCCAATGAGTCTATGTAGGTGGTCGAAATATGGCAATAGGGTATGTGGACCCGTCGACTAGTGGCAATACCAATTGAATAGAGGATGGTATGAAATATGTGCAAACTAATGTCTATATCTAGCCTATGACATAATGCATAAAGGAGAAATGAATGAAAAAGACGCATCATCGCTACGTCGCAAGTGATCAGAGGAAAAATGCATGTGACTAAGATCCTATAAAGGGCATAGTCCTAAACTCTAAGAGTGACTGATTGAAACAGGGTCACAGTCAGTACACGCTGATCCTAAAAAAAATATGAATAAATCGTATCAAACATAATATACGAGTAGGGATCACCAAATGGTGGATCCCGAGGAGTGTAGCACTGGAAGGGGCATGCGGATGGTGGTAATCCTAAAAAGTCCCAGATGATAGTAGGGGATAATGAAACATCTGTACTGGCGACCCTAATGGTGTAGGTAAGATCATCAACTCGAACTAAGTTGTTATACAGTTCAGCACACAGACCTATGTTGACTGAACTAGAGCAATACACTAAACACTGTAAGTTGTAATAGTCAATGATCTCTATAGCGGGAATGCATGATTGCATGAAGAAATATCTATCTAGATATCTAGAAAGTAAGGGAACATATATAGTGGAGGAAAATCTAATCCTAAGTTCATCAATAGGAAACCTAGGGTTCGTACTAGCAGTCGAGGGGTCAGCACCAGGATGTGATCATTTCCTAATTAACAAAAACATCCCACAAATAAAATAAATAAAATAAAGTTTAAAATTTAAAAAAAAAATACCGACGCATCGTGAATAGTTTTAACAAAATTAATGACCTCAGTTGATCAGCAACACTGACATAAGAATCAAAAAAAAAAAAAAATCTTCCCCCCCCCCTCTCTTTTTTTTGCTTTCACTATAAAGTCCGATGAGGAGCCTTTTGCAAAAGAGAAAAGGGAGAGATGCAAGAAAAGTGGTGCCCCTACTGCCCCTTTTATAGGGTATTCCGAGTGCCCGGACCAAGTTCGAGCCCCTGGAGCAGGACGACTAAGCAGGGCGCTCGGACCGTGTCCGAGAGCCCTGAGTTTGAAACAAAGGGTGCCCACCCCTGATTTTTGTCGTGGTGGTGAAGGGCGCCTATTTTTTTTTGTAATTGAAAGTTAATTCAGTTGTATAGAATTATTTTAAGTTAAGAAAAAAGTTAAAACTAATTAGGTTGTTTAGGAATTAACTTAGGTTGAGAAATTAATTAAGTTAAAAGTAAATCAAGTTAAAACTTACGGAAATTAATTAAGTTTAAGTTAAAGGATAATAAATTGTTTTTAAAAATTAATTAGGGTTAAAAGAATTTAAATTTAAGAATTAATTAGAGAAGATTTTAATTAATAGTTTTAATTAAGTTGAAAGATAGATTTAAGTTAAAAATTAATTAATTTGTTTAAGAATTTATTTAAAAAATTTAAGTTAAATAAATTATTTTAAGAACAAGTTAGTTTAAGTTTAAAATTTAATTTAATTTCAAGTCAAGAAATTAATTTTAGTTAAGAGATTAAAAAAATTAAGTTAAGAATTAATTTAAGATAAAGATTAATTTGTTTAATTGTTTAATTATTAAGTTATTTAAAAAAATTAATTTAAGTTGAGAGTTAATTTATCATATAGATTAATTAAGTTATTTTAATAAGTAATTAGTTTAATTGTTTAGTGATTAAGTTATTTTAAAAAATTAATTTAAGTTATGGATTTATTTATAATATTGACTACGTAAAAATTTAAGTAAGAATAATTTAACACACACACACACACACACACACACAAAAACCTAATTTAACAAAAAAACTTAGTTTAAAAGTACTTATCTAAGATTGACCTTTAAATATATAACCTTCAGCTACTTATTGACTATCAAAAGATAGTAATATTCACTTAGTTAGTCAAGTTAAGTATTAATGTCCAGTTAGAATTAGTTGAAAAATGACTGTGTAATTTGATTAATATACTATTGTATTTTTCGCCCAGGTTTATGTTGATACACTGATATAAGTATCTAAACTCCAAGCAAGAGACCTACGCATCTCACGCCATTCTATGTTTTTGAATACAAAATCAAGGTAAACCTAATGTGTTTGTGAGATGTTTGATTCCTAGATCTATAAGATCATGCTTTCAATGGGTACGATCTACACTAAGGCTAAAAAAATTTTGCAACACTAGAGAAATGAATTTTTTTTAAAAAAGTACATAGTTTTCCTAGAATTTAAAAATTAGTCGTATAAATGTCCTCCCTTTAATCTATGGTTCATGCAAAAAAATGATCATTGAATTTCAGATTAATTAATCAGAATTAAATTTTATTTACTTTAATTTGACCTTATTCATCTCACCAGTCTAAATTTTTAGACAAAACGGGATCCTATGATTTTGTGAAATGAGTTACATTATATTTCAGGATTTGGTTTAACTTATGTTAGATTCAAGTTTAGCTTTGGGTTCAACAAATAGACATTCTTTAGATAAAATTCTAAGCTGTGATGAGTTACTTGAACATTATTAAAGTAACCACGCCTTCGACGCTTTTCAAATAGTCATATTCACTGAACTTAATAACAAAACTTTAGTCAGACCAGCTAGGATTGGTAAGGGATAGCTTCAGTTAGTTTCACTAAGTCAAATACACCATGTCAAAGTCATATCTTCCTAGACATGCATAGAAAGAGCTTCCCTAACCTACTATCATCCAAAGTTTCTCCAGTGTTATTTTTCAAGTTAAACTTTTGTCCCTTTTTAACTTAATCCTAATTGCTCAGCCAAGTAAACTATTATTTTAGAGGTGCCAACTAATTTGGAGCCTCCCCTGAATTATTGAACTTTTAGGTTTAGATTTTATGTTTATATCGATTATTGTTGTAGTTATAATAAACTTGATGGTAATTTAAATTATCCTTGTAGTTATTTGATTTAAATTTATTTGAGTTTGAATTTTTTGACTTCATTTTATATTTTAGTTTTGATTTATTTGATTTGATTTTATTCTTTAGTTTGGAATTTAGCTTTGAAAGTTTGTTTGGATTTGGTTTTGAATTAATAGATTTAGTTGCATTTAGTTTTAGATAATGAATCCATTTTTAGGTGCATAAAATTGATTGAGCCATACTTGCGTAATTAGGCACACTTTCGGAACACAGGCTTCAGTTTGTTTCTTATTTTGGCTTATGAGTGATATAAAAGTTTTATTAGTTGAGCTGAACTTGTATCCAAGTCTAGAATTATTATACATAGCTCTTTATGTTTTAAGAATTAAATCTAAATTTTTTAATCTAGTGGTGAAAAATTCTAATAATCCGTTAAGTTTATTAATTTCACTTTTTAAATTTGTGTTTTCCTCCTCAAGTTTTATATCTTGATTTAGATTTCTATTTTCAATTTGTTCCTTGAGACTTTGATTTTCCTCAAGAAGTGATTCAATTTATTTTTCATGTTTAATTAATTTTTTATTCAAATATATAATTATTCTAAAAATTTTGGAGGTTAAGATAGAAGATACCTTGTTCGAACCTTCGGAAATGAGTGAGGACTCGTGGCTTGATTCGTTTTCGGACTCGTCATCTTGTTCCAACTCGCTTTCTGATTCTGGTCCGGTTCCTATCAGTGCGAGGTAGTTGTGATGCTTCTGATCTTTAACATTCGATTCTTTTGAAGATGATTTGTCTCACGTCGCCTTGAGTGCCTTCTTCCTTCTGGTTGTTTTGGGTTTGCCGTCTTTTATCTTTGGACACTTGTACTTATAATGTCCTTTCTTGTTACACTCGTAGCATGTGATCTTCGCCTTCGTGTCATTTGATTTGATTACCTTTTATAAGTCCTTATTCAAGAAATTGTTCTTTCTTCTTATGAACATTTTTTGACCATGTTCACAAGTTGTTCTTCTTCGTCTTCTGAGCTAGATTCAGATTTTGGTTCTGGTTTATTCTTGTGTTTGGTTTCTTTTGAGGGATCTACAAAAAGTACAATACCTTTCTCTTCCTGCTTTGAGTTAGTCTGTTCATGGAGTTTAAGTTCACAAAATAACTTATCTAGTTTTAATTTAGATAAATTCCTCGAGATTTTATAGGCATACACGATGGATGCCCACGGTGCATTTTGAGGAAACACGTTTAGAGCATACTTTATTAAATCTCGATTCTCCATTTGATGGTCGATTGTATAGAGCCTGTTAACGATGTCCTCACGTATAATTGATTGGCAGATTCTCCTTCCTGTATTTTTTGTTAAATAATTCATTTAAAAATAAGTTCCTTTTTGTTACATTTGCGTCGTTGCTTCACTCGTGTAGTTCTATGAGTTTGTCCCATAACTCCTTTGCGTTTTCATGTGGGCTGACACGATTTAGTTCTTCCTTCATTAGCTCACACTAGATTGTGTTGAGGGCCTTGAAATCAATATGGGCCTTTTTCTTCATCTCTGGATTCCAATTTTCTGGGTCCATTGGAATTCCGGTGCTATGGTCGACTGGAGCCTTGTATCCTTTGGTGATGTTAAACCATTGGTCAAAGTCAGTCTTCAAGTACACCTTTATCCACTTTTTCAGTATGGAAAATCGTCACCGTTAAAGAGGGAGGGTGAACAATGTTATATCCCTCGTTTTGAGCCATGAACATTACACAAAAAAGAAGGAAATGAAAAGAAGTCTCAAGACTAGGTCTTGGATTAGTAGTGTGAGAGAAAAATAAGGGTATTAAGACTCGATTAGTGTTGCACCAAATTAGAGTAGTTTGCAACAAAAAATTTATCCAAAGGGGTAATTATACCAGTTTGGATTTTATCGAGAAAGCTAAAAAAAATCGAAAGACAAGTATTAAAAGTAAAAAAAATCACCCCTTGTCTGATTGGTGGTTGCACCAAATCAAAGTGGAATATGCTCTGATACCACTTGTAGGATCGGAAAGACGCTAGAGGGGGGTGAATAGCGTTCTTCGAAAAATTATGTATTAAAAATAAGAACGCAACGGAAAGGGAAACAAAAGATAATGCTAACACAAGACAAGTTTACTTCGTTCTGAGTCTTCAACGACTCCTACTCTAAGACTCATGATCGTTAATCGCTTTTGTTTGGCAATCACTATTAGTTCGAATAAGGTGTTACATGTTTTGAGTACAAGAACTGAAATCGTTACCGACAAACAAAAAGGAAATAAGGATCTCTCATTCTTCAACCTTGGAGTAACCTTTCGGTGGCGTTAGAGCTTTTTGGAGCAGCACGCAAGAGAGAAACTTGTAGTAGTTGTTGTTCTGAAGCTCCTAGTTGAAGGCCTTTATATAGGCCCATTCCAGGCACCTAGAACTCCTCCGGGCGCTTGGACCACGTGGCTCGGCCAGTCGATGCGCTCTACATTAGCTTTTGGATGAATTTTTTGGTCCGAGCACCTGGACCGACTCCGGGCACTCGGACCACCTGGGTGCCCGCTGCACTCGCTGGGTGAGCCTGGTCCGAACGCCCAGACTAGCTCCGAGGGTTCGAACTCTGCTTTTCTTCAGCAGCTTCTTTCTTGCAAAAAGGTTAGTCCAAGAATAGAAAATATATTTACCCTGTAAAACAGAGTTAGCACAATATAATAAAATAATAGTAGTAATTAGATCCTGTCTCCTCAAGACCAGGATCTAGTTAGGGTCTCAACTTAGGTTTTCCAAATGGACATAAGCTAAACTAACACCTATAGTTCCCTCAATAAGGAACGCGTCCTCACTAGATCTCTCCTCCAGTTGCTTACCTCCACTTACCGATTGCAGTCGCTTGACTTGCCTTTGACCCATCGGGTCTTCCCGCCAATTGTCAGGTTCGTAGACCCAATTGAACTTCGGACGGTTATCAATTTCCATGAACCCAACTGGACTTCCCGCCAGATATTGGGTCCCACAAACCTATCTGGACTTCGCACCAGCTATCGGATCCCACGAACCTAGCTGGATTTCAGCCTGGTGTCAGGTCCTTCAGACCAATCAACTCCTGCACACTTGGTAGAAAGGTTAGACAAACATCACATCTAACTTTAACTTATTTGTTATACATCAAAATCAGATTATTAGTGCAACCTACACTAACACATACGAGCGCGAGGACTTTGACTATTAGAGGAAGTACTTGGAGATGTAGTTTCAAATGAATTAGAACCAATGGATTGCATTAGAGGAACTATTTGAAGCTCCAATGGATAAGAAGGGAAAGCATCTCCTACCTCGATATTGGACCGAGGAGCAAAGAGAGCAATCGGAGATGGATAAGGATGTAACAAGAATTTATTAAATCTTTTGCCTTTTAATATGTTGGTTAGTGTAGGTGATTACAAGAATGCAAGTGACCTTTGGAAAAAGGTAATTGCATTTCATGAAAGTACTACACAAGCACAAGAAGTGGAAGAGCCCAAGGAGAAGAGCTCATTAATCCAAGAAGAGGAGAAGGACCAATCGGATGTGGAGTTGAGTTCAACATCTGAAGAGGAGAAAGAAGTGGAACCGTCCACATCTTCAAGTGAGGAAGAAGAATCCAAGACGGGTGAAGAAGAAGTCTTGAAAGTTCAACCGTCAATCTCACCTACCGGGAAGAGTGGGAAGAACCACATCAAGTGTTTTGAGTGTGAGCAAATGGGACACTACAAGAGTAAGTGTCATTCACTCAAGAAAGTAAAGTAGGTAAACTCTAAACCCACTAAAGTTCATTTAGAATCTAATGTGGATTTTAGGAAGGATGGTGCCAAGAAGAAGAAGTGGCACATCATTTGTTTCACATGTGGTGAAAGAGGACATTACCATAAGAAGTGCCCAAGGAAGGGAGTGCTCATGAAGATGGAGCAATTGAAGCAATGGAGGAGAATGAAGTCATGTGGATGCTCATGTCAAGGGGGAGCTCTAATGGTAAGTAGGAAGGTAGTCCCTAACTTAATCTTTAATTCTAATATTAATTTCAGTTTTAGGGGCATGCATGCTAGAGATAATAATGTAGGTTATTTACCCATGCATAATTTTGGATTTAGGTATAATGATAGGAATATGATTAACAAGACGGATAACCCTAAGAAATTGTACTCTAAGGTTAGACCTAACAAAAAATAATCCACTTTTCCTAAGGAGAGGAAGGTGGTGGAAAACCTAGCTATTAATCCCAAGAAGGGAGACACATGTCTAGGAAGGATAGGTCTAAGAATATCCATGATGGACAAGTTAATTCTAGGATTAGGAACCTAGAAGTGGAGAATCAAGCTTTAAGGGAAAATCTTGATAGGTTAGAGAAATCCATTGAGAGATTTAATGTTAGATCTAAAGGATTAGGTATGATGTTGGATAGTCAAAGATTAAATAGTGATAGATCCAGTTTGAGATACCAGTTTTCATCAAACAAGGGTAAGGGGTGTTGGTTGCTACTCGAAATATCGTACCGGTTCCCCTGTACAAAAATTTTGTACAAGTCCTGAACCTTTCCTAACAACCTATTATGTTCTTTAGAAATTAAATTTGGAATCGCAAACAGAACTTAACATTATTGATTCCAAATTCAACTTATATGTTCTTAAAGGTTTAGACTTGGATCGCAAACGATGTTTAACATTATTAATCCAAATCCACCTATGTTACAAATTTGATTAAATATTTATTTTAGAGATCGGCTTCCAGGTTAAACATGGTGAGACACTAGGCCTTCTTGGGTATGGGATCATCCACCACTTACTAGACAAAGTCTTTCAACAAAATTCAATATTTAATCTCCTTATAGTAACCCTAGGTTTAACCATTAAGAACAATCGAATCACAAGATCAAAAAATAAAAGAAACACCAAATCGAAACATAAATTTGATAGCCTAGAATCATTAGCCTCTTGTGTTTGGTATTTCAAGATCTAAACAAAAGAATAAACTAGTTATGATGCGAAAACTAATAACTAGTTATACCTTTTATAGCTTATAGACCTCACGATCTTCTGTCGTATTCCTCTTCTTATCTCGGACGTCGTGTGGGTGATGATCTACCGAGATGAGAATCCACCCAAGCCTCCTTCTTCTCCTTGCAAGTTTCGGCCACCAACTCTTCTTCAAGGGAAGCTTTCTTTCTCTTCTTCTTCTCCACAAGCAACCGGCCACCAAGATAAAGTAAGACCTCCAAGTGCCGCCAACCTCAACAAAAGGAGAAGAGAGAAAAAAGAGAGGAGAGGGTCGGCCACCACCAAGGAAAGGAGAGGAGAGAAATAATAGATATATTGTAAAGGTAAGGCACCTCTACCCTCTCTTTTATATTCCTTGGTCTTGACAAATAATGAAAGTTTTAAACATAATTAAAACTTCCTTATTTTCCTTGCCAATAAAAGGAAAATTTAATCAAAAATTTCCTTTTATTCTTTTAATGGTCGGCCCCTACATGCCCTCCAAACAAGGAAAGTTTTAAACACAAAATTACACCTTCCTAATTTATTTCCGGAAATTTTTAAAATAAAAATTTCTCTTAAAAAATTCCCTTCATGGTTGGTTATAAAAGGAAACTTTTATAAATTAAAATCTCTCTATTAAAACATGTGGATGATTACAAAAAAGAAAGTTTTCTCCAAAATTAAAATCTTCCTTTTAACTACAAATAAGGAAAGATATCAAACCTTTTTCTTAATCCTTTGTAGAAACTATAAAAGGAAAAAATTTAATTTTAAAACTCTCTTTTAAATCATAACTTCCACATAAGGAAAGATTTTAAAATTAAAATCCCTTTTATTTTTATTGTGGCCGGCCACATACTTGGGCTCCAAGGTAGGGCCGACCACCTACTTGAACCCATCTCTCCTTGGTTTGGCCGACCCTAGTTTGGGCTCTAAGCTAGGCTTGGCCGGCCACCTTAAGGTGGGTAGGAAGTTGGGTTTAAGTGGATATAAGACTTTATAAATAAGAGGCTACGACAGGGACCGAGAGGAGAAATTAGTTTTGGTCTCCTGATGAACTTGAGCTTCCCGTGTTCGCTGCGAACACCCTCGAGTTCATCAATAATAACTCATACCACTAAAGAGATATTATTGAACTATCGTACCAATCCTATATTACTATATGGGCTCCTTCTTATCATGAGTGTGTTAGTCTCCCTGTATTTAAGATATAGAATGTCCACTAATTAAATGAGTTACTAACAACTCACTTAATTAATATCTAACTCCAAGAGTAGTACCACTCAACTTCATTGTCATATCGGACTAAGTCCACTTGCAGGGTTTACAAGACAATCCTTATGAACTCCCCTTGGGGACATCATCAACCTAAATTGTAGGACACAGTTTCCTTCTATAATCAACAACACACACTATAAATAATATTATTTCCCAACTTATCGGGTCTATTGATTTATCAAACTAAATCTCACCCACTGATAAATTAAAGAAATAAATACTAAATATATGTGATTGTTATTATATCAGGACCAATCTAGGTGCCCTAAGTTTTGATGTTTGGGCAAAGGTTTAAGTTGGGTTTATTATTGTATTTGATATGCATTATGAGTGTGAAGGATATAGGTACAACAAGGAAAATCCAAGTGTGATCTTGGCAAAGGAGGAAAGTCCAAGGATGAGTCTTGGCGGTGTAAGTCAAAGCATGTAGTCTTGGCAACGTAAGTCCAAGTGTGACTTGGCAATAGATGAAGTCCCGGAGATGAGGAGCCTCTTGGCAAAGGAAGACCCGACAATATGGGCAAGGCCGAAGGAAGCTCCAGAAGGCAAGACGTGAAGGATGGGAAGACATCCGAGGGACGCAAGGCTGATAGAGGAGGCTAGAAGGCTAGGTCTAGGTTGGTCGAGCAAGGACGAGTGCTGAGTGATTGTACTCAGGGCAAAATTATATGTGTTTAGGATTTACTGTAACAATACTGTTGTGACACTATAGCAGTACTGTAGCAATCGATTGGTTACTGTAGCAGTCGACTGGTACACTGTAGCAGTCGACTGATACACTGTAGCAGTCGATTGGTAGCTGACCGTTGGGTAACGGTCGGCTTCACTTAAAGGACCAGTCGACTGGTGCATACACCAGTCAACTGGTAGCGGGAAAACAACTTAGTGTTTTTCTCTCGAGCTCTATTTAATAGAGCTCAGGGTGCTTGGGCATGGTTGACGAAATAGAGATGGTTAACCCCTATTAGTAGTCTTCCAAAGCCTCCAAGCTCTTCTTGTGATCTAAGAGTGTTTGGATCAAGGTTGTGGTGAGGTTTCTCCACCGAGAAGAAGGTTTGAGCTAGCCGGAGGTTTTTGGAGAGTTATCCACCGACGGATTGGGATCATCCACCTTACGGACAGCCGTGAAGTAGGAGCCCTAATCTCTGAACCACGTAAATGCCTTGTGTTACGATTTATTTTGGCTTATTGTCTTTTCTTATTGTTTATAGTGTTTAGCTTTCTTCTTGTTAGTTTATATTTTGTTTTCCGCTGCGTACTAACAAGTGTAGGAAGTGACGATTTGGATGAGACGCTATTCACCCTCCTCTAGCGGACGTCAAGGTCCCAACAAGTTGCTGTTACGTTCCGTAAGTGTACAGAAATGAAGCAAGTAATATAAAAGATTATTGTATCCACAGGGACTGGAATAAGCACTAGAAATATCTCAAAGTGAATTAGCTAAACAACTAATCAATTGGTTTCAAATGCTAAAGATGAAAAATAAATCTAAAATGAAAGATTAACAAACAAGAGTTTGGGGTTTGAGTTATGATAAAGGGAGGTTCTAGGAGTTTTGGTTTCTTTGTAAGATCTCTTGAATGTATATGGTTTACCAATTCTTATTTCTCAATTGTCTAATATTTGTAGAAAGTTGTCGGTTCTCTATTACAATAGATAACCGGCTTAGGACTGAAAAATGTACCTAAATGTGATCAATTAGATATGAACCAACGTTGTCCTTACACAGGATTGCACCTATTACTATGCTTCCCTCGGATATCAACATAGAAGTTCATAGCTTCTTAACCCATAAAGATACAAGGATTGAATCATAAAATCTATCCTACCCTCTTGAATATTCTCATTTCCCCTTCAAGGTTATCCCTCAAACGTCCTTACACGGGCTTGCACCTGTCACGTGGATCCCTCGGAAAATCGAGTGAGAGTTAATTTCTACAAAGTCTATAAGATATACAAACAATCAATCAAGAATGAGAATTAAGCCCTAATCTCAATTAATCATTCAAGATCCAATCGATACAAACTAGGCAACATCATAGAAACAAAGAAATGACAAATCCACAAGAGTTTACATCAATTTATCTCACAAATACTCCCTCCATCCTAGAACAACAAGATCTACTCCATAAAACAAAGAAAGAAAACCAAAGATAAGAAGATTACAAGCATTTCTTCAATCCCAATCCAAGAAGAGGAGAGAAAGAAGACTTATCTATAATATAGCTCCATCTTCGGATCCAATCCTCGCTCCCGGAGTCGAATTCGCCAAGATCTCCCTTTAGATCGCCCAAAAATCCTCCCAAGAATGGGAGGAATCCACCAAATCTTGCTTTCTCCCAAAGGGGAGAAGATCCCCTTTCAAATCTTTAAAGAGGATTTAAATAGAGGGGGCTTTCGGGTGCCACACGGCCCCGAGGCATGGCCGTGTGAGGTTCACACGGCCAGGCTAAGTTCCTTGTCTGTTTCTCCTGGTTGACCACACGGCCAGAGCTCTCCACCCAGGTAGGGCCGTGTGTGGCACACGGCCAAGTGCTTTCTCCAATGCTTAGCTCATAAGTTTGTCCAAGAATGTAGAATCTTCACCAAATTCGACTCCTGTGTACAAAAAATGCACAAAAAGCAGATCTCTGAACAAAAAGAGTAAATATGCTAAAAGAAAAGCTGGAAGTATAAAAATGCATAGATCAAGCAAGATCAAAGTATGTAAATGTGCGTCAAAACATGCATATAAGTATATAAAATCTACGCACATCACACCCTCAGACTTAAACCTTTGCTTGTCCTCAAGCAAAATGCTACAATCTAAATTCATATGTTCTACAACGCATTCATAAACCCTAATGTACTTTCCTAACTCTATCAAAGAGTTCCAATAACAAGCATAATCATGGAAACAAATCAAGTATGGCTCAAGCTTAAGTATCCTGTGCACAGTGTAAAAGTAACTCAAAAACCTTTCAAGTTTCAATCTATGTCCTAGTCAAGTCGTCATCAAATTTGAATTCCTAATATTTCCAGTGAGAGATAAGTAACCAGTGATAGGCACTTACTTGCCACTCACTTGGTTCATATTTCTCAACCAACCCAAGGTCTCAAAGGTGTGCTCAATCTCAAGAGAAGCTAAGCAGTCATTTCTCCAGTAACCTAACTCGGTCTCAAAGGGGTGACTTGCTAGATTCCACTCACGACAACTATTTTTTATATCCCTTATTTTTTTTCATTGCTTTTCTTTTTCAATTTTTTTTCAAGTATTTGCATTGGGCAAATCTTATTTCACAAGTGTACTTTAAGCACAAATGTTGGGATATTTTGATTTTTCCAAATGAGTTTTCATGAGTTGAGCCTCATCCAGTAACCAAAATAAAGTTTGAAAAATCATCATGGAAACCAAGTACTAAGCAAACAAGATGAATCATGACTATTTCAATGATATCAACCATTCAAGCATCAAGTCAAAGTGTAGTGAAAATAAAATTCTTAAGGTCAAGCCAAGACTAAAACTCATCTCCATATGATTCTTAGCTCGTTTCATGCTACCCAAGATAGAGAAAAGAAGTACATAAAGCTTACTACTAGCATCATTTACAACATCATGAATCTAGATAATGAACGTGCTAACATTTTATCTTGAATCCAAGAAAGCATAAAAGTGAAGATTGATGTTCTCAAGATGTTTGCCAAAAAATTTCAAAAGATAATCAAATGACTATCAAAACAAACACTCAAGCAAGACAATCAAAATAGAATGCAAAACAAAAACTACATATGCAGAAAATAAGAAAACAATCAAAAACTGAAACGAAAAGAAATCAGGTTTGACACCCCCCCAGACTCAAACTTTTCATCATCCCGATGAAATCAATATGGTGGAGGTGGAGGGGGACGAGGAAAAGGGTGCCTACGATGTGGCTGACCAATGGGAAAACTCGGGAAACCAGGAGTTTCGCTTAGGATTACATGATACTCAAACAAAGCATCAACTTATTGGCTAGTGACACTCATGCTCTGCATAAAGTCTCTCATTCTAGCTTGATCAGTATCATAATCCTGGACAAATTCGTCCACTTGACCCTGAAAATTCCTTGTGAACTGAAAGTGCTCTTGTACTACTCTAAACTGATTATCTGATAAAGAGAAGCGGCCTTCCAAAATTCTTCGTTGGGCATCATGCTTCTCGTGGAGCGATTCTAGAGAAGTACGAAAATCAGAAAAATCAAATCTGGAGGAACCCGTACCATAAGAAAAAGAATGCCTAGCAGGATCCGGACGTCCGGAAGGCTGCGGGTATCCAGATGTCGAGGGTTCAATGTGTGGCTCTGTGTCTCCGGATATAGAGGGAACATATTCGGGATCGATATCAGTGATTACCCAATTAGCAGGGTTACGAATAGACGTTCGTCCAGGACAAGGAAGAGGTAGAGGAAAACCATTCCTCCTAGGAAATGTAAACTCATTCTCATCCCGAACAATCATTTTCATGGCAAGGCATGCATCAATGTCTATCATGTCATTGCCATGAATTATTTCTAGCCCATCTAAATCAAGATCTAAATTATAAGCTATTCGGGTAATCAAACCACCAAAGACAATTGATCCCGACGATGCCCTTGCGGCTCTTAACAAGGTTTGTACAAAATGAAAACCAGAATCGAAATTGACCTTATGAAGCATGACCCATAAAGCATAAAGCTCTATCTTTTTAACTACCCCATCACTCTCTCCCCTACCAAAAATAGTTTTGCTCATAATTCTATGTAGTTACCTAAAAATGGGGTTTTGCATATGAGAAGCCTTAGCTCTTGAAGGCTCATAAGGTTGATCCAATCCAGTTAATGCATTCCAAAAATGATTCCAATTAAACCTTGAATCAAACCTACGAGGGCTACCGGTAGACAATCCAAAACAATAATTAAAATCACTAAATGTCCATTGAAATTCTTGATTCATCAATCTAAATGAAAATTTTCCAATATAATCATCCTCGTTAACAAAATGGGCATCTAATGAACTTAAAAACTCCAAAACAAGACGAGGATATGTAGGAAAATGTGTGTACATAATATCACCCCACTCTAAAAACCCAATCAACAAATCTACATCTTCCCTAATTCCAAGCATATCAAGAACAGTTGGGTCCATGTATCTAGTACACACAATTTTTCTATTGACAAGAATTGCAAATCTAGTTATATGATCATCATTTCTAAATACTATATTGAATTCATTGTCATTACCTTCGTTGCGCGAAGTCCTCTTTCCTTTGCCCTTCATCGGTTGTTTTCCTTTATCCCTAGATGATTCCTTCTCTTTATCTCCACTAGATCTACCACCTCCTTTACAAAGTTTCTTCAAAATATTGGACATCTTGTTGAGTTTAGATGAGGGAAGGGACTATTTAGGGTTAGAGAAGTAAGATCTCAAAGAAACAAATTTTTGAAGAACAAGATCTGAGGTTAGGAGAACAAAGATCTTGAGTGTTGGAGAGGAAACGAATCTGGATCTAAGAGAGTTTGAGGAAAAGGTTGAACAAAAGAGAGATTTTAAAAAGATTGAGAGAAAAGAAGATGTTTTAAGAGAGGTGGGTGTGTGCGGGAGACGGCTAAAATCTGGCAATGTAAGGAAAACACCGCCTCTTAAGGGCTTCTCCACACGGGCCGTGTAGATCTACACGGCCCCTCCCTTTTCCTCCTCGGCTTCACTCACACGGCCATGTCTGGGACACGGCCTTCTAAGTTCTCTTCTCTGGATTTGGCACATGGCCGTGTTTGGTACACGGCCGATGCAAGCTTTTGCTCTGATTTCTCCACACGGTCGTGTCTGGAACACGGTCGAAGAACTCTCCTTCTCTGGATTCTTTGCACGGCCGTGTCTGGTACACGGCCATGCTCCCTTCCTTCTCTGCAGACTCCACACGGCCGTGTCTGGTAGACACGGCCAGATCCTTTTCCTTCACTGCTTCATTTGCTTGGTCGTGTACAGCACACGGTCATGCCCTGTTTTATTCCATTTGATGTTTATTCTCCTAATCCACTTCTCCAATACTTCCATGCCCATGAAGAAGTCACGGCCAGCTCATGGAAGTAGATTTTAACCTGAAAACAAAACTAAAACATAGTGAAAATAAAATAAAGATGAAAATACAAAATGTAACTAACTAAAAGAACCCTTGGGTTGCCTCCCAAGAAGCGCTTGTTTAGGGTCTTTAGCTCGACCAATCCAACTTATTCTTCTCTTTTCCTTGCCCTTGGAGGGCAGACATATTTTTCATTTTTGTTGGGAGGTCTCCTCCCAACATCCTCCACTAAATTATTCTTTTCATTATGTGGCTTTCCATGAGGATGGAAATTCCATTCCTCAAGTTTGTAAATGCTTGCCCTGCTACAAGCATTTAAAAGAGAAGAAACATGGTTAGAGACATTAGATAAATCATACTCCAACCGTTCCTTACTAATTACCAATGACAACTTATGATTTTTAACATCAATAATTGCTCCAGCTGTAGCAAGGAATGATCTTCCTAATATGATAAGAATTTTAGGATCCTCTTCCATGTCCAATACAACAAAATCTGTGGGAATAATACTCCCACCAACTTCTACTGGCACATCTTCAATAATACTCATAGGGTACCTGCAGGAATGATCAGCAAGTTGTACTGCCATAGTAGTAAGTTTAATATTTTTGAGACCTAACTTATTACAAATTGAATAGGGAATGAGGCTAACACTTGTCCCCAAATCACAAAAAACTTTTTCAATGAATTCTGTTCCTATATTGTAAGGAATATAAAAGCTCCCTGGATCCTTCAATTTCGGGGAAGTGTTCTTCACCAAAAGAGCGCTGCATTCCTCAGTTAGTGCAATGGTCTCTACATCTCCTCTCTTTCTTTTATTTGACATGATGTCCTTCAGGAATTTAGCAAACTTTGGCATTTGAAGAATAGCATCTATAAGAGGAACTTCAACGCATATCTCTTTAACCTTCTCCAAAAATTTGCCAAATTCTTCATCCTTTTTAAGCATATTGAGTCATTGGGGAAAAGGGATAGCTTTGCTCTGATGGTTCAGTGGAAGAGTCTCTTCAACCTCAATGGTATTCTCCTCATTATTAAAAATCTGACTAGGTGTAGGAGGAGAGAGCTCTTCTTCATTTTGCATCCCTTTTTGAGCAGTCACTTGGGGATTTCCCAAGGTCCGTCCGCTCCTAAGCTCAATTATATTGCAATGCTCCATAGGATTTACATCAGGTTTTCCAGGAAGTTGTCCTGGTGTTCTAGAAGATGAGGAAGCTAGCTGGGCAATTTGGCTATCCTGAATCTTTTGATGCTTTTCAGAATTATTCATTCTCTGAGTAAGCTTCAATAGATCCTGCTTCATTTCATTTTGATTGGAGATAATTTTTTCAAGCATCTTTTCAATTTTGGATGTAGGAAAGCCTTGAAAAGATTGTTGCTGAAATTTTTTTTGCCCAGATTGAAAATTTGGTCTTGCCCCCATAGATGGTCCTTGATCCTGATTATTTCTGTAAGAGAAATTTGGATGATTTTTCCATCCAGGGTTGTAAGTATTTGAGTATGGGTTGTTCTGTCTTTGATTGAAACCCATGATTGCATCGCATTGCTCCAATTGATTAATTTGTGCAGTGATAGCTCCCAATGGACATGAGTCATTCGAATGTTCTGAACTCCCACATACTTCACAAGATATAGCAATGGCATTTACCATATTTGAACTAGTCCCCATATTCTCAAATTTTTTTGTAAGAGCATCAAGTTTTGCAGCCAATAAAGTCACTGCATCAACATCAAACTTTCCTGATGCTTTTGTTATTGGGTTTGTTGAAGGATGACCACCACTTCTTTCATTTGCCCATTGATGATGATTTTGTGCTACACTTTCTATGATTTCCTCAACTTCATCCAAATTTTTATTCATGAGTGCCCCTCCAGCAGCTGAATCAAGGGACAATTTGGTATGATAATTAATACCATTATAGAAAGTATGCAACACTAACCATCTTTCCAAACCATGGTGAGGACATTGTCTGAGCATACTATTGTATCTATCCCAAGCTTCAAATAGAGATTCTGAGTCAGCTTGTTTGAAACTTGCAATCAAACTCCTCATATGAGCAGTTTTACTTGGGGGATAGAATTTATCAAGGAATTGTTGCTCACATTGTTCCCAGGTGGTGATACTGTTGGGAGCCAAAGAATTCAACCATTGCTTAGCCCTATCTCTCAAAGAAAACCCAAATAATAATAACCGCACTGCTTCTGAAGGAACAACATTCATTTTCATTGTCCCACATATTCATGTAGTCCTCCACCAAATTGATTTTGTTGCATCATGGAAATAATTGCAGGTTTGATCTCAAAATTATTTGCCTCCACTGAGGGTCTTGAAATACTAGATCGAAAACCCCTAGCATAAGGTGATGCATAATCCTTTAGTGGTCTATTAGCCATGTTCAAATGCTCTTGTTCTTCAATTTGTCTCTGCAGAATTCTTCTTCTATGAAATGTTCTATCAATTTCAAGGTCAAGAGGAAAAAATTCTCCTGCAAAGTTAGATCTTCGCATACACAAGAACAAGATTGCAATAGAAACTAAATCAAACAAAGAAATTAAAAACAGAGAAAGGTAAGAAAATTGCTACAAAAGAATTTCCAAGAAGTTAGAAAGTAAACAGGAAAATGAAAACAGAAAACTAGAGATTAGTTACAAATATGCAAATGAAAAGAAAAAGAAATGTTATGTTTAGTCTAACTCAATTGATAATCTCCAATGTTATAGCACAGTCCCCGGCAACGACGCCAAAAACTTGTTACGTTCCGCAAGTGTATGGAAATGTCGCAAGTAATATAAAAGATTATCGTATCCACAGGGACTGGAATAAGCACTAGAAATATCTCAAAGTGAATTAGCTAAACAACTAATCAATTGGTTTCAAATGCTAAAGATGAAAAACAAATCTAAAATGAAAGATTAACAAATAAGAGTTTGGGGTTTGAGTTATGATAAAGGGAGGTTCTAGGAGTTTTGGTTTCTTTGTAAGATCTCTTGAATGTATATGATTTACCAATTCTTATTTCTCAATTGTCTAATATTTGTAGAAGGTTGCCGGTTCTCTCTTGCAATAGATAATCGACTTAGGACTGAAAAATACACCTAAATATGATCAATTAGATATGAACCAACGTTGTCCTTACACAGGATTGCACCTATTACTATGCTTCCCTCGGATATCAACATAGAAGTTCATAGCTTCTTAACCCATAAAGATACAAGGATTGAATCATAAAATCTATCCTACCCTCTTGAATATTCTCATTTCCCCTTCAAGGTTATCCCTCAAACGTCCTTACACGGGTTTGCACCTGTCACGTGGATCCCTCGGAAAATCGAGTGAGAGTTAATCTCTACAAAGTCTATAAGATATTCAAACAATCAATCAAGAATGAGAATTAAGCTCTAATCACAATTAATCATTCAAGATCCAATCGATACAAACTAGGCAACATCATAGAAACAAAGAAATGCCAAATCCACAAGAGTTTACATCAATTTATCTCACAAATACTCCCTCCATCCTAGAACAACAAGATCTACTCCATAAAATGAAGAAAGAAAACCAAAGATAAGAAGATTACAAGCATTTCTTCAATCCCAATCCAAGAAGAGGAGAGAAAGAAAACTTATCTACAATATAGCTCCATCTTCGAATCCAATCCTCGCTCCCGGAGTCGAATTCTCCAAGATCTCCCTTTAGATCGCCCAAAAATCCTCCCAAGAATGGGAGGAATCCACCAAATCTTGCTTTCTCCCAAAGGGGAGAAGATCCCCTTTCAAATCTTCAAAGAGGCTTTAAATAGAGGGGGCTTTCGGGCGCCACACGGCCCCGAGGCATGGCCGTGTGAGGTTCACACGGCCAGAGCCTTTCCCCTCTCTGCCATCCATACACGGTCGTGTGGTGTACACGGCCGTGGGCAACTCCCATCAAGACCTCCAAGCACGGCCGTGTAGATCCACACGGCTTGGACTACCCCGGCTTCTGGAAACCTGGCACGACCGTGTGGTGCACACAGCCAGAACACTTTTAAGCACTGGGAATCCTGCACGGCCGTGTGATGCACACGGCCAGGGCCTTCTTGGTCTCTGGAAACCTTACACGGCCATGTAAGGATTAAACTCTGATTTGCTTCAAGACTTGGCACGGCCGTGTGAGGTTCACATGGCTAGGCCAAGTTCCTTGTCTGTTTCTCCTGGTTAACCACACGGCCAGAGCTCTCCACCCAGGCAAGGCAATGTGTGGCACATGGCCAAGTGCTTTCTCCAATGCTTAGCTCATAAGTTTGTCCAAGAATGTAGAATCTTCACCAAATTCGACTCCTGTGTACAAAAAATGCACAAAAAGTAGATCTCCGAACAAAAAGAGTAAATATGCTAAAAGAAAAGCTGGAAGTATAAAAATGCATAGATCAAGCAAGCCAAAGTATGTAAATGTGCATCAAAACATGCATAAAAGTATATAAAATCTACGCACATCAGTTACTCGTGGAGCACTTTGGCGGGTATGCCATAGTAGAGTTCCCTAAGGCCAAAATAAGATCACATACAATGATTGCAAGTGCAAATGGCATGAGGGAATCCTCCAAGGCTAGAGAAGAGTCATATGCTAGGGTGACATATGACTATAGCAAGGAGAGGTCAAGAAATGGCTAGGGAAAGTCAATTAAGGACAAGAAGAGATCAACCAAAGACAAGGAAAAGTCTAAGGTTGAGAAAAAAAAATGAAGGTTACATGGGTTGATCAATCGTCATCCGAGGTACATCATTGTGGCCTCGTATTTTTGGATGAGTCACCTAGGAAGGTGGCTAGGGTTAAGAACTTTAGAAGGAGCTCAAAGAATCAAGTTTAGACCCATGGTTAATGGATCTCAAGTGGACCTTGCTTGGGATTCTAGATGGGTCATGAAATGTGCCAAAGAGGTTAGAGATAGACTTGAGTCTCTAATCTAGTTAGTTGGCACATTTTGGGATGTGATTCATGCATGAAAATATGAAATGAGATTCATATTGTATGAAAATTGGTTTTAGATATATAGATGTCATATAAATTAATGCTAGGGATGCATTATGATTAATATGGGCAGCTACATCAAGAGGAAGTCAAAACTAGGACTTTAGGTTAAGTTTCAATTGAACCATTTAGATAGTTTTGGATTTTATGTCAATCTTGAAATCTGTAATAGATATATTTTTAAATATATTTTTTTCCAAGTAGACAATGGTAAAACAGACATCTCCATAAAATTTGAAAATTTTTAGAGGTTTGTAGAATTTTTGGTGTATTTCTAAAATTAGATTCAGAAATATATTTTGGGTTGAAATATGGTGGCTGTCGACCACATCATAGACCAGTCAACTAGTAACGATATTTGATGCGATAATGAAAAGGGGCCCCACAGAAGATGAGTCAAAGTAGGAGAGAATGGTTGATGTGGAGTTCAAAATAAAGACAGTTGAAGTACAGGTCCCCCGGTCGGGCAAAGTGAGCCGAATGGGATGGCTAAACGGTCGTCTGCAGAGAACCTGTGACTGGTAAGAAACAAGACTTAAATCCCCCGGACCATCGTCCCAACCGGACGCCATAGCCGGTCAGATGAAAGGAAGCCCTCTGACAACAAAAAAAAGTCGAATAAAGGAAGATGATCGAGAGGGGGTGTCCTTGCCAAGTGGCCCCCAGTTGGTGTCTAGTCGACCTACAATGGGGTCCACTTGCGTATCTCATCATACCCTTTTGGAGGTTTGTGCCCTGACAACGAAGCATGTCCAACAGCCAGACTGTACTTTAGAAGCTTTCAACCTGTCATATCAGAGATTTGTGTGCTCACTTAAGGAAAGGTGTCAAGGACACTTTTTGACTTATCTTTTCCTAGAATGATTTGGAAAATGTGTATGCACTTGGAAATACAGGCACAAACACTACAGTGACACTATAAAAGAGGATTTTACAAGCGAAGGTATGCGTTGGTTTACTGTTCAATATGCTCACTGCTACAACTTCGTACTATTCCCCTCTGAGAACTGATTTGAGCGTCGGAGAGTCGACGCTAGGAACTCCTTCCCGGCCCAGCACTAATGCCTTTTGTGTTGCAGAACCACGTGGAGTTTTCGTCCTGTTAACCTTCGAGCCACATCCCCAGCCTATCTTCTTCTCTACTTTCAGACAGGATCAGTGTTCATCGAATATAGAATGGTTCTGTGAGGTTATTTTGATGAGAGCAGTAAACTAGGGCATAGGGCAATCGAATGCTCCAATCTAAAACTATTTTTCAGCATTAGGAAATGACCAAAAGGATGGTATATATGTATGTAATCTTATGGGAGATTAATACATGATAATTATGGTCATTAGAAATTAAAGAGTCCAATAATTGGAATATTGTTGGAGCTTTTTTTAATATATGGCAAAGGAGAAGAAGTTTAGGTTTAAGTAGGAACCTAAATACCTTTGCAAGAAATCCCAGCTCAAGAGGGAGAAGTTTAGGTTTAAGTGGGAAACCTAAAAGAAGTCGAAGTTTAAATTTAAGTGGAAAATCTAAATACCTTTACAAGAAATCCTACCTTAAGGAGGAGCTTAGGTAAAGGGGGAGCCTAGGATTAGGTTCCATGATATATGCATGAGTAGATTGAATATTTATTTGCATGTTATTGTATTATATGTTTTCCTAACTTAAATGGATTGTCAAACATCAAAAAAGAAGATTATTGGAGCAATCAGTGTAACCTTAGATTTTGGTATTTGTGCAAAGGTTTAAGTTAGGTTATTGTTATATTTGATATGCGCTTATGAGTGTGTAACTGGCAAAGGAAAGTCCAAGTGTGATCTTAGCAAAGGAGAAGTCCAAGTGTGCTCTTGGCAAAGGTGAAAGTCTAAGTGGAGTCTTGGCGGTGTAAATACAAGTATGTAGTCTTAGCAACATAAATCTAAGTGTGACTTGGTAAATGTTGAAGTCCCGGAGATGAGGAACCTCTTGGCAATGGAAGACCCGACAACAAAGGATAAAGTCGTAGGAAGCTCTTAAAGACAAAGCGTGAATGATAGGAAAGTATTTAAGGGACGCAAGCCTGATGAAGGAGGCTAGAAGGCAAGGTCAAAGTTGTGCGGGCGAGGACAAGTGCTAAGAGATTGTACTCGGGATAAAACTCTAGGTTTAGAATTTAGCAGTCAACTAGTGGTTAAGAAATAGCAAGTTCAACAATCAAGCTTCTGTTTGTTTAACCAAGGTGATCAGTCGACTAATGTCTTCATCAGTCGACTGGAAGAAATAGAATATTTCTATTATCTCAATTAAAATGAACTAATCGATTAGTACTAGAATCAGTCGACTGATATTAAGACATTAAAATATAATCATCGAATTACCACATATATCAGATATTTCAGTAGCCCAAATGACCACAATCATCCTTCATCTAAATAAGCTCCCATTATATCTATTAAGTGGGTCCTCTGTTCTCCTAGATCACATTTAGGCGTTAAGAGCTAAATTTTATCCGTATCACGTCAACACTCATCTTGTTCTGACACTTATCAAGATCTCTGGTCACCTGAAGTCGCTTGTAATTTAAACTTTTCTTGTTATAAGAGTTAATCCGATAAGTATAGATATCACAAAATTGATATTAAGACCGTTAAAATTATTTATTGACCTTGACTTTGAAACTCTTATTGGTTTCTCAGTTGGGTCCATGATTAACGACAAGTCTACTCACATCACAAGTAAGATGTTCCTCACATTCTTATTTGTGAAAAGGTTCTCTCTTGAGCTTGCATGTTTAGTTACCTAGGACTTCTTATATTCGGTTCTACTAACTCATTTGAATTTCCTTGTTCAGTTCCGCTGACTCATCTAAACTTTTTGTCTAGTTCTCTCAAGTCTCAATTCATTTAGACTTTTCTTATCTAGTTCCTTATACCTCTTGACATATATGTTAGAACATCTTATATCTAAATTTAAATTCTTTGTCATATATTAAAATATAAATTTAATCATTTGATATTAACAGCACCAATAATCATTTCATTTTTTCTATATTTGACAACTTATTTAAATTTAGGAAAACAAATAATATAGCAAGAAATATGATACAAATTGTCTGTCTTGATACACGTTAAAACGGGGATGAAAAATAATCACACAAGAATAAAAGTCAAATCTCCTTTTGACACAAATGAAAACTTGTTTTACTCCAAATATATTTACAAAATAATTTTCACAAGATGTTTATGTAAAGCCAAGTTCAAACACAATTTTGGAAAATCTTGACAAAAATAAGTCCAAAAATCATTTTTAAAAATTCTCACAAAATAATTTCACAAAGTATTTATTGAAAATTATTTTGAAATAAATTTTCAAATCTATTTTCAAAAATTTCTAACAATATTTTAATAATTTTTAAAATTTTCTCAAAGTCTGACTGAAAATATTTTTTAAATTAATTTTTTAAACATTTTTTAAAGTCAGTTTGAAAATATTTTCAAATCAATTTTTAAGCATTTTAAAAATATTTTTCAAATTAATTTTATTAAAAATCAAAGTAAATTTAAAAATATTTTCCAAATTAGTTTATGAAAAATTTTCAAAGTCTTTTGCAAAAAGTTTCAAAGTCTTTTTTCAAAATACTTTTTTAAAAATTTTCAATGTTTTATTGTAAAACAATATTTCAAAAACCTTTTTCAAAAAATGTTCAATGTCTAAGGAATTTTAAACATATTTTGTAAAAGTAATTCTTAAAATATTTATAAAATAATTTTAAAAAAATTTTAAGTGATTTTTAAAACATTCTCAAATAAATTTTGCAAAACCTTTTTCATATAATTTTTAAAATATTATTTCAAAAGAATATCGAAAATATTATGACAAACTCTTAAATAGTGACAGATTTAACGATAATATTTTTTTCAATCATTAATTAGTGACCAACTTTATATCTGTCGCTAATTAGTGATCGGATTTAAATTTTATTATTAATTAGTGATGGAATTTAAATTTTGTTATTAATTAGTGATCGAATTTAAATTTTATTATTAATTAGTGATCAAATATTATTTCAGTTACTAAATTTGTGATGAAAAAAAAATCATTGTTAAATTTATCGCTATTTAAGAGTTTCCTTGTGGTGCGAGTTTTGATCAAAACGAGTTGATGGACTTAGAGAGTTCTGATCTGTCTAATTCCAAGTACAAGTTTTTGAATTATCTCAGAGTCTATATGTATCCAGAAATATCAGTTTGAATTCATTAACAATAGTGATCAGAATGTTTTCTAAAATTTATGGCAATTGACATATACACTATAAATACCTTTACTACACTACACTACACTCTTCCATTACAGGTCAACTTTTAAAAAATTCAAATCCCCTAGGTCCATCAATGGATTTTGGTCAAGACTTATTGATGGACCTAGAGAGCTTTGATTGGACTCACACTACAAGAAAAATTCTTTAAAATAATATTTTTTATGCATTATCTATGTGACTGAAAAAACCTTGTTAAAAGTACTGTTGTTAATGTAAGTACCTCGAGTAAATTTTGATATAATCGACCGAGTTAAATTAGGTCCTGTGGTGTTTTGACTCTTATGTCTAAGTGTACAGGAACTTACAAACACAAGAAGTCAAGCGAAAGACGTGGCAGACGAAAAGGATGGCACGGGAATCAAGCCCACGAGTTCGGTGCATCCGAGGGATGAGAAGTTGCGGAATAGTACGCCTGTGGATCGAGAAGGACGCGAATGGCGGTTCCGAGGGACGAGAAGCGGGAGCAGAAGACTACTCGAGGAGAGAAGGCCGGAGTTGGGTTCGAGTGAGCTCAAGTTTGGATGGTCGAAAAATCACCCAAGCGACCGGAGCAAAAGATCGGACAAAGTCAACTTGAGTTGACTTGTTCCAGCACTTGACCAAGTCCAGGCGCCCGGAGTCCGAGTGCCTACAGCTGGTCCGGGCGCTTGGACCACTTTGGTGTCGAAGAGGGGCTCATTGCTTAGATCCTCACTAGGTCCACGTTAGCAGCAATCCGGGCACCCGGAGTGTGTCCGGACAGCCAGGAGTGTATCAAGTACAGTCACTTGGAGCGCACCACATCATCAAATGGTTACTTCAACCAGTGAGTCTATAAAAAGAGGTCTGATGCTCAAGATTTAAAACAACATTTTCTGTACTTCGATTTTCTACTCTATTTTCAAGTTTTGTACTTTCAACGTTATGTATGAGGTTTCTCTGCCTCCGACCTATGTTGAAGAAGGAATCTACTGCTTGAGCTTCATTAGCCTTAGATTAGCAACCTCTCTAGTGGAAAACCAAGTAAATCCTTTTTGTCTCATACTCTTTTTATGCTATTTAATTTTGTTTTTTAAAGTGTTTTGTCTTATCTAAAGTTGAAAGCTTCGAGAAAGGATATTTTTGTTATTTCAGACAATTTACTCCCCTCTTATCTGTCACACTGGGACCAATAAGTCATATAAGAGCTAGGACACTTCAGAAGGACTAACCGTCAACCGAAGCATAATAAATGGCTGGACCAAGTATCTATCTGTCTAAGTTCGAGGGAGAGTTCACGACATGAAAAAAGAAGATGGAGGTATTTTTAAACCAGATTTCAATTTATTATTAATTATGAAATATGATTTTGTAGTACCTAAAGATTAGCAAGGAGTCGGCAAAGAAGAATATCTGTGAATAAAGAAAGAGCAACCTGACTTCGTGGCAAATGGCAAAGCAGAATTCCATCTGCTGAGCGCTTTACTACCACAAAATGTTTATCGGATCGGAGCATACAAGTCAGCCAACGAGTTATGTGAGAAGTTCCTGAAGCTACACGAATGGACCTCAAAGGCAAAACTTGCAAGACGGGATCTGCTCCGGAACCAAATTAGCAACCTCCAAATGGAAGAAGGTAAAACAGTCATACAACTACACTCAAGGATCAAGGAGCTATCATTGGACTCACAAAACTCAGTGAAATGGTAACAAACCCAGATTCATTAAGGTGCACTTTAAATGTATTTCTAAGAACACCCAAGTGGGTATCCATTGTTGATTCCTTTTTCATCTCTAAGGACCTCAAGGTTAGTACATTCACATTAGGAAACCTGTTTTCTACTTTTGAACTTCACGAATCGAGATGTGCAGGCTTAAGAAATAAAGAAGAAAAGACAACTCATAACCTAGCACTGAAAGCTAACCAGAAAGGCGAACTAGATTTAGACATATCACTCAACGAAGACGAAGCTGCGTTTATTGTAAGAAAGTTTGGTAAATTTCTTAAGTCTAACAAGTTGCAGGCTAAGAAACTTTCACTAAGCAAACGAAAGGTGTGGTGCTACAACTGTCAGCAAGAAGAGCACATCAAGGACAACTGTCCAAAATTAAAGGACAAGGACAAAAGAGCAACTCGGGCGAAGCACAAAGCCTAAAGGCAACGTAGAATGAAACGACATCATCAAAGTCGGAGATTAAGCCTACGTCGGACTTGCATTGATGGCAAGTCACCAAGAAAATGACAAAGCAAACCCATCTGGAATGAGCATTGAGAGCATTGACAAAAGTGGAGCATCAGATAACGAGATTGACAAGGTAAGTAAGGTACGATCTCAACCTCTTGATAAATTATTCAAATTTATTAAAATACTTTCTAAAATTTTTTGTTAATTAGAAACTAAAAATGAAAGATTAAAAAAGAAAACTTTAGAATTAAAAATAAGTTTAGCAAAATTTTATCAATTATAAGATTTCGACAAATTAAAAATTGAAAATAAAAAAATAAAAAATAAATAGAGTTATTGAAAAAGAATGATACATGTTTAAATTCAAATTCATTTCAAAATTTAAATTCGATAAATTATGATAGGCTTAATTGATATTTTAAAAACTATAAGGGTCAAATTACAAAGGTTTCATAAAAATTTATCCCTAAAAAATACAGTAGGGATCCTCTGGTCCGCAAATTGCAGACCAGGGGATGGTCCACTGATGTGGACCCTTGATTTGGATGAATCCCACCTATAAAAATCTAGTAGATAAGAATCTATTTTGGGTTCCAAAATCATACTAATTTAAATTCCTTTCAAATTTAATTGATTTACTAGATTGAAATTGTTTTACTTAGAAAAATATTTTTTGTTGTACAATCTTACTATTAGTATTTTTTGTTGTACAATCACACTATTAGTGTTTTTTTGTTTAAAATTTTTTCAATAATAAGACAACAAATCCTCTGTTATAATCAATAATTTTGAAAATTTCTGATCGAGAATTAATTTTTTTACAAATTTTTTATCAAAATATTAATTTTTAATATTAAAAATTCTAAAAAAGTCAATATTAAAAATTTATTTTTTTTATAGATATACTTTCTATATTACATACTAAAAAAAGTTGAAAAAAAAAAATTTAAGCTCAAAATCTATTTTTAAACATTTTTTTAAAATTACATCTCTATGTATAAAATAATTTATTATTGTTGATATTAATCTGGTTTATTCATGAAAGTTTTCTAACAACTCTAGATTATTATGTTTAATAATGACAAAAATTTTCAGAATTTTTTAAAAATTAAAAATTATTTTAAAATTATTTTTTCAAAAAATAGTTTTTAAATCATAAAAATTCATATTTTCAAAAAATAATTCCCATAATTTTTTAAAAGTGTTATTCACTATTTGGGTATCCCTTAGATTTTTTTTTTTCAATTTAAACCCTTATTTTTCCTGTGATCAAAGGGGAAGAAATTGGAGAGGTAAATTTAGGATTACTTAATTGCACTTAATTGCATTACTCATGTATTGACATGTCAAAATATTTTTTATTATGTCTATTTTACCCTAACTTTAACTTGGGTTGATGCACATAAAAAAGGAAGAGATTGTAAATACCCCAGATAAATTTTGATGGGATAAAGGTAGATAAGTTAAGTACTAGGGTGTTCTGACCCTTGTGTCTAACTGTGCAGAAACTTGAGAACACAAGAAATCGAACAGAAGATGTAGCAGACGAGAAGGATGGCACGGGAATCGAGTCAACAGGCTCGACCCATCTGAGAGACGAGAAGCTATGGAAGAGTACACCGATGGAGCGAGAAGACGCGCGCGACGCTTTCAAGGGACGAAAAGCAGAAGAGGAAAACTGCTCGAGGAGAGAATGTCGGAGTTAGATTTGAGTCAGCTCAACTCTGGATGACTAGAAAATCACTCAGGCGATCAGAGCGGAAGACCAAACAAAGTCAACCTAAGTTGACTTTTTTGAGCGCCCAAAGCTGGTCTGGGCACTCGAACCACTTTTGTGCCGAAGAGGCGCCCGTTGCTGTGGATCATTGTTAGGTCCATGTCAGCAGCGGTGTGAGCGCCCGAAGCATGTCTGAGCGGCGGGGAGTGGATAAATGCTTATCCCTTTACCGTTGCGAAGTAGATCGAGGTGACCAACTGGGGGCGCCCCGATCGGGTCCGGGCACCAAGAGCATGCCACATCATCAAACGATTACTTCGACCCGTGAGCCTATAAAAGGAGGCATAATGCTCGAGATTTAAAATAACACTTTATGTACTTCGATTTTCTACTCTGTTTTCAAGTTCTGTACATTCAACATTTTGTACGAGGCTTCTCTGCCTTCAACCTGTGTCGAAGAAGGAGTCTACTACTTGAGCTTCATTAGCCTTAAATTAACAACCTTCCTAATTACAAGCCAAGTAAACCCTTTTTGTCTTGTACTCTTTTTACGCTATTTAGTTTTGCTTTTTAAAGTGTTTGTCTTATCTAAAGTTAAAAGTTTCGAGAAAGATTATTTTTGTCATTTCAAGCAATTCACCCCTCTTACCGATCACATTGAGACCAATAGATAAAAGGTCGCTCAAAGGCAAAGCATAAAAAATGTTTTCATTTTAACAAAGACAACGTTTATACAACAGAATAAAAGCGTTATCTTTTTTAGCAAAGACAACGTCATTAAAAAAATGTTGTCTTTTTTAAAACACAACTTTTTAATAAAAACTAAAAATCATTATTTTTTCTATTTACAAAACTGTTGTCTATTATATTTACACCATAAATTATTTAATTAAAACCCTATAAATAAAATCAACTAAAATATCATGAAAGTACAACTGATCAATATTCTTACTATTAAACAAGAAATGTATCATACAATTCAAATAGAACATATGTAAACATAATCCATAAATTTTGGATCCATATTAAGTCTATATAAAAGAAAACCCCTATATACTAGATGTATATATTAATTCCAACATATCTTACTTCTTGGATTGAATCTTTCTAGTAATATTACATCTTCTACAAAATATATAAGTACCTTATGCGAGTTTGACAGCGAAATCTTTCGAAAGTCATAATTTTTGACTCGAGACTCAGAATCAGGCTCCATCAGTGACCACGTGTGCATAATTCAAAAATATGCATTTGTTACGAGGGTACTAATAACTGCCAAGTTTTGAGTCCAAAATCTACCGTTTAGGCCCTCAACCAAGCCTCCGAACATATTTTTATTATTTTTGATAATACCTATTTTTATGGTATTTTGAGTACTTTTGATATTTCTGGTATATATGGATTAGGATTTGTCTATGATAGCACCCTATTTTGCTAATTAGGATTTCTATTAAAAATATCTTTTTTTATAAGATTTCTTTTTTGTTCCTATAAAATATAGGAATTGAGGTCCATATACGATGATTTCTTTCCTTTCTTCGAGTTTTAGGATATAAGGTCTATATAATGTCATGTTTCATGTTTTGTAGACAATTTTGGATTAATTTTATTTTTAGCTAAGCCATTATTTTCCTACTTCCTGATATTCTTTTTCGAATTAACAGGTTTAGAAAATTGCTTAAGGTATTCGTACATGAATCATCAGATTCGATAGTCGATATCGGTATTCATGCATGAATCAACAAAATTGATAGTTATCCACTACATCAGTGTCATTCTTGGCAAAACAAAAACCCCACTTTCAGTTTTCCACCTTCATCTGCAAGAAAAAAATTATTACATTATAATTAAGATGAAACATCTCACATGATCAATATATTAAATTATTACATTATAATTATAAGATAAATCAGTTCACATAATCAATACATTAAACCACTGAACATATTTAACAAGGACAATAAGTTAACAATAGATGTAACTGTTGGGGTTGTAAAATTACAAAAAAAATCCTATATTGAAAACACACAGGAAAAACCATGAATGTATAAGAACAAAGATATTTTCATTGACATGCGACTTTTTGGGTAAATCCCAACAGTAAAATCATGAGGGATTAGGCCTAAAATGGACAATATCATATTATTATGAAGATATCTAAATTATGTTCGATCCTTCAATTGATATCAGAGCAAGATCGCTCTTCATTGGACGAACTATCAGAAAAAGCACGAGCCAGAGTCATGATCCAAGATCGAATCATGTGGATGAAACTTTGAACAAAGTAAGGGAGACCCTGAACAAGTCAATGTAACCCGATACTTGAGGGTCTCTGTAGTCCTTTATTTGAGGGGAGATTGTTGGGATTGTAAGGTTGCAACATAGTTCGACATTGAAAACACATGGAAAAGATCATGAGTTCATAAGAAAAAAGATATCTCCATTGACATGAGACATTTTAGGTAGAGCCCAAAAGCAAAACCATAAGAATTTAAGCCCAAAATAAACAATATTATACTATTATGAAGATATCTAAATTCTTTTCGATCCTTCAATAACATTTATATATTAAACTCAAGACACTAAAGAAACTCACATAATTAATACATTAAACTCAATGAATAGATTCTCCACTTTCTAATATAATCAATACATTAAACTTCTACCTAATATATATCTTGCACCCATGCATAATTCTTCACAAACTTCTCTATTACCACTGCATCAATCTCCAAAAAATTGTTCAAAAGGAAGAAGCACCCCACCATTTTCAGCTAACAAAACATAATTAATTTGCAAGCATTCTACTTCGCATCTTGGTTGTCTAATCTACACGCTTAATTTAGCATATATAATTCTTGAATTATTACAAAACTAGTTCAAATATCTGAGACAATAATACCAACCAAACAAGTAAACCAATACAATCAAATCACATATCCGCTACAAACATAATACCTTCTCATTCGCTACTTTAATTTCAAATTGTTCTCCACCATATTGTAAAGTTCCAAAACCTCTAGCCACCCGGGATGGTGAATCACCAGCATCAACCTAAGAAAAAAATGTGTAGAAAAAAATTAGCATACAACTCAAAACAGTGTAAACTGAAACTAAAATTGTCATGAAGATAAGATGCAAGCAAAAAAATTCCTAAGCAATCAGCTAAACTAACACAAACTCGAGCTACTTGACATAAGACAAAAAAATCAATCCCCAAATCTGGCCTCTACTCAATCCATCACAGCTCTAGCACAACCAGTTTCAAATATGAACATTGTTCCAGCAAGTTCAGATTCGGATTTGTTCCGGCAAGTTCAAATTCAGATTTATTCCAGCCAGTTCAGTTTCAGTTTCAAAAATGAACATTATTCCAGCAAGTTTAATTTTGGATTTGTTCCAGCAAGTTCCGTCCAAGCTGAATAGACTGGTTAGACCAAACTAGGTCATGCTCAACGGATTAAGCATAATATATCAATTTATTCCATTATCAGCGCATGCCTCTAGACAAATTAGTTTGATAGAAAAATAGATGATTTAATAAAAGTATCAACAGTGTAATTAATGAATATGCCTCAACATATAACAATTTCAATAATTCTATAAAAAACAACTCAGGTACAGAAGATGTCATGGATAACAGACGAAGCTGAGGAACAATTGCAGGAGGTGGTTGACCATAGAAAAGTGGCTGCCCTAATCCAGGTGCGCCAGGAGGATATAATGGAACATGTGGAGCCACTAAAGACTGCATTGCCGCAGGGCGAATTTGCTAAAACTGAACCTATACATAGTGGTTGGCTCATTGATGAGCAAACTATAGCTAAACTATGCCCACGTAAACAAGAAACAATGGGCATAGACAAAAAAAAAGAATCTAGGGACATGCATGATAGTAATACCATTACTTTAGAACACACTATTTAACAAAGAAAAATAAACTCAACTACAATAAGATTAATTATAATCTCAAAGAACTACTAAAATGTTTTTTAATATTTAAAAGTTTATATGCAACTGTTATTGATGATGACCCAAATATGGGTCATCATTCAGCTAATATTCAAAGCTACTACTAAATATCATATGTTTGACAATATATTCAAACAATAAAAATATCAATAAATCACCTGCAAATCTAGGTCTCCTATCTTCCTTGCATTGTATATGTACAGCCCGGTAGATGAAATAAATAAAAAGAACCGCCCAAAAGGGGGAAGATATATGATATGTTCTTATAGCCCGTGATGCATCTTCCGGAGACTAGAAAGCAACAAATCCAGATCCCTTGCAGCTTGCTGACACCATTTTTATCAAGCACAATCTGCAAATATTAAAAGACAATAGGACAATGGGCAAGAATAAACTAAATATGTCAGCAAATAAAAACTAACAGACAAAAAAGAACCTTGCAAGAAGTAATTGCCCCAAATCCAGAGAAAAACTCTCTAAGCTACCATCCCCGCTGCTATAATCCAAGTTCTGCAAGTATAAGTTAACCCATATATCAACACACTTCAGTTTGAACCACAATATGCACAGATTCATTAAGAGAAAGATGAAAAACATCAAACCTGAGAATGATGAAGTCAAGTCGGACCTAACAGATGTTTAGTCTGAAGATGATTCAGCAGAGAGGGGTTCGGCGAGGCTCTGTGGAGAGGTTCATGGAGAGGGAGTTTAGGGTTTGGCGGAGGAATGGCGGAGGAAGCTAGGTGCGGACGGCGTGGAGTAGGGTTTTGGGCGGAAGAGGTTTTTCGTGGAGTTTTGACGGAGATGAGTATGTTTTTGCGAAGGGGAGACTTTTGGTGGCGGAGGTTAGGTCACATAGGGTTATTGTAGGCTCTAAAAAAAATAGTAATAATGTTTTTTAAAAATTATTATCGTAAACATTAAAAATAGACGCTTATAAATAATATTTTTTAAAAATTATTATCTTTGATTGAAAATATTAATAGATAACGGTTATTTAAAAAAACATTGTTTTGATTAGAAAAAAAATATATAGATCATGATTTTCATTAAAAAAATTATAAAAAATAGATAATATTTTTTAAAAAAGATATTATATTTTAAGTGTTATGTATAAGCTTTTTTGTTATAGTGTCATATCAACTCCCGTGGATTTATGTAATACTCTAGAGTCTGAGTATATCATTCTTTATTATTTTTAAAAAATTAATAACAAGATAGTACCGATGTTTAAGTTGTGATATTAATTTTTAAACATTGGCATCACATGGATACTAGTATGTTAAGATAAAGTGTTGATTTTTAAAAATCAATAGCACAATAGTTGTTATATACATTCAAAGAAGAGAAAAGAGATGAAAGTGTTGGATCGTGAAAGAATGAGAGAGGAAGGGGGTGAATCTCGTAGCTTTAAGATCTTTTCTTATCTTTTGTAAACATTTAGAGTAAACAGCGGAATAAAGTAAAAAATAAAAATAAAGAGCACATCTCTTTTTTACTTAATTCGAAGCTCAGCTGACTCCTACTTCAAGTTCTGCGATCGTCGATCGCTTTCGTTAAGCAATCAACTAAATGATAAACTGATATTACAAATGAGAGCACAATATGTAAGTAAAAGTAAGTATACCAACAATGATAAATCTAAGTAGCGCATGTTGTCAGAAGTCTCTTAGCGTCATAGTAGTTACCGCTTGCACGAGCAGAGAATGAGCGCAGCAGTAAATTGAAAAGTAGGAGGTTGTCTCTAGCTTGGAGCTCAAGAGCTTCTTTTATAGGTCTCGTTCCGTCGACTGAACTAATCCATCGACTGATCACTCTATCCATCCACTAATCCTCTATTCCTTCCTTATTTGTGTTGATATGATCCGTTCGATCATGAAAATCTCGTTGTTCCATTGACGGATCAAGATCTTTCCATCGACTGAACATCTTTTTGCCATTTATACTCTAATTTGAATCTTGTTTAATTCTGGAAATAAATTGATCCATCGACTAATCACCTTTATCCGTCAGTTGAACCGAAAATTCCTTTTGTATTCTGTATCAAATCTCGCTATTCCGATATTCCATGGATCCATTAACTAAACACCTTTGTTCCGTCGACGGAATAACTTTTTCTGCAAAACAGTGTTAGTAAATAAAAATAATAGTTATCCTGTAAAACAGAGTTAGAACATAAAACTATAGAGGAAGATTAGTGTAAATATAGTATGCATGAATTAGACAGTAATTGTTGGTACAGGGTGCACCAGAATCAAACCTAAGTTTTGATGTTGTCAAAGGTTCAAGTTAAGTTTTGTTGTGATCTAACAAGTTGACTAAGTGTGCAGTCTGTTTACTCAACCGGAAAAGTCCTAGTTGGAGGCTAGGTAGGAAAGACTTAGCAGATCGTGGAAGTCAGGTGGAAAGTCTAAGTGGGTCGAAAGGACTCGACACTTGGCAGGGAAGCTCGATAGGTTTGGAGGACCGAATATCGAGGGAAAATCCTGGGTGGCCGATCCAATGCTAAGAGGCAAAGTTTAAACAAATCTGGAGAACCAAGGTTTGGCAGGTAGGTTGAGGTAAGTAACTAGAGGAGCGACAGTGAGGTCGTGTTCCGGAAGGAAACAAACCCTAGGTCGTTGATCCAACTGAAAAAACTAGGAAGGTTTCCAAGTTAAGATAAAGACAGTTCTATTGTCTAATACTATTCATGCATTATACATATTATGTTGGATTTTTCGGACCGCGAAAACTGCTTTTCCGTGTCGCGAAAACCCCGAAACCCCGCCACCGGATCCGTGCGAAGATAAAACTTTCGAAAAATTACGAGTACGAGTTTCTAAACCTCGATCTACAGTAGATCTACAAAGGATAAGGAATATACCCTTGATGTGAAGCCCTTCGCAATCCCGCTTGTCCTCGGTTCGCCGGATCTCGAAAGTGTCAAAGTAGACACTTCTCTATGTGTATCCACACAAGCAAGAGATGAAGAAAAACCTCTAAGGATGTGCTAGCAACCTTAGAGATCAATAACTATGGAAGAGAGGGAGAGAAGAGAACCAAGGAAGAAGAAGATGGAGTTACACACACAAAATGAAACTCCTCCACATGAATAAAAGTGGTCGGCCACTTTAGGATGGTTTGTAACCTCCATGGGATGCCAAGAGTCACAACTCTTGGTAACTCCCATGAGGTGGCATCCCACTTAAGCAACCATGATGATGTGGAGCATCATCATTGGCCCACTTAATGTCAACTCACCAATGAGGTGGCAAATGGTCAAGTCAAACTTGACCCTTCATCTTCCTCTCAAGTCAAGTCAAACTTGACCACTTCTCTCCCATGGTTGATCAAATCTAACCATTGGTTCAAGTCAATTTGAATTTAATGAATCTCTATTCATTGAATTAAATTAATTAAATGAGTTTAAGTCCAAATTAGACTCACTTAACACATGAACCAAATTGAGTCCAACTCAATTAGCTTACTTTGGATTACTTTTAATCCAATTTGGTTCATCATATGAACCTAATCATTTAGGTTCATCAAATGAACCTAATCTCCATCTAATTGCCCTTTGTGTGTGACCCTATAGGTTCTTGTAACGTTGGTAATTCTCCTAAACTCATTTAAAAACATAAGTAATGAGCGGTATCTAGCAACACATCATTACTACCCAAGTTACAAGAATGTTGAGATCCAATATCACCTTGTGACTACTAATTGTGACTCATCACAATATATGACAAGTGTCCTTCTATCCTAAACATCTAGATTGATCAATGTGAGGCATAGACCGTGTCATCCTCTGACCAATCTAAATCTTGAACTCCAAGTAGACTCACTAAATCAAATGAGCTCAATATCTCATATTGACTCATTTGGGTATGGCCATGCACTTCGCGGTCTCACTCTATCAAGAATATTGATGTCTCTCCCGTCATATAGGAGGGATAGATCCCATCTACATCACTCACATCCCTCTGCATAATTCGTTACATACCCAGTAATCGCCTTTATAGTCCACCCAGTTATGGGTGACGTTTGACGAAACCAAAGTACATAACTCCTTATGTAGGGTGTTACGCTCCGCAAGTGTACGAAAATGTCGCAAGTAATATAAAAGATTATCGTATCCACAGGGACTGGAATAAGCACTAGGAATGTCTCAATGCGAATTAGCTAAACAACTATCCAATCGTTTCAAATGCAAAGTGAAGGTAAACAAATCTAATATTATAGATCAACAAACAAGAATTTAGTGTTTTGGGTTATGATAAAGGGAGATTCTAGGAGTTTCGGTTTCTTTGTAAGATTTCTTGATGTGTAAATGGTTCACCACTTCTTATCCCTCAATTGCCTAACACTTGTAGAAAGTTGCCGGTTCTCTCTTGCAATAGATAACCGGCTAAGGACTGAGAAATGTATCTAAATATGATCAATTAGACGTGAACCTACGTTGTCCTTACACAGAAGCGCACCTATTACTATGCCTTCCTCGGATATCAACATAGAAGCCCACAACTTATTAATCTATCAAGATACAAGAAACTAATCACAAGATCCATCCTACTCTCTTGAAAATTCCTATTTCCTCTTCAAGATTATCTCTCAAACGTCCTTACACGGGCTTGCACCTGTCACGTGGATCCCTCGGATGATCGAGTGAGAGTTTATCTTTACAAAGTCCACAAGAAATCCAAACAATCAATCAAGAATGAGAATTAAGTACAAACCACCATTAATCATTCAAGATCTAATTGATACAAGCAAGACAATGTCATTGAAACAAGAAAATGGCAAATCCATAAGAGATTACATCAATCCATCATACAAATCCTCCCTTAATCCTAGAATACAAGATCTACTCCATGAATCGAGGAAGAATATCCGAAGAAATGAAGATTACAAGCATTTCTTAAATCCCCAATCCAAGAAACCAAGAAAAGGGAAAGAGAAACTTATCTATGAAGAAGCTTCGTCTTCGGATCCAATCCTCCCGAGTCGAAATCGTCAAGAACTCCCTTAGAATCGCAAATCCTCCCAAGAATGGGAGAAACCACCAAATCTTGCCTTCTCCCAAAGGGAGATCCCTTTCAATTCATGAAGGAGGGTTTAAATAGGCGGAAATCGGGCGCCACACGGCCATGGACGTGTGAGATTCACACGGCCATATCCAGTTCCTTCTCTGCCAAAGCTGTACGGCCGTAGCCAGGACCCTTCTGCTCTCTGGAAATACTACGGTAGTGGTGCACTGCCACCACCGCAGCCTCTGGAAACCTCACACGGCCGTGTAGATCTACACGGCCATGTAAGGCATCTGCTCTAATTTCTTCAAATCAAGACACGGCCGTGTGAGATTCACACGGTCATGTCCTCTTCCCTTCCTGTTAAAACAACACGACCGTGTGTGGTACACGACCTGATGCTCTCTCCCTTCAATTCCTTCCAAGCTTGCCCGAGGACGCATAATCTTCACTAATTTCGACTCCTGTGTACAGAAAATGCACAAAAAGCAGATCTCCGAACCAAAAGAGTAAATATGCTAAAAGGAAAGCTGGAAGTATAAAAATGTATAGATCAAGCATGCTCAAAGTATGTAAATGTGCGTAAAAAACATGCATAAAAGAGTATATAATCTACGCACATCACACCCCCAGACTTAAACCTTTGCTTGTCCTCAAGCAAAATGCTGCAGTCTAAAATCATATGTTCTACAAAACATTCATAAAACCTAGTGCACTTTCCTAATTCTATCAAAAAGTTTCATTAACAAGCATGATCATGGAAACAAGTAAAGTATGGTTCAAGCATAAGAATCTTGTGCACAGTGTAAAGGTAACTCAACACCCTTCAAGTTTCAATCCATGTCCTAGTCAAGTCGTCATCAAATTTGAATTCCTAGTGTTTCCAGTGAAAGACAAGTAACCAGTGATAGACACTTACTCACCATTCACTTGGTTCATATTTCTCAACTAACCCAAGGTCTCAAAGGTGTGCTCAATCTCAAGGGAAGCTAAGCAGTCATTTCCCCAGTAACCTAACTCGGTCTCAAAGGGGTGACTTGCTAGATTCCACTCATGACAACTGTTTTTTATATCCCTTATTATTATTTTTTTTAAGTGTTTGCATTGTGCAAAACTTATTCACAAATGTACTTTTAGCACACATGTTGGGATATTTTGATTTTTCCAAATGAGCTTTAATGATTTGAGCCTCATCTAGTAACCAAAATGAAAGTTGAGAAATCACCATGGAAACCAAGTACTAAGCAAACAAGATGAATCATGACTATTTCAATGACATCAACTATTCAAGCATCAAGCACAAGTGTAGTGAAGATAAAATCCTTAAGGTTGAACCAAAACTAAAACTCATCACCATAAGATTCTTAGCTTATTAATGCTTCCCAAGATAGAAAAAAAGAACTACACAAAGTTTACTACTAGCATCATTCGAACATCATGAATCAAGACAATAATCGTGCTAACATTTCACTTGAATCCAAGAAAGCATATAAGTGAAGATTTGATGTTCTCAAAAAAAAAAAAAAAATTTTTTTTGCCATGATTATTTCAAAAGCAAGCAAAATAAAGCAACAAGAACCAACATGAAAAACTAACAAAAACTAAAAACTGAAAATGAAAACCAAACTAAACAGTACATGACACCCCCCCAGACTTAAACTTTTCATCGTTCCGATGAAATCAATATGGTGGAGGAGATTTTAAGAGAAGTTACCAAGTGATGAGCTCCAAATGGTTGACATTCATGTTTTTAAAGATACTCCTTCATCCAATACTCACATTCCTCCACAACTTTGAATTCTACAACAATAAGATAGACAAGAAAAATTAAGTAGAGGATACATGTTTATTATAAAGAGAGAACTAAAGACATAAAAGAAAATAAGGAAAATGAACTTGGGTTGCCTCCCAAGAAGCGCTTGTTTAAAATCATTAGCTCGACCACCTCATTAAATTCATCTAAATCTTGCTCTTGGAGGGGTAAGATATTTTAGAACCCTCCTACCAAGGGCTCTTATTATGAAGAGAGCTTTCATCAAAGGAGCTACAAAGTAAAGTATAACTCTCTCCATCTTCATCTTCTTGGAAATTTTTTCAGGTGGTCGAAGACGGTTCAGATTGAGCTTCCAATTATTGGCCCATGTGAAATCTGCACATCCAAAAGAAAAACAAATCTCCCACAAGCATGTTATATAGTATAGAGCTAGAACCATATCAAGATAAGATGAATAAGTAAAAAAAATTGAATCACATCCAACAAAGTCAATTATAGGTACCTCCATAAAGTTTTCCAAAAGATCACAAGAAATACTAACCTTACTTTGCTGAGAAATACCTGAAATTTCTAAACATGTAGATGTGACTTCCTCTGAATCAAATGATGGTTCTGGCTCTAGCTCAGGTGTTGATGATATCAATGATGGTGATTCTTGAGACTCTGCTAGCTCTGCATAAGTCCCTACACATTGTTCCACAACATGATTAATTCTTAAAACCTCTAAGGGTTGTGTTGACAAAGGTGGTGATCCTTGAGATGCTGCTTCCACAACACAACTCCCTACATATTCTTCCATATCATCATCATCAACACATACATCAAAAAATAAACCAACATCTATGTCCTCAATAACAAGAGGATCAATAACTTCACTTGTAGTTTTAAGTTGATCTACCACATCACATTCATCATCTGAAAATTCAATGTCACTATAACACCTTATAAAATTTTGAGGTAGATCTAAAAACTTATTTACCACTGCATTATCAATAAAATCCTCATCTGAAAAATCTTCATCTTCATATATATTCAAAAATCTGCACTCAACCATATTAGTGTCACAGGATTTGTCGAAGTCTTTATTTTCATTGACCCCCACTAACCTTTGTGGAAAAGGAACCCTTAGTGAAGGTCCTGGGAAAGATTGAACTTCCTTTTTCCTAAATTTCCTTTGAGCTTTTGGAGGAGGTCCAACTTGCTTATCTAATGTTGGTGTGATTAATCATTGAGGGAAAGGTACTCGTGGCCTTTGGGAACTTCCTAGAGAAATGGAACTGAGTCCTTGCGATCTTCTATTATTCTTCTCCTCAATTCTAAACATGTCATTCTTCATAGGTTCTTCATGATTTTTGCCACTTCTCAACCCAAGATCATCACACTTTTCATTGGATCTTGACTGTGTAGGAGGGGGATCTTCTTTAAACCATTTTGAAACAATACTATCAAGCTTTGCCCCCAAATGTTTGAACTCCTCGCTCTGTGACTTGTGAATTTCAACATTTTTAGGTGGTTGAATTTCATTTTGTTTGATAGGCTCTCTTACATTTATGGCTTGTACTTCTTGAATATCTGAGGGAAATTCCATCCAACTTTTGTTCAACCATTCATGGAGGTTCAATGTCACTTGATCAATCAATGAATAAGCTTCATCTACACTTTTGTCCATAAAAGAACCTCCAGCTGATGAATCCAATAAACTCTTGTCTGAGAAAGAAATTCCCCCATAGAATATGTGCAAAATCAACCATTTTTCAAAACCATGATGAGGGCACTGTCTTTGAAGACTCTTGAATCTATCCCATGCTTCAACTAATGATTCTCCATATGCCTGAGCAAAATTTGTTATGCAATTCCTCATATACACTGTTCTTCTTAGAGGAAAAAAATGATCCAGAAATTGCTTCTCCAATTGTTCCCAACTTGTGATGCTTTGAGGGTAGAGAGAATATAACCAAGTCCTTGCTTTATCCTTAATACTGAAAGGAAATGCCATCAATCGAACTGCATTTGCTGACACTCCTTCACATTTCACCATATCACAAATCTCTAAAAATGTTTCAAGATGCAGATAAGGACTTTCTGATACTTCTCCTCCAAATTTGTGACCTTGTATCATAAAAATTAACTCTGGGTCTAGTTGGAAACTTTCTGCTTCAATTTGAGGTTGCACAATGGGAGACAAAAATCTTGCAGAAATTGGTGTAGAAAAATTTCTCATGGGCCTGCTTGACATGTTAGTGCTCATGGATATTCAAGAAAAAATTATAAAATGAAGAATCAAAGACAAGAAATAAAATGCAATATGAAAAGCAAGAAAGAAAATGCCGAATTTAAATTGCAAGAAAGAAAGTGCATAAGGAAAACAAAAAAAAAAAGATAAATTCATACGCTACAGATTGCAAGATATGTTTACAAAAGAAAAGAAGAAAGAACCTAGATCAAAAGAGAAAACAGAGAAAAGTTAGATTAGAGTGCTAGAAATCAAGAATGCAAAGTTAGAATTAGAATTAGAATTGCAACAAAAAGAATTGTCAAGAATGTTATTCAAGAAAAGAAAAGATTATAGAAACAGAATTCTAAAAAAAAATTAGTTACAACTATGGAAATGTAAAGAAAAAAAGAAAAGTTATGTTTAGTCTAACTCAATTGATAATTCCTAATGTTATAGCGCAGTCCCCGGCAACGGCGCCAAAAACTTGTTACGCTCCGCAAGTGTACGAAAATGTCGCAAGTAATATAAAAGATTATCGTATCCACAGGGACTGGAATAAGCACTAGGAATGTCTCAATGCGAATTAGCTAAACAACTATCCAATCGTTTCAAATGCAAAGTGAAGGTAAACAAATCTAATATTATAGATCAACAAACAAGAATTTAGTGTTTTGTGTTATGATAAAGGGAGATTCTAGGAGTTTCGGTTTCTTTGTAAGATTTCTTGAAAGTAAATGGTTCACCACTTCTTATTCCTCAATTGCTTAACACTTGTAGAAAGTTGCCGGTTCTCTCTTGCAATAAATAACCGGCTAAGGACTGAGAAATGTATCTAAATATGATCAATTAGACGTGAACCTACGTTGTCCTTACACAGAAGCGCACCTATTACTATGCCTTCCTCGGATATCAACATAGAAGCCCACGACTTATTAATCTATCAAGATACAAGAAACTAATCACAAAATCCATCCTACTCTCTTGAATATTCCTATTTCCTCTTCAAGATTATCTCTCAAATGTCCTTACATGGGCTTGCACCTGTCACGTGGATCCCTCGGATGATCGAGTGAGAGTTTATCTTACAAAGTCCATAAGAAATCCAAACAATTAATCAAGAATGAGAATTAAGCACGAATCACCATTAATCATTCAAGATCTAATCGATACAAGCAAGATAATGTCATTGAAACAAGAAAATGGCAAATCCATAAGAGATTACATCAATCCATCATACAAATACTCCCTTCATCCTAGAATACAAGATCTACTCCATGAATCGAGGAAGAAAACCCGAAGAAATAAAGAATACAAGCATTTCTTAAATCCCCAATCCAAGAAACCAAGAAAAGGGGGAAAGAGAAAACTTCGTCTTCGGATCCAATCCTCGCTCCGGAGCCGAAATCGTCAAGAGCTCCCCTTGAATCGCCCAGAAATCCTCCCAAGAATGGGAGGAAACCACCAAATCTTGCCTTCTCCCAAAGGGGGGAGAGATCCCCTTTCAATTCATGAAGGAGGGTTTAAATAGAGCAGGAAATTGGGCGCCACACGGCCCATGACACGGCCGTGTGAGATTCACACGGCCATGTCCAGTTCCTTCTCTGCCAAAGCCCAGTTCCTTCTCTGGAAATACTACACGGCCGTGTGGTGCACACGGCCAGGACCCTTCTGCTCTCTGGAAATGATACACGGTCGTGTGGTGCACACGACCACCACCTGCTTGGCCTCTGGAAACCTCACACGGCCGTGTAGATCTACACGGCCATGTAAGGCATCTGCTCTAATTTCTTCAAATCAAGACACGACCGTGTGAGATTCACACGGCCATGTCCTCTTCCCTTCCTGTTAAAATAACACGGTCATGTGTGGTACACGGCTTGATGCTCTCTCCCTTCAATTCCTTCCAAGCTTGCTCGAGGACGCATAATCTTCACCAATTTCGACTCCTGTGTACAGAAAATACACAAAAAGCATATCTCCGAACCAAAAGAGTAAATATGCTAAAAGGAAAGCTGGAAGTATAAAAATGCATAGATCAAGCATGCTCAAAGTATGTAAATGTGCGTAAAAACATGCATAAAAGAGTATATAATCTACGCACATCATAGGGATCCATGGTGACTTCAGGTCTAAGAACTAGTAGTCATACTAATAGCCACATGAGAAAGTATATGACACTCATATAACGATCCATGATACTTTCTCATGGCGGGTCATTCAGTATACATTCTCCAATGCATACTCATGTATCAACTTGATATCTCTATATCCATGACTTGTGAGATCAAGTCATCGAGTTGACCTACATGCTAGTCTTATTGCATTAACATTGTCCCTGAATGTTAATACTCGACTAACTAGGAATGATTAAGAGTCGTGTTCCCTATATCATCTCACTATCGGTTCAACTAACCGATTGATATAGGTAAGAACCTTCTACTCAAGGACGCTATTATACTTAGTTTATTTGGCACCAATACAAGTAAGTATAATAACCAAAACAAATACCTTGATTTATATAATAATATGATACAACAAGTCCATAATACAATCATCAAATGATTGGCTCTAGGGCTCTAACTAACAATCTCCCACTAGCACTAGTGCCAATCAGTGTAGGCTCTAAGCCCCAATAACCTAGTGTGACCATCATGCTTTCTCTGTGCCAAAGCCTTGGTCAAGGGATCTGCGATGTTAGCCTCTGTAGGTACTCTGCATATCTTCACATCTTCACATCTCCTCTCTCGATAATCTCTCGAATGAGATGGAAGCGCCGTAGTATGTGTTTGGTCCGCTGGTGTGAGCGAGGTGTTAGAGTGTATACTGAAAGCCTAAGCTTTTGTAAACATTTATTTTGAATAAAAAAATCACATTTGGTCAAATTATCTACATTTATTTGTAGTTGTTCAATTAATTTATATTGTAGATAACATAATATGTGGTGTCACATACAGAAGATGATGTTATCAATACCTTATAAATTATAAACAGTAGCTCACGACCAAAATGGAAAGGAACAAGCCATTGGAAGGTTGTAGTGTAATTAGGTATTAGTTTATCTTAACTATATAATTACAGTAGTACACTTAGAGTGTATTGAGTAGGACCATCAGAGGTCATTTTCTTTTATACTGACTTTATAAAGGAACAAAGACCTCAGTTATTATGGAAGTGTGTGCTCTTAATCCTAATATAATAACAAGTATATATATTTGATATTTATTTCTTTAATTTATCAAAGGGTGAGATTTAGTTCGTTGAATCAATAAGCCCGATAAGTTGGAAATGGTATCACTTATAGTGTGTGTTGTTGATTATAGAAAGAAACTGTGTCCTAATAATCTAGGTTGATAATGCCCCCAAGATGAGCTCATAAAGATTGTCATGTTAAACCCTGCAGGTGGACTTAGTCCGACATGACGATAAGGTTGAGTGGTACTATTCTTGGATTAAGATATTGATTAAATGAGTTGTCAGTAACTCACTTAATTAATGGACATTCGACATCTTAAACACAAGGAGACTAACACACTCATAATAAGAAGGAGCCCAAAAATGTAATTTGGGATTGGTGCGGTAGTTCAATAATAGTTCTCTAGTGGAATGAATTATTATTGATAAAATTAAGTTGTGTGTTCGGGGCGAACACGGGATGCTTAATTTTATCGGGAGACCAAAACCAATTCCTCCACTCGGTCCCTATCGTAGCCTCTTATTTATAGAGTACTATACCCACTTATACCCACCTTCTATACCCACCTAAAGGGGACCGGCCAAGCTAGCTTGGGAATCAAGCTAGGGCCGGCCTAAGCTTGGTTTATGGGTGGTCGGCCCTAGCTTGAACCCAAGCTAGAGGGGGCCGGCCATAATAAAATTAAAAAGATTTTTAATTTTAATTTTTATTATGTGGAAGATATAATTTATTACAGATAATTAAAATTAAAATATCTCTCTTTAAAGGATCTACAAAAGATTAAAAGAAAGAGATTAGATCTCTTTCCTTATTTGTAGATTGGAAAGATATTTTATTTTTTTCTCTTTGAAAATTATTCACATGTTGAAAATTAAAATTATAGAAATTTCTTTTTATCAACCATGAAGGGATTTTAAAGGGAAATTTTATTTTTTAAAATTTCCAAAGACAAATAAGGAAGTTTTTATTGTTGATTGAAACTCTCCTAATTTGTCTATTTGAGGTGGCCGACCATGATTAATTGATTAAGAAATTTTATTTATTTTTTCTTAATTAATTGTTGTCAAGGAAAGTTAAGGAAATTTTATTATAAATAAATTTCCTTATTTGCCAAAGCCAAGGAATATAAAAGAAGGGGTAGGGGTGCCTTCATGGGTTACAACTTCTAATGTTCTCTCCCTCTTTTCCTTGGTGTTGTGGCCGGCCATCCTCTCTTTCTCTCTTCCTCTTTGTGGTGGCCGAATTCTTCATCTCCCTTGGAGCTCTTGTGGTGCCTGGATACTACTTGGAGAAGAAGAAGAAGAAGGAGAGAAAGCTTGCATCCCTTGGAGCTTGGTTGGTGGTTTTCTTCATCCTTGGTGAAGCTCTTGTTTTGGCCGAATCTAGCAAGGAGGAGAAGAAGGTGTGTTGGTGATTTCTCATCTCGGAAGATCGTTGCCCACACAACGTCCGAGGTTAGAAGAGGAATACGGTAGAAGATCAAGAGGTCTTTCTAAAAGGTATAACTAGTAATTTTTCCTTTCCGTATCATACTAGTTATTTTTGGAAATAAATACCAAATACAAGAGGCTTATGATTCTAGTATTTCGAATATGTTTTTCGATGTTGTGTTCTTTTGTTTTTTACTTTTCCTTGTGATTTGATTGTTCCTTTCGGTTAACCTAAAGTTATTTTAGGAAATTAAATATTAGCTTTCCTTAAAAGGTTTTGTCTAGTCGGTGGTGATTGCTCCCATATCCAAGAAGGTCATGTGCCTCGCCACGTCAGTACTGGGAACCAATTATGGAAATTAATATTTAATGGAATTAATAACTTAGGTGATTTGGATCGAACGTGTTAAGTTCCGCAGGAGATCCAAGTCTAAACCTAAAAGAACAAATAAATTAAGTTTTGGATCAAACGTGTTAAGTTCCGCAGGAGATCCATAATTTTAATTTAAAAGAACACATGGTAGCTAGGAAAAGGTTTAGACCTTTGTACAAAATTTTTGTACAGTGGAACCTCTAGGTTTTCCGAGTAGCAACCAACAATTGGTATCAGAGCTAGGGTTTTGCCTCTGTGTATTTGGTATTAGTGTAATTATGCACATGTCATACATAATTTAGGCAGGTTAATAGTAGGATGTGCTAACTTTGTGGATGCAGGATCCAACTATTATGGCTTATAGTTTTCTTTATGTGTGTGATTGGACCCTTGGACATGTCAAGGGCAATTATATGTGTGTGCATGATTGTATTATAAAATACAGCAGGAGCTGTATTTAGTTTTTAATTAGGATTTTATTTTTGATCTAGTTACATGTACATTCCTTTTATGGAATATAGGATTGATGGATATAAATTTTTAGTTTATGTTCGATCTAGTTCACTTGTACATTCCTTAGAGGAATATAGGATCGAAAAATGTAAAATTCTATTTATGTCGCGGATCGAATCTTGCAAGGCGTGGAACCTTTTGAGGACCAGAGGCGCAGCGGAACAAAGAGCAAGATGGATGTGACAACTAGACCCTGTGGCGGTGGCCAAAGATGGCAGCAGCTAGGGTTGGCAACACACGGAGGACAACAATAGATAAAAGCCATAATAGTTGAAAAATAGTTTTCCATTTATTGCTCTTATATTGTGCTGTGTGTGCATGTTAGTATACAAGTTCAGTAGGCTAGCATAGTTAAAATTCCTCATTCATAAATAACTAAGTGGGAGAGGAATTTTAAATAAATTCCACGGTCTCCATTACTGGTTTGTAAGTGATGCAAACAAGCTTGCGCGTTGGCTCTGAGTGTCTTCCTCCATATCGGATGAGCTTGTTTGTGGATCACTAGAACAAACTTCCATTTAGGATGACTATAGGAAATTAATTAAGAGCGTGTGATCTTCCCCATCGGAAGGGGCACAATCTTATTAATGGACTTAGTGTCAAGTAATGGTATACACTTAGGCACATCTAATAGTATCCTCCCCATCGGAGTCACTACTATTATTTGTGTGACCAAAGAATACCAACTATTAATTTTATTTGTCAAAAAGTTAGGTTGACAAGATAATAAAATTAATGGGTTAAAACCCTCCTTTTACAAATGCTGAATTTGTATACATCCACACTATCGTGACATACAATATTCGCGGTGTTTTGAGGTGTTGGTTAATTTAAAATAGTATTGTTTGAGGAATCAATATTATTCTAAATTTAGAGTTCTGACCAAAAGTTATTTGTAATTCTTAGGATGACTTTCAACCCACTGTCCATCATACTACAATAGAATAGACTTACTGGTCCTAACTACATAGATTGGAAAAGGAACCTAGACATTGTTCTTACTGCTGAAAGTTATAAGTTTGTACTGACTGAGCCTTGTCCTAATGCACTCACTGGTGAATCTACTCAAGAGGAGATTGAATATCATAGGAAATGGGTAAAAGCAGATGAGATGGCGCGGTGTTACATTTTGGCTTCAATGTCAAATGTATTGCAACATCAGCATCAAGATTTACCAACATCCTATGATATTTTGAACAATCTCAAGGAACTCTTTGGTCATCAGGATCGGGCTTCTAGGCAAGAAGCCATGAGAAAGATAATGACAGCCACCATGCAAGAGGGTACTCCTGTAAGGGATCATATCCTAAAGATGATGACTTATCTGAACGAAATACAGATCCTTGGAGGAGAAATTGATGGGGAAACCCAGATCGATATGATCCTCCAAACACTACCTAGAAGTTTTGAGCAATTTCGTCTGAATTACAATATGAACAAAAGGGTATATTCATTGGCGGAACTACTGACAGAACTTCAGGTAGCAGAAGGTTTGTTTCGTCACAATTCTCATATTCACTATGTTGAAAATGGTTCTACTTCTAAACCGAAAGGAAAGAAGAAGAAGAAACAAGTTGGTTCAGCAAAGAAAGTGAATAAATCTCATAGTACAGGACCTAAAGCTGGAGTGAAGAAGCCGAAGGGCAAGTGCTTCATCTGCAAGGCGGACTGTCCTCGTAGGAATCAGAATAACAAAGGTATATCTCATGCTCTAGTTGTTGAAACATGTTTAGCGGTGTTATCTACCAGCACCTGGTGTGTAGATACGGGAGCCACTGATCATGTCTGCAATTCCTTGCAAGGGTTCCAAGAAACCCGACGACTATCTGAATGAGAGATTACCGTCTACATGGGCAATGCTACTAAGGTGGCGGCTGTTGCAGTGGGAGACGTCTACTTATTTTTTAATAGAAATAGAAATTTGGTTTTAAGAAATTGTCTTTATGTACCCAGTTTTAGAAAGAATTTAATTTCAGTTTCTAAACTATTTTTGGATGGATATTCAGTTTCTTTTAGTAATGATGTAATTATTAAGAGAAATAAAGTGATTATCTATTCTGGTGCATTAGTTGGCAATTTGTATACTTTAAATCCAATTTCTCCCACAAAGCAAAACATGGAAATTTATAACTCATTTTCTAACTCAAATAAGAAAAAAGAACCTTCGGAAATGAACCAAGCATATCTTTGGCATCTAAGGCTTGGTCATATTAACTTAAGTAGGATTCAGAGGCTTATAGCTGATGGACTTTTGAGTTCATTAGAGTTGGAAAATTTTCCAACTTGTGAATCTTGCTTGGAAGGTAAAATGACCAAAAGGCCTTTCAAGGTCAAGGGGTATAGAGCCAAAGAAGTGTTAGAATTGGTTCATTCTAATTTGTGTGGTCTTATGTCTGTCCAGGAAAGAGGTGGTTTTGAATATTTTGTCTCTTTCATAGATGATTATTTAAGATACAGATACATTTACCTAATGCGCCGCAAGTCCGAGTGCTTTGATAAGTTCAAAGAATACAAGGCTGATGTGGAGAAACGACTAGGTAAAAGTATCAAGACACTACGGTCTGATCGTGGTGGCGAATACCTCTTAGGAGAGTTTAGGAATTACTTATCAGAGGCTGGGATTCAATCCCAACTGTCTGCACCTGGTACACCCCAACAGAATGGTGTGGCAGAACGAAGGAATAAGACTCTTATGGAGATGGTTAGATCGATGATGAGTTACTCAGAATTACCAAATTCGTTTTGGGGATACGCTCTGGAAACAGCAGTGTACATTCTGAACTTAGTACCTTCTAAATCAGTTTCTTCTACTCCCACAGAATTGTGGAATGGGCGAAAACCCAGTCTAAGACATATTCGGATTTGGGGTAGTCCAACACATGTGCTAAAACCAGATGCTGATAAGTTAGAATCTCGTACAGAAGTTCGCGTGTTTGTGGGGTATCCCAAAGGAACAAAAGGTGGTTTATTTTATAGTCCTAAAGACCAGAAGGTCATTGTTAGCACCAATGCCCAGTTTTTAGAAGAAGACTATATAATGGATCACAAGTCCAGCAACAAAGTTATTTTAGAAGAACTTAGAGAGGACATGTCTACTTCAGTACCAACAGTACAAGATGAAGTACCACAAGAGACTGCAATACGTGTCACACATGATACACAACCACAGACTGTGCCCCGTCGTAGTGGGAGGGTTGTAAGGTAGCCTGAAAGATTCATGTTTTTGGGAGAGTCTTCGGACTTGATCCCGGGTAAACATGAACCTGATCCCCGAACATATGACGAAGCACTCCAAGATATAGATGCAGCATCTTGGCAAAAGGCAATGAATTCTGAAATAGAGTCTATGTACTCTAATAAGGTCTGGGAGCTCGTAGAACCACCTGATGGTGTAAAAGCCGTTGGATGCAAGGGGATATACAAAAGGAAAAGAGGGACAGACGGGAAGGTAGAAACTTTCAAAGCTAGGCTTGTTGCGAAAGGGTACACTCAGAAAGAGGGAATCGATTATGAGGAGACCTTTTCACCGGTAGCCATGCTTAAGTCTATCCGGATACTCTTATCCATTGCTGCTTATATGGATTATGAGATTTGGAAAATGGATGTCAAGACAGCTTTCCTTAATGGAAGTCTTGAAGAGAACATCCATATGAAGCAACCAGAAGGATACATTGAAAAAGGCAAAGAGCATCTAGTGTGCAAGCTCAATCGGTCCATTTATGGACTGAAGCAAGCTTCAAGGTCTTGGAACATCCGGTTTAATGAAGTAATCTAGTCATATGGATTTATTCAGTGTCCGGATGAGTCTTGTGTATACAAGAAGTGTAACGGAAACGTGGTGGTATTTCTTGTACTATACGTAGATGATATTTTGTTAATTGGCAAAAATGTCAAGGTATTATCAGACGTAAGGGTATGGTTGTCCAAACAATTTGATATGAAGGACTTAGGAGATTGTACACACATTCTTGGGATCAAAGTTATAAGGGATCGTAAGAAAAGAATGTTGTGTCTGTCCCAAGCTTTATATATAGATACTATCCTTGCTCGTTTTAGCATGCAGGATTCCAAGAAAGGTTTCTTACCTTTTAGGCATGGAGTAGCTCTATCTAAAGAGATGCTTCCGAAGACATCAAAGGAGATAGAGGACATGAAAGCAGTTCCTTATGCCTCGGCTGTAGGAAGCTTAATGTATGCAATGCTATGTACGAGACCTGATATCTGTTTTGCCGTGAATGGATTTTAAAGGAAAATTTTAAAGGGAAATTAAAATTATAGAAATTTCTTTTTATCAACCATGAAGGGATTTTAAAGGGAAATTTTATTTTTTAAAATTTCCAAAGACAAATAAGGAAGTTTTTATTGTTGATTGAAACTCTCCTAATTTGTCTATTTGAGGTGGCCGACCATGATTAATTGATTAAGAAATTTTATTTATTTTTTCTTAATTAATTGTTGTCAAGGAAAGTTAAGGAAATTTTATTATAAATAAATTTCCTTATTTGCCAAAGCCAAGGAATATAAAAGAAGGGGTAGGGGTGCCTTCATGGGTTACAACTTCTAATGTTCTCTCCCTCTTTTCCTTGGTGTTGTGGCCGGCCATCCTCTCTTTCTCTCTTCCTCTTTGTGGTGGCCGAATTCTTCATCTCCCTTGGAGCTCTTGTGGTGCCTGGATACTACTTGGAGAAGAAGAAGGAGAGAAAGCTTGCATCCCTTGGAGCTTGGTTGGTGGTTTTCTTCATCCTTGGTGAAGCTCTTGTTTTGGCCGAATCTAGCAAGGAGGAGAAGAAGGTGTGTTGGTGATTTCTCATCTCGGAAGATCGTTGCCCACACAACGTCCGAGGTTAGAAGAGGAATACGGTAGAAGATCAAGAGGTCTTTCTAAAAGGTATAACTAGTAATTTTTCCTTTCCGTATCATACTAGTTATTTTTGGAAATAAATACCAAATACAAGAGGCTTATGATTCTAGTATTTCGAATATGTTTTTCGATGTTGTGTTCTTTTGTTTTTACTTTTCCTTGTGATTTGATTGTTCCTTTCGGTTAACCTAAAGTTATTTTAGGAAATTAAATATTAGCTTTCCTTAAAAGGTTTTGTCTAGTCGGTGGTGGTTGCTCCCATATCCAAGAAGGTCATGTGCCTCGCCACGTCAGTACTGGGAACCAATTATGGAAATTAATATTTAATGGAATTAATAACTTAGGTGATTTGGATTGAACGTGTTAAGTTCCGCAGGAGATCCAAGTCTAAACCTAAAAGAACAAATAAATTAAGTTTTGGATCAAACGTGTTAAGTTCCGCAGGCGATCCAAAAATTTAATTTAAAAGAACACATGGTAGCTAGGAAAAGGTTCAGACCTTTGTACAAAATTTTTGTACAGTGGAACCTCTAGGTTTTCCGAGTAGCAACCAACACGAGGTTCCTTCGCCTGTGCTATGACTCCATTATTGTCATAATAGAGCTCAATAGGGTCAGCGATACTGGGAACCACCCCAAGTTCAGTGATGAACTTACGGATCCAAACTGCCTCCTTTGCTGCCTCTGATGCAGCAATGTACTCGGCCTCTGTCATAGAATCAGCTACTGTGTCCTGCTTCAAACTCTTCCAGCTCACAGCACCACCATTAATGCAAAATACGAACCCTGACTGCGATCGATAATCATCCTGATCGGTCTGGAAGCTGGCATCACTGTAACCCTTTACAGCTAGCTCATCATTGCCTCCATATATCAAGCAATATTCTTTAGTCCTTCTTAAGTACTTAAGAATATTCTTGACCGCTATCCAGTGACTTTCACCTGGATCTGACTGGTATCTGCTCGTCATGCTCAAAGCATACGAGACATCAGGTCGAGTATATAGCTTGGCGTACATGATAGATCCTATGGCTGAGGCATAAGGGATCTGATCCATGCGGTCTCTCTCCTCTCTAGAAGAGGGACCTTGAGTCTTCGAAAAACTCACGTCATGTAACATCAGCAGAAATCCCTTCTTGGAGTTCTGCATGGCAAACCGAAGGAGTACCTTGTCAATATATGTACTCTGACTTAGGCCAAGCAATCTCTTAGATCTATCTCTATAGATCTGTATCCCTAGGATGCGGGATGCCTCACCTAAGTCCTTCATTGAGAAGCAGCTCCCTAGCCAGGTCTTGACAGATTGAAGCAAAGGGATGTCCTTCCCAATGAGTAGTATGTCATCCACATACAATATGAGGAAGACAACTATATCCCCTACAACCTTCTTGTAGACACAAGGCTCATCTTCGTTCTTGATGAAACCAAACTGTTTGATTACATCATCGAATCGAAGATTCCAGCTCCGAGAAGCTTGCTTTAGTCCATAAATGTACCTATGCAGCTTGCATACTCTGCTAGTATGTTGTGGATCTACAAAACCCTCAGGTTGTGTCATGTACACATCCTCGAGCAGGTTTCCATTCAGAAACGCAATTTTGACATACATCTTCCATATCTCATAGTCATGGTAAGCTGCAATAGCAAGCATGATCCGAATGGACTTAAACATCACTACTGGAGAAAAGGTTTCATCATAGTCAATACCATAAATCTGCTTGAAACCTTTAGCTACCAAGCGACCCTTATAGATAAGTCCATCCATGTCAGTCTTTCTCTTAAAGACCCACTTACACCCAATGGGTTTTACCCCTTCAGGTGGATCAACCAAAGTCCATACTTGGTTGGTGTACATGGATTCCATCTCGGATCTCATGGCCTCTAGCCATTTCTCATAATATGGTCTCATCACAGCTTCCTGATAGGTGGTAGGCTCATCCTCTATGAACACAATGTCATCATGGTCAGACAAGAGAAATGAGTATCTCTCAGGCTGACGATGTACCCTATCAGACCTGCGAAGAGGTATGTCTACTTGAACTGGTTGTTGTTCCTCAACTCCTTGTGGAACAACATCATCCACAACACTTTGTGGTTCCAGTTCAACTTCCATCGAGGCTTCAGTGCTATTATTCGCATCTTGAACTTCTTCAAGATCGAACGTGCTCCCACTAGTCTTTCTAGAAACAAAGTCCCTTTCTAGAAAGACCACAGTATTTGCCACAACTACCTTTTGCTGACTGGGAATATAGAAATAATATCCCTTAGTTTCCTTGGGATATCCAATAAAGTAGCACTTGTCAGATTTGGGCCCTAACTTGTCTGAGACTTGACATCGAACGTAAGCCTCACAACCCCAAATCCTCATGAAAGACACCTGAGCATCTCTCCCAGTCCATATCCTATATGGTGTCTTTATCACGTCCTTGGATGGAACTCGGTTGAGTATAAAAGCTGTCGTGTCTAGAGCATAGCCCCAAAGGTATGTCAGAAGATCTGTGTGACTCATCATAGATCGTACCATATCTAATAAGGTACGATTCCTCTTTTCGAATACACCATTCCACTGTGGTGTTCCAGGAGAAGTGAGTTGGGATAGAATCCCGCACTCAGCTAGGTAGTCACGAAACTCATGGCTAAGGTATTCTCCACCTCGATCTGATCGAAGTATCTTAATACTCTTGCCAAGCTGGTTCTGTACTTCATTCTTGAATTCTTTGAACTTTTCAAAGAATTCTGACTTATGTGTCATCAAGTACACATAACCATATCTACTGAAGTCATCAGTAAATGTGATGAAGTACCTATAACCGCCTCTAGCAGCGACATTGAAAGGGTCACATACATCACTATATATAAGACCTAACAAGTCAGTCGCTCTCTTACTGTGCCCACTAAAGGGAGTCTTGGTCATCTTGCCTAGTAGGCATGACTCGCACGTCTCATAAGATTCAAAATCAAATGAGTCCAGCAAACCATTCTTATGGAGCTGGGATAAGCGCTTGTCATTTATATGACCTAAGCGACAATGCCAGAGATAGGTTTGGTTCATGTCATTTGACTTGAACCTCTTGGTACTTATGTTATAGATAGGGCTTTCAAATTCTAGAATATAGTGTCCGTTCATCAGAGGTGCACTGCAATAGAACATTTCATTTAAATAAACCGAACAACATTTATTCTTTATAATAAATGAAAACCCTTTCTTGTCCAAACAAGAAACTGATATAATGTTCTTAGTCAAGGCAGGCACATAACAACATTCATCTAATTCTAGTACAAGCCCAGAGGGTAGAGATAGATAATAAGTTCCTATAACAACCCGTGCTCCATTGCCTACTCGTAGGTCTATCTCGCCCTTCGTCAATGCTCTGCTATTTCTCAACGCTTGTACATTAGTACAAATGTGAGAAGCACATCCGGTATCTAATACCCACGATGAAGAAATAGAGAGGTTGACTTCTATAACATTTATACCTGAAGTAGAAATCTTATTTCTCTTCTTCTTAAGATCTTCCAGGTATCCTATGCAGTTCTTCTTCCAGTGCCCTGCTTGTCCTTGATACAGTTGACGAAGATGTTCAACCATATCATAAGCACCCATCAACTCGTGTTGCTTCTGAAGCTCAGAGTTCATGGTTGTGAGCATGAGACATGACACATCTAATGCGTCATCTTGATGCTTCTTGTAAGCATCTCGGTCAGCTCACGTGGCAGTGGCAGGAGGTGCCTCCAGAATGGGCTGCTCCAGAACGTACAGTTTACGTTCCTGTGTGAGAATAATTCTCAGATTCCCGTACCAGTCCAGGAAATTAGCTCCGTTGAGCTTGTCCTTCTTAAGGACAGAACGCAGGGAGAAAGAATTCGTATTCGACGTCATTGTTATCTACAACAGAAAAACGCAGAAAATAAATATCATATTCTTTTAAATCATTTAATTAGGTCTTTAACTAAATGATGCTCCCACTGAATTCTATAATTCATGTGGGACAAGATCCACATCATACTAACCCTTGAGTTAGCTTTGGCTAATACGCCCAAGATTTAGTATGATCGATAGGTAACGATTTACCAATTACATCTCTATGTAACTCTTATTTATAGGATCATTATCCGCAGTTATATTAAAACTTGAGTTAGCTTTGGCTAATACGCCCAAGAATTAATATAAATGTGATTTATGTCCTATCTTTCCAACCATTGGAAGAATGCCTATAGTTGTACTCGATCCAACCGAGTAAACTAGGAATACTCAATCTAATTGAGTTTGTATTCACCCATACGTTGATAAGCAGGACCAAGATTGTCCCTCTATACCCTACCAAGATAATATGTGGTGCTCTGCTTTGGCAGATTCAACAACTCATGTGATCAAGGTAGTGATAGGTATCATGGCACGGTAGGCATTAGAGTTGACGTGATTTAGATCTAATCTAAATGATGATGCATATCATATACTCGATAGATCTAATCTAATCGAAAGAGTGCATCATGTGCACGACTTAGATCTAATCTAATCGTTAGGCACTAATTAATTACTTAATCATGCATCACATATACATAAGCAATTAATTAAATTAATTTGTGATTTGTCATGGCCCTACTACGATCTTCTCAAGCCAATGAGAAGATCGGATGGTCAACCTAGGGTCAACAGCTTCTTAAGCTCCTCCCTTTGACCACCTTGTGTTGCTCGTGCCCTCCTCGTAACTCCGTCTCGAGTGGACCTTCCACGGCTCTAATTTTGTACATTACGATTTTGAAACTCGAGTTACATTCGAGTCTAAACTAATTTACAACAAGAATAAATAGAGAAAGGCACGACGCGCAGGTCGCGTATCAAACAATACAACACACACAATCACATGACGGCACGCAGGTCGTATTATGAATTACAACACAAAATATACCAATTCAATTGGGTATTTTTGGGTCATGACTATCACAAATTATACATTATTCTAAATTATGTATTTTCTATAATTTTCTGTAATTTTAATACAAATTTTTACAATTTTTATGAGTAAAAATTCCCGGCGGTCCCGTTTAGCGGTTTTCGGGCGCAATCGTGGAACGAATCCCCTTGCGGGGTCAGGGGCAGCGCCCCTACCCGCGATCTAACCATCGCGAGTGTCCCTAAGCGATCCTACAGTGCCTTAGTCCGCTGTCCCAAAAATTTTTGGGGCGAAACCTTGCCGTTTCGGAAAAATCTTCTCGGTAGTCGAAGCCTACAAGTGTCGAAACACTTGTGCTTCGCTTCTATGAGAAAAATACCCATAAAAACTCTAAAAAATCAGAAATTTACAGAATGTTACAGTACTAAATTTTTTTCATAAAAACAAAAATAAACTCGTACAAGCTTCGCACGTGGCTCTGATACCACTGTTGGGATTTTCGAGCCGCGAAAATCGCTTTTCGCGTCGCGAAAACCCCGAATCTCCCTAGCCAACGGATCCGTGCGAAGAATAAAATTTTTCGAAAAACTACGAGTACGAGTTTACCTCAACCTCGATCTACAGTAGATCTACAAAGGAGAAGGAATATACCCTTGATGTGAAGCCCTTCGCAATCCCGCTTGTCCTCGGTTCGCCGGATTTCGAAAGTGTCAAAGTAGACACTTCTCTATGTGTATCCACACAAGCAAGAGATGGAGAAAAACCTCTAAGGATGTGCTAGCAACCTTAGAGATCAGTAACCATGGAGGAGAGGGAGAGAAGAGAACCAAGGAAGAAGAAGATGGAGTTACACACACAAAATGAAACTCCTCCACATGAATAAAAGTGGCCGACCACTTTAGGATGGTTTGTAACCTCCATGGGATGCCAAGAGTCACAACTCTTGGTAACTCCCATGAGGTGGCATCCCACTTAAGCAACCATGATGATGTGGAGCATCATCATTGGCCCACTTAATGCCAACTCACCAATGAGGTGGCAAATGGTCAAGTCAAGCTTGACCCTTCATCTTCCTCTCAAGTCAAGTCAAACTTGACCACTTCTCTCCCATGGTTGATCAAATCTAACCATTGGTTCAAGTCAATTTGAATTTAATGAATCTCTATTCATTGAATTAAATTAATTAAATGAGTCTAAGTCCAAATTAGACTCACTTAACACATGAACCAAATTGAGTCCAACTCAATTAGTCTACTTTGGATTACTCTTAATCTAATTTGGTTCATCATATGAACCTAATCATTTAGGTTCATCAAATGAACCTAATCTCCATCTAATTGCCCTTTGTGTGTGACCCTATAGGTTCTTGTAACATTGGCAATGCTCCTAAACTCATTTAGAAGCATAAGTAATGAGCGGTATCTAGCAACACATCATTACTACCCAAGTTACAAGAATGTTGAGATCCAACATCACCTTGTGACTACTAATTGTGACTCATCACAATATATGACAAGTATCCTTCTATCCTAGACATCTAGATTGATCAATGTGAGGCATAGACCGTGTCATCCTCTGACCAATCTAAATCTTGAACTCCAAGTAGACTCACTAAATCAAATGAGCTCAATATCTCATATTGACTCATTTGGGCATGTCCATACACTTCGCGGTCTCACTCTATCAAGAATATTGATGTCTCTCCCGTCATATAGGAGGGATAGATCTCATCTACATCACTCACATCCCTCTGCATAATTCGTTACATACCCAGTAATCGCCTTTATAGTCCACCCAGTTACGGGTGACGTTTGACGAAATCAAAGTACATAACTCCTTATGTAGGGATCCATGGTGACTTCAGGTCCAATGACTAGTAGTCATACTAATAGCCACATGAGAAAGTATATGACACTCATATAACGATCCATGATACTTTCTCATGGCGGGTCATTCAGTATACATTCTCCAATGCATACCCATGTGTCAACTTGATATCTCTATATCCATGACTTGTGAGATCAAGTCATCGAGTTGACCTGCATGCTAGTCTTATTGCATTAACATTGTCCCTGAATGTTAATACTCGACTCAGAATGATTAAGAGTAGTGTTCCCTATATCATCTCACTATCAGTTCAACTAACCTATTGATATAGGTAAGAACCTTCTACTCAAGGACGCTATTATACTTAGTTTATTTGGCACCAATACAAGTAAGTATAATAACCAAAACAAAT